>NC_141695.1:607200854-610170854 GCF_964263255.1 Lissotriton vulgaris
AAAAGCTCAAATAATAAATAGATAATAAATAAATATGAGGTATATTGTCGGGACAGTTACTGTTTGTGCAGTTTCATAGTAGCGTGACAACCTCATTACTAATAAGAGGAGCAGCTTGGTGACAAGCACACCTCTAGTAAGGAGAGCAGCTCAGTGACAGGCACACCTAAATACTGATGAGAGGATAAGCTCGGTAATGGCCAGACCTCTAATAAAGAGAGAAGCTCGGTGACGTGCACACCTTTGTCCTAATTTTAGTTTGCAGTAAGTGTCATTGTGTTGGAAAGTAGTATGTTCAATTTCATCGTCATCTATCCCGTGTTTTATCACAGTGATAGGCACATCCTTTTGCCAGTGGCTATCTCTGCTTATCTTACATCATTTCGGCACCTTTTGTGACATCAGAACACTGCTCAGTGATGGGCACACTTTGTCGTCATGGTGTGCCGTTTTCGTCGTGGTGATAGTACACCGTAATTTGAAGCTATCAGCCTACACAGTACTTTACATTGTGTACATTGTAGTATTCACTAAGAAGGAACTGTATAAGCAGAAACTGCATATATCTTGTTCATACACTTGATTAATTCAGTCAGTGTTGTCAGAATGCAAAATATTACACCACCACCTTACTTCTTATCCTTCCCAGGGGAACCTCCTCTTAGGTGGTCCAAGTGGAAAAAGGTGTTCCCTCTATGTTTGTGTCTGTGGTATTCTAAATGCTGAAAGGAAAGCTTCTCTACTTTTACATTGTTTAGGCGCAGAAGGGCAAGCAGTAGTTGAACACCTCCCGAACATTGAAGCCAGTAAGACAGAAGAGTCAAGTAAATTAGATATTTGCTTTAAGAAGCTTGATGAGGATTACCTCCAGAAACGGAGTACTATTCTTGAGAGATACCATTTTGAGAAGCGAATACAAAAATCTAAGGACTCTGTGGAAAGTTACATCACAAGTCTGCAAAAGTTAGCAGCCACTTGCATGTTTGAGGAAAAGTTGGGAGAGCGTATTCATGACAAGTTTATTTATTTATTTAATGCTTGGTTGCAATATTGAAGAAGGTTAGAGATGAATTGTGGCAGAAAGACGATCCCAAACTTGATGAATGACTTATGATTGCCAAGAAAATCGAACGTTCACTGGCTTGTGTAGCTTCATTAGAAAAGAGCATAATCCTCAAGTAGAGAAAAATGTATGTAGTACATAAGTGTACATCTAAAAATGAAGAATCCACTTCTTCAAGAAAAATTGGTGGGGGTAATGTTTTAGGTGTGGTGCTTTTGGTAATTTGGCCAATAGCAAGAACTGCCCAGCCGTATTGCCTTCTCTGTCTAAGAAACCCTTTCGAAGGAAGTGTTTCAGATGCTGTGCTTCCAATCATTTGGCCAATGCTAAAAATTGCCTTGAGCTGTTTGTCAACGGTTTATGTTCTGAGGTTGGACACTTTGCCAAAAGTTGCAGATCTCAGAGTACGATTAAGACCCAGAAGGTAAAAGAAGTCTTGATTTATAACGAAGATGATGAAGTTGGTTACGATGATTTACACTGCTGTGAGGTTGTTCTCCAGGTTGGGCTACGGGGCACAAGAAGTCCAGTCGACAACGTTAATGTTAATGGGGAATACGTTGATATGCTGTTTGATTGAGGTGCTAAGATTTATCTAATACCTAAAGACTTACTCACACAAACTTTCTGTGAAAGTCAAGCTTTGCAAACCAGATATACGTCTGTTGGTTTATGATGGACAACCTATTAAGTTTCTAGGTTATTTTAATGGGATCTGGAATACAAAATGTGTCTCTCTGCTGGGAAGATTTGTTTCATGCAGAGGAGACCGCGTTATCAGTTGGTTTCACCAGAATGACTTAAGAGACATGTTAGACCCTAATCGTGAACAGATTATAACTTTGAAACTACTGCTGGATTTGATGGGTTGAGTCAAAAGTAATGAGATTGGTGTACCATCAGAACTGCTACATGAACTTAAAGTAGTCCTTGAGGAAAAAGTTGGGATGTTTAACTAATTATGAGCATAAGATTGTTGTGAAAATTGGTATTTCCCCAGTCGCATGTAATGCATGTAGCGTACCTTTAGCTTTGTGTGTGAAGAACTTAATACATTGGAGGAAGAGGGGATAATTAAGACTGAGGCTTCAGATTGGGTTGCGCCTGTAGCTCTAGCAGGCAAGGGCTCGGTTGAAATACACTTAAGTGTTGATCTGAGGGCTCTGGGAGCTGTGGTAGTTGATCGGTACCCGCTCCCAAATTAATTGGAGATGCTTACTCAATTGAGGGGGGTAGTATTTACTCTACTCTAGAACTCAAGGCGGCGTATCACCAAATTAAGTTAAATGGTGATTCTTTGGATTTGACCACATTTATCACACCTTTAGGACTGTTCAAATTTACAATATTGCTGTTTGTGCTCAGTTCTGCCGCAGCAGTTTTTCATAGAGCTATAGAGAAGGTGTTAGATGGGGTTCTAGGGGTGAAGATCCATCAGGGCGATGTACTGATTTATAGAACCAACCAAGAGGAGCATGATCTTCGGTTAAAGTTAGTCCTAGAAAAGTTTAGGTAGATAGGCTTAACTTTACGAGAGAGGAAGTATAAATTTAATCAGAACAAAATCAACTACTTGATGCATAGGTTGACCAGAGATGGGGTGAGACCTTAAGAACAATTGGTTAAAAATGATAACCTTCATGTTCCTGAAGTTAAGTAGGAGCTGTTAACTTTTTTAGGGGTCGCCGAATACTACAATAAGCTTGTACCTTCTTTTGCCAGTTGCACACAAAGTTCTTTTGCCAGTTGCACACAAAGTTCTTTTGCCAGTTGCACACAAAGTTTGAGGTCATTGTTAAAAAAGGGTGTCCGGTTTAATTTGTCTTTCTAATGTGAACAAGCGTTCTGGGATGTTAAGCCTGTGCTTAGTAAGGCCCTGTAAAGCTTTGATGTTTGTGATGACACTCGTTTGATCACTGATGCCAGCTAAAAGAGGTTGGGCGCTGTACTGAAACAAACTAAGAAGGGTGTAGAAAGAAGCATCATTTTAATTTCCAGAAGTTTGGAGGGGCCATAGAAGTATTCTGTAATCGAGCATGAGGATCTTTGCATTTACTGGGCCATAAAGAATCTTAAGAAGTTTCTCTGGGGGATTGAGTTTGAAGTGAGGACAGATCATAAACCTCGCAAAGAGATATCTCATAAGAAGAATTTGGATGCGGTCTTGGGCCCATTTTGTAAATGGGTGGTGGCTTTACAAGATTTTAACTTCGAGGTAGTATATATCCTTGGAGTAGAAATCAGTATTGCAGATAGCCTGTCACAGTTGAGTCCAAAACTAAAGGAGCATAAACCTGACATAGTTGATGAATTTTGGGACCTGAATGAGTATACAGTTTGTGTAGTCACTGATGGTGTGGTCAGTGAAGATGAGTGGAGGCGTTGCTTGTACGAGGATAGAGTTTTGAAGGAAGTAAAAGTGTTGGTCAGGAGAGGGTAGAACTTAAAAAAGGGCATGAGCAAGAAGAGTTTGAAATTTTGGATGGTGAAGGCTGAATTGTCCGAGAATAATGGTCTACTGTAAAGAGGTATTAAGTTGGTGCCTCCAGGTCATATCTGAGTGAAACTCACATGGTTGAGTCACTGTGGCCATTAAGGGATTTCAAAAACCAAGGAGAGACTCAGATTGCATTTCTTGTGGTCTGGAATGGACATGCAAGTTGAGCGGTGTGTCAGAGTGTTTGGAGTGTTGATGTAGTGACAAAACTTGCAAGACAAGAGTGCAGCCTATGGTAGTGAGTGATGTTCTAGTGAGTGTGTGGCAGGAAGTAGCTCTTGATGTTCTGGGACTAGTTACTAGCAAAGCTGGTCAGTATTAATTGTTGGTACTAATGGACTTGTTCTCGCTGTGGCCACAGATTTGCATTATGCAAAGTGTGGAAACTTTTTGGGAGTTGCATTTCTTAGGGATGTTTTCAGCAGAGAAGGATTTCCGCATTATATGCTGTTGGACAATGGTGTCCAGTTGGTGTCTAGAGACATGGAAGAGTTTCTGTATTTGAGGGGAATAAAGCATAAGAAATGTTCTCTCTATCATCCCGAGAATAATGGGATGGTAGAGAGGTTAAACAGAGTGTTAAGAGTCTATCCAGATGTTCAAGACCGAGAATAAGGACTGGAAAGAGGATTTGATGGAAAGGGTTGAAGTTTATCGGTTTAAGCCACACTCTGTCATTGGTAGGTGCCTTTTGAGTTGTTTCGAGGTAGGAGACCCAACACTATGGTGACTCCGTTGTGGATGAGGGATAGCACACTTGAGGCTGTAGGATGTAAGGAAGTTGAGTATAAGGATGGTGATTGGCAGAAATCTCAACATGTAAAAGTGTGGAAGAGTAAACAAAGATCTGATGAGCGCAAAGTGGTGTATTCTACTGCAGTGGGTGTTGAAGATGTAGTAAAGATGACACTTCCACAGAAAGTGGGACCTCAAAATTCTCCTCACCTTTTCGGGTTGTGGACTTATTTCCAAATTCAGTTAAGCTGAGTGACAATTTTATTTGAAATATAAATAGAATTGTGGTGATACTTATGAATTTGAAACACAACTGTGTTTCGGCTGACCGTAGTAAAGACAGTGAGCTAAGCTGTGTAGGAGAGTAGGGTCTGCTTCCTATGGTCACCCCCACTTTTTGCTGTGATTCTCTGGTTTTTCGACTTTAACGTGGCTGTGGGCCTGCTAATCAGACCAACAGCCCAGCTGTTCTCTCTCTAAATTGATACCATGCACTTTAGGTGCATACCAGATTGGTTACTGGGTCACTCTTGTGAGCCCCTGTATAGTGTACCATAGGTACCCAGGGCATAGGTGTACCCTAGGCCTACCAGGGGCTACAGCATGTATTGTGCCACCCCTGGTTTCCTTCCAAACTGACACCACAGGTCTGTTCATACAGCCTGGATAAGGTGGTGTCATCACCCCTTACTTAGATATAGTATACCTATATCTACTTTTACATATAGACACATATACACCTATAAGCCACTCCTACGGTAGGCCTCGACAATCCTGGAGGCAGAGTGCTTAGTTTTATGTGAGAGGGTGCCTTAGCATGAGCTGAGCCCCTCTGCAGCTTTCGGAACCATCTCCTTATAGCTGTTCTATGATATAGCCATACCATATACTCTTAAGTGCATTATAATCCTCACAGTTAATGCTAACTTTGGTTTGGCTTTATCAAAACATGTCGTGTAAGGTGTCAAACACTTTGGAATACTACCCCCGCCAATTCTGGCAGCGGGGGTAGCATTCCACCCTTTTAGAGGGAAAAGAAATGTAATTTACTGCTTTACCCGTTTAAAGTTAAACAGAGCCTCAGCATCACAAAATGGATGCTGCTGCCACAGACACGAGTCTGACCTCCTGTTGCTGGGGGAAACTCCAGCAAGGGCGGCCTGGACAATAGCTTTCCTGTTCAGGGAGGTACCAGCCCCTCCCCAGACAGGGGTTATGTGTATAGGGGCAGGGAGGGCTGCATTCAGTGAATGCATCTAGACACTGCCTGGGGCACACAAGGTGCTCCATGCATAGCCCGGTTCACACCAGTTGCTGGGGCATTGCAGCCCCAGCTCTGGCGCGAAACTGGACAAAGGGAGAGGGGTGTAACCACCCCCTTCTCAGGTCCACCCATAGGAGGGACCTGATCAGGTAATCCAGCCCCCATCCTTAGTATAAGTATAGGAGCAGTGTCCCCAGGACTTTAGATTATCCTGGAAAGAAACTTTGATACAGAACTCTTGGACCTTGGACCTTCTATTATGACTAGATGACGGAAGACATCTCCCTTGTGGTCAAGGAGTGACCACCCTGTTCAAACAGGCACCAATAGCAACTTTGCCGGTCTGCAGCCTCGAGGCTCCCGCCGGATCCCGAAGAGGCTGCGACTCAAGAACTGGACTTCCAGACTTCTCTGACCCCGACCCACATCCACAGCAAAGCTGAGACCCGTGGAGGACACGAGAGACGTGGGACCGGACATCTTGGACATCCTGCATTTTGCTACCTGCACTCCTTTCCTGAAGCCTCAGTAAGTTGTGCATTGGGGTACGAGAAGCTCTAGCCCCGAGCATCATTTGACCTGAAGCCCAAGCCCCCACACTCCGCGAGTGTCCCTTGGGCCCCGCCTTCACTTTTGTGCTCAACTCGTCTTCCCGCCTACTGGCCCGCTGGCTAGTGAGTCCCCCGCAGACGCCATCTTGAAACTACTTTGCTTTCCTGGTTGCTCCAGGCTTGCTACAGCTTCCCTCCAAAAGAGAAGCGCCACAGACCTTGCTGGTCTGCAACAGAGCCAATCTTGACATCCTGCGTGGGTTACGGTTGCGAAGGCTTGTTAGGTCCAATCCGGATACAGACGCTGCAGTCATCTAGATCCATCGTGGGACAGCTCGAATCCAGCTCCTGGTTATCGTCAATGCTTCCTGGACCTCGTAGCTGAAGAGACGAACTCACCTTCTTCACCTTAAAGCACCTGACATCGCCTGGTTCCTTCCTGGTCACTGGCTAGTGACCCAGACTCTGTCCCCTCTGCTTTCATGTTCTTCACATCTCCGATCCACCCTTGGATCCACCGGACACTTTTCATCTGTTTACCTGCAGCTCTTCTTTGCAGCTCTTCATAGAAAACGACAACTAAACCCGACACGAAAAGACACCTATGCACCCGCCTTCCCTAGGTGAGGTAACTCGAGTACTTCGGTGCTCCCGTGGGTATTGACTCTTCAAGTCTCCTAGTTTAAAAGGGTTCCATCCAAGTCCATCCGAAAGTGTCCTTAATCTTCAACTATGCAACTTATCGTATATTAACTGTGTCACTTGTATTGTATTTTTACCTCTGACCTCATAAAGAGTGCAGAGAGGTTGAGTTTAGATTAAATATATATATATATATTTGATATTTACCTTGTGTGGTGTCCTTTCATTTGGTATTCAAGGAATTATATATGGTAAAACAACTTGCTTAACTCGCCTACAGAAGTCTTAGCCTAAGGCTGCTGGTCCATGCTACCACTAGGATAGCTTTCTATAAGGTTGACTTTACAACCATCATCAATAAGGGTCGATTAGACTGGTGCAAGGTGCCCACTAGAACTAGTGGACATCATATGCCAGGCTAACTTCTCACAAGCTGTAGTAGACTTAATAGAGTTCCTCCGAAATTTATGATGGATTATGTTTAAACATGCATGTAAAAGAGAAGACCTGTTTGGTGTGTAATAGTCATTTTGTGTTTGATGTATTAGTTTTAAAATGGATAGTTATTTTTTTTATACTCCATTTAATGTATTTTTTAAGAAAACACTAGAAATATTGCAGCACATTTCAGCAACGAAGTCATGGACAGTAAGAGAAAAATTAATCTGTGTTGTGTTGACTCACATTACCACACACCACCCCACGTTGTTATGTACATGTTTAGACAAATAAGAACTGGGAGATTCATCTATCCAACCATTTGCCCCATATTTGACGGTGTTTGACCGGGCATCCCCTGGCCTCATATAATGGTTTTTCCTGTGCTGCGCACCAGCCCACTCCCTTTTGCCATTTAATTATGCTTGGGGAGACATGATTCTTCCATGCAGCAGCTATGTCTTGCTTGGCCACCACGATGGGGGTGCCCAAGAATAGTTTGTCTGCCCTAGACCCGTCCAACCCATTGTTGACCCCAAGTAGTTTGTTCAAGGGGTTGTGTGGGACCTCCCACCCCAGAACTTCAGTGAGTTCTGCTTCCAGCGATTCACAGGACGAGGAGGGGGCATGTCCACACCACATAATAGAAGTCTGCTGTTTCTTCCCCCCATCATGTACAAGATGGGTTTGGTTTTATGCCTGCCCTATGGAGGCGGGCAGGAGTAAGATAGGTGGCTCAGCTTGGCGGAGGCAGTGGCAGTTTTGGGAGCCATTAAGGCATCTCTCCAGTCATAGTCTTCTGGGGCGCCTAACCAAGTCTCCCATCTGTTCCTAAGCAAGTCTGAGGATGTGGGGCCATTGTTAGTTAAGGAACGATAGATGCGTAAATCACCTCCCTTCTCCAGGTCTCCCATTGTGATTTGTGCTTCTAAGGGACTGTGTTCTGGGAGTGACATGCCAGTTGCTATGTGTACGTGTAGGGTGTGGTGGTGCTGCAGGTATTTGTAAAACTGAGATGGATGGAGCGAATGTTGGGTCTGTAGGTCTGAGAATGAATGTATGTGGTCACCAACTCAAACATCGCCCAGTTGTGAGATACCAATGAGGTCCCAGCCCCCCTCCAGTTTCCCCACATCTCTAAGCCAAGTACCCTGCCAGAGGGGTGTTTGACAGGTTAATTTATTCTACCATCGTGTATGGCGTAGGGAGGCACGCCAGGCCAGCAAAACCGCGCAAGTCTCTGTGGGTAAGGTCTGGGCCCTCCGTACATCATAGTTTGGATTTGACGAAGTCCCTGGTATTTCAGCTCGTCCTGTAGGCTGGATTGACCAACCCCCATTGAACCAGTTGTGTAGTGTAAATAGACAGATTGCTAAGTAATATAAGTATAGGTTTGTCATACCCATGGCTCCATCAAAGGGTGGGATTTGGCAGCGGGAGAGAGCCATACACAATCTCGAACACTTCAAAGGAACCTTGTAGCCAGGTTGTCCAATTCTTTGAACCACATCCGTGGGATGTGGAATGGGGCGTTTTGGACAATGTATAGGAATCGGGGGAGAATCATCATTTTGAAAAGGGCTACCCTACTCAGCGGGTTAAGCGGTAAGATTTGCCACTTCCGGGGGTCTTCTTTAGCTTTTTTGACCAGTGGGGTGATGTTGAGTGACCATGCCAGTTCAGGGATTAAGGCGACCCAGATCGCTAAGTATTTAAACGACTGCCACCTGATGGATATAGTAGACTGCCAGTCAAAGCAGTCTCTTGTCGATTTAGCGAAGTTCAAGTTCAAGCCAGAGACTTGTTCAAAGGTGCGGAGTATCTGAAGGCATCTGGGACCAGACTGAGCTGGTTCCGCAACAAAGAGCAGGATGTCGTCCGCATGTAAGGCGATCTTGTCCTCATGAGAGCCTCGCCATTTCTAGCCCTGGACCCTTTCATCGGCATGAATGAGGCTAACTAAGGGCTCCACTGCTAAAGGCCAGAGGGGCATCCCTGCCTCGTGCCTCTTCTGATTGGGAACACATTGGAAAGCGTTCCATTTATGAGCACCCTCGCATTAGGTTTGAAGTATAGGACTCGGACAAGACGGCGGAAGCGTTGACCCAGGCCCATGGCGGCCAAGACATCGTCCAAATATGTCCAGTGGATCGAGTCAAAGGCTTTCTCAAGGTCAACTAGGAGAAGTGCCAAAAAGGGGGTTGGTGACTGGCGGTTGAGACAATGTCTAGTACTCCACGCCTTCATGAAGCCTCATTGGTATGGATGGGCCAGCTTGCTGACATAGGGTCTTAGATGTTAGGCCAGGACCGTGGCGTAAATTTTGACCTCTGTGTTGATCAGGGAGATTGGGCGATAATCTGTGCGGGCTGGCGAGGGTGGTTGCGTTTTAGGAATGACAACTATGGTGGCTGCTTCAGTCTCCGGAGGTAATTATCCTGATTCTACAGCTTCTGCGGATAGAGCAGAGAGATGCGGGACAAGTGTATCTCGATAGGCGGTTTAGTACTACTATGGAAAGCCGCCGGGCCTGGTGTTTTCTCAGCCGCATGTAGGATATGGCTTCTTTATTTCTTCGTGTGGGATGGGGAAATCTGTTCCAGCCGATTCTACGGCATTGAGGCAAGGGAGGTGGAGACTTTCTAGGTTGGTCACTTCAGCCAGTGAGACCTCGGGTCTCCGGGCTGAGTAGAGTTCTGAGAAATAGTCGGCGAAAGCTTGAGCTATCGCCTTAGGCGTGCGGTGGGTGACACCCCTCCCCCCCACGAACCCTGGATTTCTTTAATTATACGGTTTGCCAGAGGGTAGTACACCAGTTTCTGTAATATTCTCCCATTTTTGTTTCCCCATCCGTATATTCGGGTGATGAAAGGCCTCCAAATTAGCCTCGCGGAGTCCGAGATTTCTTTAATTTCATCTCTTAACATTGCAAGCTGACGCGCCTGGGGGCTATTCGCCGCCTCAGATGAGTTTCTTTCGAGCCAAGTCGCTTGAGCCTCAAGGAGGTCGAGCCGGCTGTGTTGGGCAACCCGTTGGGCTTTGAGGTGGCCTTTAGCAAAACTGCGGATGGTGGACTTACCTGCCTCTCAAAGAGGACCCGAGGAGGGGACGGACTCCAGATTAGTGAGAAAGTATTGCTTAAGCTCCACATCAATTGCCTTCTGAAATTTCTTATCTTGGAGAAACCAAGCATTCACCCTCCACAGGGGGCAGAGTGTATCAGAGGGGTCACCTAAAGTTAAGATCAGAGGTGAGTGGTGTCAGATGCTTCGGGGAGGAGGCCTATCTTTCTGACTCTGCTGCATTTGGGAGCAGGCATAAATATCATGTCTGTGCGAGCATGTGTGTGGTGTGCCGCGTAGGTGTGAGTGTACTGGGTGTCAGGGGGGTTCCAAGTCCTCTACACATCACAAATACCCAAGGTGTTTGTCCAACCTGCCAGTTGTTTAGAGTGTAGTGTCCGTGAGGCGGTGGGGGTTCCTGTGGTGTCGAGATTGGGTTGCATGACTGCGTTGAATTCCACCCAATCACTGTCTCGCCCAAAGGTAGGGAGCTAATCACATCATCAATGCAGCTCAAAGTTTGCGTGAGTGTAGCAGTAGGGATGTAAATGGATAATAAGTTGAGGGTGTTCCCTCTCAACGTTCCGGAGAGAGCCACAAAGCGCCCGTGGGGGTCACTGATAATCTGAGTGGGTACGAAGGGCAAATTATGTCTCAGGAGGATTGCCACCCAGCGTGAACCCCGTTCGAAGCCTGAGTGCTAGGATCTATCGAACCTGTATCTTGCGAGGAAGGGACAAAGATTGCCCATGAAGTGGGTGTCTGGGCAGGTCGAAGGACTGCCGTCTGTTTATTTCTATCTAGCAGGCTGTTGATGTTCCATGACATCACTCTGAGGAGGCCGTCTCTATGTGCCATTTGTGTTGTGGTCTGTATAGGTGGGCCAATGAATCATGAGGTCCCGAAGTTGCGGAGGGACAGGTCGGAAGACTAATAATGGTGGTAGGAAACCTCTACTGTTAGTGTGTAGGTAGTGTGTGGTGTTGTGTTGGTGCAAGGCTGAAGTGCTGAGAATTCTAAACTGCGTATTTAAGCGTGAACGTGGTACAACAGTCCCAACCCTTTCCCCCCACCCTATACTTCAAGAACAGAAGCATCTGTCGCCCTATGAACTTTAGAAAGTAACAGGCTGACCTATAACGCTTAGCTTCAGAGTAGCGTGGAGGACCACCCCCCCTCATAGCAGGATATTATCGTATATCTGCAGATTTGTCTGACTGGTGTGATGTGTTGGGCCTGCCTGTGAACAGTTCTTCGTGTAATTGTAACTCGGTGTTTATGATTCCCTGTGGGGCCTGTCAGCTGAGGAGTGCCGGGCTGCAGGAGAGATCTGAGTCTGTAGATTCAGTGCCCAAAGTCTTTGGGGACTGCCTCTCACAGTCCAGTGGTCCAGGGAACCAGCATGTTGCATGGGGCAGGATTCGGAAGGCAATTCCTGATTTCTGGGGCCCAGGGCAATGGCTGTTGGCTAACCTGACATGGCTCTGCACGTTCCTCAGCCCCTGCGGGAGTGCGTACGTCTTCTCCTTGGTTTAGGGGTTGTTGCAGGGGCGACCCGGGCACCTGAGAGCAGGCCTGCGGCTCTGGATCTGAAAGGACGCTCCTCAGTCACCCAGGTCCAGGCCGACTCTGGGGTGTCACAGAAGTAGGTCTTATCTTGGAAGATAATTCAGAGGCGGACCGGAAAAAGCAATCTGTATTGTATATTGAGGGTGCACAACTTTTGCTTAACATCTGTGTATGAACGTCTTTGACTCTGGACCTCCCTCGCATAATCACAAAATATCATTATAGTATGATTTTGTTAGGTCGGGGTTTTCTGAATGCGGGCTTCTCTTAAAATTGAGTCTCTATCTTTGAAGTTAAGGATCCTGGCAATGATGGATCGTGTGGAGCACCTGGAGGAAGTTTGGGTGCCAGAGATCGGTGGGCTCGTTCTACTGAGAACCATGCAGACAGTGTGTCTTTGGGCATCTATGACGTGATCCATTGCATGATGAGAGCAGCCACCTGACCCTGTTTGACCCTTCAGGAGACTCCACCATACGAATATTGTTGCGTCTAGACCTATTTTCAGCATCTTCTGCCCTTTTGTGCAGCTCCTTGGTGTGGGTCTGTAGTTGGGCTACTTTTTCCGTAAATCGTAGTATGTTGTCTTCAACAAAGGAGATGCGGGATTCAGTTTCAGAAATGCTTGCTGTCGCATTTCGGAGGTCCTGCCGGAGTGGAGCCATATTCAACTGGACCTCTACGATCTTGTTTTCTACTGAGGCTTGAGAAGAGCTAATGGCCTGTAGGATTGTGTTAAGATCACATCCTGTCGGAGCAGATTTCTCAGTAGCTTCCGCCGTGGGGCCAAGCTCATCGGTGGTATATTGATCGATCTTGGTCTGCGTCGCAGGGGGGTTTGGTCCGCGCTCTTTCCCCATGGTCGTCCTAAGGGGCGGGCAGATGTTAGTCTGAGCTTTGTCCAGGGTCGGGCGTTCTATGTAGTGGCGCGAGTGCCTTTTCTGCCTGGATACCCTGTAGACACAGGCAAGGCCGCACAGGGCTCCTGGAGCTATGGGGGGTGTTGTTAGTGTCGTCAAGGCCAGGTTGTTAGGCCTCAATGAGGTAGGCCTGGTTGTTCGAGTGGTGTGGTTTCAGAGCCGTCTGCGTCCTCAGCCCGCAATGGTGCAGGGGATAGGCTTGCTCCAGGGATATGGCCACCTCTACCCAGGGCCCTGCCAGACTCCCTGGTGTACAGTGTTTGGGATCTGATCATGTCTGGCAGGGGGAGGGTGGGCTTTCAGAGGAGTCTGTGCCTGAATGAGTAGTTGAAGCTGTGGTGCGGGCTCCACTCTAGGACTGTTGACCCGCTGGTCAAGGCTGTTGTGCGCTGCTTGGAGGTTGGAGTAGAGAGTGAGTCCCCTCCATCCTGTGTTGGGCTCTCCCGCCCTGCGTCTCCTCTTGCTTACCTCCATGGGTGGTTTAAAACAATCTGCATCAGTCCAATGTCCTCCATTCACTCAGTGTGGAATCTGCATTCCCAAGTCCAGGCACCGCATGGGCCAGCACAAATGCCCGCGTCCCCAGCTCCGGGGCACCCCGCCAAGACGCACCGCAGGGTGCCCACCGCAGCCCGAAGATCAGTTGGTTCAGAGCGCGGGTGCCTCCGTGAAATGTCCTGTGGTGCCCGTCTTTAGCCCCAATCCACATCAGGGCCGAAACCGGCTTGTATTCGGGCACCCAGGGCCAGGGCATTGGCCGAACACCGCAGGGTCTAGGGCGCGACCGCGGGTGGAATCCGGAAGGGCAACTAGCCTCTGCTTCCGATGTACCCACAAGTGCAGGACCTCGGCACTACCCGGTCTGCTGGAGAGAGCTGCGTCAGGCCGACTGCGCCCAAGCTGCGCCGGGGTCGGGGCACCGAGCGTCACTGCGGGATGGATTGTGATTCTGGGCCCACCCATTAGACCAGAGACTCCGGTCGCAGTCCGGTTACGTCATGGCAACCAAGGGGACCCCCAGCACCCATGTATGCCCCGGAGGGGGCACTGGGAATGCTACAGACCCCGTTTATGCAGCAGTGGAGGGGGAAGACAATTTGCTGCTTTCCACAGTATTGGACACTGAGCTCAGGTCGCCATCTTGCCTGCGTTGTAGTCAGGAGAACCATGGTGGATCGGGACGTCATTCGCCGTTTCCCTTGATTTCGCTCTTCTCTGATGTCCGCCGCTGGTAATTGCAGAATGGACTCCTCCTTCAGGAGAGAGGGACAGCTCCTGATGAGCATGGAAACCCAGAGCGGATGACGGGGGGGAGGGGAGTCCTAGGCACACTCTGAATCTTGAAGCTCCAAGCCATGCCCCCAAATGGATATAGTTTTAAGTGGTATATTTGTACGTTTTTTTTTTATTTAAGGTTTTGTTATACAGTGCTTGTTTTTTGGTTTTGCTTTTTTCAAAAGGAAGAAGGTGTGTAATAACCTAATGTAATATATTTACTATCTTATGTTTTGGGGCTCCCAAGGCTTAAGGAGAAGAATGGTGTGGGGAAGCTTGGAATGTGGAACTCTGGTTGAGGGTGGAATGTGAAGGTTTCAGTTGACCTCCTGCGTGTGCCGGATCTCCATTACCACAGGTCTGTAATTGATGGTAAACTAGGATGTGGTGGAAGTAGCAGTTGAAGATGGTTGATGGATTGTGAGTATGCTGAATCTTGGGTATCCATCAATGTTTGAGGAGAACTGTGTTAATCTTCAGTTGCATGGGTTTCCCAGTGTCAGTATCCTGTTCCAGACGTTTCAGGACAAGGAGACAGGATGATGAAGGGTAGGGACTGGGGTTACCAGGCTTGGAAGGCATGTGCAAGGCCCTGATAAGTACCCGGACTTGGATGTTGTTCATGTTTGTGTCCTATTCTATCAGCTCACGTTTTCCCTACTCCAATGTGCATTTTGCAGTCTCAGTATACTGTAGAGTTGTGTTTGCGGAAACCGCAGGTACATCCCCAAAGAGGCACACCGATAATGATCATCAAACGTGATTCAAAAGTTCATTTGAAACGTAACATTTATTTTCTTCAATGTTTTTTTGTATATTCCGTTTTGGATTATTTTGCTGATATTCAAAGCATATCAGAGGACAACATAGTTAAACGTATGAACAGTTGTTTCCAATGCATTTCGGGCTGTTCAGCCCTTGATCACGGAAAGGCTGAGGAGGAAGAGTACGGAAAAAATGTCAGGGGTAATGTGATTATGCAGCATAGGAGTTATATATAAGTGCTCGTGGTGCTAAACTCTGGTTGAAGAAACGGGTAACCTCACATTCTAATGTTATCACCCGTTTTCATAAGTTGGTTCCTCCTCGTATTGTTATCACCATAGACAAATCTTGACACAACCCCCTCACCCTTCACTCCATCTTTTGGCACCCGTTTAACTATGTTGTCCTCTGATATGCTTTGAATATCAGCAAAATAATCCAAAACGGAATATACAAAAAAACATTGAAGAAAATAAATGTTACGTTTCAAATGAACTTTTGAATCACGTTTGATGATCATTATCGGTGTGCCTCTTTGGGGATGTACCTGCGGTTTCCGCAAACACAACTCTACAGTATTACTCAGTGGTGTGCAGACGGATAACACCACCCTTTGAGAGCACCCAGAACTCTAACAATTTTTCGCCAACACCTTTCTCAACCCAGTTGTGCACCCCCCATACTCTCTTTTGGCAGTCTCAGTATAGTCACAGTTAATATTGTTGGTTGGAAGTTCCAGTGTTAACTTTGTTGCTTCATTATCTTTTTGTTTTTTTTTGTTAAGGAGGAAGTTATATGGCCTTGTCAGAGTGCACGTTCCAGAGGGCGTGGGGGTTCAGTGGTCATGTCCTGGAACGCCAGGCCATGGAGCGTACAGCAGGGACAGTGATGGAATTCTCTTCGTTACAAGTAGGCCTTCCAATTTAACGATGTGCACGTTACACCTCGCGTTATGTTACACCTTTCGGTTATGAGAAAGCAGGTCTCTCGTGTTTCGCCCATCACCACCCGTCTCTTCAAACTAAGTCGATTACCCTGCACAGCACTAGTCAATTACCCTGCACAGCACCTCCAGACACACACCACCATGCACACACAAACTTGCCATCAGCACCCTACATATAAAAGAGCACAACTTTGTCAGCATTTACTCCACCGTACCGAACCTCCACTAATCTCCAAACACAAAAGGCAAACAAAATTGTGCAAACAAACAAAAAACATAAGGCAGGGTCTGCAGTTTCCCAGTTACTGCTGTCACATGGAGCACTCTCCTTACAATACCATGCAACAGAGGTGTAGAAATGCCACTGTCTTCTAGGTTGCGACTGACTATGTCTCGCTGGCCCTGAAGCCACCATTACAAAGGATCTAAACATCCCTGGTTGTGACGCCAAGCAACATTACAGCAGCATACAACACCCTCCCCCGGCTAAAACGCATTCCCCTTACAGTCACCACAGGCACGGGCCACACTCCTGCTTGTCACACACTGCACCACAACAGTATAATAGCATGCACTCAGAATCCCACCCCACACACCCGCTGATGGACTCTCACCTTGCAGCCATCACCGGCGCAGCCTCGTTCCAAAAACAGACCAGCGAAAAGCCACACTCTCGTCAGCAAATGCCATTCCGTGACTAGTAGCCTCAAGGTTCCAAGTAGAACTGAAACACTGCAGTGCGGGAGGCCCCGTCCATTATAACTGCACCCCAAGGACATGTGCTTTCATGCTTCCAGTGCACACACCTGTGACCACACTATAGTATGCCCAAATAAAGCAGAGAACAACATCAGTAGCTTCTGTATCGGATATAATGCTTGACAATAAAGTCTGCACCACTGGAGCGCATCAGTGTCACACTTGTCTATATACACCATGTTGCAGACAATGCCAGTAACGACAGAGGTAGAACACGTCAGCAAGAATAAGTTTAAAAAGAAAAAATGAATTCAAAATGGACTGACAGACCGCATTTGTAATACACCAGCCACCTGGTTGGGTGCCTTGCTGCTGGTCTTAGACAACCGTAAAGAAGGATAGCAGATGAGTGGGTACTGGCCAAAACTCAACAAAGTATGTAATCGATCGGATATTTTAGGTATTGGCATCTGTTTGTGTTTGACATTTTTAACACAATAATCAGCATCCAAAGAGCTACATACTTCGCTTTCTTTGATGTGCTTCCGGCTTTGGGGAAGGGGAGTGACACTGCTTTTCAAATCTATAAGATGGAGATCTTTAAGACTGCAGCATGCTCCCGGTCATGTGCAGCATTAGCAATGCGTCTGCTGCCATACAGAGCCACTTTACAGCTTTTCTTGTTTTTAAAAAACGTTGGCAGATTTTTACCTTGCAAAGCATTGAAGTTTAAAAATATGATGCCATAAGCCCAGAATCATAATTCAGTTTTCAGGATATCCATGCTGGTCATTTGTGCATCACAGCAGTTAATAAACTCTGCTTACTTCACACCTCTCCCTGGCCTGAAAATATCGTATGTCAATAGTGTTAATCATTCAAATAAATGATAAGGGAGAGGCCATGGAGATGCACGCCTCTGTGAAACATTAAGGTGAAAAACTATTGTTTTTTCAGTTCTGAATGGCCTTGGGTGGGCCATGGTATTCCTTGGGTGGGTCTGGTCAACCCTCTAGAACCGGGCCTGGTCTTAGAACTGATTAGTCAAACAAGTTTTAAGCTTTTGCTTTATGGAATTCAGCAAAGATCGCCCAGACTCCAGTGGGAGGGTGTTCCAGATGCAAAAGCTTGTAATGAGACATTTATGTATCTGAATGAGGGCTTTCTCTTTGCCCTTAAGTGTATGATGAAGTTGGCACACATTTTGATACTATAACATACTTTGTGGCTGTCTTACAAAGTTCTGTTAAAAAACAGCTGGTGATTAATTTAAATCCACTCAATTGTTTAGATGCCTCTTGCATCCTTAGCACTCAAGCTCTGCGGTAAGCCTACTGTCTCGTGTCGAATAGCTACCAGTGTGTGGACGTGATTATCTCAGAAAAACAGTGCCCGATTAGTGGCTAGTTTATCTCAGTAGTGTGAGGCTTTTCTCCACTGCAGGAACCCGGCTTTCTAAAATGATGTACCAAGTTTAGATTAGTTGGGACTCCTTGTTTTTGGCAAATAGAAATTCTGTTTGGTTGCGATGAACTTCAGGTAGGTACTGCAATAAGAAGAATTAATGTACAGAATGCAGAACAATGTCATACATTCACACCGGTACAAAGATCTGGGCCTAAATCCATCGTTTTTTTGCTCCGATGCCATTCCATTTTGAACCCAGCCATATGCAAATCAGTCTTGACCGTGCGCGCAATGGGAACAGTCCAGCCTGAACTGCCAGGACAGGTCCTCCCTGGACTGGAAACAAGCATCCAATGACCGGTTTCCAGGTTTCACCCCTCATCAGCCAGGACAGCTTGACTCCAGTAGCATGGAGAGAACAGGACCCACGTCTGGGCATACCTGTCCCACTCGGAGTGACCTATGCAAAAAGAACAATTAATGGACAGAATGCAGAACAATGCCATACAGTCACCCCAGTACAGATATCTGGGCCTAAATCCATTGTTTTTTTGGTGCCCATGCCATTCCAGTATGGAAAACTGGGTTGGCATGGTGAGCAAAAGAACGATGGATCTATTGTCTGGGTTAATGTTTGATTTGCTCTGCATTCCATCCATAATCCGTGTGTCTTTTCATTTCTCGCCCGCAGTGCGAAGGGTATGCCCAGATGTGGGTCCCGGGCTCACTGTGTCACTGAATTCAAGCTAGTCTGGCTGCTGACGGGTGATGCCCCGAAATCGGTCCCAGGATGCTTCATTCCGGTCCAGGGAGGACCTGGCTTGGCAGCTCGAGCTGGACTGTTACCATGAGGCACAAGGTCAGGACTTATTTGCATATGGCTGGGTCTAAACTAAGGAGGCATGGTGAGCAAAAGAACAATGGATTTAACCCAGTTCTGTTGACAGGGAGAGAATGTTTGAATTGCTCTGCATTCTGTCCATCATCTGTGTCTTTTGATTTCAGGTAGGTCTTGGACATCCA
This sequence comes from Lissotriton vulgaris, assembly GCF_964263255.1. Taxonomy (NCBI): domain Eukaryota; kingdom Metazoa; phylum Chordata; class Amphibia; order Caudata; family Salamandridae; genus Lissotriton; species Lissotriton vulgaris. The sequence goes on from NC_141695.1 coordinate 607,219,711, forward strand.
GATATTGATGCATAAGACTGGAACAGAGGAAACTGTAGAGTTATGCATAGGTAGTGCACTGGGGAATATTGATGCGTTTATCAGTGAGTATGGTCCTGTGGGCTTCCTTGTAGAGGGCTGAAGATGACGGGGACCAGATAGAATCATAGGGATCTCTGCAGGTGATGGGGATCGTCTGGGGCTGGGAGGTGCAAATGTGAATGATCTGGTGTTTGGATGCATACGAGTAAAACAACTGAAGGAGAATGCCAGTGAATTCCATTCAAGGCTTCAGGGTGTGGATGAGGATGGGATGATCAACAGTGTCAAAGACAATAGAGGGCTGCTGCTTTTGTTTGTATCAGGAGGCAAAGGGTGTTCTATGATCTTGTTATATCTTATATGAAAAGGTTGCTCTTTCCTGTCAGTTGTTTACCAAATCAACTTTCTCTAGAATGTCTAGAGATCTCTGAACTTGCTTGCCTTATTCTTCTGTCCTTGCAAAGCGTTTCCTTTTCCTGTGTTTAGCCCTAACATATCAGTTTGTCACTCCTTTCATTGCTGGGTTTCTTCTGTTCTGTGGCAAGGACTCAGGGATTCTCTGAACTTACTTAACCATCATCTAATTCTAGTAGGAATCCCCTAGTTTGCCACTACTTTCCTTGCCCTCAAGAGTACTGTTTGTTTCCTGTGGGGAACTTTGTTTTTCTGACTGCTGATCAGCCTCGTCCATCCTCCATGAAGTTATAATAGCTTTTCTAAACTAGTTTAGCAAAGGAGGGCCTTGGTTCCTTGATTGAGACTGGTGTTTTCTCAAGCGGGTTGTCCATCCATTCTGTTGTATGATGATAGAGGCGTCAGGTGGTACGTCGGAGAATTTTTAGGACGCACTCGTAATTAATTGTCTTTATGTTTCTTGTCCTGGGCACAATGGGTCTTCCTCTTGAGTCACTTTGTTCAAGGCTCTTTATTTGAGACTTTTGCTCTTTGGGAACCTTTTTTGGAAAATTAAGCCTCTCACTCGAACTTTGAGGTGTTGTTTTGCTTCCAGATGCCCCATTTCTCAGAGATTTCCATGGCCCCTTTGTATTTTTTCCTTTGACCTTATTAGCACAGCCTTCTGCTTCTGTCTTGGCTCATGGAACTATCTCCTGTTCTTTTAGTATCTTTTCTACATGGGTTAATCTGTTAAAAATTTCTATATATTCTCCACTATTGCTATAACACTAATTTGCAGCTCTTATCGGTCTAGTGTTTTCCCTAGTTTATTTCAAGTAATCCACTCTTCTTGTGTCCGTTTTCATTATCTTTCTTTGAAATAAGATGCAGCAAACCTTGCCCATACATTTTATTTTTTCCTGGCCATGATTGCATGTCAGCCTGCTGTTCTCTACTTTTTAGGTCGCGCTTGGGCAGCGCATGCGCTTCTCTGCGGGGCATGCTGTATTGAGGTAGGTACGCTCCCCCCATATTTTTCATTGGCTTGTGTCATAGTCCTCTGTAAACTGTGGCTGTTCATTGGTTAAATGGCTTAGCAGTCCCGCCTTGTCTTATTTTGTAACCTCTCATGGCGACACCCCCGTTACGTATGTTGTTACTCAGTAGACTTTAATTACAGCCTCCAAGCACTATTTTCCTGAATCGCTCTCTCCTAATGCTTTATTTTTATTGCATTCATTTGCAATGCAATAGGTCTTGCATTTACGAGAGTTTAAGCTGTTGGCATTGTAAATGACAATGCCTTTTATTCATCTCTTTTAAAAACACATAAATGAAAAGCATTGTCATTTACAATGCCAATAGCTCAAACTCTCGTAAATGCAAGACCTATTGCATTGCAAATGCTTGTTGTGAATGTCAAACCTCTACCCTTGTGGTACCTAGTGTTCTGCTGGTCTGCTCCAACACGTGTAACAAACCCCAGCACTTACCCTCTTTAGTGTGGCACAGACTCTACTTATGACTCATCTTAAGAAGGTGTTCACAAGTATCATCTTGACCTATGATAAACTGCTACTTGCATGCTTAGCTTCTCTGCACTTCCCAGGCCTTATCTACTGTCTTATTGAAGCACCTTCCCTTGTGTAATTTTTTCAGAATGTTGTATCGTCATCTGGGGAGCCATTTACCATCTTCACTGAAAGTCGGTGGAGATGTGCGGTGTCGGTGCCAGGGCTGCTGCTTTTGTATTTGGAAAATGCCCTCAGGGCCGAATGCAGTTGGTTGCCAGTGGGCCACCAGGTTCCCTCCCGCCTGGTGACCACTTCCTGTATATTGTGGCATCTGGCATTTCCAAAATGCACCATTCTGCCCACTCTCCAAATGGCGAGACCCTTCTTTCAGTGTTCAGACCTCACTAGCCTCACCCACGGATGTGGTTACCTCAGAGCTACCCCCTTGTGCAATCCGGTTAGGCAACTGGTTTCCCCTCTCTGCTCCCTGTGCCAGCCTGTCTGCCTGAGCAGTGGGGCAGCTCTCCTCCCTAGTGTGACACATCTGCCCTTCAAGGGCGAGTTTTCCTTTAAAGCTTGCCTTTTGGGACTAAGACCCAAGTAGCTTCCTGCAAGGGTAAAGGAACACCTCCCTGGCCTGCAATCCCTCATTGTTCTTCTTCCTGAAAGTTGTTAGCATGTGTATCCAGGAGGGCGGAAAGCAGTCTTGTCAAACAGGCTCTGTGTTTGTTCCTGGGAAGGCACAGTAATTTTAAAGGCAACAAGGTGGCTGCTTTGTAAAAATAAATAAAGCTGCACTTACATTCGTTTCGACTTGAGATACAATTCAGATTTAAGGGTTTAATGTAACAAGAAGTTGGATGCCTGGGAGTGCTCACTTTGGTCACACCGTTGAGGCGTTTGCGTGTAATCTTGTACTTGCCAATAGAGCAACCGAGTCTTTCCACAGTAAAAATTGTGGTTTTGTGTGTTCACTGTCAGGACATGTAAAATACATGTCCTGTCCGTGTCATAAGTTGCACTCTGCCTTAGGACTCTGTAGGCCTGCCAGATGGGTGACTTACACAGATGTACAAGGGGGGTAGTGGCAGCGACAGAGTGGAGGACTCATTTTTCTTGAAGGGCCTCCGAGATGGCATAACTAATGCTGCAAGCCCTGGGGTACCCCTCTTACATGCCTTGGGTACCAAGGTAACATATAGTAGGGATTTACAGATAAGTTAGTCGTTTCCAATTGGGTACAGACAATTTGAAATACACTTTAGGGCACTGAGGTCTGATTAGAAGGCCCCAGTGCACTCTCAGTTGAAAAACCAGCAGCATCAATCGAAAAACTTGGGGGGACCATACTAAAATAGGCATTTTCTTACACTGGCTAATGGTGGTCGCTACAGACCTTTCTCTGTGATGGCCAGCATGTCTGAACACTACAAATTTGCATGAATGAGCAGTGGATGGGAAATGCTCCCCCAGTCCAATGGTGTGCCTTTATTTTTCAAACTGGATTTGCATATCTTCAGAGGATCCTTCTTGGATTAATGGTTCAGATAGTTCTTAAATATAACTTCGTCATGACCAGACCAGAAAAAAATGTAATATGCTAATTGTGCAAACTACTTAATGGATGTACACCAAACCAAGCAAAGACCTTCCTCGAGTACAGTTCCACTTTAGTGCCAGGTTTAATGTAATTATATTGAGCATTATTTTCTGTATTAAGGAGAAGAAGATCCTGTAGGAGTTAAAATACGAAATGTTGCTCTTGGCTCCTCCTTAGTCTGGTCCCAGTTGGACGGATGGATGTGTACGATTCTTGCTTCACAAAAACAAACAAGATGATGGACGAAATGTTGCAGAATGGCAAAACATTCACCCCCAGTCACAGATCTGGGTTTAATCCATCGTTATTTTGCTCACCAAGCCACCCCAGTTCAGACATGGCCATATGCAAATCATTCCTGACCCTGTGCCTCATGGGAACAGTCCAGCCCGAACTGCCAAGCCATGTCTTCCCTGGACCGGAATCAAACATCCTAGGACCGGTTTCTGGCTATCAGCCGTCTTCAGCCAGGATAGCTTGACTCCAGTGGCGTAGTGAGCACTGGACCCACGTCTGGGCATACCCTTCCCACATAGGGTGAACAGCAAAACAAACAAGATGAACGGAATGTTGCACAATGGCAAAACATTCACCCCCAGTTACCGATCTGGGTTGAATCCATCGTTATTTTGCTCACCAAGCCACCCAGTTCAGACATGGCCATATGCAAATCAGTCTTGACCCTGTGCCTCATGGGAACAGTCCAGCCCGAACTGCCAAGCCATGTCTTCCCTGGACCGGTATCAATCACCCTAGGACCGGTTTCTGGCTATCAGCCGTCTTCAGCCAGGATAGCTTGACTCCAGTGGCGTAGTGAGCACTGGACCCACGTCTGGGCATACCCTTCCCACATAGGGTGAACAGCAAAACAAAGAAGATGATGCAAGGAATGGTGCACAATGGCAAAACATTCACCCCCAGTTACCGATCTGGGTTGAATCCATTGTTATTTTGCTAACTAAGCCACCCCAGTTCAGACATGGCCATATGCAAATCAGTCTTGACCCTGTGCCTCATGGGAACATATAATCCACATTTGTTAAGCGCACAATCAACCGTAAGGGTCTCTAGGCGCTGGGAGCCGTCGGGAAGATTAAGCAAGCTATTGCCCACAGTCCAGTCCGAACTGCCAAGCCATCTCTTCCCTGGACCGGAATCAAGCATCCTAGGACTGGTTTCTGGCTATAAGCTGTCTACAGCTAGGATAGCTTGACTCCAGTAGCGTAGTGAGCACGGGTCCCATGTCTGGGCATACCCTTCCCACATAGGGTGAACAGCAAAACGATCTATCACCTGTTTTTTTTTATATTTGTCACCCCAAATGGGAATGGTATGCTCAGGCATGAGTCCCGTGCTCTCCATGCCACTGGAATCAAGCTATCCAGGCTGATGAGGGCTGAAAGCCCGAAACCGGTCCTTGGATGCTTGTTTCCAGTCCAGGGAGGACCTAGCTTGGCAGTTCGGGCTGGACTGTTCCCATGGGGCACAGGGTCAAGACTGATTTGCATATGGCTGAGTTCAAACTGGAATGGCATGGTGAGCAAAAAAACAACGGACTTAGGCCCAGATCTCTGTACTGGGGTAAATGTATGACAATGTTCTGCGTTCGGTCCATCACCTGTTTTTGCAATTGTCACCCAGAGTGGGACGGGTATGCTCAGACGTGAGTCCCGTGCTCTCCATGCCACTGGAATCAAGCTATCCAGGCTGATGAGGGCTGAAAGCTCGAAACCGGTCCTTGGATGCTTGTTTCCAGTCGAGGGAGGACCTGGCTTGGCAGTTCGAGTTCCTGCCATTGTGCTGAGGAACCCATGGCACACTGTTGCCGTCGCCCTTGTAGAACACACCTGGCTCCTGCTGGAAATATACCCCCCTGACCGTGGAGTAAACAGCCAGGACCTTAATAACGCCATTGCAAATTCTACTGCGAATTTCTGCTACACCACCTCTACCTTTCCACGAATTGGACAGACCGGCAGATGAAACACGCTGTGACCACTTCCACAAAATTATCGCCTCCTGGGCCCTCAACTCTTTTAGGACACCATAAATTTCAACCGCCCAGATTGCCCAGCTCTTTAGGTGTTTACCAGGCATTCATTATCTCTCTAGTCCTGAGGATGATTCCGTTCATCTAATTGAGCTTGGGATCGAAACGTCGACATTATAAAATAGTACCACAAAGTCTCATATGTATAATTGTTGTGGCTACTATTTGGTTTAGCTTGTCACATTGTATGATTATTACAAGCAACCACGGCTCCATTTCTTGCCTGCATTTTGTTTGTTTTGTTATTATTTTTTGTTCAATTTTTTTGTTTTTTTCTCTGTGCCGGGTGCAGGATTGCGTCCCGTTTTATTGTTGTTTGTATATTTTATGTCATCTTTAAATACATTGAGACATTAAAATTCCTTGTCCGGCTGGACATAGGACTTATATAGAACCCATCTTGGTCTATATCATCATTTTCCTTTATATTTTCTTATGCTAAGGACCAATGTTTGCTTAAAGGACTGTTCCCATGGAGCACTGGGTCAAGACTGATTTGCATATGGCTGCGTTCAAACTGGAATGGCATGGTGAGCAACAAAAAATGTATTTAGGCCCAGATCTCTGTACTGGGGTAAATTTATGACATTGTTCTGCATTCGGTCCATCACCTGTTGTTTTCGCATCTTGTTTCACTGCACCGAAGTTATTAAGAACGGAACAAATGCCTTTTTTCTATGTAAGCATTCTCCTAACCTAACCGTAAATACACAGTGACAAAAGGGTAGTGAGTGTGTGGCAGGATTATTCATTCCTCTCTGCAGTGTCCGTATCGCCTCACCCGAGAGTCTGTCCTTTTGTCCCGTGCCCGTGCTTGCGTCCCGCCTCTGTGCGCTCCGGGCGCCGACGTTGCTCTGTCCGCCTCCGTTTAGGTGTTTCTCGGTCTCCATGAATGGTTCATTCATGCAGGAGGCACTGCCTTTTATTTGAGGGAAGTTGGTGTCACTCTGGGAATGTTTCAGGATGAGCTGTAGGAGAAGGGGACACTGAAGCAGCATGTCTGTGGCCTTTCTTTTGCACTTGCAGCCACCGGAATTTACAGCTGGTCTGTTGAAAACAAACAGTAAGCAGCTCCAGACTGCAATCCGAGACTGATGAGGAGGTGTGAAGAGAAGCAGAGACCACAAGACTACGCCCTTGGGGCGAGGAAGGCCCGCCCGAGGTGTGGTGGCAGCAGCGCCCTATGAACCGAGTGCCAGGCCTGTCACGTGATTTTAGCCAACCATATGGTGGTAGGCCTCAGACATGGGCACAGATACTTTGCGCTTGTGACGATCTCTATCTCCTCGCAGAGGCCGGTGCTTGTGGTGCACTGGCAGGACTTGCCGGGACCTCTCTGTCTATGTGATGAGAAAACAGTCCTTGGGTGGGCCTCCTCTGCTGGGGTACGCCCCAAATGAGCAAGGGGTCATCCGGCTCAAACAAGATGTGCCCGTGCCCTCGGTGGGTCTAGTTGGGACGCGCACTCGGTGGTCCTTGTTGGCACGCGCCCTCGGTGGTCCTAGTTGGCACGCGCCCTCGGTGGGCCTGAGCCCGTGCCCTCGGTGGGCCTGAGCCCGTGCCCTCGGTGGACCTGTGCCCTCGGCTGCCCTAGTAGGCACGCGCCCTCGGTGGGCCTGTGCTCGCGCCCTCGGTGGGCCTAGTGGGCACGCGCCCTCGGTGGGCCTGGTAGGCACGCACCCTCGGTGGGCCTGTGCACGCGCCCTCGGTGGGCCTGTGCTCGCGCCCTCGGTGGGCCTAGTGGGCACGCGCCCTCGGTTTGCCTATCCTTGGGATGAGACAGCAATCTCCTGAATGACATGTATTTCTATATACGGTGAGCTAGCAGTCCTCTGACGCGACCTGTTTGTGAGCTCGCAGTTCCCTGATACTGCTACTTTTGTCTGTAGCCGTGCTTGCGATGAGCTAGCAGGCCTCAGATGCCCCTACATGTGTATGTGTCTCTTAAGATTTGGCAGTCCTCAGAAAAATATTCACTGGCTCTTGATGGGCCGGCAGCCTATCAGCTGAATCTGCGCTCGCGCCAGTGATGAGCCAGGGGTTCCAGCTGCACCTGTGGTGCACCTGGGGGGCGCTGCCAGATGCACCATTATTGCTCCTGCTGATGACCGAGCATGCGCACTACCTGTGGCGAAGAGCTGCTCTTGCAGGGTGGCGGTGACATTCACAAGCCAGAGTCTGAAGGCGTCTCTGCCCTCCCAGCAGGACGGGGGACGAGACATTAATTGATCTTTGTAATGGCGGAAAGAGACGACGCTCTGTATAAAATGCTGCCATGGCTTCTCTCCCTTTGGAAATAAGGGCGGCCGGGTGACCTTTAGAGGGGAGCGGGTTTACGCAGGCAAGGTATCGACCCACAGGTATCGTCCCCTTCCAAAAGTCTTCCTTCTCTCTTGAGCCTAAACAGTATAATCATGAACATGAAAGCCTGGGTGAAGAAGTGGGCGTTGCTTCGCTCCGGGGCAGTAGCTTCAAGCAAGGATGCCAGACTCCCGAATACAAACATGGAAACCAGGCCCCATTCCCTAGTTTATTAGTTGAAAAAGTCCCTGAATGGGGCGAAGTGGGGCCTTTACACCCTTGGGACCGGATGCCACTGTACTTGCTGCCCTGCGTTCCCACCAGGAGGCAGCAGTTAGAAGGCGAGAAGGCATGGATGGAATCCAGTGACCAGCCTTCTCACTGGCCCTCTTGCCAGCTGGAGTCAAGTTGGGAACGCAGCCATTGTACACAGGAATAAGTCCGACAGCATTGCAGCTTTGTGGGTGACTTGGGCGATACAACAGTGGCGGTAGACAGCAGAGCTGCGGCTGTACTGAGTACAATGATTGGTTCCCGGCCATTGTAGCCGGTCCGCATAATTCAAGTTAGACGCCTCAGTGGTTGGACTTAGAGACGTTCCCTTCCAGTGGTACAGAGGTAACTACACATCCCAGCAGGCAAGATGAAGTTGACTCAACATGTGGCTAACGGGAGGGCGCTCAAGTTGTGCACTGCATTGCAAGAGTATATCACACCTCGCGTGACCTCCTTGTTTTTTTCCTATTGTGCTGATACTGATTTTGAATGAAAAACAGAACTGTTTAGTTCACTTTATATTTGTGTTGCCCACGCTCTTTTCTCCTCTATAGTAACCCCTTCCGGTCTCACCGTGCACGAATACACTTGTGAAACCCCTTCACAGCAGAAGGATACTTTGCAGTAATTCTGGCTTACTTGCAGGAACATTACCGTTTTGTACCGCATAATTTGAAACCATGCCCCGATGTCACTCGGAAAGAATACTCTAACCCACCCCCCCCGCCCCTCACTGTGCTGGCATACTCATTTAGTAACCCCTTCTGACTTTAAGTTTTGCTGGATATAATACACCTATGTGCACCCCCAACTCCTCACAGTGAAAGTATACTGTCCCTTGACCCCCGTCTCCATCTTTACTGTTCAGACATATTCCTGTGTGTGCCCCTCACCGTGAAAGGATACTGTAGTAACCCCTGCAACTCTCACGGTGCTGGAATTGTGCGTTCTACTTCCAGCCTTGCTGTAAAGAAACACTACCTGTGCGAGGATACTACCTTGTATGATTGTACCTTTGCAGGAGTACACCTGTGTGTTACTCCTCCCCCCACAGTCTCACGGTGCAAGAACTCCTTGTTCGGAGGCGAACAGTCTTTCCAAACCTAACTTTTTGCTAAGATGTACGAGCGCTTTCGTTCCAAAGGCTTCCACGCGCGCTCTCCCTCGCGCTCTCTCTCTCTCGCTCTCTCTCGTGCTCTAGCTCTCCCTCGCGCTCTCTTCCTCGCTCTCCCTCGCGCTCTTCCTCGCTCTCTCTTCCTCGCGCTCTCTACCTCGCGCTCTCTACCTCGCGCTCTCTTCCTCGCGCTCTCCCTCACGTTATTACTCCACTTACCGTTTTATCCCGTGGTCCCTACTTTGCGTTTTTCATCGCCCTTCTTCAGCTATGCCTCACCTCTCCATCCTCAGCTGACCCGCCCCCACCGTATTACCTCTTCCCTCTCTTACCGGCCTCCCATATTTTGTTTTCCATCTTGAACTCTGCCTCTGTCCATCATTTAGTCTCTTTTTGGGACACTCCTCTCTCCTCCTATCCTCGCACTTTATTCCAGAACTAATTCTGTTTCGTTGTCCCTCCTTTGAACCCTTCCGCACTCGCTCACACTCCTACCTTCTCTCTCCTCCCGGCGCGCGGCTCCCAGCCCAGTGTTCTCTGCCCGGGTTGTTGACTGGCCGGTCCGCCCGGCTCGGAGCTCTCGTGGTTTCAGCAGCACTGGCGTCTCCTCTCCGAAGCCACCAATTTAAGCGTTGGGGCTGGAAGAGGAGAGGCTGGGAGGGCCGCGCAGGGCAGGGCCGGCGCTGCAGCATTCACTACTTCGTGGAGATTTAGTTCTCGCTGCGGGAGTTCAGCCAGAGGCACAGGGGCAACTGAGAACTGTAACAGCAGCGCGGGGAGCTGGGAGTGAGCGTCCTCCATACAAGGACAGGGAAGGTGCAGGACAGTGCACACTACAGGAGGGTAGTCTTCGAAACAACAGATAGGAACGTGGGGTCGTTTTGAGGGGCTTAACTCCGAGAACCTGGATACAAAAAATCCAGGGGGTAGGTTGGGGTGGGGTACTGGGCTCCCGAGATTATGCTGACGAAAGTCATGGTACTGGAAGGACGCTTACAAGAAATATCGTCTATATCCTAAGTATAGAACGAACTAAAGTTGTAAAAAAAAAAAAATCTTCAAAACAATAGACCGAACCAAAAAAAGGTCTTAAGGTGTTCCCAAAGGTGACTGGGCATCCGATGTCCAGTTAGGGGCACCGTCCAGCATGCTAGTGACAAGAAAGCAGTTATAGCCCAACAGATCCCTTTTATTTAGTTTGGGCACAATACCGAATAGGTACACCACTACGAGATTTTCCGGTGGTTTAGAATGGGGCCACTAACAGCAGGCAGTGGTGCATCAATGGCCATTGGCTACCGGTCAGAATAGTATTAGCCTTTACTTTGTCTTCAACCGGGGAGATCTCTGGAACGGTAAGTCCTGGAATGATGGTAGAAATACTTCTGGAATTAGGACATATTCCTCCAGACAGCTGAAGTGAATCAAACTCCAGGGAGTGTGATGGTTGTGTCTTATGGTCCATCTGGCCCCTGCAGGGAGTAGAGGCACCCTATATGATGGGTCGAGGACAATGCAGTATCACCCTTCTCAATCCAATGAAGTGAATCACCTTCTTGAGGCAGATGTTCTTCTTTCTCCGCTTCTGGAGTGGGGTAAAATTGCTCTTTGTCAGCTCTACCCCATCAGTGTGTCCTCATGCGAGTCCTTCCAGTCCGCTGGGTCTTCTGCAGGTCTTCCCAGGAATCAGGTCCCTCCTGGCAGGAGCAGTCTGACACGTCTACAGGTAAGTTCTTTCTTCTCTTCCCAGGTTACAGCAGCGCGATGTCTCTGTAGACTTTTGAGGACTTGGGCCAGACTTGATGGCGGGAAGGAATCCTGCAGAGACTCTACCTTTAGACCTGTAGTCTTCTTTCGTACACTTGGTGCACGACTCCTTGATGTCAAGACAACCATGTTGATCCCTGTACTGGGTTAGGGGTCCAGTACAAATAACCATTTAGTGTCCCAGGTTCGATACTAAAGCCAGTCCTTGTGGTGTGACTTATTGTTGTTGCTGAACAAATCCCACGCCCCTTGTCCACAGTCAGACCAGTTCTGACTGGTCCACTTTTGTGTATTTGCATCAACCTAAAGGCTTGCTTCTGCTCTCTTTGCCGAGAGGGGGGCCATAGCACCCACAACAGGGGATGGGTGAGATTTACCCACACAAGGAGTACACACTGACACAAAGGGAATGGGCTCAAAACCTGCACCAGGCTCTGGGTAGCAGGAGCGGAGACACTGGAGTGTCTGGGATGTCTGTGATGGGCATCATCAGCTCCACCATTTTGCGTAGGACGCAGACATGAAGTCCTTCAGACTCACCAGTCTCTTCATAAACCACTCATCAATGTAAACACAACAGAGAACTGAAAGCACCTTTCACTAGGGACAGCTGGTAAGCAGTGCCACTCCAGGGATTCAGGTGAAGAAGGCCTGTGCCCCTGCGCTAGCATCTTGCTGCCACGCCTACTGGTTGGTCACTAAGTATAAGGGCTGCATCCACTCTCCTCGAGTAGAGTTCACTCTTTGTTGTTCCACTAACATTCGAGACCAACACTGATGTAGGGTTGAGACTATTTTGGAAGCCAGTCGTCTTTGGGGCTGATAACTTTGCGGGGAGACCACCCTTACCTGCATTCTTCTCTCGAACTCGAGCACAGCCGCTGCTCGTCTCCCTCCCGCCGCCGCCATTCAATCGTGGCCGTAGTGCGGAGGGGGACTACGAATCCCAGCGTCCCTTGCGGCTGAAACGGAAGCTGCCACACACAATCTAGCGCCTTGAGGCGATCAAATTCAAGCAGAGCCCCGCATCACGGGACCGCGCGCGGGCTAAGCGCGGGTTAAGCCCTGAACAAGGGTGGGACCATTTGTGACCATTTGTGACCATTTGTGACCATTTGTGACCATTTGTGACCATTTGTGACCATTTGTGACCATTCGAGGCTGGGCTGGGCCATCTTATTAACATCTCCAGGGACGTATGTACTTTTAATTATATCTCCTATCTGTCCATACAAGGAGCCATGAGCATACGTAAGGATACATCGAGGAGGGATGGGGTGGGCGGCAGCATTATGGGAACACTAGACAACTTTATAATTAGAGCGGCTAGTGTTCTGGAAAAAGAAATTGCCCTTACAGAGAGACGCATGCCTTTAGACCCATTGTATAACAGGCGTTCCTTGATGGGCAATATCGCAAAGTTCGAGGCTTGTGGGCTGCTGAATTCATATCTGTGCATAGATCGCCGCCTAGTGTTGGGTTCGGATGATTGCACATTGTGGTCCTGGAAGAGTCTTCGAAGTATCACGAGATAGGTGGCTCCTCCCCTGGACTACAGTGCGCATGGGCATCGACTCCATCCTCAGATTGTTTTTTTCCGCCATTGGGTTCGGATGTCTTTAGGTTCCTTCTAGTCTGAATCGATAGAAAACTTTCTTGAGACCAAAAGGTCTTTAGTCTAATACGTCGGTATAGTCTTGCGTTCGGTCTTAGTTCTTCCAGCTCGGTTCCGAGCCGGATTCTCTACACCCGCGTGCTCTCGGCGCGAAAGGCCCAGTCGACGCTCCAGACCTATCGACCGTCCATCATGGACCGAAGTCCATTCAAGAGATGTCCCGTCTGTAACTCGAAGTATCCCCACATCGACGTCCACCCGGTGTGCAACAAGTGTCTGTCGCCGGACCACGATGAAGCCAAGTGTATGGCTTGTTCAAGCTTCAGGTACAAGAAGGGGCTTAAGCTTCGACGAGCTGCGCGCCAGGAGGCCCAGCATGCTGCACCGGCGCCTGTGGACATCTTCGATGCAGGGGATGTAGAGGACAAATCTATCCAGGACGTTACTGAGTCGAACCCCGCATCGGACGTCGACTACGACGCGGATGCAGAGATGTTTGAGGCCAAAGAAGTCGTCGACGTGGTAGGAGACGACGACGGGGCCCTCGGGGCCATGGAGGATAGCTCGGATGAGGAGCTTCCTCAAACTAACTCTGGGGACGTGCCAATTGATGAGGCTCAGGTCGAGGGATCGCCTTCGGGCCTTACCCAAGATCTCACTATGGGTTCTACGGCCCCGCCTTCGGGCTCGGCCACGGACATTGCTGCCGAGCCACTCCCTGGAAAACCGAAACCGAAAGTGAAACCTACGGTCTCGACTCCAGACACTGCGCAGGTGCCATCCTCAAAACAGAAAGTGCGCATCGCTTTGGTCGGCTCCAAGGCCTCGGACCCCTCGGCGCTGAAGAAGCCGAAAGTGGCTGTCGAGCTGAAGGCTCATGTCAAGGGCGTCGAGACGAAGTCTGCCGCGCCGAAGACTAAAGCAAAGGTGGGCGAGCCGAGCGCGTCGGCGCCGAAGCCTGTCGACGCCGGCAAAAGCCTCAGCGACCCAAAGAAGGCTATCAGCGATCCGAAAAAAGCTCTCGGTGACCCGAAGAAACGGCTGGATGACCCGAAGGTTCTCGCAACTCCGCGTCAGCAGGACAAGGCCAAGGGCACGGCGCCCCGAGAGTCGACTCCAGGTGTGGCCTCGAGGGATTCCATTGAACCGGCGCGCCCATCCGCCGCGTTCACCAAGAAGGTGACGGACTCCCTGCAGCGTATCAGGGACGGAACCACGTCGGCCGGTCCCTCCGCCTACGAAACCGGTGGAGAAACCACTAAAGGCGTCCACGCCCATCCATTTCACGTTGCCGCCAAAGACGGCGCCGAAGGCTTTCGCTCCTAAGGCAGTCGTCAGTGTGCCCGAGAAGGTCTCCTCGGCGCCGAAGTCGTCAGCGGTGGTCCCCGGCCCACATCCCGACGGCCTTCAGTGGAAGAGCATTAGGAATACTTCATCGATGCCGAAACGGGCAGGCTTTCCCTCCACAAGCGGAAAATCGCCCTTGAACGCCCAATGGAGTCTTACAAGATCCCTCTCAAGAAAAAGAAGGACTCTGCCTTCACTCCCGTTCTGGTGGAACCACTTTCCCCACAGACTCATAATGTCTCTCCCACTTACTCTGATGTGGACGCTGGTGTGGGGGATGATGAGGATGAGTACAGTTATCCTGTCTATACAGACCTTGAGGATACCAACGAACCCTGGGCCGCTGGTGGTGACCCAGGGGATCCTCAATCAGGACAAGACCCTCAACTGTTTTCTGCAAAAACTTCCCCTACAGAAGACTCTGCAGCTTTCAATGCCCTCATTGAACGGGTAGCAAACAATCACAACTTCCAGCTCCATGCTGACCCTGTGGATGTCGACTTCCTTTTGATACCTTCTCAGTCTCAGAAAAAACTGTTAAGACTCTGCCTTTGCTGAATGGTGTTTTAAAGCATGCTGCTGAGATCTTTAAAGAACCTACCAGGGCGAGGGTGATAAATCCTAGGATTGACAAAAAGTACAAGTCGGCACCTACTGATCCTACCTACATCTACATCAAAGGACTGTTGCCTCTGGACTCCCTTGTTGTCTCGAATGCCCGGAAGAGGGCTAATTCTCAGACTACGGGTGATGCTCCTCCCACAGACAAAGAATTCAAGGTCTTTGAGGCCTCGGGGAAGAGGGTAGCAGCACAGGCAGCCAACATCTGGCGCATTTCTAACACACGCGCGCTTCTGGCGCGCTATGACAGGGCACACTACGACACACTGGAGACCCTGTTGCAGCACCTGCCTGATGAATACAAGGAGGGGGCTGAAATGCTGATTCAGGAAGGGAAGCTGATCTCTAACGCTTCAATTAAGTGCGCTCTGGACACGGCTGATACCGCCGCCAGGGCTATAAACACTAGCGTTATTCTGCTGCGACATGCCTGGCTGAGAATCTCTGGATTTAAGCCAGAGATCCAAACCACCATCCTTAACCAAATAGTCAACCCAGATCACCTGTTTGGCCCGGAGGTTGACACCACCCTAGAGAAAATTAAGAAGGACACAGAGACTGCGAAATCCATGGGGGCCTTACAGTCCCAGCAGTTTCGGGGTGGGTCTTTTCGTCGCTCAAACACTAGAGGCATTTCAAGGGGCCAGCTCTCCCAGTCCACGCAGTACTACAAGAGCAACACTCAGTCCACATACACCAACAAGAGTCGAGGTGGATATCGTGGCAACAGCGCCAAGGGCAGAGGTCGTGGAAACAACAGCTCCAGATCCTCTGCCACCAGCAAACAGTGACGCCTTGCCACTGCCCCCTGACCACACAACACCGGTCGGGGGGACACTCCAGCAGTTCCTGCCGGTCTGGAAGTCCATCACCACGGACAGGTGGGTCAGGAAACGTATTCAATACGGTTATTGTCTGGAGTTAACATCCACTCCACCCAACATGCCCCCAAGAAACCGTCCTATGTCAGCCGAGCATTTGCACTTATTGTAGCAGGAAGTCCCCGTTATGCTGCAAAAAGGACCAATAGAGCTCGTGCCTATGCAAGAAAGAGGCACAGGGGTCTACTCCCTGTACTTCTTAATACCAAAAAAGACTGGTCCCTCCGGCCCATCCTGGACCTCGGGCCACTCAACCATTACATCCTGTCGGAGCACTTCCATATGCTGACCCTGCAGCAAGTGCTCCCGTTGCTCAGTCAGGGGGATTTTCTCGCAACTTTAGACCTAAAGGATACGTACTTTCACATTCCACTGCACCCTTCACACAGGAAATACCTCCGGTTCACCATCCAAAACCAGCACAAGGTTTTGCCTTTCGGTGTCACCACGGCACCCAGGGTGTTCACGAAGTGCCTGGCGACAGTGGCGGCGCATCTCAGGAGACGGAACATTCACGTCTACCCTTATCTGGACGACTGGCTCATCCAGGCAAAGTCAGCCCAGCAGTGTGCCGCCCAAATGTCCCACACCATTCACCTCCTGCACGATCTGGGATTCTCCCTGAATTACCCAAAATCCCAACTCCAGCCCGCCCACATACGGCAGTATCTGGGTGCGACTATAAATACTCTGGCGGCCACAGCACAGCCGAATTCAGTGAGAGTCCGCAGCATTCAATCGCTGATACAAAAATTCAGACCTCAACACTCGCTTCCAGCAAGAGTGTTCATGCAGTTGATAGGCATGATGGCCTCCTGCATTTCCATAGTCCCGCACGCGAGACTACATATGCGCCCGCTTCAGGAGTGCTTAGCACGTCGGTGGACTCAGGCTCATGGGCTGTTAAAAGACCTAGTGTTGGTGAGCGGTCGGGCATACAACTCTCTGCATTGGTGGAATCCACGAAACCTTTGCAAGGGCCGACCGTTCCAAGAGCCTGTGCCACAGATCATTCTGACAACGGACGCCTCTCTCCAGGGATGGGGAGCTCATGTACTCCATTACACAGTGCAGGGACTATGGACACAACAGCAACGGAGGATGCACATCCATGTTCTCGAACTGATGGCAATCTTCATGGCACTCAAAGCCTTCAAAGTACATCTGTGCAACAAGGTCGTGTTGATCCGGACGGACAACATAGCCATGTACTACATTCAAAAGCAGGAAGGAACACACTCTCCGCAGCTGTCTCATCTGGCTCAGAGCATGCGGAAGTGGGCCATTCAGAGGAACATCTTCCTCCTGGCGGAACACCTCCCGGGCAAGGACAATCAGATGGCGGACCTGCTCAGCAGGCACAGCCACCAGATGCACGAGTGGGAGATACATCCATCAGCACCCCAACCGTACTTTCAAAGGTGGGGTCATCCAGAGATGGACCTGTTCGCCACAACGGAGAACGCAAAATGCCAAAGCTTCGCCGCCAGGTTCCCACACCCACAGTCGCAGGGCAATGCGATATGGATGAACTGGTCAGGCAAATTTGCGTACGCTTTTCCCCCAGCACCAATGATACCGCTGGTGGCACGCAAACTCAGGCAGCACTCAATGACTCTCATCCTGGTTGCTCCAACGTGGGCTCGCCAGCCATGGTATACCACGTTTCTAGAACTGTCCGTGGTACCGCATCAGAGGCTACGTCTCACACCCAGCCTTCTTACGCAGAGCCATGGCGACATTCAGCATCCAGACCCGCAACAGCTCAACCTGGCGATCTGGCTCCTGAAGTCCTAGAGTTTGGCTACCTGCACTTGCCTTCTGACTGCATGGACATCATTCGTGAGGCAAGGAAGTCCACCACCAGAGCATGCTATGCGGCAAAATGGAAGCGGTTTGTCATTTATTGTGCAGACCACAACATTAACCCGCTAGATGCGTCTATTCAGAATATCATCTGTTACCTTTTCCATCTGTACAAGTGTATTCTGGCCTATGCTTCCATTCGCATTCATCTATCTGCAATGGCCGCTTATCTACAGAACAGGCAGCACCTCTCCCTCTTCAGAGTGCCTGCCATTAAGGCCTTTCTGGAGGGACTCAAACGAGTCATTCCTCCGCGGACTCTACCAGCTCCGGAGTGGAACCTCAATGTGGTCCTCACCCGGCTAATGGGTCCCCCCTTTGAACCACTGCATTCCTGCGAGATTCAATTCTTGACGTGGAAAGTGGCTTTCCTCATTGCAATTACATCGCTGCGGCGAGTTAGTGAACTGCAAGCACTAACTATCCAAGAGCCATTTATTCAGATTCATTCTAACAGGGTAGTGCTGCGCACTAACCCTAAATTCCTTCCTAAAGTTGTGTCTCAATTCCATATCAACCAGACTATTGAATTGCCTGTTTTCTTCCAAAATCCTGAGTCATTGGCGGAGAGACTGGTCCACACCCTTGACGTCAAAAAAGCCCTGATGTATTACATCGATAGGACCATGGGTTTTAGAAAAACTAAACAACTCTTTGTTGCCTTTGCACCACACCACGAAGGTAACCCCATTTCCAAGGCGGGTATTGCTTGGTGGATCGTTAAATGTATCCAGATCTGCTATCTGAAAGCCAAGCGTACTCTCACCATTCCACCAAGGGCCCACTCCACCAGAAAGTTGGGGGCCTCCATGGCATTCCTTGGAAATATTCCTTTGGAAGACATATGTAGAGCAGCCACATGGTCTACCACACACACATTTACAAAGCATTATTGTGTTGATGTGCACTCCAAACAGCAGGCAGCTGTAGGGCAGGCTGTTCTAAAAACACTATTCCAAACTGCTGCAGCTGGCACGGACGGCCGCCGTTAATGGAGGGACTGCTATGTATTCTATGCACAGATATGAATTCAGCAGCCCACATGCCTCGAACCGAATATGCTACTTACCAGTATGCATCTGTTCTTGGCATGTAGGGCTGCTGACATTCATATCGCCCGCCCTCCTCCCCGCCGCCTGTAGCATCTTCAGAGTTCACACATACTTCTAGCATGGTCATCATTCACTGAGTTCCACTCCATCTTGCCCACAATGGCTAAAAACAATCTGAGGATGGAGTCGATGCCCATGCGCACTGTAGTCCAGGGGAGGAGCCACCTATCTCGTGATACTTCGAAGACTCTTCCAGGACAACAATGTGCAATCATCCGGACCCAACACTAGGCGGCGATCTATGCACAGATATGAATTCAGCAGCCCACATGCCTCGAACTTTGCGATATTGCCCATCGAAGGTAAGGCCCGAAGGCGATCCCTCGACCTGAGCCTCATGAATTGGCACGGCCCCAGAGTCAGTTTGAGGAAGCTCCTCATCCGAGCTATCCTCCATGGCCCTGAGGGCCCCGTCGTCGTCTCCTACCTCGTCGACGACTTCTTCGGCCTCGAACATCTCTGCATCCGCGTCGTAGTCGACGTCCGATGCGAGGTTCGACTCAGTAACGTCCTGGATAGATTCGTCCTCGACATCCCCTGCATCAAAGATGTCCACAGGCGCTGGTGCAGCATGCTGGGCCTCCTGGCGCGCAGCTTGTCGAAGCTTAAGCGTCTTCTTGGACCTGAAGCGTGAACAAGCCATACACTTGGCTTCATCGTGGTCCGGCGACAGACACTTGTTGCAAACCGGGTGGACGTTGATGTGGGGATACTTCGAGTTACAGACGGGACATCTCTTGAATGGACTTCGGTCCATGATGGACGGTCGATAGGTCTGGAGCGTCGACTGGGCCTTCCGCGCCGAGAGCACGCGGGTGTAGAGAATCCGGCTCGGAACCGAGCTGGAAGAACTAAGACTATACCGACGTATTAGACTAAAGACCTTTTGGTCTCAAGAAAGTTTTCTATCGATTCAGACTAGAGGGAACCTAAAGACGTCCGAACCCAATGGCAGAAAAAAACAATCTGAGGATGGAGTCGATGCCCATGCGCACTGTAGTCCAGGGGAGGAGCCACCTATTTCATGATACTTCGAAGACTCTTCCAGGACAACAATGTGCAATCATCCGGACCCAACACTAGGCAGCGATCTATGCACAGATATGAATGTCAGCAGCCCTACATGCCAAGAACAGATGCATACTGGTAAGTAGCATATTCGTTCCAATACACCACATCAAGTGAGACCACCAGAAGATGGGAATATTGTGATTACAAACTTTGAGGGCTCACTCACATCCACCCCAAACCTAGAATTAATACAAAGTAACTGCTCTACCGAAATATTGGCCGAGTCTAGTGACTCTGACAGTGTAGTTAGTAACAACACTACACCCCCCCAGGACAAGGTCCAAAGTAAAAAACATTAATAAGAAAGGTGGGGGAACTAACACACGGAATAATGATGTCACTAATAAACCTAAAGGCAGCAGGAAGTAAAGGGTTGTTTCGAACAAAATTTCACCTGGAAAGGGAGGAAATAAGATTCACGCCCCAAGGAGTGTTAATAGTGCGGAGCAAACGAAAACAATCAAAGACCTCACTCCAGTAATAGCTACACAGGAAACTGCAGGCTCAGCGACAATCACGCATGAAACCATTGGTCCTGACATTAATACATCACAACAGACAGGCCATGCTTTGGAAAATACTAACTGTACTGAGGAGCTTTTTTTGAAGATGGAACATCTGTTGAAATCATTGATGTTACCAATGTATGAAAGGGTAAAGAGGATAGGCGAGAAACTTACCAATATAGAGAAAATTTTGCAGCAGAATACCGAGATGCTGTTGAAACATACAAATTTATTACGGACACACATATACACTCCAATCGCTACTAAGGCAGCAAACCAAACTAAAGTTGAAAAGATCCTTGCAACAGCATCAAACACACAAAAGCCCGCAAAAGGCATTCAACCGTCTGCAATAATTGACAACGGGTCCAGGGATGTAACAAATAATCCCCCAGCAATCTCAGGGGCTGAGAGGACAGAGCTACCCACTGCTGCCCAGACAAAAGAGACAGGAATTACTGAAATTAACAGGAAGAGTAGGGATAGAAGGGCAGTTGAGGGCATGGGTAAGAACCTTTTGAGACAACCTGACCAACAAAATAGGGTAAGATTGGTGACCAAACATACATGCATCGACCTGCCCCCAGAGTCATTCCCCTTCACTGTGGTTTTAATAGGCTTCCCAGTTCTAGGTGAATGAAAGCAAGAAAATTACTTTGAGCTAAAAAATAGTTAGCCATTGGCTAATTAGACACAGGCCGATCCCTCGATTTTTACATGGTTAAATACGCAATGTCCGCAGATTGAGTTGGGTGGGGCAACGGAAGAAAGACCAGGAATGTGATTGCATCATAATAAATTTCAAAGATAGCCGGGTGGTAAATCACATTACTGGCTGGAGTGCAGGTGAACTTGAAAGCAGGATACAATCGGCTGATCTGAGTTATTTTTATCCACCATCCCCCATGGCCCAACATAATATGCACACCCTTAGCACACAAGGAAGGTGATATATTGGCCCCTACGACAATCACTACGACACTCAGTATTGAGTCCCAACCTACAACCGCTATGATGCCTTATATGCACAAGAGGGTCTTGAAGGAGTGGATTGACGGTGCGAGGGAACTCTGATCCCTGTAACTCCCAAAAATCTTGAAATAGGTAGTGGGGAAGTAGGCAAGAGTAATTCTGGAGCTGATTCAACCTTAACTCCTGTCCTATATAACGGATCAGCCATATCATAACTATGTACCTCAGGGACAAGGCAGGGGGTTAAGAGACACTGAGGGGAACTGGTGGCAGAGGTTGGCCCATCCGACCCAATAGATGCTGTACAAGATCTGCATACACGTTTCCATGTGCCTATAAAAGCCTTACCAACAGAGCAGAACTATGACCATGTGCTGAAAATCCTTAGCTGGAATGTTGCTGGACTCGAACTCAGACTAATGGACAGCGATTGGACCCATTTGATTTCTTCGTATGACATCATAATGTTTCAGGCGACTTTGGCAGTATCTGACCTGCACATTGATGGGTTTTATTGTTTTAATACAGTGGCACGAAAGTCACGCTTCGGTCGGCCAGTGGGGGGCCTGCTTGTTGGGTTTAGCATCTTGGCGGGGGGGAGCCATAGGATTATAAATACCAACAACCCAAATATACAAGTGATTAAATATAAGCGGAAAGTCCCCTTCTTTGTAATCAATTTTTATAATTATGATTTTATTTCTGCCCCGAACAGGAATTTCATAGAACTTTTTTTTATTTATTTCTAATCTAGAAGATAGCTGTGGTAAGAGTGAAGCCCTGGAGATTGTTTTGGGTGGGGATTTTATTGCCAAACTCCCAAAAAAGTACACGGGATGTGGGAACAAGATATGAGGACTCAGTTAAACGGAGGGGACGTGAATTGGGAGTCCTGTTAAACGAGCATATAATGAGTGATGTTATGGATCACGGTCAGCAGTCTGAAATGCAACAGGCCCCTACGCACAGAGGGAGAGTTAGCACCTCAACCATTGATTTCATCTTTGTTTCCCCTGGCTTGGCAGATCGTATATTATCAGCGGAAACCGTCGTAACAGCTTTTGGGGACCACAACCCAGTAACAGTAACTCTAAGTTCAGCCCCACGACCTGTGTACAGTACCTCGCAGGGGGCAAATGATATAAGTGTAAGCACGGACAAATTAAGGTCAAAATGGAAGGGTATAGACAAAGTAGAAATTACCAAGTCCCTGTTAAGGGAAGAGCAAATGTCAATTGCCTTATGTGTAGACACGTTAACAAGTGGCCAAGAAATTATTACACACTTTATCAAAATTTGCTCTAGGGTTCGATCTTTATTATCTGTGCCAGTGTATAGGGGCCCAAAAGATCCGAAATGGTTCGACCACCAGTGTTCTGTGGCAAATAGGAACCTGCGTAAGGCCCTTACAGAGACCCCTCGAGTTAGGGCGAATGTCGCTTTGGCTAGGAAAACCTACAAATTAGCATTAGACAAACTGAAAGGTATGTTCCTCGGTGAACGCTGTGAAATCCTCGCCGAAGCCGCAGGAGGCAAATGTCAAGTCAAGTCAAGTCATAAAATTTGTATAGCGCACTACATACCCAGAGGGTTTCAAGGCGCTTAGGAAGAGGAGTAAAAGAACTTAGGAATATGGGCCAACAACTGACACCTATCAGTTGTACTATTGCTAGTAGCACCAGGAAATTACACTTTGCAACAATTTATGCCCCACCGCTAAATATTATTATTTATGTCACCCCTGAACAGACTAACAATTTAGGGATAACCTTAGGGGAAGTGAAAGAGGCAATTACCCATAGCCTGGGCAACAAGGCACCCGGACCCGACGGGTTACCAATAGATCTTATCAAGTGGAAACCCGACCTCTGGACTCCAATCCTTGTAAATGTTTTTAATAGCTTACCCCAATCAGAGATGCCTGCAACTTGGGGCCCCAGTATAATAGTCCCCATACACAAGAAGGGAGACAGGTCTAACCCGGTAAACTACAGACCTATTTCGTTATTAGAAAACACTCTAAAGATACTTGGTCGTGTTATCTATAACAGGCTAATCACGTGGACAGAAGAAAGTGAAATTTTATCTCCCTGCCAACTGGGATTCAGAAGCAGGGTCGGCACGGTCGAACAATGTCTTAATCTTAAATTGATTATTGATAAGTACAACATTGCTCGCTCTGCCCCGATTTACTAAGGATTCATGGACCTGACATCCGCTTTCGATTTAGTAAATAGGTCGAAGCTTTGGTCCATTTTATTGGATTATGGATTAGATGCCACTTTGGTCCACTTTTTAGCTTTTTTACACACTGATTTAAAGTCAAGAGTGAGAATAGGAATGGGTGGGGAATTATCTGGTCTTATTAAAATAGGAAGGGGAGTCCGGCAGGGGTGCGCTTTAGCACCCCTGCTTTTTATTATTTATATCAATGGCCTTCGTGACCATTTGTCAAACTCGACCCCAGATGTACCCATAATAAATGGTAAACCCCTTCCCACCCTTCTTTACGCAGACGATGCGGTATTAATGGGACGCACGCCGAATTTGCTGCATATTTTAGTACAAAGTTTTACACAATTTATGGAAGATTTAGATTTGAGAGTACATTTTAACAAATCGTTTATAATGTCATGTGGCCCAGGGAAGCGACAGCTGAATTCTATACAGGTTGGGAAAGAAAAAATTACTGCAACTCATATTTTTCCGTACTTGGGGGTGGCCTTTGCTGCAAATGGCTCGTGGTCCGGACATTTGGCCCGGGCCACGGGCAAATTCTCAAAGGCCACTAATTCAAGTTTAAATATCCCCAGACCAAGATCAGGTGTCACTAAAGCAATTGTAAAAATCTTTAAGCTGCAATGTGTGCCTATAGCAACCTACGGGGCCAAAGTATGAGCATTGGAAATAGTAGACATATACAGCAGGAGAAAAACCGGTTTTGTAGGAAACTATTAAGTATGCCAATTTCTACTCCCAACTATATTTTGCACACCGAATTAAATTTACATTTTGTGTCAGACTTTATTAGTGCACGACCGGTGCTGTTTTGGCACTCGGTATGGAGTAATAACTTGGCCACTTTGACACAAGACTTAAGATGGAAACTGGAAAAACTACAGTTGCTAGGTATCTGACTATGGAACTACCCTGATATCCCTTGGCTTTGTACTTAACCCTATCTATGTCTCAATGGGAAAGAAGCTTGTTGTTTCGACTAAGGGCTGGTTCCGTTAGATATTTGTTAAACTTTCCCCTGGGCCATCAATCAAGTTCAGACAAAATAAGCTGCCCCTGTAATGGGCTAAGCACCCAAAATGACTTGCACTTTTTTTTTCCTGTAATTTTTACTTGAAATATACTAAATGGTTTTTAATTCCCTTTTTTTAAAAACTTAGGCCAATTACCCTGGACCAATCTTACCAGTTGTTACTTACACTAGATAATGAGGAGATAATCTGTCCCACTTGCACTTTCTAAAAACTGCAGTCCGCGCTCACAAAATGATGGATGGCTAACTCTGTACTATTGTTGATTGATTTTTATTGTTGTTTATTTATCATGGATTGTATACTTATATATGTGCTTTTATGAATTCCTGTAATTTGAATAAAGATCTTTTGAACTTGAACCCTTTAGTGTCCCAGGTTCGATACTAAAGCCAGTCCTTGTGGAGTGACTTATTGTTGTTGCTGAACTAATTCCACGCCCCTTGTCCACAGGCAGACCAGTTCTGACTGGTCCACTTATGTGTATTTGCATCAACCTAAAGGCTTGCTTCTGCTCTCTTTGCCGAGAGGGGGCCATAGCACCCACAACAGGGGATGGGTGAGATTTACCCACACAAGGAGTACACACTGACACAAAGGGAATGGGCTCAAAACCTGCACCAGGCTCTGGGGAGCAGGAGCGGAGACACTGGAGTGTCTGGGATGTCTGTGATGGGCATCATCAGCTCCACCATTTTGCGTAGGACGCAGACATGAAGTCCTTCAGACTCACCAGTCTCTTCATAAACCACTCATCAATGTAAACACAACAGAGAACTGAAAGCACCTTTCATTGGAGACAGCTGGTAAGCAGTGCCACTCCAGGGATTCAGGTGAAGAAGGCCTGTGCCCCTGCGCTAGCATCTTGCTGCCACGCCTACTGGTTGGTCACTAAGTATAAGGGCTGCATCCACTCTCCTCGAGTAGAGTTCACTCTTTGTTGTTCCACTAACATTCGAGACCAACACTGATGTAGTTAAAAACACAGGGAGCCCATCCAGTGGACCCGCATGATTGTTCAGCTCACTGAGGAAGCTCACATGACTGCCCAGGAAGTGTACAAGGGCAGGGCAGATGATTTTTATTAAGCCACACATAAATATAGCATGAGCCAAGCAGAGGACTGCTGTTCTAGCAGCATTAAAATTACAGTATTTTAAGAATACAATTATGCCCTAAGAAAATTCTACCAAGTGAGCAAATTATTCAGTTCAGGAAAAATACACATTTTGCTCACACAGTGAAGGAACTAAAGCTTGCACAGGTGCGTTGTCAACTGTCTGCGCCGCGTCTGCAAAGGGGCCGGTCCACTGCTCGTGGTTAAGGCCCTGCACTGGTGGCAGGAACCCCGCAATGGATAACTGCAGTATGGAGGTCCCACCACCACTGCGGGGGCCATAGGTGAGTCAGGCCCGCTGAATCTTTACTCTGTAGGTGTATTATCCATCTAGAGATAAGCATTTATGCACTAGTAACTATAACCTAATGTTCTAGAGTTCCCGTGCACCGCACTTCTCAGTGCACCACTTGTTTGATGTAAGGTAGGCCTCTGAGTGCACTGCCACCGGTGCCCTTTCTTTAAAGTCTGTATTTCCAGACTTTCTAGACGCGTTGTAGAGTCCAGAGCCCCATTTTTGCTCCACACCAGTACCTGTACCACAGTACAGAAGCTGCCTGTGACCAGTCTATTCCTTTATTCGTGACTACAACAGAATCGAGCGTCTGCGCGCTCACAAAGCAAAGTAAAGCGTATAATCTCTGTACGAGGGAACATAAGAGCACAGGGAGAGTGAAGTATTTGAGTAAATCATCCATGCTCGTGCGTTATAGCGATCTTTGTCCTTTCGTTATGCCAAACCCAGTCATTCCTAATCCCTGTGCTCCTGCAGGTCCGTCCATGCGGGGCCGTGCTTTCAGACTGGCGTGCTTTCCTGGGCCCTGGTGACCTCTGCTGGCCCCGATGCAGACGGTACCACTCTCGGGTGTCTGCCCCCTTCTGCGGGGTCCTTGCTCTGTCTGAACAACTCTACGCGCTCTCTCTGTGGTCGGTTCTGCGCCCCTACTCTCTGCGCCGCTTTCAGTCCACTCTCTCTGCGCCCACCACCTCGCCTGTACCCCTCCACTCTTCGGGCGTCTGTCCGGTGCAGCTCAGTGTTTAGCTTCTGTGCTCATTCTGCATCCCTTCTCTCAGCCCCTCTTCCCACCGGCTCTGCGCCCCCTCCCAGTGGTCTCCCTTGCTGCCTCCCTCCGGCGCCCCCCATCCTCTCGGGTCCTCCCGCTCTGCGCCCCGTCTCGGTGACCCCCCCCCCCCCCCCCCCCCCCCCCTTGATGCGCACTCTCAGCGCCCTGTTAGGAGCCTCTCTCGGTCCAGCCCTCCGTTGACACCCACCTGCTGCCCACCGCCTCTGCTTCTCGTTCTGTTTGCTGTGGCCCTTGGGAACCGAGGGTTCGGATTACACGAAGATCCGGTCGGAGTGGGCGTCGGGGGGCTCAATGGGGGGAACAGCTGCCGCTTCCCAAACTTAGAGCCCGCACTTGCTGTAAAATCCAGCCTTGTTCTTGCACAATACTTTAATGCTCCCGTGGTTATATTTTAACTTCACCCAGAGGCTGGCTCGACTATGGCAAATTGGAATATTTTCCGGAAGGCCGGTGGGGGACTCTTGAAGGCGTGCAGGCCACTATTTAGTCAGACTCTGGTGCAGGCGCGAGGCTGCTGAGAGCTGTCTCTCTGCCCATTTGGAGCCCCCAGGGTCAGAGCTCACGGAGTTTCTGGGGCCACTGGGCTCTTTGCTGCTGTCGCTCCCGAGGGACTGTCTACTCTCCTCACCCGGGCTTCAATTGGCTCCTTGACAACCTGGCTCCTCCAGCCCCTGTGCTGGGGCCCTGCCTCCCTGAGCCGTCGCTAGGCTCATTGGACCCTCTCCTCTCTCTAGATACCTCTGTGTATCCTCTCCCCTCGAGGGTCCTCTGTGTACCATGTTCTTTCGAGGCCCTTTGTGTACCATGTTCTCTCTGTCCATATGTGGACACTGCCCTTCCTAAATCCACCCATGTGCTCTGTCCTTCATAGGACCCTCTGTGATTTTTGTCCTCTATTAGGGACCATATGTATCACCCTGTACTCTTCCAATTTTGCCTATATGATTTTTGTTGGTGATGCCATAATCAGACAGGGTGGCTTCATGGCACACTGGTGAGGAGTCTTTGTTGATGCATATTTCTGTAATGAAGGGGCGGTCTGTTGCGGCTTCTGAGAGTGGATCAAATGTATTGAAGTGGTTTTTGTTAATGGACCTTGTGTTGAAGAGTGAGCATCTTAATTGTTTCATCTCTTTCCTCTTGATGTGATGGTGCTTTGAAGAGGTGTGGTCTATTATAGGAGGAGGAGCAAAGGCATATGAGAATGGGTGAGGGTGGGTTGTGGGTAGTCTAGTTGTAGCTTAAGAGGGAACTGGAGGATAGGTTTTTGGGTTTGAGAATTCTGAGGGTTGAAAGATGTGTGTGCTTGTTGTGGAAGGAGACAGAGTTGTAGCTGGTGGGGTGTGGAGGACTATGAGTGGAAGTCACAATCAGGGACCCTAACGAACTGGATTTTAAATTTCCTCCTGGCAAGTGACACTGTGTTTGTAGTTTGTGTTGCGGTCTTTCATTTGGTGTGTTGCCAACTATGACAAAAAATTACTCACTCCCAAATTAATGAATGCACCTAAATATTGTTTGAGAAGATACATCCATCTTGGTGTGGGTACAGGGCCTAGGTCCTGGAGCTGACTCTAGCCTGCTTTACAGACTGGAACAATCCCAAAGGCACCTATAGACGCATCCTCATGGCCCTTTCATATGTTCAACAACATACAGGATGCAGGTGTAGTTCCGACATGCCAGTTCCCAGCGTACGGCTGGCTGATAAGTTTGATAAAAAATGCTGTGAGTCTCTGTTTGCGTTAAACCACTAATAGATGGGGGTGCTACAGACTCTCCTGAGGTGAGTCTCCGGGTGTACGTTTAATCTGTGATTGTTCGACTCACTGTGAAGACCACTGACCGGGACATAACCTATGGAAGGAGGACGTGTGCAGGAAAATTAGCGATGAGGATTGAGAGGAGAGAACGCGTGCCATGAGTTTCTAGAAATAGTAAATTCAAATTGATTCAGTTGAACTACATCCACTATACTTACCACACTCCAGATTACAAAGAATATTTCAGACCCATACTAGAACTACCTCAGATACCAGACATCAGATGTTACCTTTTCCCATGTGGTATGGGAATGCCCAGAAATGACTAGGTACAGGGAGGATTTTGCATCCTAAATTATAAAAACTCGGAGGGACAACGGCAGGTCACTCCTGAAGTGCGTCTTGTTAGGGCTGTTCCCATGACCAGAACTCAAAAATACAAAAGTAAATTTGCCGACCTAACAAAGAAGTAGGTGAAACGTAAGATTGCCATGGATTGGAAATCTCACAGCGCTCCATTGTTGACAATATAAAGGTCGAATGTGATCAGAGGTCACAGCTGAGATCATGGTCCTACACGCCATAGCTGTCAGGACAACCAAGCTCACTTCCCTGGTGGACATGGGGCACAGTTCTTCTAGAACCTCTGAAAAAGTCGAATGACAAGCCCACATGAATCATAAAACTGCACTGCAGCGACCTGTGACCGGCAATCCTATACGAACGATTATTGTGTGTTACTTATGCACTACAAGGAAAGAGCATTGCATGCTCTTGTTACCCTTGATTTATGCTAGTTAGGTACCTAAATAAGTCTGAGTTGATGTGTGTTTTGTGAATTGTGTTCTTAGTGTAGTTACTGCTTTTGGTTGTTGTTGATGTTCGAATTGGCAACCAATAGGAAGCTCATGAGTGAGCTGATATAGTAAAATAATAGTACTGTAATATAGTATGTTCTTTAATTTGTTCTGTATAGGAATGCAAGTACACTTCTGTAAGCATAATAAAAGTATATGCTTAAAAACTTTATATAGAGGCACACAGAACTGAAGAATGCTCAGCAATCAGAATTCACCCAAGATTAGTAGTAAACGTTAATATTTGATATATCTGAGCATTTGGTACAGACGTGGACCAAGTTCACCACCTTTCTCCTTGCCTCTTCCAAGCCAAGTAGTGTTTCCGAGGGGCAGTACTCCAGTCGGTAAATATGTGTATTTGGCTTCACTTAATCGCCCAAGATAACTTGCAGTTCACCAGACCATTAGGGCTTTCCCGCCCACTTAAACAGATTATTTAGGGCTTCAAGCCAGGGTGTCTAGGTGAAAAGGCAGCAGCTTAAGGGTGCTGCCTCTTTGGGCCTGTAAATACCTGGAAAGGGAATAGGGCAGACCCTCGGCCGCTTGTTTAGCAGGTGCTCAGCCCTACAAGGGATAATTGCTGTTGGCCTGTAGGGAATTAGCACATCTGTGTACTAACCATCATATACAACCACATGGTGGGTATTGTTGGTACAGGGGTCGAGGGCACAACCCCCAATGGCTACAGTTCACCTACTGGTGATTATCACTCCTGACTATGGCAAACATACTGGTCTATGGGAGCCTATCTCCCTGGACGCCGCCCACCAATAGATCAACCAAGTAGGTAGTTGCTCCAGGTACAACTCACTTCCAATTCATCAGAATAAACACAGTCACCCCATGGATAATAACTCGCTGTTCATACATCAACAGTCCCATGATCAACCCACTCTACCTCTAATCACAAGATGGAGGACAATAACTCTAGGGCCCTCCCAGTCTCAAGCTGATGTGTGTCGTATGCCAACGTATGCCAATGAACTATCAGATTCTCCATCTCCTACAGCATAGGCATATGATGTATGAACAGGTCTTGTGGTACCTTATTGGCAGCTTCAGTGCATAGACAAATACTATACCCGAGCACCTAGCTAACCACTCCATTCTAACCAGTCAAATCCGCGAGGCCTGGAGAGATCTGCCAAGCATTGCTGGTCACTGGAGAACACTCACATAGTCCACCCAGCAGGCCCCAAATTGGGACATACCCTCCGCGTCAGCATCCTGTTATGACCAAAGTAGGTTTATAACACAGTACATCTTAACTCATCTCCTTAATTGACATCTCATAATTGCAGTCATATACGGGAGAACTGTTTTGCAGCCTACCTGGGCAGATCTCTTATTCTTGCTCACTCCTTCTCCACACCGCTCACTCCTCCACAGCTATAAGATCACAGAGCGGATGATCTCCTGCCACAACTAGCATAGCCAATGAGATTGAGAACATTCAGAACAAGCATTTACAATGCAATGGTTTCGCCTTTGGAAAAGTTAGAGCTATTGGCATTGTAAATGACAAAATTTGTATTTATGTGTTGGTTTTGAAAACAGATAAATAAATGGCATTGTCATTTACATTGCCATTAGCTTAATCTCTAGCAGTCACTTTGCAGTCACTCTGCACTCCCTAGCACTCCCTAGTCACTCTGCACTCCCTAGCACTCCCTAGTCACTCTGCACTCCCTAGCACTCCCTAGTCACTCTGCACTCCCTAGCACTCCCTAGTCACTCTGCACTCTCTCTACTCTGCACTCTCTCTACTCTGCACTCTCTCTACTCTGCACTCTCTCTACTCTGCACTCTCTCTACTCTGCCAATAGCACTTTCCCACCTCTCAAAGACCAGCAACCCTACTCTACTAAAAGTCTAACAGAGTAGCAGTCACAATATTACAAGCACTCACAGACAAGCACCACACACTACCAGCAGCGCTAACAACCCTCCGAGAGTAGCAGTCACACCCCTCACAGACTAGCACCACACACTACCAGCAGCGCTAATAACCCTCCGAAAGTAGCAGTCACACTATCACAAGCACTCACACCCCTCACAGACTAGCACCACACACTACCAGAAGCGCAAACCACCCTTCGCCCAACTAAATGTGCCCGGGGGCGGTGTCGGTGCAGAGTTAAAAACCCACAGAGAGCAGGCCGCCGGCCACAACCCCCAGTAGGGCTGCCGAGCTCCGCTGGCATGAATCTTTCATGCGTAATTGCTGCATATCTTCCTAATTCTAAAGAAAAATATTATCCCCCCTTAAAAGGGGGCGGGATTATCGCCCCCCTGACTGATCACGCCTGCCTTGCCAAGCCCTGGCGGAGCGTCATAACCTTTGAAGAGAGGCAGAGACGCCCCTGCGGTGTTATATTCATGCACCGAAGCACACTCCTTAAAACCACTTCCTGCCAAACCACAATCACCCAAACCGAACACCTATAAACTGCTCTCAGTGAAACCACAAACACCTCCTTTTCATTACTGTCTTTGAAAACATTCTCAGTCACACCTCTATAATCTAGACCATGTTTATGTAAAACTCTCTTACCTAAACCACAAGCACCCAAACCCCTCTCCGCTATACCACCCTCAATTAAACCACAAAACCATCTCTCCTGTAAACCCCCTTCAGTTAAACCATAACCATCTCCTTTAAATCGCTCTCAATGAAAACATTCTCAGCCACACTCTAATACCTAAACTTTAATAATGTAAACAACTCTCAGCTAAACAAAAATCACCTAAAGAACTCTCTTGTAAACCACCCTTGGTCAAACCACAGCCACCTCTCCTGTAAACCACTCCCAGCTGAACCTCCATAATCTTGTTTAAAGCACTCTCATTGAACCCGCTCTCAGCCATACCTCTGTCATGTAAACCACCCTTTGTTACTCGCCATTAACTAAACAGCACTCATGTAAACAACTCTGTCACACCTCAATCCCGTTCCTCCGAACCACTGCTCATCTAACCCAAACCACACTCATCGAAGCCACTCTCGGCCAAGTCACACTCATGTAAAGCACTCTCAGCTAAACCACAATCGCATTTATCCTTCTCCTGTAACCAGCACTTAATTAAATTACAAACATCTCCTTTGAATCGCTGCTACATTCTCAGCCATACCCCTGTCATCCATACCCCTCTCATTTGAGATACTTTCAATTCAGCCGCAGACCAGGCACTCGTCTAATCCAAACTGCACCAATCTAAATTACTGCCCATAAGGCCCCCTTGGATAGTCCTCAGCCAAGCCCCCTGAGTTGACCTGTGCTCAAGCAAATCACGTTTAGATAACCCATACGAATCTAACCCGCTTTCAGGTAAATCATAGTAACCTAAACCTCCTTCAACCAAACCATTCTCATCTAAACCGTTCTCAGGTAATCCAAGGGCTGTTAAACCTTGCTAGTGAAACAGCACTTACCAAACGAGTTTCGGATAAGCCAATGTCAGCTCAGCCAAGCTCAGCTGAACCACACTCACACAAATTATTTTAGCCAACCTGTACTCAGCTAAACGACTTTCAGGCTACATGTCGAGGCACACTAAACAGACCGCTATCCCATAAACCCAGCTCAGTTGAACCACTCAGCTAAAGCCCTCTCAGCTAACCCAGAACTAACTGGAGCACTCTCACACACACAACCCCACAGTCGGCGAAACCATGTCATAACAATTCACTCTCAGCTCTCCAGTACTCAGTCGGACCACTTTCTTTTAAACCACATTCAGGTTAAATATGCCCCACCCCCTGACAAGCGCCTCTGGTTAAACCACCGTCAACTAAACTAACCTCTGCCATACGACTCCCAGCCGAACCGCATTTATGTGGCCCGCTCGTCTAAAGCACATTCGGCTACTCGACTCTGGTTAGCCACACCTTCCAAAATACACCAACGCGCTCCCATGTAAGCTACACTGAGCAGTTTAGCAGAGCTTTTGCCCGTTTAGAGAGGTCTACAACCCTCGGCAGGTCCGTGCCAGGCTGAACCACTGGCAGCTGAAGCACGCCCAGCTAGAGGTAATCAACTAAACTACGATCTGCTGATGTGCAGCCGCTAAACTACACCATGTCTAAGGTAAACTCAGCTAACCCACGCAGCAAAACCACACTCAACTGAACCATACTCCGATAAAGCACTCTCAACCATAACACATAACTCACACTGCCCTAAACGCCCCTGAGCCAAATATTTCCAAATGAATCACAATCAGCTAAGCCAAGCATTGATAAGTCCGTATTAACTCTCCGAAGAACAGCATGCGAGCACGAAGGAAAGCACAACAAAAGTGTATTTACATTGCTGGAATCAAAGTGCGACCACTGAGATATATATATATATATACACACACACATACATACATCATGTCAGCACGAAGGTGAGCTCTAACTTATAAATACGCTGCTGGGATCAACATGTAATCAGAGGTAGATACACACTGCCAGGAAGGGCGTTTAGGCAGAACGGTGAGCACAAACATGGGTATGCACTGCAGATCAACATGTGAGCGCAAACATGTCAACACACTTTAAAGAACAGTGTGTGTGTACGAAGGTGTGATCAGCTAGTAACAAAGAGTGTGAGCACAGAATACTTTTTATTAGTTGCGGGGATCATGTTAGTGTAGGGCGAGCACAAGCACATGTATGTGCTCCTGAGATCATCATGTGAGCGTGGGCTGAACACAAGCACATGTATATGCTGCTGAGATCATCATGGGAGCGTGGGGCGAGCAAAAGCATGTATAAGCTGTTGAGTTTATAGTGTGAGTGTGGGGCAAGCACAAGCATGTATATTCTGCTGAGGTCATTGTACACTGCCCAGGAGCAAGATAAAACCGTGAAAATAGACTGCCCTATACACTGCCCAAGAGAATGATGCAACCGTGAATAAACACTGCCCAAGAGCAAGATGCAACCGTGAATATAGACTGCGAGGAAAGGAAGTGGGCAGGAAACGACACTACGCCGTGCTCCGAGGGACACGCCAAAAGAAAAATACAGATTCAAAAAAGATTCCAAAGACAGGGCTGGGAACCGAGCAGGGAGCAGATGCTCACTGCGGGGATCGACATGTGAACACATGTCTAGAAATATACTGCTGGGGCGACGTATAGGAAATAACCGCGCACGTTTACATTGGGTGTTGACAAGGGCGACGCGGGACCAAAGAAATGGAAGTAATGGAGGGACTGCGTGTACATACCCGAAATAAGGGCCATAGGAAGGGAAGTACACACACGTGATACTATACACGGCTGGATAGATCATTACAGTGTGGTACGGGCGAAGGAATATAGGCATATATATTATTAATATGCTTTACACGAGATATGAGGAGGAATGGCACTAAGGATACAGTATGGGAAAAATGACATTTGCGGAAATACTGTTGAATGTATGGTGTGGATAAAACCTATACGGAGCTATAGGGATAAATGTTATAGGCACTTATAATAATAAACATCTCAGGGAATATGGCATTGAGAAATAACACAAGGACGTACAAATAATGAGCAGTGGGAAGGATGTGGATTAAGAAATAATAATATAGATATACATTTACAAATACTGTAAGCTACGAGAATGAAGAGAGATTAGTGTGCACTGACTGAATTTAGTATGGGGGGGATACGGACACAGGTTGACATACACTGGAGAGTAAGGCATGGTGTATACACTACATGAGAATGGTATGGCGACGAGGACAATCATATATTAATACACACTGCAGGGATAGTGCATGGCGACGAGATACGAACATATATTCATATATACTCCTCAGGGGCTGATATATGAAGTCGGGCTATACCAGCACATATCCGTGTACACAGGATGTGACGTGCTGTGACGAAGGGGATTGGTGTACACTGAATAGGATATGGTGTGGAAAGGGGAAAATGCACATAAATTAATTTACACTGTGAGATATGGTATGGGCAGGAGCAATCCAGACATTTACAACGTGCAGCA
Source organism: Lissotriton vulgaris (assembly GCF_964263255.1). Lineage (NCBI taxonomy): Eukaryota > Metazoa > Chordata > Amphibia > Caudata > Salamandridae > Lissotriton > Lissotriton vulgaris. The sequence goes on from NC_141695.1 coordinate 607,254,818, forward strand.
CATATCTGGATAGTGCAAAAGAGCAATTTAGCAATTTACACCACGCGTAGTCAGGAACAGAAAGGGCGATGAAAAACAAATATGAACATGAAATTGACAGACAAAAAAAATCACATCGGTAAAAGGAAGGGAAGTTAATACAAATATCACTTAAGTGATCAAGTTATAAAATCCAGGGGGTATGGCAGGAAGTGAATAGGACCTACAAGACAAAGACATATACCAGAAAAAAGGTAGAATGTTGTAACCGCTGTTTGGGTGAATGCAGATTCACATGATATCGTAGCAGATTCATGGGCCTCATTTCACAACCTCGTAGGCTTTCATTACCAGGCTCCGGGAGGAAGGCAGGACCACACGGAGAGCGGGAGGGGGGAGAGCGGGAGGGGGGACGGCGGGAAGAGGGACACGGAGAACTTCAAAACTCACTGGACTGCTCCCAGGAGGCGGCGGGGGCGCTTGCGGTGTCTTTCCTCTGCCGGGGCCTGGGCTCTCTTCTCGGGTGCCGCGGGCGGGGCTCTCCTGCACCGGGGCCTCGCTGGCGGCCACACTCCTTTCTCCCAGGCACTTTTCCCCTGGCATAAAAAGAGCGGCGGCGGGACTTCCGGCTTGCTTGCGGCCTGGCCGGACCAGATTCGGGGGCGTTCCCGGCTTTTGGCTGACGTAGCATGACGTAGCCAAAAGCCAAAAATTCTCGGGAACGCCCCCGAATCTGGTCCGGCCATGACGGACACCTCTCTGTTCCAATGGCTAGCCTCCATTTATGGAGCTAGCCAATGGAACAGAGGGCGTATTCCAGAAAAACATACTGTAACTCATTAGATTTCTCCTGCGCAAAAGCTGCTTGCGCAGCTTTTTTGCAGCCGAAACCTAAAAATGGCCAGCACAAGAAATGGACCTGCAGAACTAGTCCGTGTTGCCAGCCTACTCAAAATGTGCACTTCTGCCTCTTACACTTCACCCATTACGCTGACATGCGTTGCATCCCATAACATGGTAACCACACCTCGGTGGTTATCTTACACGACATGGAAACACTCGCATGATAGACTCAAATCAAAGACAAGACACTTCCAAGGTCTTACCAACAAGGTGTAGCATGCTGTCTGTGTGGATATGTGCCTTAGAGCCCCATATAGGGTAGTAACTACTATCCACATAATAAAATACAATGCAACAAAAAGTAATGGTAAATCACCAGACGATAAAGAATGCTGCTGAGCTGACACAAAAACACTGAATCAATTTAGTGTTTTCAATTGGGAAGCGTACAACCTGGGTTCAACTTCTTGGTATACGTCTGGTGTGGTACCAAATTATACCCCAACAATAGATTTTGTCTGGCCTAGCCAACACGGTAGAAGTCTTGTGAGATTGTTAGTGCGATTTCTCCTTTGCCAATGTTATAACGACTTAGAAGCAAAGCGTTCTTTGTGGCCTCACTCTGCAGATGATTTCTTTTTATTATGAGTGCTGGTTGTTCAGAAGATATCTGCTGCAAGGTATACTCAAGGTCTGGATAAAATTTAGAGGGCCACCCACTGTCCACACTACTAAAACTTTGCACTAAAAAGGCCCAGTATGCTCTGCAAGCCCAGGTTAACGATTCACACAGATCTCAAATTAATGAGTTTCAACCACAGAGTGATTTGTAAAAGCCAGTCTTGTTAATTTTCTGGTTTATATAGCACTTAAGTGGTCCCTTGGCATCTGAGTAGATAACAGAGTAAAAGATGACACTTGCACCATTCTCATGATCAACCGAAGTAGTAAAAATGCAAAAGAAGAAATACAACATTCTAAGTGCTTACATTGGTACCTAAACACTCGGGGATGTATATTAATTAAATGAATTGCACTGTAGTATACGCATAATTAAATAAGTGATGATAAATTCTATTTTTTTAAAAAATATTGCATGGAAAGACCTACAAAATCTTTCAATGAGTGGTAAAGCTTCTGTATCAGGCGAGAAATGCAAGTGTAGATGTTGTGATCTAAAAATCCGCCTCTGTATACTATGCATGTATTTGAGTACCACAGGGCAATATCAAAGCAACCTAACACTTCCATGTGTTGCAATTCTCTGCCGAATCTGCACTTGGCATCCCCTGCCTTGGATCTTACCACTCCACCAAAAGGAGGAGAGTGAGAAGAATAGGACATTGAGTAAAGTTTTCACAAATGACCGCATAAGGCACAGAAAGTGGGAAGTCTTACAATCCAGTGTCCTCGACCTCCAGAGACTATACCTGCACACAATCCCGTGCCTCAATTTCTCAATATTTATTTAGGATGGTGGCATGTTTACAGGAAGTGCTATAGTAGGAATGCAGAGTTCTTAATTATGTTGAAGTAGTCCGAGTGACGCAGACTTGACAACATCAATGGACTTGTCTACTTAAGCAAAGTAGTTAAATAATTTAGGCCCAAGAAATACTGGGTCTCTCACCAAAAAGAACTATAAAATCTAAAAGTCCCCCAGGGTCCCATTAGCTTACCCCAAATCGTTGCCTCAAAGGCATTGTCTTTCACCCCCTATCACCCCAAAGCAACGGCCCTGAATATAGTCAATTGTAACAGCTTACATTTTGCCCACTCTCTATCCTGAGAACTATGAGAAGAGCGATATTTGTGACACAAGGGCCAGAAAAATAGGTCCGATTTTGCCAACTTTACTAGTAGTCATCGGCTCTGCTCACCTGTTGTGGGTCCACTGGTGGATTAAAACTGTTTCTCTACAGCCAAAGGATTGCAGTAAAACCTTCGAAACTTTTGAATCAAGTTGTCTGAATCCCAGCGTATCCACCATTCTAATTAAAAAGAAGCCTAACTCTACACTTCGAAAGGCCTTTTCTCTCCAACTTCTCTTCTTCATTGTCCTGGACCCTCCACATGATGTATAATAGCATTTTCAGTTGCCAAGCACAGAGGCAACATGGAACAAATCCCACGCTCGGATGATGTACCAGGTGTGGTAAAGACTTTTATAGTCCGTTCGCCTGAGGTTTGCAAGAACCTTCATGTACATGTTTATCAATGTAATAGTTTTGTAACTGGTGCACTGAAAAAGATACTTAACTGGATTAGAAATCCGTGCTCGTTTGGGCGTCCCTCTACATTTAATGAAAGAAGGGTTTCGGGTATGGCGGATTTATCCTATGCAGTGATAAGACCAATGATGGCCTCCTCTAAAGTGATTTTAAATTCTTTTTCCTTGGATGTAGCAGAATCCCTAATCAATTCCCCCGACATAGCTGTCAGTCTATTGATGACACATTGTTAGTAGAGGGATACAAATATTTAGCAGGCAGCTTATAACTGGCAGTGTTCATGTATCGCATGCCCACATGTTGGGGACGGTAGGCCCAGTTCTTACTGGTGCTATCAAGCTTTTGCCTCACACATTACAAGGAATGAGCAAAGTAAATTAGACTATGTATAGCAGTCTTGTAAAAGTCCGAAAGAAATCATTATGGGAATGAGTGCCAAGAGCATAAGGGGTGTAAATCCTCACTCTGAATCAGTCTGCAGGGTATGATCTTACATCCAGCAAAAATTGCCTAACCCGATTTCTTCCATAGATCAGGCCTGTCCAGTTTTTTAAAGACTGGATCCCTAAAAAAGTTTCAGTGCTCCAGCACCAAACCACTGTCTTTCCACAGGATGGTACAGTTCTAAAGAGGCATTAAAGAAGTCGTCCTTCTCATCGAGTGAGGCATAAACTGAACCAACAACTGATGTTGAATGTTGCAGTTTAAGTTTTGAAGAGCTGAATGACCGGTCTATCAACTTGGAGGTGAAACAGGCTGGGTCGCAGAATTTGGATGGTAGAGGAAACTGTGAATAGCTGCCTAAGCTTACACAGAGAGGGAATTTCAGAGGCGGTGGGAACACTTCTTCCCTTTACTCAAACCACGGATGCTTATAGGGCTACTCTAGCAGGTTGTCTATCAACATGTTCAGTTTGTATAGTTCAGTTTGCTGATGCGGAAAATATGGATTTGAAACTACACACTATCTTGCTGTCTGGGTACCTATTGCCATGGATGATTTTGCAGGGATGCTGGTGCCATTTTAGAAGAGCTCCCTAAACATTTTGAATCCAAGTCAATGTACCGATTTTTAGTTGCCTGATAATTTGGACTTGATTTCTTTTAGAAATTCCTTTTAATAACTGTTTTATTACAACACATCACATTCCACAGGCAGTCAGCAAGTCCAAGCTCTTAATTACACAGTGAAACAATAATAAGCATGTGAGCGTATCGAACAGGAAGAGGACATTAAACAATCAAAATATTTAACACGCATAAACATTTAAGTTGCACTGGCTATATTGAATTGCTTACTTATTTGTGACCATTCCTGTCGTATTTCTCAGAGTCTACTCCATTGATAGTTTAATGTATTCCTCTTTGCTCTGTTGCTTCTTAAGAGTTATTTAGCATTCTTGTGAGCACTGGTCAGTCGGATTTACTTTCATTACACATGGGGCATACGGATACTTGTGAGTATTTTTAACATCAATAGATACCTTCCCCATGTAATGTTCCCAACTATTCAGGCTTGCTTCTCCAGTATTGGGGTGTCTTTCATAGATTCACATGCTTGAATATTCCCCGTCGTCGAAGTGGGAGTCCCACAGTAAATATCATAGCAATAAGATGCTAATAACATAAGTATGTAAAAACATAACACATAAAAATACACAGTAGAAATGCATAGAAATACCAAGACAAAATTTCTACATAGGAATACATGGCAGAGAGAAAAAACACATGCAACATATCCATGTCATTATATTAGTCCAAACTGCAGCCAATCAGGCGCAAGCACCCCTCCAGAACCTTCTCCTCAGAGCTCAGTCCCTCAGATTTTCTACCGCACGTCGTTGAAGGGCGTTTCCCTGAGCTCTGCTCAGTTTTTCTCAACTCTTCTTCTGGATTCCAGTGTTTGACATGTCTTCAAGTAAGAAGTCTTTATTTAGACCCTGTTCTTAATGTGGGAAGCTGCGCTTATACTCTGAAGATCCCCACAGCAAGTGTATATATTGTCTTTACCCCGACCATGAGGTGAGCAAATGTAAATTTTGCAGGACCTTTTCTACTAAGACTCTTAAAGACAGGGAAGGTCGTCTCCTCCTCTGGTTGCAGAGACTTCAGGACAAGGATATCCCCCTTTCTGGCGCAGACAGCCTTATGTCTAGTATTTCTAAAGCAGCCAGTAAGCGTAGCAGTGTGCAGGATTTCCCTTCTCCATTTTGAAAGAAAAAGAAACTCTCTCTTTCTGTGGCTCCTACGGTGTCTTCACCTCCTCCTGCTTCGCCCACGAGATATGACTCTTAGGCGTCTTCTGCATCTTCCAGTCATGTTTCAACCAAGAAACATGTTAAATCGTCGGATGGAGCGTCGTCAATCGCCCCGATGACGAGATCTGCTGTCTCAGGCTCGTCGACTGTGACGATATCTGCTGCTGGCCCGTCGACGGTTACGTCGACGGTTACGTCGATGTCATCTATGTCGACGAAGGTATCTATGGGCTATAGACCTGTCTCGTCGACGATACCTATCCTCTCGTCGACGAAAAACAAAATTCTCTCGTCGTCGACGATATCTTCATCCACGAGAGCTGTTAAATCTTCGTCGTCGATCCCGTCGACGAGTGCTTCGTCGACGGCTGCATCTTCATCAGCGTCGTCGACTCCGTTGACGGCCACTTCGTCGTCGACGTTGAAGACCTCGTTGACGACAGCGCTGTCGATGGTGACACCGTCGACGGCGGAATCCTCATCTGCCTCTTCGTCGACGCTTCTGCCATCGTCATCAGCTAAGTCGACGACGACTTCGTCGACGGTGACTACCTCCTCTTTTGCATTGTTACCATTGCTGCCACTTCCAACGTCCGGTTCTGGTCTTTCCAACGCCGGCCCACTACACCAACGTCGCCAGGTTCAGGTAGACCAGTTGTCTATTCCAGACGACAAGCAGCACCTTTGCCATTGTTTGTCACTGGCTCTGAAGAGGACTCTGGTTCAGAAGAGGAAGACGGTGGCCATTTTGGAGCGGCACACAGTCCTTCGGAATTAGTCATCAAGTGCCAGGACTATGGTGAGGAACCTGAAGGAAATTATTTTCAGGATGAAGAACAAGCGGTGCAGGGTCCAACAGCGACACTGCCTCTGTCTCTCCTTTCTAACCTACAACATATGTTGGAGGATTATAGCAGGCGATTTGCCCCATCACATCAGGGTTCGCCAGTACCAGCAGCACCTGTGCCTATAGTACCTTCTCCTGTAGATCCGCTACCACCACCTTCTGCACCGTCCCCGCAAGTCCAGACGTCAGTCCGGATACATACTACTGTGTATGCCGATGACGAGGATGACGTTCGCCCTGATCGTGAAGAGGGCGAAGTCCAGGATGATGACAACGACGATGACAACACCATGGCCGATTGGGACGACTACCAAATCCAGACGCCGTCCCCTCCTCCAGTGACACCTGGGGATTCCCCGCCAGTGGACATTGCCAGCTTCCATCAGCCAATGGATAGAGCGGTTCAACGCTTTAAACTGCCAAGAATCCAAAGAGAAGAGGACTGTTTTCTGTATGATTTTAAGAATCAGCCATTTAAGCAGGTCCATACAATCCCTATTATTGATTTCATATGGAACGAAGAGTTGAAACTTATGCAGACACCAAATACCATCCCTGCACAAATGCCTCGCCTAGAAAAGAAATATAAGGCACCCGTTGGTTCCCCTGCGTGCCTGATTTTGCAGCCGAAGCCTAATTCGGTGGTCACTCAAGCTGCTCAGCGACGCTCAAGGAACCCAGCATCACCTATTACAGCTCCTCCAGATCGGGAGGGTCGTCGCCTGGACGCCATTGGGCGGAAATTTTCATCAGTGGCCTCTACCACGGTGAGAGCAGCGAATGCGTTAGCTATTCTAGGGCGATACGATCGTCAGATGTGGTCTAACATGGCTGCCCTTGTAGCCCTCATCCCGGAGCCCTCCAGGGCTGAAGCCTTGAAAATTTTACAGTACGGAGAGAGCAGCTGAGGAGATCATAGACTGCTCAGTAGACATCACATTGACTGGTTTCCGACAGCTTGCAGGGGCAGCTGTGTTGCGGCGACAGGGATGGCTACACTCCACCTCGTTTCGTCAAGAGGTACTGGCAAATATCCTTGATATGCCATACGATGGAGAGTCACTATTTGGGGCACATTTTGATGAGGCTCTCCAAGACATTAAAAAGGACACCGACACTGCTCGCTCGCTCTTTAGGAACCTTACAGTTCAGAAAACAACCTTTTCGTGGCGCACGTGGACGCGGCACCAACTCCAATTTTCGTGGAGGATCTCGTCAAACATACTCTTATAACCAGGGTAATCAGCGCAACTCTTCCCAGCAGCAGTAGTCGTCCCGTCAGCAGTCCTCCAAGTCCTATGGTGGAAAGTCTGCATATAGAGGATCTACCTCTAAACGATAATGACTTGCCTTTCCCCCCAAAAGTTGGAGGTCGAATCTCCCTGTTCTTTTCTCAGTGGTCCTCCATCACTTCAGACCATTGGGTTCTGGACATTGTAGCGAAGGGCCATGCTTTGGAGTTCGTCAAGATTCCTCCTCCCACTACTCCATCCGGCCCGCCTCCACCCCACCTCAATGAGTTGTTCCAACAAATTTGGATTATGGTTACGAAGGGGGCCATCGAAGTGGTTCCAAAGTCTCAAAGAGGAAGGGGGTTCTATTCCCATTTTTTCCTTATCCTCAAGAAATCAGGAGACTGGCGTCCGATTCTGGACTTACGAGCGCTGAACCAAAATCTCTAATCCCAATCCTTTCGTATGCTCACGCTCCTGGAGATTTTGCGTCTTCTCTCCCAAGGCGCCTACATGACCACCATCGACCTCCAGGATGCTTATTTTCATGTGCCAATTCTTCCACGTCATCGAAAGTACTTGCGCTTGGGGAAAAAAAAAACCCCAAGGTAACTTATACCTCTATTACCAATTTAGTAAAAGCCAGAAGTTTCTCTTATCGGAATTACCCGATCTTAATAGGTCCATCTTGGATGTTTGTAACACTGAGGTGCGCCAGTCTAGTAAGGTAGGAGGTGATGGATCTTTCCACTTCTTGCATATCTCCCTCCTGGCCAACAGGATCCCATAAAAAAGTAGATTTTTAGCTCGACCCCGAATCTCTGGTGCAATCCCAAAAATGACAAGAGCGGGACATAACAAGATCTGAGATCCCAAGGCAGTAGTGAGTAATGAGCAAACCATATTCCAAAAAGATGATAAAAGTGGGCAATCGAAAAACATGTGCAGGTCAGAAGCAGCTGTCAGGCCACATTTGGGACATGCCACCGCAGCGTTATTCGAAAATTTTGACAATCTTTGTGGCGAATAGTAAGCCCTATGCAGGGTGAAAAGATGATTTCGGCGTAGCCAAGAAGGTTTCACTATATTCCACATGGTTTTAAGACTCAAGCCACAGATTCTCCAGACTATGATTGATAATTTGCCCAGCCCACAAGGAATCAGGCAAGTGGAACTCACTCCCAACCTCATCCAATAAAAGATTATACCAGAGTGAGACCTCTTTCTTAGTTGGAGGCTTATCTATTAAGAGGGATACCATGTTACTGTCCCCCCCAACAGAAACCTACCCTTAACAGAAATCTGTGAGTTCACCCAGCTTTTCATTTGGAGGTACTTAAACCTAGAAAGACCTACCCCTATTTTGGAACTCAGCACCTCCCACGGGAGTAAGTGACCATCCCCAAAAAGGTCCCCCCAAACCTCCATTCCTGCCTCTCTCAGCGGCGCTGCGAGACTATCAAGAAGCCAACTAGGGGACCCGGGTGAATTCCATAACGGAGCCCTAGCAGAATAATAGTAAATTTTAATGTAACTTATAAGTTTCACCCATGTCTCTGATTGCGCTGCTTGACACCGGTTTGCACGCTTGTATACCCAATAGGGCGGGCTAGTAACAAGATTGGAACTAACGACAGGGAAGTATGCTGCAGTGAAATACCCAAAGTGGTGTTGTTGGAGTTTGGTAACTTTTACTGTGGGGTGACTCACTCCCTACCACCATCTAGTGCCCCTACCAGTTTACCTGTGACAGTAATATGTCCATTTCCACGCACTATTATTTGGTCACCAAGGGCGAATATGAGGACATAAAAAGAAAGTACTTGCGCTTCCGAGTGGGACGGAGAGACTTCCAGTTCCGGGTGCTGCCTTTCGGCCTACGCTCCGCCCCTTGTGTCTTCACGAAAGTGTTAGCTCCTGTGATAGCCTACCGGCGGCTCCAGGGCATCGAAATGTTTCCATACCTGGACGATTGCCTTCTCAAATCTCAATCTCGCAGCCAGTTGGTTCGGGACACTTAACGCTGTCAGGAGGTCCTCCGCTCCCTCAGCCTCTCCATCAATGTCGAGAAGTCCCAGTTTGTCCGAGCTCTCTGCAGAACCTTTCTGGGCGCTACCCTGGACACTTCCGTAGCCAAAGCGTTCGTGTCTCACAAGCGTTAGCTGAAGATACTCCGCCTCCTGCCTCGTATTTGCGCAAAACAGTCCGTTTCATTCGGATCTTGAAGTCTTTTCTGGGGATTGCATCGTCAATCATTTCTCTGATCCCGAATTGCAGATTGAAAACTCGCCCTATTTAGGAAGAACTGGACGGGCAATGGCGTCAAGTCACCGGATCCTTCAACGACATAGTCTGTGTCACCGCTCGCATGAAAGCGGCTCTCCAGTGGTGGGCGCAACAGTCCAACATTGCAGCAGGGGTCACTTTGCTCACCACCGCTCCGGAACTCAAGCTGACGACGGACGCATCCTTAGAAGGGTGGGGTGCTCACCTTCACGGTCTGTCGATCAAAGGCAAATGGACTCTGCCTCAGCGCTCTTGGCACATCAACCAGCTGGAATTGATGGCCATCTTTCTAGCCCTCAAGTCGTTCCATCCTTTGATCAAGGGGGAGTCAGTCCTTATCCAAACGGACAACACGACCAGCATGCACTATGTCAACAAACAGGGCGGAACCAAATCTCCTCTCTTGTCTCGTCTGGCACAGTCGATCTGGGATTGGGCAATCAGTCACCACGTCACCCTGACTGCCGTTCATCTGCCAGGAGTCTCCAACATCCTAGCGGATTCCCTCAGCAGATCGACGACTTCCACCCACAAGTGGCAGTTACTCCAACCAACACTCGACCTAGTCTTTCGACGGTGGGTCATCCACCCAGGGATCTCTTTGCAACACCGGAGAACCTGAAATGCCCATCTTAAGCAAGTTGGCATCCCCACCCTGGATCGTGCGGGAATGCCCTTTTGTTGAACTGGTGCGATCTATTCGCCTACGCTTTTCCTCCGATTCCACTAGTTCCTCGCGGGCTGTGGAAGATGCGGAGACAACCTTGCCACATCCTCCTGATCGCTCCCAGATGGCCTCGACAAGCATGGTTCTTGGAGCTACTTCTCCTCTCCCAGTGCAAACCCATACTTCTGCGTCCTTGACCGGATCTCCCCACGATGGACGGGGGTCAAGTAGGTCATCCGAACCCCTCATCTCTGAAATTATCGCCATGGAACCTGAGCACCTTGAATTTGCCCATTTAAATATTTCACCAGCATGCAGGGACATTCTCGCTCAGGCAAGAGCTCAGTCTACAGTCAAAACCTACAAACTCAAGTGGAAGAAGTTTTGTCATTGGTGCGCAGATGCCAATATTCATCCTCTTCATTCCACTCCGGATCAGCTTCTTCCGTTCTTTCTGCAACTGACTCAATCAGGACTTTCACATTCCACTTTGAGAGTCTTCTTGGTGGCGATTTCCCGCTACCGTCAAGATGGTTCCACCTCGCTCTGCTCCTCCAGAGTCATTCGCCAGTTTTTCAAAGGATTATTCTGGAAGTTCCCGTCCATTCGGCGTCCTCCTCCCACTTGGCGTCTTAATGTCGTTCTGGCTCAACTAATGAAAGCACCATTCGAGCCCACCCACAGAACGGACTTAAAATTTCTCACCTGGAAGGTAGCCCTTCTCCTTGCTCTAACATCCTCTCGAAGGGTAAGCGATATTCACACTTTCACCATTAAACCTCATTTCTCCAATTCAAATGGGACTGTGTAGTGCTTCGCACCAACCCTACTTTCCTTCCTAAAGTACCTACTGACTTTCACATTAACAAACCTGTTTTCTTAAAAACTTTTTTTGCCAATCCTCAATCTCTGGCAGAGCAACGCCTACATTCCTTGGACATTAAAAGATGTCTTAAATTTTACATCAATAGGCGGCACCTTTCCGCAAGTCTGGTCAACTATTCATTGCCTATGGACGCATGGCCAAGGGACGTCCTGTTACCAAGCTAACTATTGCACATTGGATTTCTTCAGCAATTGCTTTCTGCCATCAGCAAGCCGGCAGGCCTCTTCAGTCTTCCGTGAGGGCTCATTCCACCAGGGCGATGTCATCTTCTACTGCCTTGTTTGCCAGTGTGCCACTTCATCAAATCTGCAGAGCGGCCACGTGGTCCAGCAGGCATACTTTCACAAGACACTATTGCCTGGATGCCATCAATGACGCAGATACGGCAGTGGGATGGACAGGCAGTGCTTCGCAATCTTTTTAACTAAGGTGAGCCTCTGTCTTCCCTCCTCCATTATGGTTTTTTTGCTTTGGTTATTACTTGCATGACTCTATTATAGTCAATGAAGTTTTCTTCCATGTTGTTGCATGGTCTCTTCGAGCCTTTTTCGGCTACTGCTGCTCACTATTCTATTCAAGCATGTGAATCTATGAAAGACACCCCAATACTGGAGAAGAACAATTGTTACTTACCTGTAAACAGGTGGTTCTCCAGTATTGGTGTCTTTCATAGATTCACATGCAACCCACCCACCTCCCCTCAGAGGCTCGCTTTTCCTCATAGACTCTATTGTCACTCCTGTGCTACGAAAATCTGAAGGACTGAGCTCTGAGGAGAAGGTTCTGGAGGGGTGCTTTCACCTGATTGGCTGCAGTTTGGACTAACATAATGACATGGATATGTTGCAATCTTTTTTCTCTGCCATGTATTCCTATATAGGAATTTTGTCTTGGTATTTCTATGCATTTCTACTGTGTATTTGTATGTGTTATGTTCTTACATACTTTGTTATTAGCATCTTATTGCTATGATATTTACCGTGGGACTCCCACTTCGACGACGGGGAATATTCAAGCATGTGAATCTATGAAAGACACCAATACTGGAGAACCACCTGTTTACAGGTAAGTAACAATTGTTCTTAACATCTCTCTTCACCATGTTTGGGAGATCGAGAACATAAGAGATGCACAAGGTGGCAAACGATCTCCATTAGGAACCTGCAACAAAAGAGCTTTGCAAGAGCATCCTCTTTCAGGCCCATCCTACTACTGCAAGCTCGAATGTCTGCAATTCCATCTTAAAGTTTCTGTCATTCAATTTAGTGTTTTAGGGCGTTTCCACATCTGCAGGACGCTGTGATCTGTTGTTTATCAGTCAACAATACATAGTCAATGTTTGGATACACTATGCTTTCATTGTTTCAATATGTTCCCTAGAAGGCAAGCCTCTGGAGCATATAAAGTAGTCCTCTGGGTTTCTTTGGACAGTACTTGTCAGACACCATTTGAAGTCCATCCAACTTTGGCTTGGCAAATTGGACCAAGTAGAACCCTTCATTCACTTGACTATAGGATAATGAGAGGCAGCACTTGCAGGCTTCTCATGGAATTAGTGTAGAGGGCAAGAGCTCAAAACTCAACAGCCAACCAAAAGACTCAATAACCTAATTTCCAGCCCAGTGCCTAGTATCGTTTATGGGGGGGGAAAGTATATTAATCACAGGGGAAAACGAAATGTTACATATAACAATAACAGTGTTATCCATGGTTGTGATCAACTGCATCATCAGTGAAGCACTACACCCATTTCTCCCTAGCACCACTTCCCTCTGGGCTTTTTGTTTCTGAAGTACTCAATTCGCTAAGGAGTATGTAAAGATTAGGAGCTGATAATTCAAAGCGGTCTAACTTGTTAGAATAGCATCTCTGTTCAATGTCTCTTCGACCCTTGCTAAAAGTCTTATGTGGCACAGTGGAGTTGCCCACGCTTCCTAGTCTCTATGCCCGTATGCAGGGTAAGACCTACGTTTACATACTCTTTTTTTTGTGTTTTTTTTTTCTCAGTTCAAAATATTTTATTGAATTTTGCATAAATACTCTTTGGTTGTGTTTCAGTTTGTCTGGTTCGATGGGTCGAGCACGTGCTCCTTCCCTTACAAAGTTTGTCCTTTCCTCCTGGGGCGACAGTCTTGTGGGGGTCGGTGTTCGCAAATTGAACTAGCTGGGTAGTTGTGTGAGGTTTTACCATTCCACTTGTGGCTAGCTGCAGATTGGTAACCCAACGTATCATATGTGGCCTCCCTGTTGAGTTTTTGGGCAACAGTGTCTCTGTGGAAGTTGCAGCCTCTGGGACGAACCTGATTTCCTGCTTCAGTGGCTAGCCAGCATTCAGTTTCTCCACCAGCAGTGGCAGCACCAGTTTCTCGAGCCTGTGGGTGCTAGGCAAGATAGGGATCTCGCTCTTGTAAAATCTTGATACAGGTTACTTAGATGCACAGAGAGACAAGGGGGACGCATGTCTGTGCAGCATGGGTCACTCCTGACTCATGTTCTTTGTTCATCTGCTTCCTCGGAGTGTTCACATTCTAGAAACACTCTGGTTCTACCTCGTGAAGGTAGCCTGCCTTCTGAGCGGCATCTCAGCTAGGCATTCTTTCAAGCTGAAAGTGTAGACTTTAGGTAATGCCCCCTCACCTCTGAGAGACTGGCTCCCAAGCAGACACCATGCCTGTTTACACAGCAACTCTTCAAGCACTCTGCAGAGCACTCCCTTCCTTGATTAAGAAGGACTGGGACTAGAACGGAGTGAGCTGGTACGATCCCACTCTAATACACAGCGGGTCTACCATCTAAATCTTCAGAATAGGTTTGAAGGAGCTTGTTTTCTAGTTTAATTTCCAGGCTGATCTCTGAACAGCCTGTTGCAAAGTGGTGAATCCCACAGCAGGTAGTGATAGGTCCTGCTTCAAGCAGAAGTACCCTAAAAATGGGCATAATGAACTCTGCACCTGGGTGACATGAACTTTCCTGAAGCAGTAATCTGAGAACGACAAAAGGACAGGCCTGGTCTAGAAACGACCTCACAGTGAATAACAGGTATCGCAGTCTCTTCCTTACCAGCTACCAAATGACTAATTAGTAGCTTATACCTAAAAAAAAAAAAAAGGTATTCATGGAATTTCTAAAGGTAACCCTGTCTCCATCCTCCCCAATCAGCGTCTGTGTCTCCATTCTTCAGCCACGTGAATGGAGGCAATAAGCTGCCAACGTCTGGGGAAATCTGCCCTCATCCTCAATCCCGGATATCAAAAAATGGATTCCTCTGGTGTTTGTACTCAGACTCCTATACGTCTAGAGTCGTATACTCCATCTAGATTTAGGATTTTAGTGCAAGGTTCTGGCTTTCAAATAACAGCGTAACATTAAACTAGAGGGGTCCATAGGCCTCTCTCTCACTGACAAAGATAAAAAGGTTTGGCCACACTAAGGATGCGCAAGACATGTTATGCTCCTCCCACCGCTTTGTGCTTAACCCAAGACAGGAACTGTAGTCTTCTGTTGACTATGCGGGTGTGCTTGGTGTGCTGCGTCAAGTTAAAGGGCAGGTCCTGTGCACATGTAAAATTACTCAGTCAGTCAGTTCAACTTTATTCGGATACAATAGTACCCATCAAAGCTCACAAAACAAATACATCACAGCAGGTAACCAAAAATTAATTTGAAAAAGTTAAAATATCCAATATACAGATGCTAAATTGACTTTTGCAGAGCTATACAGCGTGTCAATACATATAAAAGAAGAACCATTTACAGAATATTTTTGTAACAATGTCAAGGGTCCATCATGGAGCTTCGCGCCCTTACTGCGGATTTAAAAAAAGTGCTAGTACGAAAAATAAGATCAATATCATCTAATTCTATCATTGATCGATATGCCACCTCCAGACAGATTGGCCTTTTTTGGTTAAAATAAAAGCATAAAAACTGTTATTTTTCTGCAAATACTATACCAAATATTTTAAAGTGCGTAATAGTTTGCTGACTCCTCCCGTCACATGGGCACAAATTAAGGTTAGAATTTGGGCTGTAGCCAGCTGGGAAGCAGAGTGAAAAGCGAATTGTGCCGGCTCTCAGACAAAACAACAAACTTGTCTCCCAACGGCTCATGGGTAAAGACAGATCAGTATGGAGTGGGTGACTGTACCGTTCAATAGCCATATAGTTGCGCACAGTTGTGTTGTATCTTCTCCTTTAATAGTGTACATTCTTTGCCAAGAACGTACCTATGTCATTGGTTTGGAATGTGATGTGGGGAGTTGGGATCAGTTGTTACTTGGTCTTGGATTGATTATACTTGCCTCCCTGTTGGGTGTGAATCAACCTTTTATCACACTTTACTGTGTGTTCATCTTTATATTAAGTTGTCTTCCTATCCTCTGCCTCATCCCGCTCGGTCTTCTATAGGGAGTACAGGGTGTTCTGCATTTCTTTTTTTGCGATCGAGGCCGCAAGTGTGGAATCCCAAAAGATGCTTTTCATCTTTATACTGCCCAGCACACCACTCAGCCATGGGATATCTAAGCACTTAGTGCAACGTAAGCAGTCCTTGATGATCGACTGTGTCAAGGAAGCTGCTTTGTTCTTCCATACTGCAATCCACATGAGTGCCGGGCGTGCCCGAATAAAATCGGTTATAAAATTGAGGTTAAGCTCTATGTGACATACGTATTTGGAGGTTGAAATTGGGACATTCAATAGTTTCCTGCAGAACCTATCTCTTCCTGCTGTATAGATGAGCAGTTGGCCATTCCCCAGATCTCAGCGCCGTATGTGGTATGGGGGGTACACTGAAGTTAATAGATTTTCTGTACGGCTAAAAGTGCGCCTGTAGTCTTAGGGCGAGGTATACTTAAAATCGAATTGGTGGCCTTTGAGAACTTGCTCCTGGTGTGAGCTATGTGCTCACCCCAGGAGCTGTTCGCAGCAAAGGCCAATCCCAAGTAAACAAAAGATTTTACTGAGGTCATCTTATGGCCATCAATGGTAATCGGACGTAAAATGTGCTTACCCGGGCCGCTACTCATTAAAAAAAATTTTTTCATTTACCCGCAGGTCTAAATTTTTCATTTTTTCATTTAACTGTTAAAATTTTGGACAAGGAGCCACAGTGAATTAGCTGTACAGCCTATAAGAACTGCATTGTCTGCATAAAGCAGCACAGGGATGGGTTCTTTATTAATGTATGGGACATCTTTGGTGGCCAGTTTCAAAGATGCATTCAGGCCATTGTTATATATGATAAAAAGCAGGGGGGCCAACACGCATCCTTGTCTGACCCCCCTGCCAATATCGATGAAACCCGAGACCTCTCCACCCACCCCAAGTCTTACTTGGGCCTTAAGGTCTCTGTGCAAAAATGCCAGAAAATTCACCAAAGTTTCATCCAGGCCCCCCGCCAAGAGGATTGCCCACAGCTTTGACCTATTAACTAGGTCAAAGGCTGTGGACAAATCCATGAAAGCCATATAGACTGGGGATTTTTAGGCGATAGCATATTTGCCAATAATTAGGTTCAGGTTCAGGCATTGTTCTTTGGTTCCTACCTTTCCCCTGAAACCCAGCTGGGAGGGGTCTAAAATATTATTAGCGTCTGTCCAGTCTATGATTTTGTAATCGAGGACTCTACCTAAAATTTTGAGGGTGTTATCTATTAGGGAGATGGGGCGGTAATTGCACGGGAGAGATCTGTCTCCCTTCTTAAAAATCAGGACTATTATGCTTGTGGCCCATGTATCCGGTATCTTTTCCAACGCCAAGTTGTTAAAAATATTCAGAAGCAGGGGTGCCCGAAAAAACGGGTTCCACTTAATTAAGTCTATAGGCAGCCCATCAGGGCCTGGTGCTTTATTGCCTAGACTTTGATTAATTGCTTCAATTACTTCTGAAATGCTGATCTCTATTGGAGTTGGATTGCCTGGAATAGGAATTGAGTTACTTGAAGATGGGACAGAGTCAATAGTTGAAAAATGATCCTCCCAAGCGTTGCTAGCTATATTGCAGCTAATTGGCATCAGTGACTGGCCCATAGAGCGCACTTCTCTCACTGCCGCCCAAAAGATATTACCATTTTTTAGATTAGCTGCATCTGACAATTTGACCCAACGTTCAATCAAAACTTAATTCTTCCTATTTTTGATAGCCACCTTATAGTCCAATCTTGCCCGTTTAACTGTCATGGGACATCTTGGAGTAGTAGTTAGGGGCCTACGTAGGATTCTGTTCGCCTCAGAACAATCATGGTTGAACCATCTGGGGATAGATGCCACCTTTTTAAGATGTTTAGATAAAATAGTTTTGACCATCCGGCAAATCTTCCCGAAGTCCTCAATTATCTGCAATGATGGGGTTTCGAGAGAAAGGCAGGAATCAATAAGTGCCATATTACTCTATACCAATGTCCTCAAAATGTCTGAATTATCAGCCCCCTTCCAGTGTAATCTTAAATTATCAGTCATGACCGATAAGTTGGCCGCACCACATTCGGTCTGAAAAATGGGCTGTCGGGTTGTATGAAATATTATTTAGATGGGGTTATGATCCCCGAAGTCGGAAGGTACGACTTCAGCAGAGGCCAACTGTTTTTCAATTATGGGGCATACAAAAATATAATCTATTGTGGAGCTACACCCCCTTCCCCTATATGTTGGATAATTTATCATGTCAGGACCTGCTACCAAGTTCATAACATTAGATAGATTATAGGATTTTGTCAGCCTTTTAAGTTCTTTACCTCTACTAAGCGAGGGTTGTACAGAAGAGGCTGTGCCCTTTGCTGTTCCTATTTCGTTGATCTTAGAATTAAAATCGCCTCCTACTAGAATTCCCAAAGGGACTCCCTTATCAAATTGGCTATCTAAATCTGAGATGAAATCAAAAAGCTTTTTGAAGCTTTTATTTGGAACTGACTGGAAATCATTATTGTAAAAATGTAACAAATAAAATTGGATTCCTCATTTATACAATACAACCTGAAAATTTAGGCTGTGAGTTGAAATTGTTTTAAAACTTCCCCCAGCTGTCACCTTAAATCCCTTATAGACCTCCCGATGGCCTTCCCATCCTGGGTATTTCTGATGGTACACTGAAACAGTGGTATCCCTCAATATATAAATCTTCGGTGGCCCAGGTTTCCTGGAACATGAGGATATTGTATTCCCTTATTAATTTTACCCATTCAATATTGTCTAGTTTTGACCGTAGACCTGCCACATTCCAGCTCAGTACACTCAAACTAGCTTCCTTATCTTTGTTAACCAGGTCTTTCTTCCCTTGGGCACAATTTGGTTCCTTCAGTGTGTTTACTACTGGCGTATTGCTATTAATCACAGAATCTAAGAGCTGTGGTGGTCAATCTTGGAGGTCTAGGCTACTAAGAACTTGATAATTATTGGTCAAGGGTATGGCTGCCCTCAGGCCTCTGTTTAAGGTGGATGGTCGTTTATAAAAAATAACCCAACGGAAGGGCACTAATGCTAGTGGGAGGATTCAAAGTTTCGTCAGTGATGGACAAAAGATGGCAAACCTGCCGGGGCCTTCTAAAATTTAGGACGACACAGTCCCCCTTGATGTATTTATTTGTGTGGCCTACCCATCCTACTCTTCTGGCCATGATTTTGTCCTCCCTTCTGTATGGAGCAATTTTTTTATGCCTATGGAGCCAGTCCACAGACTCTCTTTGTAAATCAAACCAAGACTTCCTCTGCCCCTTCTTCAGTCAGGGGCACCACTCAGGACCAGCACGTACGGTGCGGAGGCTGGTCGGAGATCTAAAACATCTGGATTATCAATGGTGTTTGACTCCCTAGAAGGTTGGATGGCTTTGTTACTATCATCAATTGGCCTCTGGGACTGGTTAGGCTATCTGCTTGGATTTACATTTTCCTTACATATATTATTTTGAACGCTCCCTGGTAACAACCTAACAGTTTTACTGGTGTTAATGGCGTCTTTGTCAGGAGACAATGTGGCCTCCCCTCCCCCGCGTGTGATGCCTGCCGTTACTTGGGGTGGTATAGTAGTGGCGGCTACACATACAGGGGGCAGGAGCTTGTCGGCAGTTATGCAGCCAGACAGCATGGGTTGTAGAGCAATTATACCTTCTCCAACCCTTTTTATGTTTGCTGCTACTTCATTTATTTTGGACATTTCTTTCCATAGCCCATCAAGTTTTTTTAGCAAAGACCCCCATTAAATCATCCAGTCTAGATTCAAAACCTTCTATTAAGGTGTCCAGAATTTCAATGCCCATGTCCGTTGCTATAGAGCCAATGGCAAAGGGGAGTTCAGTCTGGGTCGAGATAGAATTAGAGACCCTAGCCTCCAGTGATCCATTGCCAACGTTGTTACTCGAGGCGTCTGTGGTGGGGTCAGTTAGCTTACAACTATATTCCACCTGATTGGATTTTAGTGCGTTTTTCTTTCCGCCCAGTGCTGAAACAGTCGGAATCCGTCGTCTAATTGTCTTGCCTCGAGTATTACTGGCTGGGGCATGTGAATCCTGGATGTTCAGAGAAGAAGCAAGTAGAGTATCTCTATGTCCGGGCTCAGAGGCATAGGGGTGGCTCTCAAAATGTCTGACAGTGGTGAGTCATTTGTGCCCCCGATTGACGGACGTGGATGGGGCCTGACAAGGTCTAAAGATAACCGTCTCTCGGTTGCCTGGATCTCATGTGTGAGCACCGATTCAGCCCTTATTAGAAAATCATCCAGTGTGCTGGCTACCCCCTTACTTCTGCTCATTGTGGACATATTTCCCAAATATGCTTTATATAGAAGTAGTAGTGAGGCACCAATACTTTTTCCGAAAGGTAGTTTTACCTTGATTACTGGATTGTTGGACCTTTAATCACAGCACCAAGAGGGACCCTGCCTGGACTCTTCTGGCCCCTGATGGCCAGATGGCCCGCCCTTTGCCCGGGCTTAGCCCCGCGCCCGCCCGCGTCCCGCGATGCTTGGGGGTGGGAGCGCTTTGAGAGCTGGTGCCTGCGCGCGGCTGACGTGGCTCCCCTGGAGGCTGCTGGGAGATGTAGGCAGCAATGCACACAGCCGCAAAGCCATTCCCCTCACGGCGCTGGGGTAATGCAAGAAGCCGTTCCACTCACGGCGTGGAAGCAGGTCTGAAAGCCGTTCCCCTCACGGCACAGCGCAGCGGATCCTATGGACAGCCGTTCCCCTCATGGCGATGTGGTGAGTCTGTGAGCACTTCCATGATTTCAGTCCAAACAAAAAGTCAGGATACAAGCCTTGCATGCTCAGCAGTTGATCACTTATGGCACGGGTAGGCAGGGGTAAACACCAGTTCAGTGCCAGTTCTAGGGCAGTGCGATCGGTGACACCACACCGGGCGCAGACTTGGGGAGGCGGTGTCATTTTTACAAGTATATTATCATTTTAAAAGCACCTGCTGCTGCGTTCCTGGCCTCCAGCAATTTTCAAGCATCAATTAAAACGTCAATGGTGATTAATCGTCTATGTGGAAAAAAGACAAGGGTTTGTCTACTGGAAGTTTTGAATAATCCTAAGGTAGGGCAGAGGGTTAAAATGCCTCCTACTAAGTATGTGTACCATGCAGCTAACAAATTGCATATAATGTAAATAGGCCAATGGGTTACTGCTTCTATAAGAGAGGGTTACTGCTTCTGTAAGAGAGCTCCTTTTGCAACTTGTCCTTTATAACTCAGCATCCTAATATAGAACATTGAGCTATTTATTTATTTATTTATTTTAAAGTTTTATATAGCGCGAACAAGATCTTTGCAGATATCAGAGCGCTTTACAGAAACAGTAGGTAGGATAAGCAAGACTCTTACATCAATATGAGATTCCGTAGACAGTGAGTTGCAAGAATAGGGTATCAATCATACAAGAGTATACAGAGTAATAACAATCAAGAAACAATAATATGGAAGCAGTACAATGTCTAAACGGATAAGATTATAGCACCCTAGAGGGTGAGTAAACACAATGTTGACAGCAAAGCAGTAGTCAGTAGTGGGTGCGTTGCAGGTTGTTGAGGCACTCAAGTCCTAGTGTACAAAGGTAAGTATTCAGACAGCCGATAATGAGGGAGCCAAATAATGTCATTGTTCCAGTATCAATAGTGTTCAGGTGTATTTGGCCATAAGGATGGCCTTCACCTCTTTCTTGAAGAGTATAGTGGACGGGATAAGCCTGATTTCTGGCGGGAGTGCATTCCAGATCCTGGGTGCCATTCCAGAGAAGGAGCGTTTGTATGTTTTTTCCTTCTGGAATCTCTGTGGTTTCAGGAGGAGAGTGTTTGTGCTTCTGTTGGATCTAGAGCCTCCTGATATGGTCAGCTTATGAGAGAGGTAGTTGGGTGCCTTGTGGTGTACGGCCGAGTGTGTCATACAGGCAATTTTCAACTGAATTCTGGCTTCAATAGGCAGCCAGTTCAGGGCTTTTAAGTCAGGGGATATATGTGAGTGTTTTCTTGAGCCAGTGATGAGTCTCGCGGCCGCGTTCAGGGAGGCTCTTAGGGGAGCCGTTGTTGTCAGGGGGAGCCCGCTGAGGGCCACAATTCCGTAGTCTATGCGAGGAATGACTAAGGCTTGTACCACAGTTTGGAAGTCCTTGGGTGGTAGGAAGGGTTTGAGTTTTCTCAGCGTGTTGATTTGGAAGTTGGCTCCTTTAGTTGCTATGCTAATATGCTGCTGCATGTCGAGATTGCAGTCCAGAGTGATGCCAAGGGATTTCGCTGAGTCCACGATGGTGGGTTGGACATTGAGAGCGGTTAGATGATTGAGCCAGGTTTGGGTGATGGCCTTTTTCGCAGGAGGAGAGATCAGAAGGAACTCAGTTTTCAGAGCATTTAGTTTGAGGTGATTGTCGGCCAGCCAAGCTTGGGTGTTTCTTAGTGTGGCATTCAACAGATTGATGTCTTCAGGGGATTGAAGCTTGAGGTAGAGCCGAGTGTCATCGGCGTACATATGGAAATGTGTACCTTAGAAGATTGAAGCAAGGTGGTGAGTGGTTCCATGACGAGGTTGAACAATGTGGGGGATAAGGAGGAACCTTGCGGAACGCCCAGTGTTACTGGCACAGGCGAGGACAGTGCGTTGTTGATCTTGAACCTCTGAGAACGGTTGTGTAGAAAGGACAACTGCCATTATTATTAACTGCCATCAAAGATCTGCATGCAAACTGCAAGGTAAATTTTAGAGCTATATGCTGTTTTGCCTAGTCTTTCTTCATCCTAATCTTGCGAAAAGGGTTCATTTGGGTAGAAAACAATTATTATTAAAGAGAACCCCTAACATTGGTGTTACGTTTTAAATTCTGAATTTGGGCTTTTCCAGAATTAGGGCTCTTTATTGCTTACCAGTATCGATGACCTGTCACTCCTACACATAGTAGTCCTATCTAATTTAATATTTCCTATACACTGATTTACACACATATGATTGATTGTGTGAGAAGTAAAGTGCTCCAACACCTTAAACTGGTATGAGCGGTGCTATAAAATTAAATGAATCTGGGAGACAATGGTTATGGAGACTTGAGGGGCACTGTTAAAGGGTGCTAGTGAGGGAATCCGTGGCAGAGGTGGTCATTTGTAGGGCGCCAACAGACATTGTCGCACAGGCCGCCACCAGTGTTAAAGCTGGCCCTGCACCAGTTCAACACTCGGGGGACATTCCTATCCCAACACAAGTAATACGCTGCTCCCTATGTTGCAGACACCTTTGCACTATAAATATGCCTTTGCAATGTACTTTTCTTGCTGGCGTGCATACTCCACACAGCCTAAACATAGAATGTGTTCCTCATGCAGTTTTATCAACCCACTCCTAGACTGTTATCAGCCCACAAACAAAACAGACTCTGCGAACCAAATGTGGATCTGTAGAGCAGTACTCTATCTAGCAGTGCCAAGATTTTAAGGCGAACAAACACACAGACACATACATTCTCTCTTGCTTCTTCCACTCCACATTCCTGCATGTAGGCACTACTATATGTACCCTTACTAACTACAGCCATACTCTGAGCTCTTCCTGCTCTTCAGGCACAATACACAGCTTGACTTTGGCCACTGGCTGTAACTGACTACAGCTACTCCACCTTCCATGGTCGCTTCTACAACAAGGGTGGTGAAGTTTGCTGCACAGTGATCCCATCTCCTTGTTCCCATACAGCTGTCGGCTCCACAAGGGTGGCTTTCAACCAACATCCCTAAGTATGCTGGGGCTTGTTGTCCCTCTTCCCAACTGTAAGCTTGGCTTACAAGTTCCCTCATGCTAACTTGTTATTGCTGAATTGACTGATTAAACGTTACCCCTAATGCATGCAGTTAGCTGACTGTGCATAAATAGGGACATAGTGCGGGGTGGGAGGTTCCACATGATCCAATACATATGCTGGTGGGGGTCTTCGATGGCCTAGATGGCTCTAGGATGGACAAGCGCCTTTTGGAGACAGCTGTGGCGGTGGCCAAGAGAAACATAGCAGCGCACTGGTCCCAGTCCAAGGCACCTACTGTGCAGGGATGGAAGAGGGGAGTGGACTGGTGTGGGATCAGGAAGAGGCCTTATTTGAAGCCCGGGGATGTCCTGAACTATTCAGCAAAGTGTGGGGTAAATGGTTTAATATGTTGCCACCATGATGATCTGGCGTCCTCTTAATCCAAGTAACACTATAATCTGAAAGAAACACGTTAGTGTTAGATTCCTTACCTTAGAATATCCCCAGGCGTCAGTCTGGATCCGGAAACTTTTGCGTAGCAGTACCCCTGCGCGTCGGTAGGCGTCGTCTGCAGGCGTCCCCTGCGGCTCCGCGTCCGTCGTCGGCGTCGTGCGCCGTGATGACGTCGCTGGAGTATATAGACGCCGCCTCCGCGCGCTGACGTCAGTTCTTCTTTTTTCCGCGCCAGTAAGCGCAGATCCGAAGAGCAGTACTCCGGTCTTTTGACCAAGTTTTTCGAATTGTTATTTCACTCTTTGTGCCTGATAGGATGCCTGGGTTCAAGCACTGTGATGACTGTGAACGCACGATGTCGGTCACGGACCATCACCGCCTCTGTCTCCGGTGTCTGGGCCCCGACCACGACGTGGACTCCTGCGTCGACTGCCGGGCCCTCACCAACAAGGCTAGGCGGGAGCGGTCCCGCAAGCTACTGGAGCTCCGGGTGTCGGCCCCACGTCGGGACCGGGAGCGGTCCCGGTCCGGCCGGAGGTCGAGAGAGCGTTCGAGGGAGCGGTCGCGGAGCCGCGCCGAGCGTTCCGGAAGTCGACACCACTCGTCGGGCTCATCAGGTAAGAAGCACAAGAAGTCGGGGCGTCGTCATCGTACCCCCGACTCCCCCCGACGCTCGCGCGATGCGGCCGGGGGCTCGGGTGACCCCAACCCCGCGGCTCCGCGAGAGTCTCCGGCGCGGCCTGCCTCATACCCTCCGGTCCCTGGGCACGGCGCGACGCCTGAGGAGATCGAGGCGTTCCTCATGGCCATGAGGGCGCTCGGTTCTCCGACGGGGCCTACGGCGCCTTCGGGCCCAGTGCCACCGTCTGGGGGCCCTAGCGGTTCGGGTGTCCCTGTCTCGGCGCCGTCGGGTGCTCCGGCCCCGGCGCCGCCGACGGCTCCGACCCCGGCGCCGCAAGGGCCTTCGGGATCGGCGCCGGCTGGTCTTCCGGCCTCTCCGGCGCCGTTGCCATCGGGGTTACCCCCGACGCCGTCCCCGCGCAGCGCCGGTTCTCCGGTGCCGGCTCCGGCCGGCAACGGGGCTCCGACGCCGGCTCCGGGCGGCGCCGTCCCCTTACCTTCCCCGACGCCGGACGCGGAGTCGGACCGGCGTCGCTCGACGCCGGGCTCGGCGCCGATGGGGCCCATGAACCCCGAGGAGCCGGTCTACATCGTTGACTCCGAATACGGAGAGGATGAAGAGTTCGGTGAAGGTTGGGAGGGGTCCGAGGACCC
The DNA here is from genome assembly GCF_964263255.1 of Lissotriton vulgaris. NCBI lineage: Eukaryota > Metazoa > Chordata > Amphibia > Caudata > Salamandridae > Lissotriton > Lissotriton vulgaris. The sequence continues at coordinate 607,279,979 of NC_141695.1, forward strand.
TCTGTCACGCGAGTGCCAGTATGACCCGGACTGGACAGGTGACTTGGGGGATGCCAGTGGTCTGGACGACTCTCCTAACCCTGGTTTGGTCTCTCCTCCTTCCGTGGCATCGGTGGAGGGAGCTGCATATTCAGTGGTGCTGATGAGGGCTGCCAAGGCCTTACACCTTGAGCTCCCCGTCGCGGCCGTGAGGCCTAACATCCTCACTGAGGTCTTCAAACCGCAGTCATGCCCACAGGAGCCACTGCTGCCGTTTAATGAAGCCTTGTCAGACGTTCTGTTGGGCACGTGGTCCAGGCCCGCTTCAGGTGCGCCTGTTGATCGGAACGTGGCCAGGCGCCACCGTCCTTGTCCGGACGACCCCAAGTTCCTGTCTACCCACCCCACTCCTGAGAGTCTGGTGATCCAGGCCTCGACCTCCCAGTCCGCATTCCCGTCGGCCCCGCCCGACCGGGAATCCAAGAGGTATGACCAGTTTGGCAAGAAGGTCTTCTCGTCCATTAGTTTGGGCCTGCGGTCTTGCAACACCGCTTGCCTCTTGGGCCGCTACACCCACTCTGTGTGGGATACGGTCGCGGAACTGCTGCCAGAATGCCCCATGGAGGTGCGGGCAAAACTCGGTCAGGCTGTGGCTGAGGGCCGAGATGCAGCTAAGTATTCGATTAGGTGTGGTCTTGATACGACCGACTCGCTGGGCAGGGCGATGTCCACGACGGTGGCGATTCGTCGCCACGCCTGGCTGAGATCCGCCAACTTTTCGGCAGATGTCCAGAATACATTGATGGACATGCCGTTCGATGGCTGTCACCTGTTCGGTGACAAGGCGGACCACGCGCTGGAACGCTTCAAGGACTCCAGGGTCACGGCCAAGTCCTTGGGTCTCTCGACCCAGCGTCAGCAACCGGGTTCGTTTCGCCCCTTTCGTGGCCAAGGAAGGGGCGCCCCCACACGTGCTGCCAGCCACGCGCCGCAACAATCCTTTCAACGCGGTGGCGGCCGTGGAAACCGCCGTGGTGGCGGTCAGGGACAACGGCGGGGTCAGACCACACCTTCCCCCGCAGCATCTGCCTCAAAATCCTCCTAGTCCGTGCTTTCGGCCCCATGTGACGCCAGTGGGTGGCAGGGTTCGCCATCACCACGCTCACTGGCGCACGATCACTTCGGACAGGTGGGTGCTGCAAATCGTCCGAAGGGGCTACTCCCTCCCCTTCGAGACCCCTCCTCCAGCCATGCCACCGCAGAACCACCGTGTGTCGGGGGACCACTTGGCACTTCTGCAGGAGGAAGTTACGGCCCTCTTGGCCAAGGGGGCCATCGAGCGCGTTCCTGGGCCAGAAGTAGGGCGTGGTTGCTATTCCCACTACTTTCTGGTACCCAAGAAGGACAAGGGGGGCCTACGTCCTATCTTGGATCTAAGGAACGTCAACGGCTTCCTCCGGAAGGAGAAGTTCAAGATGTTGACGTTAGCTCAGGTCTTGGCTGCTCTAGACCCGCAAGACTGGATGGTAGCGTTGGACTTGCAGGATGCCTATTTTCACATCCCCGTCCTGCCGGCCCACCGGCGTTACCTGCGGTTCACGGTAGGCCAGGAGCACTTTCAGTTTATCGTGCTTCCCTTCGGCCTTACCAGCGCCCCACGGGTGTTCACAAAGGTGATGGCGGTGGTCGCAGCCCATCTGCGCAGGTTGGGGGTTTCAGTCTTCCGCTACCTAGACGACTGGTTGTTGAAGGCGGGCTCGCCCCAGACAGTCGTCCACCACCTTCAGATGACGGCAGACCTCTTGCACGACCTGGGGTTCTCCATCAATGTGCCGAAATCACACCTGTGTCCCTCTCAAAAGCTCCTTTTCATCGGAGCAGTTCTGGACTCGGCGCAGTTTCGGGTTTATCCTCCGGAACGGCGGGTCCGGGATATTCAGGCTTTGATTCCCATCTTTCAGCCGCTATCCCGGGTTTCGGTCAGGTTGACGCTGCGGCTGCTGGGACTGATGGCTTCCTGCATCCTTCTGGTGCATCACGCCCGGTGGCGGATGCGGGCTCTGCAGTGGGACCTGAAGTTTCAGTGGGCCCAGCATCAGGGCAACTTGTCCGACCACGTCTTGATCTCGGAGGGCGCTGCGAGACAACTGCAGTGGTGGCTTACGGACCGCGATTGGGTCAGAGGCAGATCCCTCTCCCTTCCCCAACCGGAGCACGTTGTCGTGACGGACGCGTCCCTCCAGGGCTGGGGTGGCCACTTGGGAGAGGCAGAGATCAGAGGCATCTGGTCTCCGGCGGAGTCCCGGCTCCATATCAACCTGTTGGAGCTGCGGGCGATTCGTCTGGCACTGAAGGCATTCCTCCCCTTTGTCAACGGGAGTGTGGTGCAGGTGTTCACCGACAACACCACCGCCATGTGGTACTGCAACAAACAGGGCGGAGTGGGGTCGTGGACCCTTTGCCAGGAGGCTCTGCGCCTCTGGCAATGGCTGGAACGTCAGGGCGTGACTCTGACGGTTCAACACCTGGCAGGTTCCCTGAACGCCAGGGCGGACGAACTCAGCCGTCGGTGCTCGATGGATCACGAATGGCGCCTGAACTCGGACGTGGCGCAAGGTCTCTTTCTGCGATAAGGAGAGCCTTGGTTAGATCTATTCGCCACAGAAGAGAACGCGCAATGTCATCAGTTCTGCGCGTTGGAGTTTCCAAGACGGCACTCGCACGGCGACGCCTTTCGGCGCGAGTGGAGTTGCGGTCTGTTATACGCCTTTCCGCCTATACCACTTCTGCCCAGAGTGCTAAAGAAGATCAGGCGCGACCAGGCCCAAGTCATCCTTGTGGCCCCGGACTGGGCTCGAAGGTACTGGTATCCCGAGCTACTCAGCATGTCAGTTGGTCCCCCGATCCGCCTGCCCCTTCAGGAGGACCTTCTGTCGCAGCAGCAGGGGACGGTTCTCCACCCGAACGTGTCCAGTCTCCACCTCCATGCTTGGAGATTGAGCGGCGGCAGTTGAGGCCATTTGACTTGCCTCCTGAAGTCTGTGATGTAATTCTGGCAGCCAGGCGTCCCTCCACTAAGTCGGTATACGCCTGTCGGTGGAACAGATTTGTGGCATGGTGCACAGCAAAGGCTGTGGATCCACTCTCTGCCCCTCTTTCCGAGGTTCTTCTGTTTCTTCCCTCTCTTGCCCAGCAGGGCTCTGCTCTGGGCACTATCAAGGGCTACCTTTCTGCCCTTTCAGCCTTTTTAAGGCTTCCTGATCAGCCTTCTTTGTTCAAATCCCCAATTGTAACTCGATTCTTGAAGGGCATCACTCACATGTTTCCTCCTGTTCCGTTTGTGATGCCTCAGTGGGATTTGAACCTGGTTCTGACCTTTCTGATGTGTGCTCCCTTTGAGCCCCTTCATTCTTGCCCTCTCCGTCTCCTGACCTTGAAGACGGCTTTCCTGGTCGCCATCACCTCTGCCAGGAGGGTGAGTGAGCTCCAGGCTCTTTCTGTCAAACCTCCTTTCTTGTCCATTCACCCTGACAAGGTGGTTCTGAGGACTAGACCTTCTTTCCTGCCCAAGGTTGTTTCGGCCTTTCACATCGGGCAGTCCATCACCCTCCCTTCCTTCTTCCCGCCTCCGCATCCTTCAAAGGATGAAGAGCGGCTCCATCGTCTGGACCCAAAACGTGCGCTTTCATTTTATATGGATCGCACACGCCAGTTCCGGGTGGATGACCAACTATTTGTTGGCTACGTGGGTGCGAAGAAGGGACGGGCGGTCCATAAACGGACCATCTCTCGATGGGTCGTTCTCTGCATCAAAGCGTGCTACTCTTTGGCTCGGAAGGAGCCTCCTGTTGGGCTGAGGGCCCATTCCACTCGGGCCACGGCGGCTACTACTGCCTTGGGCCGGGGAGTCCCTTTGCAGGACATTTGCCAGGCGGCTACGTGGGCCTCGCTGCACACTTTCGCGAGGCACTACTGCCTGGACAGTCAAGTCCGGAGGGATGGCTTCTTTGGCCGTTCTGTCCTCCAGGACTTTCTGGTGTAGGAATGTATTAGTTCGCAGACCCACCACCGGGGTTGGTATTGCTGGGGTATCTATTCTAAGGTAAGGAATCTAACACTAACGTGTTTCTTTCAGATGAACAAGTTACTTACCTTCGGTAACGATATATCTGTAAGAAACATTAGTTAGTGTTAGATTCCTTACCGAACCCACCCATCCTCCCCGTTCTGCGAACTGATACCTAGGGTTAAGGACATCCCTTTCAGGGCCCTAGTTTTACATGGCACCAGTGTTGGTTCTCTCATGGCTCTGCGTCTCCTGGCGCGGAAAAGCTGTGTACAAAGAACTGACGTCAGTGCGCGGAGGCGGCGTCTATATACTCCAGCGACGTCATCACGGCGCACGACGCCGACGACGGACGCGGAGCCGCAGGGGACGCCTGCAGACGACGCCTACCGACGCGCAGGGGTACTGCTACGCAAAAGTTTCCGGATCCAGACTGACGCCTGGCGATATTCTAAGGTAAGGAATCTAACACTAACTAATGTTTCTTACAGATATATCGTTACCGAAGGTAAGTAACTTGTTCATTACTGTATGGAATGCTGTGTTACACCCTGATGGACCGGCCCTCTCTTTGTCAATCAATCCTGTCATGTTCCTTCCAATGATTTGTGAACTGCAACCAATGAATTTTCTCTGTTATAAAGCTAATAAAGTTGATTATCAAAACAAAATAGGGACACCGTGCACAGCAGTGCCAGCAGGTGGTGTTCCTGCTCACAATGTCCACTGTCCTACACACACGGACTGTCCCCTTTCTTGCACACGCTGCCTGTGTTGTTCCTGCTCAGTGTCCACCCTCCTGCATGCAGGGAGGGCAGTGTTGTTTTGTGCACCCCAAGGTATTTTGTTGGTTTTAACATTACAAAGCGTACAGGAAAGCCAAACATCAAGAGCTCAGAGCTGCAAAGTACAGTTTCAAAAATACTTAAGTCATTTCCCAGCCTCCTCCGGGTCCATCGTACATCACAAGTATTGTGCGCGAATAAAGAGACACTTCACTGGCTAGTACTTTGTCTTTCGCTTCAAGACCAGCAACTACCCCACATCTCGGACTTCTGGGTCACAAGGATGCCAACTTCAGTGCCCCAAGTTCCACAGGGCATGTCAGTTGAGTCTGTCTCCCAATCAAAATGTTCAGAAACGGTTTCTCTTGTTTTTCAGAGTTCACCCCTTGGTCTCGAAGGTCTCCATGATCTCTTCCATTGCCAGCAACAACCACAGTTTAGCAGCCTTCTCTTGAGAATTTGGAGCAGTTTTGGTTTGGGGACCTATCGGTTGTTAACATTATCCTGCAATCATTTTGGTCATCTCCTGGAGCCCAGGACGTTTTACCCCTGGAAGTATTACTTCTGGATCCGATATAGCTGGGTACTCCAAGGTGTCTCAAATGTGGCTCAGAATTTCTTTCCAAAGTGTCTGTAATACTGGGAATGACCACTAAAATATTCAGATCACCCCCTTCTTGACCCATTCATGCCACGTTTACCCTCTGCACTCCACTGCATTCTCTTTATCTTAGCAGGGGCAATATGCTACACAGATGTATGTCTGAGCATAGATTCCCTATTTTGAACACTGCGACATAGCGCGGGAGTACTGTTCCACAACCCCTTCAAGTCCAGTACCCGAAGTCCGCTCCCACTTATTCATACACGACCAATAGATTTCAGGGCTCTGGGTTCAGCCTTTGATCATATACTGGTAGCTGCCGCCTTATTCTGGGGGGGCCACGGCCCAATGTGCAGCTGCCAGCAATGCATGCACCCTGTCTCTTCAGTGGAAGTCTTTTTTGTGTTGTAATTCCTTATTAATTGTTCTTAAGAGTTTACATCATGGAAGATCAAGCATCAGCCACTCAAGTACTATGGGCAAAAAATGAGAACGGGGATGGCATGTGTGTCTTATAAACATGAGAAGATATATAGAGGGTGGGGGGTAGGGAATGGGACAAGCAGGGGATGCCTTTCCGTAGGGTGAGAAGCACGCAGGGGAGATATCCCAGGTGATAGTTGTCCCCTTTCCGGGGATAGGGGGGGGAGTACTCCTGAAGTATGTGTCTACGTGTAGTGTGCTATGAGGACTATGGTAATGATCATGAGATTGGAGCTGAGGCTGTTCACACGTGTAAGGGGATATGTGCGGGATAAGTGATTGTATTTGTATATGGAGAAAAGGTATGGCAGGTGGTGGAAGATATCTTATTGCACCACGTCTGCTATTATTACTGGGGAGATGCGCTGATATCAAAGATGGTATAAACTTCAGAGGAGGGGGGACAGGGGCATGGGGGGGGTGATGTGGTGTGTGATGCTGTACAGTATCATCAGTGGACTCCTCCATCGTTACCTGGGTGAAGCTGGGAGACCGTTTACTAGGGGACCGAGGGTCCACACAACTGCGGGGCTGCGTTGCAGGTGGGTGGGGGAGGGAGGTAGGGAAAAAGGGGTGAGTGTCAAGTGGGAGGAAGAGGTTATGGTCAGAGATGAGGTTATAGCGATGATGTGCTGGCAGGGCACCAGGGAGTACAAAGTAGTTGGAGATGAAGAGTGGGTGAACCAAAGTAGACTTTGTGTATATTCTGTGTAGGGTGCACGTAGGAGAAAGATAGGGGGTGGTGGGGTCGTGTGACTCGGTGAGAGCGCAGGGGGGAATAACCCTAGTGTGCGTGGTGACCTCGTGTGTTGCGGTTCACGTAACGTTATCTGTTGCCTTCGCTATCGCTGGGTCCGAGTTCCCTATTGTATGATTTTCTTCTGTACTTCCCTCTGTATGCAAGAAGGGTTCCCATATCTTGAGGAACAGATCATATTGGTCCTGGAGGTTGTAAATGATTCGCTCATGGGGAGCAGTGTGGATCATTGCCACTAGCCAGGCCTCCTGAGATGGTAGTGTCGGCTACCTTAGCTGTGGCCATCACTATGTGAAAGAGAAGGCGTTGTGTCTTGGAAAGCTCTGGAGAGTGCCGCAGGTAATGTAGAAGAATGTTGGGGGGAGTGAGTGGCAGCTGTAGGGGCATAGTGGTGCTCAGGACCTGGCCCACATAGGACCAGAAGGGTTGCACCAATGGACATTTGCATATAATATGTGTTTTGTCGCAGTGTGTGTTCATGCATCTCCAGAAGTTTGCATGTTGAAGCAGGCCTTTGCTATGTAGTTTCATTGGTGTTCTGTGCCATTCGTACAGGGTCTTAAAAAGACAGAATTTCAAATGCGCCTCCCTGGTGCCTCTGTCTAAGGCCTTCAGTGGAATTCTGTTGTAGACTCTTGAAAGGTTTTTACCTTTTCCCCTCGAAACATACTCCCTAACATTTTACATCCCCTTTCAACTGCTGGGAAGGTGTTCCCCTGTGTTTCTTTGCTCCTTCTTTCGAACACTGTGCCTCTGCATTTCTCGTGCACACTGTGTGCTCTCTCTTAGCCTGCGCTCAGTGACTGTTTGGTTCCGTGTATCTTTTCCCGCACACACTGTTGTCAGTGATGCTCATGAACGAACCATCCATCCCGTTGAACATGCAGCATCATTGATGCATCTTCCCAGGTTCCGTTCTTCTGCACACACAGACTGTTTCTCACCGTATATTTTCCTGCACACACTGACTCAGTGTTGCTTAGTGTTTCTCCTCCACAGATTTTCTCAGTGTTGCTCTCACACACAACACCCATCCTCTTGCACAGTTGCTCATGCACACACTGACTTTGTGTTGCTCACAGTATCCTTTCCTTCACACACTGTCAGTGATGCTCATGCACGCACCATCCATCCCTTTGAACACGCAGCATCATTGATTCACCTGCTTATGGTCCGTTCTCCTACACACACTGTTAGAATTGGGGGTCTCTAGTTGGCAGAGGTAGGTACCTTTGACCAAATAGGGACCCTTGTGTCTAGTCAGGGTAAGGGGCTACACTCCTAAAATAACCCAAGCTCATCCCCTTAGTAGCTTGGCATGAGCAGGCAGGCTTATCTCTGAGGCAGTGTGTAAAGCATTTGTGAACGCATACAGTAATACAGTGACAACACTACAGATGGACACCACACAGGTTGTATTATAAAAATAAGTATTTTTATATAGACTTAATACAAGACCAAACAACAAAAATCCACAATACTGTACTCAAAAATAGACTTTAAAATGATAGAAAATAGCTCAGTTCTCTCAAGTTGTAAATGTGGCACTTTACTCTCAAAGTACCTTGGATGCGTAATGCAAAGCAAACACAAGGGTCGCAGGGAAGGTGATGCGTTGGTTCCTTACACTCAGGGGAGTGGAGGCGTTGGTGCCTTACTGCTGTGCAGGGGAGTTGATGCTCGCTTTCTTACTGTGTGGGGAAGTGATGTGCCAGTTTCTTACTATTCTCCGGTACGATGCACCAAGATGACTCCTCGATGCAATACTTCTCTCCGGTGCGATGAGACAAAATGGCATCTTGGTTACAATGCGATGACATTGATGCGATGCGTGCACGCCCGACAGCCATGCGGTGACTCGATGATCTTTGAAGCTCCGACAGGCCCTGCGACACGCTTCTCCGGTGATGCGACAGCGAACTCTGCGTCAGCGGCACGCTTCTCCGGTGATGCAGCGTTCTTCGGCAATGCGATGGCGACAGCGGTAGTGGCGGCACGCTTCTTTGGCGATGTGACGCCCACTGCTGCGGTGGCGACACACTTCCAGTCGTTGATTCGCACTTCCAGTGACACGCAGTCTCTCAGAAGTCCCAGCACATCAGCAGGCACTTCAATTCCCAGCAAAGGAATTCAGGGGGAGCTGTCTGGTGAAGTCTTGTATCTCTGAGACTTCAGGCAGGAGGCAAGCTCAAAGTTCAAGCCCTTGGAGATTCTTCTTCAAGTTGATGAAAAGCACTCTTCTCCTTTCTTTGGCAATGAGGCAACCACTGCAGGCCAACCCCCAAACACACAGCACAGGGCTAGTCTCTTCCTTCAGCTTCCTGGTTCTTCTCCTCAGCAAAGGTTCGTCTTGATTCCCAGAAGTGATCTAAAGTTCTAGAGTCTGGGTCCCCCTTTTTATACAACAAAATCCTTTGTCTCTGAAGGCATAGAGTGTCTGTACCTAGTCCAAACCAGTTCTTGTCCGTCCTGGAGCACTTTGTTTACAAGACTCCTTCTCTTCTTTGTCAGGGTGTACTAACGTCCTCAGACACACCACAGGAGGTGGAGCCAGCATTGTGGAAGGCAGGCACAGCCCTGTTCAGGCCCAGGTGCTACTCCTCCCACCACTCTACATGCAGAGAGGTCTATTCAGACCTATGCTGACTCACCCTGTCTCCTGGAGCCACCCTAGCCCCTTTAATTCACAAACCCAACTAGGAATACACAACCTACAGAGGCAGGCTTGGATGGTTAGGCAAGAAAATACCTACTTTCTAAAAGATGTATTTTCAAACACAGAATGTGAAAACCAACTTCACTAAAAGATGTATTTTATCATTCTGAGTTCAGGCATACTGAACTCTAATTTCTACCTAGTTCCCAGAGTCAGTTAGGATTATAAGATGTTATAATCAAACTGCCCATTCTGGCCTATGGGGAATAGGTAGCCTTGCAATAGTGAAAAACTAAATTGGTTGTAATTCACTATCAGGGTATGCCCTACGTACATACATACAATGCACCCTGCCCGTGGGCCTACCTTAGGAGTGACTAATATGTAGAAAAGGGAAGGTTTAGGGACTGGCAAGTGGGTGCACTTGCCAAGTCAACATGGCAGTACCAGACTGCACACAGGCTCTGCAATGGCAGGCATAAGACACACTTTACAAGTTGCTCCGGTGGGTGGCACAATGAGTGCTGCAAGCCCACCAGCAGCATTTGAGTTACAAGCCCTGGGCACACACAGTGCACTATACTAGGGTTTGACAAGTAAACCAAATAAGCCAATCATGGAGTCACTAATCCATACATCAATTTTCCATAGGGAGTTCTTGCACTGTGGTACTGAATAGCAGTGGCACAGTGCCCAAAACATCTAAAACCAGCAAAAACATCAGAGGCAACAGCAAAAAATGGAAGGGAGACCCACACAAATGGCGCCAGGTCTAACCCACACTGACTGTGTTTTTCATCCACACATTTAGTCAGTGTTGCTCTCATCCTCATCCACAGTTGTTCCTGAAGTGACCAACCTCCTACACAAAGTGATTGTGTTTTCTGTGCATCTTCTTTACACACTGTGTTGCTACAGCATTCAGTGTGCACTGTCCTAACCTGCACACATAGACTGTGTGGCTCAGTCACTATCCCCTTTTCCTGCACATACTGTCCGTGTTGCTCCTGCTCACAGTGCCAACCCTCTTGCCCGCACCGACTGTGTGGCTCAGTCAGTATCCCCTTCCCTGCACACGCAGTCTTTGTTGCTCCGGCACACAATATCCATCCCCTTGCACACCCTCTTGTGTTATTCCTGCACACCCTCTTGTGTTATTCCTGCACATCCATCCTCTTGCACACGATCCTGTGTTGCTCAAATCCATCCTTGTGCACACGCTATTGTCGTTCCTGCACATCCATCCTCTTGTACAGGCTCTTGTCTCGCTCCTGCATATCCATCCTCTTATACAAGCTGTTGTGTTGCTCATTTACATCCATCCTCTTGTACATGCTCTTGTGTTGCTCCTGCACACCCATCCTCTTGCACGTGCTCTTGTGTTGCTCCTGCTCATCCATTCTGGTGCACACACTCTTGTGTTGCTCCTGCACATCAATCTGCTTGCACACGCTCTTGTGTTGCTCCTGCATATCCATCCTCTTGCACGTGCTCTTGTGTAGCTCCTGCTAATCCATCCTGGTGCACACGCTCTTGTGTTGCTCCTGCATATCCATCCTCTTGCACACACTCTTGTCGCTCCTGCACACAGCCTCCATCCATTTTCTTGTACACACTGTTGTGTTGCTCCTGCACATCCATCATCTTGCACGTGCTCCTGTGTTGCTCCTGCTCATCCATCCTGGTGCACATGCTCTTGTGTTGCTCCTGCATATCCATCCTATTGCACACGCTCTTGTGTTGCTCCTGCACACAGCCTCCATCCATTTGCACACGCTCTTGTCTTGCTCCTGCACATCCACCTGCTTGTACACGCTCTTGTGTTTCTCCTGCACATCCATCCTCTTGCACACATTCTTGTGTTGCTCCTGCACATCCATCCTCTTGCACACGATCCTGTACTGCACATGATCCTGTGCTGCTCTTGCTCATCCATCCACTTTCACCCGCTCTCGTGTTGCTCCTGCATATCCGTTCTCTTGCACACGCTCTTGTGTCACTCCTGCACACAGCCTCCATCTATTTGCATATGCTCTTGTGTTGCTCCTGCACATTCATCCGCTTGCACCCTCCACATTAATGTGTTGCCTCTTGCACATGCTATTGTGTTGCTCCTGCACATCCATCCTCTTGCACACATTCCTGTTTTGCTCCTGCACATACCGCAATGCTACTGCATATCCATCCTCTTGCACACGTTCTTGTGTTGCTCCTGCACATGATCCTGTGTTGCTTCTGCACATGATCCTGTGTTACTCTTGCACATGATCCTGTGTTACTCTTGCACATGATCCTGTGTTGCTCTTGCACATGATCCTGTGTTGCTCTTGCACATGATCCTGTGTTGCTCTTGCACATGATCCTGTGTTGCTCTTGCACATGATCCTGTGTTGCTCTTGCACATGATCATGTGTTGCTCCTGCACATGATCCTTTTTTGCTCTTGCACGTGATCCTGTGTTGCTCCTGCACATGATCCTGTGTTGCTCTTGCAAAATCCATCCGCTTGCCTACGCTCTTGTTTCACTCCTGCACATCCATCCTCTTTTACACGCTCTTGTGTTGCTCCTGCACATCCATCCTCTTGTACAGGCTCTTGTGTCACTCCTGCACATCCATCCTACTGTACACGCTCTTGTCACTCCTGCACATCCATCCTCTTGTGCGCGCTCTTGTGTCACTCCTGCACATCCATCCTCTTGTACATACTCTTGTGTCACTCCTGCACATCCATCTGCTTGCACACACTCTTTTGTGATTCCTGCAGATCCATCCTCTTTTACACGCTCTTGTGTCACTCCTGCACATCCATCCTCTTGTACACGCTCTTGTGTCACTCCTGCACATCCATCTGCTTGCACACGCTCTTTTGTGATTCCTGCACATCCATACTCTTTTACACGCTCTTGTGGTGCTCCTGCACATCCATCCTCTTGTACAGGCTCTTGTGTCACTCCTGCACATCCATCCTACTGTACACGCTCTTGTCACTCCTGCACATCCATCCTCTTGTGCGCGCTCTTGTGTCACTCCTGCACATCCATCCTCTTGTACACGCTCTTGTATCACTCCTGCACATCCATCCTCTTGTACATACTCTTGTGTTGCTCCTGCACATCCATCCTCTTGTACAGGCTCTTGTGTCACTCCTGCACATCCATCCTCTTGTAAACGCTCTTGTCACTCCTGCACATCCATCCTACTGTACACGCTCTTGTATTGCTCCTGCACATCCATCCTCTTGTACACGCTCTTGTATTGCTCCTGCGCATCCATCCTCTTGTACACGCTCCTCTGTTGCTCCTTCACATCCATCCTCTTGTACACGCTCTTGTGTCACTCCTGCACATCCATCCTCTTTTACACGCTCTTCTGTTGCTCCTGCGCATCCATCCTCTTGTACACGCTCTTCTGTTGCTCCTGCGCATCCATCCTCTTGTACACGCTCTTCTGTTGCTCCTTCACATCCATCCTCTTGTACACGCTCTTCTGTTGCTCCTTCACATCCATCCTCTTGTACATGCTCTTCTGTTGCTCCTGCGCATCCATCCTCTTGTACACGCTCTTCTGTTGCTCCTGCGCATCCATCCTCTTGTACACGCTCTTCTGTTGCTCCTGCGCATCCATCCTCTTGTACACGCTCTTCTGTTCCTCTTGTACACGCTCTTCTGTTGCTCCTTCACATCCATCCTCTTGTACACGCTCTTCTGTTGCTCCTTCACATCCATCCTCTTGTACACGCTCTTCTGTTGCTCCTTCACATCCATCCTCTTGTACACGCTCTTCTGTTGCTCCTTCACATCCATCCTCTTGTACACGCTCTTGTGTCACTCCTGCACATCCATCCTCTTTTACACGCTTGTGTCACTCCTTCACATCCATCCGCTTGCCCACGCTCTTGTGTCACTCCTGCACATCCATCCTCTTGTGCATGCTCTTCTGTTGCTCCTTCACATCCATCCTCTTGTACACGCTCTTGTGTGGCTCCTGGACTCCGTGCCAGCCCTCCAGACACTGCGATTCCGTGTTGCCCAGTGCCTCTTCTCCTGCTCTCCATCACAGTGTTACCCCCTGCTCACCAGCCGACAAAGACCCTTTCATTGAGCTCTCCCTGCCGGCAGCTCCGCTTGGTGGCTTTTCTGCTAAAAGAAAGAGTTTCATTCAAAGCCAAGGAAACCGGACCCGCTGCTCTCCCGGGGTAAAACCGCACAAACACGCAGCCCCGCTCGCTGCACTGGAGCTGAATGTCAGAAGGCCTCCCCAGCACCCACGCGTCCCACGGTCGATGAGGCAACGCCTGGCCGTGGGTGGCGGCACCAGGGAGGAGTGAGAACAGTTCGCACATAGGGCTCTGACGCAGCCCATTATTTCAATAAGACCTACTATTGTTACTTTCGACGTAAGGAGGCGACATCATCGGACCGCGAGCCCTTCTGGATTCTCAGGATTAACACGGACTATGTAAATGAGGGTCACTGCTTTTGGTTATCCTGAAGATCTGGCAAGGACCTTGCGCTCCTGGGCCAGTGATGGACACGCCTGATCTGCGGTCACCTACAGAGGAGGCTCTGCATGTACACCTGTGAACATTACATGTGATACTTGGCACCCAGTCACATGGTCTAATCTACATTTTCTTGAAATTGTGATTAGCCCAATCCATTGCCGGGGAGGGGTGGGAGGTGGGGGGGGGGGGGGGGGGGGGGTCATTGCTTGCAGAGAGGATCACACCGTTTTCGTGACCCAAAAGGTCATGCAGAGTTTTAGGTTGGGCGGGAGTACAAGTGTAGCGAAGTGTTCCTAGATATAGTGAGGACATTTGACCCTGCCCTTGTGGTGAACAAGCAGGGGAGAAAAACTCAGGGTCCCGGCCTTAACGCACTGAAAGGCGACGTAAGGTCCTGGAGCCCAGCCCATAATGAAGATCGCAGAACCAGGACAGCTTGGGAAGCAAGGGGTCCAGACACGTTTCAGAATATGGAGAGTGGGAGGGAGAAACTAGGTTTGTGATACTGGTTTCGGGTCCGACTCTAGAGACTTTCAGATGGAAATAGAACCATTCTAAATGAGATAAACAAGCAATAAATACAACTGCCATACCCCAAAACCAAACCGATTCAGGGGAGAATAAGCTCTGTGGAGGGCTGAGGGCTGGATACACATCTGTGGATTATGAGTAGACGGACAGCAACTGCAAGCACGGAAGACCCCGAATAATAGAGGCTAGGGGTCCCAGGGCAGCACACAGTGCATTTAATACATTCCTCCCGTTTTGGACAAAATACACTTTCATCTCTGATTTTTCGGGGACAGTAGTGTTCTCGCAGACTTGGTCCACAGTAGGATCACCTGCCTAAATTTGCGAGATTTGTTGCATATAATTAATAATCTCCCAGAATATGTACGTGTGCCTTCAATAGCATCACTTCATGCAGAGAAGGTGTTTGACTCAAGCTGGGCCTTCTTATCTGCATAATTGGAACATGTGAACTTGGGGAGGGGTCCAATACCGAGTCACCACAGTGTGCTCGGTCAACAGTGAGAGTCCTAACGGGTCCTGCCATCTCAAACATCTGGTCCATTGGGAGGAGTACTGGATAGGGCTGCCCCTCTCGCCATTGCTGGATGAGGTGGTGATCGAATCACTCACTTGGTGCTTGATAACTCCTAAAATTAATAAAGTTTCAACGCATCACTGCTACGTGCCGCATTTATGAGATACACCTTCTATTATGATGTCTGTGCAGAGGCATCCATGTTTTCTGTAGAGTAAAATTTTACCTATGCTGTACATGCTTTCCACACTTTTATTATAGGGGTATAAAGGCTGGTGTTAATAAAATTGTGTTTCTTTGCTTTCTTGCCAGATAAAATTACTAATTTGTTGGTTAATAACGTAATGAACAAGGTCTGCAGAATGATTATATTTTGGTTCATCAAGGTACCAATATATTCTTATAGCACTGGGATCCATTTTGTATCACCTAGATAGTGTCGCAGAAATGCTTTATGAAACTAGCCTTTAAGCGCATGATATACCACATAATTGCTAGTTACCCAGTCATCAGTGCACTCCAGGCCACTTTCTCGGTTTATCTACCCTATGCTCACCCAGCCATAAAGTGAACCCCTGCTATCTAAAACCTCGCCTGTCACGACTGTGTAACCTAAGAAACTGTTCTCCTGTCTGAGAACCTGGTTTGTGAGCTACATCTGCTGCCTCAGGCCCCAGCATGTAAGGCCCCAGTTACCTGAGGAATAGTTCTGCTCTCTCCATACTAAACCAGTAAACTCTGCGAAGCCTGAGAGTCAGATTTTCTGTTCATTGCCACAGTCTGTAAGATCGGTGCCCTCGGAGGGATCATTCTGCTTTGCCAGAGAGAAGGCTTTATTGTCTAAAGTCAAAAGCTGTATGTAGTAGTAGAAATACTTTATTTGCTTATGAATAACCTTCAACGTGTGTACAATGAAAGAACAACAGTACAACACACCGCACATAAAAGTCATTCTCA
Source organism: Lissotriton vulgaris (assembly GCF_964263255.1). Lineage (NCBI taxonomy): Eukaryota > Metazoa > Chordata > Amphibia > Caudata > Salamandridae > Lissotriton > Lissotriton vulgaris. Next base: position 607,295,820 of record NC_141695.1, read on the forward strand.
TATTAATTAAAAAGAGACAATCAACTTCTCACATTTTTACAATAAAATAATTCTAGTTCTTCGTCATTCCTCTAGAACAGGATAGCAGCATAACCCTAGCAAAATATCAGAAGATTATGTGTCCAGAAATGGAGTACAATAGAGCAAAGGATGCGTAGAGTAACTACACAATTTTTCAATTTTATCGATATATGATATGGAACTCAATTGAGATCCACATAAAAACATGACGTAAAAAGCACCAAATGCAAATACATAAAATCCATAAGATACACTCTATTGACACAGAAATCAAAAGGATTCATGTCCATTAATACAGATCTAGGAAACATTTAAAAAAGTTAAAAATTGTATAGCAAAACATTTCATTGGGGGGGTTATGGATAGCTTCTATTAAAGAGTTGGCAGACAAAATACTTAATTTTAAACAAATTGGTCTCACCCACTTTCGGCGGTGAGCCATTAAGGCTGGGCATATGAATAATACATGGGCAGTATCCTGGGTCGAATTATTACACAAGTTACACTTTTCGGAGGAACCATACCATCTAGCTAATAATGTATTCAAGGGGAGGAGATCCTGCCTCAAGAGGAACCAAATTAAGCCATGAGGAAGGTTCCAGGAGGCATAATGTAATGTAATGTAATGTAATGTGTCTTGTAAAGCGCACTGCTGCCCTGAGGCGTCGTGGCGCTGTAGACCGCTGGGGAACCCGTCCTGGCTATCCCAGTGAGATGGTCCCTACTGGGTATCTCCAAGGTGAAACCAGGCATCCCCGGCAAATGTGGGGGGCCGTTGTAGAGATGAGGCAAGCTAATGCCCAGAGTTGCCGAGTGTGATACCTGGTTAGAGTAGGCACCGAGGTGAGAATTATCAAGTCCGCTGACCCTGGTCCACGACCCTGCCGCGTCAGGAATTGAACCCTGGTCCGGGCCGTTCTCTGCTTCCGGGTCTGCCGCCTCTAACCAGTGAGCCACACCACTCCACTAAGGTTTCATACGTTTAAATAAACAAGAATTAATAACAGAAGAAGCACTTTTCTTTAAAATAAGGGATTCTCTGTCCCTCCCAAAACTTAGATTCCATGTTGCCAGTTTTAGTATGGCCTTTAGCTGATGTGTGGAAAGCGAAAAAAGAGTTGATTCTTCCAGTTCAAGTAGTGCAACGGCCCTTCTGAAATTCTTTATAAGTAGGGAATACTCTTTTAGGGGACCTTTTATTGAATAAATCTGTGTCCGGCTGGATACATGCTTCCTTATTATAGAGTAACTACACGTCATGTCACGTCACGCAAGCGTTCTCTACTTTCTTACTACAGATCTTCTCTGCCTCCCCCCCCCCCCCCTCCTCTCTCTCTACAGCAGAGGTCTTCAAACTTTTTGATGCCGAGACCCCCTTGTAAAACCTTTTTAGGCGTAAGGACCCCCTTCCGACAAAAGTTTCTAGAAACTGGTACTCCTCATCATCAACTTTTGACAACCATAAATGCGCCTGTTAGACCTCATCACATCCATCCATCCATCATTCATCCACCCACACTTTCACACATCCATCCATCCTTTCATCCTTACATCCATACATCCACCCTTTCATCCTTCCATCCAAACATCCATCCTTTACCCATCCACCCTTCCATCCATCCACCCATCATTCATCCACCCACCTTTTCACACATCCATCCATCATTCATCCATGCAACCTTTTAGCCATCCATACATCCATCCACCCTTTCACCCATCCATCCTTCATCCGTCTACCCTTTCATCCTTCCATCCACCCTTTCATCCTTCCATCCACCCTTTCATCCTTCCATCCATACATCTATCCTTCACCCATCCACCCTTTCATCCTTCCATCCATCCATCCATCCACCCTTTCATCCTTCCATCCATCCATCCACCCTTTCATCCTTCCATCCATACATCTATCCTTTACCCATCCACCCTTCCATTCATCCACCCATCATTCATCCACCCACCTTTTCACATATCCATCCATCCATCCATCCATCATTCATCCATGCAACCTTTTATCCATCCATACAGCCATCCACCCTTTCATCCTCCCATCCATCCTCCACCCACCCTTTCATCCATCCATCCATCCTTCACCCCCACCTTTTCACACATCCGTCCATGCATCATTCATCCATGCAACCTTTTGTCCATCCATACATCCATCCACCCTTTCTTCCATCCATCCGTCCACCTTTTCACCCTTCCATCCATCCACCTTTTCATCCATTCATCCACCCTTTCATCCATCCATCCTTCATCCGTCCACCCTTTCATCCTTCCATCCATACATCTATCCTTTACCCATCCACCCTTCCATCCATCCACCCATCATTCATCCACCCACCTTTTCACACATCCATCCATCATTCATGCAACCTTTTATCCACCCATACATCCATTCACCCTTTCATCCTCTCATCCATACATCTATCCTTCATCCATACACCCTTTCATCCATTCACCATCCATCCACCCACCCTTTCATCCATCCATCCACCCATCATTCATCCCCCCACTGCTGTTGAGAACTGTTAGTTTTAACGCTTGACATTGGTTTTAAATATTTATGAAATGTGGGTATTGATACATGTAACTGAGGAATAAATACAAAAGGCTGCAGATACACTGTTGGGCTCTCATGGAACTTCAGTGAGGTGCACTGAGGGCAAATTAGGTTTATATCATCCCACTATCGCTGTTTACCATATCAAACTGAACATGCAATGTCATGTAGAGCAGCTTGTAACATGGCTGATTCCCGTTTCTTCTTGAAAAGCTATGTGTACATACATTTCAAAATAGTACAGTGTCATCATGCGGATAGGCTCATTCTCATTTTATAAATATTTGTAAAACAGTATATTTTCTAAGCAATAACGGGTAATATTGGCAGTTTAATGAAGGACAGCCCTGACAAATCAGCCAGGGAAAGTTTGTTTTTTTTTAATCTTAATTAGCATCACTGCCTTTATTTTGATCATACGAAAGTCTGCTGCTTCAGCGTGTCTAGTAAAAGTAGGAAAGATGGGCCTTGCAGAAAGGATCACCGATATGGCCTTGATTTCAATTGCTGAAACCGTTTCTGACCGTTTTTTTCCAGTACACTTGGATGCATGTATGCTGGGCCAGTAAACACTGCCTGCCTAGAAATAACATGAAGAGATCAAGATCCCTCCGTGGCCTTCCGCTGTCTGACAGCACAAAAACACCCGCCTGCTTCCCACACGCCTCCCCTTCCAGCCGCATTTCACAGTGCACTCGTATAAAAATGTCTCGAAACATCGCTTTCATGTTTGCAGCAACAAAAACATGCAGTATATTTTCTACGAGGTGAAAGCAGCAACGGCCATGAAAAAAACAACTGGATCCAGTGAAAGGCAGCAATAACGTGCAAAGGCGCTTCGTTACGAAGGTGCTGCTCCATCTTTATGGACAAAGTTTGCGGGCATTTCCTGGCTGCATTCTCTCTGATTGGAGGGCAGGCATTATTGACGTGACCACATTATGATTGGCCCATTTTGCCCTGTCCTCCAATCAGAGAGCTCCTGAGATGTAATTATTTTTAATCCAAAGCGAAAACGGAAACTTTTAGGATGTTAGGCAGCAGTGAGGCAGGTGAATGCGCGACCCCCTTCCAATGACTCCACGCCCCCCCTGGGGGTCGCGCCCCACAGATTGAAGACCTATGCTCTACAGGCTTCATACTCAGGCATGTAATTGAACCGTCTTGATGATGATCCCATTATTCTTATGAAAGGGATCGAAGCGTCGTCGACCTATGAAATAGTTCCACACGTTAAACCATTGTGCAATATTAATGTGGATACTATTATGGATAGGTTGTCAAAATTTCTGATCGAATCAAAGCTTCCGATTGTCTTTTGCCTGAAATTCTTACTGTTCGTATGTATTTGTTCGTTGTTTTCTGTATTGGTGAGGACTGCGTCCCACTCTATTGTTTATTGCTCTTGCGAAATGATGAAAATGTATTTATCTGATTAAATTCTGTGTCCGGCTGGTCACTGCGGAATATAGCACCCATCTTGGTCTATATTTAATTTCCTGTTATGCATGTGTTTTTCTCAGGACCATTGTTAAAATACAGAATACCTTCTTACATCAGCACATGGACGTCAAATTCACCAAAATGCCAGGGGTAGGTGACGTGACATCACAGGTCATTTGACCCCCAATGATATGTAGTGATAAAACAAACTAAATTCCTGGAAGTCTTGAAGTAGTTTTTAAACATAAACTTCGGCACAACATCCCAAGTACACAAGGGCCCAGGACCTTTCCCCAGCTGAAATATAATCAAACCATAACACATAACAATTCTGAAAGAGAATCTATGCTTATTCCATTACCTAAGGCAGTTTTAGAGCACTAGCTAACAAGAGAAATAGAGGATCCCTCATGATGTCACAGGAAGTGACGTCAAATTGCCATTGACTAGTTGTCACCCATCCCTCGCTGTCTTTATCAATTGTCGCCTTTTTATTAACTCTCTCTCTTGTCCTTCTATCCTGTTCCTATCTTTTTCTCACAGCTTGTGTCTCAGCTGTCTCAGCTGTCTTTTCCCTTATCTCCTTACAATATCTCGCAGGGCTTTCTCTTTCTCACCTGACTTTCTCAAATGTTCTGTCGCTTTTTCACCTCTCTATCGCCTGTTTCCCATCTTTTACTCCCTTCTCTGCTTTTTTCACCTATCTCAATATCAAGTTCATATATCTCACCTTTCCTTCTCCCCACCTCTCCCTCAGCTGTTTGTTTCTAACCTTTCTGTCTTATTACTAGTTTCTCTCTCCCTTTCTAAACTATCTAAACATTCTGTCTCCCGTTCAGCTCTGCGAATTCATCACCACTTTCTTAATTCTCCCCTCGATCAGCTGTCCAACCTCCGCATCTGTCAGTTGTCTTTCTAACCTGCCTCTTTATTAAGGATATTTCACACCTGTCTTCTCTTTTCTCTGAGCTCTCTCTCACATCATTGTCTCTATTATATCTCTCAGCTGTCTCCCTTGCCTCTCTCCTTCTGTCTGAGCAGATTTCATCACCAGTCTCTCGCCTCTTTCTCCACACTCTCTTGGCTGCCTGTTTATTACTTGTCTACTATCTGTATCTTTCCCACAAGTCTCACCAACCTGGCCAGACTGCCTCTGAGCCTCATTACCATTTAGTGAAGCCTTAATAATAATAATAATAGGACATTTATAGAGCGCATGGCTGCACAAAACTGTGTATCCCCGCTCTAACTGCTGACAGACAACGCTCATGGGAAAGGAACCGGGAAAGACAGACCAAAAAGGAATTATTGTGGGAATAGGTGGGTTTTTAATTTAGCTCTGAATAGAATTTCCGAGGGTTCCATTCGCAGATGCACTGGGAGGGCGTTCCAATGCTTCACTGCTAAGTAGCGAAAGGATCTACCCCCCATTTTTGCTCTGGAAATGCGGGGAAGTTTGAATTGTGTCATGCCCGATGATCTTAAGTCTCTGATCGGTCGATGAATGGTTAGGAGACTTCTAAGGTAGGTAGGTCCTTTATTGTGGGCAATTCGATGAGCGTAGCAAAGGCTTTTAAATCTGATTCTTTCCCTAACAGGGAGCCAGTGTAATTTGGAAAGGGCCGACTTGGAAGAGGTTCTTTTAGGAAGACCCAACACCATGCGGGCGGCCATATTTTGAATGCATTGAAGCTGATGTAAAAGGTTCTGGTTCAGGCCTAAGAGAAGAGCGTTACCGTAATCTAAATGAGGCATTATTAGAGCGTGAACAATGATTTTTCTGGCTCCAATAGGAATAAGATCAATGATTTTCCGCAGGGTTTTTAGCGTGCCAAAGCACTTGCCTGTTATTTTGCTAACTTGGGATTTACCCGAGAGGTCTGAATCAATCATAATCCCTAAGATTTTGACTTTTTCTACAGGACATGGGAATTCACCCAGGGTCGTAGGCCACCATGCCTGAGACCATATCGATGTTTTGTTCCCCACCACCAGCACCTCTGTCTTGTCTTCATTTAAGCGGAGGCAATTGTTGTCCATCCAGGTGGCAACAGCCGCCATGCAGCTGGAGAAATTGGTGGCATATTTCTCGGTGTCTGGGGTAAGTTTAAACATCAACTGGGTGTCATCGGCATAGCTTACAATGCCCACCCCAAAGTTCTCTGCAACGTGAGCCAGGGGCTCCATATAGATGTTGAATAAGGTAGGGCTCAAACTGGAGCCCTGTGGAACCCCATGACTCCCGCTACGAGAGGATGATTTAAAGGGTGGGCAGTGCAGCTGAAACGATCTTTTGGTGAGAAAAGATTCGAGCCACAGTAGTGCCTGGTCTTTCACTCCTATATCCGAGAGTCGAGACAGCAGCGTGGCGTGAAGCACAGTATCAAATTCTGCGCTTAGATCTAACATGACCAACGCTGCTCTCTCTCCCTCGTCCACCATCTTACGGATACATTCTGTAGAAAACAGCACAGCTGATTCTGTGGAATAGCCAGGTCTAAAACCCGATTGAGAGGGGTGTAGTATATTTTCCTTTTCTAAAAAGGCCATGAGCTGTTTATTTACTATTTTTTCTATTATCTTGGCACATTGCGGCAGGAGAGAAATGGGCCTAAGGTTTTGGAACTGAGTGATAGGGATATTAGGTTTCTTTTTTAGAGGTATGACTTGCGCTGTTTTCCAGGCTTCAGGTACATTACATTCTTGAAAGGATAGGTTTATCAAGTTTCTTATATGATCTATAAGAAAGTGTTCCATGATGTCCTTGCTTTTTACCAGTGGACACACATCACTAGGAGAGCCTGAATGAATACCATTAATGATATTGATGAGGTCTTTTTTGTCAGGTGTAGTGAAATTGGTAAGCGTGGAGTTTAGAGTAATTGAGGCTTTAGTCGTTGCCTCCTTTCCTGATTTATTGACTTTGGGGAAGGTGGCATGAATTTTCTCGACTTTTTCGACGAAGAAATCTGCTATTTGTTCACATATATCGTTGGAGTATGTGTCTTGTGTATCTAAGCGTGTGGTATCTGTCAATTCTTTATAGATACGGAACAGTTCTTTCGTAGGATTGTCTGCCTCCTCAATTCTAGTTTTAATAAAGGCGCTTTTTTCCTCTCTTACCATTTTCTGGTATTTTTTTAGTTCAGATCTATACTTTTCCTTAAGGTCGGGCGTATAGCTTTTTCTCCATTTGCGTTCTATCGCTTTACATTGAGTCTTAGCGATTGTTAGTTTTTCAGAGTACCATGGCTCTGATTTGGCCCTTCTCACAGGGGGTTTTGAGGTCCACAGGGCGATTTTGTCTAATGCCTTCTCTAGCCATAATTCATAATTATTCCAAGTGTCATGTAGGGACTGACCTGCGGGGGGGGGGGGGGGGGGGGGGGGGGAGTGTTCTTCTAATGCGCTAATAAATCGTTCCGTGGTGTAGTTTTTCCACTTACGGCGCTTAAGAGATACTAGTTTGTTAGGTACATTATTAGTACTGTTAGTAGGTATGTCAAAAGTAACCATATAATGGTCGGACCAGATTATTGGAATAGGGGGGTGAACTTCAATTCCTTCCCAAGTAGCGAAAATTGGGTCAAGGAGGTGACCTTGTTGGTGAGTGGAGATGGTGGATAACAATTTTATTCCCAATGATTGCAGTGCTGTCTTAAGCATTTGCGTCTTGACTGATATCCTCCTAGGGAGCATTGGGATAAGCCTTGTTTAGGTCTTCTGGCGAACCGTCAGATTGCCAGGTGCCACCGTCCTGCCCTGGACGATCCGGCCTTTTTGTCCAAGCACCGCTCTTCAAAAAGTCTTATGGTGCAAACATCCACTAGTCGGAATAACCCCTACAATTTCCTGACCACTTCCCTTGATAGAGAATTCAAAAGAGTAGAGACGTTCGGAAAGAGGTTACTCATCTCAGCCAGCTTGAAACTCTGATTAATTAATGCCTCTTGTCTACTAGGCTGCTACACCCACACCCCTTGGGACTCAGTGGCTCAAGTCCTCCATGCTTTCCAGAAGACCTCCATCCTGTCCTTTCACAGGCAATTCGGCACGGTCGTGATGCGGCCGAGTGGACAGTTAATTGTGGCTTGGACACCACCGACCCTGTTGGGCCGGCCATATGATAAGTGTCACCATTCGCTATGTCTAGCCACTTGTCTCTTGGGTGTTGTCCAGTCCTCGCTGATAGACATTTCGTTCGATTGGACCTGCTTGTTTGTGGAAAAAGTTGACTCTGCCCTTGAATGCTTCAAGGCGAGTAAGGCAATCTCTCACTCTCTCTGCTTCTCTACCCAGCTCTGCGAGCAGCAGCAGCAATTCCACTTGTACTTTCATGGCTTCAGAAGAGGCATTTCCTAACATCTGCCTATCCAACGTCAGTAGGGAACTCAGCAATTTTGTTGTAGAGTACATTGTGCCCACTGCCCTCACAGCCAAGGTCAGTGTGATGCCCAGTCCACCACCCATCCAGCTTCCTCACCTGCCAAACATCTTTAGTGCACCCTTTCAGGTCACAGCCACCCGGTGGGAGGCAGAATCCAACAATTCTATTGGGTTGGCAAGTGATCACATCTGACAGGTGGGTCCTTAAAATTGTTTTCTAGGATTATGCCTTGCCCTTTCTTTTATCCCTACCACACATTCCACCGTCTACCCAACGAATGACGGAGTACCATATATCCATTTTACACCTGGAAGTGCTAGCCCTTTTGCTTAAAGGGGCTATAGAGAGGGTGCCAGTGCCAGAAGTAGGACGTAGTTGTGATTACCGCTACTTTGTGGTGCCCACGAAACATGGTGGTCTTTGACCCATTTTAGATCTGCGCCTGCGAAATTCAAGATGCTCAATCTGGCCAAGGTCTTGTTCGCTCTCTACCCTGGAAACTAGATGGTCGCATTGGCCTTGCAGGATGCCTATTTCCATGTTTGCGTCCTACTGGCCAATTGGCGTTACCGTTGGAGGGGGGGGGGGGGTTGACATAGCATTTGAGTTTGCTGTGCTCCACCTTAGACTCACCAGTGCCCCGTAGATGTGCATGAAAGTGATGATAGTACAACTTTGGAGGTTGGCGGTGCAAGCCTTTCCCTACCTTCACAAATGGTTGTTGAAAGCGGGCTATTATCCCAGGCAGTCATCCACCACCTCCAGACTCTGGTGAACCTTCTGTTATGTTTGGGGTTCACTATAAACGTACTTCAGTCACACCTATCTCCTTAGATGCTCCCCCTTCTGGACACAGCTTGGTTTTGTGCTTTTCCCCGCAGAAAGGCTTCAGGAAATTCAGGCTATGATTCTGATCTTGCAGTCTTGGTCCCCGATTTCAGTAAGGTTGACTTTTAGGTTGCTGGGACTGATGTCCTCCTGCATTCTGCTGGTCAAGCACATAAGGTGGTATATGCGGGCTCTGTTGTGAGACTTGAAGTCCCAGTGGGCCCAACATCAGGGGAACCTCTATGGATGCGTCTGGATTTTGGCGGAGACTATGAAAGATCTGTGGTGGTGGCTACTGGACACGATTGGGTCAGCGGCAGACCCCTTGCCCTTCCTGATCCAGAGCAGACAGTGGCAACCAAAGTTTTTGGGTTGGGGCAGCCATCTGGGAGCGGTGGGGATCAGAAGACTCTAGTCTCCAGTAGAGTCCTGGCTCCATATAAACATTCTGTAACTGAGAGCCATCAATTTGGTGTTGAATGCCTTCCAACCATCCATCAAAGGGAGGCTGGTACAAGTACTCATGAACACTACCACCACTTTGTGGTAAAGCAACAAATAAGGTGGGTTGAGGCCACAGACCCTGTGCCAATAGGCCTTGTGCCTCTGAAAATGGCTGCATCACCAATGAATTTTCTTGGTGGTGAACTACCCAGCAGGATTGTTGAATGCCCGGGCAGAGAAGCTCATCTGTCGGCTCCTAGCAGATCGTGAATGGCATCCACATCCAGAGGTGGTGCTTGGTCTCCTCTAACGGGAATAGAAAGAACTTTGGCTCAGTCTATTCGCCACCACCGAGAATGCGCAATATCAGCGCTTCGGCACTTTGGAGATTCCAAGGTGTCTCTCAATCGGAGATGTGTTCCGCCTAAGGTGGAACTCAGTACTTCTGTATGCCTTTCCACCAATACTACACCTGCCCAGAGTTCTCAAGACTATCAGGACAGACCGGGCCCAAGTCATCTTAGTGGCTCCAGGCTAGACATGGAGAGCATGTTCTCATCCTGGGCTTGAGCATCTGTTCTCCGATCAGGCTGCCTCTTCGAGAGGATCTACTGTTACAGCAGAACAGTCGGGTTCTCCATCCTGGCCTTCGCTCCTCCACCTCCATGCATAGAGATTGAGCGGCGACAGCTGAACACTTTCCACCTTCCTTGTTAGGGGAATGTCAACTTGGTAGCCAAGCGTTCCTCAATGAAAACTGTATACACCTGTCGCTGTGATAAATTTGTGGTTTAATACTCGCCAGATTGACTCCATGCAGGCCAAACTGTAGAATGTTTTATTAATTATTGTACTGGGAACAGTTAAAGGTTATCTTTTGGCACTCTTGGCCTTCTTATGGTTGTCTGATCAGCCCTCTTCATTTACATCGCCTATTGTAATTTGTTTTTTGAAAGGGCTGCAACATATGCCCCCCCCCCCCTTCCTTCATTTGCCATGCCCCAATGGGACCTAAACCTTGTCCTTGCTTATCTGATTTGTACTCAATTTGAAGTCCTAAACAATTGTCCCTTATTGCTTCTCACCATCAAAAATGTTTTTTTGTTGCCATTAATCAGCACAGCCTGTGAGTGGCTTCAGGCTCTGTGTGTTTATCCACCTTACACCATCTTCTTCCTTCAGCAGCTGATTCTGCGAACTAAGGCATCCTTTCTCAAAAACAATTGTGACAGTTTCACATTCCCCAAGCCATCAACCTGCAAGCATTTTATGCTCTGCCTCAGCCCTCTAAAGAAGATGAGATGCTCCATCGCTTGGACCTCAAAAGGGCACTGAGCTTCTATATCGATTGCACCAAGGACTACCGGGTATATGGTCAGCTCTTTGTGGGGTTTGCTCGGCTACCATTTTGCGTTGGATCATGCTCTGCATTAAGACCTGCTATGCCCTGGTGAAGAATCATCCTCCAGAAGGGGTGCATGACCATTTCACCAGGGTTAAAGTGGTTCCCACTGCATTAGCAGGCTGAGCCCCTGTTCTAGACATCTGCCAGGCAGCTACGTGGTCGTCCCTCCATATGTTAACTAAGCACTATTGTCTGAATAGTGACCCTAACTGGTGGCGAACTAAGTGCTCCTGTCAAGCTCACTAAATCGCACATGTTAGAAATAAGGGTCTCTAGTTGGCGGAGGTCCGTACCTTTGTCAAAATAGGGACCCTTGCTTCTAATCCGGGTAAGGGGGATACACACTTTAGATAACCCCTGCTGACCCCTTGGGTAGCTTGGCACAAGCTGAGAGGCTTATCCCAAAGGCAATGTGTAAAGTATTTGTACTTGAAACATACAGTCATAGAGTGATAACATCACAAATGGAAACCACACTAGTTTAGAAAAATAAAGAATCTTTAGCTAAACTCAACAAGACCAAAATAACAAAAATCCAACATACATATAATAAGAATATGACTTTAAAAAGGTTTCAAACAACTTGGTCCATAGAAAACTATGGATGCGTGATTTCTCTCAAAGTACCTGTAGTTAGGCCAAAATTCACAAGTCCAAACAGCCGCAGAGATGGGAAGCGCTGAGAACACAGAGATGCACCAGTTCCTGAAACCAAGGGGAGGTTATGCAACAGTTCTGCTGCACGCAGGAGAAGTGATCCGTGGTGTCTGGTCTATAGGGGGAAGTGATGCGTTGACTCTAAGATGATTCTGGTCCGCGGAGAATGGGTCGGGACGACTTGCTGTACATGTTCGATGCATGGAAATCCGGATTGCATTGGTGATCGATGCGGCGGTGCTGCTGCGGTTTCTTTAGCTGTGACCCCTTGATGTGTCTGTTCTTGCAGCGGTGACAGGCGCTGCATCGGTTTTGGGAGCGGCGTGGCGTTGCGTGGAGATTCTTCTTGCACAGCGGTGCTGTGTCACGAAAACAGCTGCAAGAAGAGCGATGCATCGATTTTCTTGTAGTTGCGTTGCTTTGCCAGCTCCCAACAGCAGGAACAACCTCCAGAGGCCCAACACAGTCACAGGCACTTCTTGGCAGGTCAGAGCTCCCAGCAAGGAAGTTCAAGGGAGGTGACGTCTTTGGGTCCCCGAGACTTCAGAACAGGAGGCAAGCTCTACTCAAACCCTTGGAGATCTTCAAGCAGGGGGACACAGCAAAGTCCTTGTCCTTTCCTTGGCAGAAACCCCTACAGCAGACCAACCCCAGACAGCACAACTCAAAGGGGCAGTACTTCTCCTCCAGTTTCTCCAGCTCTTCTCCTTGGCAAAGGTTCCACTTGATTCCAGAAGCAGTGTAAAGTTCTGGGGTTTTATGTCTAATACTTATACTTCAAAATGTATTTATTCTCTTTGTGCAAGGGTCTCGGAGCCGACTCGAAACCAGTTCTGTCCTCACTGGTGCAGCATGACAGCAGGCGGTGGAGACCGCATTGTGCAAGGGAGAAAGGCCCAATTATAAAAATTCCACGGACTCGATAATTCTCGCTCTGGTGCCTTCTCGACTCACTGGTTCACACTCTGCGACTCTGGGCAATAGCTTGCTTAATCTCCACAACGGCCCCCCGCGGCGGGATGCCTGGCTTTCACCTTGTGGATACCCTGCTGGGGTTATCTCACAGGGGAATACCAGGACGGGTTCCCTAAGCAAGCGCTTAGATACCGACCTCGGTCAGTAATTTGCGCTATATAAATACATGTACATTTACATTCAGGTGCAAGGAAATCTCCTCCCACTACGCTAAATTCAGCCAGGGTCTATTCAGCCCAGCTGTAAGTCATCCAGGAAGGACCAGGCACACCTCAACCCCTCCAGTAGCAGTCTACAGTGAATGCACATCCCCAGCCCTTGTCACTCCTAAACAGGCAGTCAATACACAAACATGCAGATGCACACAGAATGTTAAACAAGAACATGCCTACATTCTAAAAGTGACATTTTCAAACACACTATTTAAAAACCATCTTTACTAAAAGATGTGTTATTAAATTCTTAGTTCAGGGAGCCTAAACTTTATTTCTCCATCTTGTCCCAATGGAAAGATATATTTATAAGATGTTATAAATAAACTCCCATTCTATCCTATGGGGAAAGATGGCCTTTCAATGGTGAAAAACGAAATTGGCAGTATTTCACTATCAGGACATGTCACACACACACCAGTACATGTCCTACCTTTCACATACACTACACCCTGCCCAGGGGACTACCTTGGGACTACCTATGGGGTGCCTTACATGTAGAAATAAAGGAAGATTAGGGCCTGGCAAGTGGGTGCACTTACCAAGTTGACATGGCAATTAATAACCGGGCACAGACACTGCAGTTACCTTTTCAGAGCTACTCATGTGGGTGGCACAATCAGTGCTGCAGGCCCACTAGAAGCATTGGATTTACAGGAGGCCCTGGCACATATCAGTACACTTTTCTAGGGACAAACCAGTAAATCAAATATGCCAATCGGGGTGAACCAATTGTAACAAGTTTACAAGAGAGAGCACTTGCACTTTAGCACTGATCACCACAGGTCAGAAAAAATACAGGAGGAAGGCAAAAGGTTCTGGGATAACCCTGCAAAAAGGGCTACGTCCAACAGCACATATGTCCTGTGCACGAAGAGCACTTTGCTGCACTTGCTTACTTTGTGCATGCATATGCAGAGGAGTTGGAGAGGTTTCAGGGACCGATATACACCAAGAAAAGGAGTTGCTAGAACCTGCTCCAAAGCTGGTCGTGACAGGCAGAGGGTGAGTGTCTATGAGCATTCAGTGTTTGCGAGTGGAGGGGGCTGAGCCTGTTCACTTGTGTGGCTGGTGCTTGGTGACACCAGTAAATGTAGCTGGTGTGGATGTGATGTAGGAGTCAGTAACCATGCACAGTGGTTGGTGGATAGGGGCAGTCTGTCAGCTGTCACTGGCGAGGATTTTGGAAAGTAAATAAATAGCCACCCGAGGTCAGTAATCCCTACGACTATCTTTCAGACACTTTCATTAGGATAGTCCGACCATGAAGGCACTCAGCCATAGGAAGAGGACACTTCTTATGAATAGAAATAATTATTGTAGCTTTGCTTCAAATTTAGAACTTGCTCATTGCAGTGTGTTTTCGACCATGACCTCAATTAAAACAAGAGCCCACTATTAAAGCTCTTCTGATGAAAAAGCGAAACATCGTAAATTCTGACAGCACTCTCAGTCCGCTCACAGACTGCGTGACACACACTAACCGCAAGCACTCTCACGCTTCTCACAGAGTACTAGGTCCACCCTACCGAATCATTCTTACACCCCTCAAACAGCAGAAGTGTTGCTTTACTGATTGTAACCCTTTCACCTACACTGTTCAACTTATTCATGGAACCACTCACTGAGATCCTCAACTCATATAATATCCACTTTCACATGTACGCTGACGACACACAACTTTATGTAAAGATAAACTCTCCGGACGACATCAAGGCTCTCAATTCAACTCTACAAAAAGACTCAGTCTTAGTTGACTGATAACCACCTCAAAATAAACTCCCTCAAAACCGAATTCCTACGAATCGCCCCCCCCAAACAAACAGACATCATTCAAGACTAGTTTAAACAACTTTCAGCGCTCAACTGCCTACCTCTTTTAATCGATTCTGCAAAATCACTGGGAGTAACTCTGGACAGTAACCTAAAAATGCAAAAACATCGGTGCTGCAGCAAAAGGAGCAACATTTCAGATGCACACCCTGAGAAAATTAAAACCCTTCCTCCCAGCAAATGACTTCCAACTGGCAGTCCAAGCACTAGTACTTCCCAGAATAGAATATGGTAGTGTAAAGCTATGTGGACTCCTTAGATCGACAACTGCCCTGCTAAGCACATCACTTAACTCAGTGGCCAGGCACATTACAGTTTCCAAAAGAAATTGCCACATTTTGCCGACTTCAAAAAGCTCAACTGACTACCCTTCGAAGCAAGAATTCAACTAAAAATCACTTGCATGACGCACAAAGCCCTACATCACAACACTCCGAGGTACCTGGCCCAGAAACTGGAGCTCTTATGTGGAAACCAATCCTCTAGGAGCGCCAATAACCCTCTTTTGAAGCCTCAAAGATTTGCCAAGAAGAAAACTTTTAATCGCGCCTTCTCTAGAATTGCTCCAAGGATTTGGAATGCACTACCCACAGAAACCAGACTCAACCCATCATCTGCATCCTTCAAAAAAGAAGTTAAATCTCTTCTAACGACCAAATGCAATTGAACATTATTTCAGACTCCTGGAACAATCCAGCTGTAACATAAGTCTTTATCTCGAAATACTATGTTTCTTTTGTACAATATTTCTTTTGTTTAACTACCATACTTGTAAAGCACTCTGATACCTGCAAGGGTCATGTTTGCGCTATACAAAACCTTTAAAATTAAAAATAAATAAAATGGAACCTTCCGCCATGAGCCCTGCTCT
This sequence comes from Lissotriton vulgaris, assembly GCF_964263255.1. NCBI lineage: Eukaryota > Metazoa > Chordata > Amphibia > Caudata > Salamandridae > Lissotriton > Lissotriton vulgaris. Next base: position 607,311,456 of record NC_141695.1, read on the forward strand.
CAGAAACAGCTTGTAATATTATTATTCCCCGAGTAAAAAAAGTTAAATGGGGCGGGAGAAGTTTCACTGGCAGCACCGTCTGTCTCTGGAACAGCTGCCCTTTATTCCTGAAAAGGAATAATACCTTCTCTGTTTTAGGAAATAACTAAAAACTTGGCTTTTTAATCTCTAGGAGCCTATATCCCTTGGCCTCATACCTAGTACTGCCAAGTTTTCCTAGCTTGCGCGCCTAGACCCCTCAGGGTAGTAGACCGCATTTAGTATACATTTTTATTTCATTCATTTCAATATGCACACTTGGGAAAGATCCCCTCCCAACACCCTTACACGGTGCCACACATTGTCCATCCCAGCATTTCTTATAGTTCAACACCACACAGTTAGGTTTGCAGCCCGAGTCACAACAATATCAGAAATATGTACCTACACAGAATTATATCACTTATTAAAAGCACCACGGGCTGAGGCCACAAGGGGGAAAAACAATGTCAAACGTAATGCTCCTTTGGCAAGAAATCAACGTATGAGGCCAAACCGCCGTCCAGTGTTGTGAATCGCTGGCAGTTCCCCACTGACACACACATGCCGTGGTGCAACAGATATCAGACAAATCCGTACTGAAGCGCTCACACACATACGCATTCAACACCCTAATGCGGCGCAACTGATACTCAGCACGTCAATTGATAACACACTGCCGATCCCATGGCCTCAAGCCTCCCTTTGCCTTCCAACTCCTTCAGACTATCTACACCCCGGGATTGTAGACACCTGTCCTCCCCCGAGCACTAGGCCGCGTGCTGCTGAAGTCCCTCTTAGTGTCCAGAAAATCAGGTGGGGGTTAGGAAGCAAGGTCAATTAGGAGGCAGTTGGCAAAAGGGTTTGGCAGCCACTTGAGAAGTTCACCCACAGGATGCGGAGCAGAAACTTGCCGAGGGCAATAGACGTTCACACCAAAGGGACCCCAAGGACCTTTCAACACCAGCCCAGTTCTGCGAAGTACAAGTAAATGAATGGAGAATGAAGTGGGGGAGGGGGCTTTCGGAAGGACTAGGCACCCCATCAGATACATGTTGATCAGAGTCGCACCCAGGCAGTCCAGGCACAAAATCAGGTTCACAATGATGCAGGTTGCATCAGACCATTCCGGTCACACACAACAAAGAGTTGCAAAATCTATACCTCCTTGGAAATGAGGCACAATGTCCGGTGCACGGAGATATTAGCCCCACCAGACAACTCCAATCACACACACAGGTGCAAGTTCAGCTATGCCTCACAAGGTAAAATGAGGCACTACTATGGTTACGCCCCCACCTCTGAGAGTCGCAACCTGTGAATCTGACACTGCACGCAATGAGCATACAGTCTGCGTCTCTCACAAGAGAGATGTGGCGCGATCTACGAAGCGGGCCACGCTGGGTCCCGCAACCGGTGAATCCGCCCTCCACCACTGAGACCGTTATGCGTGCCAAGGTCCCAGAGACATCCGAAAGAACAGTGGGCAAGCTCACCAAGCCCTTGGAGAATACACTTCAGGATGCCACACAGCAGAAGGTCGTCTGCCCAGGCCAGCTACTATTCAGGAAGGGCCATCAGTCCCTTTCAGTGCAGTAATCTTCCTTGTGCATAACAGAGTCCTCGGGCAATGTGTACCACGTAGTTTCAGGTTCTCCGGTCGCTGGTCCCCACCGCGTATCTCATCCTGTGCTGAAGCATGGCACCAGTAGTTATGTTGGAGTGTGCCTTTGAAGTTTAGGGTGGTTCAAAGAGTCTCCTTTTGAACCACAGAAGTCTCCCCTAAATTTTAGTCCTGTCTGCCATGAGGCCGTGGAATGTAGATCTTTTCTAGTTGGGGCCATGATCTAACTCCAGAGACCAAGTTTTTAAACCTGTTTTTCTAAACTCTCCAGCTGGCCCGCAAATGGCGGAGGTCTGTTGTTCCAGTTGCATGCCCAGTGTTTTATAGCTGTCGCTAGGGAATGCCTAGATGACCTCGCCCCAACATCCAGTGTGGACTGGAGCCAAGAACCAAGGCACCTTAAAGAGTCTAGAGCACATAAATGCCCACGTTCTAGTACTGTAATTTCTACGTGAATGACGACAAAGCTACCTTTACCACTGGCAAGGGGATGTCGCTGCAAATCCAATAATGGGAAATATCACGAGGCAGCTCCACTGCAATCTACTATTGCAGCCTGAAGTGATTTCACCCATTTCCACAAGTTAGCCCATGGGGAGAGAAAACCTCATAGGTAGTGAAAACACATGGGTATTACTCACCACCTGGGCAGAGACACACATGTACCTGCTCTGCCTTTCACCTACCACTCGCTTCACCCCTTAAGACGTATCCTCAGGTACTCGGTGGAAGTGAAAGGTCCTCTCAGGGCGGCTAGTGACGTAAACAGGCCAGTGTGAGTAAATGCACAATTACGCTTATCTGAAAAACCAAAAACGAGCACCAATATTGCCACTTATTTTATAGGGGGGTTATTAGTGACCACTCGGTCCACTGAGTTAAACAGTACACCTCGGAACACTTTTTTTAGTCCAGAATGAATCAATTTTAATTTTCAAAATTCAGCAAAAACATAATTCAAAAAGATTTCATAAAATTCGAAAACATTGCCTATATCACTCAAATATCTCTCATACAAGGGCACAGTCATTCACTACACCATACAACCTATACAAAGACAACAAACATAGAAAAAGCTATACATCAGTTGATACAAATTATTTACAATTCAAAGTTCAAATCACACAGCAAAGGAACAATTTTTAGAATTTAGAATGATTTCTTTTTTGATTAGAATCCTAATACTGTAGAAAGGAGGTCTACGCATTTCGATGACCCTTGATTTAAGGGAAATCTCGTCAGGACCACGTAGCTGTGAATGCAAAAAAGAGGTATGAGTCACTCTGCTAGAAGACCCACCCTCTGTCACTTCTAATATTGCAAGGGGAATCTAATCTTACCTCAGAGGTGCTCGTAATTCTTTATGGTCGAGATCTAGGAACAAAAAGACAAGTGCAAGCTCTACTTAATACCAGCTGATATCAGACCAAGTTAACCACAAACCAAAGCGAAACTCAAAAATACTCACAGGCTTCGCATTCAAACCAGCCTATTTATCGGAGGAGAGTGGAATCTGTTTAACGAAGAAAAAGAAAGTGTCAGGGAAGGGTAGAACCTATTTTTTGAATGGTATATTGAGGACAACATGAGCGATGTGATTCTTACTTATAACACGGCGGGGTCCACAACCCGGAGTTTTGATTGTATGCAGGCGAGCGGGAGTCACGCCTGTCAAGAAGAAGGGAGTCGGAATGAGTCAACCGTGCGATAAAACTGAGCGTCCAGCGCTGCTTGTTAGCATTCAACACTGAATTTACCTGGTATGCCCGATCAGTGGCACGTCATGAAGCCCTATTAATTGTCAAATTTAATACAGCCATTGATGGCCTCAACGAAATGTCAGAAATCTACCAACTATGAGACAAGACGTTTGTACACAACGAAACATTTTTCAGTGAGACTCGTCTTTCCCTTGAAAAGTGCTGACACCCTTTTGAAAAATCAAGCAAAAACGGCAGGTCCCCCAGCGATTTAGCGACTATTCCCTATGTAGATCGAGTGATAGTCCATCTACAATAAAAGCATCACCTTTTAAATGGAGAAGCCTGTAAGGTACACAAGAAACATGTACTCTATTGGGCAACAGTACAATTCATACAACTACGAATCCCACAATCCCCGGTAACCAGGAAGTAGAAGGACGCTCAAACGTTAAAACGCCAGGGAAACGTGGCTATCAACAGTCTCGTGAAGCAAGAGACCGAGACGGATGGCGGTGTTCCCTTTTGTGCTGCACTGATCGGGCATACCAGGTAAATTCAGTGTTGAATGCTAACAAGCAGCGCTGGACGCTCAGTTTTATCGCATGGGTGACTCATTCCGACTCCCTTCTTCTTGACAGGCGCGACTCCCGCTCGCCTGCATACAATCAAAACTCCGGGTTGTGGACCCCGCTGTGTTATAAGTAAGAATCACATCGCTCATGTCCTCAATATACCGTTCAAAAAATAGGTTCTACCCTTCCCTGACACTTTCTTTTTCTTCGTTAAACAGATTCCACTCTCCTCCGATAAATAGGCTGGTATGAATGCGAAGCCTGTGAGTATTTTTGAGTTTCGCTTTGGTTTGTGGTTAACTTGGTCTGATATCAGCTGGTATTAAGTAGAGCTTGCACTTGTCTTTTTGTTCTTAGATCTCGACCATAAAGAATTACGAGCACCTCTGAGGTAGGATTAGTTTCCCCTTGCAATATTAGAAGTGACAGAGGGTGGGTCTTCTAGCAGAGTGACTCGTACCTCTTTTTTGCATTCGCAGCTACGTGGTCCTGACGAGATTTCCCTTAAATCAAGGGTCATCGAAACGCGTAACCTCCTTTCTACAGTATTAGGATTCTAATCAAAAAAGAAATCATTCTAAATTCTAAAAATTGTTCCTTTGCTGTGTGATTTGAACTTTGAATTGTAAATAATTTGTATCAACTGATGTATAGCTTTTCTATGTTTGTTGTCTTTGTATAGGTTGTATGGTGTAGTGAATGACTGTGCCCTTGTATGAGAGATATTTGAGTGATATAGGCAATGTTTTCGAATTTTCATGAAATCTTTTTGAATTATGTTTTTGCTGAATTTTGAAAATTAAAATTGATTCATTCTGGACTAAAAAAAGTGTTCCGAGGTGTACGGTTTAACTCAGTGGACCGAGTGGTCACTAATAACCCCCCTATAAAATAAGTGGCAATATTGGTGCTTGTTTTTGGTTTTTCAGTTATAGTGAGGCTTGTCCTTATTGCCCGTGAGCCTAGACCCAGTTTTGGTTACAATTACGCTTATCAGCCTGCAGTGGCGAGTTATATGCGTATTTAGGAGTACCATCAGTGCAAAGTGCACCCCAGCCTTCAGTGGCAGGCCAGACGCATATTTAAGAGCACTATTGGTGCAAAGCGCACCGCAGCCTACAATGGAAGGCTGGACATGTATTTAGGAGCACCATCGGTGAGAGTGCGCACACCAGCCTGCAGTGACAGACTGGACACATACTTAGCACAATCTCGGTGCTGAGAGCACACCAGTCTGCACTGGCAAGCTGGACACGTATTCAACAACACCCTTGGTGCAAATGCACATACCAGCCTGCACTGGAGTGCGGACCCACAGGCCAGCCATGGCAGTCCTGACAGACGCTTTAGAATCCTCAGGTAAGTACCAATTCCTAACGAGTGTAGGAAGGGTGCGTGCACTTTCAAACTGCACATATAGCGGGGGAAGTACACTAGACCCTCAGGCCCTAACAAGAGAATCAACCTCATCCGGGAAGTGTCCCATAGGGAAAGCCCACATGGGTACACGTGGAGGTACCTACCAGGCCACTCACCTACCCCAATTTGGGGTAATGAGCGCCCCCCTTAGCATTGACTATGGAGTGAGATTGGCCAACCTGAGTATGAGATGTTTTTGACAGGCTACTCAGGTGGGTGGCACGGTCAGTGCAGCGTCCCCCTATAAGCCAGTGTTGCACCTGCCCTAGGTATGAGATGGATATTCTTACAGGACACCCACAGCTATGACAACAAATCTAGTCAAGTAAGCACCCTATCCTGTAATTTGCAGAAAGGTTTCGTGCAGTTTCCTGCTGCAGTACAGTGGGAAAGTGCCCAGAGTCCTAAGATTGGCAAAAGTGAGTTGTCAAAAACCTGGAGGACAAAAAAAATGTTTTAGGGAAATCCTAAGAAGGGCCATGTCCAACATTGATCGACTTGGGAAAAGGACAGAGAAACTGGCCTGCTGTGCCAAGGAACCAGCAAAGAGAGGCTGCACTGACAAGGACTGCAGCAGCTGCACCTGGTTGCTAGCGAAGAAGAGGGACTGGGCCTACTGTGTCCTGCTCAGGAGAAGCTGTCTTCATAGCCCAGTCAAGCCAAAAAAACTCCAATGGCCAGTCTTGTGTTCAATGCACAGGGACACAACAGCTGAAGAAGCCTGCTGGGGCACGTTGGTAGCCCAAAGGCTTCAAGCCGCTACCACCGCAGCCATGGAGCATCGAGGATCAAGACTTGACTCACAGACTGGCACCCAAGTTCACAGAGACTGGGAGTGGTGTCCGAGAGTTGCTGGGGCCCTCAGAAGGCAAATTATTCCCCCAGGAAGGATTTGTCTGTGACTGCGACAACAGAAGACCGGTAGTCCAGTGGCGGCTGGACTCAGCCAGACGTGAGAGGACTTTGTGGAATGTTGACCCTGCAATTAGGCCCCCATCACCATCTTCGTGGATCGAGGAATCCCTGCAGGAAGACCCCCGCCGACAGAATCCACAGCATCCTTTCAACATGTTCAGCATCTTTCATCCCTTGTATTAGAACCACTCCATAGGAAACAATTGCAATGCAGAAAACGGGCATGAAACTAGACGACTTCTTCTGTGAAAGTAATTGTTCTTGAGGACCTTGCTGGTCCCTCCGACTAATTCCCTCCTGGAGTCCGTCGTCCAAGTACTTGTAACTGACCTCATTGACACTTTTGAATCGGACACCTCATGCAATAAAAGTCTTTGTGTCCAATTTGGTGGCTTTGCCAAGGCTTGTTCACAGTTGAGTGAAATTGCTCTAATTTATTATTGCTTGTAAAATCTATATCTCCTGAACCCTCCGGTCGATTTGTTTAGTTCTAGTGTCTAAATTCTTGTAAAAACAGTCTATTTTTTATAAATTGTTGTCAGTTTTCTTGAGTGTTGTGTCGAGTTCTTCCGTTGTTTTAGTGCTGTATAAATGCTTAACCCTTGTTCTCTGTGTAAGCCACAGCTACCCAGGCTTGAGCTGAGGGTTTTACAGACGAAGCCTACTGGACCTAAAGGGGTTGGAATTGGTAAGGGTATTGCATCATGGTGAGGTTGGACATCTACACCATATAATCAGTGCTTTAAATGGGCCGGTACTCACCGGTACTGAGTACCAGCACTTTTTCATTTTCCACCATCGAGTACTGGCACTTTTCCTTGAACAAGGAGAGTACTGGTACTCACAAGGCTTTGAAGCAGATGTCGCTAGATCATCAATCACATCGGCAGCACTTTCAACTTTTAGTCACGATGGAAGCCTGGGGTGGGCCAAAAGACAGCCGCTCTTGTCACCGGTACACAGATCTGCATGTTTTACTCTGGAAGTCATCAGAGCAGAGGTGTGGCTTCACGGAGGTTAGTTTATCCTTTGTTCTTAGACAGCGGGCGTAGACAGGCGGCTGTAAAGCCTAATGGGGGAAGGTGTGAAAGGTATTGTTCACGGTAACACAGGGCTGCAATGACGCCCCTGTAGCAGAATTTGCTATAAACTGCTGCCATTAGACTTTTTAACACAAATTCGCCAGTACATTTATCTCAAGACAAGATGTTGAGCACTATGTAAAAGTGAAAACTACTTGATAGTGTGCAACTACAAAACTCATACAAGCATTTTTCAATTAAAAGAAATATTATTGCCTGTGGGTATTTTCAATATGCCTAAGAAACAGGAAGCAGGGGCCTTTCTCTTGAGTAAGAAAGATTGGGACACCATGAGTAGCAATAAAATGAATAACTCTGGTGGGTAATACACTCACCATAAAATTGCATAGAGGGTCATTTTGCCTGCTGGAAAGCATAGCTTGCAACATGTAGATCAGAGATTTTGTACTTTATTTATGTAGATATCTAAGTGGGATGCTGCTTTTGTTGCATAGATCCCTGTCTTCACTGTAGCTCATAAGTTAACATCCTTGGCATATATCTTAGTTAATTGTGTCGCTGCAGCAAGGACCTGAATTGAACAACAAGGTGTGTGTGTGTGTGTGTGTGTGTGTGTGTGTGTGTGTGTGTGTGTATATATATATATATATATATATATGATCTTACTCGTTTTTCCTAAATCTTTTAATTGTTAGAGGTTGCTGAAAAAGGGTTACTTTTTGTAGTAATAAACACTGATTGGTAAGTGCTATATAAATAGTTATTAGTGTAAAAAACGAATGGAGAGATACATCTGGTATTCTAACAATGCAGATTTCATGCATAAAAAGCTCAAAAACGTAGCCCGCCCTTTGTTCCGCTTTTAGCACCGCCTTTATGCCCGCCCCAAACTCCACCCCCAGTCTATCTCTCCTTTTGATGAGTACCTGCACTTATTTTTATCCATTTAAAGCACTGCATATGATACACTCCATACCTTCACACTTATGAGCATAGTTTCACTGTACATGTAACAACTCTCTTAAATAATCCTTCCAGGAATGGTGTCCAGATTTTCTCGAACTTGTCCCACGTTTCTTTATTTAAACGAAACTACTTTCAGTGGGGCCTGTCTGTCCGTGTCTTCTGTCCGGTGCTATGGTATCATTGTTCGAGCAGTGCATCAGTTCTTCAAGCTCCGTCATTTCCTGTCTCTACTAAAGTTGGAGTGCTAGGAGCTACATGAGACAAACACGCCTGTTCTATCGAAAATAATGAGCCCAAAATAAGGCAAATTACTACACTGAATGTTTCCGACCTGTCTTGCATAGTCCCAGATGGTGGCCTAGTGTCCACTTCAGGCATTCTGCCCTGTGTCCAATAAATGTGTCCAATAAACGTTTTCTGATACAAAAGATGAAATGAGTATCTGTATTTACTTGAGGAGACCTTGAAAGTCCAGCCCCCTTGCCGTATGTTTGTAACCTCCCCTTGTTCTCTTCTTCTAGGTGTCGTCATGCAGCCATTGCCAAGTACTTCGGAGACTCCGTGCCCGCCTGTAACAAGTGCTGCGACTACTGCCACAGCCCGTGGGCCGTCAAGCGCGCGCTGGACCAGCTGCAGGGTGTGGCAGCGAGCGGGCGCGGAAGGACCACCATCCGTGCCCCCGAGGAGTCAACGGGGCCCTTTGGGTATAACCCTGAGCTGTACGAGGGCGGCCGCAAGGGCTACGGATTTGCCAGGTAGGAACATGGACTCCCTGGAAGCCATTTGTACCTACGAATGTGACCCGCGTCTTCCCTTTTCAAATGGCCAATGAGTATTCACGTCACCCGCCTTTTCACACTTGGGCTTGTCTTCATCGCCTCTTTCTGTACTTCTCTTCATCGCCTCTTTCTGTACTTCTCCTCTTTCTGTACTTCTCCTCTTTCTGTGCTTCTCTTCATCGCCTCTTTCTGTACTTCTCTCTGACTTTTCACTTCATGTCCAGCTGCGAATTAAAGGTGAGCGGGCCTCTGAGTACTTGGGCGTGATGACTGTCTGGGCGGCCGGACGTCATCTCGCCCCGTCCAGCAATGAACGAGCCTTACTGTGAGTGCGTGAGTGACAGACGCAGGCACGCGGCAGGTGGGAGAGACTGGAGAAGAGGTGCTTGATAGAGGAAGAGAGGATGATTGACAGTGGCTGGCTGGGAAGACCTAGGCCGGAGAGGGATAAAGATGACAGTCTGGTGAAAGATACAAGAACAAGAAAGGAGAGGACATGTTGCACGGGGAGCGGTAAGAAAAAGTGAGCGGTGGAGGGTTGGTAGACACACCATGTACGATGGTTGAGACTACAACAGGCTGACGAGAAAGCATGTAGATATGGGGAAAAGTCTCTGATGTTATGCCTTGCAGTACCTGCCTCATCAAGGGTACAAGCCTATCGCAGTATGCACATATCCCTCAATGGGTCAGTCTCCTCCTGTACTGCCTGCAAACGTATGCACAAAAACGTTTCTTGCAAGTGAGACTCAATAAGAAAGCATATAAGGCTCAAACGCCATGTTTGTGCTAGGAAGTTCTAAACCGTCACGTTTAGTTCCAATCTCAGGGTTTGGAGGACCATAGGATTGGAAGGAAGTTGAAACAAAAATTTCAAACACCGACTTTTCTATTCTACAACCGTTATGCTCCACATAGTGCCTGCAATAGTTTTAAGCTGACGAGTCGAATAGTCTCCATATTTCTTGTCTAAGCATCTGAGTCCTTTTGCCGTTGTAAAAATATTTGCTTCAATTACTAAAAAGTTGGACCCCTCTCGTCAAGTTTGCAAAGAAAGTTGTGTCCAAATATTTGCACGTTGCCTCTTGCTAAAGCTGTACCTTTGACAACCATAATGAATGGTTTCGGACTTTCTAACAAAAAAACATGGTCTTTCTTTTATCACAATTGATTATCAATTTATTTTCACTACAATCTTGCTGCAGTCTTAAAAACGTCATTTACAGACCTACTGGACAATAATCCATATTTGCTAAATCATCAATTTACATAAAGCACATTTGTCCTCCTTCCCATTTTGGGCAAAAAGACTGCCCTCCCAGATAGTTACAAAGAAAGTTCTGCTAAATATTATCACATAAGAGTGGTGATGGAAGGACATAACCCTGTTTTAATCAATTTTCAAGCAATATTCGTGCATCAAGCAACCCTTTATATCTTATTCCTTTTGGCATCACGTGTCAGAAGGCAGTTTTTGAAGAATTGCAAGTAGCCCCATAGGAATACTCAATATATTTTTATTTTTGCCCATAATGGCTATCATCAACCAGATCAAAAGCAGATTGAAAGTCTGCAAAGCGCAGGTCAACAATCCTGCTACTTCTGTGGATCTCCGTGCGAGTGCCCATAGGGCAAAGCAATGGTGTGTGGTGAAAGGATTATTCCGGAGTCGTCCTTGTATAGGGATCCAGTTAAGACGATTTAGCTAAGCCATTCAATTGCTTTGGGAATAGGTTTGTGCTGTAGCATCTAATAAAGCAATTGGTCTATAGATGGCTGGATCTTCTGCACTCTCCTTATTATGTGTGGGCTTCATGACTGCATCTTTCTAGGGATAATGTCTATCTCAGTAACCCATTGGAATACAGGGCATAAGATTTTTGTCCTCCAAAAGGAGTAAATAAATTTACTGTCGCCAGTATATTGTCCGTGTCACTTGCCCTCGATAAATTATGTTCAGCTGTATCACATAAATCTCTGCTTGTACCATACTGAGGATATTTGGGTCTGATCTTTAAACCAACACCTCTTCAGCATTAGTAATATCACTCTTATTTTTATAAAGAGTAGAATTAACACCAGACCAGGATTGTTCAGTTCAACACATTCAAGTGGTTTTGGAATTCATCTTGTATTCTCATTTACAAATAGCCTTTGGGTGGCTTTCATTATTTTCGGCCAGCTATTAATATAACATGCATTTTTATTTACATTCGATTCTGATATTACCACATACTCTTCTTACCCTTCTGAATACATGCAACTTTGCATCTGTACGATGCTGCTTGAAGTCCCAGCAGGTCCTTGATAATATTTTTTCCTTAATTAGTCATTCCTTGAATACCACTTGTGACCATTTTATCTCATACTTTACTTAAAGGTTAACGTTTTTTATGCAATTTACTACAGTATTCCTCACATCATTAAACCATCCCAACATAATTTCTTTGGGCCTTGGCACATATCTCAACTGTAACTTTGAGAGTATACTTCTAGCCTCCCTAGTCAAACAAGGTTGTAATCTTTGTAGAAAATTGACTTCTAGGACACTAGAATGGGACATGAAATTCAAAGCACGGTTTGCAGTGCCCTATGGTCACTGAGACAATTCTTCTCAGTCTCAAAGTCAGCAAAGCGCCAAAGGTATTTACATGGACAAATATATAATCAATAGGATTATTTCCTAACCTGTTACAAAGAGTAGGACCTGCAGAACAGTCACTATGGCAGCAACAATAGGATGTGGCCTAATGGCTAGAGCGGGCAACCTCTAAGCTGGGGAACCAGGTTCGAGTCTCTGCAGGAGCGCTCAACATCCTGCGATTCTGGGAAAATCACTTAACCTCTGTGCCTAACAAAATGAACGTGTCCGTCTGTAACGCAACTGGTGCTCATGTAAAGCGCTAATACCTTTGGGTCGTGTTCGCGCTATATAAAACTCCAAAAACCCCAGCCTTTTAGCCAAATCAAAATATGTTCTGCTAACAAATACACCCAGTTACTTAGCACAAAGTGAAACAAACCTCATATGGCCCAGGGGCATTATGGGCAATATGCTTCTCCATTATATATCGTCGGTTTCCTATGGGTCTAACTTTAAGTTAGTCACCAGGTAAAATTTGAGAAGAAAAGTTTTTAGCGTTTCAAAATCTTCCCGTAAGGCCGCCAGATAGTGTTCTCTTCCCTCCACGCCTAATTGTCTTTACATAAGTTAAAAGACATGTCAATGTAAGTGAATTTAAGTAGCCAATCACATTTAGTGGGTACTAGTTCAGCAAGTTAGCATTAGAATGTGAAATTAACATAAGCAAAACCACCAGAGAGTCAACCACTTTTCGGTGCTTTTGCTCGTTTTTCAAACCTAATAAAGTTATCAGTCTCAGGGTTGTCCCGCAACCAGATATCCTGAAATAGTAATACAGCATTATTCTGAAAAAGATTTTCTAACACACTGGTTTTCATAGAATTATATCCATGGATGCTCCAGATAACGAGACCAATGGTGTTGGGAAGGCCACTTATCAATGACTATTTGTGAAAACCGGATGACCTCGCCTCTGTACGATCAATCAATCAATCAATCAATCATATCATTTGTAAAGCGCACTACTCACCTGTGAGGGTCTGAAGGCTTTGGGGTGGGGAATGCTGCTACTGCTCGAAAAGCCAGGTCTTGAGGAGTTTTCTGAAGGAGGTCGCTCTTCGGAAGCGGGGGACTGTAGCGAGGGCGAGTTCGGCGGAGCGGAGCTGGCGGGTGGGGGTGTAGAAGCTGAGTCGTCTGTTGAGGTACGTTGGTCCAGTGTTGTGGAGTGCCATGTGTGCGTGGGTGAGGAGCTTGAAGGTTATCCTTTTGTTGACCGGGAGCCAGTACAGGTCTCATGTGGGGTGTGATGTGGCTGCGGCGAGGGATGTCGAGGATCTGGCGTGCAGAGGCGTTCTGGATGCGTTGGAGCCGTCTCATGAGTTTGGCCGAGGCTCCTGCATAGAGGGCGTTTCCATAGTCCAACCTACTGCTGACAAGGGCCTGGGTGACTGGCCTTCTCGTTTCAGTGGGGATCCACTTGTAGATCCTACGGAGCATGCGGAGGGTGTTGAAGCAGGAGGAGGAGACGGCGTTGACCTGTTTAGTCATGGAGAGGGTGGAGTCGAGGATGACCCCCTAGGTTGCGTGCGTGGTCGGTGGGTGTTGGAGCGGTTCCCAATGCGGTCGCCCACCAGGATTCGTCCCAGGCCGAAGGGTTGGATCCGAGGATGAGGTCCTCCGTCTTGACCGAGTTCAGCTTCAGTCGGCTGTTCCTCATCCATTCAGCAACGGCCTTCATTCCTTCGTGAAGGTTGGTTTTGGCGGTGTGGGGGTCCTTGGTGAGGGAGAGTATCAGCTGGGTGTCATCGGCGAGAGGATGTTGAGGTCATGTCGATGGGCGACGTGGGCGAGGGTTGCCATGTAGATGTTAAACAGAGTTGGGCTGAGGGATGAGCCCTGGGGTACGCCGCAGATGATCTCGGTGGCTTTGGAGCGGAAGGGGGGGAAGGCGGAAGCTCTGTGTTCTGCCGGAGAGGAAGGAGGTGGTCCAGTCCAGGGCCTTCTCTTGGATCCCAGCGTTGTGGAGGCGTGTTCATAGTGTGTGGTGACAGACCGTGTCGAAGGCGGCTGACAGGTCCAGGAGGATGAGGGCCGCTGTTTCTCCGTTGTCCAGCAGGGACTTTGTCATCGGTGGCGGCGATGAGGGCAGTCTCGGTGCTGTGGTTGCTGCGGAACCCGGACTGGGAAGGGTCCAGGATGTTGTTCTCCTCGAGGTAGCGGGTCAGTTGTTTGTTGACGGTCTTCTCGATGACCTTTGCCGGGAACGGGAGCAGGGAGATGGGCCGGAAGTTCTTGAGGTCCTTGGGGTCCGCCTTGAATTTCTTGAGTAAGGCGTTGATCTTGGAGTGCTTCCAGCTCTCCGGGAAGGTTGCTGTCTCAAAGGAGGTGTTGATGACTTTCCGGAGATGAAGTGCGATGGATGTGCTGGCTTTGTTGAAGATGTGGTGTGGGCATGGATCTGACGGAGATCCAGAGTGGATGGTGTTCATGATTTTGATGGTGTCGTCGTTGATGTTGGTCCAGTAGAGCAGGCGGATGGTGGTCTTGGGGGCGGAGGTCTCGGGGGTTGTCGGGGCGGTCGTGGTGTTGAAACTGACATGGATGTCTGTGATCTTGTGGTGGAAGAAGGTGGCCAGTGAGTCGCACAGGTCTTGCAAGGGTGGGACGTCGTTGGTGTTGGAGCTGGGGTTGGAGAGTTCCTTCACGATGTTGAAGAGCTCTTTGCTGTTGTGCGCGTAGTTGTCTGGGCGGTCTTTGAAGGAGGCCCTTTTGGTGGATCTGATGAGGTGATGGTGTCTGCGGATGGCATTCTTGTGGGCGGCATGGCTGTCCGGTGTTCGTTCACGGAGCCAGATCTTCTTCAGCTTTTGGCAGGTTTGCTTGGAGGCCTGAAGGTCTTCAGTGAACCAGCTGGCTTTCTTGTTGGTATGATTGTTGGAGGGTTTCTTGATCGGGGCGAGGGTGTTGGCGCAGTCGTTGATCCACTGTCTGAGGTTGCGGGCGGCGGTGTCGGGGTCTGTATGGTCGGTGGGTGGGCTCTGGGCGAGTGTGGTGGTTAGCTGGTCTTCGGTGACTTTGCTCCAGCAGCGGTGAGGCATCTATTGGGTGCGGTGGTGCGTGGTGGGTTTCTTGAAGTTGAAGTGGATGCAGCGGTGGTCGGTCCAGTGGAGTTCGGTGGTATGGTTGAAGTAGACGTGGGGGCTTGCGGAGAAGATGGGGTCAAGCGGGTGACCGGCGGAGTGGGTGGGTGTTGTGACGAGTTGTCTGAGTCCGAGGTTGGCTAGGTTGTCGATCAGGGTGGTGGAGTTGGTGTCGTCATCGTTCTCGAGGTGGAAGTTCAGGTCCTCAAGGAGGATGTAGTCCGTGGAGGCGAGGGCATGTGTGCTGACGAAGTCGGCGATAGAGTCGCTGAACTGTGGTCGGGGTCGGGTGGTCTGTAGATGAGGGTTCCTTTGAGGGTGGTGTTGGGGTCGGCGTGGATCTGGAAGTGCAGGTGTTCGGTGGTGCTGAGGGTGTCGTCGGTGTTGGTCGAGACTCTGAGAGTGTTCCTGTGGACGATGGCGATTCCTCCTTCCGCTCTGTTGGTGCGGTCCTTGCGGGTAATCTTGTAGCCTTCCGGGACGGCTATAGCTGTCGGGTGCCGAGGCGGGGTTCAGCCAGGTCTCCGTCACGAAGGCGACGTCTGGGAAGGTTGAGTCGAGTAGGTCCCAGAGTTCAACGGCATGTTTTTGGGCGGCGCGGGTGTTGAGAAGGATGCATCTGAGGTGGTTGGGTTATTTCCTGGTCGGCAGTGTGGTGGGGCGGATGCTTGTAAAGCTGCAGTTCCGGCAGGTGAAAACTTTGTGGGTGCGCTTCAGGGCGACCAGGAAGCAGGTGTGTGATCGTCCGGTGTTGAGTGCGTAGAGGGTTCTGGCATCGTAGCGGTGTCGGGCATCGTGGCGTTCGTGGTGTTGGAGCTGTCCAGGCACGGACGGGCACAGACGGGCTTGCCTTAGGTGCGCCAGCGGCACGCCTGCTGAGCGCGGCCGCTGTAGCGGCTTCAATATGAGGGGATGTGGGAGGGAGGAGCAGCTGGGAGGCGGGAGCGGGGCGGCGAATGGGATTGCAGGTGGGAACTGGGCACAGGAAGGAAAAATAAGTTTAGGCAAGAAAACAAGTACAGGCACAGAGGAATAAAAACAAGTCTGGGCAAGAAAGCAAGTTAGGCACAGGGGAATAAAACCAAGTCTGGGCAAGAAAGCAAGTACAGGCACATGGGAATAAAAACAAAGAAAGAAAGTTGGGCACAGGGGAAAAATACAAGATTAGGCAAAAACAATGCAGGCAGAGCCGTGCAGCAGCGTGGGGAGCGACCTGCCTGCGAGCAGGGTCATAGGTCGCTCCTTTCACCACTGCGCGGCTTCCATATGAGGGGATGTGGGAGGGTGGAGCAGCTGGGAGGCCGGAGCGGGGCGGCGAATGGGATTGCAGTTGGCAGGCTAACAGGGAACGCAGCGGCAGGAAAAATGGGCGGGGGCCGCGGGAGAACTGGGCACAGGAAGGAAAAACAAGTTTAGGCAAGAAAACAAGTACAGGCACAGAGGAATAAAAACAAGTCTGGGCAAGAAAGCAAGTTAGGCACAGGGGAATAAAAACAAGTCTGGGCAGTCCTGGTCACCATGGCCGCTCCTGCAAAAAGATCACTTCCCATTCAAAGTCATCCAGTAAGTGCGACCTAAGAGCAACCTATGACCCTGCAAGAATTATTTTGACATGATCCTTTAATGTAGAAGACTCTTACATTCATAGATCAATATGTTTGGTACATGTCCCATCGTGTGAGCCTTAGACCTGAGTAGCAAGATAAGAGCAGTCTTGTCTTTACCAAGTCCAGTTCAATAATATTGGAAAAAATTTGTTCCAAATCAGCATCTGCATCTAGCAGAATGAACTGGGTAGATTGGTGCAGGCAGAGCACTCTCCACTATTTACAGTTCCAAGCCACTTTGGTTAATTTAATCCTGGGCCATCTATATTTTATTTGTGCTAGAACTTTAATAGAGTTTGAATCTTGTGTTTTCTATGGACTTCAAACCACATAAACTAAACCGTTTTATTTAGATCAGTTGATCTTATGTCCTTCAGACTTGAGATGCTACCAAATACTTGGAAAAGTAGTGTTCTGTTCAGTGGGCACATTTTAGTTGGTTTCTTACCTCCAGACAATATTCCAATAGAAACAATGCTGTCAGAGGTGCAAACAGCTACGTATTGTCTCACTGGAGAAACCACCTCACCCCTTGTAACATTTTATTTAAGCTTCCCCTCCTGTTTTAGAGTATTCTTGAACAGTTCACTTTATCGTTCAATTTCCCTTCTCTTGTGTATCGGCACTTATCAACATTCGACTTTTACCTGATTACTGTTTGGGGCTTCTATTTTTTTGTTTCCACAAAAGTTTGACATTTTAAAAATAAAAAACTCTGGTTTTCCTATCAAATCAAGGGCTAGAAGTAGGTAAATCAGATTTACTGATTCATAAATACCAAATTTTACCGATTCGGTATTCATGAATCGGTAAATCTGATGTAGGTTATTATTTGATAACAAATACCGATTCGGTAGGATTCAGTATTTACCGAATCGGTATTTGCCATTGATTCCTATGGGCCTTGAAGCCTATAGGAATCAATGGCAAATACCGATTCGGTAAAAATACCGAATTGCCAAGGGGGACAGGGTGTCACTTTGACACCCTGTTGCACTTCTGTTTCTGGCTTGTGTCCCATGTGACACACATACATGCCCTTAGAGCAGGTATGTGTGCCACATGGCACAGGTGTACATGCACAGATGTGCATGTACACAGGAATTCGTTATTTACCACCCAATAGTATTGGGTGGTAAAGAACGAATTCTTAAGGGCCTGTGGCACTGTTTACTGTGCCACCTACATATTGATTTACAGAATCGGTAAATTTACAGATTCGGTATTTTACCGATTCTGTAAATTTACTGATTCTGTAAATCAAAGGCCCCCTACATTACAAAACCCAAATACCGGTTGGTAACTGCCGAAATCGCCGTTACCGACCAGTATTTGGTCTCCTACATCTGGCCCCAAGTGTCTATGACCGTTTGCCCATAGGTCTGTTTTCGGCCAGGTGGTCATTCAGTTTTTAGAGTGCCTAAAATTTGGCAGAAGTGTACGCCTTTTTAGGTTGCGCCTCGTAGACCATGTATTTGCGGTCTGTTGCAAGGCATTCTGTGTCTTACCAATAACATAAAGGGGCTATGAACCCTCCCATTGCTTACCTTTGGTTGGCCTTCCTGTCACTCTCATTTGCCTGCTTTTTATTAGAGTTGCAGCTTGTCAGTCTTTTGTTTGTCCATCCCATTGAGCTTCGCCTCTTTACCATCTTTCATTGGATGATATTGCTGCTTCCTTTTCTTTTTAGTTAAGCACTCCATGAGAGTACATGTGTTTTTGAGCTGTTTTCCTTGTGTATTTCTCTTCCTATTCACTTTTTGTTACTCTCTGTCGCCAGTGTGCTTCTCCGTTCCCCTTTCCCTATTGCACTTGGCTGTGTGCTTCTCAATTCCTCTCTTTTTGCTTCCCCCTCACACATACCCTCCTTTTCTATCCCTGTTGTTCCTTCCCCAACCTGTGCCCTCTATGTTGCTTTCCCCAAACAGCTGTTCCCATGTTGCTTTCACGTCCCTTCCATCTTCCCAGTGTTTATTATTCCTCCCATTTTGCTTCAGCATCCCCCTCCCTCTTCCATGTTGCTTCTTCGTTTCCTAGTCCTCGTCTGTTTTGCTTTCCCCTGTGCTCACTTGAAAAAAAAAACAAACTATTGTTGTGTGCCAGGGAACAATGTCCACTGAAAACCACAGGGTTCAAGCTATTACAAGACAGCAGGAAGCAGATGTTGTTCATGGACCGACTATAAAGCATGCAACCTTTATGCCCTTATGCACCCTAATGAGACTTGTGATCGTAAAGCCAAACTATTGTGCTGAAGGTAAGAGGTCACAATCAAAGAGTGGAGGAACCTTTCTAGGCTGCAGGCCTGTTCGCAGTCCTGGTCACCATGGCCGCTCCTGCAAAAAGATCACTTCCCATTCAAAGTCATCCAGTAAGTTGAAGTCGAAGACTAGGCATACGTATAAGCGTAACGAGGCCAAGTGCGCCTCGACCACATCCTGCCACGAGAAGGCGAAAGGGGGTTGTGATAAAGATTGAAGTACCCCAATACCCCTGAATTCTACTGCAATTGGTCTGGGTGCACCCCGATGTTCTCTCCCCTCACCAATCTTGCACCATATAGTGGTCTTCAAAAAGGCTATGCTGCAGATTTTTGGCATGCCTTAAGACTCCAGGACTGACGTATACTCTGGCTCCATAATCCATAGTGGTTTCTTCCACACTGAGGCTGGCAGAGACTCCATGATGCCATTGATCTGATGCAGATGCCACTCTCCGACTCTGAACTCACATCAGCCACCTCCAGGCCTGGGTACTAACTATAAAAGCCGAACCAGTGATTATACAAGCGGATTCCAATCCCAGAGCCTCTGTCTCATCTCCAGTATCAGCAGATGATTCACACTCTTTTTGGTTCTTAGTCAGACCCAGTGCAAGAGGCCAATGCCCTTCGGGACACTCTGATGATGATGATGATGAGGAAGGGGACTGATTTCTGTCCCCTCATTATGCTATTACTGGATTGTATTTGGACTTGGTAAACTCTAGTGTGCTAAACACACTAACTGAAACAGAGCTGAACTCTCCTCTTCAGCCTCCATCAGAGCAAAGCGCATTGTGTGTAGTGCTGGTTCAGAGGGCAGGTGAAACACTAGAATTGTAGGTGCCCACTATTGAAACAAAAATGTATCGATTTGGAGGTTTCCAACTAGGTCTAGCTTTGTCCTTGTCATTTAATAAAGCTATTACTGTTATCCAGTATTATGGGTATCTTTCATAGATTCACATGCCTGAATCATTCCCCGTCGTCGGGGTGGGAGTCCCCGGTAAATAATTATAGTAATGTCACATAGACATATACTTAGTACTAGGCCAGAGGTCTCACATTAGTAGCCTATCTAGGTCCTTATGTAAAAAGGACCAAACTTTGGCCAGGAGCCAATCAGCTACTATCACCCTTATCACCTTCCTGGAAGGAGCCCTAGTCCCTCAGATTTTCTATCGCACGTCGTGCTAAGGGAGTCTCCACTGAGCTCTGCTCAGGTTTTTCCTATAACTTTGGATTTTTCCTATTAATTCTTCAAGCTTCAGATTGGAAAGGGGTATTGATATTCACTATGTCTACTACTCCTAAAAAAGGGCTTTTTAGACCTTGTGCCTCTTGTAGTAAACTGAGGTTACATATAGAGGATAAGCATGAAGACTGCTTGTACTGCCTCTATCCTCAGCATTCTGCAAAGGAATGTAAGATTTGTCGCACTCTCCCGGTCAAAACATTGAAGGACAGGGAAGGGCGACTGCTTCTGTGGCTTCAGAGGCTGAAAGACAAAGAACAGCTGGCCTCCTCAGGTGAGAGCGAGTGTTCCTTCAGGAGCTTCCACTCCTCTCCTAAAAGGCCTCGACAGACATCCCCAGGTCAGTCGGCTGCACCTCCTCACAAGAAGCCAAAGTCCATGGAGGGTCATCCTAAGGTCAAGCCTTCTCTTCAGATGACAGACTTCAAGAAGCCTGCTATGGTATCTTTTGGCCTGCCTGTGACGGTGTCGACAGTCTCTTTCGACATCCACGGCGTCTACTTTCTCCATGGCATCGACTGCTACAACATCGTCGACGATGGGTAGGTCAATACCTTCTGTCATTCCTGTCAAACCGTCGACGACGCTCCCGTCGACGTCTGCTTCATCGTCGACGAAGGCAAAGCTTCCAGCGTCGACGACAATCCCATCGCCGACGAGGAATACATCGTCGACGAAGATCCCATCGTCGACGAAGATCCCATCGTCGACGAAGATCCCATCGTCGACGAAGATCCCATCGTCGACGAAGATCCCATCGTCGACGAAGATCCCACCGTCGTCGACGAAGACTACACCGTCGACGAGGACACCGTCGACGAAGCCATCGTCGTCGACACCGTCGTCGACGAGACAGTCGACGAAGCCATCGACGTCGACACCGTCGTCGACGAGCCCGTCGACGACGAGCCCGTCGACGACAAGCCCGTCGACGAAGCCATTGTCGTCGACTACTACAGTGTCGACGTCGTCGTCGACGAGGACATCATCGACGTCGATGCAGTCGATGATGAAAATGCCTGAAAAATCAACAAAAATCGTAGACGCTCCACAGTCGGCGGATACCGCGTCAACGGATCTACAACCTAAGGGCTCTCCTTCATTGAAATATACATATACACGTTTTAAAATGTCATCATGTCTGGTGACACCAGAGATGACCTCACCTAGCAAGGTCCAACAGCTGCTGCCAACGCAGTTTCTAGAATCAGAAGATCCCGAAGTAGAGAATATGTTTCCCATAGCTTCCAGTCCCTCTCATCTTAACATCAAAGTTCATGAGGATTCGGACTGTGAAGATTATGAAGAGGTTACAATTCAACAGGAAGTTCCGCAGCATACCACTGTTCAGCCTATGGTTTGCCTTCCAGCGTCCATTGTCTCTGACCTCCAATTTCTAATTTCGGACTACAATCCAAGATTTCCATCATCTTCTCCTGCACCAGGAGTACAGGCACAAAAGGAAGCGCCAACTCCTCTACATCGACAGCGTCCACCTCCGCAGGTTGTGCGTCAGGAGCAAGAGAAGTTACCTCCTCAAATTTCTTCGGATGAGGATGAATGTGAGGAAGAAATGAGAGTTGATGAGGTCCAAGAGGAGGAAGGGGAAATACATGATGATGAGGATTCTGATGATAACGCCAACGCAGATCCAGCATCCCCAGACCAAATGCAGGACGATTCAACCCCTGAAGATTTAGGGGGATTCCATAATATAGTAGGGAGAGCGGCTGCAAGATTCAACATCCAAATAGCATCGGAAACGCAGGATTGTTTCCTTCAGGATTTTTAGGAACCCTTCAAACGATCAGTTCGCTCCATTCCAGTGATCGATTATATATGGGAGCAAGGACTAAAAATAATGAAAAATCCTTCCTCTCTCATTCTAGTGCCGGCTAGGCTTGAAAGGAAGTACAAAGCCCCAGACACTGCGCCCGCATGTTTAACTGGCCAAACTAAACCTGACTCGGTTATATCTCAGGCCGCCCAGCAAAAGTCCAGCAACCCGTCAGCGGCAATGACAGCGCCTCCTGATAAAGAGGGAAGAAAACTTGATGCCATTGGCAAGAGATTTTCCTCCTTGTCCGCCCTATCAGTCAGGGCTGCAAATTCTCTGGCATTACTAGGTCGCTACAATCGACAGATATGGGCAGATATAGCCCCATATCTAGGGGCGATCCCGGAAGACCAAAAAGAGGTTAAAAAGATTTTGCTGGAGGGCGAGCGCTCTGCCTCAGAAATGATCGATGTAGCCTTAGATATCGCTTCCACAGGCTTTCGTCAATTGGCAGGAGCAGCAGTTTTGAGGCGCCAGGGCTGGCTTAAGGCTACCACATTCCGGCCTGAAGTGCAAGCCAAAGTTCTCGACATGCCATTTGATGGGGAGCGACTCTTCGGTGAGCATATCGATGACATGCTACAAGGTATTAAGAAGGATATCGAAACGGCGAAAGCCCTAGGCACCTTGCAATACAAGAATAATTCCTTTCGAGGATCCAGAGATAGAGGACAACAGACTCGTGGAAACTATCAAGGTTACAAGTCCTATTATAACTCTTCCCAGCAGTACAAACCTCAATTTCAGCAGAGGCAACAACGAAGACAATCCTCATACAACAAGTCGTCCTTTCGAGGGAAAGGAGGAAAGAAAGACAATTACAGACGCCAATGACTGCTTTCTCCAGCAGGCCTCCGTCTCTTCTCCACAATTCGTAGTTGGAGGGAAAATTACCAACTTCCTTCACAACTGGAAGCAAATTACAACAGATCGTTGGGTGTTGCAGTTAGTTCGCTTCGGACACACTTTGGAGTTTGTGGAGCATCCTCCTCCGAACCCACCATGTCCTATGCAACACAAGAATCTAAACCTACTTCAACAGGAGCTCTCTCTAATGCTCCAGAAAAGATCAGTGGAAAGAGTTCCTCGAGGTCAGAAGGGGAGAGGATTCTATTCCCGATTCTTCCTGATCAGAAAAAAGGAGAAGAAGAAGTGGAGACCAATACTGGATCTGAGAAACCTAAACAAATACCTCAAGAAGCAGTCCTTCCATATGGTTACCCTCCAGGAGGTATTACACCTACTCAATCCAAAAGACTATATGGTATCCTTAGACCTCCAGGATGCCTATTTTCATATCCTCATTCACAAGAGTCATCGACAATTCCTGTGGTTTGCAGTGGCAGGCAGACACTACCAGTTCAGAGTTTTACCATTCGGCTTGAAATCAGCTCCACGCATCTTCACAAAGTGTCTGTCTCCGGTAGCGGCATACCTTCGCCAGCATCATCACCAAGTCTTTCCCTACCTAGACGACTGGCTCATCAAAGCTCAGACTCGGACAGGCGTAGCCAGGTCCTCTTCGGCCTGCCTTCATCTCTTCGAGAATCTGGGCCTAACACTCAACCAGGAAAAGTCAACCCTCCAACCGTCACAACGTCTCAATTTCCTGGGAGCAACGTTGGATACACAACAGGAGAAAGCCTTCCCTTCCAGAGAACGTCAGGTCAAGCTGCAGACCCTGGCCGTCCACATTCAGACCAAAAAGAGAGTCCAGGTTCGACTATTCAAGTCGTTGTTAGGAATGATGTCTTCCAACATTTTTCTCATTCCTCACTGTCTTCTCCACATGCGGCCTCTACAGGAAGCCTTAACAAATCAGTGGATCCAAAGTACAGGGTCTTTCGAGGACTGGATCAAGATCACTCAGGTCATGCAGAAAGCTCTGAGATGGTGGCTTCTGGGCGACAATTTAAACAAGGGTCTCCCTTTTCTACTCCCATTCTCTCCTCATGTGATAACTACAGACGCTTCACTGGAAGGATGGGGGCGTTCCTGCAAGAACTACAAGTGCACGGTCAATGGTCAGTGGCAGAAAAACAACTCCACATCAATCTGCTAGAGTTACGAGCAGTGCGCTTGGCACTTCGAGCATTTCTACACCGAATCAGGAACTCCTCAGTGCTTGTGAGGACGGACAACACCACCACAATGCACTACCTGAACAAACAGGGGGGTACTCGATCCAGGACGTTGTCTCGAGAATCTCAGCAAATTTGGATCTGGCTGCTACAACACAACATTTCTCTGCGGGCAGAGTATGTCCCAGGAGTAGACAACACCCTGCCAGACTCGCTAAGCAGGCAGCGATCCATTTGCCACGAATGGGAGCTCGACCAGAAGACGCTCGACTCAGTGTTCTCCCGGTGGGGCAAACCTCACCTGGATCTCTTTGCGACGGAAGTGAACGCGAAATGCCAACATTACACAAGCTGGCTTCCCCAGAAAAGGTCCCTAGGGAATGCCTTTTCGATGACATGGTGCAACGTCTTTGCTTACGCTTTTCCAGCGTTTCCCCTGATCCCCAGGGTTCTCCGGAAACTGAAAGCAGAGAGTTGTACCATAATCCTGATAGCCCCAGCGTGGCCGCGCCAGCACTGGTATACAGAACTACACCTTCTATCGCTGGAACCTCCAATTCTATTCAGGACATGCCCACATCTCCTCACAATGAACCAGGGACAAGTCCAGCATCCGGATCCAACATCTCTGAAATTATCGGCTTGGCTCCTGAGTTCAGAGAGTTCCAGGATTTAGCTATTCCACAGGAATGCAGGGTCGTCTTAGCCCGGGCCCGGGCTGAAAGTACTAGTAAGACGTATTCCCTCAAGTGGAAGAGGTTCTGTTTGTGGTGTAGAGCTCAGAAATTACATCCGTTCACTTCTACTCCAGCACAAATTCTGCCCTACTTGCTACACCTAGCCAATTCAGGGCTGGCACACGCTTCAATAAAAGTCCACCTAGCGGCCATATCCAGGTTCAGACGATCTTCGTGTGCAGCTTCACTATGGACTAACAGACTAATCAAACAGTTTCTGAAGGGATTATTCAGAACTTTCCCTCCAGTTAGAGCGTCTCCACCTACATGGCAACTAAATGTGGTACTAGCTCAACTAATGAAACACCCGTTTGAGCCAATCCATAGAGCAGACCTAAAATATTTGTCATGGAAAACAGCTCTATTACTGGCGCTCACGTCAGCAAGGAGAGTGAGTGAACTGCAGGCTTTTTCTGTGCAAGACCCCTTCATCCAGTTCAAGAACAACAGGGTCATTCTACGGACTAACCCTAAGTTTATACCGAAGGTTCCGTCCTCTTTCCATCTCAACGAACCTATTGTCCTAAGATCTTTCTTCCCGAATCCATCATCTGCGGCTGAAAGATCTCTACACTCATTGGACCTCAACGATGTCTCAAATTCTACATTCACAGGACGCAGCCATTTAGGAAGTCCAACCAATTGTTTGTTGCATTTAGCAGGCTCAGAAAAGGCCTAGCATTGACAAAACAGAGCATTTCCAGATGGATTTCAGCGGCCATCGCCTTCTGTCAACAACAGGCGGGCCATCCTCTGCCTTCAAAGGTTCGAGAACACTCCACTAGAGCAGTATCCACCTCCATGGCGCTCCTTGCTGGGGTACCCATTGTCGACATCTGCAGAGCGGCGACATGGAAGACACCACATACGTTCACCAAGCACTACTGCTTGGACTCTGAACTTATGAAGGATGCAGCAGTGGGACAGGTGGTCCTAAGTCATCTATTTCATTAGTGGTGAGCCCTCTTCCTAACATCCCACCTTCCAGGTAATTTATCGCACATTTCTTATCAGGTTGTGAGTATCATGTAAACTGTGTAACAACTTATGATAAGTTTATTATGTCTTTAAGGATGTATTATGCGAAATGTGCTCATTATTGCTTGCTACTCTGATTCAGGCATGTGAATCTATGAAAGATACCCATAATACTAGATAAGAAATGCGTTACTTACCTGTAACAGCAGTTATCCAGTATTGGTATCTTTCATAGATTCACATGCAACCCACCCGCCTCCCCTGGAAGGGCTCACCTTTGTCCTCTCAGTAGGTACTACGTAGCACTGTGCTTACAAAAATCTGAGGGACTAGGGCTCCTTCCAGGAAGGTGATAAGGGTGATAGTAGCTGATTGGCTCCTGGCCAAAGTTTGGTCCTTTTTACATAAGGACCTAGATAGGCTACTAATGTGAGGCCTCTGGCCTAGTACTAAGTATATGTCTATGTGACATTACTATAATTATTTACCGGGGACTCCCACCCCGACGACGGGGAATGATTCAGGCATGTGAATCTATGAAAGATACCAATACTGGATAACTGCTGTTACAGGTAAGTAACGCATTTCATACCTTGCTTGCTACGTGGTCCAAGTCATGTTCAGGCCTGCCAATCAGTCAACCTGTGTTGAGGGGTATGGACTGGTTCCTGGTGACCCAGACTTACCTGATTGAGACATATAGCTGCAGATTCTTTACCACAGAATTGTACCCCGTACATACATAGGCACCACCTCAGTGCGCTGATGTCAGTTGTTTCCTTTCCGCACCAAATAGCGCTGATCTGGGCTGAGCTACACCGTAGTCCCTTTTTGACTGGCTTTTGCAACTTTTTGTTGAACATTTTTGAGATCGTTCCTGATTTGTACCTATGTCACCTAAGAAACCAGCTACTTTCAAGCCATGTGGGGCCTGTGACTGGCAGACCCCCATTTGGTGTGTTTGTGGTGCTTAGAGCGGGACCACAACTCTAAGGCCTGTGAGGACTGCCACGCCATGCACCCCAACATGCTGAGGGAGCGCTCCCTGAAGCTCCTCGCTGCCCTACGTCAGTCGACTCTGCAATGTTCGAGGTCTGAGTTTTGCAGAAGGTCCTGGGGGCATTTGCAGAGCCTTTTCCTGACTATTGTCATTGTACTCTAAATAGTCAGGGAAGTTGTGTAAGTCCTTCAAACATAAAAAGGCCAAGAAGTCGAAGAGATCTTAAACTTCACTGCATCTATCAAAGACTTCTGACTAGAGGCAGGAGCGTCTGTACTCCAGGCCCCACGAGTCGGCAGAACTTAAATCCGGGGTCCGCAGCGCACTTCCCTGATTTTGCCGGAACGGCCTCTGCCCACCTGAAAGTTTTGAGGCCATGCTCCTCCTATTTGTGTGGCCCATCCCCTCTGGATTGCCTTTGGGTCCTATGGGCATGGGAGGGTCCCAACTGGATGTGCGTTGGTGGGTTCGCCCTTGGTACCAGTCGAGTCCCATGGATCCCTTGCTAAATCTGGAGTGGAGCTGTCCATCCTCCATGCCTGCTCCAGTGCTGACGATGTCCCTAGGCAGCGCTGCCCCCATTGTTATTCTCGACTCCGACACAGAGCCAGAGCGACGTTGACCGACTCCAACGTTGACTGGGCCCATGCTTTTCGGAGCGCAGCCAGTGCCTTATTTACTTAATAGGCCTGGAGAGGGAGACAAATGGGAGGGGTCTATGAACCCTTCTGGTTACCAGATTCCTGAAGAAGAGCAAGAACAGGACAACTGGTATGATGAACCGACGGAGCCCAATATTGTCCTGATCTCTCCTCCTACTGTGGCTACATAGGACGGAACCTTTTTTACAATGGTGGTGCATAGGGCATCTGAGGTTTTGGACCTACAGTTGCCCACAGTGGCTATTGAGATGAATTTCCTGACAGAGGTGCTTCAGCTGGAAATCTCCCATTCCGAACCCAGGGTCCCATTCAATGAAGCCCTTACAAATGTCCTACTTGGGGCTTGGTTCAAGTTCTGCACAGGGGCTCATGTGCCTAGGACGATTGTCCGCCACCATCACCCCCGTGTGTGGATCCCAGTTTCCTCACTCAGCACCCCACCCCGGATAGCTTGGATGTCCAAGCTTCTACGTCCATGATTAACCCTGGCACTTTTCCTACCACTCCTCTGGATAGGGAATCCGAAAGGCTGGACACAGTAGGCAAGTGAATGTTCTCCTCCCCAATCTAGCATTGCGGTCGGTGAACTCCACATGCCTATGGGACTCGGTTGCGCAAGTGCTGCCTATGGTCTCTGAGGAGGCCCCAACCATACTCACCCAGGCTACTGTGTAAGGCTGAGATGTAGCAAAGTTCACCATAAGGTGGGAGCTTGACATGGCCGTCGCACTGGGCAGAGCAATTTCCTCATCAGTGGCCTTGTATTGCCACACCTGGCTGAGAATAACTGATTTTTCAGGGTATGTCCAGTATTCCCTCATGGACATGCCCTTTAAAGTCTTTCTCCTCTTTGGAATGAAGGCGGATCCAGCGCTGGAGCGCTTTAAGTGCAGCAGATATACAACCAGGTCCATGGGCTTGTCTATGGCCCTTCCCCAACCCCAACCCCCTTCTGCCCTTTTGTGACCATGGAAGGGGTCTCCAACCATGACCTTACCCTTCCAACCACCACAGCTCAAGGCTTCCCAGCCTTTTTGTGGCCAAGGTCACAGGTTCCACAGACAACGTAGGACAGTTGGCCAGCGGTTGAGTCAGTCCACCCTTCCCCCAGCAGCCGCTGCCTCCAAGTCTCTTTAGTTCGCTCTCCTACCACCATGGGCTTCCAGTGGGAGTCAGGGTTCAACATCATCTGCCCCACTGGTGGTCAGTGACCTCAGAATTCTGGGTCCTCCACATCGTCCAAAGGGGCTACATCCTTCCTTTTCTGAATACCACACCACACATGCCACCAACATACGATCAGCTGACAGAGGAGCATCTCTCCTTGCCTGTCAAGAAGTGCAGGCTCTCTTGGCCAAGGGAGCCATAGAGAAGGTGCCTGCATTAGAAGTAGGTCATGTTTGTTATTCCTGCTACTTTCTGGTGCCAAAAAAGAACAGAGGACTTCATCCTATCCTTGATGTGCGCCTTCTCAACCTCTTCTTCAGGAAAGAGAAATTCAGCACATGCATGCTCACCTAAGTCCTGTCTGCTCTCGACCCGGGAGACTGGATGGTAGCATTGAACTTGTAGGACGCTCTTATTTCCACATCCCCTGTTATGCCTGCCCACAAACTTTATTAGTGGTTCACAGTGGGGCACAAGCACTGTCCGTTTGCCATGCTCCCCTTTTGCCTTACCAGCGCCCCACAGGTTTTCACAAAAATTATGGCGGTTGTTACCGCTCATCTGCGGAGGACAGGCATTCTAGTCTTCCCCTACCTTGATGATTGTCTAAGATGAGTATGCCCCAGGAAGTAGTCTCCCACCTTCAGGCGACGGCGAACCTCCTGCATTTGCTGAGGTTCACTATCAACGTGCCGAAGTCACACCTGACCCCCTCTTAGACGCTCCTTTTCATCGGAGCCATTCTGGACATAGTGCAGTTTCGGGTCTATCCTCCCGAGCAGTGAGTCCAGGTTATTTAGGCTAGGATTCTGATGTTTCAACCTCTAACCTGGATTTCAGTAAGACTAGCACTGAGGCTGTTGGGACTCATGGTCTCCTGCATCCTGGTTGTTACTCATGTCCGATGGCATATGCGGGCTCCGCAGTGGCACCAGATGTCCCAGTGGGCCCAGCATCGGGGAATTCTCTCAGACCTGGTTCAGATCTTTGAGGGAACTGAAAAAGATCTGCAATGGTGGATAACGAACTGCAGTTGGGTCCGTAGCAGACCCCTCTCCCTTCCCCAGCTGGAGTTGACTGTTGTGACAGATGCATCACTCCTGGGCTGTGTGGCCACCTGGAAGAGGTGGAGATCAAAGGCCTCTGGTCTCTGGTGAAAAGCAGCACATCAACCTGTTGGAGCTCCAGGCGATTCGCTTGGCACTGAAAGCCTTTCTTCCTTTGATCATTATAAGATTGGTGCAGGTGTTCACAGACAACACCATGTGGTATTCAGCAAACAGGATGAGATGATGTCATGGATCCTTTGTCAAGAGGGCCTGCGTCTCTGGACATGGCTAGATCGTCAGGGCATTTCCCCTGTGATTGAATACCTTGCAAGCTCTCTGAACGCCATAGAAAACGGCCGCAGATGCCTAGCAGATCACGAATGGCGTCTCCATCCGGAGGTGGTGCATCGTCTCTTTCAGCAGTGGGTTAAGCCTTTATTAGATCTGCTCGCCACCGCCAAGAACTCGTCTCGAGTGTAGCTCCCGGATCTTTTATCCCTTTTTGTCAATACCATTCCTTTCCAGAGTTCTCAACAAGATCAGGAACAACATGGCCCAAGTCATTCTAGTGGCTCCCGATTAAATACTGAGAGTCTGGTATCCCAAGCTGTTGAGCATGATCATCGGTCCTCGAGTCAGGCTGCCTCTTTGAAAGGATCTCCTGTTTCAGCAACAGGGAAGTGTTCTCCACCCAAACCTGCACACTATCCACCTTCATGCGATGAGATTGAGTGGCAACTGTTGATAGCTCGTGACCTTCCTCACGAAGTCTGTAACATTATTCTGGCAGCCAGGCATCCCTCCACCAAGTCGGTATACAACTGCCGTTGAGACACGTTTGTGCCATGGTATGCCTCCTACAACATTGACTAACTTTCAGCATTACCTTTGGCCCAGCAGGGCTCTGTTCTGGGCACAGTTAAGGGTTACCCTTCTGCCATCTTGGCATTTTTGCGGTTGCTAGACCAACCCTCTTTCTTTAAGTCACCCATAGAGGCTAGGTTCCTTAAAGGACTGCAGCATATAATGTTAATGCTAATGGACATTTGTAAAGCGCACTTTCACAGGGTGGCTTCATGGCGCTAGATAGACTGAGTATACTACCAAAAAAGTTTAATTATATGCTTGCACAAATAGCCAGGTCTTAAGATTCCTCTGAACTGCAGAATATCAGTGCAGGACCGAATTTCCAGGGGGAATGAGTTCCAGAGTTTAGGAGCAAGGACCGCAAATCTGCGGCCTCCCTGTCTAACTTGTTTGAAGGTTGGGGTGGTAAGTAGTGAGAGATGGGCAGAACGGAGATTACGTATTGGAGTATGTCTGAGAATCAGTCTGTTGATAAATGCAGGGCTTTTGCCCTGCAAGACTTTAAATACAAGGCAGCCCGTTTTAAAAGCACAGCGCTGGAGTATAAGAAGCCAATGTAGTTTCCTTAACACGGGCAAAACTGGTTGCCATCTTGGTTGGCGATAAATCAACCGTGCTGCCTGGTTCTGGACCAGCTGCAGCCGTTTGAAAGGATAGAGTGGCATTCCTAAGTATACCGAGTTAGCATAATCTAAATGTGACATAACAGTGGCAATTATGATCTGGATTAGGGCATCGTGGGTGAAGAACCGGTGTACCATATATTTCCCCTTACACATTCATAATGCCTCATTGGGTCCTCAGTTTCTCACTTTTCTTCTGTGTACAACCATTGAACCTTCCTACAGTTGCCCTCTCAGACTCTTGACCTTAAAAACTGCCTTCCTAGTGACCATAACAGCAAGTTACAGACACTCTTCAGCATACCCTCCCTAAATCACTTTCTATACAGACTAGTGGGTCATCCGGACACGTGCCTCCTTCCTTCCGAAGGCTGTCTCCATCCCATGTAGGCCAGAACATCACCCTGCCTACTTTATTTGCTCCACCTAATCCTTCCAAAGGGGAGGAGAAACTTCCCTGTCTAGCTACATAAAGACCGCTGTTGTTCTACCTTGACCGAGAAGAGAATTCCGGGTGCATCCTCAACTTCTTCATCGTCCATGTGAGAGCAAAAAAAGGGAAAGCAGTACTCAAGAGAACGATCTTGGAAGGGATAGTCCTGTACATTAAGATCTGCTAAGTCTTGGTGAAGTAGCCCCCTGAGGGCTTACGGCTCACTCCACCAGAATCAAGGCTGTGACCACTGCGTTAGTGTGCAGCGTCCCGATCTTGGACATTTGCCAATTGGTCAGTGGTCATTGTGGCTCGACACTCCTTGCGCGGAAAGTCCCAAAAGTAACTGCCTTCAGTTTGCTGAGGTGGCACCTATACAGGTACTGGGCACGTAATTTATGGCATGGACAACGCAGAGGACACCATGCGGAACTGAATGATGCCACATACTGGCTCGCAGAGGTACTGCTTGAAAAATTTCCAGATCCAGTCTGACGCCCGTGGATAATTCTTTGGGAAAGAATCTGCTGCTAGATAGTCTCTACTAGATAAGGCGTTACTAAAGGTAAGTACTTTCTTCTTCCTGACAAAGCCTCCTACTCCGAAGAATATGATTGTTCAGGCTATAACAAGTAAGGTAAATTCGAATTCCTTTCTGACCAATATTCTGGAGAGAAAATCGAAGAGACTTGATGCTTTTGGAAAGAGATTGTTCTCTTCTGCTAGGCTAGCCCTTAGAAACAAAAATGCAGTTTGGCCTTTGGGTAGATACACCCATGCATTGTCTGATATGGCCAGCTAAATCTTGCCAGTCTCCCAGAGGACCTCAGAGCCTTGTTTCCCCAAATGATTTATGATGGTTGGGATGCTGGCAATATGTGCTCCGATCTCCTTGACACTACAAGCAGCATTGGGAGTTAACGTTGCCATCAGAAGGCACGCCTGAATTAAATCAACCAGGTTTTCTGGCGACGTGCAGGTGCCGCTAACAGCTATTTCCTTCGAGGTTGTCAGACATTTTCGGAGTAAAGAATGAATAAGGATAATTCACCCCAAAAACTATTTAAGGACAGTCTCACCACAGCCTGATCTTTGGGGCTATTGACAAGAGTTAAAGAATTTCTCCAATACAGGAAATTCTAAGCTATTCCAGGGGGCTAACTTAAAGACATCAGCCCCCCCCCCCCCCAAACCTGTACTGCATCAACTGACCCAGTCCTTTCGAGGCCGTGAACATGATACCAGTAGAAAAAGTTCAAATTATCACAGAGCGATCCTCCAATTTTTCTATCCTGCTGCTGCTGCAGCAGCTGCCACCAAGCCACTTTAGTGTGCTTTCTGACACTCATGCCCGGGTAGTGCAATACAGAATACAGCATTTGTAACCCGTCTGGCGCTCATGTCGGACAGGTGGATCTTGCAAATTGTTCATAGCAGCTGTGCCTTGAACTTCTTCTCTCTACTACCATGCCAGAATTACTTTTCAGAGAAGCACTCTTCATTCCTGATGCAGGTGGTCAACCTTCAGTTGTCCAAGAGTGCCCTCCGGTAGGTACCTTACTGAGAGAAGGAGAAAGGGTGCTACTTGTGTTATTTCCTCATTCCGAAGACACAGGTCTCCGGCATATTTTGACCTCCACCTACGGAATTCCTTTCTGAGGAAGAACAAATTCCGAATGCTCACTCTGGCTCAGATCCTGTCAGGGAAAGACACAAAAAACTGGGTAGCCTGCCATGGACCTCCAGACCCCCATACGTCCAGTAGCAGGGCTGTCTCTTAGAGTTCTTTACAATCTTAAAAGTACATGGTGCAGGATCTGGAGTGGTGGCTGGTGGATGCCAACCTGACCTGTGGCAGGCCACTCTCCCTTCCTCATCCAGAGTTCACAGTAGTGATAGACTAGTTGCTTTTGGTTGGAGGCTATCTGAGAATAATAGAGATCCGAGGAATCGGGTCTCCAGTGGACAGATCCGACTGACCCTAAAAGCCTTCCTGCCACCTATCAAGGGAATGCTGATGCAGGGCTTCAGTGACAACACAACTACAATTTGGTATTACAACAAGCAGGATGGAGTGGGGTCCTGGATGTTATACCACTAGTATACCAAACGCACAACAAGTTGTAAAGTATATCAATGAAAAGACATTGAACTATGACTAGTTTGAATCACCAATAATCAAACAAGAATTGCACTTTTTGGAAAAATATTAATTCTGTTTATGTATTCATTTGCATTGTCAATAATCAAAAACAATTTATGAACTCTGTATTTGCTTGTACCAAAACAAAATCATTGTGATGCTACTGTTATTCAGAATTGAATAAAGATAACTGTCAATCGATCATTTGCACATTGTAACATTGTCACAACTTAAAGAAGGCCCAATGCATTTGGGGAAACTCCCTTCTTCAGGGGCACTGTGGAAATAATAAACATGAAACGCTTTATCAACACTATATATGTATAGCTATATTCGTGTAAACATGATATTGCTAAATACATCAAATTAATAAAATGCTTGAAATTGACTGAATAGCAGTTCATAAGACATACTGAAAGCGTTGTGAATTACATTGCGTTGACTACCTAATGAGCTTATTTCTAGGTCAAGTAAAACAGAAGTGTGAAAAAACGAAAAAAGTGTTACATTTAGAAAGACCACCACCATAGGTGTATAGTATTAAGATGAGTTCTTGTTCCTAAAGCATGTGTAATTGTGAATGATATACTGATACCACCACTGTGGAAATTAAGACCCCAAAGGAAACCTGAAGCAACACTCCTTCTGAGCATAGTTGTACTCACTTCTGAGTAAAGTTATGTAGCAATTGACAACTATGTATCCTTGTTGAATATCTGGGCCACTGCGTCTATGATATTCAAAAATAAGATCAAATGCCATTATCAGCCATTAATAAAGCGAATTGCCATTTATTAGATAATGAGAGGACCTAGTATCCCACTCGTTAACTTACAGCAATAGAAGTGATTCTGAATAGAACTCACAGCTGAATGTGTAGAAACGTAGATCCGCAACTGCGTGTCATTTTCTCACTTAAATGTTAACCTGAAATGTCAAACAGTGCTTACTTAATAATTTAAGCATGAGTGGGAAAGCCAATCTAATGGCGTACTTGTAGGTAGTGAATTGAACTGAAACTGAACTCACCAAAGAAGGCTGCTCACATCCCTCTAAGTACAAATGTTGCGATCCTGCTCGAGATAATGTGAAAGCTAGTAGTTGTTTGTGATCTGTTATAAGTAAATAGAGCGCTGTGAGTATATAAGCGCATGCGCTATGTGTTCAACAAAATGTATTTCTCATGACTGCAAAGCTATGGATCCAAATAAGCGACTCACCGAAGGTTAGAAAAGTAGGTAGGCGAGCAGCCTTCTTTGGTGCTAAAAGTCATGGTCATCTTCATCCGAGGGCGAAAGAACTACTTTGCATAATTTCAGGTATTGATTTAGGCTCATTTACATAATCGCACTCACAACACATCAATTGTATAAGGAACCCCGAGGCTATCTTTATGGTAGAAAAGTACCATACCTACCCTAGATAGACAGAGGAGAAGCTTCCATGCTGACACAAGACGTGGAGGTCCCTGCCGCTGAAGCTCCAGCACACAGTGGTCTGACATCCCTTGCGGGGTGTCCAACTAGAGACCAAGATGGGATCCTTAATTCTTTCCCATTAGTTAATGGAATGGCTCTTTCTTAGGGGATTCTTGGCTTTACAATCACATACATGCTAGGTACACTTAGATAGAAACCTCATAGTAGGAGTACGCTTGATTACTCATGTCTATATGCCTGCATAAATTCACTGTTTTAGCACCGTGGTGGAATTGTACCTTTTGTCCACTTTGTTGGTGCTTGTAATCTTATAAATCTGTTTCTGTCTAATTGTCGCAGCAAACATGTTTCATACTAGAATGACGCTGGTTCATTAAATTTTTATTGAAAACGTCCCCATAGTTTATTCTGTGTATCTCGCTGAGACTAAGTGAGCACGATTGACTGAGCGAAAAGTGCTGTACTGTTTCTACGATCCCCGAAGGATCAAGGGTTGTCATGTTCGATAGTTGCCAAAAACTATTTGCTCCTTGGTAAGGTTAGGGGGCTTATGGTGGCACTGTAAGCTAGTGGGCCCAAAGGCTAACATATCCTTTGGGGGTTTCTGGAATCAGGCTGGACACCAATCCCTTGGTTTATGTTGTCTAAACTTGCAGATCCAATTTATTTTTAGGAACTACACAACAGTGTGTCAGTGAGGCCCTACACTAGCCTTCCCTTCGTGGATGGCTTTTAGGGCCAGGTGGATCTGTCTGCTGGAAACCAGAGTCCTCTGACCTCCTTCTCTCCCAGATAGCCGCCAACCTAGCAGTGACCCATCTATCACCACTGTGAAATCTAGGTGGGGAAGAGAGAGTGGCCTGCCGCAGGTCAGGCTGACATTCCCTAAGCACAAATCCAGATCCTTCACCATGTCCTTTAAGATCTTAAAGACCTCCACAAGGATCAGGGGGTCCACTGCAGGGTCTAAATGTGCACCCTGGATTTCGAGATGAGGAGGATACATAAGCTCAGGAGTCCAAGAAGTCGCAGAGCTATTCTCACCAAAACCCTGGACTGACCTAAAATATTGTGATTATTCCCAGACGGTCCTAGAGCTGCTTCAATTGAGGAAAGGCTTTAGATGCCATGTTTCATGAATTTCCCAAACTAATGGAAGAATCTACGTGGGCATTCAGCTGGAACTTAGGCTTGTTGATGGTGAAACCTAACAATGTCAGCAGTGCGGAGCTGGTCTACAACTGACTGCAGTGAGCCTTGTCTTTAGCAGCCAGTTATCAAGGTATGGATATATGCATACAGATGGGCAGCAATCACTTTTGTGAATACCAGAGGGGCCGAGGTATGGCTGAATGGGATCACGGTCATTTAAGTGTTCCCAGCCTACCCTGAACCGCTGGTAATGCATGTGGAATTTCAGGGGGTAAATGGAAATACGCATTCTGCTAGCTCACGGACACCATCCAGTTTTCTGTGTTTTTCCTAGACAAGATCTGAGGCAGAGTGCCTGCAGTTTTCCTGTTTCCTAATCTTCTTTTTAGGATTTCTTTTTATTGACGTTAAATGGCAATTCCAGAGTCACTTCTTTTGTTTAGCCTTTGTGTTCATGTCTCAAAGCTTGGAGTTTTACATTTACATTAGATATTAAGAACCTTGCAGCCCATGGCCGTCCGGTTTTGTGGTTTCTTGTGTGTTTTCTTAGGTTGATTCTTCAAAGCTGGTGAAGAGCTGACACCCTTTTGTAAATGTTTGTAATGTCCCCAGAGACTTGTTGCATCCCCTCATGGTGCTGTCTGTATTCCATTGGTTTGTGGGACTTTCAGAAGTCATTCTCTTTCCACACTGTAGAGAGTTTGCTCGTTTTGACAGCTGCTGTTTGTCAGTTGGTATACTTTCGGCGTCTGTACTAGTGCTTTGATACTTTTTATCTTGAATGTTCTGCGGTGGCTGATTTACCAGTTGATCTGTAGACTGATGATGAATTCCCTGATAATGCTAGTTTACATTGTTGTGGCCAGTGTTTCAGTAAAATTGTGTTATGACATTAATAGTACGATGCTATTTATAGATCATCATGTACCTGTGGATTTGTAGTGCTGAGCACACATTTATAAAGCCCAATTGAATTAAGTTAAATTTGTCGACTTTGGAAGGCGCTAAATGGTGGGGGTCACCATGCCAGTATTGGAAATTGTGACCTCCAGGTTGGTTACAGATTTGAACTGCAGGTGTTTGAGCCAAGGAGATATTTTACCTAGTATTTTTTCTGATATTTTTGATGGCTATTTATTTTCGGTTCTGGGCTGTAGGTATTGCTCCTTAGAATGTGCTCGCTTGCCCAAGGTCCTGCTTTTAGTGCTCCAGGTATGATAATATTCAGACATTTTGATAGTATGATATCTAATGTCTCCTAGTTGTGGGAAATTCATTCAGCAAGCAGAATGTATACAAAATAATCAAATGCCTGCTTGCTGCTAAAATCGGTTGCGCTTTAGCTCTATTTTTCAGACTCTTCCCCACTCTTCACAAACTTCTCTCACTCCTCTCCTGACTCTTATCTCTTCTTTCTCCGTCTCATTCGCTTGCTCTTTTTCACCACTCACCTTCTGTTCACCCTCCTCTCACTAACTAGCCCTCCCTATTTTTAGGTTGAGCCTGGGCAGGGCATGCACTGCTCTGCAATGAATACTGTAATCTAGAGTGGGGCTTGAAGCTCCTCTCATCTTTTCCATTTGTTCCTGTGCCCTTCATAAATGCATGCTTTTGTTAGTCAACATGCTTCATTAGTCCCAACTTTTTGTGTTTCAAATCCTTCCAGAAGACTGCCTCAGTTACACATGGCATTACGCTTTTTTTTTTATATAGGTTCCGTTGTGCGCGCAATTTTTTTCTTTCTTTTTTGCCTCAGCTAGTGTATCAAAGCAACACAAGGAGATGATGGACGGAGCGCTGAAACTTTTCAGGCACTCACCTCCAGTCACAGATCTGAGTTGAATCAATCATAGTTCTTTAGCTCACTTCGCCACCCCAGTTCAGACCCAGGCACATGCAAATCAGTCTGACCCTGTTCCTCATGGGAACAGTCCAGCCCAAACTGCCAAGCCATGTCTTCCCTGGATCGGAAACAAGCATCCTGGGACCAGTTTCTGGGCAACAGCCCTCATCAGCCAGGCTAGCTTGAATCCTGTGGCATAGTGAGCAAGGGACCCACGTCTGGACATACCCTGCCAATTTAGGGCGAACAAAGCAAACGCAAGGATATGATGGAAGGAGCGCTGAAAAATTTTAGACACTCACCCCCAGTCACCGATCTGGGTTGAATCCATCATTGATCTTTAGCTCACTTCGACCAGCCCAGTTCAGACCCAGCCATACGCAAATCAGTCTTGCCCCTGTTCCTCCTTGGAACAGTCCAGCCCTAACTGCCGAGCCATGTCTTCCCTGGACCAAAAACAAGCATCCTGAAACTAGCGTATCAGCACAGCAACCGCATCACGGCTGCTGTGCTTCATGTTTCGGGCAGCATTTGCATCGCAGTTTAATTTTTGTTTTACTTTAGAAACCATGTGCCTTTTAACAACGTGTCCACTTGCATTTTCACCATTGCTTCTTGTTTCCTGCTCTTGGCAGTATGTTCGCCCTGTGCCGTCTCTCCCATCATCCCGCCCCCACTACTCTTCCGAAATTGCTGCTTGTATTTTAAGTGATTTGTAACAGGATGTTGAGTCGAGACTCAAAATCCTGAGTCAGCAGCTCTGATTGCACGTCCTTCATGGCATGTTTGATGCCATTTCATTGGTGTTTTATAAATTTGGCCAGATGGAGTCATGTATAAGCCCAAATGAGTTCCAGTCATATTGCGTGCCGTCTATCCCCTCCCCCGCGACGCTTTCATTGTCACCACTGCGTCTTGTTTCCTGCTCGTGGCAGCCTGCTCACTCGTGCCGTCTCTCCCTCCCCTCCCCCCCCCCCGCCCCACCACCCCTCCGAGATCGCTACTTGTATTTTAAACTATTTGCCCAAAATCACAGGACACCACTTGCTCATCAGAGACTTGGCACCTTTAAAGTTCCTGGGCTGCACAATCTGCTGCATTACTAAATTTGTATAAGTTCCCAAAGGCGAGACCTATTGCATTGCAAATGCTTGTTTCTAAACTACTCTCAACCCCTTCTTTCATTCTTTTCCTATCACTCTCTGCACTTTTCTCCCTACATCATTTTCTTGCTTTCATCCCACCTCTCGTTGTCTTCACTACTCACCTCTCCCTGTCTTCACTACTCACCTCTCCCTGCCTTTCTAAGCGCCTCTTTTCCTCTCTCTTGCAATTTTTAGCATTGCAAACTATGAGTGAAGCCAAACTTAACATATTTAACATACATGTCTGTACATCATTCTTGTCCAGTTCTGATACAAAACATAACATACAGTTATATAGCGATATGCTGCATTTCTCATGTTTTCTGAAAACAAGATGCCTTTTTGGCTCCCTGAGACAATGCATCTCTTTTCCCTTCATCCCTGCCCAATATAATACAACACAAGATATGATGTTGATTTCCTCTTACAAAGTACCTGGCTGCTTTTGTTCTCGGTATTCTGACTTCTCCCTTCACTGTACCAGTTGCTCCCTTTTCTCTTAACTTCTCTCGCCACCGTCCCCTTTTGTCCCTCTGCTCCGAGCTTCCGCTGCTTCCCCTTCTTCACTGTCCCCTTGGTTTCCATTTCTGTTGACTTTCCCCTTTATTGTTTTCTGGGCTTTGCCTCGTCTGTCCCTATAAATACTACTGTCCCCAATTGCTTCTCTGGGGATTGGCTGATCTTGGTTTGCTAATCATTCTTATTGTCCCCTCAGAATTGATGATGATTCCGATGATGACCGTGAAGGAGACGAGGCTGGTGATCGTAAGAAGGAATGGAATAGCTTTTTCCAGAAGCAGATGAAACTGCGCAAGGTGAGGAGTGATCTAAGGATAGCTGTGACTGAGTCTGG
Organism: Lissotriton vulgaris; assembly: GCF_964263255.1. NCBI lineage: Eukaryota > Metazoa > Chordata > Amphibia > Caudata > Salamandridae > Lissotriton > Lissotriton vulgaris. The sequence continues at coordinate 607,351,350 of NC_141695.1, forward strand.
GTGTTTTCCACTCCACCATGATTGTCCGTCACATCTTTGCATATTTATTGATGGCTTGCCGCCTGTGTTGGGATGCATTGCAATAGGCTTACTGGTTCAACTGAATTGACTTGTGATGGGATTTAACTTGACCAAGGCAGATCCCTCGTACCATTAATCAAGTACGTTTTTTATCAGATGTGGTGGAACTGAGCCCACACTGACATTCAGAGGAGGCACCTCATTCCTGTGTGGCTACTGAACGTCCTCTTACTCAGAGGTCCGTGTGCTGACCGCCTTGCAGAGTAGGTCATAGGTCACATGAATGTCTTCTTGTGTGCCATCACTGAACTTCCTTTTCTTGGCAGCGAACTTTCCTTTGCAGCTTTGACTCGTTCTGTATGCCAGAGGCAAGACATAAATGTTCACCTTTAAAGCTGGTGTACAGCTTAATATCTTCCTTTAGACTGACCTACTCTGCCGTTTTGGCAAAATAGTTGAATTGTTGTAAACATTAGGCATCACTCAAGGATACGTGTAAGCAGACCTTGTGTGGTATCAGTAGGAATTCTACCCTCTTTCACTCGATGCCACACTAAATGACTCTGTTGAGCTGCAGATGTTTCTAGCCCCATCTCCCACTGGCGAGGACAGGTGGGGTGCTGGTTACTCTGTAACTGACTTCAAGGTTGAAAGCAGTGCTACAGGTAAGTAACTTTTTACAACATTGACCTGCTCTAGATTCAAATGCTTTGCAGTGCATAGAAGTAGTATCCTTCAGATGAGGGAGGGCAAAGGAGAAGCTAGTCTCTCTTAACAGGTTATCTAAGGCTGCTTGATTTACCAGGTTATATTTTTGAATTTCACAAGCCCAGTAATAGTGATTTGCATTGCTCTGTGCAGAACACCACATGGCTCCTTTTTTAATCTTTATTCATATGTTTTATTAACAGAAGAAAACCTCTCCATCAGTAAGATACATTTTGTCTGGTAGAAAGAGGGGCAATATGGCTATAATAATAGGCAGTGTAAGAGTGACACTGATGTATCTCTCTTTTTCACAACGGTATTCAGTGAAATAACAATGAAACTTCTGAACGCACAGCACACAAAAAAAGAACAGTATTGATGCACTCATTCATTAGGAGAGGGTAATGGAACCATCTCTGGAGAGTAGGTATGAACAAAGTGAGGACTATATGCTCAGGATGTAAGAGGTAATGTGACTGCATAAATGAAGAAACACAAACCGTTAGGGGAGGGTCCTAGGGCATATTTAGAGATCTGGCATGGACACGGCCCCCAAGACTAAGCATACTATACACAAAGTGTCCACGGGTCTTCAAAAGACAGATCTACCTTGAAAAGACAATAAACCAAAAAAGCCAGAAGATCTATGTGTAAATAAACAAGAAAGTCTCCTTAACAATAAGGATACCCATCAGTCACCATTCGATACCGCCCTAGTCATCATCTGTGCCTCCTTTTGGCATTTCCATCGTGAAGCATAAATGATGTCAATCAGGACTTGATGAAAACGTCCTGCATCAAACTATGGAACACTGGATAGCCCCACTGATTTAGAACGCTGGTGATAGGTGATGGGTGGGAAAGGATTGCAGTGCGTGAAATGTGTGTAAAAATTAGTGACTTAAAATTGGGTGAGTGAGAGAAACATTATGTTTATTATTATCGCTCAGATGCCCAAGATTAAAAACAGTGCAAAATAAGGCAGCTATAACAAATACCTGCCAGAGTGGTTATTAGGTCAACATGTTTCGGCAATATACAAGGACACTCCTATCCTCTGCCTTCTTCAGGACCTCTAAATATGATTGCTACTGCAATGTGAACAAAAACATATAATAAGTGTAGAAAGAAAAGAAACCATTTCACCTGGAGTCCTAGGTGTCTGGTAAACTCCTGCTTGTAGGTTATTTGGCCACTGTAAAATACACCGTTATGATTGATTACCTTAATTGGTTACATGTCAATAAAGGTAGAAAGCAACAGGTGTCTATATAGATAGACATCCTAATTTGGCATAATTCCCATCTGTACAGGTATTTCATAAATGGAAACATCGAGTACATTCAGTGTATGTGTACACATGGTAAGTTGCTACTCCAGCTTACCTATTTAGCAGTAGGATAAGGCCCCACCTCACCTGGCTGCGGCTCAGGGAGAAGAAGCACCGCTCTATAAAAAATCAAAGGAGCCTACACATGACAGGGTTAAATGATCTGCTTACTCTGGTACGTCTGTGCATGTCCAAAAAACACACACTCCTTGCCATTCATTGTTCTCTTCATTCACATATATTGATAGTCATTGTGTTATAATAAACCATCAAAAGTTGACAGCCTCAATATTATTCTGATACAACAGACAAGTATCTCAAGGACATTATGTCACCTATCAAAGTCCCATCGTCACTGTGTTGACATGACGTCTTACTGTATGAACCTCATAAGATAAACAATGTCAATGTAAATCGCCATATCTCTCATGTGATCCCAATTTCTGAGATAATGACCCGGTATCGTCCTCTCATGTCAGGTATTAATCATCCATCTTACGCATATTGCAATGTTAGCCAGTATGATCCATGTAGCGCAGGGCTCGACAAATCCACTCGACCGCTCGCATTTGCGAGGTAAATTTTATGAGGTTGAGCTATTTTTAGGTCCTACTCGCCCTATCTGGCGAGTAGGAAAACATGCTAACTTTTGTCCTCCGTCTTTGAAAAGTAGCAAATTGGACAAGATAACAATATTTAAAGGCCTTTTTATTGCTCACAAAGCAAATTAGCAATAAAGATGCCTTTAAATCTTGTTATCTTGTCACATTTGCTCCGCTTTCAGAGACCGAGGTCAAGTAGGTTACTAGACCTGCAGGACTGGTACCATTTTTCAGATTTCTCGAGCCCTGTAGCGTGGTCAATTGATCCACCGGTGTTATATAGTGAGCCCACACAGTGTGCCAAACCGTATAGCGCTTGAAGGCACAACTTAAACACCATAGACATAGACAATATAAAGTATATGGCCCTCGAGTTGAAGTCACAAGGGCCCCAGAATTGTTTTTATATCGGTCAGCTCGAACAGGGACCAAAAGTATCGATACAGAGGTCAAGCTTAACAAATGCCTCACTCGTCTCCCTACTCAATAGCGCTGTGACACCCGGCTCACCTCTCCGTCGGTACTCCTGACGGTCTTCTAAGCCGTCTCGGGGAGGTGACCGGCAGCGTCTTTCCACCATTTTTATCCTGGCTAGCAGGGCACGTGACGTGTCAGCTGATCACGTGATTGCGTCCCGCGGGCCAGGGAGTATGGGAAATGAAGTTTTTCATTGTTGTATGCTGTAGAGCTTGATATAGTATTATTCTTATGGTTTACTGATCACGGGTATTCAGCTCAAGCGGTAGATCGTAATATAATTAGATCCCACACATTCTTGGCCAGAGTGGAAGGATACTATTCTGCGAATCTCGGTGAATAGATCCATGAAAAAAGGTTGACATATTTTTTATACGGGGACAAATTCCTATGAAGTGAAGATGGAACAGTATTTTCTACAAACTTCTAGGCATACAGATGTAACTTATATTAGTCCTAAAACAGTGTGGGTACCCTATTGTTTGTGTGCCTCAAAGCATATGTATAGGGTGACTTCATGTATTCTACATAGGGGTTTAGTCATACAAAACCCTTGAGGCTAAATTCCTTTTATACAAAAACTCCATTGGGTCAGCCGATTGCAGATGAACTACAAAAGGGCCAAATGTTGGAATCGCCACTAGAGCACATCCTTTGAGTGCTACCCACAGGATTTCATCATTCAGACCCTTCTGTCAGTTCCCAATCTAAACACCCATTTCTGTTCCTTGATCAGCAGATATTTAGAAATGCCTGTGACGTGGTCAGGGATAAAGGGCTGCTTTGGTATTCTGTTGGACCGTGGTTTGCTTCTAAAAAGTGGCTTGCCATTCGTGTTGCTTGCTTTTTGCAACGTACTGTACTTTTGTGCTCCGAAATCCTCAACTTTTCGTGTTGTCATGCCTACATATCTTAACCGGCATAGGCAGGTGATCATGTAAATCAGCCTATCGCTATTGCAATTAGTGAATTATTTTTGTTGCCACGGGTGACTGGTACAAATGTCAATAGTGACCCATTTCTGTGGTTGGGGACAAGCTGCTCATGTCCCACACGGGTGATGAACTTGTACGGCCGGTAAGTCCCATATGGTGCCTACAGCGTGTTGTCCTCTACTCTTAGGTCTTGTATGGACCAATTGATCTTTTAAATTTGGTCCTCGTTTAAAAGCAAAGAGAGGAGGCTGTATAGATTCTTGACCTGTATTTAAAATCGGCCATGGGTTCATTGCAGTGTATCAGGACATCAATGCAGTCTTTTATGTTAGAGGAGGGACCCTCCCCTCCCCCCCGCATAGCAACTCACTGTTCGCCATTAATTGGGCTAAAGAAGTAAATCTGCAGGAATTTTTGAGAATGGTCTTTGTATATTCTAGCAGCTCCTACAAAGGCGATGGAGGTAAAGGAAAGCACAGCAACCTCGGAAAGGGGTTTGAATATCAGCTCCCAGCAGGAGAACCCATTCAGACAGGCCAAAGCGAAATCTTAGACATATAACTTCAATCATCCGTCCCATAGCCTGTAAACATGCAGGGGTTTGGTATATATGATGTATGAATTTGAATAGGAGAAATCTATTGCTACTGTTTAGGGATACGTTTTTGATTTGTAGACAGCAGTAGGTCCACATCTATTTGGTCAGTGTTGTATTTAAGTGGGATCCCCATTTACCCTTGGATGAAGAGATGTCCCTTTGGGCAGTATCTATGGTTGCATTTTATAATCTTGAATCTGATAGGGACATCTAGCCTCAGATTCCTTACCTTTGAACTTCCCAGGCATCAAACAGAATTCAGAAGATTTTTCTTGAGCACTACCCCTGCGTGTCAGAAGGTGGCGTCTGTTAACTCGCCGTGATGTTGTAGGCATCATTGCCATTATCGTGACGTCCGTGTCCTATATTTAGGTGCCACACTGATGTCAGTTCTTTTCTTTCTGCGCCAGCCAGCCCAGATTCTTTGAAGAGAGCTATTCCCTGTTATTTCTTTTTTGACAGACTTTTTTCAACTTTTTGTCAATTTTTTCATTGATGTGTAGGTCACCATCATTTCCAAAAAGACCTCTGGATTTAAACCCTGCGGCGCCTGTCACCGCTCCATGTCAGTCATGGATTCCCACCTCATGTGCTTTTGGTGCCTGGAGCCCCACTGCGATCTGAAGTCGTGCCCCGACTGCCGGACTATGGCTCCAAAAGCTTTGAGGAGCTTGCACCCTGGCGTCCGGTGCCTCGAAGGTCTCATTCCTGCTCCTGGTCAAGAGGGAAGGTCCAAGCACCACTCCGGGAGCTCAAAGTCTTCATACTCCCATTCAAAGTCTTCATACTCCCATTCAAAGTCCTCAAAGGGGTCAGGTAAGAAGCACCACAAAAAACACAAGAAGTCGAAGCAGGCTTCGACTTCACCCCATTAGTCACCCAACACGATGAGTCTCGGCGTTCAAGACCTCATTCTGCAGAGAATGTGCCTGGGACGGCTCCGCATTTCTCCTCTTCTCTGGGACAGGGAGCAACCCCCGCCTAGTTGAAGGAAATTTATGACTCCATGTGCCCCATATTTGGGCGGCCTGGCACTGCTAGCACGCCTTTGGGCCCCGCTGGCTTGACTGTACTCCGCGGCATTGGCCATGGCGCCCACAGCTCCTTATGGATCCAGTTTCGGACTTGCACTGGCCGTACCTTTGTGACCTTCCCCGGAGCCGCGTCAGACGCGGAAACTCCCTGTGCCCACAGACCGCTTCAGCCCAATTCTCATTCCCGATGACACAGAGCCAACCGGGCTTCCACATACATCGACAGAGCCCTCAGACTCTATATCTCATTCTCAGGCTCATTTGGAGGATCTAGGATTGGAGAAAGGTTGAGAGGGGACGTGGGACCTCTTAGAAGTCCTGATTTATTCAGAAGAAATGGACTTGTATGAGGAACTGCGTGATGACACTGACTTAGATACCTCTCCAGAGCCTGGCATTCTTCCCCTCCTAACCTGGCTATGGAGGAGGGAGCTTTCTTTGCTATGGTCGTACGTAGGGCTGCAAAGATCTTGGAACTGCATATTCCTACTGTGGCTATCAAGATAATGTCTTGGCGGAAGTCCTGCAGCCTGGGGTCTCACCTCGGAACCCTTGCTGCTATTTAATGAGGCCTTGACTGATGTTTTCCAGGGCACCTGGTCCAAGTCGAGCAGGGAGCTCCTGTGAATAGAACAATGTAAATGTAAATTGATACTTGTATAGAGCACTACTCACCCGCAAGGGTCTCAAGGCGCTTGTACGAATACCACTGTGGAACCCATCCTGGCTTTCCCTGTGAGGCGTCCACTCTTGGGCACCCCCAAGGTGGAGGCCAGGCATCCTTAGCGTTGTGGGGGCCGTTGTGGAGATTAAGCAAGCTATTGCCCAGAGTTGCAGAGTGGGACTCCATGATTGGAATAGGCACCGAGGCGAGAATTATCAGGTCCGTGGAATTTTGAGCCCAAGACCTGCCGAGGTGGGGAATTGAACCCTGGTCCCGGGCTAGACCTCTTCATCAGGGTCTGCCACTCTAATCATTAACTCTGTTACCAGGGGGGTTTTTTGTCCAAAAATGTGGCCGGGTAGGACAATGACAATTATAAGAAAGAAGAAGACCCGGTCACTCGTTTGTTAGTTCTGCTCAATTTTTATTTAGGGCAGAATCTTGCACTCAGGTGTTTAATCCTTATGTGCAACCTATATATTTTTTGAATTTCAGAAAGAGTAAATGCAGTGATTTTTACAGATACTGTAACTGTCCGAAGAATTACTTGCTGTCCTGCACTAGAACACATATATTTACAAACTCAAATTACACATCACTTTAAAAGACAAAAAAGAATTACACATTTAAATAATTCTACACAAAACAAACATTTAGGAAGGAAATAACTCATTAGGGTTGAAAGTACCCTGTCCACATTTTTTCTACCAGGCCACTGAAAATAAATGTTTTTATCTCTTTGTTTTGGCCTGATAGCGCAGGAGGCAGCTAGTACAATCAGTGTTCAATGTATTTGTCCAAATACAAAAGCCTTATGCGCAATAAACATTCGGATTTAAGACGAATGAAATGTCAAGAGCCTGTAAGCCGACGCGTTTCTGAGCCTGTCCGTGTACTTGGCAAGCTCGTCTTCAGGGCTTCGGGGCTGGGTACCTACATGAATGCAAATATAGGGCATGATAAGTTTTTTGACCCTCTTATTGTGCGTCACCCAAGCTGTTCAGCTGACGTTATTGTTACCTTTTTGTTGTACAATCTCTATTAACTGATCCTCTGATCGATTTCTTTTTAGGGGGCTCCTTGGGTTCTGTAATGGAAACAATAGCATGGTATGTTTCCAGAAGTTCTTATCGTACATAAATTATTTATTCTCATCTCGTTTTACACTCACGTGTTTAGCAGCCCAGGTGTTCTCTAGCAGGTTATCGATCTCCTTTTTAAAGCGATAAATGGCGCTGGCGCTGTAAGGTCAACAGGCACGTATTTAGCTATTAATACTTGTCTTGATGCTCGGTACATGCATTTTTCTGATAGATACATCTGCCGTGTGGATTCCTCACCTTGTGAATATCCCCCTTGCGTCAGCAACGTTCGGAAAATTCTTCGTAGCACGCCGGCGTGGACGACGTCATAGGAGCACGGCTTCGCGCGCGACTCCGTCTGACGTCACCGACTCCACATAAGGCCCACGTCGGCGTGATGACGTCAGTTCCCTTTTTTCCGCGTCGTCGACGCTAACTGTTTCTGGGATCTTCTGCGATACTTTTGTATCTATTCGCTGTTTAGCTGTAATTGTTTCACTGTCGGATTTCGCTTCATCGCCGGAGATGTCGTCGAGGAAGACAGGCTTCAAACAGTGTGGTTCCTGCACCCGGATGATGTCGATCACCGATCCGCATCCCGTCTGTCTGTGGTGTCTTGGTTCGGGACACGATGTCAAGAACTGTCGTTCCTGTGACAAGATGAACCCCAAAGCCTTGCGTGAGCGGGAGGCGAAGCTTCTGCTTGCTAAGGTGAAGGAAAGGGAAGCCGGAAGGTCTTAGAGGTCAGTGTCCAGGCGCTCGAAGTCGAGACAACGGTCGCGGTCGAAGTCAAGGTCGGCTTCGAGGGCGAAGTCGAGGTCGGCTTCGAAGGCCAAGTCGAGGTCGAGAGAGAGATCAAGGTCCAGAGGGAGGTCGAGGTCCGGTTCCAAGTCGGCCTCGGGCCATGCTTCGGGCTCCTCGAGAAAGAAGCATAAGAGGAGTAAACATCACTCCAGACACCACTCTGGCAAGGAGTCTTCGGATTCGAGGAAGAAGTCGAGAAAACATCATAAGGACTTCGTGTCTCCTTCTCCAGCTCAATCTCACGTTGGTTCTCCAATTCATGAGCCGGAACCGGATCTGGAGTCGCACCATTCATCGGTGCATGAAGAAGAGGTTCCTCGAGCACCGACTCCGGTTGTGGAGCCTGAAGAACAAGAGGGCCAGGGTGCGCCTTTGCCGGATCAGCCTCCTTCGGAGCGGCCGTTGGGTTCGTACCCACCCTTTCCAGGTCCAGGTCAGGATCCCTCGCAGTTTTTAAACGCCATGTTTGGTGTTTACTCGAGGGCGATGTACCCCGCTGGTGCGCCTATGGGTCCCATGGGTCCTTTGTCTTTCAATTTGGGTGTGCCCCAGGCTTATGCCCCGGCCCCATTTATGCCGTTTATGCCGACGCCTTGCACTCCTTGGCTCGGTACGGCGCCGCCGAGGTCGTCGACTTCGCATGCGGCTTCGCCGACTCCGGATCGGCCTCGGGTGGATTCGGATCGTGGCACTTCCCGTCCTCCGGCTCCTCGCTCGACGTCGGCTCCGGCGCCGTAGGAGTCGTTACCGGATCCATCGACTTCGGTCCGTATGGAGTGGTCGAGGCGCAGGGCACAACGCCTCTTGGAGGAGAAGGGGTTTGTGGACTCCGAGGTTGAGGAAGGAGAGTTGCATGAGGGGGATTGTTTTGAGGACCTTCAGGATGCAAGTGGCTTGGAACTTTCTCCTGAATGGGGTTTGCCAACCGTTTCTGACACACCATCTAAGGACTTGGCACCCTATCATGTTGTCATAAAGAAGGCTGCAGAGTTGCTAGGCTTGACTTTGCCCACAGTTGAATACAAGCCCAACATCCTTACGGAAGTGTTGCATTCGCCCTCTTCTATTGTGGAGCCTACGCTTCCTTTTACGGATGCCTTGACTGAACCGATAAAGGAGGTCTGGAAGAGGCCTTTATCTGCTCCTGCAGTTTCCAGGTCAGTGGCAAGGCGTTACAGGGTGGCTCCTGATGACCCTGAATTTCTTTCCTCGCATCCTGCACCGGAGAGTCTGGTAGTGCAGGCCGCCTGTTCCAGCAGGGCTGCGGGTTCTTTCCCTCAGGTGCCAGCAGACAAGGACTCAAAAAAACTGGACCAGTCTGCTAAAAAGATTTTCTCCTCTGGTAGCATGGCCTTGAAGTCCACCAATGCTACTTGCCTCTTGGGGAGATACGTTCACGCGTTGATGGACTCGGTCAAACAGCTTTCTGCTAAGCTTCCAGAGGACGATAAGAAGAACTTTAACGAGGTGGTCGCTGATACTCAGGCTGCAGCTCGTATGGTCATACAGAGTGGTATGGACACGGCGGACTCTGTTGCCAGAATTATGGGCTCCACTGTGGCTACAAGAAGGGCTGCATGGCTTAAGTCCTCTGATTTTTCTACTGACGTTCAGTCTACTCTGTTGGACTTACCGTTTGATGGGACAGGTCTCTTTGGCAAGAAGGCTGACGTAGCTCTGGAGAGATTCAAAGACAGTCGGGCTACGGCGAAGTCTTTGGGCCTTCAGACGAGGGGCTCTGCGACTAGAAAGTATAGGGGTTTTGGCAGATCCAATTTTCGTCCCTACAATCAAGGACAGCAGCAGCAGCAGCAGCGCCAGAATCCTCTGTATAAATCCTACAGAGGAAAGCAAAGGGGCCGTGGTCGTGGGCGCCAGGTCTCCTCCTCCTCCTCCTCCTCTTCCTCTAATAGCCAACCCCCTCCCCCTGCAGCAAAGCAGCCCTAGATCCGCCATTCTGGATCATGTGGCTCCGGTGGGCGGTCGGCTTACTCATTTTCTACGGGATTGGGAATCGGTTACATCGGATCTTTGGGTTCTCAATCTCGTAGAAAATGGGTATGCACTTCCTTTCCAGGAGTTCCCTCCCAATTACCCTCCTTGCCAGGGTTTTTGTTCGGAGGACCACCTTGTTCGCTTGCAGGAAGAAGTCCTGGCTTTGTTCAAGAAAGGTGCGATAGAGGTGGTTCCAGAGCAGGAAAAGGGTCAGGGATGCTACTCCCGGTATTTCCTGATCCCCAAGAAGGATGGCAGGTTACGTCCAATCCTGGACCTCAGGATTTTGAATCTCTATCTCAAGCAGGAGAAATTCAAAATGCTCACTCTTGCGCAGGTTCTTCAAGCGCTGTTGGAAGAAGACTGGATGGTGTCGATCGACTTGCAGGATGCGTATTTTCACATCCCGATCCTGAAGTCGCACAGGAAGTATCTCCGTTTTACGGTGGGATCGCAACACTACCAGTTTGCGGTCCTTCCGTTTGGTCTTACTACTGCGCCTCGAGTTTTCACCAAGGTGATGGCAGTGGTGGCTGCACATCTCAGGAGGTCGGGGATACCTGTATTCCCGTACCTGGACGACTGGCTGATCAAAGCGGAGTCGCCCGAGAAGGTGCTTCATCACCTGCAAGAAACATCGCAGCTGTTGTTCAGGTTGGGTTTTTCAATAAATGTGCCCAAATCTCACCTGGTGCCCTCCCAGCGCAACCTGTTCATAGGTGCGGTACTGGACACTACTGTATGTCGTGCATTCCCTCCTCCGCAAAGGATTCGCGACATACAGGACATGATTCCTTTATTTCACAATGGAGCGGTTGTTCCGGTCCTGAAGGTCCTTCGCCTGCTCGGTCTGATGGCTTCTTGCATTCTCCTGGTCAACCATGCACGCTGGCACATGAGGGCACTCCAGTGGTGCCTCCGCAGGCAGTGGTATCAACACAATGGAGATCTCGGGGAGTCAGTGAGGATCTCCAGAGAAACTGCAGCGGATCTGTCTTGGTGGGGCGTGGAAGGCAATCTGTCTCAAGGAAAGCCTTTTCAGCTTCCACCATCGGTGGCCACGGTGATAACGGATGCATCCACTCTAGGGTGGGGTGCTCATCTGGGGGATCTGGAGGTCAAGGGTCTTTGGTCTCCAGAGGAAAGGCTGCTTCACATCAACCTTCTAGAGTTACGGGCGATACGTCTGGCACTCAAGGCCTTCCTCCCTTCCCTTCGCGGTCGGTCAGTTCAAGTCCTGACGGACAACACGACCGCGATGTGGTATGTCAACAAGCAGGGAGGAGTGGGGTCGCAGTGTCTCTGCAGGGAGGCTCTGCGCCTCTGGTCCTGGGTTCAGGACCACCAGATTTGTCTGATGGCAAATCATCTGGCCGGGGTTCTGAACGTGCGTGCAGACATTCTCAGTCGTCAGTTCTCTGCCGACCACGAGTGGAGGCTTCACCCGGAGGTTGTTCGTTACGTCTTTCAGATGTGGGGGACTCCTCGGGTGGACCTGTTTGCCACTTGCGAGAATGCTCACTGCCCGTCATTCTGCAGTCTCCAGTATCCGATGCAAGGAGCATTGGGGGACGCGTTTCAGTTGAGCTGGAGAGGTCAGCTCCTTTACGCGTTTCCTCCCATACCCTTGATTCCTCGGGTTCTGAGGAAGATTCGCCAAGACCGGGCCCAAGTCATTTTGGTCGCCCCGGATTGGCCAAGAAGGGTGTGGTACACAGATCTTCTCCACCTCTCCTCTCACCCGCCGCTCCGTCTCCCTCTCAGGGCAGACCTCCTCTCTCAGATGGAGGGGCAGGTTCTACACCCCCACCTCCAGACATTACACCTTCATGCATGGAGATTGAACGGGGCAATCTGAACTCTTTCTCTCTCCCTAACGATGTGGTGGATGTCATACTTTCTGCCAGGCGCGACTCCACCAAGTCCATTTATTCGTATAGGTGGAATAAGTTTGTGTCTTGGTGTAGGGAGAGGGATGTTGACCCGTTAAAGGCTCATTTGTCTGATATTTTGTTGTTTGCTCTTTCTCTGGCACGGCAGGGGTTTGCTGTTGCCACTGTCAAGGGTTACCTTTCGGCTTTATCGGCATTCCTCTGCTTGCCGGATCAGCCCTCTCTTTTTAAATCACCTGTGGTTTTAAGATTTTTGAAGGGGCTCACTAATAAGTTCCCTCCTTCTCCCTTTATTGTTCCTCATTGGGACTTGAATCTTGTGTTAACCTATCTGATGGGTTCGCCGTTTGAACCCTTACACAAGTGTCCAATGAGGCTTCTTTCTTTTAAGACGGTCTTCTTAGTTGCAATTACCTCGGCAAGGAGGGTAAGTGAGCTTCAGGCTCTTAGTTCCAAGCCCCCGTTTTTGTCCATCCATGCTGAAAGAATGGTTCTTAGGACCAGGGCTGCTTTTCTGCCTAAGGTGGTTACTCCCTTCCACCTAGGTCAATCCATTACCCTTCCTACCTTTTATCCTCCCCCACACCCTTCCAAGGAGGAGGAGAGGCTTCATCGCCTGGACCCGAAGAGAGCGGTTAGCTTCTATCTTGATAGGACTAAAGACTATCGTATAGACGATCAGCTCTTCGTGGGTTTTGCTGGCTGCAAGAAGGGCAGAGCGGTGCACAAGCGCACACTTTCCAGATGGATTATCCTGTGCATCAAGATTTGCTACTCTCTGGCGGGTAAGGACCCTCCTGAGGGTATTAGAGCTCATTCAACTAGAGCAAAGTCTGCTACTTCTGCATTGTCTAGGGGTGTTCCTGTTGAGGACATTTGCAGGGCCGCGACTTGGGCCTCCCTCCACACTTTTGCAAAGCACTACTGCTTGGATGCTGAGGTGAGGAGGGACGGCCACTTCGCGCGCTCTGTTCTCCAAGATTTCCTGGTGTAGCAGAGTGGACACCCTCCTCCGGGAGTGGGGACTGCTGTGGGAATCTATTCACAAGGTGAGGAATCCACACGGCAGATGTATCTATCAGAAGAACAAGTTACTTACCTTCGGTAACGCTTTTTCTGGTAGATACAATATCTGCCTGTGGATTCCTCACTGACCCACCCGCCTCCCCGTTGTCCACTCTGCTATACCTGGTGTTATGTGCAAATGTAATTATGATTTTATCTGATTTTGTATAGTTTTGCACTTTGAATGCATTTGTTTTGCATGTACTGTGTACATTGTGTATATATATATATATGTACTTGTTGGTCCGTCCGGGTGCCTCGAAGGCACGGAAAAAAGGGCGGAACTGACGTCATCACGCCGACGTGGGCCTTATGTGGAGTCGGTGACGTCAGACGGAGTCGCGCGCGAAGCCGTGCTCCTATGACGTCGTCCACGCCGGCGTGCTACGAAGAATTTTCCGAACGTTGCTGACGCAAGGGGGATATTCACAAGGTGAGGAATCCACAGGCAGATATTGTATCTACCAGAAAAAGCGTTACCGAAGGTAAGTAACTTGTTCAACGCTATTATACTGGCAGCGGGTCAATCGGCACTTACTTTATATGCGTTCAGTGGGCGCGGAGCGCCTTGTTTCTTTAAAGTGGGGCGCCACCTCTTGTTGGTTTTTATCATACGGCGCTGAAAGTTTAAGCGGATGGAGTGTTTTAGTGACACGTAATGTGTGATTTTCACTGTTTTGAACATTAAGATTCCACAATTTAAAGATAAAACACCTACTTACACGGTGTCGGCGTCGAGCCTGTGTTGAAAAGGGCGTTGCTCGATTTCGAGTTTGTTTACGAAGGATGGGGTTGGCGCTGCAATCAATTAATAAGGCGGAAAATTAGAATTACGACTTTTGGAAGCTGTTAAAGAGTTTCTTATTATGCGCATGTATCCGTTTACCTGTGGATTAATCGCTAGACGCTGCTGTTCACTCCAGAGTTCCTCAAATGTGAGAAGGGCTGAAAAAACGCGAGGGTTTGGTATTTTTTTATATCACATGGTGCTTCTGGGACATGTAGTCCAAGAATTTCAGGAGTGATTATTGGGGGGTGGTCTATGCCGCCTGCGGCCCAGTTATTGGTTTTGGCTTTCAGTGTGTTCATTCAGTCCATTACTCACGCAGTCATATTTCAGAATTAGATATGCCTCCCTTTTTGCCAACAATACTTCCACGCTGCCTCCTCTTACCGGGACTTGAATTTTTGATAACACTGACCACTTTAATTCTTTCTCAGTGTGGCCTAGATCAATGCAATGTTGGACCATTGGGGCATTTAGGACTTTTTGTTTGATCCTAGATCTGTGTTGGGTCAGTCTTTGTGAAACTGTTTGTGTAGTTTTCCCTATGTAAAGTTTGTCACAAGGACAAATGATTACATAAACCACATTCTTACTCTTGCAGTTAATCATTAAGCCACACTTCTCCACAACAATAGTCCGCTTCCATCGCCCTGCACCGGGCGACCCAACTTTCCCCATATCCTAACCAACCCCCGAGATCTTGGTGGTCCAAGCCTCAACTTCTTGTGGCTCGTTCCCTTCCACACCCCGTATAGGGAATCCAAACGGCTGGATAGCTTCGGCAAGAAAAAATTTTCTTACACCAGCCTAGTTTTGCGGTCGGTAAACACCCCATGTCTCTTGGCCCGTTACTCCCATTCATTATGGGAGACGGTTGCGCACGTGCTGCCACAAGTCATGGAAGAGGCCCGGGCTCCTCTCCCAAGCTGTTGCAAACTGGAGAAATGCAGTGAAGTTTACCACCCACTGTGACCTTGACATGACAAAATTGCTGGGCAGAGCGATTTCCTCAACAGTGGCCATTAGACGCCACACCTAGCTGAGAACGTCTGGCTTCTCTGGGGATGTCCAAGCCAACCTTATGGACATGCCCTTTGATGGCTCTTGTCTCTTTGGAGATGGGGCGGACGCAGTGGTTAACCTATTTAAGGAATCACAGGCTACAGCCAAGTCTTGCGCCTCTCTGTGTCATATCATCCTGCATCCGCCTTTCGCCCCTTTCATGGCTACGGAAGGGGCTTCCAGCCACGCCAGCCCTATCCTAGCAAGAGAACGGCGCAAGTTCTGCAACTTTAGCGTTGGTGAGACTCGCCCTGACACTGTGGTCCAGGCAGCCAGATGTCAGGTCAGGCTACATACCCCCCTCTCTCCTCTGCCTCCAAATGCTCCTAGTCCGATCCTTCCAGATCATGGGCGTCACGTTGGTGGCAGGATACGCCATCACGTCTACCATTGGTGGGACATCACCTCGGATAGGTGGCTTCCACAGATAGTTCGAAGGGGCTACTCCCTCCCCTTCAAGACTTCCCCTCCATCCATGCCTCCTACATATGATCAGTTGACGGAGGATCACCTTGCTTTACTTCGCGAGGAAGTCGCAACTCTCTTGGCCAAGGGATCCATAGATTGGGGACGGTGCCAGAAATAGGCTGTAGTTGCTATTCCCACTACGTCTGGGCCCTAAAAGTCCAGAAGTTCAAAGCGCCAGGATGCCCTCTGGGTGACA
This sequence comes from Lissotriton vulgaris, assembly GCF_964263255.1. Lineage (NCBI taxonomy): Eukaryota > Metazoa > Chordata > Amphibia > Caudata > Salamandridae > Lissotriton > Lissotriton vulgaris. The sequence continues at coordinate 607,367,070 of NC_141695.1, forward strand.
GGTCTGCGCTCTACAAGTAAACAAAATAAATAAATAAATAAATAAAAATGACAGAGGCCTTCATCCTGTCCTCGACCTCCGAGCCCTCGGCTATTTCCTCTGAAAAGAGAAGTTCAAGATACTCACTCTTGCTCAGATTCTGTTTGCCCTGGACCCGGGAGACCGGCTGGTAGCGTTGAACTTGCAGGATGCTTATTACCATATTCCATCCTGCCTGCCCATCGGCTCTACCTGCAGTATATGGTGGGCCACAAGCACTTCCAGTTTACCGTGCTCTCCTTCGACCTCACCAGTGCACCTCGGGTATTCACCAAGGGGATTGCGGTGGTCGCAGTTCATCTGTGGAGATCAGGGTTCCAGTCTTCCCTTGTCTCGATGTCTGGCTGTTGAAGGTGCGCTCGCCCCAGGCGGTCGTCTCCCATCTCCAGACTACAGCGAACCTCCAGCATTCACTGGGGTTCACTATCAATGTGCCAAAGTCACACCGGACTCCTTCCCAGATGCTTCCTTTCATCTGAGCTGTTCTTGACAGGGTGCAGTTTCAAGCAAATCCTCCCAAACTGCTAGTCCAGGATATTCAGGCTATGATACCGATGTCTATCCTGGATTTCGGTGGTACTGACTCTCTGAGGCTGCTAGGCCTCATGGCCTCCTGCATCCTGCTAGTGAATCATGCCGGTTGGTACACACAGGCTCTGCAGTGGGACCTGAAGTTTCAATGGGTGCTGCATCTGGGAAATCTCACTAACCTGGTCCATATATCAGAGGTAACAGCACAGGGTCTGCAGTGGTGGCTGACAAACCGCAAATGGGTCACACGCAGACCCCTCTCCCTTCCCCACCCATATCTCACAGTGGTGACAGATGCGTCACACTTGGGATGGGGCGGCCATCTGGGGGAGGTGGAGATCATAGAACTCTGGTCTCCGACAGAAGCCAGGCTCCTCATCAACCTGGTGGAGCTTTGCACAATCCGATTGGTACTGAAAGCCTTCTTACCATCTCTCAAGGTAAGGCTGATTCAGGTGTTGACGGACAACACCACCACCATGTGGTACTGCAACAAACAAAGTGCGGTAGGGTCGTGGACCCTCTCTCAGGGGGACCTGCGCCTCTGGACTTGGCTAGACCAGCAGGGCATATCCCTTGTGGTTCTACACCTGCCCAGTTCCCTAAACACCAGGATGGACAAACTCCGCCGTCGGTGTCCAGTGGATCACAAATGGGGTCTCCATCCGGAGGTGGCGCAAGGACTCTTTTAGCAGTAGGGAGAGCCTTGGTTTGATCTGTTCGCCTCTGTCGAGAATGCACAAAGTCAACAGTTTTGTGCGTTGGTGTTTCCAAGACTTCTCTCGCTCGGCGACGCTTTTCGTCTTGAGTGGAGCTCAGGCCTCCTATAGGCCTTTCCGCCCATATCACTTCTGTCCAGAGTGCTCACAAAGATAAGGATCGACTCAGCCCGAATCATTCTTATGGCTTGGGACTGGGCACAGAGAGTTTGGTATCCTGAGTTTCTGCAGATGAGCATTGATCCTCCTATCAGGCTCTTCTGTCGCAGCTGCAGAGGAAGCTACTCCACCCGGATCTGTCAACCCGCCGCCACCTTGCATAGAGAATGAGCAGCAGCAGTTGATAGCATGTTACCTTCCCCCTAAAGTATGTAGAATTATTCGGGCATCCAGGCGTCCCTCCACTAAGTCGATGTACGCCTACCAATGACAAAAAATGTGTAAATATTGTACAGAACGGTCTATTGACCCTATGTCTGACTCCCTTTCTGACATCCTCCTTTTCATACCATCTCTTGCCTAGCAGGTTCTACCCTCACTAAAGAGGTCCCGTAGTGTACATAGACCAAGTGTCCCGAGTCGTTTCTGTGCTCATTCCTTACAGGATAGAGGAAGAATAGGATTATTACTGATTGGATCTATCCTGAGAACAACTCATCCACTCCTGCATGTCGAGCCAGCATATGCAAGCATTGGCTGCACAAAGAATAGTATTAAAGCCTGTTCAAGGGCGTTGTGCCTTTCTCACAATAAAGGTAGTTAATGGGGTGTCTCCTGCCATATCACATTCGATTACAAGGAATGGCAGATGGACTTAAAGGTGGGTCAAATTAAATAATTCTTTGGTTTGTGCTACCAAATAGTCAATTTATAGATTAGGAGCAGCTAAACCACTCTTAGAAAAGACTGTGTAACACCTTCCAACTAACCCTAAGCTGTTTGTCAGCAAGATATAGTACAATACCTGCTATAACAGACTTCTACTAGTTCCTGATTTAGTACTACCTGATCAAATTATGTTTTATTACTAGGAGATCAACATCCTACAACTTGCAAAAAATATTCATATTAATTCATTAACTGGACCCAGGATTACAGTCAAAAATAACACTTGTATAAGACTATGCATATCAATCCGAAATCAGTAAAGGGTGCTTTAGTAAATGGTAAAGGGATATTGGAAAACAAATAAAGTAATCAAGGTAGGAATATATTTTTTCGATCAGCTATTCTGTCAGCAGTTGAAAGCAGAAGAGAGAACCAATGTTGCGCTTGTTTTTTTGTTTTTTTAACTGCAGGGTTGCAGTTGGCCCACAATGCCCTAGTGGGATTTCAGTGATTCTGTATGCTCATGTATCTTGTGGGAGTGTTACACCAGATCAACAAGTATTACCTTGCTGGCTTAGAAGTATTAGGAGTGAGAAGAACCAATAACTATTTGCCCCAGTTTATTTGAAGGCCTGAGAAGTGTCTGCATTTTGTGTTTGACATTTAGCGTGATGTCATCAGCATATAAAAAGGCTAGATATCTTTTGCCTGCAATGTGAGGTCATATATGATTGTTTTTCTTTCAGAGTACTGATTAAGGGTTCAGTAGCAATAGCAAATAGCAGAGATGACAAGGGACACCCGTGCCTAGTGCCGCAAGCTTTATGAAATGGTTGAGACAATAATCCTTTCACTCAGTCTTGGCTGCAGTTGACTGTAAACCAGAAGGATCCTCCCTATAAGTCCCTTATCAATATCCATCCAAGAAAGCATTAAATAAATGTAGGGACGAGCAAGCTTGTCAACTGCTTTTTGGTTGTCAAGCAATATTGCAACCACAAAGATCCACCTGTCGTGTTAGGATCAGGAAAGTACAGAGATTGTCAGAGGTGGATTGACCTCATTGAAGCCCATACTGTTCTGGTGAAACTATGCCACACATGTAAGAATGCTGCAGTTTTGAAATCATTCCTAAGATCTTAGTGCCAAGATTAAATAAGGACAGTGAGCGATACAATGCACATTAATTTGGTTGTTTGCCCGGTTTAGGGAGGACAGTGATGATGGCTTCCCTAGAGTCAGTGGAGCATGCTTCACTGAGGACCTCTAATAACCAAGGTTCATATTCTTGTAATATTCTGTGAGGTCGTCAATACCCAGGCCCTCCCACCTGGCAGAGACTTTATTTCATTTAATATTTCCTACATGGTAATGGGTAGATTAAGCAGTTACTGCTCATGTGGGTTAAACAACACAAGAGTGGCATCAGACAGGTAATCACTGGGCAAGTGGGAATCTGTGTGTTCTCTGCCTAATATAGAGTGGTGTAGTATTGCTTGAATGTATACAAAATATCCTTGGATAGTGCCCACGATAAAGGCAACTATCCAGTTGTGTTTCCAGAAATGGGTTGAAATCTCTGCCCCACAACAATGGTGAGTGGGGTAATGTGAGGTACTGGCACATACGTTACCTCATAAGACCCTGGTGAATCAGTCTTGGGGCCATAGGTATTTATAAGAGTGTAGCACGTATTATCAATTAACCTCAAAAGTATGAGGTAATGGTCTGGTTTTCTTCCATCTGAAATGTGATGCAGAACTGATTAAGATAGTGACTGCCCCAGAATGGGAGCTATAGGAGGAGTAATATTTGAGGGCTCTGGAATTTAGCAAATCGTGCTTTAGTGCCCTGGTAAGATGTGTACAAATGCTATGTCAGCTTAGTGCCTTCTGATGTAGGCAAGAACTTGTCTAGTCTTTATGGGACTGATTAAGACCCCTGACATTCCAGGAATTCAGTCTTATGGATTTGTCGGGGTTCATGTCAGCACATGCTGTTATCACAGGAGAGCCTCAAATAGCGACCACAAAGGCTGAGCAACACCATATTGAAGTACAGCACCCCCTCCCTACAGGCCACAACATTGTGAAAGAATAACAACGCTCAGTAAGTTTGATGGAGAATTCAACAACACAGTTCCATTGCCCCACCCCCACATTGAAAACGCCACGTAACAGTGCAAAGTACCCTCCCAATAGAAATCAACAACTCGTAAGAACAAACTAACCATGAGCAACCCCTTGGTGCAAAATTTACTTGGGGGAGGGAGATCCCAGAAGGCACATAGGTAGGCTCTATATGGTCCAGCCCTAGATTAAAGTGGTTGTGGGCAGTAGAGTGGACAAGTGCATGCAGATGCACTGGGAGGAAAACATTCACCTGAAATATACAAGTAAATAGTACTCCAGTCAGGAGACAATGAATATGAGATAGGACATGTTTGAAAAGAATGTCCAGGATCCACAAACTGGATGTGTAACCAACGAGCTCAACACAGCTGTTAATTCAGAATAACATTTTCAGCAATAACAAGTAGTAAGGTTGTAAAAGGTAAAATAGTTAATCATTATTGTCAAGCAGCGTCAGGTGCAGGTATGGTGACATCTGAATACATCTCTTTAACGACTATGGACAATAACAGCAACGGTTGGTGCAGGTAAGCGTGGTGGTGCGGGCGGGGATATGTCGACAGACAGCGGCTTAGGGGAAATTAAATAAATAACTCCTATTCCGTCATCTGTCGACATCCCCTCTGTAGCGCCCCACCCCACCACGCTTACCTGCACTGGCTGCTGCCTTTGTCAATAGTCTTCTGAGAGATGTATTCACATGTCACCAGATGTCACCAGAATCCTTGAGGGTGACCCGAGACATACTTTTGGATGAATGTGATCACAGCATTGGGGTCAATACAGAACCATGGCTTCCTCTTATGTGGTATCTGGAACCTTCTTGGGTAAAGCAGCACATATTCAATACCCAACTTTTGAAGGCACTTCTTTGATGGCATAAATGCACAGCGAGCTTCCTGGAATCTATTGTGAAGTCAGGAACAATGGAAATGGAAGGACCATTGTAATTTAGGTCTTTCAGTTCACTGGCTGGTTTGCGGGTCACATATCGGTCCCTTTAAATTGGACATATGCAATTATTGGTCTGGGAGGTGCACTAGGTGGGAGATCTGTGCCGAGAGACTGGTGGGCCCTTTCAGTCAAGAACATGGGAGAGAATTTGTCAGCGCCAAACATCATAGCGAGCATCCGTTCCACAAAAAAATCTATTTTACCACATCAGTGGGCTCTCGCAGTCCCAAAATTAATAAATTATTGCGACGCGAGCACACCTTGAGGTCTTAATTGTTGGCATGTGTGGCATCATCTAGAAGTTGCTAGAGTTGTTTTATTGCTTTCAAATGGGCAATAGTCATCCTCCACGTCTGAGATTCGGCTTGCTGCCCTGTCCACCCTCTCAGCAAACCTATCCAGGAGAGGGAAGCATTATCCTACAGCAGTCCTCACTGCCAGAGATGGGCAAAGGGACTGTGCAGGCATGCATCGAGCCCCGGTTACACCGTACCCCAGCATCAACAGAGCCTCTCTGACCCTCAGCTAGCCGGTTAACTCACTGGTAAGCCTGAAGCGTGGGCATCATAGGAAAGTGGCACCATCTGAGGGCCTCTCTGGGGGTCGAGGCAGTGCCCACTAAACAGCTGCGTGCTGCAGGGCAGAGCGGCAATCCATAACTCACTACACTGTCCAATCTTGGCTACGGGCATCTCAGGGCCCCAGCACTCACTAACAGTTGGCACATGGGTGCAAAGAGGCGATTATGTGATTATCCCTCAGCAGCAAGCTCAGCCATCATACAGTTGGAAGCAAGAATCTTACACCTGGCACTGCTTGATCAGGTAGACCATGGTTGCCACCACTCCATCCGCTGCAATAGGCGTGAGTCCGGGATCCACAAAGTGATGAATGAATGAATGAGTAAACACTTGTAATGCACATGGCTACCAAAGGCCTCCCAGCACCACAACACTACCAGGAAGGCTGGGATGGGGGCATTAATTGGGAATATGCCCAAAATTAAGGATGTACATGAAGGCTTGTTCCAGGGCTAGCGGACTGCCTGTGTTATGCGGCCATCTTGGCTGCTGCACGCTAGCACTCCCTTCACCACATGGCTTTTATAAGGGAACAAACTGGTTGCAGATTTCACCCCACTTTTTCTGCCGTTTTGACAACTAGTCAGTGGTGTAATGATTCTGAAATGCCATAAGCCTTGCTAATCAGGGCTCTGTGCTTGTACTCTGACCCTTAAAAAGGTACCTTGTTGATTGGTTTATACTCATTTAGCATAGCATATTCTCCCTTGCAAGTCCCTAGTTTATAATACCAGGGGTATCTAGAACCTATAAGTTAAAGTGTCACTCGTGGACTGCAGCACTTATTGGGCCACCATGAGTATGACAAAGTAAAACATGTCCCCCAGATTGCCACTGCAAGCTGGTTGAGCAGATTAAATCTTTTAACTCGACTGCACGATTTGAAGCAAAGGCAAAGCCTCAACTCCCTGTTTAATATGTGAAAGTCACCCCGACAGCAGGCCCGTCGAATCCTAAGGCAGGGTGCAGCATAGTAAAAACTAGAACATATGATTATTTTGTTCTAGCAGTAAAAACCAGTAATGTATTTACTTATTTTTACTGGGAGAAGGACTTGTAGCCAATTGGCAAGTACAGAGTTACATGCTAAACCCTCATCAGTGCTAACTTCTGAATGGGACTACCAAATTTGGTACTTCAGGGTATCAAACAACTTGTAACATTAGCCTCAACTTGATGCCCAATTCGAAATTAATGTAACTTGTTGCCACACTTTTAGAAAGTTGCCACTCTGTTGCCCAGTTTTCCAATGGTCATTTGCTGAGGCTGTCCACGAGGTAGCCTTCTGCACTACTGAGGAGACTGGTCAACAGCTCTCAGCACAAGGCATAGAGGTCTGCCACCTGAAGCAGTGTTACTTCCTACCGGCAGTAAGCCACAATGGGTGTTGGACTAAAAGGCGAGCTTCAAAGGAAAGACACTTTTGAAGGGCAAATGGTGAACACACTTGAAGGGAGCTGCTCTTTTGTTCATGTATACAGGTTGGTGTTGGAGGCAGAAAGAGTTAAACACTGGACAAGCCTGTTTTCTAATAAGCATGTAGCCCACAGATACCACATATCTAGGGCAGGCTACTGAGCTCCACTCTTCAGAAGGGTCCTGACATCTTGGGAGTGTGCAGAATAGAAGACTCTCGGATAGCTAGATGCCACACTTCACAGGAAGTTATCATTGGGTGGGAGGGAACCTGGTTGTCCATTGGCTAGTGACCGCAACCTTTCCTGAGGGCACTTTCTGGGTATAAAAGGGGCACCCAGAACTCTAGTCTCGCTTGACTGGAGAAGAGGACCGAAGAATGATTGTTTTGCTGACCCTGGAATTGGCAAAGAAGAGGTTGCATCGAAGTTGGACTGCACCTACTGCTCCTTGGGCTAGCAAAGGAAAAGACTGTGCCTGCTGTGTCGTCCTCTTAGGGAAGTTTTACATCAAGCCCAGCCAGAAGTAGACACTCCAAGAGTCAGTTGGATTACTTCCTTTTAGAAGCAATGGGCCACAAAAGATGAAGAAGCAAGCTGAGGCAAGTTGGTAGCCCTGATCACCGGATCACTGCTCTTTGCCTCCCAGGAGACCGAGAATCAATGCCCAAGAGTTGCACCTGATTCTGTTGGACCTGGTAGAGCCTTTGAAGTGCAGCGTGGTAGTCCGGAAGGAGAGTTATCGCCAAAGAAGGAAACTGCTGAGTTTGTTGTTCCCCGGTGTCCTGTAGTCCAGTGGCAACTAGACATGCTGGAACAAAGAGGACTTTGAGGAACATCAACCCTGTGGCCAAAGTCACACCACCAGGGCCGTGGACCAAGGAGTGGACCGAATTCACCGCACATCATCTACAGCATCTTTGAACATCTTCAGCATCCTTTATCCTTTGCCTCTAACCACTCAGTAAAAGTCCGTGGCATGGGGCCACTAACTGTGGAATGGATTGAAGACAGCTTTTCTTGTTGAGGTAACCATTTCTTTGAACATTGCTGGTCTCCTCGACTGGCTCTGTGCCAGAGTTGGTCATACAAAGCAGCTCGAAGTAACCACATTCCACTTTGACCCAGTTTTCTTGGAAAAGTTTCTAAGTGTCAAATTTGTTGCTTTTCCAGTGCTTGTTCGAGGTTATGTGAAAAGTCTTTATTTGTGGTTTCTTGTAAAGTCTGTATTTCCGGAACCCTCCCATGGATCTTTTATGTTATGATATCCATAGATTCATTCTAATATATATCTTTTTTCATAACTTGGAATTTGATTTCTTGGCTGTCGAGTGTCTTCTTCAGTTAATTCGGTGTTGTTTAAATGCCTTACAGTTGTTCCTTTGTGTGGGCCTAACTGCTTAGAGCAACTTCTACCCAAGGTTGAACTAAGGCTTACCAGACGAAAACTGACTGGTCCTAAAGGTGTTGGCAGTGTATTAGAGGGTAAAGTCACAACACCATTACCATCACCATGTAATGCACCCCATTTCCTCGTAGCTCCTTAGTAGGGTTTTACCTGCTGTAATGTTTCCCAAGTGTGCTACTGTTGCTGGCTGCCATGTTCACATGACTCTGCTAGAGATGGTAGCTCGTGTTTTTTACTGGGTGGGCTATGGGCAGAATGTTCCTTTTACCCTTTTCAAAACATTTCATTTCTGCTGCTCTAGGGCCGACACATGCAGGCACCTGTCACTTTTGCAACATTTGCAGATGCGGTGAGAACTTTCCTTGTGTATATCAGCTTCTGTGTCTTCTCGTTCCTTCTGCTGGCTGAAAATGTGGTGTTAATGGCACAAAGTCCAGACAGGCCCGGTCCACGTAGTGATGAAGGTAAACCCCCCATGTGATGATGCTCAGTAGCGCGAAGAGCTTCACGCATGCGCCGTTGACATGTTTCATGAACAGTAGGGGCCTTCCCTCTGCTGCCCCAGAGCCGATGGCGCGTCTCCCCTGCAAATACCCGGGAGTTCGCCAGTATTAGGGTGTTTTTCATACATTCACATGCCTGAATCATTCCCCGTCGTCGGAGTGGGAGTCCCACGGTATATAAAAAGCAGTAATATGCAATAATATCCTTAGAAAAACTTGGTAATAACGAACCAGGAAGTAAAGTAGCCCAAGCTACAAGAGTAAAAACTACCACACTCATGACTATCCTAGTCAATATGTATAGACCAAACTGCAGCCAATCAGGCGACAGCACCCACCAGAATGTTCTCCCCAGAGGCTCAGGCTCTCAGACTTTCTACCGCATGTCGTGTGAAGGGAGTCTCCCTGAGCTCTTCTCAGTTTTCTTCAATTTTCTTAATTTTTCTTCAACTCTTTCTTCATAATATTACAGTTTTGTAATGTCTTCTTACATGAAGTCTACCTTCAGACACTGCGTCACTTGTGAAAAGCTGAGACCTTTTCCTGTGAACCCTCATGAAGAGTATATGGACCAGCACTCTGCCTGTCTCTGACATGGTAGGAGGAGAAGGGGTTGTTCTTGTGCTTAGACTATACCCCCCTTCTGATGTGGGAGGATTTTTTCGTTTGACCTGCACATTAAGGTTTTTAACTGATGCTTCTCCTCTACTTCACCAGCTGAAGTAACATCACAATGAAGGGGTCTCTGGCCTTCGAGTCTGTGCCTCCTACATCCACGCCCACGAGATTTACTCTCAGGCGTCTAGACTCACTCTGCGCACTTTTCTACGTTAAAATGTGCCAGCTTGTCGACGATACGGTCGATGTACTCTCTGACGATAATCTCTGCCGTCACTGGTGCTCTGCAATGACAACACCTCCTGGCATTCGTCGACGACAGTGAGGACAGTGCCCTCTTGTCGACTGCAGGCTCGTCGACCACTGGGAGTTTCGTCGATGGTAAATTTCTTTGACAGTTGGCTGCGTCGATGGTAGGCTCGTCGATGGTAGGCTCGTCGACGGTAGGCTCGTCGACGGTAGGCTCGTCGACGGTAGGCTCGTCGACGGTAGGCTCGTCGACGGTAGGCTCGTCGACGGTGAGCTCTGTAGACGGTGAGCTCTGTAGACGGTGAGCTCTGTAGACGGTGGGCTCTGTAGACGGTGGGCTCTGTAGACGGTGGGCTCTGTAGACGGTGGGCTCTGTAGACGGTGGGCTCTGTAGACGGTGGGCTCTGTAGACGGTGGGCTCTGTAGACGGTGGGCTCTGTAGACGGTGGGCTCTGTAGACGGTAAGCTTCGTCAACATTCAGCTTCGACGCCAGTTGATTTCGTCGACGGCTGAGCCCGTTGACAGTTGGTTTCACACACTGTTGACTTTTATGCACAGTGCTTTTGTAGACAATTTATTTCGTCGACGGCAGCTTTCCCCTACATCCACGTGATGGCGTGATGGGGAAACCACAGAAACAAGTTTGTTCAGTTCCTATCATAGACTTTATTTAGAAAGAAGGTGTTAAACTCATGCAAGGCCAAATTCTGTGCCGGCTATTTTTTCCACGCCTTGACAAGAAATGTGAAGCTCCCCACTATTCACCTGCTTTTCTAGTCTCTCAGCCTACCCTGACTCTGTCATTACTCAGGCGGCACAGCGATTATCTTGCAAGCCAGTTGGGCAGGTATGCCGCCAGATGTGCTCTGACATGTTGGCGCTAGTAGAACTTATTCCAGAACCCTCCAAGCCTCACGCTTTGAAGATCCTGCAGGAGGGAGAGAGAGAGAGAGGTGCATCAGAAATAATACACTGTGCAGCGGACATTGCGTGTACAGGTTTTCGACAGCTCGCAATAGGGGCAGTCTGGCAAAGAAATGTTTTGCTTCAATGCTATGTCTTTCGCAAGGAGGTTCAGACTTCAATACTTCACTTGCCTTTTGATTGAGGATCCCTTCTGGCCAGCATGTTGATGAGGCACTGCAGACCATCTTAAAGGACACAGATACTGCCCGCACCCTCTGGATATAGAATCACAGCCTTTTTGTGGTGCCGAGGACGTAGATCCACGTCCTTTTTTCAAGGGAGTTCCATCCAGTATTGGCTTCTACAATCAGAACCAACTGCGTTACTCAAATCACACGCAGTCACATGGGCAAAGTACCAACAGGTCCTATATAGAAAATCATCGTACAGCCGAGGCAACTCTTCTAAGAAAGAATAGATTACCTTGAACCCACCTTTATTCCCTCTAAAGACGTCGGAGGTCTAATATCTCACTTTTATTCCAATTGGTCAAAGGTGACAGAGGACCGTTGGGTTTTTAAACGTCATGCCCAAGGGCACACTCTAGAATTTGTCAAATTCCCTCTTTTTACACCTCCAAAGGGACCTCCACCTTCTCATCTACGGGAGTCGTTTGCACAAGTGTCTATATGGATACAAACAGGGACCGTCTGAGTGGTTCCGAATCTCCAACAGCGTTAGAGTTTACTCTCAGTTCCTCATCAACAAGCAAATCAGGAAAGAAGCGCATGATTTTAGATCTTTGCGCAAACTTTACAAATGTTGTACCTTAAGAAAGTCCTAAAGTTCTTATGCCAGAACGACTTTATAACTACTCTCAACCTCCAGGATGTCTATTTTCATGTGCCAATCCTTCCTAAGTACAGGAAGTGGCTACGCTTTACAATAGGTACAAAACATTTTCAATTAAAGTCCTACCTTTTGGACTTAGGTCCGCTTCACGTGTCTTTACGTAGATCCTGGCACCAGTGGCAGCCTATCTACGTCTGCAAGGCATGCAAATTTATCATTACTGAGACAACTGTATAATAATGCTCGCTCTTATTTACAAGCAGTCCAGCACACCCAGACTTGTCAGTCACTGTTTCAAAACCTGGTTTTCAATAAATCATGACAAGTCCCAACTAGTACTAGCTCCGATATGAACGTTTCTCGGAGCATCAATCAATACAAACCTAGCAAGGGTGTTTGTCTCACACGAACGACGGGCCTGCAGCTCCCACTTGGTGTTTCTTCTACGTACAAAGAAGTCTGTTTCAGTAGATCCTCAAAGACATTCCTGGCCACAGCCTCCACCTGCATCCCGTTGGTTCCCAACTAAAGATTACACATGAGCAAATTGCTAGACAAGCAGTGGTTGCAGGTCTCCAGTTCAGTCGAAGATCTCATTCAAATCACTCCTCGGATGCAAGAGGCCTTTTTGTTTGGTGGGTCCAAGAAAGAAATTTGTAGAAGGTGTGTGCGTTTCCTTCAAGAAGCGCCAAATTACACAATCACCACAGACGCATCCCTCGAGGGTTGGGGAGCATATCTTCAAGGGCTGAAGGTCAGCGTGAAATGGAACCCTCAACAAGAGGCTTGGCACATAAATCTGCGAGAGCTAGGTGCCATCTTCCTAGCCCTCAAATCCTTTTGTGCAATCATTCAAGGGGCCACAGTATTGGTTCGCACAGACAATACTTCAAGTATGCATTACTTAAACAAACAGGGAAGAACGAGGCTGGTTCTTCTATCTCAGGAAGCCCATGAGATATGGGCTTGGGTGGTACGACACAGGTTCAATCTCTTGGCTGTTCATGTGCCGTGAGTTGCAAATGTGCTGGCGGACACCCTCAGCAGGTCAACGGTGTCCAACCACGAATAGGAACTTCATCAGCCAACGGCAGATCGAATCTTCCAGCAGTGGTGTCATCCCGATCCGGACCTCTTTGCGACAAAAAAGAACAGCAAATGCCTGTTTCTTTGCAAGCTGGCATCCCCACAGGGACTCGCAGGGGAAGGCTTTTTCGATAAACTGGTCTCAAATATATGCTTACGCCTTTCCTCCGATACCTTTGGTTCCGAGAGTTATCCTGAAGATGAAGAAAGAGCCGTGTCGCTTGATTCTCATCGCCCCCAGGTGGCCTCGCCTATACTGGTTTACCGAACTTTCTTCTCCTCTGAGTGCGATCCAATACAGTTTCGACCAATACCGAATCTCCTCTCCATTCAGAATGGTCAAATTTGCCATCCAAATCTGGCTTCTCTAAAATTAGCAGCTTGGAAAAGAATCTGCATTTGGCATTAATCTGCTGGGGTTCACCCATTTCATGCAATGCCGGACCAAATATTACCTTTTTTCTTGCACTTGGCAAGATCAGGCTTATCTCATGCAACGTTGAAGGTCTTTTTGGCAGCCATTTCAAGGTAACGTCAGGATGGGTCCACCTCTCTTTATTCTTCAAGAATACAACAGTTCTTTAAGGGACTATTCAGAATGTTTCCTCCTGTACGTCGTCCGCCTCCATCATGGCATTTTAATGTAGTATTAGCGCAGCTCAGGTGCCACCCATTTGAGCCAATTCACAGGGTGTAGTTCAAATTCCTAGCATAGAACGTTTCCCTTTTGCTAGCATTAATTTAATCTAGAAGAGTCAGTGATGTTCAAACTTTCATCGTCAATTCACCTTTCTTACAATTCACGTCCAATTCTGTGGTGCTATGTACAAACCCAAGGTTTATGCCTAAGGTGCCTTCGGATTTTCACCTGAATGAACCAGTCATCTTAAAGATGTATTTTCCTAATCCGCAATCCCCTGCGGAGAGGGCATTACATACCCTTGACATCAGAAGAAGTTGAAAATTCTATTTGCAAAGGACCTCTGCCATTCGCAAATCCGATCAGCTGTCTATTGCCTATGGAAAGATACGGCAAGGACAAGCAGTGTCTAAACAAACCATAGCTAGATGGATTTCTGCAGCTATTGACTTTTTCCATCTTCAAGCTGGAAGTCCTTTACAGAAAATTCCAAGAGCTCACTCTGCAAGAGCTGTTTCTTCCTCGACTGCTCTTTTCGCTGGAGATCCTCGTCCGCAAATCTGCAGAGCAGCGACCAGGTCCAGCAGACATACTTTCACCAGGCATTATTGTTTGGATGCTGCCAGCGAGGCTGATACGTCAGTGGGTCAAGCGGTTCTACGCAATCTTTTGAGATAAGATGAGCCTCTGTTTTCCCTCCTCTGTACTGCTTTCCAGACACTTATTCCATGCCTAATTTGGGTGCATTCTCATGTGATTGCAAGTTTTTTCATGCATATATGAATGTTGACATTTTATTATGTGAATGTATATACTTGCTATGTACAAACTTATGTTACGAATAACGTCTTCCAAGCATTATTTCGGTACTGCTATCTACTCTGATTCAGGTATGTGAATCTATGAAAGACACCCTAATACTGGAGAAGAACAATAGTTACTTACCTGTAATCTGTGGTTCTCCGGTATTGGTGTCTTTCATAGATTCACATGTAACCCGCCCACCTCCCCTCTGAGGCTCTTTAGGCTAGGATGTTTTTAGCTTCACTCCTGTGCGAGAAAATCTGAGAACCTGAGCCTCTGGGGAGAACATTCTGGTGGGTGCTGTTGCCTGATTGGCTGCAGTTTGGTCTATACATAATGACTAGGATAGAGTGTGGAAGTTTTTACTCTTGTAGCTTGGGCTACTTTACTTCCTGGTTGGTTGTTACCAAGTTTTTCTAAGGATATTATTGCATATTACTGCTTTTTATATACCGTGGGACTCCCACTCCGACGACTGGGAATGATTCAGGCATGTGAATCTATGAAAGACACCAATACTGGAGAACCACAGATTATCCAGTATTTGGGTGTCTTTCATAGATTCACATGCCTGAATCATTCCCCGTCGCCGAGACGGGAGCCTCCGGTACATAAAAAAGTAATGTCCTAAGGACATACATAGAGAATATAGTCCGAAGGGCCTCCCCTTTGGGGCCTTTCCACGTCCTTATGTAAAAAGGACCGAACTCTCATCGTTAGCCAATCAGCTCCGACCTCCCTCTAGAACCTTCCCGGGAGGAGCCTCAGTCCCTCAGATTTTCTACCGCACGTTGTGCTAGGACACTCCTCCTAAGAAGGCGCACAGGAAACCTTCGGAGGCACGTTCCACCACCTCCTCCGTGTCTGTTAAGGACGGCCAGAGGTTCAAGAAACCCGCTCCATCTACTAAGCGGACCACCTCGGTCTCGACCACTGTGTCGACCACTACGGCCTCATCGCCCTCCGCGACGGCCACAACGACCACCACTGCGTCCTCAGGCGCACCGGTCTCCTCGACCATTCCTCCGAAGCCTTCGTCCAAGACTAATACCGGACCATCGCCACTATCTGCGTCATCGTCACCTAAGAGGTCCAAATCTAAAGGTACGCCTTCGCCGAAGACATCTCATACCGAAGGATCGTCACCTAAACGGTCGAGGTCAAGTTCAAAGGGTCCGCCTTCACCCAAGAAATCTCAAGTCGAAGGCCCTACCACCAGTAAGTCGGCGATTCACTTATCCCCGCAGAATTTGATGCCATCGACACTAACGGAGGCGTTCAAGTCACCAACACACACGGCGGGCGCGCCATCTTCACGCACGTCGTCGGAAGAGACCCCGGCGCCATCTTGGAAAGAATCTAGATTGGTCGAAGTCTCCATTCACTCGATTCCAACTTCCTCGGTTCCCCCAACGGTAGAGTTGGCACCCGAGCAAGAGCAGGTGACACTACAGAGTGAGGAGTCCGACGAGGAAAACCAGGACGTTCACGAGGACCAGGACGAAGTTATGTATCAGGAACGCTCCTTGAACATCAACACGGAGAACACCCCGATGATCTGTTTGCCCCTGTCTCTGGTCAACGATTTGCGCTCCCTGGTGCGGGACTATAAACAACGGTTCCCGGATGCCGACAGCGGAACCCAGGTGCCGGTCACCCAAGCGCAACCGTCGGCCTCGCGCCCTTCCGCTCTCCAGGCCCGTCCTCGGAACCAACCCCAGCCTCGCACTCGGCCCCAGCCTCAGGTGGAGGACTCCTCGGAAGGCGAGGAGGAGGAGACGGACTTGGAGGAAGGCGAAGTGCAAGACGTTGACTCGGACCACAGAGACGACGATGCCGATGCTGCGTCATCACACCATTCGTCTACCCCGGCATCCCCGCGACCGCGCCAATCTGAGACGGCGGACGTTGGGGGTTTCCACAAACTGGTGGACAGGGCAGCAAAGAGGTTTCACATGGCGGTGGAATCCACGGAAACGGAATGCTTCCTCCATGATTTCAAGGAGCACAGCCAGAAATTGGCCAAGTCTATTCCACTTATAGACTTTCTGTGGGAGCAGGGCAAGAAGCTGATGCTTACGCCTGCCTCGGTGCCTGCGGTGGTTCCGCGCCTAGACAAAAAATATAAGGCCCCGATCACCGCACCAGCCTGCCTGACCGGCCACCCCAAACCGGACTCGGTTGTGACTCAGGCGGCCCAAAAGCAATCCCGCAACCCCTCCTCGCCGCTTTCCGCACCCCCAGACAAGGAAGGAAGGAAACTGGACACCATAGGCAAACGGTTCTCTACCACGTCCGCCATGACCATCAAAGTGGCGAATTCCATCGCCCTACTTGGGCGCTACAACCGCCAGCTATGGGAAGACATAGCCCCCTATCTGCAAGGCCTGCCATCCACGGTCCAGGATGAAGTGAAAGCTCTCCTAGCGGAAGGACAAAACTCCGCGGCTGAAATCATCGACTGCGCCATCGACGCAGCCATGACGGGATTCCGCCAGTTGGCCGGGGCTGCCGTGCTCCGCCGCCAAGGCTGGCTCAAAGCAACGTCCTTTCGACAAGAGGTCCAATCTAAGGTGCTGGACATGCCGTTCGATGGTCAATTTCTCTTTGGGGAGAAGATAGACGAAGCACTCCAGGCTATCAAGAAAGATACCGATACGGCGAGGGCTCTGGGCTCCCTCCAGTCCCGGAACCAGTCCTTTCGGGGGGGCCGCTCCAGAGGTCAGTACTCCTACAGAGGTTCCTACCAAAATCGGTCGTCCTACTCCTACGGCAACAGGAACCAGCCCCAGCACAAACAACAGACCCGACAGTCGTCCTATGGGAGGTCGTCCTTCAGAGGCAAATCCGCCAAGAAGGGCACAGGCGGCCGCCAGTGACCATTTACTCCAGCCAGTCCCACCACCATCTCAATCCTTTCGAATTGGGGGAAAACTGACCCACTTCCTCCAAAATTGGCGAAAAATCACTACGGATCGGTGGGTACTACAAATAATTCAATTTGGACATTCCCTCGAAATGGTCAACACCCCTCCCAACACTCCTCCGCTGAAGCGTGCTCACAAACGCCTGCACCTCCTTCTCAAGGAAGTATCCGCCATGTTGGTCAAAGGAGCCATCGAAAGAGTCCCAGAGTCCCAGAAGGGGAAGGGTTTTTATTCCCACTTCTTCCTAGTCCAACAGAAAGGGGACAAATGGAGGCCGATCTTAGACCTCCGGGCGCTCAACGCCTTCCTGCGGAGTCAATCCTTCCGGATGGTCACAATCCAGGAGATCCTGGGGGCGCTGGAAAGAGGAGACTCGATGGTCTCCCTGGACTTACAGGACGCCTACTACCATATCCCCATCCTCATACAGCACAGGAGGTACCTACGGTTCGAAATAGCAGGCAGACATTACCAGTTCAAGGTCTTGCCATTCGGCCTCAAATCTGCACCACGTATCTTCACGAAGTGCTTGGCACCGGTGGCAGCCTTCCTGCGACAAAGGGGTCACCAGGTATTCCCCTACCTGGACGACTGGCTGGTGAAGGCGCCTTCCCCGGAGGGCGCGACTGCTTCCTCCAACGCCTGCAGCGCTCTTTTTCAACAGCTGGGTCTGACGATCAACCTCAAAAAATCCTGCACTACTCCATCAACGAGGATCACCTTCCTGGGGGCTACCTTGGACACGAAGCGCGCAAAGGCTTTCCCCTCGGAGGACAGGACCAACAAAATACTGTCTCTGGCCGCGGCTGTGGCCAAGAAGTCTCGCATCAAAGTCCGGACATTCACCTCCTTGCTAGGGATGATGTCCTCCTGCATTCTCCTCATACCACACTGCAGGCTCCGCATGCGTCCCCTGCAGGAGGCGCTGGCGAGACAATGGAAACAGAGTTCCGGCTCCTTCGAGGACATTATCACAATCACACCGGCCATCACAAAGGCCCTTCTGTGGTGGAGAAACCGGACACACCTGACGGCCGGCTTGCAGTTCCTCCTGCCGCCGGCACCTCTGGTCATCACGACAGATGCCTCACTGGAAGGCTGGGGCGCGGTTCTGTTGGACCTTCGAGTCAGCGGCAAATGGGACGCCCAAGAGAAACAACTACACATCAACCTCTTGGAACTGAGGGCAGTGTATCTGGCTCTGCAGGCATTCCTGCCACGTATCGGAACTTCCCCGGTGCTCGTCAAAACGGACAACACCACGACGATGCACTACCTGAACAAACAGGGGGGAACGCGATCTCTCTCTCTCTCAAGAGAATCGCAAAAAATCTGGAACTGGTTGGTGGCACACGGGCTCTCCCTCAAAGCGGAGTACGTTCCCGGGAAGGACAACACTATCGCGGACGCCCTCAGCAGACAGACCTCTCTCTCCCACGAATGGGAGCTGAACGGCGACACGGTGGCCCACGTCTTCTCGCAATGGGGGACCCCGAAGATCGATCTCTTCGCGACGGCAGGGAACGCCAAATGCCCAAGCTACGCAAGCTGGCATCCCCAACGGGGGTCGCTGGGAAATGCTTTTTCCATCGGCTGGTTCAGCGTGTTTGCGTACGCTTTTCCTCCGTTCCCGATGATACCGAGGCTCCTCCGGAAGATGAAGACGGAGCCGTGCACCCTGATCCTGATTGCTCCGTACTGGCCGAGACAACACTGGTTCTCGGACCTGCTTCGCCTTTCCATCAAGCCCCCGATTCACCTGCGACAACTCCCGAACCTCTTAACGATGTCCGGAGGCCAGGTACACCACCCGAACCTCCGTTCGCTCAAATTATCGGCCTGGCTCCTGAGCACCGAGAGTTCGGAGACCTAGAGATCCCGCAGGACTGCAGGGCCGTACTAGCCAAAGCGAGGGCGGGCAGCACGAACAAGACCTACTCGCTGAAGTGGAAGAGGTTCTGCTTGTGGTGTTCGGAACAAGGCTTACACCCTCTCCGGGTCACCCCAGTACAGCTGCTACCATACCTCCTCCACCTGGCTCAATCGGGGCTGGCTCACGCCTCCATTAAGGTTCATCTGGCTGCGATTTCTAGATTCACCAGGACCTCATCTGGACCTTCCCTATGGTCCAGTCGACTGATAAAGCAATTTCTGAAAGGGCTCTACAGATCCTTTCCGAGGCCTCGGAAAGTCCCTCCGACCTGG
The DNA here is from genome assembly GCF_964263255.1 of Lissotriton vulgaris. Classification (NCBI taxonomy): domain Eukaryota; kingdom Metazoa; phylum Chordata; class Amphibia; order Caudata; family Salamandridae; genus Lissotriton; species Lissotriton vulgaris. The sequence continues at coordinate 607,386,468 of NC_141695.1, forward strand.
CAATTGAACTTGGTGCTCAACCAACTAATGAAACACCCTTTCGAGCCCATACACCGGGCCACTCTCAAACATCTCTCATGGAAGACGGCACTCCTGCTCGCCCTGACGTCGGCCAGACGAGTCAGCGAACTTCAAGCGCTGTCTATTCAGGAACCGTATCTCCAATTCAGGCACGACCGAGTGGTACTCAGGCCCAACCCTAAATTCATTCCTAAAGTGCCGTCAGACTTTCATCTGAACGAACCAATTGTACTCAAGTCATTTTTTGCAAACCCTTCCACAGCGGCAGAAAGGGCGCTGCATTCCTTGGACCTTAAAAGGTGTCTCAAATTCTACTTGGACAGGACCAAAGAGGTCAGGAAGTCTTCTCAACTCTTTGTAGCCTACAGCAACCCGCGCAGGGGTTTGCCCTTGACAAAACAGAGCATCTCCCGCTGGATTTCTTCAGCGATTGCTTTCTGCCATGATCAGGCCGGACGGCCTTTGACGGACCGAGTGGCTGCCCACTCTACCAGAGCGATGTCAACGTCAGCGGCGCTCTTCGCTGGAGTGACGATCCTGGACATCTGCCGAGCGGCGACCTGGAAGTCCCCGCACACCTTTTCCAGGCACTACTGCCTGGACATCGAACTGCAGAAGGACGCTGCAGTGGGACAAGCGGTGCTGCGCCATCTCTTCCAATAAGGTGAGCCTTACCTCGTCCCGCCATCCAGGTATGCACATTCTTCATGGGTTTTTTCTGCTATATGCATGACTGTATATTGCCATGTTTTTCTCACGTTGTCTGTAATTTATGCAGGCCTGCTGGTTGTGAGAATGTGCTTTACCACTATGCATGTATAACTGCTGGCTACTCTGATTCAGGCATGTGAATCTATGAAAGACACCCAAATACTGGATAAGAAATGCGTTACTTACCTGTAACAGCAGTTATCCAGTATTGGTGTCTTTCATAGATTCACATGCAACCCTCCCGCCTCCCCGGTAAGGACTCACGTACCTCTATGTCTACATTGCGACACCCTATCTGGGTGCGTACGAAAATCTGAGGGACTGAGGCTCCTCCCGGGAAGGTTCTAGAGGGAGGTCGGAGCTGATTGGCTAACGATGAGAGTTCGGTCCTTTTTACATAAGGACGTGGAAAGGCCCCAAAGGGGAGGCCCTTCGGCCTATATTCTCTATGTATGTCCTTAGGACATTACTTTTTTATGTACCGGAGGCTCCCGTCTCGGCGACGGGGAATGATTCAGGCATGTGAATCTATGAAAGACACCAATACTGGATAACTGCTGTTACAGGTAAGTAACGCATTTCTTACAGGTAAGTAACTATTGTTCTTCTTTCCACAGTCAGTATGATGGCTTTCAAAAGACCTTCCTCCTACTGCCAGGCAGTTCTTGAGGTCTTCTGTATGTGGTTGCCTCTGGAACGAAGTCTTGTGCTGGGCTTTACCTTTGTTTTCTGCTTCGGCGAAGAGCTTGAAGTGTAGACGTCCCTGGAAGCTCCTGGCTGTAGCCTCCAAGCTGCGGTGAAAGATGCTCCTGGCGTGGAGTGCTCGTGTCCGGCCTGCAGCCGGCTTTTGCAAGACGTATAGCTTGTCACTACTTCAGCAGTGCGCCACTGGATCCGCGCTGCAGTCAGAGATGGTTTGTTCTAAAGTCAGTTAACGCAGGAGCAGGACTTAACCTCGTAGACGGCAGAGACGCAAAGGGGGGGGCCTTTAGTGCTTGAAGTCCCCGCATTAACAGGCCGCTCATAAGCGCCTTTAAATATCTAAATAGTACATTGGCAGAGTCGATCTAGCATCACTCCCTTTAAGCCCGGGTTTCTGTTTTCTTCCTTTTCAGAACTTCTGTAAAAGTAGATCAGGTGAAATCCAGCGCTCCCGGAAGGGTGAAGGCACGGGCCTCATGAGTGGGATTGTGGCATGTCATTGAGTTTCCTGAGCAGAGCGCTTAGATCCTGGACATGAGTGAGTGCCTTTGCATTGGGTAATGTAGCAGCACCTAGTATTTTGGACGCATGGTGCCCGCAGGAGCGCAGTTTGAAGCTCGGTTTAAAAACACGTTGTTATTTTAAAACACAAAGGTGAAAAGCGGAAATGCAAAGACTGCTCCCTCCCTTCGGGCGTCCTCCTAGGGTGCATGCGACACCCTCCCCGTCGCCTCCGTTTATGTGCATGGTGGTGTGGCCCATAGTTAAAGCGTTGAGGACATTGAAGAACTGCTTCAGACGGGTTACGTGCACCCAGAGTCCATTGCGCAGACCCCCTAAAACGTGCTTGTGTTTCGGGAGCGTTATCTTCGTTATGCCGGTAGCTTGAATGTGATTGGCTAGGGTCTGGGTGACTGACCCTAACCAGGGCCTAGGGGAGGCCATTGGCATCTGTTTTGGTACTCACGAGTATCATTTGACTTGGGATTCAGTAGCACCATGTGCCCATGACTCGGGCTGAAAGACCAAGTCACAACGGGGCTCTGTTTTCCCTCTGCCCTCTCACCTGGGCCCTCTGGTCTGAGTCTGACTCAAGTGCCGAAAGCGTGCACGGCCAGGTATGGCACAACGTGTCCAAGCCATGATGAAGACTTTTACCAGCAGAGAGGACCACACACCGCTGGCAGTCAGCGGACCCCGAAAACTATGCACAAGTTTCATAACTGAATCTTTAGAGACAGGAAAGATGCTTTTTGTCACTGCTTCCGCATTTGGAGAGCTAGCAAGAGTAACGCCAGCACCGCAAGTTTGAGCCAAATAATCTTGTAGTGGACACACCTAGACAGGTTGTTTCTCAGATGACTGCTTACACGTGAAATAATATGAAGTTAATGCTATCCTGTGTTGTAGAGAGAGGTCCTGCTCCGAGTATGATTAGAGATGTTCGTTTTACAAGATTCCTGCTCGGCCCGTCTATTCGACGGATCAAGTTCTTTCCCTACTCACAAAATACTGAGCTCTACTTAGGGTCACCCCACGCAGAGATTTCACAGAGCTGTCCGGTCATGCGACTCTTCCAGGTGTGGCATTGTTTCAAGTACTATGATTGGTTGGCTGTTTTCTGCCAGTCGCCCTACCCAAGGCAGCCCGTGACTGTCCCACATTGGGAGCGGCAGGAACGAACAGATAACCAGCAACATTTACTGCATTCCATTCCTGGGTATGGGGGGTGAGGAGTGGAGTGGAATCTCTTGATAGCTGGAATGTGCCATATTTAGCCAGAAAACCTTTCCTCACAAACCGTAAGTAAGGAGGCCACTAGGCTAGGGGTTCAAGGATGATTCGGAATCAAACCGCTAGATGGCAGGATCATGCAATGTTTGTGATTTTCAGACATTACATTCCAAAACTGTTGTTAAAGATAAGTAACGCACGTCTATATCAAATATCCTTATTTACAGACACTTGGGGATGTATTGTGAGTATCATTGTATTAAAGTGTACCTTTTTGACTTAATCACCCCCACTTTTTGCCTGGGTGCATGATGTGATTCCGACTAAAAGTGCACTGGGGTCCTGCAGGCCTAACACCCCAGGGTGCTGAATATTACATGTGAGGGCATACCTACATGAGCGGATATGTCCCTGTGCTGGTCAGTCCTATTACTGGCAGTACAAGTGATCAGGGAATCCATTTTAAAACAAGTACTGGACACTGGTGAAAACGAGTTCCCGAGCTACATGATGGCTTCACTGAAAATAGGGATATCAAACATGTCATATTGGTAAATCCACATTGATGCCAGTGTTGGAAAACCTACCAAACTCTTTGCTGACTGGTTTCTGCTTGTCTGTCACCTGAGGCACATTTCTGACCTCCTAGGGTGAGAGCATTTGCTCTCAGGAGGCCCAGATCAAAAGCCTGTCTGGGAAGATCCCCTAGGATGACTTTCTGATTAGCCTAATTGGCTGGTGAGCTTAAAGAAGCTGCAACCTTTGAAATGTGAATCTGGCTCTCCTCACAAGAGAGGAAGCCACCCCCATGTCCAGAGTCTCCGTGGCACCTGGACAGGCAGGAAAATTAGCTAGTCAGGTAGGCGAAGTCACCTCCGGGCTAGTACCACCCCTAAGGTGGGCTACTGTGATGTGGACAGGGGCGTAGGAGACACTAGAATTCTGGGGGGGACAGGGACAACCTTGTGGACTTTCCATTGACCCTATACAAATCACCGCCTGTTAAACAAATACAGTCGCAGTTTTGAAGTGAAATATTGAGAAAAACAGGCATGTAATCACAGTTTGCATGTATGCTTTATTGTTATTTACATTCACATAGTAATCAGACCAAATGTTAAAAAAACATGTATATGAATCTTGCATCTTCATGCACTAAGTAAAAAAGGTCGCTGACTTCGGGTTAGGGCGTCATGTTTGTAAGTGCAATATGGTTTGAAAAGTACCTGTTGTTGCATTCCTGGTCTCCAGCAATTTTCAGGCAACAATAAAAATGTGAAGATAACTTCGGTGATTAATGGTCTTTTTTAAGAGAGATCAGAGGTCTGACTACTGGAAGTTTTGTCTCATGGTAAGGTAGCCACAATGTGTTAATATGCCTGCTACAAAGAATGTGTACCACGTAGATCACAAAATGCATATAATGTAAATCGGTCAGTGAGTTACTGATTTTGTCTGAGAGATTCTATTGCTATTTGCAGTTTATAAGTTAAAATCCTAACATTGAACAGTGAGCTATTAACCGTCATCAAAGAGCTGCATGAAAACTGCAAGGTATAGATTAGAACGTTATGATTTTTACCCAGTCTTTCGTTATCCTAAGGTTGGAAAATGGGTTCATTAGGATGGAAATCAATTCTGATTATTAAAGAGAACCTCCAACCATTGTGCTATGTTTTAAATTCTGGGGTTGTGCTTCTCTAGTGTTGCAAAGCCATTTGTGCCCTGGGCAATCCCCAACTTTTTGCTGACTGGTACTGGTGGAACCTCACCTTGACCCTGGCCTCTGCCTAACCAGGCCCAGGGCCAGTGTTATGTTGAAAGAAACACTTACAAATACAGTAAAAACACCTACATACACTAGGGTGCACTATGGGTTAGGGTAGACCTCCATGATTGGCATGACCTCTCCAATACGGCCCTAGTACATAATAGGGCATGAGGATTGAAACTACCTTGAAGTCCCTAGTATATATTAGGGCATAGTGGTTTAGAGGCCAGCAGCCCTTCCTGCACTTGCATATGTGCACTGCTGTAGCCTGAGGTCAGTTTAAAAGCAGGCCCGCGTTGGAGGACTGCTTTTAAAATGCAAATTGTGCCCAATCTTGACTTTTGGGTTTGGGGAATTTGCAAATTGATAAACTACAATGGTGAAGTGATTTGTCGACTACATGGAGTCTCTCGACTTAAAAACTAATTTTAAGAAATTTTTTATCATGTCCTGTGGCCCTAACAAACGACAGTTAAACAGTATCTCGGTAGGCGCAGATAAATTGTGGTCCACCAACAATTTTCCCTACTTAGGGGTGGCCTTTGCTGCGAACAACTCCTGGACTGAGCACATTGCTTACTCCAGGGGTAGGTTCTCAAAGGCCATTAATTCAATCCTTAGCCTACCCCGCTCTAAGAACACTGGCACTTTATCTGCTGTTTTGAAAATTTATAAAGCCCTGTGTTCTCCTGTTGCCACCTATGGCGCGGAGATTTGGGGTGTGGCTAAATGCGGACCCATACAACTGGAGGAGAATCGATTTCTCAGGAAGATACTTTGTCTTCCTATTTCTACTGCACAATATGTTTGTCATAAGGAGTTAAATTTGAATTTTATCGAAGACCTTCATTCGTGCCTGCCCCGCCTTGTTTTGGCTTTCCATTTGGAATAATCCGGCGGCATCACTTACCAGGGATATTATTACTGATTGTTGGAACTGTGATAAATGTCTGGATATTCCCTGGCTCTCTGGAGTGTATAATAGTCTTTGTAGCATTAACTATGGGAATGTTTTTACTAAGCACATTGCAGATAATCTCCCACCCAAAAATGAAATAAGAATTGCTTTATACACACTATTTGCTGAAGAAAGATCAAACCAGGAATCCTTTAAGACCACTGTTTCTACATATCTGGCTTCTGACTTTTTAACTTGGACCATTCCTCACTATCTGACACTTCCGATGAGCCATTGGGTGCGGGAACTACTATTCCGTTTAAGGGCAGGCTCAATCAAATTTGTACTTTGTTTTCCCCTTGGCCATCAGAAAGATCTTGATTCCCTCCTGTAGGAAGGTGGCTACCTGACTATGGTTACCCCAGATTTTTTTGCCTGTGTTTAGCTGGTTTTCGACTTAGTTGGCCTGGTTCCCTGCTAATCAGGGCCCCAGGCTATCTGCTCTCTCTGTAAAATGGATTCCATGTACCCTAGGTGCATAACTAGATTGGCTTGGGTCACCTTATCAGCCCCTGTACAGAGCACTATAGGTGCCCAGGGCATAGGTGCATCCAAGGCCTACCAGGGGCTGCAGCATATCTTTTGCCACCCCTGGCTGGCTATCTAAATTGACACAACTGGCTGATCACTCAGCTGGGGCAAGTGGGTGTAATCACCCCTTGCTTAGATATAGTATACCTATATCTAAACCTATATCTGGACACATATATAGCCTGTAAGCCACTCCTATGGAAGGCCTCATCAATCCTGGAGGCAGAGTGCGTGGTTTTATGTGAGATGGTGCTCTGGCATGAGCTGAGCCTGTCTGCAGCTGTCGGGAACAACTCCCTAAGCTGATCCGGGATAATGCCATACCATATACTCTTAAGCGCATTATAATCCTCGCGGTTATATAGCAACTTTGGTTTGGCTTTATCAAAACATGTCGTGTAAGGTGTCATACGAATTGGAATACTATCCCCTCGCCAGTTCTGGCGACGGGGATAGCATTCCACCCTTCTAGAGGGAGAAGACATGTTACTTTACTGAAACGCGGTTGATTTAAAATGAGCCTCAGATCCACAAAATGGATGCCCCTGCCACAGACACGGGTCTGACCTCCTGCTGCTGACCGAAACCCGGCAGAGGAGGCCTGGACAAAGAGTTTCCTGTCACAGGGCGGTGTCAAACCACCCCAGACAGGAGATAGTGGATTGGAGTAGGGAGGTTTCAATGAAACCAGACACTGCCTGGGGAGCACAAGGCTGCCCCTTGCAGGATCCGGCCAAACCGGTTCTGGGGCCTCCCAGCCCCTGTCCCAGCGCGGCCAGGATCAAAGGAGAGGGGTGTAACCACCCCCTTCCTGGGTCCCACCCATAGGAGGGGACCTAGCAGGATGTCCAACCCCCTAGATTCGAATAAGAGGGGGAGCAGTCCCAACGGACCTCAGATCATCCTGAAGAAACATAAGAAACGAAATCTGGACCCTTCGACTTTCTACACGACGTGAGAAGACTGAAGAATCTCCCTTGTGGTCAAGGAGTGACCACCCTGTGCAAACAGGCACCATCCAGCCCTCGACCCTTGCTTTGTTGCAGTTCCCGCCGGAACTCGAGCGACAGAGATCGACGAGATCAAGCTTGCCTGCCTTCTACCTGCCCGATCCACAGTCCCTGCAGAGCTGAGACCCGTGGAGGCGACCGGAAGCGTGGGGCACGCCATCTTGAAAAGGCCACGAGACGCTGACCGTGCGGCCCACGAGTGACCCTCGAAGCTGTACACCGGGGTTTGAGAAGCCCCAGCCCCGAGCTCCACTTGCACCAAAGCTCACCCCTCCACACTCGACGAGTGCTGCGTGGGGCCCTTCTGCTTGTGTGCGCTCGACGCGTTGGCCCGGTCACTTGCCAGCTGGCTTGTGGCCCCTGTGCCGACGAACTTCGAAATACGACTTGCTTTTCTGGTTGCTCCAGATCTGCACCCGCTCCTGTGAAAAGGAGCACCCACTCTGACCCTCCTGGTTCGAGTGATAAGCAATCTCCCGGTTCCGCGTGGATTGCTTTTGCCAAGTGCTGTTTGCTACAATCTTCAAGCCGACGGTGCTGACGGCGAGAGCCTACGTGGGACAGATCGTGACCTGCTCCTGGACGTCGCAGATGCCCCAGAGCCCACGTGACAGCGGAGAGAAGCCTATCGACAACCGCCTGATTGCGCCCGACATTGCCTGGTTCCGTCCTGGTTCCACCCTGGTCACTGCTGAGTGACCCAGACTCTGTCCCCTCTGCTTTCAGGTACTTTTCTACATCGATCCACCCTTGGATCGCACCGGACACTTCTGCTTCACAGCGCCTGCAGCTGCAACAGCTCCAAGCACCCAGAACCTGCGAGACAGAACCCGACGCCACTTCGACCCTGTGCACCCACGGCCTGTGGGTGAGGTAACTTTGCAACGCCGGTGTCTTTACACTGGTACACACCTCTAGGGTCTGTGTCTAAAGTTTTGTGTTCCTAGGTTCAGCGGAAGTATCTTTTTATTCACTTTAACTGACTTTTACGCACCATTGACAGTGCATTGGTGCGCGCTGCACTTTCCGTGCTGCATCAGTCTCCTGTGGGCTACTCCCGACTTCTTCATTGCTTGTCCTGACTGCTCCCAGCGAATCTCTAGGCCCTAGGCCTAACCATTGTTCGTAAAGTGTTACTTATACCACTTTTTTGATATATGGTCTGAGTGGCCACCCGCCCTCATCCATAAACGTGCAACTTTCTATGTGTAACAGTGCTTTTGATTTAACGCTTGTGCCCCTTTCCTCATAAAGAGTACTGGGGAGTAATTTAGTAATAAATACATATATTTTTATAATATATACTTGTGTGGTGTCCTTTCATTTGATTACAGGATTGTATGTGGTAAAACAAGCTCGCTTAACACGACCTCTTAAGTTAAGCCTTTAAGGCTGCTTAGTCCATGCTACCACTAGGATAGCTTGTCTACAAGGTTGACTTACAACCTGACATCTTTGGGGTTTGTTTGGACTGATAACCAGTGGTTCCAGAATTGGAAACACTACCTATCAGGCCAACTTCTCACATTGGTGTGCAGCGGTGCGGATTTGAGCTTGCTGTTTGTTTTACCATTGCAATCTTTATCAAATTGAAAGATCACATCAAGTACCTCTAGGTACATATAAATCAAAAGCTTAGCATATTAAGTTCTACTGAACTTAGTAGTTGTAGATTAAAGGGATTAGCACACCCTGACTACAACTCACTAGCAAGGTACAGTAGGAAAACACTTAGTGTAGGTAAGTGCACCACTTACACCTCACTAGCAGTCATGTCTGATACAGAAAGAGCCTCAGGCTCTGCTCCTGTAATAGTTGATCCTATAGGGACAACATCCAGATATGACAACCTTAGCCACAAAGACCTGAGTGCCTTGTGCACAGCCAGGGGGCTAAAAAAGGGCAGAGGCCCTACCATTCCTTCCCTAATAGCTCTCCTAGAAAAGTATGACCTAGACAAGGTGAGTCAGACTCCCTTAGAAACAGAGGAAGGGATAAACTCCCCTGAGAATGAGGATCTTCAAGAAGGAATAGAGGAGGAAGAGGAAGACCCAGAAGAAGGCTCTGATGTAGATGAGCCTGAAGATCAGGATCAGGTGGGAAACCAGGTACAGGTTGCCAGGCTTAACCAGGCCAACTTGGACCTACATGGGAATGGAGGGGGCCAGCACCACTCCAGATCTCATAACCAAATTCTCCCAGGTAATAGAAGGGAGAGATCTCTGTCAAGGGACTCTCACCTTTCTAGTGCCTCAAGAGAATCTCAAAGAGGAATGACTTCCTCCCAGAGAAAAGAGCATAGGGCCAGGATGAGGGCTGTCCAACTCCAAATAGAAAGGGAAGAGGTAGCCTTGGCTCAAGCTAAACTTGCTTTAGCAAGAGAAAAAAAATTGTGTGGCTTAGATGCCACTGGTGGCAGCAAAATTCCTAAAGAGAAACCCAGGTCCTATGATAGTAGAAACCTGACAAAGATTGTGCCCCCCTATCAGGAAGGGGATGACATCCACAAATGGATGACTGCTCTGGAGAGAGCCTGCATGGTACAGCAGGTTCCTGAGGAACAGTGGGCAGCAATCTTATGGTACTCCTTTTCAGAGAAAGGGAGGGATAGGCTCCTCACTGTCAGACATGAGGATGCCAGCAATTACAAAGTCCTGAAGAGTGTTCTGATAGATGGGTTTGGCTTAACCACTGAACAGTACAGGTTAAAGTTCAGAGATACCCAGAAGACACAGACTCAGGACTGGACTGATTTTGTTGATTGTGCAACTAAGGCTCTGGAGGGTTGGCTGAATGGCAGCAAAGTACATGACTTCACAGGATTGTATAATTTGATTATGAGGGAGCAGATCCTTAGTAATTGTCAGAACCAGCTCTTACACCAGCACCTGGTGGACTCAGATTTGACCTCTCCCCAAGAATTGGGAAAGAGGGCAGATAAGTGGGTCAGAACCAGGATTAGGCCTAAGAATCAGGACAATAACCAGAAGAAGGAGTCTACCAAGCCTCAAGATAAGGGTGGGGATAAAAGTAAAGAAAACACTTCCCCAGGGCCCCAAAACTCCAAGAAGGGGGGTGGGTCCCAAGACACTTCTTCAACAGAGAAAAAGCCTTATTGCCATGCCTGTAAACAGGTTGGGCATTACAAAACAGACAGCTGTTGTCCCAAGAATGGCAATAAAGAAAACATACCTCCAAAGCCAGCTCCAACACCTCCTGTTACTGTCAGCAGTAATCCCCCAGGAAGTGGGAGCACACCCAGGAATCTGGGTGGGTTTACTTTTGGAGCCCAAGGGGACCCTGGCCTATCCAGGTCTCCATCCCCAAATGATCTTGTCTATGAGACTGGCATGGGGTTTGCCAACTTCTCTGTTTGCCCAAATACCTTGAGCAAATATAGGCAGGAACCCATCATCAATGGTTTGAAAGTTGAAGCTTTTAGAGACACAGGGGCTAGCATCACCATGGTGGCTGACTGTATAGTCCCCTCTAAGCAACTTTTACCAGGTGCCACATACCAGGTAACAAACATTGATGGCATCCAAACAAATCATCCCATGGCAGTAGTAAGTCTCAGCTGGGGAGGTGTCATTGGCCCAAAGAGAGTGGCAGTGTCACCAAACTTGCCTGTAGACTGTCTACTGGGTAATGATTTGGAAATCTCAGCCTGGGCTGAGGTTGAACAGAAAATCCATTCTAGAATGGTAAATTCCAATGGAAAGGTTAGTGGGGCTGTACTGGCTATGGCCCCAATTCAAGATGTCCTTCCTGAAAAGGTTGGTAGGGCTGAGCAACTCTCTGCCCCATCTTTACCAGAAGCTCTTCCCAGACAGAATAGCAAAGCTGTTATGATAACAGCAGAAACCCAAACTGAGTCTCCTCCTGAAAAGGTTGGTGGGGCTGTGATGGCCACAGCCCAAACTCAAACAGATATGTGTGTTGTGAAGCCTGAAATGATGGATCACTCCACCCAAACTGAGAGCATGGAGGAGGAAGAGAAATCTCCCCCTCACCAGACAGTAGGACAGGATCAGCCTCCTCAGGGAACTGATCTTACCCCTGATGAAGGAACTGCCCCAGAGGTTGTTAGGCCTGGCCTGACAGAGCCTCTGATGGCAGTGGACCCTTCTCAGGTGGGATCCAGTCTGGAGCAGGTAACCTGCCCCCCTCTACCTTGCCTCAGTCAGCCCAGGGCTGCAGAGGACAAGAAGGACAGTAAGACCCAGAGGGCCCCCTGTCAAATAAAGCACCCCCATCAACAGATTAGGGGCACCAAAACTAGTAGGCCTAGTAAGGTGAAAACTTTAAAAACTCCTGAGGGAGCCCCCTTAAATACAGTTAGGGACCTCCCACAGATGGATTCTGTTGGGCACAGCCAAACCTGGGACCCAAAGGGCCCAAACCTGAACTGTCCCTCCAGCAAGCCAAACAGAGGGACCCAGCCTCCAGCTTTAGGTAGCCAGAGGTTGACCCTGAGAGCTCAGTGCAACTCAGTTGAAGAAAGAAAGGCACATATGGTGGAAGATAATTGGAGGAAGTTGAGCCCAAAAATAGTGGAGCCTCACTTCAATACTCCATATCCAAACCAGCCTTTAACTTTGCATAAACACACCCAAGGTAGTGATTCCCTATGGTGGAGACCCTCTAATACCCCTAGGGTGAGGGACTGCTTAGTGGACCATGAGACAGGGGGTACCCTTGCTAGTGCAGGTACTTCCTTATATGGCCACTCAGGCAATAAAGGCTTACCTGGCCAAGGATAGCCTTATCTCCTTTCGTTTGGGGGGGGGTTATGTAGGAAGGTGGCTACCTGACTATGGTTACCCCAGATTTTTTTGCCTGTGTTTAGCTGGTTTTCGACTTAGTTGGCCTGGTTCCCTGCTAATCAGGGCCCCAGGCTATCTGCTCTCTCTGTAAAATGGATTCCATGTACCCTAGGTGCATAACTAGATTGGCTTGGGTCACCTTATCAGCCCCTGTACAGAGCACTATAGGTGCCCAGGGCATAGGTGCATCCAAGGCCTACCAGGGGCTGCAGCATATCTTTTGCCACCCCTGGCTGGCTATCTAAATTGACACAACTGGCTGATCACTCAGCTGGGGCAAGTGGGTGTAATCACCCCTTGCTTAGATATAGTATACCTATATCTAAACCTATATCTGGACACATATATAGCCTGTAAGCCACTCCTATGGAAGGCCTCATCAATCCTGGAGGCAGAGTGCGTGGTTTTATGTGAGATGGTGCTCTGGCATGAGCTGAGCCTGTCTGCAGCTGTCGGGAACAACTCCCTAAGCTGATCCGGGATAATGCCATACCATATACTCTTAAGCGCATTATAATCCTCGCGGTTATATAGCAACTTTGGTTTGGCTTTATCAAAACATGTCGTGTAAGGTGTCATACGAATTGGAATACTATCCCCTCGCCAGTTCTGGCGACGGGGATAGCATTCCACCCTTCTAGAGGGAGAAGACATGTTACTTTACTGAAACGCGGTTGATTTAAAATGAGCCTCAGATCCACAAAATGGATGCCCCTGCCACAGACACGGGTCTGACCTCCTGCTGCTGACCGAAACCCGGCAGAGGAGGCCTGGACAAAGAGTTTCCTGTCACAGGGCGGTGTCAAACCACCCCAGACAGGAGATAGTGGATTGGAGTAGGGAGGTTTCAATGAAACCAGACACTGCCTGGGGAGCACAAGGCTGCCCCTTGCAGGATCCGGCCAAACCGGTTCTGGGGCCTCCCAGCCCCTGTCCCAGCGCGGCCAGGATCAAAGGAGAGGGGTGTAACCACCCCCTTCCTGGGTCCCACCCATAGGAGGGGACCTAGCAGGATGTCCAACCCCCTAGATTCGAATAAGAGGGGGAGCAGTCCCAACGGACCTCAGATCATCCTGAAGAAACATAAGAAACGAAATCTGGACCCTTCGACTTTCTACACGACGTGAGAAGACTGAAGAATCTCCCTTGTGGTCAAGGAGTGACCACCCTGTGCAAACAGGCACCATCCAGCCCTCGACCCTTGCTTTGTTGCAGTTCCCGCCGGAACTCGAGCGACAGAGATCGACGAGATCAAGCTTGCCTGCCTTCTACCTGCCCGATCCACAGTCCCTGCAGAGCTGAGACCCGTGGAGGCGACCGGAAGCGTGGGGCACGCCATCTTGAAAAGGCCACGAGACGCTGACCGTGCGGCCCACGAGTGACCCTCGAAGCTGTACACCGGGGTTTGAGAAGCCCCAGCCCCGAGCTCCACTTGCACCAAAGCTCACCCCTCCACACTCGACGAGTGCTGCGTGGGGCCCTTCTGCTTGTGTGCGCTCGACGCGTTGGCCCGGTCACTTGCCAGCTGGCTTGTGGCCCCTGTGCCGACGAACTTCGAAATACGACTTGCTTTTCTGGTTGCTCCAGATCTGCACCCGCTCCTGTGAAAAGGAGCACCCACTCTGACCCTCCTGGTTCGAGTGATAAGCAATCTCCCGGTTCCGCGTGGATTGCTTTTGCCAAGTGCTGTTTGCTACAATCTTCAAGCCGACGGTGCTGACGGCGAGAGCCTACGTGGGACAGATCGTGACCTGCTCCTGGACGTCGCAGATGCCCCAGAGCCCACGTGACAGCGGAGAGAAGCCTATCGACAACCGCCTGATTGCGCCCGACATTGCCTGGTTCCGTCCTGGTTCCACCCTGGTCACTGCTGAGTGACCCAGACTCTGTCCCCTCTGCTTTCAGGTACTTTTCTACATCGATCCACCCTTGGATCGCACCGGACACTTCTGCTTCACAGCGCCTGCAGCTGCAACAGCTCCAAGCACCCAGAACCTGCGAGACAGAACCCGACGCCACTTCGACCCTGTGCACCCACGGCCTGTGGGTGAGGTAACTTTGCAACGCCGGTGTCTTTACACTGGTACACACCTCTAGGGTCTGTGTCTAAAGTTTTGTGTTCCTAGGTTCAGCGGAAGTATCTTTTTATTCACTTTAACTGACTTTTACGCACCATTGACAGTGCATTGGTGCGCGCTGCACTTTCCGTGCTGCATCAGTCTCCTGTGGGCTACTCCCGACTTCTTCATTGCTTGTCCTGACTGCTCCCAGCGAATCTCTAGGCCCTAGGCCTAACCATTGTTCGTAAAGTGTTACTTATACCACTTTTTTGATATATGGTCTGAGTGGCCACCCGCCCTCATCCATAAACGTGCAACTTTCTATGTGTAACAGTGCTTTTGATTTAACGCTTGTGCCCCTTTCCTCATAAAGAGTACTGGGGAGTAATTTAGTAATAAATACATATATTTTTATAATATATACTTGTGTGGTGTCCTTTCATTTGATTACAGGATTGTATGTGGTAAAACAAGCTCGCTTAACACGACCTCTTAAGTTAAGCCTTTAAGGCTGCTTAGTCCATGCTACCACTAGGATAGCTTGTCTACAAGGTTGACTTACAACCTGACATCTTTGGGGTTTGTTTGGACTGATAACCAGTGGTTCCAGAATTGGAAACACTACCTATCAGGCCAACTTCTCACATTGGTGTGCAGCGGTGCGGATTTGAGCTTGCTGTTTGTTTTACCATTGCAATCTTTATCAAATTGAAAGATCACATCAAGTACCTCTAGGTACATATAAATCAAAAGCTTAGCATATTAAGTTCTACTGAACTTAGTAGTTGTAGATTAAAGGGATTAGCACACCCTGACTACAACTCACTAGCAAGGTACAGTAGGAAAACACTTAGTGTAGGTAAGTGCACCACTTACACCTCACTAGCAGTCATGTCTGATACAGAAAGAGCCTCAGGCTCTGCTCCTGTAATAGTTGATCCTATAGGGACAACATCCAGATATGACAACCTTAGCCACAAAGACCTGAGTGCCTTGTGCACAGCCAGGGGGCTAAAAAAGGGCAGAGGCCCTACCATTCCTTCCCTAATAGCTCTCCTAGAAAAGTATGACCTAGACAAGGTGAGTCAGACTCCCTTAGAAACAGAGGAAGGGATAAACTCCCCTGAGAATGAGGATCTTCAAGAAGGAATAGAGGAGGAAGAGGAAGACCCAGAAGAAGGCTCTGATGTAGATGAGCCTGAAGATCAGGATCAGGTGGGAAACCAGGTACAGGTTGCCAGGCTTAACCAGGCCAACTTGGACCTACATGGGAATGGAGGGGGCCAGCACCACTCCAGATCTCATAACCAAATTCTCCCAGGTAATAGAAGGGAGAGATCTCTGTCAAGGGACTCTCACCTTTCTAGTGCCTCAAGAGAATCTCAAAGAGGAATGACTTCCTCCCAGAGAAAAGAGCATAGGGCCAGGATGAGGGCTGTCCAACTCCAAATAGAAAGGGAAGAGGTAGCCTTGGCTCAAGCTAAACTTGCTTTAGCAAGAGAAAAAAAATTGTGTGGCTTAGATGCCACTGGTGGCAGCAAAATTCCTAAAGAGAAACCCAGGTCCTATGATAGTAGAAACCTGACAAAGATTGTGCCCCCCTATCAGGAAGGGGATGACATCCACAAATGGATGACTGCTCTGGAGAGAGCCTGCATGGTACAGCAGGTTCCTGAGGAACAGTGGGCAGCAATCTTATGGTACTCCTTTTCAGAGAAAGGGAGGGATAGGCTCCTCACTGTCAGACATGAGGATGCCAGCAATTACAAAGTCCTGAAGAGTGTTCTGATAGATGGGTTTGGCTTAACCACTGAACAGTACAGGTTAAAGTTCAGAGATACCCAGAAGACACAGACTCAGGACTGGACTGATTTTGTTGATTGTGCAACTAAGGCTCTGGAGGGTTGGCTGAATGGCAGCAAAGTACATGACTTCACAGGATTGTATAATTTGATTATGAGGGAGCAGATCCTTAGTAATTGTCAGAACCAGCTCTTACACCAGCACCTGGTGGACTCAGATTTGACCTCTCCCCAAGAATTGGGAAAGAGGGCAGATAAGTGGGTCAGAACCAGGATTAGGCCTAAGAATCAGGACAATAACCAGAAGAAGGAGTCTACCAAGCCTCAAGATAAGGGTGGGGATAAAAGTAAAGAAAACACTTCCCCAGGGCCCCAAAACTCCAAGAAGGGGGGTGGGTCCCAAGACACTTCTTCAACAGAGAAAAAGCCTTATTGCCATGCCTGTAAACAGGTTGGGCATTACAAAACAGACAGCTGTTGTCCCAAGAATGGCAATAAAGAAAACATACCTCCAAAGCCAGCTCCAACACCTCCTGTTACTGTCAGCAGTAATCCCCCAGGAAGTGGGAGCACACCCAGGAATCTGGGTGGGTTTACTTTTGGAGCCCAAGGGGACCCTGGCCTATCCAGGTCTCCATCCCCAAATGATCTTGTCTATGAGACTGGCATGGGGTTTGCCAACTTCTCTGTTTGCCCAAATACCTTGAGCAAATATAGGCAGGAACCCATCATCAATGGTTTGAAAGTTGAAGCTTTTAGAGACACAGGGGCTAGCATCACCATGGTGGCTGACTGTATAGTCCCCTCTAAGCAACTTTTACCAGGTGCCACATACCAGGTAACAAACATTGATGGCATCCAAACAAATCATCCCATGGCAGTAGTAAGTCTCAGCTGGGGAGGTGTCATTGGCCCAAAGAGAGTGGCAGTGTCACCAAACTTGCCTGTAGACTGTCTACTGGGTAATGATTTGGAAATCTCAGCCTGGGCTGAGGTTGAACAGAAAATCCATTCTAGAATGGTAAATTCCAATGGAAAGGTTAGTGGGGCTGTACTGGCTATGGCCCCAATTCAAGATGTCCTTCCTGAAAAGGTTGGTAGGGCTGAGCAACTCTCTGCCCCATCTTTACCAGAAGCTCTTCCCAGACAGAATAGCAAAGCTGTTATGATAACAGCAGAAACCCAAACTGAGTCTCCTCCTGAAAAGGTTGGTGGGGCTGTGATGGCCACAGCCCAAACTCAAACAGATATGTGTGTTGTGAAGCCTGAAATGATGGATCACTCCACCCAAACTGAGAGCATGGAGGAGGAAGAGAAATCTCCCCCTCACCAGACAGTAGGACAGGATCAGCCTCCTCAGGGAACTGATCTTACCCCTGATGAAGGAACTGCCCCAGAGGTTGTTAGGCCTGGCCTGACAGAGCCTCTGATGGCAGTGGACCCTTCTCAGGTGGGATCCAGTCTGGAGCAGGTAACCTGCCCCCCTCTACCTTGCCTCAGTCAGCCCAGGGCTGCAGAGGACAAGAAGGACAGTAAGACCCAGAGGGCCCCCTGTCAAATAAAGCACCCCCATCAACAGATTAGGGGCACCAAAACTAGTAGGCCTAGTAAGGTGAAAACTTTAAAAACTCCTGAGGGAGCCCCCTTAAATACAGTTAGGGACCTCCCACAGATGGATTCTGTTGGGCACAGCCAAACCTGGGACCCAAAGGGCCCAAACCTGAACTGTCCCTCCAGCAAGCCAAACAGAGGGACCCAGCCTCCAGCTTTAGGTAGCCAGAGGTTGACCCTGAGAGCTCAGTGCAACTCAGTTGAAGAAAGAAAGGCACATATGGTGGAAGATAATTGGAGGAAGTTGAGCCCAAAAATAGTGGAGCCTCACTTCAATACTCCATATCCAAACCAGCCTTTAACTTTGCATAAACACACCCAAGGTAGTGATTCCCTATGGTGGAGACCCTCTAATACCCCTAGGGTGAGGGACTGCTTAGTGGACCATGAGACAGGGGGTACCCTTGCTAGTGCAGGTACTTCCTTATATGGCCACTCAGGCAATAAAGGCTTACCTGGCCAAGGATAGCCTTATCTCCTTTCGTTTGGGGGGGGGTTATGTAGGAAGGTGGCTACCTGACTATGGTTACCCCAGATTTTTTTGCCTGTGTTTAGCTGGTTTTCGACTTAGTTGGCCTGGTTCCCTGCTAATCAGGGCCCCAGGCTATCTGCTCTCTCTGTAAAATGGATTCCATGTACCCTAGGTGCATAACTAGATTGGCTTGGGTCACCTTATCAGCCCCTGTACAGAGCACTATAGGTGCCCAGGGCATAGGTGCATCCAAGGCCTACCAGGGGCTGCAGCATATCTTTTGCCACCCCTGGCTGGCTATCTAAATTGACACAACTGGCTGATCACTCAGCTGGGGCAAGTGGGTGTAATCACCCCTTGCTTAGATATAGTATACCTATATCTAAACCTATATCTGGACACATATATAGCCTGTAAGCCACTCCTATGGAAGGCCTCATCAATCCTGGAGGCAGAGTGCGTGGTTTTATGTGAGATGGTGCTCTGGCATGAGCTGAGCCTGTCTGCAGCTGTCGGGAACAACTCCCTAAGCTGATCCGGGATAATGCCATACCATATACTCTTAAGCGCATTATAATCCTCGCGGTTATATAGCAACTTTGGTTTGGCTTTATCAAAACATGTCGTGTAAGGTGTCATACGAATTGGAATACTATCCCCTCGCCAGTTCTGGCGACGGGGATAGCATTCCACCCTTCTAGAGGGAGAAGACATGTTACTTTACTGAAACGCGGTTGATTTAAAATGAGCCTCAGATCCACAAAATGGATGCCCCTGCCACAGACACGGGTCTGACCTCCTGCTGCTGACCGAAACCCGGCAGAGGAGGCCTGGACAAAGAGTTTCCTGTCACAGGGCGGTGTCAAACCACCCCAGACAGGAGATAGTGGATTGGAGTAGGGAGGTTTCAATGAAACCAGACACTGCCTGGGGAGCACAAGGCTGCCCCTTGCAGGATCCGGCCAAACCGGTTCTGGGGCCTCCCAGCCCCTGTCCCAGCGCGGCCAGGATCAAAGGAGAGGGGTGTAACCACCCCCTTCCTGGGTCCCACCCATAGGAGGGGACCTAGCAGGATGTCCAACCCCCTAGATTCGAATAAGAGGGGGAGCAGTCCCAACGGACCTCAGATCATCCTGAAGAAACATAAGAAACGAAATCTGGACCCTTCGACTTTCTACACGACGTGAGAAGACTGAAGAATCTCCCTTGTGGTCAAGGAGTGACCACCCTGTGCAAACAGGCACCATCCAGCCCTCGACCCTTGCTTTGTTGCAGTTCCCGCCGGAACTCGAGCGACAGAGATCGACGAGATCAAGCTTGCCTGCCTTCTACCTGCCCGATCCACAGTCCCTGCAGAGCTGAGACCCGTGGAGGCGACCGGAAGCGTGGGGCACGCCATCTTGAAAAGGCCACGAGACGCTGACCGTGCGGCCCACGAGTGACCCTCGAAGCTGTACACCGGGGTTTGAGAAGCCCCAGCCCCGAGCTCCACTTGCACCAAAGCTCACCCCTCCACACTCGACGAGTGCTGCGTGGGGCCCTTCTGCTTGTGTGCGCTCGACGCGTTGGCCCGGTCACTTGCCAGCTGGCTTGTGGCCCCTGTGCCGACGAACTTCGAAATACGACTTGCTTTTCTGGTTGCTCCAGATCTGCACCCGCTCCTGTGAAAAGGAGCACCCACTCTGACCCTCCTGGTTCGAGTGATAAGCAATCTCCCGGTTCCGCGTGGATTGCTTTTGCCAAGTGCTGTTTGCTACAATCTTCAAGCCGACGGTGCTGACGGCGAGAGCCTACGTGGGACAGATCGTGACCTGCTCCTGGACGTCGCAGATGCCCCAGAGCCCACGTGACAGCGGAGAGAAGCCTATCGACAACCGCCTGATTGCGCCCGACATTGCCTGGTTCCGTCCTGGTTCCACCCTGGTCACTGCTGAGTGACCCAGACTCTGTCCCCTCTGCTTTCAGGTACTTTTCTACATCGATCCACCCTTGGATCGCACCGGACACTTCTGCTTCACAGCGCCTGCAGCTGCAACAGCTCCAAGCACCCAGAACCTGCGAGACAGAACCCGACGCCACTTCGACCCTGTGCACCCACGGCCTGTGGGTGAGGTAACTTTGCAACGCCGGTGTCTTTACACTGGTACACACCTCTAGGGTCTGTGTCTAAAGTTTTGTGTTCCTAGGTTCAGCGGAAGTATCTTTTTATTCACTTTAACTGACTTTTACGCACCATTGACAGTGCATTGGTGCGCGCTGCACTTTCCGTGCTGCATCCGTCTCCTGTGGGCTACTCCCGACTTCTTCATTGCTTGTCCTGACTGCTCCCAGCGAATCTCTAGGCCCTAGGCCTAACCATTGTTCGTAAAGTGTTACTTATACCACTTTTTTGATATATGGTCTGAGTGGCCACCCGCCCTCATCCATAAACGTGCAACTTTCTATGTGTAACAGTGCTTTTGATTTAACGCTTGTGCCCCTTTCCTCATAAAGAGTACTGGGGAGTAATTTAGTAATAAATACATATATTTTTATAATATATACTTGTGTGGTGTCCTTTCATTTGATTACAGGATTGTATGTGGTAAAACAAGCTCGCTTAACACGACCTCTTAAGTTAAGCCTTTAAGGCTGCTTAGTCCATGCTACCACTAGGATAGCTTGTCTACAAGGTTGACTTACAACCTGACATCTTTGGGGTTTGTTTGGACTGATAACCAGTGGTTCCAGAATTGGAAACACTACCTATCAGGCCAACTTCTCACACCTCCCTTGCCCGTGTGATGGCCTGAGCGGTCAATCTGCTTTGCATTTTTTATTCTTTTGTAAATTTTATATGAAATATATTGAATTGTTTTTAACTCCGTATTTAAAAAAATTCAAACCTATTAGCTTGGATAATGCATATTTAATGATTTTAACTATGGATAATGATGAACTCGTATTTCGTACTAGCACCTTTTTGAATATAGCCGTTCGAGTTAGACAGACTATGCTTGATTCATGAATCTGTATGTACCATGTGATCTTATGTTTCTTTTAAAACTGTTTCTTTTTCTTGACTTGTACTTTTATGGATACTTTGTTATCTGAATAAAGTTTAATTGAATTGATAAACTAAAATGTGTCCCCAGGGGTTCCCCTAGGTGTCCCAGGGGTTCCCCTAGGTGTCCCAGGGGTGAGAGGTCAGGTATCTATAAGGAGGATCCTTATAAAATGAGTGTTATATGCCCTGGGTTTAGTGAAATTGCACATTTCACTGCCTACATTGTAGTAAAGTGCTTCCCAAAATCGGCTTTTGTGCTAGGAGCTCTGTGAAGTGAGGATCTGCAATATTTTGATATAATCAGAACCCCTAAAGTATTTCCTATGTATTCTAGGGATGGGGGGTCCTGTAGGTATAAAGAGGATCCTTATATAGGCCCTGGTATTGGAGAAATTGGCCAGTTAATTTTTCCATTGCAGATCCCCAGCCCATAGGTTAACATTGCAAGAGGTTATTAATTAATAACTGGAGAAAGGAAAGCCATACAACTAGGATTAAAGGACTCAGAAGAATGTTAATGATAAATGCAACAATATGATATTGTTGAATTTATTCTAAAATGTACAGACAAGAAGTTATAAGACTTTCTGATCATCAAGCCACAATTCAGCCCTCTAGTGCCCTGCCTTGATTGGTCAGAGGTAAGTGGATTGGACTGGCTGTTTGAAGAGGTGATACATGACCCCTGGAGTTCGGAGGCCTGTTTGGGAATAGAGGTTGCTGGGTGTATGAATGCCAGAGCCATGGGGAGGGGTAGTAAACAATGCTCTTCAAGAGAAGGAGACAGGCTGGAAAAATCACTTTCATTTACACCTCTCCCACAGCCAGATGGGGGGATTAAGGAGGAATTCCCAGATGTAAGGGGAGTGGACCTAGGTAGATGAAGCCATACTGTAGGCTGGTTTAGTTAGTTCTGCTTCCTCTGCTGGAAAATCAGCCATGATGAATTTTGGAGAAATTGTTCTCTTTGGGAAAATTTCACAGGGGAACAAATAAAGAAAAGGAGAGGCAAGAGAAAGTATGTAACAGCTGTCTTTTGAGGATGTGGTCATACCCTGATTGCCCTGCACCTCATTGGACAGGAGTGTCCTCCTTCTTGACCCTGAGAACTTCGAAAAAGTATCTGAAAGGGACAACGCCTCTCAGATGATGCTGCTTCAAACTTGGGAGAAGAAGTTTCCCTGCTGAGGAGTTTGATTTGAACCAACCAGGCCCTGGACTGAAGATTGTGACTATTGCACAATCTGGAATTACAGTCCAATGGACTACCTTGCTTCAAAAGGACTAAAGAGTGGACTCCCTGCAAGCTGAAGGTTAATAGAGCACACCTGGATCACCACCACCAAGAATCCCCAGCCTGGAGAACTACCAGTGAATTTGAAAGGGTTTTGTCCAAGTGGATTGTGGGAACTGAAGTCCATTTCAAGGACCATCTTGGAGATTCCAGACCCTTGGAGTAAGTTTTGGACACTTTGAGACCCTTTGGAAAACTTCAGGAAGAAGTTCCAGCAGTTTGGAGCAACTTTGGTAAAAAGCTCCATAAGTGGACAGACTCACTCTGGCCAGCCAAGCCGACAACCATCAACCATGAGCTGACCTGCCGTCCAGGTTCCTCCCGCTGAAAAGCTCCAGCGGAACGACTTCTAGAGTTTGATCGGGTGTAGGCAGAAACCCAAGCTGGCGAACCCTCACCGAATCAGGCCTAGTGAAAAGGATTGAGGGACCCTACAAGAAAAAGCTCTGCAAACATTTCTAATTCAAAACTTAAAAAGGTGACCGGTGCCAACCATAAGAGCCAAGCCACCCACAATCAACTGTGTGCCAGCCTGCATCCCTAGCTCGTACCGCTGGAAAGCTCCGGAGATTGGACTTTCATAAGTATGACCGGGAGTTCGTTGCAAGGCAAGCCGGCGAACCCTCACCGAATCAGGGCTGACTGAGAGCTTCGACGGACCCCGTGAAGAAAAGCTCCAGAAAAGTTTCTAAGTCAGAAGGTAAAAACTTTGACCGAGACCTAACGCATGGAGTAGCCCCGCATGGCTTCATCGTGGTCGGCCTGAAACTTTGACTTTGAGCAGGTCTAGCGTGACCAGATGTACCAAAAGGGGAAATACGTTTCTATGTGCTATATCGTGCTAAATTTTTAAAAAGTCATATCCCGGTTCCCTACATTGGATTTTTTTCATTTTAAAGAGAAAAATATTTTGTATTTTTATACATTGGTGTTGGATTTTTATTATGTGTTGTCTTAATTATTTACTGAATTGGTGTTTTTAAATGCTTTACATACCTGCTCACAGCCAAGCTACCAAGGGTTGAGCATGAGAATAATTTTCGAAGACCGGTACGGAGCTATATATTGAGGTAGTGTCCTTATTGCCGGGGACAGATATACATTTGCCCCTACTATTAACCCTCTTTCCAACATCCAGACCCACGCACTCTTAAACAATACTGTCTACAAGTATGGATGACATACAACTCCTACACCCTGTAGTTTATTTAACATTTCCTATACACAGATTTACACACCTATGATTGACTGCCTCTGTGTAGTGGAGAAGTGTGGCTCAGGGGTTAGAGGCGGCAGACCCGGAAGCTGAGATCGGCCCTGGACCAGGGTTCAATTCCCCGCCTCGGCGGGTTTTGGGCTAAAAAAATTCCACGGACTCGATAATTCTGGCTCCGGTGCCTTCTCGACTCACGGGTTCACACTCTGCGACTCTGGGCAATAGCTTGCTTAATCTCCACAACGGCCCCTCGCGGCGTGATGCCTGGCTTTCACCTTGTGGATACCCTGCCGGGGTTATCTCACAGGGGAATACCAGGACGGGTTCCCTAAGCAAGCGCTGGGAAACCCACTGCGGGTAGCTGTGCGCTATATAAGCTCAAATACATTTACATTTACATTTAGTGTGAATGATGTAAAGTGCTGATACCCTGCACTGGTATGAGTGGTGCTGTATAACTAATTAAATGCATCTGAGAGAGTGGTTATGGAGACTTGATCAGCACTATTAACCCCTTCCATGCTCATGACGAGCTCAGCTCGTCATGCAGTACACTGGTCGTGTGCTTGACGAGCTGAGCTCGTCATGAACAATGGAAATCTGAAAAGAGCAGCACCAAGGGGGATTTGCTGCAGCAGTCAAGGTGTTAAAGGGTGGTAGTGAGGGAATCCGTGGCAGAGCTGGCTTGTTCAATACCAAGGCTGTCTATCTGATTTAATCTCCTGCCTCCTTTATCCACCAACATACTCTCCCTCCACATTATCCTACTCTTCTCTTTCAGGTTCTTTCTCATGTTTGCTTTCTCCTTTTTCTCTGTTTTCCATATTTCCCTTCCCCCTTCTGCCAACAACTCTTGATGCCTTTCTTTTGTTCGGTTTTACAGTCTGACCCTAACAAAGAATACAGTTACGCCTCACCTGCAGACACTAACTTAAATTAAGCATTATTAGCTTGCAGCCCACAAAGGAAATCCCAGAGTGGCTATTCTGGCCCTTTCTGCATTGTATATCCTTCCTGAAGAGCAGATACACCCTTTTCTCTCCTTTCTGCAAGACACAAGGATCCCAGCCTTCTCCCTTCCCTATGGAAGGGCGAAGTGTGCATGGCGATCGGTCTCTCTGACTGCCAGGGAACCGCCCGCCATTGTAATATGGAGGGCAGTGATGCAGTCATCAGTGGCGGTGGAACTGTCAACGACGCGGTGATGTGGCAATCCCACCACCATTATTATCGCCCCCTAAGTTTCATGTGCATGCAAATCCAACATTACCAACCCCTGGTAAGTTGCACTACTAATGCTGAAAAAGTCCAATGGAGGTACCAATGGGCGAGGTGGACTGGCCTCAAGGGTCTGGTGACCTCAGTGACAGAGTCACTGTCGCTCTAGTGTGTGCTTCTTCGTATGCCTTCCCGCAAGACTGGAGGTGAACTGCATGGATTGTGGTGGACAGGCCTTAAAGCTTAACTCACACTTGCCACCGTTGGGGTCCACCTGCTGGTGCTAAGACACCAGGGCTTCTAAGGTCTGTTGGGCCTTCTAAGGTGTAGCATCGGAATGAGCTCTGTCAGGAGTGTGGTCTGGTGGACTGGTCATGAAGGCTGAAAATGGTGCTCCAGTTCCAAATTTGGCAGCTCTGGCCAGAGTGCCACATCCTCTCCCACACTGAACACCATACTGCCCCACTGGGAGAAACTGGCACTGCCTTCAGCTACAACCCAATTGTGCAGAGACTCAATTCAAATTATGCATTGAACAAGAGTAAAATGCTGCCTGAACAAAAGTAACACCCTGTAAAAAGCAAAAC
Source organism: Lissotriton vulgaris (assembly GCF_964263255.1). Taxonomy (NCBI): domain Eukaryota; kingdom Metazoa; phylum Chordata; class Amphibia; order Caudata; family Salamandridae; genus Lissotriton; species Lissotriton vulgaris. The sequence continues at coordinate 607,412,038 of NC_141695.1, forward strand.
ACTGAATGCAAGGATGAGCAACGCATGTGAAATGTAAGCAGGAACAACATGGTTACCTTAACGGTTTTAAACTCATTATTCAGAAATCCGTAAGTGATTTTAGCTGAAAAGTTCAGGACATGACTACAGGACTAGGAATGAACCCTTTTCAATGCCCATTGCTTATAGCTTTACAAAATGTAAGCAGTTTGGTTTAAAAAAGACCAAATCCCTCAACACAGAGCTGCGGTACAGGTGAGGTGGACACAACTGAGGAACTTTAAACTGGCCACATTACACACTGACAATAAATGATGTGTGTACATTAATGTACAAGATGTCTTACGTAAGACAGTGAGGGTTACAAGGTGTAGGAGTCACATGCCCTTCATAGCTCACTGTACTATATTAGAAGGATTACAATTTATTAACTTCAAGTGAAAAAAAGTTTTTTTGTGTTAAAAGCAGCAACCCACTTACCTAGCAACATAAAATAAAAATCTGTCATCTGCATGTTACATGATATGCTTTGCAGGAGACTTATTAAAGCTCTTTGCTACTTTGATTCATAACTGGCACTAGACGAAACACATATCTCTCCAGCAACTGTTAACCTCCAGAGCTATCTTAACCATTATTATTGTTCCCTGAGATTTATTGGGCACACAAAGATCTCTGCAGCAGGTGCCTTAACACCCATAAGATATGTTAAAATGCAGACTTTGCATCGGGCATGTTTTCTGGGATCAAAAAGGAGGACAACCCCGGGCAGCGTGGCAGAGTTGGAATGAACTGAACAACAGGGACAGGGCACAGGGGCGTAGCGTGGTCAGTAAGATTGGGGGTAGGGGAGCTTCAGATTTTCCAACAATCACGCGGGCATATGTTAAATAACATTATATGACCAGCAGGGCACGAGAGGGGCCTAAGTGGAAGTGGAAAGCGACACGAATGCGGATTGATGCGCATCCCTCTTCTTTTGTCCTGCTATTCCAATCTGCCCTCTTTCAAGAACAGAAGAGCTAATCGAACATGGGATAATTGATATTGCTCATGCTCTCCACCGATTCATACCACAGATATTTTGTCTTTGAGTACATTATCAAAATAAAACCCCATGTTCCAGATGATGCTCCAATAAAAAGGTTATCAATGTAGGTTGTAAACACCAAAACAATCTCTGCAAACGTTCTGTGGTGCTAAATTGTAGAAACAATGATTAAAAAAAAATGTAAAAACATTTGATATTTCGCAAGCAAATACAGAGAGTAACAGGAAAACGTACCTCAGTATCACTTACTCATGCCTTGTCCTTTAAAGCTGCTCCTATTTCTCCTTTCCTATTTTCTTGGGCTGTTTTTTGGCCCCCTTTTCTTGTAGGTGTTTGGTGAATTGCTCATATTGTTTGAGAAAGAAAAACGTTTTTGTTCATATTGAAATGGTCCAGAATTGAGTTTCACCAGCGTAGAGAGGTCAGGTTACTGTACTCCATTTTTCTGTTTTCTCCGAAATGAAGTAGAGCTTTTATGTGTGACCTCCTAAAACAGTTTCAGACCCTGGAGCGTTTTGACCATCCCTGTAACTGTCCTCGATCAGCAAACTCCATGACATACACATCTGAACACTGGTCCATGCCCTCCGGAGGCGCCCTTTCCTGTACCAGCGTTTCTTGCACTCTTTTAGAAGAGTGCCTGCGCACATGGGGTTAAAATCATGAGCTGGCTGCTCTTCTAAGAGGTTTGTATTTGTGCCCTACCCTTTGCTTCTTATTAATTGTTGATCACTTCTGTAGGTCACCACTGACATTGGGTAGAAGCAATATTTGTCACCCTTGTTACAGGGGCAAGCTGGGAACTAAATAAAGGCCTCTTGTTGATGAGCTAATGTATGTTTGTGGCCAGTCTCATACTAAGCCTTTGTTTACCTTCAGGCTGCATGAAGGGTAAAACCAATATTCCTGTGTGACCTGTTTCTTACAGAACAATCAAAATCCTACATGTCATTTATAATGACATGTAGGATTTTGATTGTTTATGAGAACTACTCTATTCCCTTTTCTAACCATAATGCAGGTAATTCTCACAGGCCACAGTACCACTATGTGGTGAACGTGAGCTCACAAGAGGTCTATCATGACAAACATGATCCCTTTATTCCAAGCTTGTTGAGAAATGTGATAAAAAACTACCTATAAGTTGGGGGTTCTTTTGCAGCATACGTGTGGAATTAGCATAGGTGTGGAATTGGTAGCCATGGGGATTGATGAGCCAGGCCAGTTGTCAAACATGCAGTTGGAAAGATTGAGGGATAGCTGTGACCCATGTGGAGAAGTGTGGCTCACTGGTTAGAGCAGGCAGACCCTGAAGCAGAGGTCAGACCCGGGACCAGGGTTCAATTCCCGACGCGGCAGGGTCTTGAGCTCAAATGTCCATGGACTCGATAATTCTCGCTTCGGTGCCTGACCTAATCATGGGTTCACACTCTGCAACTCTGGGCATTAAGCTTGCTTAATCTCCACAACGGCCCCCCGTGGCGGGATGCCTGGCTTTCACCTTGGGGATGCCCTGTAGGGGCTATCTCACAGGGAAAAGCCAGGACGGGTTCCCAAGGCAAGCGCGGAGATACCCCTTCGGGGGTCGATTCAGGCGCTATATAAGAAACATAATAATAATAATAATAATAATAATCCACATAGGGAGAAGGGAGCCAATGAAACGGCGTTGAATCATGCAAAGGCAAAATAACTGCACTTTGTACTGTTACTGGAGGCAACACGTTCCCCCAAAGAGATACCTTTTTGCTCATTTTCATTAATGAGTTGCCATAATGTTCAATAATGCAGGGCCTTTGTCAGCAAGCACAGTTTATCCACCAGGATTTTGCAGTTTCCTCAAAGATGGCTGGCTGGGAGCTTCATCTTCTGCCCCAGGGCACCACTTTTCAATTGCAGTTCAACAGGCTAAAGGATTGAGAATCTGTTTGTTGACATCTGAACTTTTTTAGTGCTGGTTTTGGGCCATTGAGCAGATGATATGGCTCCTACCTGTCTACAAGGTTTTCATCTGTATGCCTATCTATAAACCCAATGTCTGTTTCCTTTATTCCCTGCAGCCTTTGGGTCTTGGAACATCTTTAACAGCTTTGGGATATTGTCTCTACTATCCTTCAGTGAGCCAAAGACACTAAGAAGGCAAGTGGTGGTGGACACGAGACCAACTCAAGTTTTTCTCTTCGGTGCTAAGGTTGATTTGTCTTTGTTTTCTCTCTGCCTGCAGTTTGGCAGTAAGGTTTCAGCCACATTACTGAGAACCCTTTCAAATCACCAAACAAATCAAACTAAAGCCTTTTGTCCTAGATCTTTTTGTAGCAACAGGTATGTCCCCTGCATGGTAAACAGGTGTGTTCCCCTGCCTGAGTGTTATGTTATTAATTTTTATAAAGCGCTGGATTGCCCAGGGGTGTCTTGGCGCATCTACTGTATGAAGGTATGGACAGAAGCCTCAGAGATTATTGGAAGATTTGCTACGTTTTTAAGGCTTTTCTAAAAGGAAGAAGGTTTGATTTTTCTTTAATAGGTAAGGGAAGAGAATTACCCAGTTTCGCGGCACTTTTTCAAGAAACTTCTTCCGCCCAAAGACGACAGTCTGAATGACAGTATTTTTGGCTGTGGAAGAACGCAGCCTAGGGGGGGTGCAACAGGTAAACATGCATTTTATGTAGTCTGGTTCAGAGCCATGCAGAGCTTCAAAGGGAATACAGAGGGCTTTGTACTCGATGTGCTTCTATATGGGAAACCAGTTAAGCTTTACCAAAGCCTGTGATGCTGAATGGTGCCTAGGGATCCCTAGCACAAATGGGCTGTTGCATTCTGCAGAATCTAAAGTTTGGTAAGGAGTCTTTTTTGCATGTTCAGAAAGAGGGCGTTACAATAATCCAATTTGGATAAGACGAGCAGTGACCACTGTTTTTTAAAGATCAGCATGGATGACAGGGAGCACTTTCCTAATGATCTTCAAAGTGTAAAAAGATGATGTCACGGCGTTGATTTTGCCTTCAAAAGACAATGTATTGTCAAAGACTGTAGCAAGATTAGATTCCTGACTTTCCTAACCGGGATCGACAATGTGCCCAATTCCTAAGGCCACCAACAGGGGACTCAAAATGAGGACTTCTATTTTCTGAATTTAACTTGAGGCAGTTGCTTTTCACCCCAATTCCCTTCATGCATTATGCAGCTATGAAATCTAGTGCTAGTGACTGTTTCCTTCGAATTACTGAACACTGAGAAATCAATTTGAGTGTCATCAGCGTACGATATTACAGAGAAGCCAAAGAATTTGATGAGCCGCCCTGGCCAGAAGTGTAACATAAAGGTTAAAAAGGGTGGGACTCAGGGATGACTCCTGGGGCACCCCAACAGGCTGGGAAAAGAAGATGGAGACAGATTCGTTCATGACAACAAAGTGTTCCAGGTTGGGCAGAAATTATTTAAGGAGAGCGAGAGCCGTTCCTCTTATTCCAGTACTATAGAGACGTCAATCAACAGGTCATGACTGACCATGTCGAATGCCGCAGAGAGATCAATTAGAATGAGAGCAGCTGTGCCTCCTGCACCGAAGATGGCTCTGAGATCTTCGGAGGCCACAATTAAAGGTGACTCAGTGCTGTGCTCACTCCTAAAACCAAATTGTGTCAAATCAAGTAGACTATTACTGTTCATAAAGGAAGCCAATTCCAAATTGATATCCTTTTCTGCTATTTTAGCTGGAAAAGGGATGCATGAAATGGGCCGAAAGCTACTTGGTTCCTGCTGTTTAAATTGTACATTTTTTTTTATTAGTGGAAGAATGGAATCTCTCTTCCATTCTGTAGGAAAGTATCCAGAATTAAACATTACATTAAAGATGTTAAAGAGATAAGAGCATATAGCATCAGGGGCTAACTGTATGTTCGAGGCATGTGGGCTGCTGAATTCATATCTGTGCATAGATCGCCGCCTAGTGTTGGGTCCGGATGATTGCACATTGTTGTCCTGGAAGAGTCTTCGAAGTATCACAAGATAGGTGGCTCCTCCCCTGGACTACAGTGCGCATGGGCATCTTCTCCATCCTTAGATTGTTTTTTTCCGCCATTGGGTTCGGATGTGATTTCCAACTCGGAGTTCGGAATCGATAAAAAACTTTTCTAAAAGGCCTTCGGGTCGTCGGTATTGTTATTCCATCGGTGCCTACAACTTTATTTCTGTTGTTTTCTACTCAGAATGTCAAATCGGGCCGCGTGGCCTTTTCGACACCAAGGGACCGATCGTCGATGGAACGAAGTCCATTCAAAAGATGCCCAAACTGTAACTTGAAATTCCCACACATGGATAAACACCCTGTGTGTAACAAGTGTTTATCTCCAGAACACAATGAAGCCGACTGCTTAGCTTGTGTGCAGTTTCGATCAAAGAAGACACTTTGGATTCGAAAAGCAGCGAGGCAGACGATGCAGAAGCCCGCGCCTGACCCGGAAAACATCTTTGAAGACGACGAAGAGGTCGTCGAAGCTGAGGACTCAGACCAGCAGTCGGAGCAGGGGTTGGAACATGACTCCAACTACTACGTCGACGAAGAAGACAGCATCGTCGAGGTAGGGGACGACGGTCCAGGCATCGGAGCCGTCGAGGACGACTTCCGCGAGGACACGAGGCCAACCGTGAGTACGGAGCCCAGTACATTTACTGATACCCTTCCAGAGGCTCAGGTCGAGGCATCGCCGGAAGGCCTTAGCCAATATCTAACATCAATTCTATAGCCCCGCAATTCAGCCCGGCTAAGAATATAAGACAAGAGCCATCAGTGCACCATTACCATTCCTTGGTAATATCGAAACCGAAAGTAAAGGAAGCAAAACAGAAACCGAAACTGATAGACTTTACAATCTTCGGACCGAAAGGTGCGGATCCATCGGCGCCGACCAAACACAAAATAGTTGTCGACCCAGCTGGGTCGCATATGAGGGTTGTCGAGCCGAGAGCCAGTACACCCAGGGACATGCCTAAGCTAAAGGCCGTCGAATCGACAAGATCGATGTCCACACCATGCAACACAAACCAAGGACTCCAGCAGAAGATGGTTGTCGAACCGAAACAGAAAGTCGACAAGCCAAAGACGGTGCAAACAAAGACACTCGAGCCGAAGGCAAGGATCGAAGCTAAGGGGTCGGTCGAGCCGAGGCAGCAAAACATCGCTCCAAAGCAGCAAGCTCTGAAGACGACACAAGGCCAAAAAGTGGTTATCGAACAAACGAGAACAGTCGGGTCGATAAGTTACGGCACCGAAGAAGTTCCTACAGCCTAAAAAGACTGTTGATGCACCAAAGTCCCTCGGACCGATTAAAATTTGGACTTCCAACACACATGCGGCAAAAAGCGGTCAAACCAACAACGGAAATCGAACCGACACAAACAAAGGCGATAACAGGGAGAAGAGCTCAAGCACATGAAGAGCAAAGGCCCTCGACAGAAGAACAGTCAAAACTGTATGTTGACCCCGATACTGGCAGATTTACCCTATTAAAAAGGAAAATCAGACCAGACACTTACGCTGAGATCTATAAAATACCACTAAAAAAGAAAAGACTCTTCTACATCTCCAACTCTCTTTGAGCCTATCATACCACATGTGCAAGAGACTTATACATATTCTCCCACACGCACAGATGAGGATGTGGAATATGAGGAACTGAACTGTACAATTATCTTGTGGACAATGACCAAGACAACCGAAATCAACCATGGTCTGACCCTGTAGATCCTGTAGACTCTCAGCCCATTCAAGACAATACTGCATACCCTGTTAAAACTTTGCCTACAGAGGACATAGCTGCTTTCAATGCATTGATAGAAAGAGCAGCATACAACCACCACTTGGAAATGCATGCAGACCCCATTGAGGAAGACTTCCTCTTTGACACTTTCAACACTTCTGAAAGATCAGTCAAAACATTGCCAATGTTAAAGGGGGTGCTTAAACACACAGGGGACATATTTATGGAAACAACCAGGGCACGAGTCATTAACCCCAGAATACAGAAGAAATATAGGCCAGCACCAGTGGACCCTACACACATTAAGGGACAGCTGCCTTTAGACTCTTTGGTAGCATCCAATGTACGTAAACGTGCTAATTCTCAGACTACTGGCGAGGCTCCACCTCCAGACAAGGAGTCTAAAATTCTGGAGGCTTCAGGCAAAAGGGTAAATGCTCAAGCAGCTAACATATGGGGAATCTCAAACACACAAGCCCTGTTAGCCAGGTATGACAGGGCCCACTACGACACACTAGAGCAAATTCTCCAGCATCTACCTGACCTTTATAAGGAACAGGCAGAGTTCCTAATACAAGAGGGAAAGCTAATATCTAACGCCTCCATCAAGTGTGCGCTAGATGCGGCAGACACAGCAGCCAGGGCTATCAATATCAGTGTCATGCTTAGACGACATGCGTGGCTCCGCATATGTGGGTTTAAAAATGAGGTTCAGAGCACTTTACTCAATCAACCTGTGAACCCTGATTATTTGGTTGGCCCTAATGTGGACACAATATTAGACAAAATGAAGAAGGATACCGAGACAGCCAAGTCTATGGGAGCCTTGCAGTCACAACAATACAGAGGCGGCTCCTTTCGTCGCTCCGGCAACAGAGGAGCTGCAAGAGGAGGCTCAACACAGCAAACCTCATACAACAAGGGGAACATGCAAAACACCTACAACAAAAACAGTAGAGGTGGATACCGCGGCAATAACAGCAAGGGTAGAGGACAAGGAAATAACACCACCAGATCCTCTACCAATACCAAACAGTGACTTCTTGGCACTACCCCCAGACCATGTAACACCGGTCGGGGGAAGATTACAGCAGTTCCTGCAAGTCTGGGAAAACATAACTACAGACAGGTAGGTGAGGCAAATTATCCAGCATGGCTATTGCCTAGAATTAACCTCCACACCACCCAACATACCTCCAAGACACCGTCCTATGTCCGCAGAACACTTACACTTATTGCAGCAAGAAGTCATCAGCATGCTACAAAAAGGGGCCATAGAACTAGTACCCTTAGAACACCAGGGTACAGGGGTGTACTCACTGTACTTCCTAATCCCCAAAAAGGACGGGTCTCTCAGGCCAATTTAGGACCTCAGCCCCCTAAACCAATACATATCAGAGCATTTCCACATGCTCACTCTACAGCAGGTATTACCACTGTTGCGTCAAGGAGACTTCCTCGCAACACTAGCCCTCAAAGACGCATATTTCCATATACCAGTACACCCAGCAAAACCTTTGCAAGGGACGACTGTTCCAAGAGCCTATTCCACAAATAGTCTTGACGACGGGCGCATCCCTGATAGGGTGGGGAGCCCATGCCCTCCACCACACAGTGCAGGGCTTATGGACCACGCAACAGAAGAAAATGCACATCAACCTACTGGTGCTGATGGCAATTTTTATGGCAATGAAAGCTTTCAAAGTACATCTGTGCAACAAGACCGTGTTGATCCGGACGGACAACATGACGGCGATGTACTACATACAGAAACAGGGAGGAACACACTCTCCACAGCTGTCACATCTAGCTCAGAGCATGTGGAAGTGGGCCATTCAAAGAAACATTTTTCTCAAGGCGGAACACCTCCCAGGCAAGAACAATCAAATAGCGGATCTGCTCAGCAGACACAGCCAACAGGTGCACGAGTGGGAGATTCATCCCACAGTGCTTCAACCATACTTCAAACAGTGGGGACAACCAGAGATAGACCTGTTCGCCACAAAACAAAATGAAAAATGCTGGTACTTCGCCGCAAGGTTCCGACATCCGCAGACTCAGGGCAATGCGAAATGGATGAACTGGTCAGGCAAATTTGCCTGCGCTTTTCCACCAGCACCGTTGATACCGCTAGTGGCACGCAAACTGCGCCTGCACTCCATGGCGCTAATCCTGGTTGCTCCAACATGGGCGAGGCAACCGTGGTACACCACGTTCCTAGAACTTTCCGTGGTGCCTCATCAAAGACTAAAACTAACACCCAGTCTCTTAACGCAGAGCCATGGAGACATTCAGCACCCAGATCCGCAGCAGCTGAACCTTGCAATCTGGCTCCTGAAGTCATAGAGTTTGGCTACCTAAACTTACCTCCTGACTGCATGAACATTATCAAAGAGGCAAGAAAACCTACCACAAGAGCATGCTATGCGGCAAAGTGGAAACGTTTTGTCATTTATTGTAACAACAATGACATAAACCCATTATACGCATCAACTCAAAATATCATATGCTATCTTTTGCACCTACACCGCTGCAATCTAGCCTATACATCCATAAGGATACACTTAGCTGCCATAGCAGCTTACCTTCAGAACAGGCACCACCTTTCACTATTCAGAGTGCCTGCAATTAAAGCATTCATGGAGGGGCTCAAACGAGTGATCCCCCCCCAAGACACCCACTTTCACCTGTCTGGAACCTAAACGTTGTTTTAACCAGACTAATGGGACCACCTTTTAAACCTTTACACTCGTGTGAAATACAATTTTTAACGTGGAAGGGTGGCTTTTTTCGGAGCGATTACTTCGCTTAGAAGAGTTAGCGAGCTGCAAGCCCTAACTATTCAAGAGCCATTCTTCCAAATTCACGCAAATCGGGTCGTGCTTAGGACAAACCCTAAATTCATGCCAAAAGTGGTATCCCACTTCCACATCAATCAAACAATAGAACTACCAGTGTTCTTCACAAATCCACAGTCACTACCTTAAAGGGCTCTACACACACTAGATGTTAAGAGGGCTCTCCTATATTACATAGTCAGGACAAAAGATTTCAGGAAGACAAAACAGTTATTTGTTGCTTTTTCACCACTAAACAAAGGCAACCCCATTTCTAAATCTGAGTTAGCCACATGGATACTTAAGTGCATTCAAATATGTTATCTTAAGGCAAAACGCACTTTAACAGTTCCCCCAAGAGCGCATTCTACACGCAAAATGGAGGCATCCATGGCTTTCCTAGGAAACAGTCCTCTAGAGGAAATATGTAAAGCAGCCACATGGACTACCATACATACTTTCACAAAACACTATTGTGTAGATGTACATTCCAAACAGCAAGCTGCTGTAGGACAGGCTGTTCTAAAAACTCTGTTTCAGACTGCTGCAGGTGGCACAGGTAGCCACCGCTAAGGGAGAGACTGCTATACATTCTATGCACAATATGAATTCAGCAGCCCACATGCCTCGAACGGAATATGCTACTTACCAGTATGAATCTGTTCTTGGCATGTAGGGCTGCTGACATTCATATCGCCCACCCTCCTCCCCGGTGCCTGTCGCACCTGTAGCACTCACTTTCTTGCGCACTGTAGTCCAGGGGAGGAGCCACCCATCTCGTGATACTTCGAAGACTCTTCCAGGACAACAATGTGCAATCATCCGGACCCAACACTAGGTGGCGATCTGTGCACAGATATGAATGTCAGCAGCCCTACATGCCAAGAACAGATGCATACTGGTAAGTAGCATATTCCACTTCTTGGGAGGCAGGGGTCCCGCGGGAAGCCTGATTTAATGGTGTGAGCAAAACATAAAACCTGCTCAATAGCGAGCAAGTAGAAGGAGCTCAGAGTATCGGAATTATTGGGAGGAGGGTTAGCATCTTGAGATTCAAAGGCTAAATGATTATTAGCTGCAAAAATGTCGTAGATGTCCTCTACTTTGGCGTGAAAAAAGCCTGCCAGAGTATTACAAAAGGCTTGGTTACAGTTAGTGTTAATTTTGGCAAGAAAACCTGGCAAGTTTCTTAAACTGTTGTAAAAAATACTTTGGATGAGTTTTTAGATGCTTCGATCTTAATGAGTGAAGTAAGTACAGGATCTTTTAGTTAACGATCAGGGATTTGTAGTCACAAATAGTTTGTTAACAGATACCTCATTCTAAAGAATCATAATTCTTCCTCCATCTACACTCCTGTCTGTGACACATTTGTTTCTGTGCTCTGAGTTTGTCAGAGAACCAAGGTTCTGATGGGTTGTTTCTCCTGTTGGTATGTATTTTTTCAAGAGTAAACAGATTAATTGCCAACCATAGCCATGAGGAATAGTCTGATATGGCTGAGTCTAGATCCTTGTCAGGATTGGGTTTAGAACTGTAGAGAGCTAGATTGAGTTGGGAATTCTCAATTTTGTGAAAAGCTCGTCTTTTAAAGTCTGGATTGGGAGTGTTAGTTACAAATGGATTGGCCGGTACCACCAATTCAAACATAACTGCTGTATGGTCCGACCAAATCAGTGGCAATGTGGTGGTATATTTAATAAAATTATTATTGGTAAAAAAGCCATGCAGCTTATGACCTGCCCGGTATGTCGTACATCAAAAAGTTGAGATAAGCCCAGACTACCCATAGTGTCCGTTAAGGTTTTGGAGTCTGTCTGTGAGAGATTAAAATGAAAATCTCCCAGAATCATAAAATCTGCAGAGCTAATACAAGATTCCAGTATGGGGCTGATGGCTGAGTTAAGGATCTGGAACCCCGGGGGCTGATAAACTAGCAGGCCGTTGAAAGTATGGTTTTTAGTGAGCTCCATTCTGAAGAGTATTCCCTGGGGATTGCTGAAACCAAATCGGGACATGAGGTGGAATCAGCCCAGGTTTCAGTTTTAAATGCAATATCTAACTTGTTATGGTCTAGAAAGTCCGCAAATTCATCATTGTTTTTCACTAGTGATCTGGCATTTAGTAAGGTTCTGGAAATTATACTCTGTCTAACCGATTTTGTTAATTTGACTCAATCAATCAATCAATCACGGCATTTATAAAGCGCGCTACTCACCCGGGAGGGTCTCAAGGCGCTGGGGGGGGGGTATGTTACTGCTCGAACAGCCAGGTCTTGAGCGGTTTCCTGAAGGAGAGATGGTCCTGGGTTCGCCGAAGGTGGGTGGGGAGGGAGTTCCAGGTCTTGGCTGCCAGGTATGAGAAGGATCTTCCTCTGGGGGTGGCTCTGCGGATGCGAGGTACGGTGGCGAGGGCATGGCTGGTTGATCGAAGCTGGCGGGTGGGCGTGTAGAAGGTCATGCGGTCGTTGAGGTACTTGGGGCCCAGGTCGTGGAGAGCCTTGTGTGCATCGGTCAGGAGTCTGAATGTGATTCTCTTGCTGACTGGGAGCCAGTGCAGGTCTCTCAGGTGTCCGGTGATGTGGCTGTGTCGGGGGATGTCCAGGATGAGTCGTGCGGAGGCGTTCTGGATGCGCTGGAGTCTTTTTTGAAGTTTGGCTGTGGTTCCGGCGTAGAGGGTGTTCCCGTAGTCCAGTCGGCTGGTGACGAGTGCCTGGGTGACGGTCTTCCTGGTTTCGGTGGGGATCCATCTGAAGATCTGGCAGAGCATGCGCAGGGTGTTGAAGCACGAAGATGAGACTGCGTTGACTTGTCTGGTCATCGACAGGGAGAAGCCCAGGTTGCGTGCGTGGTCCGTTGGTTTGGGAGCGGTGCCCAGGGCCGGGGGCCACCAGGAGTCGTCCCAGGCGGAGGGTGATGATCCCAAGATGAGGACTTCCGTCTTGTCTGAGTTCAGTTTAAGGCGGCTGCTCCTCATCCAGTCGGTGACGTCTTCCATCCCTTCGTGTAGGTTGGCCTTGGCGGTGGTGGGGTCGTTAGTAAGGGAGAGGATCAGCTGGGAGTCGTCGGCGTAGGAGATGATGTTGAGGTTGTGTTGGCCTGCGATGGCTGCGAGGGGGCTCATGTAGACGTTGAAGAGGGTTGGACTGAGTGAAGACCCTTGTGGAACGCCGCAGATGACTTCGGTGGCCTCGGATCTGAACGGGGGGAGGCGGACTCTCTGGGTTCTTCCGGTGAGGAACGAGATGATACACTCCAGTGCTTTCTCTCGGATTCCGATGTTGCTGAGGCGCTTCACTAGGGTGCGGTGGCAGACTGTGTCGAACGCCGCTGAGAGGTCCAAGAGGATGAGGCCGCTGTTTCCCCGTTGTCGATCAGGGTTCTGATGTCGTCGGTGGCTGCGATTAGGGCGGTCTCGGTGCTGTGGTTGGCCCGAAACCCGGACTGCGAGGGGTCGAGGGATCCATTCGTCTCGAGGAAGGCGACCAGCTGTCTGATGGTCTTCTCGATGACTTTGGCCGGAAAGGGAAGGAGCGAGATGGGGCGGTAGTTCTTGAGGTCGGTGGGGTCCGCCGTTGGTTTCTTCAGGAGGGCGGTAAGCTTGGCGTGCTTCCAACTCTCCGGGAAGGTGGCGGTGTGGAAGGAGGAGTTGATGATGTCCCGGAGATGGGGTGCGATGATGACGTCGGCTTTGTTGAAGACATGGTGTGGGCAGGGGTCGGTTGGTGATCCGGAGTGGATGGAGTTCATCGTGCGGGTGGTGTCTTCGGTGTTGATCGGGGTCCAGTTGCAGAGGGTGGTGGTGGCGGGCGTTGGTTCGGCGGTAGGGTGCGTGGTCTGTGCGTCGAAGCTGTTGTGTATGTCTGCGATCTTGCTGTGGAAGAACGAGGCGAGTGAGTCGCAGAGGTCTTGCGAGGGAGTGATGTCGTTTCCGGCGCTGGGGTTGGAGAACTCTTTGACAATGCTGAAGAGTTCCTTGCTGTCGTGGGCGTTGTTGTCCAGTCGTTCTTTGAGTGCCGACTTCTTGGTGGCGCGTATCAGCTGGTGGGGATTGCGGGTGGCGTGCTTGAGGGCGGTCCTGTTGACTGTGGTCTGGTCGAGCCGCCAGGCTTTCTCGAGGGTGCGGCAGTTCTTCTTGGATTCCTTGAGTTTGTTGGTGAACCAGGGGGTTTTCTTGCTACCGGTTCTGCTGGGAGGGTTCTTTAGTGGTGCGAGGTCGTCGGCGCAGGCGGTCAGCCACTTGGCGAGGTTGCTGGCTGCTTCGTTTGGATCCGCTGTATTGGTGGGTGTGTTCTGGCTGAGGGAGGCGGAGAGCTGCTCGGCGGTGATCTTGCTCCAGCTTCGGCGGGGAACCTGTTGCGGGTGGTGGTGGGTCGCTGTTTTCCTGAAGCTGAAGTGGATGCAGCTGTGGTCGGTCCAGTGGAGTCCGGTGGCGTGGCTGAAGGAGATGTGCTTGCTGGATAAGAAGACAGGGTCAAGCGTGTGGCCGGCATAGTGGGTGGGAGTGTTCACCAGTTGCTTGAGTCCGAGGTTGGCGAGGTTGTCCAGCAGGGCGGTGGTGTTTCTGTCGTTGTTTTCCAGGTGGAAGTTGAGGTCCCCTAGGAGGATGTAGTCCGCGGAGGGCAGGGCGTGTGGGCTGATGAAGTCTGCGATGTCTTCGCTGAATTGTGTGCGTGGTCCCGGTGGTCTGTAGATGAGGGTTGCCTCGGAGGGTGGTCTTGGGGTCAGTGTGTATCTGGAAGTGAAGGTGTTCGGCGGCGGTGAAGGTTTCGTCGGCGTTTGTCGAGATGCGGATGGTGTTCTTTTGTATGATGGGGATGCCTCCTCCCGTCTGGTTGATGCGATCCCTCCGGGTGATCTTGTATCCGTCCGGGATGGCTATGGCGATGTCGGGCTCTGAGGACGCGTTCATCCAGGTTTCGGTGAGGAAGGCGACGTCCGGTGCTGTCGCGTCGAGCAGGTCCCAGAGTTCTACGGCGTGCCTGTGGACGGAGCGGGTGTTCAGCAGGATGCACTTCAGGTGGTTGTTGCTGGTGCTCGACTTGGCGGGGGTGGTGCAGGTCCGGAGGCAGGTGAATTGGCAGGCTTGGCAGGCGAAGGGTCAGTGGGTGCGTCTCGGGGTGCTCGGTAGCAGGCAGGGTTCCGGCCGGTGTTGAGTGCGTTGAGGGTGGCGGCGTCGTAGGTCCGTTGGGTCGTCTTGCGGGGGCCAGGGGTCCTGGCGCTGGGCGCGGTCCAGGCACGGACGGGCGCAGACGGGCTTGCCTTTGGCGCGCCTTTGGCGCACAATCGGCGCGCCCGCTGCGCGTCCGCTCGGTCACCATTTAAGGCTAAGTGGGAGGGAGGAGCAGCTGGGAGGCGGGAGCGGGGAGGACACAGAACACAAGGGGGCGTGGCCGCGAGGACGGCGGCGCGGAGCGGGGCGGGGAAGGCACAGGGGGGAAAGCGACTAAGATTAACAGAAGGCAATACAATACAAATTAAACAGAAGGCAATACAATACAAATTAAACAGAAGGCAATACAATCTAACAATAAAACAACAAAATACTATGGAATCCGGCGGAGCTGCGGGGGCAACGAACAGCGAGGCTGGCAGCTAGGGCGTCAGGCAGACGGTACAGCGAGGCTGCGAGCAGCAGCGAGTGGCACACACATAGCTGGTGGCCGTGCGGCGCGGGGGTGTCCTGAGAACAGGTCGCACTCACCTGCGCCGCACGGTTGCCATTTAAGGACAAGTGGGAGGGAGGAGCAGCTGGGAGGCGGGAGCGGGGAGGACACAGATCACAAGGGGGCGTGGCCGCGTGGATGGCGGCGGGAAGCGGGGAGCGGGGAGGGGAAGGCACAGGGGGGAAAGCGACTAAGATTAACAGAAGGCAATACAATACTAATTAAACAGAAGGCAATACAATACAAATGAAACAGAAGGTAATACAATCTAACAATACAACAACAAAATTCTATGAAATCCGGCGGAGCTTCGGGAGCAATGAGCAGCGAGGCAGGCAGCTAGGGCGGCAGGCTGGCTGGACTCCTAGAGCTGTTGGAACCAGTTGTATGGTACGTGACTGCCCAGCTACTCTCTTGGCACTTCACGTCACTGTGTCCCGTATGCAGTGTGGTACGAAATGGGGCAGCAGGGGTTTTTGCCTGAGGTATGGAATGCTTGGATTTCACTCCTGGAGTATGTTATTGTGGGACGTGTGGGACTGAAAATGGATCAGAGTGTTCCAACTTCATCTATCTGGTATCCTGACTTGAATTTTGGCCCTGGCATCACACTTATCTAAGTGTGTGCAGAGGCTTAGGACAGTCCCTGACTATGAGAGGCCTTGGTCTGTGACCTGGAGAGTTAAACCAAGCATCCCCTCATTTGTGACAGAGGACTACTGTCCCTGTTTTGGGTTTAGTACATAGAGCAGTGGGTTCAGCTTACTGTGGTTTAAGGATCAGTATTGTGACCAGATCTTTTTACCTAAGTCACTAGAGTGGAGGCCTGCCAGCACACTCTGGTAGAATTCTGGTCAATGCACTTGCCCAGTTCTTTGTGCTAAAATCTTGGTGCATGTTAAGAATGTTTGTGTGCAGGTGTAGCGCATCAATCAATCAAGGATTTAGAAAGCACGGCAAATCACCCATGAGGGTCTCAAGGTGCTGGTGTATCCATGGTATGCATGAGTTTTCCAGAGTTATGGAGGCTAGTGGGATCGTTTTTTAATACCCCTCTTCTGGCCTTGCAAAAGGTGGAGGGAGAGGGCTATACTACCGAACAGTGGAGTGCATTGTTTACATTCCTGCAGCTGGAGGGAGGAGACTAAAGGGGAGTGGCAATATGGGTCGATCAGATATTCTATAGCGTTTTTTGGTTAGCAAGGAGCTGCTGATTAGTTTTCCTGTATGCTTCAGTTGGTGGATGGTATAGGTGTGGGGTGGGACTGCAGACTCTCTTGTCAAAGGGAATGAAACCCTTAGGCGAGCACTGTCCTTTTCTTTCCCTGATTGCTCCTTCAGTTGGGCTGATGACAACCAGGTGTAGAAACCTCACACCTCTTTGTGCCTCTGTTGTGGGTACACCAGGATGAGGACAACATTGCTGTGAGAAGCTTCACTTTTCACAAAAGCCTTGAAAGAAGAACCACCCCAAACAGTTTCTACAGTTTGAGACAGTGGATCAATATTTCCTGTGTGAGCGTTGCGAGTGAAAGTGGGACCAAAACCACCCCACTTTGTTCCAGTTCTTATATGAAAAAGGAAGGGAGTGCTCCACAGAGTACTCGGAGGGCTGTTGTGCAACCAGAGCTGATGTCTGCCAAAGCTAAGGAGGGCATCATCTGAAGTCTTGATCCCATGCTGGAAGAGTTGTGTACCTGACCTGAAACACCTAAAAGCCTTCCTAGCTGCTGAGAGGTGGAAGGAGTCTGCCTGGAGGAGAGACATCCAGGAAGAAATGAAGTCTAACACGTCTCCAGTGGTTATGGGGCATCAACAAGAAGCAGACTAAACAGTAGCAATGTGGGAGGACCCTGGTGTTTGAGGACCCCCAAAGTCTCCCTTCAGTTCCTGGTAGGAACCTAGACCGCCTTCACCCCCCATGCTGATGGCCGAGTCAGGCTGTAGTCTTACGATCACCAGCTGCCACTTCCAAATTGCGGATGACCCAAGAGGTACTAAAGGCCCAGTTGTAGGCTACATCTGCTGACTGGTTGTATTTACATGGGATGCAACTGACTATTGCAGAGGGAGACCAAAGGACTTGCACTTACCTATGCTTCTGTAGGGACTTTATCTTCAGTACAGTTAAACATCTGGCAAGAGACTGCATCAGTGACATCAGAGCCATTCTATACAGACTGCAGCATCAGTGAAAGAAAGGCTGGGAAAGGCTGGTTGTGTTCTTCCATATGCGACTCTGCTCTGAGGAACTGTACCTAAGACAGCTTATGCGCCCTAGCTCTCAGTAGTGCTCAGGTGGACTGCCCGAGTGTAAGGAAATGCTAAAAAAGACCTTAACCTAAATCTTCTATTCTGCGAAGGGGGTAAGTCTTAAGACTTAGTGTATTGTAAACCATGGGTGATTGAACTACGCCTGAGCCTTTTTCATGCTACTCCTGTAGAGTGAGGGGGCACCTAGTGCTAGTGGAAGAGAGCCTGGGAGTAGGAGAGGGATTGGGTTGGGTGTAGCTTCTACAAGCCTTTGGACTCAGATACACTAACTTGTATATGAGTATTAAAGGGTGTAGTATTTAATACAACTCTATGAATAAAATACATTTCTCTCTTGCAAAGTTAATCACTGGGCCGGACATTCACTTTATTTGGTCTGTTAGTTGATTGCTGAGCTCTCAACTCAAGCACCCCCACAATTCCTTCATGAGAAGCTGTGGTGACGCTCTAGGTCAGCGCACTAGTGTTCCGCGAGCGGAACAGGAAACACGTCACGAGAGGACGGAAGGCGGCCGTTTGTATGCATTGGCGCCGACCGCTCCTCGCAGAGCAGTAGTGTGTACCCGGCGCTCCGTCCAGAATAAAGATTTACTTAAAAGTAAACGAGCGTCAATCTTCATTGATAGATTCCATAATGGCGACGAGGCATAGGATTTGAAGCAGAACCCCGGAGGCAAGCAAAAAGGGCAATTGGGGGTCAGAAGACGCTGATCCCACCGGCGGACTCGCATTCCACGTGCTGAACAGCAGGACGGAGCGTGGCAGAGGTCTGCACACACCCCTATCGATGCAAGCAGGACTGCACAGCTGAGGAGGTAGGCCTGCAGACACACGGGGCACCAGGCGCCACGGAGATTCGAAAGGCGAGCGAGCGTAACGACTGGGCCCGCGCCAACAGAGGCGAACCAAGGGACAGTGGGGAGCACCGCCCCAAGGATAGCAAGACCAGCCGAGCAAGCTGGCGGAACAGAGTGAGGGCAGGGGAGAGTCTTCGAACACTCGCCCTGAAGAATCCACAGGAGTGCAGACAGCAGGAGGGGCTGGGACGCAACCACTACTCACCCCTTCCAACGCACAACTAAGGGAAGACAGCGAGAGTGACCCGGAAGAAGGGGACCCCACCAGGCACAACGCTCCGGGCAGCCCCCAAGGGAAGTCAGTATCTGTTCAACCCTCCAGAAACAGAGAAGGCAGAATGGCGGTACACTCGTCATCCCTCACGCAACTGGTGCCATTCCTAACCAATCCAGGGGAACCAGAGCGGCAATGGGAGGACTGGAAGAGGTACTTCCTCAACTACCTCGACGCTTTGGAAGAAGAAGCAGGCGCTCCATACTCAAGTAAACGCAGAAAGAAGATCTTGCTACACAACCTGGGCCCGGAGGGGATAAGAATCTATGACACCATTGCGAAGGCAGAAAGAGACGCAGCTGACGACGATGTTTTCAGCCACACCATTGCCGACTTGGACGCACACTTCCGGCCCGTGGTTTGTGTCGCGATTGACCGCTACAATTTCTTCCAAAGGAAACAGAAGAGTAGCGAAACAGTAGATGAATATGTTGTTGCCCTACAGAAGCTCGCCATCTCATGCAAATTCGGCGCTCTACACGACGAGCTCATCCGAGACCAAATTATCATGCATACGTCGAGCTCCCATGTCCAGGACAAACTGTGGGTGAACGGAGATGCCCCACTCAAAGAAATTTGGGCCATGGTCAAGAAGGCCGAACTATCAAAACGCTGTGCCCAAGCAGCCAAAAAAGACTCAGGTGGTACGCAGTCGGTGTGCCAGATATCGACGCAACAGAAAGGGGAACGCCAGAGGCCAAAGGAGCCACAGAAGAAACCGGAGGGCAGGAAGCAGAAGTCCACATATTCCACCGACCAGAGAGGTGCTAAGGGAGGACGCCCGAGCTGCTACAGATGTGGGAGTGTCAACCATCTAGGGAACGATAAAGCGTGCCCGGCGTTCCGAGCTAAGTGCTCGTTTTGCGGCATATTTGGCCATTACGAGAAGGTATGCCGCCGGAAACCGAAAGGGGCCACAGTGAAATTCGTTGACCGAGAACAGCAAGACGACACCAATGACTCAGAGGAAACTGATGACCAGGAGGAAATACTGTATATCGATGTCCAAGTGTTGGAGATGGATGACTCAGGCAACGACAAGCCCCGGTTGGACATGCACATCGGAGGTATACCGTTAAAAATGATAGCGGACAGCGGGGCCCCCATCTCGATCATACAAAGGAAGGTATGGGAAGACAAATTTGCATCCACACACGGTGAGAAACTGCGTCCCATGGACTTGCGTCCAGTCACGTACACTGGGCAGAGGATCCCAATGTTGGGGTTTTGTCCCCTGTCATTCGAGTTCAGAGACCGCCAAGCGATATGCAAACTGTACATAGCTGAGAAAGGTCCCTCAGTCCTGAGCTGGAGAGACCAGGGAGCCCTAGGGATCCAGTTGAATCCAGGTGGTATCGAGAAAATCCTACTCATGGACATGGAGAAAAGGGACGATGTGGAGTCATGGAGAAGAGCCTACCCAAGAGTGTTCAATGGCCAAATAGGGGAGTTGGCGAAATACAAACACTTAATCAGACTAAAGGAAGGAGCAACGCCAGTGGTGCACAAAGTAAGGAACATCCCGTTCAGAAGTAGAGAAGCGGTACAGCAAGAGTTGGACAGGCTCGAGAAGGAAGGGGTGATCAGGGCCATAGAAAGTGCAGAGTGGCTCTCCCCCTTGGTGGTAGCTCAAAAACCCAACGGCAAGGTCAGATTATGCGTGGACCTGAGAGAGTTGAACAAAAGCATACTCGTTGACAAGTTCCCCCTGCCACGCATAAACGAGATGTTGTCCAAGACCAAAAACATCAAGTGGTTTTCGACAGTGGACCTGTCGTCGGCATACCATCAGGTCAAGTTACACCCTTCCTGTACACACCTCACCTCGTTCATCACGCCATTTGGCTGTTACGAATTCCTAAGGATGCCATTCGGCTTAGCGTCAGCAGCCGCAGTCTTTCAAAAGATGATGCACAAATTGTTGAGGGGAGTGGTCGACGTCCAATTCTTTCAGGATGACATCCTGGTAATGGGGAAGTCCATGCACGACCACAATGAGAAGCTCCACAAAGTGTTCAAGATCCTACAGGACAACGGTCTGACTGCGGAATGGTCTAAATGCAGATTGGGAGTGAAATCAGTCACTTATTTGGGCCACGAAATAAGTGAAGAAGGAATCAGACCCAAAGCCGCCAACATGAAAGCCATTCAAGACGCACCCACCCCGAGCAAAAAGGAGGACGTTCGGTCATTCCTAGGAATGGCCGAATACTACAGCAAGTTTGTACCACAATTTGCCTCCAAAACGCACCACCTACGACAGCTGCTCAAAGAGAGGAACGGATTCCAGTGGGGTCAAGCGGAACAAGAAGAATTCGACAATTTAAAGAAAGAAATGAGCGATGCCATCCCGCTCAAAGGATTCGATCCCCAGGCAGAGACAATCCTCACGACAGACGCAAGTGACCGAGGACTGGGAGCAGTCCTAATGCAACGCTCTGAAAAGGGTGACTTACACACCGTCAGCTTCGCATCCAGGTCTCTAGCCCCCAACGAGGAGAAGTTCAGCGTGGTGGAAAAAGAGATGCTGGCAGTAGTATGGGCTATGGAGAGATTCCGTCAGTACCTGTGGGGAGCGCGATTCTTGGTAAAAACGGATCACAAACCCTTAGTCCGTGTGTTGACATCAAGCGGCCATGCGCATGCCACTCCTAGGATCGCAAAGATGACCCTGCGCCTGTTAGACTTCCTCTACGACGTGGAACACATTCCTGGGCCTCAAAACAAAGTGGCGGACTTCCTCAGCAGGGCAGCCGCCATGGAAGCGAGGAGTGACCATGAAGATCATGAATGGGCAGGCTATGTGGTCGCCACGATCCAGGAAGTAGAGAAGGCAATAAGTATGCAAGAGTGGGAGGAGGCATACAAAGAGGATGATGATCTGGAAGCCATCAAGGGGTATGTAGTCCACGGGTGGCCGGAAAAGAGGCACCTAAGAGAAGAACTCCGAAGATACTGGGAGGTCAGGGAGGAACTATCACTGGCTGAAGACTCCATCTTCCTGTTGAGAGGAGACAAGGTGATACCACCCAAGGGAGTACTGGAACACCTGATGGGATTACTGCATGAAGGACACCAGGGCATCACAAAAACCAAAGCCCTTGCCAGACAGGCCTACTGGTGGCCGGCTATCGATACGCAGGTAGAAAGGCACGTGAGACAGTGCGAATCTTGCGCCAAGGCAGACAAATCTCAACACCTAATCAGACCGCCCCTGGGGAAATTCCCCATACCGGATGGCCCGTGGGAAGTGCTATCAGTGGACATTTTAGGACCGGTCCTAAACAAAACAGGGACCCAGAAATATGTGGTAGCGCTGGTGGACAAATTCTCCAAATGGCCAGAAATCGAAGTTAGAGAAACCATGGACACGGAAGCGGTGATAAACTTCTTACAGTCCACATTCCTGAGAGAGGGCATTCCCAAGATCATCGTTAGCGATAACGGTCCCCAGTTCACCTCGACAAGATGGACAACCTTCACCGAAAGGAATGGGATTGAAGTGAAGCACCCACCCATTTACCACCCAGCAGGGAATGGCCAAGTGGAGCGGTTTAACCGCGTGATCATGGGAACCATCCAAGCTGCCATCAACGATGGGTTGGATTGGGAGAAGGAACTGGAGAAGATGGTATGGGCATACAGGATCACCCCTGGCAGCACCGGGTACAGCCCGTTCAAGATCTTGCGGGGAAGAGAAGCGTTCACCAAGGACAATCAGGCGTGGAGGAAGTTGGTGGTACAGAGCAGATGGTCTCCGGCAATAGTGAAAAGAAACCTAGAAAGAGCTCAGGAGGTCTATACGACTCACTTCAACAAGAACCACAATGTTAAGGAGGCAGAGCTGGACAAAGGGGACTGGGTTAGAGTCAAACTAGCAGTCCATAAGAAGAAGGGTGAGAGCAAATTCTCGCCGCCGTTACAAGTCTTGGAACCGTATGACCGATCAGCCTTGCTAAGCGACGGAAAGGTATGGTCACAGGACAGGATGGCCAAGTGCAGCAAGATAATCAAAGTGGAATGTGATGTGGAAGATGGTCTAGAGAATGTCGGGAGAGACGGAGAAGAAGAAAGTAACAGAGGAAGGAACGTGGATGTGGAAGAAAGACAGCAGGAAGTAACCGAGGAGGAAGATGGGGCAGGAGAGCAAGAGGTGTGGAGAAGCGAAAGGAACGGAGAGAAGGACAAGGACATGAAAGACAAGAGTGGTACGCATATTGGTGAGAGCATGGAACAGGAGTGCAAAGAGGGAATGATGAAATTGAGAACCAGAAGGGGAAGAGAAGTGAAGACGCCAGAGAGATTCAAGGACTTTAACATGGACTGGAAGTAAGAACTTTTATTGTTGGGTTACGATGTGTGGAGGGGGGAGATGTGTGGTGACGCTCTAGGTCAGCGCACTAGTGTTCCGCGAGCGGAACAGGAAACACGTCACGAGAGGACGGAAGGCGGCCGTTTGTATGCATTGGCGCCGACCGCTCCTCGCAGAGCAGTAGTGTGTACCCGGCGCTCCGTCCAGAATAAAGATTTACTTAAAAGTAAACGAGCGTCAATCTTCATTGATAGATTCCATAGAAGCCTGTTACCTGCTCGCCCTAATTACCCTGAAAGTCAAGTGGACAAGAGATAGTTTGCAGAGCCATAGTGTGATGGGTCCCGGGACATCTGTGGCAAACAACCTTAACCCTCACAATTGAGGCCCAGTTGCTCCTGCCTGCCCTGTGACCACCAAAGAAGATCTGACACAATTTTATGAAGCCAGTCCTGCTCATCAGAAGGTAAACAAGCAACCAGATTAATCGGAGTACAAAGTGCAGGAAAATGTGGGACTCACAAGTGAACAAGTTTTTGATCTACTGGAAGGGTTACTTTCCTAGCATCACTCATGGTTGATGCTACATCTGTTCATGCCGCTGTCTTGATCTGTTGTGTTTTTTCCACACTTTTTCTGGCAAGCCTGGTGCTCCTGGCTGGAGAAGGGTATCCTGTTGGTCCTCAGCCTGCTGGCACTGGTCTTTACAGTTGACATTTTATCCGGGGCCTATGTTTAACTTAACTGAGCGATCCTTTGATCTGCTTTCCTCTCCTTTAAAGTCTGTGCCCTTTTGCGGCCCCAGAAGACCTCAAACTTTGGAGTTTCTTTTGAGTCATGTTCAGCGTTGTTCAGCTTTTCAGGCACTGACCGCTTCAAATTCTACTCTGTTCTCATTCAATGTCTTGCTATTCCTTGTAATGATTTTTTGCTTTTTACCCTGAAAGTGACCCTTTCATGGAGACACCTGCTTCTACTATGTCCATATTGTAGCAGTAAGGAAAAGTGGATGAATTAGATTGCGCCTTTAACTTGGGCAGGCTAAATCGAAACATTTAGCTTCCTGTACTTGACACTTCGAGCCCAAGCAAATGGCGAATGAAGAGTAGTACACATCTTTCACACAGGATATGGTCTTGTGTAACACAAAACGAAAACATTTCAAATACTTACATAGACATTATTTGACCCCGGTAAAACTGCACAGGATATACCCAGAATGTTCAGCAGAGTTCCTCAGGTGTCAAGAGGCAAATGTGGGTCTCCTCCATGAACATGGTCATGCCATCACCTTTTGAGTTTTTGAGCAGAAGTACAGAACAGGCTACATTAAATTATGGGAGAGATGCGGACACTCATGCTGAAACGGTCTGCCGAAGGTGCCTTTATGTTTTTACTTACCTGAAGTTGTGGTAACCCTCAGAAAGGACTGAGGACAAGTATCACCTTGATCAGACGAGGACCTCCAGAACCTCCACACCAATTTTCTTGGTAAAGTAGTTGCACCAGCTGGATGGGTACCCTCTATAGATATTCCGTGCACTCAGTTTCATGAGGTCTCTTCTATTTCTCTTATGCTGCCAGTTGTTTATTCTCATAGGACTAGATCTAGATTGAGCATTCACACTTCTCATTCTTGCTCAGTTTATTTGCTGTTTTCTTTCGGTAATCTCAAGTAATTTAACACTGAGGTCTGTCATCCCATGGCTTTAAAGTCCAGTAGCCTTAACAAGAACAACAATTGTGAATACACTTCTTTACAGAGCCCACTTAACTCTCCTCAGGAAATAAATGTAATCATTGCTGTAGTCAATCAGACGTTTCATAGTTTATTGAAGTAATTTATTGAAATAATGTACTTGATGCTTGTTTATTAATTATTGAACCAAAAGTACATCAGATTTGATTCATTCAGACGTGTTTGCACCTACTTCCAGCAGGTTGGTTTGTTGTGGTTATATCTGCATAAGCCAGCCATGTTTAGTGTACTAGTAGTTATTCAGCTAAACTTTGTTTTAGTTGGTCAGTATTCATTCCCTTCCCCCCCCCCCCACATGCTTGTAGATATTTTTGCTTTTGGTGTTGCACCTAACATCTTCCTCACACTTTCTCCATCAGGCCAGTGAACCGACTATTAAAGAAGAAGTGACCGATGTCCCAGGTAGGTGCCTTTTCCCTTGGCAGTTTTTTTTTCTGACCTCGACTGTACCTAGACAATATACAGTAGCCAGCAAGGTGCATATGGGGATTGGGGCCGGGACACCGGATGAAAATGCACATCTTCACTGTCTTGGGCATAGGCGGACATTGGTCTCCACAGTCAAGGAGGCTTATTTGGACCTCTGTTTTAAACAGCTGTAGTCCCTGTGCATCTCTGTCCTGAACAGGTGCAATCCCTGGGCATCTCTATCTTGAACAGGTGCAGTCCTTGCGCATCTATGCCTTCAGCAACGCAATCTCTTTTTATAACTGTCCCAAGAGGGTATTCTCTCTGGAAATTGCTGCCCCGAATGTGTGCAACCCCTGTGCATCCCTGAGAAATGTTCTATGGTGTCTATACTGGACAGTGACCATCAAGGGCTAGATGGGCATCGAAGAATAAAGGTGGAAGTACTTTCCTAGGATTATTTATTATAGCAGGTAGTTATCCTTAGCAGTGTATGACTTGTTGAGGAGATGAAAGCATGGTCATCAGCTTGTGTGGGAGGGTGCCAGCCCTCGACTGGGCTGCTTACGGAGGATGGCAGGAGGTCAGAGCGAGTGGTGTATGACTGTGGGTAGAGAGAGTGCAGCTTAAGAGCCAGTGCTTCAGTGAATTGGGTGAAGTCAGTATAAGAAAAAAAATTCTTTGAGGTGTATTGAAGTATGTGGAGTTAGTAATAGAGGGATAACTGCCAGTTCTGGGTTGCAAGAGAGTTGCAAAGAGTGGCAAATAGTTGGGAATGGCTAGAGTGTAGAAAGAAGCATGAGTATAAGCTGGTGGGAGTAGGATGCTAGGGAGTAATATTAGCTCAGTAGTTATTAACAGATCTTTGGGTAATATTCATAAAGCTGTACTCTCCTCAAGCTTAAGATTGCAACAATTTAAGACAACTTGTATGCTTTATCATACCCCCGAAAGAATTTCCAAATGGGCCTCTAACAGTAACTACACAGATCGAACTAAATGCCCTAAGTGCTCGCTGGCTGCGGCAGACTTGGTGCATATGTTGTGTACTTGCCCTAAGATATCTGAATTTTGGACATCGGTTGAGAATGTAATGAAATTAAAATTAGGGTGTATATTTTCTCTGGATCCTGCTCTAGTTCTGCTTCATGGTAATATCGCGAACACTCCACAAAAGGCTATAATAACAATTATACTATCATGCGCCAAACTTATAATCGCCCGCGCTTGGATTTCCCCTACACCCCCACACTTCATGGAATGGTGGTCATTACTTAACGAAATTCACTGTATGGAATCTACTTTGGCTAAGATTAGAGGTAATAAGGCCTTGGTTGAATTCAATAAGGTTTGGGGGTCTGTTATCTGTTGAAACGTATACTTATTCAAGGTCCACTTAGAATATGAATATTGATTTATAATATTTGCCTGCAACTCGAATTATATTTGATGTGTTTGGGTTTAATGAGAATCTATTTATTATGATATGTTCATCCTGTCCACGATCTGATCTTTTCTATTGTTAACTATCGGATATGTTTGTTTTTGATTATATTTCTTTCCTGTGCTGCTAATTTAAAAATTAAAAAGAAAAAGAGTATAAGCTGGTAGAAAAAAGAAGGCTTTTGTCAGAATGTGACTCTAAGGACCATTATCGTATTAATTTTCTTTTTTCCTTTGAACAGATCCTAATTGCCCTTTAAAGGATGCAGCGAGCAAGAAAATCCCCAAACTGACTATAAAGGTAAGTTATTTACTCACTATCACAGTCTCTGTTCCAGGTGCCTCCAACAACTCAGAATAAACAAACTCTGAATTATAAACACATCTTCTTACTGAATAGTTGGCAATAGGATTTTTTAATTTGGGTTTGCTATGGTAAAAAAAAAACTCCTGGACATTCATATGCCTTTGCACACACCACCAACACCATCACACGCTTTACCCACTACCAGTTTATTTTTTACATCTATTTATCTACAGTAAAATGAATGCAACATTATCATCAACTCTGATAGGGTCTCTTGGATATAAATCGCAAGATCCAGGAGTTGGGGAGAGGATGTGGCATAACGGCCAGGGCGGTCGACCTCGAAGCTGGGGAACAGGGTTCGAGATGCTTCAGGGAAGCTCAACATCCTGTGATTATGGGCAAATCCCTTAATCTCCCCATGCCTAACAAAAATGAATGTGTCAGTCTGTAATGCAACTGGTGGTCATGTAAAGTGCTCGGATAACTTTGGGTCTAGTTTGCGATATATAAAACTTTTCCCCCTCACCCCCCCCCAAAAAAAGTTGTTCATTATCCTAAATACAGAAATTCTTGAAATATATCTTCAGGGTGAGTGGAAAAATGTTCCTGAGACCGGTTCCTTACTCTCTAAAAGATCTTCTACCCCATCTGTAGACAAAAGATGGCTATGCATCAGTGTGAATTTGGTTCATGAGTTTTAAGAAAATCCTTTTCTTCACAAAAAACAATACATCATTCAACACCACCATCAGTTCCTTCCCGCACTTACCCCGACCTACACATTTCTTCAAAATAAATGCTCATATTTATTCCATGTAGTTTCTTGAGATTCAATTTGTGAACCGAGTCAACACACCGAGTAAATTGTTTCCATAATTTGACGCACTCTGAATATAATAGGACAGTAACTCCATTCTGCAAGCCATCTACTTCCTGTTCATAATCTGGAACATGACAGACAAGAGCACGCCTAAGCTGGTTGTGTAGCATCTCAGGATGTTATGATAAAGTTCACTTTTGACTCCTACAGTGAATAGGATAATTGGATTTGGTTTTGCAGGGAGATCCTTGGGGTGATCCCGATGCCTTTTGTATGACTCACTGTCCTTGCTATAGGAGCAGTGGGTTTTCAGTTTGACAGTTGTTGCCACATGAGTCCTGACAGTTATTTTTTTCTCCCTTTTCTCTCATGGATGGAATCTGAAATGCCACTGGAGCAGGAACCAAGGTTATAACAAATTTAAAAAGAGAAGAAGCTCACTATGAGTAAAAAGGTGCCTGCCTTGAAAGACAGTATGCCAGTAATGCAGTAGCAAATGGTCCGCCCTCGTCAAACCACAGATAGATATGTCAAGAAGAGAATTGTCCTTTCACACGTCTTTGCCTCTAGTCCATGACAAGGTTTACTGAAGGAAAAAACGTTACTCTGACTTGCCATCCACCCTTCCTCCAAACTCATGGGAAGCCAATATCAACATTGAAGGTTATAAGTGCACTTCTGCACTGTCTAAGAAATTGGGGTATTCAGTGGAGTGAGTACCCACCTCAAATAATAACCACAATGCTTGACAGGGTGGACCCTAAGAGTCAGTAAGTTAACCTGAGCTCAGCCCATGGCAGCTGTGGCACAGAGCTGGCATGCTTACCTTAGAGAGAATGTGTAAATTATGCAGTATTAGAACATTAATAAAATTGCAACATAACACTATAAAAAGCCCAAAATGAATTAGAAAATTTGGGAAGCATTGAATAAACAAAATTACACCAAAATAACAAATATCCAAAGAGAGGAACTGGAGATATGAATTTTAAAAGTAGAAATAGTACCTTAGAGCACCAAGTGACAATGATAGCTCATTGTTACAGTAGAATAGGACCTAAGCACAATTGGGTGCTGCCCGCAATGACGTGGTCAGATACACCAACCAGGTTTTTCCTGGGCAAAAGATTTTACTTTCTGACAATAGTCCTTTAAGTCCCAATCCACCACAGGAGTACACTTCTAAAGCCCTCCAGGACCTGATGGGAGGCACTTGGAGAATAAGAGGGTGTTAGGCAGGGGCCGCAGCAGAGTCCAGTCCAGGTTCAGTTGCAGCTGGTAAACTGGGCAGTTGCAGGAAACAGCCCCTAGTAGCTAGCTTGTTGTGTTCCTTTAGCTTTAACAGGTGGTCAGCCTTATAATCATTGGATCCCACTTCTTTGTCCTTGGTACAAGAGGGAGAGCAGGTCCAGTCATCGGGGCTCTTCTCAGGTCACAGAGAGCAGGTTCAATCCTCTTCTGTTCATCCATAGGGCCAGAAGTGATATGAAGTAGGTGCAACATTTATGCCTTGTTTGAGGTAGTGGGTAGGAATGACTCCTGAAGATGCCCTAACCATTTGGGTTATGGTTCCCGGAGCGAAGATTAGCCACTTTAGGCATTTTTAAGATGGGCAAAGTCTTCAGCCAAACTTAACCTGGACTCCTGGGGTGCAAGTGGAGAGTGTACTGTGGTAATCGCCAACCTACAACACTAAAATCCAGTTTTAGCCAATATCTGAACCCCTGACAGAAGTCTAGTCAAATCAAAGCAGAGCTTTCAGCAACCAGACAATGGATACACCGTGTTTTGGCAATTCTTTGAAGTACGCCAAAATGTTATAGCTAAACCCAGCAGACAAGTGAAATTGGCAGTGACATTAGAATGCCAAAGAGACCCACTGTGATTGGGGCCTGACTGGCTAGCAAGACAATAGAAGGGAGTTGGGTAACATTTATTTACCTGTGACAGGTGAGACCTCTTTGAAGTGTGCCCATAGTGTCTTATAAAAGACCCCAGCAGACCTTCCAAGCATGTATGTGACATTCAAGCAGGACTTGACATGTTAATGTCAGAGAGGATCCTCCCAGCCTCCCCTACGTATTCGATGAGGTTCAGAAGGGTCATCGCTGTCCATTCAGATCTGTCTATTGTTTGCTCATGGGACTCTTAAGCAAACACCTCACAACACAAGAGCGATCTGCTGCCAGGTGATAGTTGGTATCACTGAACTGCCTTAGAAACTCTAGGCACGGAAAAAGTAACTTCTAAAGTAGCTGTTCTAAAATATGTATTGCACATCTGACTTAACCAATGAATTGGCCTAGTAACAAAATATAGTATAGTAGCTGTTTTCTAAGCGGAGATAGGAAATATTAAACATAATATTGTATCCAAATGATTATCTATGAAACAGCCAAACCCGCTACAGTGAAAAAAAGATTTATGGTCACTTTCACTGTAAGGACATGTTTAACATGAATTTGTACATGTCCTATTTTTAAATACCGTGCACCCTGTCTTTATTGGCAATAAGTCCTACTTAGGGCAGACTTTAAATATTTCAAAAAGAAAGGGATAGGGGGGAGGAGCCAAGATGGCGATCGGAGCAGAAGCGTAGGCTCCCGGCTCCGCAAGCCCTCGAGCCCCGCACTGAAATCCTGATCATCCTGGGGTTGCTCTGCAGCGGAATGCCGGTGTATGCGCGCTGTCATCGCTCGCGTTCTCCCGATGTCTCTGCCTGCCTGGTAACCGGAGATATTCACGAAGTTGTTTGGCGGCCTCCACAGCCCTGGAGCCGGGACCTGTGCTGCTACACACCGCCGGATGCTAATTGATCAACATCGGCCAGCTGGGCCTGGGCGGAGCTGGTCCTTTGGGACGCATAGACTGCCGAAGGGGAAAAGGAAAATAATTTCTCTGCCTTAGCACGGCTTCTCGCAACACGCGACCGGAGTGCATCCTCGAGGTGGGGGCTCACTGGGAATACTACTTATTTGTGAAACGCTGGAGGTGAGCGGCAACGACCCCATTTTCGAACTTGCCCGACTTTTGCGGGCCACGCCCGAATTTGCCCCAGCCTTGGGCCGAAGAAGGGATGGCTGTTACCGAGGATCGCTCTTTATAAGTGTGCCGTGACAGCATCAGTAACTTGGACTGCAGCTTGCCTGTGCCGATCTCGCCCCCATTTTATCATCACTCTCCCGACAAGGTGGAAACGCTTGATGGCTCCCTGACTGGGATGGATTGCATTACCCTGCCTATTGATCAGCTGTGCGATGGGGTGCGCGAGTCATCTTGTAATGCTGAGATGTGGGGATTACAGCCTGTGCTATCCTGTGGCGCCGTTCTTGCTGCTCTTGGTGACCTACGATCTGCGTGGAAGGATAGTTCCCGAGAGCTGGGAAAGAAGCTCGATGGCATTGCGTTCACACTGGGGCGAACGCGGCTGGCTTGCTCCCAGAGATGCGACGATTTGCCTTGGCGTGTTCTTGAGGGGGCTACTATGTTTCCACACGAGTGCAGAGGGGAGCGGATTATCCCTGATTGTATTAGTGCCTGCGGACAGCCGTCCGCCAGCTCCTGCTGCGCTGCAGGGTACCTCTATCAGCCGAGGATTGAGACTTCGTCCATGTTATCGCCACTATTGACTCAGACAACGTTTTTGCAGCTGTTAGCACCCGTGACTGCCTCCTCTTTTCAGGCCCTGCTCTCCCTGCTGTGGAATGCGTGTCATCGGGCGAACCTGGGGGCGATGTTCGTCGGGGAAGATGGATCTATTGGTGACTGGCGACGTCCATTTTGTATTCACATGCCTCTCCTCTGCCGTGCGTGGACATCTTGTTCCTTTGTGTTTGTTGGGACGGGCTTTCCTCAGGGGCCATGTTTAGGGGGACTTACACGAACAGGCCAGGGCTAAATGGTTCACTTTCACGATTGGTGATTGCCTGGCTGGCAGAGAATCGGGTAGGAATGTTCCTGTGACACATTCGGCTGCGCAATATGTGATAACTCTCCCCATTGTTACCGTAACTGTAGCTTGCTGTTGTTGACTTTTGCTCATGGGGTGGAGAATAAACTCCTGGCTGGGGAGACCGGGAGCACATATGTTTGGCCCTCCTCCGGTTTTATATGATTCTTTTTTCTTTCCTTCCTTCTCATTTCTGTGTCTGTATTTCGGGTACTCTTTTTTGGGCGACAGGCACACTGCTAGGGGGGGGGGGGCGGGGGGGGGGGGGGGTAGGCCATAGCCTCTGCATGCGTGTAGGGTGGGGGGTGGGGGGGGGGGGTTATTTTGTCCATTTTAAGTTCCTATGGGCCTTATTTCTTCTCTCTTCTTTCTTCATTCTTTTTATCTTCTTATTTCTTTCTTTGGGTCAGCAGGGTGGCTCGGTATGGGGTGGGTAATGACCGGCACAAAACATAACTTGTGGTTGTTTATCCTTCCATATGTATCCTTGTGCCGCTATTCTGATTATGTTCTCTGCTTATTGAATATCCTTTGGTAGGCATTGCCCACTCTTGCCCTCGGTGGATTGTATGGTTTCTGATCCTTCTTAGTTTTTTCACTTTAAAACATACCTTAAAAATTTTAAAATGAACCTTAATTTCTCCTGTTTCTCGGCAGTCTGATGATCCCCAGTGTAACTCGGAATGCTTGTTATTTTGTACTGAGGTACTGTTGAGTCACCGTATAGCTTGCAATAATGCTTAAACTGACGTCGAGGCCGGCCGGATGGTTGTAGGCCCGTAATTGTTTGCTGATACTGCACAATAAAGGTTTTGAAAAAATTAAAAAAAAAGAAAAAAAAAGAAAGGGATAGGCCTTCTGATAGATTACATTTACAGTTAAAACCTGCACAGCCAGGCTACTGGTGATAGACCTGCAGTCATGTTTATATGATCACTGTAGGAGATGGCACAGTGGGTGTTGCAGTCCACTGGTAACATTTAACTTGCAGGACATTGGTACGCTTTAGTACTATGTACTTAGGACTTATAGGTAAGTTAAATGTGCCAATCAGGAATTTAAGTTTAACCATGTTGAAAGGAGGAGCTCAAGCACTTTACCACTGGTTAGCAGGTTTAAAGGGCACAGAGTTCTATAGCCTGCAACAATAGGGTTTAGCAAAAAGGAGAAAAAACTGGGGAGACCCTGCAGAAAGGGTAATTTCTAACACACGTTATAAATATTTGTAAGCCCACCCATACCACCATCCAAACCCCGTAATCCTTCTTTTTCACACATCATTCTTTTTCCCCACACTGCAGATTGATTGATCACAGTTTGCTCATCAGCCACAGACCCTGCTTTTTAGGTCGAGCCGAGGCAGCGCGTGCGCTGCTGCGAGGCATGCAGTATTGGATTATGTCTTTGAAGCCCCGCCCATTCTCTGCCCATATTTGTCATTGGCTTGTGTCCTTCTCCTTCCTTGGCTTGTGTCCTTCTCCTTATAAAAGCTGGTTTGCAAGTCATTATTAGGCTTGTTAGTCCCTCCTTGGTACCGCGTTGTCTGCATTTGTAACTTCCATGACGACTGGCCCTTTTACTTCGGTTATGGCACTGTATGTCTTATTTAGTCTGTATCAAAGACAATGGTCCTAGAACCTAGTTAAAACAAAGCTGTGAATCTAAAAGCATTATTAATAGTAATTTGTCAAAGTACAACGGAGTTTAGTGCAATATTGTTTTAAACAAACTCCTTAAACCGTAGTCAATTGTTTAGACATCAAATGTAAAGTCAAACAGCAACAAACCAAACTGTTTTTTTGTATTCACCAAATAATTTAATGTATTCAGTTTCTGGTCAATTGTCAAGTATTATTCAGGTTTTTCAAAAAGAAAAAGGTTGCTCCAGGTGGGAACGTGCGTAAAGGAGAGGTGCTAAGTGTGAGTGTGAGATCATTTCAGCTGCTAAAATTGCTTGAGGATTTAATTGCAACAGCAGCCAAGCATCTTCCCTACTCCACCTCAAATTTTTTATCTGGCAAGTGTAGAGACTTCAGTGGTCCCCCCGTTCCAGAACGAATCTTCCTATTCTCTTCCCTACTGTACATTCCCCTCTCCCTCCAACCCAGCCTGACCGAAAACTCCACACACATTTACCACCTGCTCAGTACAGGTGGTAAATATTTGTGTTAAACTGCTCTGAAAAATTAATACTGCATGGCAATTCTGTGGCTGCAGATCTACCCCATTCCAGGAGATCTAACAAATAAATTCACGGTTCTGGTGGGCAACTGTTGTATGTGGAGGTTGTTGCCCGTCAGTGCTGTGCAACTCGTAATCTGGACCCAAGTATTCACTTTTGACATATTCATTATCTTAGAACCATGCACGTACTGACTATGAGGAGGACAGCCCCTCCTGAGTTTTGAGCATAGGCTGACGTATGCAGGAAGTCATTTACCTGGATGGGGCTTGTAGGGACAAGCCCCTTCTTTCACCTCAGTATTGGCTGGAATGCACAAGACTTGTAAAATGACCACTTGCAGACTGACCCCATCTGCCTGTCATGGCATCAGCCATAGAAGACTTTACAACTGGGGGAAGCTTTGAAGAATGGCAGTGTGGCTTCCTTGGCATTAGATCCTCAGGAAATGTGTTCTGTTCTTCAAGCTTTGTCTCATGAAAACAGTTACTTTCCATTGTGTCCGACAGGGCGGTGCACAGGTATGTTCCCGTTACTAAGGTAGGATTCATTCCTCGTGGGAGGGGATAAACTCTCTATCATCTCCCCTCCCCTTCCAGTGCTAGTCACCCACACCAGGTCAAATGGATCTCTGTCCCAAGGAATTGACATTGTGGACTGTTTGTACTTAGGGTGTTTTGTAGTTTTCAGTCCTTGTTTCAGCCTCTCTGGCATCACACTCTTGATACCGTGGATGGCACTTATACCCATATCAGTGATTCCCAGAAACCGGTAAATCTTCCTCCATGCCCCTAGAAACTTCTGGAGCGTTGGTGTAAAATCCCTAAACCTGCCTGGCCCTAATGATAACTCGCAGTCACTAATGGGTCATGTACATGTATCACCAAGGGCTGGGCCTTTGTGGTATCTCCTTACAGAGGCAACCACTCTTTTGAGGGAAGGTGTGATTTATTTATTGTTTATTGCTGTTTTTATAGCGCACTACTAATCACCCTCCAGATGCCTCGGAGCTCTTTGAGGAGTGGGAACATAACAAGGTTTGTTCGTTGCAGGATAGTGTGCAACTGAACCTAGTGATGTTAACAAGTTAGTCCCTCAGGTAAAAGTGGGGCATGAAAAAGATAACAAAGCCTTTATAGAGGCCTAAGGGACCTCTTGGACACGATAACTGATGGGAGATTTGTGATTGTAAAGAGCGTTGTGGGAGAGTATGCATGATCAATGAGTGATAGGAGTAAGACTTCATGGAGAGAGGGGGGAGTGGCTGCGCAACGGAGCATGGTGGTCACTAGTTAGGCTTGCTCCGCCGTAACCCTTCTCTTCCCTGACTATCCGGAATAATTATCTGACCCCCATTCTCTGTTGGAGCGGGAATCGCGACTGAAAGAAACCTGTAGCCGGAGATTTCGCAGTGACCATCTGTGGCCTAGATGTGAGGTTCAGCCGGGAGGTGGAGTGATCACCCCTGTCTCGTACGTAATGACACAGAGCGGGGACCGGCAGGCACCATTCGGAGACCCGGAACTGCGTCAGTGCAGTCAGCGTCTATAGGGCCTCCATGAGAGTACGACTGTGTGACACACCTCAAGTAGGAGGAGGTGCGTTGTGTGCCCGAAGGTAGAGACGCACTACTGGACAGCAGAGTTCCAGACCCTGCGGGCGCGACGTCGCCGGCCTCGGCTGCTGCGGGGTGGGACAAGAGGACTTAGCCCAATCCATCGCCCATACCCGCACATTCCAGTGCGGGAGAGGAGGTGGTCGTGGTGGGCAGCCCCCCATGCAGCGCAGAGCTGGTGCAGAGGTAGCAGGATTTTGAGGAGGAGGACGCCCTCAGCGCTGATTGAGGCCTGACTGCCTCGTGTGCCGAAGCTTTGAATTGCTACTACACCCACCCCGGCCCTCCCCCCCGGCTCTGTCGTTATTCATAAGGCAGCGAGTGGCACTGGAGTGATTGCGCATTTGGGGCCCGGGACTCTGCCACCTCCCCACCCCCTCAACTCACTCTGATTCCAGCCTGCCTGCGCACTGGTGACAGTCCCATGAAGTAGATATGAGGATTTAAGGAGACCGCCCCTCCATAGCTGGGTGTTGTCGACCCGTTCCCACCCTTCTGCACTGCCACACCCGTAAACAGAGACCGGTTGGCGTCGCCCCTCTCAGGAGCCACGCAGGATTAGGAAAGGCCTTGGTGTTGCTACGTGTCACTGCTGAGGCCAGCACTGGGGCCTAAAGCTGGGAAAACCACGATGTCAAGAACGAAGGGTTCCAGGATGGTTCACCAGAATAAACAGGACCGTTACGCATTCCCTAAAGCATCGCTCCAGGACCAGCGGACCAGAGACAAAGCAGGGAGCGGAGCGGAGGATAACCCCCCTGAACCAACTCTCAAGGATGTCATGGAGGCAATTTCTGGGGTCCGGACGTCACTGGAACAAAGAATGGACACAATCTCCTCTGATGTCTCGCTCATCAGACCTGACCTGGCAAAAAAAAACTAAAAAGTCAAACAATTGGAGATTACAACAACAAACTTGGTAGAAGACGTCTTGCACCTCCAAAACGAAAGCCACGACCTGCAGCTCTTTTGAAAGTTTACTGAAAACAAGTTTGACGACTATGAAGGGTGCACCCGCCGCAATAACGTATGAATACTGGGTGTGCCGGAGTAGGCGGAGGGGCAGACGCCGGACCTATTCTTAGAGGACCTCCTACTTAATCCTCTTCAACCTAAAGGCCTGTCAAAAATGTTCGTAATCGAGATGGCGCATAGGGTCCCGGGGGGTAGGCAGAAGCCTGAGGCTCCCCCGCGCGGGTGTTGAACTATCGAGACAGGGACGTGATCCTTCAAAAATGCAAGCGCCAAAACACTTGTTGCAATATATATAAAAGCTCTTTCATTCATTCATTCAAGAACGGGCCCGCCACTCAAATATGAGAACGCTGACATAACTATTTTCCGGACTTCACGCAGGCAGTCTAGAAACAACGTAGATCGTTCCTTGCCAACAAAAAGGCACTGCGAGACAAAGGTATGAAATATGCCATGCCATTCCGAGCGCGCCTTCACGTGGAGGCTGGCAGCAGAGCTTGGTTCTTCGACATGCACATGGTGATTAAATGGCTGGAGGGCTGGAGGACTGGCCCGGAACCAAGTAACACAACACACGTTGAAGGAGTCAGCTAACCTGCTCATTAAGAAGATGGGTCTCAATTCTGAGACAGTTGGAGGCCACTGCCTTACTGAACTGTTCCCTGCATCGGCGGGGAGCACAGGTACCATGCAAAAGTAGACTCATTGGGGCTAATCCATTTTGGTGGGACAAAACTCATGGGGCCCGCTCCTCCTAGCAAGCGGTGAGACATTATTAGTGCTGGGAGAGTTGGGAAGACGTAGCATTCTTTTTACACCCCCACACTTCTACCTTCAGTTCTTCAGTTGGGCGGCTGGCAATCTGCAAGTTTGAATTCATGGGCAGTTTAAGGCCCAGAGTGCAGGGGAGCAGGGAGGGTGGGTGTTGAGATTAATTAATTGAAGGGTGTGTTGTTGCCTGTGCCCCAGTGGAGTAAGTTGTGGGTGTAGGCTTATTGTCAGTGGTTTTCTGAATGGCTCCTCTGTTGCAGGCACGTGAACACTGCCTCCGGATGCTGGAGGATGCCCTGAGAAACAACGCCCTGGAATCCACTTCATGCAGGTAAGGTTACACCGCCTAAGGTAAAATGAGTGATGAACACTGTACTGAAGGAAGCAGTAACCAAACTAAGCACTTGTCTACAACAGCAGCCCATTTTACAAGGCAGTGCATGCTGGTTCCCATCAGGACACTGTGTGAAAACAGCCTCTTTAATATGATGCATTGCAGTCTTTCCTCGTTGACTGTCATTTTTGGGCAATAGCAGCTACATTGCATCCTGGTTTTTATTGTCCCAACGTTTGCACGCAAGTACTGCACTGCATCTGAATCGCATTTTCACATTTTAAGAGTTGGGCTCCTGAGGAGAATATGTTGCATACAAACCTGAAACAAGTGATGAAATAACAACAAGCCCAGTGGAACTGCTCATTGATAGCCCATGCTTACATTGCAGTTTTTGTTGGCATCCTCTGGAACTAGCTCAAGTGTCTGTTGCCAATAGTTGATAGCACATACTTACATTGCAGTTTTTTATGGTATCCCTCTGGAACTAGCTCAAGTGGCTGTTGCTAGTACTTGATAGCACATGCTTACATTGCAGTTTTTGTCTGCATTGCTCTGGAACAAGCTCAAGTGGCTGTTGCAGTACTTGATAGCACATGCTTACATTGCAGTCTTTGTTGGCAGTTCTTGATAGAACATGCTTATGTTCCAGTTTTTGTTGGCATCCCTCTGGAACTAGCTCAAGTGGCTGTTGCCAGTGCTTGACCACACATGCTTACATTACAGTTTTTGTTGGCATCCCCCTGGAACTGGCTCAAGTGGCTGTTGCAGTACTTGATAGCACATGCTTACATTGCAGTCTTTGTTGGCATCGCTCTGGAACAAGCTGAATTGGCTGTTGCCAGTGCTTGATAGCACATGCTTACGTTGCAGTTTTTGTTGGCATCCCTCTGGAACTAGCTCAAGTGGCTATTGACAGTACTTCTAAGATGGCCGCTGCACCTTGTTCAAGAGAACCTCACTCATTCACCTGACAAAGCTAATGCTTAGTGAAGAGGAGTGAAGAGGGAGTGTCTGTTGTGGCCCCACTGTAAATCATCTTGATTAGCGAGGGTCACTCCCATGGGCCGCATCCATAATATTGCCTGTGAGGTCATTGCAGCGTCATACCATGAGAGGTACTGGACTGTTAGCGGTTGCGCCAGACTGGCTTGGTATGCATGTTTAGGGTCAGTCCTCTCTAAACACGGAATACCTGGTGATGTCTAAACAACCGAGATATGGGAGCTAAGACGCACTAAGCCACTCCACGCACATTTGCATATAAGCCCACAAAGACAGCCTACGTTTTGCTTGCCACCGTGTAAGCTTTTGAGCAGTCACGAAGTTGTGAAGGCATTGCTCTGAAATGTGAGTGAGGTGCGATGCCAACTGTAGAGCAGAACCAGCTAGTTGGTGTAAAAGCCATCGCAGACATCATAAAAATCAATAGTGAATAACAATGAAACCTTAAATTTCGTAATGGATAATTTCAGCAGAAGCTTGAGAATTGTTTGCTACGAGGGCTAAAGTTTGTGAACACGGTGATGCAGAGTCTAGGGATTTGAGCTAGAATGCAGTGGCTGTGACAGTGCAAAAGCAATCTGGGTCTCTTTAACGTGGGAAAAATATGAGGCAAACAAGCCTTACTCTCCTTCTTTACAACCTCCATTTGGGGTACCTGCACCCTTATCTATGCACTTGTTCAGGTTTCTTGTCAAAGGCTGTTAACTAGTTCTGGTTTATTTTGGTAACCTATTCCCCCTTTACAGATAATCACTAAATTTCTTAAACGTTTATGGTTTTAACTTTGAGCCTGAATTTCATTACTTCACTAATGCATAAAGTTGGGCTCCTCAGAGCATGTTAGCAAATATGCATGTGCATTTAACTATTTACTGTATGTAGGCATATAAAGGTTTTCAATCTCATCAAATAAAGATGCTGAAAATATGCAGTATTGTAGTCGCTAGGCGTTTAATATGGTCTTGATGCTTGGAAACACCTGGCTGTGGGAAATCTGAATTGCTCTGTTCGAGGCATATGAGCTATACATCGTATACTTGTGCATAGATCACCATCTGGTGTTGGGCTTGGATGTTTGCACTTTGTATTTGTCTTGGAAGAAGTCTTTTGTAGTCACGAGGTAGGTGACTCCTCCTTAGAACGATAGTGCACATGGGCATCGACTCCATCTCAAGATTGATTTTTTCCGCCATCGGGTTCGGATGTAATTTGCTGCACTCCGAGTCGGTTTCAGTTTCGAATCCCTCTTCGAAGCGCAATCCCTCCATTCGACAGTATTGTCTCGATCGCGACTTCCTTTCAACGTGCATCTTTAAAATAAACTCCTCGATTTTCAACATGGGCATCTGTCAATGGAAAGGACTCCTTTCAAAAAATGCCCCGGGTGTGGTGCTAAGTTGCCACACACAGACTTGCATGAGGTTTGTAACCTCTGCCTCACCCCGGAGCACAAAGACCAGAACTGCGAGGCTTGTTCATCTTTCAGGTCGAAGAAGACCATCCGTGATAGTCTGGCTCAACGTCACAAAATGTCTTGCGAAGGAGCTCAATTCCGGACATCTTCGGAGTAGATCCCAATGTCCAGCCGGAGCAACAAAGTGATTAAGAAGACATCTCCGTTTCTGAGGCCGACGACTCTGACGTTGAAGAGGAGACACTCACCCCAGCTCAACGGTCCGTGAGTACCGAAACCCCTCTCGCAAAAAACAAACCTAAGGCTCCGGTAACACCCTCGGGCTAGGGTCGACACCAACAACATGTCTCAGAAGCCCCTCCCTCGGGCCCGGCTATTGATACATAAAGATAAGCCTTCCGGCTCCGGCTCGAGCCAACCCCATTTCGCTGCCAAAAAGTCACCTTCGGCACCGAAGCACAAGACCAAAGATGTGTCACGCTCTTGATTTTGCCCTTATTCGTCGACATTGAAGACAGCCTCGACGCGAAGCCCTCAGTGTAGAAACATACCAACGACAAACATTCGGAACCGAAAAAATCTTCGGAGCTGAAAATATCGGCGGAGCCAAGAAAAGTCTCGGACTCATAAACTCCTATAACAAAATCTAAGGAGACCAAAACCCCACAGAAAGCCTCAGAAACTCGGTCCAAAGAAGATTCTGATTCAAAATCTTTGGCCCTGAAAAAAAAAACTTTACCTACATAACAGGTAACTGATTTTTCGGATCCAAAACAAGACTCTTTTTTATTGACCCAGAGACTGGCAAAGTCATCGCCAAGCCTCCAAAAAAGAGGAAACTGGACACTTCAGAGGAGTCTGAAATACTCTTGAAGTGAAAGGAGATGAGTACTAACACCTCCCCACTTCTTTCTCCTCCTCCACTTGATCCAAAGCTTCTGATTTCTCCACCTCACTCCCCACAACATACTTTTTCACCTCAAACATCGGATACTGAGTATGATCATATTGACAGGGAAGGAAATATAGATCCTCATGGGGCAGATGCACATGACGTAGACCCTTGGGATGACTACATCACAGATCCATCTTGGCCATCGCCACCAGATGGCAATATTGGTTTCGCCCAATTAATAAATAGGGCTGCCCAATACCATGTGGTACAATTACATTCTGATCCCTTAGAGGAAGACTTTTAACTTGAAACTGTTGCACCCTCGCAGAAGTCCACACATACCCTGCAGATGTTGAAAGGCATGCTCAAACATCCCCCAGAAGTTTTTAAAGACCCTGTCAGTGCAAAGATTCTCAGCAATAGGATAGATAAAAAATATAAGGCAACTCCCAATGACCCGATTTACATTAAAGGTCAAATCACTTTGGATTCTCTTGTGGTGTCTAATGCACGCAAAAGGGCAAACTCACAGAGTAAAGCAAACACCCCCCTCCTGATAAGGAGTCCATATTAATAGACGCATCTGGTAAACTAATTGCGTCACAGGCTGCAAATCATTGGCGGATAGCCAATGCTCAAGCTTTATTGGCCAGATATGACAGGACTTACTATGACAAGCTTGAAAAGCTCATGCAACACCTTCCTGACTAGTACAAACATAAGGCCAACAACCTTATCCAAATTGATAACAAACACCTCAATTAAATGTGTGCTTGACGCGGCTGATACCACAGTGTAGTGAAGTAGTGTGGCTCACTGGTTAGAGGCGGCAGACCCGAGAGCAGAGGACGGCCCGGGACCAGGGTTCGATTCCCGGCGCGGCAGGTTTCTGGACCAGGGTCAGCGGACTCGATAATTCTCTCGCCTCGGTGCCCACTCTGATCAGCGATCATACTCGGCAACTCTGGGCATTAGCTTGCCTCATCTTCACTAACGGCCCCACCAGACCGCCGGGGATGCCTGGTCTCACCCTGGAGGTACCCATTAAGGGACCATCTCTCAAGGAAGCCAGGAAGGGTTTCGCAGCAGTCGAAGCGCCTTGGGACCCTCCGGGTAAGTAGTGCGCTATATAAATGCCTATACATTTACATCCCGCGCCATTAACACTAGCATTTTGTTGTGGAGGCACGCTTGGCTTCTGGTCTCCGGATTCAAACAGTATGTGCAATCTGCTTTCCTAAATCAGCCCTTTGATCAAGAGCATCTTTTCGGGTCTTCAGTTGACACAGTTTTAGAAAAGATACAGAAACTGCTAAGTCCACGGGGGCCTTACAATTCCCTCCCCTGAGAGAGGCTCTTTTCGCCGCTCCTTCTACACGGCTGGCTCCAAAACCATTGGCTCAGAACATACCTCTTTCTCCAACAAGAGTCGCACTCAAACGTCCTCCAAAGGATACTTTCGCGGAGGCTACAGAGGAAACAATGGTAAAGGAAAAGGTCACAGCAACAATAACCGCACATCCCCTACCACCAAATAGTGACTTCCTTGCACTTTCCCATATCATCCCACTCCTGCCGGTGGCGTCTCTCACAGTTTCTACCTGTCTGAAATTCAATCACAACAGACAGGTGGGTAAGAAAAATTGTCCAGTATGGTTACTGCCTGGAACTCAACTCTACCCCCTCTCCTCCGCCATCCCCCCCCAAACATTCCTCCCAGACAAAGTCCAATGTTCTCGGAACATCTAACACTTCTCAAACAAGAGGTTCTCTCTATATTACAAAAACATGCAATAGAACCAGTCCCCTTGCCTCACCAAGGCACGGAGGTTTACTCCCTCTATTTCCTAATTCCAAAAAAGGACGGATCTCTGGGACCCATATTGGATCTCAAACCGCTTAACCTCTACATTCAGTCTGATCACTTCCACATGCTCCCCCTACTTCAACACGGTGACTTTCTCTCCTCTCTCGATTTAAAGGATGTCTACTTTCATATTCCCATTCACCCCGCTCACAGAAAATATCTCTAGTTCGTGGTAGATGGTCAACACTACCAATTCAAAGTCCTCCCATTTGGGGTGACTACAGCACCAAGAGTCTTCAGTAAATGCCTTTCAGTAGTTTCAGCCCATTTAAGAAGACAGCACATTCATGTCTTCCCTTATCTGGACGACTGGCTCACAAAAGCCAAGTCACACAGCAGCTGTGTGCAACACACACAAAAAGCAATCTAACTGCTTCACACCTTGGGATTCACCGTAAACCATACCAAATTCCATCTCCAACCATCCAACATACAACAGTATCTAGGGGCTACAATAGACACTTCAAAAGCTCTAGCATACTCCAACCCAGTCAGGATAAGCTCTAATAGCAAAATTTCAACCTTAACACTCACTACCAGCGCGAGTGTTCATGCAATTAATCGGGATGATGGCCTCTTGCATTATCATCGTCCCTCATTCAAGACTCCAAATGCGTCCCTTACAGGAGTGTTTGGTACATCAGTGGAACCCGGCTCAAGGTCAGCTAACAGATCTGGTGTTAGTAGACGACCGCACCCATCGCTCT
Source organism: Lissotriton vulgaris (assembly GCF_964263255.1). Lineage (NCBI taxonomy): Eukaryota > Metazoa > Chordata > Amphibia > Caudata > Salamandridae > Lissotriton > Lissotriton vulgaris. The sequence continues at coordinate 607,455,500 of NC_141695.1, forward strand.
CTGCAGTGGTAAAACACACAAAACCTTTCCAAAGAGTGGCCGTTCCTCGACCCGGTTCCACAGATTGTGCTATCAGACGCATCGCTCACCGACTGGGGAGCTCATCTTCAAACCCATACTATTCAGGGCATATGGCCCCCTCAACAAAAAGAATTCCACATAAATTACCTGAAATTGTTGGCAATCTTCCTAGCATTAAAATCTTTTCAACTCCACCTCTTAAGCAAAGCTGTCCTAGTCCGTACAGACAACATGACAGCAATGTATTATATACAAAAACAGGGGAGGACACACTCTCTCCAGGTTTCACACCTAGCTCAAAGCATATAGAGATGGGCCATTCCTCAAAACATATCTCCTAGCAGAACACCTCCTACACAATCAAATTGCGTATCTACTCAGTCGCCAAAAAATGCAGATCCACGAATGGGAACTTCATCCTCAAGTTCTGCTTCCATTCTTTCATATCTGGGGCCACCCAGAAATAGACCTGTTCGCCACTCACCAAAACGCAAAATGCCCAAGCTTCCCATCCAGGTATCCACACCCATTGTCAGAAGGCAATGCGCTATGGATGAACTGGTCAGGCAAATTTGTTTACGCTTTTCCGCCTCTCCCACTCATTCCGCTAATGGTTCGGAAACTCAAACCGTATTCCCTCACAATGATCCTAACTGCTCCAACATGGGCCCGACAACCATGGTTCACAACCCTTTTGGAACTATCGGTAGTTCCTCATCAAAAGCCATGCCTCTCACCCAAGCTTCTTACTCAGAACCATGGAGAGATAAGGCATCCAGATCCCAGTGAACTCAACCTTGTGATCTGGCACCTGAAGTCTTAGAGTTTGGCTACATTAATCTCCTGCCAGACTGCATGAACATCATTAAAGAGGCTAGACGTCCTACCACTAGAGCTTGCTATGCCGCAAAGTGAGAAAGATGTGTAATTTACTGTACAAATAACAAAATCAACCCACTAGATGCTTCCATTTAAAACATCGTCTGTTCCTTTTCGTATCTATTACACTGTAACCTTGCGTATACATCCATTTGACTACATCTTGCTGCAATAGCAACCTATCTCCAAAACAGACAACATTTGTCTTTGTTTAGAGTACCAGCTTTCAAGGCATTTATGGAAGGACTTAAACGAATAATTCCACCTAGAGTTCCACCCTCTCTAGTAAGGAACCTAAATGTGGTACTTACCAGGCTCATGGGTCCCCCATTTGAACCTAAGCATAAATGCGGATTACAAATCTCACCTGGAAAGTAGCTCTCTCAGAAGATCCAGGGAACTCTAGGCATTAACCTATCAAGAACCATTTCTCCAAATCCATCAACACAAAGTGGTTCTTAGGACTAACCCAACATTTCTATCTAAAGTCGTCTCTGCTTTCCACCTTAACCTGTCTGTAGAGCTCCCAGTGTTTTTCCCTCTACCAGACTCAGTAGCAGAACGGGTCTCTGCACACACTGGACGTAAAAAGAGCGATACTTTACTACATTGAAAGAACAAAATCCTTTGGCTCCGAGGGGGACAAAGACATCTTGCAAGGCCAGCGTACCATGAGTCCTTGCCCCAAAGTCCACCTCAGTCCAAGAAGAAGGCTTTGGTACAACCCGCCTCCATGCCACAGTCGGAACTGAGAACATGTTTCCGACGCCCCGCCCTCCGGCTCAGCACCGAAACACATCCAAAAGCCTTGGGGCTCCGAACTGAGCCGTTCAAAAATGTGCACCGAGCAGAAAGCTTCGGGATCTAAGTCAAAGACAGGCTCTGCCCCTCCCCCTTCAACGCCAAAAACAGCTTCGGATCCGAAATTCTCTGCATTTAAAACACTAGAATCCTAAACACCGGCACCGAAAATCTCGGCACTGATACAAACGGATGTGCCGATTCCATCTAAGGAACAACATTTTGATGTTCCGCCTTCCAAACCGGATCCCAAAGAGAGCTAGATATTCACCCAACTACTGGACATCTCACCACAAAAGTGACAAAAAACAAAAACCTGAGACAGAAGAGGCTATCACATTCCTTTGAAAAGGAAAAATATTGGTACTAATCCTTCTCCTCCTCCCCTTCCATCACCTCCTTCTCCTCAGTTTCAACCCTTATTAATTTCACCTGAGCACTCACTGCCACATACATCTGAAGATCAGGATGATGGGTTTGGGGATGGGGCTGGGGACAATGAGCCAATACCCGCAGAACCCTAGACAGATTATAACACCAATTCCCCCACAGGGAATGATCCTGTCCTGTACCCTACCAAGGCTTCTCCACCAGACGACAGTGTAGGTTACATAGAACTGCTGGGTAGAGCTGCTAACTACCATGGGGTTCAGCTGCATAAAGAATTCCTAGAAGAGGATTTCCTTTTTGAGACTCTTAGCACCACACAAAGGTCCACACACACACTTCCCATGCTCAAGGGTATGATCAAGCATGTGGATTTTTAATGACCCCGGCAGGGCACGTATCCTCACCCCTAGGGTAGATAAGAAGTATAAGCTGGCACCATCTGATCCAGCATACATAAATGGGCAGTTACCATTGGATTACTTGGTTGCTTCCAACGCATGGTAAAGGGGCAATTCGGAAACAGGTGATGCTCCACCCCAGATAAAGAATCTAAGCTGATAGACGCTTAGGATAAAAGGGTAGCCTCTCAGGCTGCAAACGTTTGGCGCATCTCCAATACACAAGCTCGGTTAGGTACGACAGAATGCATTGAGATGAAATAGAGCAATTTCTACCTGATTAGTGCAGGTCCAAAGCACAAGACCTAGTGCGGGAGGAACAGCTCATTTCTAATAATTCCATCAGGTGCGCACTAGATGCTGCAGACACTGTTGCTAGAGCTGGCAACACCAGCGTCCTTTTTAAGAAGGCATCCCGGGCTTCCTATTTCAGGATTTAAACCAGAGGTTCAGACTACAATCCTAAACACACCATTCGATAAGGAACACCTCTTTCGCCCTTTGGTAGATTCCTCACTGGAAAAAATTAAGAACTCTTAAGTTAACACCAGGACGTGGTTTCATTCGGCGCTCCTTCTACCATGGAGGATCTAAGAATACTTCCTCAGACACTACCTCCACCATGTATAAAGGCAACTATCAACCCTCTGCCTCTAAAGGTTACTTCAGAGGGGGTTACAGAGGCAACAATGGCAAGGGTAGAGGCTCAAACACATGCGCCTCTCCCTCCAATACCAAACAGTGACTTCCCTACACTTCCCACCCAATCGTTTAACACCTGTCGGGGGGGTGTCTTTTACATTTCCTACCCGTCTGGCAGTCCATAACTACAGACAAATGGTTACTGGAAATTATCTGTTCTGGTTATTGCCTGGAGTTCACCAACAATCCTCGAAACATTCCCCCACGGTTAAACAAACTCTCAGTGTATCACTTACACCTTCTCAAAGAAGAGGTTCAGTCTCTCCTTCTAAAAGAAGCTATAGAGCCTGTACCACTACAATACCGGGGGCCGGGCATATACTCCTCATATACTTTCTCATACCCAAAAAGGACAGTTCTTTCAGACCAATTCCGGACCTTAGAGAACTAAATCTTTACATACAGTCAGACCATTTTCATATGGTAACACTTCAACAATTACTAACACTTCTGCAACAGGGCAACTTTCTGTCTACTCTACACTTAATGGGTCGCCTCTTTTCATATTCTAATCTACCCTGCTCATCTCAAATTTCTCAGATTTGTGGTAGCGGGCCAACATTACCAGTTCAAGGTACTCCAGTTCGGAGTCACAAATGCTCCCAGAGTCGACACAAAGTGCCTGGCGGTAGTCGCTACTCACCTCAGAAGTCAACACATTAATTTCTTCCCCTACTTGGACGACTGGCTCATCAAAGCTAAAACTTATTCAATATGTCTCCAACACACCCACAGAACACTACAGTTACTACATCAACTGGGGTTCACAGTAGAGTCCAACCTTCCAATACTAAGAACTACCTAGGGGCCACTTTAGATACTCAAAAGGCCCTGGCCTTTCCCAACGCAGCCAGAATTCGCAACATTTAGGCTCTAGTTCTCAATCCAATCACCCTCACAGTGTATGTGCAACTACACAGAATGATGGCATAGTGCATCATAATCGTTCCCCATGCCACGCTTCATATGCGTCTCCTACAGGAATACTTAGCGAGTCAGTGGAATCAATCGCAGGGTCTTTTAACTGATATAGTGTTGGTAAACAGCCGTACTCCTCGATCTGCAGTTGTGGAACACACAACATGTATCAAAAGGACTGCCCCTCATAGATCCAGTTCCACAGACCATGCTAACAGTGGACGTGTCCCTTACTGGCTGGGGGGCTTATCTTCCGCACCACACAGTGCAAGTTTTTCGGAGCCAACAGCAAAAATCACTCCACATCAACCATCTAGAATTGCTGGCAGTCTTTCTAGTGCTCAAAGCATTTCAAACCCACCTAAATGCCAAAGCTGTCCCTAGTAAGTACCAACAACATGACAGCTATGTATTACATATAAAAATAGGGGGGTGGGGGGACACTCTCCCCAACTGTCACACTTGGCCCAAAACATTTGGAGGTGGGCCATTCACCACAACATCCATCTCTTAGCGTAACACCCCCAAGAATGAACAATCAGATTGCCGATCTCCGCAGGCAGAGACAGCAGATACACAAATGGAAACTTAACCCTGATGTTCTCCTCCCATACTTTCAAAGTTGGGAAGTCCCTCAAATAGATCAGTTTGCCACACACCAAAACACAAAATGCCCAAACTTTACCTCCAGGTATCCACACCCGCTCTCGAAAGGCAATGCACTACGGATGAACTGGTCTGGGATATTTGCCTATGCTTGTCCGCCTCTCCCACTCATTCCATTAGTGGTTCGGAAGCTCAGGGAAACCTCTCTCACACTGATCCTAGTAGCTCCCACATGGGCTCGTCAACCATGGTTTACAACCCTGTGTAAGCTGTCTCTGCTTCCCCATCAAAAGCTGCACCTCACATCCAGTCTCCTCACACAGAGCCATGGAGAAATCAGACACCCAGATCTCAAACAACTAAACCTCGCGATCTGGCTCCTGAAGTCTTAGAGTTTGGTTATCTAAATCTCCCACCAGACTGTATGAACAATAATCAGAGAGGCCAGAAGGCCTACTACAAGAGCCTGTTACGCAGGTAAATGGAAACGTTTTATCTGTTGCAATAACATCATCATCAATCCTCTTGATGCCTCAATACAAAACATAATTTGTTACCAATTTCACTTGCAGCAGTCAGGATTGGCTTACACTTCTACCAGACTACATCTCGCTGCAGTAACTGCGTATCTACAGAATAGGCAGCACTTATCGCTTTTCAGAGTGCCCATAATCAAAGCTTTCATGGAAGGACTTAAGAGTTATACCACCAAGACTTCCACCTGCCCCAGTGTGGAATCTTTTTGTAGTCTTGCGAAAAGTGAGACACCGGGGAGTCCCGATGCCTATGGTAACATCCTGCACACTTTCACATGAACCACTGGGTTCTCCTCTGGTGTATATGTATATCAAAAATAATGATAATTCAAACTGTATTCATTTGTGTCAATATTCTTTGTTTATTCTTTCTTTTTCATTCACTTGAATCCTTATGTTTTCAAAACAATCTTGTATCTCATCTCCCATTTACCCAATGCATTTCGGGTCTATGGTGACCCTTCTTCGGGGGTCTCTAGTAAAGAAAATCAAGAAAAGGTCGCAATCAGCCCTTAAACTTAGATTACATTAGTACATAATATATTGCGTTTATACAATGTGAACAAACATCTATAATTCTCCAAACAACCTGTTTGTACCATCACAGTCACTATTTACATCCCTCATCCTTCTTTGTATCAGCGCTAAAAAAATTTTCAGACACCAAAAAAGCCAAATTTAACCAAAACTAATAATAAAGCCCCAGGCTAGAAAATTATGCTGACTAACATTCCGCTGTTCCGTTGAAATAAATCGAAGTTTACTTAAATAAACATTATTAGCGCGCATTCTGTGCCTCCCTCGCTTGTGTACTTACTGGGAAATGAAAAGTGGAAAGCGTCCCTCGCTTACGTGTTCTCAACGAATCCGCTGTTACCTACCATTCTGAGTGTCGCCCTTTAAAGCTCTCTGCGCGCTGATTGGCTTAATTAGCGATCACATGATCGCGACCTCGGACTGTGTAGTCCTAATTCTATATTATTTCATTTATGTTATTCCGCTCTCCGTAGATGAGGATTTTCACAAATTAGCGCTGCTATAAAACTTATCTAATTTAAAGGAGAATTATTATTCTGGCACAACTATATCATGCATAGTTTTCAATCATTTTCGTTCAGCGTTTTACACACATAATATTTACAATGCGGTGTTATTCAATATTATGTTGCGTGACTAGGTTCACACATGATGAAAAACGATATAAAATATAATAAAACAACTCATATTGACTTTGGTGTCGGCCATTTTGGATAGGGAAAGATTCATAGTCATGCAGGAACAATAAACTCGGCTTCTCACAGTGTCTTTATAGAAAACAGGATAATTCTATCCTGTCATTGAGTCCATTAGGTTGTAGGCTGCCCATTTTCTTTATCCAGAAGTACTCTAATCTTAGTCTCGAAATATGAGTGTCTCTTTCAGGATGATATTTGATGACTTCCAGTATTGTGAAGCGAAGTTGTGCTATGTTGTGCCCGGCTTCTTGCCAGTGTGTAGCCAGTGTGGATTTCATATTTTTCAACCGAATATTGCTTTTATGTTCAGTTATTCTTATTTTGATTTTTCTCTCTGTCTGTCCTATATACAATTTTCCACATGGACACTTGATACGAAGAATGTGATTTATGGGAGAAGCCGGGCACAACATAGCACAACTTCGCTTCACAATACTGGAAGTCATCAAATATCATCCTGAAAGAGACACTCATATTTCGAGACTAAGATTAGAGTACTTCTGGATAAAGAAAATGGGCAGCCTACAACCTAATGGACTCAATGACAGGATAGAATTATCCTGTTTTCTATAAAGACACTGTGAGAAGCCGAGTTTATTTTTCCTGCATGACTATGAATCTTTCCCTATCCAAAATGGCCGACACCAAAGTCAATATGAGTTGTTTTATTATATTTTATATCGTTTTTCATCATGTGTGAACCTAGTCACGCAACATAATATTGAATAACACCGCATTGTAAATATTATGTGTGTAAAACGCTGAACGAAAATGATTGAAAACTATGCATGATATAGTTGTGCCAGAATAATAATTCTCCTTTAAATTAGATAAGTTTTATAGCAGCGCTAATTTGTGAAAATCCTCATCTACGGAGAGCGGAATAACATAAATGAAATAATATAGAATTAGGACTACACAGTCCGAGGTCGCGATCATGTGATCGCTAATTAAGCCAATCAGCGCGCAGAGAGCTTTAAAGGGCGACACTCAGAATGGTAGGTAACAGCGGATTCGTTGAGAACACGTAAGCGAGGGACGCTTTCCACTTTTCATTTCCCAGTAAGTACACAAGCGAGGGAGGCACAGAATGCGCGCTAATAATGTTTATTTAAGTAAACTTCGATTTATTTCAACGGAACAGCGGAATGTTAGTCAGCATAATTTTCTAGCCTGGGGCTTTATTATTAGTTTTGGTTAAATTTGGCTTTTTTGGTGTCTGAAAATTTTTTTAGCGCTGATACAAAGAAGGATGAGGGATGTAAATAGTGACTGTGATGGTACAAACAGGTTGTTTGGAGAATTATAGATGTTTGTTCACATTGTATAAACGCAATATATTATGTACTAATGTAATCTAAGTTTAAGGGCTGATTGCGACCTTTTCTTGATTTTCTTTACTAGAGACCCCCGAAGAAGGGTCACCATAGACCCGAAATGCATTGGGTAAATGGGAGATGAGATACAAGATTGTTTTGAAAACATAAGGATTCAAGTGAATGAAAAAGAAAGAATAAACAAAGAATATTGACACAAATGAATACAGTTTGAATTATCATTATTTTTGATATACATATACACCAGAGGAGAACCCAGTGGTTCATGTGAAAGTGTGCAGGATGTTACCATAGGCATCGGGACTCCCCGGTGTCTCACTTTTCGCAAGACATTGAAAGAAGTGGTTTGAGACTAAACCACCAAAGGTAGCAGTGCACAACAACGAATGAGATTTAAGTAAGAATAAGTGAAGCAAAAGAGTGCTGGACGGACCCTATTAGGATCTTTTTGTAGTCCTCACAAAATTGATGGGCCCACCTTTTGAACTCATGCATAAAAGTGAGCCACAGTTTCATTCTTGGAAAATGGCTTTCTTCATCGCCATCATTTCGCTAAGGAGGGTAGGGGAATTACAGGCACTAACCATAGAAGAGCCTTTTTTCCAACTTCACAGAGACAAAGTGGTTCTTCGTGCTAGCCCCAAGTTTCTACCTAAGGTAGTTTCTGTCTTTCATTACCAGAATTCTTCCCTCAACCTGATTCTGTAGCAGAACAAACTTCACATACCTTAGATGTCAGAGGAGACCCTTGTATATTACATTGAAATAGATTCACATGCGTCCACCTGCCTCCCGGGTACCTGTATCTGTTGCAGTTCTCTCTCTTACTCTATATACTTACGCATGGACATCTCTATCCTTTACTTATTAACTCCATTCTCACCCTCTGCAGGAAAACAATCTAACAATGGAGTGGATGCCCATGCACACTATCACCGAAAGGAGGAGTCACTTACCTTGTGACTAGAAAGACTTCTTCAAAGAAAAACAACTTGCAAACATCCGGACCCAACACTAGATGGCAGGAGTATACAAAGCATGTGAATCTACATGTGAATCTACAGCCAAGAACAGATGCTTACTAGGTAAGTAACATTAGCCTTAAACTGTAGCACGTTTTTGGTGTGATTGCTACTTATATGTGCACTTGCGCAGTCGGGCTCAGAATTATGGAAATGGGAAAGATTCAACTTGCTGTTAGATGCCGTTTTAAAGAGGAAAGGAAAATATTAAAAAATGATCAATGCTAGCTATGTGGTCATCAATAACAGAGTTGTTCCATACTGAGTGATATAGATGAGAGAAGTGGTCAAGTTGTCTATGATGTTGGGATCAAAAGTGCATTAATAATGCCTTCCTAACATACATGACGCAGCAGTGGAGAGCGAGTTTTGGAAGTTATAACAACATACAGAATTATAGATGGGAAGCTGGAGGTGTCGAATGTCATTTGGAACCACCAGAACACTGGGAGAGAAATTCATTTTCTTCGTTTCCCCATAGCAGTGCATAGCCGGGTCAAGGATCTGATATTCATGCTGAAGGCGCTCTACCAGAGCAGTACATAACTCAATAGTCCTCTGAAGCTCAAGTTGATGGTGAAATTTAGTAGTGTACGCCCATACTGTGCCAACGAGAAAATCTATAGTCTTAGCAGTGCATGAAGATGAAATCTAGACTTAAGAGACAGTTCTAAATAACTCAAACAAGGAAAACAGTCACCCACGCTCTGGTCACGAGCCGACTGGACTACGGAAACACCCTCTACGCAGGTACCACCGCTAAACTCCAGAAGAAACTCCAACGAATCCAAAACGCCTCAGCCAGGCTCATACTAGACATCCCACGCAACGAACACATCTCTGGTCACCTTAAAGACCTCCACTGGCTACCCGTCAATAAGAGAATCACTTTCCGACTGCTTACCCACGCACACAAATCACTCTACGACATCGGACCAGATTGCCTCAACGCTCGACTGTCCTTCTACACCCCCTCCCGCCAACTACGTTCTTCCAGCCAAGCCCTCGCCACTGTACCTCGCATCAACAAGACCACCATGGGAGGCAGATCCTTTTCATACCTGGCTGCTAAAACATGGAACTCACTCCCCGCTTACCTTCGCCTCACCCAGAACCACCTAACGTTCAGAAAGCAGCTTAAAACGTGGATATTTGACAAATAATCCTCCTCCCCTTCCTAAGCGCCTTGAAACCCTCTGGGTATGTAGTGCGCTATACAAATTTTATGACTTGACTTGACTTGACATACTGAGGGGTTTCATACAGAAGTCTCACCCTTGGAACTCTTGAACATACCAAATGAGGATGACCCCATTCTCTCGTGCTGTAATGACACGTTTCATGTTGCAGTGAAAACAAAAAGAGGCTGTAATCCTTCGGATAGGTCACACACAATCTAGGGCCCAAAACTTCAAGATGTGTACCGCACGGTTAATGGGGTTATGCACTGCATTATTTATTATTATTCAGAATGACTGTATCTGAATTATCAACTCCTAAACCAGCATCAATCTGGTTTTAGGAAGGGGCACAGCACCGAATCGGCTCTCACTCACGTTATGGATAACATTTTAAAAATGCTTGACAAAAACAAATCCTGCCTCCTGATTCTCCTTGGCGTTTCCTCCGCATTCGACACGGTTAATCATGACCACCTCCATCCTGCAAAACTGAATGGGTTTTGCTGATCAGGTGCTACAATGGTTCTTGTCTTTCCTACATCACAGATCACAAAGAGTCAAGACAAACCACTCTCTCTCCTAGGCCTCTCCTGTACTCATGGGGGTCCCCAAAGGGACCGCTCTATCTCCTATCCTCTTCAACCTTTTCGTGGAACCTCTCGCTAACTCATTAAACTCCATGAACATTCTCTTCCACATGTATGCAGACAACACGCAACTCTATTTTAAAATCTCATCCCTGGAAAACATCATCTCTCTCAACACTGGTTAACAGAGAACCATCTCCTGCTTAACACTTCCAAAATGGAATTCGTGCTCATATCCCCTCCGAACCACATCCCCAAGCTTGACCTATGGCTGAGTCACCTCACTGCTTTTAATTGCACTCCTCTCATTATAGACTCCGCAAAATCTCTCGAAGTCACCATGGACAAGCACCTGAATATGAAAAATCATATCAGCAATGTATGTAAGGGAGCAAACCACTTGTTGAGGTCACTCATAAATATAAAACCTTTCCTTCCACTAAATGATTTCAAGCAGGTGGCCCAAACACTTGTCTTGCCGAGGCTAGACTACAGCAGTGCTACCCTCCGTGGCCTTCCCAAATACGCCCTGGCTCCACTAAGTTCATCACTGAACACGGCGGCTAGACTGGTTACAGGTACCAAATGATACGAACATATATCCCCATCCTAAAATCTCTCAAATGGCTGTCCTACGAAGCACGAATTCAGTTAATGATTGCCGTTCTAGCACACAAAGCTCTTCACTTCAATGCTCCCAGGTACCTTGCGCAAAAACTTGAACTATCCTCTGCTTTTAGAGCCTCAAGAAGCGCCGCTACCTTCCTCTTGAAACCACTCACCCTTAACAAAAAAAGAACTTGTCACCAAGCTTTCTCCGGCGCTGCACCAAAGATATGGAAATCTCTTCCACCGGAGGTACGCAGAATCTCTTCAACAAAGACTTTCAAATTGGAAGCTAAACGATTCCTAATGAACAAATTCTTACCCTAAGAGGGATAGGCTCACTTGATCGTTAACATTGTTCCCACTATCTTGTTACCTCCATTTGTAACAGCTATTCTTTAATGCACACTGTGACCCCTCTTCGTTGGCTGTGAACAACTGATTATTGTATTACCCTCCTGGGTGCAATTGTCCCGCACTCTGCGACCATTCCAGTCTGTTTTTTGCCTTTTCTCTCTCTCTCTCTATCTCTATCTCTCTCTCTCTCTCTCTCTCTCTCTCTCTCTCTCTCTCTCTCTCTCTCTCTCTCTCTCTCTCTCACTCTCTCTCTCTCTCTGTTCATATTGCATTTATGTTCTTCCTCCCATCATATTGTGAAGCGCTCTGATATCCTTCAGGATTTTGTTTGTGCTATATTAAACTTTATAAATAAATAAACAGCTGTTCATGGCAACAGTTTTTTCCCCCAGCCTTGTTTTATTGGGTTTTACAGTTTGTTACATTATGATTACATTCCATTACATAGATTATTTTTACAAAGTGCTTAGTATTAAAATAACACATGAGTACAATTAAAATTCTTTTGTTCCGTCTTTCACTCTGCGGAAAGTACACTTTTTCTGGTAAATCCGTTATCCCTTCTCTTGAAGCATAACTATTTTCTTCAGGTCTGGCGGTAGCCAATACTTTTTTTTAATACTTACTCATGAGGGCTTTTAGCCAACCCACGTTACGCATTGGTCTGTTACTGTGTCATTCGCATTTTTCTTCCCACCCATTACAGTATGGAGCAGTGGGTCGACCCTCTTCAGCCATTGGCTTGCTTCATTGTGAGTGATGTCATTCTGCCGTTAAGTAAGGAGCACCTCTACACATAGAAGTGCCCTTAAATGCCAGGGACTACTGTTTAAAACATGCTTTTTAAGCCCCTAAAAATTTGCCTTTAGGTGCTTTTTTTTAAGATTGAGGGCTCAGCACATTCCTCAACAATAACGTTTTGTAAAAATGAGAAAACAAAACGAGGATTAATGAAGCCAGAAGGATGGCAGCCAACACCAGACCTTTTGGCTTTGCCATTGCTTGTTCTGTTTTGTTCTTGTTATTTTTATATCTGCTTTAGATAGCTTTCTATCTTGTCTGTTGTACACTGGAATACTACCCATAGTTGACTTTGTAGTAGTAAACAAACAACTAAAGAGGTTTTCATAACCATGTGTATTAACTGACCCCAGCTGCTTCTCTGGGCAGTGCCTTACTGCTCATCTTTGCCAGCTTGTGGACATCTTTCCATATTGCTATTATAAGCCTAGAGCTGATTTTCAGTTTATGGCAGTAGTTTATTTGCTCATTATTAATTCCAAATCCATGACTGTATAACCTTCCTTTTTTTAGGTCTCGGCCTGCCAATGCACTTGCGCATTGCTGGCGAGAGATATTGAGGGCTCCCAGCAAATTCTACCAAGAGGGTTTTGAAGTGCGGATTACGCCCAGTGCATGTGAAGCATTCAAGCGCGAAGCTTCTCCAGCGCGCGCTCGGCCTCACTTCCTGCTCCCCCTCTTACTTTCGTTATCGCTCACACCCCATATGCTCTTTCCCTCCCACCCTTCCGACTTCAAAGGAACGCCGCTCCCCTGCTCCCCCGCCACAGAAATGCCGAGAGCTTGTTGAACTTTACATTTCCTTTGAGTAAAGTAAAATCGCCGAACCTTTCATCAACAATCACTCTGTAAGCAGACAACAACACTTTAAAAACTACACACATCTGCTTAGTTGACTAATAATTTACAACAATTTCGGAGACTCTGTTGACACAAGTTGTTAGCATAGTTAACTGGCTGAGCTTTGATAAACGAGCACAGTGCTTGCTCCCTTAAACATATAGGCCGCGCACAGCAGTATGTGTTTCGGATTGCGCGCCGGCTTCGGCCCAATGCAACTTGAAATCTGTATTTTGTGCCCTTTGCATTTATGAGGTAAAAGTAAGCCTTTTTCGCCAACACATTAAAAATAGCCTCATGCGAAACAGCTTGAAAGCAGAGGCGTTCGGTTGCCATCAAATGCACAATCCATCCACGTCTTTATTATAAACTGAAAGCAGGACTTTCAGACTGAAGCTGACGCTGGATTTGAAAAGAGACACCACCACATCACTCAGGGGCACCACCACATCACTCGGGGACACCACCACATCACTCGGGGACACCACCACATCACTCAGGGACACCACCACATCACTCAGGGGCACCACCACATCCCTCAGGAACACCACCACATCACTCGGGAACACCACCACATCACTCGGGAACACCACCAGGGATGTGGTGGTGCCCCTGAGTGATGTGGTGGTGTCCCTGAGTGAAGTGGTGGTGTCCCTGAGTGAAGTAGTGTGGCTCACTGGTTAGAGGCGGCAGACCCGAGAGCAGAGGACAGCCCGGGACCAGGGTTCGATTCCCGGCGCGGCAGGTTTCTGGACCAGGGTCAGCGGACTCGATAATTCTCTCGCCTCGGTGCCCACTCTGATCAGCGATCACACTCTGCAACTCTGGGCATTAGCTTGCCTCATCTTCACTAACGGCCCCACCAGACCGCCGGGGATGCCTGGTCTCACCCTGGAGATCCCCATTAAGGGACCATCTCTCAGGGAAGCCAGGAAGGGTTTCGCAGCGGTCGAAGCGCCTTGGGACCCTACGGGTAAGTAGTGCGCTATATAAATGCCTATACATTTACATTACACCACATCACTCGGGGACACAACCACATCACTCGGGGACACCACCACATCCCTCGGGGACACCACCACATCCCTCGGGGACACCAACACATCACTCGGGGACACCAACACATCACTGGGGGCCACCACCACATCACTCGGGGACACCACCACATTACTCTAGGACACCACCACATTACTCTAGGACACCACCACATTACTAGAGGACACCACCACACCACTCGAGGACACCACCACACCACTCGAGGACACCACCACATCACTCGAGGACACCACCGCATCACTCGGGGACACCACCGCATCACTCGGGGACACCACCGCATCACTCGGGGACACCACCGCATCACTCGTGGACACCACCGCATTACTCGGGGGACACCACCACATCACTCGGGGGGAACCACCACATCACTCGGGGGAACCACCACATCACTCGGGGGCACCACCACATCACTCGGGGGCACCACCACATCACTCGGGGGCACCACCACATCACTCGGGGGCACCACCACATCACTCGGGGGCACCACCACATCACTCGGAGACACCACCACATCACTCGGAGACACCACCACATCACTCGGAGACACCACCGCATCACTCGGAGACACCACCGCATCACTCGGAGACACCACCGCATCACTCGGAGACACCACCGCATCACTCGGAGACACCACCGCATCACTCGGAGACACCACCGCATCACTCGGAGACACCACCGCATCACTCGGAGACACCACCGCATCACTCGGAGACACCACCGCATCACTCGGAGACACCACCGCATCACTCGGAGACACCACCGCATCACTCGGAGACACCACCACATCACTCGGAGACACCACCACATCACTCGGAGGACACCACCACATCACTCGGAGGGCACCACCACATCACTCGGGGGGCACCACCACATCACTCGGAGACACCACCACATCACTCGGAGGGCACCACCACATCACTCGGGGGCACCACCACATCACTCGGGGGCACCACCACATCACTCGGGGGCACCACCACCACATCACTCGGTGGCACCACCACATCACTCGGTGGCACCACCACATCACTCGGTGGCGCCACCACATCACTCGGTGGCGCCACCACATCACTCGGTGGCGCCACCACATCACTCGGTGGCGCCACCACATCACTCGGTGGCGCCACCACATCACTCTGTGGCGCCACCACATCACTCTGTGGCGCCACCACATCACTCTGTGGCGCCACCACATCACTCTGTGGCGCCACCACATTACTCTGTGGCGCCACCACATTACTCTGTGGCGCCACCACATTACTCTGTGGCGCCACCACATTACTCTGTGGCGCCACCACATTACTCTGTGGCGCCACCACATTACTCTGTGGCGCCACCACATTACTCTGTGGCGCCACCACATTACTCTGTGGCGCCACCACATTACTCTGTGGCGCCACCACATTACTCTGTGGCGCCACCACATTACTCTGTGGCGCCACCACATTACTCTGTGGCGCCACCACATTACTCTGTGGCACCACCACATCACCCGGGGACACCACCACATCACCCGGGGACACCACCACATCACCCAGGGGCACCACTGAGGGGCACCACCACATTACTCTGTGGCACCACCACATTACTCTGGGGCACCACCACATTACTCTGGGGCACCACCACATTACTCTGGGGCACCACCACATCACTCAGCCCAACCACATCATCACTCAGCACCACAACAGCACTGTCCTTGTTTGCTACCAACAAGCATTGCCATAGCCAATTGGACTCGCATTAGGAAAGTGTAAGCTATTGGCTTTGTGAATAACAATGCTATTCATTTATATATTTTCAAAGACAACACATCTTTAAAAAAATTGTCATTTACAATACCAATAGCTCACACTTTCCTAATGCGAGACCTATTGCATTGCAAATGCTTGTCATTTCATGGGGGGAACAATCCCAAAAGGCATCCCATGGGTGTGTATAACCTTAATGCAGTCTCTGGGTGCGCTGCAAGCCCTTCCAGTATTTTACTAATGCCATGTGGTAAAACCCTGCTTCCCTCACGCACATCTGGGGCATGTTGATGGCATTACTTCTGAGTAAGTCTTTTCAGTGTTTATTAAGTTCTTTGAAGAAAATTAAATTGTGTGTATTTGAAAAGTACATTGCATGACACCTTCTATGTATATTTTGGAATCCATGTCTTCTCTACAGTAAAGTCGAAATCGGTTTCCCACACTTACCCAATTAATGAGCTGGCCTAATTTTTTACTACTGTTGCATAATGATTTGTTTCTACTTATAAATGATTTGATTATTTTGTAGCCTTTTCTTTATTACTTTGACTTTTTAAGGTTGTGACTTCAGTGAATACCTGGGGGTGGTAGGAGTTTTTGTCTCTCACTAAACCCAAGGCAGGTGAACTCTTCCCCACCCACCCCCAAGGCTTCTGGCAGTGCTGCTTGGTGATTTTTGCTGTTTTCTGTTGTTCTTCTTAAGTTCTGCAGTGTTCTGATGTGGGCCAACCAGACCTGAAATATTCTGCTGTATCTAAACAGGGTGGTGTAAAATAAAAAAAATTGTAAATAATTCTGTGTCCGGTCTGGGACCCCTATGCATATATCGTATCCATGTTCTAGCCACTTTCAAATGTAACGGTCCTTGCTGATTAACGCAGTACCAAATGTTTACATTATCCGTGATTTAACATTATTTGTTTTTCCAAAATCTCTATCGTTGCACTTTATATAATCAAGATAATAAGCGTCGATTATGTATTTTGGGTGCAAAGTTGACATTTACCAATTTCTATTGTTGACATATTAATTACAATCTAAATCATTTATTAATGTCATGTTTGTACTAATACTGTCAATATTATGGACATATGACAATCGAGAACCTTGTCATTTAACTAACAGCGCGGAGTCTGTCTTCCATGTCTATACGTTAGTCCTGAATCACGTGGTACGGTTACCATGGTAATATCAGAATCAGGAAACTCGGCTCGCCATTGCGAATACGAGCGGCGTTTTTCTGCCAGATACACTCGGCTGGGGGTAAGTGTACCTCATTCTCTTTCTTAAACCTGGGCCTTTCGTGACATCGGGCGGTACTAATGGTCCCCCCTCACATTGTCCCTTAGATACAACGGAGTCCTTATACCTGCGGACCCGAATTCCGAGACACCTCGACTTTGGGTAAGCCCTCGGACTCGGGTCAATAATGCCGTGTATGTTTTGCCCTTTTTGTAACGTATGAGAATGACTGGCTCCCTATGTTCGTTCACAGATATTACTGAACGACCGACTTTGAATAATACTGTTGAACTCGTGCCATACCATTCCATTACCTGGGTATGCCCGTTCTATATCTTGGTTCTTAATTTGTTGTCCCATCTAAACAAGCTCATATTTCATCTGCTCCTCGTGTTCTTTCACAGACACCGCGGAGTGATCCCTTGTGATTACCACATTTTTAGTCTTTGCGCTAATCTACCTGCCAACTAAGGTGAACGGCGACAATTGATAACCACGCAATTCCCGATTGAATTATGATAATATGCTCATTATCCTGTCTTAGAATTTGCCATAGTCACCGCCCTCGGGCTGGCGCATAGCTCCAACCGCTCTTTATATTTATATCTATTCCAATGCATGTGGATTTGTCCTATAGTACTATGACGCTTTTGTTACCCAGAGTCCCTACCAATCTCAGATTTTCTTCTGATATGAATCACCATGTGGTGATGTCTAATTAGTCATGTATTTATAACATGAGCAATAAACGTATCGGTAATCCCTAGATTTTGTGTGCTTTAATTGGTCTTGATTAATACAATATGAGGTATTTATTTATTTAATTACTTGTTAAGCGCGGCTGCCACCCAAAGGGTATCCTGGCGCTGAGACTGCGTCTGTCCTGCGGGCATGCTACCAATTACATTGCTCTAGGGAACAAAAAGGTCTTAAGGTCCTTTTTAAAAGGGATAAAATCTTGTCTACCCCTCAGTGTCAACGGGAGGGTGTTCCAGAGAGTGGCGGCCGTAAAGCGAAAAGCACGCCCACCCATCCTCACTCTATTGATCCTGGGGACCGTCACCAGAAACGCGGAGGAGGATCTTAGGGGTCTGGCAGCGCGATACCAGAAGAAAAGGTTTTGGAGCGGTATCGGCCCCTGTCCGTGCAAGGCCTTAAAGACGAGACAGAGCGCCTTGAAGGAGATTCTCTCTTGGATGGGTAACCAATGAAGGTCTGCTAGTGCGCCGGAGGAAGAGGCAGATCGAGGACGGGAAAGGGCCAATTTCGCCGCTATATTTTGGATCCTCTGAAGCTTTAGAATCAAGGTTTTTGGTGCTCCCAGAAGTAGTGCGTTGCAGTAATCAAATCGACTAAGAATAGAACTGCGCACTACCTCTGCCCTTGCTTCCTTGGGGAGAAGCGGTAGGATCTTGCGTAGGGCACGAAGTACGCCCATACAGCCCGCTACGGTTCTGTTCACAAAGGCCTCAAGCTGCAGATTGGATTCAAACAAAACTCCCAAATTACGGGCCGACTCGGCAGCCTCTACCGTACCTGGAATAGATGTAGGCCAAAAATCGTCCGGAAGCGGACGAGGGGTACGGTCTAAGGAGCAATGGAGAACCTCCGTTTTGGATCCATTAAATTGAAGCGAGTTGGCTCGCAGCCACTCTGCTGTGGCTGCCATGCAGCAGTGGAAGGTGTCTCTCGATATTGCCCTGGTACCCTCAAATGAAAAAATCAATTGAGTGTCATCAGCATAATTGATGACAGATATGCCGAATGACTTTATCAGGGCAACCAGAGGTCGTCGCAAGTACAGATTAAACAGGATCGGGCTGATCGCCGACCCCTGGGGGACACCCTGACCCACTTGCTGCATGGCAGAGCGAAAAGGTGGTAATGCTACTGCCTGCTGTCTGTCACTGAGATAAGATGTTATCCATCTCAAGGCCAGGCCAGTTACTCCTGTGCTCCGGAGACGGTCCAGTAGTACTGCATGGTCCACCGTGTCGAACGCGGCCGACATGTCAAGCAGCACTAAAAATGCTGACTTGCCCATGTCGACCCGCGCTCGTAGATCGTCCAACACGGTGACCAAAGCAGCCTCCGTGCTGTGAGCTGGCCTAAAGCCAAACTGTGAAGTATCCAGGCAGGAGTTTTTTTCCAGAAAGCTGGTTAATGTTTTCGTGACTCACTTCTCCACAACCTTTATTATAAAAGGCAGAAGCGAAATAGGCCTGTAATTGGCCGGGCTTGAAGGGTCCAAGGAGGCCTTCTTCAGCAATGGAGTCACAATTGCCCTCTTCCAGCTGTCTGGAACTACTGCTGTGCTCAGTGACTGGCAGCAAATGGCGTGGAGTGGTGGAAATAGCTCGGTTTGAAATGCCTTCCAGATCTTGTGGGGCATAGCATCAAGTGGTGATCCTGAAGACACACTGTTCGCCAGAAGGCAGAATTCCTCCAGGGAAGGACTAGGAAAACAGGACAGCTGGGTCTCCGCGGGAGGAGGTTCTGCGAGGAGGGGCAGAAAAGATGTAGGCTGACCAGAGATCTGAAGTCCACTCAGGATTTTCTTAATCTTCTCCTCAAACGCAGAGGCCACAGCGTCACACAATTTCTGGGAGACGGGGATAGCCGGAGCAGTACAAGATGGGTTGGCTAGGTTGTTGACCACTTTAAACAAAGCCTGCGATTTGTTAGGGGCCTTGGCCAACGTGTCTGCCAAAAATTGAGCCTTAGCCTTCTTCAGCTGAATCTTATATTCCTGCAAGGTCGCTTTATATGCTACCTTATCTGCCTCCCTATAGTCTCTCCTCCAAAGTCGTTCCGCCTGTTTACAGCGAAGTTTGTGCTGTCCAAGATCCTCAGTGAACCAGGCATTAGTTCTTCTGGGTCTGTCCCTCACTTTCCTTAAAGGAGCCAATTGGTCCAGCGATGTCACAATCTGCTGGCAAAGGACCTGATAGCTTTCATCCACCCCGTCCTTCACCGTAAATGGGCTGGGCAGCAGGATGGGTCTAGTTGGAAGTTTCAGAAGACGAGACCATTGCCTACTAATCTTAGTGGCACCTGGGTCGCCTATCCTTAGTGAACCAGGCAGAGAGATAGACAGTTGAACTAGTGCATGATCAGTCCAGCATTGCTCCGTGACCTCTCCCACTACGACTAGATCTTTGTCGGCAAATACAAGGTTTAGAGTATGCCCTTTAACGTGGGTAGGTGCTGAGACCAACTGTGCAAGTTGTATGTTGCTACATGCTTGGCAAAGTTCTCTATATGCCAGATCTTGAGGGCCAGAAGGCCAGAGGTTAAAATCACCTAACACTAGTAATCTAGTATGGGAGTTTGAGAGGTCGTAGATAAGATCAATCAATGGCTGAATGGCAGTGGTGGTTGATACGGGAGGCCTATAGCATAATAGTCCTGATACCAGTGTGCCACTCGGAGCCGTGATGGAAAAGCCCATGGTCCCAAATCCCGGTACATCCTTAACCTCCAACTGAGTGAAGGAGATTGAATCTCTAAATATGTAGCCTATACCCCCCCCCCCCCCCCCCCCCCCCTGCCAGTTGTTCGAGGGGAGTGTTTTATAAGGTAACCCGGCGGGCAGGCCCACCCAAGTTCCACAGCACAGTCAGACTTAGTCCAAGTTTCGGTAACGAAAAGGACATCTAGATGTAAAGAGTCTATCAGAAGAGCAATTTCCGCATGGTGTTTTACCAGAGATCGCACATTCAGAAGACCACAAGAAAGGACTAAGGGAGGAGGGAGGATCATAGAACAGTCCTTACCCCCATTGGTGTCCGACTGGTGATCTTGAGAATCTGCAGGAGGGTCCGACATCCGGTAGGAGGTCGAGGCAAACGCACCGGGAGCGAACGGGCGCGAACGGGCGCAAACGGGCTTACCTCTGGCGCACCTCCGGCGCGCACCCGCTGCGCGTCATCGCTGCGCTCCGACCGTCTACCCACAATTTGTAGCCCTACACGTGGGAGGAGTGTGAGGGGAGGAACTAGTCCCCAACAAAGATGGCGCCCGTAAATCGGCTGCCACGAAGCCCTCTCAAAGATGGCGGCCGCAAAAGCCCCCCGGTCTCGGTCCCTAGCTGCCCTGATTCCTGCAAGTGCAGGGTGAAGAATCACATTTAATGTGCAGGTAAGATCTCGCTAGCGCTCAAAGCTAAAAGTACAGGGTACACGGCGCAAGAATAAAGTGCGGCGCAAATAATATATTTAAATGGCAACTAAAGATTTTAAAATGTAGCAACAGCCAGCGCGCTGCAAACAGCAAGTCTACCTGCGCGCGATCGTTCTGGCGTTTAAATGCGCTCCTGCGCGCTCTTCCAGACGTGGGAGGAGTGTGAGGGGAGGAACTAGTCCCCAACAAAGATGGCGCCTGTAAATCGGCTGCCACGAAGCCCTCTCAAAGATGGCGGGCGCAAAAGCCCCCCGGTCTCGGTCCCTAGCTGCCCTGATTCCTGCAAGTGCAGGGTGAAGAATCACATTTAATGTGCAGGTAAGATCTCGCTAGCGCTCAAAGCTAAAAGTACAGGGTACACGGCGCAGGAATAAAGTGCAGCGCAAATAATATATTTAAATGGCAACTAAAGATTTTAAAATGTAGCAACAGCCAGCGCGCTGCAAACAGCAAGTCTACCTGCACGCGATCGTTCTGGCGTTTAAATGCGCTCCTGCGCGCTCTTCCAGACGTGGGAGGAGTGTGAGGGGAGGAACTAGTCCCCAACAAAGATGGCGCCCGTAAATCGGCTGCCACGAAGCCCTCTCAAAGATGGCGGCCGCAAAAGCCCCCCGGTCTCGGTCCCTAGCTGCCCTGATTCCTGCAAGTGCAGGGTGAAGAATCACATTTAATGTGCAGGTAAGATCTCGCTAGCGCTCAAAGCTAAAAGTACAGGGTACACGGCGCAAGAATAAAGTGCGGCGCAAATAATATATTTAAATGGCAACTAAAGATTTTAAAATGTAGCAACAGCCAGCGCGCTGCAAACAGCAAGTATATCCCATTATCAATTAATATACTTCTCCTTTATTTTATGTATAAGAATCAGGTTGCCTGCCCCGTATTTAGTCCTGATGAAGACCCCACAGCAAGGGCACCACTAATCCCTGCGAACTTTGGAGGGTCGAAAACGTTGACAATAACCTGTTTGGTCATCAACTTCACACCAATATTTTTACATTTATTGTATTCTGTGAAGTATGATATGTTTTGATTTATGCTTTGAACCAACAGTCCTTTGTTTTGTATATAAGAATTAACTCGTCAATACAGTTTTGCTAATTGGCTGATTTTACTGTCACTAATTCCCTTCCATCACACCATCCTCACCTGATCACTTCCTCCTCCCCCCCCACCCCCGGGGCACTGTACAACCGTTTATGATATTGATCAGTTGTCAAGTATATTGAGTATACCTAGTCCCATTGTGAATAAAACAATGTGGATGTATCTAAACAGGGTCTGCTATGGGCTGCTGTCCAGAGTCAGGATCGGTCACATACCGGATGTAAACGTCAGCCATGTGCTTTGTCAAACAGATGAATCTTATGTGTTCTCCTCCAGTGATCTGCATGTTATGTTTCTTCTTGTGTCATTCAGCAAGCTATTTGCACTAACCAAGTCCTTTTTAATTTCAGATATTTAGACACTGCAGCCCGTGCTGTGGAGATGGAACATGAGGCTTTCCGGAGCAGCAAGATGGTTAATCTCTATAAGGCGACCATGCTGAAGAAAGTATGCTACCACTGACCGAGGGGGTGGGAGTACAAAAGACATAGAATGCCTTGTGGGGGGTGGGATGGGGTTCAATTACTCTTAAGAGCTGCAGTAGATTGAAGAAGAGATGGCAAGTCTCTAAGAACGCAGGAGTAGGTGTAATGGTGGAAGATTGTGTAGACCCTTTACATCGAGAGCACAGAAGAGCCGCTGCTACTTGTGCCATCTACTGTGGGGAGACTAGGCCTGTTGAGATTAATTTGAGTTTTAATACAGCAGTAAGAGGTTTATTTCCCCTCTCTTTTCAGGTTGCGGAGATTAACAAAGCGTCAAAGGTGGGTGAAATGTATTCTGCGCTCATACCAGAGCACGAAAAAAGCAGAGAGACCGCAAAGGAGTCTTCAGCCTCGGAACTTGAAGATGGCTTTGTTCCTGCTTCACAAGTCTACTCGGTTAGTCCATGTGGGGCGAGTTTTGAAATCAGCATGGCAAGGAAGAGACCATGGAACATGGATATAGAAAGAACACATTTCATGCAATTCCCAATCACACACGTTTAGTCCTGTACAGGATCTCCTAGTGCTACCCAGTAAATTTACTTGTAGGGAAAAGCTGGAGATGTCTCTTCTTTATTACCACCTCTAAAATGGGTAGGGTGGGATCCGACTTTGTTTTTAGCATAAACTGTATTTTTAGTAGCTCAACCTGATATCACACTAGGTTCCCACTTGCATTGCTTAAAAAGTCATATCGAATGGGAGACATCTTTTCATAGAGGTTGAGGACTAACCTGAGCATCAGAAAAATTCACAGGAACCCCCACATTTTTCAGCTGGAGAGGGGTATATGGGTCAACAAAAGCAACAACAAAAATCCGAACTAAAGTGTATTCAGTGCTAGAATGAGGGTTTCACTGCTTATCTTGTTAAATGTCAACCTAACCACATTATGCTCTCTAGGTACAGTTCACACTTAGCAGCTTACTCATTGGAACGCTCTTCCACCCTATTTGAGGGGAATTTCAAAGCTACTCCCATTACGCAAGAGGCTAAGAAGTTTTATGTACGAAAAGTAGTCCATCATTAACCTCGATATAAAGCTTCCCTGCATTTTGTATGTCCACTATTGCTTCAAGATATCCCTTCGGGGAGGAGCAGTGCGCTATATAAATTAAATATATAAATATATAGAACAAGCCACTCCTACTATTCCATTCAGCTTTAGAAATATAAAGAATGTTTATATTTTGTTATGTAGCAACAATTTACGCAATATATTTTATATAAAAAATACCAAATTGAGTATTTTGTAAAACTCATTTGTGTACCAAAACAGAGTTCATTCAGCTGGATACAGCAATACAAAAACAGCACGACACCCTGAACACACATCTCTTACTGCCCCCAGGAACATTCCGTAACAGTACATTTTGGCAGAGTCCATAGGTTGCATATAAATTGACAGTTCGGAATTTTGTTGCTATTTCTCAAGTTCATCACCCTCTCAAGACAAAATTACAAGTCAGCCTGCATCCTTCCCCTTGTAATTCCAATCATTTTAGGAGAATATACTGGTAAAGAACCCTGCTTCCATATTTGAAAATTCACTTCTTGACATTGCCCAATCTCTCAAACTGTCACAAGACTGTACTCTGTAGTATATTCTTCCTGCCTCATGTCGAACCTCGAACATTACTTGGATGATAGTCCCTGTTCTCGATTATCAGTCATAAGAAATTAACCATATGAATCGCCCCTCAGTCACTAGCATATCTTATTTCAATCCAGATCCAAAAGATAGGATGCTTTCCCAACTAGACTTCTTTTTCAGAAAAGACCAATCAAAAATGTGACTTATTTAAGCGTAAATGTGCTTAGGCACAAGTGGAATATGTAGTTAGGAGAGAAATTGATTGAAGTGCGGCTCATTTGTTACATTGAAACATTTCGATTTAGGATACTAGGGTGGAATATTGTTGACCATCAGCCAGCTACAGGACATGTTTACCAGAGAATGTTCTTAATGCCGATAAAATTGTCTAGATGTGGGCAATCTGGGAGATGGCGTACTCTGCTTAATATTAATTATAATGGGGAAAATATTTCAGTAATGGAGATTGATCCTAATTCTGTTTCTCAGTTCATCCTAGTGCATCTCCCCAGTGTTAATATATTTGTTGCCTTGGGAAAATTGTCTTTTTAAATTCTGCAGATGATTTGTTGGTAAATTTAAGCAATGATTTATCTGGCTAAACGTTCTAATCCGCTAGGTTTAGAAGATTTGTATGTAAGCTTGGGGACTTGTGCTCCTCGATTGACTGTTGAGTCCAGATCTGAAGAGAGTGTTGAGCTATTTGACCCTGCTTGGGACACTCGTTTTAAATGGACGTTCTGTCATGGCCTTCATCGTTCTCCTAAGGCAAAGGCTCCTCCTAATCTGATTTTCATTTCTCAAATTGGTATGGTTGTTCCATTTGGTATTTTTAACACATCAAAGTAACAATCTAGTTCAAGATATATTTGCTTTTAAGGTTGAATGGACATATTTTGTGGCCTTCAAGCAATCAGGTATCAACTTTTTCTAATAAGTAAAGTGGCAACTTGCGTACCTCAGGCTGTCATAGAGCAAATATTTCTTACTGACCTTTTGCTATTATCAGAAAAGATGACCGAATATTAGATCTTTTTGGAGGTATGGTGAATATTTACTTAAATCATTTTGCAAATTGCATTGTCCCTCTGAGGCTAGGTGATTCAAAGGTCAAATCTGTTTCTGTTTGAAGACGTGATGGGACGCTATTCGGTAGGTACAGTGAGAACATAATTCTTTAAAGTTCTTTGATATTAACTATATAATAACATTTATGGTAAACTAAAGACTTTCTTCTGAAGCTGCGGACAGAGACATGTTACTTGTAGGAGTCACAGAGAAGACCGATAGAGAGATGTATCTAAATGAAAGAAACCGTATGCAATCTTTTTCCCTTCCTCCCATTTCCTTCTCTCTTCTTCAATCATCTTTTGCAAGCGCTGTATAATTTCACTTTGTTCAACAAACCTATATTAAATTTCATTCTTTTTCTCTTCATGTAGTTTAAACCCAAACGGATTGGTGCTGGTGTGCGTAGTGCTCAAGGACAGTTTCAGACTGCTTCTGACCTGCTCAAGCAGTCAAAGGCGGGAGACACTGAAGGAGCAACTTCAAGTTCCACGTCAACCACAGAGCAAAGTCAACCCTGGAAAGATTCCTCGAGTTCAGCACTTTATGAAAATGTATGTCCCCCCAAAAATATAGAGGAAACCGCAGGAGAATCTCAGGAGACCATGGAAGCGTGTTCCCTTCCCACCAAGGAAGAATCCACTACAAACTCAAAAAATGCTCTTTTGTCTGATAGTCCCAAAAAGCCCAAACCTAGAAAAAAGCAACTTCAGCTGGCAGAGGCAGCCAAAAAAGATTCCCAGAATATCTCCAAGTTTTTCCAGCTTGGAGTAAAATCAGAGACCAGGACTTCTGTAAATATCCCCAAGGGGAATGAAGAGGTGGACTGTAATATCAGAGGGGCACAGCCTCCGCCTGCTCACCACAACAAAACTCCTGAGAACAATGTCTTCCTAGTTACAGAGGATGCCACAGCTACAGTCCATCATAGGGAAAAGGAATCACTGACCGTGGTTGAGGATGGGCAGACTGGCATTGGACTTGCATGTTTTGGAAGGACAGATGAGAATCTGCTGAGCAATCAGCACCAGGAACCAGAGACCGGGAACTCCCTAGACCACGTGAAGTGCCATAATACAGAGGAGGCTGACGTGGAAAAGAGGTGAGGAACTTAGGTGTCCACGGGAGAATCAAGCTCAAAAAGGTAGGTAATATATTGCTGACCACTATTCTGTCTGTTAAACAAATTAATGAGGTTGTAAAGGTCAGCAGATCAACCTTTAAGCATGACCAGTCTGCTCTCAACCACCACACCCGTGCATGTGCCTTCTGCAGTCCTGTTATTGCACATTCTCCACTCTCGTTTTGCCCACGTATGCATGTACCTTGAGTGTGCTCTCTTCTGCTGCAGAATTACACTCTGCACAGGCCATGTACACACTTGATTATTACCCCTGTTGTAATTCCTCGCCCTTGGGGTCATTAGTGGCAGTTACAACCCTGCACTATGTTGTCCTTGCCCTGTAACCTACCAGCATCATCCGACTCATCACCACATTCATTAGTCAATAGCGTCCTTTTTGCATCCTTCTGCTTGTGTTCCTCCAGTGCTGCGTTCTCCAGGCAGCGACCCTGTAATATTTGTGGATCTTGTCTTTATCATGAGTGCTTCCATCGCCTGACGACAATGCCATGTCCTGGAATTACCGACCTAAACTACATCGAAACAATAGTAAACATTTATTAATAAAAGCATTAAATGGTTGAGAGGGAAATGCCTATTTTGGGGTGGGGGTTGAATCTTTCTAATCATTCCAAAATAGCCTGTTTGGCATAGCAATCCATTAACTGTTTATTAAAAATAAAGGTAAAACTATCAAGAGTTTTAATGGCACACCTGCGCACGTTAGCCAGTCAGGATTCTCATTCAAGCTGGCACAGTGGACGATAAGCTAGCAATATGGACCGGTACCGCTAAAGAGAATTATTTTGGGATATATTCAGAACCAGTCAGGTCATGTTTCGTGTGCTTCCGATAGCTTTGCGAGTTCATCTCCTTTGACAGACTGTCTCAGGTAGGATCCTCGCAGCCAGCCATAGAGGCTAAAACCGCAGGGGATTGTTGTTCCTTCTTTTTTTTTTTTTTTAAGTTCATAAGTTTTTTATTAGAAGTATAAGAGATGAACAGCTGTATACACATTCATATAGATAAATGAAAAGGGGGCATAAGGGTAAAGGAACAAATGAAAATAAAACATGTGAAAATATACATATAAGGAGTATACATAAGTAAATAAATGTACTTAGAAAAAATATACATATGAAATATACATATGAAATATACATAGGAGAGTTGCATCAGTCCACTGATATGAAGGCAAGTGTGCGAAAGCATATCTTAACATAAATTACACAATAACATGCTGACTAGCTTTATTGTACCAAGATTAACCCTGAAACGGAGTTGGGTGGATGGCTATACAAGAGGCGCGCAGTTCCATCGGGTAATCATGGTGGTATGTGTAAGTCGAAGTAGTCGTCTATTGAGGACCAGAGTTTTCTATGTGGTGGGCGCCAAGGGGTAGAGGCAAGGGCTATATTATCGGCTCCTCTGAGGTTAGTGATCCAATTAAGCCAATGGGGGAAAGATGCCTTACTCGTGTCTTTCCAATTATTCAGTATGATTTTAATCGCCGCCGTCAACAGTAGGTCAAGTAGGGCTTTATCATTATCATTGAGTGTGACGGCTTTGGTAAATCCCAGTACGAGGGTTGAGAACTCTCTCGGGAGTGAGATGTGTAAGGCTTTGGAAATGAGATCGAAGATTCTGTCCCAATAGGAGGTGACACATGGGCATTTAAATATTAAGTGTTCGAGGTCTCCACCCTCTTCTTTGCAATTCCAGCAGGCGTCGTTGTCCCTAATATTGTGTAACAATAGTCTCTAGTGTCCAGAAGGCTTTATGGAGTAGCCAGAACTTAGTTTGGGAGAGAGTGGGGCTTATTTTGTGGCGTGTGGTAGATTCCCAAGTCCTGGCCCACTCTGTTTCTGAAGTTGGTGTGGATTAGTAAGATTCCCAAAAGAGTTGCAGGGCTTTTGTTAAGGTGGATGTTTGTGGTCGAATTAGTTTGTAAATTCTTGAGACTTGATGGCCAAGTTTGTTTAGTGTAGTGAGGAAGCCAGGGAGAGAGGGGGTGACGTCCTTCAAGTCTGCTTTTGCAAGTGCTACTTTGACATGCAAGAAATTGTAGAATTCTATGTGATGGAGGTGATATCTGTTCTGTATTTCATTGAAGGAGAGCGGTGTCGACCCTTCAAAGAGTTGGTAGGGGAAATGTATACCTTTTGCTATCCATGAGATGTTATGTAGTGGTTTCCCTCTATATGTTAAGGTGTTGTTGTGCCAGAGCGACTCCCAGTTTGATTTCCGGAATTGGTGTGGTAAATGTTTGCTCACTTGAAGTAGAGCCGTTTTGGTTTTCTTAAAGATGGGGCCCGAGCCTAAGTTGGGCCGAATTTTGATGGTGAGAAGGACAGAGGGGTCGAGACCATGGAGGATGAATCTTTCCACGAATAGCCACACCGGGGTGTAGTCCGTTTGCGGCGTTATCCAGTATGAGCCTTGTTTGGCCAAAAAGGCGGTTTGATATAGCTTGAAATCCGCCAGATTGACTCCCCCAGGCTTTTATCTAACCGTAGTTTTTTCAAACTAATTCTGGCTGAATGAAATCATTTTATCTAATTTACTATGCAACTCTTTGGATAGGATAACGGGAAGCATTGCGCTGAGGTAGTTAACTAAAGGAGATATCATAATTTTTTATGGTTTCTATCCGACCCACCATGTGATGAAACGGGGGGACCATCCGTTCAGTAGTCGTTTGATTTTGGCAAGGGTCGTGGTCTCGTTGTGTCTGAGGGTGCTCAGGAGGTTGTCAGTAAATTCTATCCCCAAATATTTAATAACATCAGTTTGCCATGTTAATCCCGAGTCACCTAGGACTTCCCTAGTGGTACGGATGTTTAGGGGTTTGACCTCGGACTTATCCCTATTTAACTTATAGCCAGACAGGGAGGAGTATTTTTCAATTGATGACATGAGCCCAGCAATGGAATTTGTAGGGTCTTCTGTTGCGATTAAGATGTCATCAGCGTACGCTGCTAACTTTACTCGCGTATCCCCGAAAGAAACACCCGCTATGTCTTTGTTGCTTTTCATATCCTTTAGGAGGGGTTCAAGGGCCAGGAGGAAAAGCGCTGGGGAAAGTGGACAACCATGTCTGGTTCCCTGGTAGTCGGAACGGTTTGGAAAGGGCACCATTGATAGCTATTCTGGCAGATGGGGCGGAGTAAAGGGCCATCACCATTTTGGCAAAAGAATTGCCGAGGTTGAAGGTGCGCATACATTGCTGGAGAAAAGACCACAAGACCTTATCGAAGGCCTTTTCCGCGTCCAAGGTTATCGCTACAATTTGAGAGGAAGAGACCTTTGCTTCCTCCAGAAGGTGGCACAGTAGTCTTGTATTGTCGTTTGACATCCGATGTTTCAGGAAGCCATTCTGTGCAGGGCTAATTATTTTAGGGAGGACGGAATTTAGTCTATTCGCTAAGATTTTAGCGTAGATCTTGCAGTCAAGGTTTATCAAAGAAATGGGGCGGTAATTTTTGGTGTGGAGAGGGTCGTTCCCTTCTTTGGGGATAACTATGATCGTGGCTTCGCTCATCGACGGGGAAATGCTTCCACTGGTCGCTGTGGAGTTGAAAAGGGTTAGGAGCGGGGGGGTTGAGTTGGTCCGTGAAGGCTTTATAGAATGCCGCAGAGAAGCTGTCTGGTCCGGGGGCCTTATTGTTCTTCAGTATTTTGATGGCTGCTGTGATCTCTGCGTTTGTAATGGGGGAACCTAACTGAGTCTTATCTATTTCTGATAGTTTGGGGAGTTGTAATGATTCAAGTTAATCGGTACAGGCTGTCCAGTCTAATGGTTTGTCGTTTTTATAGAGGTCTTCATAGAAGGTTTTAAATGTGTCAAGGATATTAGACTGTTTGGTGTGGGTGTTGTTTGCGGCGTCTTTTATGGAGGATATGGTAGATAATTTCTGTTTATGCTTGAGGTAGGAAGCAAGGAGTTTACCTGCTTTGTTACCCTCACAAAGTTTTAGGGCATTGAATCGGTTCATCCACACCCCGCTCTTTTACTGGTGATGGTGTTGTATTCGTATTTCTTTTTGGTCAGTAAGTCTAGCGATTTTTCGTCGAGTGGGTTGGATTTGTGATGGGATTCTAAGGTTCCAATCTGTTGTTCCAGTGACTCTAGTTCTTTATTTAAAGCTTTGTTTGCTTTGGCTCTGATATTGATAATGACCCCCCGGATTGTGGCTTTGAGTGCGTCCCATAGGGTGTTGGGTGCAAGTCTTGGGTGTCGTTTAAAACTAGGTATTCGTCAATGGCGTTTGCTATTAGCAATTTGTTTGCGGGATCGGATAAGGTTTCATCATTGAATCACCATCTTCTGGGGGGGAAGGACCGACCGGGATCCAGCAAGTTTGGTGCGTATACAGGCTTGATCAGAAACTAATTTAGGGGCTATTTCAGTTTCCTCTATCAGGTGTGTGAAGGGGCTCGAGATTAGGATAAAATCAATGCATGAATATGATTTGTATGAGGCGGAATAGAAAGTATAGTCCCTCCCATCTGGGTTCTGGAGGCACCAGGAGTCTTTTAGGCAGTAGCGGTCACAAAGGCGAAGGAGGGCTTCATGCGAGCGGGAGGGGTGGAATGTGCATTTGGATTGTTTGTCTAATATCGGGTCATGGGGTAGGTTGAAGTCGCCCCCCACTATCAGTAGATCGTCTTGTGGGATGTGTTCTGTTGAGCGAGAGACCGAGTCCCAGAATTCAGGGTCATCAAAGTTGGGGCCGTAGATGTTTATTACGTGTATGGGATCATCTTCCCTTAGTAGGTGAGTCACTGATAGCCTTCCCTCCGTGTCATGAGAGTGTGAGACTAGTGTCAGATTGGATTTTTTCGCGAGTAAGGTGATTACACCGCTTTTTTGTGTGTCGCTGGTGAGTTCAATATATGTGACGACCAGTGTATGTTTAGAAAACGCGAGTCTTCTTCTGATAGTTTGGTTTCCTGAAGCAAGACAATGTCCCCTTTTGATTTAGCGAGGTATTCAAAAACTTTCCGCCTTTTTACCGGGTGGTTGAGGCCCTTGACATTAAGGGAGATTATGTTAAGGTCGTCGGCTACTGATTTGGTGTTAGACATCGGTGCGGGTCATAGTCGCTGAGCGGTGTTCTGGCAAGAAGACGCTAGGGATGCGCGGTGTCATGGTTCGTCCGCGCAAATTGTGCGGTTGGTATAGGATCTGGATCATTGTGTTTAGCCTGCATGGATCAGTGTGAGGAGATGCAACTCTAAGCAAAGGATGGAGGGTACAGCAAACAAGTAAGATTTGAGGATGCAGTGAGAGGTGGATGCTGTACCTGTAAGAATTAAACATAAGCAAAAGGCAGTACAAAATACAGGTAAAAACTCTTAATCTCTGAACCCTCTTAACTCCCAGTCCCCCCCCCTTCCAATTCCACCCAATGTCTCCCCCTCCCCATACCCCTCCCCTCCCCCCAAAAACGTACATAGGGAGTACGACAACAGTACCGTGCTAGGTAGAACAGGAGTAATAGGATAGTAGCAAGTAGCAGTCCCAATATAGTAAACAGTTGTGCATGGATAGGTCCCACTATAAGAACCTGACTAAACATATGTGTAGACATATGCGTATGTCGTTAAGTAACAGTAGCAAACGGTAGCATAACGGTGTCACAACATTTGAAGCTAAGATATAAATTGAACATTAGCATGCCTCTTTAGTAAGTCAAGTGTCCTAGAGACTCAGGAGTGGCATAGTCTTTTTAGATTATAAACTAGCGATACAGGAGAGTGCTCAGGTGGGATGATGGGCTTCGAAGCTGAATGGTCGACATCAAAATAGAGTTCTTGACGAAGGTCTTATTTCGAGCCCGCTGACAGCAATCATAGTCTGGTTAGTGTGGAGTACAGTCAGCCGATACGTTGTCGCATGAGGAGCTGGAGTTCATGTTTTCCTTTTGTTGGAGAAGCCGGTCGATTGATCCATTTCTTGTTCGTGGCGATCTTCGAGTAGATCCGCAAGGGCTCTGGGGTCCGTGAAGAATCTTGGGCGGCCATTTATTATGATTTTGAATTTGGCAGGGCCTGCGAAGGAGAAGCCAATGTTTTTGGATCTGAGTTTGTCTCTTAGGTCTAGAAAACCCTTACGGACTTCTACCGTGTCCTTGGAAAAGTCCTGTGTGAAGATGATTCTTTGGCCTTCCCACGTGATGGAGTGATTTTTCCTTGCGTATTGGAGAATCATCTTGACGTGCTGAAATCTGAGATGTTTGCATATCAGCGGTCTGGGGCCTTTAGTATTTTTAGTAACAAAGGTGGGGATCCTGTGCGCCCTATCCAGCTCAAGACCGTGCGGAAATTCTATTTTAGTGATCATGGGGATCCATGTTTCAAGGAAGGCCACGCATGAATCTGCGTCCTTTTCGGAGTTCTCTGGAACACCAAAAATTCTAATGTTTCCCCTTCTGTTCCGATCTTCCAACTCAGCGTTGTGGCGTTTGAGGGCGTCCGTTGTGTTCTCTAGGCGTTGGATCTTTGTCGCTGATTGACGAGCTAGGTCTTCCACGTCGCTAATACGTTGCTCGGCCACCCCCAAACCTGTATTCATTGCGTTCATGTCGGCTCTGATCGCTGTGAGTTCCAGCTGCATGGAGTCAGTGTTGGCTTTGGTCGATTTAGAGAGGTCGTGGAGGTCAGCTAGTTTTTTAAGAATCCTTTCCATCGTGGCCGCCATGTCCGACTTGTTCTTAATGGGTGAGTCCGAAATCAGTGGGTCTGGCTTCACTTTCTTGGTAGAGTTCCTCTCTTCTCTGCCCGGCATCGTGATGTATCGAAGTGGCTGTGCCGATTATACCCAGGTGGCTTGAAGATGATTGTAGTTGATGTGCCAGAGATCAATCTTATATCGGTTCACTGTTAGGCGTCTGAGTGAGGTTGTTCGCCGTGGGGTAAAGGACAGTCCTGTATAGGTCAGGCCGGAGGCCACGGCAGGAGAGTGCTGCTTATCTGGCAGTATCTATAGGCTAACGATTGATACCCAGCAGTGGACAGGGTTGAGTGGCTGGGGTTGATGGGATTGAAAACAACGCTCAGCTCTCACATCACTCAGGACAGAGGACTATCTTCTGCATGTTGAAGCCTCGTGGAGGGAAGAGGCACAAGTTGAATGGCGGCGATCACGAGGCACAGGTAGATCAGCAGCTTCCTGGTGTGTGCAAACGCAGTGCCTGTGACCCCTCACGTCGCAATGTGGCTCCAGCAGCGCGTTTTTTGGGGGGTGGTGGTGACTCTGAACATGTGGAGACCATGTGACTCTGACCATGAGGAGAAAGGAAGAAAGCTCAACAAATGCTGGCAAATCTTGAGGCACGTATGCCTGTTAGCGCTGAGTTACCCTTGTGTTGGGCGGATCAAGGTGATAGCGCTTTAATGAAGGGAGTACTCCGTAATGTGGAAAACCTGGGCACTTTGTTGGAGGCAGAAACCCATTTCTCGGAGTTGCGGTGGAATCGCCGCCATTTTAGGGTCAGGCACATCTGGCCGAGATCGGGCTGCAGCGTCGGGTATAAGGGCACTCCTCACCTCTCAGTAGGGCCATATGTCGATATCGGAGGTCCGCTCCTCCAGCCTGGCAAGTGGTGGATGATTGCTTGCTGTGGGGATCTTTTTTGGCGCACGGAGTCAGGCGCTGGTTTCGTGACTGGGCGCCGCCATTTTGACCGCTTCCGATGTCAGAGCGTGGTCCGCCAGCAAACTTGGGAAATGAGCACAGCGAGGCAGTGTAGGTCGCTGCTCAAGTCACCGGAGGACGCCTCATGTCATCAGGAGTCAGAAACCTTGGTTTGTGGTTGAGTCTGCACGGGGGATCGCAGGGATCAAGGTATTAGTCGCTCTCCTGAACTACGGAGCTCCCGGTTAGGCGGCCATTACCACTGCCGTCCAAGCCACGCCCCGTTGTTCCTTCTTTTGATCTTTCCAGGCATGAAAGATAAACTAACATCATACTTTCCTGGATTCTCCAAACACCTACGCAAAAGTACTACTTCTCTTTACTATCTCTGCATACTCTGATTGAGTACTAGGCCGTCACCAGCCTTTGTAATTAAAGACATGGAGCCTAATTCACAAAACCTGTGTGCACTTTTTGCAGCTGGCAGAATACCTCTGGTAATTGTGTGTGTGGTTTCTGAACCCAAATACCAAAATTCCCCATGCCTTTTGCTGGTCTAGGTAGGGCCAGTAAGTGCATGTGCGGCACTCCTAGTTTTAGACTTTTTCTCAATGCACAACAAAGCAGCGGGCCCTGTCTGCTCTGGCTTTGATGGCCCATTTTAGCAGGTTGACAGGTTAACATTTACTTTTCCACTCCTGATTCGGCATGTGCTC
Source organism: Lissotriton vulgaris (assembly GCF_964263255.1). Classification (NCBI taxonomy): domain Eukaryota; kingdom Metazoa; phylum Chordata; class Amphibia; order Caudata; family Salamandridae; genus Lissotriton; species Lissotriton vulgaris. The sequence continues at coordinate 607,490,677 of NC_141695.1, forward strand.
CTTCACTCACGCATTTGATGTATGGATGTTGGAGTCTATAAAGCAACCGTGTTATTTCTGTTCCCACATGTGCCTGATGCCTCTTTTGTGAATGAAGGATCCCCTAGAATCTGTACTTACCACAGACCTGGTAGACTCTGAGCACAACATGTGCATGCATGAGCTCAAGCCTATTTGTACACTTGCATTACATTTTAAACACAGGAAAATTCTTACTGAGAATTTGTAAAATACACTTTTTGCGCCCAATAAAACAGTATTGTGTGCAAGTTGTTTTACACCTAGCAGCAGTGTGGTCCTCCTTTTGTATTTTCATTTAAATCAACACCTTGAGCCGAGAAATCATGGTTCAAGGAGCAATGTTGCATGTCTTCCAGAAAAAAATACTCCTAACAGATGCATCTTTAAGATGGAGCTGCTTTGCAGGTAGTAATTTGCTTTGCTTGATGATGACAAATGGATGATCTCTGGGTCAAGTCCCAGAAGGCAAGCATTGAGTAAAATTGCTTTTCTGATGGACACTTCTTCCTGCAGCTTCATCACCTCATGAATTTCTCTTGTTGCCAGACTGGATCTGGAAAACGTCTCCTGCGTTGGTAGATGGCATGTTGGCTCCTGCTTGACATTGGTGCGTCTCTGGTTGGGACGTCACGAAGTAGTATCTGGTGTCACCCTGACGTCAATTCCGTTGTTTTCGGCACCTTTGAACCCGGAGCTGGAGTTGCTGTACATTCGTAAATATGTTTGTATTTATATAGCGCACTTCTACCCTGAGGTCTCGTAGCGCTGTATTCATACCGCTGTGGAACCCTTTCTGGCTTTCCTGTGAAATGTCCACTCCTAGGCACCCCCTAGGTGAAGCCAGGCATCCAAACGCTGCTCGGGCTGTTGTGGAGATTAAGCAAGCTATTGCCCAGAGTCACAGAGTGGGACCCATGATTAGACCAGGCACCGAGGCGAGAATTATCAGGTCTGGGGAGATTGAGTCCAAGAGCCGCCGAGGCGGGGATTGAACCCTGGTCCTGGGCCAGACCTCTGCATCAGGGACTGCCGCTCTAACCGTTGAGCCACACTTCTCCACTGTGTGTTTGGGCTGATGCCACAGAACAAGAGGTCAGGCTGTTGTATGTACTGCTTCTGCCACTCCAGAGACGTTTTAAGTTCACATCCCCCTCCAAGCCTGCTGCCGGTAGCAATTGTTTACATCGGCATCTATCATGCACTCGCTTTGATGTTCTTACTCTTCTGGAGGCCATAAAAAGCGACTCCACCTCTTTAGATCTCACAACCAGGATAGGTCTGGAGGTGTAGTTTTTAGGTCTCGCCTGTCGATGCGCATGCGCATCGAGCAAGGCGAGAGTATTGGGACTTATCTACTCTTTATCCACACTGCAAGGAATCGTGGCGATTCCTTGCAGTGCCCGTGACTTTTAAGCTCAATGCGCATGCGCATTGAGCTTAAAAGCGCGTGCACGTCCGTCTTTGTTTACCCGCTCCGCCCCCTCCCCGCCGTCTCGCATTTCCCCTGCCGCATCAAAGGCTTTCACGGCCGGCCGGCCATGCTTTCAGTTTCACGACCGGCCGGCCGTGTCAATTACATTCCAAAGCCCGCTCTCCCTGCTCCGCCCCCTGCTCCGGCCGAGACGTGCAATTTCATCATTCAAGCACAACTAAACTTAAAGCCACCATATGAGCCACCGCATAAAATGTGCCCCCTCCCCACCAATAAAGGACTTAGGTGAACAATTTCTCGTGCCCCGTTTCTTTCACTTTGCGGTGTGCAAAAATAACATGAAAGGGTTTAGCAATTTCTTTACAATCCAATTTGATTTTTTGTTGTTGTCCAATTAAACAGCTGCCAGATCTAATCGAAGGCGCTATGTAACTTCCTGGTCCGTCACTCAGAGCGCCACGTCGGACCAGCCCCACACACATTTCCCTAGCTTTAGTGACACTTGGGCACCCACCACCTGGCATGTATTTATCTCCGCTCGCTCACAATGGCGTATTATACATTTTTAAAGTGGGGTTTGTTTTATAAGTCATAACTCCCCTCCCCCATGCTTGTCTCCCCTCCCCCTGTCTGGAAAAGTGTCTCTTGCCTTTGGCAGCAAGCGGATGTTTTTGTATGTGCTGGCAAATTGGCACATCCCATTTCCCCCTCCCATCCCCCAAGCCCCCTCCTCTTCTCTGTGATGGATGCAGCTAATTGCACTCAGCTCCTTCTCAGCAGAGGCTGCGAGCATCTCCCCTCCCCCTCTCTGTGCATTTTTGTGAATGGGGCTCATTATCTATGCAGGTTCCCCTCGCTCCATTCAAGCCTCTCTCCCTCCTCTGCTCTTTTCTACAGACCCCGTGGGGAGGAGGAAGTGCTCTCTTCATGACCACAAACTTTAACGCCCTCGCAATCTCCTACTTTGGCACCATTGGTGCACCGATTTTATATAATTGTCTGTGCGCGTATATGCCTTTGTTTTTAAAATAAATTAAACACTGCTCTTAGTCCCAAATCAGACACTCTATCACTGACGCTTTGGGAGCTTACGGGATTATTGGCCCAGCTACCATGTCAGGGAGGGAACGAGAGAAGCACCGGGAAGCCAGCAGCTCCCAGTGCAGGATATGGGCTGCCACGGTATACAAAAAGAGAATGATAGTAGGAGACTTACGAGTCTCCTACTATCATTCTCTTTTTGTATACCGTGGCAGCCCATATCCTGCACTGGGAGCTGCTGGCTTCCCGGTGCTTCTCTCGTTCCCTCCCTGACATGGTAGCTGGGGCAATAATCCCGTAAGCTCCCAAAGCGTCAGTGATAGAGTGTCTGATTTGGGACTAAGAGCAGTGTTTAATTTATTTTAAAAACAAAGTGTCTATGCCCGAAGCTCTGCTCAGAAGCCCACGGTTGTACGAGTAAATCTCGTCTCGCCTGATATCGAGGCGGATGGTCTTAAATACAGGTCATGACTCATTAATCCACTGCCAGACACCTTACATTCCAACACACCCGGTTCAGATCGAAGACTACTGATTTCAAAGCTACCCCCCAAATACCGATTTGAACCCTCACTCACACTCACTCACTCACCCTCACTCACCCTCACTCACCCTCACTCACCCTCACTCACCCTCAACCCCTCACCCTCACTCACCCTCAACCCCTCACCCTCACTCACCCTCACTCACCCTCACTCACCCTCACCCACCCTCACTCACCCTCACCCTCACTCACCCTCACCCTCACTCACCCTCACTCACCCTCACCCTCACTCACCCTCACCCTCACTCACCCTCAACCCCTCACCCTCACTCACCCTCAACCCCTCACTCACCCTCACTCCCTCACCCTCACTCACCCTCACACTCACTCACCCTCAACCCCTCACCCTCACTCACCCTCAACCCCTCACCCTCACTCACCCTCACTCACCCTCACCCACCCTCACCCTCACTCACCCTCAACCCCTCACCCTCACTCACCCTCACTCACCCTCACTCACCCTCACCCACCCTCACTCACCCTCAACCCCTCACCCTCACTCTCACTCACCCTCACTCACTCACCCTCACTCACTCACCCTCACTCACCCTCACTCACTCACCCTCACTCACCCTCACTCACCCTCACTCACCCTCACTCACCCTCAGCCCCTCACTCACCCTCACTCTCACTCATCCTCACTCACCCTCAACCCCCCACCCTCACCCTCACTCACCCTCAACCCCTCACCCTAACTCACCCTCACCCTCACTCACCCTCAACCCCTCACTCACCCTCACTCACCCTCAACCCCTCAACATCAACCCCTCACCCTCACTCACCCTCACCCACCCTCACTCACCCTCACCCTCACTCACCCTCACTCACCCTCACCCTCACTCACCCTCACCCTCACTCACCCTCACCCTCACTCACCCTCACTCACCCTCACTCACCCTCACCCACTCTCACCCTCACTCACCCTCACTCTCACTCACCCTCACTCACCCTCACTCACCCTCACTCACCCTCACTCTCACTCACCCTCAACCCCTCACTCACCCTCACTCACCCTCAACCCCTCAACATCAACCCCTCACCCTCACTCACCCTCACCCTCACTCACCCTCACCCTCACTCACCCTCACTCACCCTCACCCTCACTCACTCACCCTCACCCTCACTCACCCTCACCCTCACTCACCCTCACCCTCACTCACCCTCACCCTCACTCACCCTCACTCACCCTCACCCTCACTCACCCTCACTCACCCTCACCCTCACTCACCCTCACCCTCCCTCACCCTCCCTCACCCTCCCTCACCCTCACCCACTCTCACCCTCACTCACCCTCACTCTCACTCACTCTCACTCACCCTCACTCACCCTCACTCTCACTCACCCTCACTCACCCTCACTCACCCTCACTCACCCTCACTCACCCTCACTCACCCTCACTCTCACTCACCCTCAACCCCTCACTCACCCTCACTCACCCTCACTCACCCTCACCCACCCTCACCCTCACTCACCCTCAACCCCTCACCCTCACACAGTGCAATAGGTCTCGGAGCATTTGAGTTAGAGCTTTTAGAAATGTTTATGGCTTTTTTTTTTTAATTCTTTAGCATTGGCTACAGGAAACAAAAATGCTAAAGATTTACAAAAAAAACCATAAACAATTCTAAAAGCACTAACTCTAATGCTGCGAGACCTATTGCATTTCCAATGCTTGTTCTTCTAAAGAACTCTTTTTCTTCCAAGTTCAATACTTATTGAATGGAGAGCTCGTCTTCATCTTGACATGTGTCCCAAGTGTGAGAAGGATCTATGGTCGTTACATTCATTCCGACTTCAGCCTCAACTTCATTTTCAGAACCCTGTATTTTGGTGGAAATAACTCCGGCATTGGTACCTGGCTCTGTTCTGGCTCAGTTTTCGACACTTCTGGCTCAACTACTGGCTTTCCTGTCCCCTGATGCTGACCCCACTGAGGTGGCAACCTTCACCCAGGCTTTGCAAACTATGCTGCACTCTCCCCTGACTCTTTCCATGGAGCCTACAGGATCTTTGACTTTGCCTGAGTTCTTTTCCTTTGGGGCTGGTCAACCCCAACCAATAATGTTAATGTTGTAACGGCATCTGCAGCCATTATTATGCTGCTGATGGTCTCACTGTCTGTTTCAGTGTCAGCACCTATACCAACAAAGTCTATGCGGGTGGCTCTGGCTCTATTTTCAAGACAAGCCTTGCTCAGGCTTCAGTCAAGGTCTTTTGTGCTCAAAAGGTTCATAGTGAAGCAGAATTACTGTGTTCCTATTCAGACTCCGAAGATTTTCCTCCTTTTGTTTTCTGAACCTAAATAACTTTATTACTTCTGATAGGTTTATCCTGGCCTGCCCATCTGCATTCCATTGAGAGGACTTTGTGTCTTTTAAGGTGGTTTTGGGCAAGCTGGCCAAGATTCTAGCCCTGCCCTAACTATTTGCAGAGATTAAGGCTAACATTTTGACTGAAATTCTGCAGACTAGCCCTTTGCTGTCGGAAGACATATTGCTTTTTAATGAGACATTGTTGGACTATGTCATGCACATTTTTAGCAGACCAGCGTCTGCACTGGCTTCCACCGTTAGCTTGATTGTGGTTATCTTGCTCCCCCTAAACAACCCAAATGTTTGTCCTATCATCCATCATCCCACACTCCTGGATATATCCGTGCTGGTACTGGTCCATCGTCTTGCTCCCCACCGGATATTGAATGTCTGCGGATTGAGTCTCTTTGGCTCTTTGCTCTTGTAATAATACGTGCATGATGGTGCGCTACACCCAAACAGTTTGTGAGATGGCACAGTTGGTGCTTCTTCTTTTGCCAGACCACTTGAGGGGTCATTTTTCTGAAGGGGTCCCTTGTGATTTTGGGGACACTACAAAACTTCTTAGACCTGCTCTTGACACCATGGACCTGTATCTGCCTACTCTTGACAATGAGGGGTGTTGTCTTCAAACAGGGGCGGCTCTAGACTCATGGTGGCCCTGGGCAGGGAGCGTAGGTAGGGGGCCCCGGAGGAGGGGGTCCGGGCGGGGTGGAGTGGAGTGAGGAGGCAAGTGAAGAGGGGGGGGGTCAGGGTGTTTGGAAGTGGAACAGAGCCGGAGGCCGCCAAATCCCTGCCAGGGGCCGCCACGCAAATACGTATCCATCCTCAGAGGATTATTATATTAAGGATATATATTGGCGTGGTGGCCCCTGGGGTATGGTGGCCCTGTGCAGGTGCACAGCTTGCACATGCCTAAGGCCACCCCTGCTTTAAAGAATACCAAGGCCAGAAGTGCCAGTTTCGATCATCTTCCCCGACTTTTGATTTCAAGGCTCTTTTAAATATCTGCTTGTGAGAAGGCAGGCTCATCAGGGAGAAGATTGTTTTCCTTTTGACACTGTCTCTTTTTTGACTTCTGTGGCCTTTAGCCTATGCAGAGGGGACTCCATCCTTACTTTCAGCACCCGTCTGGCAAACTACTTTCATTCTAGCCAGTCTGCTGGTACAGCTCCTATGCAGGGGACTGTTGTTACTTTTTATTCTTGAAGGGAGCCCCTCTCCTCTTGAAGAGTATCCCGTAGTTACAGACAGTGATCTTGCTCATTGTTTGGGCGTTCTTGGTGTTACTGATCCATATATTCTTGAGTCAAGGCATTAATTGGAACAAGACACGATCTCTTGATGTGGCAATTGACACTGTGAGGGACATCACACAGTTACACCACCAATATATTTGTTCTTTGTGTGAGAAGTTGGCCCGATATGTAGCGTTTGCTATTCTAGCGACCACTATGTATCGTTCCAAACGACCCTTATGGTGATTGGTTGTAAGTCAACCTTAGACCAGCTATCCTAGTAGCGTGGATACGAGCAGTCTTCGGGCTAAACTCTAGAGGGCGTGTTAAGCCAGCTGTAATACCATCACATACCCTTTGAACACCAAGTGAAAGGACACCACACAAGTGTTATGAAAATAAACAGTATATTTATTAGAATCACAACAGCCCTGTACTCTTTATGAGGACAGGGTACTAAGCACAGAACAAAAGCTCTTAGAAAATACTTCAAGTGCACAATTAAAACAAGTGCCCGAGGGCACGGAAAGTTTAGTGGTCTCGGGCGGACCCGATAAGGCAAGTCGGAAGCGAGGGACTCTGGACCCTAGAGTAAGGAGGCTATGCAGGCACCGAAATGCCGAAGTTACCTTGCCACGAGGGCTGCGGCTGCACAAGTCTTACAGGCGTCGGGGGTCTCGCTGACGAGCCAGGAGCCGGAAGAAAAGGAGTTGCTGGCCGGCGACCAGTGATGAATAGTTCGTAGAGATCCAAGTCTGGATCAGTGATCGTTGATACCTGAAAGCAGAGGGGACCAAGTTCGTACTACTAGCCAGTAGTCAGAGGGTACCAGGAAGGCACCGGATGGCCGTCACCTCGACTAGGTGAGTGGGCGACGCTAGGCTCTGCTGTCTCATGGACCAGGAGGCGTTGTCGGCGACCAGGATGGAGGTGCGAGCTGTCCCACGAAGGTTGATGCTGTCGGCATCGCTGGGCCCAGGATTGGGGCAACAAGCCTTGGCTGATTTCAGGGCCACGTGGTGGGCCTAAAATGGCGTCTTGAGTGGACCAGGAGGGTCCGGGGTGCTCCTCTCGAAAAAGGGAGCAAGGGCCGATCTGGAGCAACCAGACCAGCAGCGTTGGTTAACGGATGTCGTCAAAGAAGGGCACAAGCCAGCGGCTAGTGACCAGACAACGTGCTGAGCAGCGAGCAGAAGGGCCCCACGCAGATCGTGGAGATGCTGGGAGACTGCACTTCGGTGCTGGAGCTACTCAGGGTCGGGGCTTCTCGGACCCCAGAGCACTCACCAGAGAATTGCTTCGATGGTCGTGCTGTTTAAGAAAGCGTGCAGGTTTTGATGATGGCCGGTCCCTCGAGGTCTCGTCGCACCCACAGATCTCAGCTGACCTGACGACGTGGGTAGAGGTCAGAGGTGCCAGGGAAGCCGGTTCTCGTCGAGCTGGGCCGTCGGATCCTTGAGGAAGGACTTGCAGCAAAACGCAGAGTTCTTAGATGGTGCCTGCGGATGCAGGGTGACTACTCCTTAGCCACAAGGGAGAAATCTTGAGAAGAGTCTCGAAGTCCTTTCGTAGAAAGTATTCTTGATTCAAAGATGATCTAATTTGGAAGGGTCCCCGCTCCGGCCTTTATCCTAAAGAAAGGGGTGGGTACATGACTAGGTCCTGCCCTAAGGGTGGGACCAGGAAGGGGGGTAGTTACACCCCTCTCCCCCTGCTGGACTTTCCCCAGCTCAGGGGCTGCGCGCCCCTGGAACTGGTTCTAGCCGGCAGATGCGTAGTGAGCACCGGGGTGGGTCATCCAACCTGCAAGAGCCTGCATACAGGTTTTAAAGTTGTCAGCAGCTTTGGTGGGAGCTTGGGACAGGGAGATAAGCAGTTGGGTATCGTCGGTGTAGGAGACTAATTCAATGCCGTACGATTGAACCACCTCTGCCAGCGGGGCCATATAGAGGTTGAACAGGGTGGGACTCAGGGCAGAGCCCTGAGGTACCCCCTGTTCTAAGGCTAAGCTGTCTGAGAGGTACGTGCCTCTCTGAACCTGAAAGCAGCGATCGGTGAGGAACGCTTTCAACCAACCCAGTGCCGCCTTGGTGACCCCGGCTTTGTTTAGACACTGTAGCAGGATGGAATGTGCTACAGTGTCAAACGCGGCACTGAGGTCCAGCATAATAAGTGCCATGGTATGACCCTCGTCAGCTCCTGCCCGTAAAGTTTCGGTCGCTCTCAAAAGAGCTGTCTCGGTGGAGTAGCCTGACCTAAATCCCGATTGCGAGTTGTGTAGAGCATTGTTGGATTCAAGATGAGCCATAAGTTGAATATTGGCTATTTTTTCCGCCACTTTCGCTAGATAAGGTAGCAAGGAGATGGGCCGCAAATTTTCCAAGGTGTCCTGGCTCACATTGGGTTTCTTTATTATAGGGAGTACAATAGCTTTCTTCCACTCTACAGGAAGACAGGCTGAAGCAAAGGAAACTTGGAGCACATGTCTAAAGTAAGGCTCCAAAACTGTTAGACTAGCTCCTAGCACCTTAGGAGTAGCAGGATCCCGGGGGGAGCCCGATTTAATACTTTTGCAGATGTTCGTTAGTATTATAGGTGGGGGGACCGAGAAGCATCTTAGGCATGTCTCTGTGAGATCGACATCTTCATTCTCTGCAAAGTCATGACCCGATGGCAAGTTACTCGAGAAATTGGCATAGATGTCAGTTATCTTACCAGCAAAGTATTTGGCAATTTTGTTGCACGTTTCCACCGAGTCACTGTGGGACGTGTTGTCGTTGGTTACCACAGAGATTTCCTTGAAGATCTTGAAAAGCTCTTTCGAAGAATTCTCTGCTTCCCCAATGTGATTTTTGTAATGTAATGCTTTGGTGGCACGAATCTTTTTGTTATAATCCATTTGCGCTTTTTTATAATGAGTTTTAACTGTCGGGCAAAAGTTGGTACGCCATTCTCGTTCAAGTTTTTTGCAAGCAGATTTAGCTATCTGGAGTTCCGGGGTGAACCACGGGGTGGATTTTCTCACCTTCTTGGAAGTAGTAAAATTTCGGATAGGGGCGGTGCTATCTAGGGCAGTTAAAATACAGTTGTGTAATTTATTATAAGCAGTTTCACAGTCTGATCCTCCTGGAGGTCCTATAGTTTCGAGTTTGTGGATAAAGGTGTCTATGGAAAAGTTTTTCCATTTCCGACATCGGTAGCGATGTTCGCTATCTTTTTTAAGCTCAGTCTCAGATACCCGTATCTGCAATGGAATTACAAAGTGATCAGACCATGGTACTGGTATCGGAGGAAGCGCTTCCACTCCGGTCCAGTTCCCAAATACAGGGTCCAACAAGTGTCCTAGTCTATGTGAGGGGTCCTGATTTTTGAGATCTAACTGAAGGGAATGTAGTTCAGACCTGATGTCCGAAGCATCTTTGTCAAGGGGATCATCGAAATGAACATTCATGTCTCCAAGCACTATTAATTTGGTTTTTCTCATGGCAAGGTGAGCTGTAGCTTCCACTAGGCTAGCTGTGAAATCGTACAGCCTGCCTGGGGGTCTATATACAAGGATGCCCGAAAGAGAGTGTTGAGGCCCAATTAGAATGGTGAAGGAGGCTGCTTCACAATGATCGATCGTCAGGGGAGATATGGAGCATTCCATCGGTACTTTGGTTGCGATTGCAATCCCTCCACCCCTGCCATCCTTCCTGTCTAGTCTGGAAAGGGAATAGCCAGGTGGCATAGCCTCTATTATATAAGGGTCTGAGTGTTCTCCTAGCCAGGTCTCAGTCAAAAACAGGATGTCCAGTGCATCATCCTCAAGTAGGTGATAAATTTGAATGCAATGTTTACTGAGGGATCTGCAGTTTATCAGTGCAGCCTTTATCTGTCCTTTAGAGGGCGCTTTCGTTGGAGCGGCCTAATACAATATGTGCGCAATACACATCCGGACACGATATATATTCCCGTAAAGGGGCAGCGAGTTAACCCCTACAACCACATGCCCCACCTACGAGGCCAGCGAGGTAATCTACAGGTGGAAGAAATATATCTCATGGCTATGTACAGCGGGCAAAGTGTAAGATAGACCACAACAAGATGGGGCACGAAAGCTGGAAGAGTACCATAAGGCGCAAACAAAACCTAAGCCCTGTCAGTATAGAAGCTCTAGTGCCCCTCCTGGTGTAGTGGCACGTAACTTGCAGAGAGGGATGTGGACATTGTGTCCTCACACGGTGCGAGAATACAGTACCCCAGGCTCCATTTTGGGGACTAAGAGAGAATACAATGAGAAGGCCAAACAGGAAACCAGGGGAGCAGGGTCCAGCAGGGGACCCCAACACCAATGACACAAAAAACCCGCCACTATCGCTGGAAGAGGTCCCAGCTACCCCTGCTAAAGAAGTCGCCCTCTCTGACAAATTGGACATTATACTGAAAGAAATAAGGGAATCTAGGGTGGTGCTGGAGCAGCAACTGGGTACACTCACAACTGATGTGAGTCTACTACGAGCTGACCATAAAAACGTGGCTGAGAAAGTCCAGAAACACTCAATGACCATATTGGGGTCCCTCCATGGCAAAAAGCACAAACATAAATGGTCACACAGCTGCAGCAACAAGCTAAATAACTGCAGGACAGGGTGGATGATGCAGACGGTCGGGCAAGTAGAAGTAACATACGTATAATAGGCATGCCTGAAAAAAGTGATGGACGTGATCCAATGCAGTTCATAGAGTACGCAATGTACCATTGTTGCCTACTGCGGTGGCGACGGAAGGACTGTCTGACATGTTCAGTGTGGAGAGGACCCATAGGGTGCTGATAATCGTGCACCTGGTCTGCCACCGAGACCAATGGTGGTAACAATCCAGAATTATAAAGACAGGGACACACTCCTCTGCAAAGCAAGAGAACAAGCCCCCCTCCTTTACGAAAACACAAGGATCTCCCTGTTACCGTACTACACTGTGCTGGTACAGAGACACAGGGAAGCTTTCTTTGGGGTTAAGAAACACCTGCAGCAGCTGAATTTGCGGTACGCGTTGATATACCCTGCCAAGCTCAAGGTTATGCACAACAATGCCAGTCACTTCTTCGCAGATGTAAATACTGCATGGTTGTGGATAGAAACTAACTTCCTGGACCTGGCGATATTGTAAGAGCACAGATGGCACCGAAAACTGAGCCAGCACCATAGGCGAAATGGGCAGAGAAACACTGTAAGGCAGCGACTAGAGGAAGAGAGAACACCCACCCTAGAGCAAAAATAGAGAGTATTAGAGCAGCTTTTCAGACCGCTGCAGCACTGAGGACAGCAGGAGACGCCAGCAGACGTGACTCGTCCTCGGATGGGATGCCATTAACAGACTCTGACAACCGCCAACCTTTATTCCCATCTAGGACTCCTCAAATTGCCCGTGACTTGCTGGATTGAGCAAAGGAAATGCGCAGATACAAAAAGGGAAACGGCATTGGAACCGTAAAACACAGTACAAAGTTGGGGAAAAATTAGACCCCTATGTCACCAAGAAACTGATACAGAAACGCACGAAACACAAGCCAAATGGTCCAGAAGCAGGGGCTGGTCGCTGTTGGTAAATGTATAGGCGCTGATGAAATTTATATGATCATACCACTGACTTAGCACAATGTGGGGGAGGCGGATCGCTCGACCGGGGGGCAAGGCCACTTCTTCCTATTTCTCTCTTCTCTTCCTTCCCTTTTTTCTCTTGCCTTCTTTCTTCTAATCCTCAGAATATTCAACACAATGCTGCCTCTAAGTGCAGCACAAGTGACCTGTCTGGAGGTGAGATTATCCCTGACGCTGACGTACACTCCCCCCCCCCCCCCTACTCCCCACCCCCCAGCGATTGCAAGTATTATGTTTAAGTTGCTGCCACTATTGGCAAATGATTGGTCCGGCACATATTTGAGGTTGGACTGAAGTATTGGGGTAGTTTGGATACACATAGTTAAGAGTCACAAAGGGCGCACAATTGGGCACAAAGTTAAGCCTGCGAAGAAGCAGACCGAAAACACAAGGGCGAATATTAGAACGTACACACAACACAAATGACATCACTATCATCATATAAATTCCTCACATGGAATGTGCGGGGCATGGGCTCAGTTCATAAGAGGTACCGTATTCATGCGATAAAACTTTATAAATAAATAAACTGATCAGACGTAAGGCGCAAATAGTATTCATGCGATAAACACATTTAAATCTAGCTGAAGTCGGCAAACTCTGGAAAAAATTGAGAGGCCAATTGTACAATACAACATATTCTGCATTTACGAGGGGTGCAGCAGTATGGATTAGGATGGGGGTCCCTTTCAATCTACTAGAACAACATAAAGATGGGGAAGGCAGATATGTCCTGCTAAAAGGAGAACTTGACGGGCGGTTGGTAGTGGTGGGCAGTATTTACACCCCAAATTCGGAACAAGAAGTGTTTCTGAGGATAAGTGCTGCTCTGGCAGACTGGGTACAACACCCCTGGATTCCGGGTGGGGACTATAATGCAGTCTTTAGTATACAATTAGATAGATCGCACCCCCCAATTAGTTGAGCAATAACAATACGACAGGCCAAAGAGCTGGAAACATGGGTGCGAAGATGGACACTGACAGATGTATGGCGCAGCAAAAATTTTGAAACACACGAATACTCATTTTATTCCCCGATGCATGCATTGCGCATACGGGTAGATCGTATCTTGTGCTCCCCCGTCCTGTTGCCGCAGGTGTTGGGCACTATATACATAGGTAAACCATTCTCGGATCACAGCTCACTAGAGCTCACTGTTCAGTTGGGTCGAGTCCCAACCCGGTCCCGACGTGAAGATTTAACCCCCAATTACTCGAGGAAGGTGCTTTTAAAGCACAAATATCATGTGCGAGCAACAGTTTCTGCCTCTTCCTCCCTGGTGGTGCGGGAGGCGTTCAAAGTGGTGGTGAGGGACACAACAATCAGCGCAACAGTAGGTGCAAGACAAACAATTGTGCATAGTCTAGCTGAAATAGAAACCCAGCTTGGAACACCAGAGAATGAGGCAGTCGAGTCCCCAGATAGCGCAGACAATTACTGAAAACACGTATAGACTACGCAGACCTACTTGAAAGGCTGCAAGGGGTGGACTATAGGATATATGGCCAAAGAGCCCACACAGAGGCGGACAAGGCTGGCACGCTGTTAGCAAGAATAATACGAGATCCCCCTCCGTCAGTCCTAATAACAAAGATCCGTTCCTACTTACGTGCCACAGCAGTCACTTAAGTAACAATAAATGCTGCATTACAGGAATACTTTGAGCACCTATATGAAGCCCCTGCACAGGCACATACACAGGAGATTCGGGGTTTCCTCCAGGGAGTGCAGTTGCCTATCTTAAAAGAAACAGATAAGAAGCGCTGAAATTATCAATCACAGCAGCGGAGATCCATGAGGCAATCCGGGACCTTCCAAGAAATAAAACTACGGGGTTGGATAGTATTCCCACAAAGTTCCATACAACATATGCAAAGGAGTTAATATCCAATCAGAAAAATTATATGCAGCGGCGCTGGACACCGGCGCATTACCCCCGACCGCAAACCAGGCGCTCGTGGTTTCCCTGCCTAAACCTGGTAGGTATAGCACTGACATCTCAGCGTTTCGACTCCTATTGCTATTGAATATGGATTACAAAATAGTCAGAAAAATAATAGAGACCCGGCTGCTCCCACATCTCTATAAGCTAGTACACACAGACCAGTGCGGAATTGTCCCACATAGATAGGAGTACAGCCCAGAATGTACATAGGCTATATCAGGTGATGTGGACGCCCTTGGAACACCTCCGGTTTGGGGCTGTCTATCCCTGGATTTCCGGCAAGCGTTTGATACGCTGAGCTGGGAGTATATGTTGGCGGTGTTAGACAGGTACGGTATCCCTTTGGAATACCTGAACTGGGTGAAACTACTACTCACCTCCCCAACGGCTCGTGCAAGAACCAGGGCATATATCTCCAAGGAATACACGATTCACAAGGGCACCAGGCAGGGATGCTCTCTTTCGCCCATGCTTTTTATTTTAGAGCTAGAACAGCTGGCTCAAAAACTGCACATGTCACCTGGGGAGTGGGGCATACCTCTTTGGCAGATTATCCATGCACTATCGTTAAATGCAGACAACATTATATTGTATTTTAGAGACCTGAACAGTGGGCTCCATACTGTGGCGCCGCTCTTAACCGAATTTAGCGAGCTGTCGAGTTTATGCATACATTTTGATAAATCTGTAGCGTTTCCTTTTAGAGATGTTAGTTTACCTCACCCGTTTGCTTTGGGGTGATAACCTAGTTGGCCCCAACTACTTTCAAATACTTGGGGTAAGGATATACAGGACACAAAAAGTTATGTTGGATGGCAATGTACAGTACACAGTTGCCTCGCTACGGTCTCAAACAGCATTCTGGATTACACTTCCATTACCTGTTGCAGGCTGCTTAGCTATAGCCAAAATGGTTATGCTACCATGAGTGTTATATTATTTCACTACACTCCCAATATTAATCCCCTCAAAAGTATTCCGATTATTAGATTCGATATTGACGTAATTGATATGGGGCAATGGAAGACCTAGTCAGCCTGAAAAAACTACAACTTTCAGCCAGTGCCGGGGGACTGGGGGCCCCAGATTTTAAAGCTAACTGTATGGCGAGCCAGCTGCAGTGGCTTTCATACTGGCTAGCTGGCCGCAACCTTCAGGAAATCGCCTTTACACCCAGATTGCTTGCCCTGGGGAAATTAAACTCCTTGTTACTTAGCACGCACCCAATTGAAAGTACCTGGTCACCATTGCTACAGGTTGCCCTGCGATACTGGAAGCAAGCATTGAAGTACACAGCACCACGGCTACTGTATGCGCCAAATATCCCACTTTGGAATTCCCCATTCCAACGAGAATAATGACCCGTAACCAACTGACTGGGTTGGTAGGGGGGGGGTTACAACAGTGGAAGCATTATTCAACAAGGGCACTCTACTGTCACATGCATACATACCCAGGGCCTACCAAATGCTTTGTTCCTGCTACATGTTTGGGTGATTCATTATGTAAAAAGGGTATGGGCCCTAGATGGGCAGGAGCCACCAACACATGACCTAGTGCACATGTTGCATTTAATGGGTACAGGCAGGCACCTGACGAAATTGCTGTATACAAGTATAAGAGCGACGCTACCTTCACCACTAGTGGCTCTGCGAGCTAAATGGGACACAGATTTGAAATAGGAACTGACGGATGGTGAGTGGGCATCCCTTTTAGCACATTCAAAAGTGGTATTTGGCAATGTGTGCTTCAAATGTATTTAATACATGATCACACAGTATGCATATCTTGCACCGCACAGGCTACATAAGCAAACTGCCCTAGATGCACAGAGCCAGATGCAGGTGTTTTCCATATGCTGTGGGGCTGCCCCATCCGACGATTATTGGGCACAGATAGCACAAGCAGTGACTGGAGTGGTGGGTGGTCAAACTTGGAATACAGCCAGAAGCTGTGTGCTTGGTTTCTACCCACATCCAAAGGGATATAAAGTGCAGGCACACTTTGCGGATGTAGCATTAATAATCGCCAAAAGGCTCCCAACAAGGAGGTGGAAAGCAGTGAGACCGCCAATGATTGATGCATGAAAAGAAGAGGTAGAGAAATGGAGCCTGGCCGAAAGTGCAGCTATTCGGAAGGGGGAGCAGGGAGGGCTCCGTAGAGTACCCATAGCAATGTCCTGGGATATGCTGCGGGAGTCCTTAACCCCTCCCATGTTCATGACGAACTCAGCTCGTTATGAGCCACGGTTCCCATGTGCTCATGACGAGCTGAGCTCGTCATGACCTTTAGAAACGCTCGCACGTTGGGCAAATTCCCCTGCTGTGCGAACGTTCTAAAGAAACGGGTGTGGTCATGACGAGCTCAGCTCGCCATGAGCACACTACCACCGTGGCTCATGACGAGCTGAGCTCGTCATGAGCACCTGGGCGCTGCGCACGACCCCCCTTCACCCAGCACAGCGGGGGAATATGGCTAGCAGCCATGGGGTTAAAAGCATCGGACGGGAATGTTAACACTAATGTAGTGGCTGAAACATCTGCCACGTAAAGCGAACTTGTTATGTTAAGCGAACTTATAAAGCGCATGGCTGCCCCAACAACGGGACGTCCCAGTGCTGACAGACAGGTGGCAATTGAGAGGAAAACTAAAGAGTAGAGAAAAGCCAGGTTTTAATCAATTTACTAAATGCCCAGTGATCTTGTGTGCTCCGAGCAGCAAGAGGGGCAGCATTCCATAGGGCGGGGGCCATTGTCCTAAACAAGCGCCCCACTGCTGTCTGCCTGCGCACTCAGGGAGTACAAGCCAGGTGCAAGTCAGCAGAGCGTAGAGCTCGAGCTGGGACATATGGAGAGCATAGCCCTTGCAGGATTTGGGGGCCTTGGCATTGTAGAATCTTGTGCATAGAGTCTTAAACAGGACTCTGTTAAATTGGTAACCCGTGAAGATGGTGAAGAAGATTAGAGATATGATAGTGCTTTGGTAAGGCAAAAAGAGTGCGAGCTGCCACATTCTGTGCCCGTTGGAGTCTTTTAGTTATGGATTTGTTCACACAGAGTAAGAACCCGTTACAATAGTCAAATCGAGACTGTACTACAGATTGAATGATCTTTTGGCGGATGGATGCATCGAAGTATCACAAGATGGGTTTCAGGCAGCGTAGGAGGCCAAAACAAGTCCCCGCCACATTTTTTGCGTGGTTCTCAAATGAGAGGGCATTGTCCATCAGGACCCCTAAGTTCTTAACCACGGTTTTCGGTGTCGGGGTGGGGGGGTACCCAGAGGCGTAGGCCACCATTGGTTGTCCCATTGATGTCATGACCCACCAAGAGCACCTCATACTTGGAGGAGTTCATTTGTAAGTAATTGTTTGCCATCCAGTCTGAGATGGCCAGAAGATCCTCTTGGAATTTCACTTGGTCTTGTTTAAGGTTGTTGGAAAAGGTAAATACCAGTTGGGTATCATCATCATAAGATACCATATTTAGCCACGAGGGCCAGTGGGCTGACATGTACGTTGAACAGCAAGTGGGCTCAAGGCAGAGCCCTGGGGGGACCCCACCACAGAGAGAGTAGATGCTGGACAAATAGGGAGTGGCAGAGACCTGAAAAGAGCGATCGGTCAGGAAAGATGCAAACCAGGCCAGTGGCTTGCACTTGACCCCGATCTCCTCGAGCCGTTGGAGCAGAATCTTATGGGAGACCGTTTCAAAGGCCGCTCTGAGGTGTAATAAAACTATTGCAGAGGTGTTACCATCTAACTTGGCCGATAGCTGCTCTGTTATTGCCAGTAGATCCGATTCAGTACTGTGTCTGGGCCGGAAACCATTTTGATACCTGACTAAGATCTCATTTACTTCCAAATGCTCAGTCAGAGCGATGTTAACATAAGACTCCATAATCTTGGCCAAATATGGTAGAAAAGAAATTGGACGGAAGTTCTCTGGTAGAGACGCATCCAGTGTGGGTTTCTTAAGCAAAGGAGTGACCCTAGCATGCTTCCATGACTTGGGGATCGCCGCAGTTTGAAGTGACATATTTATCAATTCCCAACCCTCGGTTAAGTGGCAATCATGGAATTTCCTAAACAGGTCAGGTTTGAGAGGATCATTGGGGAAGCCTGATTTGACCTTCATAGACAGAGCGTCCATGTCTTTAAGAGACATGGGTAGCAGATCTAGTAAAGAATGGGATTGAACTGTCATAATGGGGTTCTCCAACGATACGGAGACTCCAGTCCTCGTGTTGAGTGCACTGTAAATGCCTTCCACCTTATTGATGAAGTGTTTAGCCAGTGACTCGCATTGTGTATTGGCGGATATGATGTTATTGGCCTCAGCTGGGAGTTTTCATATGTCTTTTATAAGGGAAAAGATTGTTTTGGAGGGGTTGGGCCTTGACGAGATCAGACTGGCATAGAATGTGGCCTTGGTCTTTTGAACTAGTTTATGATAAACTTTAATTGCTTTCCTATAAGTGATTTTTGCAGTGGAGTCATAGGCAGTTCTCTGCCCGCTCTTAGATTTAAAAAAAATTATTTTCCATGATGAGAATCTCATTGTACCAAGCGTGGATTTGAATATCCTTGGCACAGATCATTTTCCTCGGGATACAGTGATCAAGTGTGTTGTTAATCCAATCCCTAAACATACTGTCAGCTGCTTCAAAATCAGTAGGCCAATCTTGGCGGGACAGGTTTAGGGTGGGTAGAAAGGTGCATGTGTCCAATTTATGCCAAGGGCGCTTCATAGAAGACTGACAGGAGGAGCATATGGGGGTGCCTCCAATACAGAGGCACAGAGAAATGAGAAAGTGATCAGCCCAGCTCAGAGGGATGGCTGTTTTGACCTCCAGAATCTGAAGATTCAAAAATACCGGATCACGTAAATGTCCTGCAGCACGTGCTGGTCCCTCCACTTGCTGATTTAGTTGGCAGGCATCCATGTCTCCCAGGAAGTAGGCAATCTCATGGGAGTCAGAGCATTCCAAATGTAGATTCAGATCTCCTACAATGCTGAGATTGGCTGCTTTTAAAACAAGAGTGGATGTGATATGGACTAGAGCTTCTTGAAAGGCTTTTGCAGGGCCTTGGGGACGGTGCTAAGGAGTCCAGTAAAGGTAAATTTATGGGACAGAGTAATTTTAAACAAGGTACTTTCAACGTCTGGAATAGTCTGTGGTGTAAGAGTACAAGAGAGCGCTGATTTAAATATGACTGCTAGGCCTCCCCCTCATCCTATTTTGTGCTTACATCATGTAGCCTGCAAGAAGGGCCAAGGCTGGAATGGCCACAGAGTCAGTAGTAAGCCAAGTTTCCATCCGGAATAATATATCGGGTGAGGAGTCCTGTAGGAGATCGAAAATGTTTGCATGGTGTTTCACAAGTGATTTGCAATTAAGGCTAAGGTTGGTAAAATATACCAGACCAGAGGCCAGGGGGGATGACCCTAGTCTGATCTCCGCTCTAAACCCACATTTATCACACTGCTCTTGAGAAAAATCGTGGTGCCATTTACAGTGCCCACAGGGAGCTTTGGGTAGTAGGTCAAGCAAACGTACTCATGTGTACATTTGCCTATGGGAAGTACCAGGGCCAGGAATCCTGGCGACATCCAGGCGCGGACGGGCGTAGACGGGCTTGCCATAGGACAGATAAATATGTAGGCTAGCCATACCATTAGTTATTTAATATATATATTGGTAAGTCGATATCCCATTGCCCTGCACTAGACACATAGTGGGCAAAAGTCCATTTAGCATTGCTGTCTACGATTAGAGTGTGAAATATACAGGAATGCACTACAAAAAGTTTTTCCTAGCCGCAGGTAACTGTACGCTTGTTTTATAACTGTATAGATTGCCCCTTGTGATGCCCAGTTAGTTGAATTATGGGGTGTGGGAGGTAACTAGGATTGTTTTATAAGCATTAGTAATACTGATAATTGGTATAACAACTACATTTAGTGAACATGTTGTGAACATAGACATAGTAATCGAATGCAATCCATGGAAGGGTATGATCACACCCTGAAATAAGTAACCTCATTGTGTCAATGTAACTGTAATCCTTATATTGCGTTGTACATGTATAAGCAGTTTTTTTTCTCCACAAGAAAAAACAAATGTACCCAAAGACGTTCTAATTACATAACTCAATAAAGTTTGTTATAAACACAAAAAAAACGGTCAGTTTTCAAAACTCCCTAAGATGTTGAAAAGTGCAAATTACGATTCACTCCTGCTAGCAATTTATTTAACGGTTCTCCAGGTATCATCACACTGTTCTATATTGGCACCATATCCAAGCTTGTTTCTTTCATTCGCTCTGTCATATACCCTGTTCTGTAGTGTCAACCTGCATTTTAGTATTTCACGTGGATTCACAGACCCTGTGCCATTCCTTGCCGAGGGAACGTGCTGCTTCTATCACATATCCGGCTCTGTGGTTAGTCCCTGTGCCTTGGCCTCCTTGCTCTGGGTCCTCAGTGCTCCCCCTTGTTGTATGATGTCTTTGCTCTGTATTCTTGGTGCTTCAACACTTCACTGCCACCACATTCTGTCGTCAGAGTTCTTGGGCTGCGGTAGTTTTGCTTTGTAGCTTGCTTCACATTAGCATAACATTCTGTGATCATCCTTAGTGACACCGAAACTTCTTTCTTAGGACCGAGGCGGAAGCAGAAAGAGACCCGAGCATCCAGAATGAAGTTCTGCGAGGGAAGAGGCCAGGGCCAGTGGAGGAGGTGAGTCCATGATGCAGCACAGCATGCTATTCAGATGCTTCGCACCAGCTATTTGACCACATGTAAAGAGGTTCCTCCTCCGTCTCGTTGTTATATTCACATGAATTTGCACTCATCGTATCTGGGTTTCCCGGGTTTTGACTAGTGGATTACCCTTTCCGCCCTTCACTGCACTGCAGATTTAAAATGCGCTTCACCCCTATCTATTTTCTTTAACCAGGTTTTTGAATTTTGAGTTTTGGTGTTTTATTTCCCTAAGTGTCTGTAACACTGACAGCGATTAGTTTGGTAGTTTTGTTTTGACATGTATACATAAAACATGGCAGAACATGTTGTAACATAACATGCATATTATCCTTGAAGGTCTTGTAATCCTGGTTTTCCATCATAGTTATTCTCTTTTAATCATAAACATCTCGCCCCAGCTCCCCTTGAACCAGAAATATAGTTTAAGTGAAGATCTCTGTATATCCATTTTCTCTCTCCAGCTGACGTCCAACAACTAATGAGCTGACTGATTCCCTGAGGCATAACAGAACTGAGCTGCTTTGGAATTCATAAGGCTACACTTTTCAGTCCTGATATAGCCAAAGTAAAGGGACTCCATTTGCCGCTTTGGTTTTTTAATTGAAAATGCTAGTTTAAGGTGGAGCTTTCAGTCAAATGTATTTTACTATATCATAGTTGGTGTAAATAAGCTGCTTCATATCTTCATATCTAGGTATGTTTTTTCCTGTTATAATTTCCAGATAGCAAAATTATTTACAGTTGCGTTCTCACTCAACAACTCAGATATTCTACAGTTAATCATTTCAGAGGACTACCTGTGGAAAAAGCTAGGAATACAGTTAGTAACTTTTGCTTCCTTCTAGGGAGGGGTGATATCGCCTTCATGGTTTTAATAAAATTATGACTTTCTACTTATAAAATAAATACAATGTCCATTTTATGGCAAGGCACAGAACCCAATAGTTTATAGGTTCAAGGCTTTGCAACAACCAAAGCGGATATACTGGCAACTGACTTGAATGTAAGATCTTTTCAGTAAGGAAGCTCGAGGCTGTAGGTGCAAATGTTTAATGAAAAAAAGGGAACAGACAGCCCGATTCATCAAGCGAAATTGCGCTTGCAAAGGGCCAGATTCTGAGAATCTGGCCCTTTGCAAGTGCAATTTTTGCATTTGGGATTCATCATCCCAAATGCAAAAATCGCTATTGGCGAAATCGCATATTTGCGAGGAATTGGATTTAAGGAATCTCTAATAGAGATTCCTGAAATGCAATTCATCAACCAATTTGAAATTGCGAATTCGCAATATTTGGTCGCAATTTACCACGAAGTCTGACTTCGTGGTAAATTGCGAAAAAAGAGTAAAAAGCACTTTAGTGCATTTTTTTCTTTTGCATGTTACACACACACATGTCCTTTGGACATGTGTGTGCGCAACACCTGTTTAAATTTGCTTTTAAGGGGTGCTACAGGGTGTCCTTTGGACACCCCTGGCACCCTTTAAATCGCTATCTTATTTGCGATTAGCAAATTGCTAATCGCAAATAAGGAAAACTCACTATTCATTCCTATGGGCCTTTTGGCCCATAGGAATGAATGGGGAGTTATTCCTTATTTGCGATTAGCAATTTGCTAATCGCAAATAAGGAATGTGTAGGAATCGCATTTTATTTTGCCATTACTACATTAATCCCGTTTTGCGAGTCTGTAATAGCGATTCCTTATGAATCGCTATTAAAGACTCGCAAAACGGAGTGCATGTCACACACACACGTGTCCTTTGGACATGTGTGTGCGCAACACCTGTTTAAATTTGCATTTAAGGGGTGCTACAGGGTGTCCTTTGGACACCCCTGGCACCCTTTAAATCGCTATCTTATTTGCGATTAGCAAATTGCTAATCGCAAATAAGGAAAACTCACCATTCATTCCTATGGGCCTTTTGGCCCATAGGAATGAATGGGGAGTTATTCCTTATTTGCGATTAGCAATTTGCTAATCGCAATTAAGGAATGTGTAGGAATCTCATTTTATTTTGCGATTCCTACATGAATCCCGTTTTGCGAGTCTGTAATAGCGATTCCTTATGAATCGCTATTAAAGACTCGCAAAACGGATCTTTGATGAATCTGGCTGAGAGTTTCTTGCTCTGGGACTAAATGCCATCTCTTCAACATTTACCATAAAATCTAGGGAAAACAATCACTGCACCACCATTTCAGTGTATTGTTTCAAGACATCCTTGTCCTGAGCCATCACCTAAACTTCGCCTAAGTGATTGTCCTTTCAAAACCGAGTCATCACGTACTTAATCACCTTTACCATTCCTCGATATACAAGCTTTATCCAGTTCCCTGACTTCAGTGTGTTCTGGTTTAGGCCTTTCACTTCCATTTTGTGGTGGCGATCAACTACCCAAATGGTTTAACTCTCAACATAGCTGTTACTCCTTCTGCACTAGAATGTTGCTCACAGACCCAAGCACATTTCCGTTTATCACAAAAACGGTCTGACTTTAACAGATCTTCTACCACAAAGCAAACTCGTTTTTAATCTTCCACAAAATAAGCAAAATGAATTGTCCTCACTTTCCCTAAAACCCACTGTCCACCAGGTTGTCATCTGGTCTGTCCAGAAGTACAGCAGGCCTCCTGCCTGATTTATAAGAAAATATTTACAAAAAGGGGTGGTGAGGGACAGAGTCTCTGAATTAAGCAGAAAGCTCTCACCCAGTCAAGAGATCAGGGCTAGATCCAACACCGTTTTTTAGCTCACTGCACCATCCCAGTTTCAGAACCTGGCTGTATGCAAATTAGTCTGTTCCTGTCCCAGTGCATGATGGGAACAGGGCAAACCAAACTACAAAAGCCAATTCTTACACTGGGAAGGAAACAAGCTCCCGGGGACCGGTTTCTGGCATTACAGCCGTCTTCGGCCCGGTTTGCTTGAATCCTGATGGTGCAATGAGCAAGGGTTTCTAAATCGTTTTTGGCCACTATTGGTGTGGCAGGGCATACTCAGACATGAGTCCCTTTGGATGGGGCAGTGAGATAAATAACGGTGATGGATCAAGCCCTGATCTTATCTTTGGACTGGGTAAGAGTGGTCTGTTTAACTCAGACACTCTGTTCATCACCACCCCCTTTTCTAAATCGTTTTTGGCCACTATAGGTGTGGCAGGGCATACTCAGACATGAGTCCCTTTCTCACTGCTCCATCAGGATTCAAGCAAGCCGGGCCGAAGAAGGCTGAAATGCCAGAAACCGGTCCTTGGTAGCTTGTCTCCTTTCTGGTGAAGAATTGGCTTGGTAGTTTAGTCTGCCCTGTTCCCATGATGCACTGGGCCAGGGACAGACTGATTTGCATATAGCCAGGTTCTGAGCTGGGATGGGGCAGTGAGATAAATAACGGTGATGGATCAAGCCCTGATCTTTGGACTGGGTAAGAGTGGTCTGTTTAACTCAGACACTCTGTTCATCACCACCTCTTTTCTAAATTGATTTATAAGAAAGGCATTGGAGTTTGTCATTTCAATACACAAGAGAGTATTTACTCATGTTGCCTCTTTTAACCCAATCTTGATTTCGTTGAGGTTTTGGATTGAGGATGGTTAATGTATGCCAACTTCTTATCTGAATATTCAAATCACTGCTAGAACAAAGCAGAGAGCACTACGCCTCAGCCAGAAAGCTAAATGGCTGCTCTCCCAGCTAATCAAGAACATGCTACTAGAATGACTGTGTTCAAGGAAACAAATAAGCATAATGTTCGAGGCATGTGGGTTGCTGAATTCATATCTGTGCATAGATCGCCGCCTAGTGTTGGGTCGAGTCTTCGAAGTATCACGAGATAGGTGACTCCTCCCCTGGACTACAGTGCGCATGGGCATCCTCTCCATCCTCAGATTGTTTTTTCCGCCATTGGGTTCGGATGTTATTCCTACACCAACTTCGGAATCGAAACAAAACTTTTATAAAAGGCCTTCGACTTC
Source organism: Lissotriton vulgaris (assembly GCF_964263255.1). NCBI lineage: Eukaryota > Metazoa > Chordata > Amphibia > Caudata > Salamandridae > Lissotriton > Lissotriton vulgaris. Next base: position 607,515,595 of record NC_141695.1, read on the forward strand.
GTCGGTATTGTTCTCGCTCGGTAATTATTGACTCGATCAAGCTTTCCATCTCGAACCGGTTGTCAATGCGGGCCGTTGGTCCTTTTCGACGCCACGTGGGCCTGCTGTCGATGGAAAGGAGCCCATTCAAAAGGTGCCCACAATGCCACTCAAAGTTCCCGCATACTGACAAGCACTCAGTATGCAACAAGTGCCTTTCTCCAGACCATAAGGAAGAAACCTGCCCAGCCTGTGCCCAGTTCCTGTCGATGAAAACCATACGGATTCGACGGGCCGCTAGGCAAGAGATGCAGCGACAGGCACCGGAATCAGACAACATCTTCGATTATGACCAAGAACTTCCAGAAGCTCCAGATTCGGACCTAGAAATCATCACCGTCGAGGACTACTCGGACTCCGATGACGAGATCCCACTGGGGCAATTCGTGAGTACACTGCCCCCGACACCAATTACCCCGTTACCGAAGCCTCAGGTCGAGGCATCGCCAAAAGGCCTTAGCCAAGATCCAAAAAAACATTCTACAGCCCCGCCATCCGGCTCGGCTCCGAAACTGAAACCTAAGCCTTCAGAGACCCCAGGGCCAAGTACCGTGATCCCAAAGAAGGTTCCAGAGCCCAAAAAGGTCGTCGACCCGAAGAACACCGTACAGCCTAAAGGCGTCGACCCAAATAAAACCGTTGAGCCGAAAAAGTCAGTGCAGCCTAAAGGCGTCGACCCAAAGAAAACCGTTGAGCCAAAGGGCGCCGACCCCAAAGAGGCCGTCAAGCCAAAGAAGGACGCCAAGCCGAAAAGTGCAGACACGAAAAAAGGCGTAGACCCAAAACAGCCGGCTGTGCCGAAAGTCGCCGAACCGCAGAAGGTCGCCGACGGAAAGGGTGCCCCATCGAAGCCTGTAATCCGGCAGGAGAAGGCTATCAAACCGAAAACAAGCGTTACAAAAACACCAGTTGATCCCAAAAAAGTCATTGAGCCGAAGACAAGCAAAAAGGCACCAAAAGTCATCGAAACGGAAGGTGTGATCGACCCAAAGCCAAAAAAGTCAAAGACACAACCAAGGACAGTTGAGGAAGAACTCTTCCATCCTGATCCATCAGACGACCAGGCAAAAATATATATTAATCCTGAGGCTGGTAAAGTCACAATCCTGCATAGGAAAAAGAGGCCACTGGATACTGACTCTCATTCCCCCATTCCACTAAAAAAGAAAGACTTTGGGACTTCTCCCTCTAGACCCTTCATTCCTTTCTATCCCACTATGCCTACTACACCTTTTGCTCCTTACTCTCCTTCTCACTATGGGGACAATGAGGGAAACACAGGGGAGGATTCACAGCATGATTATGATTATCCAGAGGATCCTAACCCTCAAGATGAACCATGGGGGGAGCCAACTGACCCATCTTACACCTATCCCATCCCTGACGTCTCTTCATACCCAACTAAGCAGTCACCTACTGACGACACCATCGTCTTCAACTAACTAATAGACAGGACAGCGCAGTACCACAACTTAGACCTGCATAATGACCCTGTAGAAGAAGACTTCTTATTTGACACCTTCCCTACTTCAGAAAAAAGCGTCAGAACACTACCTATGCTAAAGGGAGTGTTAAAACACGCGCCTGATATATTTAAAGATACAGCCAGGGCACGGGTACTCAATCCTAGGATTGAGAAGAAGTATAAAGCAGCCCCTACAGACCCTACATACATCAAAGGTCAGTTACCATTAGACCCACTAGTAGTGGCTAATGCACGCAAAAGGGCCAACTCACAGACAACAGGGGAGGATCCTCCTCCTGATAAGGAATCAAAAATACTAGAGGCCTCAGGTAAAAGGGTAGCATCACAGGCCTCCAATTCATGGAGGATTGCCAATATACAATCTCTGCTAGCTCGTTACAACAGGGCGCACTATGACCAGCTTGAAAGCTTAATGCACCACCTGCCTGAGCCTTTTAAATCCCAAGCCAATGACCTCATACAGGAGGGAAAATTTATTACCAACGCCTCCATCAAATGTGCATTTGACGCAGCCGACACCGCAGCCAGGTCTATTAACACTAGCTTTTTATTACGACGGCATGCATGGCTGCGTATTTCTGGCTTTAAGAACGAGGTGCAGTCCACCATTCTTAACCAGCCAGTCAATCAAGACTTCCTTTTTTGCCCCGCAGTCGACACCATTTTAGATAAACTGAAGAAAGACACAGAAACTGCGAAATCAATGGGTGCATTGCAGTTTCAGCAACACAGAGGTACCTTTCGACGCTCCTCATACAGAGCAGCTACACGAGGCAATACTTCACAGACCTCAACTTCATACAAAGGCAACACCCAAGGTTCCTTTAACAAAAACTCCAACAGAGGAGGTTATAGGGGCAACAATAATAAGGGAAGAGTACGTGGAGGCAACAACACCAGAGCCTCCACTGCCTCAAAACAGTGACTTCATCACGCTACCTCCAGAACACCTAACACCGGTCGGAGGCAGGCTCCAACAATTCCTACCTGTCTGGAACACAATTCAATTCATTGTGTCTTTATTTCGAATAAAATTCATAAAAGACGACATACAATACATAATATATATAAAAACGTCTGCAGACATGTCCCCAATTGACTAAAAAGAGTGTGGCAAGCAAACAACATGTGATCATGGCAATTAATTTAAAAAGTGTTCAACTTCTTTGTACGGATCAGCCACGCCCAACCCAGAAATTTAGCTACACAAATCACAGACATTTCAGTTCTAATATCACGTAATTTCTGCAGGGCTTCACGATGTCCCCCACAATCCAAAGTTACACATATGGGATTTGAGTTTTAATGCCTCCAACTGGGGGTTCCAACTAAGTTGATGATCAAGGGTCACACCCAGATACGTCATGACCTTGACCTGTTCAATTGGGACACCGTTCAAAGTAACCGAACTTTTAATTGGGGTTTTCTTGCTAAAAACCATAAATTTAGTTTTGTTAACGTTGATCTGCAAGTCGTTGTTCTTGCAGAACTCTGCAAACCTATTCAGGGCTGCCTGTAACCCGCTCCGGGTTTTAGAAAGGAGCAGGGTGTCGTCGGCGAAGATTAACATAGGATATTTTGATCCGCCCAGGGTAGGTGCATCAGTCTGTGTATTGTTAAAAAATTGGACTACCTGGTTGATGAAGAGGAGAAACAGGGTAGGAGCCAACACGCAGCCCTGGCGCACCCCTCGCTGGATTGGAAAGCTGTTGGTCACCTGACCCTGCCTCCCCCACCTTACCTGAGCGAAATTATCCTCATGTAAACGCCTGACTAATTCCAGGAGTTCTACAGGAAGGTCCATAAGTCTAAGAGCTTCCCATAGTTTCACCCTTGGAACTAAGTCGAAAGCCGACTTAAGATCAACGAATGCGGCATAGATAACCCCTCCACCCAAGAAGACCACCTTCCAATAGAGCATGGTGAGTCGAAACACCTGGTCTATAGTGCTGGTGCCTAATCTAAACTCTGCCTGCATAGGGGAAAGTATATTGTTCTGCTCAATCCACCCCTGGATTCTTGCTAGGGCCATTCTTGATACTATTTTTTGGATCGACTCGATCAGGCTTATGGGGCGATAGTTATTTGGCAATGATCGATCCCCTTTCTTATATACTGGCAATATCTCAGCCCCTTTCCAGGATTGCGGAATCCTTGCCCCTGCTGCGATATTGTTTGCCAATAGGGTAATGTATGGGACCCATAAATCAAGGTTTAATTTAAAATGGTCCGCTGGTATAGCATCTAAACCTGGAGCTTTACCAGACTGGACAGAACCTAAGGCATGTACCGTATCTGAAGCGGAAAATGTGAGCCTATCCCAGGGGTTTATGGGTATTGCCCCCACCGCAAGCTCGGTTGCCAGTTCTTGCTCGGCACTCATGTCTTTAAATTGGGCAGAAAAAAATTCCACCCAGTCCAGAGCAGAAACATGGTTGACCGATATTTGGGAGTCAGGGTCCCTACCCCATCTAACTGTCTCCCAAAATTTCACTTGATTAGATGACTCACAAGCTTTAAGGAGATCTAACCAGTAGGAATCGTCCCAGTCCCTCTTAGCTGCCCAAAGGACTTGTTTATAAAACTGCCTAGCTTTCCTAATATCATAAGTAATCCTAGATTTAACAGCTGCTATTAATTTACTGTGAGCTTCTTTGCAGCTCTTGTTATACCATCTTTTGTGTGGTTTAGCAATCTTATTATTTGATGGCTTGGTGAGGAGATTTTTGAGATCCGTAAAACACTTCTCATGAAGATTAATGATTAAGGAATCGGTTCCATCAGAGGGGGAGAAAGCAGTCATCCTGCCCCTTGTGTCTAAAACCAACTCCTCTATTTTACGGATAAACTCTGGATCGGCTATGACCCTAGACCATTTAACTCGTCTTCTGTTGTCACACAAGACTAAGTCGGACGTTAGGCAGGTTGTTTCCATTTGGAGATCACCCAGTCCGGGAACCCTGAGCCCCAAAGAGAGGGGGTTGTGGTCACTCTCTGGCCTAGTCTCTACCACCATATCTATTACATGTGACCAGGATTCTATATTGACCAATATGTAGTCAATACGACTTGCACTGGACCCATTATCAAAAGTTGGCTTCCCTAAGTTGTCCGACGGAGTGCGGCCATTCACTGCCCGAAGCCCCCACTCCAGGCAGAGTCCCAGCCAGTGGAGGGCCGCCTCCATGCCCCTGACACCCTTGGTTATAGTTAACGCAAGAATATTCCAGGCTGTATCTTCATCAATTCCCACATCTTCTGCCAGACTAAGGATGGGTTCAAATGAGCAGTTCAGGTCACCTGCTACTATGACAAAATGATCGCCTTTGTGCTTCTTCAGAAGATATTCTAGATCATTCAGGACTGGTTGCTTCCTCCCACCCTGACAACCTCGGGCATAGATATTAATTAGGAGAATGTCCTTGCTGTTATCCTTACTCAGGCTAATACATAGGAGGTCGGCATTCTCTACCAGGATTTCCTTAGCACGGAATCCCAAGGTATTTCTAATCCACACCGTGAGTCCTCCTGAAGCCCTACCCCTAAGGCCCTGTATGGCCGGTTTGTGATAGTTCAGGTAGCCTACTCTAAATAGAGGGACGGTTGTCCAAGTTTCCTGGAAAACGACGATGTCAGGTGTGTCGATATAATCGACCCAGTCATCGTTATCCAGGCGACCCCTTAGTCCTGCAATATTCCATGAGGCCACCCTGATTGTATCTACTGGGCTACTAAGTGAGATAGTCTGCGGTAAACCCAAGTCCCCTGTCCTGATCTTGGTAGGAGTATTAACATGATCCAGGTTTGGGCTGGAACCTTTGGGAGAGGTTGAACAATCCATACAGATTACTGGGGGGTAGGGGGAGCAGTCACCTGAGGGGGAATGGGTTCCGTAGAGTGCATTAAGGCGTCAATCCCCCCAAGTCAATCAACCTCATCCAAGCAACCGAACATATTAGAAGTGGGCGCCCCTTGCCACCAGTTATTTTGATTTTGCCAGCCATCCCTTCGACCTTTCCGTCTAGTATTTTGGACTGTTGACCAGGACCCCTCCATCTCAAACTGCTGCCGTGGTGGGTAGAAAAAAGTAAGAGGTCTGACGACAATGGAAGGGTCGTCATCTCGTGAGGCCCATGAACAGAGATGCTGAGCTGTATGGGGATCTGCAAAGGATACTACTATACAATCACCAGGAATGGACTTACGTGTAGGGCCTACCCAAGGTACTCTATGTACCATTAGTACCCGACTTCTTTGGTGGTTAGGGAGCTGTCTATTTATATTGAGCCAGTAAATGACCTTATTTTTTAGGGACCAATGGTTCTCTTGGGTTTGCGGACCCAGGGCAGGCACGCCAGCTAATACAATGACATAGGACCCAGCTTCTGGTGGCAAATCAATGAAACCCCCACGAAAATTCGGACGACTGGGTTGCTGAGGTAGTGTATTCGTGATTGCTGGCTGATTAGGCTGGTGTGGAGCAGCTTGTGGCCTTGGTTTGGAAGGTGCTATACTTTGGGGGGACGGGTGCTTGGGACTGTAGATCTTGGAATAGTAGCAGTGGGGTTACAGACTTTTGTACGGGGTTTGGGTATGGGTTTGGCTTTGGGGGGGGCAAGGCCGGAGGTTCTGGCACCTGAGCCTGAGGGGTACAATCCTCACCCTGGGAAAACTTAGCTTCCATTTGTTTTAGACTAAGGCTAGCCAAAGTGACTATAGTCTTATCCATTTCTAGTAAGTTGTTTTCTATACGGGAAAGTCTGAGTTCCAGGGGAGTAAGTAGCTGTTTTAATGTGTCCCAAACGATTTTGAGAAATTCTTCATCACCCCCCCTATCCTTCCCGGTCTCACTTAGCCTACCCTCAGTTGGCCTCTCTTCGATCTTAACTGGAGAGGCCCCATTGTAAGGTCTAACACAACACTGCGTGAGCCAGGGCCATTTTCCTCTCCCAGGGTTCAACTGTTAGTTTTAGAGGCTTCTTCATCGACCCCATGTGAGACCAGCGGTCGTCTACTATTAAAGAACTGGGACCTCGCAATTTTAGCCTTTTTGCGTGCATAGGTGGATCTAGCAAGACATTTCCTTTTGTGGGTGGCAACTTTCTTAGCACTTACTGCTGGCTTAGGAAAATCGGGTTTAGTGGGGAAGCCTATACCTGCCTCAAAGACATATGGCGCAGACATCTCGGTGGACTTTAGAGGTGGTGGTGATGGAATAAGAGGGGGCTCAGGAAGAGATGTGGTTGGAACATGATGGATGTCTGCCGACGTTAACAATGGGCGAGGGCCTGATGTACGCTCTGGAGTTAAAACTGAGGCAATATTCCCTAAGGATGATTTTTTGAAGGAAGCTAGGTTCAGGGAAAGCCTTCGTGCAGCTTCTAATTCCAATGATACCCTATGTTGCATTTTACTGATTTCCACATCAATGGCCAAATTGGTCTTGGTGAGGAAATCATCTAGGGTTCCATTGGGCTTATTCGCTCCCTTAGTAGTTTTGCTGCGACTACCCAGTGTGCACATTGTGGGAATAAGGGTGACCAAAGTGGCAGGAATGAAATATATCAACAACAAGCCAAGGGGGGTGGCCCAGCCCAGACCTCTCAGACCTCGAACGGCCTCAAACGGCCCGCTCTTAGCCCGGTCTTCGCCCGAGCTGCGTCCCGCGCTGCAGGAGGGCCGTTCCTATATGTAGGGAGTGAGTGTTATGGGCGGTGGGCGGGCCAACAGGGAGAGCGGACCGGAAGCTGTCACACGGTCACGCAGGGACTCCTGGGTAATGGAGTCCCTGCAACGCTCGCAGCCCTGCTGCAGCCCTCGGCCCTGGTCCTGCTCTGTTCTACTCCTTGTAAAGTTAAAAAGTCCAACCCCACTCTGGTGACGGCGATGCGGCACCCGCGGAGCGGGTGCGGCGAGGTCCGGTTGCAAGGCAGGTCAAGGTGAGCTTAGCACAGAAGTCAGCGCCTCCGGGCAAATGCGCTTGCTGAAAGATTGGTGTCTGGAACACAATTACCATGGACAGGTGGGTGAGACAAATTATCCAGAATGGTTATTGCCTAGAACTCACTTCTACCCCACCGAACATACCACCCAGACACCGTCCTATGTCCAAAGAACACATCACCCTGCTACAACAAGAGGTGAAATGCATGGTGGGAAAGGGGGCTATAGAATCAGTCCCTTTCCAACATCAAGGGACAGGGGTATACTTCCTATACTTCCTTATTCCAAAAAAGGACGGTTCCCTCAGGCCAATATTGGACCTCAAACTCCTAAATCAATACATACTGTCAGAGCACTTCCATATGATCACACTACAGCAAGTGCTCCCTGTAGGAGAGTAGGGTCTGCAATCCTATGATCACCCCAGATTTTTGCTTTTTGCTTCACTGGTTTACGACTTTCCCTGGCTGTGGGCCTGCTAATCAGACCCACAGCCTAGCTGTTCGCTCTCTAAATTGACACGTGTACCTTAGGTGCATTTACCAATTGGTACTGGGCCACCTTATCATTCCCTGTATCCAGGGCATAGGTGTACCCAGGGCCTACCAGGGGCTGCAGCATGTATTATGCCACCCCTGGCTGGCCATCTAAATCTGACACAACTGGCTGCACGACAGCTGGGGCAAGGTGGTGTAATCACCCTTTGCTTTAGATATTGTATTCCTATATCTAACCCTGAAATAGACACATTTATTCCTATCAGTCACTCCTATGGCAGGCCTTAACAATCCTGGAGGCAGAGTGCTTGGAATTATGTGAGATGGTGCTCTGGCATGAGCTGAGCCCGTCTGCAGCTTGCGGAACCAAGTCCTAATAGCTGTTCTATGATAACGCGTACCATATACTCTTAAGTGCATTATAATCCTCGCGGTTATTTGCTATCTTTGGTATCGCTTTATCAAAACATATCGAGTAAGGTGTCATACGAATTGGAATACTAACCCCTCGCCAATTCTGGCGACGGGGTTAGCATTCCATCCTTCTAGAGGGACACGATATGTATGTAACTGTGAACCCCGGTTAAAGCTAACTCGAGCCTCAGCATCACAAAATGGATGCTGCCACCACAGACACAAGTCTGACCTCCTGCTGCTGGGAGTCCTTCCAGCAAGGAGAGCTTGGACAAAGGGTTTCCTCTCAGGGGCGGTGCTAGCACCATCCCAGACAGGGTTTTGTGTATCCCAGGTAGGCAGGGCTGAGAAGGAAGGTGACTGCAAGTGGCACCCCGGTGCTCACTATGCATCTGCCGGTTTGAACCGGTTCCAGGGGCACACCAGCCCCTGAGCTGGGGAAAGTCCGGACAAGGGAGAGGGGTGTAACCACCCCCCTCCTGGTCCCACCCATGGGCAGGACCTAGTCGCGTGCCAGCCCCTTTCTTTAGTATAAAGGTAGGAGCGGGCCCCCTTCCCAAATTGGATAAATCTGAATCTTGATGACTTTCCACGAAAGAACTCTTGAACTTTTCTGAAGACTCTCCCTTGTGGCTAAGGAGTAGCCACCCTGCACCAGCGGGCACCATCTAAGCGCATGCGCTTTGCTGCAAGTCCATCCTCCGGATCAAGACTGCCCAGCTCGACGAGACCCGGATTCCCTGGCACCTCTGACCTCTACCTACATCCTCAGCCTAGCTGAGATACGTGGGTGTGACAAGACCTCGAGGGACCGGCCATCTTCAAAACTGCACAACGCTTATCCAGCACGACCGCCGAGGGATCCTCGAGTGAGTGCTTTGGGGTTTGAGAATCCCTAACCCTGAGCAGCTCCAGCACCGAAGTCCAGCCCCCCAGCATCCACGAGATCTGCGTGGGGCCCTTCTGCTCTTTGCTGCTTACCGCGTTGTCCGGCTACTTGCCTGCTGGCTTGTGGCCCTCCTGACGACGAACCACGACACTTCCATCGCTGGTCTGGTTGCTCCAGACTGGCCCTTGCTCCCCTCCAACAGAGGAGCACCCCGGACCCTCCTGGTCCACTCAAGACGCCATCTTGACTCCACCGCGTGGGCTTGCCTTTGCCAAGGTTTGTTGCCCTAATCCTGGGTCCAGCATCGCCGACAGCAGACACCTTCGTGGGACAGCTCGCACCTCCATCCTGGTCGCCGACAACGCCTCCTGGTCCAAGAGACTGCAGAGCCCAGCGTCGCCCACTCACCTGGTCGAGGTGACTTTTTTTTTTTTTTTTTTTTTGAAGTTCAACAAAGTCTTTATTGTCGTGGTTCAGGCACAGTTGACACAGCCTTTGGCCTACAACCCTGGGGCCGGCCGCGTTCTGTAAAATCGTGGTATCAGTAAACAACACAGCCTGACAGCTGGCAACCCGTGGGTCCAGCGGCGTATCTGCAGCAATACAGTAGGTATGTATCGTATGTGTGCGGTGCCAGCTGACTGCTACTGTACATGCAACTTCATTTTTGGGGGTGTTGAGCCCCTTTTTGTAGAACATTCAAAAACAATAAACCTAGGAACCCCTGGGCAATTCTACACTCCGACATCTTCCGTGTGTAGCATGGTGAATGTACGATAAATACAGGTCTAAATCATTGAGCAGTGCAGATAACATACTAGATCAGTTGTTTGAAAGGCAAGTCACATTAGGCAATACCAATCTAGTCCTCCAGTTCTTCTCCCTCTAGGGTCAGTAGAAAGTCTGTCAGATAACACCAAAAATTCTTTGGTCGTGATCTTCTGGGCAATTCCTCTTCCTACGTGAGCAGCATGTCCCTACAGTATGTCAGATCTGTCAGCCATGCTTTAACATTCGGGACCCCTTTTCCTTCCCAGCACCTGGAGACCTGCCTTTTAGCAATCAAGAGCGCAATAGCACAAAACTTCCGTTTCCCCGCTTTAACATTTGGTACCAGACCCAATAGACAGTTTTTTATAGTACACTCCACCTCTATCCCCACCATTTTACTCAAAGTGGTTGTTATCGTATCCCAGTATGCGTTAATCTTTTGACAATACCAAGCTAAATGAACGAAATCCGCCCCGTCACACCCGCAACGTCTGCACCTGGCATCTTCCCGTAACCCATAAGCATGCAACCTATGCGGTATATGGTATGTTTGGTGTAGGTATTTAAGGTGTGTAATGCACAGGTTTCCATTTGGAGTGAGGAGTTTTAGGAGCGTGCAGGCAATAGACCATTCACGCTCTGTTAGTGCTTCCGGTAGTGAGTCGTTCCATCTTTGCAGGGCCCTATTAGTGTCGTGTGGGATTTCGCTTTGTGCCATCCTGTATAGTCTAGAGACCAAATGGGAGGTATTCGATGAGGTGATTATAAATTGCAGTAATTGCAAAGTTGGCGGTTCTTCTGGGTAGTTTGGATACAGTTCCTGGATTGCCCTCTGTAGTCTAAAGTGTGTGAATCTGAAAAGTAAGGTTGGGTTGCTGACATAGGTCAGATCGTCTGTTTGGCGAAAAGCCCCCTCGTGGTATATATCCCCAAATGAGTCTATCCCTATACTTTTCAGTATGTCCATTCCAACTTTCTCATTGGTCACCGATATGTTTGGGTGGAAATGTAGTGGGAGCGCCGGGGCGTACAGCGGAAGTTTGTGAGTCATCCTGCCTAGTGTCCTCCATGCGTGAGCCGTGGCATCAATCGTGTTAATATCTTTTGAGTGCAGCGGTGGTCGCTTATGCGTCACTATTGCATTCAGTGGAATCGGTGCTGCATCACCTTCTTCCACCGCTGTGTGTGTGAGATATGGAGTGGGATGATACCAATGTGCCGCGTATTGGGCCTGTGCGCACAGGTAGTAGAGCCGAAAGTCTGGTACACAAAACCCACCTTTTTCATAGGGCAATGTTAATGTACGCAGGTCTATGCGCGCCTGTTTGCCTGCCCATATAAGTTTAAGCACCAGGGATGTTATGTGGGTGAAGACTGCTTTGGGCGGTGTGATTGGTATATTATTGAATAAATACAAAAACTTCGGAAGGACATTCATCTTAACTATCGCAATTTTGTCCGCCAAGGACAGCGGCAGTTGTATCCATCTCTCTACTTTCCCCTCCAATTCTGCAAGCACCCACCCATAGTTCGTCCTGACCACTTCTTCAGGGTCCCGGCTGTACCATATGCCCAGGTATCGCGAGGGGTCAGACTGCCAGTCCAGGGGGAAGTCAGGTGAATATGGAGTGGTGGAATCCGTGAGTGGGATGATTAATGACTTCTCCCAGTTAATTTGTAACCCAGAGTGGCGACCAAATTTGACATATTCACGTAATAATGGGCTAAGATTCTGTTCGGGGTCTCGCACGTAGAGAAGCATGTCATCCGCGTACAGCGAAATATGTAGGGGCCTCCCGGGAAAATGTAGGGCTCAGTGATTATGTGTCTGCCTGATTATGCACGCGAGTGGTTCCAGGGCCAGGACGAATATTAAAGGCGATAATGGACACCCCTGTCTAGTCCCTCTAGCAATATTAAAAGGTGCCGATGTGTATCCATTTACCCGTACTCTAGCTATCGGCCTCGTGTATAGCAGAGACACCCAGGAAATAAACCGTACCGGGAACCCCATTCTTTGCATTATTGTATGTATGTAAGACCATTCAATGGAGTCGAAAGCTTTGGCTGCATCAAGCATGACGGCCGCCGCTTTGGACTGGGGGTGGAGGTAGTGAGATAGTGCAAATAACGTTCTCGTATTATGGGAAGTGGCTCGCGTAGGGATGAACCCTGCCTGATCTGGGAGTACCAGGTTCGTCATCAGGGGCTGTAAGCGTTCAGTTAAGAGTTTCGCTAAAATTTTAGAGTCCACATTCAAAAGGGATAGGGGACGGTACGATTCGCAGTGTTCTGGCTGTTTACCGGGCTTCAGGAGAGCGATGATCACCGCCTCGCGCAGCGATGGCGGTAGCGTCTTCTGATCAAAGGCCGCACCATACATCTCGACCATGCGGGGGGCAAGTATATCAACAAAGGCTTTATAGAATTCACAGGTATAGCCATCCGGCCCTGGGGCTTTCCCGTTTGGCAATGCGTGTATAATGGTAGTCACCTCTTCTACTGTAATCGGTTGTGCCAGGTATTCACGCTGGTTGTCGGACAACCACGATATTGCTATGTCCTCAAGGTAGTCGCCCGTTTCCTGCGGCGGAGCAGGTTGACGGGAAGTGTACAAGTCGGCATAATTGCGGACAAAGCTATCGAGTATTCCCGCAGGCTGTGTACATAATTTGCCGTCTCTGTCATGTACTTGTGTGATTAGTTGCGGCTCACGCCCCTTACATATTTTCCTCGCCAGCAGCCTGCCAGGCCTCCCACCCTCCCCGAACCGCCTAGCTAGTGGTCTCTTGTTCACATATTTCAGTTCGTCTTCCGCAAATTTTTGATGTTCTATTAGGACAAGCTTAATTTTCCCCAGTAGTTCCACATTACCTGTGTGTGCGTACTCCCTCTCTAGGACAAATACCTCACGCTCAAGCCTTGTTATTTGCGTCCGTATGTCTTTGAGTATTCCGGCTGTCGTGCTAATGCAGGTGCCCCTGAGTGTCGCCTTAAATGCCTCCCAAAGAATGCATGGGTCGTCAACTGAGTCTTCATTCAACTGGAAGTACTCCTTTATTGCTTTCATTATGGTAGTCACGTACAGAGGGTCTAACAGTGCCTGTGCGCGGAATCGCCAGCTGAATGGAGGTGGAGTGTAGTGTGGGACCTGCAGAGTAAGTTCTACTGGATTGTGATCGGACAATGTACGTGGGTGATTTGCTATCTGTGTAGTCCATAACACCACATTATCTGTCCCCAGCCAATAGTCTATCCTCGACCAGCTACCGTGAGCCATGTTTACATGTGTCGCACCCGGTGTTGACGGATGTTTGATCCTCCAGACATCTTTGAGTGCAAGTTCTACTAGTATATCACCCAGCTTTTCCCTGGCTTTCTTGTGTGGTTCCATGGAAGCGGCGGAGCGATCCACGGCGTCCTGTAATGCTACATTAAAGTCCCCTCCCCAGAGTATAGTCGTGTCAGCAAATTCCAACAGGTGATCCCCTAGGTCCTGAAAAAAACCCAGAGAGTCAACATTCGGACCATACACATTTACTATCGTCAACTCTTGGCCACGCAACACTCCTGACACAATAACGTATCGGCCATTTGTGTCGGCAATTGTACTTGCTATTCTATAATTAGTGCCCTTTTTGACCAGTGTCATCAACCCTCTGGAATAGGATGAGTATGCCGCTGAGTGGTTTGATTCCGCCCAGCGTGTACCAATTGGTCTATGAGATTTGGGGTCCATGTGAGTCTCCTGGAGCAATGCTATGTCAATGTGGTTCCTGTCAAGACATGCAAAAATTTGTCTGACCTTTTTAGGATTGGTAAGACCTCTCACGTTCCAAGTTAGTAATTTCAGGCTATTCGTACTCATATTATCAGCATCACCTTCTGGCTGTACCACATGTAACTCACCCTCTCCCCAAGTGTTAGCTCAACCTTGCACAGTAACAGTGTTTTGGATGTCAACCTGTTTGCAATCATCCCACTTCGATGTGCAGCAGTGCATCCCGATCGCCCAGGTAATTCAAAAATCAACAAACCCCAACTTCCCCAATACCCACCCACTCCAGCAACCCAATTCTGCTGAAGCCATTGTACCCACAGAACTGTGAATGTCAACATAACTTGTCGGGGACTGCCCTAGTGGAGGTCCGCCGAGGACGCATTACTCCATCCTAGTGAAAGGATGTGGGCGAATCTATGATCCGTGTGTGGAGCGCCCAGGCTCTGAAGCAACACCAGTCTCATTTTGCGTCATTGAAGTCATAGGCTTTCAGGACAGTCCTACAGTGTTTGACAGCAAGCATGGTATCTTTCCCTCATGTACATATAAGTGGTACATTGCGGCAGCATAATCAGTTTGTGCATTCATAGTTTATGTTCCGCTGCCATGCTAACCATATCGCATTTCTCCCCAAGTAACCAAGCTGCGCTTCTCGCTGATGTGGCACCCATACCCAACATTGTCTCATCATATATGACACTCTGTATAGAGAAGAGTCACAGGTTGGGAGTCGTAGTTCGTGTGGAGTCCAGCTTTACCCCCCTACACCCGTAGGTCCGACAGTTGTGTAAACACAGCGCAGCGCTCATCAGTAGGTCTTACCTTTCAATCTGACTCGGCGTGTCTGTCTCTGCGATGGGATCGTTTACCTTTGGCAACCGTTGTTTTGATGAAATCCATTACAGCTTTCGGGGTCGAGAAGAAAATTGGCTTGTCCTCCCATGTGATCCGCAGGCGAGCTGGGTACAACATGGCATACGGGATCTGCAGATCTCGGAGCTTGGTTTTGGCCTCGTTGAACTCTTTGCGTGCCTGTTGTACGGTGAACGTGAAGTCTGGAAAAAATTCAAGTTTGTTTCCCTGATGCTAAATCTCTCCTTTTTCCCTCGCCAGCCTGAGCACATTGTCCCTGTCGCGGTAATTTAGTACTCTTGCCACAATTGGTCGCGGCGTGGCTCCCGGTTTGGGTTTTGGCGCCAAGGAACGGTGTGCTCGTTCAATAATGAATATTGAGGATAGATTTTCAGGGCCAAGCAGGTCTTTGCACAGTTGTTCTACATAGGTCTCCATTCGGCCTGTGTTGGTTGATTCTGGTAGACCCGAAATACGTATGTTATTACGTCTCGACCTGGCTTCCAACTCCTCTGCCTTGGCTTTGATCACCTCTAGTACTTTCTCCATTCCTGTACATTTGGCCGTCGTGGTGCGCGATTCGTCTTCCACCGTTGAGATCCTGTTTTCCGCCGTGTCCAGCCATTCGCCCTGTTTGTCGAGTTTGGCCGCCATGCTGTCCACTCGGCCCGTCAAGTGATCAAGTTTGCTATTGATATCCTGCAGGTTTGTTTGTATGGATTTCAATATGGTTTCCATGACACCACCATCTTGAGAGTCAGTTTCCAGGTCGTCTTCCGCAGCACCAGTCTGACCCTTGGGTGCCTTACGCGCCTCAAACGTTAGTTTCGGTTGTTGTTTATCTGGTTTACCCATGTTGCTTGTGTTGAATTAGCTGTCTCTGGGGTTGTTTGTTTTTGCGGCGTGCCGTGTTGCGTCTAGATCTGTAAGGAGGGAATGCGGCACCTGTTCTCCAGACACGTCAAGTGATGCACAGATCAGACCTCACAGCCAGAATGTGCCCCGTGGTCAAGCGGTGGTGATGGTTCCGTGTTACACCAAGGCGTCGGTGACTGCCACTAGATAGTCGCCCGCAATTGCTGGTGCGGACATGCGATGTGCACCACCCCACGTTTTCACAGGTTGCGTCCGTAATTGTTTGTGCCGTTCATACACTCGCTGAGAGAGCACCCGGCTTCTGCAGTAGGGACCTCTCCGTTGTTCTGGGGAGATAGTGTCGTTGTCAGCCTCCAGCGAGGGATCCCAGCGCAGGTTGCACAACCCATGTAGAACTCTCACTTCCCATTTCTATACAGGCAGAGAAAGGACGTTTTTATTCCCTCTTTATGTGGCTGGTGGCAAGGCAGTAAGCAGCCCGCCCCCCGGTGTGCTAGGGAGCCCCGATCCTACTTGTGCAAGGGCGCCGCCATAATGCTTCCCGCCGTTTCGCGGCAGTCAGGAGCAGCTCAGGGGGGAGGGGGAAACGCTGTCACCGATGGCATTGGTGTAATTGATTGTGATTCCCTGCTCCGTTCCAGAATCCACAAAAACCAGGCAGTCCCGCTCTTCCCCCGCTGCTGACAGCTCCCGTCCATGCACAGCGCGGAGCGCGCTATCAATGCCAGAGGCAGACATGAAAGGGAGCGTCCCGCCATGACACTCCGGCCCCGTACCTCCGTGATCGCTGACTCTCCTTGCTAGGGTCGCGCAGGTCGCATCAGCAATCCGCCGCGGGCGGCACCCGCTCGGAGCATTCACTCCCGTTTTTTTCAGGCAATCTTCTGATGTGAACTAACTCACATGCTGGTGCCAGCGCGGGCAGTCGCTGAGAGTTTTCAGCCGATCGCCGTCCGCTATGTTGGGATGGCGAGTCCGTTGGGGTTCACGGCTGGTGTTGCATCGCTAGCGCGGCAGGGTGCTAACTTCTGGGGTCCTCGCATGCACAACACTTTCCCCCGTTGAATGGTGTGCCGGTTGGCCTGTGGCGCTCCGATTTAGCGCATAGTATTGGAGCTGTTTAGATTCGCCCGGCGGAGCTGCACAGCTAGGCAGCCATTCCGCTGTGCGCCCCCTAGCGCCTCCTCCTGGTCGAGGTGACTTCATCCGGTGCCCACCTAATCACTGGCTAGTGATTAAGAACTGAGTCCCCTCTGGTTTCAGGTTGTGTCCATCTTCGATCCAGGCTTGGATCACTCCAGACATCATCACTGGTCGCCTGCCAGCAACTTCCTCTTTCAGGCTCCATAGACTGTAACGAGGATTCCCGACGTCTTTTGAACCCTATGCAGCCGCAGCCCCTGGGCTAGGTAACTTGAGCATTTCGGTGCTCCAAAGTAGGTTCACTATTTAAGTGTCCAGATCCTTTTTCGTTTTCAGCCTATCTAGTCTGACTCGTCCGATAACACTAACTTTACGATTACTAGCATCCATAGACTTTATCCCGCGTGAGAGTGCACACTCTGCACCCGATCTCCCTAGGCCTCCTGCTCCTAACCTGAAGGTTCAGTAGTGTAGTCCTAGCGATCCTAAAGCCTCTGGATCTTGTTACTTACCTGCTAGTATTTCGCATTCCACTTTTGTAGTATATGGTTTTTCGTGCCCCTCGGGCATTTGTGTAAATTGTGCAACTTGAAGTATTTTCTTAAGAGTTTTGTTGTGTGCTTAGCTCCCTGACTCATAAAGAGATCAGGGTAGACTTGTTATAAATAAATTTCCTTTTATTTTCATAACAACTTGGGTGGTGTCCTTTCACTTGGTGTTCAAGGGGTATATGTGATGGTATAACAGCTGGCTTAACACGCCCTCTAGAGTTTAGCCTAAAGACTGCTCTTGTCCATGCTACTAGGATAGCTTGTCTATAAGGTTGACTTACAACCAATCATCAATAAGGGTCGTTTGGAATGATACACAGTGACCACTAGAATAGTGATAATAATAATAATAATAATAATAATAATAATAATAATAATAATAATCAGGTCAACTTCTCACACTCCCGTTGCTACAGCAAGGAGACTTCTTAGCAACATTGGACCTCAAGGACGCATATTTTCACATACCCATCCATCCAGCTCACAGGAAATATCTCAGGTTCATAATAGAAGGTCAACACTACCAATTCAAGGTTCTCCCCTTCGGGGTGACCACTGCTCCAAGAGTGTTTACAAAATGCTTAGCCACAGTAGCTGCGCATCTCAGGAGGCAACACATCCATGTGTTCCCATACCTAGACGATTGGATCATACAAGCAAAATTGTACCAACCGTGTGCAAAAGACACATCTCAAACACTCCAGCTGCTACACAGACTAGGGTTTTCCATAACTACCCAAAATCGCATCTACAACCATCCCACATACAACAATATCTGGGAGCGACTATAGATACCTCAGTGGCAAAGGCTTACCCAAACTCATTGAGGATAGCCAGCATGCAGATGCTCATTCGCAGATTTCTGCCATAACACTCTCTTCCAGCTCGAGTCTTCATGCAGCACATAGGAATGATGGCCTCCTGCATATTCATTGTCCCCCATGCCAGACTTCAGATGTGTCCATTGCAAGAATGACTAGCGCAGCAGTGGAACCAGGCTCAAGGAGAACTAAAAGACCTGTGTTGGTAGACAGTCGCGCTCACAATTCTCTGCAGTGGTGGAACCCACAAAACCTTT
The DNA here is from genome assembly GCF_964263255.1 of Lissotriton vulgaris. Taxonomy (NCBI): domain Eukaryota; kingdom Metazoa; phylum Chordata; class Amphibia; order Caudata; family Salamandridae; genus Lissotriton; species Lissotriton vulgaris. The sequence continues at coordinate 607,533,915 of NC_141695.1, forward strand.
CCAAGGGGCGACTGTTCCAAGAGCCGGTTCCACAACTAGTCCTAACAGCGGACGCATCACTGACAGGCTGAGGAGCCCAGCTCCTTAACTACACAGTACAAGGGCTCTGGACAAACAAACAAAAGAAACTGCATATCAACCAACTAGAGTTGCCAGCAATATTTCTAGCCCTGAAGCATTCCAAAAATACTTGTACAGCAAGACTGTCTTGATCCGGACGGACAACATGACAGCAATGTACTATATCCAAAAATAGGGAGGAACACACTCTCCACAACTGTCCCACTTAGCACAGAGCATATGGAAGTGGGCAATTCCAAAGCATATCTTTCTCCTGGCAGAACACCTCCCAGGGAAAGACAACCAGATTGCAGACCTGCTCAACAGGCACAGTCAGCAACTACACAAATGGGAGATTCACCCCCAAGTTCTCCAACCATTCTTCAGGCAGTGGGGGCTCCCAGAGATAGACCTATTTGCCACAAATGAAAACTCAAAATGCCAGTACTTTGCCGCCAGGTTCCCTCATCCGTTGTCACAAGGCAATGCGATATGGATGAACTGGTCAGGCAGATTTGCGTACGCTTTTCCCCCAACATCACTGATTCCGCTTGTGGCACGCAAACTGCGGCAATAGTCACTCACACTGCTTCTAGTTGCTCCCACATGGGTGAGACAGCCATGGTACACAACGTTCCTGGAACTTTCAGTAGTTCCTCATCAAAGGCTGCGCCTCGAACCCCATCTTCTAACTCAGAACCATGGAGAAATCAGACACCCAGATCCCAATCAGATGAACCTAGCGATCTGGCTCCTAAAGTCTTACAATTTGGATACCTTAAGTTGCCTCCAGACTGTATGAACATCATTAAAGAGGCAAGGCGACCAACTACAAGAGCATGCTATGCAGCTAAATGGAAGAGATTTTTTATTTACTGCAACAGTAACCAAATCAACCCTTTAGACGCTTCTATACAAAACATTATATGTTACCTGCTGCATCTTCAAAGATGCAACTTGGCGTACTCTTCCATAAGGCTACACCTAGCGGCTATGGCAGCATACCTTCAAAACAGGCAACACCTTTCACTGTTTAGAGTACCAGCAATAAAAGCTTTTATGGAGGGTCTTAAAAGAGCGATCCCTCCAAGACACCCACCTTCACCAGTCTGGAATCTAAATAGAGTACTTACCAGACTCATGGGACCGCCTTTTGAACCTCTACACTCATGCCAACTGCAATTCCTAACGTGGAAGGTGGCCATCTTAATTGCCATTACCTCACTCAGGCGAGTTAGCGAGTTACAAGCACTAACCATTCAGGAACCCTTCATGCAAGTACAAACTAACAGGGTGGTTCTTAAAACAAACCCTAAGTTTATGCCTAAGGTCATAAAAGGAGACAGTACCTCTGTGCGGACCTATATTTCTTTTAACATGGAATATATCCAGACAGTTTTTTAGAAAGATGCCAACGAGAAACTGTAAAGTATTATTCAAACATGAGATATTTACTTGACTATTTTTTCATTTTCAAAATTTTTCAACATTTATAAAAAGGCATTTGTGCAAACGTACATTACAATATCATTATGAGAAACACATTTTTACATACAAATTTTGGTAATGGTCATTCTATCATCCAAAAAGAGCGCCCTCTAATAGCAGTTTATCCTAGTGATCATACAACACAGACTCATACATCAGTCATACAATAGCCAGATTGATCGTTAAATGCATTCAGATATCCTATCAAAAGGCTAAACGCACTTTAACTGTCCCCCCCGAGAGCACACACTACGCGAAAAATGTTGGCATCCATGGCTTTCCTAGAGAATATTCCTCTTGAAGACATATGTAGAGCAGCCACATGGACTACTATACACACCTTCACAAAACACTACTGTGTAGGCGTGCAAGCAAAGCAGCAAGCTGCTGTAGGCCAGGCTGTCCTCAAAACTCTTTTTCAAACTGCTGCAGCTGGCACAGGTAACCACCGCTAGAGGAGATACTGCTATTCAGTCTATGCACAGATATAAATTCAGCAGCTTACATGCCTCGAATGGAATATGCTACTTACCAGTATGCATCTGTTCTTGGCATGTAGGGCTGCTGACATTCATATTGCCCGCCCTCCTCCCCGGTGCCTGTAGCAGCTGCAGCATTATCTTTTGCATGCCCATCTCTTACTTTACTCTCTCCATCTCTGCCACAATGGCGAAAAACAATCTGAGGATGGAGAGGATGCCCATGCGCACTGTAGTCCAGGGGAGGAGTCACCTATCTCGTGATACTTCGAAGACTCTTCCCAACACTAGGCAGCGATCTATGCACAGATATGGATGTCAGCAGCCCTACATGCCAAGAACAGATGCATACTGGTAAGTAACATATTCCCTTCATATTTGTTCATTTTCTTAATAAAATGGTTTCCAAGCTTCATTCCCTTTGCAGAAAGTGTTCTCTCGTTAATTATTGCATCTGAACATTTGGGAGAAAGTGAAATTATATATTTCTTCGCCTGTCAACAAAAAGGCTATATTCACATGTCCCAATAAGACAAATGCCCTCTCAGGTAATCTAGGCATCAATTCAGGGCCTTAAAAACAAATTATTTTTCCTCTAAATCGAACTTCTTTGTCCAAGGCCCCTTAATATAAGTAAACAGTCTTAATCATTATTTCATTCCTGATCATTCAATTTACATGTAGCTTAGGGTTCACAACTACTTTTAAATGTAAAGAATATAGCTACCTTTATGCCCTCCTCTGTACGGTTACCTCTTTCAGAATCTGTCACCTGATTCATGATTACCCCTAACTGCGACTTGTTGCTCTGGCAGCTAGTGCGCTACAGTGTGTGATGGGATAAAATTAGATCTAAAATGTTATCCTCTGAGTGTTCCAGGTGGCTTCAGGCGTTTCCCATTTACTGAACGTATCCTTGGGTTATCACCCTGCCCACCCATCTTCGACCCCATCTCCCAAGGGTCTTCCTGATTGAGGCATTGCCTGTTGTCACCTGTAAGATTTGTCATGTAGTTTCCCCAAAAAAAGTCGACCTGGTTAGAAGGGAGTTGGCATTCTTTTCTTCCCCATTTTAAAGGCTTCACCTAAAGCGACAAAAACATTGAATATACACCTATTCAGAGTTAAGAGCGAGAATTTTGACTTTTACCTTCGCTAACTTAGAAATGTTTATCCTAAATCCAGGTTGGGTCTGTCAAACACAACATGGCGATGCTGTCCTCCTCACGGGCCACATTATCTGTCATCAGTATTCCATTCCCTAACAATCAGAAAATGTGCATTTATGCCACTTCCACTGTGGTTCGACTTGTTAGGCTCATCATTCAATGTCAAGCGTGTCGCAAGGGTCATCTTGATAGGTACCTGTCTTTCTCCAGTATTACATCTTTCATAGATTCACATGCTTGTATCTTCCCTGTCGTCATGGTGTGAGTCTCACGGTAACAGAATGATCAAAGCAGTATCATAGAGAAGAAAAACTGCATAGAAAAGCCCATAGGGACTGTATTATTTGGTAACCAGACCTCCTCATTGTTTGGTCCAAAATTCAGCCAATCAGCATTACTGCTATGCAGAGTGGTAAATGCTTTTTGTGCTTCTAAAATGGAGGATGTGCAGTAGCTCAGTGTGTACCAGCTGTGAATATGGCAGGATGGTACGATAGCACTGTTAATAATATCAGCAGTATGGGACCAGTGGGGGGATGTAGGATAAGGTCGAGAGGTAAGCCTGTTCTTCCATGCTACCCAATGTCCATTTATTTCCATCACTGGCATCAATACTCCCTTTTAGAAGCACAAAAGCATCTATTTTGTTTAGTCGTGCCGAGGCTTAGTGATGTAACTTCAACAGCAGGCCCATCTGGTTATCTGCGTTCAACGGTTTTGAGCATGTGCACTTTAGATGCCAGTTGCGCTGCCACTGGAATGACACCCAGGCAACATGGCGAGATCTTGCCGGTTTGAAGGGGGAGCTCTTGCGGTCCCACATGCCATGTGTGCGACATTGTTCGCCCATCAGCTGATCTCTCCCTTAATTCCTCGGCTGGCGCTTTCATGTCTAGGTGAGGGAATAATTGGCTATTGTGGGAACTTCGGGTTAGGACACAGACCTTCCGCGCAATATTAGAATAAGGACTGGGCAGAGAGAAAGAGTACTACATAATGACGTGTGTCCCATCACCATATCACGGTTTGTGCACCAGGCAAAGAAAGAGGTGCTTAGACAGTGCTGAGTGAGTCCCAGTATTGTCGGAATAGGGCATGTTGTATGCTGGTCAGGATTTAAATGCATTGGGGAAGGGTGTGTCTGTCTGTGTGTGTTGCGTGTTGTATTTGTGTGTGACTGAGTGCGGGCAAAATTGGTATAGCACCAGGAAGGCTGCAGAACTGAGCTGCATTGCTGGCCTGTACGAGCTATTGTATTGTAGTTGCTTTTATATAGAGCTCCAGCCTTGTGACGATGCGACAAAGCGCACTTGCGGATATGCTGCACACTGCTCCTTTGGGGTGGTGGGTATAGAATGGTATGTGGCCTATATGGGCACGGGTTCAATGTGTGAGATGAACAGAGTTGTCCACTTGTGTTTTACTGCTGCGCCTCGGCATGGGTTGAAGTTAAAAGGAGTGACCAACAGATGCTAGAGTAGGGATGGATAGAAAGTGTGTGAGTCCCATGTGGCCTATGTGGGAAGTGTCTTGGTGCTGTACATGTATATCAGAGACTGCTCAAACCGTGTTACAGTGAGCTTGTAGCTGTGCATAAGCATGGGTGCATTAGAAAAGAATGACGCTACTTACAATCACCAGAGTGGTTTGCATCCCACAGATTGTACCACGTTGACCATGGAGCATAGGAAGTGCCTGGGGTTTAAGCATGCCACCTTAGGGAGAAGCAATATCCAGCGTCCATAGTATATGCTTTGAAGCTCACACAGAAATGGCAGAGAAGCAAGCTATATAAATGGGCATCAATAAATAAAGAAATATGTGAGGTACTCAGCATTATTTATCTCCAGTTTGTAATGAAGATCTGTGGTTATATTGATGAGCAGCAACCTACATTATATTATCATACAAAATCACTATATTGATGTAATTGTAACACTTTCCCAATTTATTAACATTCTAGCTTTCTGAAATGTCCTTGAAAATGCACCATTTGCCCTCTCTTTTTTCAAAATGTTCTTGGGGGAGATCCCCCGAAACCCCCTTGATACGTTCGGGCTTGCTCGCTCGCACAGTGCCCCACCCGAAACTTTTACGCCTCACCACTTTCAAATGTCACCAGCCGCCACTGCTATTACTCCTAATTTTAGACATTTATCCAGTCTGCAACAGTCTCCCCAGTTGCCTCAGAAGTGATGCATCCCTCTAAAAATGTGCTACATCTAAGGCTAAATGTAAGGCTGGCTTCCGTCGCTGTCTAGAGCTCATCATATTTCCAAATAATCCCACAGTAGCTGCCAAGTAGGCACTTATTGCATCCTTGCTAGACATGCACGTGCTTTCTGTCATCCATTATCCAGAATGCTGCCAAATCCGAGATTTCTCAGCTTCTAAGCAGATATGGATCCACTGTGGTCACTGCAATATCGTCCGCATATGCAAACATAGAATAAGGGATGTTATGTACCACAAAGGGCTTAATCAAGGAGTTGTTGCTTAACTGCTCGATGAACAGATTGATGTACAACGAGAAAAGCAATGGTGAGCAGGGGCACCCTTGCCCTGTACCCCTGGTAATATTCACTGTCTCCGATAGTAAGCCCATTGAGGCGATCTTAGCGACCAGTAAAGTGTAAAGTACCTGTAGGGCAGTAACAACCCGTTTCCCAAAACCCAGACGGGACATCAATTCCCACAGGTACTCCCACTCCACACGGTCGAATGCCTTTTCTGCGTCCAGTAAAATTAAACCTAATTCCCGTTTTTCTGTCTGAGCGACATCAAAGAGCGTCATCACCTTATTTACATGTGTAACTGTGCCTCGCTCTGTAATAAAGCCATATTGACTCTGAGAGACTAAGGAACTAATAATCTCAGACAGGCAGGAAGCCAGAATCTTCGAGTAAATTTTACCATCACAATTTAATAATGAAATCAGCCTATAAGACCCCACCAATTCCGAATCTTTGCCCTTTTTGCTAAAAACCACAATAGTGACTTCTGCCCAAGATTTAGGGGCATGCCCCTCCTGTGCAGCCCTAAATGTGCTCAACATGTCCTCTTTTATTAAACTGAAAAAAAGCTTATAGATCTCGGCCTGGAGTTTATCGAGTCCAGCGGCCTTCCCTAGAGCTAAGCCGTTAACCGCTGCTTCTAGCTCTTCCCTCCAACATTGCTATCTCACGAGGATCTAAGTGTGCTGTAACCCCGTCCACTGGGGAGAGGCAAGATGGCGCCCGCTGCAGCGGACGAGTAGGCTGACTCTTCCTGCCTGATCTCGTGGCTCGAGCTCTGAAGGGAGAAGTGCTACAGTGTTGCTTGTGAGAGCGATACAGTTTTTCAGCGAAGATTCTTTATCTATGCTCATGAAAACGTTCCGGGATTCTCGCCTTCTTGTCCCGGTTTAGAAACTTGCTTTGTTGGGCGCTGTTGCTGGAATTCTTCCCGGACTGTTGGTGGGCCGGAACTGCTCTCGGCGCAGCTTGTGGGCGTTTCCAGCCGGCAGTCAGCGGTGTGCGTGGAGGCTGCTCACTGCATCGCTACTGTGAAGGGAAGGCTGAAGGCGGAAGGGAGAGCTGAATCTCGCTAACAATGCCCTTGAAAGGAACGCGAGGGAGACCTCGCGGGCAAGATACAGACTCTAATGCCACCACCGGCGCAGAGGTGAGAGATGGTGCTTTGTTAGACTCTAATAAGTCAGCAAAGTGCACCGGTATTGATACTGCGGCTGCAGGAGTCAAGGGGGGTTGGAGAAAAAAAAGATCCTGGCGATTTTTTTCTCCCGCTAAAGGAAAGGGCAATGGGAAACAACCTGTCCCCCCTATGGATGGAGGCCCTGCTTGTGGTCACCCGACAGACCTGAATGACCCTGTGCTTTCTAATGAGGGGGAGGAGGTGACTCTGCAGATCGACGCTTCAACTCTTAATGTAGAGACCGGGGAAGAGGGTGGAAAATCTAACTTGGATCCTCACTCCAACACCTTAGCACCCCCCGTGCCTGCCAAGGATATAATTTTGGGTGAGAACAATATCGATATAGCCAGCCAGGGCAGCACGGACTTGGGGGCAACTAGGGGTAATGAATACCTTAATGGGTCTGTGAACATATAGAGCGAGGACCAAATACACATACCTGATGCGGAGTCTGGTGATTTATACTCATTGTCAGATCAGTCAACATCATCTTGTGAGGATCTAGCACACCAGTATGCAGTGCAGATGAGCGTCAACGACGGTAGTGAGCATAGTAGCCTGTTCCTGGAGGAGTCAGGGGATCTGGGAGGTCTCATACTGTTCGCAAGAAGTTAGAACTGTCTCTCTGTAACGGAGGTACGGTAAAAGAGCCTTCAGTGTCGGCGGATCAAATACATAATCTTGAAGAAGAGGATATCTCTCTTTCATTAATTTATCAGTCAATTATGTCTCATTGAGCAGAATCACAGGAAGAGAGTCCGAGAGTTCAAAATATGTGTAGAAAACTGCAAAATTCAGTTTGCCGGATGTCTAAATCTCATGCAGACTTTATCTCCAGGTTCAATGAAGCGGAAGCTCGGATTTCCAATTTGGAACACGAATTGGCTCAGCAAAAAACGGTGACTGCTTCTATTCAATCGACTAGGGATGATACCCAGTGGAAGATGGCAGATATTGAAAAACGCGCACGCAGGAACAACCTGAGAGTGCTTTGCATTCCGGTGGGGAAGGAACGGCAGGATCCACGTCGATATGTAGTAGAACTATTCAAAAAGGCATTCCCGGAACTGACCACGTGGGGCTGGGCTAGAGAGATTGAAAGAGCCCATTGATTTCCTTTCAACATTCGTGCACGTACTGGTACCGGGCAGATTAATGACTAACCCAGAGCGTTTTTTAATATCACTTACGAGCTTTCTGGCACGAGAAGAGGTGTTTCGCCTAGCACGACCCGACAAAAAAAGAGCAAGGGGGTATTTTGAGTTTTTTGTACGGACAGACTTCTGCCGATATACGGTTGAGCTCCATTGGCATTTGCGGGAACTGATTGCTAGATTTCAGGGAAAAGGGGCCCAAGCATATTTGCTGAACCCGGCAAAGCTAAAGGTGATTTTTAAAGATCCTACTCTTGTTTTTTCTAGTGAAGGGTCTGCTAAAGAGTTTTTGAATTCGATTTAGTGAGCGTTGTGTTTATTTAAATCAATAATGTTGTAGCAGGATCACTATTAGGTGACATCTCACCTGTTACTTTCTCCCTTACTTTCTTTTTTCTTCTGTTTAGCTGTGTAGGATACAGGGTTGTGTCCTGATTTATTGGAGCATGGGCAGAGTCGTGAGCAAGGGCAAGGGGCTTTACGGTAGCCTGCATCTACAGGACCATGGATCCTAAAGCCTTGTTACGGGGGGGAATGGGTTGGGGGGAGCAGGGGTGGGTCACTAAGGTGGGGTTAAAAGGGTAAAAAAGTCACAGTAACTCAAAGAGAAAATAAAAAAATTGTTCTTTATCATGATTATTGGGTATCGGTTGATTGTGATTAACCCTGGGCGAAGCACTACGCTACGCTCGCGGAGTTTGCGAAGTTTGCGCAACTTCGCACTACGCGAGCTGCATGTAGCACAGTGTGAACACGCGTAGTGCAGCGGTCATTTTTTGCTTGTTCGCGGTCCTCAACGTCATGTTCGCGACCGCGAGCAAGCAAAATGACATCCCGGCGAGATTCTCAACGTGGGGAGGTCAGGTTTCTCATTGTGAGTGGTTGCGCATGCTCGCGACCGCTCTCAATGAGAAACTACCAGTTCGCGTTGAGAAAGCTGCCGCTCGAGTAATAATCTACTCGAGCAGCAGAAAACTACAGCTCACACTGTGCAAAATGCCGTTTTCAATGATTGCACAGTGCCGGATGCTTGTCCGCACTCTGCAATCATTGAAAACGCATCTTGCACAGTGTGAACATGCTACTACGCAGCTCGCGTAGTGCTACGTGAAGTTTGCGTAGTGCATTTAGCATAGCTTTGCTTAGTGCTACTTCGCGAACTACGCCCACCCCTAATTGTGATCATGTTTGCTATGTTGTCATGGACGGGTTTGTTTATACGCTACCACTATGGCAGCTAAGGGGATAAAGATGTGTTCATTAAATGTCTCTGGTCTTAACAACTGGAATAAAAGGAATCGATTAGCGCCAGAATTACGAAGTATTCAGACAGATTTGGTATGTCTCCAAGAGACGCACATACCCTGGACACAAAGGTCAATATTAGAAACACTCGGGCTTTCACTTGTGGTGTCCTCGCAGCAATCTTCAATGATCCGGGGAGTGGTGATAGTAGCTAAATCTAACACGGTTACAGCGGGACGTTGCCTGGCAGACAAAGTAGGCAGATGGGCTATTGCAGAGTGTAAGTTCAGGGATACCAAATATACAATTTGTACTACCTATGGCTCTAAACTAGATGATGCACCTATTTTGGAAGAATTAAATATAGAGTTAGAGACTTGGGGGACCCCGCTGATAATATGCGGGATATAAATATTGATTTATCTAATTTAGTTCTGCAGAAAGGACCCCAAAGTTACAGTGGACGGAAGCCACGAGTATTCAAAGCCTTGTATATTCTTTTAAGGAATCATGGTATTGTTGATGTTTGGGGCACATTAAACCCTACAGACCCAGGGTACACTTATTACTCTTTTAATCATAAAAAGTTGTCACATCTGGATTATTTTTTCTCATCTGCTGTTTCTTTGGGTGGGGCTTCGATTCAAATTTTACCGAGGATATCTTCGGGTCATTCCCCAATTGTGTTAGAAGCTACCGCTACTGGTCATTACTTACCTTTCAAAACGTTTTAATTTGATCGGAAACTTTGTTTAAATGAAGACTTTAAAGCTCATATGTCCAGGTGGATTAATGAGTTTTTTTTTATAATAACAGACATTCTGCCCATTATGCAATAGTATGGGACTCGTTTAAAGCATGCTTCAGAGACAAGGTATTAAGCTTTGTCTTTCAGCATCATAGAAAGAGAAAATTGGAGATGCAGGAACTGTACTCTGCACTCAGAGATGCGGAGGGCAAACTAACTCAGGCGGTAATATTACAGGCGGGTAACATTCAAGTGTTAGAAGAGGCTACTGCTAAAGCATGAGCTCAAATACAGGGAGTCTGGAATATAGAGAATGCCAGAAAATATCTGGCCTACAAAAAGCAAATTCATGAGTTTGGGGAAGCAGTCGGCCAGTGCTTGGCACTCAGGCTGCGTATGAAAGAAGCTACCAGTCCTATTAGAGCATTGAAAGATAAAGCGGTGATAGTCTGTCCGCCTCCCAAAGGGATATTATCAATCTTTCATCAACTTTATTCTGAACTATATACTCAACAGGTTAAGAATGCTCAGGATGATTTTCATTGAATATTAGTAGCTCTTGTTACGACCTCTAATACTAATACAAAACTCCAGATTGGTTCCCATTCAAGACAAAGGCAGCAATGCTTTTGAAGAACCTTATCTGTGGCAGATTCGGAAGGCTATTACCTGGAAATCATTACAAGTGTTCTGCAGAGATTACTTTATGGATACATGAACCAGGCCTGATATGCAAATAGGGCATGTGACTTGAAGAAATGTATTTGCTTGAAGGTTTGAAACTCTATTAACTTTCTATTCATTGGTAATACTTTGAACTCTGCTCATCATATTAACTAAGTGGATGTTTTACTTTACTAGCCTGTAGCCTTTTTGTATAAATTCATTATTAAGCCATTCGGTCCTCCCTTGTTAGTCCCTCATTTCTTAGGTAATCCTCCAAATGGGAATATCTAGAGCTGTGGAGTGTTATACTTTCTTTATGATGTTATTGTATAGGTTCAATTAAACATGATCATTATTAATGAGGAGTAATGCTAAGATTTGTTTTTGAATACTATATTTAATAAATGTTTTGTAAACATAATATATCTTATTGTAAACTTCTCTGGAACAAATAAGTTCCAGGCAATAGAAAATCTACAACATGAATATAAAAATGTTGGCGACCCACCATGATTCTGCATTGCTACTACTCACTACCCCAGGCTCCAAGTAAAGGTATTGCACTTCTTTTTACAGGAACTTCATTTCCACCAATGAAAACATGTTTACACCTTTAAGATTCGCTTCACAGAACTGGACACAACACATATTATGTGACTTTTCCCACTAGACGTATAATTCAGATGGCACACTGGATGTTAGTGGTTGGCTGTTAGCTGTCTTTATTTGATTCAGTGGTTGCAAGCAGGTGACGTTGTTCCACAGGATGTTAGTGGTCAATTCTGCACCCTTGTGTGTATGTGTGGCCATCAGGGTGTTTCTGTCTAGAAGTATCTGACCTGTGTCACCTCTGAATGCTGTGTGCCCACCTGGGCCTTTGTTACCACTGACAGCAGTGTCCCGCCCTTTGGTCCTCGTTAACAATTTCCATCACTTCATGGCTGGTGGTGGTCATGGTGTTCTCTTCTCATCCATTGGTGGCAGTAACCATTCCTTAATTGCCTCTCATGGCAGTGTCCTTGTCTGTATGACCCTGCTAGCACTATGCTTTTCTGATGCTTCTTCTTTGCAGTGTCCATCACCTTGTAGCTCCTGGTAACTGTAACCTTCCTGCTGCTTTCCCTGGTGTTCTTCCTGATGCTTGTTCCACAGTGCTTTTGTCCCATGCTGCCCCTGTGACAGTGCTTATTCATGACTGGACTCTGTGTTAGTGTCTTTTCCTGTATGGACCGAGCCCCTGGTGGCAGTGTGCATTCCTGATGGTCCAATATAGTAAATGCTTCGGTCACTGGGCTCCGCTTTTTTGCAGTTAATGTTGGTGTGCCTGTTCACGCTTCAGTAATTTTACTTCTGTTATTTGTTTGTGTATACTTGCTGGCTCTGCAGTAATTCAGTGTAATATATGCCTGTTAACTGGACAGTAATTAATTCTGTGAATCTGCTTGCTGTGAAGTAATTCCGTCTATATATTGCCGCCTTTAGGATTTGCCGGCCCCTGAAACGAAGAGGCTGCGAACAGAAAGGATCTCCTCTTGTTTAGCACCAGTGGACACCAAGGCTGGTGGAAGCCTACCCAAGAAAAAAGTGACCTTTGACCCGAATCTGTCCTCCGAAGACAAGGAAGGAACGACAAAAACCATCCAGCCGGTTGCCAAGGGAGTGTCCCTCAAGGATATAGCAGATATTGTAGTTAAATATCTGACTCCGTTCTTCAAGAACGACCGCTTCGCTTCCAAGGTATGTGCTCTCTTCTCCCCTGTCTCACTTCATGGACCAGGTGCAGTGCTAGCCAACTGTAGTCAACATGGATGAGGCTTTGTGTAGCACTTACTTTGCCTCTCCATTGAGGCTACTGGAAGGATCCTCAGCCAAGTTGGGATGTTGGTTTATAGACATTTAAAAAAAAAAAACTATTTCTCATCTTGTACAGAAAAACAAAGACTTATTCTTATGTCATAAATGCAATCTATAAACCGTAGAGAGCACAACATTGAGCAGTTTGGAACCTTTACACCAATTATCCAGTGTCCAGGCGAATGTTCTAATAGCATGTCCTCCCAGTGGAGCACAGTTATATATCAGAAACATAACTCTGTTTCCTCACAGGTCCCCAGTAGGCATCACTCCTGCACATAGATCAGTTGCTACAGCCCCCCCATCATCCACAACCTGTAGGTGTTATGTTATTCTTGCCATATCCTGGTGGGTCGTCACTAAGCAGGCTACCCACTTGGATATCCATCTCTCACCTCGCAAGATACACCGCAAGAGCGTCCCATATATCTTCTGGCCGTAAGGTTATTCATTAGCAGCATTAAGATGCCACTCTCAATGTGATCATTACATACCTTCAGGCCCTTAGACATTCATCGACAGTGCTTGCTTTTCGTCTGCCTCAGTTCATGGCCACCCTCCGATTGGCCTTACATATCCCATAAGTGGTGTAGCCTCTAGGTGTTGATCTGTCATCTCTTCCAAAACAGGACAGCCTGCCAGTAGTCATGAATGGTTTTTTCCAAGCTAATTGTAAGAACCCAGCAGGTTCCTCCCCGCAGCGTGTGCAATAGTGGTGGCACATAGGGTTAATTTAATTTGGTCAAGCTGGGGTACTATAGGCCCTATGCAAAGATTTTAAGTGAAGTCGTTTATTCCAGTAATTCAGGGATATACAACCTGTCTGAGTGCAACAGTATTTTTATTTGTCATCTGTTAGGGGTTTACCCAAGTCTGTTTTCCACACCTGTCTGAACAGCTCTGCCTTACTCGTCCGACACTGTGGCACACAGGCATACAGCTGAGACACCCAATACGTCATATCTGGAAAATGAATCAATTGCATGAAGTCCGTGAGTCCCGCAGGGTATGTCAGAATCTTATCCCTAACTGTGTGTTGGAGCCTAGCATAAATAAAGAAGTCTAGGGTAGTATGGTTCCGCCATGATTTAAATTGCTTTATTGTAAGGAAGTGCCCGTCCCTACATAAGTGACCAAATTACAACAAACCTATTTTAGTTGTTATCCCCTGTATCGGACGCTCCATGGTAATAGACACCATGGAGTTGTGGTGAAGTCGAAGAGTCGGTGAATATAAGAATGTGTTCCTCACTCTACATCACAGCAAGCGCTATGCTCAACTTGCAGCGCCCACAGTTTTGACTTCTCTCTGTGGCCTGGGCAAATCAGAGGGAGTATGGATGTCCGGGGAACTCCCTCCATTGGATCCTGTTTGGGAATAGGATAAGGGAGGCAGTCATCTGGGTGTGATACGAGTAGGCCCCGAAGTGGCATTGCCACACCTTTTAGTAAAGTTCGAGGTCTGGGACTCAAAACCACCCCGGTCATAGTGCAGTGTCTTCGTGCTACAGCTTATCCTGGCAGCACTGTTGACTCAAAGCAGCTTAATCAGTAGGGTTTTGAGAGTAAAAAAGAAATGTATTTAGGGGGATGGGAATGTTCATAAATAGGTAAAGAAACTTGGGAAGGACCACCATTTTAAACCGTGCCACTCTACCTGCTAGAACGAACAAGAGTTTCATCCTGTTATCAACCTGCCATTGTAACTGATCTATGGCGGGCCATCACTCTATGTTGCCTTGCCCCCAGGTGTCAGAGTCCGCAATCCAGGTATCAGAGTCCGCAACCCATCTAATAGGGAACTCTAAAGGACACAACTTCGTACAGTTGGTAAGCGGAAACATCCGTTTTATCCCAATTTCACTGCGCCTCCTAAGCTGCTGCTGAAAAATTGAGGTAAATGGATATTGTAATATTATGATGTCTCAACAAGCTTTGCGCTCACACTAGTCTCAGGATAATGTTGCAGTCGTAAAAATTCAATAGGTATACAATTATTTGCCGTGGGGATGCGCCATGGTGTGGCCAAGGGCTCAGCAAACGATGCACTCTCTCAATTTATGTTGCAGACTATAATATCAGTGAGGACTTTTTCAATTTATAAAGCCATCCCACACGTGTCAGTAGACTTTGCAACCTCCACAATTTGCAAGTTGTTCTGTCTCAACCATGCCTCCAAATACTCAGTATTCACTGTCACCACAAAAGTCACCTTCTCCAACTTGGCTCGTTTGGCCTTGGTTTCTTTTGGGTCGTTTTCCATGTCTGAGATTCTCCGCCCTGCGCCGTCTAACCAGACCGAGTGCGGGCCCATCAACTCAGTGAGCAGTCCTGTTGGGTTGCCATGGTATCTATTTCAGCATCAATAGATTGAAGACTGGACTTAAGGTCTAATAAGCGTGCGGCTGAGGTATCTCTGGTGCCCGGCGCATCCAACGTAGATGCATTGTGTGCATTCAGTGTGAGGTCCATGCGACATGGGGTTTTTCCCACATCAAAACACAGTTTGCCATATCTGGTTCCCCCTTTCCCTGTTGCACCCAACCGTACCCTGAAGGGCCTAAATATGCTGACAGATCGCAGCCGTGTCCAGCCAACAGCGAGTAACTGCTAAGTGCCGAAGCCCACCATCTCCCGTGTTCTCCCAGAAGTCCGTAAAAGAAGGGGGCTTTTTAAACAAAGAATTATAGCTGGTGCAACATGATCTCTTCAGGCAGGATTTATAAAAGACCCCATGATACTAGTGAGGATCTGGAGAAATAGACACCAAGGCTCAAAATGCCTCAATTTTGAGTCCTCAAATGGAAATTAAGCAGAGCCCTGTCCCCTAAGCAGAAGCTGGTCACTCCGCAGGGGGGCTCCAACCTGCTGCACCTTGCAGCCAATCCGACCACTTCTGCAAAGGCATCTCAGTCTGTGGCTTACCTTCCAAGGCTGGCTACAGTGCCCCACAGCCCTGGAGGCGCATGCTGGTCACCATCACTCTGGAGATGTGGGCCTTCTTTGTTGCTGTGGGTAGCATGGCGCCAGCCCAGAACACAGAGCTAGGAGATGCAGCCGCTAAAGTCCCAGCGGTAGATAGCGCGGGCCACGTGTCGGTACAACCTCAAAGAGCGGCATATCACCTGACAGCAAAAGCAAGGGTCTTGCCCGACATGGCAGGCCTGACGAGAGGACGGCCTCCAGCTCAACAGTGCCACCCGCCATGACCGGGCCTCCAAGGCACAGCACCCACTGTAGGCCGCAATCTTCCTTCGGCAGCAGCCCCCAACACCACAGCCAGGCAGAGCTCTCTCCCTGTTGCCCCTGGTCACCATTCCACCTCTGCTAGTATCCTACAGCTTTCGGGGGCAGCAGAGCTAGGTAACAGTAAGGGTGGTAGGATACCCTAATACCCTTTGTGTTGGGGGTGCCATGCGACTGCCACGGATGAGATGTGCCACTCGGTGCTCCCTGCTAGGCCGCCATCTTGGTTGCCTACGTGGCCATGCCCCCTTAATCCTTTTATAGGCATTTATTATTGCATGCAGTCATCCAGTATTATGACCTTGTAGCTGTATCACCTATCTAGAGTAACATTCCACACCATGGGACTCCACAGGTCAATCACGAGCTACCAACAGCTCTCAGGCTGCCTCTTAGTAGCTGGCACATAATAATTAACTGTCACCTGATTTGATAATATGCAGCTGCCTAAATGCTATGCAGCACTTTAAAACACAGTGAAACACTTTCTGTGGGTCCTATGAATTGGAAAAAGCAGAAAGATGTAGCTCACTCTCTTCTGGAAAATACTTTTTTCTTTTTTTTAATTCTATTTATATTCTTTTGCTACTTGTTTCCTTATTTCGCTATTCTTTGGTTTCTTTTTCTCCTTTCTACTTGTCTGTTTTGATCTTTCTTTTTTCTTGTGATTCCTTTCACTCTCAACTCATTTTCTTTCGGTCTTTCTACTTTGTCCATTCTCCTTCCTTCTTTCTTTTTTCATTCTCGGCATCTCTTCTTTGTATTCTTTCTTTATTCTTCCTGTCTTTCTTTTTCAATTTCTTGTGGTCTTCCTTTGACTTTATTTCTTTTTCTCCTTTCCTATTTTACTTCTCTCCCTTTTCCCTCCTTTCCTTTTCTTTTTCTCTTTCAATACTCAAGCCTTTATCCCCTTTCCTGCTTCTCTACTCTGTTTTTCCCCTTTCCGCTGTTATTTCCCTTTTTAATATCTTATCTTATTCTTTTCTTCCTCTCCTTTATTTGACTGTTTCTAACTTTTTTCTTCCTCTTTTTCCTTCTTGACTTGAATTCTACTGAGTTTACTTTTCTCTTGCTTGACTTGCTCTTTACTTATTCTTATCTTATTCTACCTTTCTTTTTCTTTCCTCCTCTTTCGCTTGTTTCTTTCTTTGCTCTTTTCCTTCTTTATTTCCCCTTTCTCCTTTGTTTAGCTTCTGTTTTTTCTTCCCTTATTTTTGTTTTTTAATCTTATTCTTTCTCCTTGTTCTGCCTTTTCTCATCTTATTCTCTCCTTTTTGTTTCTATTATCCTTGCCTTTTTTCATCCTTCTTCTCCTTTCTCAAGCTTTTATCATACATTTCTCTCTCTTTCTCTCATTCAATCCTCATGCTTTATTCCTACTTTTCTCTTTTATATATTTTCTCTTTCTCTCACTGGCTTTGTCTCTTCCTTTCTTTTCCTCTTCCTTGCATTCCTTCCATCCTCTCCCTATGTTCTTTTTCATTGGCTTTTCCTTCCGTTCACTCCTCCTTCCTTTTTCCTCACATTTCACTTACTTTCCCTCTTTCTTTTTATTTCTCACTCTCCTTTTCTTTTCCTTTCTTTCGCTCCATTGTGACTTCTTAAAGCAACCTCTTCATGGATTCATTTGTGTGTTGTCATTGTCTTACTGCTGTACTGTGTGGTGGTCACTGTCGAGATATGTTTAGTTGTAGTTATCTATGAAGTCTGCATAGGCCTCGCAAAATGTATTATTGCTAATAGTCATTTGTGTTCTAACTCAAGATGAGACAGCAATGTCATCTTATCTATTGCCTTACAATGAGAGCATAAGTCTAAAGTAGACTCTAAAAATGTGTAGATGCCAATGCACTCCTTTCTTATTGTGGATCGTCAAATTTAATCAGAAACTGAGAGTGCAGTGAGGTATCACCTACTGACCATAGGTGTAACTGTAAATCTGATCTGTACTGTTCCTTGTCTGGGGCAGTGTCTCCCCCCTGCACCACTATCGTTCCCAGAAGGGACTCCTCTGTTGTAACAATCGTGTCAGCAACATTTTAATATTTATTGAAGCTTCTTCTAAAGTAATCACTCGCATAGATGAAAAGTTACTTTCCCTTGGTAACGCGTTATCTGGTAGAGACATAGTCTAGCCGCAGATTTCTTAAATTTTGAATTCTCCCCCGGAGTCAGATGGAATCTGGAAATTTTTCAGCAGTACCTCTGTGTGCCGGGGACAGCGCCATACGACTCCGTGATGACATCAACTCTGATTGTGACGTCAGTGAAGTCATATAAGTCCCCTCCGGCAAGTGGATGTCCGTTTCTTCTGTGAAACCTTTTGCTTCACAACCCAGAGCCAATATAGAAACTGGGTGTGGAAACAGTGTGTCAAAAAAGATCAATGTATCTTTGAAACAATAACTAAAAAACTGAAATTAATATTATGGCAATACCAAGTCAAGATCCATAAGGCAAGAACAAAGGGTTCATTGAATCACACAACTACATGAAACAATGATCACTGGTGTATAAAACCAGCAATGAAAAGGGTATAATGGGGAGGATGGGTAGGGTAGTAAGGAATCTGTGTCTGTCTCTACCAGATAATGTGTTATCAAAGGTAAGTAACCTGTTCATCTGATGGAGACATCTAGCTACAGAGTCCTTAGCTTTTGAATTAACTACCATATCTATACCTACCCGACGGAGGGTCTGCAAATTATTTCTGCAAAAGTTCTCAAAGAGAACCAGTCACATTTCGATGAAAAAAGCTTGAGCTCCTTATAAAAACTGTGGCAAGGACCATAGGCCGTGAAAATAAAACAACCATACAGGCACAGAGAATAAACCATTCCCCAAGGGCAGCTAAGTAACACTGACTCAGAAGACGTCATTTAACAGTAGCAAATGACCCATAAAGCCTATGGACTAGAAGGGTCAAAGGCAAAAACAAATGCTCTGTAAGTTTACAGTTCTCTACACCAGTAAGGAAATATTCGAACGAACCTGTACTCAGAAATCATGAAAAAAGATGTTCCAGAACTCATCCACATTAGAGCCTAGATGAATAAACACATTCATCATAAAGTCGGAAAGCCCAACTCAAGAACTAAAACTGACTCAAATAAAAGTCTATCCTTAATAAAAAGGTCATTAGATAAAATGACCAGTATAAAGGTCCCACAACGCATAGAACCCATAGAAATGGAAAGATGGAAACCATCCAGATATGAATCTGCTATAAATAATGAACAAATCTATGCAGCTCAAACTTTACATACGTATATCGATCTGTACTCAGAATACACATACATATATATATATATATATATAAATATAAATGTGTGTATATATATATATATATATATATATCGACAA
Organism: Lissotriton vulgaris; assembly: GCF_964263255.1. Lineage (NCBI taxonomy): Eukaryota > Metazoa > Chordata > Amphibia > Caudata > Salamandridae > Lissotriton > Lissotriton vulgaris. The sequence continues at coordinate 607,553,080 of NC_141695.1, forward strand.
GATTTGTCATACAGTCACAGATAGAACTACAGTGCAGAGACGCAAACTGCAACTCAAAGTAAGATTTGCAAAAAATATAATACTTATCCGGTCTTATGGCATATAGAAAAACTATATCTAGATATGCACAACACCGATACATTACACATGTCTGTACGCTATATACCCAACTAGATAAAATGGAACTGAAAAACCCAACCCATTATACCTACACAATAGAAAATATATATAGAACAAAAGAAAGGACGATCACACCTTCAATAACACACCCTGGGTGGCTTTGCAATAGAGTAATGCCAACTGCCCAAAACTATCATGAGAGGCTGTTACTATCATCAGCCTAAAGCAAAAAACAGGAAAATGTAACCATGCCAACAGCGAACACTTACGACCACACTTGGTCCCAGTAGGTCAAAATGAAGTACAAAATGAGAGAGTACTTCCAGCCTCCCATCAGGAAAGTGATACTACACCATGATGTTCTTAAGGAAGAGAAGAACCATAAAGGTGAGCATTCTCTTTAAGAAAAGAAGAAATCCTCCCAGAAAATGCTGGACATGGCCGTAAAAGCTAACCCCCTAAGGTCAAAATATTCTGACACTGCATTCCAGCAGTGATCGCAGATCAACCGTTTTCTAAGAATAAAAGTAGATCATAGAACCTCCATAAATGGAGGTAAGCATTCGTAATATAACGTCTCCCAGAAAGAGAAATACATCTCAAGGGACAAAACCCCTTGCGCAGAAAAAAACACAGAATGGGGTAAAGTTGGCATAACCCCCTCATAATGTAGCCGAATGTTTGCAAAAAACACCTAACACAAAAGCAATCCATGCACCCCTTGAATTCAAAGCATAGTGCACCCTGCCAAAATGCTTATGAAAAGGACTGCAATCAAATGAATGATCGATCAAACAACAATGTCAGTCAAAACAAATCCAAAATTGCATTGAAGTGTAAATTCAGAGTAGGTGTAAACCATAAAAATACTCCCTACATAATAGGTCTCCAAAAGGCAAAAGCAATATGTCCCTATAATAGATTCTGAAAATCAAACATAAGGTATACAAGCATACCAAACTGCTTCCAAAGAAGCATGAGGCATAGGTATATTTCCTAACTGGAAGAAACACCACAACCAAATGACTTCTTGAGCATGAAGCTCATCATCAGCGGAAAAAAGATAAGGGAAAAAACCTATGCAATATGTATCCTTGTACCACATAACCTGTCAATGACAGTAATGATACAATCATATCTGCTAACCGCAGTAACACCACATCAGGTGTCATCTGCAGGCCAAGCTTATACCACCATTGTATTTTCATAACAGGACCAGCCGTGTAAGAACTAAAAGATTAATATCCCCCATACAGCCTTAGTATAGGAAAAAAAAATCATACAGGTATAGAACTAGAAAAAGAGAAGATAGGACTCTGTCTCACTTCTTCTATCATGGAAATGCTGTAAAGCCCAGCTGGTCTGGGCCACAAAATGATGGGTGCCATCAAATGGCATATCAACCAAAGCAGCTTGTACAGCCTCTGAAAAGCCTGAGGTACTTAACCAGGCACGACAATGTAGCGCCACAGAGGATGCCATGACCTTGCCTCCTAAATTAGTGGTATCCATGCCGCACCAAACACTCAGCTCATTAGGTGTTTGCCATCTCAAATCAACTGTTCTATATTAGACCCGTGGCCATCTGAAAGCAATGGCAGCATAGTCTGCAAGGAATCCCACACGGCAAGTACCTGCGAGTTATAGCCCGATCCACCGAGACCCCTGTATCAGGCTTATCAAGCACCCAACAGTATGCCTCACTGTATGGGAGAACAGGCTCCACCCAACTGACCTTGTTAAAGGACATCATTCAGGGGATTAGTGGACTTCTCCACTGTAGGCAGAGATAACTCCAATACTGTAGCCACTCTCCTCAACATATTTGCAAAAGAGGAACTCGCCTGAATAGCAAGTCGCACAATGTTTGTTTTCTTTTAGTTTCATTGTATGCACCATGAATGGTTGAACATATTTGTTGATTTCTTTTCAGAAATTATTCCCCTGATGAAGGGCCCACGGTGGTCTGAAATGCATTGGGACTTAAAGGGAAAAGTTGTGATTTGATGTCGCCACATCTGATGAGTCAAAAAATTGAGGAGCAATAAAACCATCAGATGGAAAAACGTATTTGAAGTATATAGCTTTATCTATGCGAGCCATTGCATTAGAAGAGGATTCATCATTTTGATGACTAGACTGTTGCAACAGAGGAGTCCCTTCTGGGAACGATAGTTGTGCAGGGGGCAGACACTGCCCCTGACCAGGAACAGTGCGGATCTGATAAAGATTAGCACTTCTCCGTGTGATTCAAAAACAGCAGACACAACTTTTGGTCCTTGTGGTCCACACAAGTTAACATTTGCTGTAGAGGTAATAGTGCCGTAATGCTATATGTTCACTGGAGCAGGACTGAATACTCTAGGAGCAAGTAACTTAGACTGTATCTACCCTTATTGAACACCCTCCTATTAGGCGGTAGCTCAGGATGGTTTTCAATAACTAGAAGTAGCGCTCACTACAGAAAAAGTTGCAGACCCCTGTTCTACACTATTCACACTAGAAACTTTGGAAACCAGAGTCTAAAATGACTTTGTCCAATTTTGAAGCCTTAGACAACAACAGGATACATAACTATAGCCTCTTAGTGCCAAATCTGAAAATAAGCATTGGCATAGCCAATAGGTCTGGCATGGGCTGACAGCTTTTTGCCTTTGTCAGTACTTGTTTTGTCATGATTTTTGGAAAACGCTGTATGTGGGGGGAGCTATTGGGCCCTTGACAATATAAAAAAAATTCGCTAAAAGTATACTTTTTTTGGTTTCGAAAAGCACTTGTTGCCATAGTTGTCTCTGGCACTGAAAAGAACTATTTTGTGTGCAGATGTGCTCCTTGTAAAAAAGCTGACTGCTGTCACTCAGTGAAGTTAGCTTATGACTGAAATGGGCTGACGCATTGCTGCATAAGGTCTGCTTTAGTAAACAGAGGAAAAGTGTGAATAACGCAGCAGCAATATATACCTGTTTAATAAAATCAAAAGGTCTTGCCTAACGTCTGACCTAAAAACCGATAGCCATGGAGAGAGGTGTGCTGCTAGACATGGAATATGTGGGAGGAGGGCAGTATATTTCAGTAGGGAACATCGCACTGCAGAAGTACATTTGGAATTAATCTTTTGTCAGACGTTATGCAGAACCGTAAGCTGCTTTCGTTAGTAGTGCACACATTGTTATGAGCTGTTCAACATTTTATAAATCCATGCTTATTTATTCATTGCTTAGGCACTCTATTGGGCTGCAGAAAGAAATGCGAATCCGCGTGTACTACAACTGTGTTTTAGCGTACTTAAAACACATTAGAGGTGGTGATTTATCACAACACTTATAATATAATGGCGTGTATATCAAATAGTTTCCCCACAAGTTAGAAAGGTCTGCTGGTATTATTTATAAGCGGATTTCAGCATTTCAGCTCCAGTCAACAGCATTACAATATTTTATTTTTAATAGATATGTCCAAGAATAGATCAAAAGTGAGATCTGTTTTTGCCTTACCTGATATTGCCTTTTTATATTATTAAAGTAGATAGAAATGTACTGAATAATTCATATTGTCTTAACATTGAAAGGGCTAAGATGTAGTAGTATGCGCGTAGGATGGTAGCAAACAATGCATTGAGGTAGAAATCCCATAGATTGTGTCGGGACTGGGGCAGAGCATGCTAATCTGCACTCCCTGGGCACCAGGAAGACTGAATCCTCAGCAGATGGACAAGCAACAACATTTATTGGTCATCACAGCAAAGACTATGTAGAACTCTTAATCGAAAGGAGGCGTCCAGGTTGGCCAGTCAAAGAGAGGGCATTGGCATAGTTCAGACGGAAGCCCATCCGTACCGTAATCAAAGTATAGGATTGTTTAGACACTCCTCTTTAATCTTTTTTCTTCATGCTGCATAACACCCTTCTCCTATTTCTCATGCATAGGAATTGTTCAAGGCCTTCGCCAGGCAGCTCACCCACTTCCTGTCCAGTGAGAAGAAACCCCTGCGGAAGAATGGTGAGATGTCCTCTGGGTCTGCATAGTAGTGTTGGGGCATTAAAGCGAATTTCTTGCACTTCATACTCGTAGAATAGTGACACTTTCCAGATTGCACACTGTTTCTGGGTTAGGGTGGCATACTTCAACACTAAACACCATTCCTGGATACTCCAGCGTTCTATATACATAGTGGTGATGCATGCTGCACGAGCAGTGCACAGTGTTCTAGATTGGGAGTAGGGAGACATACCACAGCTGTGCAGTGTTCTTGAGTCAGTGATGCACCTTAGGGCTGTGAAATGTTTTCGAGGAAGAAGGCCCCTTTAGGAAAGTGCTGCGTTTAGAGTAGCGACATCTGTCTAGGACAGAATACGTTATTGCAGTAGTGAAATGCCTCGAGAACTGTGCTGTGCACTGTGGCAAGCGAAGGCAAGCAATGTGGGTTTGGAAATCTAGGCAGTTTGTCACCACCCAGAGCCAGTCAAATGGGCAGGAATAAGCCTTAGCATTTACCTTCTTTATTAAATTTTGTCACTGCGTACTTGTAAGCTGTATGTTGTCTGTGCCTTGCAGTGCGACAGAAGGTGGAAATAAGTGATAGGGGATTTTCACATACGTATTGCAGTTATTCACGTTTGACAAAACATGCATTCGATATCTGATAGAGACATCTAGCCGCAGATTCTTTAACTTAGAATATGTCCCCAGGCGTCAGACTGGATCCGGAAAATCCTTTTCCTCAGCAATAACTCCTCATGCTGGGAGACAGCGTAGCCAGGCTTCGTCCTGGCGTTGTCCACAGAAGTCAATGGAGCCATTATGCCCCTCCCGGCAGGAAAGGGATACTTCTGGCCTGTTTTTCTTATCTTCAGCCTTCTCAATGCCTTTTTGCGTCCAGGAACAGTGTGTTCGATGCCTGCGGGCTTTAAGACGTGCCGGTCCTGCTCATGACAGATGTCAGCGACGGACCCTCATGCAATCTGTATGTGGTGCTTGTGCGAGCACCACGACTCTGTGGAGTGTGCCGCTTGCCGCCAGCTGCGGCCGAAATCCCTTTGGGAGCGCCGCATGAAGCTGCTGTCTGCCCGGATGTCCCGAACGGACCCCTCCCGACACGTGTCTCCTTCTCCAGCAGAGATGTCCACGTAGCGCCGGTCCTCACACAAGGAGGTTCCTGCTCGGGGCAGGTCCCAGGACTGTTGCCGTCATTCGCCTACCTCGGGCAAGCACAAATGGAATTTGCGGAAATCGTCGGCTCCGCGTCGACATCATGTCAGGGCCTGCGGCTCCCGGTCTTTGCCGGGTGCTGGGGTGACTCAACCTCAGATGGAGGAATACTGCAGGGCCCTGCAGTCCTTTCTTGCTTTGTCCTCCCTCCCTGGTGCGCCTTAGGGCCCCACAGTGGGAGTAGGGACTCAGGTTGGGGCTCCGCCTGCGGGTTTACCCTCTGCACCGACCGAGTGCCCTGACTCATACTCCGGAGTCACTGGAGGGCCATCCCACGACGTCTAGCCTTTCCACAGTGTCGTCACACACCCTTCCCCGCAGGTTTCCACTTCGGGAGATGTTGAGTCATCGCCAGTCCGACTCCAGTCGATCACCGCCTTTCCAGAGGTCGCCAACACCGGCACGACTCGGCTGGTCGAGGCCTTTTCGGAGGTCGCCGGCTCGACTCGGCAGGTCAAGGCCCTTTCGAAGGTCGCCTACGCCGGTTCAACTTCGACTGTCGAGGCCTTTATGGAGATTGACGGTGAAGGCTCCACTCTGCCAGTCGGGGCCTTTTCGGAGGTCGACGATGCCGGGTCGACATCGCCTCGACACTGTTCGTGCCGGTACCATCTCTGGCTTTATTGGTGAAGGGTGTGGTCCCAATGGATCCCCTCCCCCTGAGTCGTTTCAACGCTCTCCGGAGTGGGCGCTAGTGGGGCATTAGCCTACTCATCCTTTTGCTGAGCCTCTGTTACGCGACCGGATTAGATTGCGTCCGTCACCTACTGATGACTTACTGTCACCGCCTCGCTGGCCCATAGAGGCTTGTGGGACGTTTATCAGGGCTGTTTGCAAAGCTGCAGACATTTTGAGGATGCAGCCACCCTCAGTCTCTAGGCCTTCGGAGCCATTTCTGGATCTTCCCCACCAGAGCTCGGGGAACATTTGCGGAGTCATTATTTGACATCCTTCTCGGGGCGCGGACAAGGCCCTTTTCAGAGGACCCTGTGGATCATGCTGTAGCCCATCGCCCAGCTCCCGGGGACCCTGCCTGTTTGACCCTCCATCCTGTGGCTGGTGGATTTGTGATTCAGGCAGCTCTCTCCACCACTCCTGTTCCGTTGCATCCTCCCACTCGGGAGTCTCGGTGGTTGGAGTCATGTGTCAGAGATGTGTTTACCTGAGCCAGCGAGGGTATCCGGTCCTTAAACACATTGTGTGTGTTTGCTCGGGCTACATTTGCCCTTTGGGACTCTATTGGGCATTTCCTCTCCTCCTTGCCGGAGAACTCTTGTGACAATCTGGCCCGCATATTCTGTGATGGCCATGATATGGCGCAATTTTCGATTCGGTCTGCCATGGACACCACTGACTCTGTGGGTTGGACTATGGCCAGGTCACTTGTCATGTACCGCCATGCATGGTTCCGCGATGTCGTTTTCCCAGAGCATGTCCAGGAGCGGCTTAGAGATCTACGATTTGATGGGGTTACTCTTTTTGATGCCCATGCTGATTCGGCGGTCACACGCCTCATTTCTATGTTTGATGGTTTTCCAAGGTTTTAATCCTCGTGGAGGATTTTTGGTTTTGTGACGGTGCTGTCACTTTCTTCTGTTATCTGTTACAGCTGTTCTGAGCTGTGTGGCTGTTCAGCTGAGTTATTTCCTTATTCTAGTACAGCTGGTTTAGCTGTGTTTACCTTTCTTTTGAGCCTCTGACCACGAGCTTGTCTCAAGAGGAACCCTTTCTTTTGTAGGGTTGTGCCTTACCCTATGTGGCGTATTTGTTGGCAGTTATATTGCTACCCTTCCATACCCGGAAAGTTTTGCTGCAAGTTGACTCTTCCGACTGTTGTAGGATGTCTCCTCTGGTGAGATCCATCGGGTTGGTCTTTCTCCGGGGGATACAATGGGTAGTCTACAGTTGGGCCGTAGTACATTCACACCTCAGTAGGGTATGCTTCCCTGCTGTTTGGTTGGGATTTTGTCATGCCGGTTTTTTCCTGGCGTGTTCTTGCAGACTCACTGTGTCTGTCTTGCCGGTCTACGGGTGGACCTGCGCCCATGAGAGACAGGTCCCTCTGGTCCGTTCTGGAACAGTCTCTTCAGTATTCTGTGAATACTCGCCTTATTGGTGCACACAGTTTGTGCTCTACATTCTTTCTTGTGGCTCAAGCACTGTCAGGGGTTCTTGCCTATGGTGAGGGAAGTTCATGCCGGCTCAGTCTCGGCCGTGTGTTGCCTCCTAACCCACTTCCCTAGCGGCGTCTCTGGACCCTTGCCTCTTGCAGGACAGGGGGTTCGGTTTTTCCCGCTCCTGCCCTGTGCATATTTCTTAATGGCACCTGTCTATATCTTTCTGCCACTGGATCTGTGCTCCACCCCAGCTGTTTCTCCGGGTGTGGGTTCTTACTCATATTTGTAGCACTGGTGGTAAACTCCCCACCAGCTGTTTTTCTGAGCGTGAATTCTTACTCCCATTTCTGGCACCGTTGCTTCTTTAGGTAGCATTACTGTGCATATCTTCTTCTTGGCATTCTCCTTGTTGGTAGACGGTGTCAGTCTATGACGATGTGTGCTTCTGGTGACGGGCTTCTGTCTGTGCCTTTTCTCAATCCCTTACTGACAGTCTTGTGGTCTAGGTTACCGCCTGCCTCGCGGAAGACCAGGTTTCTTCCCTCTCGGGGTACTGTTGTTTTTTTCTGCATTCTTTGACTGTTCTGCCTCACACCGCTACAGTGGTACCAATTGAGCGACTCCCCTGGTTAGGGTTTTATCCCTTCACGTATTTGTGGCAACATTCCTGTCTCTTTTTAGATTCTACACGGGGTACTCTAATACTAGGTTCTTGTTGCCCTAGTACCTGGCCTTCCTACTCACTCTCTCCTCCGGGATAGAGTCCCCCAATGTGTTCCTGGTTTGCATGTTGTCCCCTCATGGTGGTACCTTTTGGTACCTTTGGCTGCATGCCTACCTACTGAGATTTTGCTCCCTGGTGACTCTTTTGTCTCTGTTGACAATAGCCTCTGGGTTCGGCCCTGCCACTGTTGTCGCATGTCCTAGGGGGTACACAATTCATATGTTTTTTCTTACACACACGGGCCTCCTGTTGCGGCTCCAGTTCTTGGCCAGACAGTCTTCGGACTGTCCCCTGTATCGTTTTGGCATCCGCTGTGGTATATGCTCTACCGTTGTCATGTTCCTTATGGAGTTTTCTGGGTCTAATGTCAGTTGCTCTGACATTGCTGTTCCCACCGTGTTTCGTCCAGCCTTTTGACAAATATGTTCTCCTGGGACTTGGTGGTTTTTTCGCGGACCCTCCTCCTCTGGGGTATGGTTTTGGTATCTATTCTAAGGGAAGGAATCTGCGGCTAGATGTCTCTATCAGATGGAAGAATTACTTACCTTTGGTAACAATATATCTGGTAGAGACAGTCTAGTGGCAGATTCCACACCCACCTATCCTCCCCGCTCTGCGAAAGCCTCTTCATATGGTGTTTTTCCACCTAGCCCCACCTTTTTTGGTGACCTTGGTCTTTCGGAGGTGTGCGCTCGTACCTCACACTGGTGTAGGGTGTGTTCTGCGTGGGGCCCTTCGGCCTCCCCTCTGTCCTAGTGTTTGGTTGGTGGCGTGTTCTCACAACTTCCATTTGGCGCAGGGTGTGTTGTTCGGTTTTCGAGCCATTTGGCTCGCCACTCCGTCCACGTTTTTAGATGGTTGAAGTCTATACTTTTCACTGTCTTTTCATGTTGCTCCACCTTTGTGGTGTTATTCTGTTTTTAATTTCGACCCAACGTCCACACTGTGCCTCCATCTTTCTATGGCAGTCGATTGGGTTAGTTTCTCTTTGGTGGTACAGTCATTCAATCCCTGGAGGGAGTATGTAGTGAACTTTCTGTTGGTTATTCACTTCTACTCACTTGTTTTGCAACATGGTGCTTCAATATGGTGGTTCTTTTCATTTCCCTCCTATGGTGACAAGCTGTGTCTGGCTTGTCCTATCTTTTGTGCCGCGGCTGTTACACCCTCGAGGTGCGCACGGCTTGACAATTAGTTGGGCCCATTCTTGCAGCAAGTGCTCTGTGAGCTCCCTTTAGTCCCAACGGGTACTGGGTGCTTTTTCAACTTCATACTGTTTCTCGTTTTTATGTTACTTATCGTTGTTTTTTTTACAATTTTGCTCTTTTTTAACACACACTGTTCCTATGCTATCGCAGTTTTTGCATGGCTTCGTGTTGCGGTGCGGAAAAGTTTCCTGTAGAAAACTTATGTCAGCATGCCGGGAGGTTCATATATGGCTCCATTGATGTCACTTCCGTGGAGGACGTCAGGACGGAGCTGGGCGACACCGCCTCCCGGCTTGCAGAGGTATTACTGGAGAAAAAGGATTTTCCAGATCCAGTCTGACGCCTGGGGAGGTATTCTAAGTTAGGCAATCTGCAGCTAGACTGTGTCTCTACAAGATATATTGTTACGGAAGTTAAGTAACTCTTCTGCCTAGTATAGAAACATATCTGTTTATTGGGGCATTTCCCAAGAGGCTCTGAAAGGCTTGAGGTTCATTTTGTGTCAGCGAGAGCCTGATACCATTAAGTCCTACTAGCCTTTCTGAGGAAACTGCCTATTGGGAAATCTAAGTCTACCGTTGATGCTGTAATTTAAACTCAAGTGTTTGAATCCGTCTTTTCTGACATATGTCCATCTCTTCCTCTCTGAACTTCTCTTGCACCACAATCTACTCTCCTCTCCACTTTACCCTCTACAACCTTTTTGTCTTCCACTTTGATTTCATCTTCTCCCACTAACTGTCACCTCTTTTCATGCACTCTGTCTCCGTTCTTTATCTTTTGGCCTTCCGCTATTGTACCTTTGTAACACATCCCCTCTATTCATTGCTTTCACTTTTACTCTTGCCACTTCTGTCCTTTCTTCCTCCTTTTTCATTTTTCTATTTTATCCTTCAATATCCTCCTCATCTCCTCTTCCCTATATTCCCTTCTCCTATCCATTCGCTCTGTTCCCCGTTCCCAATTTACTGCTGATTTTCTATTTCTCCCCTGATCAATTTGTTACTAATTTGTCTCTTTTCTGCATCCTGTCCCCATTTCCCAATTTCTAAACTCCACCTTCTACCTTTCCTTCTCTTCTTCCTAATTCCCTTCCTACTTATTCATTCCCTTCTTTTCTCCCTTTGTGTTTCTCCATTCTTTCTTCTCTCCCATCTTTTTCTTCCCACTTCTAACTTCCATTTTTTTTGTTCATTTTACATATTCCGTTCTTGCTCCCCCTCTTCCGCCCCACCCACGTTTGTCTGTCTTTGTTCCTTTCCTCTCATGTTACCTGGGTCCCTTCTCTCTTTCTCCTTTCCTCCTCCTTCCCCTTTCTCTCCATTCCCTTTCTGTCCATTCTCCTTCCTTCTCATTTCCTCTTTTCCACTTATTTTCCCTCATTTCATCCTTGTCATTGTTCCCTTTCTTTCCCTCATTCCTCTTTCTTTCATTTCCTCTCCCTTTCTACAACAATTTTCCATTCCTTCCACTCCACTTTGTTCCTTGTCCCCTTTCTTTCTTCTCTTCTTCCACCTCCTACACCATTGCCTCCTTTATTCCTTCATCTTCCCACTTATATCAACTTTTTGTCCTCCAGTGAAAGAAGACGCCCATCGACTGATTAAGAAGTTTTTCAAGACCCGAGCGAAGTGTGAGAGTGAGGAAGACTGGCAAGAGGTGCTAGTATCTGATGCCCAATAGATCAGCTTTGCCTGGGTTCATACTCTAGCCACATCATGTCCAGTGGACCGCAAGTCAGTTTGCTTTGGAAAGTGTTTGTGCCGGACTTCTTTCTGGACTCCGAAGATTTGGGGCCTCACGCTAGCCAGTGCCAGCAAGACAGGCAATCTAGTGGATAATGCCATTGTTGTTTCAACTTGTTGGCTCAACTGGATATGGTGAATGACAGTCACACCGAATGCTCCTCGGTCTTGAAGATCTGCTCTGGAGCTACGGTTAAAGGTAGTAATGCACCTTGTGAAGACGAGCCTCTTCGATGACAGCAACCATTTACAATATACAGATGTTACAGTGCTAGTAGTGGTAGTGCATCTTGTGAAGACCTGCCACCTGTGGCCACTGCTGGTGCTGGTGACACGTCATGTGAAGATCTTCTTCTTGCAGATTCTGTTATGCTAGTAGTGCGCCTTGTGAAGTCCTGCCTCCTAGGCCACTGCTTATTAAGACCTACTCCATTGCACCACTTCTACTGCAGTTTGTGAAGTCCTGCCCTACTAGTTCTGGGAGTGCACCTAGTGAAGCCCTGCCCTACCATGTATGGATACTGCACAGCTAGCTCTGGTAAGACATCTTGTTATGTCTCTTAAGTCATTGCGTCTCCCCACAGCAGCTACCCTTGGTACTGGTAATGGATGTTGTGAAGATCTACTTGCAGGGACCGCTGGAGGTGGCCATGTACAGACTTTGCAAAGCTGCGCTGGCATTACGCAGATCCTGGATCTTGTGAAAAGCCCCCCTACAGTCACAGTCCACCCTAGGCAGTGAACGGATACTGCTTCTTCTGAAGACTTGCTCTAGTGCCAGACAGTGCATAGATACTGTACTTTGTAACGAACCCTACTGCAGTCACAGCCCTTCCTTGGCAGTGCACTTTAGATTGGGAAGGAACGCAATTGGGAGTTCTTTTACAGCCTTGTCACCTCCTTAGTTCCCCAGATAGTCTTTTGTGGACTTGATACTTTAATGCTAGCTTTCCTTTACAAGCCTTAAGTTAAAAACTCTACTGGGGAGCCTAGTGCAAACCCCACAGCTCAGGGAGTCATCAATGTTCCTCTTTAGCAGGGGAGGAACCGATATTTCTGTTATAAATCTTCATTTTGAATGTCGGTCGTTTAGTGCCTGTTAGTATTTATTCTCAGGAAAGAGAATGTGTTGGTGTTGACATAGGAGCCAACCATCCATTGGTCATGTTCAAACTTCAGATGTGCTGTTTTCACAAAAATCACCATTCCGTGCCAGAGGTTTGTCATGGTTTGTATCTCCATATGGCTTGGAGATCATCATTAGCTGCCACCATACATTAATGTGCGTGAAACAAGAAGATATGGAATCAATAACACAATAAGGAAGTCTTTGTCATGAAAAATACTCAATAAAATGATATGTTCCCCTTTTTCCTCTCTTGTAATTTGACTTGATTTATTTGTCTGCTGAATGTCATCATGTTCGCCTGAGACATCCAGGCATTCCCAGTTCCTTGTGTAATCAGAGGAATTTGATTTTGGTTTGATTTTATTTCTTACGAAGCGCAATGGTTACCAGGAAATTTCATGACTGGAAGGGACAAAACCATCAAAGGAAGGAAAAGGGCAGCACATTAGACGTGGAGTCTAAGAGTTTTCAGCGCCCTTAAAAATGCGTTATGTGGCTCAATTGTTCTTAGTTGCAGTGGCAGTATATTGCATAGTTTAGTGCCCCATAGTCTGAGTCATTACCCGCTGGCATGATCATGTTTAGTTATGGCTACTGCAAGCCAGCGAAAGTCTGTTACAGAGACATGATCCTATTTTTGTAAATGGTAAATAACATGAACAGCTTCTTTCTGAATGCATTGCATTGCACCTTTGCTTAGGGGGAGGTTGAGAAGCTAACATGCAGACTGATATGTGATAATCAGGTCTTAAAGGTGAGCAAGTAGCTCTCACTGAAGCACTGGTGAGGTAGGACACATCTAAATATATACAGCATTTAAATAGTCACTGTAGACCCCCTTTACCTGTTAATTTGTGGAGAGCTCTTTTTAAAGCGAGTGATACCCAGGGATTTGTCCTTAGGAAGTGGTAGGGGAGCTATTCTCATACTCCTAAGTCAGGGAGAGTTCTTCCATTGCCGTTAGTTATTTCTAGCACCTCAGTTTTGGTAAAGTTACATTTCAGATACTTCGCTAGCATTGGAGTTCGCATACATTCACATGCTTGCATCATTTCACATCATCAGGCTGGAAATCCCTTGTAACCTTGAATAGCAGATAACTAAAATGGCTATAGCCCTCAACAAGAGCTTTTTAGTAGCACAACCACCTCTTTGAAACAACCCAAACTTTTGCCAGTGAGGTGGAAGTGCTAAGCGTTCCTACTCCCTGCCATAGCTCACGTTTATTTCACACGGTTTGTGTGAGAATTGAACCAGCCCTATCTCCAGCTTTCAGAGTACTGTAACTTGTTCTTGGGGTCATTTTGTAGAAAAGTAAAATTTGGGGGGTAAACTTCTCCTGTAACACCAATAGTAATCATGACGACATGAAAAAATCTAAATTTTCAAATCCTGCTCTACATGCGGACAGGAAGATCAAGCTACTTACCTTCGGTAAAGCCCTTTTTCAGCAGATTTGTTGTCACCTTTTGAATGTTCCCAAGGCGTCAGGCTGGATCCAGAAATTTTTCTGTAATACCTATGCACATCGGAGAGTAGCACCAACCGGTTCCACTCCGGAAATGACATGCGGAACCTAAATAGGTGCAAAAAACACAAGGGTCCGCTGCACTCCAAATGTGCTATGTTTTTACCGGGTATTTCAAAGAACGAAAGTTCATTTAGGGTGATCAGGATATTGTCCCTGCTGTCCAGGAGGGAAAAGAGTTGAACAAACAAAAAGAAACCATGTGAGCACAAGGTGGATAACCTGAGCACTCCTGCATGCTGACATACGTTGCTTTCAAGGCTGTCTGTGTCGCCAGACTCTGAGCCCAATAGCAAATTGGTTGTCACCAGTGTACAGACTCCTGGACTTGGGTTCTTAATGGATTTGAAGTCCAGTTCATAGAACAGGGATGATGGGGAGGGTCAGTAAGAAATCTGTGGTTAGATATTGTCTCTACCATAAAAAGTACTAACAAAGGTAGGCAACATATTCATCTGATAGAAACTTCTAACTGCTGATTCCTCACCTTTAGAATACATACTAGAGCAGGTCATATTAGGAGGTGGGTCTGTGAATCGTGTTAAACCAAAAGTTCCTACATGCACAAGTGGGCAAAATGCCCCTCTCCTTGAACCTGACAGTCCAGACAGTAGTGCTTCTTGAAAGTGTGGAGTAATGCCCACATAGTGGTCTGGCAGATGCTCAGGATAGGAACTCCACGCACCAACGCAGTGGTAGCAACCTTGGCCTTGGCGGAATGAGCTTGCAGTTCTTCTGGAGGGTGTTTTTTGGCCAATGTATAGCAGTTCCTGATGCAGAGCACGAACCAGCAGGAGATGGTTGTATGTGTATGACCTTACCTTTTTTTCTCTCCTTGTACCCCACATAGAGCTGATCATCTACCCAGTGTCCTCTGTTGCGATTGATGTAAAAGCTCAGGGCTCTTTTGGGGTCCAAGCAATGGGGGTCTCATCTCTTTTTTTAGAGGGGTGAGATGGAGGATAGAATGCCGTCAGAGTGATTGTTAGTCTTGTAATGCGTCAGTTTCAGCAAGAAGGATGCTTGCGACTGCAGAACTCTGGGAAGAAGAGAGCCTGAAATATGTGAGGACCAAGTTAAGGTCCCACTGTGGCCTGAGAAAAGGAGAGGGAGCAAACAAGTGTTACAGGTATTTTTTTAAACTCATCTCAGCCGTTGATTTAAACAATGAGGGCTGGCCCTGCAGCTGGAAAAAGTGCAAAAGAGCCAAAAGATAATACTCTAATCTTTGTTGGGTGAGGTACAAAACAAACATAACATAACACAACTTAGCCTGGAGGGAGTTAGTCTGGTGCGTACTACACCAAACCATAAATCTATTACACCAAAAGGCGTATGTAGTTTTTGTTGAGGGATACCTGGCTGCCAAGGTGACAGCAACCACCTCTGGAGGAAGGTCAAAGGTGTTCAGCTGTCGCTGTTCAATCTCCATGCATAAAGGTGGAGATTATGAAGGCCTAGGTGCAGAACCCACCCTTGTTGCTGCAACAGCAGGTCACCCTGGAGGGGCAGCCTGATTGAAGAACACCTGCTCAAGCTCAGAAACTCTGAGTGCATACTCTCCATGCCCAATACAGGGCCACTGGGATGGCTTGCAGTCGGTCGGTCCTGATCGTCCTCAGAACTTAGGGCAGAGGAAGTATCGGCAGGGAGGCATACAGAAGTCCCAAGTTCCACTCTAGGCGGAACCTGTCTCATAGCGAGAGACACTTTGGAAACTCCAATGCACAGCATTCTCTGTGGTGGCGAATAGATGGAGCCAAGGTTCTCCCCCATCAGTGAAGAGACCATGCGCCACCTCCATGTGTAACTGCAACTCTTAATACACTAGGTATCGCCTGCTGAGTTTGTCTACCCTGGCATTCAAAGAACCTGCTAGGTGATTCACCTACAGGAAAACCCCTCCATGGTCTAGCAATTTCCAGAGGTGTTATGTCTCCTGGCATTAGGCCCCTGGCCCCACTTTGCCCTGTGTGTAGCAATACCACATCGCGGTGGTGTTGTCCGTGAGCACCTATATCATCCTTGCCTTAAAGGGAATAAGGAAGGATTTTATTGCCAAATGGATGGCCCAGAGCTCTGAGACTTTGATAAGGAGCCGGGTCTCTGCTGGAGACCTCTGACCTCGACCTCTCCCAGGCCACCCCAAAACAGAAGGGATTCATCAATCTCCCCTGTCAGCTCTAGAAGGGTTAGGGAGTGGGGTCTGTCGCTGTCACAGTCCAATAACCACCAATGCAGATTAGTCGTGGTCTTCTCCAAAATCTAGATGTGGTCGATGAAGTCTCTTTGATTTTGGGCTCTATGAGACTTCAGATCCCATGGCAGAGTCTGCATATGCCACCTCACATGCTTGACCAGCAGGATGCAGGAACCCATCATGCCCAGCAGCCTCAGAGTTGACATCACTGAGCTCCAGGACAGAGGCTAAAAGATGGGGGATCATAGCCTGAATGTCCTGGACTCTCAAGGAGAAAGTCACAATACTGAACCGTGTCCAAAATGGCTCTGATGAAGGGGAGTGTCTGGGAAGGAGTAGGGCTTGACTTTGGCTCATTGACAGTGAACCCCAACAATGTCACGAGGAATTAGAAAACTGATATCCCGATCTCCAGACGTAGAGAGTGGCCACCACCACCTTTGTGAACACCAAAGGGGCACTGGTGAGGCTTAAAGGGAGCAGTGCAAACTGAAAATGCTACTAGCCTTACCTTGAACCGCAGGTAATATCTATGGGACTGCAGGACAGGGATATGAAAATATGCATCCTGCAGGTCCAAGTATGCCATCAAGTCACCTAGGTCCATGGCAGATATGATCTGGGCTAGCATGAGCATTTTTAATTTTTCCATTTAGAGACCGAAGGTCCAATATAGGTCTGATACCCCTGTCAGTCTTTGGCATGAGGCAATAGTGAAAGGAATAACCTTCTCCTCTTTCAGAATCCGGTACCCTCTAGGGAGCACCCTTGGAGAGAAACACTTGCCCCTCTTGCAGCAAAATGTACAGGTGTGCTGATATTCACTGTGGTGTGGGAAATAGTTAACGGGGGAAAATGAAAAGGTGGGGATCGCTGTGTTGAACGATTTAGAAATCCAGTGGTTAGACGTGATGGATCAACACCAGAGAGGAAATTAAGGCACTAGCCCCCCCTCCTGCCCAACACTGGATGGGGATGTGACACTAAGGGCAAACTAATGTGCTTGGGTGGCTGTTGCAACCAGGGAAGAGGGTTGCGAGCCCCTGTTGGCCTGCACGCTGGCCTTCTGGAATACCCTCTGAACCTTTTGAATTAGTATGGAAACTGGTTGGCAGGGATCAGCAGACCCAAGGAGGGCACCATGGTATTATTTTCTTTACAGTCCTCCAGTGCAGAGCCTACTTCATCTCCAAAAAGACCAGACCCATCTAAGTCTATGATCTTGCTTACATTATGTTTCTTTCTGGTAAATGGTATGTGTTACTCACTTTGTATTACTTTCAACAGTGTTGTGATGACAGAGTTTTTTTGGTTTGCTTATCGTCTTCAAATAAAAATTCTATGGTAAAAAAAGGCACAATCCATGAAGTAGGCCTGTAAATCCCAGAAAAACCAGTCGAGAGCATACACATATGTCAATAAAGTGCAACACTTGTGTCAAATGCCCTTCCTATTTGGACCTAGATCAGCTGGGATAACTTATTTGCCCACTGGCCTCTTGCAAATCCATCTAAAAGGCCTCTGTGTAGTGAGGAGAGAGAAACCCACCACCAGCATTTCTATCTATCCTATACCTGAATCAGCTAAAAACATAATGGAGCTCCTGCTGGCGTGAATGCCCTATCAGAGGCCCCAGGTCAGAGTCTGGATGTCTGCCATCCAGCTGAGCTTTTGTAATTTCATAGTGTGACAACGTTTGAGATAGAGCTGAAGCTGGATTATTATCTCTATCAGTCAAGCATCCTCTTCCAGCATTTGCACCGGCGTCCACATGGAAAACTCCATCACATATCTTTGAGCTAGAGTGGTAGCCTGTACCAGTGTCTGTATGGGACCTGAAGCAAGCCCCAAGGGGTCAGATTGCACTAAGGACAGCTACGCTAATGGTAACAAGACTGAACACCCCTGCGGTTACTTGTGGCCCAAAGGCATGCCAGAGGGAACCGTAATCATGCCAAAAATCTGCAGCATAGGCTCCTTGAAGGCTTCAATCTGCTGGAGCATTCCAAAGGCCTGTGAAACTTGGGGCACACAAGCATCAGCTGAATAACTGGCTCTGCAACCGGAGATCTTGAAGGTGAACTACTCATATCATGACAACCCTTGCACCTTCTCTTTGGGTTCAGTTTAGTGGGATGGGGTCACGTCCTGCTTCACTTTAATGTGTTTGTGCTTGGACTTCACACAAACAGCCTCAGGACAGAGACTGAGCCTGGAACCTGGACTTGCACAAATGCCGGTACTTCTTTTGATTGACAGCATAAAACATCACCCTAAAGATCACCTTTGGGTTCATGAGTGCACATTTCTTGCACGACTTTGAGTTGTGACCCAAGCCCAGATACCAGAGACACAGTTTATGCGGGTTCTGTTTTCCTCACTTGCTGCATTGCTTGTAGCCTGTGGTTTTGGGCGAGGACATCACTACCTATTACACTGGAACTCCGAAGACAGACAAAATAGCCAGCAGAACTCTGGATCTGCTTCGGAAGACGCTGAAAGAAAGAGACCAAGATCAGTGTGTAGGACTGGTGCTTGTATGCGGGGTCTGCTCTGTCCAATACTGAGCCAATGCCGAGCCACACCGCACCACCTACTTGTGCTTGGGAGCACTGCTAAACATTTTCCGGATCCAATCTGGCACTAGGGAGTATTTTAAGGTGAGAAATCTGCAGTTAGAAGTTTCTATAAGAAATATAAATATATGAGAACGTGGGAAGGTTGCATGTGAATGTATGAAATATAGGTATATATTATACTGTTCTTACACTTGTGGTTCAAAATCTGAGATATGGTGGACTCCAGCGGCAGTAGGAGCACTTGTAACTTAAACCTCATTGGCTGAAGTTTGGATTTTTTCAAATGAGGTGGGTGTAGTGCCAAAGAAACACTGTTGTTGAATCCTGTGGCCATTTTTACACTCTTTACTGCTATTTAAAGATGCAGAGGATTCCTATCCGGACGACTGGGAGTGATTCAAGCATGTGAATATATGAAAGATGCCAATGCTGAATAACTTGAGTTACAGGTAAGTAGCCATGGGTCAGATAAAAAGGACACTGATCACAGTGTGCGACCAGTAAATACTTTTCTTAACAGATCTACGTACAGATAAGTCGGTTTAGAAAATTCAGATCAGGAATAGGTCACAATCCAACCTACCTCATCAATTTTCATTAAGTAAGTTGCAAATTATAACCCAGTCCAACTGGAGACCATTGCAGTTATTTTTTTGTTTTAATTTAAGACTGATAATTGGTAATGGTCCATACTCCCCAATAAACTTTACTTTAAATTCACAAAGGGGAAGGGGCCTCAAGAGGATCCCTTCCCTTTTAAAAATGGGTTACGACTCCAACTCGGGGTCGGTAACTAATATAGGAATCACTATGTTCGAGGCATTTGAACTGCAGATTGTACACTATGCACAGATCGCCACCTAGTGTTGGGCCCGGATGTTTGCAGTTTGTTGTTGTCCTGAAAAGTTCTTTGGAAGTCACGAGTTAGGTGACTCCTCCTTTGGACCACATTGCGCATGGGCATCGGCTCCATCCCCAGACTGTTTTTTTCCGCCATCGGGCCCGGATTTGTTTCCTGCGCTCTGTTTTGGAACCGAATTTCCTTCGGCGCGCAATCCTCACCCAGTTCGACTGTATTGTTTTGATTGCGCTTCACATCGACGCAATTCGCCACCACTTCGAAGTCTTTGATTCCGGTCGTCGACGAAGGCCTTCGGGCCTACCTAGGCCTCACTTTTAGGCTCATGGAAAGGACGCCATTCAAAAAGTGTCCTCAATGTGGAAGTTTCCCCACACTGACCGACATGAGGTGTGCAACCATTGCCTCTCACCGAAGCACGAGGCCAAAGACTGTTCGGCGTGTGCCTCATTCCGCTCCAAGAAGACCATTCGGGACAGACAAGCCGAAGAACTATGGCTCGCTCGTCAGCTTCGATCCCCGACGACATCTTCGAAGAAGGTGTCGATGTGCCAGAACACCAGCACGCTGAGGACAGTGTTGGATCCTCCGATGCCGAAGATTCCGACGTCGAGGAAGTCACTCCAGCTCAATGAGTCGTAAGTAAGACCGTCAACCCCACCCCTTCCTCGACACCCTCAAAAAAGGCTTCGGTCACACTCTCACCTTCGGGCTCGGGTGCACACCGAGAGACTGCTTCCACCTTCGGGCCCGGCAAAGAAGCCCATTAAGCCTTCAGGCGGCTCGAGCCAGCCTATTTCCGGTGCCGACCCAGTACCGACACCGAAGAAAAAGCCATCTTCCTCTTCCACGTCGACCATTGCTTCGACACCCAAGCACACGGCGCCGAAGACTGGCAGCGGTTCATTAATGCTGAAACCACACTCAGAACCGAGTAAAAAATCAACCAAAGCTCCAGATTCACACGCATCGGAGCCGAAAAAACCCTCTGAACCGAAAAAACAGGTTCCCCTAAAGGGCACACTAAGCCAGCTACCGACTCAGTGCCTAAAAAACCTACGGAGCCGAAAATGTAGACGCCAAAGGATCTGCCCTGCTCACAGGAACTTTTTACATCGGATCCACAGCAAAAAACTCTTGTTAAGGATCCTAAAACTGGACAGTTGAGTCTCAGCTCCAAGAAGAGACCACTTGAGGCGCCAGCACCTCCTCCCCCTGCAAAGAAGGGACATTGCAACCTCTCCATGAAGGGTCCCTTCTCCACCACCTCCCCATACTGTTCCTCCTCCTACACCACCTCCACCATATCATTCACCTACACCATCTCCTAATCCAGACGATGATGTACACACAGATTCTGATTATGAAGGTGGTGGTGCACATTACCCAGCACAGCATCCATGGGATGATTACAACACCCCTGATGTGTCTTACGTACCACAAGATGATGTATACCCTTCCAGACCTTCCCCACCAGAGGACACCCTAGGTTTTAACCTACTAGTCCAAAGGGCTGCACAATATCATGGGGTGGACTTACACACCGATGCAGTGGAGGAAGACTTCCTATTAGACACTTTTGACAACACACAAAGGTCTACTGCCATTCTACCAATGCTTAAGGGCGTCATCAAGCACGCAACAGAGGTTTTAAAAGACCCAGTCAGAGCTAGGGTACTCAATCCTCGCATTGAGAAAAAATATAAAGCTGCCCCTGTAGACCCAGTTTACATTAAAGGCCCAGCACAATTAGATTCTTTAGTGGTGTCCAATGCACGTATACGTGCTAATTCCCAAACAGGTGAAGACTCTCCACCAGACAAAGAATCTAAGCTCCTTGACGCCTCCGGCAAAAGAACTGCGGCACAAGCAGCTAACATCTGGCGCATTGCCAACACCCAAGCGTTGCTGGCAAGATATGACAGCGCACATTATGATGAACTAGAGTCCATAATGCAGCACCTACCAGACAAATATAAAAACAGAGCTAACGAACTCATACAAGAAGGTAAAAACATTACTAATACCTCCATTTGCTGTGCCCTGGACGCCGCAGATACTGCCTCAAGGGCAATCAATACCAGCACCTTACTTCATAGACCTGCCTGGCTACGTATTTCAGGTTTTAAACCGGAGGTACAAAACTCCATCCTTAATCAGCCATTTGATGAGACACATCTATTTGGTCCAAATGTTGACGTGTCTTTAGAAAAAATGAAAAAAGACACTGACACAGCAAAATCTATGGGATCCTTGCAGCAGCAAGCTCCCAGACGTTCTTTTCGTCGCTCATCATACAGAGGCAACACAAGAGGCTACTCCTCAGAAAGTTCCTCCTCTTCCTACAAAACCCCTAGCCAATTCACATTCACTAAGGGCAACTTAAGAGGGGGTTACAGGGGTAACAACAACAAAGGCAGAGGCAAAAACACCTCCTGCTCTACCTCTACCCCTGCCCAATGACTTTCCTCCCCTTCCCCTCCAACATTCCACTCCTGTGGGGAGAAGATTCCAACAATTCCTGCCTGCCTGGATCAACATCACATCAGACAGGTGGCTGCAACAAATTATTCAGACAGTATCACTGTTCAAGCAGGAAGTAGTATCTCTGCTAGAAAAAAGTGTAATAGAGCTAGTTCCTCTGCACCAGCAAAACAAGGGGGTTTACTCTCTATGCTTTCTAATTCCAAAGAAGGACGGCTCTCTAAGGCCTTTTTTAGACCTCAGTGTAGAGATGTCTCATTTGGAATGTTAATGTGTTGCCTAGCAGCTCAGAGTGTTATGATTATGAAATGAGTTTACAAATGTTAGAAACAGGATTTTCGACAAAAGTCAATGTGGTTCTTGAAAGACATAAATTTTTCTGTAGAATACAAAAGATGGATGAGGATATTGCATCTTATGTTGCTGCTTTAAGAGGATTATCATTGACTTGCCAATTTGGGGCTCTGACAGATTCACTTATACGTGATCAAATTGTCAGATGTACTAATAACAAAAGAGTATGTGAGAAGTTACTTATAAAAGATTCAGGATTGGATGAAGCTATACAAATAGCAAAGGGTTTAGAACATACTGATAAGTGGATAAAAGAAATGGATAAGTGTTCTAATTCTCTTGTTAATAAGGATGAAGGAGTGAAAGTTTCAATTTCTAAAGATTCAGAAGTTCATGCCAATGTTGATGGAACTAAAATAGTTAAGCAAGTTCCAAGTTAAACCTGATAATACATTTTCTGATAAGAGCAAAGAATTTCATCAATCTGCTAATGCTAAGTTTACAACTTTTCGACCCATCAAGTGTTATTGTTGTGGTGCCCCTGGTCACATAGCTTCCAGTGTCAAGTGTACTGCTAGAAATGCAATTTGTAGAACATGTGGAATGAAAGGTCATCTTTCTAAAGTTTGTAGGACTAAGATGCCTTCTGTTCATCAAATAGATGATTCATGTGAAGATGTTCATGACTTTATTCCTTCTATTGATAATATTGTAGCTTATCAAGTAAACATGCAGGTTGAGGAAGCTTTTGTTGGAAATGTTGATGTTACTGGTATTCCTACAGAAAGTACAGACCAGCTTGAAAACCTCATTACGTCATCAAATTTGATTCTGTGGGTGTAAAAATGCTAATTGATTCCGGAAGTTTATATACTTTGATGTCAAAAGAAATGTACGTCAAATCTTGGGGTGCGTTAGCGGATAACGAAAACTGGGATCCATCTGATATCAGAGCTGTCGGTTATGGTGTGAAAAGCATTGATATCTTGGGTTTAAAGTGGATGGTAATTGAATTTGAGAACAAAAAAGTTTATGGTCGTGTTTATTTGACTAAGCAAGGGTCAAATTTGTTGGGGTGGCGTCACCAAAAAGATTTAGGTATAGTTTTAAATCCTAATGCCACCAAACCAGTACAATCTGTATTTTTAGTTAATGATGATAACTATGACTCGTTGATTATGGAGAAATACTCTGAGGTGTTCAGTGATGACTTAGGAAAGCTCAAGAATTTTTCTCACAAGATTATTCTTAAGAGTAATGCTACTCCTGTAGTTCACAAAGTAAGATCTGTGCCTCATCTTATGAAAGGTCCTTTGCAAGAAGAACTTGATAAGTTATTGAAGTTGGGTATAATTGAGCCTATTAAGGCTTCTGAGTGGTTGGCTCCCATTGTCGCCGCTCCTAAGGATGGGGGGAAGAAAATTCGTTTATGCATTGACCTTCGTGACTTAAACAAAAATATATGGGTTGATCATCAACCTCTACCAAATATTTCAGAAATGTTGACAGCAATTGGTGGGGGTAGTGTTTTTAGTGTCATTGACATGTCGTCAGCATATTACCAGATTGATCTCAACGAGGAAGCTAGACATTTAAGATCATTTGTAACACCGCTGGTGGCTTTTCGTTACCGTAGGATGCCCTTTGAGTTAGCTTCTGCCTCGGCGGTGTTCCAAAGAGTTATGGGAAAAGTTCTTCATGGGATTGATGATGTACTTTGTTTCCAAGATGATGTACTAATTGTTGGAAGAGATTATGGTCATCATGATCAAGTGATGGAGAGTGTTTTGTGTCGTATGCGTGAGCGTGGGTTAACAATCAAGAAAGAGAAGTGTCAACTGAGGAAGGATTTGGTTAGTTACTTAGGTCATGAAATTTCTAAAGAAGGTATCAGGCCTAAAAAAAGTATTGTTTCTGCCATCAAAGATGCTCCTACCCCTACTAATTAAGATCAACTTAGAAGTTTCCTAGGTTTAGCAGAGTTTTGCTAAAAATTTGTGAGGAATTTTACTGATATTGTGGAACCTTTCGCGCAAATTGATGAAAACTGGTGTTGAGTTCGTATGGTGCAGTTCTTGTGAGAATGCATTTAAGGAAGTCAAAGTAGGTATATTGTCAGCACCCAGCCTAGGACACTTTGATGTTAAGGCCAGAGCGTATATTTTCTACAGATGCGAGTGCTGTGGGTAATGGAGCAGTTTTAACCCAAGTTTGTGGTGGAGAAGAAAGAATTATTGGGTTTGCCTCAAGAAGATTACAGGGTGCTGAGCGATCGTATTCTGTAATAGAAAAAGAAGCCTTAGCATGTCGTTGGGGTATTAAGCACTTTAAATATTTTTTGTGGGGTTTACCATTTAGACTCCGTACGGATCACAAACCCTTAATTCATTTGTTCAAGGGTGGTAAGGGTCTTGAAGGGAGCGTTACTCCAAGGATATCGAGGTGGATTTTGTCTGTGTTAGAATATAATTTTGAGGTGGAGTACATGAAAGGGTTGAAGAATGTGATAGCAGATTGTCTTTCAAGGATTCCCATTATGGTAACTGAAGTGGAGTCTGAGGTTGATGTTGAGGAAATAATGTATACTGAAGAGCAAGCTTTTAGCCTGGAACAATGGAATGCTGCGATGTTAGAAGATGATGTGTTGAAAAAGGTCATACATGCTACTTCTAACGGCTGGAATTGTGAACTGAATAATGATGTGCGCTTCAAAGGTTTCTTCAATGTTGTTGAAGAGTTAAGTGTGAGAGATGGAAAGTTGTGGAGGAGAGACAAGTTAGTACCACCTGAGAGTCTTAAATCTAAGATTGTTAATATGTCACATGAAGGTCACTTGGGAAGGAACATGACCAAACGTCGTGTGCGTCAATCATTTTGGTGGCCAGGTTTAGATAAGGAAGTTGAAGCGGTTGTCAAGGATTGTTATGCTTGTGCTGCTAGTGATGAGACCAAAGTTGGACGGCAATCTCCTCTTGCTCCTGTGAAATTTCCTGAACGTCCTTGGGAAAGGTTGGCAATAGACTTTATTGGTCCTATTTCCAGATTAGGGTCAAGTTGTAGATTTCTTATGGTTTTAGTTGATTACCATTCTAAGTGGTTTGTTGTTGAAACATCTGAGACTATTACAACGGAAAAAGTAATTAAATTTCTAGAAAAGGTTTTCCTAAATGAGGGATTTCCTAAAATGTTGGTGTCAGATAATGGTCCTCAGCTAGTTTCCAAAAGAATGGAGGAATTTCTTTGTAGTAAGGGTGTTAAGCATGAAAAAGTTGCCTTGTTTAGACCGCAGGCGAATGGTATAGTTGAAAGAATCAATCGTTTGATCATGGACAATATACAACTTTCTTTGTGCAATGGTTTATCTTGGTCTGAGGAGTTGAAAAAGTTAATGTGGTCTTCTAGAGTAACACCGCACTCCATGACTGGTATTTCACCTTTCATTGCTCTAAAAGGGAGGGAACCAGGGTTGAAGGAGATACCAGGGTGGTTGAAGGACAGAGATTGTGTGTGGGTGGATCGTGATGTGATTGGGAAGCAAGTTGCTAATAAACAAATTGTTGTTTCCAAACATTATGATTTCAAAAGGAGTCAAGATTCCTGATATCAAATCGGGTGATTGGGTGGTGGTAAAACGCGGTGGTACTGTTGCTAAAGGAGACAGTAAATTTTCTAAACCTATTCAAGTGAAGGAAGTAAAAAGGAATGTTGTAATTTTGTGTGATGGGTCAACTTGGAGTTTTGGAAATGTTGCTAAATGTTTCTCTCCCCAAATGGGTGGTGACTAAATTTTTCATTTATTGTCGTCTTTTTATTATCATTCATTGTATAAATGTTTTCTTCCAATTTTGTTTTCATTGTGTAAATAATTTTTTCCAATGATGTTTTTTTTTATTGTAGCATATGTGGGGGGAGGTGTGTAGAGATGCCTCATTTGGAATGTTAATGTGTTGCCTAGCAGCTCAGAGTGTTATGATTCGAAAGGATTGAACTGAGCTTTGAAGCAGGTTGTGGGTGAAGCTGGAGGTTCCTGTACAAGTCTACAAGAAACCTTTTATTTCTACTTACTTGCCTGGATTCATCTTTACACTCAGACCGCTAAACATTTACATACAGTCAGACCATTCTCACATGGTCACACTCCAGCAAGTCCTTCCTCTCTTGCCACAAGACGACTTTCTGGCTACTCTAGACCTCAAGGACGCATACTTCCACATTCCCATTCACAAAGCTCACAGGAAGTATCTCAGGTTTGTAATAGACGGGCAGCACTACCAATTCAAAGTACTCCCATTCGGAGTCACAACAGCACCAAGGGTGTTCACCAAGTGCTTGGCAGTGGTGGCAGCGCACCTACGAAGACAGCACATCCATGTCTTCCCGTACCTCGACGACTGGCTCATAAAAGCCAGCTCACACAATCAATGCGTAAAGCACACTTATGCCACCATCCAGCTGCTCCACAACTTGGGGTTCACAATAAACCACACCAAGTCTCATCTACAGCCATCAAAGTACAGCAGTACCTTGGTGCCACAATAAACACCTCAACAGCGCTAGTTTATCCCACTCCAGAAAGGATAGCCAGCCTGCTAACTCTCCTAACAAAGTTTCAGCTACAACACTCCCTCCCAACATGAGTGTTCATGCAACTTATAGGGATGATGGCCTCTTGCATCTTCATAGTACCCCATGCAAGACTTCAAATGCGTCCGCTACAAGAGTGCTTATCACGTCAATGGAACCAGGCTCAAGGTCACTTAACAGACCTAGTGTTGGTAGACGGTCGAACTCATCGCTCTCTGCAGTGGTGGAACACCAAAAACCTTTCCAAGGGACGACCGTTCCTAGAGCCAGTTCCTTAGATAATCTTGACTCCGGACGCATCGCTCTCCGGCTAGGGAGCACACCTACTGCAACACACCATGCAAGGCAGGTGGACACCGCAACAAAAGTTACTCCACATCAATCATCTGGAGTTACTAGCAGTATTCCTGGCACTAAAAGCTTTCCAGAAGCAAGTAGCAAACAAAGCTGTGTTAGTCCGCACAGACAACATGACAGCAATGTATTACATACAGAAGCAAGGAGGCATACACTCCCTGCAACTATCTCAACTAGTACAGGATATATGGAGGTGGGCCATACCTCAGAACATATTCCTTCTAGCCCAACATGTCCCAGGAGTACAAAATACTATAGCGGATCTGTTAAGTCGTCAAACACAACAGACCCATAAGTGGGAACTTCATATGCAAGTTCTCAAGCCATTCTTTCAGATGTGGGGACAAAATGCCCAAGCTTCGCCGCCAGATATCCACACCCACTGCCCAAAGGCAATGCGATATGGATGAATTGGTCAAACAGATTTGCGTACGCTTTTCCACCTCCACCACTCATGCCACTAGTAGTACTCAAACTACAGCAGCATTCTCTGACCCTCATCCTAGTTCCTCCTACGTGGGCCAGACAACCGTGGTACACCACACTGCTACAACTGCCCGTAGTACCTCACCAAAAATTGCACCTGTCTCCATACCTCTTAACACAGAACCATGGAGAGATCAGACACCCGGACCCAGCTCAGCTCAAACTTGCGATCTGGCTCCTGAAGTCCTAGAATTTGGGTATCTGAACCTTCCTCCAGACTCCATGAATGTCATTAAAGAAGCTAGACGTCCCACCACTAGGGCATGTTATGCAGCCAAGTGGAAACGATTTGTAATATATTGTCATAACAACAATATTATATTCTTAGTGTCGTCAAACTCTTCCACCCTCTGGCGGCTCCCGCGAGACCCACTCCGCTGCTGCTGGCAGTGGCGTATAAGTGCTTTTGCAGCGCCCTTTTCCTCACTCGAAGGGTGCTTCTGTACGTGCCTGCGGTGCCACTGGAGGGTTTTCCGGGAGGTGAGGGGGTCCTTACACGTCCTATGCTAGAGCAATGGAGAGAGGCGGATATCCAGACGTTGGGTGACCTCTTTAGAGACGGTGAGTTAGTGGCATATGAGACGCTTGTCTCTGAGGACGGGCTTCCCCCTGGGGGGTTCCTGCTACATCGCTCCATTGTAGCGAAGATGGCGTCCAGGTGGGGAAACGTAGCAACGGAGCCCGAACAGCATTTAACTATGCAGTACCTCCACATCATGGGGAGGGGCAAACATCTGGTCCGCTGGTTTTGAGTTGTTAAGGATCCACACGGGAACTAGTCTGGCCCCACTCAGGGGTAAATGGGAGCGTGACATGGGCAGGTTACTATCCGATAAGGAATGGGAAAGAATCCTTAAAAGTCCGGTACGCATTCCCAGGAATATGCGCTTCCGCCAGATACAACTTTATGTTGTTCATAGGGCCTACCTCACGCCCGAGCTAATCAACAAATACTTCCACCGCATAAACGCGTCCTGCCCCAGATGCGGTGAGGTGGGCGCGGGGCTCCTCCACCTTTTGTGGAGTTGCCCTAGGCTGGGCACCTACTGGAGTGAAATAGGTGAGCTGCTCCGGGAATGCACTGGTCGTATCATACCCTTTGACTGCCCGGAATACATTTTGCACCATTTCAGGCGGCCACCCAAAGACAAGGTGTCGTCCCGTTTTTTAGATCTGGGGATGGTGGTGGCTAAACGCCTCCTTGCGAGGCGCTTGAAGGCGCGTGACTCACCAAGCGTACAGGCGTGGACTTCCCCCTTTCAGGCATGGGCCCGGGCGGAGTGGACGGCCATATGTAGAGAGGGAACGGTCGGGCTACGAAAAGAACCAATGAAGGAGCGCTAGGAGCACATGCTTAACACATTGCAATTACCGGGTGGGGTCAGAGGTGTGGGAGCTGTAGAGAGTTAGGCGGCGCCCTCGGGGTCGGAGTGTATAGTGGGCTGTTCCCCTGTCTAAATAATCAGTTACATACTTTTTTTGACTCTTGGAGTCATGCAGGTTTCAGGTTCAGGCCCAGCTGTGGCTGGGGTGCGCGCGCACGCGGGGGCGGAAGGAGGGGGGGAGGCGTGAAAGGGACTAATATGTGTCTGTGGTTTTGCCGCTGTCGTTTTCTTCTTTTGCTTCTTTACAGTTGTTGTATAAAAGTCATCTTTGTGCACAAGTCCACGTGGGCAGGATCCACCCTAAACTCTGCTAATGCACTAAGCTTAGCGAGTGGACAGTCATGGACCAACTCGGGGGCGGCTCTCCCGGCACCCCACGCTCCCGCCAGCACTGGGCGGTTATCCTTTACTCATGACTGACTCCACCTGTGGCACTGTGTTCCTTAACTGTAGTAATACAATGTACATGGATGCTCATCTGCCATGCCCAGTTTGCTGAGTTGATACTGTTGAAATATCTATGCACTGTAATATCTCTAAAAATGCTAATAAACAGATTTGACAAAAAAAAACCACAATATTAATCCCTTAGATGTGGCTATTCAACACATCATAGGTTACTTACTGCATCTTCAAAGATGTACCATAGCCTATACGTCTATTAGACTACACCTTGCTGCAATAGCAGCTTATCTGCAAAACAGACAACATCTATCTCTGTTCAGAGTGCCTGCCATTAAAGCCTTTATGGAAGGCCTTAAAAGAATAATTCCTCCCAGAGTACCACCTTCACCTGTATGGAATTTAAACTTTGTTCTCACACGGCTAATGGGGCCTCCCTTCGAACCCCTACACAGATGTGAATTACAATTTTTAACATGGAAAGTTGCGTTCCTAGTAGCTATTACTTCTCTGCGCAGAGTTAGTGAACTACAAGCACTAACGATTCAAGAACCCTTTTTGCAAATGCAACAAAATAAGGTTGCTCTGCGTACTAATCCAAAATTCCTGCCTAAAGTCATTTCTCCATTCCATCTCAATCAATCTGCCCGTTTTCTTCTCGCAACCACAGTCAGTAGCAGAAAGAGCTCTTCACACATTAGATGTCAAAAGAGCATTACTATAGTACATAGAAAGGATACAACCCTTTCGTAAGACAAAACAACTTTGTGTCTTTCTCACCACCACACAAGGGTAATCCCATTTCAAAATCTGGGATAGCTAGATGGATTGTCAAATGCATACAGATTTGCTACCACAAAGCTAAACTTACGCTCTCTGTTCCTCCTAAAGCCCACTCTACCAGAAAGATAGGGGCTTCAATGGCATTTTTAGGGAACATTCCCCTAGATGACATCTGCAGAGCAGCTACATGGGCTACACCGCACACATTCACAAAACACTATTGTGTAGATGTGCAAACAAAACAACAAGCTAATGTGGGCCAGGCTGTTCTCAAAACATTATTCCAAACTACTGCAACAGATAGGGGTGGTCGCCGCTAAGAGTGGGTACTGCTATATAATCTATGCATAGTGTACAATCTGCAGCTCATATGCCTCGAACAGAAAATGCTACTTACCAGTAGGCATCTGTTCTTTGCATATAGAGCTGCAGAGTTGTACACGCCCACCCGCCTCCCTGGCTACCCTTGTCTGTTCCAGTATTATCTTAATTAGATGCAAATTGCACGGGCATCCTTCCTGTACTTGCAAAACTCCATCATTTCTCTAATGGCGAAAAACAATCTGGGGATGGAGACGATGCCCATGCGTAATGCGGTCCAAAGGAGGAGTCACCTAACTCGTGACTTACAAAGAAACTTTTCAGGACCACAACAAACTGCAAACATCCTAGCCCAACACTAGGTGGCGATCTATGCATAGTTTACAACTCTGCAGCTCTACATGCCAAGAACATATGCATAC
The DNA here is from genome assembly GCF_964263255.1 of Lissotriton vulgaris. Classification (NCBI taxonomy): domain Eukaryota; kingdom Metazoa; phylum Chordata; class Amphibia; order Caudata; family Salamandridae; genus Lissotriton; species Lissotriton vulgaris. The sequence continues at coordinate 607,584,015 of NC_141695.1, forward strand.
TGGTAAGTAGCATTTTCCTTCTAGACTAAGGGAAGCCTACAGCAGCCCATTATAGTGATTTCTTTATCAATTTTCAAATCCATTTTATGATTCTGATGGGGAAATTAGTTACAGATTACGAAATTAGGGTTGCAAAAAGCATTTTTGTGGTCGCAGACTCTGAATGGAAGCTTTTTAGATCACAAAAATGCTTTGTGCATCTGGTCCCAATTTCTTTTGTCCCATCCTTTAATGTAGTGTTTCCAAGCAAGTGCATAGGGGTTTTCACTGTTCCTACAGACTAAATATACAGTAGGATTCAACTTTTTCAGCAAAGGATAAGGCTTTACAATCATGTGATCTTATTATGCAGGGCAGTGGATGCATATAAACATTAAAGGCTAGGCAGACAAAGAAGATCCTTGTAGACCGTTAGAGAAACAGAGTTGTAGTGACCCAATTTCACAGACTGAGTATGCCCTCTTAGGAAAGATGATAATTTCTGGAGTAGTAGAAAAAAAGAAAAAAAAACAGAGGGAGAAGGAGGATAAACAAAACTAGGTCGGCCTCCAAATAAATGTAGCAAAAGATCAGGAACCCAGAGTGATGGATTCAGAGACCTAGTTGTGTGTTATAGTCACTGCATGAATAATGTCAGTGCATACCAGAAGAAGAAAGAAAAATTTATTTCTAGAGTCCCCTCACTCACCGGGGTTTCCCCACGGTGACATGCTTCATCATTGGGGCCATCCCAGTTCGCTACGAAAAGGGGCGTGCTGCGACTAGCGAACTACGCAGGAGCACTTTGTTTGTGAATAGACTATGTGTGGTGTAAAGTGATCTTTACACATCACTTTATACCACACATAGTCTATTCACAAATAAAGTGCTCCTGCGTAGTTCGCCAGTCGCAGCACGCCCCTTTTCGTAGAGAACTGGGATGGCCCCAATGATGAAGCATGTCACCGTGGGGAAACCCCGGTGAGTGAGGGGACTCTAGAAATAAATTTTTCTTTCTTCTTCTGGTATGCACTGACATTATTCATGCAGTGACCATAACACACAAACTAGGTCTCTGAATCCATCACTCTGGGTTCCTGATCTTTTGATAATTTCTGGAGAACAGCTTCTCCCATTCATGCCTCCTTTACTCACTGTAGGAGGAGTAGAAGGTCTACGTCAAAAGTAATGGAGAGATCCAAATACTGCTAAAAAATCTTTCGGAACCAGCTGACTCCTCAGGATGTTCAATGATTAGGAATCTGCAAATAGATAATCTCTATGAGAGATATCTGATGTAGACGTTGAGTCACAGATTCCTAACCTTTGAATAGATAACCAAGCAATACCTTGTATTGTATTGTATATAATATTTATAGAGCGCAACAAACACCCCACGGGTACCCTGGCGCTTCCATGAGGTGGGTCTGCAAGTCCGATGCAACCAAAAAGTCCTGCAGGACTGAACGGGCAAAATGCCCATCACAATGGACCTGTCTGTCCAGGCAGTAGTGTTCTCCTCAACTGGTTCTTCTTCATAGGGGTCCAGAGCCCCGTTCGAAAGGATGTCTTCGGTCGGCACCAGACGCGACATCGGATGACGCCAATTTAGCTCCGTGTCCGAGTAGGGTCGAACTACAGAGATGGTGCTGTTAAGGGGCATCTGTTGCGCCAGGGGCGTCTGCACTGGAGTGGTCAACGAGGAAGGTCTCTGAGTGCGAACCCACCAGTGTGGTTCCAGTAGGGGCACCTCCCGCCACCGTGGGGCCCAAAGGTGCTCCAGAGGGGCCAGGCTGCCCAAAAATGAGGCACATGGCCTCACTAAACTCCTTTAACTGGACGGGGGTCAAGCCGGCTCCGGAAAAGCGCGATGGGGGATCCAGATTCAGACCCTGCCGACTCACGGAGCCTGGAGTACCGACTCTTCCTCGTCTTGTCAGATAACTTCGACGGACGGGGAAGTCGAAGAGTGTTTGGACTTCTTCAACTTCTTGAGCTTGTGGAACTTACCAGACTTCCCTGAAAACTTTGGTCTCTGGACATCCCATGGGAACGGGACCTCGAGCACTGCTGAGTCTACCGATGTCGATTGGCGAGGAGTTTGAGGGATTGCTCCCTCAGCACCTTATGGTACAAGGGGCTGCAGTCCGCTCACACCTTGGTCATGTCCCAGCTCTGGAAACCACAAACACACCAAGCGGGTGTCGGCCACCAACATTTGCCTATGAGAGGCACCACATGGTTTGAAACCTGCAAATTTCTTAGTTGACATCCTCACATTTGGAGAAAAATCTCTGATAAAAGGTCGACAAGAAGTCAAAAAAAGACCCGTCAAAAGCTCAATCCAGATCAGTGCTATCTGGAACAGAAAGGAAAGTACAAATGGCAGCGCATCGAGGTTTCAGCTTTATAGGTACCGAGCACGTCACTTCCAGCATGGACGATGCTAATGTGGAACTAAACGCCAACACCTACTGGCACACAGGGGGTACTGACGAACATTTTACGTATCCAGTCGGATGTCTGGGGATAAGGTAAGGAATCTGCTGCTGGAATTCTCTATCAGATATTTGTCGCACCTTGCAGTAGGGCTCACTAGGCCTGCCATATGGGTGACTTACACATATTACAGAGGGAGGTTTGGGCTTTGCCATTCTTTTAAATGGCAAAGTAGAGTTAACAGTTTAAAACCACTTCCGGTCTGCAGTGGCACGTTTTCCCTTGCTCACAACCAGGGTGGCACAACCAGTGTTGCAGTCCCTTCACTAAATTGCAGGCCCTGTATGCCATGTAGTAGGGACTTGCAAGTAAGTTAGCTTATGCCAATTGGGTATGAACCAGTTGAACAAGCACACTTTATGGTCAGGGCACAGGTGCTGAGATCTGGATAACAGGCCTCAGTGCCTTCTGAGTCAAAAAAACAGCAGCATCAGTCCAAAACGTAGGGGATGGCCATACAAAAAGAGGCATTTTCTTACACAGACTAACTCTGGAAGAAGCTGGTATGTGTAAGGTGGACACAACACCTGAAGTTTACTCACCCTCTGAGCTGAGCTGAGCTGTTGGCAACAAGGAACGTGGAGCATCAAGGGAAAACTGTGCAGTGGCTCAAATGGAGTACACATCAGAAATGTCTACTAAATTCACATCCCACTGGGATATCAAAAAGGGTGCAGGGTAAACAAATGATGTAGTCCTGTCACAAAATGCATAACTGGTGATTTAAATAGGGAGGGCTGATCAGGAAAACAATGAAAATCCAACAGTTCTGGAAGATAACCTTTGACAGTGCCCTAAGCAAAACCTTGTTGGTTTAGAGAAAGAAGAAAGAGCAGGACATCAGCCAATTTGACCTTAAGGGGGTCAACCTGATGGGTGCTGCACCAAACCACAAATTTGTGCCACCGACGGTCATATATGAACTCTATGGATGGATGCCTGGCTGACAGAATAACATAAATAACCCCAGGGGAAGGTCAAAGGCATTCAGCTGTCCCCCTCTCAATCTCCATCGATGAAGGTGGAGTGTGTGCAGACCGGCATGGAGAACCCGACTCTGCTGCTGTAACAGTAGATACTCCCAGAGGGGCAGTCTTATTAGAGAACATATGCTCAAGCCCAGGAGTTCTGGATACCACATTCTCCATGCCCAGTCTGTAACCATTAGAGTGACTTGTGAACCGAGTACTTATCTAATCGGTGCTGACATTGCGCATTCTCAGCAGTTGATAAGAGATCGAGCCAAGTTTCTCACCAATCCCGTAAGAGACCTTGTGCCACCTCCACGTGTAACTGTTACTCGTGATCCGCAGGGCACCTGCGGCTGAGGTTGTCCGCTCTGGCATTCAGAAAGCCTGCAAGGTGGTTCACCACCCAGAGAATTCCTTGGTGGTCCAGCCATATCCAGAGGTGCAAGCCCCCACCTCCCACCCTTTGTTTGTTGCAGTACCACATGGTGGTGTTGTCGTCTGTGAGCACGTGTATCAGCCTCCCTTTGATGGATGGTAGGAATGCTTTAGAGCCATCAGCACCAGAAGGTTAATATGGAGCCCATATTCCACTGGGGACCAGAGGCCTCGTTAATGGCCACCCTAACCCAGGGGTGATTCATTGGTCACCACTGTTAGATCTAGGTGTAGAGAGGGGTCTGCCACTAATCCAATCGCAGTCCAGGAGTCACCACTACTAATCCTTTGGACTATCCTCTTAAATCTAGAGGTGGTTGGAGGGGTCCTCTTGATGTTTGGCATACTTGGATTTCAGATCCCACTGCAGAGCCTAGTGTATGCTCCTGGCCGGCTCGACCAGCAGGGTGCATGAAGCCATCAGTCCCAACAGCCTCTAAGTCAACCTCACTAAAATCCAGGACCGAGGCTGAATGATCAGGATCATAGAATTAAAGTCCTGGACTCTCTTTGCCAGAGGAAAGGCACGAAACCGAACTGTGTCCAGGATGGCTCAGATGAGGGGGTGTGTCTGGGAAAGAGTCTGTGTGACGTTGACACATTTCTAGTGAACCGCAAAGATGACATGATTTTCGCCGCAGTCTGGAGGTAGCTGACGGCTGCCTGCTGCGAACCTTCCCTCAACTGCCAGTCATTGAGATAGGAGAAAACTGACACCCCTGACCTTCAAAGGTGCGCTGTCACTGGCAAGGTGTCAAGCCCACTGGCCTCTTGCAAATTTTCATACCAGTTCTATCCTCTGTGTAGGGTTGAGTGAGCTGGTCATTTAGGTCACAGTTGTTATCTGAATCCATGCCAAAGAGTGAATGTAAGCAATGGTGCCTGCCCAATGGAGGATTCGGGACGGGCTATGGCACCTCGGTTGGATTTGGGCTGGCGTATCGCTGAAGAGGATATTTGGGACCGGCTCCCCGGGGAGCGAGGGAGGTCTCGGCTTCGAAGTGCCCGGATACAAGGCTCCAATGACTGCGAGAACAGGATAGGGACTGGGCCTTGGACTTGAAGCCAAATTAGGAACGGCCCCAATGCGACATCTTTTTGTGTTTGGCGACTTAGTTTCACCTCACATTCCATGATGGCCTTGGGATTCATCACCACTTAATCTCCGTAGGTATTGTATGTCTGTGGTGTCTGCAGTTAGACCGTGACTTCATCTGCTTGCTACAGTGCCAAACAGGGTTTAAAACCTGTTGTCTCAGGTGGTGGCATCCATTGCACAATGAAGAGAACATTACAAGTTTGCGTTGGAAAAACAATGAGGTAACAGTCTTTGAATGAAGAAGCAAGCACCGGATCCACGTCTAGTGGTGCGGAAAGAAAGGATCTGACCTCAGGATCCTGCAGGAGTGGTCCCTATATAAGCCCCATACATCACTTCCGGAGAACAGTGTCCGTGTGAGCTACTGCAGAAATATTTCCGAATCCAGTCTGACGCCTGAGGGATATTCAAAAGCGGAGGAATCTGCAGCTAGAAATCTCTATCAGAAAAATAATACACACCAGTAAAAGTAAACAACCAACTGCAGCAGTCTTGCAAAATGGTTCTACTGAAATAGGAGTTGCATTGTAACACAGGAGTGTGTGATTCCAATCCTACAATCCTCCATGCCAGTTCAATTTCAGGAAGACTAGATGCAGCCTTGTGCAGCCAGATGACTGTCAGAAGTCTTTCAGTACTTGCAATCATTCTGGTAAGGATGCAGTTTGTGTATTCTCCCTTGGCTGCCATCCACCCACCTCAGTGAAAGTGGACTCCATGGCAATCACACCAGACCCATCTAACACCTAGTATCAAGTTACTGAATTAGCAGTGTCTAACCCTCTCCCAGCTCCCATTTGGACCCATTTAATTATTTCTCCACTGCTGTCCTCGATTCTTCTGGCAATATGGCTGAGATACCCGCCACCCCCTCTCAACACAATCCCCAAGGATGGGAAGACGGAAACGGTTCTGAACTTTTGGAAGGCGGGAGGGAGTTACCCTCCCGGCCGTATTTATTAAAATATGAAACAAAATTAAAACGTTAAAATAACAGTTTCATATCATGTACAATTTCATTTACACATTACGATGTTCTTGGCTGACCTTAACACATCTCTAATACAAAGGTTCTCCTAGCCGATACTAAACATCCTGCAAATGCATTACTCAAAATTGAAATTGTACATCCTAACATTACGGGCCAACGGCAAGGTCGTAACCGGTGTCAGATCCCCAAACCAGAACTCCCCCATCACTTGTGAGGGGGGTCGCACAGAGGACTGTACCTCTGTGCCAACTTCCAATTTCCCTTGTCTTAGCGGGGGCCCCCTGTTAACTCGACGCCATCTTAGTGGTCGTCCGAGGACTCGTGTGAGGTGTCTAGAAGGTAGCGTAGACCCCCCTCCCACCCCACACAACTTACCACATCTGCCGTCGCAGATGTCCTGGCCCCGGGAAATTCCCAGGAGGGGCCCTAGCCCCTCCTCCCCAGGGAGGGGCCTATGGCCGCCTTCCCTTTCGGCGTCCCCATCCTTAGAGGGGACCGCCTCCCCGTTTGAGGGGTCAATGGCCGCCTCCCCCCGGGCGCTCCCATCCATAATGGGTGACGCCCCACCTCTAGGGATCTTCTAATTCCTGCTCACCGATCATGACCTTACCGCCCGACCAAAATAAATACGACAATCTAAGACTAAAGTGGAGAAAACAATTTATACTTAAGCAAATCAAAGTATAATCTCTACCGAGCATCCGGTGCAACTACTCGCTGAATAAAACATGCTGAAAAGGAAAAAATTATCAACTTTATTACACACCAAATTACCAACTTTTACTCAAGACCACCTGTAAGAAAAACAATATCACAACACTCGACTTTATTCCAACAAATCGCTGTCATCAGGGGCTGGTGGGTGGGTCAAAATTGGCTCTTCGTTCCGTCTCGAGCTCACGTGCAACGGGGAGGTGCAGCTTCAGAGCACAGGAACAAGAGGATGCTTCCTTGGCTTGTCGCTCCTTTTATCCTTCTTCGGGCAGGCGTGGACCCACCTCCAATCCGCCTCCAGGGCGTGGCTAGCGGTGTTGGTGTCTAGGACAACCCCCTCTTGGGCGGGAAAAGGCGCGCCCCGGCTACGCCGCTTCGGGCATACCAGCCGAGACTCGCCTCCCGCCCAAAATGGCTTCCCGGGGGGATCGGGGTACTCTACCATACGTTCGGGGGGACCGAGTGGTCGCCCCTTTCCAGTATCACAGCGACCCGGGTCCATGCCACAATTAGTTGTACACGAGCTGACGCTGATAAGTCGATCCACGTGGTGGTGTCGACACTTATGTGGAGGAGTCTTGGAATAACAGTGATTTTCTGGACGCTGATACGTCGATCCAGCGAGGAATTGCCGGCTGATTTTTTTCAGCTTTCACAGAGCTTTTCGTGACCCTGTGGATTTTTGTCATTGACCTGGATTAAGGCATGAAGCCATATCAGTAGCTGGCGTACCGACCAAATGAAAGGGAGATGCTGCACCCGGGTCGCTGTGTTACTTACCAGCACCAGATAAATCATTTCTTCCGATCGATCTCAAGATTATTGTATTTAACCCTGTCCTGAAGAGGCCAAAGAAGAAAAGGCTGAAACGTGGTGGTGTCGACACTTATGTGGAGGAGTCTTGGAATAACAGTGATTTTCTGGAACTGTGTTGTGTCACACTAGAGTCAGGCTAACCAGGGGAATAGCCATTTAGTGTAGCACCTTGTAGATTACCTCCGAGTGGTTCTCCTAGAAGTATAGGGGGGACACTTGTGTGAACACATTTTGTAGGGTTAGTGTTATTTGTTTCATCATCTGTTTCATTTTGGTTGTGGATTGTAATGTAAAAACACTTTTGTGATTAATGTCAACTGTTTCGCCGTGAATAGGCGTCATTGTCCTGTGTGTGTGATAGATTGATTTTGATACATTCGCTATGAACAATGATTTTTGCTGAGAGGGTAATTAAATGTGCTCTACTCGAGAAAAAGTGTTTAGTATTGTTTCCTTATATACCACTTTTTGATGGTATAAAAGCCACTACCTTTCCTGCCCGAGTTCTGAATTAGAACAAGAACAATTGTGTCGGTCATTACTGTGACACCAGATTGGACCAAGAGAGTGTAATGCCTGAAGCTCTTGAGCATGAGTATCTGTCCTCCAATCAGGCCCCAATTCGGGAGGACAGCAGGGCAGAGTTCACCACCCAAATCTACACAACCTACACATCCATGCATGGAGATTTGGTGGTGGCAATTAGCTGCTTTCCCTCTGCCACCAGAGGTGGTAGGTGTCATCCTTTCCGTCAGACATCCCTTCATGAAATCCATCGACACTGGGCCAACTTTGTAAGTTGGTGTGGTGCCTAGGACACTGACACATACTTTCTTTTGTTTGCTTTGACTTTAGCCCAGAAAAGTCATGAAGTGGACACTATAGAAGGTTATTTGTCAGATTTGTATTGCCTGTCCAGGTTAGTGGGACCAACGGTCTTTGTTCAAATCACTTGTTGTGATGAGATTTAATATAGGTTTGATAAGACAAGTGAGGGAAGGAGGGAGGGAGGATAGGTCACTAAGGTGGGAGGGAGTTAGTCGTCCTGGGATACTTGGGAGAGAGAGTTCAGATCTGTGATGATTGCTGTAATAAAGGTTCATAGACTATGATGTAAGGATGGATGTATTTGTAATTTCTGACATTTGTTAAAGCAATGCTGTAAACTGCAACTGATGTATGTTTAAGAAAAAGAATTAAAAAAAATATTGGTTTGATACACATGTTCCCTCGCAAACTGTGATTCCACAGTGGGACTTTAACTCAGTCTTGACATTCCTCATATGTATGTCTTTCAAGACTATACCTAGCTGTTCGCAATGTCTCCTGACCTGGAAGACTGTTTTCTTCATTACAATTACGTCAACTCATCATTTGAGTGAACTGCATGTACTGTCTGTGCAAGCGCCCTACACTGTGTATTTTCTGGTCAAATTAGGGCTGAAGAATCAGGCAGCCTTCTTACCAAAACCTGTGACTCCCTTCCACGATGAGCACTATCACCCTACCAACGTTTCTTGGTCCCCCTCACACCTCGAAAGAGGAAGAGAGGCTTCATCAATTGAACCCCAAAATAGCATCAAGCTTTTACATCGATCGTACTAAAGACCATCGAGTGGACTATGAACTTTTTGTTGGGTTCCAGGAGCATAGCAAGAGAAGGTTGTGCTGAAGAGGACCTTGCTAAGGTGGATTGGCCTCTGCATTGAGATCTGCTAGTGGCTAAGAAGACGCCCTGTAAGGTCTGACAGCCCATCCCACTATTACTGCATTGACGTGGGGGTTGACTATCCTTAAAATGCGTCAGAGTGCAGCATGGGTGTTGGTGCATACTTTTGTGAATCACTACTGACTTGACAACTCTGTTCCGCAAGACATTTGTTCTTTGTGCACTCCGCAGACCCCTCCATCTTGGGGAGATACTGCTCTGGTATCTATTCTAAGATGAGAAATATGTGATTAGAAGTATCAATCAGAAGAAGTTACTTATCTTTAGTACCTTGTCTAAGTGCATACTACTCCACTGCCCCCACTACCCTCTTCTGTGGAGCAGACTCTTTTTAACATCTAAAATAGTCTCAAGTTGGTGATCAGCACACTCTTGCCAATAATTATTTACACTCTGCGTCTGAGGGCACAGAATTTGAAAGACAAGAAATTTACCTCAGCAGGAAGGGGTGGCGCTTATTTGTGGCTTTGCTCCCTGACTTTTGGAACTATAGGGAGTCAGCGCGGAGCCACATGACTGCTTCAGAAATTTCCCAGATTAAGTCTGGAACCTGGAGATACTGTAAGGTGAGGTATCTCTGGTTATATGGAGTATCTACCAGAAGGATTATGTTACTCACTATGTAAGCATCTGTTCTTGGCATGTAGTGCTGCAGAATCACATGCTTTGCATAAGTCTGCCATCTAGTGTTGGGCTCGGATGATTAAAAGTTGTTTTTTTCCAAGATGTTTTCTTCGAGTCATGAGACTGTGTGACTCCTCCTCTTGGTAATACTGCGCATGGTCATAGACGCCATCTTCAGATTATTTTGCTGTTGGTATGTGAGAATGTAAGAACGCTGTATATGTAAGCAATGAGATGGCCATGCTTTAGATAGGAAAAAAAATGTATGAACAGCAACCTACACAAGATTTATTGGGGAGGAGGGTTGGCATATGTGGATCTACAGCACTACATGCCAAGAACAGATGCTTACAGGGTAAGTTAATCCTTTCGAGGCATATGTGCTGTAAAAGCACATGCTTTGCATAGACTGTAAAGCAGACCCTCTACCAAGGTAGTGGTTAACTTGTGGGGGTTGCAGTTGTTTGAAAAAGAGTTTTAAGTACCACTTGACCAACATTTGATTGTTGGCATGCAAATATGTCCACACAATAATGCTTTGTGAAAGTATGTGGAGTAGACCTTGCTGCTGCTTTACAAATTTCCGCGATAGATATGTTCCCTAAGAATGCCATGGAAGCTCCAACTTTTCTAGTAGAGAGCTTTTAGGGTAACAGGTAGAAATCGCTTAGCTTTTATATAGCATGTTGGGATGCATTTAATAATCCATCTTGAAATGCTTGATTTTGGAATTGCCTTTCCCATGCAAGGAGGGGCAAAGGCAACAAACAATTGTATTGTTTTTCTAAAGGATTTGACCTATTAATGTAATACATTAGTGCCCTATTTACATCTATTTTTTTTTTTTTTAAGACGTTTATTAGTATTCAATGGAGCAGTACATATAGCGAAGCCTACAACCCTGCGGGTCGGCTGCAACATGGCGATGGATCGTGAGGGTAGGGGTGTACAGAGGAAGGTGCGCCGTGCCATCGATTGTGTCTTCAGTGAACTAGGCCTCAAGTATATTGTTCATATCACATGTGCTCATTACACATTTATGTCTGCAAGTGACGTCTTATTTTTTCATTTTTTCTTATAAGTAAACAGTTAACTCTGCAAACAAAACAGATCAATTCTCATTGGTATGTCCCAATTTTTCTAGCTGCGCTATCGCGTATCTTTCCGGCATCCATGACACCGAAACCCACTGAACGGAGCGTCAATCCCTGGGGGCGCGGCAGTGGAGTAGGGGTTAGCGATGCGTGTGCACAGTTCGCCTTTGTCATGATGTATGACAGCCGTTGTGAGCAGTAGGGCCTCATGGGCTGTCGACAGAGTGTGCGATGCGCCTAGCGGATGGATGGTTTAGCCATGCTGTGTTCTCGGAAGACGCTACCCGCGTCCGGTCTCGTGGAGTGCCCTATTTACATCTAATGTGTGTAGTGCCCTTTCTGCAACTGTGTCAGGTTGCGGAAAAAAACAGGCAAGTCCATGGTTTAATTAATATGAAAATTAGAAACCACTTTTAGTAGGAATGTCTGGTTAGTTCTGAGCACTACTCTATCATGATGTAGTTGAAAGAAAGGCTCTTCAAGAGTTATCTCCTGAATTTCGCGGACTCTTCTAAGGGCAGAATTAGCAATTAAAAATGCACGTTTCCATAAAAGGTACTGTAAATAACAAGAGTGTAATAGTTCAAAAGGAGGACCCATTAGTCTTGTTAGGACAAGGGTTAAATTCCATGCTGGTGCAGGTAGAATTCTATTAGGAATTACCCTTTTAAGTCCCTCCATAAAAGCTTTGATAACTGGAATTTTAAACAATGACGTGTTGTCTGTTTTGGAGATATGCAGCAATAGCTGCAAGATGTAATCTTATAGAACGTACACTAACCTGGCAGTTTGTAAATACAATAGATAAAGAATAATTGTTTGTACCTTACTTGAAGAGGGTTGATGTCTTGTGTATGTCGGAAGACAACAAAGCGTTTCCATTTTGCTGCTTACCACTGTCTTGTGGTAGGTTTACAAGCCTCTTTAAGAATGTTCATACAGTCTTGAAGTAAATTTAAGTATCCAAATTCTTAGATTTCAGGAGCCAAATTGCAAGATTCATTTCTTTGGGATTGGGATACCTTAGTGCCCCATGGATCTTACTAAGACGGTCCGGGTTGCGGCGAAGCTTCTCATGTGGGACCTGAGACATCTCATGAGTGTTAGCAACCATGGTTGTCGAGCCCATGTTGGAGTTATTAGTTTCATGATGAGAGATGTCTATCTGAGTTTCCTGACCACTAATGGAAGTAAATAACAGAAAACACATGCACACTCTAATGTATAAACTGTAATGTCCGTGTAGATACTTTAGACAATGGAGACAAAGCCTTTCATTTGCAACATAAATGATTACAGTTGTTGGTATATGGTGTATTTAATGTTCTTAACAAGAGAACCAGCCGACACGTGTTTCGTCGCGTATGGGACAATCTTCCCGCGACTCCTCAGGGCGCTCCGTCGGTGATACTTCCGACCCGACAGGGCCCTGGACTGTTGGATGACGTAGGGGTGTAGAAAAATCTTGCACATGTTTGTCCGTTGTAAAAAATAGCAAGGTGAGTTGATTTTGTGGGACACTCAAAGGCGTGTTGAATTTCGATTTGTAGAGATCTTCAACTATTCGATGTGTGTGTCTCCACGGTGCTATGCGATGAGGTTGGATCACATTTCTGAAAAGGTGGTGCCCTTTGAAAAAAATAAATGGATTGTTACGGTCGTCAGACGGGTGCGTCCGTAAACAGCCTTTCGCTCTGTATTACGGATGTGGGCACTAATGGAAGTAGTGGTAGAGGTGGAAAAGCGTAGGCAAATATCCCTGACCAATTTATCCGTAGAGCATTGCCCTTGTATTGATGGTATTGATATGTGCTTGCGAAGTATGGGCATTTAGTCTTTTCTTAGCAGTTGAATGTTGTGGTGTATTGCTAAATTCCATATTTTCTGTACTAAGTGAGATAATTGGAGAGTGTGTGCCCCCCCCCCCTGTTTTTGTAAATAATACATAGTTGTCATATTGTCTGTTATAATTTGGACAACTTTGTGCTTTAGGTGAATTAGAAGGGTTTTCATTGCTAGATGAACAGTTTGCAGTTCTAGCTGATTGATATGGAGATGTTAGTATTCAGGGAGCGTCAGACTCCAAATAGGGAGGTTTTGGAGATGTGCTCCCTAACCTATTTGTGAAGCATCTGTTGTCAGAACTATTGGGGAAACTGGGTCCTGAAACGTCTGCCCTTTGGATAGAATGTGTGAATTCCACTATTGTAGTCACTATGAAAGAGTAGTTCCAACACTGGCCATAATCTTCAAATACTAGTATGCATCCTTATTATTAATCTGAACTAGGCGACAGATATATACCAATCATATTTTATTTTGTAACTTATTTTATTTTCAATGTATCCATCATTTTATATTATTCCTTATTTTTTAAGATGTAAAAAACATTTCCTCACAAATTCAATTTTTATAGGCATTTTCAAAATTCATAACAAATACAAAAGAATATCATAAGATAATAAATATATACAAAGGAATAACACAATATACTTCAAGGAAACACCACCTGATATCATGCACACAAACTCAAAATACTACCACATTCACACCCATACTTCATTCAAACCACACCATCACAGGAAAAAGGAAGAACTGAGTCTAAGTTGGTAAGATCTTCACGCCAATTTGTGGGTCTCAAAACCAGCATGAGACCCCTGCACCAGGTCGATGCGCGTTTCGGCGGCTCTAGGCCACCTTCCTCAGGACCTCTTTCAAAGCAGTTATTGAAGTTGTGTGTATAGTTTGTGTTTACAAGGTGGGATATTTGGAGGGGTTGTTATAAGCTGTAGACAATAACCATGTTGAATAATGTCTAAGACCCATTGGTCTGTTGTAATTAAATTACAATTTTTGAGACACTGTTGAAGACGACCCCCAACAGATGTTAGGTGTTGTGGGGAAAAGGTACAGGAGTCATTGTTTGGTATTGGCATTTGAGGAACCGGTATTGTTTCCTTTGCCTCTTCCTTTAAATCTGTTCCCTCTGTAAGAACCTCTGTGGAAGGTTTTTGTTGTTTAGGGTTATCCCTGGTTTTTATATTGTGACGCTGAGGTATATGTGATAGCTGTACTTGACCCCTGTTTGTAATTGGGCCTACAAAAGGATCCTCTGTAGGTGTTAGTTTTTAGAGCGCCCATTGATTTTGCTACCTCAGTGTCCTTCATTTTCTCAAGGGCTGTGGCCACTTGAGGGCGGAAGAGGTGTTCTTTATCGAACACAAGATTTAATATGGTTAATTGTACTTCAGGTTTGTATCCTGATACCCTTAACCATGCATGCCTGCATATTAGGACACTGGTATTTATACCCCTAGCAGCAGTGTCAGTTGCATCTAGTGCACTCTTAATGGAATTGCTGGTGATAAGCTTGCATTCATTGACAATTTCATGATCTCTTTTTCTGTGCTCTTCTGGGAGGCATTGGAGTAGCCCTTCCATTTCTTCCCAGTGGGCCCCGTCATACCTTGCAAGCAAAGCTTGGCTATTGGCTATATACTGCTAATCAAGAAGGGGGTAGGGGGGATCACTTGTCCTGTGTAACCTGGGTACAGTTCTTACTAGAATGACCCTTGGTAAAAGACCCTCATACACGTGTAGTCATGATGGTATGGGCGGTATATCTTGGTTCTCCGCCTTCGTTTACACGTCTGTGCAGAATCACGGGGTCAGTTGGTATGCACCCTCCACCAGGAGGAGAACACCCTAGGTTAAAACAGTAGTGATCAGTGATTATAGGTGAGGTGTGAGTGAATATATTTAAAACAATCCAATCATGCCGGGAAGAATATGATTTTATTGTCCGGGATTGAATTGGTGGCTGAGGATATGGCAGAATACGTTAAGGAAATGGTTAGGTTTCGCACATATTCAATCCTCCAGTGTTCAAACAATGGTCGACATGTTTCAGCCTTATTGCCCAAGGGGTCGGTACGGCTTTCTTCAGGACCAGGTGAGTTCTGTGTAGAGAGTGACTAAGGTCTACTCTTTAATGAAGGTCAAAATTGGACCTGTAGGTGAAAAGAAAAATGTATTGCTAGGGTGTGGGTCATAAGAATTGGTGCAAGAGTCAAAATATAGTTTAAAATAGGTTTCAGTCAAAAGTAAAAAACTTCGCTGTAGGACTCCCTATCTCTAGGGGACATAAACCACATACTCATACTGGTAAAGAATGGGAACCTCCAATGATATATAGCAGGAGGTGGAGGTAACTCTAGAGTTGTGAGGTTTCCTAGAGTTCTCTTAAAGCGTGTTGTTTAGTAAGGTATACAAAGGTCTGGACTCAAAAGGGAATCATTGTGAAGTAGTAAAGCTTACTGTATAACTGTATGGTCACCACCATTTTCTTGGGGTTTCATAACGTTGTCATATCAAACAACAGTAATAGGGAACTGTTGTGATTCGTTCTTAAAAATGCCCCTTTATGCCAAAATTATACTCGTGGTACATACCTTTCATCAGCTAATTTTTACCGTCTCAAACGGGTACCCAGAGGCTTGAAGGAGGGGCTTCTACAAAGATAGAAGTAGGTTTTTTTAATTAAGGGAGCGGGTGGGTACTTATCTCCATTCAGTATCCTGGTCGCCTGGTCTATCTGCGCCATACCTCGTTGCTCCACTCGCGAACACGCAGCTTGTGCTGTCTCTGCCTCTCGCGGTCCCGGATATGGCAGTAACCAGTATTGCCGGGTTAAATGCTCAACTCTCGGTATGGAAAGAGAGGAAAGACTCTGAGGAAATCGCGGAATCACCGCTGGTAAAAAAGAATTTGTACAGAGATGTTAGCAAATGTAATAAATGTGATATTGATCACGAGGTATAATTTGACCCTAATACACAAAACAGTGGTGAATTTATACAGACCAGCAGTAGTTTATTTATTTTATTCTCGGGAGGATTGATGTCACCAAAGGGACTGTTGGCGAAGAAAGACTCCCGTATTGTTGTGATTTATCAACTTTATGGGTGTTAGGGGTTATTTTACGGGTTTAAGAAGGTAGTCTTGGGATTATTAAAATTTTCAATTTTCTTAATTAATCTGATTCACAGTGTCCAGAAAGATTTATACGGGAATGGTTCATCTATTCAAGCTCAGCCAAGGGACGTTGTCATTCAGTCCCCATTGGTTTGTTTTCAAACGGTGAACCCATCTCTGTTCCTTTTCGAACAAGATGCGTTCCGCAATGTGATCTTTAATGCTCAAAGTCTCTAAGATGACCCATCTGAGGTCTTCCACAGTGTGTCCCTTCTCCAGATAGTGGTTGGCCATTTTTGTCGTAGCTTTCTTACATTTCACGTTACTTCTGTGTTCACAGATCCTTTGTCGTATCTTCCTGCATGTCATTCCAATGTAGTGCATGTTGCAGGGGCACGTGATCATATAGATCACGTGGCTGGAATTGCAATTTGTGTGAGCTCTAATATACCATTTCAGATCTGGTACTAGTTGAATCATTTTTGTTGTGGTTGTCAAATGACACACCGAACAACTTCCACAGGGGAAGTGACCTTGGACAGGTGGAAGGTCCCAAAGTTGTGTTTGTTTTATTCGTTGCTCCCGTTGAGGTCTGGTGTGGACTAGGATATCCTTGAGGTTCTGGGTCTGTTTGTTGGAAAATCTCGGTTTAGGCCATGATAGGTTCGCCGAGGTTAGGATTCGCCAGTGTTTATTGATTATTTTCTTGATTTGGTTGGAAGCCGGACTGTATGTCGTGACACAGGTCATGAGATCTTGATCTTGATTTCTTGGATTGGTCTCCAAGAGACTCTCACGGTTTTGGTTCCTGGCTCTCTTTTTGCAGTTCTTAATCACTCTCTTGGGGTAATCCCTAGCCGAGAGTTTGGCACATAGATCATCTGCTTGGAGTTGATACTCTTCAATTTTGCTACAGTTCCTCCGTAAGTGTAGAAACGTGTAGAAACTGGCTGAAGGGGAGGTTTTCCCTCAGCGGTCGTGGATGATGGCTATTGAACGACAGTAAGCTGTTTTTAGCCGTAGGTTTGAAAAAAGTTTTTGTGTGTAGTATGCCTTCTTCCACATAAATGGTGATGTCCAGAAAATCTAGACTCTCTTTGCTTGATGTGTATGTGAACTTGAGCCATTGATCTTGGTCATTTAGCCAACTGTGAAACTGTGTCAGGCTGTCAGCACTCCCTTCCCAAATGAGAAGAATGTCATTTATGTAACGCTTCCAGAAACTGATCTGTTTCTGGAAGGGGTTACATTGATTGTTGACAAACATTTCTTCAAAATTGCTGACATATAACCCGGCCACACTCGGGGCGAATGTGCTGCCCATCGAGGTTCCGTGTCGTTGTTTGTACATGGTTGTTTCAAAAAGAAAATAATTTTCTGTTAGTGCAAGTCTGCAACACTCCAGTATGAAATGTCTTGGTGTTTTATAGTTCCAATCCATATTGAATAATATGTTCTCCAGGGTATCTAATGTTTTTTCTTGAGGGAGACTCGTGTAGAGACTTTCCACATCTAACCCTACAAGGATCATGGTTGTGTATTAGGGTCAAATTATACCTCGCGATCAATATCGCATTTATTACAATTGCTAACATCTCTGTACAAATTCTTTTTTACCAGCGGTGATTCCGCGATTTCCTCAGTCTTTCCTCTCTTTCCATACCGAGAGTTGAGCATTTAACCCGGCAATACTGGTTACTGCCATATCCGGGACCGCGAGAGGCAGAGACAGCACAAGCTGCGTGTTCGCGAGTGGAGCAACGAGGTTTGGCGCAGATAGACCAGGCGACCAGGATACTGAATGGAGATAAGTACCCACCCGCTCCCTTAATTAAAAAACCTACTTCTATCTTTGTAGAAGCCCCTCCTTCAAGCCTCTGGGTACCCGTTTGAGACGGTAAAAATTAGCTGATGAAAGGTATGTACCATGAGTATAATTTTGGCATAAAGGGGCATTTTTAAGAACGAATCACAACAGTTCCCTATTACTGTTGTTTGATATGACAACGTTTGAAACCCCAAGAAAATGGTGGTGACCATACAGTTATACAGTAAGCTTTACTACTTCACAATGATTCCCTTTTGAGTCCAGACCTTTGTATACCTTACTAAACAACACGCTTTAAGAGAACTCTAGGAAACCTCACAACTCTAGAGTTACCTCCACCTCCTGCTATATATCATTGGAGGTTCCCATTCATTACTTGTTTACCAGTATGAGTATGTGGTTTATGTCCCCTAGAGATAGGGAGTCCTACAGCGAAGTTTTTTACTTTTGACTGAAACCTATTTTAAACTATATTTTGACTCTTGCACCAATTCTTATGACCCACACCCTAGCAATACATTTTTCTTTTCATCTACAGGTCCAATTTTGACCTTCATTAAAGAGTAGACCTTAGTCACTCTCTACACAGAACTCACCTGGTCCTGAAGAAAGCCGTACCGACCCCTTGGGCAATAAGGCTGAAACATGTCGACCATTGTTTGAACACTGGAGGATTGAATATGTGCGAAACCTAACCATTTCCTTAACGTATTCTGCCATATCCTCAGCCACCAATTCAATCCCGGACAATAAAATCATATTCTTCCCGGCATGATTGGATTGTTTTAAATATATTCACTCACACCTCACCTATAATCACTGATCACTACTGTTTTAACCTAGGGTGTTCTCCTCCTGGTGGAGGGTGCATACCAACTGACCCCGTGATTCTGCACAGACGTGTAAACGAAGGCGGAGAACCAAGATATACCGCCCATACCATCATGACTACACGTGTATGAGGGTCTTTTACCAAGGGTCATTCTAGTAAGAACTGTACCCAGGTTACACAGGACAAGTGATCCCCCCTCCCCCCCTTCTTGATTAGCAGGATTTAAAGCCAAGGAACTTGGTGGGATCACTAACATTCCTTCTCCCTATTCTGGATTGCTAAATGTTCAGCTGCGAACAGCAGTGGGAGCTACGTAGACACACTACCTCTGTAGGTGTCAATAAAAACTTTGAACTTTGAATAGCAGGACCAATAATACCATGGCGTCCAATTTTGGCCTGAGCTATTCCATTGAGGAGATCGATGAGATACTCGCTAGACCCCAACTTCTGGCGGACGCTAATCTGACTCAAACCCTGGTGAACAAAGATGAATGGGACGAACTTACAGAGCTGAAGAAAGAACAAATAAGAACCGCGGTACATGGTATCATTATGACAGAATATCTACGTGTGAATGCTGCACCCAGAGGCCTTTGGGTGACAAACAGCCCGCGAATTTTTCTGAAAGACCTAGCCTTTAGGAAAGACTGGTCGTCAATTTCGTGGAAGTGTACTAGGGATTATCTAGTACTTATCATCAAAACAGCCACACGGCTAACAGATGAATTGCAGATCAAAATCCAAGTGATTGAGACCAAACTAAACACCATGGTAGATATAAGAATCTACAGACAGAAATTAGATGAAATCAATAAGGAAATGAGCGACAATCAAGAATACCTCACACAATCAAAACTCCAAAAATTATCTATGGAGCTAAAGAGGTTTTCGATTGAACGGATACATCCGTATAGTAGTAAAGATTTCAAGAGCAATGACAATGCTTCTAATCACAGCACCAACAGCGGCTCTTCAGTGGATGGGTCTGACAGTGGTGGGGACGACCAGTACAGCAACAGAAGAAGAGGCAACTTTAACAAGCGGGGTAACCGTCGAGGTAACAATATGTGGTCACACTACCAAATGAGTCCCCCCATGCCTTTCCAGCCGTACAACCCACATTTTCAGAACTGGATGAACCCTTTTTTCCAAGGCCCCCCTATAAATCACCAGCAACAACAACAATTGGGACCTAATTTCAATCAACGTCCTTTTTTAGGAGGGGGCCGTGCACCACAAAGACAAAGAGGAAGAGGAGTGACCTGGTCCGACCAACCACGCCAGGTACAGACCAGGAGTGTCACCAAAGCCAAAGCGGGGCCGAGTACAGCGACCTGATTGTTAACCTAACAGAGAGAACACTTACTCAAGACCAAGTGAGAGTACTCAACAAGGGCCTCGGCTATGTACCCACACCAAACTTGGATATTTTTAAAACCAAGTGTGAAATATCTGAATTTTGTCGGAAATTGAAACTGAAGGCCTTTTTTGGGGAACAAGAAAAACCTACTACGGATGGTGATACCTCGCTCAGGAAGAAGTCAAGATTCTGTCCTTTGAACTCACAGATACCAATTGAAATACAGACATTTGAACAAGCGGTGACGCATGAACTTGATGATCTAACAACTCTGGTAAAGAAACCATTCCAGAATATTTCAAAGAAAGAACAACAAGCTCTTCAAGAACTGAAAAATGACAAGGATCTGGTCATCAAACCAGCGGACAAAGGTGGAGGGATTGTCCTGCTCACAAAAGAGAGATATCATGAACAATGTCTGGAACTATTATCTGACAACACCTTCTATGAAATTATCACTGTAGATCCTACACCCAGGCTACAACAGACTATAACATTGATGATCGAAGAGGCTGAAGCACATAACTGGCTTTCTAAAAAAGAAGCAGAGTTCCTACGAACTGACACCCCGAGAACACCATATTTTTACTCTTTACCGAAGACACACAAAGCCAGGAGTCCACCTCCGGGACGCCCCATAGTGTCCGGTATTGGGTCAGTTCTGGAGCCCTTGTCCCAGTTTGTAGATGAGTACTTAAAACCTTTGACCCAACGTACCTCAAGGATACCAGAGACCTTCTGAACCACCTCTCCACGTGACCTTCTGTGAAACAACCATGATCCTTGTAGGGTTAGATGTGGAAAGTCTCTACACGAGTCTCCCTCAAGAAAAAACATTAGATACCCTGGAGAACATATTATTCAATATGGATTGGAACTTTAAAACACCAAGACATTTCATACTGGAGTGTTGCAGACTTGCACTAACAGAAAATGATTTTCTTTTTGAAACAACCATGTACAAACAACGACACGGAACCTCGATGGGCAGCACATTCGCCCCGAGTGTGGCCGGGCTATATGTCAGCAATTTTGAAGAAATGTTTGTCAACAACCAATGTAACCCCTTCCAGAAACAGATCCGTTTCTGGAAGCGTTACATAGATGACATGCTTCTCATTTGGGAAGGGAGTGCTGACAGCCTGACACAGTTTCACAGTTGGCTAAATGACCAAGATCAATGGCTCAAATTCACATACACATCAAGCAAAGAGAGTCTAGATTTTCTTGACATCACCATTTATGTGGAAGAAGGCATACTACACACAAAAACTTTTTTCAAACCTACAGCTAAAAACAGCTTACTGTCGTTCAATAGCCATCATCCATGACCGCTGAGGGAAAACCTCCCCTTCAGCCAGTTTCTTCGCTTACGGAGGAACTGTAGCAAAATTGAAGAGTATCAACTCCAAGCAGATGATCTATGTGCCAAACTCTCGGCTAGGGATTACCCCAAGAGAGTGATTAAGAACTGCAAAAAGAGAGCCAGGAACCAAAAGCGTGAGAGTCTCTTGGAGACCAATCCAAGAACTCAAGATCAAGATCTCATTTTTTTTTTTTTTTTGAAAATCTGTTTATTAGCATAGTATGTGAAGCAGTTACATACATTTTCAAGTTCAGTATATCAAAGTAAAAACATGTATATGTCTGCTTAAAACAAATATTTTGCATTGCCATTTTGATTTTACATTTTGTGGCGATCGGAACTGTCGCAATTAAACAAACCCCGGTTATTTCAAACCCTCCCACCACCCTCGAACAACCAACCCGACACTCTCTTTGCAGTTATCTAATCAAGTGAATTGAATGAACATTTATCTGGGTCACCCTTAGTATTATAACATGTAGCCTCTTCTATCAGTACACTTAGACGGTACAAGGCAACAAGCCAGTGATTGGGTGCTCCCCAACCCATAATCATGCATCCCAGTCGGTATCAGTGTATGAGATTCTGGCTCAGGACCTTTTCATTCCACATTCGGTGCGTCACTGTTAACCCCTTCCTCCCCATCGTCTCCCGTTTCAAACTCCCCCAAAGTGACAAACCAGTCCAGTGAGATCGGCTTTTTCCGTAGGCCTCTGTATTCTTCGCGCTGCAGTGCTTCTCCCTCAGCCCTACCCCAGCGCACAACCTCTGCCTTCCATAATTCAGGGTTGGGTGGCTTAGGTGACTTCCACCTCATCGTGATGGCTCGCTTTGCTAATAATAGGGCCAGGTCTGCAAAGCGTGACGCCACTGTCCTGCTGCGCTGGGAGGGCCCCAGCCCCAACAACGTGCCTTCTAGTGTAAGAGATCGGGACAGAGCCCCTGCGGTTTCAAGCTATGCATGGACCGTGGTCCAGTAGTATCCTAACTTGGGGCATTGCCACATCATGTGTATCAGTGATGCGTCTTCAGCGTCGCAGCGGGGGCAATTGCTTTTCGCATCAGGAAACATCATATGTATGCGGTGCGGGGTCAGGTAGGCTCTATGTAGCAGCATTAATTGAATGAATTTGAACTTGGGGTTCCTGGCTACCTTTCTGGGAAATTGCAGTATTCGGTCCCATTCTTCGTCTCTCAGGGGCCTACCAATATCCTCCTCCCATGTCTCCCTGAGAAGCGAGAGAGTGAATGCTCTCCCTTCTCTGATGCCAGCAGTAAGCCATCTCGTCAGGTGTGCACCCGATCCCATGAGATAATGCATCCTAGTGAGGGGGTTTGTGTCAGGTTCCTGGCCCTCAGGTGACCATTTATGTGTGATATAATTGCGAAGACCGGCGTACAGGAGGAATGAGCCCCCAGGTATGCCTTGTGTGGTTCTGAAGTCTTCAAAGGACAACAAGTGGCCGTCTGCAAACAGGTCGCCCACATGCGATACTCCTGCGTCATGCCATGCGGTTAGTGAGGTCGTCGTGAGAGCTCCTGTGCCCAACGGAATGCCCAAGAGCGGGATAGTGGGGGCATAGGTTGACTTAGGTGAAGTGTATTTCAGAGCCTTCCTCCAATAAAGGATCGCCAGTCTAAGAAGTGGTGGGGCATCTCTCAGCATATCCGAGTTAGGCAGGAGTAATGTGTGCAGTCTCCCCCTACCGTGATCCTCCTCCGACATACCGATCTCCTGGAGATTGCGACCAGCCACCCAGAAAGCCAGCCATTGAAGCTGACACGCATAGTTGTAAGCTCTAAAGTCCGGCAGGCCCATACCACCGGCGTCAGAGGGGAGTTGTAACTTAGACAAACTTATACGTCTGCGGCCATGCCCCCATACGAGCTCCGTAAGGAGAGTGTCAAGGGTCTTAAATGTCGCTGCTGGGATCAGGTACGGTAAGTTGGTGAAATGGTAGAGAAGACGGGGAAGCATCACCATCTTTGATATCGCTACTCTGCCGGGTATGGAAAGTGGAAGCGTCAACCAGAATTGTATTTGTGACTTCAACGCTCTGATGGCCCTCCCAAGGTTTCCGTCAATCATCATGTCAGACTCTCTATAGATTTGCATCCCCAGGTATCTAAAGGTGGTTTCCGCTATCTGGAATGCGTGAGGGGCGAAGGGTAAGGGAGTAGTCAGACCTGTGGCCGCAAATGTGAAGCCATATGACTTGGATTCGCTTATGGTCAGACCCGAGATCGACCTAAAGTCCTCAAAGACCTGGGAAACAGAGCTCAGGTCTCCCCTCAAGTCTCGGAGATACAATATAATATCGTCTGCGTAAGCAGACACAATATGTGCCGTCCCGTGTCTACGTATGCCATAGCGGGGAGCCATCGACCGAAGCCGACAGAGCATAGGCTCAAGGGCAAGGACAAAAAGGAGGGGGGATAGTGGGCAGCCCTGCCTGGTGCCCCTCGCTATGGCTATAGGGGCCGATATAAGTCCAGAGGTGCGCACTCTAGCCGTGGGGACGGTATACAGCAATCTGACCCAGTTAAGAAATTCAGATGGTATCCCAAATTTGGACAGGGTGGCGAACATAAAGTCCCACCTAAGGGAGTCAAACGCTTGTTTCAAGTCCAGAGATATGCAGCCCTCGGAGGGCACGTCCCTTCCGTTTCCGAGCATTAGTTGTGCTAAACGCCTAAGGTTCATGGCCGTGTTACGACCCGGAATAAAACCACATTGATCCGGGTGGATCAGTTGCGGTACGTATTGCACGAGCCTCGCTGCCAGTACCTTGCTCAATATCTTGGAGTCGGTATTGAGAAGGGAGAGTGGCCTATAATCTGCCATTTGTAGCCCCTCCTTGGCAGGCTTTAATAGGGATGTGATCAATGCCTGCATTGATGACTGTGGAAGGGACGACGTCCGTAGGGCCTCAATATAAATAGTGTGCAACCGCGGTGCCAGTAGGTCTATGAATGTCGCATAAAAGTCGGCCGGTAGGCCATCCGTACCAGGGGTTTTGCCCTTAGGGAGAGCTCTGATCGCCTGCCTAATTTCAGCTATCGTAATGGTGCGCTTTAGATCTTTGGCCTGTCTCTCAGTGAGTTGAGGTAGAGTCAGGTCCCTCATGAAGGTCTCGAATGCATCTTCGGATAGGGGCTGCGGGGGGCTGTACAGTGTTGTGTAGTAGTCCCTGAACGCCGTGTTAATCCCGAGTTGGGTGTTAGTTGGGTTGCCCTCCTGATCCAGAATAGTCAGGATGGGATGGTGAATTGGGGAGTCACGTAGTAGGCGGGCCAGTAGGGGGCCGGCCCTATCCGCCTGTGTATGTTGCCTGTTCGTGTATTCTTTGTAGTCTAGGAGCCTCAGGTCTTCTAGCAGTTCCGCGTGTCTAATGTGAGCCTCCTGCAGTGGTGTGAAGGGTGCATTGGTGCCGGCTGCCTCATTCTCTAAGGGCGCAAGTGAGTTCTCCACTTCCTTCAATTGAGCAATCACCTCACGTTTCCTACCCATCCCAGCGGCCATTGCCGCCCCCCTCAGGCAAACTTTAAAGGCATCCCACTCTACTAGCCGGGAGCTGGCTGTGTTAGTATTTGTGGAGAAGTAGGTAACTATAGTGTCAGACAGGGAGGCCCGAAATACAGAGTCTTCAAGGAGATCTGGAGATAGTCTCCAAGTTGGAATGGGGGTCAGACGTCTACCCCACTGCCAGATGAGTTCTACAGGGCTGTGATCAGACAGAGTTTTCCCCATGTGTTGGGTCTGGACTATGGACGCCGCTAGGGAACGGGAACAGAAAATGTGGTCGATTCTGGTGTGGAGCTGGTGGGGCGGTGAAAAAAAGGTATATTCCCTGTCTCGTGGATGTGCGCTACGCCAAACGTCTGCCAGGTCCCAGCCCTCAGACCATCTCGCAAGAGCCTCCGCTTGTTTCTTACTCTCAGCTGTCTGCAAAGGGGGGTGTGACCTATCCAAAGCAACATCAAGTACAGCATTAAAATCCCCTCCAATCAACAAGCAATGATCCGCCCAATCTGCAAGTACCCCGTTCACTGTCAACAAGAACTCCGACTGATTCGAGTTTGGCGAGTACACACACCCAAATACAATAGCATCCCCGTCCAACAGCCCCCGCACAAATACATATCGTCCCTCATTATCGATTCTTTGCTCCAGCATCTGGAAGGGAACAGAGCCGCGGAACCAGATCGCCGCCCCTCTGGAGAACGCAGAATAGGAGGTAGCAAAGAGCTGCCCCCTCCATTTCTTGCGGAGTTTCATATTCTCAGCAGCATTCAAATGTGTCTCTTGTAGGCAAGCAATCTGTGTCCCCCTGCGGTTAAGCTGGGCTAATATCCTATGGCGTTTATGAACCGCCCCCATGCCACGCACGTTCCAAGTGCACATTTGGTATTCATTAAGCGGCCCCATTTCCATCTATGTGATGCAGCCAGGTAAAAAACCCGGGTACCCATGATAGTTCGATTCCACGAAAGGATGAGAGTGTCTTGTAACCCTGAATTCCCTGAACAGAAGGGTCCCCAGGCAAACGTGCCCGGGATCCAAACCATGGTGCCCAACGTGGGCACAAGTCAGTTAAGTTTGTGTGCATTCCGGGGGTGACAGGCCTCTGTCAATTGTCTCTTAACGGCCTGCATTAGTTCAATAGCCCACCATTGAATAGGCCCCCCGCTGCAACCCACCACATACTATATAAGAGGGGGGGAACATTCATACGTTACCACCCGGAGGGGAGCATACTTGCAGCAGTTCAGAACTCCTCCGCCATCTGGGCTGTGACCTTCGGGAAGAGCGGCAAGCTGTCAACCGAATCAGACACCTCAGTGTGGGTGTCAGTGGTGATGGTGTGCCTGTCTTCGGTCGCCTCCGCATCATGTGCGGCCAGTGCCTCCTCCGTTAGCCGTTGTCGCTGTGATGAAGACGGTTGCCCGTCTGTGCGGGCACTAGAAGGGTGCGGCCGCGGTGATGCACCATGTGAAGAGTGTTGTCCCGGGCCGGGGTCGTTGTCCTGGTGATCCGGAGGGTTCCCGTGGTTTCCGCCATGTCGATCTTCAAACGGGTCCTGTGAGGTCGGCGGCGTTAGGGTGACTTCCATCCATTCTTCTGCCTCTTCTGGCGAATCAAAGATGTGGGATCTGTTGTCGTGTAGAATTTTGAGCCGTGCAGGGAACAGGAGTGCATATTTCATGTTCTTGTCCCTTAGTTTGCGTTTCACACTCATGAAGGTGGACCTGGCACGCTGCACAGTAGGAGTGAAATCAGGGTAGACTGAGATGTTCTTGTCTTCAAAACGTATCGGCGCCTTCTCCCTGGCTGCCCGCAGGACAGTGTCACGATCCTTGTAGTGAAGGAGGCGTGCGATCAGAGGAAGAGGAGGTGCTCTGGGTTTGGGGGGCCGCGGCGGCATCCTATGTGCCCTCTCCACACTATAGAGGGCAGTGAGGTCTTCCTGGCCCACTAACTGCCGTAGCCAGTCCTCTACAAACTGGGTAGGGTTCCTCCCCTCGCTTCTTTCCGGAATGCCTAGGATGCGGACGTTATTGCGGCGGGCCCGCCCTTCGGCATCGTCCACTCTATCCCACAGTTGTTTAAGCTGTTTCTCCACACCCTCCAACTTCGTGGAATGTTCCGTCTGCTGTGGCACAAGGTCATTCAGTGTGATCTTCTGTTCCGCTACACGCTCTGCCAGCTTGTTATGGTCAGCCCTCAATAGTGACAGTCCCGTCGCCATGTTGTCTATTCGTGATTCCAGGGCTTCGCGCGTCGCTCGTATTTCATTTAGGATGAGGTCCAACTTTGCGTCCTGGGAGCCCCTACCGGTCGGTGGGATGATGTCCACATTTGAGGAGGCCAGGGGGTCCTCAGAGCCCGTGGACTGCATGTCCAGTGCAGCTCCCTGATCATGTGTCCTGCCCCTGTGCTTGCCCATGGATCTCGTGTGCAGGGTGGCGCTGTAACGGGCACCTTCGGGCGCCGCTGCCTACTCCAGTGTCCAACCAGAACGTAGTACCACGACCACCGGGGGTACAGGGTGTAGTGGTCAAAGCGGGCAGAGATTATGTAGGGTCTATGCGCGCTGTGCTGCAGTCGGGGATCCTGTATGTCCACTGGGGCTCAGCGGGCAGATGTAACCCCTGCCTCCAGAGGCCAGATTAACAGAGACCGTGTGGTCCCAGGTTTTGTCAGTCGGGACGCGGAATCCTGATCAGGAGCGCGATGAGCGCCTGTGCTGGGATTATATGGCCAGGCGGCAATGCACGCGTCGTAACCCTGCGCAGCGGGCCGATGTCAGCACTCCGGACTCTTGGGGGTACGTCCCCCACTTCGAAGTGTCTGGTCTCAGGGAAGCGACACCTCGATCAAAGGCCCTATCTCATATGCAAGGCGCCCCAGTCCCGGACCTGAGGGCAATGCACTGCCCTGATGTGCTGGCAAAATGGCGCTGGAGAAAGATAGTGCACCCCAGATCCGACGTACTCAGAGAAGACCGGGTGGAGTCGGGCTCCCTGGTCCGATGGCTGATTACCGGTAGCGCTTTTACCTGCAGTCCAGAAACAGTGCTGCCGAGGGCAGACGCCGCAGTGCAGAAGGGGGAGCAGGCAAGCCGATCCGGGAATGTTCCCGCGTGTCTCGCGGACCTCACAGCAGGGCAGCTGGACCGGGCGCAGTGCTGAAAGGCAGTTAGCAGGGCCACGGGTATGCGAGGGTGCTTTTACTTGCTCCGGTGCCTCCGCAGGAGTCCACAAACACTTCCGGCCGGGGCCCCGATTGGACCGCGCTGATGGTGCAGTGCAGGCCGGGCAGGTCACCTAATTGAGTTTGGGGCTTCGCTTCGTCCCAAAGGCCGCTGCAAGGTCCGGTGTCGCAACGCTCGTATGCTGCGGACCGAGAGGAAAGGCACCGCTCCGCTGCTTCCAGTACCCCCCCGGGGGCTTCCGGTGTGGAAATCAGGTGGGTTGCTGTCTGGGGTTATAGGATAAATTGCTAGTGTTTTCGGGCTATGGACGGAGCTCGGGAACTACACGTCCACCATCTTCGGCTCCAGGCCACGCCCCCAAGATCAAGATCTCATGACCTGTGTCACGACATACAGTCCGGCTTCCAACCAAATCAAGAAAATAATCAATAAACACTGGCGAATCCTAACCTCGGCGAACCTATCATGGCCTAAACCGAGATTTTCCAACAAACGGACCCAGAACCTCAAGGATATCCTAGTCCACACCAGACCTCAACCGGAGCAACGAATAAAACAAACACAACTTTGGGACCTTTCACCTGTCCAAGGTCACTTCCCCTGTGGAAGTTGTTCGGTGTGCCATTTGACAACCACAACAAAAATGATTCAACTATTACCAGATCTGAAATGGTATATTAGAGCTCACACAAATTGCAATTCCAGCCACGTGATCTATATGATCACGTGCCCCTGCAACATGCACTACATTGGAATGACATGCAGGAAGATACGACAAAGGATCTGTGAACACAGAAGTAACGTGAAATGTAAGAAAGCTACGACAAAAATGGCCAACCACTATCTGGAGAAGGGACACACTGTGGAAGACCTCAGATGGGTCATCTTAGAGACTTTGAGCATTAAAGATCACAATGCGGAACGCATCTTGTTCGAAAAGGAACAGAGATGGGTTCACCGTTTGAAAACAGACCAATGGGGACTGAATGACAACGTCCCTTGGCTGAGCTTGAATAGATGAACCATTCCCGTATAAATCTTTCTGGACACTGTGAATCAGATTAATTAAGAAAATTGAAAATTTTAATAATCACAAGACTACCTTCTTAAACCCGTAAAATAATCCCCAACACCCATAAAGTTGATAAATCACAACAATACGGGAGTCTTTCTTCGCCAACAGTCCCTTTAGTGACATCAATCCTCCCGAGAATAAAATAAATAAACTACTGCTGGTCTGTATAAATTCACCACTGTTTTGTGTATTAGGGTCAAATTATACCTCGCGATCAATATCGCATTTATTACATTTGCTAACATCTCTGTACAAATTCTTTTTTACCAGCGGTGATTCCGCGATTTCCTCAGTCTTTCCTCTCTTTCCATACCGAGAGTTGAGCATTTAACCCGGCAATACTGGTTACTGCCATATCCGGGACCGCGAGAGGCAGAGACAGCACAAGCTGCGTGTTCGCAACGAGGTATGGCGCAGATAGACCAGGCGACCAGGATACTGAATGGAGATAAGTACCCACCCGCTCCCTTAATTAAAAAACCTACTTCTATCTTTGTAGAAGCCCCTCCTTCAAGCCTCTGGGTACCCGTTTGAGACGGTAAAAATTAGCTGATGAAAGGTATGTACCACGAGTATAATTTTGGCATAAAGGGGCATTTTTAAGAACGAATCACAACAGTTCCCTATTACTGTTGTTTGATATGACAACGTTTTGAAACCCCAAGAAAATGGTGGTGACCATACAGTTATACAGTAAGCTTTACTACTTCACAATGATTCCCTTTTGAGTCCAGACCTTTGTATACCTTACTAAACAACACGCTTTAAGAGAACTCTAGGAAACCTCACAACTCTAGAGTTACCTCCACCTCCTGCTATATATCATTGGAGGTTCCCATTCATTACTTGTTTACCAGTATGAGTATGTAGTTTATGTCCCCTAGAGATAGGGAGTCCTACAGCGAAGTTTTTTACTTTTGACTGAAACCTATTTTAAACTATATTTTGACTCTTGCACCAATTCTTATGACCCACACCTTAGCAATACATTTTTCTTTTCACCTACAGGTCCAATTTTGACCTTCATTAAAGAGTAGACCTTAGTCACTCTCTACACAGAACTCACCTGGTCCTGAAGAAAGCCGTACCGACCCCTTGGGCAATAAGGCTGAAACATGTCGACCATTGTTTGAACACTGGAGGATTGAATATGTGCGAAACCTAACCATTTCCTTAACGTATTCTGCCATATCCTCAGCCACCAATTCAATCCCGGACAATAAAATCATATTCTTCCCGGCATGATTGGATTGTTTTAAATATATTCACTCACACCTCACCTATAATCACTGATCACTACTGTTTTAACCTAGGGTGTTCTCCTCCTGGTGGAGGGTGCATACCAACTGACCCCGTGATTCTGCACAGACGTGTAAACGAAGGCGGAGAACCAAGATATACCGCCCATACCATCATGACTACACGTGTATGAGGGTCTTTTACCAAGGGTCATTCTAGTAGGAACTGTACCCAGGTTACACAGGACAAGTGATCCCCCATCCCCCCCTTCTTGATTAGCAGTATTTAAAGCCAAGGAACTTGGTGGGATCACTAACATTCCTTCTCCCTATTCTTGATTGCTAAATATTGGCTATATACACCAAGAATTAGCTGTTGTACTGCAACTTTTTTCCCAGAGGCATCCATGAGTTTGGATTCCTTCTCTGGCGGTGGTGCATCGCCAGTTGTTTGATGAAATTGTTAAAGGATCGGCTCGGTAGGAGATTTTGGACTAAAAACGAAGCATTTTGGAGGTGGAAGTCTTTTTTTCTGTGCATAGACCGAAGACCGAGGTGTTGTGGTCTCGGACGGAATGGATGTAGAGGCCTCTTCTTTAGGCTGAATTTTCGGAGCCAAGCCATATGGCGGGGGCTTCTGAGTCATGTTTTTGGTGCTCGCAATAGCTTGTGTGCAGTGGCGGCTGGTGAGTAGTTTTTTTTCAGTGGGAACTGATGATTTGGGCTTCGGAGCAGGGGTAGAAGTATTCACAATACTTTGTTTCTGCGTTAGCTGAAGCGTGACCAAATCCTCTTCTGATTGAGACTGATTTGGAATCCTGGATGGAAATTGATTCCACCTGTGCTGCTGAAGCTTCTTCGACCTCCTCTTGGATACCAAAGATGTTGTGGATATCATCCGTTTGTTTGCGCTGCATTTCTTGTCTTCTAGCACGTAGGCCCCTAAGGGTCTTTTTGGACCAAAAAGACTTGCAGGTCTCACATTTGCCCTCTCAATGTTTGTGCGAGAGGCATAATGTTGGTCGGTGTGAAGGTATTCGGAGTGGCACTTTGGAAGAGAGAACGTTCCATTAGCAGGTCATTCTCCGAAAGTGTTGGAAACGCAGAAATTCTGCCTAGCAGCGCGCGGCCATTGGGCTTATGGAACAAGCCAAACCCTGCTACGTAGATTCTAAGTATGAGAGTTAGTACAATGCTGATCGAAACAATACTGGTGAGACATATAACGGACTGAAGGTAGCTTGAAGGAGACTCGAACCGGAGCGCAAAATCCTACATCCGGATCCGTCGGGGGGGGGAAAAAACAATCTGAAGATGGTGTCGATGATTATGCACAGTATTACCAAGAGGAGGAGTCACACAGCCTTGTGACTCGAAGAAAACTTCTTGGAACAAAAATAACTTGTAAACATCCGCACCCAACACTAGATGGCGGACTTATGCACAGCATGTATATCTACAGCACGCATGCCTCAAACAGAGCCAATGTAAATAACTTGTTCTTTTCTTCAGAGGAATAGGAAAGTTTCTATGTTGGGAGATGAAGAACCCACAAGCATTCTGAAGATGCAAATGCAAACTATTACCTGAAATTTCTGAAAGTAGCAACTCAAGTCTCACCATTGTTGTCCTCGCTCTTCAGACAATTGGAACTAGTACTTACCACGTCCCTACATGGCTCTTATCCTAAGACTCTGGGAAATCCAAATCGGAGCCAGAAAATGCTGTTGAAGTGAGCGAAGGCGTACATTCTCAGTAGTCCCTAATCCTAAAATTTGCAGATACTCTATTAGTGTTTTCAATTATCATTTTAGTTAGTGGTCAAGGTGGGATAGTTTAAACCAGGTAAACTGACTACGACACCACTGTTACAGACTCTAAAAGCAATGTGATGTATACAGTGGTGCTGGAGCCCTTACTTGGAGGATTTATAGTCACTTACATGTTGGAGTCTTAAAGGCGCCACCTACAAAAGTAAGTGAAACATTTATAGAGAGGTTTGGACCACAAAGTCACCTGCATCAAAGTAATTTGCAAGATCTTTGCAGCTGCAATTGAGTCTCATGGTTTTGAATGTAGTTCAAGGACAGACATTGGGTCCTAAAGGAAGGCCTCAAACTGCACAGTTAGGTGGGGTGGGGGGGGGGGGGGTGGACACATATTGGTTATGTAGAATAAAGCTTTTTATGATAAAGATACCTCTAGGTTCAGATTCCCCACCTTGTAAATATTCCCCAGGCATCACACGGGCAGGCCAAGTGTTCAACAGAGTCATCCAGAACAGAGGAAAGGAACAAGTTGGCGCTCAGTTATGAGACGAGAAAGCTGGCTTCTGCAAAGATAGTTCCTGCACAGACCAGATTTTAACACTGTGCATCATCATCATTAAGCAGTCAATGGGATGGAACATACAACCCCCTCCCCAAACTTCTCCTCCACTA
Source organism: Lissotriton vulgaris (assembly GCF_964263255.1). Lineage (NCBI taxonomy): Eukaryota > Metazoa > Chordata > Amphibia > Caudata > Salamandridae > Lissotriton > Lissotriton vulgaris. The sequence goes on from NC_141695.1 coordinate 607,616,798, forward strand.
CGGTGCACTAGATGAACTTGTTAGAATCATCAAGAACTCTTAGAGGGGAAGACCTGCAAGATAGTCCATGGAGGTCAACTCCCAGAAGCCTTCCAAGTGAGGACCTGTGTCTGTCGGGGTTGTTTACTCTCGCCTTTTCTGTTCCTGCTGGCCATAGACTGGAACAAGAAGACATCCACAGCAAGGAAAACAAATGCGATCGAGTGGACACCTTGGACGCAGCTCAACAACCTGGACTTTTCAGACGAACTAGCCCTACATTCTCATATCCATCTGCAGATGCAAGAGAAGACTGACGAAGTGGAAGCTACATCAGCATAACACAGGGGAAAACCCACAATCCTAAAATTAACATGCCAGCACAACTGCAGTCACTCTTGCAGGTGATGCACTGAATACGGTTGAGGCCTTCACCTACCTGGGCAGTGTCATAGACAAGCAGGGTTGCAAAGACACCAATGTCAAGGCAAGAATTGTCATAGCATGGACTGCCTTCTTTCAGCTAAAGAACAGCTGGAGCTCCAACTACCTAATGCTGCAAACCAAGATCAGGCTTTATAACACCAACATAAAATCGGTCCTTCTGTAAGGAGCACCCCAGGAGGGATATGTGGGCTCTTCATTGGGATCATAAGTCCCAGTGGGCCCACCATCAAAGGGACCTCTCAAGCAACGTTCAGATCTCAAAGGAGACTGTATAAGATCTGCAGTGGTGGTTACTAGACCCTAAATGGGTTTGTTGCAGACCCCCTCGCCCTTCCCCACCCAGAGCTTACAGTCGTGACTGAAGCATCACTTGTGGGTTGGGGAGGCCATTTTGAAGAGGTGGAGATTAGCAGCCTCTGGTCTACAGCGGAGTCTCCGCTCCACATTAACCTTCTAGAGGTCCGAGCCATCCCCTTGAACCACCTGGCAGGATTATAGAATGCCAAGGCTGAAAAACTCAGCTGTTGACGCCTGGCAGATCACGAATTGCAGCTCCATCGAGAGGTGCTGCAAGGTCTCTTCTGCGAATGGGAAGAATCATGCTCAATCTTTTCAGCACTGCCAAGAACGCATAATGTCAGCACTTCTGCTCATTGGAATTTCCAAAGCATTCTCGCTCAGAGACGCATTCCACCTTGAGTGAAACTCTGAACTGGTGTATGCCTTTCTGCTGATACCACTGTCCTGAGTTTTCAAGAAGCTCAATACCAACCGGTCCCAAGTCGCACTACTGGTTCTGAACTGAGCATTGAGAGTAAAGTTTCCAGAACTCCTGAGCTTGAGCAGATTCCCTACGATCTGGCTACTCCCCCTAGAGGACCTGCAGATGCAGCAACATGGCAGGGTTCTGCACCCATGCCTTTGCAATCTTCACCTTTATGCTTGTAGATTGAGCAGCAACAACCGAACAACTTCGACTTGCCTCCAGAGGTGGATGATATCATCTCGGCAGCCAGATGTCCCTCAACGAAACCTATACGCTTGTTGTTGAGACAAATTTTTGGCTTGGTGCATTATATGCCAGATTGATCCCCTCCAGACCAAGTTATCTGATGTTCTGTTATTTGTTCTGTCTCTTGCCCAACAAGACTTTGCTTTGGGCACGGTTATGGGTAATCTTCTTAATGTTGCCAGATCAGCCATTGTCGTTTAAGTCACCTGTTGTGATGCAATGGTTTTTATTTTTATTAAAAGGGCTGCAAAACGTATCTCCCTTTGTCATGCCTCAATGGGATCATCAACAAGTTCTGGCATTTCTGATGTGCACTTTGTTCGAACCACTTCCCAGCTGTCCTTTACAGCTCCTTACTATTAAGAATGTGTTCCTCATTGCCATCCCCTTGGCACTGCATATGAGTGTCAAACTCTTTGTGTTAGCGTGACACCGTGGATAGTATCACCAGCCCACAGGCCAATTAACTTAATCATATACACAGCCATAATCAGCCCAAATCTCGTTTGCACTTTCCCGTGATACAGGAACCATAGGAATAATGGTGTCATTATCCGGCACACTGAACATATTGTTTGCACCAGTACTGGCAGCATCTCAATATATAGTCAGTCTTTTGATTATTCACATCCAAAGCCCCAGCGGCTCATTAGGTACCTGAGTGGGGCCCCTCTTCTCCTTTGTACCTGAAAGTATGAGAAAGAAGCCAGCAAGTGAGGCTTTCGTGGGCCTTGAAGGGTGATCCTTCATGCCTCGATGCGTTCCTGGGTTGCTTTTGCTTTTATAAGATATTTAAGAGAATGTTGGCCCTGCATTTAATGGACATATACCAAGAAGCCATCGAAACTGGCAAGCTCCCCCCAATAATGCGTGAGGCGGTCATCATACTCCTCCCTAAACCAGTTAAAGGCACACAATTGTGCGGTTCATACAGACCCCTCTGGCTATTGAACTTCAACTACAAAATTCTGGTAAAAATGATGGCCAACAGACTATCGTTGATAATTAACCAGATGATTTCATCCGCCCAATCAGGCTTTATACCGCACAGGTCCACTTCGCTGAACCTGCACACACTATTCGCCACTCTATATAGAATCAGCCCCCAACTCGCGGCGGCGGTCCTATTGAATGCTGAAAAAGCCTTTGACTCGCTGGAGTGGCCATTTCTGAATGCCACACTGACAAGAATGGGTATACCACCCAGATTCTTCTCAGTAATATCTCTGTTATACACTCGCCCCTCAGCCCAGGTACGATTGAACAGCTCTCTAACACCCCCTTTCACTCCATTGTGGGAAACACAACAAGGCTGTCCCCTCTACCTGTTGCTGTTTATTATAGCAATGGACCCTCTTGTTTGACATCTGCAGGCTAATCACTCACATCGCGGCATACAGTTTACAACGGGCCCTTATTGCTGACACTTAATTCCGATGACATCATCCTCTATGTGAGACACCCAGACGAGAACCTTGGGCCGATTCTCCGCGAAGTCACCTGTTACAGTGCCCTATCGGGACTATACATAAATTGCAGTAAGTATGAGATTTTTCCCTTAACCGTAGGTCCTGCCACAGGTAGCTTAAAATATCCACTAAAATGGTGTGGGGACTCAGTTAAATACTTAAACATTCACATTCACAAAGACCCGTTTCAGATCCTTCAACTTAATTGTGGCCCAGCAATGGAAGACTTAACAGGGAGAATAGACCGTTGGCTGAATCTACCTGGATGGCCTGGAGAATTGCCCTGATTAAAATGGTAATTTACTGCGCTTTCTATATCTTTTCCATAACAACCCAATACTGCTGTACAGAAACTTTTTCGCCACATTACGCTCTCAGCTAATACATATGGGGGGGACAAATGCAAAAAGAACAAGTGATGGACAGACTGCAGAACAATGTCATACTTTCACCCCAGAAGAGAGATCTGGGCCCAAATCCATTGTTTTTTTGCTCACCATGCCTTTCCAGTTGGAACCCAGTCATATGCAAATCAGTCTTGACCCTGTGCCCAATGGGAACAGTCCAGCCTAAATGGCCAGGCCAGGTCCTACCTGGACTGGAACCAAGCATCCTAGGACCGGTTTTAGGGGTTTCACTGCTCATCAGCCAGGATAGCTTGACTGGAGTTGTTTGGAGAGCACGGGACCCACGTCTGGGCTTACCCGTCCCACTCAGGGTGACAAATCTAAAAAGAACAATTGATGGACAGGGGGCAGACAACCCAGAGTTAGCTGGGACGTCTTGACACTGCCCTATGAAAGAGGGGGTCTGAGATCCCAACTTTCGACCTTATTACTTAATAGCAAAATGCCGTTTTTCAATACACTGGTTTCACTTTGACGCCCGTATTCCTGATCTTCAACCGGAAGCTGACCTTGCTCACCCCACTCCGCTTTCGGCTTTATTGCTGGTGGGCTTGGCTCGTGACCCGCAGGACCCGCAAACTCTCTCCACGACCAGTTGGGCCTGGAAACAACTGACTCTAGCAACCGGGGCTCAATTATTGTATTCACCATCCTTTCCATTAGTAGGGAATTTATGGATCCTCATCACACAAGAGCAGACAGTAATACGCACCATAAAAAGATTTGAACTGGAAACATTTGGGAACCTTTCCCCCAACAACCATATTTATACCCGTAGCGAAGACATCCGATTTTAAAGAGGCTACATTCATGGAACAATTCATATTATATTGATTGCAAAAAGCGTTGAAATCGGCAATTCCCAGCTACCCTATTGAGCCACCAGACTTCCCACAGCTGACACTCCTTATTTAGGATAGCAGTGGAGAACATCTAACGTCCAAAATGTATAGGGCCACAATAGCACTGCTCCTGCCCTGGGATGAGAAGGTACGACAGGCTTGGGAACAGGATTTAGGTCTGCCACTCACGGACACACAATGGCATTACTGTTGCGAACAAACACAAAGTGTTTCATTTAACTTTAAGCGCAAGATACTACATTTCAAATGACTACGCCGGGTGTATATCACCCCGGCCAGGGTCCATCGCATGGACCCACCTCGACCACACACATGCCCAAGATGCGGAATCTCGATGGCAGATTTAGCACATTTGAAATGGACGTGCCACAAAGTGGCTCCTTCTGGAAGCGGGTATTTGATGAACTCTCATAAATGATCGTCTAGCCCATACCCCCCAATTCCCTAATGGCTTTACTAGGATATGTCAAAGATCTCCCCAAATCCTTCAGATGCTTATGCGCAATAGCACTCCTGTTCGCTAAGTAATCATTGATTGTAAGAATTTCGTAGCGCTGGCGCTTGGTAGCAAGTAGGACTGCTACAAGCGTTTCTTGTATTCCTGATTAGCACCTGTTTTTAGAATATTTTAAAACTGCACAAACTGTATTAAGGATTTGTATTGGGCTCGCTTACTCCCCGGTCCACCGCAGCAACCAGTGCTGTTTGTTGTGGAGGGAGGCAAGCGGCACCACTTCCTGGTTGCTCCATCGGAGGCGGCCATCTTCGGTGGGTTGACGCGCTAGTCTCCCACTCCGCCCTGATTACTTAAGGGCTGGTTAGAAGAACGCTCGAGATTGATTGTAAGAATTTCGTAGCGCTGGCGCTTGGTAGCAAGTAGGACTGCTACAAGCGTTTCTTGTATTCCTGCTTAGCACCTGTTTTTAGAATATTTTAAAACTGCACAAACTGTATTAAGGATTTGTATTGGGCTCGCTTACTCCCCGGTCCACCGCAGCAACCAGTGCTGTTTGTTGTGGAGGGAGGCAAGCGGCACCACTTCCTGGTTGCTCCATCGGAGGCGGCCATCTTCGGTGGGTTGACGCGCTAGTCTCCCACTCCGCGTAACCTATTTAGCCCACACCTGCCCGTGCAGCGGTGACGCGCAGCGGTAGCGCCGTAGACGCGCCGAAGAGGCGCCAAAGAGAAGCCAGTCTGCGCCAGTACGCGTCCAGACGCTTCCTGCTGACTGGTGTCTAGGTTTTGTTTCGTTTTACCATGGTAGGCCCTCATTTGTCTTATGATTTTTCATCGCTTTTCGCTCTTCGTCCCTCCATTAGTCGGACATGTGATCACACGTTCATACCATCTAACACTGATTATGTCTGTAAAACCTGTAACTGGAGCCCTTTTTCCCTTCAATCCCGTCCTTTATCTTTTATTCATGAATGGAAAATGTCTCTTCTAAATTGTAGGTCCGTCTGCAAACATCACACCGAACTACACTCATTGATTGAAGAACTTAACCCCCACGCTCTTTTCCTAACGGAAACCTGGCTAGATACAGACAAGGATCCAGCTATTGTCTGGGCGATTCCACAAGGATTTACATTAAAGAGACTGGATCGCCAGACTGGGAGAGGCGGGGGAGTGGCCGTCGTTTATCGTGACAGCTACAAATGCCGAGTCACCCCCACCACTTCAGCAACCTGCGAAAGTCTACGCTTTTCGCTAGAATTCTCCCCCACTACCACCTTCTCTGGCATCCTAGCCTACCGTCCTCCTGGCGCTCTTAATAATTTCATCACGAAAATTACGGATCTTACTGCAAGTATCGTGCTATCCTCACCTAATTTCACCTTGTTGGGGGATCTCAACTTGCATCTAGATGATCCTCACGATACTGCAGCCAACACTCTTTGTACCAACCTTCAAGCGCTGGATTTACATCAAAAGGGGTTCCATGTAACCCACAACAGAGGTCACCTGCTTGACCATATTTACAGCAATATTGATGTTCTCATAGTTGAGCCCCCTATTCCATTACCTTGGACGGATCACTTCTTGATTCCTTTTATCTGGCGTACAAACCCCCCTCCCCTCACCCACGGCCTCGTTACACATCGAGGTAGGAAATGGTCCTCTCTCCCCCTCCCGGATTGGGAAGCTGCCCTAGTTAGAGATAAACCTAGGAAGACACTGAATGCCAACACAGCAGCCAACAACTTTGATGATTGGATCACCTCCACACTCGACAGGGTACTCCCTGTACAGGCTAGTAACCCCACGAAAAGACCTAAAGCGGCCCCATGGTTCACTCCCACTCTCAAGACCATGAAATTAGCCTGTCGTAAATACGAAAGAGCCTGGAGACAGGACTACTCCAAACTTAGGAAGGATGAATATAGAGCGGCCATTAGGCTCTATAAACTGGAGTTAAAGGCGGCACAAGCTTCTTTTTACGGTAGCAAAATTAACACAGCCGCCAATGCCCCAAGGGAAATTTTTAAAATTGTTAAATCAATCATTTCCCCTCCTGGAGAATGCCCCTCTGCGGACGGTGCCCAAAACCGCTGCAATGATTTGGCTGCTTTCTTTTCTGGAAAAATCCAGACGATATACTCCTCTTTTGGGAATGTTAACAACGATTCGGAACCCCTCGTCTCCACAGCCTCTGAGGCCTCTGTCTCTTGTAGGCTTGACACAATCCCACTCTTGGATTTTCCGGTCCTAGACAGACTTATTTCCAAAACTACCTCTGGCTCCCCCAATGACCCAGCACCCCCTCAGACCCTCAGCAAGGCTATGGACGTGATCCGCCCGGTCATATTGGACGTGCTCAACACTTCCATCTCCTCTAAAGCCGTACCTCCGTCATGGAAATGTGCGATGGTGAGGGCCTTGTTGAAGAAGCCCAATCTTGACCAGTCCAACTTGGCGAATTACCGTCCTGTCTCCCTGCTCCCCTGGCTAAGCAAACTGCTGGAGAGGCACGTAAATAACATCTTGATGAACTATTTGGAGTCAAATAGCCTTCTGCGTGCCTCTCAGACAGGGTTTCGCCCTTTACATGGGACTGAAACCGCCATCCTAGCGGTAACAGAGGAGGCAAGAGCAGTGTTAGACCGGGGTGGAAAAGTCGCCATCATCTTATTAGACCTCAGCGCCGCGTTCGACACGGTAAACCATGTCATGCTATTACAACGACTGGCGGACATGGGCGTGTCGGGCGCGGCCCTGGAATGGCTGACATCCTTCCTGGCTGACCGCTTCTTCCAGGTCTTTGAGGGTGAGGTGGTGTCACCTAAACATCCACTCAGGTGTGGGATTCCTCAGGGCTCCTCCCTGAGCCCCACCCTGTTTAACACCTACATGGAACCCCTAGACAGGATAGTCCATCCCTTCGGTGTGCGTATTGTCACCTACGCAGACGATACCCAACTGGTGGTCTCGTTAGACCACTCGGAGGGATCGTCCAACACCTTAGGCACCTGTCTGGAGGCTGTTGCCAGATGGATGCAATCTTCCTGTTTAAAACTTAACGGGGAGAAGACAGATGTCATTTTATTGGGTAATCCTTCTCCCTCTGTCTTTACATCCATCTGGCCACCATGTCTGGGCCCGCCCCCTGTCCCCAAGCCCCAAATAAAAAGCTTGGGGATCTGGTTTGACACAGCCTTGAACTTTTCGGCCCAAGCCACAAAAACCGCAGCTACCTGTTTTGGACTGATGAGGATGCTGCGGAAGGTGCTCCCTCTGCTTCCATTTCAGGCAAGGAGGATCCTGGTCCAGGCCCTTATACTATCTCGCCTGGACTACGGGAACGCTCTCTATATGGGAGCCCCATCCTTTGTCACTCAGAAGCTCCAAGTCACCCAAAACAGTGCGGCCCGTCTACTCTACAATCTTCCTCGCTGGCAGTCAGCAAGGAATGCCCTAAGGGAGCTTCACTGGCTCCCCATAGCGGCTAGAGTTCAATTCAAGGCCATGTGTATTCTACACAAAGCCTTCTATCGCCTGGGCCCTGCAATCTTACAGTCCTTGGTCACTCCCTATGCCCCGTCCCGCTCCCTCCGATCTGGTACCCTCCAACTGGCTACCTCGATCAGAATCAGGAAAGCCCGCTGGGGAGGCCGCTCTTTTTCACACACTGCGGCTAAGCTTTGGAACACCCTTCCTTTTCCTTTACCCCTGCGAGGAACCACTAATCATCTCTCCTTCAGGAAAGCTCTGAAAACCCACTTGTATGCTAAATTCTGCTGATCTGCCCGAGCCCGCGCTAAGTAAGCTTTCAGTCATAAGCGCTACGAGGCCTCCGGGTAGATAGCGCTATACAAGTGCAATTTTCATTCAATTTTCATTCATTCAACATGACAAGAAGGAACCCAGCCTCCTCCATCAGCTATCTCTCCTATAATCTGTAGGTGGAAAATAGATTCAGGCCTCTCCAATCCTTGGATGCAAACAACTGACTACCTAGTCAAAAAGAACATAGCAATAGAGCAAAGGATTTGGTAAATAGGATAATCCATGTTGTCCGCAACGATTTTCCAAACACGGATCCGATGGTCAACATGACCAAAGAGGGAGAAGCTTCTGGGCTAGACCCTGTGAATAGGGATATTTCAGACCAAAGTATGCCTAGTAATCTCACACAGACTGAGCAATCTAGTCCTGAATTAAGTCAAGAGACAGAATCGGTCCATGGATTTAAGTCCCCTAAAAAAGTAAGTGGTCTATTCTGGAACATAGCAGGTTTACGAAACCAAGTTAACAATCTAGCATGGTTAGAGTATATTGATAAACTTGATATCCTGTGTCTACAGGAGACTTGGGTGATAGATGAAGTTCATCTGAATGGATTTAAGACCTACCATACCCCTGCAATTCACTCAATACACGGGAGGCCAAAAGGAAGGATATGTGTGTATATTTATAATCTTCTGTGTGTATCAAAGACTGAACTGATAAAATCTGACAATTATTACCAAATAATATTGATTTGATAGATTCTGGCTATACCCGGGCTGTAGTTAACTTTTATAGAAATGCAGAAAAGGGTCATCTGGGCCCCATTTTAAAACAGTTAAGCGAGGACCTAGGTAAACTAAGGACAAACAATAGCACAGAAATTATTACTGTTTGGGAAGGGGATTTTAACATAAATTTGCGCCAACAAGCTGGCCTGGGGATCTAAGGGATGGAGGTAGAAAAGGATGTATTTCCGATTCATTTTGAGCACACTTCCAGGGGGGAGATGCTCAATGAAATTTTGTTCTCACATGATCTTGGGTTTGCCAACTGTCTGTGCTCCCCGAATGTGGAGTTTGATTACACCTTTATTGGTAGGGGACTACGATCTATAATAGATTTTATAATTGCTCCTTCATTCAAATGTACTGAGTGATCACCTGGCCTTGAGTTTCAACATTTGTCTGCCCACTGCCGTTTAATTACATTCAGAACACCAATTGGCATGGACCAAAAACATCTCACTTGCATGTTTAAATGGATATACTTTACGTTGGTCCAGTCACAACCCTGCAGAATTGAACAAGCAAATTATAACAATGGCTTATGATTTAATTTTAACCTGTCTCGGGGAAACTACCTCCCATGATAATATTTTGTGGGCTTTTTCTGAAATCACCCGGGTTATCCAAAACCTGTTAACAGTGGAAACGACGGGTATATGATCCCGTAAAAATGGATGGTTGATTCCCATTGTACAAAAACATATACACGACTTAAAGAGGCTTTACATAGGGCTGTAAGAGATCTGGAGGAAAACCGAGAATGTAGAAGGAAGTACCATTTGGCCAGAAAAAACAGTAAGAAAGAGTTAAAAGAACTAGCTTGGGATGCCCTTCATGAAGCATCTCTGAGCAAAGATAGCTCATCATTCTGGAGGGCATTTAATGCTCTGTTCTTTACCATGTCTGACGTTGCAACATTAGCGTCGCAATTGACGAGAAAACCTGGATAGATTGTCTGCTTTATCACCAAAGATGCGGGAGCTATCAAAAGGCATGTCCGTGAGCGAGCTCTGGACATCGGGCGAGAACCCAGTTGAATAGTCGTGGAAATTGCCCTGCCCAAGGAATCAGCCGTGTCCAGACCTGATGGCAAACTTCGCCGCATCCTTGCCCTCCGCAGTCGCCTGGGAAAGGATAGCCTGGACCTCCTCAGAGCACTGAGGCAGGACCTCTGTGACCGAGTCCCACACCGCGTGAGATTAACGGCCCAACAGGCAGGCGGTATTTACTGATCGCAACCCCAAGCTGGCCGAGAACAACCTCTTGCCATATTGGTCCAGCTTCTTTGAGTCCTTATCCGGCAGATCCGTGGGAAAGGCACTCTGCGACCTAGAGGTCTGAATGACCAGGCTTTCAGGCGTGGGGTGAGTGGTCAGGAAGGCCGGATCAGCGGGCGCCGGGCTATGGCGCCTAGCGACGTTCTTATCCACCGCAGCCCCCGAGGCCGGCCGGAACCAAGTGCCCAAAAGGACTTCGGTAAGGGCCTCATTGAAGGGGAGCCCCGGCTCCGACGACGTAGATGCTGTCTGGAGCACCTTGGTAAGGTGGTTGGTCTTGAGGGCCCCCGTAGGGAGGTCAAGGTGGAGAGCCTCTGCAGCTCGACGCAGCACCATAGTGTAGGAAATGCCCTCCTCCATAGTAGGCGGGGGTGATGCAAACTCCGGGTTAGAGGCTACATCAAGCTCACCCACATTGTGGAGGTCATCTACCCAATCCTGCTCTGAATCACACTGCCGCGCAAGAGGGGGAAGGGGAGGGAGAGGGGGGAAGGGGAGGAGGGGGAGGGGGGAAGGTCCTCAGAACTGTCCCAATCCTCATCCTCATCCGGCTCCGGAGTAGAAGGAGCTGGAGAGGGGGCAAGTGGCACCAGGAGCGGCGCCGGCCGGGGCTGAACCGGAGCCGTATCCCACTGCAGATCTCAGGTCAGAACAAAATGGTCCGAGAACTGGGGCAGGGGCGGGATAAACGGCACCCAGTGCGGCACCTGTGGCGTACCCATGGGCGGTGCTAGGACTGGAGTCAAGGGTGCTGGATCCAGTGGCATTGAGGCTGTCACCAGAGGCGGTGTCGCCAAGCCAACAGGATCTGAACGCGGGCCCGTAGGCACGCCAGCGGGAGCCCGAGGCCAAAACAGGCGGTTCATGGCAGGAAGAAACTCTTAATCGATTAAGATTGGATACAGTGGGTCTGAATGACTCCGTCCCATGGTCCACGTTAACTCGCTAACCATGCGGACTATACCTCTTCAACCCACGTCCAGACTGCCTTGGGGCTAAACTTGCTTTACCGTCTGGGACTAGGGCCCTTCTGACACCATTTCTGACCTCGTTGAGTTCATTGCCCCCCTGCTACCAACTTTAGTATCTTGTAACTGTAACCAAGGAATGACATATTTACCCAAGCATGCATCATGACGATCCTGGTACCCACCCCCTCCCGCACTATGGTTTGTGATGTCCACTACCCCGAAACTGGACAACCATACCTTTTGCCACCATTATTAGTGAGCAGGGTGGGCCCTCCCGGTCAATATAACCATCCTTCTCTATTCTCATGCTGCCTATCCAGTTTATGACCAATGAGGATATTACTCCCGTCTTTCATAGTCCCATTATACTTTAAGCATGGTAATGGACCCCTTTTTCATTTCCGCTTGCACCTACTGGCCATCCAAATCCTTTGATACACCTAACATGGCTGCCCCGTTCATCCACCCGAGCTGGTAGTCTAGCCCAGGTCTATGCGTCCCTCCTACTACGCTCTTGCGCGGATCTAGCCCCGTTAGGCACCGCCTCCTGCGGATCAGCGAGACAGGAACAACATGGCCATAAGAGACTCAAGGTTCACCTGAGCCGATTACCAGTCGCTCCTAGTCATAACCGGACGTTGTGGGGGTAGGTGCTGATGGCTGAGACTGCGCACCGCGTTGGGTAAGTTTGCATCAATACCAAAAGCGGACGCCATGACCGGGATCATCCAGGTAACGCTCTCTGTACTTTGCGCCCACGCTGGTGGGTGTCCCTTGACTGCTGATATATGGTTGTATGCGGAACTCGGTATAAAACTCACAGTCCCCGGTCGACGCATATACCCCACCCGGTGGCTTCAGCAATCACGGACCCGGATCTGCTACTTTGTCTCCCCCCACGGGGTTTCTTGTTTCCCCAAGCACTAGCGGGACGGTAGCGGAGCCGTGCGCCCCTAGTGGGAGCTGACTCTCCACTTACGGGGGGGGGGGGGGGGGGGGGGTCTTTGGCAGTTAGACCCGCTTCTGTGTGGCCCTCGCCCTTCATGCAGACCGTGGACGGTAGACACGGGGCAACTCACGGGAGCGATCGCTCTGCCCCGAGTTTTTACTTGATGGCCCCTATGAACATTTGTATAGATTCCTTCCTGCCCCCTCTAAAAGGTTTTTCCTTTACTTTGCGTCCCTTCTCCCTCAGGTACCTTACTCAAAGGTGCTGGTTACACAGGAGCTGACTGCTGTGGAACCTTAGGGAAATCCTTAGGGTAAGCATCACACTGTCTCACGCCGCCATGATGACTTGAAGAGCTATGTACCCTCGTCCTCTATATGTTTAGAGATTTTAAATTACCACTGTGGTTGTTCATTGGAACGCTTAGCCACAATTTTTAACTCACAGTACGAGTGTGTTTTTAGCGTATAGAAGAGAATACCTAGACAGGAATGGAGCGTAATGTTCATTGCTCTTCTCTGTTGTTTACTTTCCTTTCTAGGTAGCATCACTAGGGGCAGGACCAATCGTCCTGCTTTACCATTGACCTCAAGATATAAGGTTGTATTTCTTTATTCACTGTGTAGTACTTTGCACTTAGGTCCTGACGAATTGCTTAGAATGCAAGAAACATGTTGACCTGAATAGAGGGTAGTAGATTTTTACTGTGAACCTTACACCAGTACATATCTCCCCTCCCACTTTTTAACCAAGGGAGTCAACCACACTAATAAAGTCCCCACTGGATTGACTTACCTTTTTTAATCTACACTCACTTCACGACTACACATTCACCCGCGTTTATCTTCCCCTCTTACACGCATGCAAAATATGGCAGGAACAAAAGATCTCCGATAAAGAGCCCCTTCGCGGGTGCCCATCAGACATTGCAGCGCCAGTCTGATGAGGAGCAGAACCCATATGATGAAGCATGACACCTAGCTTGCTGGGTGTGTGAGGGTTTTAGTTCCGAAAAGGGAAATTCCCCGCCTTTTTTTCCTTTTACTCTCTCTTTACGCTAGATTCATATTCCTACTAATATTGGGGAACTTTGTACCCTTCTTGTGCCACAGGAAGAAACTCTTGCAACTGTTTGGGAGTTGCCGATAGACCCGGGTATAGCTGGTAGGCTGCCGGATTCCCAGGCTCCAGAGGAGCCGCAGAGGCGGAGCCCCTGTCTCCCATGTCCACCTCCGGGGAGCGACAGGGGGACGTCTGAGAGCGAACACGCTTCTTCGACTTCTTCTTATGGCGTCGCTTACCAGATTCCGAAGGTGAAGACTTCGAGTCCGAGGAGCGACGGCTCCGGTCCCGCAAGCGGTCCTGTGAGCTGCCCCTAGCCCCGGAGCAGTGGTGAGAGGAGTGCAGGACCTCCAGCAACTTCCGGCACCGCTCCCGTAAAGCCTTCGGGGCCATAGCACGGCAGTCCCGACAACCCCGGGAGTCATGGTCATTCTCCAGGCAGTAGAGGCAGACGTCAAGGGGGTCCGCCACCTATATATTATGGGAGCACGACCCAAAAGACTTAAAGCCGGGTATGCCTACGTGCCCCAGGAGACAAAAGTCTCAAAAAAGTGGTCAAAAAGCAACAAGGTACGTGCTCAATCCGCTTTTTGGCGCGGAAAAAGAAAGAACTGAAGTCAGCGCGCATGGGTGGAGCCTAATACTCTCCGTGACGTCATCTCGGCGCTTACGATGCCAGTGACAGACGCGGAGCCGCAGACGCCACCCCCTGGCGCGCAGAGGTACTGCTAAGCAGAAAAACTTTCCGGATCCAGCCTGATGCCTGGGGATATTCTAAGGTAAGGAATCTATCACTAACGTGTCTCTTTCAGATAAAGCGTTACCAAAGGTAATTAACTTGTTCTCCAGTGTACCTATAGGTCTGGTTAGGAATCAGACTTCTCTCTTTGCTTTTCTGTCAACATCTTTCCCATCTGATCACTGTTGGGAGTTAAAGGTACTGTTTGTGTTTACAATGTTTATGGCACAGTGATTTATTGATTAGCATAATCTGCCATCTAGTCTCGATCTGCCGCCAGAAGCTACGCCCTATACGGTAGTCCTGGCCAATGTGCCCCCGCTGCCTACGGGCACGCGTGAGCACTGGTCAATGCTTAAAAAGAAGGCTCTCCATCTATTGAGTAAAAAGACAGGTGTAAGAGACCAGTTATTTGATGAATTTAAAATGGTGCTCAGAATCAGCTGGGGAGGCCACTCACATAAATCTATAATCTATGGCTGGTGACTGCGTGCTGTTAAGTTTTAGGTCTCCTCTCTTGGTACATCATATCCTGGAAAACGGTTGGTTCTTACCCCTCAGTCGTTGAGGCAATTAAAATACTCCCCCTAGGGTTCTTTTACAATCCATGGTACCCGTCGAGACACAAGGAAGTTCTGGTCCCCAACAAGGTTTATAACCCGTCTTTCCAACCAGTCCAAACCAGCAATCGCTCCGAGTTACTTTCAACTCTCGAAGATATCGATTGACTGAGAGGGAGTGATCAACCACTGTGGTATGAAGGGTGAAGAGCCAAAATGAGGGCTGAAGATAATTTGGAAGTTAGTCTGAGTATAATGATGGGTTGTGGGGTTGCTACCTTAGGTGCTACACCGATTAGTGGTATAAGGCTTGCTTGTATGGGAACTAATTCGAGTGTAAAGGTCATCAACTCTGATGTTGGTACAGTGCCTGTTATTTTAGCGAGACCTGATGACCATGCCACACCCATCCTTAGTACCCCCAGTGCAGATACACAACCAATAGATACATTTAATACTGAGGTGGTGCCTATTAATGATGAGAATGTCCGATCCAGTCCCCCCAAATTACATATGACAGTATCTTCCTGGAATATAGCAGGAATTGCTTCTAAAATAAAAACCACTGAATGGTCAACCTATATAGAGTCAATTGATGTATGGTTATTTCAGGAGACGTGGTCCATAGAGGGAGCTTATCATCCGGGCTATTTAAAATTGTTTAAGCCTGCAACAAGGGGTGTAAGGGGGAGACCAGTTGGTGGGCTGACTTGCAGGGTGAGACAACTCGAGGGGATAAGGTGGTTGAGTTATCCATCGAGTGCCCAGATATCTTGGCCATACGGGTTAGTTCACCAAATGGCTTAGACATAACTATCATTAATGTTTACTCACCGGGCTACCGGGTGGCAGGGGCTCGAATGTAATCAAAGCCTTGGAGGGTCACCTGTTGCATGATGTGGTTACTAGTAACAGGATCATCTCAGCGTACCTCAGGCCCTCGTTTTATTAGACCTGTCCGCCGCCTTTGACACGGTGGATCACTCCATCCTCTTACGCCGTGTCAGGTTGGCGGGCATCGAGGGCCCTCCGTTGGTTTGGCTGGAGTCCTTCCTGTCTGGTCGCTCCCAGTCTGTCCATCTGGCAGAATTTGCTGCCCCTTCTCGTGAAATCACGTGCGGGGTCCCTCAGGGCTCTTCGCTGTCCCCTCTACTTTTTAATTTATATATTTTTCCCCTTATTTTTGCTTTACAGCACATGGAGGTCGCGGTGTACAATTACGCCGACGACCTCCAACTCATCTTTGATTTTTCCCCGACCTCGCCAGGTCAAACCAGCTTCCAGTCCGTGATGCTATTCATCCGTGATTGGATGAATACTAACCATCTCAAATTAAATCCGGACAAAACGGAGCTGGTTCTGACGGGCGGGGTCGCAAATCCATGGTCACCTCTTTTTTGGCCCCCATCCTTAGGCACCCCTCCCATTCCTTCCCCTTCAGTTAAAACGCTGGGCATTACTCTTAATCACCAACTCACCTTACATTCACATATTAGTTCAGTTGTTTCCTCTTGTTTCTTTTCCCTACGGACTATTAGGAAAATTTCCCGTTTTTTTTCTGTGTCAGCACTTAAACTGATCGTCATGGCCATGGTACTGTCAAAAATTGATTATGGGAACATCGTCTTCAATGGTGCCCCCGCATACGCCCTTCACCGTCTACAGCTGGTCCAGAACCAGGCAGCCCGCCTGGTTTATGGCCTGGCTAAGTCACACCATTCCACCCCCCTTTTAAAAAACCTTCACTGGCTCCCTATCAAGCAACGGGCTCTGTTCAAATTAGGATGCCTTACATTTCAAGCCCGAGCGGGCACAGCTCCGGCATTTATCAACTCTGCCGTTACAAACTATTGCCCGCCGAGAGCCCTTCGTTCCTCTTCTTTGGGCCTGCTAGTAGTACCCCGTTTTAAAAAGAAAAGAGCCGGTGGTCAGAAATTCACAGTTCTGGCCCCCACTTTTTGGAACGCCCTTCCCCCTTCAATTAGACTCCTACCATCCTATATGGAATATCGTAGGGCCTTAAAAACCCTCTTGTTCCAGCAAGCATTTACTGGTTAGCCGCGTCCCCCGTTTGTTTGTTTTTACCACTGTAGCTCCCAGCGCCAAGAAACTGCTTTAGTATACGAGCGCTCTATAAATGTTTTTAAATTCCAAATTTAACTGTAGCTTAGGGCCCCTGGATGTTGAAGACGGTAGGCTAGGTGAAGCTGTGGACGCGTTATGGGGCATGCCCTAATTAGACCTCCAACCAATTAGGAAATGGTCCGAGGCTGCCCTCAACTGAAGTATTTTGAAACACAGTTTAAATCACTACCTAGTAGTGAGGAGATTATCCAGCCCATCTTGCACCACGAACCTTTGAATTTTACTTGTAGCGAGGTTGAGTCAGCGATTGGTTGGGCTCCGGTGCCAGACTGCATCCCTGCAGATTTATTTAGACAAGATAAAGATCTATGGGTTCCATACATAAAGATCCTAGCGGACTTTATAGTAAGTGGCGCTTCACTCCCGGAATCCTGGTCTGGTGCAGAGATCTTATCAATCTATAAGAAGGGGGATCGTTCTGAACCAGCGTACTATAGACCCATCGGTCTTATTGACGCTGTTCAGAAGATTGTAGCCAGACTAGTTCTCAGTAGGATTCAAGGCTGGATGACTGAAACGAATATTCTTACCCCTCTTCAGGCTGGGTTCCGGTCACACACAAGTACTCTAGACCAGGCCTTTAGGTTTGTTTTAATCTATTGGAAGGAGGTGGTTTTAGGAGGGGGTATGCTTTTTGCGGCATTTGTGGATTTGAAATCCGCTTTTGATCTCGTTCCACGGATGAAATTGTGGAGGGCATTACAGTAAATAGGGATGCCCCCTAACCTGGTTGCTATCCAGGTTAAACTTCATTAAGGATGAAGCCAATATGGAAGAACTTTGGGATCTTATCACTAAGCCGCGTGATAGTAAGCTTCACCACCTGTTCAGAATAGGCACCCTGCCGCTACGCTGTTTTACAAGCAAATGGAACCCTGTTGGTAGCGACAAGTGCCTTTTCGGTCAAGACCATAGTGAGAACCTAGATCACTTCCTATTTGTATGCCCAGCTTACCAGCTGCCTAGGATAACCTGGCTTAACCACATCGCTGCGGCGGCTATTCCGCCGCAGCGCTAAGCGGCCGCACGGCGGCCGCATGCTGGTGATAGAACCGCTCCGTCACCAGCCGCGGTTGGGCTGTGCTTGTGACGGAGCGGTTCCGTCATGGCCCCGCCCGCTCAATAGAACGCGCCGCGCAGGCGCGAAATCAGCGCCGCGCAGGTGCGGCGGCAGGGCCATGACGGAACCGCTCCGTCATCAGCACAGCCCAACCGCAACTGCTGACGGAGTGGTTCCGTTATCAGCATCGAACGGGTTAAACCAGTGTGCCTGCTCATGAACACAAGATCGGCGATGGTTGCCAGGAGAATTCTTAAATCGGACACTACCAATCTAGTTGTGACTGGAGTGTCAACATTTCTAAGTTGGGCGTGGGCCATATGCAACAAAGGGGGGGGGTCAGTAGTAGTACACAATGTAAGATGGGATCTATCTTAGGGGGATGAGTTGAGCTTGGAAGATGACACGTCCCCTTGTAAAACAATTGTTGTTGAATTAAATCTGTATGCTGGTTCACTAATTTAATCTCTTTTTAAGGAACTGTTTTTAAAATATACTTGTATTTATATTTATTTATTAATTTATGATGATATGTACAGAACTAAGGTGTATCTTTTCTAGTACTATGGTGTATTTTAAGTGTTGGAATGTTTATATTAATTTTAGATACTATTGTCTTTGATGATGAACAATCGCAATAAAGACTTAATTAATTGAATTGATTAGCATAAAAACTGAGTTGTTGGTCGCCTGGCGAAATAATCTGAGATTCCTACCACAATTGCCTGATCACCTCCGGGTTCAGAACAGCGCACAGGCTACAAGAACTGAGGCATGAAGTCCGACACTCGACTTTTAGACACCACATCCATGAGGAACATGGGTAAACACGGACCATTGCTGTCTACACTCTGGACAGGGTTTGAAGGCCAAAGATTTAAGAGGAAATCATTTTGGAAAACATCTATTGGAAAAGGGAGGTAAATCAATTACACGTTTGACTAGTGTCTGCATTCTGGTATCAGTAGCTCGGGAAAAGGGGAAACCTCACAAGCACCGGGGCTACCTTTATTAACTAGATGCATCACCCTCGATGATGACTTCTCGAATGACTAGTACCACATCACATGATTGTCCTGTTTATACCATTTTCCATCCAGTGGAAAATCTTTGTTGCACTATCAGAAGAAAAAATAAGCAAAAAGTCTATGCATACTAATGCTGACTAGAATAGTGGTATTATAATCCAATGTTTTTGATTGATCCCTAGGGGAATATTCCTGTTCAAGTAGACATAATAGCCCAAGCTCCCACAGGGTTAGATGGCAATCCTGATTATACAACACATAATGCCACAGTGGCGTCATCTAGTGCCAGAGACATGATGGCTAGGAAACTGGCCCGGATCCAATCTGCTGCCTGAAGATACTTCGTGATGAGGGATCTATCAGAATAAGTGTCCTTTCTGTTCTACTTCTAGCACCTAGTACTATGTCTTTCTATGTGTTGCTATATTAAATGTTAGGAGTCTAGTAATGTTTTGTTCAGTGTTTATATTGAAAAATCTAAGCGTCCGGTGTTGTGTCCAAAGTACACAGGCATTTAAGATTAGGAGTTAGCTTTAACTTACCAGTATGAATAGATCTACTCTGTGATCCGCATAAAATGTTGTATTGTACCAGTATCTTCGCATACCGAGTTAAGTGTCATGTGTTGTAGTTCATGTGTTTCATGGGGCTTCAGGCCCATCAGGTCTCACTCAATCTTTCTTCCTCGTATAGTCAATGAAGTAAGCCCCAATGATTTGCATAATCTATTATTTACAAGGCTACTGTAAAGCAAGGCATGATCTACATAAACAAAAACTAGTTCATGTATATTATTAGAATTGCATCTAGGATATCATTCTTATTTTAGGAATAGTAACACTACATGCAATTAAAATGAAGTTTAATGAAACGTTTATACCAAAGTAACTTATCAGTTGCCATGTTTGCATATCATTTTTATTATTTTACTTAATTTGCAATATGAATTACAATTATTTAGATTTACAAAATTCTATAAAACCAAATTAAAAGTACAGACTATCTGGACACTTCAGTCATAAAGAGGCTTCTAACATGCAGTTATTTGAATGGCATGATTAATCGCTTAGTGCCTGGGTAGTATCTGGGTATTTCTTTGCACTCATTTTTCTTGGCCCTGGTAATGGATATGACTAAATCTGAAACTCCCCACAAACGTATTAAAAAAGGTGTCTGGCAATCATTCTGATCAGTGACCTTCAGTCTCTATGTTGTGTGTCCACTAGTTAAAAAATGGTTGCAATTGGCCAGTCACAGTTCACTCAGTAGTAGGTCTAAGAATACTGTAAAGGAGTTGCTGATCAAAGGGATTTGTGCAGACCCGCCATTCAACAGCATAGTTCTGATAGCAATGTTGGGTGAAGTAGGTCATTTATACTTAGCCGGACTCATTTTTTTGTAGTGTGATTCTTTGCCAAATTATGTATTGCCTGGAAAATGACTTGATGTAGGAAAGGTATTTCTGTCTTATGTATATAGGTTCCGGGCGTATGTTTCACTGTCCCCATTTGATTGGACTTATTAGTGAAGACCATATTCTCGCAGCTATTTTGGTCTCTGCTTGATAGTGTGTTGCAAAACCTCTGTTTACTGATTCATTGTCATTAGAGGGGATGTGATAAGGAGGGGACACGGAGACAGTGCCACACAGGCTGTTCTGCTTGTGCCATTCGACAGAAGAGTGCATTATTCATAAGTGTAGCCCCTTACATTTCCTTACTATTATTTATATATTTAAAATTAAATATAATTTACACTTTTATTTTACATTATATAAAGTACTTGCCACAGTGCATCGATTTTTCCTTTAAACTTTTTAAGTGAAGTACATATTCATTTGTCTGCTCGTGTATTAGTCCTATGATACCACTAGTTAGACATCTGCATTACTTTCTTTTACTGGTGGCTGTTAATCTATAGTGATATCACTAATGGGCGGAAGCCTGGAGTAACCTAAGTGGCGCACTTCACCATGTAGTGAAGTCCCTGGTAAATGTTGGTCTGGAGGTGACATTACGGAAGAACATAAGCTATAAAAGCTGTCAGAGCTGGGAGTCAATCTTGAGTGATGTCACTGGAGTGGTGTTGGAGTGAACTAATGGGCACCAGTTAATCTCCGGTGAGACCCTAATGGGCGTCAGCTGTAAGTGGTGGCACGATGTCACCGGTAGGTGTCTGTTTGGCATGGTGTGATTGTGAGCATTTGTCAGCTTGCACTTGATGCACCTGGGGTATCAATTCTAAGTTAAGTCAGTGGTGGCCCGAGCATGCAAGTCAGTCTAAATCATGTGTCAAAGACCAGGAATATCACGGATAAATATGATATGGAAATGAGTAATGTTCAGCCTACAGTCTCTATAGTCACAAGTGCACCTGGCTCCGTGCTATCACGATGAAAAGGGTGTGCACGTTGATTCTGTGGTCTCTGGTAGACCATAAAGAGGACGCATTTCTATTGCTGGTTCTTGTCCTTCTTTTCCAGTATCGGCAGCTGATGATAACATGTTCTTATGGAAGCGAAGAGCTGTCCAGGTCTTCCATGATGATGGCAATGGTGTGATAAACTTCTTTAGCCTGTAAAGAAGGGACAAAGACAAACTAGTCATCAGACTGTCTTTACTTTCAATGTTTGATACTTAACCTTCTGCGCATAAACTCCCTTACTTTAGTAGGGCCATTGCCAACAAAAAATAACCTTGAAGTATTATCATGGGACTGAATGTGTATACTAAGGCTCAAACAAAGCTGGAAGTGCAGGAGTGCAGAGACAATCCCACAGACTTAGGAGCGCAGGCGTGTATGAAACCATGCGCAGGGCTGGGAGGGATAAACATTGTTAAGCTCTCACTAAGGTTTTTTATAAAATGTTAATATTTTTATTTATGCTTTTGACATATAACCGAAGCAAAAACATATTGCAACATGCATCATTCATGACTTATTCAAGGACCTCCATGACTCATATCCAATGCAAAGTTGCTACTTGTGGGCCTTCACTAGCCTCCTCAGTCCACCCCTTCCCACCATCAAATCTCTGGTCATTGATGACCAGTCCTCAAAGTCATCAGCCAAATACTCATCTATGCTGACCATTTTCATCCGTATTTCCTCTGTTACAGCCTATTCCATCAGGTCTCTCTCCCAGGGTTCAATATCTGGGCCTGTCTCCCTCAGCCATCTGATTGCTGTTCGCCTTTTAGCCAGGCCCAACAATGCAAACTCTTTGCTATATATAGTCTCTTCCCCCTGGACAACAGTATGCCCAGTAGGGAGGCGGGGGGGCTGAGGGACAGATCGATGGACAGTCCAGTGATCCTGCGTAAGTTTGTATCCACATCTGCCCAGTAGCCCTGTAACCATCCACTTCATATGTAATAAATGAGCACGTTCCTGGCTGCATCTGGGGCAGTCCGAGATTCGGGTCGGGTAGATTCTGGCCAGTTGCAGTGGTGTATAGCATGTTTGGTGCACAAAGTGAAAATGTGTTAGCTGGATTCTAGAGGTCGTTTTGACATGTGCACATGCCTGTCTCACTCTGCGTCTGCTAGGGGCATGGTGTTAGCTCTGTCCCATTGTTTGCAGGCTGGCAGTTCCAGCTTCAGTCTCTCTGCTTTTAATGCCCTGTATAATTTGGACACCCCATGGATGACCGTACCGGATTCCAAAAAATATTATTAAGGTCACAGAAATTGGGTGGTGGCAGGGAATCCGGGGCAGATCTCACTCATCACCTTGGTCATCCTTGCATATTGTAAGAATAGTCCCGGTTCCATTCCAAACTGGTCTGGAGCCTCAGCAAATGTCCCAAGCTGTTCTTCTGGGAACTAGTCCCCAATTGTCGTACAGCCCCCTGCATGCCAATGAACCATAGTCATGTCCATTGCTATCTTCTGGAAAGGCAGAAGCCATTTTAGTTCCACTGCCCTAGAAAAGGGACAGTACCTGAGCACTCAGTGCGTCACTTCTGCCCACATCTTTGCCATGTGCCTCATCACGTACGGGAGGTCTGAGGGTGCTTTTTTTTCCCCATCATCAATACCGTTTGTAGTGCATCAAACAGCTGTTACTCCAAATAGTCTATCTGGGTACACCAACTAATGACATGCTGTAATAGTGTTGTGTAGTACTATCATTCTAGGTTAGGAAGGCCAAGGCCCCCCTCTTCCTTGACCAGATTTAAGGTTGTCAGTGCTACTCTGCTGCATCTACCAGCCCAAAATAACATTACCAACATGGGAGTCCAGTCTTCAGAAAGTGTCTTTGGGGATCTCACACAGTGCGTTCTGGAGATAGTATAGGCACTGCTGCGTCAAAATCATCTGTGCCAGAGCCACTTGTCTGACCAGTGATAGTGGTAGAATATTCCCAAAAGCTATGGATTTTTTCATCCCCTTTACGATCCTGTCCATTTAAGTGCATACTTCCTTCCCCCCCTAATGCGTCACAATTATGGCCTAATATTCAAATGCTGTGTTTTCCATCGTAGCCCTATATTGGTGAGAGAGACTGTAGGGGCGTTCGCCCAACTGCTCTAATGCATTCTTTAGTAGGAGCATCAAGACATGACAGTCCCACATGTAGACCAGCATATCGTCTGCGTACAGCGAGACCATGTGTTTCACTATACCGATCTCTATAGCCCAGTTGGCCAGTATCTTTTGCAGGTGTATCTCAAGTGGTTCCAGTGACAATGCAAACAGCAAGGATAACAGAGAGCATCCTTGTTGGGTCCCCCTTCCATATTCCAGGCCTCTGAGCCCGTGCTCCTGACCTTCGCTGTTGGCATTGTGTATAACAGTCGCACCCACCCCCTAAAGCGTGCCCAGGCCCGCAGCGTTTTGAAACCTATAGTCACTGTGTTAAAGGTTTTTTCTATATCTAGGGCCATATACCTGCTATGGAATGAGGTCTGTGTGGGTGTGTATGTATATCAGTCTGTGAATATTATAGGAGGTGCTCCTCTCAGGGATGAAACCGCACTGATCCTCCTGCACCAATGTGCTAATCATTGGTCGTAGCCTGTTCTCCAACAATTTAGCCAATATTTTAGCCATCTGCATTAATCATGGAAAGGGGTCTATAGGATCCAATTTGCATTGGGCCTCATCGTGGGTGAGAGTTGGGATGCAGTGTTAGCCTTGCAGTACACTTCCAATAGCTTAGCCATGACCAGGGGCGCAAATCTTTATAAAAAATAAAGAGGTACGCTGTGGAGCCCTGGCATCTTATTGTGCAGTATTTCCTTAAGTGCCTGAGTCAGCTCTTCCTGTGTGAGCTCCACGTTTAATTGCACAGATTGCTCCTCAGAGACCCGAGGCAGTGGGCACCCCCGCCAGTATTCCCCTATGTCACCTATCCTCTCTCCCTGCAAGTTTTTATAAATACTGGCAGGGTAATGACTCAATGCTTCAATAATGCCAATCTGCGTGTTAACCTGCATACTGTCAGGATTTGTGACGTAGAGGATCTGCAAGTATGGCACCTCAGGACGCATGACCCACGTAAGGAGTCTACCAGATTTATACCATCTCTGTGCAACTATTGCCGGTATTGCAAAAAACACACAAGATGATGGACGGAATGTTGCACAATGGCAAAACATTCACCCCCAGTCGGCCGCCCTACGCAGTTCGGTCTGGACTGTTCCCATGAAGCACAGGGCCAAGACTGATTTGCATATGGCCATGTCTGAACTGGGGTGGCTTGGTGAGCAAAATAACGATGGATTAAACTCAGGTCTGTGACTGGGGGTGAATGTTTTGCCATCGTGCAACATTCCGTCCATCATCTTGTGTGTTTTGCTGTTCACCCTATGTGGGAAGGGTATGCCCATGTCAGACTGATTTGCACATGGCCATGTCTGAACTGGGGTGGCAGAGTGGGCTAAAGAACGGTGATGGATTAAACACAGATCTGTTGACTGGGTGTGAGTGTTTGATTGGTTCAGATGCTCCGTCCATCACCACCCCCTTTTGTACCGCTTTGTTCGCCATAAGTTGGCAGGGTATGCTCAGATGTGAGTCCCTTGCTCACTTTGCCACTGGATTCAAGCAAGCCTGGCTGAAGACTGCTGTAATGCCAGAAACTGGTCCTAGGAAGCTTGTTTCCGGTCCAGGGAAGGCATGGCTTGGAAGTTCGGGCTGGATTGTTCCCATGACGCACAGGGTCAAACTGATTTGCACATGACCATGTCAGAACTGGGGTGGCAGAGTGGGCTAAAGAACGGTGATGGATTAAACCCAGATCTGTTGACTGAGTGCGAGTGTTTGATTGGTTCAGATGCTCCGTCCATCACCACCCCCTTTTGTACCGCTTTTCAGGTATGTGAGCAGCCTGTTGCGCTTGCTCGTTTAGGCCCGGCATATTCGAAGTAGCCATTCTCAGATAGCTTCTAGTAGCTTGTGTCATTCATCTAGTCTTACTGTGAAGCAAAGTTCCTCTGACCCTCCTAGCATCCTGCTCTGTGATATACCCATGGTTTTCATCCTGTGCAGAGTTCATGTCCTACCACCCTCCCACCCTGATACTCCACCTCACCAGTATTCAGCAATAGTTCTGCAACACAAGGAGTGGAAGTCTGTCACTAGCATGACATCCTCATCCATCGTAATCTGTGCTCTCTGAGTAGGTGCAATCAACTCCATCAGTGTTGCAGGATTAGTTCTGCCCGTCCATCTTCACTGTTGCCTTTTCGCTGCCACAGATGGAGTACCCATTCCGCATCTGGTTCTGTCTCCCATCTCCAGCCGCTCCCATGCGTCCTCCGCCCATGTGAAGAAATGGGAGCGTCCATTGCGGAGTACTTTCAGTTTTGCTGGAAACAGCAAAGTGTACTGTACACCCTCTGCTCTGAGTTTCTGCTGAAGTGTCAAAGGACTTCTGCTGTTTTTGTAATCTGTGCATGTAATCAGGAATTAGTTGCATCGAGCCAGCCTCGCATTGGTTTTCCTCAGTTTTTCATGCATATTGTACTGTGTCCCTATATTTATAATTGAAAATGGGAGCAATGATGACAGTAGGAGGCGCTCCAGGAGGGGGCGCAGGCACCAATGCCCGGTGTGCACGCTCCACCGTTAACATTTTGGATAGTCCTGGTGGGTTCAGCATTTCTGTGATCCAGCGCTCTTTATAGCGCTTTGCCGTGGACCCCTCTGCTCTCTCCGGTATTCCAACAAACCAGAGATTATTTCTACGGGACCGTCCCTCCTCATCCATCAACCTGTTATCCATGTGGTACGAGAGGTCAGCATGGGATTATTTATGAAGCTTGTAAAGCACCTGGTTACACTAGCTAGTGTGTCCCCGCGCTGTATAGACCTGACCGGACTGATTCCTAACGCTCATAAATTCTGGGAGCCCGTGCTCTTTGGGGAACAGGATGGTGTTCAGCTCTTTCCGAAAGACAGCATCTGATGTCTCCAGACGGAGCCTCTGAGGTAGTTTGTTCCAATGAGTGGCGGTCATGACTCTAAAGGAGTGCCCTCCCATTCTCACTCTATTGAACTTGGGGACGAAAACTTGCCCGGTCCCACTTGACCGTAGTTGTCGGGTAGGGTGGTATCGGTTAAGTAGGTTGTGTAGGTACGTGGGGCCCTTCCCCTGTAGGATATGATGGCCTACACACAGGGCCTTAAAAATCACAGGTTCTTTCATTGGCAGCCAGTGCAAGGTTCTGAGCGCCTTCTTAGCTGAGGCTCTTTTAGGAAGAATCAGGCGTGCAAGCCGCATTTTGTATTCGCTGCAGCCTCTGGATGCACCTTCCATTGACTCCCATGTACAGGACATTTCCATAGTCCAGTCTAGATGTTATTAGAGCGTGGACCATGGTTTGCCTGGCAGGCAGAGGAAGGACGTCCAATGTCTACCTGAGGACCTTCAGCATACCAAAACAGGTGCCTGCCACTTGTTTGGTCTGGTGCTCGAACGAGATTTTATTGTCTAGCCAGATCCCCAGGTTCTTCACCGAACTGCTGGGAGTGGGTAGGGTACCCAGCGTAGCAGGCCACCATATTGAGGTCCATACTGAGGGAGTCCTAACCACAATCAGCACATCCGTCTTATTACCGTTCAGCGTGAGGCAATTGTCAGCCATCCAAGTGGCAAGTTCCTGCATGCACATGATGAAGTTGGCGGCACATTGTTCCTGTGGCTGTGACACAACCAATTGCGTGTCGTCTGCATAGGACACTACTTCCACCCCAAATCTGTCCGTAATAGCTGCTACAGGTGCAACGTACATGTTAAAGAGTGTGGGACTAAGGCTGGATCCCTGAGGTACTCCCTGTTTGAGGCTGAATTCTTTAGAACGAAAGGGTCCCTGTGCCACTTGGAAGCTGCGGTCTGTTAGAAATGACTCTAGCCAGTCCCAAGCTTTATCCACCACTCCTCCCTTTTTCAGACATTGTAGCAGTGTGTGATGCGCCACAGTGTCAAATGCAGCACTGAGGTCGAGTAAGATCAGAGCTGCTGTTTGACCTTCGTCCACGTATTTCCGCAGGGTTTCAGTAGATATTAATAGTGCTGACTCGGTCGAGTGGAGGGCACGGAACCCTGACTGGGTAGGATGGAGGAGGCTATTAGCCTCAATGTAAGCAGATAGCTGTTTATTAACTGCCTTTTCCGCGATCTTCACTAAATACGGGAGGAGTGAAATGGGGCGTAGATTATCAAGCTGTTCCATGCTGATGTTTGTTTTTTTTCTAAGGGGGAGGACCACTGCCTTCTTCCAATTTTTTGGCACTTGTCCCGAATCAAAAGAAAGTTCTAAGAGGTGTCTGATATGGGGCTCTAGAATTTCCAGACTGCCTTGTAGTACTTTAGGAGATGCCGGGTCTTTGGGGGAGCCTGATTTAATACTGCCTGAAATCCGGCATAAGGCCTCCCGAGGGGGGACTGAGAATGACGTGAGGCAATATCTATCTGGATTAGTGGAGATTATATCACTTCCACAGCCTACCCTGGCCAATTCCGGAAAGGAGGAGTAGATCTTATCCACTTTGTTAGAGAAAAACTCTGCCACCTGATTACAGAAATCTACTGATCCGGTCATGGGAGCCACGGTATTGGACAGGTCCGACATTTCTTTATATACCATAAACAATTCCTTCATGGAATTGTCAGCTCCCTCAATTCTCCTACAATAGTAGGCTTTGCGAGCCTTCCTAATTAGGGCATGATATTCTCTCAGGCCATTTCTATAAGTGTTCCTTTCTGTCTCAGCGAAATTTCTTCTCCACAACCTTTCCAGATGTTTAGATTCTGCTTTCTTTCCCCAAAGTTCCTCATTTAACCATGGGGCGGATTTGGCGTGCCTGCTGCGTGTCCTGTGGGGTGTGGCCATTTCAGTCACCGGAAGCGGGAGTGGCGAGCAACTAGTCCGCCGACCCACTCCTCATCGAAGATGGCGCCTCCAAAAGAATCCCACCTGACAGCACCTATTCGGCTGCGGTGGTACAGTGCAAGCAACTACAGGTAGGTGAAGCCCATTGAAAGTTACACGCATTAGCACAGTTTTCAGGTAACAGTTAAAAGCCCAATTTTAAAAATACAATTCTGAGCAAGGACGCGATGTTACACTCCTGGCTTCCGCCTCAGGAATGCAAGTCAGCAAATCATAGTTGTTGAGTGCAGTTTGGTCAAACAGAAGGTGAGCTATCGCCAGAAGAAGGGAACTGCTGGTTTGGCTGTTCCTGGAGACCAGAAGTCCAGTGACGACTAGACTTTAGCTGGATCAAAGAGCCCCTCCAGGGTCATCAACCCCTGTGGCCAAAGTCACCCCACCTGGACCAAGGAGTTGCCCCAGGAAGTCCCCTGTCGACCGCACAGCATCTTCGGCATCCTGTATTCCTTGCATCAGGACCACTCCACAGAAGATAATGGCAACTGGCCACTAACTCTGGATGGGAGACTGCTTTTCTTGCGGAGAGAACTGTTCCATTGGACCATGGTGGTCCTCCTGCCTGGCTCCCCACATGGGCGGGTTGCCCAAAATACTCTTACTTAACCGTATTCAACCTAGATGTAACTTTAGTTAAAAACTTTCTAAATGTCAAATTTGTTGAATTGGCCTGTGCTTATTCAGAGTTGAGTGAAAAATACTGATCGATTCTTTAAAAATCTCTATTTTTGGCACCCTCGGGTGGATCTTTTGTTTTGGTGTCTATAAATTAATAAAAATACAGTTTTCTTTAAAAAAAATTAGTGTTGGATTTCTTGAGAGTCCAGTTTCTTTCCACTCCAATTGTTTTGATGCTATTTAAATGCTTTACACGTTTTCCTTTGTTGAAGCCTGAATGCTCAAAAACACAGCAACCCAAGGTTGAGCTAAGGTTTGACAAACTAAGCCAGACTATTTCTAAGATGGTTTTAAAATGTATTACTCATGAGAGGTCTCACAACCACACCATATAATACACCCCTTTTTTTCTCAACCAGGACAATTCCTTGGTGGTCCAGAAATTTCTAGATGTACAGGATCCATTACCCCAGGCTGCCACGCTTGTTTCAGTACCACATGGCAGTGGTGTTGTCCGTAAGAATCTGTACTAGCCTCCCCTTAAATTTGCAAAGGTCTGCAAAGAAAAGGGCTTAGAAATAAACTGCTCCAAAACTAAATATATGTCTTTTAATCCCTATAAATCCAACAAGGGCAAACTCGTGCTGGGCACGCAAATATTGGAGCGGGTCAAGTCCTTTGATTACTTGGAAGTTCGCATCAGCTATAGGCTGGTATGGACTCCGCAGCTGGAAAAGAGTCCTCTGACCCTCCAGCATGTAGATTGTGCTATAGTACGAAGGGCTAGGGCTTCCCCCTACTGACCACTTTCACCTATCCTAGAACTTCATATGACAAAAGGTCTAGGAGCTGCCCTATATGGGGCTGAGCTATGGGGGCTGGAAAATCTGACAGACCAAACCCTTGTCGAAAATAAATGTATTAGAGCCATCATGAACCTGCCAGTGAACATACCTCCCCTGCTGTTAAGACTAGATCTTGGTTTAAAACCTATAGAACACTTCGCCATTCTTAGGGCACTTTTGTCACAAAACCAAACCGGGTCCAGAATGGCTTCGATGAAGGATGGGCACATCAGGGAAGGAGTCAGGTGTGACTTCAGCACATTGATAGTGAACCCTGAAAAAGGCAGGATGTTCTCCATAGTCTGGAGGTGATTGAATATTTCTTAGCCTGCCTTCAACAGCATGTCGTCAATGTAGGGGCAAGACTGTCGCTGTTCAATCTCCACACAAGAGTGTTGACAGTTTTGGGTGGAGAACCCTCCCCTGCTGCTGCTGTAACAAAATCCTCCCGAAGGGGCAGCCTGATCGGAGGACCAATGGCCATGCTCAACAGCTTGGGATACCAAACTCTCCAGGCTCAGTTTGGAGCCACAGGGATGACTTGAGCCTGGTCTTTGCTGATCTTCTTGAGAACTCTGGGCACGAGTGGCTTGGGTGTAAAGGAGCACAGGAAGCATGCACTCCATTCAATATGAAAAGTTTCCCTTTGTGAGAGTCATCTTGAAAACTCCAGTACGCAAAACTGCTCATATTGTGCATTCTCGGCAGTGGTGAAAAGCTCTAACCAAGGCTCGCTCCACTCCAGAAAGAGACCTTGCACCACCTCCGGTTTGAGATGCCATTCATAATCCGCTAGGCATCTTCGGCTGAGTTTGTCTGCCAGGTGTTGAACCACCAGGTATATGCACGGACATTCCAGCCATTTCCAGAGATGCAAGGCCTCTTGGCAAAGTGTCCACATCCCCTGTTTGTTGCAGTACCACATTGTGGTGGTGTAGTCTGTGAACACGTGTACTAGCCTTCCTTTGATGGAAGGTAGAACGGCTTTTAATACCAGCCATATTGCCTGGAGCTCCAGAAGGTTGATGTGCAGTCTGAATCCTGCCAGAGACCAGAGGCCTCTGATCTGCACCTCTTCCAGGTGGTCGACCAATCCCAGCAGTAATGCATCTGTCACCACTGAGATCTTGTTGGGAAAGGGAGAGTAGTCTGCTGCTGACCCATTTGCAGTTTGTTAACCACCACTGCAGATCTCTTGCAGTTTGGCCCAAGATCTGGACCATGTCAGAGAGATTTCCCTGATGCGCCCCCTGGAACTTCAGGCCCCACTGCAGGGGCAACATATGCCAGTGGACCTCTGTCACAAGTGGGATGTAAGAGGCCATAAGTCTCAGCAACCTCAGAGTCAGTCTACAGGAAAGAGGCTGTAGCATCCGTATCATAGCCTGAAAACCCTGAACTCGCTTGTTACATTGCATATTATATTACTACAGCTCTCCCTTTTAATTATCTCTTTCCCTTTTAATTATTCTGTATACTTTGAATCTCAGCACCTGCCATACCGTTTGTTATGACTTCATTTGGAATTGTCTCATGTCATTCTTTCTTGGACTTCAGCTGATGCAGTAGTGTGCCCAGTCCATTAAACTACTTTTTACCTTCTACTGGACTCATCTGCCTAATTTTAAGGAATCCTACACAGGCGACGAGTTACATCGTACCTGCTACTTTAGAGGGCACAGGAGCGGTACAATTTATTTTGGGATTTGCCTATTTTTGGACTTGACCATTGTTCTCTCCATGTGGATAATATTATTATGTTATTCACCACCCATTTTTTCTGCAGTTTCTACGAGGTTCCTTCCCCAGGAAAGGATTTTAAACCGGTTTGGGTACTTTTGGCCTGTATAAACAAAGATAACACTGGCTTCTGGAGAGCGGTCAATGCCCCTTTTTTTAACAATAGAGAGACACATTTTATAGACATGGCTGTTACCGGTGACATGTGGGTAGACTTTTTTTCGGGGCTCTATATGATGAGACTACAGATGATAACATGATAGAGACAGTCGTAATGAGAGCAAACGATAATATTGATCAAGGACCATTTTCCCATGAGATTAAGATCACCCTTGAGGAAGTCACTAAGGCAATCAATGAAAGTGCCAGGGCCGGATGGCATCCCAGTGGATGCTTATAAATCTAACGTAGGGTTATGGGCCCCTCTTTTAACTAATGTATTAATTAGTTGTATCCGACACCGTTTTTTTCCGACCTGGGCGGATGCCATAGTGATACCTATATTCAAGAAAGGGAACAGAAATTAACCTAAGTGCTATCGCCCGATATCTTTATTGGATGCCTTTATGAAGATAGCGGGAAGGGTCATTTTAAATAAGCTTGAGATATGGGCCGAAGATACAGGTGTTTTATCAGTCTTTCAATATGATTTTCGACCAGGTTTAGGCACCATTGAACAGGGGCTTAATTTGTCCCTGATTATTGACAAATACACAAAAGCTAAAAAAGGGCAAACTTTTCCTCACCTTTGTGGATTTAAGTTCCACCTTTGATTGTGTCAAACACATCATGCTGTGGGATACTCTTAAAGATCTAGAGTTGGACCCTCCCTTGCTGCTGTTCATAAAGAAATTATATAGGGGGGCAGGTGCGAGGGTAAGGTATGGGGAACAGGGAGAATTCTCAGCTAAGTTCCCCATAAAAAGAGGGGTGAGGCAGAGGTGCATTCTTGCCCCACTGCTTTTGTCCCTCTATATAAACAGCGTGGGACAGTACATGAGCGAGTTCCATCATTATCCAACCATCAGGGATACCCCAGTTTCTATCTTATTATACGCAGATGACGCTGTGATAATGCCGCGGACACAGCTGGGCTTGCAAAGGTTAGTCTCTAATTTTGACGAGCGGGGCTTAAAGGTAAATGTCGCTAAGACATTTACCATGAGCTGCGGAACAAGATTGAGGAAGACATGTGATATCTTTATTGATAATAAAGAAATCGCGAGCAAGTATAAATTCTCTTATCTAGGGATAACCTTTGACAGGAAGGGCTCATGGAAAGCAGCCATGGACAGCAGAAAGCTGGCCCTCTCGAGAGCCATAGGAGCTTTTACTAACTTTTCAAAAAAACTAGGTGGAAGAACCGTCACGGAGCTGCTGGCAATTTATTAATCTAAATGTATCTCAACAGGGACATAC
Source organism: Lissotriton vulgaris (assembly GCF_964263255.1). Taxonomy (NCBI): domain Eukaryota; kingdom Metazoa; phylum Chordata; class Amphibia; order Caudata; family Salamandridae; genus Lissotriton; species Lissotriton vulgaris. Next base: position 607,649,800 of record NC_141695.1, read on the forward strand.
GGGGCTGGCAAATGGGGTATCGAGTGCGTAGACCAAATACAACGCTGTGAAAACGCTTTTATGTGCTACCTATTGGTGCTTCCAAGTTCTATCGCCACTTATTGTTGTCACAGGGAACTTGGTCTTGCACATATTTCTGATTCCATAAAGAGTATCCCCCTCCTTCTATGGCACAAGGTATGGGCGTCGATAGAGATGGGCTTCAATAGGGACGTAATTGAAGATTGTCTCAAGCTGGATGGGGTGGCAAACCTGCCCTGGATTAGTTACATAAAAAGTATGACACACAATATAGGCCACCCGGTATATTTCCATAATCCAAGCAGCTTGGAATCTTTTCCCAGAAAATCCCTTAAGATACATTGTTTGAAACACCTAGAAGATAAACAACGGCTCATCGAGAGGGAAAAGAAATCGGTCATGGCAAATCATTTGATGCCCACTTGCACAGGTATACAACCCTACTTGACATCCGTAGAGTAGTTTCTCCCGTATGCAACTGGCCCGCTTTCGCAGTGGGTCCTTTCTTAGGATGGTCACTTTTCCTGATGTCAACGATTGGACAGAACCTCATCCTATATGCCCATGCGATGATATCTCTAGATTGACCACAATGCACTGCACTTTATTCTGTAAATATTATGTTGTACCGAAGAAATATTTTTTATTGCCCATTCTTAGAAGATGGAACCTAAAATAGCTTTTTTAAGAATACAAATGCTAGAAAATTAAAATATCATTGCGGCCCCCTCTTCCTTCTTAATGTTAAAAAGACTTTTAAAAGCATACGAATACCTTACGGTGTCTTGGCGTTGAACTATAGTAGGGCCTATGAACGTAAGGTTCCTGCACACCATGTGAAGTTATCGAGAATATCTGGTGTTCTTGTAACTTCCTTGTATATATATATGGACTTTTTTACATGTACCCCTGATTTTTAATCAGTTGTATTTTTAATCATACTGTTGCTTATGAGAAATGGTACTTTTTAAAAAATGTTTTTTAATACTGTGCTTTTATGATTTTACGACATAAAATCGTATAAAGCTGATTTTGATTTGAGTACTTTTGTCTGCTGCATCTTTTGAGATCCTGCCGTTACCTGGACTGTATTTTTGCCCACGTGACTTCATTGTTGTCATGGTAGTCTAGGACGTGCTGTGACTCTGTGACGACACTCCTCTGCTGTTGCCTAGCACGCGTTACCTTGGACTCTGTGACTATTTCCTTAGTTGGTTGCAGAGGAATCCTCTTGTGGAAGAACGCATTGCTGTTGCTGTGGAGATATCAGTGCGGTTGCTGCAGTCTCCAACGCGTTGATCTCTGTGTATGCGCAACGTGACCCCGGCGCAATCGTGTCATCACGCGACGTGACCTCCGAGGCCATCTTGATTTAACTCCCTTATCATGGAAGCCCACGACTGCGCTCACATCTTTTGATTATTCTTCACACCGCTGATGCGCACGTCCGCGCATACGTGACTTATTGGTTTCTTCATTCATCTACTCATTGCCGACACGCACAGCTGTGCATGTAAACATTTATAAGGTATTTTTTTTATATATATAATATACACTTGGCCATTTTTCATTTTGACTTTTCAGCGTCGATGTGCACGACAGCACATTTCAAATCCAAGCATTGATTCTTATTTCTTCTGCACGTCACACTGATGTGCACAGCTTTCCATGTTTATTTACCCAACTCAATTACACAGTTGTACATAAATACTCATAATTCTTTGTAATCATTCTTCTGGTAGTATAGTGCTGTGTTACTTTCAACATTTTTCATTAGTGCCTGTATTACCATGCAATTTGAACAGCCTGGTAAATTTCTCAAATCCAAGGGTGATCCTCCCATTCCTTGGTCCAGATGAAAGGAATCATTTTTAACCTACATGAAAGCCGTTGATGGGGAAAGGAAGGGCAATGAAAGAAAGAGTATTCCACTACATTGTTTAGGGTCTGAGGGGCAAGACGTATTTAGAACTTTACCTGTAGTGCCTGGTGAACTCACCACCTTTGAGGAAGGACTTGTATGCATGGAAACACGCTTTAAGCCTACTACTAGTATAGCATTAAAGAGGTATCAATTTCATACTAGAGCTCAAAGGGATTCTGAAGCTTTTGACAACTTTTTAACTGCACTTTGGACCCTTGTAGTTTCTTGTAACTTTGGCATCATAGTAGATGAAATGATTAGGGACCACATAATTGTAAATGTTAAAAGCAAGAAACCCCAAGAGCAGTTATGGGTTCTGGGAAATCGTAATCTGCATGATTCCATAGTTACTGCAAAAGCTTTTGAACAATCCGAGAAATGGATGAAGACTATTGAGGATGTTAATGCCAAATGAGATAGGAGTAATGTAAGTATTGATAAAGTTTGTGCTGCGAATAAACCCACCTTCACCAAGATTTCCTATCAAGGAAATAGAGGTGACAAGTCAGTCATATGTTTCAGGTGTGGAAGTACCAACCATGTAGCCTCGTTCACATTTTGTCCTGCTATAGGTAAGGAATGTATCAAGTGTGGCATAATGGGGCATTTTGCCAGGACCTGCAGAGAAGAACCATTAACAAAGATGGGAATGTTCCTGCTAGCAATAGTGAGGTTTCTTGTTTAAGATGTAGCAACTCCTCAGATGATGATCCACTGAGTGAAAGAGGTATTGTAGTATCTACAATTGATGTATGCTCTCTCGAGGAAACTCTATGTTCTCCCAAGTGTGTTGTCAAGTTCTTAAATAAAGATCTGGAACTCATGGCATATTCCGGATCGCCTTGGACTATCATTACAGAAAATTATTTTGATAAAAAATTCAGTAAAGTCATGTCTGTGAAGGATTTGTGCTCTCTGGACATCATAGCTTAAAGTTTTGATGGGTCTACGATTGATCTTATGGGGTATGTTGCTTCAGATGTTGAGTTTAAGGTAAGATCAGCTTCAATTAAAATGTATTTGGCAAGGAACATTGTTAATGTATTAGGTTGGAGAGACCAATGGACGTTAGGGATCATCCTCAATCCCAGCAGCAAAGAACCAGTCATGGTTGTAGAAGAAGGAGTTGGTTTGGATGTAATTGAAAAAGAATTCCCTGAAGTCTTTTCAGAAACATTAGGGAAGCTCAAGGGTTTCACTCGCGTAATTAAACTTAAGCAGGGAGTGTCTCCTGTGAAATAGAAACTCAGAAATTTGCCCATTGATGTAAGGGATGAACTTGGTAAAACCTTGAAGGGTATGTTAGATGAGGGTATCATCGAATAAGTGGAGTCCTCGGAGTGGGTTTCTCAGATTGTCTTAGCACGCAAACCCGACAAATCGTTGAGACTGTACATAGATCTTCGAGCTCTCAATGCTAACATTTTGGTTGATTGCCACCCTATGCCTAATATTAAAGAGGTAGTGAGCAAGTTAGGGGGTGCCACAGTTTTCTCCACCATGACCTTAGGTCCGCGTATCATCAAATTGAATTGGCCAAAGAATCTCGCCACGTGACTTCTTTCATTACTCCCCATGGATTTTTCCAATTCAAGACGGTGTCTTTTGGATTGGCACCTGCGGCCTCTGTGTTTCAGAGGTCTATGTGTCCTCTTTTTAAGAATATGCAGTCGTGCGTGAAATGTTTCCAAGATGATTCCAATTTACTCACCTAATAAAGTAACTCATGCAGAACATCTTAAAAAAGTATGTACCATCCTCAAAGAATATGGACTTACTCTGTAGAAGAGCAAGTGCAAACTATTTCAGGAGTCAGTTGAATATCTTGGACACACACTATCTAAGGAAGGAGTTGTTTATAAAAGAATCTCATGTCGATGCTATTCTCAAGGCGCCTGCTCCTGACTCTAAAGACAAACTTCTCTCATTCTCGGGTCTCTGCGAGTATTATAGTGAATTTATAATGAATTTTGCATCCAAAATTGATCCCTTAAGAGAATTGACAAGGACAAATACTGAATTTATTTATGGTGAAAAACAACAGGAAGCTTTTGATAACATTAAGGCGGATATGATTGCTGCTCCCACACTCAAAACTTATTGTAATGGTAAAACTTGTATACTCACTGTTGATGCTAGCCTATAAGGGCTAGGTTGTGTTTTGTCTCAATGTGCAGGTAAAGATGAATGGAATGTGGCCTTCGCCTCCCGCACTCTAAACCTTACTGAGAGACGCTACGCAGGGATTGAAAGGGATTTATTTGCATGTGTCTGGGGGGTGCAGTATTTCCGTAATTACATCTGGGGTGCGCAGTTTGTCTTGGTGACGGATCACAAGCCTTTAGTTTCTATTTTGTCCCCCTTTGGTGGTCTCAATGCTACTGCCAGAATAGCCAGGTTAATGTCTTGGTTACAGGAGTGCAGTTTTTCTGTGGAGTATGTCCCAGGAAATATTTGCAGACTGTTTATCGAGACTTCTTAGTAGTGTGAATGGAATGTGTGAGGAGGAAGAAGTTGTTGCCAATATTTCTGAGGTAATGTCAGATAAGTTCAGTTCCATTTCTGAGAAAATCTGGGAAAAAGGCATGAATGAGGATGATCTGTTGCGTCAAGTTATAAATTATACCAGAGTAGGTTGGCCTTCTAAGAACAAAGTATCTGTTGAATTGTTTCGTTTTTGGAAGATTTCCAATGAATTAATTATAGAAGGTGGATTTATTTTTAGACAAGGGAAATGTACTCCACCTTTACCCCTTAGTGATCATATTTTATCTATGAGTCATGAAAACCATTTGGGTATGTCCTCCATAAAAAGACTTATCAGGTCTTTATTTTGGTGGCCTGGATTAAACAGATATATTGGTATAATAGAGAATGCCCTGAATGTTTGAGCAGCGAGAAATTGCTCCAATGTGATCCTGCTCCCCTCATCCCTATTCAGTGCCCTGATTACCCATGGCAAAAGGTAGGTTAAGACATTGCAGGGCCTTTTAATTTTCTGCCTCAGGACAGCAGGTTTGCGCTATTAATGGTGGATTACCATTCCGAGTGGCCTAAAGAAAAGTTGGTCCCATGTGCTACTACTGATAGTGTTGTTTCATTCTTAAAGGAAGTTTTTGCCTGAGGAGGTTACCCAGAAGAACTTATTTCAGATCATGGTGTACAGTTGAAGTCTTGTGAAATGACAGATTTTCTAAAAATCTGGAATATTCGTTATGTCACTACAGCCCTTTAGGAACCTCAAGGGAATGGTCAAGTGGAAAGGTACAATAGAATTCTCAAACAAGACATTCTGTGGGCACGTAATTTTCGTTCTATGTGGAAGGATAAGTTGAGGGAGAATTATGGTTATACCGCATAACTCCCCACTCAACCACTGAAGTTTATCCTTTCCGTTTACTCAAGGGGAGAGAGCTGGTTTCCAAATTGTGCCCATGGTGGTTCAAAAAGGCCATAAAAGTTCATAGTCCAGAATTAAATCAAAATGAAGTAGCCCACAGAGTGGAAGAAAAACAACAAATGAGTAGATATTACTATGATCTCCTCATGAAAGTTAAGGTACCCCATTTTGTGGTTGGGGAGTGGGTGTGAATACGTAAGCCTGGCTTTCTAATCAAAGGTCAAGTGCAGTTTGAAAGACCTGTTAAAATTGTCAAAGTCAATTGCAACAGTGTGGTTATCCAGGACGGGAAAGTTTGGAATGTAAAACGGGTTTCTAAATGTACCATCATGCCTTCATAAAGTTTCTAAGGGGGGGGAAATGTGTTACATTGCAAGTTATATTACTACATCTTTCCCTTTTAATTATCTCTTTCCTTTTAATTATTCTGTATACTTTAAATCTCAGCACCTGCCATACAGTTTGTTTTGACTTCATTTGGAATTGTGTCTCATGTCATTCTATCTTGGACTTCTGCTGATGCAGTACTGTGCCCAGTCCATTAAACTACTTTTTACCTTCTACTGGACTCATCTGCTTAATTTTAAGGAATCCTACACCACTGTTCGGGAGAATAGGTCTGAAATTGCACCATGTCCAGAATAGCTCTGATGAAAGGGATTGCCTAAGAGGGAGTCAGGTGTGACTTTGGCACATTGTTAGGGAATCCTAGAGAATGTAGGAGGTCCTCCATATTGTGGAGGTGGGAGACGACAGGCTGGGGCGAGCCCACCTTCAATAGCCAGTCATCGAGATAGAGAAAGGCTGGCACCCCTGATCTCTGCAAATGACCTGCAACCACTGACATAACCTTGATAAACATCAGAGGGGCGTTGGTAAGGCCAACATGGAGCACGTCAAACAAAGTGCTCATGACCCCCAATGAACTGCAGGTAACACCTATGGGCAGGCACGATGAGAGGGTGGAAATATGCGTTCTGCAAGTCCAACACTCACATCCTGTCTCCCGGGTCCAGGAAAGACAAGACTTGAGTGAGCATGAGTATTTTCAACTTCCCCCTTCCTAAGGAAGAAATTTAGAGTGCGCAGGTCTAGATTAGGACGAAGACCTCTGTCCTTTTTGGGCATCAGAAAGTAGCGGGAATAGCAATTGCACCATGTTTCTGGTGTCGGCACCCCCCTCTATGGCTCCCTTGGCCAAGAAAGCCCTCACTGCTTGGCAGAGCGAGGTCAGTCTGTCTCGAGCAAGTGGCATGGCAAGGGGGTAGTCTGGGATGGAGTAGCCTCTTCAGACAATTAGGACAACCCATCAGTCTGATGTTACATACCTCGAGTGGGGCACATGATGGCATATCCTGCCTCCCACTGAAGGGGTTTGGAGGCTGCAGTTGCCAAGGGAGGGCTGGTGGACCGGTCCGACCTCCGGCTGACTGGCACACAGGGCCTGTGGGTTCTACGTCCTCGGCCACGCTGAGGTGGGGAACCTTGGGTGTTGTGGTGGCTGGGTGGATAAAGACATGCCTGGTAGCCCGTTTAGTGGCCATGAAAAGGAGTTAAAGGCAAACTAGGGTTGGTGGGGAGTCGTGTAAAGGCCCAAGGACCTGGCTGCAGTTCTATTGTTTTAGACTGTAGAAATTAAAAGGCATGTCCATAAATGATGCTTGGACACTGCATGAAAACCCAATCGTTCTCAGCCTGGTACGGTGTCGTAAGGCCACCGTTGATGAAAGCACTCTGCCTAACAAGTTGGTGGTATCTAGTACCCATCTGATCATGAACATAACTGCATCTCTCCCATCCGTAAAAGCTTGAGAAAGTATGGCCCGCGCCTGCTCTGGAACCATGGGTAGCCTCTGTGCAACAGAATCCAATAGAGAACAGAGTAACGTCCTAAAAGGCACGTGGTGTTTGTTCACTGCAGTGCCAAACTTGTGGAAAAAACATTGTCTTGCCTAAGGTGTTCAGCCTCTTGGATTCCCTATCCAGTGGGCAGTAAGGAATGTAGCAGAATGACATTAGAGCCAGCAGTCTCAGTCAGTCTCACCAAAATACAGGCCTGAGGTTGAAATATTGGGATCATAGCCATATGTCTTGGATTCTCCGTTCCTGAAGGGAGGCTCAGAATTGCACTGTGTCCAGAATGGCACTGACGGAAGGGAGCAGCTGAGGAGTTGGGTGTGACTTCCACATGTTAATAGTGACCCCAAGGAAATGCAGGCAGTCCGCCGTAGTCTGAAGGTGGGTGAAGACTGCTTGGGGCTACCTTAGGCAACCAGTCGTCGTGGTAGGGCAAGACTGGGTTGGTTGTAGCCCATCTGTGGAGGTCAGGGATCCCAATCACCCTGGTGAACACCCGAGGGGCACTGGTGAAACCAAAGGGGAGCACAGTTAACTGCAAATGCTCCTGGCCCACCGTAAAGAGCAGGTAATGCAGATGGGCCTGCAGAAGGGGATGTGAAAATAGTCATCCAGTAGGTCTAGTGCTACCAATCAGTCTCCAGGGTTGAGCACAGACAGGACCTAAGCAACTGTGAACATCATGAATTTCTCCTTCCTCAGGAATGCATCAAGAGGCTGCAGGTCTAGGATATAGTTGAGAAAGTAGTGGGAATAAGAACGAGATCGACTTCTGCCGGTGGCACCCTTTTGATGGCTCCTTTGACAAAAGACCTTGCACTTCTTGGTGTGATAGGGAGAGGTTGTCCTTTCTCAGCAGATCTGAGGATGGTGGCGAGGACAGTCTTTTTTCTGTAAATGGAAAGTTGTAAACCCACCGGACAATTTGAAGCACCCACTTGTCTGAAGTTATGGCGTGCCATTGTTGCAGGTGGTGCTTGATCCTGCCGCCAACAGGGTGCCCATGTTGGTGTGAGGGCATACTAAAGCGGAATGGAGGCATCGGCTGCCGGGGACGTGGCAGACTGGGCAGATCTCTGGCTCTGAGTTCCACAGGGCTTGTGGGATCCACAGCTGCAAAAAGGCTTGGAAGCTTGTTGGCTGTTGTGACTGGGTTGAAAAGGGTGTGGCTGGATAACCCTTACAGTTGACATAGGAGTATAAAGAAGAGTATGGCTGGTATACGGCTATGGTGAGCCCCAACGACTGGGTGGCGACCCTACTGTATTTAAAGCGCCAAATCAGATAAGTGCCATTGTAGGAAAGTGCCCCTTTTTGCATGGTTAACCCCGCTTTTTGCTTGATATCTGATGCAACCTGACTTGATGTGCCCTGGGTCCCTGCCAATCAGGTTCCCAGGGCCTGTGTTCTTTCCAAAACTGTACCTTTGTACCCTCAATTGGCACATTTCTGGCCATAGGTAAGGCCCTTGTAAAAGGTACCATGGGTACCAAGGCAACTGTGACCCGAGAAGGCCTCTAATGGCTGTAGCACCTATTGTGCCACCCTAAGAGGCCCTGCACCTTAACACTGCCATTGCAGGCTACCTGTTTGTGAAGCCAACATGGCACACATCCCTGTGTGCCATGCCTATAACCCACTGCCTGAGGCCTAGTTAAGTCACCCATCTAGCAGAGTGCACTAGCCCTCATGTGAGGGTACAGTGGCATGAGCCCTGTACCCATATAGTGTCTAAGTCTATTCTTGGACATTGTAAGTGTAGTAAAGCCATAAAGAGTATATGGTCTAGGAGTTGCTCATTACGAACTCCACAGCTCCATAATAGCTTTACTAAAACTTGGTAGCAAACTTCTCAGCACATTAAACCCCCACTGATAACAGTGTGGGATTTAATGTAACATGCTCTCAGAGGGCATCTTAGTGATCCCCCTGAAAATCTACCGTCCCTGGTGTGGTTCCTGAATGGCTGCCCACGATTAACCACCACCAGACAGGTTTCTGGAACCCTGAGTACAGAGCCTAAGCTCTCAGGGTCCAGAGACAAAGCTCTTCCTGGGCAGAGGTGTCATGCCTCCTCTCCCAAGATGGACTGGGTCCACAACAGGGAAGCTTCAAAGGCCCGCCGCCTTTGGCAGCTGTCCCTGCCTTTTGCTGCCCCTGCAACTGGCTCCCACCAGTTCTGCTCCCCACTTTTGGCAGGAGAATCTGCTGGAAAACCAAGCTAGGAAGAGAGGTGCGCTCACCTTTGCCAACTCAGGTGGGGGAGGCAAGGTGAAGCAAAACATCTCAGTCCCCTCTATCTTTAAGATGAGGGGACTCAGCCAATTAGGGAGAAACTTATGCCACCCTCCAACTGGAGGGTGGCATAACAGGGGGTGTACACACCCCAAGGTAGGAACCCATTGATCCCGACCTGTACACCCCTTTAAATGCCCCTAAATCTAGTATTTAGGGCTAGTATTTAGGGTGAACCCTGAACCGTGCCTCCTGAGATTCGAGTAAGAAAGGAGGATGACCAAAGAGCCGTGCTGACCAGGAAGAAGAGAACACCAACTGCTTTGGCCCAGCCCTACCAGCCTGTCTCGTCTATGACCTGCCTAAAGCAAGAACCTCCGCTGCAACCATCTTACAGACTCTGTCTGCCATGATGACCGGATTTGCTCAAGCAAAAAGCTACCTACAGACAAATCTGGATTCCAACGATTCTGCACCAGACGCCCATGGCCTGAGTTAGAGTGACCCAACACTACGAGGAGTTCTCCCCAGTGATCCATCTGATGATCCCCTACCTCCCTCAAGCTTCAAGACGACACCTGCAGCCGTAACCTGAAGGGTCAGCCCGACCGGAGCTGGTAAAAAAACCTGAAGCCAGAAACCACCCTTGCACCTGACGCGCCACGGCCTTGGGTGGCCCACCCAACGGTGTCCAGCCATCCCCCCAAGAACCCAACTTACCTCTCTAGCCAATGGTCGCCGTCAGGAAGTCTCCTTGCCTGAGCCTGCAGCAACTTGCACAACTAAAGTTCTCCATTGAAACGCACAGGGTGCCCAACGTCCTATTTGCACCCTGCACCCGGCCGCCCCAGTGTCGCTGGTGGTGCAGCTCCTGTGTTGTTCGTTGGCCCCTGCAGTGCTGCCCTTAACCCTAGGAGCTTTGCTCCCACAACCGAGTGGCCAGCTTGTCAGCAGTCCCTAATCGAAGGCCCTCTTAGCACCATTGGCTAATGGTGGGCTCCTGCACTCTGCACCCAGCCGCCCCAGTGCCGCTGGTGGTGCAACTTGAGTGTCCATCTAGACCTTGGGGAACGTTGGTCCTAACCCCCAAAACTCCAACTCGTAAGTTGTGTACTTACCCGAGAAGGGCTAACACTTTTCTCCCATAAGAAGCCTTTTTAAGAGATTTTGAGCCTAAAATATTTGGGTTGAACTGATGTTTGTATTGAGAAGAGAGAACTAAACTGCAACTGTATAACAATTCTTACTTATGGTGTATTGTGAAATCCCAAAGTGTGATATCTAGGCATACCACCCCCTCAAAATAACAAAAAATTAATCTGAAAGTAAGTACTGAATAACATTAACATATATATTCGGAATACGTTATATATTATCTTCCAAACCAGTGCTATTCTAAAGGCGCTCCAGTGGCATACTTGTTCCTTTCTCATTCAAGCCCTCATGGAATATCCCATGCTATCCACAATGTTAAATTTCCAGGGCCTACTAGTGTCTGTGTAATCCCCTCCCCCAGCACCTACCCCCTTCCACTCAAACACCCCTCCCTCGCCATGTCTGGTCTATCTCATCCAGTATAACTTCTCATCTCGTAACCGTACAGTCCATATCCATTCATTATCCAGTAAATCCTAATGGTTTGATCCCCCTGTCTCCTGTGTAACCAGTGCTGTGCCTGCGTATTCCCATCCTCCTCCTCGTTTTGTTCACTATCCACATTATCAGTTGTCAATTCCCCTATCATCACCCTCCATGCTCCCACATAGTCCTCCACCTTTTCATCCTCTGTGTACACTATGCCTTACTTTGGTGTAGTATATACAGAGCCAGCTTCCTACAGTCATCAAATGGCATGCCCATAAGAGATGCCTGAACAATCCCAAAGAAGCCAATTGATCTCTGCCTCACTAAAGATGCAATGGCCCTGCACAGCTCATCTGCCGCGTCCAGCCTGCATCTGATGGTGAACTTGGCTGCATCCCTGTCACCAGCAATAGCCTGGGTCAGGATGGCCCTGGTCGCCTCCAAGACCCCATGTAGCTATTGTGCAACCGAATCCCACTCTGTGAGGCTACATCGCCCCAAGAGGCATGCCGTGTTCATGACCACAGTGCAAGGCCGATGGAAGAAAAATTATTTTCCAAAAGGTATCTAGCCTCTTGGATTACCTATCGGGTAATAGCAGGGAACACACTGAGGTTAACCCTACAGGTAGAGGCCTGTGCCACCTGGTTCTCAGGGGTGAGGTGCAAGGTGACTAAAGCTAGGTCTCAAGGAGCGGGGCAGTGGTGGTGTGCGACTGTCCTTTGCACGGGAGTGCCCATTCAGGGCTTGGCCCAGGCCCTCAGTAGGACATCAGAGAGGGCTTTGTTGAAGGGCAGGAGGGGCTCTGTGTGGGACACCCCAGGCTGAAGGACCTCTGTTGAGACATTGGTGTTGACTTTCACCAAGGGCAGAGTCAAGTTAAGGACCTCAGCCACCCTCCACACCACCAGAGCAAAGGGAGGCCCCTTCCTCCATAAACACACTATAGGAGACCAGGCCAGCTTCTGGGGAGGTATGCAGACTACTGGCATCAGCCAGATTCTCATAGCAGTTGTGTACGGCCAAAGGTTCTACAAGGGGGTCGGCGAAGCTGCAAGGATCCTCAGATCCACCCTGGTCATATTCCTCACAGGGCCTGTCAGGAAAAGGGGCACTTTCCACCAGAAAGATTGTTACCACAGGTAAGTAACGTTTTCTCTAGATGTATACTTCTACCTGAAGATTCCTCTCCTGTAGAATAGATCCCAAAGAAATACCCAGCCCAGGAGGAGGGTTGATGGATGGTTAGACAAGAGAATCCTGCAAGATGGACCTGGCAAAGTGTCTGTCTCTGCTCACCTCTGAATCGAGACATTAATGTTTTGTGAAGGCGTGCAAGGAAGCCCACATGGCCGCCTTACAGATTTCTGCTATCCAGACTCCCTGAGCAAAAGCAGAAGTAGTCAATTTAGCCCTGGTGGAATGGACACTTAACTCCTGCACAAGGCTCTTTTTTGGTTAAGGGATAACAGATCTTATTGCGGAGGATGATCCACCGAGACCGAGGCCTCTTCTGTACTGCCTTACCTTTTTTTTGGCATCACAGTAGCTGGCTCCTTGATGGGTCCAGGTAGTAATGAACCCCCTGCTAAGGACCCAACCAAAGCATCTGCTTCTCCTCCTTCACAGGATGAGGCAGAGGATAAAGGTTAGAAAATTAATGGAATAAGCAAGATAGAAAGTGGTTACAACCTTAAGGGGGGACGCAACCCTGTTTCACAAGCCCAACTTATCTGGAAAGAAGGTAGCGAAAGGAGGGAGACAGTTATGGGCTTGCAACTCCCTAACGCTTTTAGCAGAAGTGGTAGCAACAAAAAATACAGTTTTGAGGGTCAACATACAAAAGGTACAACTGTGAAGGGGCTCATACGGTTTCCCCATCAAAAATGTAATAATGGGGGCGTGGCTATCGGCCGTAGAAAATGTCCGCTTAGTCTGAGAGCTCCGGAGTTGTAGCAGCCCTTAAACAAAAATCTGCATACTAATCCGGTGCATCGGAGCTTCCCGAGGGGTTCCCCCGCCGTCGGAACTCAAGCGGCGTACATCGATGCCTCTCTGCTTCCAAACCGAAGCCGACATCTAAAGATATCCACTCATGACTGTGCGGGGCCTGGGAGACCAGGGAGTAAAGTAATTACAGCGGCTGGCGGCGGACACACAGACTTCAGTACGTGCTAAACGGCGTTCCTGCCGCCTTTGTTCCTCCTTGTGGTTTCCTCCCCTGCCGGCGGGACCTTGCTACAAGTGGTGGACCCCCCCACTCCCCCCTGGCACTGTGGATTTGACTAGCGCGGCCTCCCGACTCCGGCGCCAGCTCCGAGACGGCAGAAGAAGCGGGCCTGGACATGGAGCAGTGGTGTGCCTGAACTACCGGCCTTCCCTGCTCGCCACCATACGACCGGTAGTGGCGGCTGGCTCCTCGGTAATAAACCCCCTTCAATGCTTTGGTCTGTACTGTTGCCCGATCCCGGAGTTATGCGTGATTCGTGAGTGGCCTGCTGGACTTGGGGTACTCCTGGTGTGTCGAGCCCTCCAGCCCGGGTGCCAGACGCGGGTGACCCTAGGGCTGGTCCGGAGGGATCATCAGGATTTGGGGGTGCACCTTCCAATTGACGCGGTTTTGTCTGGAGCTGCTCTGTTACCCAACGCCTTGAGACTATAAGCGGACCCTGGGGGTGACGACCAATGGGACTCATTGATCACTCAGTCATACAGGAGGCGTCTACTCCGTCGCCCGTCCCGCCTCCCCCATCACCCCCGGACCACCAACTCACGCTGCTGCGAACCTTCTCGTCTCCGCACAACTGCAAAATCTGGGGACCGGGACGCTGGGAACGGAGCAGTTTGGGAGCGTGATATCGAACTATCTAGGAGCTCCGCCGCGTTCACATCTGCTGCACGCCCTACAACCCAAGGTGAAATGGCAGGCAGAGGGCCCAGAAATCAGACTGTACAGGCCAAATTGGACAAATATGCATATGAGAAAGGATCTCATACAACGCCACCTCATGGAAAAGCACAGGAAGGCGATGGAGGGAAGAAGGTAACACTGGAGGACATCATGAATGCACTTGCAAATGTACAGACGACGGTCGGAACGATCTCTACGGACGTTTCCCTACTGCGGGCGTCCTCAACAAAATGGCGGATAGGGTGAAGGACGTGGAGATAGTGGCAAAATCCCTGGTTCAGGACACGTCAGACCTCCAAGTGTCGGTGGCCCGCCTGGAAAAGGACAACAAATTGCTCACGGACAAACTAGACGACCAAGAAGGCGCGCAAGACGAAACAACGTCAGAATTATAGGTATTCCGGAGACGGAAGGGACCCAGGCGATGGACCTGTACGTTGAAGAGTTGATAAAAACTAGGTTACAGCCTAAGGGACTCTCCCACTTCTTTTCCGTCGAGCGCGCTCATAGAGTACCTGGTGGATGGCCGAAGCCGGGGGCGCCCCCGAGACCAGTACTGGCACGCATCTTCAACTTTAGAGATCGCAACGCAATTCTGCTAGCGGCAAGGATCTCCCCCCCCCTATCCGGATATTAAAATCGACCCTTTCCTTCTTTCCGGATTACACTGGAGCCGTTTCACGGAGACGTCGGAGCTTCTTCGAAGTTAAAAAACTGCTACGGGCACAAGAGTTGCCATATTCCATGCTATTTCCTGCAAGGCTAAGGGTAGTGGCTGAAGGGACGACATGGTTCTTCGACTCGCCGGAGACAACACTCGAATGGCTGGAGGGCTGGCGTCCAGTGAACAAACAGGACCGGAGACTGAGACTGCACCGCCGCCGAGAGGGGGAGGATTCCCCAGAGGATATGGGCTCCGGGGACCACGAGCCCCACCGTGACATACATCCTGAAGAAGAATAGGGCTGGCTGATCTACGGGCACTCCTTTGTAATAGAAGATGCAGCACTAAGAACATTACCACTTGAGCTGACTTGGGGTTCTGGACTGAGGGGAGCCTGAGGGACTCCAAAAGGCTGCTGCCTCATAGGACTCTTCCCCCGACACGCAAGTATTGCAGTTCTGGGAGGGAAAATAAAGCACTCTGCAAAGTTGGGGTGACGGGCAGTTGTAGGTTCGCCTGGCAGGCAGGGAGGCAGGGAGGGTGGGTGGTACGCGGGATGGGAAGGTAACTTATGCTGCAGCTTTTGTTACGTATGTGACTGTTTCTTATTGGTTTGTTAAACTCACTCTGGTTCTGACAGCACTATGGGACGATACTTTAGCTCTACGGGCCACATGCAACTCTAGATTTTTGCTACACTTCACTGTACACGATGGCTGGCAGGCCACATGCAATTTTAGATACTTGATACACCTCACTATAGATAATGGCTGACATTGCCTCGCATGGGCCGCAGGCTCAACGGACAACCCTCACTCTACTTACCTGGAATGTTAGAGGCTTAGGAGATAAAGTGAAGAGAGGCCTGGTACTGCAGTACCTGAAACGCTGTGGCCCTGCGGTGGTCTTTTTTTGCAAGAGACACATCTGGTTGGGTCAGCGATTCGAGCTATGGACAGATGGGGATACCAGATGTTGGCCCATGCAGACTTTTCCATGGGCTCCAGAGGTAGGGGGGATTCTTATTAGGAAAAACTTCCCACTGATGGTGCAGCAAACACGAGTAGATGAACATGGCCGCTTTGCGGCGCTGACCTGTCAGTGGGAAGGAAGGTTATTCAACTTGGTCTCTGTCTATATACCACCTGCACTCCATGCACAATCCCATTCAGCCCTTACGACATTTCTATTGACACTGCCGGAGGCGACACTCCTAATGGGGGGGGGGCGACTTTAACAACCTAGTTGATGGCTCACAGGACAGATTACCTATTAGGCTGGAAACACAGGGTGGGCGACGTCTTCTTGGCTTAATAGATGCACTCGGGCTTACAGATAGCTGGAGATTCAAGCACCCAACTGAAACACGATACACCTTCTACTCAGCAGTACATAAATGTCTTACACGTATCTATTATTTCCTGGTGTCCGCAGACGCCCTATAGGGTATTGAGGAGGTCACTATCCGCCCCAGGGGCATCTCAGATCATTCCCCAATACTGTTTAAATACACCCATCACCAGGTCTGCCGAAGACGCATGTTCCCGGTGCATGCCGGCTTCCTCCAGATCGCACCCATTCAGTCGGCCCTCGCACGTACCACTAAACAATGTTTTTCAAGAAAACCAGGGCTCGGTGGACTCAACCAGTACGCTCTGGGAGGAGTATAAAGTGGTCCTGCGGGGACAAGCTATGGCATCCATCCTGGGTCACAAACGGGAGCGTCGGGCGGAATTGGACAGCCTCGAGGCTGAACTGGCTGTAGCCATCGAAGAGCAGGAGGCCCACCCTTCTCCGGGTCCCGCCTATACGGTTCGCTTAAAACAAGCAGAAGTCTTGCCCACCAGAGAGAAATGGCGCAAAGCAAGATCCAAGCCACTAGACACAGGGTGTATGAGCTGGGAGATAAGGCAGGGAAAATGTTAGCCTGGCTGGATAGGAAAGAAAGAGCACATAAAGTCATTGCACAACTAACTTCTCCTGCAGGCTCCCCGATTTCCGATCCTGATGGTATAGTCAATCTCCTAGCCGATCACTATGAACAAATCTATGCTCCCCGGGCAGCCTACACGGTTGCAGAGGCATATGAATATATTAAGGATCTATCAATACCTAAGCTCTCCCTTGAGGCAGCGCTTCTGTTGGAGGCCGACATTACCACCAACGAGGTGCAGACAGCTACCTATGCGTTAGCGTCCGGCAAGGCGCTGGGGCCAAAGGGGCTCCCATTTGAAATACACAAGAGACGGATACAATCGACAGCCCCCTTCTTCCTAAGCATGCTATCCGACAGACTTGAAATAGGAGAGCTGCCACGAGATCAGCAACTAGCCACGAATGTGGGATCCATAAGCCTGGTAGGCCTAAAACAGACTGTGCCTCATCCCGTCCAATCTCACTCATCAACACGGAGCCTAGGATCCTCGCCAAATTGCTAGCGTTTCGACTTACTCCTCACCTTGCGAAGCTAGTTCATCCGGACCAATCTGGCTTCATGCCACATCGGAGCACGGCCCTCAACCTCCGTCGGCTTCATGCGGTCTTGGCACGTGCCCCCTATCTTGAAGACCCTGCTGTCATCCTTTCGCTTGACGCCACTATGGCGTTCGATACAGTCGAATGGCTTTATTTATTCGCAGTGCTCCAACATATGGGATTTGGCCCCAAATTTTGCGCCTGGGTTCGTTTGCTATACACTAAACCACTAGTGCATGTTGTCGCAAACGGACACATCTCACGTGACTTCCCACTTGGCCGAGGCACGAGACAGGGATGCCCACTGTCACTGTTGCTATTCGCACTGATCCTGGAACCACTTGCGATCTGGATCAGATGGGAACCCTCCATCAAGGGGCTCTGATGGACTGAAGTATGGGAGGATCGTATATCCCTATACGCAGACGATATCCTCCTGTATCTCACCTCCCCCAGAAAATCTGTTCTCGAATTACTAAATGTGTGCGAAAAGTTCGGTAGTGTATCAGGTTATAAGAATAACTGGACTAAGTCCATCCTGTTTATCCTTGCTGGTCCGCCGCCTGTTCTGCCGTTGACCTGCCCCCTAAGGGCTACTACAGAAGCATTTAAATACCTGGGTATCTTTATAACGCCAGACCCCGACGAATTCTATAGCCTAAATCTCAGCCCCCTTCTGGAGCGGTTCAAGCGTGACGTGAAGGTGTGGCAGACTCTCCCTCTCACGCTTTTAGGTAAGGCAGCGCTGTATAAAATGATAGCGCTCCCCCGCTTCCTTTACGTGCTTGAAAATACCCCGTCATTGGTCCCTGCACGATACTTCAAAACTGTTGCTGCAACAGTATCCCACCTACTGTGGGGAGGGAGGCCGCCCCGAATTGCGCAAGATAAATTAACTAGAAGTTGGTACGATGGGGGAATTGCACTTCCAAATATAGAACTATATTATTGGGCGGCACATCTAAAGCAGATTAATTTCTGGTTACACGCTTTGCAAACTGAGCCTGCATACCTTGCTAATAGACACTCTTTGGAAGGCAGGGGACTGCTGGGTAACCTATACAGCCCTCGTCCACCTTCAGACTTGATAGGCCCGACGCAGCACTCTGTACAGCTATGGTACCGGGCCAACAGGCGTCTCAAATGCTTGGGAACTATCACCCAAATGACACCGCTGTAGAACTCAAGCAAGTTGGGCTTCCTCCGAAATAGTAAGGGATTCCAGGCCTGGGACAACATTGGTATTTCAGTGGTAGGGGATTTATGGAAGAAGAATAGGGTGGTAGACTTCGCCCATCTACAAACACAATATGAGATGTCACAGACGGAGATGTTTAGATACCTGCAAGTTAAGCATGCGCTACAATCGGTTATACCGACGGGCACCATCCTTGAGGAATCGTCTCCTCTCGAAGATAGGCTTCCGACTGAACACATGCAGGACAGGGCCACTTCCCTCGCATACAGGAAGCTCGTTAAAAACCTCCCGGACGTGACAGCCACACTGAAACAAAACTGGTCTGAGGAGTTGGGCCCTTTTGACGACTCTGAATGGCAGGAGGCTCTCGCCTCGCCCCGTGAAGCTGCGATCCCCTCAAGATTAAAACTGGTCCAACTCAAAATATTGCATTGTACATACTACACCAGACCACTCCTACACAAGATAGGGAAAGCCATGCATAAATTCTGCCTACGTGGCTGCGGGGAGGAGGGGACATTTTTCCACACCATCTGGGAATGCAGGTCCATATCGACATACTGGACAGCAGTGATGCGCACGATTTCTCAAACAATAGACATCTCCCTGCTGCCAGAGCCTCGGCGTTGCTTGCTAAACGTGTGGGAACCTAATGACTTGAACCACCGGCAGCAGGACTTGGTGATGTTGGGCATGTTGATGGCAAAACGCAACATCGCCAGGCTGTGGGGTTCTGCAGTGCCACCGACACTGCGTAATTGGTGTAAAGATATGGATGGGGCGATGGTAGCGGAGAGGGCTGTCTACATTCACCGTGGCTGCCCACGAAAATTGGGTAGGATATGGGGTGCGTGGAACACGTTTAGGGGTAACATCTGCGAACCACCGAGCACCACTGGGGACGATGAAGAACCAGACTAGTAGTGCTTGTTCAGATGTACAGTTGAAGTAGTGATATGCTCACAATGTCATGTCTAGTATTTCTGATTCCAAATTGAATGTAATTGAGAAAGGCCCGCTAAAGTATTCACGTATCTGTTGTAATAATCCTGTGCAGATCTGTCCCAATTGCTTTGTTGTTATAAAATAAAAAAAATGAAGAGAAATGTAATAACAAGATTTAAGTCCCATTGAGGAACCACAAAGATAGTTGGAGAAAAAAGGTCTGCCAGGTCCATAAGAAAATGCATAACAGGGGATTTTAACAGGGATGGTTGACCCAGCAGATGGAGGAAAGCTGACAAGGCAGCTAATTAACACTTGACAGTACCAATGGCACATTCACTCTGAACTAGAGAAAGTGCAAATTGCAGACCCTGAGAAAGCCTGGCCTTCTAGAGATCTACACCATTGTCTGAACACCATGCAACAAAAATGCCCTATCGGCCGGAATAAACAGGCTTGAAGGAGGGACAAGATGAAGTCTACCACCTCTGGTGGCAGCTGAAAGGAGCTCAGTCACCTCCGCAAAATCTCAAGAATGTAGGTGAAGGTCTTGGAAATTGGGGTGCACAATCATTCCCCTCTCACTGGGAGAGAAGGCCCGGCCTTAGTGGAAATTTTAGCGGGGGACATGTAGAGAAGTGCAGGAGGTCCACATACCACACTCTTCTTGGCCAATCTGGGGCTATGAGAATGATTTGAGCCTCTCTTTGTGAATCTTCCTGTGAACCCGAGTAATCAGGGGCTTGGTGGAAAACCTGTAATGCAACTAAAAGCTCCACCACAACTGAAATGCTTACCTTAAGGATCTCTTCAACGAATACTGGAGGGAGCTGATCTGCCAGCACTGAGCATTTTCCAAGGAGGTGAACAAGTACACCTGAGGGGTAGCCTATTGAGTGAAATTGTCTTGGACTACCTCCGGCAGAAGATGCCACTTGTGATTGGCAATGTGACTCCAGCATAGGGTGTCCGCACTGACATTCAGAGACCCAGATAGGTGAGCCTAAACTTCCAGGCAAGAGAGGTGAGACCCTACTCCCCCTGCTCGTTGCCGTACCACATTGCAGTCGTGTTGTTAGTTCAGAACTGGACAACGACCCATGACGAAGGAGAGAAAGGCCTTAAGTGCCAGCTGTATTGCCCGTAAAACCATCAGGTTGATCTGAAGAACCCGCTCTTCTAGAAACCAGAAGCCTCTAATCTCCAGATGCACTCCGCACTCTAGGGTGGAAGCATCCAACACTACATAGTCACAGTCGGAGGGGGGAGTGAAGGCCATCCCATACGTTAGGATTGCCTCATAGCCCCACCATGCCAGTTCCACCACAGTGCTGTTGAAGATCACAATGGAGTCCGACGGGCCTCCACATACTGAAAGCATCACTGCAGGCTTATGTGTGCCAACTTGCGTTTGTGACTAGGAGGATGCAGGAAACTAGCAGATGTAGAAAATGTAGGATTCTCAGGACTGGGATTCTCACACCTCACTGGAAAGATGGAATCATCTCCTGTATGTTTGATTCTCTGTGCTGGAGGAAAGGTGAGAAATAGGCGATATCCAATACCGACCCTATGAACTGGAGTAGTTGGGAGTGCCACAGGTGAGATTTGAGCTTGTTTATCAAAAAGCATAGGTGGGCCAGCAGAAATGCTGTCTATTGCAAATGGTGCAATTTTTTCTGGAAAGCTTGATTTGAAAAGCCAGTCATCTAGGTATGGAAAGATGGGGATGCCTGACTGTCTGATATGGGCTGCGACCACTGTCAATACCTTTGTTAAGACTAGGTGCTGATGTCAAAGCAAAGGGCAGTGCTGCAAAATGGTAGTGCATAGAACTCACTACAAATCACAAGTACTTCCGATGCGACAGCAGGATTGGGATGTGGAAGTATGCATAATGTAGATCAAAGGACACCATCCAGTCTCCAAGCTCCAACGCCAGTAGATCATGAGCTAGGGTCAGCATATTGAACTTTTTTGAGGAAGAAGTTCAGATTCATGAGCTCCAGAATTGGACACAGACCGCCGCCCTTCTTGGGCACCAGGAAGTAATGCGAGTAACAACCATGGCCCTTTTCCCTCTCTGGCACTAACTCCACTGCCATCCTCTTGCTGTAGGATGGCCAAATGGTGTGTTGGTGGAGAGGAGGGAGGAGTTGGAATGATGGGTGGAACCTGATGGAAGGAAAGGGTGTAGCCTTTTTTATGATTTTAAGGACCCTCTGGTCAGAAGCAAATAGGACACCCTCCCTCCCACAGGCTCTGTGTGGCATTGGGAAAGCAGACTAGGGCTGCTTTCCTTGGGGGCGCAGGGGAGGAGGAGGGTTGTAGGGCAAATTTGCAGCCTCTCACTTTGCTGCAGCTTCTGTATTACTGCATTAGAGAATTTTAGTGCTGGTGGGTACTGGTGTGGATGATTCAAATTGCCACAATTTCATGGCTTCAGCGAATCTGAAGCCACAAAATCAGCAAAAAGACCCAAAGTCCTTTGTAGGGGTGGAAACTGAAGATCAAGACAGGGGCGGCTCTAGGCTCATGGTGGCCCTGGGCAGGAAGCGTAGGTAGGGGGCCCCTGAAGAGGGGGTCTGGGCGGGGCGGAGCGCGGAGGCCAGTGAAGAGAGGGGGGGGGGTGTTTGGAAGTGGAACAGAGCCAGAGGCCACCAAATCCCTGCCAAGGGCCGCCACACAAATATGTATTTATCCTCAGAGGATTATTATATTAAGGATATATATTGGCGTGGTGGCCCCTGGGATTTGGTGGCTCTGTGCAGGTGCACAGCTTGCACATGCCTAAGGCCGCCCCTGATCAAGATGTAGCTTTGCAGGTCTTAAGCCTCTCCAGCACCTCTCTGTCCTAAACAATCGAGTGAAGTCAAAGGAAAGATACATAGGATTAGCCTGGACAGCTGAAGAAAAATTTGACTGAGCCAAGCATGGTGTTGCACCAAAATAGATGTGCCCATTGCTCGGGCCACAGAGCCCGCTGTATCTAGTTCCAATTTGATGATATGCCAGGAGGCATTCTGCCCATCTGCAATGATGGGCAGATGGACAGGGCGGGACACAAGCGGAACGATCATTTAGGCCATATCCAACAAAGCATATAACTAGCAAGCAAGAAGACAGTTGGCTTTGAGGGATTTTAAAGCAATATTTCACATAGAGAAGACCTTTTTGCCCCGGGCCTCCATACTTTTGGACTCCCTGTCAGAGGGAATTGTAGGGAAAGCACCGCCAGTTTGGATGCCCGTACCAAAAACGTTGGTTACCAGACTCTCAGGAGACCACTGCTTAAAGAAGAAAGCAACATCGCCAGGGGCAAAACAATAATGTTAGGCAATCATCCCATTGACTGCAGGCGCAGACAAGGGGTTTCCCCATTCTGCCATAATAGGATCCAGCTAGGGGAGAAGTGGTTCTGGGGAGGCTGATCAAGGAAAAAGAACCTTCGTAAGGACGCCTGCTTTTGTTTCAGTGGTCGGTAACTAAGTCCAACACCTCTGCAGCTTTCAACATTACCCTGTGGAAGGATATGACCTCCAGCATTGGTGGTCCAAGTGGGGAAGTCTAAAGCTAGTTTAGACCCTGTATCCAACCTACTGACTGGATGTGGATCTTTATATACCCAAAGTACTTCTCTGGATCAGACTCTGTTCCAAAGATTTCATGGACAAGTGATCTAGAAGCCTTGTCTTCCAGTAGTCTTGGGGCCTACTTATGAGAATTAATCTGAGGCTTCGCATCAGGCTGTGGTGCGAACAGTGCCATGTCTGGGGCCAGAGGGAGTGACGGTGGAGGTCAAGTCGGTGGTGGAGGCGTGATCAGCACCGTCCATGGCATCAACTGTTGCACTGAGAAGCAGAGCACATGATCAAAACAGTATTGCACAATCAGCGGCTCCAATGGAAAGGCACTGAATGGGATCGGTTGACAGGGCAAAAAGAGTGGCAGATGAAGTAGGTTTTCTGGCCCAAAGGTGCACCGAAGCCTTTGCTAAAACAGGGTACATCACGTTGAGAAAGTCCTCTCCGGGAACTAAGGGAAAGCTGGGGCCAGAGCCAGCGTCAATGGCTTGGGAAATGGGACTGGGAACGAAGGCTATGGAGGTGGAGGTTTATTTGGGTTCACGGGAGGAGTAGGACTGCACGAAGGATCCTCTGGAGGTATGTCGACCAACTCCAGTTCCTAGGACAACCGTTCTTCTGGAGGTGGAGAAAGACCGGGCTACTTCCCCCTGGAGCATTTCTTTTCCTTCCTCCTGTGCTTTCTCTTCTATTTCTGGAAAATTATGATGGAGGCCAGGAGAGGAGTCTGAAACTTTTTCAATGTCGTCAGTCGCCTTTGCTCGGGCCTTTAAAAGTTGGCCTCTTGCTCCTTGATGGCGTTGTGATGCATGCTGATGCACAAGGAGCAAGATTTATAATCCTGTTTGGACCCCAAAGAGAGGAAATGGGGATCTGTGATGGACCTCTGTCCCTTCTAATACCTACAGGGTTTAAACCTAGACTTTTTTTTTGGGTGGGCGAGGTGCTTTCTGGTACTGCAATCATTTTGGCTGAGGTACAATTCTTTAGAGAGTGAAGCTCTGGAGCCGCGTCAAATGTGTGCAAAAAAAGGAACTGACATCGATGCGCCGTGGTGGGCGCTTTATGGTTGCGGTGATGTCGCCCGTTATCACTTCTGATGCCGACTGAGTCTAGCGCCCTCTACTGGTATCTTCATTATTTCAAAGTTCTCTGGATCCAGTCATATGCCTGGGATTGTTCTACAGGTGAGGAATCTGCAGGTAGAAGTATCCATGAGAAGGTTGGGGTCGACATCAGACAACACCTGTCCGCATCTGAGTCGGGAATGACTATGGGTTCAACATAGGCAGTGACGGAAATGGCATCACTGAACCAAACCCTGGCGAAGGTCGTCGATTCGCGACTGGAGTCAGTTCAGAATCAGGAACAGTTCCAGAGGGCTTGACTGGCACCAAGGGCGAACTTGCTAGCATTAACCCAGTCGGGCCTCCTTCTAGGCCAGATGGCGCTCCAGAGGTGTCCGGCTGCCCAATAATGAGGTGCATGGCTTCATAGAACTCCTCAGTTTGGCTGGGGTTGCTCCGGCTCCAGGAAATTCTGGGAGGCTCCTGGATTGCTTTGGGGTTTATCATTTGGCAGTGAGTGCAGGCCCCAAAGTCGTAGTCTGGCTCCAGGCACTACAAAGATGGGTGAATCTGTCACAGACATTTGCCTGTGACAAGCTCAATAGGGTTTAAAACCCACAGGTCGCTTAGGGGACATCTCTAAGGCACACTAGAAGCAAAAAAGTCAACAAAACGTTGAAAATGTGGTTTAAAAAAGAGCTAGGTACCTCTTCCGGATCCATGTTGTTGTTGCGTAAAGAAAGGGTCTGAGGTCCGCATGGTGGAGTGATGCCTATATAGGCCATGCAAACATCGCATCCAGAGGTATTCAGCGCTTCCTACCAGCACACAGAGGTACTATTCAATATTTTCTAAATACAGTCTGACACCTGGGGAATATTCCAAGGTAAGGGATCTGTGGCTAGAAGTCTCTAGCAGATAAGGCAGATCTGTGCTCAAGGATCCTGTCAACAGGAGCTGGAAAAAAAATCACTGGCTAACCTGCCCCATGCAGGGCATAATGGGACACTGGAGGTCAGAGAGCCCTTATAGGCACAGTATTCTATTGTCATTATTTTCAATGCAACAGCCCATACAGTCACATTGCCCTATCATTCACTTTATAATAAAGTAAAAAGAGCTTGTGAAGGATGTTTCACATGTCACTTTAACCTATTTTAGTGACTTTAAAAGGCTCTATGCTTTTTTCCATCTTTTAAAGTAAATTAATAGAATAGTCAATAAAGCCTGTCAAGTCTGCACATTTTATATTTTTATCACATGTACCTCCTGGCCTTTCTGAAGTAAGCGATATGCACATGATTGAGGAGTATTTTTGGTCAGTGCCCACGAAGAATAACAGGTAAGGTACCAACTTGTAGGGATGGAATGTGAGTAGCTTTAAACCCCTAGAGAATGTAACTTTCATGCCAGTGATACAACATCTTATCCTTACGAATGTATTCCTCTATGGCAGAGGTCTTCAAACTTGTTGATGCCGAGACCCCCTTGTAAAACCTTTATAGGCGTAAGGACCCCCTTTCGAAAAAAAATTCTAGAAACTGGTACTCCTCATCATCAACTTTTGACAACCATAAATGCACCTGTTAGACCCCATCACATCCATCCATCATCATTCATCCACCCACACTTTCACACATCCATCCATCTATCTATCCTTCATCCATCTACCCTTTCATCCTTCCATCCATACTTCATCCATCCACCCTTTCATCCATACATCCATAGTTCATCCACCCACCCTTTCATCCATCCATCCACCCATCATTCATCCCCCACCTTTCCACACATCCATCCATCATTCATCCATGCAACCTTTTATCCATCCATACATCCATCCACCCTTTCATCCATCCATCCTTCATCCATCCGCCCTTTCATCCTTCCATCCTTCCATCCATACATCCAGCCTTCATCCGTCCACCCTTTCATCCTTCCATCCATATATCCATCCACCCTTTCATCCATACATCCATTCTTCATCCGCCCACCCTTTCATCCATCCATCCACCTATCGTTCATCTCCCCACCTTTTCACACATCCATCCATCCTTCATCCATCCACACTTTCATCCTTCCA
Source organism: Lissotriton vulgaris (assembly GCF_964263255.1). NCBI lineage: Eukaryota > Metazoa > Chordata > Amphibia > Caudata > Salamandridae > Lissotriton > Lissotriton vulgaris. Next base: position 607,675,745 of record NC_141695.1, read on the forward strand.
TCCATCCATCATTCAGCCATCCACCCTTTTATCCATCCGCCCATCATTCATCCCCCACCTTTCCACACATCCATCCATGCATCATTCATCCATGCAACCGTTTATCCATCCATACATACATCCATCCTTCATCCATCCACCCTTTCATCCTTCTATCCATCCATCCTTCATCCGTCCATCCTTCCATCCATACATCCATCCACCCTTCCATCCATCCACCCATCATTCATCCACCCACCTTTTCACACATCCATCCATCCTTCATCCATCCACCCTTTCATCCTTCCATCCATACATCCATCCACCCTTTCATCCATACATCAATCCTTCATCCACCCACCCTTTCATCCATCCACCCACCTATCATTCATCTCCCCACCTTTTCACACATCCATCCATCCTTCATCCATCCACACTTTCATCCTTCCATCCATACATCCATCCTTCATCCATCCACCCTTTCATCCTTCCATCCATACATCCATCCACCCTTTCATCCATATATCCATCCTTCATCCACCCACCCTTTCATCCATCCACCCACCTATCATTCATCTCCCCACCTTTTCACACATCCATCCATACATCATTCATGCAACCTTTTATCCATCCATACATCCATCCACCCTTTCATCCTTCCTTCCATCCATCCTTCATCCCTCCACTCTTTCATCCATACATCCATCCTTCATCCATCCACCCTTCATCCATCCACCCTTCATCCATCCACTCCTTTCATATTTAATACAATTCAGATGGTCATCTATACCAAAAAACAGCTGTCTTATCTCAGTGTCAGTCTGTATATACCTTTTTGCTCTGTAAATTAGAAATGAATTTTGTTGTAAAAAAAATGTTACACAAGTTTCAGTTTTGCAATGAATATGCATTACCTAAATTAATGACAGGAGTTTTTCGATCTCTGAAAAACTTAGCTGGGATCTGCCAGCTGCACATTTATCACTCCTCCCTACCAAATTGTTGCTGCTGGCTGGTAACATCCTGTCGCAGGGTTGGGTTGTCTCCCGTGTTCAACAGTACACGTCACAAGAAGCGTTCTGCTTTCTGTAAAAAGCCCGGGATCGGTAGAATGGACATTGTGCCCCTGTTCCTGGAACCTATGGGATCGGAGGGCAAGAGCTGCGAAGCGTTTTTTTTTTTTACAGCAATCGGAGGTAAGTAATCTGTGGGGGTTTAGGAAGGCATACCAACTCCCTCGACCATGACCCCCTCCCCCTTCAACACTCTAAGGGCCGGGTCAGACGGCACAGAAAGTCTGCATAGGGCGGCGCTGAAAAGAAAAACAAAGATGCCGCCCTGCGTCATTCTGTCTATCTGGGGCCAATATGCGAATTGTGTGACTCCCCCAGCCACCCCACCTCGCCCCCCCCCTTGTGTATGTGAGGCTGGCTGAAACAGCTTCAGAGACACACCAAAGCCCAAGCCCGAGTACTTCACATTACTTGTTAATGAGGCTTGGATGTTTTTTCACACCTGGGTGTGAATTAGGCCTCCATCGTGAGCACCCTCAATTAGCCCGACGCCACTAAGGCAAAGGAACTGCACGCTCTAACAGAATCTGGGACCCCCTTCCCAGGACTCCACGACCCCCCTGGGGGTCGCGCCCCACAGATTGAAGACCTCTGCTCTATGGTGAATGATGTAGTCGTTGCCTGAAGGATGTTCCTACGGTGAATGATGTAGTCGTTGCCTGAAGGATGTTCCTACATTTCAGGTGGATTTCGCACACTCAAAACACTTAATTGCGCAAAAATAAAACTATCTGGACTCAGGAAAAAGGAGTGTGATGGAGTATGCCACCACCTGTCTTCATCTGCGGTGCAGGATAGACTCTGAACCTCAACAGTCTATCCAATGATAAAGCAAGACGATTCGCGTACCAGAATGGTCTCAAATGTTGTGAATATGATTATAGGCCTCTGCACTCTCTTTTTCTACAGCATATCAAGGGTCAAGGAACTCAGAAAGAATGGCAAAGGCAAGTGGCCATTTCATATAAAATACCTCTCTATGGTTCCCCGTTTACTAGTTCTTTCTGGAAAAGTACTGGTATTTCTTGTTTGACGTACACATGTTTTAGAGGAAACATTGTGAAATTCTTCAGTTCCCATTCATGACTTGTATTTTTGTTTATGCTGATGGTATACTCCAGGTTGTTTACCAGTCTGGACAACTGCTCTATCACGATGAAGACCTTGTGATCTGAAAAGCCATGCACCATAAACTGTGTGTTTCAGTCAAAGGTAAAATCTAGGGATCCATGTTTTCTCAGGTAGAACATAAGGGTCATGTTGTCCATCCAGCTCCTTACAAAAGTACGATGAAATCAGACATAGAAGACTGATTATATAGCTTGCCTTTTCAAAGCATGTATACGTAGCTTTCTTTACTGTATGTATCAGTAACTTTGGGTAGTATAGCTACTGAGGATGCATCCTTTGTGAAATGGAATTGTGGTCCTAGAAAGGAGAGACCTGTGGAGAGTTATACAATGGCTGTGACCAGGTTAAGGACAATTTTATGCCCCTCGATACCTACAACTGCAACAATTAACCACTGTATTCAGTCTCAATAAACCTTTTTGTAATCACTTGCTGTCTGATAGTGCTCGGGTTGGCCTCACGCAGAATTAGCAGTGTTTATGATGAATACATTCCTAAGTGTTGAAGCATGTACCTCGGCACACCTTGTTTTGGCAGGGTCTGAAGCAAGCCTTTTCTTTATTTAATGATGTTACCAGGTGCTGAGGCAGAGAAGGGCGTGGCTGTTGCTCTCCATTTTCACTTTACTGCAACTCATCCAGGAAATAGAATATGTGACATTCCATGATGATGAGGTATATTGCAACCTGTTACCTCTGTGCCAGGTACCAGCCATATGCAATTCAGCCTTGATCCTGCACCCATAGGAACAGTCCAAGCCGAATTGCTAGGTCGGGTCCTGGTTTTTATTTGACGTGGCATTGCAGGCAGAAAAATGATGGACATGGACATCATTGCAGTTGAGAGTAAATACTAGTGGCTGAGATTTGATCAAGCAATCCAACCTTCACTTTTTTGTTTTCTTCAGTATGACACCGTAAGTGCAGACAGGGGTCCCCGTGATTACTGTGTCATAGTATTCAAACCACCCTAGTGACAAGGTCCAAAAACGCTGAAACGGGTCTGGGGTTGCTTATGTTCCCACTTAGAGAGGACCCGTCCATTAAGGCTGGACTGCTCTTTTTGGAGCAGGAAGAAAGCTGAAGTGCATATTACTGGTTCCTCCCTGAGGCAGCATGATGGGCAAAAAACACAGGAAACGGGACTGCAGCTCAGAGTAGTCCTAGGTGGCTGAGATTAATTCAAGAACTACAACCGACACGTTTTTTGGTACATACTTGAGGTAGCATGCATTTGGAGAAAATCAGTGCATCTGCACTCCATGGCCAGCATGGGTGGGTGGCTGAGCCGCCTGGGTGACAATGGCCTTTCAAGATCACCTGGAGTGATGCTGAGAAACCTGCATGCAATGCTTACAATTACAGGCAGTTGTGGGTGAACAGAAGGTTGCAATGGGGGAAAGGGGGGGTCAAATTTAGGATTCTTCTTCCCATGCTGAATCAACCCTATACTCTTAAAGAGGTAGGAATGTTTGGTCCTATAAATGTCGTTTTTTTATTATTATATCTTTTCAATAGATTGATGCCTGAAGTTCTCAAACTAAAGGGGGACAGGTAATCTTTTATCTCTGTTGTCATTTTGTGTTTAGAGCACATTTACGAAGGCAGTGACTAGTGATGGATGCACCACAACACATCGGTTCTTATTTATTTTTTTAAACATTTTGTTGCTTTTTCCTCAGTCCATTTTGCTCCACATTTTGTGCAGCTAAATTCCATTTCAATTCCCTGTCTCTGATTGATCTCTCCCTGGTTTGGGAAAGATTTTATGCCTTACATATCGACACCTGCTAACATTAGTCATCATCTTCAGTCAAAATTGTTAAGGAGTTTTTTTGTCTTTGTGGCATTTTCTTCCTTCTAGGACCCTCACAAGAAGAAAGGTTGATGTTTTTATGGTCATATTAAGTGCAAGGTGGCACCGTGGCTCCGGGGAGCAGATGCTTTCTTCTCAGGCAGTCACAAAGGAAACGTGAAAGGCCTTCTCAGCTTCCAGCTTTTGACACAGACATTTAGTAGATTAGGATTGATGGTTATATGAAAGTAGGCCTCTTGCAAGTTGGTGGACCCCTGAACCTGCACTTGCTGTAGGACTGAAATGGAGTTTGACCGTTCGGAATAAGTGCTTCCTCAGGGTACCTGTTCAATTTGCATGCATCCAACTTCCCAATTTCTTCCTGACCAGGAGATACTTGGAGTAAAAAACAACCTTGCAGTTCCAAAGGGCATTGTAATGCATTGCGGTGGCAGGCTGAGTGTCGAAAGCTAACATTTTCTGGGTATCCCTTAAGATTTTGACTGAAAAGGACTTTCGGGACACTTCCATTCTACCGTCCAAGGTTTCAGCACAAGCAATAGATGAATTCTAAATAGAAATAATCTAGTCAGTAGGTCTTTTGCCACAAGCTCATTGTGCTAGCAATATCTAGCCATGAGACCTGTGCCCAAAAGTCGTGGGTGTTTGGAATCTCCAGCCAGGAGACCTGTGGCTAGACTTTAACTGAAGGTTAAGTCTGAGTAAGGCCCACTCCCCTGGACGGGCCTCACTTCACCCTAGTTAACCCTAACAAGTTGTGGCCTGCGGCATGTTGCCCTTTTACTGCCATCCTTCGCCCTTGTCTGGAATCCTGTTGAAAGCTCTTCGTTGCTTAACTTTTGGGACTAGTGAAGACAGTTGGGGGCCAAGATGAATCCAGCCAGTCTACAAGATCCTTGTGCTATGCAGCCCATGGGTCCCCGAAGTGCCTGTCTGTCCTCCAGAGGAGACTCATCGACTTTCAGGGCCTCCACAAGTAGACCTTTCTCTGCCCTTCTTTGTTGACTGAAGCAACAGGTCTGTAGGCCTGCAATGTCATCAGAAACCTGAACAATCTCACCTTTCTCTTACTACTTTGAAGGCTGTCATCCGATAATTTACCTACAAGCACACTCTCACTCGTTCTTTCTTCTCAAACAAAAAGCTTCAAAGCTCCGCCCAATTACCTGGGTGTACTAGTTATGGCTACCTCTCAGTGCCTGGACGAGCACCGTGAAATAGTCCCCAAAGCCAGACCCATTCTTCCTGCAAATTCTAAGCATACTCACTCAAACCAAGGGGAAGAGGTACCAATATTAGACTCTGAAACTAGTGCGGAAAAAGGACTAGCAGTGTAGGAACAGGATCTCATTCTGCAGTTAGGAAGAAACAGTGTGAAAATAGCGGTGCACACGTGCTGTTACAGGGACCAGTGTAGGAGAGCAATGCATAAAGTCAAGTCCAGGAGGAGAAAGTGTGGGAACAAAGATCCAAAGTAGACATCTGTAGAATGCTATTAGAACAAAATTTAATGCAGCAAGACCCAGGGATCTATGTCGTTCCCGGTGGCAGTATTGGGATAGGACCACATGGAGTCCGACCTATAAGGGAGTCTGAAACCTGAACGGCATTTACTTGGGAGCAGGGAGTACCCAGAAAAGCTTTTTTCCTATTCCTTAAGGTTACGCCTGGTCTTTCCCAAGTTCTAAAAGATAAATTATGATTACCTCATGTAGCTCAAACCATACACTCTTGGGTTTGTTGGTAGTTCCATAATTCACCTCCACACCAGGGAGTGTAGTGCTGTCCATGGGCCGCAGTGTTTTCATGGTCTGAATGTCCATCAGAGGAATGGAAAGATATGTGTTCTGGTAAAGGAAAATGGCAGACTTAAAGATCAACAGCTCAATTCTGGCAGACAATTACAATCAGAAACATGACTAGATCTCCTAGAGTTGTGACGTTGATGCTACAAACATTGCCACATAAGGCATCATCCACCACATAGTCATATGACCAAGTTACGAAATAATTTCTAGTTCCTTTAAAGCAAATATTAAAAATATTTTACTTTCATTTGTTTCAGATTTCATCTTTGTCATCTAGAATTAAAGCAAACGTGTTTTCTAAATTGTTATTGGGTGCATATGATCCAATGAATATCAGAATTACATCGAGCAGGGCAAGCAGTTACTAAAAGAAATACTCAATTGAGTGTACACGCCACGCTAAAATAAGAAAGAAATGCATGCTCTTTGTTAGATAGCAGATGATAATATATTCAGGTGTTGAAAGATTTGTTATTTTTAGAAGCTTTAATGCATTTAATTCTTCCCAAGCATGACCATACCTCATCTATTCAAATGAATCATGGAAAGCGTTCACAGTTAAGCTTAAAATATATATGCACAAGTGTGGTCTGGAGAAGCATTAAGGGCGCATGCCTCTTTAGCAGTCCTCTCTTGCCTGGCCTTTTAGCAGCAAACATCCCATCACTTTAAAGCGGTTCAAACAACAGCACCAGTGGTTTGGGGAGGTATCGTCCTACAGCTAGTGGCAAGTGACAGGAGGACCCCTCCCAGGAAAAAGGAGGAACCATGGAGGCCTGAATCCATAGACACAGAGTTACCAACTTGCATCTTGTTGTTCTTACGTTAGGAGCTAATACCTCACCCGTAAGGGGAGGGGAAGAGTGTGTTTGGCAGTAGGTTGCCCCAGAGCAAAAGAGGGTTGTGTGGAGTCACCAGCAAGTACAGTGAGGTTATGTAAGTAGCTGACCATGTAGAAGGGATCAGGTGGTGTCTGCATGGAAACCCACATCCTGTCTGTAGCCCCACAAGCTAGAGGTATTAAGATGGTCTAATGGATAGCGATGATTATGGCGAGGTGCTCGACCCAGTCATGGAAACAAAAAGGGCCAAAAATGAAGAGACAAAAGAGTATAACCAGAAATAGAGGTGACATCTTGAGCATAGGATCTAAATGAGGCAGAGAATGGGAGGACAATGAGGGGATACTGTACAAACCTAAAGGGGTCAAAACCCAATACATTTTTATGGCAGTCTATAGACGCAGGCTCCACTGACGAAGAAGGATGTTGATCCGGGTTGTGGGGTGACCTTTTTCCCAGTGGGATACTTTGAGTAGAAACTTTGTGAATCCCAGTGCCTTGGGTTTATGAGAGAGAATTTGCTGCACTACTTGCGGTGGCCACTACTTAGTCCCTCTAGGTACATATGTGGCATCAGAGGAAGGATATTGTTACACTGAAAGGGGTCAAAGGGTGAATACGAGGTATGAGGAGTCATCAACCTCTCACTCAGAGTAACTCAACACATGTATCAAAGGCAGGGTCAAGGAATATATCGCTGAGCGTCGGAAGACATGCTTTACTCACCTGCAGCTACAGTTCTCTTTCGGATTGTTAGATTCCCTTCTTGAATAGTTCCCCTCCCTTGTCAAGCAGGGAGTCCCAATGTGACCTTCAAATAGCAGTATTCATATGACAAAGGAGTGTAAACTCTAAAAACTGTGTTCTTAAGTAGAAAACTACATCGGAAATGCCCCAACTTCAGCCAATGAGATGAAAGCACTCTGAATATCCTTATCATCCCTCTGGAGGCCACCATAACTCTGATTTTTAGCAAACGTGAAAGGATACATAGATCGGCTAAGCTTCTGAAACTGGGAAGGATCAAACATGTGAACCTATGAAAGATACCGATGCGGCAGGGCTGTAACTATAGGTAACATGTTTCTTCTCCAGCACTGGAACTTTATTAGATTTGGATACCTGAATCAGAGTAGTGATATGTAGTCAAGTGAATAAGAAGCACTTTATGCATATTGTATATTCTTTGTGTATATATTTGCAAACAGTGGAAAGAGGCTCACCTGTAGAAACAGATGTCACGGCCCTGCTTGCCCCATAGCAGATTGTTGTTTCTGTATTCAGGATGCAGTTTTTCCTGAATGTGTCAGCTGTTCTGTTATGCTGCCCTGCAGATATCTGCCAAAGGCACCCATCCAGTTGAAAGTGCTGTCACTACATTTCTGAGGGGGTGGCTCTCCTTTGTATAACAAAAGGCAACTATAGGTGCGATCCATCTTGCGATGCCTTGGTTAGCAAGAGAACAGCACTTCTTCTAATGGCCAAAGGAGGCGAAAGTTGAACTGCTTTCCTGAAAGTTTTAGTCTGGTTGAGGTAGAATTTAAGGCATCTGAGACTTTCAAGGAATGTGAAGCTAGCCCTGCTGTATTTGTTGTGTAAATAAACAGTGCCTTCGAAATTATGGATAAATTCAGGTTAATGTACCAATCTGAGATTAGTGTGCACACCACCCTGTCATTATTAAACCTTAGATATGAGTCCTTGATCATAAATGCTTGGATCTATGCACTCACCATCAGAGCGGATGGCAAAGCCAAAAACCCAGACACTTTTCATTATAGAAATGTTATGTTTTCTTTGTGAATAGGTTCAAAGTGGCTTTTCATCAGCTGACTTTGAAGCGTATTGAGTTCCCACCTCGCTGCTGGAGGTCTCACTAGTGAACCTTCTTTAAGGAATTTCTTAATGGTTCTTACACAGAAAACAGCAATAGATTTTCAGGTGTTCTGCAGACCAGAGAAATGGCAGACACGTGCACTCTAATAGAACTGTGTCTTAGTCCTGAATGACTAAATGAATGCAGCAGATGTGGTAGGATTTGGTGTGGTTTGGAAATTATATGATACTATCCTTTAGTCAGCACCACGAGCAGAATATATGTTTTATTTGTTGACTCAACTCTTACTTGAGCCAGTGTAAAATATCGCAAGTTGAGAACTCCAAGTGTTCAGGAGCCATACTGATTAACTGAGTGATGGAGGATCATGACCATGAAAATTTATTTTGCGACTCTAGCCAGAAAATCTGGTTGCCTGCCCAGAGGAATGTGCAAGGCTTCTGACGGATGAAAGATTTGTCAACCAGTATTAGTGGGACCAAATTGGCATTAGGCATGGTTCCCTCTTGGGCTTTCTGATCACCTGTAGGGTGATGGGAAGTAATGGAAAAGTGAAGGTTAAGTTATTGGACCTTGACATTAAGGAATATGCTACTTACCAGTATGCATCTGTTCTTGGCATGTAGGGCTGCAGACATTCATATCTGTGCATAGGTCGACGCCTAGTGTTGGGTTCGGATGATGGCACATTGTTGTCCTGGAAGAGTCTTCGAAGTTCACGAGATAGGTGGCTCCTTCCCCAGACTACATTGCGCATGGGCATCCTCTCCATCCTCAGATTGTTTTTCTCCATTGTGGCAGGGCTGGAGTATGATACAGTAAGTGATGTCCATGCTAAGAATAATTCTGAGTGCTACAGCTGTGACAGGCACCGGGGAGGAGGGAGGGCGATATGAATGTCAGCAGCCTTACATGCCAAGAACAGATGCATACTGGTAAGTAGCATATTCCGTTCGAGGCATGTGGGCTGCTGAATTCATATCTGTGTATAGAATGTATAGCAGTCTCCCCCCTAGCGGTGGTTGCCCATGCCAGCTGCAGCAGCCTGAAAAAGAGTCCTGAGTACAGCCTGTCCTACAGCTGCTTGCTGTTTGGAGTGTACATCTACGCAGTAGTGTTTGGTAAATGTATGTAAGGTAGTCCATGTGGCTGCTCTACATATGTCTTCTAGAGGAATGTTTCCCAGGAAAGCCATGGATGCCCCTAACTTGCGTTTGGAATGCGCTCTTGGGGGAACTGTTAATGTGCGTTTAGCTTTCTGATAACAAATTTGTATGCACTTAACAATCCATCTGGCTATACATGATTTGGAAATGGGGTTGCCTGTGTGCTGTGGTGAAAAGGCAACAAACAGTTGTTTATTTTTCTGAACGGTTTTGTCCTGTCTATATAGTACAGGAGAGCTCTTTTAACGTCTAGGGTATGTAGAGCTCTTTCTGCCACTGAATCTGGATTTGGGAAGAATACTGGCAGTTCGATAGTTTGATTGATGTGAAATTGGGATACCACCTTTGGCATAAATTTAGGGTTTGTACGCAGTACTACTCTATTTGCATGAATTTGTATGAATGGATCCTGAATAGTTAGGGCTTGTAGCTCACTAACCCTTCTAAGTGATGTAATCGCCACTAGGAAAGCCACTTTCCACGTTAGGAACTGTATCTCACACGAGTGTAGAGGTTCAAAAGGTGGTCCCATCAGTCTGGTTAGAACCACGTTCAAGTTCCAGACAGGTGAAGGTGGGTGTCTTGGAGGAATCACTCGTTTGAGTCCCTCCATAAAAGCTTTAATAGCAGGTACTCTGAAGAGTGAAAGGTGTTGTCTGTTCTGAAGATAAGCTGCCACCGCAGCTAAGTGTATACGTAAGGAGCTATAGGCTAGATTGCATCTATGTAAATGTAATAGGTAACATATGATGTTCTGAGTAGATGCATCTAGCGGATTTATGTCATTATTGGTACAATAGATGACAAATCGTTTCCACTTAGCCGCATAGCAAGCTCTGGTCGCAAGTCTTCTTGCCTCTTTGATAATGTTCATACAGTCAGGAGGCAAGTTCAGGTAACCAAACTCTATGACTTCAGGTGCCAGATTGCAAGGTTCAACTGTTGCGGATCTGGGTGCTGAATGTCTCCATGGCTCTGCATTAAAAGACTGGGTGTTAATCGCAGCCTTTGATGAGGCACCAAGGAAAGTTCTAGGAACGTGGTGTAACACGGTTGCCTCGCCCACATTGGAGCAACTAGGATGAGTGTCATGGAGTGTTGTCGCAGTTTGCGTGCCACTAGTGGTATGAGCGGGGCTGGGGGAAAAGCGTACGCAAACCTGCCTGACCAGTTCATCCATATCGCATTGCCCTGAGACTGCGGATGTGGAAACCTGGCGGCGAAGCTTTGGCATTTTGCGTTTTCCCTTGTGGCGAACAGGTCTATCTCTGGGTGACCCCACTGCTGGAAGTACGGTTGCAGCACTGAGGGATGCATCTCCCACTCGTGCATCTGGTGGATGTGTCGACTGAGCAGATCCGCCATCTAGTTGTCCCTGCCCGGGAGGTGTTCCGCCAAGAGGAAGATGTTCCTCTGAATGGCCCACTTCCACATGCTTTGCGCTAGATGTGACAATTGTGGAGAGTGTCTGCCTCCCTGCTTCTGTATGTACTACATGGCAGTCATGTTGTCCGTCCGGATCAACACAACTTTGTTGCACAGATGTACTTTGAAGGCCTTCATTGCCATGAAGATCGCCATCAGTTCCAGCAGGTTGATGTGCATCTTTCTTTGCTGTGCCGTCAATAGTCCCTGCACTGTGTAATGGAGGACATGCCCAGGAGAGATACGTCCGTTGTCAGCACTATTTGTGGTACAGGCTCTTGGAACGGTCGTCCCCTGCAAAGGTTTTGTGGGTTCCACCAATGCAGTGAGTGGTATGCACGACCGGTCACCAACCCTAGGTCTTTTAACTGTCCTTGAGCCTGGTTCCACTGCCGTGCTAAGCATTCTTGAAGCGGACGCATGTGTAGCCTCGCGTGAGGGACTATGAAGATGCAGGAGGCCATCATGCCTATCAACTGCATAAACACCCGTGCTGGGAGCGAGTGTTGGGGTCTGAATTTCTGAATCAGTAACTGAATACCGCTGATTCTTGCTGAGTTTGGCTGTGGTTTTGCTACCAGAGTGTCTATCGTCGCTCCTAGGTACTGTTGTACGTGAGCGGGTTGGAGATGAGACTTTGCGTAGTTTAATGAGAATCCAAGGCTGTGCAGGAGGTGAATAGTGCGCGAAATGTGGTTGGCACATTGCTGGATCGACTTTGCCTGGATAAGCCAGTCGTCCAGATAGGGGTAGACGTGGACATGGTTTCTCCTCAGGTGTGCCGCCGCTGTCGCTAAGCACTTGGTAAACACCCTGGGGGCTGTTGTCACCCCGAAAGGTAGGACCTTGAATTGGTAGTGCTGGTTTTGTATGGTGAACCTGAGATACTTCCTGTGTGCAGGATGTATTGGTATGTGGAAGTACGCGTCTTTTAGGTCTAGCGTTGCGAGGAAATCTCCTTGACTGAGCAATGGTAGAACCTGCTGCAAAGTGAGCATGTGAAAATGTTCTGACAAGATGTATTGGTTTAGGGGCCTGAGGTCCAGTATTGGCCTGAGAGACCCGTCCTTTTTGGGGATTAAGAAGTACTGCGAGTATACCCCTGTACCTTGTTCCTGTATAGGGACGAGTTCTATGGCCCCTTTTTGCAGCATGCTGATGACTTCCTGCTGCAATAAGTCTATGTGCTCTGCTGACATAGGACGGTGTCTTGGGGGTATGTTGGGTGGAGTGGAGGTTAGCTCTAGAGAATAGCCGTACTGAATAAGTTGTCTCACCCACCTGTCTGTGGTAATGCTCTCCCAGACAGGCAGGAAGTGTTGTAATCGCCCCCGACCGGTGTTAAATGGTCCGGGGGCAGTGACAAGGCGTCACTGTTTAGTATTGGCGGAGGATCTGGTGTTGTTATTCCGCCGTCCTCTGCCTTTGCTGCTGTTGCCACGGTATCCACCTCTATTATTTTTATTGTAGGTGGTTTGCGTGCTCCCTTTATTGTATGGGATTTGTTGTGATGCTTGGCCTCGTGTAGCTCCTCTGTTACTGGAGCGACGAAAGGAACCTCCTCATAATTGTTGGGACTGCAAGGCACCCATGGATTTGGCCGTGTCTGTGTCTTTTTTAATCTTTTCTAAGATTGTGTCCACATCAGGACCAAAAAGAAAATCTGGGTTCACTGGCTGGTTTAGTAATGTGGTCTGGATTTCAGGGTTGAATCCAGAGATGCGCAACCAAGCATGTCTCCTGAGCATGACGCTTGTGTTGATGGCCCTGGCTGCAGTGTCTGCTGCGTCTAGCGCACACTTAATGGATGCGCTGGTAATGAGTTTACCCTCCTGGATTAGCATCTCTGCTCCCTCCTTGTAGGCCTCAGGCAAATGTTGTAGCAGTTGCTCTAGAGTGTCATAATGTGCCCTATCGTATCTGGCTAATTGGGCCTGTGTATTGGAAATCCTCCAGATATTAGCTGCTTGAGCAGCCACCCTTTTCCCAGAAGCTTCTAGTACTTTAGATTCTTTGTCTGGAGGAGGAGCATCACCCGTAGTTTGTGAGTTGGCGCGCTTACGAGCATTTGAGACCACCAAGGAGTCTAACGGCAGCTGTCCCTTAATATATGTAGGGTCCACAGGCGCCGGTCTGTATTTCCTTTCAATCCTGGGGTTAATAACCCTTGCTCTAGTGGTTTTCTTGAAGATGTCCCCTGCGTGTTAAAGGACACCCTTTAGCATTGGCAAAGTTTTAACAGATTTCTCTGAAGTGGAGAAAGTGTCAAACAGGAAGTCCTCTTCAACTGGGTCAGCATGCATGTCCACATCATGATTTAGTGCTGCCCTTTCAATTAAAGCGTTGAACGCAGCTGTATCTTCCGTTGGTGAAGTTTTCACAGGATAAGAGGGAGTATCAGGAATAGTTTGTGATTCCCCCTGGTCAGCAGGGTCTGCCCAGGTTTGAGTTTGGTCATCCTGATCAGTGTCTGCATAGTAATGATATTGTTCTTCATCATCATACCCCATATCCTCTGTAGTGGGTGTGGGTGAATATGCCGAAGTGTCCTGGCCATAGTACCACACAGTCTCAAAAAGGACAGGTGATGTTGCAGAATCCCTTTTCTTTTTGAGTGGAATTTTGTATGATTCCAAAGTATTTTCAGACCTGATTTACCTCCGATAAATAGTAAGTTTACCAGATTCTGAGTCTATATGTAACTTGGACTGGTCATCATATGAGGGCTCCTGGTACATAATTCCTCTTCCATATAATGACTCCTTTTTCCCCAATGACACCTGTTTGGGGGTTTCGACCCTAGGTTTTGGAACGAGCGCCTTGGGGCGTGCAGTCGGTGGTAGTCCGAATTTTATCGGTGGCATAGTGTCTTTAGACAGACTGACCTTCTTCGGCGCCGGCGTCGATGTAGGCCCGACCGACTTTGCCCTTTCGCCAGTAGTTTTTTGGGCGTGCGCCGACTTCGGTGCTTGTGGCGTCGGATGCGCGCTCTTCTGCCGCGACTCGACGTGGTCCTTCGAGGCGATTTTGACTTTCGACACGAGGACTTTGACAAGCTGGGGTCTGTCGACCTGATGCTTCGGATGGAGACTCTTCCGAGACTCGAGTCCCTTGTTTATTTCGCTGTCCATCGACGTCGACGTCTTCGGTTCAACGTGCTTGGTTTTAATGGCGGACTTTAGCGCCCGATCTTCGGTTCGACACTCTTTACTTTTGACCCCGCAGGGTCGTCGACACCTGATTTCTTCGTCGACTCCGATGGGTTCGAGGTTTTCGACTCGAGGACTGTTTTCAGCACTTTCGGTTTTGTTATGGGCTCAATAGCTTTCGGTTTCGTTTTGAGTATTGGAACAGATGGCTCATGTAATGTTTTCTTATCCGGGCCTTGACGCGGGGCTATAGAATGTTCTTCACGATCTCGGCTAAGGCCTTCTGGCGATGCCTCGACCTGAGCCTTTGAAACTCTTTGAGTGTCTGTTTCGGGCCCATTACCCACTGTTGGGCTTGTTTCATCGCTCGAGTCGTCATCAACGGCTCCGATGGCGGATATGTCGTCCCTTACCTCGACGACGTTTTCAAATTGGACGTTGTCTTCGTCTTCTTCATAAGAGTCGGAGCTAAGCTCCGAACCGGGATCAGACTGCTGTTCTGGATCCTCTGCGTCGACAACCTCATCGTCGTCTTCATCGAAGATATTCACCGGGTCGGGCGCTGGCTTCGACATTGTTTGCCTCGCTGCGCGTCAGAGTCTAAGCGTCTTCTTTGACCTGAATCGAGCACAATCTAGACAGTTATTCTCGTTGTGCTCCGGTGATAAGCACTTGTTGCACACCGGGTGTAAATCGATGTGCAGTTACTTGGAGTTACAACGGAGGCATTGTTTGAACGGGCTCCGTTCCATCGACGATCAGGCCTCCGGTGTCGAAAAGGCCACGCGGCTCTCTTCGACTTCCTGCTCAAGAAAACTGGAACAAGAACTCAGCACTGATCAAAACAATACCGACGACCCCGAAGGCCTTTTGGTCTTTAGAAAGTTTCTGAACTTGAGTAAAGAAAAGTACATCCCAACCCAATGGCGGAAAAAAACAATCTAAGGATGGAGAGGATGCCCATGCGCACTGTAGTCCGGGAGAGGAGCCACCTATCTTGTGATACTTTGAAGACTCTTCCAGGACAACAATGTGCAATCATCCGGACCCAACACTAGGCGGCGATCTATGCACAGATATGAATTCAGCAGCCCACATGCCTCAAACAAAGGCATTCACTGAGGGAAGGGAGAGAGCATGGGGAGAGGTAGGTGAGCCAACATGACTGATGTGAGTCTTTGAGCCTTGAACGAGGTCCAGTAATATCCAGCACCAAGCTGCCTCGCATCCAGAACAAATACAATTTCCCTTCCCTACCTTCTGTGATCCAAAATGTGGCCTTCTACAGATTGAAACGTGGGGCTGTGGAACACATCTGATCTCTGGGTCAGCTGTTCTGAAGACGCCTTTACTGAATCTGCAGGCACACAATGCCAGATACACCTGGGGAAAGCCAAAGAGCCCTAATCAAGTGCTGGGACAGGAAACATTGGGGCAGCTTACTGGGGACATCCTTGAAGACAGAGGTGTACAATGCAGTATTAAGAGACCTCAACCCAGACATGTCACTAATATCTGAAGCCACTGTGTGTGTGTACTCGCAAAGGTGGTGCACGGGCCTGCTAATTAGGAGGAAGTAGGGGTGGATTCTCATTCCACAAAGGCTGGAGTATTGATTGTCTCCTCTTAGGTGCGTAGGTGGGAATGTGCCTGAGGCGAACAAGAGGAGGCACTCAACAAAGGGCATGAAGTGGTAGAGGCTGTGCGTCTGGTTTGCTGACACCTTAAGAGGTCTTGGGGGAGAGTTCATGATAGCCATGGTGATCCCCTGATTAATGGCTACAGCCACCCATCCCCCCACATTAGAAGAGAGCTGGAGACCGGCATGTACCCCAGGCAATTTTTTCAGATTTGGCTCCCTACATAAATATCTCCACCATGGAGAGTGGAGGTGTCCCTACTTGATGTCCTCTATTTGGTGCTGTATAGCTGTTAAATAACTCAGGAGTCCCTGGCAGAGGCAAAGAGAGGGTGGGGAGCTTGTTCACTCGTAGCACCGGCACAATGTGGAGGTGAGTCCCTATGGACTTCTCTTAGCACTCCAAATCAGCAGTAATTCTGCACGGCATGAAGCTCAGCTAAATGATGCTGTATACCAACAAAATCAAGAGCTTGTTCAACTCCAAAGCACAATTATTTGACACTCCATGGGCTACTTAGGGCTTGGTGGTTGAATAGAGAGCACTGAGTGTGGGATTCAGGCTGAAAGGGGACTCCGCCTCCTTAACCTGTACAAGGTGGGCTTGACCTAAAGATAGGTGCCAGGGTGGTGAATGCAGCAAAGGAATTAAATTTGGTGCAGGCAGTAACCCAGGGCACACAGCTTTGAAGACAGAGTCTGAGTCAAATATGAACTATTTCGACCAGGAGAAAGATCCTGCCAGACCCTCTTCAAGGGATTAAGGGTGAAGCAACGACTACTGAGCCCAACCCAGGTAGGTTGGGGTAATTTTCCTCTTATCCAGGATCATCCAACTTTTGCTCTGCAAACAGGACCAAGTACAACTCTTTCAGCACTTGACTCTGTCATAGCAATGGTCAGCAGTCAAAGGCTTCTCTGGGAGGTAGTGTGGCGGTATGTGTGGGGTGAAGTTGGTCGACATGTTTCATGCCCTAAATCGTCCAGTTGGATCTTGGCATTTCATCAGGACCGGGGGATCCTCATCTACTCTAGAGGAGACAGTATGGGTATGTGTAATAATGTCACGTCCCCTACAGTCTGGACTTGTGTCGTAGTCCTGTGTGAAAGTAAATGGGTTGAAAAAACAGAGGAAAAGTGAGGTATACCTTCTGGGGAAGACCTAGAAGGGGGTTATTTTGGCCCCAACTATGATGTCCAGGGTACTCGCAATATGGCTAGGGAGGAAGCACTCAGCTGGAGGTCCTACGAAGCGTGGGATCTACCCCTGTCTGGACATCACCTGTATTCCCATGCATTACACATACCCATACCGTCCCCTCTAGAGTAGATTAGGATCCCCCGGTCCTGATAAAATGCCAAATTCCAACTGGACGATTTAGGGCATGAAACCGGTCATCCAACTTCATCCCAAACATATCACTCTGAGCTTAAGCGGGTATAATTTCCTCTCTTCAGCCACGACTTTTCAGTCTGTTGTTTTTACTCCTAGCATAGGAACCCAGCGAATAAAATTATTTTTGGGAGTCCTTTAGCTATTTTTAATCTACCCTTTTTGTTTCCCATCTCTACTCACTACACATATGCACCAATACTATTTTTTGGCTTCATGTTGGCAACCAGAGAAGACCTCCGGCAAAGAGCCCTCCTGCGGGGTCCGTTGGGCAATGCAGCACCAGCCCAACGAGGAGCTGCCCCATGATGAATCATGACATCCTTTGGGGTGTGTGAGAGCTCTTGCTCCTAATTGGAGCTATTCCTTCTCTAGTTTTTCTTCTCCATAAGGAGCACCTGGTATCTACAATCAAAGAGTCCCCTGTTCTCCACCTCTGCCAGGTGACGTTCCTAGCCCAGCAGCGATGCATCTGTCACCACCATCATCTCTGGGTGTGAAAGGGAGAGCCACTATCCTATGAAACCTGGATATGTGACAGGCTTTCTTGGTGCTGGGCCCAATGAGACTTCAGATCCCACTGCAGCACCAACATATTCCACCTCACAAAAGTTGACAAGCAGGAAGAAGGAGCCCAGCTGGCAAAGAAGCTTCAGAGCTGCTCTAGCCAAGATCCAGGACCAAGGCTGAAACCTCGGGATCATAGCCCAAAGGTCCTGGACTCGCCCTGAACTGAAGTGTGTCGAGAATGGCTCCAAAACAGGTACTAAAGCAACACAAAAAGATGATGAACGGAATGCTGAACATTGTCAAACATTCATCCCCAGTACAGAGATCTGGGCCTAAATCTATTGTTTTTTTGCTTGCCATGCCATTCCAGTTTGGACCCAGCCATATGCAAATCAGTCTACACCATGCTCCCTATGGAAACAGTCCATCCCCATCTGCCAGGCCAGATCCTCCCTGGACCGGAAACAAGCATCCTGGGACTGGTTTCGGGGTATCACCTCATCAGCCAGGCTATCTTGACTCCAATGGCATAGTGAGCATGGGACCTGTCTGGGCATACCCTTAGCACTTAGGGCAACTGTAGAAACACTAAAAGATGACGGACGGAATGCAGAACATTGTCAAACATTCAACCCCAGTTTTGAGATCTGTCCTAAATCCATCTTTTTTTGCATATGCAAATCACTCTTGCCCCTGCTACCCATGGGAACAGTCAAGCCCGAACTGCCAGGCCCTCCATTTTTTTCTTTTTTTACTTTTTTTGACTTTTAGTGTTGTTATCCCATAAAGGGACGCCTGTGCGAAGGAGACCGGTATGACTTTGGCACTTTGAATGAGAAGGCCAGCATTGTCAGGAGGTTTACTGTAATCTGGAACTTGTCTACGACTGACTATGGCGAGTCCGCCTTAAACAGACAGTTGTCAACGTAGAGGCATATTGGTATCCCCAACCTTCGATGGTAAGGGTGACCACCGCTATCATTTCCATGAACACCAGAGGGGTGCTGGCAAGGCTGAAGGGGAACACAGCCAACTGAAAATGCTCCTGGTCGACCTTGAACCACAGAAAAAAGTATGTGGGATTGCAGGACGGAAATATGAAAGTAACCATCCAGTCACCTGGATCCAGATGAGACAGAACTTGGGCCAATGTGAACATTTTTAATTTGCCTTTTCATAAGAAGGTATTATGAGGGTAAAGATCCAAAACAGGATGAAGGGTTCTGTGCTTCTTCGGCACAAGTAAATAGCAAAAGTAACAACTCATCTCTGCTTCCAAAGCCAGCACCCTCTCGATGGCCCCTTTGGCCAATACAGCCTGCATCTCTTGTAGCAAGATGGATATGTGCTCCTCTGAAATCCTCTCTGATGTGGGTGGAAACTCAGGTAGATTAGAAAGGAATAGAAGGGCATAGCCCTGTTGAATAATCTGGAGGACCCATGAGTGGATTGTAATAGCCTGTCATCCTGGAAGAAAATGTCTAATACTTCATCCCACAGGTCGAATGTGTTCTACTAAAGGCAGCCTTCCGAGGCACTCGCTCAGAGGGCTGCGTGGAATAGTGGCCTTGTTGGACTTCAGAATGTCTGCCTGATCCTTGTCCACAACAGAACTGGGGTAACTGCTGCCATGGTGGCAGGGCTTGGTGGAGTCTGTATGCCTGCCACCTGGAGTAGGCTAGGAAGTATCAGGATGCTGAGGCAAATACTAGCCAATGGTCCAAAGACCCAAGGAACGCACTATTGCTGTGCTCTCTTTAAAGTGTATAATTGCAGCCTCAGCCTTTTTGCCAAAAAGGCAGGACTCATCAGAGGGCATTCGCATTAAAAGTCACTTAAAGGAAAAAGGTCAAATGAATAATGAGTACAATTCACAGTTTTCCTTCTCCTCGAGGCAGTCCAAACTGACATGGCTCCCTAGAAAGTAAAGACTTTGTCCATTACACCGCTGTTTCTTCATGGGTCTCATTATTGACTTTACCAATTTCCTCTAAATTACCCTGTGTGCCTGCATCGCAATACTCATGATTTCTACATTGATGTTGGTTCAGCCTCAAGTTCATCTATTCTTAAGGAACCCACGCACTGCTAAAAGTTTTGCAATATTCCCTTATCGCTTAACGTCACATTTGCATCAATAATTTTGATGTTACCGCATGAGGCTGGCTGGACTTGAGGATACAGACTCCAAGCCTTTATCCCGGTCTGATGCCAGTGACTGTCCAGGTCGTCCGCTTATGGTCTCAATTGACAGGCAGAGTCTTGATCATTTGGGGCCAGATGTAGGTAAGTTAATTTTACCGATTCATAAATACCGAATTTTACCGATTCGGTATTTATGAATCGGTAAAATACAAGGGGGGAGATGTAGAAAGAATCGGTAATTGAATTACCGATTCTGTAGGAATCGGTATTTACCGAATCGGTAAATAGCGATTCGGTAATGCCCATTGATTCCTATGGGCATTGAAGCCCATAGGAATCAATGGGCATTACCGAATCGGTATTTACCGATTCGGTAAATACCGATTTTTGCAAGGGTGTAGGGGGTGTCACTTTGACACCCTCTAGCACCCGATTTAAGGCATGTGTGACATGTGGCACACAGACATGCCCTAAGGGCATGTCCACCTGTCACATGCCATAGGTGTGCATGCACACCTGGAATCGGTATTTTACCACCCAATCGGCCGTTACCGGTCGGTAAATAGCCACCTACATCTGGCCCTTGATGTTGTTCTTGAACCCTATATAAAGACTTATATAGCTCTTGCTCTGTCCTGATGATGATCCTGATGATGATCTCAGAATAACAGAGGTTGAAACAGTGTTGACAACCAGACTAAAATAGACTCCTTTTATGTTGCATTATACCAGTATCTTCGCATACCAAGTTAAGTTCCCTGTGTTGTAGTCCATGTGCTTCATGCGGCTTCAGGCCCATCGGGTCTCACTCAATCTTTCTTCCTCGTATAGTCAATGCAGTTAGCACCAATGATTTGCATAATCTATTATTTACAATGCTACTGTAGCAAGCCAGGGTCTACATAAACAACATCTAGTTCATGTATAGTATTAGAATTTCAGCTAGGACAACATTCTTATTCTAGGAATAGTAACACTAACTGCAATTAAAATGGAGTTGAATGAAGCGTTTATACCAAAGTAACTTCAAAACTCCCAGTTACCTAGCGCAGAAGCTTGAATTATCCTGTGGTGGTTGAGCCTCTTGAAGCACTAACACTTTCCTCTTGAAACCACACATCTTTAGCAAAAAGAGAACCTGCCACTGAGCCTTCTCTGGCGCTGCCCTGAAGATGTGCAACTCGCTTCCACCGAAAAGTACGCAGAACCTTCTACACGGTTGCTTTCAAACTGGAAGCCAAAGGATTCCTAATGAACAAGTTCTTACCTTAATTGGGTTAGGATCATCGGCTCTAGGCCACTGATCCTTCAACCGTTAGACCTTCAGTGGATGCTACTCTACTTTAATTTCATCGTGTGCCCCTCTCTTAGCCCGCTATGTACCTGGTATTGTATTACTCTCCTCTGACCCCTTGTCCTGTAATTTTGTAATTATTCATGTTTGTTATTCTTGCTTGATGTCAATATTGCATTTATTACCTGCCTTCCATCCTTTTGTAAAGCGCTCTGACATCCTTCGGGATCTTGTTCACGCTATATAAAACTTTATAAATAAAAATAAATAAATAAATAAAAATATTGTTAAAACTAATCAAGATAGGATTTATATGTCTTTTTTATAAGTGATGCACTGTTTGTTACTCCGTCCAGCCCACCCCACTGCACTTTCCCTTCACTGAAGAGAATGAGCACTAGTTCTTTTTGATTACAGTATATAAAAAGCAAAGGTTCTTAAAGTAATACAAATATATATTTTCCTATGAAAATTTGTGTCCTTGACTCTGATACCTTAAGTGTCTGTAAAAAAGTTTTACGTATGCAACTCATGTTTTCCGAATGGTGAAACTACTAAAGAGATTAATTCTGTGTGAACCTCTTTTTATATATACGTATAACTATGCAAACACTTTGTCCCGAAGACCACGCCGGAAATATTTGCTTGACATTGATGCATAAAATGTCACATCATCCGCGATTGCAAAATACACGGTCACAAAACTCAGTGCTCGAAATGAAAAGTCAAATAGTTTTTTGCACAGAGAACTTTGTCAAGATTTCGAGAGGACCAGCGTGATTTGCTTTATTTAAATTTTAATGAACAAACAATTGCTGGAACTGAAGAATAGTTCATGAGGTAACATTCGCCAAGTGGCCATACACACGTCTCTTGGCACGGGAAAAGTTTCTTTGGCCCACAGTAAAATCTTCTCCAATATTTCTTTCTAAAACTTAGTATGCATGACCATGCATAAACTTTCTTTGCAACACTACTTATTTATTATGTTTTGGTACTACCCACCCTTTTGAGTATCTAACTCTTTGAATAATAACTTTAGTATTTGACTTTTGTTATGTTTTTTCATCTTGGTGGTATTATACCAACACTGGACTATTAGATTGTCCATAAAGGAGTTGCATGCCAGTACCCATAAGAAAGGATCTCTAATCTAACTAACCTTCAATTTCGAATAACTATAAGCACCTTGGGTAATTACAAATTCACACACCACTTTCTTGTTTTTCAAAAACATCTTTTTGGGAACATATGACTAGATACACGCATGTGGGCTATATAAACCGCTCACTTCCTACTTATGGTGGTGGATCTTGCACGACCGTATGTCCAGTGATAGGAATGCAGGCAATTGGAATTTAAATCACACCTTTCTGAATATCCCCAAAAAATTACATCCGCACTTTCTTCAACTTTTCATCCTTGGAAAAACCCCAGGCAATACAGCCGGCGAAACAGGTATTGTCTGTTTGCAATATACCAACAGTTCAAAATACATAGAAGAATGGGACCTCCCTGTTAAGTAACACAATAAAAAGCATACATTGGAATATATTATCAGTAAGGAAAAATTAAAGAATAAAAAACAAGACAGCGACTATTCTGTGTGTCTCTTTAATTCAACGGGTAGGCACACTCAATCTTTCTTTTCTTTCATTTGACTG
The DNA here is from genome assembly GCF_964263255.1 of Lissotriton vulgaris. Taxonomy (NCBI): domain Eukaryota; kingdom Metazoa; phylum Chordata; class Amphibia; order Caudata; family Salamandridae; genus Lissotriton; species Lissotriton vulgaris. Next base: position 607,698,615 of record NC_141695.1, read on the forward strand.
TAATGAGGTTAAGTAGGTCCAAACCTCAAGAGTGGACCTCCCCCTACAATCGGTTATTATTTAACAGGATAGGAGTGCTGTGCCTTGATGCACCCTAAATTTAGTCATTCTTAAGGTGTAGTAGCCTATTTTATTGCATCAGGTTCATAGGTTTGGCATAGACCTATAACCACACATAGGGACTCAATAAACAGACTAAGAGTACCAAATGATTGCAAATATGTCACACCTCACATTAATGCAGTTTTACTTCTATGTGTTTGTCCCACTTTATAACCGTCTTGAAAGTTCGATATTTTTTGATTTGGAAATGTAAATAAAGTTGTTTATAAGAAAAAAGGCATTCCCCCCTCGAATCTGGTTCCCAGTGTCTGCTGTCCATTATTTATGTTTTGCCATTCCAAATAGTATCAGATTTGGATGGCGCTAATGATGAAAGACTGTCCAGTGGGGCATGGGTCAGTTCCCATTTGGGACGTCTGGTCAAAGTGTTGCTAGGAGCGCCTGCCCACACATTGTCTCATGTTACTTATTGATCTAACTGCATCCTTTGACACAATTAATCCTTAGACGCTATTTTACTCTCTGGAGAATCTTATGAGCTTCAAATAGAAAGTTGGCTCAAATCTTTTTTATTTAACCAACTGCAAATAACTAATGAACATAGGAAATTTAGCTTCAGACCATAAATAAATCTGGTATTTGTAAAGTGTGAACTGTTCACTCCTAAGGGTCTCAAGGCACTGGGGTGCATCGGGGAGATTTAGGGCCAGATGTAGGTAGCCCTTTACCGATCGGAATCGGCCGAAAATACCGATTTTCGGCCGTTTCCGATCGGTAAAGGGCTATCGAGATGTAGGTGCACATTTTCAGTAATTTTACCGAATCGGTATCATTACCGAATCGGTAAATACCGAATTTGTAAGGAATCGGTAACGATTCCAGATGTTGGGACCAGGGACCTACATCCCATTTACTGATTTTGAAATACCGAATCGGTAGCATTCGGTATTTCTAAATCGGTAAATGGGATTTACCTACATCGGGCCCTTACTGAGCTATTGTCCAGAGTCACATGGTGCTGAGCTTAGCTGCTGCTGGGGTTGGGGTTGGAATCGAACCGTGAGCCCTGCGCTCTGGAGTCAGCGCCCTGCCCGCTGTTAGGACTAAGTTAAGGTGCCACAGAGGCATGACAAAGGGTAAGGCGGAAACGTGTTGCAAACCTTTCTAGAACCTATGAACAACAGGGGATTTAAAAAAGGATGGCTGATCGGGCAACCGCAGAAAGGCAGAGATGGTAGAAAGATAACCCTTTAAAGTGCCAAGAACAGAGCACTACTGGGCAAGGGAAAGGATAAAGAGAAAGACCTGAAAAAGTGGAGCAGAAATAGGGTCAACCTGTTTCTCTCACACCACGCCACAAGCTTGCCCTAAGGGCAAGCCTTAATAGTTCTAATTGAGGGAGACCTGGCTTCCAAGATAGCTTTGCAGACTTCAGGCGAAGGTCAAAAACTGTCAACTGTCACTGCTCAATCTCTATAAAAGCATTCACAGGTTCGTGTGGCAAACCGTCCCCTGCTGCTGCAACAGATGCTCAGAGGACTAAAGGCCATGTTCAATAGCTCGGGATACCAATATCTCTGAGCCCAGCCCAGCCCCACAAGGATGACTTGGGCCTGGTTGGCCTGATCTTCTTGAGAACTCTGGGCAGGAGTGGCATGTGCGGAAAGGCCTACAGGAGGCCTGAGCACCACTCAAGATTGAAAGCGTCTCAGAGCAAGAGCCACTTTGAAAACCCCGGCATGGGGGGCGTGGTCTGGCCACGTAGGAAGATGGCCGCCTGCTAAGTGAGCTCCGCCGAGGGACGGACCCCCGACGAGCTTCTATGACTTGCCTGCTGGAGCGGGACGTCCTTTTCCTCATGACAGTGCTCCGGAATTCGTGAGGATTGCAGCAGTGTTGTTCTTCTCTGGGGAGCGGCTCCTATTCCCATGATAGCGAAGTGACGGTGAGGCGACCGGCTCCCACAGCGTACGCCTCGGCATTCGCGCGCTTTTGTGGCCACGCCTCTCTTCAGCCGAGGCGGCGCTTGAACTACTACAGGGCCGCGCCTCCTTAATATCAGGGCCGCGCCTCCTCAGACGCTTCAGAAACGCTGCAAGCTGCTTCTTCACCATTCTATTGCCAATGAAAGCAGTCAACAGCGCCCTCCTCAGGTTCCTTTCATATTACCATTCCTCAGAAGCTGCAATTAATGCTTTTTACATGGGGAAAAGACACCTCGACAGAAATGAAAAGAACCTAAAAGTCTGGCACGCTGGTTCTTTCACGACAACATCTCTATTTAATTACTTTTAATATTTGTCATTACATATGGAAACCAACAATTACTATTATTTGAAGGGGCAGACATAATACTACTGTCAGACTTACATGCAGCAGTACTGATACATTTCGTCCCCTCACCAGTTGGTTTTCCACCTTTTGTTTAACTGCTCTCTAGACCACAAGTGTCCTTTGGGTTAGATTGGCTTGACCTCCTCCATTTGACTACTTTTATTCTCTGCCTTATTCTCCTAAAATGGTACCTTACCAATTACACTAGTCCAAAGAGAAGCAGACGGAGAAAAATACTAACGACTGAACTCACATTTACAGTTACTATTTTCTATTGTGCGCTTTGTTTTTCTTTGCAACCATTTACTGTCTTTACATACTCTGCTTATGAGGTAGTTTACGTACGCAAAATTGGTTACTCTGATATTTCATTGATTTCGTGACATATTATTCGCCTTTCTATGGCAATGTTGTCATAATTTTCCGATTTCAGGAGTTACCTGTCTGCTGTTGGTATTGGTTATTTTATTGCTACGTACACCTTATTACCTCATCGTTATTTGCTATATTCCTGGCTTCATCATTGCCTCATATTCCAATATCTCCTCCATTCGCTACTGCAGACCCCCATTGAAAAGGTCAACCGTCATGTCTAACAGTAGAAATGGTACTCGTGGACCCAAACAACCACTTTTCACTGATGTGGTAAAACAACCCTCTCCTGTGGCAGTTAAAGGTAATGGTTCTGCGTCATTTCCTTCATCGCAAGCTGCATTGCCTCAGAGTGACAAATCCTTATCTGACACTATGCAACGTATTTTGCAAGAACTTTCTGGGGTCAATCGGCGATTAGAGGGTCTGGATATTGCCATGACTTCATTGACTGCAGAAACTAAGTCCATCAGAGCAGAACTTTCTACTTTTCATTCCAGGATTGATGTCATTGACTCTAAAATAATGGACATAGAGGGTCGCCTGGATTCTGTTCAGGGTTCAGAACAAGACTTACTTTTCCTACACAGCAAGATCATCGATTTGGAAGATCGCAGTCGTAGGGACAATATCCGTTTTTTTGGTTTTCCTGAAAATGTTGAGAAGCAAGACATGAAGTCCTTTCTTTGTGATGCCCTTCCCACTCTGACTGGACTCTCTTTTACTCCTCCTCTTGAGCTCCAACGTGCTCACAGATTGGGTCCGCCACGTTCTGGCTCTTCTGCAAGACCTAGACCTATCATTGCTTGCTTCCTTAGACATGAGCAAACCAGACAGATTCTATCATTGGCTCGTACTCATGGTTCCTTCCTGTTTCAGGGTCATACCATCCATATGGCTGCTGATTTCTCTAAAGAAACGAATGAACGACGAAAGGCATTTCTTTCCATGCGACCCCAATTACGTCAAATGGACATCAAATATGGTTTATTTGAGCCTGCGCGTTTTCGTATTACTAGGAATGGAGAATCCAAAGACTTTTATGATCCTGCACTTCTACAACAGTTTCTGAATGACATCAGGTCCGAAGATATGGAAACGCAGTCTTCTTCTTATGCTCAACCTTCTCAGTCCAAGTCCTCACCTCTGAATCCTTCATCGTCTCAATCACATACCTCTTCTGAATCTAGACAACGTGGCAGAGATTTCACTCGTCTGTCTCGCTCTCAGGATGGCAAGGATTCAGCTCTACGTTCTGTCTCTTCTCACACCAATACACAGCAAAGGGACAAGTCCAGATCGCCTCTTAAGACACCCTCTGATGCTGACTGAGATCTTACTCGTCTGCCTCGCTCTCAAGATGACAAGGATTCGGCTCTACGCTCTGTCTCTTCTCACAATACCACGCAGCAAAGAGACAAATCTAGATCTGCTCTTAAGACGCCATCTGATGCTGACTGAATTCTCCTAATGCTTTAATGCTTTATTACTTTTCTCCTTTTATAAGCTTATAGCAGAGTTTACTGTCCACAATGCTTTTGTGCTTGCTTAACTCCCTGAGGTTTTATTGCATGGTATAATAAGGTTTATATTTCGTTTATGTTTTATATAGTGTTCTATGCCTTGCTACATATTTACTGCTACTATGTGATTTTCAATTTTGTGGTTATTTAATTATTTTCAGGTTTTGCTTCTTATACGTTATAAGGCTTTTATCCATTTTACAGGTGACCTTTATTTTCCCATGTTCATTCCCCTAGATGTGGTGGTGTTATTGTTATTTCGCTTATTGCTAAATCTTTTTCTTTTTCTTCTTATTCCGGTTTTATATGATGTCACTTTGTTTCATTGTTCTTTATGTTTACATTGTCTTTGATCATTTTCTTTTGTTTCTCTTCTGTTGTATGACTTTGTGGTTTTTCCTCCTTTTCTTCTACCTATTATCTCTTCCCCTCCTTCTCTATGACATTGTTGGTTTGTTCCCTTTCCGTGTTTTGTTCCTTTCATTATCTATGTCTTCTCTTCTTCTCATCCTATTATTCTCGTCCAGATTTTATACTAATGTCGTGTTCTCTTTTGAAGTATAATTACTTTTTTCTGTTTTCGTATTGTGGTCTATACCTTCTTGTTCTTTTATGTTTTTGCATTAGCCATTTGGCCTCCCAGAGTCTTTACCTGATTACAGGTTTCCTTCACAGCTATTATCTTATACATGGCAATCCTTTTCTAATGCATTCCTTTTCCTATGACGCTATGCTTGTTGTTAAATGTGACATTATTTATTTCCTCCATCCCGCTTTGAACGGTTTCATGTATTTTTCATAATAAGTTCTGTTGTTTTTTATGCTTCTATTCATTTGCACTCTCATCTATACTTTCTTTTCCTTCTTACCTCCCCTCCTTATCATGGTATCGGACCTCTTTCTTCATCTCATTTAACTTTCATATTTCTTTTACTTCACTTCTTACACTTCTCATATTTCTTATTTTACTTTCCTTGCTTTCACCTCTTTCTTCTCGTATTCTTCTCTTATTATATGATTCTCGTAGCATGTTCTAATAATTTTTCTATAATATTGACTATGTTCCATGAAAGTATTGTATGTTTTCCAATTTTGTTGCAAATATGTTCTAAATGCATTTTATAATATTTCGTATTAACAGTTCCTCCCCTAGATCCCTATTCTTCTTTGCTTGAAGGGGGTCTGACCTCCCTTGGCGGTGCTTTAGGTGCACCCAGACCCGTAGTTAACAGTTTAGGTTTCTTTTTTCTTTCTTTCTCTTTTTCTCTCCTCTCTATCTTTCATACTTTTTCTTTCTATTTCTATTTGCTTTGTCTGTTCCACTTTTCATTCTGCCTTTTTAACTTTTTTATCCTTTCCTTTCCTTTCTCTTCCTTTCCTTTTTCTCTTTCTCTTCTTCTTTCCCCTCACACCCAGAGCAACAACTTTCTTCTACTCCTTTTCTTCTTTATTTTCTGTTCTTTTTTTTCCTTATTATCTTCTTGTTCAATCCTATTGTCATGTCTTCTATTCATTCACTGTCGGTGATTTCCTGGAATGTTCATGGGCTCACCCACTATATCAAGCGCAAAAAAGTTCTTTCTTACTTGCATTCTAAGCGTGTAGATGTTGCCTTACTACAGGAAACTCATTTGGACGATGTTGAATCTAGTAAGCTTAGCAGGGATTGGGTTGGTAAAGTCATTCATAGTAGTGTTTCCAAGCCTGATCCCACCAATCCTAACCCTGTTCGTAAGTGTGGGGTGGCCATCCTTTTTTGGAAATCACTTCCGTTTACAATTATCAAGACATGGACTGATCCAGATGGTCGATATATATTTGTCAAATTGAAAATTGGGAACTCTTTTATTTGTCTTGGTTCTGTTTACGCTCCTCTGGGTCCCAAAAAACAATTCTTCCTTCGACTCAATCGTCTTCTTTCGGAAATAAATGCTTCTCAATTTCTCATTGGTGGTGATTGGAATTTGGCACCGGATCCTGCTCTTGACAGAAGAGGCTGCATTGATCACATCAACGCTTCGGACAGAGCCATCTTCTGTGACATCCTTACTGACACTGGTCTTGTTGACCATTGGAGACTAAGTCACCCACAGGACAAAGAATACACTTTTTTCTCTTCTACTCATGGTACGTTTTCGCGCCTTGATTATTTTCTTCTTTCACAACACTCAGTTCCTTTGGTTACTGATTCCCAGATTTTAGAAGCAGCTATTTCTGATCACTCTCCTGTTCTTTTATCGCTCGACTTGGGTCTTATGAGTCCGGGGCGCAAACCGTGGCGTTTGAATATCAACAAATATAAAACGCCAGCGGGTAAACTTCTTTTGCAATCCCACTTTCGTGATTATCTTCTCAATAATGAGGATTCGGTTTCCTCTAAAAGAATGGTTTGGGCAGCGGCTAAAGCAACCATCAGAGGTCAACTTATGCGAGACGCAGCTCTTTATAATAAACAGAATGCTGCTAAGCAACTTGCTCTAGAAAAGGATATTCGTCGACTCTCTCAATTATATATTTCGAAACCGACTCTTCAAAATCGTAAGTTATTGGAACAAGCACGCATGGCCCTCAATACTCTTTATACTTCTAAGGCAGAATATGCCTTGCAAAAGTTAAAAGGTCGTCATTATGAGCAAGGGGAGAAGGCTGGTCGATTATTGGCTGCGCAGCTGCGTCAAAGAGAGGCCGCTATGGCGATTCCAGCAATTAAATCTAGTGGTGGCGATATCCTTACTCGGCCACAAGAGATAGTTGAGGAGTTTGCCTCATTTTATAGATGTCTCTACTCCCCAGGCACTCAGGTAGATACGCTAGCGATGTCTAAATTTTTAGATGACGTCCATCTTCCACGCCTCTCCGATGATGGCAGAGCTCTACTTGAAGGACCTATCACGATGGATGAAATCTCCTCAGCTATATCTGCCTTGCCGTGCCATAAAGCCCCGGGGGATGATAGCTTTCCTCCTGAATTTTTTAAATGGACTGGTCAGAGCATGATTGATACTCTTCATGCTGCCTTTGGGGAAGCCGTGGAGGAGTCTTCTCTTGGTTCTATCTCTAACAAAGCCATCATAGCGGTTTTGCCTAAACCTGGCAAGGATCCTCTATTGTGTAGTAGCTATCGTCCTATATCTCTCTTGAATTCTGATGTTAAGATCCTTGCTAGCATTCTCGCATCACGACTTCGCAAGATTTTACCTTCTTTAATTCATAACTCCCAAGTAGGTTTTGTTCCCGGTCGTTCCTCCCGCAATCATTTACGTACTCTCTCCCATGCCCTGTGGTCAGCTAAACACTTTCCAGATGATGCCCTCCTTCTTTCTTTGGATGCTGAAAAAGCATTTGACCGCATCGAATGGGAATACCTTTTTACTGTCATGCAAAGATTTGGATTAGGTGATCAGTTCATAGCTAAAGTACGACTACTTTATGATAGCCCATCTGCCCAAGTTAACTGTGGTGGTTTTCTTTCTACCCCATTTCCTATCCGACGGGGTACCCGTCAGGGTTGTCCACTCTCCCCTCTTCTTTTCCTTTTGGCTATGGAACCTCTAGCTGCTGCAATTCGTCAATCGGCTGATGTGCTGGGCATTCCTCTTCCAATTGGTCACTCTAAAATTTATTTATATGCGGATGATATTCTTCTTACACTTACGGATCTTCCCCGCTCTCTCCCTGCTCTCCTCCGTGTCATAGATGATTTTTCTTCTTTCTCTGGATATAAGATAAACTGGGACAAGAGCGAAGCATTACCTATGTCCATTGGTACTACGAAGGATGCCATCTCTGGTTTTCCATTTCATTGGCAACCCTCTCGACTTAAATACTTAGGTATACTCCTCAATAGGGGATTGGATCACGTTGTCACGGACAATTTAACCCCTTTAATTGCGCAAATGCAAAGAGACTTCGACAAATGGAAAGCCCTGGGTTTATCCCTTTGGGGACGGGTTCAGGCGATCAAGATGGTCACCTTACCACGTTTTCTCTATGTTATGGGTATGCTCCCTTTGACCATTCCTTTGGCTACTCTTCGGTCCATTGATTCGAAAATTAAACTTTTTATATGGGGTACAGCTAAACCGCGTCTCACCCTATCCAAATTAAAGTCCCACCAATTGCATGGAGGTTTGGGTCTTCCCTCTATCGAGCATTACTCCCTTGCCCTCCATCTTTCCCATCTTTCTTTCTTTTTATCCCACTCTAAAGATGTCCCCCAATGGGTTCCACTTGAACGTCACTTATTGGCTTCTGGCCCTGGTTTATCCCTTTTATATGGCAAGGGTTCCAGTTCTCTTGACCCCAAAAACCCTATATTATCCGCTATGTATAAGTCTTGGCAAAGAAGTCACCGTATCTTTAAATCTAACTCGCGGCTTCACTTTAATGCTCCTATATGGTCTAACTCAGCTATTCGAGTGCGGGGTAGTACTGTGTCCTGGCCTCTATGGCAGGAGGCTGGTATTCATTCCCTGGAACAATTGTTCCATGGTGACAATTTTAAATCCTCTTCCCAACTCAGTGAGGAATTCCATTTCCCGCCCTCACAATCCTGTAAATATTCCCATCTTCAAAAAGCTCTCACAAAACGTCTGGGTTCCACACCTGAGCCGCTGTCCACCTCTCCTATTTTATCTTATTTGAATATATGGGGAACTTTTAAGGGTGTCACCTCTGGCCTTTATAAGACTTTTTTACATCCTCTATTTTCGCAACACCTTTCAAAAGCTCTTCAATTGAAGTGGCAATCACGCCTTTCTGTGACATACTCAGATGCCCAGCGGGATCTCATTTTGGAAGGATTGCATAAAGGTGTTCGAGAAGCTCGCCTTAAATTCTGTATTTTTAAAATTCTCCATGAATGGCACTGGTCCCCGGTCAAATTACATCGTGCTAAGTTACTTTCCCATTCTTTGTGCTGGAGATGCCCTGCTACCAGTTGTGATATAACGCACATTATCTGTGAATGCCCTCGTACTAGATCATTTTGGCTTTTTGTACAAAAGACTTTGGCCACCTCTATGTCCTTGCCTTTACCCTTTTCCTCTGTAAATATAATTTTGCACGACTTTCGTGGCCTTCCAAAATTTACTAAACCACAGACTCGTCTCCTCCATACTGCCCTAGCCACGACAAAAATTCGTATATTGCGTCATTGGAAATCTTCATTACCTCCTTCTCAGGAGGAATGGTTGGTGGCAATGGTACAAACAGCTTCTTACGAACGTGTAATTTATCATTTGCAGGATCAAGCTTCCATTTTTCTTCAAGTTTGGTCCCCATTCCTGGAAACCACAGTGGACAACGACTCTGTTTCTACTCCTTCTTCTACGGTTGCTTTTCCTTCTTAATTCCATCATTTTCTTTTATTCCTCTTTCCTACTCCCCTTCTCACTCCTCTTGCTTCCATCTCAATTCAAAGTTAGTTTTGTTACTCTGGGGTTCCTTTTCTTTTTCTTTTTCCCTCTTTCTTTCTTTTTCTCTTCTCTTTTTTTTATTTATTATTATTTTTTTCTTCTATTCTTAGTTCTGCCCTATGAATTCTAGAGGACTTGTTGTTCTATGCCTCTTTTGTTACACTTTATGACTCAGTTCCTCATTTATGCTACGTTTTCATTGTATCCTCTGCATATGTATCTCCATTTATGCTTTATCTAAAATATTCTTAATAAAAAATTTCAACACAAAAAAAAAAAAAAGAAAACCCCGGCATGCAGAACTGCTGACACTGCATGTTCTCAGCAGTGGCAAACACATCTAACCAAGGCTCTCCCCACTGCTGAAAGAGAACTTTCACCACCTCCAAATGGAGATGCCGCTCTTGAGCTGGTAGGCATTTTCGGCGGACTTCATCCGCCATGGCACTCAGGGAGCCTACCAGGTGTTGAACCACCAGGGATATGCCCTGACAATTCAGCCAAGTCCAGAGATGAAATGCGTTACTTACCTGTAACTGCAGTTATCCAGTATTGGTGTCTTTCATAGATTCACATGCCTGAATCATTCCCCGTCGTCGGGATGGGAGTCCCCGGTATATAAATAAGTAATGTCCTGTAGACCTATATAGAGAAAAGTAGGCCTAGAGGCCTCACCTTAGTAACATATCCATGTCCTTTTGTAAAAAGGACCAAACTATAGAGAAGAGCCAATCAGCTGCCACCTCCCTCTAGAACCTTCCTGTCAGGAGCCACAGTCCCTCAGATTTTCGTACGCACTAAGCTAAGTAGGCGTGTTACTGAGAGAATTAGGTGAGTCCTTCCAGGGAAGGCGGGAGGGTTGCATGTGAATCTATGAAAGACACCAATACTGGATAACTGCAGTTACAGGTAAGTAACGCATTTCTTATCCAGTATTATGGGTGTCTTTCATAGATTCAAATGCCTGAATCAGAGTATCAAGCAATGCCAAGTGCACATTTCTGATGGAACAGCATATACAAGTCATTAGATAATACATATCCTGAGACTATGAACCATCAATAGACATAAACAATAAGCCTTAGTAAAGAAATGTGCATACCAGAGTAGGATGGTGGGATGGAGGAAGGCTCACCTTACTGAAATAGATGGCGTAGCACTGCTTGTCCCACTGCTGCATCCTTCATCAGCTCTGTATGCAGGCAGTAGTGCCTAGTGAAGGTATGCGGCGACTTCCATGTTGCCGCCCTGCAAATGTCAATGAATGGCATCCTTGCAAAGAGTGCCATAGAAGTGGACATAGCTCTCGTGGAGTGCGCTCTCACTTTGGAATGCAATGGCTGTCCAGCTTGGTCATGACAGAAAGCAATGGCTGCAGAAATCCATCGGGAGATGCTCTGCTTGGTAAGCGGTAGACCCTTCCTAGGTCTGCTGTAAGCTACGATTAGCTGGTTAGATTTTCTGAATGTTTTCGTTTTGTCAATATAAAATTTCAAGCATCGTTTGAGATCTAAAGAATGCAGCGATCTCTCAGCTGCTGTGCTTGTGTTTGGAAAGAAGGAACGTAGAACCACAGGTTCTTTTAGGTGGAAGTGCGACGGGAACTTTGGGATAAACCTAGGATTGGTTCTCAGGATTACTCTGTCATTTTTAAACTGTAGAAAAGGATCCTGGATTGAAAACGCCTGTAGCTCACTCACCATCCTTGCAGATGTGAGCGCTAGGAGGAGTGCTGTCTTCCACGAGACATACTTTAGGTTGGCTCTGTGTACTGGTTCGAACGGATGTTTCATGAGCTGATTAAGAACCACATTGAGATGCCAGGTAGGTGGCAACATCCTTACTGGCGGGAAAGACCTGTATAATCCCTTTAGAAATTGCTTAATCAAACTGCTTGACCAAAGAGATGGACTCATTGAAGTTCTTTTATAACGAGATATTGCTGCCAAATACTTTAATGGAGGAGTGGACTAGGCCGGACTGTGCCAGATGTAATAGATAAGGTAAGATTTGCTCTGGTGAGGAGGAGAAAGGCCGAATTCCTTGATCTGCACACCAAACACAGAAGCGCTTCCATTACAGGGAATACGTTTTGGTAGTGCTATCCGCCCTTGCTCTGACAAGAATGTCTCTACAGTCTTGTGGAATATTCAGATTCCGGAACTCTCGGAACTCAGGAGCCAGGCGGCTAACCTGAGAGACTTCAGATCCGGATGTAGAACTTGTTTGTCGTTCATCGTGAGCAGAGATGGATACTGCCGCAGGTGGATCGGCGGTTTCAGGGATAGACGGTGGAGCTCTGTGAACCAATGTTTCCTCTGCCAAGTTGGGGCTATTGAAATTACAGTACTAGGCTCCACTTTCATTTTCCTTAGGACTCTGGGAAGCATCGGGAATGGCGGAAAGGCGTACGCAAAGACGTTGCGCCATGCGATGGAAAATGCATTCCCTAGAGACCCTGACTGGGGATGCCAACTTGCGAAGTGTGGGCATTTGGCGTTCACTCTCGTCGCAAATAGATCGATTTGTGGCGAGCCCCATCTGGAGAAGATCTGGTCGATAATTTGTTGATCTAGCTCCCACTCGGTTGACGATGTTTTCTGCCTGCTCAACGCGTCGGCGAGCACATTGTCTGTGCCTGGGACATATTCCGCCCATAGGGCTACATTGTTGAGTATGAGCCAATTCCAGATTTTTTGCGACTCGCGAGAGAGTGTCAGCGAGCGCGTCCCTCCCTGTTTGTTGAGATAGTGCATTATCATAGTGTTGTCGGTCCTGACGAGCACTAGGGAGTTTTTGATCCTTGGTAGGAATAACTGCAGGGCCAGGAAGACTGCTCTCAGTTCGAGAAGTTTGATACAGAGTTTTTTCTCTGCCACTGACCATTTGCCGCTTATCTGCAACTCCTGCAGGAAGGCCCCCCAACCTTCCAAGGAGGGGTCGTCCTGATGACATGAGGAGCTGCGGGAAGTAGGAATGTCAATCCTTGAGAAAGGTTCTTTGGCGACATCCACCAGCGTATAGCCTTGACCATTTGCACTGTCACCTTTATGCGGTCGTCGAACGACCCCATGCATTGCACCCACTGCGTGGACAATGCCTCTTGCAGAGGACGCATCCGCAGACGGCAATGTGGTATCAGTAGGAATAAACGATGACATCATCCCCAAAAGGGACTTGAAGAGACGAACCGTCGGGACTTGAAGAGACGAACCGTCAACACTTTATTCGAGGCCACTGTCGAGGCTAGAGAAAGGAGCTTGCGTTTTCTCTCCTGTGATGGGAACGCTCTTGCAGAACATGTGTCCAGGGTTGCCCCCAGAAAGGTGACGGTTTGAGAAGGCTGCAGGGTGGACTTCTCTTGGTCGAGCGTAAGACCCAGATGATCGAAGAGACTGAGACAGGCGTTGGAGGATCTGGAAGCGTCTGTGAAGGATGGTGCCTTTATTAGCTAGTCGTCCAGATATGGGAAGACTTGGTGACCGTGTTGCCTGAGGTATGTCGCCACTGGGGAGAGACATTTGGTGAAGATGCGGGCGCCAATTTGAGACCAAAGGGCAGGACACGGAACTGGAAGTGTCTGCCTGCTACTGCAAACCTCAGGTATTTTTTGTGTTTTTTGTGAATTGGAATATGAAAGTACGCGTCCTGTAAATCCAGTGACACCATGAAATCTCCCTCCTCCAGAAGATGCAGGACTTCTTGTATCGTGACCATGCGAAACGACTGCTTCCTAAAGAATTTGTTCAATGCCCTGAGGTCTAGAATCGGCCTCCATTTCTTCTCTTTTTTCTGGATGAGAAAGGATCAGGAATAAAATCCCTTTCCCTTCTGTGATGGTGGTACCTCCTCTATTGCTTCTTTCCTTAGCATAACAGAGAGTTCTCGCAGAAGCAGTCGTAAATTCTTGTGGTGCATTGGGCGAGGAGGAGTTTGTGGAGGAGTACTCTCGAATTCCATGGAATTGATAAATTGTATTAATTGAAGGACCCAACGGTCCATAGTAATTTTCTTCCATTTTTTTAGAAAGTGGGTTAGTTTTCCTCCAATCTTTAATAATTGAGATGAGGTCTGGACTGGCTGGAAAAACAAGTCATTGTCGTCCTCCGTTGTTCCTCTTCTGACCTTTGCCCCGAAAGGATGACTTTCCATATGAGGACTGTCTGCCCTGCTGTTGTTGGCGCTGCTGGTATTGAGGTCTACTCTGATTGGAAGAGTAGGATGACCTGTTTTGATAACCACCTCTGTAGGAGGATTGTACTCTTCCTCTGTTTCCTCGAAAGGACAGATTCCAATACTGGAGCGTGCCCAGCGCTTTTGCAGTGTCAGTGTCTTTCTTTAATATTTTGTACTGCCTCATCAATCTTGGAACCAAACAGAAGTTGGCCGTCATATGGCATATCCAAAACTTTGGACTGTACCTCAGGTCTGAATGAGGTCGCTTTCAGCCATCCCTGCTGCCTTAACACCGCTGCCCCGGCTAGTTGGCGGAATCCTGTCATTGCCACATCCATTGCACAGTCTATCATCTCTGAAGCAGAAGTTTGACCCTCTAGAAGTATCGTTTTCACTTCTTCCTTCGAGGCATCCGGCAGTTCAGACAGGTATGGGCTATATTTGCCCACAGTTGTCTATTAAAGCGCCCCAGAAGCGCTAGAGCATTTGCCGCTTTAACTGTCATAGCTGACATTGTGGAAAATCGTTTTCCTATGTTGTCTAATTTCCTTCCCTCCTTATCCGGTGGTGCCGATAAGGGAGATGAGGGATTTCTGGAGTTCTTCTGTGCCGCCTGCGTCACCATCGAATCAGGCTTAGGATGTTCTGTCAAGCAGGCCGGTGCCGATGTTGGAGCTTTGTAGTTTTTTGTCCAGGCAAGGAACCACTGGCGAAACTGAAGCGGGATTTTGCATCACCTGAACCCCCTGTGTCCACAGATAATCAATAATTGGAATCGATCTCGTCGATTTCGTAAGAGGTTCTTTAAAATCGTACAGGAAGCAGTCCTGCTCCTGTGATTCCATCGTAATCTTCACCTCCAGCAAACATATCTCCTTCAGTCACACCACAGCCCTCCATTGGACGGACCACAGCTGCGTTCACTTTATCTACAAAAAGACCACAACCCACAACCATCCTCAACCTACTCTGCGAAGAAACTGGAACAAAATCACCATCGACCAGATCTCCTCATCGCTTCTTCAAAACCCCCCTGCCCACTCATCGAACGCCAACCAAGCAGCCATTAACCTCACTCAATGGCTAACCAACAGCGCCGACAACCTAGCACCCCTGAAAAAACTTCAAATCAAACAAGGCAACAAAAACGCCCCCTGGTTCAACGAGGATCTTAAGAAATCCAAGAAACTCTGTCGCTCCCTTGAGAAGACCTGGAAAAAAGACCCAAACACCAGCACCAGAGACGCCTTCAAAAACGCCACCCGCATACACCACCAACTGATTCGAACTGCCAAGAAAGCCGCTTTCAAAGACCGACTTGACAACAACGCCCACAACAGCAAGGAATTATTCAACATCATCAAAGAATTCACCAACCCCACTGCCAACTCCAACGACATCACTCCCTCTCAAGACCTCTGCGACTCCCTAGCTTCGTTCTTCCACGACAAAATCGCAGACATCCACAACAGCTTCGACAACCAACCCGGACACCAACCCACCCAACCTTCTGCCACACCTTCACCCCCCTTGAACATCCTTAATGACTGGAACCCAATCTCCACGGATAATACCATCCGCCTGATGAACTCCATCCACTCAAGATCCCCCACAGACCCATGCCCTCACCACATCTTCAACAAAGCAGATTCCATCATCGCACCCCACCTCCGAGATGTCATCAACTGCTCCCTCACCTCCGCCACCTTCCCTGATAGCTGGAAACACGCCGAACTCAGCGCCCTACTGAAAAAACCCACCGCTGACCCCACCGAACTCAAAAACTACCGCCCCATATCACTCCTTCCATTCCCGGCCAAAGTCATCGAGAAAGCTGTCAACAACCAGCTCGCCGCCTTCCTCGAAACCAACAAATCCCTCGACTCCTCACAATCCGGCTTCCGAGCCAAACACAGCACTGAGACCGCACTCATCGCAGCAACAGACGACATTCGAACTCTACTGGACAATGGTGACACCGTCGCCCTCATCCTCCTCGACCTCTCCGCAGCCTTCGACACAGTCTGTCATAGCACCCTGTTACAACGCCTCAGAAACATCGGAATTCAAGGAAAAGCACTGGAGTGGATCACCTCGTTCCTTGCCGGAAGAACTCAGAGAGTCCGCCTCCCACCATTCAAATCAGAAGCCACTGAAGTCATTTGTGGCGTGCCACAAGGATCTTCACTCAGCCCCACCCTCTTCAACGTATACATGAGCCCTCTCGCGGCCATCGCACGTCAACACAACCTCAACATCATCTCCTACGCTGATGACACTCAACTGATCCTCTCACTCACCAAAGACCCTAACACCGCCAAAACCAACCTACATAAAGGAATGAGAGAAGTAGCCGAGTGGCTGAAGCACAGCCGCCTGAAACTGAATTCCGACAAAACAGAAGTCCTTATCTTAGTACCTACCCCTCCGCCTGGGACGACTCGTGGTGGCCAGAATCCCTTGGAAAAGCACCCATCCCAACAGACCACGCACGAAACCTGGGCGTCATTCTGGACTCCTCACTCTCGATGACCAGACAAGTCAACGCAGTTTCATCATCTTGCTTCAACATTCTTCGCATGCTCAAAAAAACATTTCGCTGGATCCCCACTGAAACTAGAAAAACGGTCACCCACGCACTGGTTACAAGCCGCCTGGACTACGGAAACACCCTATACGCCGGTACCACCGCAAAACTTCAGAAAAAACTCCAACGCATCCAGAACGCATCAGCCAGACTCATTCTAGACATTCCGCGTAAAGATCACATTTCTGGTCACCTGAAAAACCTCCACTGGCTCCCCATCAATAAGAGGATAACATTCCGTCTTCTAACCCACGCACAAAAAGCACTTTACGAACTTGGACCCGAATGCCTCAACACACGACTTTCCTTCTACACCCCCTCCCGCCAGCTACGCTCCTCCCACCAAGCCCTTGCTGCTGTACCTCGCATCAACAAAACCACCATGGGAGGAAGATCCTTCTCCTACCTGGCGGCTAAAACCTGGAACTCACTTCCCACTCACCTTCGCATCACTCAGAACCACCTAGCATTCAGAAAGCAACTTAAAACCTGGATATTCGACAAGTAACTCCCCACCCTTCTCCAAGCGCCTTGAGACCCTCTGGGTATGTAGCGCGCTATATAAATCACTGAATTGAATTGAATTGAAGCATTTAGCGGCCCTTTCTACCACATTGTGGAAACCACTGATGTCCACCGGCGGAGAATCTGGAGATGCTGGGGAAGGTATAACATAATCGCAACATAAGAGGTGGCGGACACTGGAGATGCTGGGGAAGGTATAACATAATCGTCCCAGTCTTCATGGACAGATTGATCGTCCCGCACTTCACCTTCCTCTTGTTGTTCTCCCTCCTCTTCTTCATCCGAAGACTGAGGACTAGGCACATTCACCCTTTCCTGCTGGATAACCAAGGGCGGCGGTCGTGGTCTTCGCAATACTGCCGTGGTAGGTGGAGGGACTGGAGATTCTGGGAATCTCTGCTTGTAGTCCTGAATGAGAAATCTCAGATCTGTAACCAAGGATGCTAGTAGACAGACCATAGGCGTAATTTTTGGTTCAACCATGTGCTCCTGAACATCCTCCTCATCCGAGCTTTGACATTTAGCATTTAGTTCTGAGGGGCTAGTGGCTTGAAACATATCCCCGTCATCAGAATCCTCATCTTGAAGGAGACATGCTGGTGGTAAACGCGGCACTCGGCTAGGAGAAGTTAACTCCGGCATTAGTGTCTTTTTGGTGATTTTGAGACGTACAGAAGCTGCTGGAAATCCAGAATCCCTCAACGGCAATGGGCCCGTCGACGAAGTAGTGTCGACAGTTGTTATATTCTGGAAATCTGTCATCGACGGGATTGTCGTCGTCGACTGTACGAAAGGTATCGTCGACAGTATTGTCGTCGATGGCAGTGATGCAGCCGTCGTCTGTGCCTTCGTCGACGGTGTCGTCGTCGACGGTGCCTTCGTCGACGGTGTCTTTGATGACAGGGCCTTCGTCGATAAGACCTTCGTCGACGGTGCCGATGTCGACGGTGATGATCTCGTCGTCGACGCTGTAGCCGGCGAGGTAATCGTCGACGGCATCTTGGGTGTCGACGATGATTTCTTAATGACAATCGTCGACGATAAAGCCTTACCCGCTGTCGACGATGGGGTAGTCGTCGTCGATGAAGATAATGACGACGATACTGTCGCCGTCGACGTTGAGACATAAACAGGAGACACAGCTTTCCTGAATGCTGATGATGTAGTCGACGAGGTCGTCATCGGCGCAGGTTTCTTGAAGGTGTGAACTTTTGACAGAGCCTCTGAAGACTTTCTTGGTGTCTTCTTTTGAGGAGCGTCCAGAGGGCCTTTTAAGAGACATTTTTGAGGAGACTGAAGAGCCCTCACTTTCCTCAGAAGACTCTAGATTATCTCTGTCCTTGAGTCTTTGGAGCCAGATCAAAAGGTGTCCTTCACGGTCTTTGAGGGTTTTTGTAGAAAATGTTCGACATACCTTGCAGTCCTTAGCTGAATGATCAGGGTACAGGCAGTGCTTGTGTTGGTCATCTGTGTGGAACCTTTTCTTTCCACAAGAGCTACATGCTCTGAAGAGACCCTTCTTAGGAGTGTCAGCCATAGTGTACAGCTTTCACTTAAGAGAAAAATCCAAAAGTTTGAAGAAAAAAGCTTTGAAGAAACAAACCTGAGCAGAACTCAGGGGGAGACTCCCTTAGCACAACGTGCGGTAGAAAATCTGAGGGACTGAGGCTCCTGATAGGAAGGTTCTAGAGGGAGGTGGCAGCTGATTGGCTCTTCTCTATAGTTTGGTCCTTTTTACAAAAGGACATGGATATGTTACTAAGGTGAGGCCTCTAGGCCTACTTTTCTCTATATATGTCTATAGGACATTACTTATTTATATACCGGGGACTCCCATCCCAACGACGGGGAATGAGAATCTATGAAAGACACCCATAATACTGGATAATCAGGGCCTCTTGACAACAGGCCCACTACCCCACCAGCACTGTTTATTGCAATACCATATGGCAGTGGTGTTGTCCGTGAACACCTGCACTAGCCTTCCCTTGATGAGAAGTAGAAAGACATTCAATGCCAGCCTGACCACCCGGAGCTTTGGAAGGTTGATGTGGAGTCCAGATTCTGCTGAAGACCAGAGGCCTCTTATCCCACCTCTCCCAGATTGCCGCTCTATCCAAGGAGTGATGTATCTGTCTCCCAGGTCCAGGCAAACCGGACTTGAGCGAGTGTGACCATTTTGTGACTTCTCCTTCTTGAGGAAGAAATTGAGAGGGAGCAGGTCTAGGATAGGGCAGAGGCCTCCATCCTTCTTGGGTACCAGAGAGTAGCAGGAATAGCAACCACAACCTAATTATGGTGTCAGCAGCCTCTCTTTGGCTTCCTTGGCCAAGAGAGCCATCACTTCCTGCCAGACCAAGGAGAGATGGTCCTCTGTCAACCTGCCACAATCAGGTTGCATGGGTGGAAAGGTAGTTATGAAGCGGAGGGAACATTCCTTCCGGACAATTTGAAGAACTCATCGGTCTGGTGCTATATACCTTCAGTGGGTCAGGTGATAGCACATCCTACCTCCCACTGGGTGTCATGATACTAAGAGGGCAGACTATAAGGGCTTGGAGGCTAAGACTGCAAGGGGGTGGTGGACTGGTTGACCTCTGGCTGTCTGACTCAAGGGGGTCTGTGGGCACAGCACCCTCTGCTATGTAGAGGCGGGGAAGCTTGCGTGCCGCGGTAGCTGGGATGTTATAGGTGCAGCTGGAAACCCTTTACATGGCTACTAAAGGAGCAAAAAGCAGACTGTGGATGGCAAGAGGTCATGGAAAGGACCAAGAACATGGCTGTAGTGCTGCTATCCTCCAGGCTTAATATTCCTTATCTCCAAAGAGACAGGAGCCATCAAAGGGCGTGTCCATAAGTGAAGTTTGGCCATCCCCTAAGAAGCCAGTTGTTCTCAACCAGGTGTGGCACTGAAATGCCACAGTAGAGGAAACTGCTCTGCCCAGCAAATCGGTGGCATCTAGTCCACATCGGATCCGGAACTTAGCTGCAACTCTCCCATCAGCAACAGCCTGGGAGAGTATGGCCCGGGCCTCCTCTGGAACCAACCAACCAAATCCTGCATACAATAGGAGTAATGGTAGAAAAGGCATGCAGTGTTTACGGACATCAGTACGAGACTGATGGAAGAAAAAAATCCTCTTGTCTAAGCTGGTTAGCCTTATGGAGTCCCTATCCGGTGGGGCGTTAGAGAATGCACCAGGATTTACGTGAGATGTAGAGGCTTAGACCACCAAACTCTTCTTGGTAGGGTGTTGTGTGAGAAAATTGGGTTCCCCTGGGATGGGGCGAGACTGCAGGCAATTGTCCTATTCACAGGAGCCCCTGTGCTGGGCTTGGACCAGGTTCCAAACAGGACGTCTATAAGACCTTCATTAAATGAAAAAATTAGAGAAGCGGTTCTGAGAGGTCACTCCTAGCTGAAGCACCTCTGTCAAGATGTTTGTCATGAATGCAACAGAGGGCAGGCTAAGATCCTGGACCTCAGCCGCCCTTCTCACCACCATTGCAAAGAACTCTCCCTCCTCCATAGTCACAGTAGGGGTAGAAAGCAAGCTAGTATATGGACAAATGTCCAGTCCACTGGCTTCCCCAAGTCCTTGTACATGTTGGGATCTAAAGGCTGGTTTTCTTCAGGGTCCATCCATGGATCCAAGAGGCCTGACTGGTGCCTGGGACAGAGCCACTGGTGTGGATCCAGTTGGGCCTTCCTGAACCCACGGGGCCCAAAGGCACGCCGGCGGTAACAAGACACTCAAATATGAGGTGCATTGCCACTTAAAACTAGAAGTTGAGCGGGGTCTCTCCAGTTCCCGGAAGCTCCGGGAGGCATGGACCCGGCCCATGCGTTGGCTCAACCACAGAACCAGGCCTCAAATGGCAACTCTTCCTTGTCGGCCGAAGTGAAGTCGAAGACCACTTCAACTTCTTCTTCTTGCGGTGGGACTTACCAGAGTGGCCTGACGACTTTGAGTGTGACAAACAGCTTGGACTCTGTGACCGAATAAGGGACCTTGCTCTCGACTGGGATTAAAACCGTTGCAGCGTCTCACGTCGAGCCGCCAACAGCTAGAGGGACCGCTCCCTCAAGGCCTTCGGATTCATCGCACAACAGTAGACGCAGGTCTTTATATTGTGGTCACACTCAAGGCACCAGAGTAAACAAGGTGCATATTTGTCACCGACATTGATAGGTGCCACAGGGCTTGAAGCTAGCCTTCCTAGATGACATTCCTGCCACATCAGGAGAAGGCTTACTCAAACTGTGACTGGGGTGGCTCTCTCCATATCTGCAATGACTGGCACGGACAGAAAAAATCTCATGTCAGCTTGCTGGGGTGGCACCTATATAGGCACCATGAACATCACTCCCAGCACAGATGACTCCGATATCGTCACGCGGAGCCGAACACCAGCACCTACCGTACTGGATCAGGCTAACAAAACATTGCTGGATCCAGTCAGATGCCTGGGAATAATTCTAATGTAAGGAATCTGCGGCTAGAAGTCTCAATCAGATTAGATCTGATGCAAGCCAAGCATCTGAATTTTTTCTTTCTTTATAAATTTGTTTGTTACCTGTAGGTCTAATATCAGTCTGTATTCTACCTCTGATTCTTTTTATATACCAGGTAATACCTGAAGTAACCTCCTTGGCCCTCCTGATCCCAGCTACTGACTTGTTTTCTTTTATTAGGACTGTTGAACGGGTAACTGATGCTTCAATGTTGGTTTTGGAGGAACAGTCTTGAAATGTAGGAAATATCCATGACCTACAATATTTAGTACCCACTTGTTTCTTAGAAGTCCTGCCTGTCACTGGAGTGAGAAACAGAGGATGGATATACAATTGTCACTGTCTATTACCAAAGTAGTCCTTTCCTCTGGAAGGGAAAGGTTTCATTGAAGATGACTTGGATTTCGACTACCTTCTTTGGTAAGGGCATCTATGTATTTGGGGATACTGCTGTAAATGAGCCTGGAAAGGCCAGTGATTGGATTGAACTCTGCATTGGTAATACCTCTGCTTCTTACCTTGAATTGTTGTCTGAATAATTTTTTTTCAAGCCCCACTGCCTTTAGAGCTTATGCCTTGTTCTTCATCTTTCACATATTTTCCTACCTGTGTTGCCCATAAAAAATGGACCCTGAAAACATGAGGTTCATCATTTTTAACTGTGGTTCCTTCTTTAAGGTGGTAAGGCCCTATCAGATAGATCTGAAGGTAGATGCACCATGACTGTATCTGCTGTGGATCGCAATTCTGTCAAATCATCTGCTGCATTTATAATCTGGTTGGAGCCCATTGAGTTTTCTTGTAAGATTCCTGTGAAGTCGTGTTGATGTTTCAGCAGATCATCGAAAAAGGTTCTCATGCTCGCACAGATTTCCCTCTGACACCTTCAAGGAACCGCCTTCTTGCTGACAGTTGTTTTTTTAGGTGCATAGCTGCCATACAACATACTTTCCTCTGTGATGTCAAGGCAGTCCAGCACAAATGACGGCAAAGGTTTCGGAGCTGTTCTCGACTGTAACATTTCTAAAATTAAAGAAACTGTCAGTTACAGAGCCCCCAAAGAAATGTCCGGTTTAGCTGCTCCCCCATCTAGGGCCTCATGATATGTTGTAATGTAATCGATGGGAGGGACATAAGAGGGAGCTGCAGCTGGTGAAGTCAAAATTAAAGATGAACGAGTGCCATCCAAACCAGATATAGGAGATCTGGAAGGAAATCCGTCTCGCTTTCTCCTCTCCCGAGAAAGATTGGAAGAAGCTGCAGAGCTGCGAAGAGACCTCAGAGTTGGTCTCATTTCGTACAGTGGAGACACAGGTGTTGGTCTTCACACCACTGTGGGATGTGAGAAACAGAGGATGGATATACAATTGTCACTGTCTATTACCAAAGTAGTCCTTTCCTCTGGAAGGTATGTCAAAGAACCTGAAGTAGACCCTCAACAGCTGGTATTGGTCTTATCGGTTTAGAAGGTAGTTGATGCAGATCCGGTGTAGTTCGATGAGACATAATTTGAAGAGGCTTAAACAAGCACTCTACTTTTTTTAAATTTTATTTTTTTAAGAAATGTTGTTAATGATAAAGATGAAAAACGAGGTGTCACGTCAGGCGGCACACCTTGTTGATTAGGTGATGCCAGTTATGGAGAATGTAGTGGCGATGTTGAGGCTAAAGACTTAATTGACTGCAACAGAGTAGCCGTCATATGTATCAACGTTGTTGGTGATGGTGGCACTCCTAGTCTTTTCAAAAGCAATGGTGAAAGGGACTTCGAAGGAGATCCATGGCGTCTCTTTTTTTACATCGATTGGTGACCTGTCTTTGATGTCAGTGATGGGAAACCTATAGATGTTGATATCGTAGCCGGTTTGGACATCAATACCAACACCAGTTTTATCAATGTCGAGCTATGAGCAGTCTTCACCATCAGAAGGTGGGTTGTATTCAACATCAACAGTGAAGACCATTCAGGCTGCGGGTGTTTGGTGTGCTTCTCCATGACAATTATGAGAGGCCAACATTGAACCCACCTTCATAGGAGAGTAGGCTAGAGCTGAAGCTCTCAACACTGATGCCAATACCTTAATTGCCGATCTCGACCAACGGCAAGAATGTTGTTGTCAATGTTTGCTTGAAAATCTCTTTTCTCTATAGAATCCTCTGTGAGAGTCCTTTTCATGAGCAGGCTGTCTTTGAGAGGTAGCATAGAGGATGGCTTCTCCATCATTCCTGAGTCTGATGCCCATTGGGTTTTTAAAGTCCTTTTGAACAATATGTTTTTGAAGATGTCACAGTCTTTCACCAGGTATGACCTTGTAGAGGCCAAAGTCAGTATTTTTCCTCCCACAGAAGGGACACTTCTCAAAACGTGATGGCAGGGCTGAGGTGAGCATGTCTGAAAATAGCAAAAACTCATCTCACTTGACAGGGTGATGTTAAAGTTGTGAAGTGAAAATGAAAAAAACCTGAGGGGGCGTGGCCAAGCCGGCGTACATGTTAATGTTAATGTTAATGTTAATGTTACCGGATTTCTAAAGCGCATAGCTGCCCGTGAGCGTCCAAGCGCTGAACCATTACAGATGGAATGAAGAGGGGGAGAAGCTCACGGGAACAGCCATGTCTTCAGAGATTTTCGAAATGCCAGCAGGTTGGGTTGTGCACGAACGTCAGAGGGAAGGGAATTCCACAATTTGGACGCGTTGTACGAAAAACAACGACCTCCTGATCGTGCTCTATTGATCTTGGGTACTCGAGTGAGGTGGGCATTAGAAGATCGGAGGGGTCTGGAGGTGGTATAAGGAGTGACCAGATCTTTAAGTATAGGGGGGGCTTTTCTGTTAAGAATTTTGTGCGTAAGGCAGAGCGCCTTGAACTGCACTCTTTCTATGACGGGTAGCCAGTGCAGCTCTCGGATAGCTGGTTTGGCCGAGCAGCGGGTCTTAGTATTGGTCAAGATCCTGGCGGCGGCGTTTTGTACTACCTGTAATTTAGTTGTAACTTTCTGTGGTACGCCCAGGTACAGTGCGTTGCCGTAGTCCAACCTTGACAAAATAAGGCCTTGGATCAAAAGTTTCCTTGATTGGAGAGGGAGCAGTGGTAGGATTTTTCGTATTGAGCGCAAGAGACCGAAACAAACTCCCGCCGTTTTCCTTGCTTGGGTTTGCATGGTGAGGTTTTTAATCTAGCCATAGACCGAGGCTTTTAATCTCGGGCTTGGGAGTTGGAGGTTTACCCATGCAGCGGGGCCAAAGAGAGTCTGGGTGGAAATGGGCCTGATTCCCCATCACCATGATCTCCGTCTTGTCACTGTTAAGCTTCAAGTGAGATTTGTCCATCCAGCTGACTATGTCTCTCAGGCAGGAGTAGAGGTCTATGGTGGGATTTTCCTGCTGGGTGAGAGAGACCACCAGCTGCGTGTCATCTGCGTACGTCAGGAGTTTTATCCCATGTGGGGTGACTATCTTTTCCAGGGGGGACATATATACGTTGAAGAGCGTGGGGCTCAAAGAAGAGCCCTGAGGCACTCCACAACGTATAGGGGTCTCTTTAGATGTATAATTGCCCTCTATAACCTGGAATGAGCGGTCCTGAAGAAACGATTTCAGCCAAGACAGGGCAGTGCCTGTGATCCCAAGATCGCTAAGTCGCTGGACTAGGATCTGGTGGTTGACCGTGTCGAAGGCCGCGCTCAGGTCCAGGAGGATCACTGCCACTGATCCTCCTGTGTCCATGATCTTCCTGGCTACCTCGACCACCGTCACCATCGCGGTTTCAGTGCCCTGGCGAAAACATGGCGGTCGTGTAGAGCGTGAGCTCCGACCAGCCTGAAGATATCCTGACCGTGAATCCTTGCCCTGGCCATCTACAAGGCAGTCCGGTCCCCGCACCTGGAGAGGCTGTCCGGGTGCGGAATAGGTGTGATCTTGGTTCCGGGTGCGGAGTGGCGGCCTGGTGACGGAGCGAAGGGAGTGCGGCCCGGCGTGCCCGGTGAAGCCGGGGCCTCGATTTTGGTGAGCCCAGACGGGCGAGCCTGTTGGTGCCGGCGGCGAGAGGCGTAAGGGCGTGCCTGAGCTCCTGGGGACTGGGCTATTTACCGGAGCCCTCTTGCCTGTGGCGCGGCAGTGGGAGGACCCAGCGGCTGAGGAGCGGTGGCATCCACGGGGCGAGGAAGGAGGCAGTGACCTGGGGCGGCCGGCGGGAGCGACCGCCATCTTGTGACTCCCCTGCCAGACCTGCGTGGGAGCGCGGCCGAGAGCTTCTCTTGGTCGGTGGGGACAACCCGCGCGTGTGAAGCGGCGCTGGTGTCCCGCTACAGGCTGCCCTGCATGGATAGACGTGCTTTCGTACTATCAGGCGGCCCACCTCTTAGTCTTAAATGACTGGTGGTATGGAGATAGGGGGGATCCGGCGTACGCGGTTGAGAGGGCCTTGCTGGGCACCGCGTCCGTGCACACGCTCTTGTACTCTGCACCGCTCAGGAATTCCCTTCCCGCTATCATGCAGGTGGTCTTTCAGGTGTGGCGGCAGGCCCTCACTTGCGGGAGGAGTTTGGAATGCCACAAGCCCAGTTCTTTAAGTATCTCCAGTTTCGACACGCCCTGACCCCATACTTGGCGGGTCTGGAGCGACTCCCTGAGTTCAGTCCGTTGGAAGCTAAACTCTTTATGGGGGACCTACCGGATAAGAAGTTGTCACGCATCTACCAGACTCTGGTGCGGCATTGCTCCTCAGACTTACAAAGACTTAAAACTGCCTGGGAACAGGATGTAGGGGACCTGGATGAGGAGGATGGGGGGAGCCCCTGGAGGGTCCCAGAGGGGCGGCAATATCTACACGTTTGAGGCTCATCCATCTCAGATACCTACATCGCACATATTATACCCGGCAGCGCTTGTGGAGGGCGGGCTTGGTGGCGTCTCCCGACTGTCTTCGGTGCGGGACGGAGGTAGGCACACTGCTACACATGGTCTGGGATTGTGGGGCGCTGAGGAGATTTTGGGATGGAGTGTTCTGATGTCTCAGTGAGGTTCTGGCCTGGGTGCTTCAGAGGGACCCTAAGCTAGCCCTGCTACATGTTATGGCGGGGGTGGGGGGCAATAGATTTAAGCGTCACCTACTTCTATTGGGACTCACGCTGGCCAAAAGGGACATTGCACAATCCTGGAAGGCACCCCGAGCCCCCTCGCTCGGGGCCTGCAAGGCTGGGCTGGACTTCTGCATGGGGCTCGAACTACCTATCTTTCTTGCAACGGGCTGCCCCCGAAAGCACTTCAGAATTTGGAAGAGGTGGGCGGACTATCGGGGACTGGAGCTGGACCCACCCCCTGAAGACTCTGTCCTCCCGACTATCTGATATGTTGCCAACCGCAATGTTGTTGTTTGTGCATTGGTGTACTTGGCATGCTTCATTTACGATCAGTTTTGTTTATGTGGGGCAGGCAGCGGCACGTGGGGGGGAGGGGTTGTGGGAGGGTGGGGGGGGGGTCTATTCCTTGGTTTCTGTACACTTGCTAATATGCATCATTGTGGAAAATGGCTACCGTTGATGTTGTTGCATTGATGAGGGCATTTGACTCTGGATGGCAGAGCTATGCATGGTATGGCTTTTTTCTTTACAGCCAATAAAATCTGTTTTCAAAAAAAGAAAATGAAAAAAACCTACGTTTTGATGTATATTTTTAGTAAAAAAGATAGAGGTGTTAAACCTCACCTGTGCTCTCAGATGCTACTCACAGAAGCCAGAAAAAAAGAACGGACTTCACAAGGCAATTGCCAGTACAATCCGTGATGGATAGGGGAAGCCTCTCGACTCTTAACTAGATAGAACAGGTTTCCACACATTTCAATCTAAGATTATCAGGCTGCATTTTTTCCTTCGGTCTCATATTTTCACATCTTTCACCTCCTTCTTAAGGTTCATCAGTGGATGTCAGGAAAAAATACGCCCGCTAGGCTATTAAAGGGTGCTTGCATGACATTTCAATGGTTAATGCATCTATGAAAAGTATTCCAGGGTCCACAAACACTCTCCGGAATTATTCTAGCATTGACTCTCAATGAAGATACTAGATTGCTGAACTTTTAAAGTCCTCTTATTTTTATATTTTGTGCCTATCTATGTAATAGTAGTTGCATGATGCAATCCTTGCTTGAAAGCAATTGAGTTGTTAGCACAGGAATAAGCCAAAGAGAATGATTAAAGTATTTTACAGACAATAAGTTCTTCTGTGTAGAGGAGTAAACTTCCTTGAACAGGTGTGTCTTAAGTTCTTTCTGAACTGCAGGAGGTGAGAGAGCGCTTTTGATGTTGATGGGGATGATGGATGGGATCCTGGATGCATAGTCTGGCAGTGCCCTGGCACCTGGTGTAGAATTGTCTTCCTGAGGTGATCAGTTTCTTGGTAAGCTATGCACGGTGTCATTGCCAATGTCCTTTTAGTTCATGCACCTGGTTTTGGGCTTGTAGGGAGATAACTGTGTAGGGTTAGTGTAGTTCTCTCAGCTTTGAAGCGAGGTGCTGGTGCAGAGGTCTTTCAGGGGTGCCAGAATGGTGTTTTGGAGACCATTAGCAGAGCATTGCCTTTATTCATCACACAATTTAATGAACAATTGACTTACCTTCATTAAAGCTCATTGTGGAAGGTGGAGCTTTGTACATCAAAAGAAGAGCAGTAGCTCTGTACCACACTATTCTCAGCCAGTCCAGTGCAATGAAGATGACTTGGGCTCAGTCCTGGTGAATATTCCTCAGAACCCAGAAGATCAAGTGTATGTCATGAAACGCGTTCTGAATTGGAAAATTCCACCTTAACCGAAATGTGTCCCCTATGGCTCCTTTTAAGAGACACTCGGGGCAAGAACATCGGGCAATGGGCTTTTCTGTGACTGGTGAAAAGATCTATTTGAGGGGTGCTTCAACAGAGTAAAGATGTCTTGCACCAACTCTGTGTGAAGGTGCCACTCGTCGGCAACATGATGCCAACTGAAGCTGATGGCCCTGGTATTCAGCAAGCCGGTCAGATGTTTTAGCATCAGTGATAGAAAAACTGGCAAGGAGCTTGGTGTCGTACGACTCCAACAGGCATCAGAACAGTTCCTAATGGAACGATAGGGGCGCTCCACATCGGGGAAAATCCCTCGGATGGGAACGCAATCGGACCTCCACACAGTCCCATGGAGCCAAAAGGCATTCCACAGGCGGCCAAGGCACACCTGAATATCTCCCACTTCGCACCTAGGAAGAGTGTGTGATCAGCATCCAGTGCTGGAAACTCAGGGTAGTTCAGAGCTTGCATTTCTAGTGGAGTTAGTAGTGGCAGAGCTGGAAAAGGCTCTGGGGCCAGATTTTGAATTCGAGACTCCGGAAGAGGCTTCTGAGGTGGCTTGATGTTCACCATTCATTCTTTGAAGATGAAGACTTGGCTGGAAAAGGGGTATGCAGATGAGATTTACCCCTCTATTTCGACCAACGTATTGAGGACTCCATACCCTTTCAACTTTTTTTCTACTTTGAGGATTTTGATGATGGAGAAGAGTGAAAATGTGACTTTGAGCTTTGACTAGAATGCCATTGAGCCTGACAGTCGTTCCAAGCACGGGCCATGAATAGCGTGGTCTTACGCTCCTTAATGGGCTTACAGAATATGCAGCTTCACTGGTCACAGCAACGAGAATCATTAGTAGAACCCAATCACAACAGATAGCCTTCAATTAGGTATGTGATGGGTGTTTGTTTGTCACAGATAAAACCATAACTTTTTTGTAGTAAACATCCTCAATTATACCTGACGTATTCATCAATTGATAAATCGGCAGATAGTTAGAAGTGCTAATCATAAACTGGGCTAAAGCCGAATCTATTTAAAGGAGAACATCATATCGGAGGTTGATTTGAATTATCACTGCTCCATTAGCCGTGGGGACAATACTCCAAAACTGGACTGGACTGGACGTGTCTTACATTAATGGAACTGCAACACTACTAATTAGGAAAATATGACACAATGTAAGTAGAATTGCATTGCAGGTTAATTCCCTCGTGCAACTAACAACCAACATTCTTACAGCAATCAAAGCCTTCAGGAGGCTGCTTCTTTGCCAGTGCACAGAAGATCTTGATGCAGAGAACCACCCCTCGAGAGACGGTCCGTTTCTGCACCGCATAACCTTTCTTTTCACCAATATATCCCACGAAAAGTTGATCGTTCACCCAGAGCTCTTATGTGCGGTCAAGGTAGAACGATAACACTCTTTTTGGGTCCAGACGGTGGAGTCGCTCCTCTTCTTTAGAGGGATGTGGAAGAACGTAGAAAGTGGGCAAGGTGACAGATTGGCCCACATGAAGTGGTGTTACCACTTTTGGCAGGAAAGAGGCCCCAGTGCGCAGCACCAGTTTGTCAGCAAAAACGTATAGGAACTAGCCTGAGGGGACAACTGTGTAAAGGCTCAAAGGGAGCACACATCAGAAATATGAGAACCAAATTGAGGTCCTACTGAGGCATAATGAAAGTAGAAGGTGGGAACATATGTACAAGACTTTTTAGAAATGTATTTACAATGGGAGATTTAAATAGGGAGGGTTGGTCAGGCAGCCACAAGAAGGCAGAAAGATACTCTTTCAGAGTGCCCAGAGCACAAAGCTGCTGGGCTAGGGTCAAAATAAAAAGTAAAATATCAGAAAGGGAGGCAGAAAGAGGGTCCATAGACTTTTCTGTACAATATGACACAAACTTTCTCCAATGGCAGGCGTATACCGTCTAGGTGGAGAGACGCTTAGCTGCAAGAATAACATTACAGACTTCGGGATGAAGGTCGAAAGCGATCAACTGCCACGGCTCAATCTCTATGTAAGAAAGTGAAGAGTTGAGTGGCTTCGGTGGAGAACCCTCCCCTGCTGCTGCACTCGGAAATCCTCCCAAAGGGGCAGCCCAATCAGCGAATTGATGCTAATGTTCAGAAGGCACCAGATCCTCTGTGCCCAGTTGGGAGCTGCAAAGATGATTTGGGCCCAGTCATCCATGATCTTCTTGAGAACTCTGGGCAGGAGTGATCTAGGCGGAAAGCATACAGGAGGTGAACAGATCTACCCAGAGCTCTCCCCACTATTAAAAGAGGCCTTGCACCACGTCTGGGTGGGGACGCCTTTCGTGATCCAAAAGGCACCAATGGCTAAGTTAGTCTAGCCTGGCGTTTATGGAACTTGCCAGGTGTTGAACCACAAAGGACATGCCCTGCTTTTCCAGCCATGTCCAGAAACACAGGGCCTCTTAACAAAGGGTCTAAGACCCCACCCCGGCCTGTTTGTTGCAGTACCACATAGCGGTGGTGTTGTCTGTGAACACTTGTACCGGTTCTCCTTTGATGGCGGGTAGAAAGGCTTTCAATGCCAATCGGATCGCTCAGAGCTCCAACAGGTTGATGTGGAGTCCTGATTCCACTGGAGACCAGAGTCCTCTGATTTCCACCTCTCCCAGGAGTGATGCATCTGTCAATACTGTGAGATCTGATTGGGGAAGGAAGAGGGATCTGCCTCTGACCCAATCGCGGTTCGTTAGGCACCACTGCAGGTCCTTTGCAGTTCCCTCTGAGATTTGGACCATGTCAGAGAGATTACCCTGATGCTGCGCCGACTGGAAATATAGGTCCCATTGCAGTGCCCTCATATGCCATCTGGCATGTGGCACTAGCAGGATGCAGGAGGCCATGATGCCAAGCAGCCTCAGAGTCAGTTTCACCAAAATACTGGATACAGGCTGTAACATCAGTATCATGGGTTGAATATCCTGGACCAGCACCTCGGTAGGAAAAGCCCGAAACTTCAATGTGTCCAGACCAGCTCAGATGAAAGGGCACATTTGAGAGGGAGTCAGGTGTGACTTTGCCATTTTGATAGTGAACCCCAGCAGATGAAGGAGGTCCGCAAGACCACAGCCTGGGGCGAGCCCATCTTGAGCAGCCAATCGTCAAGCTAGGGGAGACTGGCACCCCTGATCCACGCAAATGAGCTGCGACCACCACCATCACCTTCGTGAATACCCGAAGGGCACTGGTAAGGCCAAAGGGGAGCATAGTGAACTGAACAAGCTTGTGGCCTACCATAAACCAAAGGTAATGCCGATGGGCGGGCAGGACACAGATGTGAAAATTGGCATCCTGCAATGCTGCCATCCAGTCTCCTAGGTTCAGGGCAGACAAGATTTGAGCCAATTTGAGCATCTTGAATTTCTCCTTTTTGCAGAAGTAATTGAGGGCTTGGAGATCTAGGATAGGATGAAGGCCCTTGTCCTTTTCGGGATCAGAGTGTAGCAGTAGTATAGGAACCACAGCCTACTTCTGGCACTAGAACCCTCTCTATGGTTCCTGTGGCCAAGAGAGCCATGACTTCCTCCCGGAGCAGACAAATGATCCTCCATCAGCAGTTGTAAGATGGAGATATGGAGGGAGGAATAGTCTTGAAGGGGAGGGCGTAGCCCTTTCGGATGATCTGCAGAACCCACCTCTCCAATGTTATGGACTGCCAGTGGTGGAGGTGATGGCGGACCCTGCCACCAACAGGACACCCATGTTCTAAAAAGGTGAGGCTAGGAGGGTTTGGAGGCTGCAACTGTCAGGGGATAGTGACTGGACCAGACCACTGGCTACCCAACCCACTATGCCGATAGGAACCGCACCCTCATCCATGGAGAGGCTGGGAAGCTTGCACTGCTTGGTGGCTGGGATATGGTTGGCGTGATTGAAAGCCCATTCTGGGCCACAAAAGGAGTGTACGACAGGCTGGGGATGATGGGATGGCAACCAAGAGGCCCAAGGACTCCCTAAAGCGCTCCAGCGCCGAGTCTGCCTGATGGGTGCCATCGAAGAGCATGTTCATGAGGGAAGCCTGGACATCCCCTGAAAAGCCAGATATTCTCAGCCAGGCGTGGAAATTGAGTGCCACCATTGATGAAACAGCTCTGCTTACCGAGTCTGTCGTGTTCAAGCCATAGCATATAGTGAACTTGCTGCATCTCTCCCCGTCTGTAACTGCTTGGGAGAGAATGGCCCGGCCTCCTCCGAGACCTGTGGCAGCACTTGCGCAATCGTTTCCCACAGCATGTGGGAATAGCGGCCCAATAAGCCTGCAGTGTTCACTGACCACAATGTAACGCTGGTGGAAGAAAACATTTTCTTTCCCAAGCTATCCAGTCTCTTGGATTCCCTGTCCCAAGGAGTTGCAGGGAACGCGCCTTGGGAAATGGAGGCCTGGATCATCAAGCTCTCCAGGGTAGGGTGCTGGGTGAGGAAATTTGGGACCCCTGGAGAGGGACAATGGTGGCAGGCAATCGTCCTATTCACAGTAGCTCATGTGCTGGGTTTGGACCAGGTCCCCAGAATGACGTCGGTGAGGGCTTTGTTGAACGGGGGTAGGGGTACAGAGGAGAAGACTCCTAGTTGCAGCACCTCTTTCAAGATGTGAGGCTTGACTGCCTCTGAGGCTAACTGAAGGCTGAGGACCTCAGCTGCCCTTCGCACCATCATTGCATATGTAGATCCCTCTTCTGTAGCCATGGTAGGGGGAGAAAGCATGCCAGAATCTGGAGATGTGTTCAGTTACCTGGCATCACCCAGTTCTTCACACCAGTCCAGATGTGGTTCATACTGGTATTTCAAAGGATCGCGTGATCCTCCCGTTCCTCCCCAATGCCTAGTCCTTCAAAATAGGACTCAGACGCTGACCTACGATGCAGGGGGTCCTATCAGCGCCGGTCGATGCAGCCCTTTGTCGTCAGGTGTCACAATGGGGATGGCGATGCCAAGAGCATCAGCGTCGGGGCTGGCACCTGGGAAGTGTGCAGCTGCAAGACCGGTGCTGGTCCCGATCCATGAGCGGATTCATAGTGGCCCATTAGAGCCGGGAATGGAGCATCAGCACAGAACCAAATGGGGCCCCCTCTGATTCCATGGGGGCCTGAAGGGGAGTTGGAAAGGTTGGGCTGCTTAAAAATTAGGTAGGTGCATGGCCTCATAGAACTCTTTGATTTGAGCAGGGGTCACTCAGTCTTTTGGAAAATTGGCCTAGAATGCAGATGTTCCTTCATAGTGTTGGGCGACGGATGAGGAGAAGTCAAAGCATATTTTTTGTGCCTTTTATCCGAGTGTCCTGACGATTTGGAGTGGGAAAAAGAGGACTTCGGACTTCCGGAATGGTCCTGAGACCTTCCTCTCGAGAGGGACCATGACTTCCACGGAGTTGCTTTCCAGGCTGCCAGCAGCTTCAGGGACTACTCCCTCAAAACCTTCGGCGCCATGGCCTGGCAGTTGGAGCATGACTTGAAGTTGTGGTCTCGTTCCAAACACAAGAGGTGTGGGTCAATCACAAACATGGTGGAGTGACAGGCCATGGTTTAAAACCTGTCTTCCTTAATGGCCACCTCAACACACCAGGAGGAAATCTCAAAACAAAATGTCACAAAAATCCTGTCCAAAGCTGATTGAAGTGTACCTCTTCTCTTCGATCAGCACTGGCTGGCGCAGAAAGAAAAGAACTGACATCAGAGCACTCAGTTGTCGCCTATATAGGTGACGAGGTGTCGCCTATATAGGTGACGCGGATGTCTCTTCGGTGCGGACAATGCCATGCGAACCTAGCCGATGACACCCACTGGTGCGCAGGGGTACTGCTCACGAAAAATCTTTCCGATCCAGTCTGACGCCTGGGGAAATTAAAAGGTAAGGAATCTGCGGCTAGATGTCTCTATCAGATAAGAAGCTACTGATTTTATAATGGAGCACAAATAGTGGCATGGGTTATGTGACATAAAACACTGCATGCTGGATTTGATGCATTAACAGATGATATAAATTGGAAATGTCTTTCCCAGGCTTGACACCTATTCAAGAGGATGATAGCTAGATAAGAAAGGTCCATCCTTTGCTGTCTGGCAGAGGTATTTAATTAACTGGATCACGGTAGAGCAGACACATGATGCAACAAGTAGTGCATAGTTTTTTTTTTAAGAATGTATTTCTTTTCAAACTCACAATTGTTTAAGTACATCCACAGTTTTATTTTGTAAACAAGTGTACATAAAAAAAAACATTGTAGCCATCCCGCCCCACCCCGTACAGTGTTCAGAGAAGTTTCCAAAATACCAAAGGCACACCTTAATGTTTCAGTAACATAGTAATATCCTCTTCACTTTTACTCTTAAATCCTTCCTGGGTCTTGTTGTATCTCCCTCACTCGGACCCTGAGTCCTCAGTCACGTGCCTTACCGCCTCGAAAACTGCTATGGCCTCCCCCAAGGTTGCCAGGTCTACTTCCGCATGTTCGTTTGCCCCACACCTACGCTGCATTACCTCCTCAGCCACCGCCCAGAGTAGTGCATAGTTTCTTTTGAATGGATTATGGTGTATAGTTTAGTTTTTTAGATTCTATTCATCCACCTAATGAGAACAAAGAGTTAGAAATACCAGCTAACACATGAGGTAATTGGAAAGTTGGGGCTGATAGGTCAAATTACTGTATTTGATTATTGTTGGCAGTTAAAAGTGTTGAAATCTGAGTGTAGGCAATGAGATAAATGTTAGGGCTTCTGATAACACTTCTACACTTGCGGATATGTACATCACTTACCAAATCCAAATATTATGTATTGTAACTTGAAAAGAGATGTGAAGAAGAATAGGAGAAGAGTGGGGCTGCGGAGCTGCGCCGAGAGCAACACTCAGCTTTATCTTTATGGCCACAGGCATTAAGGCACTCAAGAACCTGAATGTGCCCCTGGGATACTGCTCTTAAATGCTACGCAGCAAGAGCATGCATGCAGTTTGCCTTATTTGATGACATGATACAAGAGTGCTACCAGAATTCCAGTAGAGCCGCATGAAGCATCAACACAGGTGTCGAAAGTGCTGGTTGTAGAACAGAGTCGTTTGATCTCTATCCCAGTGCCTGGCACTGGGATAGAGAACATGACAGAGGGTTGCTGAAGAAGGATTAGTTACTTACCTGTAATCCTAGTTTTCTTCCAGGGGTATCCTCATCAAAGCCATAGGCATTAGAATATTCCCGCCCATGCGCCGGACCCCGGAAACACTATATTATATGTGCCCCAGATATATATATATCTATATATATAACTATATATATATATATATATCACGTCGCAAATTGCTTCGTTGCAGGGGGAGCACTCAGGAGTTGGTGCCATCGCCGGGATCAAGGCAGTATCCCGTATTCAAATCTCCAACACAAGTTCCAGAAATTATGGCACTCCACTCGGGGAAGTTTTCAAAGGGTTTTAATCAACAACTGTGATCGCCTACGCGTTTCGAACGTAGCGTTCTTGATCACGGCAAGTTATCAGACAATGAGTCCCTTTTCCCTTTTGTGTTAAATACACATATTGCATGCATTGCATTATGGGATTTGTAGTTAAATTGATTTCATTTAACATACAGGCATTTTTACATTTCCTTCATGTATCATTTTATGCGCTGCCATTTAACCATATGTGTTTGGCTAGTGATGTGTGAAGATGAGCGTTCAACGGACTAAGGGCCAGATGTAGGTCGGTCGGTAACGGCCGAAAATCGGTATTTTCGGCCGTTACCGATCGGTAAATAGGTGACCACTATGTAGGGGGCATCATTTTACCGAATCGGTAAAATTACCGATTCGGTAATCTTACCGATTTGGTAAAATAAAAAAATCGGTAAATTTACCGAATGTGAGCCACCCAGATGTAGGTGGGACTCTTCAGAGTCCCAAAGGCCTTACCGATTCGGTATTTTACCATCAAATCCAATTTGATGGTAAAATACCGATTATCTACCACAAGTAGCTGGAAGTATGCTTAACTGTGTGTGCTTTGGTTCACAATCTCGGTGCTAACAATGGATATTTACAATCACGATTCAAGTTCTCAATAGTCCAAAAAGTTTTAAGAAACAATGTTCTTTTGTAATTATAGATGTACATGTAGTTCAGCATCTCTGTTCAGTCCCAAGGGCTGCATGGTTTTAAATCTCATGATTAGTTTGGACTCAAGCCGTCTCAATTTTAATTTCCTATCCCCGCCACGTTCATGTGGAGGTATCGCGGCTAGTCCTGAGTATGACATATTCAGCGATGTGAGGCCCGCGTGACTTGTCATGTGTTTTGCCATGGCATAGGAGAAGTCTTTTTTCTGTATGGCACGTGTGTGTTCAAGAATGCGTTTTTTCAAAGGGCACGTCGTGCTACCAATGTATCTTTTACCACAGTTGCATTGAAGCAAGCATACTACGAATGGTGTTTCACACGTTATTGTTTGCTTTACTTCGAAGTTCTTCCCAGACGGATCAGACATGTTTTTCAGGTTTTTACCGATTTTGCATGCCTTACATATTAGGCATTTGGTGAATCCTCCTTGTTTTGTATCTAACCAAGAAGGATTTTTTCTAAGTTCAAAGTGGCTATGTACCAGGTGATCTGACAAATTGGGCGCTCTTTTGCAGGTGATCGACGGTCGTTCTCCTATGTCATTTCCAATGTCAATGTCCTTTTTAGGTTTCGCCTAAGTGAAAGCTGTGCACGCAGCTTTTCACGAAGGTGAAAACCTAATGAGAATAATATGTGCTTGGGAATCCGCCCTCTGTTCCATTGGCTAGCTCCATAAATGGAGGCTAGCCATTGGAACAGAGATCTGTCCGCCATGGCCGGACCAGATTCGTGGGTTTTCCCGCGATTTCTTCCCTCTCCACCCCTTTCCGATCGTCATTGCGGCGGTGGGCGTGTGCAATTTTTTTTTTTGGTCTCGCCATTTCCACCGTGTCTTTTGCAGGGGTGGGCTGTGCACTGAGGCCGCTGATCAGGTAAGCTTTTGTTTTTATCCCGTTCCCGACCCCCCCTCCTGCTCTCCGTGTGCCCGTTCCCGCCCCTGCCCCCCCTCCCGCTCTCCATGTGCCCGTTCCTGCACCACTTGTAAATGCTTGTTTAATCCCTACGACCTCGAGTCCAGCCGCCACCCTTGCTCACACCCTCCTCTCACCTCCCCACCCTGAGTGCATCCACAGCGCCCGTCTTCTGACCCTGCTCTCAGTAACGTCCTTCTGCCCTGCTCCCCCCACTGCGCGCCTGCTGCCTCCGCTCCCCGCCGCCCAATATTTCATCTGAAAGAGTCACTTATTCACTGGAAGAGGAGCCTGCAGGTAGACGGTAGCGCTTGCCCCCCTCAGACCCATTCTTTCCCAGCTTCCAGGCATCCGTCCGATAATCAGTGGCGCAGCTGCGGGCAAGGTCCGGGCGTCGGGGTTATTATATCACATACATGTATCGGATCATCTGTGCCATTCTAGGAGCCGAGGCGGATTTATGTCTCAATGAGCAGAGTTTAAAACTGCTATGTTTCGCTTGGTAACTGTGGCCAGCGGTGGGAACGGAGAGACCGGAAGCCCATCAAGTCCCACCTCTCTCGCTGGGTCCTTTTGACTTGCTCCATTCCTCTATTTGTGTTTCTCTGTGGTACGCTGTTTTGGGAATGGAATCTTGCCTGGTTAGTTCTCCACGTTAAATAGGAAAAAAATATGGGATAATGAAGTCTACCCTAGGAAGACCTAAATTCCACCTCTGACGTCCCCGTGTACCGACCTATAACCCCGGTAACCCTGGGGGATCCATGGGAAATTCCCCAAATGCCAGAAGACTCTTCATTCAATTTACGGAACACGCCCCTTCATCAGTAATCAGACGATGCATGTTTTCACACTGGCTGTTTTGCTGTGTATCTATCTACTGCATGGATGTTTGTGTCTATCTGTCTATCCGTGCACCACCCACCTTCTTCCCCACCAATAATTCTGTCAGCCATGACAATCGTCTGAGTAATTTATGGCCAATAGTAATTTTTATTTTCTAATGATTGGCGTGTGCAGGGTCCGAGGGAGCTCTCCCCAGCTAAGGGAATCACTAGCTACCCGTGGGTGGTCTCTGAGAGGACAGGGGCACGCAGACTAGACAAGACACGCTCAGCAGAAATAAGCCCCCCAAAAGCACTGTCTCGTGGCATGTGGACTCGCACAGCGAGCATAGCAACGGCGTCTCCTTCTCAACTGTTGGCGGAGAGAGAATGTGTGTTTTGCTGTTGTCTCAGAGATCCAGCGCCAACAGGTGTCTTTATCGGCTCCCAGACCTTCTATTTCCCCTCCCACCCAGGAGAAGGACTTTCAAATGTACTTCTAGTAAAAGGACTGGTTTAAAAGGAGGTCAAAATACAGGTTTCTTCAGCAATCACCCAAAATACACACTGTTTAGTTTGTGCCGGCGGGTTTACATAAGGTTTTTGTTCTCATTTCTGCACGGTTCGTGCTTTGCGTTAACTGCAGGAGTGTGCACAGCGCTGCTGTCTGTCCCGTTACAGGGACCCATCAAGCTCCAGGGGCTAGGATGCTTTACTACGTAAACATGCATCCGTTTAAAGGGAGAGGCGTTAATGTTTTGTGGGAGGGGCTGTTTGCATATTGATAAATCTTCAGAAATATACACGCGCCTCTTTCTGCACCCTTCCACGCCGTAACTTCCTTTGCGGCACCCAGTAAGCTGGTGTCCCTTCTGACAGGATCTACCCAGGTGGAGTTGGGGGTTTACGAATGTTTTGCCTGGTGGGGCGGAGTAAAACTCGTCATCTCCGCCGCACTCCTTTCCGTCTCTCTTGTAAGCTTACACTTCGCCAACAGTTGATTCTTACCCCAGTGGCCTCTGTTCATTAATCTCGTCCCCTCCCTTTACTGTCCTCTCTTCTTTCCCTGGTGATCTCATCCTTTCCTGCCCGTCTTCACTCCGTCCCCATCCTCTGCCCGCCGTTGGCTCTCTTCTCTCGTCCTTTTTCCTATCTGTCCCTCGCGTCTTCTTCACCTATAAGACTCCCTCCCTAGCTCCTCCCCCATTCATCAGTCCCGTTCACAATTTTTTTTTTAAATGTCCCCCTACCTTCCCTCTCTTCTGCCCTCACTCACCCCTCTGCCCCAGCCGTCCCCTCTCGTGTTTCCCCTCTATTTCCTCGTTGGTTCCTCGCTCTGCCTTTCCCTCTCTTTCTTCTCCTTGCACCCTGACCAGCTCAACCTCCTCCATTCGCCGTCCCTCCTGCCCGCTCCCCGTTGTCCTCACACACCCCTCTCCATTTAGGATGCCCCCTCCTTTCCTTTCTCCCTCCAATCCTCTCACATCCTCCATTGATACATTGTACTCGCCCTATCTTTCTTTTGCTTTCCTCTTCCAAATCTACCTCTTGTTTTTAAAATGTATATTGCCTGTCCACCTCCTGCCCCTTTCCTGTACCCCCCTAACTATCGCCCTCTCTCCCTTTTGTTTTCACCCTTCCAGACTCCCTTCCCCCGTTCTCTCTCTGTCCCCCATTTCTCTCTCTGTCACCCATTTCTCTCTCTGTCCCCCATTTCTCTCTCCTATTTCCCATTTCTCTCTCCATGTACCCCCCTTTCTCTCTCTCCCCCCCTTCTCTCTCTCTCCTCCCCTTCTCTCTATCTCATGTTCCCGTGACCCATGGCGTTGGCTGCAGGTGGGTTGGCACAACTCCTGTCAGAGAAGTGTCTCAATTCTGCCGTGGATTAGGGGCACGTGCCCCTGCTTGGTCCATGGTGAGGTGCTTTTTACACAGAAAAAGGTGTCTCTGTTAAACTGTAGTTTGAGAGTATTTTTAGTTATTGTGTTTTCTTATTGGACAAAATGAAACATGGTGGAACCGGGAATCTTATGCCAGAGCATCCCGGAAAACCCAAAAAGTGAAAGTGAAAAAAACATTTTGGAGAAAAATCACGTGATGTCACAAAAATCGCTTCATCTCTTAGTGGTGTTTAATGTAGGTGCATTTACAAACCCCAGCCCTCACATAAGGTGTCTGAAATGACTCAGACCTGGCAGATTCTCTTGATGCCCATGAGCAACAGTAAAGAGCATGTTCACCGCTGAAGAGAGTGACCACTTCACCATTCATCCCTTTGTGCCTGCAGACAGAGCTGAATACTTCACCTTTCACCACTTTGCATCTGCAAACAGAGCTGACCACTTCACCAGCTGAGCATCATTTGCACAAGCGTCATTGACACCCCATACTACCGATTTTTTTATTACATATGGTACCCACAATCACTTCAAGTACGTATGTTGTGACCGGTAGTCTCTGTCACCTGCTATACATTCCACCATACAGTTTAAGATTCTTTTTTGTATTTGTATTCATCCATTTACACCTTTTATGTTAAAATAGCTATAGCTTTACTGTATAGTTGCTATAAAAGCTTATAATATGGTATAGTGTGCACTTTAAAAAAAAATCACTCCACTGCAAACAAAAAAGCATGAATAAAAAACATTGCCATTTACAATGCCAGTAGCTCCAACTCCAACAAATGTGAGACCTATTGCAATGTAAATAACAATGCCATTTATTTATAAGTAAAAAAAAAAAAAGAAATGTCATGAGCATTGCCAATAGCTCTAACTTTTCCAAAGGCGAAACCATTGCATTGTAAATGCTTGTTTAGTACATGCCAGTACTTTGTCATTACTTTTTGTATTTTGTAACTTTCCTTCGTGTATCTGATTATCATTCTGGGATATTCCTCTGTTGTTTCCTCCATCGTAGTAGTGCTTTGAGTCATTTGTTCATTCGTGCTTTTCCTTTTGCCAAGTAAAGTTTTTTTCTTAGATATTAGCATTTCATCTCTGTTCCTGTCTCTGGCTGCTTTTTCTCCTCTGATTATGTCTGTATTCTTATATTCACTTAGATTCACCAAATGACTAGCCGCGATACCTCCACATGAACGTGGCGGGGATAGGAAATTAAAATTGAGACAGCTTGAGTCCAAACTAATCATGAAATTTAAAACCATGCAGCCCTTGGGACTGAACACAGATGCTGAACTACATGTACATCTATAATTACAAAATAACATTGTTTCTTAAAACTTTTTGGACTATTGAGAACTTGAATCGTGATTGTAAATATCCATTGTTAGCACCGAGATTGTGAACCAAAGCACACACAGTTAAGCATACTTCCAGCTACTTGAGGTAGATAATTGCGGTGGCAAGGGCACTCAGCCCAGGAATCATAGAGCCCTCCTCCCTTTTTGTGCAACCTCACAACGGTCACTCATTCAACACCAAACCACAGTCCAAATCTAAACATGGCTAGCAAACACATAGCCGCACAGGGAGCGCTCAACACCGCATGACCACACAAAAACTGGAAGCAGCAGATTTATCTCACCTACACACACTTGCAACACAAATACACTTGCATGGCATCAATAAGGCACTTAGTCCGTTGAACTCTCATCTTCACACATCACTAGCCAAACACATATGGTTAAATGGCAGTGCATAAAATGATACATGAAGGAAATGTAAAAATGCCTGTATGTTAAATGAAATCAATTTAACTACAAAGGCCATAATGCAATGCGTGCAATATGTGTATTTAACACAAAAGGCAAATGGGACTCATTGTCTGATAACTTGCCATGATCAAGAACGCTACGTTCGAAACGCGTAGGCGATCACAGTTGTTGATTAAAACCCTTTGAAAACTTCCCCGAGTGGAGTGCCATCATGTCTGGAACTTGTGTTGGAGATATATATATATATATATATATATATATATATATATATATATATATATATATATATATATATATATTTTTTTTAATTACGCTCGATACGGCCAATCTCTATACCTGCATAGATCACCAAGAGGGTGTCTCTGCGATGAAATGGTTCCTAGGCACGAAAAACATGAAGTACCATCAACATAACTGTATGCTTTTGAGGATGGCCGAGTTTTGTCTCAACAATAACGTCTTTCTTTTTGCAGGAAATATGTACAGACAAATCAGGGGGACCGCTATGGGCACGTGCTTCGCCCCCAGCTACGCGAACTTGTTCGTGGGCTGGTGGGAGAAGCACGTGGCCTGGGGGGGGGGGGACCAACGAAAAATGGTTGGACCGGATCATGATCTGGACAAGATATATAGACGATTTGTTTGTCGTATGGCGGGGCGATAGATCCTCGGCTGAGGAATATATTGCGGTTCTCAATGATAACAATCTTAATTTGAGATTTACCAGCACCATTAGCGACACATCTGTATATTATCTTGATCTGGAAGTCTTCGTAAAAGGTAGCTCCCTATTAACAAAACTATATCGTAAGACTACAGCGGGCAATACCGTATTACATGCGGATAGCCATCATCCAAGGAGTATGATAAGAAACATCCCCTTTGGGGAACTACTCCGCCTGAAAAGGAACTGCACAGATCCTAAAGATTTTGCACAGGCACGGGATGAAGCTGTATATAGGTTTAAAGATAGAGGGTACTCAAAGGCAACACTAGCGAGTGCAGTAAGTAGAGCTGACCTCCTGGAAAGAAAAGATCTGATGAAAACCAAAGTGAAGGAGGTAGAAACGGAGGGAAGTGCCAGAATGATAACCACATTTAATATGAGATCTAGTGAGTTAGTGACAATTTTCAACAAAAACTGGCACATTCTGAAAACCGATCCAATAATGAAACAAATTTTACCCCCGAGACCCTCTGTGACTTACAGACGATACAAGTCTCTAAGTGATCATTTGACTGAGAGTCGCTTTGAAGATTCCCCGAAAACAAAGAACAAAAAAACAGTTTGTGGCTTCTATCCTTGCATGCACTGTAAGGCGTGCAAGTATAGCAAGAAACGAACAAAATATGAAGGGAGACCCAATGATTCACGCCCTATAAGAACTATCACTAAATTACTAAATTGTAATTCGGAATATGTGATTTATTGCCTGGAATGCCCGTGCTCTAAGAGATACATTGGCAGTAAATCAATCAAGCTAAAAAACATATCCTGGAGCACATGCGGGCTATAACAAATAGGGACAAGAGCTACCCTGTAGCGCGCCACTTCGAGACCCACCACAATAGCAATAGGGATCTATTGTCATACTTCCTCATTGATCAACTGGATAGGAAGGAGCGTGGGGGGGATAAAATCAGAGTGCTGCGAGCCTTGGAGTCCAGGTACATTATAGACCTCCAAAGCATGCAACAGAGAGGTCTAAATAATGACGAAGAATTATGGGTTCACCTGGAATAAAATAGGGGATCAAGCAATCATTACTACTGTTCTGCAATACAAGAGAGACAAAGCTGTGCATGAGTACTTGCCCATTCAGGGCGTAACTGCAAAGCGGGATTAGAGTGTCCAAACACATATGCCCATACAGGGCTATATTATTTGCTCACATGTACACCTACTAATAACTAAGAGACTGAGGAACTAAGAGGATTTTTGAACATCATGAATTGTAATATCCAATGTTTCCGTTCCCATAATACTGATATAAATGTGTATATTGACAGTAAATGTGCTCATATAAATAATCTTGACGCTTGTAATTCATATTAATTTTGCACAAATGAAGGCGCTTTTTTAATAATGAGCACATCCAAATACCAATGGGAAAGGATATGATGCTAATGTGAAATTTGTATTCCTCTTAGGTTTCCCCTAAAACAAAGAGTGTTGTACATATGATCAATATGAATTATTATAATAATATTTTGGACAACCCAATGTTTTTAAATTGCACGAGCACTTTTTATACACCATTTATTCCCCCATGTATATTTTGTATAAAGGATATTCAAACTAAATGTTGCACTTTATAAGATGGCCGCCGATTTGGCGTGATTCAGTCCTCTTTCTATGTTGGGGAGGAGGTGGGGATATAATGGCGTTTTTTTATCACAATCAGGTTGACACTGACGAAGCCCTAGTGGCGAAACGCGTTTGTCGAGGGGGCAGGGGGTCTGCCAAATAAAATTCTTTTCTTGGATGAAAGACTTGGAGTGCCGTCTATTCTTTCGTTGGAAAGCGAAGCGTGACGAACATATATATATATATATATATATATATATATATATAAAAGCAATTGCAGCCTACTAAACATCAGAGCTGAACCATACATGAATAACATGCATTAGAAACATGAGAAAACTGTTTTAATGCTTAGAAAGCAGTAGAAATTCCCATAAAACCCTGAAAGCATAGAAAGCTCCCAGGCTGCATTGCAAGTACACAGTCTAAAAAGACTGAAAAGCTAACCTATAGCTGCATAGCAATAAACTGACACCGTGCCTTTAAGGCACTCATGGCCCCCAGCTTCCCATCATGCCTCAGGGGTGACAGTTAGGTCAGTTGTTCTTTGCGGAAACTGAAAAAACCATTGAACAAGAGGTTAACAATCTCCAAATTAAAATAGTCCTTTGCCCGGGGAGGCGGGAGGGTTGCTTATGACTTTGATGA
This sequence comes from Lissotriton vulgaris, assembly GCF_964263255.1. NCBI lineage: Eukaryota > Metazoa > Chordata > Amphibia > Caudata > Salamandridae > Lissotriton > Lissotriton vulgaris. The sequence continues at coordinate 607,743,460 of NC_141695.1, forward strand.
GGATACCCCTGGAAGAGAACTAGGATTACAGGTAAGTAACTAATCCTTCTCTTCCAGGGGATCCTCATCAATAGTCATAAGCATTACAATAAAATAGCGATCCTCACCTCAACTCCCTGCGGGCAAAGGAGAACACAGAAAACGTGATCAGTAAGCCTAGTAAAAACCAAGCTAGGATAGAGGAAACCACTATCCGAACAGATTTCTCAAGGAGGCCTGGCCTACTTGAGCATCAGCCCTGTAATCAGATTCTAGGCAGTAGTGCCTTGTAAAAGTATGAACTGATTTCCAGGTTGCGGCCTTGCAAATTTCTGACATAGGGACATCATGCAAGAAAGCAACAGTGGCCGCTTTCCCCCTGGTGGAATGTGCCTTGGGAGGTAAAGGTAAGGGCCTTTTCGCCAGCTGGTAAGCTAAGGTAATGCATGAAACAATCCATCTAGAAATGGATCTCTTAGCGGCTGGGAAGCCTGTTCTCATGACGCCATAATTAACAAACAGTTGATCTGTCTTCCTTATTTCCTTGGTACTTTGTAAGTAGAACTTAAGCACCCTCTTAAGGTCTAAAGAATGAAGTGACAGCTCAGCTGGGGTCGCTGGATTAGGGAAGAAAGATGGCAGGGAAATGGACTGATTGATGTGAAAATCAGACACCACCTTAGGGACTACTCTGTTATGGTGGAAAACAGTGTAAGGTTCATTGGTACACAATGCCTGGATCTCGCTTACTCTGCGCGCTGATGTAATTGCTACCAGAAAAGCGGCCTTCCAAGACAAATGCTGCAAGGAAGCTCTGTGGATTGGCTCAAAAGGAGGGCCCATCAACTTTGATAACACCAGGTTTAACTCCCACGGAGGAGAAGGATTGCGAACAGGGGGATACACTTTCTTTAACCCCTGTAAGAAGTCCTTGACCACCTGCATCTGGAAAAAGGAGGGCTGACTAGGCGACTTCCTGTATGCCGTAATGGCAGATAAATGCACCCTGATAGAAGCATACTTAAGACCAGATCTTGCTAGATACAGAAGGTAAGGGAGGATGACATCCTCCTGCCCTTTCGTAGGATCAAAGTGATGTGCCCTACACCAAAGAAAAATCCTCTTCCACTTAAACGCATATGACGTTCTTGTGGAGGGTCTTTTTGCTTCTTTTAAAATAAGCATACAATCAGGAGGCAGATTTAAATGTCCGTATTGCAGGACCTCAGGAGCAATGCTGTCAAGTTCAGTGAGGGAAGGTTGGGAAGAAGACTCCTCCCTCCCATCTTGGTCAGTAGGTCCGGCCTGCAAAGTAGTCTCCTGTGCGGAAGTACCGACAGATGTAGAAGGTCCGGGTACCACCACTGCCGTGGCCAGTCTGGAGCTATCAGAATCATGGTCATGTTGGATCTGAGTAGCTTGGACACCACCTTCGGGATCAGGAGCAGAGGAGGAAAGGTGTAGGCAAATGTCCCTGACCAGTCCATCAAAAGAGCATTACCCCTTGTCCCTGGACGGTGGAATCTGGACGCGAAGGTGTGGCATTTTGTGTTTTCGGCGTCCACGAATAGATCTATTTCCGGACGACCCCAACGATGGAAAAGGTCTGCCACCACCTCGTCGTGCAGCACCCAGTCTGGCTGATCTTCGAAGTGCCTGCTGAGTGCGTTCCGGGAGAACAGCCAGTGCCAGATCGCTTGTGACTCCAGGGAGAGAGGACGCGACCGAGTTCCCCCCTGCTTGTTCAGGTAAAACATGGTCGCCGTGTTGTCTTTCTGGACCAGGACTGAATCAGACTCGATTGCTGGCAGGAAAGCTTTCAGAGCCAGATGGACTGCTTGTAGCTCCAGCATGTTGATGTGGTAGGTCTGTTCTTTTGCCGACCAACGTCCCTGAATCTGAAGGAACCCCATGTGTGCCCCCCAGCCTTGCAGAGATGCGTCTGTCACCACCGATTGCACTAGTAGTGGTTAGTAAAAGGGACTCCCACCATCAGATTCCACTGCTGAGTCCACCATGAGAGGGAGGATCTCGCCGCCTGGGTGGGAGAGATCTGATCCTCCCAGCGACCTGTCGACTGATCCCACTGGTCCTCCAGAGTCTGCTGCAAAGGACGCATCCTCAGCCTGGCGTTGGGAATAAGAAAGATGCAGGACGCCATGGATCCTAGCAGGGAAGCCACCTGCCGGACTGTCGGATTCTGCACCTGGAGCAGAGGCCTGCATCTCTGTCTCATGGAAGACAGTCTCTCCTCCGAAGGATACACTCTTCCCACACTTGTGTCCAGAATGGAGCCAAGGTAGTGGATGGACTGGGTGGGGTGCTGCACTGACTTGTCCATGTTGACATGCAGCCCGAGGTCGTGCAGCTGCTGCAGACAGAACTGGAAGTCGTGACTCACTTGCAGTGGGGATGGACCTTTTAGCAGCCAGTCGTCCAAGTATGGATAGACAAAGAGACCTTTTCTGTGAAGAAAAGCTGCTACCACTGCCATGCATTTGGTGAAGACTCGCAGAGCCGACTTCAGTCCAAAGGGCAGGACCTTGTACTGATAATGTTTGTGGCCGACCACAAAACGCAGGTACTTCAGATGACGTTTTGCAATGGAAATGTGGAAGTACGCATCTTGTAAGTCCACCGAACACATCCAATCCCCTATTTGCAGATGTGGACATATTTGGTGAAGGGCCAACATGTGAAACTTCTCCTTCACAATGACCTTGTTCAGAAGTCTAAGGTCCAGAATTGGTCGAAACTTGTCCTCCTGATCTTGCTTTCTCTTGTTCTCCTGAGGCGAAAAGCCGGGAGCGTGTTTTTAACCTGTTCTTATCTGTTTTTTAAAACATTTGAAAGTCACCTACTTTACTTGTGTGCACTCCCTCTTCCTGCTTGGCACTTTAAAACTCTTCGCTTGTGAGGCGCTGCAGCGGAGTTCAGCGCTACCGCCCTTCCGTCGTCGAGTGAGGCCACGCCCCCTTTCTCGAGGCCACGCCCCGAGGTCGTAGAGCACTCATAAGGACGCTGACCAAAAGCGCCGGTGGTTGCTTCTCTTGTTCTCCTGAGGCGAAAAGCCGGGAGCGTGTTTTTAACCTGTTCTTATCTGTTTTTTAAAACATTTGAAAGTCACCTACTTTACTTGTGTGCACTCCCTCTTCCTGCTTGGCACTTTAAAACTCTTCGCTTGTGAGGCGCTGCAGCGGAGTTCAGTGCTGCCGCCCTTCCGTCGTCGAGTGAGGCCACGCCCCCTTTCTCGAGGCCATGCCCCCGAGGTCGTAGAGCACTCATAAGGACGCTGACCAAAAGCGCCGGTGGTTGCTTCTCTTGTTCTCCTGAGGCGAAAAGCCGGGAGCGTGTTTTTAACCTGTTCTTATCTGTTTTTTAAAACATTTGAAAGTCACCTACTTTACTTGTGTGCACTCCCTCTTCCTGCTTGGCACTTTAAAACTCTTCGCTTGTGAGGCGCTGCAGCGGAGTTCAGCGCTGCCGCCCTTCCGTCGTCGAGTGAGGCCACGCCCCCTTTCTCGAGGCCACGCCCCCCGAGGTCGTAGAGCACTCATAAGGACGCTGACTAAAAGCGCCTGTGGTTGCTTCTCTTGTTCTCCTGAGGCGAAAAACCGGGAGCGTGTTTTTAACCTGTTCTTATCTGTTTTTTAAAACATTTGAAAGTCACCTACTTTACTTGTGTGCACTCCCTCTTCCTGCTTGGCACTTTAAAACTCTTCGCTTGTGAGGTGCTGCAGCGGAGTTCAGCGCTGCCGCCCTTCCGTCGTCGAGTGAGGCCACGCCCCCTTTCTCGAGGCCACGCCCCCTACTGACGTCATCTACAACTATAAAATATGTGCTTCCCTCGGAAGCGCACCGGACGAGCGCAGCGGGAGCGCCGTTTGCGCGCCGAAGGCGCGCCTAAGGCAAGCCCGTCTGCGCCCGTCCGCGACCGGATCGCGGCCAGCGCTAGTGAGTCACGCTGCCTGTGAGAACAGGGCGAACAAGAGGATCGTCTGGCCAAGAGAGAAATTACTAGAACTGAATAAATCTAATATGTGTCAGGCGATCAGTTCTGACCTGGCCAAAACTGCTCTACCATTGATGTGCTCTAAATGCCGCAAAACATTCTGTGATGCTTCTTCATCACAAGTATTACACTTAAAATCAAAAATGAAACCGTCAGCTCATCACACTGAGACTACTATTAAGGCTGGCCTACTAAACTGCAGATCCCTGCCGAGACATGCTAATGACATCTGGTGGCTATTGGTTGATTCTGAATGGGACGTCTTATTCCTTACGGAAACGTGGCTATCTGAGGAAAATATGGCCTCCATATCATTTGTAGTCCCGCCTGGCTTTAAAATAAGTTTTTCGAATAGAGAAAATGGTAGAAGGGGTGGTGGGGTAGCCATTATCTTTAAAAACAAATTTACATTGGCGTCCTCTACTCCTACCACTCTTTCAGGCATAGAGGGGTTACTTTTTTGCCTTCAAATTAATCCTCAACTATCTGTAGCTGGTCTGATTATTTACAGACCCCCGGATTGCTCCTCAACCAACATCTGTGAACTCATGGATTTTATAGTCCAAAGCTCTTTGGCTTATTCATACTTTATTGTAGCTGGCGACTTTAATATTCACGTAGATAGTCCTGATTGCCCCTTGGCCTTGCAACTTATCTCAACACTGGAAGCTGCGAATTTACCCCAAATTATTCTGGAACCTACGCATAAGGCGGGCCATATGCTGGACCTGATTTTCTCCAACATCATGGACATAACCGCCAATCCCCCACAGCCACTGCTATGGACGGATCACTTTTTTATCCCTTTTTCATTCTCTCTCTCTCACCAGCACCGAACAAATGGGAGACGTTCATATGTACGTAGAAAATGGGACAATATATCAGCAGACTCCCTTTGCCCCGCTCTTGCAGCTACCCCCTTGGTTCTGTCTTCGGACGTGAACATTGATGCGGCAGCGTTGAATTCCTGGATAGGAAAAACGGTGGATATCATAGCCCCGGCAACAGTCGCCATATCACGGAGGGAATCCCCCTCCGCCCCTTGGTTCTCTACTGAGCTGAGGGGAAAAAAAAGCGACTGTAAAAGGCTTGAGCGACTGTGGCGGGCAAACTACTGCAACTCAGCAAAAACTCGCTATAAAGAAGCCCTCCATGGTCTCCACCAAGCCATAAGGAAAGCAAAAAAGATATTTTTTGCGTCTTCCATTCAGCGAGCGGAGCAATCCAGCAAAGAAGTCTTCAAGATTGTTCAATCTTTTTTTAAGCCCTCATCTATTGAGACTGAAGTCACTCCGTCGGAGAAACTCTGCGAGGATATCTCAGATTTTTTTGATAAAAAAATTGAGAAGGTTTATGCCTCTTTCATTAGCCCCGAGCCCACAGTATTGACGGATATGACCGACATAGTGCTGCCCTCCCCCTCCCTAGCCCATTTTTACCCCATTCCCTTGGCCGAGGCCCTGTTGGAAATAAAAAAATTTAAAGCAGGGGCCCCTGACGACCCCTGCCCGCCTAAGCTTTGGTCAATGATGTCGGAGGCGATCGCTTTACCGCTCTTACACATATGGAACACGTCCATTGCATCAGGCATATTTCCGGACTGTTGGAAACACGCCACTCTCCTTCCCCTGAAAAAGAAGCCAAATGGCGCTCCGGATGATCTAAGTAATCTCCGCCCAATCTCCCTTCTAGCAGCCCCGGGCAAAATGCTCGAAAAATTGATACGTCAATTGAACAGATTTATCGAGGACAACGAGATTCTGCATGAAACTCAGTCAGGCTTCAGATCGGGATTTAGCACCGAGACTGCCCTCATTGAGGTGGCTGAGTCGATTAGATGGTCTTTAGATTCAGGAGCATCAGCCATGCTGGTACTCCTGGATCTATCAGCCGCATTTGATACGGTGGATCACGACAGATTGATCTCACGGCTGAAGGATATAGGTCTGAAAGACAAAGCATTGGGCTGGCTACAATCCTATCTTACAGATCGTTCCCAGAAAGTAGCGCTGGGCACCTTCACCTCAAAACCAAAACACCTCAAGTGTGGCGTCCCTCAGGGGTCGGCTCTCAGACCATTACTTTTTAATGTTTACTTAGCCCCACTCTTTACCTTGATCTCAAAATGGGGAGTGAAGGCAATTTCGTATGCAGATGATACGCAATTAGTCTTCCCTTTCTCTGACGTATCTGAGGCAGCCTTCAGCAAATTGAGGGGATGTCTTCGGGATATCTCCAGCTGGATGAATACTAACAAATTAAAACTGAATGCTGGCAAAACGGAGGTTGTCTTTTTTGGCAAACATAATCGCCCTCCCTCTGACCTGTGGTGGCCTCCTGAAATGGGTCCCCCCCCTCCTCCTAGCACCTATGCGAAGAACTTAGGTGTCAGATGGGACGAGGGTCTCTCCTTTTCGTCACACATACAACAAGTCACAACTGGCTGTCTTTTCAAACTTAGGAACCTTCGGAAGTTCCTTGCGCTTTTGCCAGCAGACTGCCGAAAAATGGTAGTCCATGCAACAGTTACATCCAGATTGGACTACGCGAATGGCCTATTTCTTGGCCTACCCAAATATTTGGTACATCGCCTGCAGATCGTGCAGAATGCGGCTGCGAGACTGCTAAAACACATCCCTTTTAGACAGCATGTCTCTCCGCATCTACACGACCTGCATTGGCTCCCTGTGGCTAGTAGAATAAAGTTCAAAGCTCTAACCTTGGCGTTCAGAGCACTTAAGGGGTCCTGTCCTGATTACTTAAAACTTAGACTTCCCAGGTATCAGCAGGAGAGGCACCTGCGTTCTAACGCTCGGCTTCAGCTCCTCATCCCTCGCGCCAGAAAAGCCAGACTCGGTGGCAGGTCCTTTTCTGCTAACACGGCAATACTTTGGAATACCCTGCCGGTCGCCATCCAAGCTGCCACGACTGAATCCTGTTTCAAGAAGCTACTACAGACCTGGCTATTTGCCCAGAAAAGATAAGCACTCTCCCCCCTTTTTGGTTTTCCTGCCTAACAAGAGTTGCCCACTTAGCGCCGGGACACCTCCTTGTGAGGTAGCTGATCGCGCTTTAGAAATGTCAGTATTATTATTATTATTATTATTATTATTTTTGGGGGACAAGAAAGTAGCTGGAGTAAACTCCTTTTCCTCTTTGAGCGGGTGGAACATCCTCTATCGCCTGCTTTTGGAGAAGAGCTTTCACCTCTTTTCGAAGCAGCTTTAACTGATGAGGACAAGACTTTTTTGGTGCTATGTCCTTCAGAAGCGCACGGAAACGTAGCGCATATCCATTGCGTAGTATTTTCAGCACCCAGCGATCTCCTGTGATGCTGGCCCACTCTGCTAGATGTTGAGAAGCACTTCCTCCCACTGGAGTGGGCAACGGCGGCGGAGGAAGCCACTGCTCATGACTTCCCGCCTCTCGTCGTGGTAGAGGACTGCTGTTGGTGACCACCTCTACCTCTGTTGGACTTTCCTCCTCGAAACTGGGTCGTCCCCTGGTTCTTGTTTTGGGACCACTGAGGGGTTTGAACCCTCTGTTGAGGCCCCTTGTGCTGGTTGGATTTGTTGCGGCACTTAAATGCCTACTTCTTCTCCAAACACAACCGCTTTGACCGTGTCCAACAGGGTTTTCATCCTATTCATCTCTTCGTCAGCGTGAGTGCCGAAGAGAGAAGAGCCAGAGAAAGGGAGGTTCAGGATTCTTTGCTGAGCATCTGGCTTCAGGCCTGTTAATCGTAACCAGGATACCTCGGCTCCATTCTGGACACAGGTGTGGGAAGAGTGTATCCTTCGGAGGAGAGACTGTCTTCCATGAGACAGAGGTGCAGGCTTCTGCTCCAGGTGCAGAATCCGACAGTCCGGCAGGTGACTTCCCTGCTAGGATCCATGGCGTCCTGCATCTTTCTTATTCCCAACGCAGGGCTGAGTATGCGTCCTCTGCAGCAGACTCAGGAGGACCAGTGGGATCAGTCGACAGGTCGCTGGGAAGATCAGATCTCTCTCCCCCAGGCGGCGAGATCTTCCCTCTCATGGTGGACTCAGCAGCGGAATCTGATGGTGGGAGTCCCTTTTCACCAGCCACTACTAGTGCAATCAGTGGTGACAGACGAATCTCTACAAGGCTGGGGGGCACACATGGGGTGCCTTCAGATTCAGGCACGTTGGTCGGCAAAAGAACAGACCTACCACATCAACATGCTGGAGCTACGAGCAGTCCATCTGGCTTTGAAAGCTTTCCTGCCAGCAATCGAGTCTGATTCAGTCCTGGTCTAGACAGACAACACAACAACCATGTTTTACCTGAACAAGCAGGGTGGAACTCGGTCGCGTCCTCTCTCCCTGGAGTCACAAGCGATCTGGCACTGGCTGCTCTCCCGTAACCTCTCGGTGGTGGCGGTGCATTTTCCAGGAGAGCATATTCCATGGGCGTAAGAGTGCGCCGATAGCACTGCGCCATCTGCCGCTGTGCTTATCACTTGGTTAGCCACCAAAGATCTCTCTGTGACTATCTCAGCAAAATCTTTTTGGTCTTCCTTTGGGAGCTTGGTTTTGAAACGCTCCAAAGAATCCCAGAGAGCTCTGTCATACCTGCCAAGCAACGCAGCCGCGCTGGAGACTTTAAGGGAGGCAGCAGCAGACGTGCAGGCCCTGCGACCCCACGAGTCCTGGGACCCGCTTTCTTTGTCTGGTGGAACAGAAGAAGTGGCCGAAACAGCATGCGTCTTCTTCGCTGCCGCCACAATGACAGAGTCTGCAGGCGGATCCGTCTTGACGAAGACCGGATCCGAGGTAGCTGGCTTGTATTTCTTCAAGAGACGAGCCGGCACCGCCTTAATGGTTGCTGGAGTTAAAAAAGTGTCCATGACAGGGTCAAGGATCCCAGGAACCAATGGCAGCAAAGGACGAGATGCTGTCTTCTGATGGAGTTTATCCAAAATCACTGTTGTCGTGACTTGCGGGACAGACATCTTAATATTGAGCTTCTGCGCACCTCTCTGCAGAACCTCATGGTAGGTGGAAATGTCGTCTATGGGAGAGACCCTGGAAATCGGGCTGTCCGATAGTGTGGGGGAGTAAGCCGTCCTGGAGGATCGGGTGGAGGAAGTCGAGGAAGTAGATGGTGTTCTCCTACTTCTTCGGTGTGCACTACTCCTCCTTTCTCTCGATCTCACAGTGCGTTCCTCGCGTCTCGGAGAACGTGACCTGTCGTGCCTTCTCTCCGGAGACCTCTCATGCCTGTGTCTAGGAGGGCTCGCTCTGTCCGCTTCATCCACCAGTCTCTGAAGAGGAGACCTATGTGCAGAACTGAAGAGTCCTTGTTCTAGCCCTCTTGAAGCCCTTCCTGACTGGAGATCTTCCACTAGATTTCTCTGCCAGGCCATAAATGCAAATTCTTTCCCTGTCCTTCAAAGTTCTTCTGGACAGGTTCTGGCAGTGAGAGCAGGCCTTCGGGTCATGATCTTTAGGGAGACAGAGAATACAGACCTCATGAGAGTCTGTTTTGGACTTCTTCTTACCACAAGAAGGGCAAGAGTCAAAAAGAGATGGCATTTTAAGGTGTTAAAAATGCCCAAACCTGTCAAAAAAAAGACAGCCTCTTACTTCTACTGATGAAAAACGTAGAAGTAAGGAATAAAAGTTGTTAAAAGTGAAAAAGATTTTCTGAAGAAATCAGAAAAGAGTAGAGCTGTGTTGCCAGGATCCTTCCTGAAGGAGCCGGAAAGAACAACTGACCTAACTGTCACCCCTGAGGCATGATGGGAAGCTGGGGGTCATGAGTGCCTTAAAGGCACAGTGTCAGTTTATTGCTATGGAGCTACAGGTTAGCTTTTCAGTCTTTTTAGACTGTGTATTTGCAATGCAGCCTGGGAGCTTTCAATGCTTTCAGTGTTTTATGAGAATTTCTCCTGCTTTCTAAGCATTAAAACAGTTTCTAAACAAACTTTATTGTTGTTTCTCATGTTTCTAATGCATGTTATTTATGTATGGTGGAAATTCTTTACAGCATGATTCAGCTCTGATGTTTATTAGGCTGCAACTGCTTATTTTATATATATATATATATATATATATATATATATATATATATATATATATATATATATGGTTATATATATGGTTATATATATGTGGGGCACATATAATATAGTGTTTCCGGGGTCCCGTGCATGGGCGGTAATATTGTAATGCTTATGACTATTGATGAAGATCCCCTGGAAGAGAAATAGTTCATTACCTTTGGTAACTATCTTTCTGATGGATGCTCTAACCACAGATTCATAACCTTGCGAATACTCCTAGGTACTAGGCTTGATTTGAGAAATGTCTGAGCAATTCCTTGCACATCAGTAGGTGGTATTGTACAGCTCTGTATCAAGTGTGTCCCACCCCAGAAGTAATTTTGGGGCACCTACATAGTTGGCCACGCACCTTCACATGCTGACGCCAGTTCTGTTCTGATGTCTGCTGTGCCTTAGGAATCAAATTGTGCCAGTGTGCCGATCTCTAGATTGGAATCGTTTTATTATGGACTGGATGTGTTCCATTCCACAGAATGGTGGAGGTGGGTGTGATGTATCATTGAAGAATCTGCGGTTAGACTGCAAACCAGAAAGAGTGTTACAGAAGGTAACTGACTTTTTCTTCTGATGGCTACTTGTAAACGCATGGATACAAAGGGCCAGATGTAGGTAATTTCCATTTTCCGATTGGAAAATACCGACTCATACCGAATCGGTATTCCTGAATGGGTAAATGGTATGTAGCTAAAAAGTCGGTAAAAGTTACAGACTCGGTATGACTCGGTAAGCCAAATCGATAATCACCGATTCGGAATTGACCGAGTCGGTAAAATCCGAGTCGGTGAAACCCAAGCAATCCTATGGGCCACATTGCCCATAGGAATGAATGGGATTCACCGATTCGGAAAATCCCGAATCGCATTTCACCGACTCGGAATTTACCGATTCGGTAATTACTGATGTGGGAGTTTGGAACACGCCATGTGAGCCTGGCAACCTATCAGGGAGAGCCTACATGCCCCACAGCCAAGGCCCTGTGAATCCAACCAATGAGAGAGAAGCACCCCACCCCAGTACCTGGGAGTGGCCACACCCATGCAGGTGGAAACCAACTGAACAAACAAATCTGCAGAGGAGAGAGGAGCAGAGCATCCACAGGTAAGCAGACTGACAGAATGGAGGCACAGGAAGGACAGAAGGATGCTGGTGAGAGGAAAAGGAAGCTGAAGTTCAACCCAGAGGAACTACAGGTGGCTGTGGATGAAATTGTCAGCCACTACAGCCGAATATTTGGGAGGCAGTCTCTGCATGTTGCAGAGACTGAAGAGGAACATCTGGCTAGCTATTCAGGGAAAAGTGAATGCCATAGGAGTCACCCACCGGGACATTGAGGACATCAAAAAGCGGTGGTATGACCTGACCAATAGTGACCAAGAAGAAGATTGCAGGACTGAAAAAGGATGCAGGTGTGACTGGAGGTGGCAGGAGCAGAGCCCCAAAACTGACACCAATAGAGGAGCAAGTTGCATCCACCATGGAGCCTTAATGCATCCATGGGATAGGAGACCTGGATAGCACAGCGAAAGCAGCCAAGAAACAAGGTAAGAGGCATGTACCCACATGCACCCCCAGCTATCCCAACCCTGCACCCCACTGTGTACACACATGTCACACAGGAGAGTTCAGAATTTGTGGCAGCAATGCATCATGGTAGACGTAGTCATGTACACACAGATGCAAAGTACACCACACATGACTCAGCAAGGCATGCCACACACATCCCCAAACAAGCAATGTGGACTGTGCAAAGGTGTGCAGATCATCGGAGCCCCCGCAGAGGATCTTGCAGACCTCTGATTCAGAGGATGAGGAAGATGTCCCCCAGAAGAGTGCGCCAGTGCCTGACAGGCCAAGACCAACTATGTCTGCAGGCTCAGCGCGCACTACTGTCCTTGGCAGGAGGGCACGTGATGGTGGGGAGAGCGTGTTCTGTGGGCTGGAGGGCACGATGGTGAAGGTTCAACGCCAGCAGGCCAAATCACTGCAAGTCATGCAGCGGCAGGTGCGCGGTTTGAGCGCAACAATGTCCAACATGGACAAGGGCATAACCCAAATGGCTACTAGCCTGGACCTGATAGCACAAGGGATCTCTGACATATCAACATACATGGGGGTCCTCTCCGACAAGCTTGACAGGGAACATCTCCAGCGTGCCAGGGAACGGCAGTACATGCGCCAACAGACCAAGGCCATGAATAGGTTCGCTGCCAACACAGCTCTCCTCTGCAGACGCTCCATCTCAATGCAGGAAGCAATAGAGCACTGCTGCACTGACTTAACCCGGGGCATGGGTAGAGTGACCTCTGCAATGGAGCAGATGTTGACCTCAAACCTAGGCAATGCTGGTGACACGGGTGTGGAGGAGACTGAGGGGTCAACCAGCAGGAGTGGCTCCAGTACACCTGTCCAGGAGGTGCGCAGGAGCGGCAGGCACAGCCATGCAGAGTCAGGCACCAGCAGGGAACCTGAAGGACAGACACCTAAATCCCGCAATGTAGTGCGAGGACGCAAGCATTGAACTATGCAGGGGATTGACTCTATTGCACACAGTGACAGCAACTGAGTATGTGCAGCCAGTGACATGGACGTACAGTCATGTGACCATCATGAAGTAGTGCAGAATACACTACTCATGTCCTGAAGTATACCTGTGTGTGTGTCATACTTTACCTAGAAATATCGTTGTGTAATTTCAGTCCGTCTCAATCTGCCATCTAGTGCGGCTGGCCCTGTTGCCTGGGGCTCTGCATGTTCTTGGTCCTCATCTATGTTCTCATGATGTGTCATCTCCACCTCTGTGCCTTCCTTGGTAGCAAGATTGTGCAAGATGGCACAGGTCACTATCATTTTGCAACACAGGAGGGGGGTGTACTGTCGCGCACCTCCACTTTTGTGGAGGCAACAGAACCTGCTCTTCAGGAGTCCAAAGGTTCTCTCCACAACATTGCGGGTGGACCTGTGTGCCACATTGTATCGCCTTTCTGCTCTGTTTGTTGGGTTCAGGTACGGTGTCAGCACAAAGGAACGCAGGGCATATGCACTATCACCTGGGAGAGAACGAGAGGTACATGAGTTTCATACATATTTCACATAGAGCTGAGATCCATTTCAGGGTGTGTGCAACATATTTACCTAGCAGATAACCATCTCCAAAATCGCCATTCAGTAGCCGTGTGTATATTCCACTGTTCTGGAATATGTAGGAGTCGTGCGTGCTCCCTGGAAATTTTGCAACTATGTCGGTGATGATGTTCCCTGCATTGCATATCACCTGCACGTTGATGGAGTGCGTAGACTTACGGTTTCTGTATATGTGTTCCGTGGCTGCAGGTGGGCATAGGGGAATGTGGGTGCCATCAATGCAGCCTATCACATGCGGGAAGTGAGCCAGTCCATAGAAGTCTGTTTTAGTTTTGGCAAGTTCCGCAGGTGTGTCAGGGAACTGTATGTAGTGTCCCATTCTCTGAGTCATGACATCCAGGAACTTCCTGAAGAAACGGGACAGACAGCTCTGGGATACACCTCCTACTGCAGCTATCACACTCTGGTAGCTCCCAGAGGCAAGCAGGTGTATGCTGCACAGCACCTGGACGTGGGGAGGAATGGCGTGGGCCCTGGGTGTTGGATGATCCAGGTCTGGGTGGAGGTCCCTTATTAGGTCCATGATGGTATTGGGGTGCAGCCTGTACCTCTGGAGTATCTCAGGCTCAGTCAATTGGAACAGAGTGATCCTCTGCCTGTACACCTGCTCCTCCCTTTGCCATACCCTCAGTCCTGCTGCCTGTAGCCTTCGCCTCCTCGCTATCACAGAGTACAGCCATTTTGACTGGAGGGTTGCATTTTGGGAGCCTTTTTATAGCATCCACATGGTTACCACCACCTTTCAGTCCATGGTAAATACCGACTCTGAAATACCGAATTTGGTTGAACTCAGTATTTTTGGCCTTTCCTACATCTCTATGGCCATGTTTTCCGATTCCTTATTTACCGATTCGGTGTATGCCGACTCGGTAATTTTCCTATCGGTGAATACCGATTCGGTAAATATGAACTCGGAGAATTACGAGTCGGAATTTTTCCGATTGATATTTAACGATTCAGTATTTTTTTGGCACCTACATCTCTTTCTCGCTATACCGGTCGGTAACGGCCGATTTTACCGATTTTGCGCCGTTACCGACCGGTATTTGGCGACCTACATCTGGCCCAAAATGTGGTACCTACCCAGGTGGTGGGCCTGTGGAATTACTTCAATCAGGAAATCCAGCAGGACAGCCGAGACAAAATGCCCTTCCTGTCGAACCTGACTATCTAGGCAGGAGTGCACCATGAACGTGTGAACTAATGCCCACGTAGCAGCCTGAAGGATGTCTACAGCTGCCATACAGCGCGCCAACACATCAGATCTCTCACTCTGTTGGAGTGAGAGTTAAACCTTCCAGAAGCTGCTTCTTTGCAAGCTCATAAGGGATCCTAAAGCACAGGGCTATGCTTCCGGAGATGTTCCTCTTCTGTGCCACTTTTCCCTTTTTCACACAAGAGAAGTCCTCGAAGAGCTGATCATCCATTCAATGTTCTCTGGTGCTGTTGATATGGAAGCTCAGGACCCTCTTGAGGTTGAGACAATAGAGTCCAACTCCTCCCCGGACATCGCCACCGCCATCCCTGACAGCTACAAGATCATTCACAAGGACCGCATCAACCGACTGGGTGGGGGCATTGCTGTCGTACACAAAAGCAACTTCCGCCTCACCACCCACTCGGATGACCACTCCACCAACATGGAACACCCCCACTTCTCGGTCTAGACCAACCCAAACACCACCCTCCACGGCACCCTCATCTACAGACCCCGCTGGCCCCTGTCCACCCTTCAGTGATTCCATCATTGACTTTATTGTACACCATGCTCTCACCTCCACAGATTACATCATTCTCTGCAACCTTAACCTCCAACTGGATAACCCCAATGACCATAACACCTCATCACTGCTGGAGAACCTCACCATCGTCAGACTCACTGGTCACCTCCCAACCCACTCAGCAGGACTCACGCTCAACCCCATCTTCTCAGATGGCAGGTGATGTGGCTGTGGTGGGGGATATTGAGTAAGAGTCTTGGGTGATGCTGGTGTAGAGTGTGTTACCGTAGTCGATTCTGCTGCTGAGGAGCGCTTGGGTGACCGTCTTTCTGGACTCGTTAGGGATCCACTTGAAGATCTTTCGGAGCAGGCTTAGTGTGTGGAAGCAGGATGACGAGACGTCCTGCTTCCACACACAGGTGGTTCATGGTGAGCGAGGATCTAGAATGATGTCATGGTTTTGTGCATGGTCTGTGGGTGTGGTGAGGAGATTCCAAGTGCTGTGGGCCACCAGGAGTTATCCCAGGCGGAGGGGGTGGAGCCCATGATAAGGACTTCGGTCTTCTCTGAGTTGAGCTTGAGGCAGATGATCCTTATCCAGGTGGCGACAGCCTTCATCCTGTCGTGGAAGCCCGTCTTTGTGACTGTCTGTTCTTTGATGAAGGAGAAATTCAGCTGGGTGTCATCTGCATAGGAGACTATGTTGAGTCTGTGGTTCCTGACAATGGCTGCCAGCGGGCCATGTAGATGTGTAAGAGAGTGGGGGTCAGGTTGGAGCCATGAGGCACACTGCAGCTGATCTCTGTGGGTTTGGAGAGGAACTGAGGTAGTCTGACTCTCTATGTTCGTCCGGTCAGGAAGGAGCGAATCCATTCCAGGGCTTGTCACGGATACCGGCGTCATCGTGGAGTCTTGCGCATAGGGTGTGGTGAGAGATGGTATCGAAGGTGGCTGAGAGCTCCAGGAGGATGAGGGCTGTAGTTGTGCCTTGGTCTTTGTCAGTGGCAGCGAGGAGGGCTGGTTCGGTGCTGTGGTTGCTTCAGAAGATGGATTGTGAGAGGTCCAGGATGTGATTTGCTTAGATGAACTTGGAGAGTTGAGGATTGATGGCCTTCTCGATGATCTTGGCTGGGAAGGGGAGAAGAGAGATGGGCCTGAATTTCTTCAGGTCCGATGGGTTGGCGGAGGGGGTCTTCAGTAAGGGGTTTAACTTTGCGTGTTACCAGTCTTCCGGGACGGTGGCGGTGGTGATGGAGCAGTTGATGGTGCGGCTAAGTTTGGGGGCAATGGTGGTGCCAGCTCTGTTAAAGATGTGGTGCGGGCAGGGGTCTGAGCATGCTCCAGAGTGGATGCTCTTTATGATCTTGAGGGCGTTGTCTGCGGTGAGGGCAGTCCAGCTGAGGAGGGTCAGCTGGGGTCTGGTCTCGTTGGGTGCAGTGGTTGCGGGTGAGGTGGGAGGGTCCTGGGTATCAAGACTGTTGAAGCTGTTGTATACCTCCTTAATCTTGCCTTAAAAGTGCCTGGGGTGTTCCAGAGGTCCTGAGAGGGCGAGATGTCTGCTGTCTCTGTGCTGGGTCTGGCAGAATCTTTTGAGTTTTTTACTGTTGAGTGCGCTGGTGTTGATCCTTTCTTGCAGGGACACTTTCTTTGATGTTCTAATGAGGTGGTGGTGTGTGGTGACTGTGGTTTTGAAGGCGGAGTGGTCTCCCAGGGTTTTGCTGCTTCTCCATCTCTTCTTGAGCTGTCTACAAGTACGTATGAACTTATGAAGAGTGGGAGAGAACCAGCAGGCAATCTTGGGTGTCGCTTGCCTGAGGCTTTCTTCAGGGGAGCCAGGGTGTTGACGCAGTTGGAGATTCATTGGTGGAGGCTGCATGCTGAGGTATTGGCGTCCGTGGGTAAAAATGAGGTGTCTGCCACCAATCCAATTGCAGTTTAGCAATCACCACCAAAGGTCTTTTGCAGCCTCCTACAAAACCTGGATGTGATCTGACAGGTTCCCTTCTTGGTCAGCCCACTGAGACCTGGTATGGTCCAAAAGTAGGATATAGGAGGCCAACAAAGCTACAGAGCTGCTATCACAGAGGTCCAGGTCGAAGGTTGGAACATCTGGATCATAGCTACAATGTCCAGGATTCTCTGAGGTGGAGGAAAATTCTTGGAAAAGCGCCATGTCCAGACTAGCTCCAATTAAATGGAGCCTCTACGAAGAAGTCAGGTGTGACTTCTGCATGTTGATGGAAAGACACAACAATGTCAACCAGTTGGCAACCATCTGGAGGTGGTTTAAGACGAGCCAGCCTTTATCAGCCAGTCCTCTAGATACAGGAAAACTGGTGTTCCCAACCTCTGCAGATGGGCAGTGACCACCACCATCACTTTTGTGAACAGCCACTGTGCTCTGGCACGGCTGAAAGGAAGCAGAGACATGGGGAAAGTGCTTGTAGCCTACCTGAAACTGCAGAGAGAATCTGTGGGACTACAGGACGTGAATGTGAAAATAGGCATCCGGAGGTCCAACTCTATCATCCAGTCTCCTGGATCCAAGGCAGACAGACCTTGGGCCAGGGTGAGCATCTTGAACTTGTCTTTCTGATGGAAGAAGTTCAGACGCCAAAGGTCAAGAATAGGGTGGAGGCCTCAGTCCTTCTTTAGCACCAGGAAATAATGTGAGTAGCAACCGGTCATAATGTTTGGTGCCGGCACCCTCTCTATGGATTCCTTGGTCAAGTGAGCTTGACATTCTCCTTGGAATATAGACAAGTGGTCTCAATGAATTAATGGAGTGGCTCTTGAGGATATCAGCCCAGTATGAAGGATATTAGATTTGACTTTTGGAGTGGGTAATTTAAGGTCTAAGAACTCTATCTCATAACAGTAGCAAAGGAGGCAGATTCCTTTATAGCTGTTGCTGGGGTATGTGAATGTAGGCTAGTGTCTGGGAAAGTGTATAGTCCACTGGCGTCCCGTAAGTCAAAAAAGCGATTTTTGTTGTCATAGATTTGACTTTCGTTGTTGTCATCAGGGTCATCATATTTAGTGGGGCAATGTTTTGGGATCAAAGTGGGGACATTGCCAAAGTGATTGCAACCTCAGCTTAGGATGCATTGGATAGCCCTCTGAGTCTGAAATGACTATCAGCACCCCCCTCCGGGATCAGTGGCATCGATTCCAGTGTCAATGCTCAGGGTTGGTTTTTTGGTCATAGAACCGTAAAGGACTTAGCCCCTTGTCTGGAGTCAGGGCCGATACTGGGGCAGGGTTGAGTCGCACAGTCTAGGACAACTCTGCTGGCGGCAAACTGGCTGGAGGCCACCTCAGATCCTCTAGACCCGTAGGTGGTACAAAGGGATTCAGTCAGGTATAAAAAAGCGTGACCATGACCTTCTTGAATTCGCAGAGTTGTTGTGACATCGCCATTGGCCCAGGGAAGTCACGACGCATAAGGGTTGGAAGTATGTTCTAAGGACGGACACTTGGTTTACCACCTGGAGGTACATCGGGTGTCACATGACTCCACATTGTGGAAGTGGCAGGACAAAGGGGATCCATGCTTTGGCTTCTTGTGTGTTTTTTCAGACTTTTGAGCTTACTAGATGAGTGGAACTTCATGGATGAATTGTCTCGAGATCAACCTCTAGAGCAAGAGTGTGTCCAAGCCCTCGACTGGAACTGCGCCTTCCTCATCTTCTGACAGTATTTTGCGACAAACAGTTTTGCTTTCCAGTCCTGAATGGTTTTTGGGTTCAGCTTTGAATACTTGTGACATCTTTGAATCATGTTTGGAGTCTAGACACCAGAGACACACCTTATGGGAGGTCCATCACGTTATTTGTTTGCGAAAATCCTTACATGGGTTGAAACCTGTCCTTCAGAAGGGCCATGTCCCTTGCAGACTGGGAATTTTTTTCTAAAGAGTTTGTTAGACCCGAACCCACGAGGTGCCGACAGCGCCGACCCGACACCAGCCAGTCTCAGACCCCCCGTCCGGGCCTTGGCGGAAGGCCCCATACTGAGCAAGCTCCAGCCGGCACCTGGTGGGACACATACCAGGGCTGGGGGAGGAGGCCCGAGCCAGTAGAGAAGCTGAGAGGCCGAAGGCGGACAGCGGAGCCATAGCAGTGAGACGCCAGTGGCTCCCAGAGGGCGGGGGCCGAAGCGACGGGCCAGGACGAGGTGGGTGGACCCACTGCGAATCACAGACCGGACGAGAGGGCACGGGCACGGTTCAGATAGACGGACCTCCGGACCGACAACACCCACCCCCGCAACAGCGACAAGAGTTGCCCGACCCCGGTTTGGGCGCCGGCTCACAGACGAGGCCGCGGAAGTAGAACACAGCAGGAAACACCGCAATGGTGAATGCTAACCGCCGGGGAGGCCGTTCCATCACTGATCTCCTGGTGAAGCAGCCGCCAAAAGGAGACAAATCCCAAGCAGCGTCGCCGTCGTCCTCGCTTGCCACTAACAAAGGTGAAACCCGGGAGCAAGCCCCAGTCACGAGGTCCTTCCTTGAATCCTTGTTTGGCACATTGCGGGAAGACTTCCAGACCCTAAAACAGGAGCTGGTGAGCGAACAGAGGGAGTTGCGCAGGGACTTGGATGGACTTGGGGAGAGGGTAGCAACAATGGAGGATTCCAATCACGTCCGATGTGAAGAGCTGGTGCATCTCCAGCAAGAGGTCCTGCGACTCCGCGATCAGCAAATGCACCTCCAAGCTCATAATGAGGACTTAGAAAACCGCTCTCGGTGGAACAACATACGGGTCCGGGGAGTCCCATCAAAAGCGGAAGGGAACAGCGTCACCATGTGCCTCCAAGATCTGTTCCGAGATGTTCTCAAGGAACCTGCAGACTTCCCCATTCGCAAAGACCGGGCGCATCGAGTGGGCCTGACACGTCGAGCTCTGGCCCCTCCTCCTGACATACTGGCTTTCCTCCCGGACTTTCCACTCAAGGAGAGGATTCTCAGAGAAGCACGCCAGTCCCAACCTCTCCGGTTCAGAGACGCATCAGTGGAACTCTTCCAAGACCTCTCTGTGATAACGCTCCAAAAGAGGAGGGAATTCAAGAGAGACAAAGGGGTGCCCTACTCTTGGGGCCACCCGTTTAGACTCATCTTTCGGTGGGACGGGGCTCTTCACCAAATGCGCTCCCTCCAAGACACCTGCGATCTACTGGGGCTCGAGTTACCAGATCAGGAACACAGCGACGACGCCAACACGGAGTCGTCACAGGAGAATCAATCGCAGACCCGACGTGATGGCTGGCAGAAGGTCCGAAGACGGCGACGGCCCAAGTCGAGTGCCCGCCCGGACCAGACGACGATTGCCAAGGAACACGCTGTAGCGGTCCAGGAGGTGGCGAAGGACACATCGGGGCCCTCTTAGAACAGCCACAGAGGGGGCATGCATGGATATCCGCGACAAAGAGGAGGGTGGGGTGGGGGGCCACGAGGGTCGCCAATGCCACATCCCCAGTCTACTTTTGACTCCACAGGTTTTGGTCCAATTTGACTTTGGTCACCCTACAGGTCTACGCTACTTTTGACAGACCTGGGACTATGACTTTCTCTTGGGTTTCCTTGGTTGGGATTGTGGGGGAAGGGATTGTTTTTGTGGGTTTTGGGGAGGGGTTGGATGGCGCAGTTGGGGTTGCCGGGAGGGGCTCCTTTTTGGGGTGGGGGGAGGGACCTCCTTGTCCACTAGTGCTGAGAGAAATCGTTTTTCCCTTTTTCACTTCTTTACTATGGCACTGACATTGCACACGCACAGCACACCTGCCCTTGATACTAGCCCGGGATGACTCAACCCTTGACAGTTCTCTCACTGAATGTACGAGGGCTTAATAACCCAAATAAGCGCAGGGCGATTCTCTCCTTCCTGAGGAACTCGCAGGCTGACATCTGCCTTCTGCAGGAGACACACCTGCTGCCCAAAGATCAGCATCGGCTTAAGTCCCGCTTCTTTCCAGAGCAGTTCTACTCCTCAGCATCCAAGAAAGTGGCGGGAGTGGCGATCCTTGTAGCAAGAACCTTTAGGGGACGGGTGGTGCAAAGAGAAGCGGAGATTAAGGGTAGGCTGTTGGCCCATTGCTTCCTGGTGGCGGTACAGGCGTTGTTGATTGGCTCAGCATACGCACCTAATGATGGTCAAGAGCGATACCTACACACAGCATTGGAAGCGGCCACGGCTAATACACATCCACACTTGCTAATTGGGGGAGATCTAAACTTGGTATTTCATTTTTTTTTTTTTTTTTTTTTAAATATATTTTTATTGCAGGAATCAGTACAACAATACAGTAACGACCAGCATCATATTATAGCCAACTCTTACTAGATATAGCCCACCGACCCCCTTCCATAGCATTGCTATACAGCCAAGCGGCCCATATTCCTGGGGTTGGGCGGCGAATGTAGCTGGGGTCAGTAGGATGCTGGAGCTGGTCCGGATAACACACTGTCCGTCATCTGCTTTTCTAAACAAACCCCAACCCCCAAAAAGATACCCCCCCCCCAAACTACCAGTCATTGTGAAACTCCCCCCTCCCCCCCCCCCTACCATCAGCGCCAGGGAGTTTTATCACTGTAGGATCCACTGCTTGACCCTCGGGGAAGGTAATAGTGCTGTTAATGCTAGTGTCTAACGGGACTCGGGTCTAGTTGCTTCTTCGCTTTCGGAGTCGCTGGGGGTACAATAATCCCTGAGGGCCTGCACCAACGTTTCCCATTCTAACGCGGCCTCCTGCGCCTTCTCATTGCTTTGCCTCCAAGCCAACTGATATCGCAGCGCGCTCTCACCCGCCGCCCATTTCAAAAGTTCACCGTGCCATCTGCTGCCCGTAGGACCAGCACGTGCCTTCCAGTTCCTGGTCACCTCTCGCTTAGCCAGTAGGAGCCCCAGGTCTATAAATTTACTGGTGATTTTATTCCGGGGGGTATGGGGGAACCAGTGCAGTAGCCCTACCGCCGCATCGAACGATAAGTGCCTCCCCGTCACCTCTTCTAAAGTCGCCGCCACCTCCTGCCAGTAGGACGTCAATCCGGGACAGGCCCATAGCATGTGTAGGAGGTCCGCCTCCTGAGCCGGGCACCTAGGGCATTCCGCCGAGGCTGTGGCAAAATAACGCCTGATCCTAACCGGGGTCAGGTACGCCCTATGAAGAACATAGTAGTGGACCAGTTGGAAACGGGCGCTACGTGTACCCTTCCATGCTCGCCTCACCAGCTGGGACCAGGTCGTCTCCGGGATCTCCCTACCGATGTCCTCTTCCCAGCGGGACTTCAGTGTGGTGAGAGGGACCAACCCCTCGGTAATCAACCTGCCGTAAAGGCAAGTGACCGCCTTCACTGTGCCCGCCGACATCATTACATACTGGCACACCTGAGACAACTGAGGTTCCTCTAGTCCGTTTTGCCAGTACGCCTGGATCACTCGCACAATGGCCGAGTGCAGCAGAAAGTCGCCCCGGGGGATCCCAAAGCGGTCAATGAGATCCTGAAAGGACAGGAGCACTCCGTCCTCATACAGGTCCCCGACGAGCTGTAAACCCGAATCCTCCCAGTCCGCCAGTCGCGACCAGTCTCCTCCGTGGGGGAGGGCCGTCAGCATCCCCAATGGTATTTCAGGTGCATATGGGGTCCGCAGGTGACCTCTGTTATGAGCCCGATTCCAACAGAGTCGGATAGTCCGCTCCTCCATCGACAGGTCCCGAAGGACTAAACGCTGTCGCAGCGCGATAAAGGAGAGGACGTGCCTGGCTATACCCGTCCCTCTACCGTCTTCCGGGCCTCTGAACTCCCTGGCTATCTCCTGGGTGTATGTCTGGAGCTGCGCCGCCAGGTAGTACTTCTCAAAGTCCGGCACAGCGAGCCCCCCTTCGTCCTTCGGCCTCATCAGGGTATTGAGGGCCACCCGCCGCTGGCCCGTGCCCCAAAGGAACCCGACCACCATAGAACGCAAGCGGCGAAACGTAGCCGGTGGGACCCAGATCGGCAAAGTCCGAAAGTAATACAATAGTCGGGGGAGCGCCACCATTTTGAGCAGGGCGATGCGTCCTGCCACGGAGAGCGGCAGCGTGGCCCAAAAATCCATGCTGCCTCGGAGTGCTCGTATGCAACGGGCAATGTTTCCGTCTAGGAGGTCGGGCTGGTCGTGGTACACGAATACCCCAAGGTATTTAAAGCAGTCGGGTTCCCATCTGATCTCCCTACTTAGCGCCGGAGTGGGGACACCCCTACGCATCGGGAAGAGGCAGGTCTTAGACCAGTTCACTCGTAGGCCTGAGACTTCTCCGAACTCCGTTAGCGCTAATTCCGCTCCCCGTAATGCGTCGACCGGGTCCTCCAGGAAGAGCAACAGGTCGTCCGCATAGAGCGAGACGTAATGCGGGCCCGCCGCTGTCCATAAGCCCGTATAGTGGGCTCCCGAGCGAAGATGCATCGCTAGTGGCTCCACCGCTAGTGCAAAAAGAAGCGGGGATAAGGAACACCCTTGCCGCGTGCCACGCTCCACCGGATATCGCGATGAAATCAAAGGGCCCGATCTAACCCTGGCTGAAGCGGAAGCGTAAAGAACTGCTGTCCATTTGATAAATCCCTCCCCGAGGCCGAATTTCCGCAATACCGCGCTTAAGTAGTCCCACTCCAGGCTATCAAACGCCTTCTCCAGGTCCACCGACAAAACTACCGGGGACGGGGCATCCACGAATGGTTCCCCAAGCAAGCGAAACAACCTTCGGATGTTCATGGTCGTATTTCGCCGTGGGATGAAACCGGCTTGGTCCTCGTGTACCAGGGAGCCCATATGTCCTAACAGCCTCGAGGCCAAGATGCTGCTCAATATTTTGTAGTCCACCGTCAGCATTGAGAGGGGACGGTAGGACCCCGGGTCAGACGAGTCTCGGCCTGGCTTGAGGAGAGGAACCACCAACGCCTCACACATCGAGCCGGGGAGGCGACCCAGCCTCTTCGCCTCCCTGTAGACCACCAGTAAACGAGGGGCCAGAAGGTCAGCATAAGCTGCATAGAACTCCACCGGCAGGCCATCTAGGCCCGGGGTCTTGTTCCTCGCCATCCGTTTGATGGCCCCGCGGATCTCCCCCAAGCCTATGTCAGAACCCAGGGTGTCTGCCACTTCCTGTTCCACTGTGCGGAGTTCCAGCGGGCGAAGATAGTTATCGAGCCGGTCTGGGTCACGCGTGGAGCGACTACGGTATAGACATTCGTAATAATGCCGGAAGCAAGTAAGAATCTCCGGTTGGGTGCACACCTCGGTCCCATCCGCCCTACGCATCCTAGTCGTCGTTTGGGACTGGCGCGTAGGGTTGGCCAGCCACGCCAGTAACGCGCTCGACCTGTCGCCCTCCGCTATAGATCGGACCGTGTAGGCCTTGTAATCGAAACAGCGGAGCCGTTCGACCTCCACCGCCACCGTCTCCCTCGCCTCTACCGTTTGTGTTTGCAATTCCGGGCGTCCGGGTCGGCTAATTTCGAGCGCGCGGAGCGTTCGGTCCGCTGCGTCCAAATCAGCCAGGATAACACGCCGCGTGCCCACCCTCTTAGAGATACAGTACCCCCTCACCACCACCTTGAAAGCGTCCCATTCGAACGCCCTAGTACTCGCGGAACCGCCGTTGGATGCAAAATAATCCGTGATTCTCTCCCCTAAGTCTGCCTTGAAGACACTGTCCTCGAGGATCTC
Organism: Lissotriton vulgaris; assembly: GCF_964263255.1. NCBI lineage: Eukaryota > Metazoa > Chordata > Amphibia > Caudata > Salamandridae > Lissotriton > Lissotriton vulgaris. Next base: position 607,768,105 of record NC_141695.1, read on the forward strand.
GGGGCGCATCTTCCAGGTAGGTACCGCTGGCGTCCCAGGGAACCAGCGAATGTCCAGCAGGAGGGGGTTATGGTCCGAAATGGTCCGCGATAAATACTCCGATCGGACCGCTGCCGAGACTAATTCGGACGAACCAAGAAAGCCATCCAGTCTGACATGCAGCTCATGAAGGCTCGAAAAGTACGAATAATCTCTAGACGCGGGGTGATGCGCCCTCCATATGTCCGTCAAACCCCAGCGGGTCTGCCAATCTTGACGGCCCTTAGCCGTCCGCCGGACCGGGGAGTCGGGGAGCGGGGGATGCGAGCGGTCTATGTCTACATCTACCACGGAGTTAAAGTCTCCCCCCAGCAGGAGGGGACCGGTGAAAAAGTGGGCCAACGAGCCCGATAACCCGGAAAGGAAGGCAGTCTGGTCCATATTAGGGGCATACACACAGCAAACATTCAAGTCCCTCCCTCCTAGCGTGCCTGATACGGCCACGAAGCGCCCCTCTGGGTCCAACACTGTCCTCGTGACCTGGAAGGGGACTCCTGCCCTGATCCATATTAGCGCCCCCCTGGCATAAGCAGAGTACGCCGTGGAGAAGACCTGCCCTCGCCACCTACGCTGAAGCGCCGCCCCTTCCGCCTTGTTCAGATGCGTTTCCTGCAGCAGCGCCATTTGCACTCCCCTACGCACTAAATAAGCGTGGACCTTGTGACGCCTAGACATAGTGTGAAGCCCCCTCACGTTCCAAGTAATACATTTCAAGTTAGCAACATCAGCCATTGTCCCAAAGTGTTCTTGCACAGTCTCCCCGTCCGGGTCCCCACAAAGAAAAAACATCAATCCTCCCAGCGCTGTCGGCGGCCATTTTCCCCAACCAGAACCAAACCCCCCAAAAACCAACAAAACCCCCTCCCAACCACCCCAGAACAGGACCCAAACTGCACCATCTAGATCCCATCCAAACTTCTACGGAGAACAACCCCAAAAACCCCACTAGTCCTACGGTCGCCACCGTAGGAAGGCCTTATGGGCCAGGTGCGGGCTGAGCGGAGGCAGTGGGCCCTCGTCGCCCAGGCTACCAGGACTATAATAAGCCCCCCGTGTCAAAATCTTTCGGGGCAAGAGTAGAAGCCTCCCAACCCTCCCTCTTCCATTGTCAGCAATAAAGAACGGCAGCCGCCTCCCCCCTGCCGGGCCCCCACCCAAAACAAGGCAACCTATCCCATTACCCTTGTCCGTCCAAAAGGTCCTCCACCGATTTCGGTGTGATCACCGGTGTGTGGGTACTGTCTGCCACTGAGTCTTCCGAGTCCGATGGTGCCCCCTGAGCACCCGGGTTTTCCTCCTCCTCTTCGACGTCTTCGCCCCTTGCTCCCGACAGTTCCGACAGAACTTCCAACACTCCCCTCCGCTCAGATGATGTCTCCGCTGTCGAGGGTCCTCCCGTGCGGCCGCGGCGGTTCCTGACCCTTTTAGATCGCCTCCTTTGTTCCGGCTCCTCCGCCTGATGGGTCGAGGCGTTGTAACCATCCTTCCCTGTTCGGTACAGTTCGAGCCAGTCACAGGCCTCCTCCGGGGTGTCGAAGAACTGGGTTTTGTCGTCGACAATGACTCGGAGCCTCGCGGGAAATAGGAGTGAATATTGGATGCCCTCACTCCTGAGTTCACGCTTAACCGCCAGGAAGGAGAACCGCTTGCGCTGCGTCTCGTAGGTATAGTCAGGGAAGATATTCACCTGGCTGTTTGCAACCTGGAACGGGCCATTGTGTCTGGCGGCATTTAGGATCAGGTCTCTGTCCCGGAAATGTAGCAACCGCGCCACCACCGGCCTCGGGGCTCGTCCCTGCTGTGGGGGCCGCGCTGGAACTCTGTGGGCCCGTTCTAGAGTGTAAAAGGAGGACAGGCCCTCCGGGACCACCGTGTCTCGGAGCCAGGTCTCCAGGTAGCGCACCATATCGCCTTCCTCAACCTTTTCCGGCAGGCCCACTACCCGAATGCTATTCCTCCTGTTTCGGCCTTCCGCATCCTCCGCCCTCCGTTCGAGGGTCTCGATTCGGGACATGGCATCCTTTATCGTCGCAGCCAGGGTTCTCTGCGCCGGTTCGATAGTCTTCACCGTACTCTCCACCTCCTTGACCCGGTCCGAGAGTTTACCGTGGTCTGCCCTAAGGAGGCCCAGGCCAGTCGCCACCTGGGCAATGTCCTGTTGTAGGGCCGACCGAGTTGCCTCTATGGCTTCCAGTACACGGTCGAATTGTTGCTGGAGTGGTGCGCCACCAGGTCTTTTAGGATCTCCATGTTCTTCCTTGTCCTGGGCCTCAGAGTCCGAGGTGGCCTGGCTGGATCCCTTGGCTCCTTTAGGTTTCCCCATGCTGCCAGGGGCTCTCCGCAAAGGTCCCGGAGTAGTCGCCTCCGTGTGCAAGTGCCCAGCACGACTTTCCCGGGGTTTCGCCCTCCAGTCCGGAATGGGCGATCTCCTTCTCCAGAGCCTGTGGAGACTCCGCCGTTTCGGCTCACGCCACCGCCACGGCGTCCGAGGGCACCGATAAGGGGGCGGAGACACCCGTCTCCAAGTCGGGCAGGCCCGTTCACCCACTATAGCTCCGGGGGGAGGGCCACCAACTCCCCCGGTTGTCCTGTGGCGCCCGAGTGTCGCGCCATCCATGTAGTTGGGGTGGCCAGGAACTCGCAGCTAGTTGCGGAGTCGCGGTGCCGACCACTGCCTAGAACTGAGTGCACCCGTGCCCGGTGCCCTCTAACGCGTGGGCACCCGCCCGGTCGTCTAAACGAGTATGGTCCCGCCGTAGAGGGTCCGAACCAGCCAATGTCCAATGTCTAAAACAACTGAGGCTGGTGAAGCCGGGTGCCGGGCGACACCCGCGAGACCTCCTCAACTCCGTAGGTTCGATCAAGGGGACAAAGGGGTCCGGGCGCCATATTGGGTCGCACTCCGCCACTCCGCAAACTCCGGCATTTCTTCAAAGCCACCTCCGTCCAAACTCCACCAGGGCCCTCGGGAGGGTGTCGTCGCCTCGCTCAACCGAATGCGGGGTCTGGGGTGCCCCTCAGCCTCCGATGTTCAGGATAATTCCGGGCTCAGTCCCGGAGCCGAGCTCTCAGGCGACCATCGCCATCGGCGCCCAAGCCACGCCCCAACTTGGTATTTCATAACACAGCAGACCGCTCTAACCAGCACTTCGGTCAGGTCGGGGCGCTTTCCCCAGAGGGACACACACATCTCGCAGACCTGGGCCTGGTTGACCTATGGCGACTCTCACATCCCCGATCTACAGCCTACACGCACTATTCAGCAGCTCATAAATCGTATGCGTGGCTAGACTATTTCTTATGCTCTACCCAGCTAACGGCGCGCGCGAGAGACATCGACATCCTCCCGGCCTCGCTTTCGGATCACTACCCGGTGGTGGCGTCCTTCCTGGTACCAGACACCCCCAGCCCGCAGCGGCACTGGCGCTTACGTATTAGCTTACTGCAAAGCCCTGCTACGGTCGAGAAAATATCAACAGCCATCAGCCACTTCCTTGCTCACAATGCCAATGATGAAACCTCCAAAGCCACCCAATGGGCCGCACTTAAGGCCGTCCTGCCGGGCGAATTTATCTCGGTGGCCGGGCCCAACAATAGGGAGCGCGCACAAAAGAGAGCCGAACTCACGCAAAGGGTGGCAGAGCTGGAGCAGATGCATCAACGCACGGGGGCGGCCAGGGCCTGGCGCCAACTGTGCACTGAGAGGAAGATGTTGGCGGCCTTAGACCAGGATGTGGCGGAATTCGCAGCCCTGCGTTTGAAACATGCCTACTACACCGGGGGGACCGATGTGGGAAATTGCTGGCGATCAAGCTGAGAGAGCAGCGCCAGAGGCAACACGTTCGGACTATTCAATCCAGCACCGGGGACCCGGTCACTGAAGACGCGGCCATAGCGGCAGAGTTCGGTAGCTTCTATGCCGACCTGTACGACGCAGACACTCTAGACCTACAAGCGGGCAGCGATTATCTAGATGGGGCGACCCTCCCATCCCTGAATGAGGCACAAGCGAAGTTCCTAGATAGACCCATTGGTCTAGAGGAAGTCATCTCGGCGATCTCTCGCCTCAAGCTAGGGAAATCCCCTGGCCCAGACAGATACCCCGCGGCTTTCTATAAGAAATTCTGTTCACAAGTGGCCCCCTTATTGAGGGATCTGTTTAACACGTTTGATCAGCCCGGAGCTATCCCCCCAGACCTACTGGAAGCCGCGATCTCAGTGATACCCAAACCCGGTAGAGATCCGACTAAGTGCGGTTCCTACAGGCCGATATCCCTCTAAAATATTGACATCAAACTGTATACAGGTATCATAGCTAGCCGACTGGCCCCATATATGCAGCAGTTGGTAGACCCGGACCAAGCCGGCTTCATTCCTCAAAGACAGACGAGCGATAACACCAAGCGAGTCCTCCACTTGATCGAGGACGGCTCGCGGGCACAACCGGGCTGCATGCTCCTCACCGTCGACGCTGAGAAAGCGTTTGATCGGGTGCACTGGCCCTACCTAGACCTAGCATTACAGCGGTTCGGCCTCGGGACCACTCTGCGTAACCGCATATTCAACTGCTACAGGCAACCTAACGCTACGGTCCGGGTGAATGGCCACACTTCGCCACGATTCCCGATTGGCAGGGGGACCAGACAGGGCTGCCCGCTCTCCCCCCTCTTATTCGTGCTCTACATGGAGCCTCTAGCCCAGCGGATCAGACAACACCGGCTTATCCGAGGCATCCCATTCGGTGGCGATATACACAAAATCAGTCTATACGCCCTGGCCTCGGGCTTTAAAATTAATGTGGATAAATCAGAAGCGCTGAATGTGTCCCTACCCCCAGAGGTTTTGGCGGACGCTAAAGCGGAATTTGACCTGCGGTGGTCTACGTCTACTGTACCCTACCTGGGGGTCCTGCTGGCGTCCACGATACAGGCCACGGCAGAGGTCAACTATGCCAAACTCACGCCATACCGAGACCCTTAGGAAATGGAAACACCTCACGTTGTCCTGGCTGGGTCGTATTGCTGCTATTAAGATGACGCTGCTCCCACAGGCCCTATACGTGTTCCAGACTCTCCCACTGCACCCCCCGGCAGGTTGGCTCCAGAAAACGCAGGCTGATCTATCCCGCTACGTGTGGAATGGTTGCCGCCCTCGCTTTCAGCACCAAATCGCCGCGCTTCCCCCGGCTCATGGGGGAGTGGGACTGCCCGACCTCACCCTGTACTTTCAAGCTGCACAATTGCGCACGCTGGTAGAGTGGTACCAGCTGGAGTCCGGCAAACACTGGCTCTTTCAGGACCAGGCAGTAGCAGGCCGCACACTCCAGGGTGTGCCCTTCCTACCGCGGCGACATAGGCCTCCCAACCTATATGCCTCGTATATCACCGGTACGGTCATGGGGGTGTGGGATAGAGTGGCGGTCAGGAGAAGCCTCACCTCCTTCCCTTCCCCGCTGACGCCGATATTCGACAACCCGGAGTTTACCCCGGGCCTGGATGCACAGGCCTGGAGAGCTACACCCTGCCGGGAAATAGGCCACATGTTTGACCTTCAGGGCATCCTCCCTTTCCAGAAGGTGAAGGAGGCCTATGGCATACCAGAAGCCGATCGCATGCCCTATATGCAGGTCCGGCACTGGGTCCTACAGCCCTCGATAAAACCGGGAGCGCAGCGCTTTCTTACACCCTATGAAAAATGGCTACTGACACGCACGTCGGAGAAGAAACTGCTCTCGGACATATACCAACACCTGCTCCTCACTAACATATACACTTATAATGCGGGGCAGGCTAGATGGGACAGGGACCTGGGAAGGCAGCTCACGCGCAAGGAGTGGGAGGTGATCTATCACAGGGCCCGCCATTCGGCCTACCACTCGGGCCTCACTGAGACACTCACAGAAGTGGCCACCTACTGGTATCACACCCCAGAACGCATACACCGCTGGGATCCCCAAGTCAGTGACCGCTGTTGGAGAGGATGCGGAGGGTTGGGCACACTGGAACACCTGCTGTGGAGTTGTGAGCGGCTGCAGAACTACTGGACCTCTATTCTAGACCTGATAGACCTTCATTTAGACACCCAACTCCCCAGATTCCCTGCCTATGTGTTACTGGGACTGCCCAACGCATTGACGTATCCCCTGAAGTCTATAAGAGGGAGACTGATAGCGCTTGCGTTGGGAGCAGCTGTGCAAAACATTGTAGCCCGCTGGAGAGATCCTCAACCGCCAGCGCAGTTGGGCTGGCTGCACAGACTCTGGACCATTCTGGGAATGGAGAAGCTTTTACTGACCACAGCGGGCAGGGGAGATGAATTTGCGGACCTCTGGCGGCCATTTCTGACGCTGCTTACTGGGGAATTCAGAGAACTGAGCTGTCCCCGATACCTGCGATTGCTACATCTTGCCGACACACCCATCCCAGAGACCAAGACAAAGCCCCGCAGAAAGGCCCCCCGGATCTAAGGTTCTCTCCGTGCTGCTCTGGCCACTATCACTGGTTTCTTTAGCGCTTACTTTCTTTTACCTCAGCGGACAAGGGGGAGGGGGGAGGGCGGGGAGGGGGGGAGGAGAGGGAAAGAGGGGGAGGGGGGTTTCTTATAATACATGCATTGTTGTTGCAACCGACTGTTCCTCAGCCTTTCATACGCGGCCGGGCCGAATGGGTTGTAGGCGGCATGCCGTGTTTAAATTGCACCATTTGACACTCACATTGGCGATGACGCAGATACCGTTTTGTCACTGTTCAACCTTTGTCTCCCAAAGCACTGGTCGGTGTATTGGCTTTCAATAAAAAAAGATTTAATACTAAAGAGTTTGTTAGACTTGACAGAAGTTCAGGGAGAGAACTCTGGATGCGCATCGGAAGGTGCAGAAAGAAAGGAACCGACTTAAGCATGTGGAGGTAGCCGCTATATAGGGTCCCAATGTTACTTCTGGGGTTGGACAGACCCGATTCAGAGCCGTGCGACACCACCTAGTGAAGCACAAGGGTATTGCTGAGAAAATTCTCTGGATCCATTCTAGAACCTGGGGATATTCACAAGTTGAAGAATCTGCACTTAGAGGTATCCATCAGAAACATTCAATGGAATCCCCTAACTAGTATTTGATAAAAGAAGTTGGTACTGCAGAAAGAGCATGCTAAGAAATCATGAACAGTAAATCAGCCTTAACTCTATGACAAGATTTGAGCAGAAGGAGGCTCAGCAGCCAACATAACTGGAGAATGGGAGACATTGACAGACTTCCCAACTCCATAGAAAAGGGGCATTACTACCATACCAGATGGAGTTGCTAGAGGCTGTGGGCCTGCTAAGAATGACTATGAAGTGAAAGTCATATTATTAGTACAGAAGTAGACCAAGCTACATTCTGCTGATCAATCAAGTGGCAGTGTTAGGAACAGCAAGCATTCAAAACTGCTCACTCAGAAGGTGAATAGAGTGGCAAATTGAGAGATTTGTGCTGCAGGTAGAACTGTGAGATGATTAACTTGATGATATGTTGCACTGGCTGGCGGTAAGGCTGATTTGGCACTCATATTAAGTAAGAGGGATATAGATGGTGATATGTGTTCCCTAACTGGAAAAGAAGGAGGAAGTTGCATGGTACATTTTCTGTGACTTGTCTCCCTAGCTATGCGGAAAAGTGAAAATGAGTGAATCCAAAATGTCTGTAACTCCGGTACAAACAGTTTTACCTACTCTTTAGGAATAAGGTGGAAAGATACTTTACAAATGCACAATCTTCTTGCCGTACCCCTCACATCTCCATTGTGTACCAAAATAAAGAATGTGGCTGAATATAAGGAAAAACAGATGATGGCATAAGGAGCAAATGTAACTGAACTACAGAGAATAGATGCATAATGTCCATCTGCTTGATCTCACATTCAATTGCTAAATTAGGTTAAACAGATCTCCTGTCAGATCTTATCTGTCACAAAAGAGTTTTCAAAGGCCTGAGTACTACAGAGACAGATGATAATCATGTACAGTGTGAGAAAGTCAACTCGAGTTGACACCAAAAGATGAATGCATGTTTGAAACAAGAGCTACAACACAGCCTCCTTGAACTTTCATGTCAAAAAACAGTCAGTGATACATTTAATCCTGATCTTAGCTATGGAAATAAAGACTCAATTGCGGATGATCCACAAAAACAGACTGTGCCACACCGGCCTAGCTCTCATAATGAGAGTTTCCAATGAGATTGGGAATGACAAGGTAGTTTTAGTATTCAGCCGAAGAAAATGTCTCTAAGCGTTTCCTATTAGCACCTGAAGAACTCTTTTCAGCCTCTTGGGATGCTGGCAGATGATACTTTCAAGCCTGGTCAACCTTAAACTCAAGCAGAGAAACCACAGGCATCCACAACAGGTTAGACTAAGCAGGCAGACTTTACAGGTGGCTCGGTGTCTGCAATGTACGTGAATGGAATCAGGGGGGCTCCTGAATCATGAAATCATTAAAGGTCCTGGATCGGACTCAAGAATTGAAATTAGTAGTCCAGCAATTAGCATCTCTTCTACAAGACCTATTACCAACTATAGGATCTCCAGTCTGTTTTCTTGCAAAAAAGGTATCCCAGGCATGCTTAGCATAGGATCCCAACTGCACCTGATCCTAGAATCTGTACTAGGATCAAACAATATCCAGCAAATCACAAGTAATGAACTGCAATCAATAAGCACCAAACTTCAAGTTGTAGATAAGAAAATGGAAATTTGTTGAGACGATTAGATGAAGCTGAGGGAAATTTACCCACCACTAAAGACACTTGAAAATCCCAAAAAGATCAAATTTGGACCATACAAAATAAAGGCACACAAACTTGGAAAATTGCTCAAGATGGCCATTTATGACTTGTTGGCTTACCAATATACTCATAAGGTCAGACCTCCCTGGATCAATTTCTAAATAAGCTCACCTAACCTCAGTTTTTCAGTTAGTCAGGCATGAAACAACTATGAAAAAGTGCAAGAATTGCCATGTACTAGATTAGATGGCTTCTCTGACTATAGAATAAAGAAAGAAGTACTTAACCAAAGTCTGGACCGACAGAGTGTTTAAATCAACCACAGGGGTGACAATATAAATGTGTTACTCTACGGTCTTATAGATCAGTTGATCTATAAGACCAGTGCAGTGGAAGATCTGAGCTGCATAATGAAAGGGGGCTTTCGGCTTAGCACATGTTGGTGTGCACTACTTACACATTCCTATGATTAAACTGTGCAAGCTATATTCTGGCCCATGGCTATCAGTCTCGAAAAAGCATGGGGATATAAGAGACCTGTGTTTGACAGCAGTTACCAAAAATGATTAATCCTTGTCCTTAACTGCTCCTGTTGAGGTTAGGAGGGGACGGCTCTGCCACTGTGGGACCTCATCAGCACCTCCAATTTAAACATTACATGGATATTGCTAGCATACAAATGATTAATGGGATCTTTGAGTACCTACCTGGGACGTCTTGTCCACCACCATTATCCGTTCACGGTTCACTGCCATGTAACTAGGGGCTGGTACACCTGGTACACTTATTCGGTTGACCTCATAGATATTACTGTCAAACAGGGGTAGTTGGGTAACGGTTTCTGCAAAAGAAGGAAATTTAGAGTTGAGTGGCAAGTGACCAGCAACAGTATGTTGGTGTAACTCTAATCTACTGCTGCATGTCAATGAGATACAGAATATGACTTAAGACTCATAACATATTATGTGAGTTAAAATCCACGGAATGGTGTGATGGAACCGCTCATAGCCTTTCACGTGAATGAGTGAAAGAAACAAACCTATTTGTTGTTGCCACAGAGAATTCATGAAGTTGTGCACATGAAAAGCATGGCAGAATGTGATACAGCCTCAAAAGGCTTATGATATAAGTATCATAAGAGAAGAGAGCTGATAGGACGATGGTCACAGAAACAAATGTACAAACCTTTACATGTGTATTTCTTCCCAGATTAATGAACGGTAGAATTATTGCTTGCTGCCCAGACCAACTGGGGCACTTTCAAACAGTTTGTAGAAAATCAATTTTAATTAATTTCAATCTAATCCTGTAAAACATTTGGAGTCCCCTGACCCTGCTGTTAAGCAAGGGAAAGATTATTGGTGAAGGAGGGACTCTCAGAGAGCTCTGCGTCAACTAGACTCTCTTCTTACCTCATAATGTAGCTTTTGTGATATATTATTGTAGGTCATATATAACCATGATAGAGTACTACTGATAGCGAAAAAGACTTAGTTCTCTAGCATTGCTTCCTTCCGAGATTCATATCATGTGTAAAAAAATGCCAGGCATCAAGTAGACACAGGTAGACTTGTAGTACTTACAAGTCTTCTTTATTGGTTCCATGTCCAAGTAGCAACAATCTTATCACCAGCCAGCTCTGGTGTAGTGCCAGCCCTACCAGGAGCAGTCCATCTTCAACTGTCACTACTCATCCACTCAGGCACCCAGGCATTCAACGCATCACAGTCATACCAACATTCCGTGACCAACTCACACTCTGGCTAGGAGGACCTAGGCTGGTGTACATGTAAATGTAATATTGTGGATATAAAAAGTCACTAAAAGTAAAACCAGAGGACTGGATAACACACTCTAATCAGAATTCTGAGAGAGGCCAATTCTGCCTGAAAGTTAAATCAAGCCTGTACTCCCAAGTTAAAGTTCCTGGAAAAAGCATAGAAAAATATCCATGGGTGGCTGTGTAAATTCCCTCTTTCTGGAATTGTGTCAAGCAGCACTATTGTTGTTGATTTAGCCCTAGTCACATAACCCACAGCATTTCCTTCAAGAGCATGGTTTACTCTCTGCAAAGAGAATCACATAAAACAAACTATACTTCATGTTATCCTGACTCAATGCTGCCTAACCCAACATTGTCAGGCCACAGACTACTACCAGCTGTTCAAATAGTACAGCAAGGCTCTTTACGCGTCAATTTACTCTGCTAATGATGCTGAATCTGGTTCATGTACACATCTAAAATCACTCCAGAAGCAAACTTGTGTTAGCCCTTAAGCATGTCTTATTTCACAACAAAACATAAGTGGTTTCTTAGAAAAAGCTTCATTTTGTTCACTCTGATTGATGAAGATGGTTACCTTGAAAAAGATGAACTTTAGTTTCAATCTATGTCAAGTGTTAAAAGGAACCGGTCCAGTATGAAAAAAACTAAATCAAGGTCCCTGGCTTGTTGCCCTCATGTGCTCTTCTGGCATGTGATTATAAGCATTGATTTGAATCTGGGGGAAGGGGGCTCACATAGGCTGGAGATCTCTCCCACCACATGTTGACTATGCAGCGGTGGACACTGCACAACATTTTACCATTTTATGTATTTTTATGACATCCATGAAAGCTGCTGCCATCACCGTTTACAGTACAGGAGCTACACTGTCCTGCCCCATAAAGGAGCCAAAATGGCTAGCTATTTGTAGGCTTAAATTAATGTGTTTCTAGCTTGTAAAAGTATCTCCCATATACTGTTCACACAGCTAAAGAAAACCATGTAGCATAATCACACATTTTTTAGGATGTACAATGTTCACACTGATTTCCTTCAACACTGCGGTTGATTGACAAAACATCTACTGTGCCTGAAAACACAATCTAGTCACTAGGCTAAGGGGTCATTTAGAGTTTTTTGTGGATGTGGGACAACCACTAAAAAGTGACAGATATCCATCTGCTAAAGATCCAACGAGAGTATTCAGTTCCCTTTAAAGACAGTGGAATAAGTGTATAAAGGTACCGTTTATTAAAGTGGGAATATGCTCCAATAGTAGCAAGTGCTTGCACACACCCGGACGGGTGTCGTGCTTCATCACTGTGCAAGCTCCTCGCCGGGCTGGTGCTGCAATGCCTGATGGGCACATACAAGGAAGCACTTTGCCGGAGATCTTTTTCACAGAACTTCTGTTTGATGGTGTAAGGGTGTGTGGGCCAATAGTTCTGATTAGTAAAAAATGATATGAAAAGAAAAAGTGTATTAAAATAGACTAAGTGATCCTCAGAGACAAGATATTTTAGTGAATAAGTTCACTTGTCTAGTTAAAATGGTGATTACTATCGAAAGATATAATGGTCCTAGATAGTTTAGTGGGTCTTAATAGGTCAACATGTTTCTCGCTTATTGTCAACAAAAATGATCATGTGGCAATTCTTCAGGACCTAAAGAACAAGTTACTTCGGTAACGCTTTTTCTGGTAGATACAGTATCTGCCTGTGGATTCCTCACCTTGTGAATATCCCCTTGCGTCAGCAACATTCGGAAATTCTTTTTGTAGCTTCGCGCCGACGTGGACGAGGACGACGTCATAGAGGCACGGCATCGCACGCGACTCCGCTGACGTCACCGACACTACAATAGGCCCACGCCGGCATGATGACATCAGTTCCGCCCTTTTTTCCGTGCCTTCGAGGCACACGGACGGACCAATGACAGTAGAAATATACACAGTATACACAGTACACAAATATCAAGGTAACACACACAGTGTGAAACAAAAGCAATAAAACATTTGAAATAAACAATTCCTTGACAATAAAGTAAATACATTACAGTAACTCTGGTATAGAAGAGTGGACAACGGGGAGGCGGGTGGGTCAGTGAGGAATCCACAGGCAGATACTTTATCTACCAGAAAAAGCGTTACCGAAGGTAAGTAACTTGTTCTTCTGATAGATACATCTGCCAGTGGATTCCTCACCTTGTGAAAAGAGTCCCACAGCAGTCCCCACACCCGGAGGAGGGTGTCCACTCTTCTATACCAAAAAATCCTGGAGGACAGAGCGCGCAAAGTGACCTTCCCTCCTCACCTCGGCATCCAAGCAGTAAGGCTTCGCGAAAGTGTGGAGGGAGGTCCAAGTCGCTGCCCTACAAATATCCTCTACAGGTACACCCTGTAGGAAGGTGGATACCTGACTATGGTTCCCCCCAACTTTTTGCCTGGTGTTTTGCTGGTTTTTCGACTTAGTTGACCTGGGACCCTGCTATTCAGGGCCCCAGGCCTACTGCTCTCTCTCTAAAATGGATTCCATGTACCTTAGGTACATATCCAATTGGTACTGGTCCACCTTATCAGACCCTGTAACTCAGGGCATAGGTGTACCCAGGGCCTACCAGGGGCAGCAGCATGTATTATGCCACCCCTGGCTGGCCATCTAAATCTGACACAACTGGCTGCACGACAGCTGGGGCAAAGTGGTGTAATCACCCTTTGCTGTAGATATAGTATACCCATATCTAACCCGAAAATGGACACATAGATTCCTATCAGTCACTCCTATGGCAGGCCTTAACAATCCTGAAGGCAGAGTGCATGGGATCATGTGAGATGGTGCTCTGGCATGAGCTGAGCCCGTCTGCAGCTTGCGGAACCAAGTCCTAATAGCTGTTTTATGATAACGCGTACCATATACTCTTAAGTGCATTATAATCCTCGCGGTTATTTGCTATCTTTGGTATCGCTTTATCAAAACATGTCGAGTAAGGTGTCATACGAATCGGAATACTAACCCCTCGCCAATTCTGGCGACGGGGTTAGCATTCCACCCTTCTAGAGGGACACGACATGTATGTAACTGTGAACCCCGGTTAAAGTTAACTCGAGCCTCAGCATCACAAAATGGATGCTGCCACCACAGACACAAGTCTGACCTCCTGCTGCTGGGAGTCCTTCCAGCGAGGAGAACTTGGACAAAGGGTTTCCTGTCAGGGGCGGTGCTAGCACCGACCCAGACAGGGTTTTGTGTATCCTAGGTAGGCAGGGCTGAATAGGAAGGTGACTGCAAGTGGCACCCCGGTGCGCACTATGCATCTGCCAGTCTGAACCGGTCCCAGGGGCAAACCAGCCCCTGAGCTGGGGAAAGTCCGGCATGGGAGAGGGGTGTAACCACCCCCCTTCCTGGTCCCACCTATGGGCAGGACCTAGTCCCGTACCAGCCCCTTTCTTTAGTATAAAGGTGGGAGCGGGGACCCCTTCCAAATTAGATAATTCCGAATCTTGATGACTTTCCACGAAAGAACTCTTGAACCTTTCAGAAGACTCTCCCTTGTGGCTAAGGAGTAGCCACCCTGCACCCGCAGGCACCATCCAAGCATCGCGGTTTGCTGTAAGTCTCTCCTCCGGATCAAGACTGCCCAGCTCGATGAGAACCGGCTTCCCTGGCACCACTGACCTCTACCTACATCATCAGTCCAGCTGAGATTCGTGGGTGTGACGAGACCTCGAGGGACCGGCCATCTTCAGGACTGCACGACGCTTGCCCAGCACGACCGCCGAGGGACCATCGAGTGAGTGCTTTGGGGTGTGAGAAGCCCTAACCCTGAGCAGCTCCAGCACCGAAGTCCAGCCCCCCAGCATCCACGAGATCTGCGTGGGGCCCTTCTGCTCTTTGCTGCTCACCGCATTGTCTGGCTACTTGCCTGCTGGCTTGTGACCTTCCCGACGACGAACGACGACATTTCCAACGCTGGTCTGGTTGCTCCAGACTGGCCCTTGCTCCCCTCCAACAGAGGAGCACCCCGGACCCTCCTGGTCCACTCCAGACGCCATTTTAAGTCCACCGCGTGGGCTTGCATTTGCCAAGACTTGTTGCCCCAATCCTGGGTCCAGCGACGTCGACAGCAGATTCCATCGTGGGACAGCTCGCACCTCCATCCTGGTCTCCGACAACGCCTCCTGGTCCGTGAGACTGCAGAGCCCAGCGTCGCCCACTCACCTGGTCGAGGTGGCTCCATCCGGTGCCATCCTGGTGCCCATCTAATCACTGGCTAGTAATTCAGAACTTGGTCCCCTCTGCTTACAGGTGTCTTCCATCTTCGATCCAGGCTTGGATCACTTCGAACTTCAACACTGGTCGCCTGCCAGCAACTTCTTCTTTCAGGCTCCATAGACTGCAACGAGGATTCCCGACGTCTTTCCAGACCTATGCATCCGCAGCCCCTGGGCTAGGTAAACTCAGCATTTCGGTGCTCCAGCATAGTTTTGCTATCCAAAGGTCCAGATCCTTTTTCGTTTCAGCTCTACCTAGTCGGATTCGTCCAATAACACTAACTTTATGAAATCTAGCATCAATAGACTTTGTCCCGCATCCCGCGTTAGAGTGCACACTCTGCACCCGATCTCCCTAGGCCTCCTGCTAGTAATCTGAAGGTTCAGTAGTCAAGTCCTAGCGATCCTAAAGCCTATTAGAGTAGTACTTACCTGCTAGTAATTTCGCATTCCACTTTTAGAGTATATGGTTTTTCGTGCCCCTCGGGCATTTGTGTAAATTGTGCGACTTTGCGTATTTTCTTAAGAGCTTTGTATTGTGCTTAGCGCCCTGTCCTCATAAAGAGTCCAGGGCTGTTGTGTTCTAAATAAATATACTTTATTTTCATAACAACTTGTGTGGTGTCCTTTCACTTGGTGTTCAAGGGGTATATGTGATGGTATAACAGCTGGCTTAACACGCCCTCTAGAGTTTAGCTTAAAGACTGCTCTTGTCCATGCTACTAGGATAGCTGGTCTAACGGTTGACTTACAACCAATCATCAATAAGGGTCGTTTGGAATGATACAAGTGATCACTAGAATAGTGAGCACTACATATCAGGCCAACTTCTCACACACCCCTAAACAAAGCAGAATTTGACGACTTTGCTCTAGTAGAGTGAGCTCTTATACCCTCTGGAGGTTCCTTACCGGCCAAAGAGTAGCCGATCTTTATACAGAGGATGATCCATCTTGAAAGAGTGCGCTTGTGCACCGCTCTTCCTTTCTTGCAGCCAGCAAATCCAACAAAGAGCTGGTCATCCACTCAATAGTCTCTATTCCTATCAAGATAAAAGCTCACAGCCCTCTTAGGGTCCAGACGGTGTAGCTTCTCCTCCTCCTTGGATGGGTGAGGGGGAGGATAAAAGGTAGGAAGGGTAATAGATTGTCCTAGGTGGAAGGGAGTTACCACCTTAGGGAGAAAAGCAGCCCTGGTCCTAAGAACCATTCGTTCAGCATGAATGGTCAAGAATGGGGGCTTGGAACTAAGAGCTTGAAGCTCACTTACCCTCCTTGCCGAGGTGATCGCAACCAGGAAGACCGTCTTAAAAGACAAAAGACTCATGGGACACTTGTGTAAGGGTTCGAAGGGAGAACCCATAAAATAGTTTAAGACTAGATTTAAATCCCATTGAGGCACAATAAAGGGAGGAGGAGGGAACTTATTTGTGAGGCTCTTCAAAAACCTTAAAACCACAGGAGACTTGAAAAGTGACGGCTGATCCGGCAAACAGAGAAATGCCGACACTGCCGAAAGATAACCCTTCACTGTGGCAACAGCAAATCCCTGCTGTGCTAAAGAAAGAGCAAACTGTAAAATATCAGACAAACGAGTCTTCAAAGGGTCAACAGACTTCTTCCCACACCAAGAGACAAATTTAGACCATCTGTATGAATAAATGGATTTAGTGGAGTCACGCCTAGCCGAAAGAATGACATCCACCACATTCAATTCAGGTTGCCCCGTTCAATCTGCAGGCATGAAGGTGTAATGTCTGGAGGTGGGGGTATAGAACCTGCCCCTCCATCTGGGAGAGGAGGTCTGCCCTGAACGGGAGACGGAGCAGAGGGTGAGAGGAGAGGTGGAGAAGATCCGTGTACCACACCCTTCTTGGCCAATCCGAGGCGACCAGAATAACTTGGGCCCGGTCTTGGCGAATCTTCCTCAGAACCCGAGGAATCAAAGGTATGGGTGGAAACGCGTAGAGGAGTTGACTTCCCCAACTCAACTGAAACGCGTCCCCCAAAGCTCCTAGCATCAGATACTGGAGACTGCAGAATGATGGGCAGTGAGCATTCTCGCGAGTGGCAAACAGGTCCACCTGAGGAGTTCCCCACGTCCGAAAGACGTGACGAACCACCTCCGGGTGAAGCCTCCACTCGTGGTTGGCCGAGAACTGCCGACTTAGATTGTCTGCACGCACGTTCAGAACTCCGGCCAGATGATTCGCCATCAGACAAATCTGATGGTCTTGAACCCAGGACCAGAGGCGCAGAGCCTCTCTGCAGAGATACTGCGACCCCACTCCTCCCTGCTTGTTGAGATACCACATCGCGGTCGTATTGTCCGTCAGGACTTGAACTGACCGACCGCGAAGGGAAGCGAAGAAGGCCTTGAGTGCCAAACGAATCGCCCGTAACTCTAGAAGGTTGACGTGAAGCAACCTTTCCTATGGAGACCAAAGACCTTTGACCTCCAGATCCCCCAGATGAGCACCCCACCCTAGAGTGAATGCATCCGTAATCACTGTGGCCACCGGGGGAGGCAGATGAAAAGGATTTCCCTGAGACAGATTGCCTTCCGTGCTCCGCCAAGATAGATCCGCCGCAGTTTCTATGGAGATCCTCACAGACTCCCTGAGATCTCCGTTGTGTTGATACCACTGCCTGCGGAGGCACCACTGGAGCGCCCTCATGTGCCAGCGTGCATGGTTGACCAACAGAATGCAAGAAGCCATCAGACCGAGCAGGCGAAGGACCTTCAGGACTGGAACGACCGCTCCATTGTAAAATAAAGGAATCATTTCCTGTATGTCGTGAATCCTTTGAGGAGGAGGGAATGCACGACATACAGTTGTGTCCAGTACAGCACCTATGAACAGGTTGCGCTGGGAGGGCACCAGGTGAGATTTGGGTACATTTATTGAAAGACCCTAACGGTACAACAACTGAGTTATCTCCTGCAGATGTTGGAGCACTTTCTCTGACGACTCTGCTTTGATCAGCTAGTCGTCCAAATAGGTGAATACTGGAATCCCCGACCTTCTAAGATGTGCAGCCACCACCACCATCACCTTGGTGAAGACTCGAGGCGCAGTAGTAATTCCAAAAGGACGGACCGCAAACTGATAATGTTGCGATCCCACCCTAAAACGGAGATACTTCATGTGCGACTTCAGGATTGGGATGTGAAAATACGCATCCTGCAAGTCGAGCGACACCATCCAGTCTTCTTCCAGCAGCGCCTGAAGAACCTGTGCAAGGGTGAGCATCTTGAACTTCTCTTGTTCCAGATAAAGATTCAAGATCCTGAGATCCAGGATTGGACGTAGTCTGCCATCCTTCTTGGGAATCAGGAAATACCGGGAGTAGCATCCCTGACCCCTTTCCTGCTCTGGCACCACCTCTATCGCACCCTTTCTTAATAGTGTCTGCACTTTCTCCTGCAGAAGTAAGAGGTGTTCCTCCGTGCAAAAACCTTGACAAGGAGGGTAATTGGGAGGGAATTCCCGAAAGGGAAGAGCATACCCATTTTCTACGAGATTGAGAACCCAAAGATCTGATGTAACCGATTAGCAATCCCTTAGAAAGTGGGTAAGCCGACCCCTCACCGGACCAGCATGATCCTGAATGGCGGATCTAGGGCTGCTTTTCTGAGGCTGGAGGGTTGGAGGAGGTGGAGGAGGAAGAGGCTTGACGTCCTCGAGGACGAGCTCTTTGCTTACCCCTGTACGACTTGTACAAGGGATTCTGCTGCTGACCTTGCCGATAGGAGCGAAAGGAAGAGCGTCCGAATCCTCTGAACCTTCTGGTAGAAGAACCCCTGGTCTGAAGTCCTAAAGATTTGGCAGTAGCCTTACTGTCCTTAAATCTTTCTAAGGCTGTATCAGCTTTTTTCCCGAAGAGTCCAACACCATCGAAATGGCAGATCTAACAAAGCGGCTTGAACATCTGCCGAAAAATCTGAAGATTTCAGCCAAGCTGATCTTCTTGTGGCAACCGCAGTACCCATGATGCGTGCCACAGAATCCGCAGTGTCTAGCCCACTTTGTATCACCTGGCGAGCCGCTGCCTGTGCATCCGTCAACACCTCCTCAAAATCCTTCCTGCTGTCAACAGGGATCTTAGGTGCCAGAAGACGCAGTGTATCCATGAGAGCATGCACATATCCCCCCATAAGGCAAGTGGCATTGGTTGACTTTAATGCCAGAAAAGGTCTTTTTTGAAACCTGATCTTGTTTCTTGGCATCCTTATCCCCAGGCACTTGTGGAAATGCACCCACAGTCTTTTTGGAACAGGCTGCCTGGATTATCAAACTTTCAGGTGAAGGATGAGAAGTTAGAAAAGCAGGGTCTTCAGGAGTGACCCTGTACCTTCTTGCCACACCCTTGGAAACTGCTGGTGCTGTTAAAGGCTTTTTCCAAACTTCTATAATAGGCTCCGTTAAGGCTTCATTAAATGAGAGTAACGGTTCCACCACAGAACTGGGTGAATGCAGAACCTCAGTCAGTAGATTGGACTTAAATTCTACTGTAGGTAGAGTCAAATTCAAAAGTTCCGCTGCCTTCCTCATAACTAAGTGATAAGGCTGAACGTCTTTTGAAGGGGCATCAGACACAGAAGGTAATTCCCACTCGGGAGAAAACTCCAGGCCACTAGCCTCCGCCAGATCCTCGAAACAGTCCTCCTCAAGCTCACCTTCTTCCATCTCAGCTTGAGCCTCTGTATATCTCTGCTCCTCGATGAGGCGCTGAGCTTCCCTCCTGTACCTTTCCTTTACACGCCACGCCGTCGGATCCACCAGCGACTCCGATGGAGCCGGAACTGACGTCGGTATTGTATCCCATGGTACAGTGGGTTGGTCTTGAGGTCGTCTCGGAGTAGACGACGTCGGTATCGGCGTTGACGACCTCGGCGGAGCCGGTTATTGCCACTGCGGTGTCGGAACCCGCATGTAGGGCATAAATGGAGCCGGAGCCTAGGAGTGAGGAACTCCTAAATTAAATGCTAGTGGACCCATGGGACCCGAAGGTGCGCCAGAGGGGTACCAAGCCCTTGAAAAGACGCCATACATTGCATTAAAAAATGCTGATGGATCTTGGCCTGGGGCTGGAAAAGGTGGCCGAAGACCCTCAGGCTGACCTTGAGGTGGTTCCGAATTCGGCTCTTCCACGGGCACAGAATCATCACCCACAGGAACTTCTTCCTCATCCTCTCGGGCCGGGGACGGAGCCGAAGATGGAACAGGAGATGGAGCCGGCGACTGAACCTGCGACTCCGAAGGCAAAGCCTCACCTTCAGGATCCAAGTCCTCCTCCGGAAGAATCACCTTTGAACATACCTTCTTGGGTGATTTCGACCTCGAGTCCGAATCCCTACCGGAGTGACGTCGGGACTCATGTCTTCTTTTCTTATGTTTCTTCCTTGACTTCGAAGCGTGATCTGAAAATGACTTCGAAGTCGACTCCACCCGAGACCTTGATCTCGACTTCGATCTTTACCTCGACCTCGCCCTTCTCGAACGAGACCTCAAAGACTTTCTTTCCTTGTCACCTTTCAGCTTTGCCACCAGTAGCTTGGCCTCTCTCTCACGCAGAGCCTTCGGGTTCATCTTTCGACATGAAGAACATCCATCTACATCATGGTCCGAACTTAGACACCAGATGCAATCTTCGTGTGGGTCCGTGATAGACATCATTTTCCCACATTCTCCGCAAGGCTTAAAAGCGGTCTTCTTTGTCGACATCGCGAAGGACACAAAGAAACAGGAAAGTGATGAAAATAGCAACAAAGTTACTAAAAGGCTACAGAGATTCCCCGAAACAGTTAGCATCGACGACGCGGAAAAAAGGCAACGGATGTCATCACGCCGGAGTGGGCCTACTGTAGTGTCGGTGATGTCAGCGGAGTCGCGTGCGATGCCGTGCCTCTATGACGTCGTCCACGTCCACGTCGGCGGGAAGCTACAAAAAGAATTTCCGAATGTTGCTGACGCAAGGGGATATTCATAAGGTGAGGAATCCACTGGCAGATGTATCTATCAGAAACTACCCTACTCTACACAGTGGCTGGAATTTCTGGGTGTGCATTCTCAAGAAGAGATTACTAATCAATCAACCAAATTGTGGTAAATCTAGGACCTCAAAGTATGTAAAAACGGCCATAAAACTTAAAAGACAGCCCTATCAATACAGACTGTAAATCACAAGTAATCATTTTTAGGGCGAGGCTTGCGATGAAATGTCAAAACATGCCCCCAAATGACGTGCGTGCAGAAAGCACTGTGAAACATATATCACCACTTACACACACATAAACATGACAATTGTGAAGCCACAAAATTAAGATCACTTACACTGTGGAGATATATGTAAAAAGGTTGAAATAGTATCAAGGACTCACCCAATTAGGGTATCGGTAATGCCCCTGCTTGTATGCGGGACCTAATCCCCTAATCGCTCCTGGTCCCCTCCCTCTTTTGATACAAGCCCATCTGCTAAACAGATGGTATCCCGGCTCAAATTAGTCATAGAAAGCACCAGATTTCTGACACCACATCTCTGCTGACCAACAGGACAGTGGCCATTGGGCTGTTGATCAGTGTACCTTAGACTATCTACCCTATTTACCGAAGACCTTCAGATGTACATTTTTCCATAATGAGACTGCCAGGAAAAGCCTGACTGTCTTGAACAGGAAAGCAAATAAATTACCCCACACTCTGGGAGAAAACTCCCAGCTTGTCAGGGCTACTCATTAAAAAAAAAAAACATTTTCAATTTAAAAAACTCTTTTTTTCTTCGGAAATTTGTTTTTGAAAAACAAAAAATTCTTCAGAGCATGTACATTAAACATATGACACACTAGATTAAGCTTCAGTTCCTTCAGTGGAGTTGCTGTGGAGGCTTCGTTGAAGGTGCAGATATCCCACTTTCCTGACCGGTCTCTCCAAGTATGACGGGCTGTCATCTAGCAGGGGAGCAGCAGACATCCCTTTCCTGCCTTAGTGGGACACCCACTAAATTATACATAGCCTCTACATTTGATGAAGGTTTTAAGATCAAAAATACGTTTTATGTTAAGGGTTTCAAGACTAAGGGCCACATGTACTATCTGGTTGCCAAAAACTGGCTGCAATTGTGACTAATTTTGGCGACACAAAATGTATTTCACTAACCTACGTAAGTCCAAATAGGACGGTTCACAAAATAAACAATAATGAGTCACAGACCATCTCCCTAATGCAACTCACTAGGGTTGGTCACAATCAGATATTCTGGTCTGCAAAGGTCAGCAGAGCACCATACCCGTCATTGATTTAAAAAAACCTTTTGTAAAATCAGCAGCCTAATTTCCTTAAAAGAAACTATAATGCCTTTAAAAAAAACTTTTTTATTTTTTTCAAAAGCTTCAATGATAGTTGGGAGTAATCCCCTACACCACTGCCTTCGCCCCATCAAACTTGTACCCCAATGTGCAAAGTGAATGGGTTCAAAAGTGGGACCCCTTCCCTTCTGCTAATAAGTTACCATCCCAAATTGGGTGTCAGCTACTTACAAGTTTACAACCAGAATTTCAGTCAAACTATTGATACATAGGGTACAGAATTTCTATTTAGAAGATATGCCAACAAAACGGCCCTTCAGAATAGTAATTAGTAAGCCATTTCTAAACCCATTTTAGGAATCTGTAAATCTTTATTAAGTTCTAAAATGGATTTAGTTAATAGGGAAAAAGTTTTAGCAGTGCAAACTCACAAATGTAGCAGATCAAATAAGTTTCATACATCTGGCCCTAATTGCTATTTCAAAGCTCTGACTAAACACACACTTCCCTGTGTTGCTTTTCAATTAAGCATTTCTTCAAGTAAAGACTGCTTTTCTTTTTTGTTTAATAGTGCATTTTCCAGCTTAAGACTGTACTCCTGTCCCCCATATGACTCTATGGTGCTGGGTTCTTAAACATGCAACATTTAGGTGAGGTTGAACCCAAGCAAAGTGAAATTCAGTTTTACTTGCCAGATTTGTTTTCCATTTGCAATACAAATCCGCAAGCATATATATATATTTTATTTGTAAGCATTCCGTCACAGCTATTTGACGTAGTCTGTGGGAGTGTGGTATCATTAGTCAATGTATTTTATAGTTGGTCGAATTAAAGTTATCAGAACCTGTAGTGTTGAATTTTAATAATGATTTAACATGGCTGCAAACACTCATCTAAGAGTACCACTTTTCTAGCAAATGTATACAGTTATTAAAACCCTGGCCAGCCCTAATCTAAGGAAAAAACATATCTGAACAATTATTTTTGGAGCTAAAGACTAGTCTCAGGGGGTGCTGTTATGCTGTATGTAAAGTGGCTGCAACCAGCTTCCCTATTACTCCAATAAATAAACCAGCTGAGTACGAACTGCTCCTTCTTGGGCAGACTCGGCTACATAGGGTGTACCATTTGGCCTTCAGCCGTGGCTCCCAGGGGGTGGCTATATCACTGTAGAAAACGTTTTCAATGGTGGTGCAACAGGTCTCTCCAGACCCCCTTGTCCTGCTTACGGCACTGTAGATGGCAACATGTGAACACTTCATGGCATACATGCCTCCCCCGCGAGCTACTGGGTCTGGCCCTGGAGAAGGCTCCGAAGCTCCTAGCAACCACCCTCCCGGGGTTCATCCTTGAGTGTGTGGGGGGATTTTTTTTGGGGGGGAAAACCTTTATTGATACTTCAACCAGTTACAAGTATGGGCCTACAACCACCAGGGCTGTCCGCTAATCAATATCATTTCAATCAAGCAATTAGAACCAGACTCGGCCTTCTGGGGGGCAAATACAGCACGACTTCAATTAAAACTGGTAGCATAGCATACTATACAAATAGCAGGATAATAAAGGTTCCATTTTATAATATAAGATAGAAGGATCAGGTGCCATACAATGTCACAAAGGTGCATAAAGGGCGGGCAAAACAGTAGGAAGTCGACAGTTAGATCGATATCATTCAAAACAGCGGCCCTGAGGCATACGAATCAGGATCAAAAAGCATACAATTAATTTCGCACCAGTAGAGCGCCCGCCCGATGGTACTGAAGTACCGTGAAAGTATAGGCACAGAGAAAAAGTCGACAATTGACAAAGGAATAGACCCACTACGCTGACCCGAAAAAGAAGAAACAAAAGAAAAGGCGAAGAAAGATAAGAAAAAAGGCCATAGAAACAAATAGTAAAAACAAAATTCCCCCCCTCGAACCCCCCACCCTGCACCCCTGCAGATGACTACGGCCTACCCCCCTAGCAGCGTGCCTGTCGCCCCGTAAATGAACCCGAAATATAGAAGAACAAAGGGAAAAAAAGAAAAGGGAAAGAAAGAAGGGACTAAAACCCTGCCCAAAAAGGGGAAATGGAGGAGGGCTGTGTCATACGCATTCCCGGACTCTCCCCCCCCGTCTTAACGAAGAATCCCCCGCAATGTTAACACAGTCAAGCAGACCACAATAAAACAGTACATCAGAGGAAACTAGAAATCCTGCCCCGCACTCCGGTAACCAAATAAAGCAGTCCCGTTACCAATAAATCAATATTGTGAAACCTCAAACAACAGTCTCAGCCTTGGTCCCGTCGATCAAATTTGCTGATCCCCTTCGATAAAGAGCGCCCCACCGTAAAATTGTCAAAGGTCAAACAGAAGTTATCGAGACATAGTCTATTAGTCGAAGAAAGGATGGCAAGTCCCAAAGTAGACGCTAGAGTCCAACGATGCCCCTTCCTGGCTCTAAGACCAGGCACTATCCCATCCGCCATCTTGATGGACCAGCTGGGAAGGGGGTGAGACACAGTCCCACACAGATCACAATTACGAGCAAACGTCTCCAAATCGGGAAAAGCAGTGAAATGTTCCGCCAATTGCAGTTCCAAAGATTCCGACTTTGTAGGTGCATTGCCAATCTCCACATGTTCGAACCGTTCCACTTCTGTAGGGGCATAGAAAGCTCCAAGCACCGGGTCAAATGGCATCGCTGGGGTAGCAATAGGGAAAGGAACAGGCCACCGGGTCTCGGGCAGCAAGACAGAGTCTGGTCCCGATCCTCTAAGTCCGTCCACCGCCAACATCAGCTTCCAGGCCTGGGTCTTCATAGTCGCCTGAAGTGCCTCAAGTGCCACCATCACTGATCGCAATGACAGGCCGCACTGGACCCGCTCCGCCGGGTTTCGCATAGCATCAAGCATATTGACCCCCACGGAGAGGCGCCTTCCCCGGGGTAAGATTAGGCGGAGCAGGAATGAACCATGAGGGACCGATCGTCAGTAGGCGTTAGTGCGCACCAAGTCTCCGATCCAACGGCACCCGCGCTACGAACGCCAGGCCCCCGGGTCTCGGACCCCCACACACACCACCTCGGGCATCACTCGTCTCCGCACCTCCGGTACAGTTCCAGGCAGCAGATCGGCAGCAAATCAATCATAAAGATGTCGGACGTTCCGTGGACCGGACCCTGCCGCTCTCTCCGGTCCGCTGTTGTTCAACTAGGACCCGGCTAGACCAAAACTTGAGACCCCGGCTTCCAGACTGGGCTAGGCCTCAAATTAAACCTCGACATAACTCCACTCCACCATGTCAGAAAATCCTCGGGATTGCGCCATCCGTTCGCAGAGTAGTTCATGCACCCGGGTATGGGGCGAGAAACCAGGATATACGACAGGATCTTCGAGCGAGAGACGGGGGTCAGCGGAGCCGGGAAGCTATGCGGCCATCTTGCTTGCTGTCGTAGCTCCTCCCCGTGTGGGGTGATTTTAATGCCATTATGCACCCCAGACTGGACACAAATTCAAGATCCGAGGCCGGCAGGTCACAGTGCCTGTCAGACTTGGCGAGGGCTCTCGGTCTTACCGATTTATGGCAACAACACCATCTCAATGCCCGACATCACACTTTCTATTCCGTACCGCTTCCCGCCTCAACTGAACCTTTGCCCCAGCCATAGACACTGGGGAAATTTCTCAGATTCAGATTCTTCCTAGGGGACTCTCAGACCACTCTCATAGTGGTGACGGCCGGGAAACCAGCTGGTGGTGAGCGAGGTCTGCTCAAACTGAATGCTTGGTGGCTCTTAGGCCACTCATTCAGCGACTATCTCCATGACACCCTTATTGAATACTTTGATTGCAACAATGGTACAGTTTCTTCCCGAACCACATTATGGGAAGCCTGTAAGGCCACTGTCCGGGGAGAGGCCTTGGCGAGCATTAGAAGTTGGGCCAAAGGGGCTGCAGAATCGTCCCAGAGATTCATAAGCCGGGCGGGGGGGCTGCGGGGGGGTAGGGCGGGAGTGCTCCGAGCGGTGATAAATATTGCTGCAGTATTCAGCTCTCATTTTGGTGGCCTAAATGCTTACCGTGGGCCCCACCCGCCTAGAAGGATCACCACATTATGGTGGACATCCAGGTGAGAACCCTCTCAGGGAGGAGACGGCTGACCTAGAATCTCAAATCAAGGTGAAGGAGGTGCAGTAGCCAATTGCCTAGATGTGGTCGGGCAAGACACTGGGCCCTAATGGCTTCCCCTAGAATTCTCTAGGAGGTACTTCTCCATGCTCGCCCCACATTTATTGCTCTTATTCAACGATGCTCTGGCAAGTCATAGACTCCCTCCAGATCTCAGGGGGGCCACCATAACCGTCATCTCCCAGCCCAGAAACCCCCCTGAGGAGTGAGTCTCTTATCACCCTGTATCAATAAAAAAACGTTGAAGTGAAAATACTTACCAAAATGTTAGCAACAAGACTAGCGAATGCAATCTGCTCGCTGTTCCACCTGGACCAGAAACTGAAACTGGCAGGAGCACTAGGCACTGACTTTGCCTCCTTCACCTGGCACTGGTGCAGAGAGAGAAACTGCATGAGGCCAGTGATTTGTTGTTAATCGATGTGGAGCATGCATGTGACTCAGTCCAGTGGCCCGTTTAGCTAGCGATCCTTCGTTAAATGCAACTGGGCCCCAGGTTCATCGGCTGGATAGAAACCAATCGTAAAGACTTATGAGCGCAGCTCATGGTCAACAGAATGCTCTCACCTCCCCACCATTGCTGTTCACGCTTGTAGACGAGCCACTGGCGGTGTAAATCAAGGTAGATGCTAGTGAGCAGGGAATCCGGTGATGAAATGGGCTGTAAGACAGTGTCTCTCTCTACTGTGAAATGCTATTAGATGTTCATCGCGCTGAGGCCACTGTTCCCAACCTGATGGAAATCCTTCAGCTCTATGGTGATGCACTGGGGTTCTGGGTGAATTGGGAGAAGTCAGTGTTGGTGTCGGTGAAGGGGGAGGTACAAGGGGAAAGGACGGATTCTCCACTCCAGTTGGCAGGAGACAGCGTCCGCTACCTGGGTATGACTGTGCCTTTCACCCAAAAGAAATATTGGGAACTAAATGTGGTACCTTTACTTAGTAAGCTGAAGCACAACTTTGTGACATGGGCACCACTGCTGCTGACCATGGTGTAACGGGGAGTGCTATTTAAAATGATTACCCTCCCATAATTCATTTACGCCCTTCGGCATTATACATATATTCTCCTCCCATCCTTTTTCTCAAAACTCCAGGCCCAAATTGGGGCTTTCTTATGGGCCAACAAAACTTTGCAAATGTCATTTGCTAAGGGTTGAACGTCCCCGTATGTGGTGGGGCTTGGGTGAACGGATGTAATGATATACTACTGGGCATCCCATCTGGCGCCAGTGGACGACTAGGCCAATGGGGACAGGGACGACCCGGCGAACCCCTTGACCCCTATGCAAGACTTAACTTATTTTATGGCAAGTCACCATCCAACGCACGTTCTCCTATTATGTGCCTTCCTCTCCTTTGTTGGCACGCAGCACTAAAACACTTGCACTGGCATGGGAAGTTTACAACAGCTGCCTGAAACAGCCGGACAAGCCGGTTTTACCAAATGGGATTTAATAGTACTCTTTATGTTGGTGGATATGTGGGGGAGGGGGGACAGGGTCATCAAGTCCTTCCAAGACCTAGTGACTCTTCCACAGATCACAAAAGTATTGTTACTTGCAGCTTCGGTACAACCTGGAAATATACCAAGGTAAACTTACATCCCTCCCAGAATTATATCCCTTAGAACTTTCCCTCATACACGGCATGCTTGGGAAAAGGGGTAGCTCCTGATCATATAAATCAATCATTATTTACACCCCTGACCCCTTGCTCACACTCAAGGCACAATGGGAGGCAGAGTTAGGAGCAATTGAAGATGAGGAGTGGGTTGAGGCCAAAATGGTGCCCCGTCAATTGGCGAGATCAAAGCACTTTTTGGGCTAACATTTAAATGCTTGCATACATTTACTATTCCCTGCACAGACCATGGCAAATGGGATGAACAGCGAGCCACACTTGCACCAGGTGGCACTTCTCTCTTGAGACTTTCTTCCACACCGTTTGGGAGTGCCCAGTGATTGTTCGGTGCTGGAAAACAATTGGATGTGTTGCAAAATGCAGTAAAGAGGCAGTTAGACTTGAGTCTGAAGATAGTGGGTAATGGACTTGCTGGGAGGCCGAGGAGTACACGCTCGCATCCGTGATGACCACAGGATATTTGGTGGCCAATATGAACATAGCCTGCCATAGGCAAGAGGCTCATGTCCCCAATCACAGTAAGGACCATCAGAATGCAGCATTTTGCAGCACTTGAGAAACTGGTCGACAAAGCCCGGAGGTACACAAGAAATACTTCAGAATATGGACTCTCTGGACACGGGCGAAGGCAGTTCTGGGACAGGCTGCAGGTTATTGATTCAGTCTTCTTGTTGCATAATGGGTGGTAGTCTCATTGGGTCTCAAGGATAGATGTGTATATTGTATTGCTGGGTTAGTGGAGACTCCACAAATCACGGCAATAGCTGTATGTTTAAATTTGCATGTTCTTATATGCAGATAATCAATAAAAAGTTCGTTTAAAAAAAGGTGTCTCCGATGTCCTCTATGTCAAGCATAGAAGAAGAATATAATTGGTGAAGAATATAACTGGTGAAGAGCATTTTGTGAGTCCCTTAACACACTAGGGCCTGTATTACAGAAAGTGCCCCAGGGCGCAAAAGACGTTTGTGCCCACTTTGCACACCCGAGGGGCACTTTGGTATTACAGAAGGGGGTGCAGACACTTGTGCGGACCCTTCTGTAATAAATACAGTGCTGGCGCACTTAAAGGGCCAGCGCTATCTGCAGGGGGCTTTCCCTCATTTGCATGGGTATGTGCCCCATCCAAATGAGGGAATCCTTTTGCCTCTGCTCCCGCGCCCTATTACAGACGCAGACAGAGAGGCAAAGAAGCCCTTAGTAGGTGCACTTACAGAGTGCCCCCTAAAAAGTGGCACACTGCCAGTGCACCCCCTGACTGTAGCCTTCTGGTAGGGAGAAAGTGGGTCCCATGGACCCCCCAGACATTCCCTTGCAGGCGGGTTGCTGCCTGTACTGTGGAAACACTGAGGGGCTGCTCCGTTATTTACCTGAATGTGTTACCTTGGGGCAGCACGAGTTTGCAGCTGCCCTGGGGGCAGCACATTCATCTTAATAGGGCGCATTTTCATTGTTTGCGCCAGGCACACCTTTGTAATCGTGCGCCTGGTGTAAACAAGGCAAAAATGTGCTTATTGTCTAATGTGGCCCTAGAAGTCTATATCTTGTTGCAATGTAAGACAGTCTTTAATATGAAGAGGCTTCTTATACATTACACACTGACACTGAACAAAATAAAAATAAAAGTGGTTACAAAATGATGCTGTGGCTCTTCAAAGAACATGAAAGAATTATACAGCAGCTGTTCTTAAGCTTTTGACTTCTTGGGATCCTCAGCGAATTACTAATGCAAGCTAAAGACCCCGGTCTAAGCAATGTCTAGTTAAACTTCAAAACAATACAGAAAAGTACAGAAAAAAGCATAAAACAAACACATCAACAAGTTTCTTACCTTCCATGACGCCTTATCTGGTAGAGACTCTATGCAGCCTCAGATTCTTTACCGTAGAATATTTCCCAGGCATCAGACTGGTTCCAGAAACTTTTCGAGCAGCACCTCTGTCCGCCATTAGGTGGCATCGATCTGCTCCATGTCAGATAAAGGTGCAGAAAGCGGATCGACCATTTTGGAAGCACACCATGGCACAAATTTGTCCTAACGGCAGGTGTATACTGTCTCCGTTGAAGGACGCCTGCCTGCCTGAATGTCGTCACAGACTTCGGTGGGGAGGTCAAAAACATTCAACTGCCGCCGATCAGTCGCAATGCCTAAAGGAGAAGTGTGCACAGGTTCGGGTGCAGGACTCTGGCCTGTTGCTGTGACACTAGCTCCTCCTGAAGGGGCTGCCTGATTGGAGGACCGATATTCATGCGTAGAAGTTCGGGATACCATACTCTCCATGTCCAATCTAGAGCCATAAGAATTACTTGGGCCCAGTAGTTCCTGATCTTCTTGAGAACACTATGCAGTAGTGGTATCGGCAGAAAGGCGTACAGGAGGCCTGAGCTCCACTTAAAGCGAAGAGCGTCTGAATGAAAGATGCCTTAGAAACTCCAGTACACAGAAATGCTGACATTGCGCATTCTCAGTGGTGGGGAATAGATCTAACCAAGGTTCTCCCTTAACGCTGAAGAGATCTTGCACCACCTCTGGATGGATATACCATTTGTGATCTGCTAGGCATCAACCGCTGAGTTTGTCTGCTAAATATGTCCTGATGTTTCAGCCATGTCGAGAGATGCAGAGCCTCTTGACACAGCCCACCCTGCCCTGTTTATTGCAATGCCATATGCAATGGTGCTGTCCGTGAACATCTGAACCAGCCTTTCCTTGATAGAAGAAAGCAAGGTTTTCAATGGCAGGCAAATTGCTCTCAACTCCAACAGGTCGATGTGGAGCCAAGATTCCGCAGGAAAGCACTATTCTCTGACTCTACCTCTCCCAGATTGCTGCTCCAGCCCAAGAGTGATGGATTTGTCACTATAGTCGGTTCTGGATGGGGGAAGGGAGAGGGGTCTGCTGCTAACCCAATCTTGGTTCTTTAGCCACCACCACAGATCTTTTGCAGCACCCTCCATTATCTTGACCATATTAGAGAGATTTCCCTGATGCTGTGACCACTGGGACATGAAACAAGTAAAGGTAAAGGTACCTCTGGGACCATAAATTGAATGTATTTCTCAAGACATAGGATTAATTATTTTACCTACTTCAATTTTCTATAAATAAAAATGCAATACTTTTGACAGCTTAACAACTTGGGTATATAGACATCAACTCATCTCTCTGCTGTTCCAACAATAACCAACAAAGCAGGCAGGGAAAGACTGGAACCCCTGACCTCCGCAGATGTGCTGCGATCACCGCCATCACTTTAGTGAACACCAAGGGTTGCTGGTGAGACTAAAAGGGAGCACAATAAACTGAAAGTGCTTGTGGTCCACCATGTACCGCAGGTAATGCCTGTGAGTAGGGCATTACGGGGATGTGGAAGTAGACCTCCCACAATCCAGTGCTACTGTCCAGTCTCCAGGATCTTGGGCAGACAGAACCAGAGCCAACCTGAGTTTCTTCTTTTTCAGGAGGAAGTTGAGAATGTGCAGGTCTAAAAGACGGTGGAGGCCTCCATCCTTCTTGGGCACCAGAAAGTAGTAGGGATTACAACCACAACCTACTTCTGAGGCAGGCCCCCTCTCAATGGCTCCTTTGGCCAAAAGAGCCTGTACTTCCTGACGGAGCAGAGACGGGTAGTCCTCCATCAGTTCGTTTGTGGATGGTGACAAAAGTGGTGGGGTTTCTAAAAAGAGGATGGATTAACCAAGCTAAACAATATGAACTACCCATTTGTAAGATGTTATGGACTGTCAGCCGGGCAGGTGAATTCAGATCCTCAACTAAAAGGGTTTTGAGGCTGCATATGCCAGGGGTGGCAAACAGGGTGGACGTCTGGCTGTCAGGCCCATGAAGGTTTGCTGGAGTTGCGCCCGTGACCACGAAAGGGCTGGGGAGTCTGTGGGCTTTGTGGGCTGGGTGAGAATGGACGAGACTGATGGCCCCTACCGTAGCTACAGATGGGGCAAAAGGCAGAATGGGGTTGAAATGGGGCAATGGAGAGACACAGGGACCAGTCAGCGGCCCGACTGTCCTCAAACCACTCCAGCTTGGAATCTTCCTTTTCGCAGAAGAGGTTGTTGCCATCAAAAGGCATGTTCATAAGAGATGCCTCAACATCACCCAAGAAGCCATTTGATCTCAGCCATGCATGGTGTCTGAGTGCCGCTGACAATGCAATTTCTCCGCCTAGAAAGTCAGTTGTATCCAGTGTGCAGCAAATGATGAACTTTGCTGCTTCTCTATCGTCGGCAATGGCCTGGGTAACTATAGCTTGGGCCTCCTCCTAAGATCATGGGCACCGCTTATACAATAGAATTACAAATTGTGTGGGTGCATTAACCCATGAGTCATGCGGTGTTCACTGACTGCAGAGCTAGGCTGGTGGAAGAAAACATCCTCTTTCCAAAGGTAGCCAGCCTCTTGGATTCCCTACCGGCGGTATGTTAGGGAAAGTGCCAGGTTTAACTTTGGGGATGCAGCTTTCTTCAACCCACACCCTGTCGCAGTAAATCTGATTATCCATGCCTCTACCTCCAGAGTAGAATAATGGTGCACAGGAGCCCCTGTACAGGGCATGGCACATGCCCCGAGTAGGACATCCTTGAGGGACTCATTAAAGAGGAAGAGAGGTTCTGAGGGGGTGACTCCCGGCTGAAGCATGATAGTTAAGACATTCTTTGTGACTGCTACTGGGGCAGCATAAAGTCTAGGATCTCAGCTGCCCACCTCACCACTACGGCAAAGGAAGTCCCTTCTTTTGTAGCCACACCAGGAGGAGAGACTAAGCCAATGTCTGGTGAGGTGTCAGACCCATGGCATCTGCCAGTTCTTGTACCTGTTATCTCTGGGCTCTTCTAAGCCGTTCTGGTAACAATAAGTATCCTCAGATTAACCCAATCATACTCCTCTGAGGGCCTGTCGAAGAAAGAAGGCCTGTACTGACTTGGCCAGGTACAGAGTCGACGTCAGGCGATGCCAATCCGGCTTTGTATCGGAGTCGGGTATGATAATGGGGTCCTCAACACTGTGGGTAATTGGCTGGCCTGGAAGGATGTTGCTTGAACAGGCTCAGGGGAAATGAAGGCCTCACGACCACAGCTACAATGGCGCTGAGGGTAGACCCACTGGTGGCAATCCAAAGGGGCTGTCTGCTGACCACATGAGGCTCAAAGGCACTTCAGAGGTGTCGGCCCGCCCAAATATAAGCTGCATAGCCTCATAAAATGCTTGTAGTTGGGCAGAGGTCTCTGTGGCTCCGAGAAACTCAGGGAGCTGCAGACTGGACTCTGAGGTAAGCCCTGCATGGGAGTGGGGCTTATTGTTCCAGCACCTCGTTCAATAACTTGCAACAGCGTGGTGAATTCAAAGTGCTTTTTGACTTTTGACTTTTTGTGGGATTTACCCAATGACTTTGATCATGCTGATGAGCACCTGGAATGGCTCTGTGAAAGTGCCTGGGTCCTTTTTCGCGACCGGGACCTGGAACGTCATGGAGGTGAACGGTGTCAGGTGACAAGGGGCTTCAAGGAATGCTCCTGCACCGGCTTGGGGTTCATGCCGCAACAGTCCTCAAAGGCCTTGTAGTCGTGGTTCAGTTCCAGGCACCCAAGACAAAACAGATGGGGATCTGGCACAGACATCTATTTGTGACAGGATCTACACGTCTTTATAAACCCCACAATTGGCGGTTTTTGGAGTCCCTGACAGACTGAAAGACAAAGCCTCAAAAAGAGGTGTCTAAACGATGAAAAATGTTGTCCAAAAAGTGAATAGAGGTAGCTTTCTCTGGATTTTCTGGATTTGCACTGATGTTGCAGACAGAAAAGAACTGATGTCAGTCCACTGGAGTGGTGCCTGTAAAGGCACCGCACACGTCACTTCAGGCGCGTACGATGCAGAGCTGATTTACACCACCTGCAAGCGTACTGAGGTACTGCTCATAAAGTTTCCGGATCCAGTCTGATGCCTGGTGAAGGTGTGTCCAACCAGTCGATCGTGAGCCACCAGTAGCTCCCTGACACCTTCAGAGTAGCTTGCGGCTTTGAGTTAATTTCTAAATAAGCACAGAGTCACATTTCCTTTCCTCAGGTTAAGGGAAATGCTGTGTTTATTTTACATATTATCATCAGGCTGCAGATAGCAGGTCCTTGTAATGAGCAGTGCTCAGTCAGATTTATGACCCAGACAGGGGAACAGAGGTGAAGAACTGAAGCACTGAGGTATTTAACTCTTCAATAAAAGTCCTTGTCGTGTCAGTTTTGGAGCTGAGAACAAATTATGTTTCAGAATGCTTTTAAATGAGAGAAAATGAAAATGGAATGTTAACTCTTCATTTTAATTTCCTCCCATTTCAAAGTGCTGCATTTACAAACAGTAGGCCTCTCGCTTCTAATGACCAGTATACACTGTGCTATATTATAGAACTGGAAATTACAGTCATTTTTTAAATGGGAGAAATTTGAAGTGAGAAAACTGTGCTACATTTTTAATATTTTTGCAAAACATCTTTCTGCACTTTACATTTCTCTCATTTAAAAAAAAAATGTTTCAATGTTTGTGTTCTACATGTAACGGTGTCACACATGGCGAAAGGTATGTCCAGTGCCACATATGCCTATGACACAGGCTCTCAGTCACTCATACACACATATCCTATTCATATGCACACATGTTCATACATCCCCAAAGACCACACACTCACTGAAACACAATGCAGTCCTGTCATAAGGTCCCTAGTCAAAGTATTTTTTTTCAAATTATAGTATTTGGCTCTATGAACATTAAGCTTAAAGTCAATGAAAATGGGTGTGGGTGTCTGGTAACAATCTGAGAGTTGTTTAGCCTTCAGTAGAGCAGGATTATTTTCCCTGATCAGAAGGAGCTCTCACTACAGCAAAGGCGGAAAACGCCTACGTTTAGGAATCTGCGGCTAGAAGTCTCTATCAGATATACAAATTATTCAATGTATTATTTAATTAATAAACAAAAAAAATACAAAAATCAAAACTTCAATTTAATGGGAAGGTAGAAGCTTTTAAAAATGTAGTTTTATTTCTAAAAAACAAAACAATAGGCTAGACTGTAGATTATGTCACTGTCTTTTTTGCTCCTACTGCAAGCTCTCTTTCTGTTGGTGCACACAGGGCTTCAATTGAGCCCACAAACTGTCCATACTAGATTCCATTTGCTGTACTTGTGTTACTCCCACAAATCATACTAAGGCTCTTAATTTGATGTTTAGCCTCCAGCTTGAAACAACTTCATATTTACAGTGTTTACTTTTTTTCAATTTGTCTTTTTTAATATAAATATACTTTATTAATTGGCTGATATTTACTTTTCTAAACAGTTGGGGATTCCCCGATTAGGCATTTTTGGCCCATTGGGTCTCAAGAGCCCAAGTTAAGAACAAGAGACAGAAAGGCAGCAAAGGAAGCAAGAGAAAGAGTGAGATTAAGAAAAAGAAAAAGAAAGTGTATGATGGAGAAAGAAGTGGCATCAAGTGAACTCAAAACAAGGCAGCCTTGTTATTCAGCGGCTCTGGCATTTGGCAGTGCTGGTGACAGGCTTCTAGGAAAAATGTTCAACATATTAAGTAAAGTAAAGGATATAAATCAGGGATGTTTTTCATGCTAGAGAAATTGTTCACATACACATGCACTCATCTCTGCAGGGATACCCTCTTATCAACAGATGACTTAAACTTCCAGAGCCCCTCGTCTCCTCACCTATAAAGCGGACTTTGGCTTGCCATGGGCTCAAATCCATTATGGTTGCTATCTCCTGAAGCACATACTTCTGTGTGGACTGAAGGTTCACCTGCTGGATCAAGCATCGTGGGATGTAGTCCATCAGCTCCTGTCTGAAAAGAACAAAAATGCCACCTCATAAATAGACAAAACCCTCCTGACCACAGGTAAATAATGAAAATGCAGGACTTCTCAGCCATCTTCAGCATTGTTGGCCATCATGTACCTATCCACACTCTAAAGTCTTGAATGAGATCCCTTGGCAATGTTGTTGATTATTCCTTCTACCTATCCAACCAATACCAGTTCATTCACATGGGCAAATGCAGGTCCCAATAACTATTTATCAAATACAGAGTCCCCCGGGCTTCCACCTTGTCCCCAATACATTTCAACCACTATATACCCCCTGAGTATCATAATTCACCAATATGCCAATGACGTACAAACGTACTTTAAAGTCTTTTCTGCTCCAAACATCTTATGCCTTAAACACTCTTAATCTCATCCAAATCTGGGTGCCCCGCACCAACCTAAAATTCAACTCCACCAGAACAGAATATCTGTGATTTAATGAGAACAACAACTAGTTAAATCCTAAGTCAACCAAATTAACCTAGATGGATTTAAACCCCAACTTTCACCAACATCAAGTCATTTGGAATCACACTCGGCACCAACCTCACCGTTAAGGAAAACATTGTGAAGAAAACCAAGATAGCATGATGCAAGCTCTCTCTTTTAAAGAAAGTGAAACCAATTAAAATCAGGGGAGCAGGGAAAACGCATTTTGATCCCAATTTAAGGGGCACTACTGGTGTAATGAGAGCACCTCACCCTGTCCAACATTGGTTATAAGGAGCAGCAGATATTATGAGAGGGACCCAATGAGCCAGAATAATGTAGGTTTTGCCTGAATAGGCAATGAGATGAGTGAAAACTACCACATCTGCATGCTCTATTTGGGACAGCTCTAGGACTATCTCTCCTGCAGTCGCTGGGGGTGTTTTACAGGTCTGTATAATTTAACAGATGGCGGCGGAATTTCTCCTGCACCCATTCTCGTCACTGTACACTAATATAAACGTCACCTGAATAAAACCTCCTGTAATGTGTCTTACAGGACCCTGGCGTAGTGCCTTACCCATGTTTGAGGGAACACACGTCACAGGTCAGTTATTATTGTGCCTTTCTCTCCTGGGACAATGGGTGGGTGATGTTCAAGAGGGATCTGCCTCCTTCTTGATTGAATGTTGGGAGCCCTGGCTCACTTTCGACTGCTCATGTAGTTATTGCGATTCTAGCGAGTGACATTCATTAGCTCATTCTCATGGAAGCTGGAGCCGTTGAGGAATAATTGGGAATTAATTTGTCCAACCAGCACTTCATCCGACCAACTGTAGGGTCACGTCTAGTCAGGGAGGGAGCAGTGGAGTGAAACTAAAGCGGAAATCAGTTAAGTCTCAGATCACTTTCTTGCTTTGCCACATTCTTCATTGCCTTCTTGCGGGTGAGTATGACCTTATCTATTTTATAATTAATTTGAGACTACTGTGGTATGATAATAAGAAACTATAGAGATGCTTGAAATTCTCACCACTGAATCAGGGGCATGATCTCCTGTCTTGAAATTCTTGTGATATTTTTGTGGGTAGCCAATATCATCTATATTTTGGTTAAACCCTTTCTGCAGTCAGTTTGAATAACTGTTTCATCAGCAAATTGAGGGCGGATTGTCTTTCCATCAATGGAATAGCTTTTGCCTTGATGTCTAGTACTGCCCCTAAAAAAGTTAAGCTTCTAGGCAGGTGTTCGAGAGGATTTCTCATTGATGACGAGTCTCAGTCTTACACAGGCCAATATTGATTTTTTTAGGCATTAAGATGAACCTTTGGTCATTTAGTCGTCCAGGTTTGGGTATACCTGGGTATGCCTAGACGTCAAAGGTAGACTGCAACGGTAACTATTCAATTATATCTTGGAAGCAGATCGGAGGACTAAAGGGAGAACTAAAGGGAATGCGCAAAACTGATAGTGGAGACTTGTTACCTCGAACCTGAGGTAGACGCAATGCTTTTATTGGATAAGTATATGAAAGTAGATGTCCATGAGGTCTAAAGATACCTTGTGCTTGTTCCTCATAAGTAACTTTAGAACCTCTTGAAGAATTACCATTCTGAATTACTGTTTCTTTAGATTTAGTTGTCTGAAGTTCAGAACGGGCGCCACTCTTTTGACACTTTCTTTTTGATGAGAAAGTATTTGAAATAGAATCCAATGTTCTGAAGTTTAGGCACTGGTCCGATAGTTCCCTTCTGTAGCATGTTGCAAATCGCTACTTTCAACAATCTTAGAGGCTTGTGCTTGACCCTGTGCGGAGGAGTCATTTGTGAATGTTGAAGAAATTCTAGTGTGTTTCCACACTGGAACATATTGAGCAACTTTATGTCTGTGGTGATCTTTATTCAACAAAAATATCCTACCACTGCATTATATTATGTCCTTCCTTATTTGAAAGACTGCAATTGTAATGATGGTGTAGAAAAAGTGTTAGACCCCTGCAGTTATTCAAAAAAGGGGGATAAGGGGGGAACACTCTGTGTTTTGAAATATACATAATTTAATGTGAGATATATTTGAAGTTGAAGTTGAAGTTGAAGTTAAGGGACTTGTAAAGCGCTCGATCACTGTGCAGTTTCTTGGCGCTAAGGACACAGACCCAGATGAGTGGAGGAGGTCGCCTAGGGCAAAAAGGCTCGTGAGAAAAGGAAAGTCTTGAGGGCTTTACGAAAGTCAAGATAAGTTGGAGTGGACCTAATGGTGAATGGGAGGGTGTTCCAGAAGGTCGGAGCCAAGATGGAGAACTTCAAGCCCCCTGATTTCTTCTTCCTAGAGCGGGGAACAGAGAGTAAAAGTTACGAGGAAGAGCGCAGGTCTCTGTTGGGAACATACGCTTTAATTTTAGAGTTAATATAAGCTGGTGCAGTGCCTGCCAGGGCCTGAAAGGTCATACAACCCATCTTGAAAAAAGCACGCTCAAGGATGGGGAGCCAGTGGAGGGTTTTTAACAGAGGGGTGACATGGTGAAATTTGGGGAGTTTGTGGATGAGTCGAGCTGCATGGTTTTAGATAAGTTGAAGGCGTCGAAGGTCATAAGCAGGGGCGCCGGTGTACAAAACGTTGCCATAGTCAAGTCGTGACATGACCATGGCCAAAAGAATAAGTTTAAGAGCCGAAAAAGAAAAGAAGCGGGAGATCTTACGTATTGTGCGGAGTGTCAGGAAGCATGATGAGACCACAGTGCTGATCTGGGAGTGCATTGGGAGGTCGCTATTGACTTTGGGCCAGATGCATCAAGCGAAATGCGCTCGCAAAAGGGCCAGATTCTGAGAATCTGGCCCTTTGCGAGTGCAATTTTTGCATTTGGGATGCATCATCCCAAATGCAAAAATCGCAAATAGAGAATTCGCTAAAT
Source organism: Lissotriton vulgaris (assembly GCF_964263255.1). Classification (NCBI taxonomy): domain Eukaryota; kingdom Metazoa; phylum Chordata; class Amphibia; order Caudata; family Salamandridae; genus Lissotriton; species Lissotriton vulgaris. The sequence continues at coordinate 607,807,282 of NC_141695.1, forward strand.
TGCGATTGTTTGCATTTAAGGAATCTCTATTTGAGATTCCCTAAATGCAATGCATGAAAGTATCAAAAATAGCGAATTCGCTAATAGGGCACGCAAATTAACACGAAGTACAACTTCATGGTAATTTGCAAAAACGTTGAAAAATGCACTTGTGTGCATTTTTCAAAGTTTCATGTTGCGCACACACATGCCCTAAGGGCATGTGTGTGCGCAACATATGTGTACAGATCACATTCAGGGGTGTAACCTTGAACTCGCAATTTCAATTTGCGAATCGCTAATTGCGATTCGCAAATTGAGATTGTCTTCCCATTCATTCCTATGGGCCTCTAGGCCCATAGGAATTAATGGGGAGGTATTCATTAATTGCGACTCGCAATTTGCGAGTCGCAATTAAGGAATTCTAAGGAATCGCTATTTTAATAGTGATTGCTTGATGCATTCCATTTTGCTATTCCTTATTAGCGATTCCTTATTTTTCGCTAATGAGGAATCGCAAAATGGATGCTTGATGCATCTGGCCCTAAGATCCTTAACGTTTTAACCGAAGAAGAGGGTGAAGGGGGGGTACCAAGGGAAGGGGGCCAAAAGAGAGAGGTCCAGGGACTGGAACTGCCACCCGTAAGTACCAGTTCGGTCTTGTCGGGGTTTAACTTGAGGTGATTGTAGTTCATCCAGTCACTGATAAAGGTCATTGTAGTTTTGAAATTGTGAATAGAAGCAGGGGAGGGAGAGAGGTTAAAAATCAGCTGGAGGTCATCGGCATGATTAAATACTGTCACCTCCATCTGCTGCAGAGCATATATAAGAGGGACAATATAGAGGTTGAAAAGAAGGGGGGCAAAGGGAGGAACCCTGTGGTACCCCATAGTTAACATCGCGTGTGGGAGCGAAAAAATTTGCCAGCTGAACAGCCTTCCCCAGAAAGGAGGTAAGCCAGGCTAGGGCGGTTCCTCTGATGCCGGTTCCTTAACTTATAATAGATACCCAAGCAATACCTCTCCAGAGGTTGGTCTGAGAACAGACTAGGAAGCCCTAAAGACAGAACACGCAAACTACCTGTCACAATGGACCCGACTATCCAGCCAACAGGGTTTGGTAAACGTGTGCAAAGATGCCCACATTGCAGCCCGACAGCTGTCCAGGACAGGGACTCCACGAGCTAACACATTGGTCGCACCCTTGGCTCTGGTGGATGAGCATGCAAGCCAATGTGAAGCAGATCTTAATGCAGAGCACTATCCACCGTGAGATGGTCAGTTTGTGCATGGCCTTCCCTTTCTTTGCCCCAACAAGCCCAATGAAAAGTTGATCATTCACCCGAAACTCTCTAGTATGATCAATGTAGAACGATAACTCTTTTTTGGTCCAGTCGGTGGAGTCTCTCCTCCTCTTTGTAAGAGTGAGGCGGAGCAAAGAAGGTAGGCAGGGTGATGGCCTGGCCTACATGAAAAGGTGTTACTACTGTTGGGAGGACAGAGGCACATGTTTTCAGAACCAGTTTGTCTGGGAAGAAAGATATGTAAGGAGGGTGCACAGAAAGTGCTGGCATCTCACTAACTCTCCTGGTCAATGTAATGGACACTAGAAAGGCAGGTTTTATGTTTAATCGGCAAAGATGGCAATTGTGCAAGGGCTCAATGGGGTCACATATAAGGAAGGTTAAAACTAGGTTAAGTACCCACTGGGGAATGGTGAAGGGTGTTGGAGGGAACATATGCTGTAGTCCCTTAAGAAAGCAAGTCACATCTGGTGACTAACAGGACAGGCTGATCTGGTAACCGCAAGGATGCCGATACGACTGAAATGTACTCATTACTGTACCCAGAGCAAAGCCTAGCTGGGACAACAAAACATCAGATAAGTGTGCAGAAAGGTGATTAACCTGTTTGGATAACTATCAAGCCACAAATGTATTCCAATGGCTGGCATATACTGTCTTGTTTGAGGGAGCCGTGGCTGCCAGAAGGACATTATAGGCTTCAGAAGGGACGTTAAAAACTGTCAACTGTTGCTGCTCAATATTCATACATGAAGGCAGAGTGTGCACAAGTTCGGGTGCAGGACCCTGCCCTGTGTCTTTGATAGAAGATCCTCCTGAAGGGGCACCCTAACCGGAGGGCAGATGCTCATGCTCAGGAGTTCTGCATGCCATACTCTCTGTGCCCAATCTAGAACCACTGAATGATGTGGGCCCAGTTGTTACTGATCTTCTTCAGAACTCTGGGCCAGAGTGGTATTGGTGGAAAGGAGGCCAGAGCTTCACTTGACACAAAAAAAGGTCTCTGAACGAGAATTGCCTTGGAACGTCCAGAGCACAGAAGTGCTGGCATTGCGCGTTCTCTACAGTGGCAAATAGATCTAACCAAGGTGCTCCCCAATCTCTAAAGCAGCCTTGACCACAGGATGGAGATGCCATTCATGATCCGCTAGGCATCCACAGCTGAGTTTATCCACTTTGGCGCTCACAGAGCCCTCTAGATCCTGCCTTGATGTTCCAGCCATGACCTGAGACGCAGGGCCTCTTGACAGAGGGTCCATGGCCCCACCCCACCCCACGCTGTTTGTTGGAATACAACATGGCGGTGGTGTTGTCTGTGAACACCTGACCTAACCCCTCCTTGACAGAAGGAAGAAAGGCTTTTAATGCCAGATGGATCACGCTCAACCAGCTAGTTGATGTGGAGCTGAGACTCTGCTAGAGGCCTGATCCAACGATCTCCACCTCTCCCCGATGGTCTCAGGTAAAAGTATATTCTGCCCCCCACTGGCCACAAGTGACTTTCTGACTAGGGCAAAAATGGTCCTAGGTTGCTTGTGTTCCAGTTTAGGGAGGACCTGGTCTGGCAATTCGGGCTGGACTGTTCCAAGGAGGAGCAGGGTCAAGACTGATTTGCATACAGCTGGTTCCAAACGAGGTGGCGTGGAGGACAAAAAGCAGTTGATTGGGAAGCGGTGAAAGTGCCTGCCAGTGTCTGAGATTCATTCAAGCATTCCATCCATCACCTTGTTGTTTTCAAAATTGATGCCCTAAGTGTGCTTGGTATGCCCAGACGGGAGTATGGGCTCACTTTGCCACTGGAAGCAAGCTATAGTTGGCTGAAAAGCCCGAATTAGGGCAAAACGGGTCCTAGGCTTGCTTGTGTTCCGGTTCAGGGAAGACCTGGCCTGGCAGTTCAGACTGGACTGTTCCCATTGAGGAGCAGGGTCAAGACTGATTTGCATATGGCTGAGTCCAAACGGAGGTGGCATGGTGCATACAAAAAAGGGTGGATTTGGATGCGGCCCCAGCGATTGCCAGTGAATGAGATTAATTCAAGCATTCCCTCCATCACCTTGTTCTTTTTGCGGTATGGTGGAATGCACAAGAAACTAAGCACTAACTCCAGCTGCAGAATGGGGTTAGAATCAGAGGACTGGGGTGGAGTCCCACCTATTCAGTGCGAACTGCGCACTCCTTTCCTGGAATGGGAGCAATAGAAGGAAGACTCAAGTCTGGACTTCTTGTGTTTAGGCTTTGCCATAAAAAATGTTCATGCCCACGTTTTAACAGGGATTATTTGTTATAGACCTCTAGGGGCTTTTACGGTGTTTCAGCAGCAGTCGCTGCTGGAGATTTTTACCAATTTGGCCGCGGTCCTTCGTAAATTAGTTATCTTGGGAGATTTCAACCTTTGGTTCAATGGATCTCTTGATTCAGGGTACTTCAATGTTCTTCACTCGTGCGAGGGTCTTGGCCTTTTCCAGCGGGTGGCAAAGGCAACCCATAAGCGAGGTCACATACTTGACTAGATCTTTGCTGAAGAGCGGTATCTTAACGTTATGGAAATTCTGCCTTTGGTCTGGTCTTGAGTGCACAAAAAAAGCAGATACCCCCGTCTATTATTGATGGGTGGGGGGGAGTCAGCAAGTGGTTTCTGAAACCACTGACACTGTGGGTTTCAGTGATATGGGAATAAGGGCTAATGATGTTCCTATTACCCCTACAGACAGCATGAATGGTAATTATTTAACTGAGTTTGTGCTTTTGACCTTGGAGGATTTTTGTAAAGTAGCACGTGGCATTTCATCAGGTTCCCCCTTAGACCCTGTTCCTCACAAAATCTGGAAGGAGTTCAAGGCAGAACTGTTTCCTACTCTACGATTAATTTGTAATCAGCCCCTCATTAGTGGGCTAGTGCCATTGCAGTGGAAACAAGCTTTAGTGACTCCTTTGCTAAAAAAGCCTTCTCTGGACCCGCAATGTCCTAGGAACTATAGACTGATTTCTCTTCTGCCCTTTCCGGCCAAAATCGTTGAAAGAGTGGTTAGTAGGGCGCTCTCCAACCAGCAGCATAAATTACTGGAGGAGGCTCAGTTTTGTTTTCGGACTGCTCATGGTACAGAGTCGGCCCTGGTGACCGTGATGGACGAACTTCGGATGTGGGCAGACAGGGGTCAGGCAGCTATTCTCACTCCGCTTAACCTGTCTGCCGCATTCGACACAGTCAATCATGGGACTCTATTGAGTAGGCTGGGGGTGGCAGGCAGTATCCCTCCCCTTATCGTTCTGATCTGATTAACATCACAAACGGTGTGCCACAGGGCTCGGCAATCAGTCCGATTTTATTTAACATATACATGAAACCCCTGATTGCAGTCATTAAAGAGCATAAGATTAACATCATAAACTATGCTGATGACACGCAGCTTATTCTCTCCTTGGAGGGAGAGCAATCAACCTCATTGGAGGAGTTCCATTGCTGCTTGCGTGATACGGCTCTGTGGCTGAAGAGTAATTCACTGCAGTTCAGTGCAGACAAGACTGAGGTGCTCTTCTGCTCGGCAGATAGGGTTTCCTCTGTGTTGCCCAGTAACTTCTGGCTTAGCGATACGTCAACCGCAGTGAGACCAGTGGAAACGGTTCGTAACCTGGGCATCATGTTTAATAACAAGTTGACTACGGAGGCTCAGGTTACTAGAACGGTGGATAGCTGCCTTGCGATTATCAGATCTTTGCAGAAATTTTTTCCTTTACTTCCCCACCAGGCACGGGCATTAGTTGCACAGAGTACAGTCTTGAGTAGATTCGACTACTGTAATGCCCTTCTGTTAGATTCTCCAAAATTTCTGTTGGATAGACTTCTTAGGATCCAGTCCACCGCAGCCAAACTTGCCTTGGGCTGGCCTAGAAGGACTTCTTCCTCTCGGGCCCTGGCAGAATTGCACTGGCTCCCGCTGGGGCAGAGAATTCAGTTTAAATCTCTTTGCCTAGTGTTTAAGGCCCTACATGGCTTGGCCCGAGCTCTCTGCAGAGGAAATTTGAGTGGTATGTTCCAGCCAAAAACCTCCGTTCCTCTTCGGCGAGACTAGTTAGGACCTCGAGGTTCAGGAAAGGCAAAGCAGGGGGCAGAACCTTTATGGTTGCCGCTGCTAGACTTTGGAATGGGCTCCCTCTGGAACTGAGACAAGTGAGCGATCTCCTTCTTTTCAGAAGAAGACTAAAAACGTGGTTGTTTCCGAAAATGTAGGGGCTGTTATTTTTCTGTGCGGTTCCCCCCCTATCCTCCTCCCCCTCTTTTTTTGTACGCTCCCCACCATGTACTCTGAGTTGCCAGTGCCAGGATGCCTGTTAGGTGACAGAGCGCTTTAGAAATTAAATAAGTAAATAAATAAACTGAAACTTCCTATTAGACTTACTTGAGAATGGGGACACGGATCAGATCTTGGAATGGGACCACGATTTGGACCGTGACCAGCCTTGTTCCTTGTGCTCTGCATAAAAACTTTACCTCCTGTTTCCTGATGATCTTCATATGCATTATAGAGCATTTGTTTCATGACTTCAAATCATTCTTGGATCTGAGCCACTAAAGCCGCTAAAGACAGATGTCATGCTGGTCTCTGACCGACATCATCTTCCTGCAGATGTGGCAAAGCTTAGAGCCTGTAGTTTTCTGGAGACACACCCCTAGCAACTGCCCCATAACCATTTTTTGGAAGTCAGTAAAACACCGACAAAAGTTCAGAAGAGGAGCTCCGTCAAAGGGCATAGAAAAAAGTCAGCGCTCAAGGGTGGTGCCCATATGTGACTCCATGTCATCACTTCCAGAGGCAGGGCAGAGCCACCACAGAATCCGATGGTACCACCTAACCACCTAGCAGTGTATAAGGGCAACTGCTAGGAAGTTTCCTGATCCATTGGCCTGTTTGAATTTAAAAAGTGAGGAATCTGTGGTTTGATGTATCCATCAGAATGTGCAACACCGCCAAGAGCCATAAACCGATATAGAACCAAGCCTGGTCGAAAACAAAACCACTCAATTAGGTCGAATTCTAAAGAAGAGAATATAAGCCCAACCCCTGAAAAAAGTACTGAACCCAAACTAGTGCAAAAAGAACAATTGATGGACAAAATACAGAACAATATCATATATTCACCCCAGTACAAATATTTGGGTCTAAATCCATGTTTTTTTTGCTCCCCTTGCCATTCCAGTTTGAACATAGTCATATGCAAACCAGTCTTGACCCTGCGCCCAAAGGAACAGTCCAACCCAAACGAGACTACATTCTGACAGTTAGAGCTACACTTCTAAATAGCTTAAAGTTCGACAAAAGAGGATGTAAACAAAAACCAGGACCCAATCCGACATAAGGGTCTGTTAGCTCAACTACGCTCAAGTCTGACAGGCTGTCAACCGAAATACGCCTGTTCCTGTCAAGTGGAAATACATCAAATTATGGCAATTGTAACACAACACACTGGCATTTCCACTCGACTCAACTCTAGCAGAAAAGCCAGTATTTTGAACTGGACTCAAGTCTACGAGAAAGGACTTTAAAAAAACTAGGCCAACTTACAGTAATCGTCTATCTTACACATGTGCATTTCAGGACTGTGACACAGCTGCTAAAGGCTTGGTGCAACCTTTGGGTGTTTCGTCAGAGCACATATGAAAAAGGTAAGAGGACTAAGCCATTTGAGACATACTTGGAAGGCGGGTCAGCAAGTCCTTTGACAAGGTGCTGCAATGCAGCCAGGATGCCTGTCTGTTTCTCCAGGGGTACAGTTCTATCCATCATGAATAGCTTGCGGTTCAGATACTCCCAGAGCACCTGTGATAAGAGAGGTAGAACGTAAGGGAAAGTTACTTATTTACTTGTTATTCTAATTCACCACACAGGTATTCTAGTTAAATTCATAAAATGTTTGAACACTTTTGATTACCTTATTAAAAATAAAAATGGACAACATCATTTGGCTCCAAAAAGCAGAATTAGACACCAGGTTACAGAAAAACACAATCAAAAGAAGAAATACATGGACTTGTTACCTCGAGTCACAAAACAATAGGTTGTAGAAGAAATAAGAAAACTCAATCACATTTCTTTTCAGTATTCAACTTGCCTGGAGTGAAAATAATGCACCAAAAAGTCGCTTAAAGAAGGTGATGGGGTGGAGGACAGGGAAGGAAAAAGGAACAGAAGGGTAAGGAGGTAGGCAAGAGCATTAGGAAATACTCTGAATCACAAAACCAGTTATCCAACAGTTGTCATAGCTGTCACATACCCCAATGATATGCACTAGTAAGAACGAGTTAAGACAGAAAAGATTTTTTTTATCAGAATCATCCACAGTTAGGGGAAACCTAAATCCCAGGTCTCTTATGCGCTGCCAATTAGACTATTCAGGTGCGACCTCGCTGCCTCAAGGTCAGTACTAGCCACATTTACCACCAAAATCCCAGCAGGGCTCAAACCAAGGATTCTCACCCCATTGGTTAACCTCTCTCCAAATGGCTTGGAGGTGCTGTTTCTTACTTTGAGTCTCATAGGATCAGGATACACCTGCACTCATGTTGAGTGCTTCTTTTAAGGAGGCGCGTCTTTAATAATACCACTGTCGGTGTCATCAAGAGTTACAATGACAGAATCTCCGTTGAGGATTGGGCGAGAGATCCCTTTATGAGCTTGGATCCTACATTCCCTCCTGACCATTAGTGCAACATGGGCCATCTGCAAACAAAAAGTCTCATCGTAACCATGAAATCCAGTTTAGTAGGGGTGGAAGTTATCCCTCCACCGAAAATTAGCAACCCTCCCTGCAGTTGCCAGAATTACAGTTCTGCCCTCCAACTATGGCACTGCTCAAGTTCTATCAGATGTCGAATCTCCAGATTCGAAGGATCTGCTGGAGTCTCCACTTTACTCAGGTTGACACCACTGCATTCAGACCAATCATTCTACCCTCCATTTTCTTCATCCTTGCCTTCATTGCAGAGCCAAAGTTCTCCACATTACAGAGCTGCAGCGTGATGCTCCCTAATGCTGCCAGCATTTTCTTTAGACCACTAAGAACTTAAGGGCTTAATCATCACTAACTCCTTTCTATTTGTGAGTCTTGGAGAGGTTAAAAGTCCACGTTGTCTCGCATGGATTGTTTATCTGCTTCGCTCAGGTGGAACACTCCTACTAACTACAGTGAATCCTGTTACCTTAGGGAGAAGCACTTCTGCACCAATTATCCATCCCTTCAACCAGGCACCACAGACAGCTGTCAGCTAAGAGGACTCTGTTATCCCATCCTCATCCTCCTCTGGCACTGCAGGGTCTTACCCGCTCCACTGGTGCAGTCGCATCTCCTTAAGGATTCGGGATATAAACAGCCTCCTGTATCATGTCTGGCAGAGACCCGAACTCCAACACCTTTGCATACATTTTAGATAGCTTTGGTGTTAGGAGGGGCACGTACACCAGGTAAAATTCTACAGGTAGGCCATCCGTACCAGGGGTCTTGCCCCACACCAGATATTTGATAGCTTCCCAAATTTCAGGTACAGAGAATAGCTGCTCCGAGCACAACCGGATCGTCCTCAGGCAGCCGCGGCAACACGGCCCTAGCAAGGAAAGCCTCAAGCCCCTCCTCTGGTGTAAGGTCAAGTGCCGCATTAAGCTGTATATAATGTTGTGTAAACACATCATGGACCGCCTCTTGGGAGTACACCATCTCCCCCCCACGCCCCCCGCGGTCCAGCTTTAAGTGTAATGGGACGCAGCCTGTTTTCTGGACAAGTCAGTTATGAGAGCAGCCTACCAGCTCAGCCCCCCTCCACATGTGCAGACAACAGATACTCATGTTTGTTTGGGACATGGAGCCATTCTAGCGTAGTCGTGTGTCTTTCCCATTCTTCGTGTACAGAATACAAGACCTGAGGGTGGTCTGGGACTTCCTTCTCTAATCACTGGATATCATCTTCTAGTCTTCTTGCAGCATTTCCACGGTCCTCACTGATTGGCTGAGGCAGTACCTCAACTCACCACCTTGCAAGCTTCCCATTCAACAATGGTGAGATGCAGTGTGAGCGTTGGTGCTGAAATATTCCACAATCGTGTCTGCTAGGGGATCCCTGAAAGTGGGTTCATTCAAAATACGTGACAGGAGCCGCCAAGTAGGAATGGGCGATATAAGCTTACCACATTGAATTCACATAATCAGTGGGTTCTGGTCTAAGAGCGTTTGTCACACATACTCTGTGTGTGTGACCAGTGCTGTGACGCTTACAGAGCACACTAATTTGTCAAGGCGGCCATCTAAGTCACAGACGAGGGAGCAAAAGGAATACTTCCTCCGCCCCATGTTGTGCATGCACCAGATATCAAGGAGGTCCTAATGGCCCAACCAAAGTTCTGTGTCTGTCAGTTGGGGAGCTACTAATCGTTAACTGTAGCCCATTAGGCCTCCCTAAGGTTATGACGTAGGGGCCTTCGGTGCCAATGTGCATCCTCCCATCCTTCAAGGGCAACACAGGTTGCACCTATAGCAAAGTCCCACTGGAAAAAGAGGAAAATCCTGTAGCATAGAGCTGTCCCCGACATTGCTGCGGCAGTCTGTTTACCTCTCATCCACTAGGAGTGTCTCTTAGAGAAGGGCTATATCTATACCACTGAGTGGCAGGTATACCAATATTTTGTATTGTTTGCTGACTGATCCTATCCTCCGAATTTTCTAGGTGAGGAATGAGTATTTCGTCACTCTCTCTGTCATGTCTGGCATAATCTCCAAGTCCTTCCCCTCTCCCCTACCAGCTGCCCGAGCCTACACTGCTTCCCCACCACCAATGAGCCAACTCGCCGCACCCTGACCTCTCTGGTATCTTCATGACAGTATGTTATAGTATTTACATGCCAAAACTGGGTACTTATAAAACCACTATCCCCAACTCCCCGACCCATGGTTGAAAAGGTAATGTCCTTTAGCAAAAACAGTAAACATAGCTCAGTTATGAAGACTAACCCTCCAGAGTCATATTAATCAATCAATACTTGTATTGCACAGCTTATCACCTGTGAGGATATCCAGGCGCTGGGCTGCGGTTCTCAGTCAAAGAGCCAGGTCTTCAGTCCCTTCCTGAAATCTGTCAACAAGGGTGATTTCGAAGGTGGAGGGAAAGGGCATTCAAGGGTTTGGTGGCGAGGTGGGAGGATTGTCTTCCAGTGCGGCAGCAGCAGATGGGCTGTGTCTGTGAGACGGAGAGGTGAGCAGAGGTTTCTGGATGGTTGGTGGAAGTTCAGAAGGTGGTTCATGTATGCCGGTCCCTGGTTGTGGAGGGCTTTGTAGGCTTGGGTCAGAAGCTTGAATTGGCATCATTTCTGGATGGGAAGCCAGTAGAGGTCTCTCAGGTGCTGGGTTATGTGGGCCCTTTTGGGCAACTGGAGGATCAGTCTGGCTGCTGTGTTCTGGATCGTCTGGAATCTTCAAGAGTTCGGTGATGGTGCCTGCATAGAGTGTGTTGGCATAGTCCAGAGAGCTGGTGATGAGGGCCTGTGTCACTCTTTTCCTGGTTGTGATGGGAAGTCATTTGAAGTCTCTGCAGAGCATGCGGAGAGTGTGGAAGCAAGCTGAGGAGATGACGCTGTCATGCCGTTTCATGGAGAGTTTGCTGTCCAGGATGATGCAGAGGTTACTTGCTTGGTCTTCAGGAGTGGAGGTATGCCCAAGTTCCACTGGCCACCAGGTGTTGTGCCAAAGGGAGGTGTGGCTGCTGAAAATCTGCACGTTGATCTTGTTTGCGTTGAGCTTCTGGCAGTTGTCTTTCATCAAGGCTGCAACATACTTTTTTTTTTTTAAACATACTTTTATTAGAGGGTTGCAATATAGTACATCGCTGGGCATAGAATCCCATCCAACTGCGTCATAATGATACAAGTCACATACAACATAATAGTAATTACACTATTCAAGGTCAAGAATTACAGCAATGTCACATTTTAGCACATGTACACCTGAAATTTACCCAGTATCATTTCTACTTTCATTTTATCTTTAAGATTACATATCCCCTCTTGTCCCTATTCATTGTGGCACAGCTTTGATAGGTTACAAATTGTGATCATGGACCACACCCGGTCTATACTGCAACACCATGTGACAGAGCGTAAAAATGAAGGTGAACAAAACATATCAACTTCCCAACCCATTCCCTCCCCCCGTATGCTCAGCAATAAGAAATTGTGCACTCGTAGATATCACTCAGATCAGCACCCTGTCCATTTGTGACGTCCATACATTTGTACACTGGTCCCTAGCAGCTTCCCCTTCGTATCTCAGAGCCCCAGCACCTCTCCCGCTCCGCACATCCCAGGTTACAACAGTTCACCCTCTAGGGGCAGTACTCTAGTATGTCCACTGCGTCAAGCTCTTCTAACAACACATTCCATTCCATGGATATAGGTGTCTTGCGCAGTCCCCTCTGCTCCTCCCTTTTCAACTCCGCCCCTTCAGCTCTGCCCCACTTCAGCAGTTCTTCATTCCAATCTTTCAATGCCAGTGGTCTGGCCGCTTTCCATTTCATTGTGATGTTACATTTGGCTAAAATGAGCGCCAGGTTATTAAATTTAGTGACCGAACCACCCTTCTTCCCCTTGAGTCCCAGCCCCAGCAAACAGTATTCCATGCTGGCATTGTTTGTTACTGGAGCTATATTTGTTAAAATCTCACATATCGATACCCAATAGTGACGTAATCGTGGACAGTTCCACAGCATATGTGTCAAATCTGCCGGATGCCGTTGGCATCGCGGGCACTCATCCGAAGCATCTGGGTACATTACCTTTAACTTGCATGGTGTCAGATAGGCTTGGTGTAGGAGCATGAGTTGTATGAATTACAATTTCGCATTTCTTGACACCTTTCTTGGATATTCCACCAAAGCACCCCATTCCTAAGGCTGCGACGTCCTTAATGCAGTTGTGAAAGCTGGTTTTCGTCATGGTGGGGTCCGCTGAGAGTGGGAGGACAAGGTGGGTATCATCAGCATAGGAAATGATTTTGATGTGGGTTCTGACAATGTCTGCTAGTATTGTCATGTAGATGTTGAAGAGGGTGGGATTGAGGGATGAAGCTTGCGGGATGCCACAGATCATGCTCTTGGGCAGTGCGGTGATGAGTGGGAGACAGATTCTTCGGGTGCGTACCAGTAAGGAAATAGCGACATAAGGGAGGTGTCAATGGAGAGTGGCTGCTGCAAAAACCACTCATGAGGTCCGTTGCCTCCTGTCCCCCTCGAGCAAATAAATACAGGATCCACTGGCCAGGAGCTACTCCACTCTGCTACAGTAAATGTCATACTGCCGACAGGTGCCTTCAACCACATGTCATGCATCCAGGCTGAGAGGGCCTCAACCAGGGTCCCCTCCTCTTAATCAGTGCCTCAGAAGACAGATCCTGCTCCTCACAGTATTTAGAGGTTGTCTGTTAGCCGGCGCATGACCTGAGGGCCAAATATAAATATTTTTCGTAAGGTGTCAGAATCCAAGCTTTCAGATGCTGAGTCAGTGCGTTGTTCTGTGCAATCATCTTGCGACCACACATGAAAGTGTGTTGCCACCTTAATCGCCTCCACCTTCCCGTACTCTATCTGTTTTCTGGTAGGCCTCGATGTTCAAGCTATTCCTCGCTGTTTCCGTCTCTGGCGCTTGGGGAGCGGAGCACCATCAGTCCCTGCTTTATAGTTATCAAGCCAATTTTTTGCTCTCTATTGTTGGACCATCATGGTTTAATGCAGGGAGATGGTCACTAATGTGTTGTCCACGTTGAAGCAGCGTACCAATCAAGCCTTGTTCAGTATGAAGTCTCTGTCTCTGTAGAATAGCAAGTGTGCCATCACTGGGCGCAGGGCTGCTCCAGTACGCTATGCGCCTGTTCCAAAGCGTTCAATTTCAATAGTCCCTGTGGGCCGATCCCCTTCACCAGCGAGGCTTCCAGGAAGGTGACCATGTCTGCTCCCTTCAATTTTCAGACAATTACACTACTCTGATGTTACTGCAGCAGCTTCTCCCCTCTGCGTCCTTCGTTCTGTGGTCCAGTGTTTCCACTCGGCAGAGCAGGTTTGCTAGTTTGTCCTGTAGGCTCTTGACAGTTAAGCAGACCTCTCCAAAAGCCTCCTCGTTATGCTTCACTTTGTCCGCCAGCTCTTGTTGATTATCACAGACGATGCCGAAGTCCAAGGATAATCTGTCAATTTTATTCTCCAAGATTTCCCAAAATGTATTCATGGCATTGAGGATCAAGTCCAATTTATCAGGGGAGCCAGTTGCTTGCAAGAGTGAACCAGCCGATGTGTCCTGGTCAAGGCGGGTGCCCCTGGGGATGGGGCCCTGTCCGGTCTCACCCTCTCCCCTGCCGCCATTCCCTTGCAACCTTTGTGTGACCCATGTTGGGTCGAATGTAGTCTTTCCCCGAAACGTGGGATGGTCAAATCTCTCCTACTGGTCCTGGCCCTGCCATGTGGGTCTCAAAGCGGTTGCAGCAGTGCCTTCTTTCTCACCCCGTAGGGGCCCAGCGTGTTCAAAGCTACACCCTGCCCTGTTCCCAATTGAGATTAGCAGTCAGTCAGGATCTTTGCATCCAACCGAGATTCCAACCAGGGATGGAGGGGAGAGCCCCCCTCCACCTGCCACCAAAGGATAAACAGGTGTCACTGGTATCTCCACTGGGTGCCCAACAGTTTGTCTGGATACTGTCACCTTCAGCCTCCCGGGCTTGCTATGGTCCTCCTCGATCTTGTCCCTCCTCACAGGGCTGCTGGATTTTTCCAGACGTCAGCACCTCACAGTCATCTTGTTGTTGGCACCTCAACCTAAGGAATGGGGCTTGTCCTTGGTGCTGCCCAAAACATCTCCAGGCTTCATTCTTGGCATCTTTGTCTGTGATAGGCCCAGGGAGCCCAGTCTATTGCCCTCATGCTCTGTTGTGGGAACTCTCACCTTGCTCTGTGCCACAGTGGCTCCTCTGACACTGCATCCTCCCTCCTACATCAATGGGAGGCCGACTGACATCTGCGGCAGTCCCCACACTCCCTGGGCACACCACCAGGCCATCAGCAACATTTGACTCCAACGATGACTGCAGCAAACTATGGAGGGCAGTGGGATCCATTTTGGATACCCCTGGCCTAGACTAGCACAATATGGAGGTTGAGGATTTTTCTACCACACAGTGGAAGTGTATTTCTTAATTACTAGAGCTGAAGGGAGAAGACCCAGACTATGAAGCAGGGGAACTGGAGATAGGACTCCTTTAGATATCCTATGATGCCTTTTGATTAGCAAGAATCTGCTTATTAGTCTTCATGAGCACTGCTATTTACTGGATGATAGAGGTGATTGGTGGTACTGCAGACTGTTGTGATAGGTGAAGCCTGCTCTTTTGTCTTTCCTTGATTTCTCCTTTAGGCAACCTGACGACAGTCAAGTGCTGAAACCTCACTGCTCTTTGTGCCTCTGTTGTGGCGGGTAGAGACAGCCCTAGCGGTACCTTTTTTTTTTTATAACTTTCTTTATGGTGTTTTATATTAACAACAGAGTTAGATTACATTTCTGACAGTGTCCAACACGTGCTCTTACATATACCAGCATGCATTGAGAGTAGAATGGGAATATATTACATTACATCAAAAGGCATAAACATATCCTTGCTATACATTCATAGGACGGCCTTCACTTCTCCAAACGGGCATCCCCTTCTCCATCTGACTCTAATAAATGTTGGGCACGATAGTCCACTGGCCCTATAGTCTCATTTGCATACCAAATAAGTTCCCCGACCCAGAAAACATGTCCCGTACTGCACATTAGCGATCAAACCTCCCCACGCTGAATCCCCGTCATCACCGTACTCTATTTGTGGGAAGTTCACGAAGGGACCATCCCCTGTGATGGGTCTTTATCAGACTCCCTTGGGTTCGCTATTAGGTAACATGTTAGTGGTGCCCAAATATCCCTGGGTCTGGATGAACTAGGCATCAATTCAGCATAGTTGGTGAGCTGTTCTTGACAATAAATCATATCATCCATCCAGGTCTTAAACTTGGGCGCCCGTCCCCTGCCCCATCAACAGGACACACGTCTCTTGGCCATGAAGCGAGCAAAGGCTACATATTTGCGATGCGTCACCTGCACATTTTTAACATACCCCAATAAGGCCATTAAAGGTGACGGTTCAATATGCGTGTTAGTCATCACATTCAAGGCTTCAAAGACTTGCCCCCAAAAGAGATTCACCCCTGGGCAGTCCCAGGCCGGATGCAGAAAGTCAGCCTGTGGAGCCTGGCACCTGTCACACCTGTCCTATGCAGGTATTTATAGTGTATTATTCGCAGCCTGCTGCTAGCTGAGACTCGCTCAGTCTGCGCGCAGCAGTATTCCCAGTGCTCATCAGTCAGTGTAAAACCTAGTTCCTTGCCCCAGTGTGCACGGGTCGGTGTAGTTAGTGCTTCACTCTGTGTGTGAACTGTGCGGAATATCAATGAAACCAGGCACTTAACGGACGTGTTCTGGAGGGTCAAGTGTAGCGGTGCCAGCATTGGGGGTTCCATTGGGAAGTCCAGTGCAGTGGCGTCACTAGGGTTGGTGTCACCCGGTGCGGGTAACTCATGGTGTCACCCCCTCACGACTTACCGCATGGACCAAGGATACCAGTAAAAACCCTGGGGCTTATTTTATTTACAAGCCCCTTGCGCCGCCGGTGCGCCACTTTTTCCCATATTAAAAGTGACGCACTGGTCGCGCAAGGGGCTTGTAAATAAGCCCCCCTGTTCCACTCACTAGTCATAGCTGCCACCAGCTAGCTGCCTGTCTCCCTTAGACTGGTGAGAGGAGACTGTACCAATACCCCAGCTGGCTTCAAAAACAACAATGAGCACGTCCAGTGAGATCCAAGATAGGAAGCGAAAGAACTATGCCAGCTGCAGTGTTCTAACAAGGCGCCATTTTATTGTTGTTTTTAAGCAATCTATGGTTTGTGCACTCATATAATTCACACACATTGTTACACTTGCCATCAGCCCTAGCTTTCCGCTCAAATCATTCTTTTAATTGTTGTTGGCCCTTGAAAAAAAACCTTCCTGTTTGGAAAAAAAAAAAGCGAAAATGATGGCTGCGCAGTGCAGAGCGAACCAGCCAGCGTAACCAGATTGGTGTCACCCCATGATGGGGTGACACCCGGTACGGTCCGCACCCCCCTAGTGACGCCACTGCTCCGGTGGGAGAGAACGGACTCCCTGTCTAAGCCTAACGTACAGGAATGCGTTGAGTGGGTTATGTTGCTTGTCCTGAAAGACACTACCTAAGTCCCTAAACCGTCCATCCTGGTACAGGTCGCCCCAAGTACCAATTCCCACCCGGTCTCTAAAGTTATGAAATACCGTCTCCTGAAGAAGGGGCATGTCCGGGTGAGACACAAGTGGCAAAAGCGGGGAGTATGCCTTGGGCTATTCAGCTGGCGTCGAATGCTCTGCCATGCTGTGATTGCACTGACTTTCCCTGGGAGCGGCAGTGGAGAGGAACTAAACTCCAGCACGACGGTCCACGGTTGAATCCTGCTTGATTGCGTGAATTTGCTTCATTGACCAGCCGTCCCTCCATCCCTACTTTGTAACACAGCCTGCAGCACCAGAGCCAAACATGTGAGCCGCCCTTACAACCAAGTTCGCACCGCGTCACGGGCACTATGCCTTCAGTCAATTACCTTGTCCAGCACAGACGTTTTTCTTGAACTGCGGTACACCTACACTCCGGCAGCCTCCGTGCCCGCTGTGCAGATGAATCCCTTCCCAGTCCCTGTCCTGAGGAGAACCTATAACACCCAAGGTTCGAAACGCATTGACATCCCCAACCTGTGGCAAGAACAAAGGGTGCAGCCAGGGTGTAAATCATAGCACTTCTGCGGGCCCTAGCTGTTAAATCCTACAAACATTCGACCACAGGTCCTGTGAGACAGGCAGGCACCTTCAGTTCACCTCAGCTCCGCCTGTTCATTGGCTTTTAGTTCTAAGGACTAATTCTCTTTCCATGCATAAATAATGCACTTTTCCTAAAGGTGTTTTGCACTTTGCAATTGATTTGGAATGTTATGCGTTGTATCTAATTCTTTTTTGGTGTGATAACATGTTCATTTTTTTGATTCTTCACCTTAATTGTTCGTATATCTGTATATTTGTATATTTTGTATATATCGTATACACAATTGCATGTTGCTGAACTAACTGTGCTGACAGTCTTCCGTTTATGTCTGTTGTTTTTGAAATCAATGAAATCTAAGTATAAATGAAAATAAATTCTTTTGGAATATAATTATTTCGGCCACGTAGCATACATTGGCTGCGTGTGTCCAGATTTTTCTTGTTAATCATCCTGACCAGCCAACTTGTTCTGTTTTTCCACTTGTTGAGATCCGGGCTGGCCGGTTGTAGGATCCAGTACCTTCACTGTTTCACAATGCTGTGATTGTAGCATTAACAGTGGTTTGCGTCTTCTCACGGGCGCCCGATACGGCATAAAGTGCACCTGCGATCGGAACTAGGTGTGCAAGCCGCTACCTGTGGCATATATTTTGGTTGGTTCACCCAAAAGTACAGGCAGTGGGCCTGTGCGCTAACATAATAAAGTTCAAAGTCCGGAATTCCAAATCCACTTTTCGAGTAGGGCCTTATCAAAACATTCCAATGCAACTTTGGTTGTTTACCGCCCCATACTAGTCGCACCAGCTCCGTCTTGAGAGCCTTAAAAAAATGTCTCCCCGGAGAATATGGTATATGTAGGAACAGATACAGCAATTGGGGGAGTATTACCATCTTAATTAGAGAAGCTCGGCCAGCCATAGAAAGTGGCAATATAATCCAGCGGGTGACAATCCCCTATGCGATTCAGCACGATTCCATAATTGAGACGCATTAACTCCTCTCTATCTCTGGTAACTCGGATGCCCAGGTAGCGCAGTTCATCATCGCACCACTCCAATGGGTAGTCCAGTGCGAACCGTTCCACCAGTTTATTTGAATCCCGGACAGTTTCCCAACAACAATAAATTCCCTAAAAAGTGTGTTCAAATTGTGTTCTGGGTCCCTGACATATAAAGTGATGTCGTCTGCATATAACAAGATCAATATCTGCCGCATGTTGCACTGCAGGCCTTTATCATTGTGGTGTTGTCTCAGCCTTGCCGCCAATGGCTCCAAGGCCAAGGCGAAGAGCAAGGAGGACAGGGGACACCCTTGGCGAGTCCCCCGGGTGATCGGGAAAGCCTGAGATGTGTGACAATTCATGAGTACCTTAGCACCAGCCGGTGATACATTAGTCGGATCCAGGATTAAAAAAGTGGCGGGAAGCCCATCCTTAACATTATTCCAAATATGTGGTCCGATTCTATGGAATCGAAAGCCTTGGTGGCGTCTAAAAAGACCGCCGCCAAGGGTAGGTCAGGGGAAGCGGTATAGTAAATAACGTTCTCAGGTTGTGGGAGGTCGCTCTTCCCGGGACGAATCCCGACTGATCCGGGAGGACCAGGTGCTCTAACAACAAGTGGAGCCTGTTGGCAACAAGCTTCGCCAAGATTTTAGCATCACAATTCTGAAGGGATAGCGGTCTATAGGACCCGCAGTGTTGGGGCAGCTTCTCCGGCTTCAAAAGGGAAATAATGAGAGCTTTTCTTATGGATGGGGGGAGGCAGCCCACTTCCAAAGACTCCTCATATACTTCACGCAGAATAGGGGCCATTAAATCTATATAAGTTTTATAAATTTCAATCGGAATGGCATCCGTACCGGACGCCTTCCCAGATTGCATTTGCATGGTGGCTTCCCTGACCTCGTCTAGCTCAAAGGGAGCACACAGAAATTTGTGTTGTATGTCGCTTAAGCACCCCAAGGTCACGTCACCCAAGTATGCCTCGAAGTCAAGGTCATCCTCTCTAGTCGTGGTATATAAATCAGTGTAGTGATGTGTGAAAGCTTGTAGGATATGTGCGGTGTCGCGCCAGATAATCCCATCTGATCCCTCCAGTTCTGCTATGTAATTGGAGTATTGCAATCTCCTAATTGTATCTGCCAACGTTTTACCAGACCTTTCACCCTCCCCTTATCTGCGAGCCACCCATTGCTTGCCCCTAAATCGTGTTTCTCTATGTGCCATATCCATGTATTCCGTAAGTGTTTCTCTGAACTTGTGCTGCGTGGCCCTATCGCCAACGCTTTGTCCAGCGCCTTAAGCTCTGCGTCTAACCTGCGCAGTGTGTTGGTGATATCTTTTAGTATTCCAGTCCCTTTAGAGATACAGATCCCCCGGAGTGTGACTTTAAATGCTTCCCAGATGGTTTACACACTCTTTACACACTCTTCACTGTGCCCTTGTTCCGTTCAACAAAGTCCGAATCTCCTCCCTTAGTTCCTCCTGAAAAACGACATCCACTAATATACGTGCGTTAAGTCTCCATGCACATACGGTAAGCATGACCGGAGTGTGGTCCGAGTACATCCTAGCTAAGTGCTGCTCCTTATGTATAGCTGTGCCTAGCCCCTTGGATATGATCCAATAATCTAGTCGCGCCAATGACGCAGCTTGTGCTGTGTAGTGTGTCCCTTCGTGTTTTAAGGGGTTTGTGTGCCTCCACGGGTCTAGTAGGTGGAAGTTGGCAAGTGTATCCTGAATAATAAGGCGCGCCTTGGTGTAGTGGTGGGGTGCAGGGTGAGATCTGTCCCTGTCGGGGTCATAGGTAACATTAAAATCCCCTTTCCAAAGAAGTTATTCGAGCCTAGCGCGTTGATTTCAACCCATAATGTAGTTAAAAATTTGGGGGCATCCATATTAGGCCCATAACAGCATGCCAGAGTTATCGAATTAGATCCCAGTCATCCCCATGCCAAGCAGTAGCGTCCCTGCGCATCACAAGAAGTTCCGGACACTTGGAAAGGTACCTGCTTCTTAACCAGTGTTGCAGTGCCTCTAGTGTAGGAAGAGTAGGAGGAGAATATTCTGTGAGTCGGCCACCTGTTCGCGAATGTATGGATTCTCTGGGGAGCGAGGTGAGTCTCTTGCAACATAGCTATATGTGTCTGGTGCCTATCTAAGTAATCCAGGACCTGTCTCTTTTTCCTTGGGTCCCCCAGCCCCCTGACATTCCACGTGATTATATTCAATTTCGCTGGGTCAGTGCTAGCCATTTGCCCATCCCTTCAATAAAGTCGGCTCATACCCCCGGAATGACCCGCCTATTGACCATATATGTGCCTTGCATGTCGTTACTCTGCACGCCATGAATCCCACCTGCGACTGTCGTGTCAACACAGTTAGCTCGAAAAAACCATCCTCAACATACTTGTGATGCAAACCTGAAATAACCAGCCTCCCACTGATGCCTCCCCCCTCCCACTGAAGCAACCCCAACTTGCCACAAAGAGTGTCCGTCCCCCCTCCCTTCCTCCCTTCTTCTTTTTTTTTTTTTTAAATTTTTGAAAACCTTTATTGTGCATGAAAAAGGGAACAAATACGGGCCTACAACCGTCAGGCCGGCCACGAAACAGTTAAGCACAAATGCAGACAATCCAGGTCCCCCAGCGGTATCAGGCAATATAGCAACAAGTAACAGCAGTTACACTAAGGTGAATCATGCCGCCAAGGAGAAGGAGCAGTGAAGGTTAATTTTAAAGTTTTGATCTAAACATAAATAGGTAAAAATTGAATCAAGGAGAACTGAGTCCATACAATCCGCTTCGCAACACATGCAGGCAGCAATAAACATGGCAGTAGTGATAAACCCCCCAGAAATATGGCGGCACAGTGCTAAACAACAGGAGCGTCAGTCCGCATTTGCATACCACCCACAGCGCCACCCACTCCTTACGAACCCCCATTACAGACCCAGAACAGAAAAAGGAGAAAATTATAAAGAGATCATAAATAGGCACCATAGAAACTAACGAAAACTAAAATATAACCCCCCACCCTACACACATGCAGAGGCTATGGCCTGCCCCCCCCCCAGCAGAGTGTCTGTCGCCCCATAAACCCGAAATGTAGCAAGAAAAGAGAAAAGGGGAAAGAAAAAGAAAGAGAAAGTAAGATCCGAGGATCGGAAGAAAAGCAGAAAAGAAAAAGCGTCACATTTGACATATAGGGAGGAAGACGAGTATACAAACAAGTCTATGACCCCCCAAAAATGAAGAAGGTGGGGAGGAGCCAACAATTATCAAGCTCTCCAGGCTCGCGAGCAATTCAATGGTTACTACCCCAAACGGAGCTTCAAAATTGGAAGACCTTGCAGCAGTTATAAGCAAGTAGTCCACTTCCAGACCCCCTTTTCGCCCAGGACCAAGATCTTAACCACGTAGACTAACAAGAGGATACTAGAACAGCAGTCGTGAAAGAAGGAAAGCATCCCCCCCCCCGGTGCGCAATTCACAACAAATAACATTCCAGGCCAGGTCATCACCAGTCAGTCGGCAAGGTAGCGTGTGAGCATCCTCAGCCCTGGCCAGAGCGCCGAAACACCTCCAAACATGTCCACCGCCATACACTCTTCATCGGCCAGACAAAGGAACAAAATGGCCTCCTCCAGCAAGGAAGGCGAAGAGGAGGAAGGTGCGAGCGCCCCCAGTCGACCCCACCAGCAGCGCGCAAATGGTGGGGCGCCCTCCCCTTCGTTAGGCGACCCACACACTGCAGGCGCGGAGAAAAAGTCACAGTGAGGGCAGGGAGGGAATCCATCGCCCGGAGAGTCTCTGAGGGGTGCAACAGTGTTAAGCCGGTGGCAACAGTATCAGGCAGTGAATCGAAGGGCGGCTTCGCAACAGTAGCCTCCCCAGAAGTGATACAGTCAACTGTGTTTCCAAGGTCTGATCGCTTCTTCACAGCCCCGCAGTGCAACACTGTCTCCTGAACAGGGTTAGTCAGCGGCAGCAAGGGGCCAGTCAAGCGAAGTTGTAGCGGACCGTCCGTAGCTCCCACTATCCGCCGTTCCAAGATGTAGGTTTGTCGCCGCCATTGCGCCCGCAAATCAAGCAAGGCAGTGAGGATATCGCCGTAGGTCGGTTCCCGTCCCATCGCTGGCTGACTCGTACAGAATGGGCGCTCCCCCCTGGTGACCACCTGGTCAGGCATAGGCAGGATCCTTCCCGTTGAGGACGAGGGATCCGCCATCTTCCCTCTACACGGGAGGGGACGGCATGGTCACCTCCGCAGCAAGCCAACGGTAAAGGCAGGGGGGCGACTACCCAGGCGGGAGTTAGAAGAGTGGGAGCCACCGACTAGCAAGCAGCACACAGGTCCGGGCCGAGGCAGAACAAATGCTGTTAAACCAACCAGCGAAGTGGACGAGTTGCGGCAGGGCGGGCACCCCAAGATGGACTCCGTGCAGTCCCCAGGCTCCCCGGGGGGAAGACAATGCGGGTCGGATTCACATGTATCGTGGCAGCAGGGCGATCCGGCCAGGAGCCTTACCAGTTCGGAAGGGGCGATGTGGCTCCTCTCCGCGATCAGGAGCGCTCTTGTCCAAACTAGTGTCCTGTGAGCGAAATCGGCTGACGGCGCCCGGCCATTTCCAGGGCGGCGATCGGCTCCAGGTCCCGGGTCGGCTGCAGGGGCCGGTAAACAGCGCGAGTTCACCGCGTAGGCGATCGGCAGAGGTCTAAAAAGAGCACCGATGGCATAAGCATTCGCGTGTCTGTGGTTAGACACGGGATAATCAGGATGCGTGGCAGGATTTCGGTGCAGGATCGGACGGCTCGCGGAGCCTGTAGCTTACACGTCCGTCCCGGTCGCCATCTTGGTTCCTCCCCCCCCACCCCCCTTCCTCCCTTCTTAAGCAACAATACCCAACTATCCCCGCCAAAGTCTGCGGTTGTCCTCATTGGGGGAATACCCATTAGGGGCTGACTTCAGGTGCCAGCACAACTACAAGTCCGTCCCAGAGCCCTACCCAGACGGTGGTATGTCTGGGCCCTCCGGGGTAGAGGGTGCCTGGCGTACAGTAATTCAGCTCAATGTGTCCTACCAGTTACACAGGATAGGTAGTTCCTGCAGCAAATTCGACTGGTACATATCCAACAACGTTCATTGTGAATCATCTTCCGCTCCCGTCGAGGAGGACTGCTGCAACGACGCCGGCCCAGAAGCTCTGTTCGTACGTTTCACTTGCTTGAGAAATTCCTCCACTTGCTGTGGCTTGGTAAAAAAACACTGTTTTCCTTGGTGGGTGACCCTGAGGCGAGCAGGATATAGCAACGCATAATCGATCTGAGCTAACCTCAATTTGTTTTTGACATCTATGAATTTGCGCCGCTCCTCCTGAACAATAGGGGTGAAGTCTGGGTATATGGAGAACTTGTTGCCATCATAATGCAGTTGTTGCTTACTCTGGGCCACCCGCAATGTCACACCCCTATAGTTTAGTAGTCTTGCAATTATAGGCCGCGGAGTATTACCAGGCGCCGGTCGTGGCCCCAGCGAGCAGTGGGCCCGTTCAACTATGAACTAATTGGATAAGGACTCCGCTCCAATCGTGGCCGGTAATAGCCGCTCCACGTATTCCTCCATCCTGCCCGTGTTAGTCGACTCAAGAATTCCCACTATACGGATATTATTGCACCTACTGCGTGCTTCAAAGTCCTCGTTTCTGGCGGCAATTTGCTTCATAAGGTTCTCCATCCGAGCGAGCTGCGTTGTACCCCTGGCTGTCGTGTCTTCAGTGTCCGATATGCACCTTTCTGCCTCTGTCAGACGGTCCTCTTGTCCCTCCAACTTATGAGCGATAGCATACATCCGCGAGGACATCCTATCTACTTTATCCACAATAGTGGCAAAGCCTTGGCGCACTTCTTGTAAGATACTATGCACATCTGACGCTTGTGTCGCCCCGCTCGCTTGCGTGTCGTCTCTTCTGTCGCCTTCTTGGTTCTCTTGCATGTTCATGGCAGTGCGCTTAGCCGCTTCAAAATTCAACTTGGGATGTCTGGTGCCAGGCGTGGCCATGGTGACTCTGGACTAAGTTGCATTCCTCTCCAGCTAGATACAACTTGTGACGGGTATTGCGTGAAGTCGTTCAATATCAGGTGCGTGAGGTGGCTGGGGGAGCAATATCACCTCCCAGAGTGCAACCAGCCAATAGGTAGTCCCAGTCTGTCAGGCCGAACTAGCGCCCCCTGCTAGGGCCTTCGCTTCTCAGCAAGCCGGCTTTGTTCAAACGGCCCCCTTTATCCACGTAGCGAAATACCGACCTCTTGATGTGCCTCCCTGTCAGTAGTGCCCTGTGCGTTCTCAGGCCCCCACTGGCGATTTTAGCATGTTTGCTCCAGGGGGGTCTAAGCCTCAGACTGAGGGTTCGTGCTACAGGCAAGGGCACAGATGGTGGGGGGGTGGCGGCCCTTCCAGGTGTGCTACACTCACAGGCAGGCTGAGTCCTGACCCTCGCTCCTTGCTTCGGAGCCTGGCCCAGCCAACGTCTTTTCCCGCTTGTTGCAGGGGGCAGAGACCTCCTACCCACCCACGCTATTGGCAGTGTTCAGCAAGAGCCCACCGGGGGGTCCAACATACGCTGCGCAAGGTCTCTCAACGCCGGTCCCCGCAATTGCCGCCGTCAATTCTGTCCCCTTCCGCAGTCCAATCAGTGATGCCGGGCCTGCTGCATGTCCCCCGGGTCTGCAGTGATCATCAGCAGTGCCCTCCAGCCGCCGGGACAGTTGCGCGCTGCCAGGTTAATCGCGGGGCCGATGTCGCACTCACTCTTTGCCCGCACTGAGACCGCCGACTGGAAGCCTATTATGGCCTCCGTAGCCGCTCAGTTATAGGCCTCAGTAGTGTTGCTCAGCAGTCTTTCCCCCCCCCGCGCCTTACAGCAAACCTGTTTGTCGCACACTGCAGCCCATCCGGATCTTCCTTCAATTCCTGTGTCTGACGGGTCTCTCTTTGCGCCTTTCCTTTTTGCTGCAATTCGGCTACACTCCTTCTTGGGCCCAGACTCCACGCCGCAGACCACGGGCTTGCGCAGATCTCAGAGCCGATGCAGCGTTCCACCGCGATGACCCCCTCACGCCTGGTGGATTCTTCGTCGGGCGCTTCTCAGGCAAACCTTTCCCAAAGCATCCAAAACTTTTGGTGGAGCTCCCACAAGTGTTCCACAGCCGTCCGCCCCATGAACTCCGACTTATTTAAGCTTTATAGTAGGATAAATGTCAGATAAAAGCACCAGGCTGCAGGAGCCTCACTGATGTGCGGCCATACTGCTTGTGCCATGCGCAGAAAAGGTCTGTGTATGAGCACAGAGGCAAAGACTGTAAGGAATTCCCTTCTGAGGACACACTGGAACCCTTGTAGGGATTTTTTAGAAGCCCTCACTCACCAACCTGGTTGGTGACATGCTTCATCATCGGGCTCACCAGGAGAAGCCGAATGCCTCCCTGGTGTGCTACAATGCCAGATTACTGCGGAGCTGGATTTTGTGACAGTGATGTGAAAAAGTGATTTAAAAATGTCTGTGACTGTACTAACCAAAAAATTTATTCACTGGTCAGTCTAGACATGGTTAAAAGATATGTGTGGAAGAACTACCATAAGTTATGATGGAAGTTTCCACTTATAGTGGGGTCGACATGTTTCTGCCCGTTTAAGTGTATGATTTACTGGGCATTCTTCAGGACCGTGTATCGTGTACCTCGGCGGTGTGGGCGCGCTAAGGCCCACCCTAACCAGAGGATGTGAAAGTTAAAATAATGCTATATGTGTAAAAATAAGTGCACGAAAACAAACCACAAGTGTGGGAATTACCTCAGTTGTGAGGAACGGGATCACGGGGTCCGGAGCAGGAGCAGCTAGGTGCCGAGCGGGTGCTAGGCGTTGCGGGCGGTGTGCCATTGTCGCCTCCACCCCCTCCCGAGACCTATGGGGCGTGGATTTTTTAAAAAACAAACTTCACAGGTTCCTGCAGAAACATGTCAACCTTTTCTGCGCATGACACTCTTTCTTTGTTTTATACATTCAACCCGGGGGACTGAGAGTGTCTCTTGCCCTCTCTCTCTATTTGTTTTCGAACATACTGCTTGTGCGCCACCTAGCGCCTAGCCCTAGTGGTACCAGCTTTGTAAAACCTCACTCTAAACAAAGGTTGTGTTTGGAGAACAGCCCCAGGAAGAACACTTGGAAGAAGAACCACCTCAAACCACTACAGTTTCAGACAGGGGAACCACATCCCCGGTTTGGAAGATGTGCTTAAAAGTGAGACCAAAATCACCCCACTCTGATCCAGTTTGAAGATCTCTTGGACCAAGGCAGGTAGTGCAACACAGAGTACCCAGAGAAGTGGTATGCATCCAGGGCTGGTGTCTGTCTGCTAGCCAGTCTCCAAGAGCTGAGGGAAATCACCTGAAAACTGGATGTTCTGCTTAACGCTGCTTGCAAGTTTCCCCTCCTGTGCTGGACAGCAATAAAAACGGGTGTGGTCATGACGAACTCAGCTCGTCATGAGCACAGGAGCACTGTACTGCATGACGAGCTGAGCTTGTCATGAGCATGGAAGGGGCTAAGTTGGGTAACAATAAACATCTGTTATTCAGAGCCAAGATACCCTTGGGTGAATGTGTGCTATACAAATACACATCTTAAGTTTATGTGTATGGCGGACCAGAGTGCCTACCCTGCAGTGCCTACAATCTTGCCTGCCTGCTGAGAGAGGGAAAAACCTGCCTTGCCGAAGAAGAGACTGTTCAGGAAAGAGTGAGGTTCAGCACTTCTCTGATGACTGTGCAACATGAACAAGTGAAATGGAAGGACACTGGTGCCTGTGGGCATCCCCAGACTCATTCTGGCTTCTGAATGGACTCACAATACCCTGATCAAGTGCCAGTCCGGGCTGTGATTGCATGACAATTGAAAGCTCTAGCAAGGTAACTGCGAACTGCTAAAGACTCAAGCGGTATGCATCTGACAAATTGGTGTAGACCCGAATGGAGCAGCAACTGCTGAGTCACTGAAGGCCAATGAATGAGAATGAAGTTTGGCCCATTGCTGGTGGACAGAATAAAGTGCATCTACTGCCTGTGGGGTGAATAAAGGGCAACCCAGCCATCCCTCACCTGCAGAAGATGTTGGGTGCAGCCACCAACTGGCGAGTTCTAGCTGTGGTGAGGATGAGAGGCAGCTGTCATATTTGCGATGGGGATGAGAGGCAGTGTCCTATTGTGGTTAAGCAGTTATACTGTGTTCTACCTGTGGTGAGATTACGAAAGGCATTATCTGGCTAGGGTGTGAATGAAGTGCACATCTGCCTACGGTAAGCAATAGATGCAGTGCCCTAGTTCTGGAAAGAGTCCTAGCTGGGCTGAAAGCAAGATGCAGTGGTCTAGCTGTTGAGGAAATGACATGCAGTACCCTACTTGGGTAGAGAGCAATATGCAGTATCGGATCTGTGATGAGAATGAGGTGAAGCTCTGACCTTGGTCCCCAAATAACCTGCTCACCTGGTTATAGTGGACGGTTGTGTATATATCATTCTCAAAGTGCAGTGATGTCTTCCAGGTGATGCGTCTGAACTCCAGGCTCACCGAGTTATCCTCCAATAAGAAGTCATGGATGTATTCCTCCCCTCGGATGGGCCTCACCACCTGACCTGTGCACACAAGATTGTCATTGGTTACCATGTCCAAAACCCGGATGTATACAACCTCTCAGGAATGACTCTGCATGTTACAAGAGCTCTGCTTGCTTAATACAATGATGATTCACCAAAGTCTGAGTGACCCTCTATTCAAAGGGCACCACAGGGAGAAATCAGCTGAATTGAGACAATATTCAAGAACAAATAGTGTGTTTGTGTGTGGGGGGTGGTAACACATGATTATTAGACACTGACAAAGCACGTGAGAGGGAATACAAGCTCATAGGCACTGAAGAGGTGACTGAGACAAAAACACAGGCTCTCTAGGAATCACTGCTGTATGTAAAGGAAGTGCCTGCTCCTTAGGAATTAACACTGTGAGAGACAGGACATTAGCTCACAAGTACTTAGTGAAAACGTAGCTCATGCTTGGACACATGTGCATCCCAGGGAAACATACCTTCTGTCTAGGCAAGAAGAACATCTGCACCATGGGGGCAAAGATATTGTTTAGGCGAGCGGACATGACTGTGAGATGCCTGTCTAAACCTAACAAAAAACCCTAAACCCTTACAACTCCAACTCATCATACCCAGGAGTAATTTTAAAAACTGACCTGTAGAGGAGAAATTCACTTTGAAAATCGATAGACAGCAGATGGTGTCACAGTCTTCCAAAAGCCATGACTACCAGGGAAAAGCACCCTAATGCATCACTCACAGCAGGCAACCTCCCTGACAAATAAAAAGTATGTGTGGGAGCAAAGGGGGATTGTCAAGGCCTGCGTTTCGAGTCTCCTCCGGTGGACTAGTCTTTGTCTGTCAGAGATATAGGTGACAGACTTTCTAGTAGCAGTGATAACGCTAGTGCAGGGCACTCTCCCAGCAACTAGTGCTATCCAGTTTGATTGATTCCCTGTTGACTGGGACTCGTGGGAAACTATGCTTAGAACCCTGCTGAAAAAGCTTAGCACAAAACGCCTGTAGCACTACGCTCCCATGTGAGGAGTGGCTGGACACAAAACTGGGATCAGCAAGCGTAGATCTGTGGAGCCCGGCCACCAGCCTGCTCTCAGCTAGTGATGGAGTTCTTTCCATGCAGCTAATATCAGGTATAATAAGGCTGTGTTAAAAAGGCAAGAGGGGCTCAGATTACTGTTTAGATGTCAGAAGCATCTCAGTGAGGATGATGGCTTATACTTTGATTGATGGAAGGGCGAGGTCTAAAATCACTCCTGCCCATCTCACCAAGGTATCTTAAGAAGCTACCTCACGGGGTCGGGGGAAGAGAACTAGAAGGGTTCACCATTTCTAGTTCAGGATAAGGATTGGTTCCACTATCAACCCCAAAGGCCTGAAACTCTGATTCCGTATTCATGGACAAGAAACGGGTAGCCTCGCTATTATCATCTATCCTGATGTCATCTATAGGGTCTGAATCAGTCCCAAACAGGGTGCGGATAGTGTCTCCATACCACCCAAAGCTAACAGCTTGTCTTGTAAGCTGCTACTCTTCTAGTAAACATTGATCTTCTCTCATCAACTTGACTGTCATGGTGACGGTTGTCCCGACAATGGAACCAGAGTGTTCCACATTAGCGCAGGCAATGGCGTCAACAGTCCCTTTACTGGCATCAGGGGAGTTTGGGTTGAGGCTCAGAAGTCATAAGTCGCACTGCTGCCAGGTGCGAAGCAAAGGAGGTGGCGCTGGAGAAAGTTGAGGCAAGAAGGGGGTGAATGTCACCACAGGAATTTCCACCAGTGACAATCCAAAGGCACCCGTACCAGTCCCATAGTGGCAATGGTGCACCAGGTGGGGGACTATAGCCTTCTTAAAAATAATGAATAAACATTGCAAGGATCTGTTGCGAGATAAGGGAAATCTGGGAAAATGTTGTAATTTATCTTATTAGCCCTTTCTTTGTGTCCTTTCCCATTTAGTGTTCCAGAGTGTTAGGTTGTTCTATGCTCTTGCCTTTCCCAATGATTCTATCTTGTGTCAGTTACGAGTTGGGTCAGCTGGGAAGAGGATTACTTCTGTTATCTGCTCTAATAAACCTCTACGCTGACTTCTACATATTTGCTGTTATCCTGCCTATTTACTTTACAACAGAAAACCAGTGTCTCTGATCATGAGGAAGAGGGGGACGGACCCGAGCCAACATCAGATCTAATGGCGTCTACACCACTGCATCGTCAGGGACTGAAATCTCCAACAGTTCTGGCTAGGAGGACAACTAAGTAGGGTTGGAGACTCTCTAGACTCTCTAGGACAGCAGTTCTTAACCCTTTGACTTCAGTGGACACCCACTAATTCAATACTAGAAACTGGGGCCCCCCACCTATAGAATTTCTATGATTTGAACCTCAAAACAATATAGAAAATAAAGAAACTAGTATACATCAAATATACAAATGACAAAATATTGTAATTCACAAATAGAAACATGCAAAAATCGAAAGTGTTATATCAATAGGAAGGTGTCCGGGTGTGTGGTAAACCCATGGGTTTTCAAATAGTACTTCTTCGAGAATTTGTAAGGTTTCCTTGTGCATTAAACTAGTATAAAGGCTTTCCACATCAAGGACTATCAGGATGTTGGTTGTTGGATCGAATTGTAAGTCTTGGAGGAGGCACAGCACCGCTTAGGTGTCCCGTAGGCACATGCTCGTACTTTGAATGATTGGGCGTAAGAAAGCGATGGCAAATTTAGATATCCACTAGGGACACCTGACTTATTGAAACCATGCCCCTAGTGAGTGAGGGGACTCAAGAAAGGACATTTTTCCTTCTTTGTTAGATTTTTCACCTATAACTGAGCGATATTCTCCTGGTAGGTTGTTTATCCGAGATTTTGGATTTTGTAGGTCTATAGTTAGAATAGGAGGGTGGACCTAGCTTTTCCCTCTACCTTCCCCCCGTTTTTGAACTACATACTTCCTTAATCAGCTAATATTATTTCATTTTGTAAACAGTCACAGACTTCCCGAGAAGACATGGCAGACCGACCATACGTTAAGAGTCACTGCTTCAAAGGCATTGGAGGAATTACTGTTCCTCTTTTTCTTTTTTTTTTCCAACAACATATTTTTTCTCCATATATATATATATTATACATGAGTCAAAAACACATTTTTATGAGAAATTCACAATCCGCCCGACAAGAACTCCCTTCCCAACTAAAATACCTCACTTTGGAATCTGCCTAGGGTTGTACTTTACTACCCCTTACATTAAGCATGAGTAGCATATAATATCTAACATAGGTTCTCTCTAGTGTTTAAGAATTGGAAGGCTCACAGAGATCTAGGGCACCCATACTCCAGCCCCCTGTCTGTATCGTAATTCAACAAAGCTTATCCTTAGCTCTCAAACTTATGATGAAGACTACTGCAAATTCCTATAAAATGTGGTTGAAAACCTGTGATGGCTCATATCATTATGGCAGAGGTAAAACGGTACACTGTGGTAAATCAACATGCATACTAGTGTCTTATCAAGTGTAATCTTACACTCTTCAACCACATTTTATAGGAATTTGCATGTATTCTCACGGGAGAACACCGTCTATTGTTTTACCCAGGCACATCACATTTTGATTCATTGGTCACAAGAGTATACTTACTAGGAACCTCAGCAAGCCAACATCATTGAAGTAATCTAAATCACACAGTCATATTCGATTTCACCTCATAGTTAATTGCATGGATGCTTTTGAAAATGAGACATTTGTTATGGATTCATACTGAGGACACTTTCTTTTATGTTTGTAGAATCTTGCCCCTGATGAGCCCCTGATGAAGGGCACAAGCGAGAAATGCATTGGGCATATTTATGTGAAGAAAGATTGTTACATTTGAAAACAGCATAAGTTGGATACTTCAAACTGAAATGAAAAGGTGGAATTTGCTATGTCATTATCAAGGACTGGACCGAACTTATGCTACCTCTACTGAGTGGGTTGATTAAAAGAGATTTATTATGGTTGCCACTAACTACCTTTCTTTCCAGAGTATCAAACTGACTCTGCTTGTTGCATACTTTTGTTTTCACCATGTTCCTAATCTTGTTTTAAAATTGACTTGTTTGCATTACTTGTAGGACTCCTATTTTTCTTCTCCTCTATGTCCTTCTCCTCTCTTCTTCTCCTTTCTTCTTCTCTCTTTCCTCCCTTTCTCTTTTCCGTAAACCCTTTTAAAATTGCATTTACTCTTAGTACAGTTTTTACCTATGGGGATATAGTTTTGATATTGCTTTAATATCATGTTTTTGTTTTACTCATATCCTCTCGCTACATGACTTTTTACTGATGTTTTACATTGTTTATTATCTCAATAAAGCATTCTAAACAAAAACTGAAATGAAAAGAAAATAAAGAAAAAATATGGTTTGGAATAACACTAATTACTTTTTTGAATATTTGCAGATTGGGGACGTTCCCTACAAGTTGGGGATATCGCATTCAGTTCATTCTCACATATCTCACACTTAGGAGGATTAACCAATCAGCACCAACAAACATAATACGTGATTAACTAAACCACGTGTGAGTGTGTAAGTCTTATCAATAAGTAGCTGGAAGTAACTCATACGGTCAAGTTCCTGGTAGTTGTATTCCTGTTTACATGGGGCAAAATCTATAATGGTATTTCCCAGGAAAAGATCTCGTAACAAATTTGAAACCACACTCATACCAGTGGACAAGAGCACCTGGTATGATCCCTGGGGTGAAATCTACATTATCCTGTAGCAGGGTAAAAGGGGAGGGGAAGGTTGTCATGTAGTGGTCCCTTGTAAAAGAGTCCCAAATATCCATGGTTTGCTTCAGTATATTGGAAACATAGCAAACTTGGGGTATGGCATATCTGGGAGACTAAGGGATGGTCCTCTGGCACAACCCATTACAGCCATGTCCATATGGATCCAATGGTTTTCATTTTCACATACGGACCACTCAAACAAGACTCCAATCTGGGTCGCCTGGTAGTATTTTTTACTATCTAGGAGGCCCAGACCCCCTGAACGCCTGGAGGCCTGTAATATTTTCCTGGAGACTCGAGCTCTCCCTCCTACTCAGTTAGAGAAGTCTATCACTTGCTTGAGTGCTTTCAAGTAGCTTTCTGGAAATTTGTCTTGGAGCGCTTGAAAAATCTATTAAAGCTTAGGCAAAATGTTCTGCTTTATCACTGCCACTCTACCCAACCAGGGTATATACAAAGGTTGCCACTTGTGGAGGTCAGATTTGATTAACTGTTTAGGTCAAGGGTAATTTATCGCATAAAGTATGCTGTGTTTTGGCTTAATGTAGAACTTCCGGGGATTTTAGTTTGCTGTTGGGGGCATAGCTGCTTTTGATATCCGTGGTTAGACCCATACTGAGAATATGTAACTTATCGAGGTTCACCTTGAAGGGCAACACCTCTTCGTAGGATTCCAAAAGCTGCATAATATGGGAGATGGAGATTATTCCGTCTATTATTGTGACGAGAATTTAATCTGCTAACAAGTATATTGAAGGCTGGTCCCCCCCCCCACAAAGGGCATCCCTCTAATGTCTGCATATTGTCGGATGGCTAGCACCAGGGGTACTACGGCCAGCACAAATAGAAGAGAGAGGGGCCAACCCTGTCATGCCCCCCTTAACAGATAGGTCTCCTCCGATTGTTCCCGACTGACCAGGACCCGCACCACAGGGGATTTGTAACTAGCCAACACCTAAGTCTGTACTGGGTTCGTCTAAGATCCTTTCCAAACCTCGAGCAAGGAAAGGTCAGATTACCATAACTAAGGCCTTTTCGGCATCTAGCTCTCTGCTGTCTCATACATGGAATTGTCCTTTTTCTACGTATTGTAAGACTCGTCTAATGTTGTCCGCGGCTTGTCTACGTGGGATAAAGCCTGCTTGATTGAGGTCTATGAGATACAGCAAGTGTGGTTGGAGTCTGTTGGCCAACCGTTTTGTGAAGATGTTTGCATCCAAGTTAAGGAGCGTGATAGGTCTATATAGGCATTGCATATATGAAGAGATTTCCCCTGCTTGTGTGAAAGGGTAATGTTGGCTGAAACCATTGTGTCTGAATGAGTTAAGCAATAACACCAGGTGAGGGACTTAAAATATTTATAGAAACAGTTGGTGAGGCCTTTCGCCCCCCGGTCTTTGTCTGGGCGCAAATCCTGGATAGTTTGGGGGACTTCCTGGTCGGTAATCAGTTCTTCCACTTTGTCACTGTGGCTTTGGAGATTTTAGGTATGTGGGCCTTGGCCAGAATGGGAGCTATCTTATCAGAGGGAAATGAGTCTCTCGGACACAAAGTCGCATAAAACTCATGGAAGGCCCTCACTTTCTCTTCTTGACTATCAAGAAGAGCTCCCCCCCTGGTGGGAGCAGGTCAGGAATTCTATGGGAAGCTGTCTGGGTTCTCAGTCTCCTTGCCAACAGGGATCCAGTCTTGATTGCCTGCATATAAAGCATGGGTGCACACAAACATTTTCCCCTGGTCCACAAAGTTTGGTCTTTGGTGTGACTGAGGGCCGTAGGGGGTAGGGGGAGCGAAGCAAGTTATGTCTAGGCGCTTAACTCAATTGCACAATATGAAATCAGAAAACTTGGGATGAATCTAGGTTTCTCCACTTGACCAAATTGTGTGACTCTTGGCAATTATTTTATTTCAATTTCTTTCCTTTTTCTTCACAATCACATATAATAGGACCTCAAAATACATGACTTTAGGATACGTGCTGTACAACACAATCTCATGTGCTTGGATGTAATCACTAATGGCATTGTTGTAAGGAGGAGGACGTGGGGGGGTTAGGAAGCCTGAACGTTTCTAAATTCATGTTTGAAAATCATCACAATTTTTTTTTATTCTGAAACCACTGCTATAATTTGATTTACTAGGGTTAAATGGTTCTACAGGTCAATGAAATACATGTTTTGAATTTTGAAAACACTATCGTATTTTTACACGTTTACTCTCTTTAAAAATTGAGGTGTTCCTAGAGTTAAGGGCCTAGTTACTTCCTTTCCCTGAGTACAATAACCTTTAAATAAGTGCTTGCTGTATTTTTTTTTTAAATGTTAGTTCGGTAAACAGCAGTCCAGTACTGCTACTGTCCAGGGGGCCGCATGTATAGGTCAGGGGGGCCGCATGTATAGGTCAGGGGGGTCGCATGCGGCCCCTGGGCCATACTTTGAGTATTAATGATATAAAGCTTTTGGCATAGGCACTAAAGTGCCTCTATGAGTTTTCTGTGATTAAAAAGTCTCTTAAGAGCCATCTCCTCCTGTAAGTCCCTCAGGGGGCCCATCTGTCTATGGTTCTGCACTGCTCCTTTGTGGTCTACTTGCAAGGACACCCTATATGTCTTGCTGGTTTGGAGGAGTTTAGCCTGCTCTTCTATACAGTGTAATTGAATCATTGCCTTGACAGCATTCCAAACAACATTGGACTCTGGGCCCCATTAGGATGGATCACCCCCGCCAGACCGGCGGTAGCCACCGCCGGCCTGGCAGGGGCGATCCGCCCGCCATTCGTGCCGGAATGACCCCCTGCCATATTATTATGGCTGGGGGGTCCACGGCGGACGGAAAGACCGGCTGCCGCTTTTCCGCCCCGCTCACCTTGCGACCGGGCGGAAAAGGGTTGTATATGGTGGCGGTGTCTATCAGACACCGCCAGCCATATTAGAATGGGCATTTTCCAATGCCTTTCCATGGCGGCATTGCCGCCACAGAAAGGCAGGCTTTGGGGGTCCGTTGCTGGCACCCAGGGACTCAGGGAAGTATGGGGGGTGCACATGGTCTGCGCAACATGGCAGGCACCGCGCGGTGCCTGTCAAGTTGTGCATGGAAGTGCACAGCATGCCTTCCTGACATTGTGGCGGGCGGTGCTGAGTGCACCGCCCGCCACAATATCAGGAATGCTGGATGCGCCCGCCACGGTGGGGGGCGCATCCTAATTGCAGGCACGGGACCCCACCTTTATAGCGGGCGGTCACTATATACGATGGGATGGCGGGAGGACAAAGTCCGCCCATCATCCTAATGAGCCCCTCTGTCTCTCCTGTATTATTATTCTCAAAGTACTGTTCTTTCCGCCTATGAAGTTCTACTCAAACAAGGTCGTCCCTAAGCAAGGATTTGTCATATCTCCACAGGGGTCATCTGTTAGGGATTTTATGGCACTTACTCTTCCACCCCACCATGGACTGGTCTTAAACCACTGAGGACCTGTGGGGGTGACAGACACTTTTAGTGCTAGGATATAAGGGGTTCCCCAAAGGAGATCAATATGCAAGTAGGATCTATAAACATGTGAGAAACATGTGAAGAGATGGTTGTTTGGGTGTTTGTGGCACAACAAATATTAGACCTAGGTCTCTCATACCTAGAAGCAAGGCTTGGATCATCACTCCCTGTAAGTACCTGTCAGGCGGGTGTCTATTTAGTGATCCATCAGGTACAAGGTTGAAATCAACAACCCACAATAAGCTAGTGGGGTCTTATTCTCCTAGCTTTAACATAAGACATGGGAGGTGCTGGTCTTGGTCTTGATTGGGGCATTAAATGTATTGTATGGAAGATTCTGGTATAGCCCTTCAAGATAAATGTAGCACCCCACCTCCTTATTAGCAATCACCTTTACCACTTCAAAAGGGGCATTTTTATGTCTGCCAATCATGACTCCTCCCCTCTTTTCATAGTGTTGGTAGCAGCAAAGAATTGATTATAGTACAATCTAGGCTTTATTAGATATGTTTCTGCTCTCCTAAGGTGCGTTTCTTGCAGGCAAAATATGGTGCTGAGACAGAATATCGAGTTGGAAATGTCGACTTACACAAATGTCGAGCAAAAATATTGTGATTCAAAAATATCGACAACAAGAATATCTTGGTCAAGAATATCGAATTTAAGGTATGAAATATCGTTAAAAATTTTTTAGAAGTCAATATTGTTTGCACAAATATAGATGTTTAAAATATCAATTTAATTAGTGGTATGTATTTTAGTTTATATTTTAAATGTGATGTATGTTTTATGTATAAGCATTGTTTATGCTTTTTAATGTATGTGTTACATTTTTAGTAGTTATGAATTTTATTTTAATTATATGTTGTATTTTTTTTAGTTCTGTAGTGGGTTGTGGGTTTAGGGGATTAGGATGGGAAGTAATTTAATTATAATAAATTATTGATTATTTATTTATTTAATGTAGATTTTATAACATTAATTGTGGGAAGTAATTTATTTGTAATGAATTACTAATGGTTAATAATATTAATTAATTATTGGTAATGAATTACGGTAATTGTGTAATATGGTTTAGGTGTGGGTTGTGGGGTATATAAGGGTAAAGGGTGGGAAGTAATTTATTTTTGATTAATAATTCGTTGTTAATTTATATTAATTATTTTATTGAAAATGAATTATGGAAATTGTGTAATTAATTTTAGGTGCAGGTTGTGGGGTTTATAGGGGTAAAGGGTGAAAATTAATGTTTGTTTAAATAATTAAAAATTAGTTGATCATTAATATTAATTAATTATTGTATATTTAATTAGTGTATTTGTTTATATTTTTGTGTGGGGGTTTTATTGTTATAGGGGTACAGTGTGGGGAGTAAATACATTTTACCTATTTTATATTTAGTTAAATACTATTAGTTTTTTAACAAAAAATAAGTTTTAATTGTGTAATTATTTTTTTTTACAGTATAATTTTAGCTGTGGGTTGTGGGAATTATAGGGGTAAAGTGAGGGAAGTTAAACAATTAATATGAGTTTTAATTAGTTCTTTAATTCATAATATTTCTTTAATTGACATTTAATTTTGGTAGTTGATGAAGTACATTTTTTTATTTAGATGTGGGTTGTGAATTGTGTGGTGTTATAGGGTAGGAAATAAAAAAAACGTTTATGTAATAATTCATATTTCTGTTTCTAAATAATTTTTAGTTAAAAATATTTATTAGTTAGGAATCATTTTTTTTTATATAATATTTGTAGGTATTCGTTATATTTATTTAACATTATAATATGATTTTCTTACTTTTTAATATTAAATATATTTGTATTTGAATTTTTAACATATTAATATTTTTTTATTTGTTTAGTTTTTTTAAATATTTTTATTATTGTTAAAATTGTGTTTGTTTTTAATTTTTAACTAACTTTCTCTACTGTTACACTCTCTGGAGTGGGAATAGTAATTGTTTTACCCCTCCACTACCCAACACTTTCCTTACTGTTACACTCACTGGAGTTGGCATAGTAATGTTTACCCCTTTGCTATCCAACACTTTCCCTACTGTTACACTTACTGGAGTGGGAATGTCTACCCCTCCGCTATCCAACACTTTCTCTACTGCTGCACTCACTGGAGTGGGGAATAGCAATTTTTACCCATCCAACACTGTCACTACTGTTGCACTCACTGTTGTGTGAAATTTAAGTTTGAGGATTTTTAAATCGTTTAATGTTTTAATTTATAATAGAATGTTTTTTAAATTAGATTTTATGTTATTGCACAAACACACACACATATATATATTTGAACAAGCCTGCGGGTCAGGCGAAACGCGTCCGAGGGTTGACAAATAAATCCATTTGTCTGGTACATAGTCTCGCCAACGTGTGGTTTTTCTACTCGTTAACGTGGTGATTTTAAGAGACCCGGCATCGGAGGTCTTTGATTCAGGCGAGACACCCGTTGGTCTGGAGGCGGTGACGATTTTCTGAGGCAAGGAGGAGAGAAGATATATATATATATATATATATATATATATATATGCTGAAGGACTAAGAAAGATACTTTATCGGAACTGGCATATACTCAAGGCTGATGTGGTGGTTGGTAAGGAGTTACCAGAACAACCACAGATAACCTTTAGACGCAGCAGATCACTGAAAGATCATCTGGTGACGAGTCATTATCAACCAGTTCCTTTTGTCCCTAGGCTGAATGCCATGACAGGATTCTTTCCCCGCTCTAAATGCAAGGCATGCAAGAACAGCACAAAGGTTCAAACATTTCAGTTGCCAGGCAGAAAGGTCATGAAGAAGATAAATAATTTTCTAACTTGTACCACACCTTTCTGCGTTTATTGTCTAGTATGCCCCTGCATGAAAATCTATGTTGGCAGTACTAAACATCCTGCCAAAAAGAGAATTTTAGAGCATGCCCCAGCTATTGAGAATAAAGATCCCACCTATCCGGTGGCGAGACACTTTTCTGAAATTCACACCAGTGACCGCTCACTGCTGAAATTCTAATGCATTGACCATGTCCCAGCGAGTGAACGGGGTGGAGATAGGCTGCAAAAACTGCGCAGACTTGAATCGAGGTATATTATTGATTTGCACACCATCATTCCCTTTGGTCTCAATTCTGAAGAGCAATTATCAATACACCTGGGATAACAAGATCATGATTCCTAAGATCCATTGGGTTGTGCTTTTCCTGTTTGTAGTAACAAATGTTTCCTGTATTGAGTGGATATTCAGGATGGTCATTGACTGAGATTTATGAATGTGTCATGTATTATTTCTACATTGAAATAATTTTTTCATTTATATGCATTAATTAGACACACCATCGGTAAAGCGATATTAGCCCATCCAGGGCTTATCATGTATCCTTCTATAATTCCTGGAGTGGTGCAAAGCCCATACAGGGATCAATTTTGTTGTTTACTGCATAATCCTTATGCACAGGACTTTAAACGGTCAATCTGGCCTTAGAGCTAACAATTTATTTATTTTCGAAATGAAATAATTTTATAATGGTTACATAACAATGGAAACGGATTGTATATAAATATGCAGTGATAGGTTTGCTTTTTTAACTGCATATGAAGCCACTCTAATATGGCCGCCAAAGTAACATTGATGAATTTGCCCGTCTTTTGTGTTTACGAATTCACAAGAAAAAAATGTGATTATTTTTTGAATGCTTTAAATGGCGGCAGCCTCTGTAATCAGGTTGACACAGGGGAAAAAGGCATGGTCGCCGAAACGCGTCCTGTTTGTGCGATAATAAATGTAACTTTTCTTAACCGACCACGCAAGTGCGGCCGCTTCCTTCCTTGGTGGGGGGGGGGGGGGGGGCTTTTTGGACCATATATATATATATATATATATATATATATATATATATATATATATATATATATATATATATATATATATATTTGTACTTTTTTATAGTTTTAAAATTATAAAATAAATTAAAATTAATAGTTTATTTTTTTAAAGTAAATATATATGAATTATTACGTGTGTGTTTAACTTTTTTAAATTAAGTTTATTATATTTTTTTAAATTTATATTACATCTACCTTATTATATTTATATTAATTTTATTGTTTAACATATTTAATATTTATTATATATATATATGTATATGTATATATCAAATTCGATATTTTGTACACCTATATTTTTTACATCAATATTTTTGTACTTACCTGTTTGAGTATAGGAAGTCGATATTTTTGCATTCTATATTTGTGCATCAATTTTTTTTACTTCTATATTTTTAACATCAATATTTTGTCAGTGAACCGCAAAATATATCTGGTGATACTTCTCTTAACTCCCTCCTGATCTTGTTTTGTTTAACCGGGAAGTTAATCCTGTAACATTCCAAGTAAGAAGTTTAACCATAATTTAAGATTCAAAGGATTAGATGTAAAGCTGCCGATGGAGCAGGTATCGTCCTCCTGGCAGCACATTTAAGGTGAAACAGGTTGGTAAAGACATTGTGTAAGGTGACCATACCATCAACTAAGTACTCATTTATAGTGCCCAACCTGAAACTCGACCCCACCTCCAAAGGAGCTGAACGTATTAACATCCCTTGTGGAGAAGGGATTAGATATATCCCCAACGCGGTGATGAGTAGAGTAATGGTCTCTTTCCCCCCACCCACCACCCCCACATGCCCCTCAAGAGGCCTTCTGCTGCTCTGCTAAGGGCTATCTGGTCTTACAGTGAAAGTGTTGAGAGATTTGTTACTGTACAGTTTGGTAAGACTAGCCTTGTTCTGACATTACACTGTTCCTACCCCTCCCAACTACCAGTAGCATATAAACAGCATCAAACAGTTTCTGAAAACCTCTCTATGTCAACCCAAACCAGGCAAAGCAGTGTGACATAGGCTGGAGGCAAAAGCTGTCATCTGGAATGGGCTTGACCTCATTACATGAAAGATTGGAGTTTGTCATTAGTCTTGATGTTTTTGGTCTCTCCCAATTATCCTTGGGCTTCCATAATTGGCCAGTCTTCTCTTTTGTCAGTGCATGTGGATGTTCCTGCACTGTCCCCAGGATTTCCTGGGCTTCCTCCGGAGTGCGTATCATGTAGGGTTTGAAGTCGATCTGAAACCACAGAGCAAAGGGGTAGGCTCACCAGTAACATATCTGTCGTCTGCATAAGTCAGCTGTTACCAGGTCCAGTGAATGCTTCTTGTTTAGAGTGGTCTGGGAGATGTCTTGGAAGATATAAATCTGCTGATCCAGGTAAGTGAGTTGGTCAAGTTTTCAAGCATCCCTCATGATGTGATCATTTAGTGGGTAGGTGTCACGCTTAGCTATGATGTCTCTCTGTCTAGCCCACAGCCTAGCCCACATAAAAGGCCTTGATTGTCCAACTTTGTGTGCCCTTATGACAGGGATCTCTATGTTTTGCTTTCCTTGAGGACAAAGTGAAACAGGAACATGCAAAAGTGGATATTTAAAAAGAGAGCGGATGGAAAGGACATTTTTTTGTGGTTCGGCACAAATCTTACCCAAAGAGAGAATCTGTAAACAGTTCTAATGTGATGTTTTTCCCAAATTCATCACAAAGCCAAATCAACTCGCAGTAACAATGTCATCAGGCTCAGGGACCTTGGACGCAGGGTAGGACATCAAATGCACTCCTGCCATGCCCAACTGGTCAAGGGGCCATAGCTCTTAGGTTACCCTAAGGGACTCTTAGAACAGACCAAATCGGTCATGGGACATTAATAACATTATTTTTTATACTTTAATTTCCTTTCATTTAATCTAAGGTAAACTAAACACACTCTGTGTGATATGAGGTATTTTCTGTTTTACACAAAACGGAACACAATAGATTAGGGTTGGTTCTGGTCCTGAAGAAATGCTTATGACCCTTTGAGACAAAAAGAGACATAAAACATGTTGACTGCACCGTAAAACCAAAGACTCATTACTATGCCCGCTTGGTTCAGTCCCATTTTTAGTCTTGGCACAGACACTCGCTAGGAATAAATACTGTCAAGGGAAGGCCCAAAGCCAATTTTAACCATACCGTTGCCCAGTCTACCTCCCCCTATTATATAAACTCAAACAGGGCAGTGACCTGAACTGTGGAAAATACCAGGCCAAGAGGAGAAAAGATCTTTGCAAAATTGCCTCATTTCATGGGAGCCCGCAGGGTATTACAGCGCCTCCGCACTGAGGAGCTAGCCCGATGATGAAGCTAGGTCTAATCTTTCAACCAGCTTCTTCAAAAAAGAGGTCAAGATGATCCTATTAAACCGACTCCGTACACGATGACTACGATGCTGTTAAACTGCCGAGCATCAAGTATCTCTGTTCTGGCTTCTTCAAACACCTGGAGAGCAAATTATGAAAGCGTAATCTTTATGCTTAACTGTATCAGCAGACAATTATCTGATGGTCTTTTGTTATGGGACAATGTCTACATATATGTATCTATATATTTGTATATTCCCATTTCTGTTATCAGTTATTCTTTTAGTTACTTGGAGCATGTAACA
The DNA here is from genome assembly GCF_964263255.1 of Lissotriton vulgaris. Taxonomy (NCBI): domain Eukaryota; kingdom Metazoa; phylum Chordata; class Amphibia; order Caudata; family Salamandridae; genus Lissotriton; species Lissotriton vulgaris. The sequence continues at coordinate 607,849,968 of NC_141695.1, forward strand.
GGTTTTGTATAGCTTTGTACAGTGCTCTGCTACCTGAGGTTCTTGTTCATGCTTTATAAAGCTCTTAAAATAAAAATAAAAAATACAATTAAGTATCATGCCACTTAGATGGATGAGGCCTTTTGCATCCTTTACAAAGGACTCAGCTTGATTAATGGATGACATTTTATTCACAAGTTGATTCAGCTGATGGTGAATTAGTGGAACAGCACACTAGAACTATTTATAGATACAAAACTGGACCACTTCGCCACCCTCCTGCTTCTTTTTTACATTCTGGATACAAATGTTGCCTCGCCTAGATCTATCTTCCAGGTAAGTGCTCTACTCCCATAGCAGTTTGACTTTACTTTTCAGATTGGTGCCAGATTTGGTAGTTTTTTTTAGATCTAGGCTCATAGCTATGGTGTTGTCCTCATTGGTGGCCATATCAAAAACTAAACAGGGAGAGTAGGGTCAAAGGGAAAAGTTTAAAGACCTACTCCTGGTTCATTTCCCCAGTAACAACATATGAACAACAGACTGAAACCTAGGAGGTCTATAAGCCAAGCCACTTGCTGGCCAAGAACTGGCAAAACAACTATGTCAGTTGGTGCTGCAGTCACCATATAACAGCATCAAGGTAATAGAGAGAGAAAGAGAGACACATGTGTGAAAAAAGAAAGAGCCAGATTCGTGATATCTAAGACTCAATTGGAAAGTCTGGTCAAACCAAATCCAGCACACATAGTTTGTGGATAACCATCAAACAAACCAGGTGATCGGTCCTATAATTTGGCCGTCCACACTGTGACCAGGCGGGTCCTTCGATCATCTGGACCTCATGCCACACAGTCGTAGTAAGTACTGGATACGGTCTACAGTAAGAATGAACCTCCAATTGTTGGTCTGGTTGTGATAGTTAGTGAAAAGTAATGAAAAAACAGTGCAACATACAAAAAATGTGGTGAAGCTTAAAATAGGGTGATATGTCTAAACAAACACTTTAATAGGAACCAGGCACATCCCCTAATTAAAACATAGGAACAGCACAAACGACAGTGCGGAACAAATAGCTGTCGCTATTAGGGCCAACATGTTTCTGCCTACCGGGCAACTCGTCCCTTGGCATTCATCAGGGCCACTACTCTAAGAAAGTTGCTACTGTTATGTGTAAGTGAAAAAAAAAAGATAGAAAGATATACGTAGGAACGATACAACCTGTACCTACAGTTATATACACATCCTCCTAGTCAGTGGACGTTCAACGTGATCCAGCATGACAGGGGACTGGACCTCACCTCACCTGGACCGTGCTCAGGTATATGAGGCCCCGCACTCTCCGTCGGTGCCACCAAACTCGCCTGAGGCTTGGGGGAGGCCACCCAATCACCATAGGTTTGAATTTCCTTCCTGACATCTGACAAGTCTGATGCCAAATCTGCTTTCAGCGCTTGCATCTGGGTAGTCACCATGTTCGAGATTTTATCGTGGAGGTCACACAGGCAGGCCTGCCAGTCTTCCTGCCTGATTGCATGCCCACTCTCATTCTTTTTGGAGACCATCGTCGATGTCGGCAATGGCAGTCCCAGAGACCCCACCAACTGCAACGTTCCTGGATATGTGCCCCTCCCACAATTTGCAAAGTTTCCTTTGGCATTCAGGCTTTTTTTAATGGGCAAAAACATGTCCACCCCAGCTTTTCTGTCCCAAAATTAAGCTGTGACAGCACGGGGATGGCACTCAAGGTGATCACCCGTTATGACAAGGGAACCAGGCACCAATGTCCTGGGACTGGTTCACTTGTGAAGCAGCATTGGTGAGGCAATCTCCTCGGGGACTGGGGGTTGAAGAATCAGTACTCATAGCAGAGTAAGGTCATAGAAATGGATCCTGGGCATCTCTTACACAGATCTCTAGGCTGGAATCCAGGATGACTGTTAATGCCCCTCTGACTTAGGTTCTTTGCCACCGGGACACACTGGTTACCGGGTCTGTGGGGGCAGTACTCCTGAGGCGCATGAGGATCCTGCCATCAAATTAGGTAAGGGCCAACCAAGGTCACATTGTGATTTCGGAGGTAGAAAGGGTGACCAGGGACGGGAGCTTATCGGTCGGACGCCATGTTAATCTGACCACTGACCAAGCAGCCCAGCCATTTTTTCTTATGCTTACATCGCTTTTCTTGAGACAACTTTGAGGATGGTTACAGTGATGATTTTGAATGAAGCCAGGACTTGCATATGGTATGGTGTTCATCTCGGGTCCTGGTGAGAAAGAGTTAAACCTCCGTCTCTTTTATTACCTGGGGGTGCATTGCTGAAACATAACTCTCACAACTTTTTGTCATGATCTGACCCACTGGCGGCTGGCACGGGTCAGGGACGGAGAGGGCAGTAAAAAGAAATAAAAATAAACGTACCTCCTTGCCGCCATGTCTCTTCTCATCATCCCTCTTCGTTGTCGTTCTGCTCCGGCCTGAAGCAGGAAACACCCAGGCTCCCCTGAGACAATCACAATGCTGCAGTACAGCGATGTGATTGGTCTTAGCGCCTTGGTTTGGCCCTCAGCCAGAGACTGTGAGCCTGGGCATGTTCTCCACCCAGGCTGCAATGCAGCCTGCGTGAAGAACATGTAAAGTGCGCAAGATGGTTTGGCCAGCCAAACTATTATGGGAACTGATAACAGTGCATAGCACTCCCCGTGGGTGCCTGTTGTCCCTCTGGCCCCAACCCAAAGACTCCAAGATAAAAAAAAAACGATAATAAACCAAGGTTTAGTATAGTTTTAAAAAAAAGTTGTTTTATGCTGATGGAAGTGGGGCGATGCTCCTCCGCCATAGTGGAGGAACCACGGCTGATCTGACCCCAGGTACCAAAAGCAAATGTTTTGAGTAACTGTAGAGCAACTTATGGATCAGCATTGAAGGTACAATAAAAAGGGAACTGAAATCAGGACACAGGGATGTGTGTTTTATGGCTCTGGTGCCCTCAACAGGCATGAAAGAGCTATTGAAAAGGTTTCCGGATTCCGTCTAGTATCTGGGATATTCAGAGGGTGAGAAAACGGCAAGTAGAAGTATCATGAGGATGCTGTAGGTCCATGGTCATTTTTTTCTATGCGATAGTCTCCTTGTTTTTCAACATAACTTGTTTTGACATACTTTCGGTATTCTTTTCCACCAACTACTGACTTGAGAGTTAGTCACTCATTGAGTTTGTCCTATTTTGGGCTATGCTCAATGGGTTTGGCACTGGGTCAGTCAGAACTAATTGAAAAAATACTGCATCACATTTTTAATGTTCTAAGCAGATAAACGTTATTTCCAGTAACTACAGTCCTCCACCTTAAGTATATTTAATAGATTTGCATGCTTGAACTATTCTCCAACATCAGTTTCCCTGCCTCATGTCAGGGAATAATTCAAGCATGAGAATATGTTAAACGTCCTGTAATTACAGTACTTCCACTTTGGTATCTCCCATAGATTCACATGCTTGAATTAGTCCCCAACATCAGTTTCTGAATATGATGTCAAGGAATAATTCAAACATGTGAATCTAAGACAGATCCAATGTTTGAGAAGAAAAAGTTACTTACCTGAAACTACAGTTCTCCAACTTTGGGGTCTATAACAGATTCACATGGTTGAATTATTCCCTGACATCTGGTTGGGAAACTCTCAGCCGGACGCTGGAGAATAGTACAAGCATGTGAATCTATGAAAGATTCAATGTTGGAGAACCCTTCATCTATGTTGGTTGAGAAAGGCAATATTAGCTGCTTTTCTCTATAGTTGCAGTGAACTTTGGTCTTCCGGGTTTTGAGAGCTTGAAAATGGCTAACAATGTTTCTCCAGGCAAAGAACAAGTGTTCCTTTTGACCACATCTGCAGAGGCATGTGTGGTCAGAAGGTCAGGATATGTACTCAAGTAGTCATGCCCCCAAACAGGGACTTATAAAACGCTGAGTTTAAAGGCTACTGTAATAAGCTCAGATGGAACATACTGTATTTAAGTCAAAGTAAACATCTTCCCCATAGAAGATCTATACTGTGTTTGAGTTGTAAATGGCAGAGATGAATAGATTTTAAGGAAATCAGGAAATTACCCAGAAATGGGTCTTTATGAAAGGGCCAACACATGAAATCTTCATCTTCAACACTAGTGACCTACCAGAAACACATGTCTTATATACGACAGACTTTGAATCAGCCATAGTCAGAGGTAGCTACCTGCTGGAAAACATTCAGATTGACTCACCAACCAGTCAGTTTCTAGTAGACGATTTCTAGTTTAAAACCCGACCTGGAGTCTCAATCCAGAGCTGGAGAATTGGCATTCCTGTTCTTTCCCAGCAGCCCCTAGCTAAGATGCCCTGCAAACACTGACCTTGGCTCTTGTTGGCAAAGATGGCAAACTCCTGGATCTCCAACGGCTCATCGATACCCAGCTGCCCACACAGATCCTTCCCTATATGAGCAGCCACCTGGGGGTGAGAAGACAGTGAAGGTAAGGAAAGGGCAGAGGATAGGTATGCAGGGAAGGAACACAGGCAGTTAGTGAGATTGTATTGACAATGGTAATCACCAGTGCCTTTTCCAAAAACACATCAACAGTGTACAGTAATTTCTGCTACTAGTGACATCATTTCACATTGTTCCTTGCAGATGTAATTCTACTCCACAGTGTTCCCTGCATGAGTTACAGCCCTACAACCACCTGTTGTGTAAGCACTCTTATGCCTGCAAGCTTCATTATTAGTTCTATTGCAGGTGTCCTTTAAGAGTAAAGATGTCCAATCTCCAGACACCGCAATGTCATGGATAAAGTCATAATGTATTATCTCTTTACACCTTTTGGCCTCTAAGATTTCTCACCTTGAGCTCAGCTGGGTAAACTCTACCTATCCACTGCTCTCCAGCCTCTATGATCCCATAGTGACAATTTCAGGAGGCAAAAGTGGGATATCCTTAACTGCTGGATATCTCCATTCTCATAATGTCACTTGACATCCACTGCTCTTCCAGTTCCTTTACCCCAGGATATCACTCATGAAGCCAACTGATACTTGCTGTCCTCTCATTCCGCAGTATGACTCTTGAAGTCTACAGGTGCTTCCATTTACCTCTATTTATCTCTATGCACCCCATCATGTCTGGAGATTTGACATCTTCACTTTTAAATGACACCAGCAGCTCAGGTGTTTTTCCCCACACTCACTGCCCTCTATGTTGTGAGTCATGCGGGATCAGTGAAAGATCCATAGACACCCATTTACCCCTGACCCACCTATTTCGATGAGGCCACTAATGCAGTTTTGGGGTGAGATTTCCTGGTGCCTATACCCTTATGTCAATACTGAACTCATGTCTGTCTTGGAACTCAAGTGAGACATCTCCTTTAACCCAGACGCCTCATTCCCTGATGAACTTATTTCATATTCAAATGCTGTCTCTGTGACGTACCGTGAAGGTTTTGACTTTGGTGGTGAATTGGAGTTCTCCAGGCAGGGCTATCTCCAAACGGCGCGAGGCCCGTCCCTTCTGCAAAACATGAGCAGGGCAGTGTTTAACACCAACACACTACAGATTACACTAACACAATAGAATGCACTGACTCCACATAAAAAGACACACTGGAAGCCAGTACCTACAAGGTTATATTAACAGTGCCTGTAATTCTAAAGAGCTATAAAGACTAATCTGTTCCCTCCTTCTGTGTGAGTCTCTCCAAATCACCACTACTGCAACAGCAATCAACCACTAAAAGAGTACATATATATAGTGATTCCTGGTAAACCAATCATAAGCGTAAGATCCACCAGAGATGGTTTGTCAGATTACAAATTTAACAGAGTCAGAAAGAAATATAACAAATGGTGGACTACAAACAAACACAACATTCACTAATACTATAAAGATCCAACAGAGAAACTGACTAACTCACAAAACATACAGGCAGAACATAATTACCATGGATACAGAAGATAATGGCACTAGACAATATGGGCCTGATTCACAAGGTAAACGTACACTTTACATGCGTGAAGTCTCTGCACATAAAAAGACAAATCTTTTTATGTGAGGAGACTCCGCCCACTTAGACATACCACTCGTAAATCCATTTGTGAATAGCAAATAACCGCAAAGGTACATAATGGTGTAAGTTTACCTTTGTGAATCAGGCCCACAGTACCTCAAGGCACACAGAGCACTAACTTGCCAAACTCAGGAGGAAAAATCACACAGATGCTAAGCAGCAACAACATAAACAGAGCACCAGCACAAGTGAGGGACAAAACAACTAAGAAAGGGCACACAAAGCATAAAGTCAGCACAAAGACACAGATCACCAAGCAGATAGAGGAATACGTTAACTAACTTTCGTAATATTTGTTGCTAATCGATACTCTATCTTTTTCAATATACATTATCTGAGAAATATTCCCAGATCCATGACTGTATCTTGACATTTTAAAAACTCCAAACTGGACTTTGTGCAGCCAGAATTACACATACAATCTATGTAATCATTAGTTTATCCTTCTTTCCATTTGCCACAGAAATCAGGAAAAAACACAAGTTACTGGAGAAATAATACCTACCTCAGTATTGAGATAAACTGGGAGGGTGATGATTAATATGAGAGAATGACTTTCCATGATAAAAAGGCTGACAGGGAGTAAATAGGATATTTATACTGCTTTTCCCGCAGCTTAGAAATACTTCACAAGAGTGTACACCAGAGAAGGGGACCCAAGTGTTCTTATGGTAGAAACAGTCCAACCACCATTTGACTAAACTTTGTCTTATTCCTCGTCTCTAAATCCAGACACAGATTTTTTTGGCAGATGTAGGGTAATTCATTGAGAAGAGGGTTTACCTTTATCTTTCTGGACTGTAGAATCCAGGGTAATGGCAAGTACACATATGGCTATTCTTCCAGATTGCTGCCTGGCAAATGTCTGCTATGGACACTCAAGCGAACAAAGTTGTTAACGTAGGCATACTTCTAGCTAAAGCCCTTCCTTGCAAAGGTTAGCCAGCCAGATCACTGCGGGATACAATGGCAGCAGACAACCAGCAAGCTATAGTCTGCTTCAAACGAGATTGTCCTTTTCTAGGAGGATCATAAATGACAAGAAATCAATCCGATTTTCTAAATGTGTTTGTTTTGTCTGAATACAATTCTAGCCATCCTCTAACAAGTGAAATATTCTTTTCACTGTAGTGCTGGAATTTTTGGAGAAAGTTTGAAGGATTACAAGCTTGTTTAAGTGAAAATTCAATAGCTTGAAGGCTTTATAAAGGGATCCGCGCTCACTCAGTAACGTCTCTGACTCCACTCCAGGTAAAATGGGAGGCGGAACTGGGAAAAGAACTCACGGACAGGGACTGGGCAACTATATTGGAGTTCCCCAAGAAAGTCTCCCGGAACGCTAAATTAAAATGTATACACCACATGATCTTACACAGGGCCTATCTGACCCCACACCGACTGAATTGTATTAAGCCAGATGCCCAACTTTCCTGCCCTAGGTGTCAAGAGGCGGATGCTGATCTCATCCACATGTTGTGGTCTTATCCACGCTTGCGAACTTATTGGCAAACAATAGCTTACAGAGTCCGTGAGGTCACAGTCATGGCCGGACGGCTGCTGATAGCGGTCTACTAGGTCTGCATAAATGCCCCAAGACATTGAAAGTGCAATATAAACTCGCTGACCTGGCTGTGCCGTTGGCAAAACGAACCATCACCATGAGGTGGAAATCTGCCCACCACCCTACAGCAGCGACCTGGTAGGCGGAATTGATCAGGTGGGGCACCACAGAAAGCGCTGTCATTAGACAGGAAGAATATTGAGGCCAACGCAAAACTCTAATTTCTATGGATTGGGATCAAATGCTAGAGACGCTTCAAGCCCTTGTCTCACTCACCCCACCCTTCCCCAGTGTCGCCACCTGAGCCTGTATCATCTTCACCCTCCCCCTTCCCCTGTGACTGATTCGCTTGACACGGAGTAGCAATCTATTATGATCTATTGCTGATGCCCAGGGATGTACGCTATTGCCTGTTCCACTGGCTGGAGTTTGATTCCCACGTCAAACTTGCTTTTAGGTCTTGTCTTTTCAGGCAAAAACGTGCACGTGTTGCATTGCTTTGAATGGCAAGGCGGGCACGTTTGGCAATTCCCTTGCAGGAGCGAGCGGTGCCATGTTTTAGCAATTATCGCGCTCGCTCCCGCAAGGTAAACGCCATGTGTTTCCCTGCTCTCGGCCGCAATCCCCCCACCCCTCCCACTTGTTACTTTTAGATTCACAGGGTGCAAAATATGGTTGCTCCTAAACAAAGAAACAAGTGACAAGTTATCCTGAAAGAAATAAAATGACTGGATGATTTCTGGCATTTTACATTGCGTGCAATTTAATAACCTGAAAACATATGTGCTGAAATTTGCCCTTCAAATCCTTTTCGGATTCATGGGTGAAAGGTGTCTGAAACAGCAACACATGCACTGGTCTCTTCATTCCACCGAATTCCTTGAGGAGTGAGGAGAGGGAAGCATGGCACGAGGCGTCTTTGCTGTGACTGTGGGTGGAGGAATTCATAGCAAACGTTTTGCCAAAATAGGGACCCCAAAAATTGCATTGTGATATGAGGAACTTTGCACTAATAGAAACTCTTGTAGTTTATCTGGGCGAAACACCACTATTACAGTGGTAACAAATTTTCTGGAAGACTATCTAGAAAGAGCAATCCGGTTTATTAAAAACTTTGCTTTGAATGTATTTTTTGTAAGTATGAAACTTGCCGTTAAGCATACTTGGCGTTCATTTTGCACCTGCAAGAATGACCGATTTTAGTTTATTTGCAACAACTTATACCATTAGTAGTGTAATCGGGTAACTTTAAACTGATTTATAAAATCAGAACTTGTGTAGGCATTCTGAAGTTTCATACTGTGAATGCTTTCAAGGAGGTTTGAGGGTCAAAACATTATCTGCTCATAACACTTAAAAACATACCAAGTAGATAGCTAGCACAAAGTTTAATTAGTATTCCGTGCTTTAAGAGAGAGGTACAGCCTTTATGTAAGACACATAAGCCCTTCAATTCAATCAACTTTTAATACAAACACTAACTTCTGTATAACCACAGGACAAGGCTTCATGCTAAATGCAAAAACACATGTTTCAGTTACTATATCAAAACTTTACTTTTTTAACCCATGGATAGCAAATTGCTTTCACATTACTTAAATGTATCCACCCAAACCACCGGATCACAAATAATTTCATGCCCACTGTTGTGGGGTCATCAACTAACCCTATGGGTAAGAAATCAAAGAGAAAAAGTTGCGGAACCGGTTTACCAAAGGGACTGAAACCACCATAAAACACGAATACCCCGATTAGATCCCCATTCCTTCAGTAACCTTGGTAGACCGCCATAGCCTGTAGCTGGGTGATGTGCTGGTTCTTGCACTTAAGTTTTCTTCATGTGCTTGAAGAGACAGCCGAGTTCTCTACAGAAAGAGATCTCTGAAGTGCACTGCAAAATAATTAGGGGTGGGCGTAGTTTGCGAAGTAGCGCTACGCAAAGTGAGTTACGTGTAGCACTACGAGAACTGCGTAGTAGTATGTTTGCACTGTGCAAGATGTCGTTTTCAATAATTGCACAGTGCGGACAAGCATCCGGCACTGTGCAATCATTGAAAACAGCATCTTGCACAGTGCGAGCTGTACTTTTCTGCCGCTCGAGTAGATTTTCACTCGAGCTGCAGCTTTCTCAACGCGGACTGGCAGTTTCTCATCAAGAGCGGTCGCGAGCATGCGCGACCACTCGCAATGAGAAACCTGACCTCCCGCGTTGAGAATCTCGGGCGTTAACATTGTAGTTCACGGTGCAAAACCAAACAGTGAGGAGATGTGGCCGTGAGATGTGGGCGTTAGATGTGGGCGTTAACATTCAGAAAGGCAAGTTGTGGGCGTTAGATGTGGGCATTAACATTCAGAGAGGCAAGTTGTGGGCGTTAGATGTGCGCGGAGAACATTGAGATGCGAGGACATGTCACAGTGCAAAACGTAACACACCATTCGCGCTCACAGTGCAGCGTATTTCAACCGTTCGCACTCACAATGCAGCGGATTTCAAACGCGCAATAATCACAGTGCAGCGTATTGCAAACGCGAAATATTCACTCACACACACATCTTCGGGGAGGCAGATTCATTGACCTGGGCGTTCCCGTTGTACGCTGACATCAGGGACGGGGCGCGACTTGCATTTGCGCGCTCATCGCGCGCTCAGGGCCTCGCGTACCAAAAGGGGCGCGGCTTTCACAGCCGACCAATCACGCCACATAACTCGCATAACACCTGCAAGCCTTGCGAGGAATATTTTATAAACGACTAGCAGCCCGTCCCGACGTTGTCCGGGTTCGAAAAGTAAATTGTGCAATCTTGTTAATGAAGGAATATAGAATGATAGTAATAGTTCGTGGTAAACAACATTTTTCATTTCATTAGAATTTGGATGTAGAATAAATTGATTTAGAACATTTCCTGCCCGAGAGAGTGCAATATATAACTGCTCATGAGTGAAGCAGTCTTCTCTTAAGCCGCAATAAGTGGGAGTGTTACAGTGGTAATACAGATAGCGGCGAAAGGTCCCTCTAGTTAATGTTACTCGTGTTTCCTTGTTTGTCCTTGCCCCCCCGTGAGAATGTTGTTGCTTCTGCCAAGACGATATTTTATGGAGCACTTGGTGATGTTGGCGAGTGAAATATTTGTTTAAGCCCTGAAGTCAATTTTTCTTCTTAGCGCCACAATAAGTGGGAGTGCTACAGTGGTAACACAGATAGCAGCAAGTGAATCCGTAGCTTTGTTCTTAGGTTTAGAAAGCAAGTACTGTGGTGAACGCTGACTTGCTTAAGGGCCAAAACCATGCGAAAGCCTGTTTTTTTATGTATGATATCTCCGTGCGATAAATATTGCAGCTTCAGAACGGCAGAACGCTTACTCTCCTAAGCCGTGAAACGCTGTGTAAGCCGCGCCTCTTTTGCTTGAGGTCATCCATCCCCCTGTGACAAAGCAGGAGCGTGACCAGTGGTGAAATAGTTTATAAAATATTCCTCGCAGAGCTTGTAGGTGTTATGCGATTTATGTGGCGTGATTGGTCGGCTGTGAAAACCGCGCCCCTTTGTGTACCCGAGGACCTGAGCGCGCGATGAGCGTGCAAATGCAAGCCGCGCCCCGTCCCTGATGTCAGCGTACAACGGTAACGCCCAGGTCAATGAATCTGCCTCCCCGAAGCTGTGTGTGTGAGTGAATATTTCGCGTTTGCAATACGCTGCACTGTGATTATTGCGCGTTTGAAATAGGCTGCATTGTGGGCGCGAATGGTTAAAATACGCTGCACTGTGAGCGCGAATGGTGTGTTTGGTTATGCACTGTGACATGTCCTCGCATCTGAATGTTCTCCTCGCACATCTAACGCCCACAACTTGCTTCTCTGAATGTTAACGCCCACATCTAACGCCCACAACTTGCCTCTCTGAATGTTAACGCCCACATCTAACGCCCACATCTCACGGCCATATCTCCTCACTGTTTGGTTTTGCACCGTGAACTACAATGTTAACGCCCAGATGTAACGCCCACAACTTGCCTCTCAGAATGTTAACGCCCACATCGAACGCCCAGAAGGGACTTCTTTACCACTGATGGCGCCCCCCCTTTTAGTGCATATGGTGTCCATTTATATAGCCTATGTCCATCTCCTGGACCTCCCCTTTTCAACGCTGTATTGGGTGTTGCGATTGGTGGTGTACTTTTTGAGTTTACCCGCCTCAAAGGACACAGTTCTCTCTTTATAATAGTAGTATATATTTCACCTTTGGTCACGCTCCTGCTTTGTCACAGGGGGATGGATGACTTCAAGCAAGAGGCGCGTCTTACACGGCGTTTCACGGCTTAGGCGAGTAAGCGTTCTGCCGTTCTGAAGCTGCAATATTTATCGCACGGAGATATCATACATAAAAAAACAGGCTTTGGCATGGTTTTGGCCCTCAAGCGAGTCAGCGTTCACCACAGTACTTGCGTTCTAAACCTAAGAACAAAGCTACGGATTCACTCGCTGCTATCTGTGTTACCACTGTAACACTCCCACTTATTGCGGCGCTAAGGAGAAAACTTGACTTCAGGGCTTAAACAAATATTTCACTTGCCAACATCACCAAGTGCTACATAAAATATCGTCTTGGCAGAAGCAACAACATTCTCACGGGGGGGCAAGGACAAACAAGGAAACACGAGTAACATTAACTAGAGGGACCTTTCGCCGCTATCTATATTACCACTGTAACACTCCCACTTATTGCGGCTTAAGAGAAGACTGCTTCACTCATGGGCAGTTATATGTTGCACTCTCTCGGACAGGAAATATTCTAAATCAATTTATTCTACATCCAATTTCTAATGAAACGAAAAATGTTGTTTACCATGAAATATTACTATCATTCTATATTCCTTCATTAACAAGATTACACAATTTACTTTTCGAACCCGGACAACTTCGGGATGGGCTGCTAGTATTGCTTATAATGTTATGTGGTTCACTTATTTAAAAAAAACAGAGTTTCATTTTTTGCTCTGATGGTCCTACGTGAGCAGGGACAGACACACCCCTATGTCATGGTGCACCGAGATGTTATTATGCCATGTGCTAGATAACTTACTGAACGTGTACAAATATTTTCAAAATGAAACTCAATAAAAAATGGTGTTAAAAAAAAAGTGAAAATTCAATTGTACTTTAGGTAGTAAGCATGAATTAGGTCTAAAATGGCTATAGTCACAGAATTGTAGATAAGGTTCTTTTATTGTAAAAGCATTAATTTCTTCTACTCCTGGTGTGGAGGTTGAGCATATAGAATAGCCAGCATCCAAGAGAGAAATGTTATTTCTGCTTAATGTATCGGCTCAAAAGGACTTTTCATATGCTGAAAAAGTACAATATTAAGCGGCCAAGGTATTTTCAGGTGTGCTCTTCTGTAATTGAAATCGCAGCCAGGTGCACCAGTGTGACTGAGACCAGAGCTGGCAATTGTTGAAGATATGGAAGAATATTATGCAAAGGACAAGAAAGTGGGCTTAGTTTTGTTGAGTATACAAATTACAATACAAAAGCATTTCCACTTGGCATTATACAATTTATTTGTTGACACAGCTCTGGCTTGAGCCAGAATTTCTCTGCATTCATCTGGAAGTTTTAAGCAGTAAACCTCACTGTATTTAGGATCCATGCTGATACAGTTAGAGATGCTGGATCTGGTTGCAGGACTTAGCCCTTGATGCGAGAAAGCAGGTGTGACAGAGGTGGTAACAGTTTGTGTGGCTGCTTTGATAGGAGAAGAAGATCTGTGAACAAGAACTGTCTTTGCCACCATGGGGCTATTAGTATTTGTCAACATGGTGTTCCGCTTCATCTTGTTTGTGACTTTTGGGATCAGAAGAAGAGGAGAGGGAACGTAGGCAAAGGTACCAGACCAGGCTATCGAAAAAACATTTCCCCACAACCACAGTAGGATATGCCTACTGGCATAAAGGTGGCATCTGTTGTCTGATTTGCAACAAAGAGGTTCAATTTCGACTTGCCCCAAAGTCAGACACTGTTATTTAGTTGATCTTGAGGAAGCTCCCACTTATGGCATTCCTTTTATGTTCTGTTCAAGTGTCTGCCCATGCAATATCTTTCTCAGTACATGCACAGCTGTGAATTGAATATGGTGCTTGATTGCTTCTTTGGCCGGGGAAGAGTTTGAGTGCCTCCTTGTTTGTTTATATAGCATGTCGAAGTTGTTTTGTCTGTGCGGAACAATACAGAACTCCCTTTTATTAGTAGAAGAAAGGATTGCAAACCTAGAGTGATGGGTCTCATCTCCACAATATTGGTATGAAGATGAGCATTGTGTGTTGACCATAGCCCGATTACTGCTAACTCTGGTGGATGTGCTCCCCAGTTGCCTAGTAAAACATCTGTTGCCATCATAAAGCCGAATTTTGTTGAAGGAAAATTTGTGGTATTGTCGATAACATAGTGGTTGATGAGATAATCGCTGTAGGCAGTATTGCTGATTATGTTGTCAAAATTGATGTCGTTATTGTAAGAACTACTGTTTTTTCTTGTGTGTCTTAGTCAATGGTAATCCCTTCAACATCTTTGTCTACAATATCGTCAATGGCCCTGACGACTAAGGCCTTGATGACTGTGCACCTTAGTCCCATACCCAGAGGAATTTTGGTGTCAGTGTCTCGGATGCTGACTTAGATCTAGCTGGTTTATCACTCGCAATGATCTACTAAGAAAAAAAAACTGTCAATCTTTTCCGTCCTTTGATCCTTTTTTTGGAAGTTCTTTTGACGTAGATTGTGATTTTTCAGATTTTGAAGGTTCAGAGTGTTTCTCACATAAATACGCCCTCTTATTATGTTTTTTGATGCCTTTTTGAAGCATCAATTGATTCCTCCTCAGAAGAGGAAGCTTCTTTGGATTTGGATATTTGTAGCCTGATTAACATTGGAAATAATGCAATGTAGTTTACAGGCCTTTGTGTCATGGTTAGAATAGAGGAAATAAATATCACCTTTGTGAGGGTCCTCTGCAAGAGGCCTCCTTTTTCCACAGGCCTCACAAGTCCTAAAGATAAAGACCGTTTTTATATTATCAGACATTGTATGAATTATTATCAGGTGATAAATCCTTAGCTGTGTGGAGACTCTTCCTAAATAGCAAAGACAAAGTTGAAAAGTATCAACTATCTGTGAGGAAAATGAGCTGCGCTTAGTGGACTCCCTTCACACAAAATGTGCAGTAAAATTGGATGGTGGCCTCTCAGGGTGTGGTCTTCAAACTGATCGTATCTGACTGGTTGAAGTTTGGTTCTTCTTTTAATGATATGAACAGAATACAAAAAACGTTTTTATTACAACCTTAAGGCTTAGTTTTGTAATGAACTTCTATTTTTAGATTACTATAGTACTCCCAGCTCGACGACAGTGTTGGTTCAACCATGTAAATCTATGAAAGATCACATTTTGGAGGACCTTATTATCCAGATGACAACAACCTTTCCTCAGAATGTGGAGATGATTGGGGTTGGTGATGAATCTGCAGGTAGAAAGAGTATCCACCAGAAGGATAATTGTACTTACCAGGAAACATCTGTTCTTGGCATGTAGAGCTGTAGATTAACATGCTTTGCGTACTCCTGCCATCTAGTGTTGTGTCTGGATGTTTGCAAGTTATTTTTCTTCTAAGAAGTCTTTTCAGTAACAAGGTAGGTGACTCCTCCTTTTGGTGATAGTGCGCATGGTCATCGACTCCATTGTTAGATGGTTTTCCTGCAGAGGGTGAAAATGGAGCTGGTAAAGGTAGAATAGAGATGTCCATGCATATGAATGTAAAGTAAGAAAACTCCAACAGGTATAGGTACCCGGGGAGGTGGGTGGGCGCATGTGAATCTACAGCTCTACATGCCAAGAACAGTTGCTTACTGGGTAAGTAACATTATCCGTTTGAGGCATGTGAGCTGTAGATCACATGCTTTGCATAGACTATACAGCAGTGAATTCCCAAAGAGGTGGCTAACCTGTGGCTGTTGCAGTTGTTTGAAAAAGAGTGTTAAAAGAACTGCCTGGCCTACATTAGCTTATTGACTCACGAACACATCTACACAATAGTGCTTGGTGAATGTGTGTGGTGTAGACCATGTTGCTGCCTTACAGATGTCAGCTACAGGAATATTCCCTAAGAAAGCCATTGTAGGCCCTATTTTGCAGGTGGAATGCGCTCCAGTGGGTATTGTCAAGGTTATTTTCTCTTTCACCTAACATGTTTGGGTACATTTCACTATCCATCTTGCAATGCCCGATTTAGAAATGGGATTGCTTTTGTGTGGTGGCAAAATAGCAACTAGGAGCTGTTTTGTCTTACGAAAATCTTTTGTTCTTTCCACATAATATAGTAGAGCTCTTCTAACATCGAGTGAGTGTGGAGCTCGTTCTGCTACAGTATCAGGTTGAGGAAAGAACACAGGTACCTCAACTGATTAATTGAGGTGAAAAGCAGAAACCATTTTAGGAAGAAATTTGGGATTGGTTGGAAGAACCTCTTTGTCCTTGTGAAGTTGAAATAAAGGCTCTTGTATAGTTAGTGCCTGGAGTTCACCAAGTCTTCTTAAGGAAGTGATAGCAATAAGAAAAGCAACCTTCTATGAGAGAAATTGTAGTTGACACTTGTGCATTGGTTCAAAAGGTGGACCCATTAGCCTTATAAGGACTATGTTCAAGTTCCATACTGGTGCAGGTGGAGCTCTTGGTGGTATTATTCTTTTTAGTCCTTCCATAAAGGCTTTAATGACTGGTACTCTGAATAAAGATAAGTGTTGTCTGTTTTGTAAGTATGCAGCTGCTGCTGCTAAATGCAATCGAATGTATGTGTAGGATAATCCAGATTGCTGTAAGTGTAAGAGATAACAGATGATATTTTGCACTGAAGCATTGGTGGATTTATATTGTTATTGTTACAGTATATAACAAATCTTTCCTACTTTGCTGCATAACATACCCTAGTAGTATGTTTCCTAGCCTCCTTTAGGATATTCATACGGTCTGGTGGTAATTATAAATAACCAAACTCTATGACTTCAGGAGCCAAATCGCCAGGTTGTGTTCCTTGGGATTTGGATACCTGATTCCTCCATGGCTCTGAGTGAGGAGACTGGAGTTGAGAAGCAGCTTTTGGTTTGGAACTACTGAGAGCTTTAGCAGGGTGGTGAACCAAGGTTGACGTGCCCATGTGGGAGCTATGAGAATGAGTTTGAGGGATGATTGTCTGAGCATCCGAACTACCAGCGGAATGAGTTGGAGAGGCAGAAAAGTGTAGGCAAATATCCCTGACCAGTTCCTCCATAGGGCATTGCCTTTGGAGAGCGGTGTGGGAACCTGTAGACGAAGCTTGGGCATTTTGTGTTTTGAGCTGTGGCGAATAGGTCAATGTGAGGAAATCCCCATTTCTGAAAGTAGGGGAGTAGAATCTGGGGATGAAGTTTCCACTTGTGGATTTGCTGTCTGTCTGCTGAGAAGGTCTGCAATTTGATTGTTTACTCCTGCAAGATGTTCTGCTAGGAGATACATTTTGCGATGTATGACCCTTTTCCAAGTGGCTTGTGCTAGGTGTGACAGTTGGAGAGAGTACCTCCCCGTTTTTGTATATAGTACATAGCTGTCATGTTGACTGGTCCTCAACCTGCCAAAACACTGCCACATCTCCCAGCACCTGCGCACACTCCACTGTCTCCCCGTCGAGGCGAGAATCACCTTTAAGATGCTCACCCACGCACACAAGGCCCTCCATGGCACCGGACCAGCATACCTGAACAGCCGGCTCAAATTCCACGCACCCCAAAGGACCCTACGATCAGCCCAGCTCTCCTACGCCGAGGTCCCCCGCACCAGAAAGACCAGATCGGGAGGCTGCTCCTTCTTCCTCGCGGCCAAAGCATGGAACGCCCTTCCACTCCACCTCAGACAGACAACATCGCTCCCCATCTTCGCAAGAAACCTCAAAACCTGGCTCTTCGACACCCCCCCTCCTTGATGGATTGGAACCTGCACCCTCCCCACCCCTAGCGCCTTGAGACCCTTACGGGTGAGTAGTTGCGCTTTAACAAACTCCTGATTGATTGATTGATTGATTGACTAGGACAGTTTTGCCTGTTAGGTGAGTTTGAAAGGCTTTGAGCAGTAGAAAGACCGCTAGTAGCTCTAGGTGATTTATATGGAAGCTCTTGTAATTAGACTCTATAATCCTTCAATTGTATGACTTTGTAGGTGAGCGCCCCAACCAGTGAGGGATGCGTCTGCTGTTAGCACTGTCTATGGAACAGGGTCGAGAATGGGGTGCACTTTGGATACATTTTGTGAGTTCCACCACTGCAAAGAGCGATAGGTGTGGCCATCTACCAATACTAGATTGGTCAACTGACCTTGTAACTGGTTCAAATGACTTGCTAAGCATTCTCGAAGGGGACGCATGTGAAGTCTTACTTGGGGAACAATTATAATGCAAGACGCCATCATCGCTAGCAGTTGCATGAGTACTTTTGCTGGTAATGATTGGTTGGGCTAAAATTGAGTGAGAAGGGACTGCATACTGTGAATCCCGGCTGTATTGGGAGAGGCTAGAGCGTTCTGAGTGTCTATTGTGGCTCTCAGATGAGTTTGTGTGTTAGAAGGCTGTAGATGAAACTTCAAAGCATTTACTGTAAACGCTAGTTGGGGAAGTAAGTGAATAGTGGTTTTAGTTTGTTGGAGACAAATTTGGTAAGAGCTGGCTTTAAGGAGCCAGTTTTTCAGGTATGGGAAGACATGGATGTGTTGTCTGCTGCGACTACTGCAAGATATTTGGCAATACCCTGGGAGCGGTGGTGACTCCCAACGGTAGTACCTTGAATTGGTAATGATGACCTGCTATCATGAATCTGAAGTATTTGAGATGAGCGGGATGAATTGGAATGTAGAAATATGCGTCTTTTATGTCTAGAGTAGACATAAAATCACCCTGCTGTAGAAGTGGGAACACTTGTTGAAGTGTCACCATGTGGAAATGCTCTGAAAGTATGTAGAGGTTTAGTTCTCTGAGGTCTAGAATAGGTCTCAAGGAGCTGTCCTTTTTGTGGAATGAGAAGGTACAAGGAGTACACGCCTGTCCCTTGATGTTGTAACGGCACAGGTTCTATGGCTCTTTTGGACAGGAGAGATTGGACCTCTTGCTGAAGTAGATATACATGTTCTGGTGACATTTTGTGAGAACGTGGTGGAATGTTTGGAGGATTGTTGGTGAGCTCCAAGCAATAACCATGCTGGATAATTCCTAACACCCATTTGTCTGTGGTGATAGACTGCCAAATGGGGAGGAATTTGAGAAGACGTCCCCCGACAGGTGTTAAATGATCGGGGGTGTGTAGGCAAGTCACTGCTTGTTGGGGGAGTGGGAATTACGTGGCGTGGAACTCCTGCCTTTACCTTTGTTGTTGTTGCCTCTGTATCCTCCTCTAAAGAAGCCCCTCATAGAGGAAGATTGATTGTTGCCTTTGTAGGTGGCAGCAGTATTGTCTGAGAGCATGGTTTTTGACCCTCCACGGTAGAAGAAGCGACAAAAGGAGCCCTGATTAGAGGGAGACTGCAGCGCTCCCGTAGACGTGGCTACTTCTGTACATTTTTTCATTTTTTCTAATGACTTATCTACTACAGGCCTGAAAAAGGAGTATTTAAAATAGACTGTTATACTTAAGGTTTGAAACCAGAAATCCTCAACCATGCATGTCTCCTTAATAACACACTAGTGTTGGATCTCGCTAGCTGTGGTGTCTGCAGCATCTAAAGTACATCTAATTGAGGAATTAGGTATGAGCTTCCCTTCCTGGACAAAATCCTGGGCTTTTGCTTTGTGCTCAATAGGAGGTTTTGTAGCAATTGCTCCATTTCGTCCCAGTGTGCCCTATCATATCTGGCTAGCAGGGCCTGGGTGTTGGCAATGATTTGCTGCTTGGGCGGCTACCCGTTTACCAGAGGCGTCTAATAGTTTTGACTCTTTGTCTGGAGGGGGAGCATCCCCTGTAGTCTATGAATTGGCCTGTTTACAGGCATTAGAGACCACCAAGCAGTCTAGTGGTAACTGTCCTTAAATAAAGACTGGATCTGAGGGAGAAGGCTTATATTTTTTTATCAGTTCTGGGGGTGAGAATGCGAGCACGCACTGGATCTTTAAAGATATTATCGGCACGTCTCATCATACTTTTAAGTATAGGTAGAGTGTGGTGTGCCCTTTGTATGCTACTGAGCATTTCAAATGGGAAATCTTCCTCTAGAGATTCCTTGTGTAACTGTACCCCATGATATTCTGCAGCTCTAGCATGTAATTCTAAATATCCTACATTGTCGTCAGGAGGAGAAGGCTTTGCAGGGTAAAGATCTGGGTCGTTATCTGTAGGTGAATCTGTGTTATAATTAGGGCTCCGGGCTTTATGGTATTTATATTTTTGTCATTTCCATCTGTATTTATCCATATTTATTTTAGGTTTTGTGAATAAATGAAGCTGAAATGGGTATATGTTTGCATCTATTTAACCGGTTAATGTACACTTGTGCCTGAACCCCTGACAGGTTTCAATGAAATATATACAAACTCATGATAAAATATGCACTTATAAGAAAACATGCACAATGGTTGCGCAAATCTACTGCAGTTTAAGGCTCTTTACTAGAATTCCTTTATTTTTGTAATCCCCTTGCCTGTTATTCCACACAGCTTTTGGCCTGGCAGTCATGATTGACAGCATTCAGAATCACTCAAAAACAACCCAATTTCCGTTTTTATCCACATTTAAAAATAAATACAGACAGGAAAATAAATAGTTTTCTGTCTGTATTTATCTGTAAAAATCAGTAAAAACGTTATCCTTTCAAGGGTGTGTTGGTCAAATATTGCCCCCCTCCTCCCCATCATCATCATCAAGTGGTGGTGGTGGAGAGTTAGTTGGTGTAATCAGTAAATGCTGCAAAGGTTGAGAAGTTGATGTAAGGAAACGTGGTGGAGGAGGAGGAGGAGAGTGGTTAGTACCTACATTCTTCCTCTTCAAAGGAATATGATAAAGGGTGCCTTGTAACTCAGGTTTGCGTTTCTGAGGTGATTTAGTAAGAACACATCCTGTATCTGGACTTTTATAAAGTTCCTTTTGCTTTGGGTCTGATTTGGGTGTTGGGGCGTTGAAAATCGGATCCTGCAGCTTCGGAGGAACAGTTTTATGTTTCGGCACGGGGATTTCGGTGCCGGGGTAGAGTGACTTTTCGGTGCCGAAGGAGGATTCGTATTTTGGTGTTAATGATATCGGCTCCAAATCGGTTTTTGGCTTCGAGCCTAAAGGTTTCGGCTCAGTGCCAGACTTGGGCCGACTCGATCCCGAGCTGGAAGGCTTAGTGACGTGTTTTGGTGCCGAGCCGGAGGTCGGGGCGTCAGAAACATGTTGTCGATGCCGACCATAGCCCGAAGGCGGTGGTGGGACCATTTTGTTTCGGCTCAGTTGCAGTTTGGGTCAAGGGGCAGGGCGTTCGGAACTCACAGGACATTGACCTTGTGGCAAGTCTTTTTTCATCTCGGAGTCCGATTCTGGAATGGAGGCAAGTTCTTCTTGTTCTTCCTCAGCCCCTTGTGCGTCAAATTTGTGCTTGGATCCTTCGCCAAAGATGTCTGCCGTGTATTCGACGTTTTGACTCTGCATTTTGCAATGTTGAGCCCGACTAGCACAGAGTGTTTTCTTCGATCGGAAACATCTGCATGCATTGCAGTCCTGTTTGTTGTGCTCCGGAGAAAAGCACATTGCGCGGATACTTGGTGTGGCACCCAGGGCTGAATTTGAGCGAAGTACGTTCTATCAACTACAAAGTGGACCTACGCGGTTAGGCCGGACGCCCTTCCCGAAGGTCTTCGATCGAAATAGAGGTTTTTCTCGATGGAAACAATGTGCAGAGAAGTAGGATATGAGTTTGAAACAATACCGACGAGGGTAGAGTGGATTGGGTACCGAGGGGAACTCGAAGAAACAGTTTCAAAGCAGAGCGCAGCAGTACACGTCCAAACCCGATGTCGGAAAAAACAATCTAACAATGGAGTGGATTCCCATGGGCACTATCACCAAAAGGAGGAGTCATCTACCTCGTGATTGGAAAGGCTTCTTCGAAGAAAAAACACTTGCAAACATCCGGACCCAACACTAGATGGCAGGAGTATGCAAAGCATGTGATCTACAGATAACATGTCTCGAACAGATAGTTACCAAAAGTAAGTCACTTTCTTTTTTGACAGGGGCTTCTACCTGCAGATTCCTCAACTTTGCATCAGATGCATTAGTAATACCATACCCGCTAGTGGGTCTGTAGGAATTGCCACACCAGAAAAGTCTTGGCAGAATTATCACGTATGTTGTGAAGATGAGCCTTTTTGGTACTACAGGTAAGTATGTTTTAAGTTATAAGGCATTTTAACTTAGTGATATCAGTGACCATGGAAGTTTAGCAACATTTTTGCTAAAGTACCACGGTACATGCAGATGACAATGCATTATGTTATTGGAAGGGGTGGCTCCTCCTCAATGGCGGAGGAGCGTCGCCTCACTGCCTGGCTCAGAGCCAGCAAATGAAAAATAAAACGGTGTTCTAGCATGGGTTTATTTTTCATTTGCCGGCTCTGAGACTGTTGTGTGCCGATTTAGATTCTGTATGCATTTTCCCGATTCATGCCCTTATATAGGTACAATTCACATTGCCCTTACATAGGCATAGACGTCCAGTCCTTATTAGGCATAGCCCATGCTACCCAAATACAGGCATGGCTACTTCCATCCGTTCAATCACGTCACAACGATTATTTGGAAAAGCAGACTCTTAAGCTGAAAAGACTTCCCCTAGCCTGGATATTGATTTCTCCAAGAAATTCATTATTATGCATGAACAACTATTCCTTAGGGGTTCATCCATGACGTTCATATGCCCGACTTTATGTCAAAGCTGGCATTCCTAAACGCCTTCAAGGTATAAATATACCTTCACTTGCTTTAGCAAAGCACGGTGTGGTTCGGTGCAGTTCAACTATCTACTTGAACGACGCAGCTCGCTACAGCAAGTGCAGAAGGAAGCCAACTCTCCAGCTGATGCACTGATCAGAAGCTGTCCTCCCCTGCTGAGAAATCCAGCTCCAGTGTTTCTGACTCCTCTTGCGGGGTGTTGGGAAATCGAGTCCGAGAAAGAGGTACCAACCTCTCTCATTCTAAGGTATGGAGCGGATTAGAACCTAGAGAAACCTTTGGCAATTCTTGGCAAAAACTAAACCTATGCTAAAGACCACACTTACTTCTTCCGCGTACTAGACCTAGGTTAGGTACATTGGGGTAGGTGTATTTTAGAAGCACCAGTTGAGTATTTTAGCCTGTGTTATTTATGTATGTATTTTTATATGTCATAGCACTAGACAATGCTATTACAGTATTATTTAAAAACTACTATTTACGCTGTACATGAAATACTTCGCATTCTGTCTGACAATTGTAGCAGTTCACCTCTCTTGCATAAGAAAGAAAACTGTTCAATAAACCCCTTTTATTGAAACGCCTGTCTCTCTATTTTTCTCTGCAACTCTGTAGAAACTAAGCATGCCCGATTGACTGAGTAAAATAGTAAGCTATTGTTTCCACGACTCTGAAGATACGTTTTAATTCTTGGGAAACAAAGTTGTCATGTTTATGCGGTTGTCAGAAACTAATTCCTTCTTGTGTATTCGAGAAAGTTTCTAGTGACCTCTGAGCTAGCTGGCACTCACAATTAAGTTTAGTATATTCGATAGAGACTTACTGACCTCAGTCCTATGTCATATCTATAGGGTATATTATTCCAACGCGCAGAGCCTATTGGGAATATAGGAAGTACACTACATGGCGCCCAACGTTTGGTAAGCCACTTATTTAACGCTAGATACTAAAGTAACTCAGTCGTGCTTTTCTCAGAGACCCCTCCTTTTCCTGTAAATACTCCAATAGACGTCTGGAGTGGGTAAAAGGATAATATCCGCCATTGTTGAGTAGGACGTAAAGCCTATGTATTAGCTTTTTGGTTTGTTCAACATTGAAGGATATAGTGTTCCAAAATATTGTGCACCTTATCTTTGTTCCCTTGAAACTTGCTCTGCAAATTTACAATAAACAATATTGAATAACGGCAACAACACAGAGAAAAGTGGAGCTACAGGCGATAACGCCAATAGAGCTTTAAACTATACAGGTTTCCAGGAAACCGACGAGGATGCTATAAGCATTCCTATGAATTTAGGGAAAACCATCACTATAAACTTATAAAAAATGGCCTAACATCAAGAGGTGGTAGGATAGTTTTTGTGATAGAGGCACATGAATATCACCAGACAGAGGTATTCTATTTGTGGATAGTCTTTCCCAAAGCAAACCCAGTAACACAGATGTTTCACTTCTACAAAGAAGATGAACCACCAGAGGAATATATTCCTTTCAAGGATATAAAAATTCCACTAACTTACCAGGAGCATGAACTCTGGTTTAAAGGCGCCCTAAAACATTTTAATCACATCACCAGGCTCGGTCCACTGGGTAGACCAGGAGCAACATGGTTAGCCATAGCCGGCTATATACCTGACCCTGACATTGAAGCAATGTCAGACGAAGATTTACTTAGTAATATACAAAATGTAATTGAATTACACAGTTAAACCCCAACTGTCTGAAGATCCTGCAAAGGTCTTTAATAAAAACACTCCTACTCCTTTAAAAAATAAGTGGGAAAATAGCAAACAAACTTCTAAAGAGAAGCGTTCATATTCCAGAGGTAGGTCTCCTCAAAAGGAGCCCTCTGAAAGGAGGAACAACCTCAGGAATAGAGATCATTTGAGAAAACCTGATAGATTTGGCCACAGAAATCCGAAGAAGAGGCTGGTCAGAACACAAGGAAGAACGCGTGAAGTCCAAAGACGATCAACACGTTCAGAAAAACAAGAAACCTCAATTCACCAAACAGAAGGTAGCTGGTCTAAGAATCAGACATGCCGAGAATCTTGAGGACACAACTCAAGAACGGAGAATGGGCGCAGACAATGTTGGACAGCTCAGCAGAAGTCACCACAGCTCGCAAGAACTTGAAGGATCATCTGGAGACATGGACTTCAATGAATTCATTCAAGTTGAAACTGCAGATGCCAGGGTTAGTTCTCCACATAAGTTATGAAATAACATCCAGGATGGAGGGAGACATACCAAGAAAGATAAGAGCACTCTTTTGGGAGTGACGTTCTAAGGGTTATGACATTCTTCTAGCTGAACAAGACTGGCCACCAGAATTTGTCAGGGAGTGCCCACATGGCGAGGACATCCTTATGCCAGCCTTCTCTATCCATATTCCAATTCATTTAAAATATACTTATGCCAGGAAATGAGCGGTAGCATAAGCTCCTGCATTATACAAAAATTATGTAGGATGGGATGAGTTTTCCCCTCACCATAAAATCCAGTTAAAAAATCAGCCCACTGCACAAAGGCAAGGCAGTTAAGCAAGAAGCTAAAAAACAGGTCAGGGAGATCTTAGGTCAACTTGAATACCAGGGGGTGATTGAAACATGCACCTCGTCAATGAACAATCCTTTGTTTCCTGTCTCCAAACCAGACAATACATATTGTCTGGTATTGGATGACAGACCTGTGAATTCTTGTTGCAAAACATTTGCATTGCAAAATGCTCACAGTACAGCATTAATGAATAACATTGTGCATAAAAAATATTGAACAACATTAGATATCTCGAACGGTTTCTTCTGTCAAAACATTGCACCAGAAAGTAGGCATCTGACCACTTTCTCAATTATGGGGACACAGCGTCACTTCTGTCGTCTCCCTCAGGGATTCAAGAATAGTCCTGGGTTATTTTCAGCAAGGGTAACAGAGTTACTACAAACTTATGATGACGAGGCATTGTCATATGTCGATGACATCTATCTGACAAACGATGACTTGGATAGGCACTTGAACAGGGTGAACACCATTATACTGGGATTCGCCTCTGAAGGGTACAAATTCAATTTTAAGGAATCTAGAATTGCCCATCTCAACGTCCTTTTTCTAGGATATGAGCTTTCAAGTGAAGGAAAAAGCCTGGCAGCAAACTTTCCAGAGAAATGTGCGCTGCTCCAATCTCCAAAAACGCTGAAAAACTTAGTCGATTCCAGGTTTCCTAAATTTCGGAAGAACTTACATGCTAAATTATGCAGAAAGGGTTAAACCTCTCCACGAATTAATCAAACCTGATTTCAAATCAGTTAATTGGACACAAAAACACACCGAAATTTTGCGTTCATTCAAAACAGACATGTTAGCATCAACACATTTGCAAACATGCGTAAACGTACCCAACTTAGTGATCTGAATCATTCCAGGACAATACAGATTCATGTGCATAACTTTTAACGAATGTGAAAAAGTACCAATAGCTTACAAATCACAATTAACACACAAGCAGAAATGAAATTCACTTCAACAGAAAAAATTCTGACAGCTGTCCAGACTGCTGTTGCAAAAGAAAGAGCCCTCGTACAAGGTAAGCACATTATGGTCGTTACACCTGTACCTGAATTAGAGGCAGTGACAAAATTGAGCATTCCAAATGCTAAAGCTTTACATCCGATATGGATACCATGGGTTAATTATCTTGCTGCAACAAACGTTTTTGATCCATATTTGAAAACACAAGCATTTCTACAATACGAACAAGAATGTCCTCTGCCAACTGAAATTCTGCCTCTAGACCAGTATGAATGTATAATTTATACTGACGGATTAGCTCAACCCGCTACGGGGGATAAACACGCCTATAGTGCGGCATGCGTGATCGTTCAAGGTCGTTGGCGCGATGGCAAATTCCAACCAATGGTCACTAAAACGCAATCTCTAGGAAAATTCTACAGCTCAGCGAGCTGAACTACAAGCATTCAAGATGGCACTGGAAAATACGGACCTCGAATTCCCCACACTCATAGTGTGCGATTCATATTATTGTGTTCAATCTTACAATGAATACTTGCAAAACTGGATTCAAAACAGTTACAAAGATGCAAAAGGTGATACAATTAAGCATAAACTGCTTTGGGAACAAGTATTTCAGTTACGACAAGGACTACAAAACACTCACGTGATACATACACTGAGTCATCAACGTGATAGAGTTCACGTTGCAGGAAATTCATTGGCTGATGAAGCTGTGACGGCAGCTGTGCAAACGGCTTCCGTAGCTGCAATCGCTCGTTCAAAAACGATAATAGACGTCATAATAATGCTAGCTGTCAATGCTTCAAGCAAAGACAATGATAAAATATTACCGAAAGGGTTTCCACTCAAATACTCATATATAACTGATGCAAACAATGTTCCGTTTGCTCGAATCCCTGGAGCGGGGGATAGGGTATTTCAAAACATGGAACATCGATTAGGACTAATCTTAGCAGCACATAAAGAGCTCGCTTCTGCAGATGCTGGTGTCTCCGCCACAGTGTCATTATTAAAACAGAGATACTGGGGGCTGCGTATGAGGAAACAAACCAGAAACTATGTTTTGGAATGTGAAATATGCCAAAAGATGAAAGTCTCTACTGTGAAACTTCCAGCGCAGACGACTCTGTTAATTTCAGATAAACCATTAGCTTGCGTTTACTTGGACCACTGCGGTCCCTTACAGAGGGATGGTAACTATAATGGTCGCAGTGGATTCGTGTTCAAGGTTAATTCGAATGTGGCCTGAGCGCTCAGCTGACGCTCAAACTGTTATAAAAAGTTTGCGAGTCTTTATCAGCATATACACAGTAGGCACGCTACATTCTGACCAGGGTCCTGCGTTTAGCTCTCAAGCTTACAAGGAGGCCATGGCCAAAATGGGCGTTGCTTTGCGGTACTCTAGTCCATTCCATCCTGAGGGAAATTCGGTTGTGGAGAGAAAAAAAACGGGACATAAAGCAATCTATAACAGCTAGGGTATGAGGTTCGGGTGACGGGTGGGTCAAGCATCTAATAAGTGTCCAACGTATTCTTAATAACTTGCCAAGAAGTTCTCTATGGGGTATCACTCCATATGAGGTCCTTTTTGGGAATAGGATGCTGATTGCGGACCTTGATTGTCAGACTTCAGTGGTAGACCAAAAACATTTGATATCAAAGACCGTTTGGCTGTTTTACAGGACTTAAAGGAAATAAGAACGAAACAAAGCAACGTGATCCTGAAGCCAACCAGCCCTGAAGAGAAACCGACTGTCCCAGCAAGGCCTGTCTGGATTCCTAAGTTTGGGGATCTAGTCAGGGAAAAGATCGTGAACAAGAAGGAATTTGGGCCTTCTTACAGACAACCAGTACCTGTCTTAGCAATCCACGGATCAAGAACAGTATTACTGGCGCCCCTTGCTGGTAAAAAGGAGAATAGGTTTGTGTCCATCGACCTGGTCAAATCACATCATGTGGCCGATAATAAGCAGTAGGCCAAGTGGACTCCGCCAATGTAGCAGATGCCCAGCTCTAGCTACAATCCAAGAGGTTCAAACTGAGAGACTCATCACCTTTGAAGAAACTGCAGTGCGAAAAGAAGGACTAAGCAACAAAGCTATGGAACTTGTACCTCTTGAGACCCAAATAACAGTTTGTCAAGAAACGCCTGTCTACAATGAAGTAGCATCTGACTACACAAATGTAACAAGTGTTCAAGTGGCTCCAACGATTTCAACGAATCCTGATGCAATCCCAACAATTGACAGAACTGCTTCTTATTACATTAACTTTGATCCGTTTTTCGAGGAGCCCAGCGAGCCTGAAACAACGCCAGTAAAAAGAACTTTGAAAGAACAAGCAACAAACCTTTTTCATCACCTGGAAAAGACTTATCTGGTTTCACCATGGATTGAACTTTGGATTGTGTTGGGTGTACTTTTTCCTCTACTTTGTTTGACTCTGGTAATAACTTTGGGAATGCTGATAAATGGAAGATATGTCAAAATGGACACAGCAAGTAAGAACATTAACATACTCCTCAATTGGCACAGAGGGGAGCAGACTATATGGTGCTGAGCACTGAAAAACTGGAAAGATTGCCATTTACGGTAGCAGAAAATCCAGCTACTGAATGAATAATACATGGAACAATCACTCTGCCTGTTACAATTTTCCATTTTCAATATTCCCTAAAACATATATCAGCAGGCACATATGAAAGGTTGGGTAAAGAATACATCAAGACATCCTGGGAATTACCGTACACAGATGTTGGAGTGGAGGACGTGAAGTGTTTCTTAGCGGTAAAAACTGTGAAAACGCACTAAGCGGTCTCTCCTTTGTCAGGGTATAAACTTACACGGAGCCTGCGATGGTTCCTCTAACAATTTATCCTGCCACCTGCAAGGTTCACCAGCTGCAGTGATTGATCCAATTTTTGGACAACTCTCGAATGGGAGTTACCTCATGTTGAAAGATCACGGCTGCTGTGGCATGTTGCCAGGCATACCATATCTAGTAACTGTGTCAGCGAGGATCACTTGCTGTATGCAAGTATATTTTTCTAAAACCAGGACAGACAGGGAGTCGCCTTTATGGCCTTCACAGAACATCTCTTCTATACGAATTGATACTTTAAGCAGAATGAAAGTCATTCTTTTGCAAAAAATTGTGCCACTGACCTTGGCCAAAGAGACCTATGATCTACAAGTCGCAAGGACTTCTGCCCAGATACATGCCCTCTTGACTACAAACTGCCCTGTACATTTCTCGGAAATGCTAAGTCATATCTTAAACATGTCTGATACGTGCGCTATTGTACAGGTATTAAAGACCGTATTTTCTGGACTGTTAGCACATTTTGAAGCAGTCCTAGGAATATTTTCAAACTTTGTGCACTCTGTGTTTGGCGGACTGCCTCTCATTTTGGGGCTCGCTGCAGGGATACTATTTTTGCTCCTACTGCAAGCCACTTCACCAGCAACACCCAGTTCTCCCTGGAGACAACTCTACTGGCGATTAAGTGTCGTGAGCGCATTGTCTAAATTTTGAGACTACCTCATCTACAAGAATTAAATACCACATGGTTTCTGTCATTCAGACCAATCTGACAAGATTGCATCTTACCTGTTCTACGCTGCTTGCTATGCGGAGAAAAATGCGTGTTGGACTCACGTCTCACACTCCCATCAGTCATGCCAACGGATGTTGATGCTTCGCAACGTTTACCAATTCTGATTCATTGAGATCTCACAGATGCAAAATGCTGACGGTGAGGTACGAGAGGAAACAGGCGCGCAGGTACCATCCATTACGAACATTGCTAATGCGACCAATGCTGAAGGCTATGCTTCACATCTATGTGCGGTTAATCTTCGAAACAAGGTA
Source organism: Lissotriton vulgaris (assembly GCF_964263255.1). Classification (NCBI taxonomy): domain Eukaryota; kingdom Metazoa; phylum Chordata; class Amphibia; order Caudata; family Salamandridae; genus Lissotriton; species Lissotriton vulgaris. The sequence goes on from NC_141695.1 coordinate 607,879,994, forward strand.
ATCCAACTTTCACCTAAATTGTAGATTACTTTTTTACAGACTTAGAAGATTTGATGTTTTCTCCAAACACTAACACTGACTTTTGATTTGGCCCACAGTGTTCTGGGAGACTTTGATTTCGACCTTTATTTTTTCAAAACAAAGTTCTATCTTTGGGACTCTTTTTCTATGCTTAATTTTTTTTTCTCCAAATTTGTATTTTTCTTTTTTTTGGCACAAGTTATCTGCTTATAGTAGAACTATTCATAAAGAACAAGATTTCTTTGAAATGAACTTACGGAGACAATATTTGACCTTGTCCACATACACAAACAAGTTGACGTGATATGACATGATATGGTTTCAGCCTTTTTTCTTCTGTATTTACGAGCCATTTCATAAATGTATATTTTCTTGATTCATTCAGACAGCGTTTACATATGTCACCTATATGATTAGAATGAACCATTGCTTTAAATGCGTACAGCAACAATGCTCTTTTGTGTACAACCAGTGCTATTGCATTTTTATGTATTTTGGGTGGGTTTTAACACTTCATGTTTAGATATATTTAACGTGTTTAAAACTTAGTAATGTCGTACATAAGAAAGTGGAGTGGGTGTTGTGATTTAGATTCCGTATGCATTTTCCCGATTCATGCCCTCATATAGGTACAATTCACATTGCCCTTATTATAGGCTTAGAAATCCAGTCCTTATTTAGGCATAGCTCATGCTACCCAAACACAGGCATGGCTACTTCCATCCGTTCATCTACTTTACAACGATTTCTTAGAAAACCAGACTCTTAAGCTGAAGGGACTTCCCCTAGCCTGGATACTGATTTCTCAAAGAAACTCATTATTATGCATGAACAACTATTCCTTTGGGGTTCATCCATGACTTTCATATGCCCAACTTTACATCAAAGTTGGCATTCCTAAACGCCTTCAAGGTATAAATATATCTTCACTTGCTATAGCAAAGCACGGTGTGGTTCGGTGCAGTTCGACTACCTACTTGCACGACGCAGCTCGCTACAGTAAGTGCTGAAGGAAGCCAACTCTCCAGCTGACGCACTGATCAGAAGCTGTCCTCCTCTGCCGAGAAATCCAGCTCCAGTGTTTCTGACTCCCCTTGCGGGGTGTTGGGAAATCGAATCCGTGAAAGAGATATCAACCTCTCTCATTCTAAGTTATGGAACTGATTAGAACCTAGAGAAACCTTTGGCAATTCTTGGCAAAAACAAAACCTATGCTAAAGACCACACTTACTTCTTCCCACGTACTAGACCTAGGTTAGGTACATTGGGGTAGGCATATTTTAGAAGCACCAGTTGAGTATTTTAGACTGTGGTATTTATGTATGTATTTTTATATGCCATAGCACTTGACAATGCTATTACAGTATTATTTTAACTGTTTACGCTGTACGCATTATACTTCGCATTCTGTCTGACAATTGTAGCAGCTCACCTGTCTTGCATGAGAAAGAAGACTGTTCAATAAACCTATTTTTCTCTGCAACTCTATAGAAATGAAGCATGCACGATTGACTGTGTAAAATAGTTTTTATTCTTGGGAAACAAAATTGTCAAATTTATGCGGTTGTCAGAAACTAATCCCTTCTTGTGTATTCGAGAAAGTTTCTAGTGACCTCTGAGCTAGCTGGCACTCACAATTAAGTTTAGTATATTCAATAGAACATACTGACCTCAGTCCTCTGTCATATCTAAAGGGTATATTATGCCAATGTGCAGAGCCTATTGGGAATATAGGAACTACGCTACAAGATAGGTTGTGCAGGGAGAGGCGGGGCATGGATGGAGGTGAGCTATGTGTACTCCCAATGTGTGCATATGTCAATATAGCTTTATTCGATTTTGATTCAAAAATCATAAAAGCGTACAGTTTAAAACAATTATAAGTAAAAGCATACATACAATAATACATAATATCTACAAGTTAAAAACTTTTGCCCAGCCCGTGGGAGTAAGTATCTTGGTTATAACATACTATACACAGGTTAAAATTTGATCAACCAATAGTTAATAGGGGTTCCAGTACTTAGAACTGTAGAGCAATGATTCCTGACGGGTATGAGTAGGAAAACTTCTGCCACTCAATGCATGAAGTCCTCTGCCCATTAACATGTTGCACCCTACCTTTAGACTTAGGGCCCGATGTAGGTAAATTCATTTTACCACTTCATAAATACCGAATCATACCGATTCGGTATTTAAGAAGTGGTAAAATGGAGGGGCGGTGATGTAGGTATTTCAGATTCGGTAAATACCGAATCGTTCTGATTCGGTATTTACCGATTCTGTAAATACCGAATCGGTAATGCCCATTGATTCCTATGGGCATTGAAGCCCACAGGAATCAATGGGCATTACCGATTCGGTAAATACCGATTGTTTCAAGGGTGCAGGGGGTGTCACTTTGACACCCTCTAGCACCCCGAATTCAGGCACGTGTGACATGTGGCACACAGACATGCCCTAAGGGCATGTCTGTCTGTCACATGGCACAGGTGTGCATGCACACATGTGCATGCACACCTGGATTCGGTATTTTACCACCCAATTGGATTGGGTGGTAAAATACCGATTCTGTAAGGCCTGTGGGACTCAGAAGAGTCCCACCTACATCTCCAAGTTACCGAATGGTTAAAAATACCGATTCTGTATTTTATCGATTCAGTAAATTTACCGAATCGGTAAAATGGGGCACCTACATCACAAATGACCATTTACCAGTCGGTAACGGCCGAAATCGGCCGTTACCGGTCGGTAAATGGCCACCTACATCTGGCCTTAGATGTGGGGGATCACGACATTCTGGGGTAAAAATCGTGCAAATCCCAGACGGAGATTGGGCTGTTTCCCACTTGGGGTGCACAGGTACGCAGGTACGGAACAATGTGTCTCTGCCTAAATCTAACAAGAACTAAGTCACCAATGATATCTTTTTGGAGGGAACCCAGCCAGCCCACCCTTCTAACACTCATTATTGTACCCACAAGGTTGGGTGGCAGGGGTCGGTTGTTGGTCAGCCAAAATTTGACCTTGTTCAGCAAGTCGTGTTGTCTCTCGGTTTTCCCTGGAGGAAGTACTGGTACTCCCGCGAGGACACACACAAAAGGAGCTGCCTTCGGGGGGAGTTGGATGGAAGTTACTTTGTTATGGTGTGCTCTAGGAGCAGCGAGTTGCGAGAGAGCAGGTATAGGGGAGGTTCTGCGGGGTATTGGGGCTGGTACATTGGAGACTATTGGTTGGGTTAAGACCCTTTTGTTTTGCGTGGTTGGCTTTGGGTCTTTCGAAGTAGAAGATGGGTCGGAACATTTGGGTGTTACAGTACTTTTGTTAGCAAGCATGGTGAACTTGATGGTTTCTTCCAGTCCCGTCAGCCTGTCCCCTAGTGTGTTTATTTTATCTATCAGTGGTGATATGATAGAGCTGACCAGTTGTTCAATAAGGGATAATAGATCCAGCTGTATAGGAGATGTTAGAACAACTAATTTCTCGGCAGTCTCAGGGATCATGGAGGGGTTGCTGGCAGGAAGTGTAGGGCTTAAGCACATTTTTTGGGGTTTAGGTTGGTTCCCCATGTTATTAACCCCATTACATTTCCTTATAGCGGATGAGGAATCGGGAATAGCGAGCCTTTGGGTGTTTTCAATGTTGTCTTTATTAGATGATGGCAGGGGTTGGAAAGAACTGTCAGTGTCGGGTGATATACAGAAGCTTTCGGCAGGAAGCGGTGATTCCACTAAAACGTGTGTGGTTTTGCATAGGAGGTTTAGCTCATCTAACCACGAGGACGCTTGGTCTGCGTCTACTGTTTGTGAGGTCAATTGCTTAGTCCATCTATCCTGTGTGGGCGGGGGAGGTAAGCCTTTATCGACTTCTCTCGCAGTGGGCATTGTTGTATTATCCCCCTTGTAGGTCATATTGTGGTTTAAGTCCTAGGACAAAGGCAAAGTCAGTGGATAATACGCCAAACAGAAGCAAGTGTCCTTTACCTCCTCTTAACATGAAATCATGAAATCAAGGGGGATAGCTCCTTCCCGTCCTCCTCGAGTCTCAAAGGGCTTAAGACGGCCAGCCCTTTGCCCGGGCTTAGACCGGCGTCCCGCTCGCGTCCCGCGGGGCGAAGCTCACAGCAAATATATGCGCCTCCTGGCGCGGTTAGAATGATTCACAGGTGCCGCAAGGGTTGCTGGGACTTGTAGTCCCCGCCCACACTCCCCACTGCAGCCTCCCCGGCAAGATTGCTATAGCTGGCGGGGCGGCGGGAGGAAGAAGAACGGCTCTGGCGGTGTGGTGCTGCCTCTATGGTCGCAGCAGCACTTGAAGCAGAAAAAAAGGGAAGCTGTCAGCAGGACCCTCACAGGATCGACGTTGGTCCCTATTCCGTTCCGTTCGGTTTTTTCGAGAAAAATATCTGATGGGAGATGGGAAATGTAGTCTGCTTTACTGTCCCAACTTCAGCAGCAAATGGTCGTATTAAGGGCTGAGTCTTCACTTTTTTTAGGCACCCAGAGCCCAAAGCGCTGAGCCCAGCTAAACTTGAAATCCTGACTTTCCACAAGGAACCACCTGATAGAGAAATGTTTGTAGAAGTATCTGCTTCAGAACAGAGACAGACACAGAGCCTCAGGTGTAGCGCTGAATCAACTAACTTGCCAAATGGATACTACCGCCTCCGTTGAAGGTAGCACAAAACCACTGCAGCCACAGTCTCAAATTCTCCTCTTAAGGGTACCCCGTACTTTGACACAGCAGCGCGAGGAGATAAGCATGAGTGTTCGCCGTACAGAACGTTTGCACCCGCTCCCACTCCTGCTCCTGCTCTCGTCTCCGCTGTTATTCAGGGCTTTCGTAAACCAAACCAAAGGCGATTTCCTCGGAGCCTGAGGGCATCGGAGTCTCACCGCCCCAACGCCAGAGCCGCCGCTGAACCACAGCTCCACCAAAAGTCGCCGCAGTAATGAGTTGAAAGGTGAAACGCAGAAGTCCGAAACAGCATAAAATTAAAGAACGCCATCGGGGCACCGCCCGCACTCCGCCATGGCTATCGCGTGTGCATATGTGTTTGGCCGGCCGTCTCAGGTCGACCAAAATACACATGTGCACTTGTGCCCGGCTGTGCATTAAACAGCCGGGCTGAAGAAACCCCCATAAACTCCCTGGCCTGAGCGGAGCATTTGTTCAGCCCGCCCAGGCCTAGCAGGAGCGCAGCAGCCCGATTCGATGGGAGTCTGTCCCAGGGGCTGCCGGGACTAGGAAGAGAAGAGGAAGAGCGATGCGGGAGGTGGTCTGCAGCTTCAGGTAAGTTCTTTTATTTTTATATATTCTACCACCCCCGGTGCTCCCGTCTCGTGTTCCCTTCACCCACACAACCACCCTTTGTTTGTGGCGGCCGCCACTGGTGATTGGCTAATGACAGCCTCTACTAAAGTTAAAGACAGCCATGTTGTTTTAACTACTCTTTGGCTGTGTTCTGGGTTAGGGCTTACATATAGGTAAGTATCAGGAATCATATTTTTTCCCCTACTCATTACCACTTCTTTAAAATGATAATAGATAGAAAAAATATTTATAAGTTTATATATATATATATATTTTTTTAAATTACGGAGTATCGCAGTATTACCTAATAAGTCCTGTGGTATATAAGAAATTTTTTAAAAATCTATAAATATGTAAACACAAAAAATACACTGTACTACACTATATTTCAAAACTATAGTGTACTACAGTGTATTTAAAAAAAATCATATTTAATTCTTTACAATAAAGTACTGTAGTAATACCTAAAACTTACCACACTAATAAGGTTTTTTTTTTAAAGCGCGATTTTCCTTAAACTGCTTAAAAATTATATAGAAAAATATAAATACATTCCTCTACCTATTACCACTTTAGCAAAGTGGTAATAGGGAGGGAAAAACAATAACACCTACTACTCAGGTGTATATAAGGCCCTAACCCAGAATGTAGCAAATGTGTTTAAAACTACATGGCTGGTTTTAATGTTTTGTAAAAACAGCCATTAGCCAATTAGATACTGCCTTATCATCGGCATGTACTGTGGTATATAACATCACAATATCTAACTTAGTATTTTGAGACTTAGAACTTTAACAATACTTTAACTATTTACACCCACTACCAAAAATTACACACCATAATCTATATTTCTGCCACATTAAATGTACATCCGTTCACCCATTCGCACGCTATGCTTGATTAATGTATCACACTCCACTCTATGCCACTCCACTTTACGTCACTCCACTATATGCCATTCCACTCTACCCAACTCCACTCAATGCCACTTCACTGTATGCTATTACACTCTACACCACTCCATTCTATGACACTCCAGTCTGCTCAACTGTACGCCTCTCCACTCTCTGCTATTTCACTGTACACTACTCCACTCTACCATACTGCACTCTACACTATTCCGCTCTATGCCATTCCACTATACCGCACTCCACGGTTTTCCACTATACACCATTTCGCTGTACGCTATTACACTGTACACCACTCCACTCTATGCCACTCCAATGTACACCATTCCACTCTACACTACTGCACACTACGGTATTCCACTGCACGACACGTCACTCGAAGCTATTCCACTTTATGTCACTCCAATGTATGCCACTACACTCAATGCTATTCACTTTACACCACTACAATGGCAGCTACTCCACTGTATGCCATTTTGCTCTATGGCACTCCACTCTACGCCACTACACTATACTATTCCACTCTACGCTACTTACACTGTAAGTCGCTACAGTCTACCTCACTACACTCAAACCCACTCCACTCTACAACACTCCACTCTACAGTATTTCACTGTGTGCCACTCCACTGCATGCCACTCCAGTCTATGCCATTTCACTGTATGCCACTCTTTGCCACTACACTGTACCTCACTCCACTCTAAGTCACTCCGCACCACCCCAGTCTACACCCCTGTACTGTACGCTATTCCAATCTACGCCATTCCACTCTAGGCATCTCCACTCTATGACATTCTATTTTAAGCTATTCCACTGTACGCACAATCCACTCTACAATACTGCACTCTACACCACGCCACTTTATACTATCCCACTGTACAAAACTACAACCTACACCACTACACAATATGTCACTCCAAACATCTCCTTGTATGCCACTCCACTCTATGATATTCCACTCTATGTCACTCTTGGCCATTATTCCACTGTAGGCTACTCCAATGTATGCCACTACGATCTATGTCACTCCACTCTATGCTATTCAACTCTACGCAACTCCAGTCTACGCTACTCCACTCTACGTTATTCTACTGCACCCAACTTCACTCTACGCTATTCCACTGTACAAAACTACATGCTATTCCGCTGTATGCCTCGCCACTCAAACTCCCTCTGATGTATGCCACTCCACGCTACTCCACTGTACACTATTACACTCTACCCCACTCCACGCACCTCCACCACTCCACTGTATGCTATTCCAATGTACACCACCCCACTCCACACCACTATATACTATTCCACTGTATGCAATTATTGATACTGATGTTGGCCCCAACTGTAATATCCTGAGCTGGAATATCGCAGGGCTTAGATCAAAAAGGGAGGATTTGAGCTGGTTAAAGTTTGTAAAAAAATATGATATTATTGCTTTCCAGGAGACATGGGAGAGGGAGAGCAATTTCTGGTTAGATGGATTTAAATCATATTGATCGCCCGCTCAACCAACGCCGGCAGGTAGAGCTAAGGGAGGTTTAATGCTCCTCTTCTCCCTAAAGATAAAAGGGTCTGTGAAGCTGTTGGAGGTAACTTTTCATAATTGTCTGATAGTTGAATTAAATACCCCTAATCACCCTAAAATATTGCTACTTAACTTTTATAATTCAGGGGAATGTGATTACAGAAACAAACACCTTTATCTGAAATGCTTTTTAGAAGCATATAGCTTACAGCAATCCACTTTTTTTACACCATACTTATGGGCGATTTTAATGTTCATTTGAGTGATCTGAACTGTCGAATTGATGATGCCTTTGGTCCAAATTATTCATCGCTACCCCATTTTGAGCATACATCTAAGGGAGAAACTCTGGAGGATCTCCTCCTAGGAGCCGATCTCTTTGAACCAGGTTTTCATGATTCAAGTGAGAGGGTAGCAACTTTTAAGGCTAGGGGTAGGGAGACCATTATTGACTATATGTTTTTGTCCCCCTCTATGTTAGGGAATGTAGTATTCTATAATGCGAGGCTGTCTCCCTTTAGCGACCACAAACCTGTTATCCTGGAGTTAGATAAAGATATGGACCTTTTAAGCTCCCCGGGCAAAGACACGGGGGCCAATTCTGTGATAACCAGAGACCAAGGGAGGAGGCTAAAATGGTCTAAGGTAATCCCTGATTCTTTCTTTGTTAATTTTTGTATGTAGGTTAAAAACAATATTGCAAAGTGTGTGGACTATTTTACCCCTAAAGATATGGTCATTAGAGCCTCTGAAGTTATTTGTGGTCAGGTTGCAAGAGATTTAACCATTATAAGTAAGCCTAGGTCTAACCCAGGAGAAAGGTAGTTCGACTCTAAATGTTCTAGGGCTCATCAAAATTTAATACAAGCCCTGAAAAATAAACCTAGAGACAGGCAGCAGTTAGTCAGTCTCAGAAAAGAATATAAATTTGCAGTATACACTCACAAAAATGAGATTAAATCAGAGGCCTGGAATGCCTTAATGTCCGTAAACTTTTGAAGGATAGCGCAAAGTTTTGGGCTATTGTTAATAGTCCTCTTTTCTCGGAGCAGGAGAATGGTAGCTTGGAAACTAACATCTCAGAGGACCAGTGGCTATCACATTTCGAGGGTATTTATGGGTCAAACGAGCTACAAGAGTCTTTTACAGCTTTAGATACTGGTAATGACTTACCTCTGTTGGTCTTTAGAGAGGATGACATTGAGAGGGCAATAATAGATTCATCTAGTAATAAGGCACCAGGCCCTGATGGTGTCACTGTTGACCTTTATAAGGGTGACCCTAAATTCTGGTCTAAAATTTTAGCAAATGTTTTTAATGCTACAGTTGTCCAGGGGTTCCCTGTTTCATGGTCCCAGTTCAGGCAGAGAGGGGACCCAAGGTGTTACAGACCCATCTCATTGATTGACTCTTCCGTCAAAATTTTAGGTAAGATGATTTTGGTCAAAGTCACTGATTGGGTAAACGATAATGGGGTCTTATCCAATCTTCAGTATGGTTTTGGATCAGGCAGAAGTACTTTGGACCAGTGCTTTAACTTATATTTGCTGACAAGCAAATATAGCGTAGCGAATAAAGGTTCCATGTATATGGGCTTTATGGATCTGTAGTCAGCTTTCGACCTCGTGAACAGATCAAAGCTTTGGTCCATTTTACTTGAGATAGGGATTGATTCTCATCTGGTTTATTTTTTAGCTGACTTACAATGGGAACTTTTTGCGGCTGTTAGGGTTACTCAGGAGGGCAAATGCACACGACACTTTAAGTCTGGTAGAGGTGTTTGTCAAGGCTGTATATTGGCCCCTTTACTTTTACGTTATATATTAATGCCCTAGACAAAACTCTGGATAAGGCAAGTCTGGACATCCCGCGCATAGGAAATAGGACCATTCCGGTCCTCCTATATGCAGAAGATGCCGTGCTATTATCATGAACCCCGCTAGGCCTTCAGAGACTCCTGGATGCATTTGGGATCTTTATGAATTCCCTGGATTTGGTGGTAAATATTTCTAAATCTCATGTCCTTAATATGGGCCAACGAAAGAACAAAGTTAATACCTTTTATTGTATTGGAGCTGAGGTGACCAGAGTGACTGTTTTTACATATTTGGGGGTTTTATTCGATGACAGATGCTCTTGGGTCCCCCAGCTCAAACCAAAAAGAATGCAGTAGTGAGATCGTCGTCAGCGCTACTGGGTTTCGAGTGGCGACTGGGAGCTAGGCCTTGTGAGGCAATTCTCGCCATTTATAAGTCGCAATGTTTGGCTATCGCTAAACATGGTGCTTCTATCTGGGGGTACAAGCAAGTGGTAGGGGTCCAGATGGCTGAAAATAAATTTTTCCGCTCCCTCCTGTCTGTCCCCCAAACAACCCCAACTTTCACTATTCATCAGGAACTGGGGATGGGTTACGTGACTGACTTGGAGAGATTGGCTCCCTTGGTCTGCTGGATAAAAACTTGGCTTAACCCAGAATTAACGTTAAACCACCAGATTTTAAGGGACTGTGTTGTTTTAGATTAAGCCTGTAATATCCAGTGGTTGTCGTATGTCAAGGGTATGTTCACTAAACTATGGCGTCCAGACATTTATAATGCCCCTGAAAGAAAACTGATCTAAAATGGGTGAAATCACAGTTTTTTGAATATACAGAGGCTGGAACGGGAGGATCAGGAAATAAAAAAACCTTTGGTCAGGGCTCATTATTTAATAACTTCATTGCCATCAATAGAGCCTTATTTAAGAATTGTGACAAAGCCCTTCCATTGTTGGCTTCTGACCAGGTTTCGCTTCAACCTGATCCACTTCTCTCTGGGTAACTTCCCTGGTTGGGGTAAACCAGAAGATATAGCCTGTGTAACTGTGACAGCTTCTCCATTCAGGACACCATGCATTTTATAATGTTTTGTGATTTTTATAGTGACATAGGAAGAGGTTTTTAATTCCGCTCCTGAGAGTAAAGGGTTTTTTACAGGTTAGACCAGCCCTAATGTACCTTCAACTGTTAGACAATACCTGGAATATTTTTAATATTGCCAGTTTTATTGTTGCTGCTGTCCGCCTCAGGAGAAAAAGATTCCCTTTGATGATTGAACTATGAATTTTTCAGAATTTTATTATCAGTAACTGTTTTTATATGATATATACTTGTAGTATTAATTATTTATATTCCTTGTGTAGTAACTGTCTACATTTATGTGTCGCCCATTTGTATTGGAAAGGGCACATGGTATTTTCGTGTCTTGAGTTTTGTATTGTACTTTTATGTTTTTAATTAATTGAACAAAGTGGTTTGACTGACTGAGTTGAGGTAATATGAATTTTTATGGTCCATTGTGTCCCCTAACGTAGACCCCAACGGCTCCATGTACGTGCTTCAAGTACATGTATGTTCCCTCCACAACCAGTTATGAAGACGCAAATACATTTGCGTCCAACGTTAACATGTACTCTTTCAGATCCACCATGAATGGGTCGAGAATTCCGTTCCTAAGTATGCCTTGCCACCGTCTTTACATGGTACACTTTCACGTTTTCCTGGCTCTGGCGAGCTAGGCCCTGATTTCTGCCATCGAGCCCTTCCTGCTTTCTGCCTCTGAAAGCTGCAGCCTGGAATCTGCATCTGTGACCCTTGCCTTACTCCCTGCGCGGCGAGCGGTGCCAGGCTCGGCCTGCTTGCCTGCCAAGACTGTATTTTGCCTTCAAGTTATCTGCTCCGCTCCTCGAAAATACATTCCTGTCTAGTGATTTAGGAAAACATCTCCCCAGCTGCAGAGCAAAGGGCCCGGCCTTTCTGTCTCCATGCAAGTAATTCATTGCTCCTGTTACCATGGTAGGCCCATTGCCCCCTCGCATTACACGTAGTCACATATGCACGCACTAGCAGTCAGTATAGAATAGCCTCTGCCCGAGAGACCTTTCCTTCCAGATAATACAGTTCCTCAAACACAAGATATCAGATATGATTTGGGTTTAGGTTGTTCTGACACTCCAGACTTCTGTCTCCTCATGTAGAGCTAAATGTCAAGTCCCCTTCACCCTCCAGTTCCACGTCAATCACACGTCATGCTGCTGCGCGCGCATCTCTGCCATATATTTCTGCTGACACTACAGGATTCCTCTATGGATCCACCCACCTGTGACACTCTTATGTGACGTTTCTAGCACACACCTTCGTGTACGCCCTCGTGCACGCCTTCTGTTACGTACATGTGTTCTTATCTCTTTTCTCTCAGCTGTTACGCCTTCTGTATCCTTCACCACTGTATGCATTTACTATATATATTGTACTCTGTTAATAAAGCATTGTCTATCCCTTCCTGAACCTTCGTGGTGATGGAACATGATACCTGGTTCGAACCAATTCCATTTTATGGAATAAAACCCTTATAAACTCAGATGCCACGGACTCTGCCTCTCATTTACGATTGAGTTATTTTATTGAACTTTACCGCATAGAAATTCCGCATAGGTAAATTCATTTTACCACATAATTGGCGCCCGAATAGGGACCCCTCCCCCACCTTACGCGCCGGCGGTGCGTTGCAGGCCTGGTCCCCTGCCATAGCCGTGACGGACAACTACGCGTACCCGCAGGATTTCCTGTATCTCCCTCAGGCCAACGGAGGTGACTGAGGCTGCGATCGACACCCAGACGAGGCGGTGAGGAGTGCGGAGGATCCCGACCAGAGCCCAGCCGAGAGAGCAAGGTCCGAGGTGTTCAGAGGCCCACCAGGTCCGAAGTTCCGAAGTATCTACGTCACGAGTCGAGTCCAGTCCGGTCCAGTCCAGTGTCGAGTTTCCGAGGCCTTCCGTTCCGTGCTTCCCGGTGAGTACCGTTGCTGGGGACGCATCTAGACGGGTGCATTAATTTGTGTCCGGTCAAGACGGGTTTGGGTACACAGACCCGGTCTGCACTGTTTTAGCAGTGTATCTGTACTGTTTAGCAGTATATCAAGTATCAAGTTATTGTTGTTTCCGAAATGTTTTAGTGTGTTTTAATGTCGTGGTATGAGTGATTGTTTGACTTTCATTACTGTGTTTATTGTATTAGTTGTGTCCAAGTCCGAGTAAGTATTAAATATCAAGTATCAAGGCTCGAAATGCCGCTGTTTTCGAAACTGAAACAGATAGGAACTAGAAAAGGGATACTCGAGGAAGCTGTTCCCATCCCACCCAGGGACACTCCCGGTTATTTTATGTACCACAAACACGGCTTAGACGCTGTATTGTATCTCGACTTGTGGGTGGATTACACTAAGGATTTAGCAGAGAATCAGAGATGGCCCGCTACAGGGACATGGGATGCTGATTGCATCATGAGAGTAGAAGAAGCATTATGGAAAAAGAAAGCCAGACAGTCACAGAAAGATGCCATTGAGCTATGGCGTAAAGAATCACACAGACGGGCAGAGAAAGCACTCAGAAAAGCAGAGAGAAGTAGAGAGGATTCTGAAAAGGCCAGAGAAAAAGAACTACTAGAAGAAGGAGAACGAGTTAGGATGGAACAACACGATAGACGGAGTAATGCCATTATGACGGGATTGTATCCAGTCCTGGCCGAGGGCCTGCCCAAGGTGACCCCGGAAATACCGAAAGATCTGCCCCCTCCATTGGTTCCGACTAAATTACGTCACAGGACCGCAGCAGATATTTTCCTTTCTTCCTATTTAGACGACGTAGCTCCCGAATATACTAATGTCCCGCCTGCACCTGTACCACCCCCTGATCGTCGGCCCCCAGGTCCGCAACAGCTTACCCCTCCCGGTCGGCTTCCTCCGCCCTTACCTGTTATACCCCCTATTAATCCGCTTAATCCTTTTGGGCCTGACACGGCCTTACAGACAGGCGATGCTCAAGCCTCCGCCTCAGGAGGTGCATCAGGAGGCTACCATACCCCGCCACCAGTACACCGATTAACCGTTAGAGAACTAGCAATGCAACGTACTCCGAAACCAATCACAATTGAAAGACTTAAAGAGTATCTTACAGACTGTAGATATGACCCAATACCAGGCAAAGACGGTTACATGATGTTAGCCTCATTACGTATAAGACGTGCTGCAAACTATTTAGTTCTATTTCCAGGAATGATAGAGTATCTAGACAGGATATATTGTTTCGTTCAGACTGGGGAAGGTCAGGAATGTATTCACGAGGCCATGGCACATCAGAAAGTGGACACTCAAGGTTTAATATTAAGATTCCTCATAAACTGTTTCATAAGAGAACGAGACCGGCCTGGTGTAAATAAATAAGAAATGGAGGTATTAACTACATGGGGTCAGAATATTGCAGACGGAAAACATGATAAACAGAAATGTATAGATGCCATGTACAGAAAAATCCGTAAAGAAATAACAGTATTTCATGAAAGACAGAAAGCTGAAAATGAAGCAGATAATGACAAGAATGACTCCTCAGAGGAGGAGGAGCAAGTAGTAGACACAGGTACGATAGCATATGTAGGAAAGGGTAGACCTTTTAATAAAAGGATACGTCCAGAAAGCAAGAGACTTTTTCACTCTGCTATGTCAAATCCGAAGACTCCTGAACATCTGTTTCAGGCTACCGATAAAATACTTCAAGAACGAATGGGGTACCACGTACTCAATTCCATGGATGAACAAGAATTAGCCAGGTCAGCAGTACAATGGGCTGACAATTCCGATAGATATAATGATGACGCATTAGCGCAAACATTTTTGAATCTTTCCCCAGACGAACAGCGACTAGCTGGTATGTACATGATACAACACCTCCTTACGTTGTATAAGAGCCAACATTCTGATCCAGGTCCCCTACCTGATGTACTAATAGAGTTACTCATGAATAAATGGAGAGGCCTGGGTACCGATTTAATTAAAGTAATTTTAGAACATCGACACAGATATAGTGCCTTCCTGAATCCACAGTTTGTTCCAGTTCCACCCCCAGAAAGAAAAATGTTCTACATAGACAGACAAAATCCCTTGCGAGAAGTACACCCAGTCAGGAATAATGATAACACCCTTACACGTGTATTTGTATACACGCCCATAACTAAAATGGAATTGTTAGAAATGAAGAAAATAGTGCCCAGCCATGATAAAGACCCTGCAGGTTTCCACCGTGAAATAAAAGACATGCTACTCATGGGAGATTATACCTATCCCGACATTATGAAAATATTGAAGGTTTTATTGCCTGCCGGTATTTACGAGAAACTCAAGGAAAAAGAATGGGAGGTGGGAGACAAAAAGATTGATTGGGCTGCATTAGAAAATAAAGAAACGACTCGAACCCCAGGTTTGGGTCTTGGGGATAAAACTAAAGCATTACCAGGATTATTAGTGCAAGTATTGCCAAGACTGTTGGCAACGAAAAAGGAGGACTGGGATGCAATCTCAGCCTGCAAACAGAAACCCGATGAAGACACTAGTGATTTCTATTCCCGATTTGAGAAATGTTTCATTATTAATAGTGGCCTGAAAGCAAGTAGCGAGTCATACCCGCACCTTTTTGTATCCAAATTAGTCGAGAATTCTCTGCCCCAAGTTAAGAATCGTGTATTGAAAGTCGAGAGCACATGGCAAGCAAACACGCCTTCACAAATGTTACAGATGTTACAGTACCACCAGAACAGAATTAGAGAAGAACATGATCACGAACAAAGACGTATGAAAGACACGAAAATGAAAATGCTAGTTGCTCAGTCAGTTTCAGCCGACGGTCAGAAAAAGGGCATGACACAGTCAAATAATTCGGCAGCTCCTGTTAAAGGGACATGCAACTATTGTAAACAGCCCGGTCATTATGTAAACGATTGTGCAGTTTTGAAACACAATATATCTACAGGTAAAACTAAAGAGAGACCGCGTCAACCTAGACAAGACCAGGTCCAACAACACGTTACACAGAATGTACAGCCTATGCATGCTCCACAACAGACAGTACAGACCGTAGCGGTACCACAATCACAACCGATTGCCGCAACCCAACATGCAACTCAGCAGATGTACCAATATGCTCAAACTGATTATCCCGATTATCAGCGATACACATGAAACAGCCTAGAGAGGGAGGTTGGCTTGCCTCTTATTGAGGTTCCTGTAGATCAAGAGGGTCCTTACGTACATAGTCAAGTATTAGGAAAAGATAGAAAGTTTTTGATTGACACAGGGGCAAGCAGAACAACAATCAGTCACGACGAGGTTCCAGGGGCACCCCTCTCAGGCTCACAGAATGTTTCCCTTGGATTTTCAGGAAAGCCTATTGTAAATGAAGTATCGAAACCAGTTCCCCTTTCAGTTGGTCCGTTGTCTCGCACTACAGATCTATTGCTCACGAAATCATGTCCAGAAAACTTATTGGGTATCAAGACACTGAAAGCTCTAGGAGCTGTCATTTGTTGTTCTCCGGAAGGAGTAAGATTGTTTCTGCGTGACGTTAAGGGTCACTATGTGTTGAGAGATATTGATCCCAGATTACAGAATGTTCCTGCACATTTATGGGCACAAGGCCCCACTGATGTAGGTTGTATGCACATTACACCATATCGAGTTACACTGAAACAAGGTGTTGTTTTACCACGAATCCGACAATACAAGTTACCACCAGATGCTGTAGTGGCTTTACTGAAAATCATTGACGAGCTCATTGCACAAGGAGTGGTTGTAGAAACCGACTCGAATCTATGTAATTCCCCTATCATTCCGATTCTTAAACGTACTGATCCAAATGCACCTCCAGTTTATCGATTAGTGATCGATTTACGAGAATTGAATAAATGCATTGTACCGCAGTACCCTGTGGTTCCAGATATCTCTTCATTATTGACAGCTATTGACTCAGAGGCAACGTTCTTTACTGTAATTGATCTGAAGAACGCTTTCTTTAGTGTCCCAATTGATCCGGAAAGCCAATATCTCTTCGGATTCTGTTTAAATGGCCGAAGCTTCAAATTTGCACGCGCACCTCAGGGATTCACAGAAAGCCCCAGCATCTATAGCCAAGCATTGAAAAGACAACTTGACAGTATTCACATGCCTGCCAACACTGCCCTACTTCAGTACGTCAATGATCTACTGATCACCGCCCGTAGTGAACCAGAATGTGAACAAGCATCGCTGACAGTTTTGTATTTCCTGGCAGAGAAGGGACACAAGGTGTCCCCTTCGAAGCTGCAATTCTGTGTTCAGCAAGTGGTATACCTTGGGCACTTGCTGTCCAAAGGGGGGAGGCAGCTAACACCTGATCGTATCCAGTTAATTGTAAACATGTCACAACCCAAGACACAAAAGGAGGTACGGGCCTTTATAGGCCTCACTTCTTACTGTAGACAATGGATCCCTCAGTATGCATTTCTAGCCAAGCCACTCATACAGTTGACAACTCAGGAGGCAGCGTCTTCGACTGTCCTCCCTTGGACTCAGGAACATACACATGCTTTTGACGATTTAAAGAAAGCCTTATGTCAAGCACCAGTTTTAGCGACACCATGTCACAGCAAACCTTTTACACTTTTTGTCACAGAACGCGAAGGTACTGCATTGTCAGCACTCACCCAGGATCAAGCAGGTTCACATAAACCGTGTGCTTATTTTTCAAGTACATTAGATCCAGTAGCCCAGGCTTTGCCTGCGTGCTTGAAATCAGTAGCAGCAACAGCTCTAGCAATCAGACAAAGTGATTCCATAGTGTTAGGACACCAATTGACAGTACAAGTCCCTCATTCCGTGGAAGTCCTTTTAAATAGGACACAAACCCAGCACTTGACTATAGCACGACTGACAGGTTATGAATTGACATTGTTTCAGCCACACATAGAAATCAGCCGTTGCAATACATTGAACCCAGCTACACTTTTGCCATTAAGTGAGACAGACCCTTTGGCACATGATTGTATCGAAGTCATTACCATTACGACGAAACCCAGACAAGACCTGACAGACATTGCATTACCAGATCCAGACCTGACACTCTATGTGGATGGTTCATGTATGAGAACAAATACAGGAGAGTTAGTGGCCGCCTACGCAGTCACGACAGAAACTGAAGTCATAGAAACACATCGCATTGATACACTGTCAGCTCAAGCAGCAGAGCTCATCGCTCTGACTCAAGCCTGTATTCGAGCAAAGAACAAGAGAGTTAACATATACACAGATTCCCGTTATGCATTCGGAGTCGTACACGACTTCGGTGTACTCTGGCGAGAGAGAGGTTTTTTGACCTCTCACGGAGCCAAGATCCAGCACGGCCCCCTCATTCAAGCTCTGTTAGACGCAATACATTTGCCTACAGCGATATCCATCATGAAGTGCAAGGCACATACGAAAGTTATAGATACCATTTCCCAGGGTAATGACCTGGCAGATCGAACAGCCAAGCATACAGCTCAGACTCAGACTCACGCAACTGACCTGATAAAGACAGTAGTCCCGACACCGACACATTGCATGACAGTGAGGGATCCCGCCCTAGATGTAATTGACATACAGACACATGCTACACCAGACGAAATCAAGAAATGGATTGAACTAGGAGGGATCCAGACAGAACAGGGATGGATGACGAAGGGGAAAGCCACATGGTTTCTCCCCGACTCTATGGTTCAAGTAATCATTAACACAGTACATAGTCCTGCACATTTAGGAGACAAAGCCATGTTAGACAGTATTCAAAACCTTTGGTTCAATAAACATTTACGAGCAGCAGCCAAACAGAAAGTGCGTACTTGCATGATCTGCTGTCAGTTCAACCCAGGTAAAGGCATTCCCGTAGAGCAAGGGGGATTTCTTCCTCCCGATCACCCTTTTGAAGTCCTCCAGATGGATTATATCCAGATGGAACGTTGTCGAGGATTCAAATATGTTCTTGTAGTTGTATGTGCACTTTCCCGTTGGACAGAAGCATATCCAGTCCCAGATTACACTGCTCCGACCACTGCCAAGCAGCTGGTACGTGAATTCTTCCCACGGTATGGTTTGCCCCGTATCGTGTACTCAGATAATGGACAGCCATTCTCATCCGAGCTCATGAAGCAGGTGTCACTCCTGCTAGGTTATCAGTGGAAGTTCCACTGTGTCCGACATCCCGAAGCAGCAGGTCTCGTAGAGAGACATAATCAGACCCTGAAAACACGCCTTGCAAAAATATGTAGAGAGAAGGGAGTTGATTGGATAGTAGCTTTACCAGTTGCACTCTTTTACATGAGAATGATAGCACACTCAAGAACAGGGCTATCCCCGTATGAGGTGGTCTTTGGTAGGCCACCGAATATGTGGGGGACGCCTCTGCCTCGTAAGATAACAGATGTTGACTGTAATATGCTGACAGATTACCTTGCCTCCTTGATGTCTGCACTACAATCATGTCGTTCACATGTAGCTGCAGCCTTTCCCGACAACACGGAGGTGAAGCCACACGAGATTGTTCCGGGGGACCTGGTGTTCATGAGGAATTTTGACAGGAGGAGTCCGCTGGAGCCCCGTTGGCAGGCGCCGAAGCTCGTGTTATTGACAACAAGGACAGCAGTAAAGGTGGAGGGCCGCAAGGGCTGGCTCCACTCGAGTCACGTGAAAAGACACTATGGACTGCCTCCGAAACTAGACTCCCAGCCCTGCCCCCTTCCAGAGACTGATACTAAACTCCCCCTGATAGAGAAAACTCCTTCTCAGGAGTTTCGTATGAAGTTGAGGTCTAGCAAGTCAGACAGTTTAATTGTTTAAGTCCTCCCCTAGGTGAATCGGTTAGACAAGTTTCTGACATGTACCCCCTAGACCCCAATAGAGAGAGAGATAGACAGAAACAGATCAAGAAACATGAATATTGTAAATCTCTCCGTAGTCATTGCATTGTGACATTATTGATTATGTTTTTTCTGAGTCTTATGATTATTGCTGCAAGCATATTACTCCACATGTATTTTCCTATTTTCAAACGTGCACATTCTTCTTCAAATAACACTGCCGAGCATACTTTCAGTGAACTGCCCCCGCACGAGTTATCTTACCGACTTGCACTGCGCAACAATACATTCATTAGTATGTTACATCATTCCCATCAGACCAACAATGCTACCAATTGTTGGATATGTGGCCGACTCCCTCCCTATCAGAAGTATAAGGGAGTTCTGCCCCTCTTTCCGTACCCGTTCACACACAATGGTTCCTGTGGTGCATGGTTCAGTTTAATAAATTCTTTAAATTCTGATTCCGTAGTTTACCAGGGAAATTGGGTATGGGGAAATCTGAATACAGTTTTGCATAGAGTATGTTTCCCTGACAAGGAGGGTCTTCCCCAAAGGACAGGAACTGATCTAGAAAACGAAGTATATGGATTAGGTAATTTTACACTTAACCTCATGATTCTGAATGTCCAGTCCGAAACCGAACCAGCCTTGCCCGCTATGTCAGTATTACCAGTCAAAGGGGAATTATGTGTCAGAAAGAATGGTTCAGTACATCTAGGTCATAGTAAATGTACTACTGTGTTCAAATTCAGTGATAAAGGCAAGTCTACATTCAAAGCTTCCCGTCATTCCTATTTCATTTGTGGTCATACAGCATATATACGCTTACCTCTAGATTGGGATGGTACCTGTTACATTGCATTCCTTCTGCCACCTGTTTTCCTAGCCCCTCCTGACTATCATAGGAACTCCCATCTAGTACACAACAGACCCCAGAGAGATCTCCCGATTGTCGACTATACTGAAACGGCATGGGAGCAGTATACAGACTTCAATAAAGGTTTCTTTCCCTATTTAGGTGCTGTCTTTAATAGTAAACTGATACGTAAATTAACCAGAACCCTCGAGGCAGTAGTGAATGAAACTACATCCGCCCTAGGTAACTTGACGGAGGAGCAGTCTGCTATGCGGATTGTTGTTCTTCAAAATCGTCTTGTTCTTGATGTCATCCTGGCCGATAGGGGCGGAGCTTGTAGAGTCATCGGATCGAGTTGCTGTGTTTTCATTCCAGAAAACGCACCATCAGTATATAGAGCCATAACCCGTCTCCACAAGATTGCAAGTCAGATACACCAGAATCCAGGCACCTGGACTTGGTCCGGTTGGTTCTGGAGCGTGTTATCAGCCTGGGGATGGAAAGTCCTATCCTTCCTCGGAATAGCCCTTCTCATAGTGTTCAGTTGTTGTCTATGTCTACAGTGTGGGCCAGCGATTTGCGGCTTGTGTGCCACATCATGTTTCCCCCATCCAAGTTCACGTTCTAAATCCCGCCTGAAAAAGGAAGAACAAATGATGTTATATGAACAAATAGATGGATTAATGAAGATTGATATATCATGAAGGGTCCGTAGGGGACAAGGAGGGAATGAGCTAATATGAATTTTTATGGTCCATTGTGTCCCCTAACGTAGACCCCAACGGCTCCATGTACGTGCTTCAAGTACATGTATGTTCCCTCCACAACCAGTTATGAAGACGCAAATACATTTGCGTCCAACGTTAACATGTCCTCTTTCAGATCCACCATGAATGGGTCGATAATTCCGTTCCTAAGTATACCTTGCCACCGTCTTTACATGGTGCACTTTCACGTTTTCCTGGCTCTGGCGAGCTAGGCCCTGATTTCTGCCATCGAGCCCTTCCTGCTTTCTGCCTCTGAAAGCTGCAGCCTGGAATCTGCATCTGTGACCCTTGCCTTACTCCCTGCGCGGCGAGCGGTGCCAGGCTCGGCCTGCTTGCCTGCCAAGACTGTATTTTGCCTTCAAGTTATCTGCTCCGCTCCTCGAAAATACATTCCTGTCTAGTGATTTAGGAAAACATCTCCCCAGCTGCAGAGCAAAGGGCCCGGCCTTTCTGTCTCCATGCAAGTAATTCATTGCTCCTGTTACCATGGTAGGCCCATGGCCCCCTCGCAATACACGTAGTCACATATGCACGCACTAGCAGTCAGTATAGAATAGCCTCTGCCCGAGAGACCTTTCCTTCCAGATAATACAGTTCCTCAAACACAAGATATCAGATATGATTTGGGTTTAGGTTGTTCTGACACTCCAGACTTCTGTCTCCTCATGTAGAGCTAAATGTCAAGTCCCCTTCACCCTCCAGTTCCACGTCAATCACACGTCATGCTGCTGCGCGCGCATCTCTGCCATATATTTCTGCTGACACTACAGGATTCCTCTATGGATCCACCCACCTGTGACACTCTTATGTGACGTTTCTAGCACACACCTTCGTGTACGCCCTCGTGCACGCCTTCTGTTACGTACATGTGTTCTTCTCTCTTTTCTCTCAGCTGTTACGCCTTCTGTATCCATCACCACTGTATGCATTTACTATATATATTGTACTCTGTTAATAAAGCATTGTCTATCCCTTCCTGAACCTTCGTGGTGATGGAACATGATACCTGGTTCGAACCAATTCCATTTTATGGAATAAAACCCTTATAAACTCAGATGCCACAGACTCTGCCTCTCATTTACGATTGAGTTATTTTATTGAACTTTACCGCATAGAAATTCCGCATAGGTAAATTCATTTTACCACAGAGTGACACTGTATGCAACTACACTCTACACCACTCCATGCAACTTTACTGTACGCTATTACAATGTACCCACTCAATGTCACTCCACCCTACGCCAGCCTACTCCACACCATTCTACTTTACGTTATTCCACTGTACACACCAACACTCTATGTTATGTTATGTTAGAAGAGTTTTATAGAGCTCTCGTTCAAAGGTTGGTTTCTTGGAGTTGATGAGACAGAGGGATCGCCAGTACGAACAGTTTAATTATATGCGCATGAGAAAAGCCATATTTCAAGGGACTTTCTGAATTTGGTAAGGTTAGTGCTTAGTTTGATTTCCACTGGGATGGAATTCCATAGTGGAGGGGCAAGGGTTTCGAACCTGCAGCCCCCTTGCCGCTTCAGTTTGAAGGTGGGTACTGTGAGGAGGTGGAGGTGGGCTGAGCGGAGGTTGCGTGAGGGTGTATAACGGGAAATGCGGTCAGTGATGAATTCGGCGCTTTGATTGTTTAGAGATTTGAACACCAGGCAGGTGATTTTAAAGGCACAACACTGGGGGATAGGTAACCAATACAGTTTTTTTAGGAGAGAGGAGGCGTGTTGCCATCTGGGTTGTTGGTAAATAAGTCTAGCCACTTGATTTTGCACTAGTTGTAGTCGTTTGGTTAGTCCAATTGGGAGTCCCAGGAAGGTGGCGTTTGCATAGTCAAGCCGGGATAAAACCAAGGCTATTATGACCTGGATCAGTGCAGTTTAGGATAGGAGCCTGCTTATTTTCCTGATCTTGCGTAATTGCAGGAAGCAGGTGGAAATCACGGTGCCCATGTGCGCTTTGAGGGACAGATCGTTCCTTATGGTGACCCCAAGACTTTTTACTGAGGTGGCGAGAGAGGGTGGGGGGCCTAGGTTGTTTGGGCAGTAGTGTGGGTCCCAGTGAGTTTGTGCCGCACCTATCAGTATAATTTTCAGTTTTGCTGGGGTTCAGTTTTAAATGGTTGTGATCCATCCATAGGTGGATGAAGGTCATTGTGTCTTTGAAGTCAGATATTGACTGAGGGGAGTTGTCGATCTGGAAGAGGAGTTGGAGATCATCGGCATAATTGAACATAGTGATTCTTCTCTCCTTAAGGGCGCTCTTTAGTGGGTGAAGTTAGATATTGAAAAGGTGGGGGGAGAGAGAAGAGCCCTGTGGGACCCCACAAGTTGTTGTTAGCTTGGAGGCAGTAAACGGGCCGGAGAGGACTGCCTGGGAGCGGTTTTAGGAAGGATTTGATCCAGCAGAGAGCTGGGCCCCGAATGTCAGCCTCTTCGACCCTGGCGCCCAAGATTCAGTGGTCGACCGTATAAACTTTATAAATAAAGGCCGCTGAGAGTTCAAGCAATACCAGGGCCTGTGGTGTGCCTGTATCTGCTTTTTCACGTATGGAGTTAAGTACAGCTAGGATCACAGTTTCGGTTGAGTGTGCTGGGCAAAAGCCGGTTTGATGGGATCCGAGGAATCCTGTCTGTTCCAGGAAGTTAGAGAGGCATCTGGCCACATGAGCTTCCAGTAGCTTGGCCATGTAGGGGAGCAGAGAAATGGGGTGGTAGTTGGCTGGCAGTTGTGGGTCCGCGCCAGGTTTTTTGAGGAGGGGGGCTACAATAGCTTTCTTAAAGGCATTGGGTACGCTGCCTTGAACCAACTCTATGCTATACAACCCTACTCAACTCTACGCTATACAACCCTACGCCACTCCACTCCACTCCACTCTACACCACTCCACCATACACTATTACACTTTTTCCCAATTCACACCACTCCATTCAACACCATTCCACTGTATGGTGATCCACTATATGCTGCTCCATTGTATGCCACTCCACTCTACGCCAGTCCAATCTATGCTATGTCAGTCTATGCCACTCCACTTTACGCCACCCCACTGTACGTTATTCCAATGTATGTCAGTCCACTCTATGCCCCTCCCCTGTACACCACTCCACTTTAAGCCAATCCAATCTACTCTACGCCCCTCTACACCACTGTACTGTACGCTATTCCACTGTATGTCACTCCACTCTACGCTATTTAAGTGTACCATACTCTACTGTGTGCTATTCCAATGTATGCCAATTCACTCTATGCTACTACTCTATACACCACTCTGCAGTAGTCTGTTCCACTGTGTACCACTCCACTCTACACTACTCCACTGTACACCACTCTATTCTACACAACTCCATTCAACAGTGTACCACTCAACTCTACACTACTCTACTCTATACAATTCCACTGTATGTAACCCCACTCTACCCCACTCCACTCAATGCTTTTTTTGGTCTGTTTGGGGAGGGAGGGAGTGATCCCGTATATACCCCTTTTTTAATACCCTTTAACTCCTTTTACTTCTACCTGCCCTTGAACCATAACAAATAATTTCCCTCTTTTACCTCTACCTACCCCAACCATAAAATGTCTGTGCTTCCCTCTACCTATCCCCTCAACACTAAATGCACCCTTACCGCCTTTAACATCTACCCACCCATTATCCTTAAATATCCCTTAACCCCATTTACCTGTCCCCACCCTTAACTCTAAAATCCCCCTCACCTCTATTATCTCTACCCAAACCTTAAACCCTAAAAATCACTCTTACCTCCCCTGACCTCTACCCAGCCCAAAACCCTAAATTCACCCTACCTATCCTTAAACCCTAAATTCTCTCATACCTTTTTCACCTCAGAACATCACTTAACCCTAAATTTACCCATACCTCCCTCTACATCTACCTACCCCATAACCCTAAAATCAGTCGTACCCACATTTACCTCTACCCGCACCTTACCCCTATTGTTAAAATAATTTACTATTATGTTATTTAAAAAAAAATACCTATAAAGTACTGTGCGGTAAAGGATGCAGAGTAAAGGTAAAAACACATTAAAGTCACTTACCTTTGTGGTAAAGACTGCAGGGAAAAGGCAATGCATGTTAAAGATTGCGAGGTAAGCTGTGTAGAAATGCTGCTTCCACTTGGTAAAGATCCTGGGTGACTATGTTATGCTGAATGGGAGAACCGGGAACTGGTAGTGAGTGGAGCCAATCACAAACCAAAGGTACCTCCTGTGCTACTGCAGGATCAGTATGCGGAAATTTGCATCCTGAAAGTTGACAGACACAATTCAGTCTTCAAATTCCAGTGCCAGAAGCACTTGAGCTAGGGATAACATCCTGAACTTCTTCTAGTGAAGAAAGAAATTTAAGGCCCTGAGGTCCAGGATCGGGTCCAGACTGCCATCTTTCTTGAAAACAAGGGAAATACTGCGAGCAACGTCCATGCCCAATTTCCTGCTCAGGGACCAACTCCACTGCCCCTTTCTGTAGACCTCCATCTAGAGAATGCAAGTGTTCTTTTCCGAGATTGGGAGAAAGGAACTGGGAAAATGGGTGGAGTCCTCTGCTGGAAGGAAAGGGCCCTTTTTCTCCAATTTGCAAGACCGACTAGTCAGTTGTAAAGGTCTGTAGATGGAAAAACACACTTCCCCCAGAGGTCTTGCATGCTCCTTCGACGAAAAACAAAAACAGCTGGGGTGAAGGAGGGCTGATGGTCCTAACAGCCCTCGGATTTGTCACATCATCTGTACTTCTAAGGAATTGTTTAGGTGATTGGATGGCTGGTAGGATTGGTGCTAACTAAAGAATAACCTTTTGAAGTAGCCTCAAAACTTACAGTATTGTTAATGAAGGTCTAGCCGGAGGCAGGGGTTGAATCTCCATTAGGGCTCAGGGGCTGCGCCCTTATGATATGCCTTCACAGTATAAAAATATTAAATAGATCAATTTATTTAGAGATACGATCTGATGACCCGCCTCTATCTGAAGCAAGAGATGGAAGCCAGGCAGCAATCAACCTTCTGAACTGTGATGCATGGCTTACTGTTCTAAAGCCCTTCATAATGAATCATTGCATTTGTAGTCTATGGCAGTCAGGATTCTCTATAGGCCAGTGATGCTTTTAGTGTCATGGTTTGGGGCGCTGGAGTCTCCATCTCTGCGTGAGAGAAGCCGCCCGTCATTCACAGGCACAGAGCCCACACATTCCCATTTGTCACACATAGGAGTGGATGCCAGCACTTGTGTTCTGGTGCCTTGTTCTCGGTAAAGGTAAGTGTTACAAAAATGCTAATCTTCTGTTATGAATAGTGTGCTGAGACCGCTCGCCAACTTCCACCACTGTGACACCCCAGGCCCTGGCTGCACGTTGCTGGCCCCGTTAGAAGTAGAGCTGCTGCATTTGTTATCTGCTGTATGACATTAAAACTGGCCCAATCTTCATGTCCTTAACAATATAAATGCCTAATACATGGATTGAGTGTTAAAACGTTAGGGTAATTCATGTCAGGAATATAGTTCCTCTCTTACTTCAAGTTTTACTTAATCTTGCCATACCTCAAGAGTTGGATATTTAAGCTTGTTGTGTTTCTATCTGTATTTTTTCCTTGCATACTTTGAGCTGTCCAGGTGTTTATAAGGGGCTCTGATTGAGAGCTCTGACACTGGAGCCAAAGCAAAGTGCCTGTCAGTGGGTTGGCCTCTCTGCAGAGCACACAGAACAATGGTCATGTATTCCAGTTGTAATTGCAATTTTGTGAAAATGTGTGTGAAGGGGGTCTCAGATGGCAAAAAATGTACAGGGCAAAAACAAAAGTAAATAAACTGCTTAAATGTGGGTGAGTGCAGTGTAAGTTTGGAAGTGGCGAAGTGAGGGAGATGAAAGGAATTGCATTCGGGGAAGCGTCAAAAGAGGGTGCTGAAGAGGAAAGAGAGTTAGTTGAATATGTGCAGATGGACGAGATGTGCAGAGAAAAAGGACATATATATCTAAAATAAAGCACACATAACTGAAGGCCAAAACGGCTTTCACAGGCCTCAATAGTACTGAAACTTTAGAACTGAAACAATTTGAAGGTTAATTATTTATAACAAATCCTTCTTGTTACTCATTTATGTTAAACATCTAACAACCATTGACAAAGCCAATCGTACTGACAGGTTTCAGGTTTAGGTTAGTTGTTGTGTTATATATCAGGATGCAATTACATCTCAGAGAGAAACCAAAATACCAGTCGGGTAGCACATTATGGGCATCACAAGAATGTATTTTATGTATTCCCTTTT
Organism: Lissotriton vulgaris; assembly: GCF_964263255.1. Classification (NCBI taxonomy): domain Eukaryota; kingdom Metazoa; phylum Chordata; class Amphibia; order Caudata; family Salamandridae; genus Lissotriton; species Lissotriton vulgaris. The sequence goes on from NC_141695.1 coordinate 607,907,404, forward strand.
AGTCTTTCATCCCACTTAGAGATCTGTCTTCAAATATTTCTATATGACTGATTGCAACCAACAGTATGGTACCTTCCCGAAGCCTGTTTAGAGCATTTTCTTCCAAAATGTATGCCGCATGCTGTGCAAGACTCTGGGCAAGCACACACTTTAATAGGCTGAAGTTCTCGCATTGTACAATTTGCAGCTTACAGTAATGTGTTGAACATATTAATGCAGTAAGATATAGGGCATTTTTTAACGTGTTTAATATTTGAAAACAACACATTCTTACTGCTTTATAAGCCTTGCGTTATCAACAAATTAGTGTGCTTTAAAATGCACCATTTGCCAATCTTTTTTTCAATTATTTTCTCTGGAGTAGGATCCAGCCTTCACCCCACGTTTTTCCATTAAGCTTGCCTGCATTGCTTACTACATAAAAGCCATATCAAAAGTTTACGCCCGCCACTTTTAAATGTCACCGTCCGCCACTGCTCGGAAGTGCTAAACCCAAAGAACGAGCTGTAGCCTATACTGCTTTAATTCTCCAGAGGGCTGAGCCAGCATTGTTGCCAAAGAGGCAAGACCCATCATGGTCCATTAAACTTGCCTGGACATCCCCGGAAAATTCAGCTCGACAAAGCCAGGCATGCCTTTTAAATGCCACAGAAGAACCCATGGCCATGGCCACGGAATTCATGGTGTCTAGACCCAATCTATGGATCTGCTTTGCCACATCTTATCTGTTATTGACCACCTTACAATTAGGTCATCGGTCGTTTCAGCACAATCTACATAATCTCCCACAATGCATGGGAAAATCTGGCCAGCAAGTAGGTGCTGTTCACTGACCTAAATACTAGGTTCCTACAGAGAACACTTTCTTACTTATTGCCTGCAGCTTCTTCAGTTCCCTGTCGAAAGCTAGTGAAGGATCCGGCATTATATTTAGGATACAAAGAGAACTGCACCATCAGACTTTCGGGTGAAGGGACAAGAACTCCAGGTCCCCGGGTGCTGAACTACAGAGGCGAGCAATCAGCCAATTCACAGGTGGTGCCCCAGGCCACCTTGATGGGATCCACAAGTACCTCTTTGAAGATGAGAAGCAGCTCAAACGCAGCTGAGGCTGGTTGGAGGATCTCTTTTAAGAGAGTTTACTTAGTCTCCTCCACTGGAAGCTGCAGGTCCAGTATCTCTGCAGCCTTCCTGATAACAGTGGTAAACAAACCCAGCTCTTAAAGCAGCCTCTCAAAGGGGCCTTCGATCTCCACCTTCAGTGAGTAGCATTTTGAGGTCAAGTAGTCTGCTTTATGCGTATTTGCAGGAGGGAGCAAATTGCAGTCATCCTCATCATACAAAATTATCTCTGACATCTGAATGTGTTTGGAATCTAACATGACGGAGTCCTCTGCCATTATTCCTCCATGAGCAAAGGCCTGGAATGATTGTTGCTTCTGTATCTGGCCTCTTCTGCTAACTATTTTGCCTGGCACCTAGAACGCATCATAATGGCCTTTGAGGCATAGGCTCAAAAGGCGGAGCTGGTGCCGATGCTGTTTATGGTGCCAGCTCCAATGAAGGCATAGGTCTTAGTGGCGTAGGGCTACTGCTGAAGCCCAGTGCACAAATGCCATTCCAGCGGGGGCAGATGCAAGTCCTTAATTGGACATATGGGGTCAAATGGTGCTAGACCATCAGGGTCCCAGTCTGAGGTCCCATAGAATATATGGGGCCTGGAGGGAACTGAGGACCCAAGAAACAGTGCCATCATTGTTTGCATGAAGGCCAGCAGCTGGGCTGGAAGCTCAGGGAAGCTAGAAGGAGTCTTTGGCCAGAATGATGTCGACCTGCTCTGGCTCCATTAAAGATTCTGCTGGTGGTGGAGAGCACAGTAGAGACTTACCTCTGTAGCAAGAACAGTGTCCAGATGTGGAGTCATCCCACCTGGGCTTCTTCTTAGGTTTCCTTTTCTTGTTCTTGTACAAATCTTCGCCTACCGCTTATTGATGGCTTTTGAATGCTGGAGGCTGTACTGCTTGCGGAACTTGGTGTCCTGCTTTGGCCCCAAGTTTCACAATCTTGATTTTTTTGTAGGAGACATTTCCCAGCACGGCAAAATATATGGAAGTTCTTTGATAAATCTCATTGAAAAGCAGCTCTGTATCTGCATTGAAGGGCATGGTTAAACAGCAACTGATGTGAGTGAACTGAGGTGGTATTTTATGGCTCCAGTGATGTCACATCTGGGGAGTAAAGAAACCGAGACAGAACCAATAGTAGCTACTGGTACAAAATGTGTGGCTCCAGTAGAGCAAAATGGTTATTGAAAAAGTAAGAAATCTGCAACTAGAAGTATTCACCAGTAAAACTGGCAAATAGAAGGTAAGTACTTTCCTATACCTAACCACTAAAACCTCTCCTTCTTAGACAGATGACAAAATGATAAATAAAATGTATGAAAAATCAGAAACCAACTTGCCAGCGAGCCTTAGACCAGGGCTTATGGATCAGTCAGCACAGCACTCCCAAGATGGTAGCCACAAGCCCGTTGGGTCTCAGGGATTTCATTGGTTTGCCTAGGCATGTGAGGAATTGACTCCTCGGTGGTTACCTGGGGCCAGGAAAAGACTGGTAGTGAGAGCAGCTAGAATATCTGCACAAAGGCCTCGCGCTGCTCCAGAGGGCCTAAACCCACGGAGGGCCCAGACACCCACAGGCCAAGATGAGTCTGAAGCATTGGGGCCCTTTACACTAGGATTCAAAGAGCCCCTGCAGGCACAGTGTCCCAATGAAGATATGTTCGACCTGGTTACACACCCTTATGCCCCTCCATTGACCAGCGTGCAACTAGGGCCCTGCACTAAACCCACAGACTAGAGGGCAGCCTGAGGGAGGGATGACTGTGTAAATGCATGCAGGCTCCACACAGGTCCCACTGGTGCCACGCTACCGCACTGCTGCACTGGTATTTCTTTATTTTCCCCTGTATCCCCCCATTGTAGCCTAATAACGCTGTTCCCCCTTATTAGATTTTGTATCCTCTGTTTGTGTCAGCATCACGCTGATTGTGCCCCCTGTAGCATTCTGCTCTTCCTCTACTGACCACTATTTGTTGCGTGATTGTGATTGTACTGTTGTCATTTTGTAGTCTGTTTGTTTTTTGCCATATTCCCAACGCAAATCTTTCCCGCCGCAACCCGCCCCGCCTCCCAGCTGCACGTCCCTCCCCTACTTAATGGCGACCGCTGCACAATCGCTCAGCGGACGTGCCGCTGGCGCGCCAAATGAGCGCCTAAGGCAAGCCCATCTGCACCCATCCGCGACCCAACCGCAACCAGCACCAAAAACCCTGGAACTCTGTGCCACCGCCGATACGACTCTGCCGCCCTCCACGCATTCAACCGCGGAAGCCATACCAACTGCCAAAGAGCCGCACCCAACAGCACCATGGACAGTTCTCCTGCAGACACTGCCAACGATCCGTCACCATCAACGATTCCCCTACGATGGCCCACTGGATGGCAGCTCATCTGAAGCCCTGACCTGCATTCTCCTCAATGTGCGCTCCCTACACAGACACGCCTCAGAGATCTGGGACCCGATCGACACCCTGTCGCTTTCTTTGCGGAAACGTGGAACACCACCTCTGGCCCGACATTGCCACCGCCATCCCCGATGGATCCAAGATCCAGAGAAAGCACCGCCCAGGAGGAGGCCTCGCTATTCCACACCAGACCTCCCTCCAACTCTCCACCTCCAGCACGAGCGGCCCCCATGCCAACACAGAACACCTCCACTTCCAGATCCAGACCAGCCCCAGGACCACGCTGCGCGGCACCCTCACCTACAGGCCCCTGGGACCTTGCACCCAGGCCGCCACAACCATCGCCGACCTCGTCGCACCCTACAACATCACCTCCATGGACTACATTATGTTCTGCGACCTAAACTTCCACCTCGACAACCCCAATGACCCCGACTCCACCACCCTCCTCGACAACCTCCCCAACCACGGACTGAAGCAGCTTGTCACTACCCCACGCACAGAGCAGGACACACCCTCAACCCCATCTTCGCAGGAGGAACTAACTTCTGCTTCAGCCACACCACTCAGCCTCTCTGGATGGACCATCACTGCATACACTTCACTTTCAATACCACCACCGCACCCAAACCCCCATGAAGGTACTGGAGCAAGATCACAGCAACACCTCAATCCCACCCTCCGCCTTGATCCCCCCTGTGCCACAACCGACGCCAACTCCGCAGCCAAAGAACTCAACTGCTGGATCTCCATATCCGCCGACAAGCTCGCACCTCTCTGCCACCCCGCAAAACAACGCCCACGAAGGCCGCCTAGTTCACCACCGAACTCCAAGAAGCCAGACGCTCCTTCAGACGCCTCGAGAAAACCTGGCGGAACCGTAAAACCACGGAAGACTGGAACAACCACAAGAATGCCCAGAAGGAATACCACCGGCAAATAAGGGATACCAAGCAGACCTTCATCATGAACAAGATCCACACCAACTCAACCAACGACAAAGTACTGTTCAACATCATACAGCAATTCGACAAACCCCCCAGCGAAGCCACAGACATCACACCATCCCAGGAACTCTGCAACAAGCACAGCTCCTACTTCCATCTGAAAATTAAGGCCCTCTACAACTTCAGCGAACAGACACCAGACACGACTTCCCTCCCCACCACCGCAACCAGCCGACCGTCACTACTTGGAATCTCTCCACAGTAGAACACGTCACTGCGACCAAGAACAACACCCACTCCAGAGCCTCCACGGACACCTGCCCTCCACACATCTACCACAGGGTCGTCGCTGCCATCGCACCCGAAATAGGACGGACCATTGACACCTCCTTCAAATCAGACATCTTCCCAGACAACTGGAAGCGGATGGAAGTCAAGCCTCTCCTCAAGAAGCCCACAGCCGACCCGACGGACCTTAAAAACTACCGACCTATCTCCTTACTCCACTTCGCTGCCAAAGTCACTGAGAGACTTGTTAAACGCTCAGCTGACCACCTTCACCGAAGATAACTCCATCCTAGGCTTCTCCCAGTCTGGATTCCGCAGCAACCATAGCATCAAGACCGCCCTCCTCGCAGCCACCGATGACATCCGCATGCTACTCGGCCAGGGACACACCGCAGCCGACATCCTACTAGATCTCTCCGCAGCCTTGGACACCGTCTCTCACTGCATGCTCACAGCAAGACTTCACAACGCGGGGATATGAGGAACCGCCCTCACCTGGATCTGATCCTTCCTCTCCGGCAGAACCCAGAGGATCAAACCCCCTCCCTTTTTTCTCCGCACCAACAGAGCTCAACTGCGGAGTACCTCAAGGATCGTCACTCAGCCCCATGCTTTTTAACATCTACAAGGCCCCCCTCGCCGCCATCGGCATGGGCACAGCATAGTCTCATATGCCAACGACACCCAGCTCTTCCACTCCCTCTTGAAGAACCCTGAAGACACCAGACTCGGCTTCCATGAAGGAATGAAGGACATTGCGCGCTGGATGAAAGACCGCTGCTTGAACCTCAACTCGGAGAAGACCCAAGTCCTCATCCTAGGACCCTCCAACTTGGCCTGGGACAACCCCTGGTGGCCCTATACCCTCGCAAATCTCGACATCCTCCTGGACTCCTCCTTCACCATGACCCGCCAGATCAACTCTGTCACCTCCACCAGTTTCAACTGCCTTCACATCCTCCGAAAGACCTTCAAATGGATATCCCCCGAATGCAGAAAGAGCATCACCCATGCACTCATAACCAGCAGACTGGACTATGGCAACGCTCTCTACGCCGGAATCAACAAAACTCAGATCTGAATTTCTAGTCTCTAAAAGAGAAATGCGTGCCATCCACTTGTGCCTTGAGAGACATCCGACTCACTTACAAACCCATATTATCCCTTCAGTTAAGGTTTGAGTTAGGAGACGTTGAAGTAGGTGATGCAGGAGGTTTTTAGACCTAAGGGGACAGATTTGAATGTTGGAAACTGATGAGGTGAATTTTCATTAACAAAACTTCATATAGGGTTCTATGAATTTAGTAATAAACCGAGCTAACGGTGGCTCTCATAGACCTATTTTCTTTCTCAATACAGTTGTTAGAATTACCACTAAAAATTGTGACAGCCGAAAGTAAATATATTGTTAGGAAGCTTATTCACCCAAACAATCCAGCTTTATTATTTAAAGACAAGCTAGCAACAATACCAAAAAAAGTTGTCCGCCTCATTGACATTGGTAACAAGGGGGGGGAGAAATGTTGCCCTGATTTCCTTGGACACTGAGAAAGTGTTTGACACGATTGACTTGGACTTCAAGGAAGACACCCTGCATGAGACTGGGCTGTGGGAGGACCATAGAGGGTGGCTAATGGTAGATATTATGCCCCTAATGCAAGAGTTGGGGTTGATAAGAGACTGTTGCATTGCATTCAAACAGAACAGGGCACTAGGCAAAGGTGGGAAAATCCCCCTTCTTTTTCCTCTTACTCCGGAGCCTTTTGCCCAAAGCATCTACAACAACCTATAGATCAGGAGGTCCTACTAACTGGAGATGAGTTTAAACTCACAATGTTTGCGAATTATATAAAAGTATCACTAATGGATCCCACCAGGTTTCTCATATCCTTGATGAAGGAACTATTGAAGTTTAAAAGATTGGCAGGATTTAAGACTAATTGGACTAACTAAATCAGAGGACCTTAAGAGCTCCTCTCCCCTTACAATGATGCTGGCACTTCCAAATGATGGTACCAGTGCAGTGTTTTAGTTCAACGATTTGGTACATGGATTAGTCCTGGGAAAATAATAGGGGTGTCCACAGAGGATAATTTGTACAAATTGAGTAATACTATGTTCTGCACTCAACAATATGAGAAATAATAATATCTTGTAGTTGGGGCGCGTTGCAGCCTTTAAGGAATCATTTTTATTTTACTGGAGAAAAGAGCTCTAACAACAAATTAATTAAATGATAAGGGTTTTGTTGAATGGGAAGAGAAATTGATTATTGTGGGGGGTAGATAAGTGAGTTGCAGGAAATGTTTTATTATTTCAGGTTGTAATATGAAATACAATACATTTAAAGTAAATTCAGGCTGTAACGTACTCACTTCCATGGGACAGCAGTGTGTCAAACCTGTGGGGTAGCCGTTCTGATGTGAATGCCCAGTCTATGTGATCTTGAAAACATTGATGGAGAGGGGAGGCAGGTATGTAAAGGTGCATTGTAGGGTTGGCAAAGAAATCGTCTAAGTTGAATATTGAATATTGAATATGCAGCCCATAAATTGTAATCCTTTCTAATATAGCACAGTGAGTTATGAAGGGCATGTGGCTCCCGTACCTTTTAACCCTCACTGTCTTATATATAATATATTTTCCATAAAATCACTTAATTTTTGTATTGAACTTGCAGTTGAAGCATTGAGGCAATGCTCCTCTGCTTTAACGGAGAAGCCACTGCTGTCTACATACCACAGAGAGTGATGGTATGAGAACAATAATATGCACTCTATTCAGGTGAAAAAGCAGTATTAGGCAGTTTCTGTGATCTACTAGAAGTAATTCAGAGAAAGGGCTTTGTTTTGGCTCATTTCAACCAGTGGTTTGTGTAGAGCTTTCATGGCTTGCCATTTCTTGTATGGTCTGTCCAGCAAGACAGTGGCATGTGTATCTAAATTGAAAAATCTGTCTTAAGACCCCTCACATGGTGCTGTACATGTGGAAATGCAATTTCTTTTCAGTTAAGTAAAAGTTTGGGGTGCTATTTGCACTGATACTTGTCACTGCATTCACATGCATGATCAGGTTCTTGGCGCACATAGACTTGGCTGCAGCACACAGAGAGCATACATCGCCGCCCACAGAGGTAAAAAATTAGAGGGAATATTGGTGCTAGCACCAACTTACACAGGCTGCAATGGCAGGCCTGTAGTCACAATTTGAAAGGTCTCCCATTGGTGGCATAATACATACTTCAGCCCATGGGGGACACCTGGTGTACCCATGCCCTTGGTACCTTAGTACCATATACTAGGGACTTAGATGGGTACATCAGTTGTCAATCGGTGTATTTAACTACTCACCATGTCCAATTTAGGGATGAAGCACAGAGACTGGGGTCCTGATTAGCAGGATTCCAGTCTGTCTAGTCAGTAAAACCTAATGACACCAGCAAAAAGGGGGTTAGGGGGTGGGGGTGACCATGAAAGCAGATCCTACTTTCCTACACACCCTACACAAGGAGGTGAGACTAATCTTGCCCAGATGAGTCTTCATTTTCTAAGTGGAACTATCTGGAGAGTCTATCTGCATTGGCATGGTTACTCCCAGGCTTGTGTTCCACTGAAAAGTCAATCCCCTGTAGGGAAATGGACCATCTCAGAAATAGAGAATGTTCACCCTTCATTTGTTAAAGCCATAAGAGGGGCTTTATGGTCTGTCTGAACAAGGAAGTGAGTACTAAACAGGTCTGGCCTCAACTTCTTCAAGGCCCAGACCACAGCAAAGGCCTTCCTCTCTATAGCTGACCAACATTTCTCCCTGGCCGTCAACCCTCTGCTTATAAAAGCTACTGGTTGGTCCTGGCCCTCTGCATTTAGTTGTGACAAAACAGCTCCTACCCGTATCTCAGCTGCATCTGTGTGGACTTATGAAGGTTTGGGAGTAATCAGGACTTTGCAGAATGGGAGCAGTGCACGTAGCCTGCTTCAGGTCATCAAATGTCTTTTGTTAGCTAACTGTCCATTGAACTTTCTTAGGCATTCTCTTGAAGGTGAGATCATTAAGGGGAGTCGCAATGGACCCATATCCCTTAACAAACCTGCTGTAGTAGCCAGTCAAGCCCACGAAAGCTCTGACTGAGTCTGGGTAGTGGGAGCAACCCAGTCAATGATGGTCTGGATTTTGCTATCTAATGGCTGAACTTGGCCTCCACCGACCAGGTGACCCAAGTATACAACCTTGCTCTGCCCTATCTACCACTTAGTGGCCATGATAGTGAGCAGTCTAGTGTTATGTTATGTTATGTTATATTTGTCTTGTATAGCGCATGGCTACTCAAAGAGTGTCCCGGCGCTTTGATGCAAACCTGTATCACAACATAACAGAAAGAAAAAAACAGAAAAGTGGGGGGGAAACCCTGACTAACCAAGAAAACTGACATCTAAGAAATAAAAAGCCAGGTTTTGAGGCCCTTCCTGAATGCCAGTAAATTTGAAGTACTGCGCAGTGTCACTGGCAAAGTGTTCCAGAGCTGCGGAGCCAACAGTCTGAAAGATCGACCTCCTATGCGTGCCCTTTTTATACGAGGGACCACGGCAAGAAACAAAGACCCGGACCTCAGGGACCTTGCAGGATGGTAGAAAGCTAGCCTTTTTTGTAAATATTTTGCTCCTGAAGCATGAAGAGCTTTATGAGCCAAGGTCAGGGCCTTGAAAATTATCCGCTTCCGGATGGGGAGCCAATGAAGTGACTGCAGGAGACCCGAGGTTCTAGCACGGCCAGGTAATCCGAAAATGGCTCATGCTGCCGTGTTCTGGACCACCTGCAGTCGTTGCAGCAGATACTCCGGCAGGCCGAGATAGAGAATATTAGAGTAATCCATTCTCGAACCGATTATAGCCTGCACTGTTATCTTCCTGTGATCCTCCGATAGTATGGGAAGAAACTTGCGTAGCATCCGGAGCAGACCGAAACAGGTGCCAGTAAGACCGATAATCTGGGTTCGCAATGTCAAGCCATTATCGATCTTAATCCCCAGGTTCTTGGCCAACTGGGAGGAGCCTGCAGGAGGAAACATATTCGCCGGCCACCATTCCTGCCAGTCTGGATCCGATCTGCAACCGAAGAAGAGTACCTCCGATTTATCCGAGTTGCACTTGAGGCTGTTGAGTTGGAACCAATTAAAAACAGCCCCAAGACAACCCCGGATACTCTCTCCATCAAAATCCGCACCTTTCCCGCTCGTAAAGAGGAGCTGAGTGTCATCGGCATAGGAAACGATCCTATGGATCGTGGCGCTGGCAAGTGCAGTCGCCCTGTCCCAATACACTAGGTCCTGTTGGGGTAGTGGTCACACCTCCCTGTGACAGGAAACCTGTTGTTTGGCCTTCCCCTGCTCGAGCTTGGCTCAGCAGCAGGAAGGCAGAATTGTGTCTCTCGTCGGCAGCAGCCATTGTTTGCTGTCTGGGGCTTGAAGACTGGTACCGGGAGCACGGAGGGCCTCCCAGAGGAGCTTTACAGTGCATGGAATCCTTTGGGGTAGGATTCCAACATGTTTAAAACCAAACACGAAAGGGTTAATTACAGTCAGGTCAGAGTTAGCCATCGCAATGACTGACACACTTACAACTCGGGAGAATGGACTCTGTGGATTGTAGAGGTATCCTGCTCAGTTAGCGGCACCCTCACGCTTATAGCTGAGCATCCTGCCTTTAGGATTGAAAGGCCTGCCTTAGGGGTGACATATGTTTTAAGTGCAGTGACCTCAGATATAAGAAAACATACCTGTCCTATAGTGGTGCTAGGACCAGCTTACACATGCTGCAATGGCAGGCCTGTAGTCACAATTTGAGTGGTCTGGCCTGGTGAACCTATACCCTAGGTACCTTAGTACCATATACTAGGGACTTACACAGGTACATCAGTAGCCAATATATGGTGTATTTAAGTACTCACCATGTCCAATTTAGGGAAGAAACACAGAGACTGGGGTCCTGTTTAGCAGGATCCCCGTCAGAGTAGTCAGTAAAACCAAATGACACCAGCACAAAGTGGGGATGACCATAAAAGCAGAACATACTTTCCTACAATGGGTAAAAAAGTGAATTACAGGGATGTTTTCACCTCGGGTTCTGAGTGACATTCTAGATAACTCAAGCTTCGCTCTTCTTTATCTGAAGTCACTCCAAACCCCTCTGTGAAAAACATCCTTGTAATTTATTGTTACCTATCTATAATTCTACATGTAGTCCCAATTCTGCATTGTAGGAATCTTCATTGAAGTGATAAATGCAAGACTAATTCCCTGGAGCCTTTTCCATAGATGTATTGTCCATTGACATGTCACACAGAGTGTCAGTGTCCATCGGACAATCTGAGGCTATTTTTCCCTGGAAATAGGCTGATAAAAACCTAAATAACTATTTCAAGCCAGCATTGCAATATCTGATGTGCAAGAAAGGGGTGAAAGTGTATGAAACTATAGGACAAAATGCACCTTCATAGGCTTGCACTGAAAGGTAGGAATAAACACCCGGGGCCTCATTTATGAGGCTGTGCGTCACATTTACGCCGCCGGTGCGTCACTTTTTGTGACGCACCAGTGGCGTAGAAAATGCGCCTTGTTGCGCCATATTTACAAAGTGACGCATCTAGGTAGATGCGTCACTTTGTAAACCCCTGCGCCACATTATACCTGCGCCAGCTATAATGTATGCAAGGGGGGCGTATTGACGCAAGGAAGGGTCGTAGAAGTGACGCAGTGAAATCTATGAGATTTCCCTGCGTCACTTTTTGGAAGCCGTTGCGTCAAAATCTTGTGCCTGCCTCACAGCAGGCGTAAGACTGACGCAGGCGCTTTCACATGAGGCTTGCCCCATGTGAAAGGACGCATTGCTGGAGTCTCGTCACTTTTGTGACACACTCCAGCAATGCGTCACTTTTGCGCTTACAGATACGTCAGAAATACTGACTTATCTGTAACTCCTTGCGACATGATGCATAATACATTAAATATGACGCATCAGGAATGTCGCAAGGAGTGCGCACTTAGAAGTGACGCATCGCTGCTTTCACGCAGCGATGCGTCATTTCTCATAAACGAGGCCCCCGTCTCTAAGACTACAGGAGCTTCCCCTACCCATGATGCACTCTACTGGCAGCTGACTGACAGTGTCACTTATTTTTCACAGTCTAACAGGTGATACATTTATTTTCAGATGTCCGATCCTACCCATTTGGAGAGGTGATGAGTTGTTAAAGTAACTTTTCCTTCTGCATTGGAAGATCTTCACTGATAGTCTCAAAATGTTAGCCTAGAGTAGCAGGCTAGTTTTATCCACCAGAAGTTGGCTGTTGGGCAGCAGGAAGAAACAGAAAAGACAAAACTCCTAAATGTACACAGTGTGTTTTGACAACTGGAGATTCTGTATTTCCAGAAATTTCTCATGATTTCCCAGCCATTCCAACATCAACCTGCATGTCTAAATCTAAACAATCTTTTGTGAATGCGTAGATTCATAACCATGTTGCTGCCTTGCAGATGTCTGCAATTGGTAAATGTCTAATTCAAACCATAGTAGTTTCTTTTCCTCTGGTCTCTGTGGCTTTGCTAGCAGATGTTTGATTACTAATTAGTAGCATAATGCAATACACGCTACTATACCTTCTAGCAACATTTAGTTTGGATATGGCTAGACCATGCCTGATTTGGCACCAGTTTACAAATAGTTGATTCATTTTTTGTCAGGTTCTTACGTTTTTTTTAGGTAAAAGTTAAAGTGTCTTGTAATGTCAAGTGAATGAAGGCACCTTCTGCTGCTAAGGACGAATTGGGAAAGAAAGTAGATAGAATAATAGTTTGAATAATATGAAAGTCAAACATTTTTTGGGAGGAATGGAGAATGTGTTCTCATTGACATCCTACGACAGTGAAAAACAGTGTAGAGCCCAAATGACAATGAAGCTTCCAACTGGCTCACTCTCCATGATTGCCACTAGGAAAGCGTTCTTCCAGGAGAGATGCTGCAGTGTAGCCTTGTGTATCGACTCCAAAGGGGAGCCGATCAACAATGACATAACATGATCTGCTTGAATGGTGGAGGTCTAATTGGAGGGAATACTTTGAAGCCTTCCAAAATGTCTTTGATGACAGTATTTTTCTAAATGATTTGGAGATTTTCTGCATGCTGTAACAGCAGCCAAGTAAACTTTTAATGATGTGAAAACAAAGCTTAGAGTGGGCTAAATAAAGCAGATAGGTAACAGGTGATTGGATTATGCCCATTATCTTGACACCATATGCAGAATCATTTCCAGTTTAGGAAATAGCATAATCTTGTGGAGGGACGTTTTACCTCTTTTAAGATTTATACAGGCCTGCAGAAGATTCAGATAGCCTTACTGTCTGACTTCAGGAGCTATGCAGCCAAATTCAATACTTTTAAAGTCGGGGTTGAATTTGCCCCAAGCGTTTGGTCAGCAGATCCGGCTTTCCCTGCCTCGGCAATCTGACACTATTAATATATTTTTACCTCGTATCAGCACAGTTTCAGTATTACTCAGTTGATGCGCGAGACTGGGTAAAACGTGTAAAGAAATTACCTTGAGCAACTGACCACAAGGACATTTCTAGAGACTGCAAAGTGTCTTCATTTCCCCACAGGGACGAGGTCCATAGAAGGTGTTCCCCACTCGTCAAAGATGCAGTTGACGGCAAACAAAGTATGCTTGCCAATGCATTGTCCCTGAAATGTGCACTGCTGCTATCGATAGTTCCCTCGAAATGGCTCAGTACCAGATTGTCTGTGCTTTCATATTCTTGACCTGGAGCTTCCTTGTCTGCCTGGGTAATGCACAATTGTGGTGTTGTCTGGTTTAATCGCTAATTTCATTTTCAGGAATGGTAAAAAAGCCTTGAAGGTCAGGTGGACTACGCTCAGTTCCAGATAATATATGTGGTATGAGGCTTCCTTCACTTTCCACTGCCCCTGAACAATCAAATACTGTGGCATGGTCTCATTCTTGACAGGAAAGCATAGGTCACTATGACTTGTGCCCATATTTCCGTCTGAAAGGAAACTCCTTTTAGCACATTGTGTGTTTTGCACTACCATTCTAGACATTATCTTGCTGTTGGGAATTGAGTTTGGTTTGCCTTCCAACTTGTTCCTCTTCAGAATGTCCTCTCGGCCTTGCTGCGGGGCTATTAAGTGCATCCAAGACAAGAAAAATACAGGCTTCCATACAGCTTTGAAGAAAGGTGCTTTCTCTGTCTGTTGGGTTGAAGGTTCGCTCCAGGGTATTACATTTTTCCCAGACAGATGACACCCTCTCCTCCAAACCAACCACTCTTTTCTGTATGATGTATCACATTGCCCCCAAATAAGATAGTCTCTGAACGAGCATTGAAATCGATTTTTGTTGGTTGATTTGGAGATGCAGCCTGTGCAGAAGCTTCAAAGTTGTTAAAAAAAATCCTGCTTTATCTTTTTCTGACTGAGCTATTACCAGCTACTCGCCCTGGTATGGATAGATCAAAATTCCTCTTCTCTGCAGGTGAGTTGCTACTACTGCCATACATTCTCTGAGAATGTGCCAGAAGAAGGCTTGAGTTTAAAGTGTAGAACTGTGTTCTGATAGTGATGTTTCCCTAAAACGAATCAGAGAAATCTTTAGTGATGCTTCGAGGCAGGCATGTGTAAATATGCAGATCTGTTGTAGACATCCATTCCTTGTACAGCAGATGCAGACCAACCTGATTCAAGGCAAGCATCCAGAATTCTTCTTTCTTGATAAACTCGGTTGTGAACCTTAGGTCTAATATTGTTCTTTATTCCCCTTTTTGGGTCTTTTTGCTGAACCAGGAAACACCTGGAGTAAACTCCTTGCCTTTCATGATGCAATTGAAGTAGCTTGGTTGAATGTTTCCTTAACAAGATTGATGCTTCTTTGCAGAGGACGGGTATCTGATACTTCGATGTTGATACTGGAGGAACTTGTGGTGGAATGGCCTTGAAATGTAGATCCTATTAACGATATGTAATATTTAGTACTCATTTGCCTCTTGTATTTCCAGTACACTCTGCCGATGCAAGGACACAGTTCTCCCCCACTGGAGTGGGAAACCAAGGAAGGGTATGAGATTGTCATTGCCTGGTACCAGAAGAATGTCCGCCTCTTGAAATGGAAGCTTTTGTTGATGGTGATTTGGATTTCAACAACTTTCCCTGGTACCTTTGCTCTTGAGGATACTGCTGAGGATGAAAAGGTGAGTGAGGAGATTGAACCCTGCATTGGAAATACCAACAATCTTTTGCTTTGAATTGTTATCAGAAGAGCTTTTCCATTGTTTTCAGCTGTACCTCTGGCTTTAAGGTGGTATGGTGGAGCCATAAGGACTTGTGAATACTCCATGACCGTACACTGTAGCTGCCAATTTCACCAAATCAACAGTTGCATGTTGGATGTTGTTGGAGACCAGCAAATGTTCATGCAGCGTGTCTGTGAAATCTTGCTGTTGAGGCTTTGGAAGATCATTGATAAAACTTTGCATACTCTCACAGATTTCCTGCTGGTATCTCCTGAAGAGAGTCTAACTGACACTGTGAGGCAAATGCCAGTAGAGTGCATCATGGTTAGGGGAAACTCTTGGAGTCTTAAAGAGACAGGACACTTTATTTCACTTTTCAATTTAAACCTATCAGACTGCATTTTTTTCTACATTTTCACCCATTTTGAGTATATCAGATGCTACAATTCAGGCTTGAAACAGCTCATTAGAAGTTCATCAGTTTATTTGCAGGAACAAAATGTAGCCTCAGATAGACTATTACAGGTTGCTGCCCATGATAAAAACATATGAACATTAACACTCTGTGTGACATTTTTGACAAGGGATCCAGGGTCCCGCGTGCATAGGGGACTTACTCTAAAATGTATGACTATCAAAGAAGACCCTGCAATGCAGGACAAAGGTCCATCTACTTCCCTTTCCTTAATGGGAAGGGAGATGGATGGGCATACATTTAACTCATAAAATGCTAAGAATCTCTACACAATATCCACTTGCATAAAACAAGATGGTGCCTCAATTTCCCCCTCTTGGGGAAAGAGAGATAATGGGAGAAAAAGTATAAAGAAAGGAAACCTCCAGTCTGAATTAACTGCAACCCCAACCCTCCATTCCAAGTAAACTCTCTTACAAAATGTCTGATGCATTCTTTGACCGTGGGTAACAAACAAGGGACCGCACCAAACAAAAAGCTCTGAAACTACTACAAATGTAACTCCCGCTCTTTAGCATTCACCTTCATGCTGCTGAGAATTTCTCAAAGCTGTTGTCTCTTCCTGACACAGATCAATTCAGAAGCAGGTGTACACTCGTGCTCTCCTAAGTCGCAGAAGCTGACACCACCTCTCTTGCTATATAGTACAGAGCAATAGTAGTGTTCATCAATAATTGGACCACCACCCTCCAGTAGATAATATAAGAGCCAGCTATATCCACTTAATTTTCAACATCATGTATCTTAATGTCTCTCCTGATGCAAAGAGGTGGGATCCCCAACCAATTAATCAGTCTTGTGTGTAACTACAAATCTTAGGTCACTGAGATCTGATTCGTTCCTCTCCCAAATACTTTAATATTTATTCAACTGCGAATGGCTCACAGGAGAATTGATTCCACTGGGTACATAGGGTCAACTGAAGGGATATCTTCTGCAACTTAATTTGAGGCATAAGAAAAATTAGTATTGCCAGGAGCTGTAGGGGGTGCAAAAAAGATCATCCATAGGAGTCTCTTCAATGGATGGAACAGAGCCACCATTTTCACAAAGTGATATGATCCTCTTGCAAGGCAACCGATTTGACTCTCCTGCGGTGCACTGTATCTGGCCCAGCTTTACAAATTGGATACGTTAAGATGGCATTAAAGAGAATTTTCTATTTTGATAGGAAACCTTTAACTATGGAGGATGGACAGTTAATCTATAGATGGATTTTTCTTTGAAAAGTCTGCCATGAGGGTATGGAAAGAGAAAGTATAGCTCTTGCCAACAGCAAAGTAAATGTTTATGTTAGGAAAATAATTAGGTAAACTACGCTCTGGATCCTGGCATCTGTGACTTTTGGACAAAAGAACGAAGCACAGGACACTAGGGAAGCTGGGTAGTATGGGTCGCATTTAAAATGTTATGTGATGTTTTATAGTAGATCAACTACATGGAGCTGATTCCGCACTGAGCCTGAAGCAGGCAAACTTTCTGGATATAACTCTGCACTTGGGTATATTTCCTAGATGAGAAATCTGAGGAGCATAAGTCTACATCACAAACATTTAGCATTGGCAAATCGGTTGCACAGACCACAAACAATGCTGACAACAGAGTACTTCAGCATTGAAAGGACAGGACTACAACTGGAGAGACATGAACCATGGACGCATTGAATTAATGAGTATGAACACAACGCAGACTGAATGTATCACAGACTGAGACTCATACATGAATCTTTCATTTGCCCGAGACATTACCAAGAGAGCTTCCATCTCCACATTGAATGGAAAGTGCCGGCGACCCCTGTATAGCATGGTTTGTCTGAGGTGATCTTGGCAGGTCCTGGCGATATCTGTGGCAAAAAAAGAGACAAAAATGGGGAGGAGCCCTTAAAAAAGGTTGACTCAACTGTGGAATGAATTGGTACAGTACATCCAGCCATTTAATTCCAGACTGAAAGGAGGTTCATGACTACTAGAAGAGAGGTCACTAGACTGAACAACTTGCCATTTGTGTAGCTGGAACCCAAAGGCTGGATGTGCCCTGGCACGGACAAGGAATCAAAAATCCTGTCAAAGAGAATGATAGAGGCAAGAGATAGAGTATAAATCAGTTGTGGAGATTAAAAGGCAACAGCCTTTACTCCTGGAGAATGGACGAGACAGAAGACAATGTGTCATCCAGGTGTGGTGGTTTAAGGAGACAAAGTGAAGGGAGTGCAATAAGTGTGGAAAGTGATGAAGCAGAAGACAGACAGACCCCAGTGTGAACAGTGAAGGAGACAGTGGGAATGTCCTGCTGGAATACTGTACCTTGGTAGCTGCTGTCTGCTTGCGAACACACCTCCTGCAGATACTTGGTCACATAAGGCAGTAAGGTGGTAGTCGGAAGGAAGTAACCACTCAAGATGCTGAGCAGGCGCCATCCCCGGGTACAACTTTCCCTGACATAGGGAAAACACCAAATTATAGGATTTAGGGGTTTAGAGATTAGGCTGTACATATGGCAATCTGTAATTAGACTTTCTTGGAAGATATCAGAGATGAGCTAGAACATAGAAGATTTACTGATTAGACTGTTCATCCAGAGATTTCAAAAATATAGGAAACTAAGATTACGTAGCAGATGCAGGGGCTGGGAAATACAGCATTCAGGGATGACAGTATGTACAGAGAAAAGATAGCACATAGATGGTCAACAATTAGTTGGGAAATACAGAAATGTTGGATTAAACAGAATGCACGGGAGTTATGGATGGCAACACCCAGGGGTCGGCAACACATATAGGAATTAGGTACTAGAGTTCAACACATATGAAAAGGGCATTACAGAGCAGATACAGGAATCAAAGATTTGACAGCAAGTATAGAGAATAGAGGAAAGACTGCAGATTAAGTGATTAGGTGGTGTAAAAAATGTTCAAGGATTAGACATCGTATACCGGCAGGAGAGATGGGAATGCAGTTATGATTCAACAGCTATGTAGGTAATAATAATTATATATAATATGAAAATATTGAGAGTTGGCTAGCACAAGCAACAGTCGTAAATTAGAACATTCAGGCAAGAATCAGGGTTTAAATAGCTCTTATATTAAGCAGAGATTAATCAGAAGAAAGAAGGATTGGAGCTGAGACAGGTCATCGAGAAACTAGAAATTAGACAGCATATGATGTATCATAGATAACATTGCACACACTTGCATTATACAGCAGATACAGGGTTCAGAGATTTGACATTAAATTCTAAAGGTAGAAGCAGTGCAAGGACTTAGGCAGATACAAGTAGGTAAGCAACTGTACAGCACATGCAGGATTAGGAATTAGAAAGCAGATATAGCTATCAGAGATTAGACAGCAAACAAGAACCAAAGGATAAGGAATTTTTGCAATGGGCAGATATTATACATATTCATTGAATGTAATGCACCCACAGTAATTAAGAGTGGTTCAGTTTGAGTTAAGCATATCTGCCCATCTCTTTGGAGCTGTCTGAGTCGCTTATGAAAGTGGTATGAGCATGCTTAGACTTTGATCCTGAGCTGAGTATGTCATAGAACTCAAGTTGCCCCTGCCTCTTACTGATGGGGCCCAACGAGGCCAGACAAGTCTGGGGTTTCTTTTACTGTACTTTAGTGTTATACTGGCCAACAGTTTGAGCTAGGTTGTTCCTTTTGGGGTGGGGTGAATGCTGATTTCAAATAAATAACAGGCACATGACAAAGAAACTACATTGACAGCAGGCGCTGACCCAGAATATCAGACAGACAACAAAGTCAGCATTCATAGACTAGTCGACAAGTTGGCAGGTGATTTGGAGTTAGGACAAACTGTATTCATAGGATTTATAGACTAGTTTGAGAAAGAAGATGACTAGGAGGTAGCCTGTTTGCAGTTTCCCAGCTGTTCCCACTGTGGCATGGGGTGCTGTATACTCACTTTTTGGGGTTCTCTGTAAGCTGTTTAATGACCTGGCAGTACACCTCATCACGAAGAGTCTCCTTCTCCCTGCAGAGCTGGACAGGCAAGAAACGGATGGTTAAAAGACATGCATTAGGCAGGCTGAAAGACAGATATCTGCATTACTGCAGTTGCGCTTAGTGCGCTAGCCTTTTGTCCACTGTGTAGAACTAATTTCCCCCACAATTCCCCTCTTTAGAACAATTTTAGAGTCTGGTGATATAGCCTAAAATCAGTCAGGCTTTTCTCAGGATATGCTAATGCTATGGTGGTCCTCACAGGCTGTGCTCTGTGTGCCGTCAGTTAGCTGTTAAGCTGTTACTCCTGACTGCCACCACCACTCATCACATACTTTGATTATTATTATTATTATTATTATTATTTATTTTTATAAAGCGCGATAGTCACCCGGAGGTATCCCAGCGCTGAGGAACCCTGAATTCACCAAGTCAGCGGAGCAAGAGACTGAGAAGGAAGAAGGAAGAATGGGGGAACAGAAGCAGAAAAGGAGGGGAGGGGGTGTACAGGTTAGGGAAAAAGATGAGTTTTTAACAGTTTCCTGAAGCGCAGGTATTGAGGTTCAAGACGTAAGTTACGGGGAAGTGAATTCCAAAGGCGGGAGGCTTGTACCGAGAAACGTCTTCCTCCTGCTCGGGTTTTCCTGAATCTAGGGATGTTAGTAAAGTTTTCTGCATTGGAGCGGAGGGACCTAGAGTTTCTATAGGGAGTGACAAAATTACTGAGAACAGGAGGGCCTTGGTTCTGCAGCGTTTTGTGGACGAGACATAGGGCTTTAAATTTGACTCTCTCCCTTATGGGGAGCCAATGGAGGAGTTTAAGAGCGGGCTTGGCAGATGATCTGGCCGGGGTGTTAGTGATGATTCACATGACATGCTGTCATTCACATGCCGTCATTTTTGGGCTTCTTTGTCATACATGGAGTTTGTCTTTCTCACAGAAGATATGATCACTCCCAGGACAGGTTGTTGCTTGTAGACTGTATTTCTCACCTGTAAGATTTCGTACACACAGACATTTTCATCCGGGGTCCTGTGATGCGGTTGGTCTCCCATGAACTTCATCAGATCTACAAGAAGTGGAAATGTGACTCTGTGACACAGGTACAACCACACAGACATCCCCCTCGTCCCTTCAAGGCCAATGCAGCTCTCCCTGCCCCTGATGAAAATTCTATATTTTCCCAACCATGCCTTTGGTCTACAGGAAGGGGAGTGCAGAGAACAGTTTGGTATGTTTGAGAGAGAGGGAAAGAGAGGGAGAGAGAGATAAAGAGAGGGAGAGAGAGATAAAGAGAGGGGGAGAGAGAGAGAGAGAGAGATAAAGAGAGGTAGAGAGATAAAGAGAGGGAGAGAGAGATAAAGAGAGGGAGAGAGATATAAAGAGAGGGAGAGAGAGATAAAGAGAGGGAGAGAGATAAAGAGAGGGAGAGAGAGATAAAGAGAGGGAGAGAGAGAGAGAGATAGAGAGAGAGAGAGAGATAAAGAGAGGGAGAGAGAGATAAAGAGAGGGAGAGAGAGATAAAGAGAGGGAGAGAGAGAGAGAGAGAGAGAGAAAGAAAGATTTCAGACGAAAGAAATCAGAAAGTGATGTGGCACATCTACACAGAGCATCACTCACTCATGAAGTTGTTGGTGGCGAGCTCATTCAGTTCTTTGTCGTCATACAAAATAAGAGACTCCTGAATTGGAACCTGCAGAAGACAGTGAGAAAAGATGAGTCTTGATGGTGTTTGAGGTTAGTAAATCCTGGATAGAGGGTCAATGAGGTAAAAGACAGAGAATACCACAAAGGAGGGAGTTGGGGTGTTCTGAGATAGACATGCAATTAATTTTTTATGGTTGAGCTGCAGCTACATGGCATGCTATGCATAAAGTGGCCAATGGGAGGTCTACAAAAACAGATTTTCGAAAGTTTGGTTGGGGGTGCACGTAGTCAGAAAAGAGTCCAAGAAAAGTAATGTTTATGTGCAAAAAATGTCTTGTTTATTCAATTTCTTTTGTTTTTCAAAGAGTTCCACATTTGTTATCATACATCAGCCATTGCGTTTCTCTCCCTCACTGGGAGCTTCCTCAGGGCTGAAATTCAAGCATATAAAAAAGTACATATAAATAACAATTTATTATCGGTAGACTTAATAAGGCATATATATTTTACACATTTCAAATACTTTTCAAACAGAAAAAAGACGGCGCATAAAGAAATTATAAAAAAACGATTTCTTTACAAGTGTGGAACTCTTTGAAAAACAAAAGAAATTGAATAAACAAGACATTTTTTGCACATAAACATTACTTTTCTTGGACTCTTTTCTGACTACGTGGCTCAAAATGTACTAGTGGTGTATCCAAAAACACATTTGTTAAAGAACATCTTAGAAATAAAAGTGAGTAAAAATGAGTTAATTACCTACAACGCTACTTCGCAGACATTGATACTGTTCCTGGATTAACATGTTTTAATGTCTTTCTACACCAGGAAAGGCAGGCCACCCAATCATAATAAAGTACATATTTATTTGGTTGGGGGTCAAAGAACATGTGTGTTTTTTTTAAATAGTTTTTTTATAATTTCTTTATGCGCCGTCTTTTTTCTGTTTAAAAAGTATTTGAAATGTGTAAAATATATATGCCTTATTAAGTCTACCGATAATAAATTGTTATTTATATGTACTTTTTTATATGCTTGAATTTCAGCCCTGAGGAAGCTCCCAGTGAGGGAGAGAAACGCGTTGGCTGATGTATGATAACAAATGTGGAACTCTTTGAAAAACAAAATAAATTGAACAAACAAGACATTTTTTGCACATAAACATTACTTTTCTTGGACTCTTTTCTGACTACGTGCACCCCCAACCAAACTTTCAAATATCCAAGTGATCTGAAGCTCTGTTGTGTCATTCAGCAGCTGACGCATATTCATTGAACTGGGACTAAGGTGCAGCATCTGAAGGCCCGCTGCTGCTCTGCCAAAAACAGATTTTCATTCATGCCACTGAGCAAATATAAATGTGTTGCCTTGTGGAAGAAGGCTCAAAATGTACTAGTGGTGTATCCACAAACACATTTGTTAAAGAACATCTTAGAAATAAAAGTGAGTAAAAATGAGCTAATTACCTACAACGCTACTTCTCAGGCATTGATACTGTTCCTGAATTAACATATTTTAATGTCTTTCTACACCAGGAAAGGCAGGCCACCCAATCATAATAAAGTACATATTTATTTTCACTTTTGTATGTCACAGACATCACATGTAGAATGTTGTGATGTTAATGAAACTGTAAACGGCACTGCCTCTGGTAGCTATTATAGATTCCTTGAAGAAAAGTTAAATAAAGCAACATGCATAATACACTCAGTAATGCACCCTATTTGTTTATGTTATTAGAAATGGAATTCTCCTTTGAGTGGTGATGAATAAGATACTTACCTTTGATAATGCACTTTCTGGTAGAGACTTCATCTAGCCCCAGATTTGAAAACTTTTCAGTAATGTCGCTGTGTCGATAGATGGTGCCATGCGCCTCCGCACTTATGTTTTTCCGCTCCGGACATGACATGTGGAGTCTATAGAGGTGCCACTCGTGCATCCTGATCTCAGTTGCTTTTGAGAGTGTCGTGCCCTCATACGTAGAGTCCCAAAAGGAAATTGATGGACCAGTGTGCAGATTTCTAGACTTGGGATGTTATTAATAGATAGAGTCCGATTACAGAATGGGGAGGATGGAAGAGTCAGTGAGGAATCTGCAGCTAGATAGTCTCTACCAAAAACAGCGTTACTGAAGTTAAGTCACTTGTTCTTCTGCTAGAAATGTCTAGCCACAGATTCCTAACCTTTTGAATAGATACCACAGCAGTACCTAGTTGGATGTGGGTCTGTGGATGGACTCAAACCTGCAGGACCGAGAGGGCAAAATGTCTCTCTTGTTGAACCTGGCGGTCAAGACAGTGGTGCTACAGCAACACGTGAAGGGACGTCCATGTGGCCACCTTACAAATTTCGAGGATAGGGACTCTGCCTGGTGCCTGGTAAAACAGTGGTAGCAGCATTGATCCTGGTAGAATAAACATGCAATCTATCTGGAGGCTCCTTTTTTGCCAATGTATAGCAGATCTTAATTCAGAGCACAATCCAGGGGGAGATGGTTCTCTTTTGCCAAGCCGTGCCTTTTGTCGCTCCTGGAGACTCTCCAAAGAGCTGAATGTCTACCCTGTGTCCTTTTGTACGATCAATATAAAAGCTGTGAGCTCTCTTGAGGCCCAAACAGTGGAGTCTCAACTCCTACTTGAAAAAATAAGGCAGAGCATAGAACGCAAGCAAGATGATGTTTTGACCAACATAGAACAGTGTCAAAACTTTAGGCAAGAAGAACGATCATGTCCGCGAAACCAGCTTGTCTGGGAAAAAGGTGATAGACAGCAGGATGCCACTGAGTCTGGAGCTCACTCACACGCAGCACCAAGGATGATGATGGTGAAGAACACTGTCTTGAGGGTGAGAAGTCATAATGAACAGCTGTGATGCGGCTCAAAGGGAGCACACATTTGAACTGCGAGGATCTAATTAAGGTCCCACTGAGGCATGACCAAAGGAGAATGAGGAAACAAATGTAAACCTTTTAAAAAGCGCATAACTATTGGAGACTTTCACAAGGAAGGCTGATTCAGTAACCGCAAAAAAGGCTGAAGGGGCCAAAAGGTACCTTTTAACTGTGTGAGAGCAAAGCCTTTCAGAGCTAGAGCCAAACCAAACAATAAAACATTAGATAACTTTTCCTGGAGGCAGTCTATCCACTTAGAAGCGCACCAGCCTACAAATGTGTCCCAATGACAGGAGTATAGAGTTTTTGTTGAGGGATACCTGGGTGCCAAGATGACACCAACAACCTCTGTGGGAAAGTCAAAGGACTCCCAGCAGCAGGAGGTCAGACTTGTGTCTGTGGTGGCAGCATCCATTTTGTGATGCTGAGGCTCGAGTTAACTTTAACCGGGCTTCACAGTTACATACATGTCGTGTCCCTCTAGAAGGGTGGATTGCTACCCCCGTCGCCAGAATTGGCGAGGGGGTAGTATTCCAATTCGTATGACACCTTACTCGACATGTTTTGATAATGCTATGCCAAAGTTAGCATTTGACCGCGAGGTTCATAATGCACTTAAGAGTATATGGTATAGCGTTATCATGGAACAGCTATTAGGACTTGGTTCCGCAAGCTGCAAACGGGCTCAGCTCATGCCAGAGCACCATCTCACATAATTCCAAGCACTCTGCCTTCAGGATTGATAAGGCCTGCCATAGGAGTGACTGATAGGAATATATGTGTCCATTTTAGGTTTAGAAATAGGGAACTATATCTAAAGCAAAGGGTGATTACACCACCTTGCCCCAGCTGTCGTGCAGCCAGTTGTGTCTGTTTAGATGGCCAGCCAGGGGTGGCATAATACATGCTTCAGCCCCCGGTAGGCCCTGGGTACCTATAGTACACTGTACAAAGACTGATAAGGTGGCCCAGTACCAATTGGTAAATGCACCTAAGGTACATGCTTGTCAATTTAGAGAGAGAACAGCTAGGCTGTGGGTCTGATTAGCAGGCCCACAGCCAGGGAAAGTCGTAAACCAGTGAAGCAAAAAGCAAAAATCGGGGGTGACCATAGGATTGCAGACCCTACTCTCCTACAGTCCCCCTCGAAGGTGGCTTTTCAAATCCCTCCCGTATCTTGGGGACCCAGAGCTGCCTCCTACCCTGAGGGTTGGGGTGAAGGACAAGTCCAGAAACATAAGGGAGGCAGATTCTGTCACCAAGGGATAGCGACATTTGCTGCAACAGCACCTCGAGGCCAGAGTGCAAACAAGCACTATATTAATAACCCTTCGAGGATGCGCCCTAACCCAGGAGCGCCACATTAAAAACATTTTTCATCAAAAGTGACCATTGCGGCCTTTGTCCTCTTTTCAGCAGGAGCCGAGGGGGCCTAGGCAGGCGCAGAGAGGCCATGCTTCTAAAATTAACTACTGAACCCCTGTGCCAGTTCTGGGGCTGGAGATAGTTCCATTTGGAAATGTATGATGAAATTTATGAAATTTAATTATGATTTTATAGCAAAATGTAGTTTACCGGGCTCTCAAGTAACTTTTTTCAATAGCGCGCCCTACCGTTTATAGAAAAAAAAGTCACGCAATCAAAGGAGACGACTAGTTTGAGCTGAAAAGGTCACTCTGCGACCCATTGTCTGTGCAAATTAGTGTCCTGGGTGTCACAAGACGTGTCTTGTATACTAGGGGCATGCTTGCTATCAAAGGTCTGTGGAGTAACAGGAGCTCGTGTAGAAGGAGCTCCTTACTCCAAACCTATGAACTACTACCAGTTCTTTATACTGCAGACAGGCGTGAACACTGAAGGGTGTTTGAGAGCAGTGTGATTGGGAGAGAAGGGGGGCAAGGAGGACGAGAAGTATGACGGAGTAAGGATTGAGAGAAGTGATAAATGTAGGGATGAGTGTTTCCTGAGCTCGCCAGAATAGCGCCCCATACGTCGCTGTGTGCGAAGAGCTGTAAAAGAGTAACGCGTGTGACGTACCAGGGTGAACATCTCCCATTTCCACAATGAGAGGATCCCTCGCCATGGCCGGTTTAGAGGTAGCCATGCTTATTTCTCTCCGGTGACATCTAGTAGCTACAGGAGACTTCATATAATATGAATCACACTGAACAGGGAGCCGCAGCAGTATTCTCCGTTTTCAACCACATGCTCTGAAAATGGGTTACCCCTTCCCGCTCTTTCTCGGTCAGTAGAGTTGCTCCTAACATTTACCTTTGAGCTCAGCAGTGTAGCGCTGAAAGGCTGGGAGCACGCGCTCATTTTATCAATGCGGATAAGGTTTAATAAAATGTCAAATGCAAGGCAGGCTTCTATTCTAATCCAATCGAGCTGAGCACTGCAGTGCAAGCACGGCCCCCAGAGAAGGCTCCTGTGCTTTACTGTGCTCAAGCAGCGCCAGGAGCCATGACAAAGACTGATTTTTATGTTTGTTTTTTTTGCTTGTTTTGTTTTAGCTCCCAGCTCACCAGTCTGGAATACAGCGCAGCTTTTAGCTGTCCCGTATTTGAATAGCAAGGCAGCAGGAAATACACAACTAAAGACAAGGAGAGGCTTACAACAAATTACAAACATTGGCTGCGCGCTCATAAAAGTAGCACTGCGCAGCCGCGAAATGAAATTTAAAAAAACGAGAGTGGTGATGCGAGTTTTGTGCGCCCGCGCGCAACGGGAAAAAGTGCTAAGTAATAGCAAGCTGGTGGCCGGCCTGGGTAGCACTTTTAGACCACATACTAAATTTCTTGCAAGACAGCACATACGCTGACTCTAGCGAGACCTAATAATAAAAACCACCATCTGTACAGCGTGAACTGACCTGGAAATACCGCAGGCCCTGGCACTTTCATTTTTACAAACTAAACACTGGGCAATAGTCAAACAGAGGAAAGGAGTTGTGTACAGTCAGGAGGGAGTCTTTTATACCAAAATCCATCTGCCCTCTACTCCTGGGACAGTGCATTTGAGGTATGTAAGGGCTTGAACATAAGAAGAGGCCACAGCTCCGTAGAAGGCACACTTATCCTCAAGAGACTAGGATGCTCTACATACGCTACATATAACCTATAAATAATGAAAATAGATGTTTGTTTATGATAAGGACGATTATTATGCTGGCTTTTCTTTAAATATATCTCCTGTTGAAGCTCTAAAATTCTTCATATACACAATAATAAACTGTTTGGGTTTTTTGGGATTTAACATTCCGATTTTAGCTAATATGCAACATCAATTTTGAAGATTTTACTATTTTAGTAAATATTACACAGGTGATGAGTTACAATATCTGAAAAGGTAAAAAAAATGCCAAGAGGTTTTTAGGTCAAGCCTGAGCAGCGCATGCGCTGGTCTGCGAGGCATGCTGTATTGAGGTATGACATAGAAGCTCCGCCCATTTCCCCGCCCATCTTTTTAAAGGGCTTCTGTTACTGCTCTTTCAAAATCATTGCTTTTCATTTGTGAATAGGCTTAGTAGTCCCTTCTTCGTACCGCCTTGTCTGCATTTGTAACCTCCCATAATGACTGGAATTTGTATTTGTGTTGTTACATGTTATACGGTCTGCTTTAACTATAGCGCCCACACTTATTTAATTATTTAATTTACGGTGTGGTCCTCTTTCACTTTAGTGGCCACACTTATTTATTTAGTTTACAGCGTGACCACTTTCATGGCAGTGCTACAAAAGGTTTCTTTCTTTCTTTATTTTTACACTTTGTCTAAAAGCACGCCACATGCGCTTTCAATTTAATATTGGCCGCGCCCCTTTCTTTAGACGCTAATCACTGTAACCTGAATACAGCGAGCACCCTCTAAAGAAAGGGCCGTGGCCACGATTAAAGAGGTCTCGTATTTGTGAAAGCTTGAGCTATAAATAATAGAAATGACAATTCCTTTTATATATGTGTTGCTTTTAAAAACAGATAAATAAAAGGTATTTTCATTTATAATGTCAATAGCTTAAAATCTCGCAATTGTGAAGCCTATTGCATTGAAAAGGCTTGTTAACTTAAAGGATACAAACGTGAGCACACCTGTCGGATTTTCTTTTTGGTCCAGAGTCCTACTTAAGCCCTTGGCTGCTGGGGTAATTTTCCTGCTGTGCTGGGGGGCGGGGGCGGGGGGCGCGCACAGTGCCCCGGTGCTCATGACGAGCTCAGCTCGTCATGAGCTACAGTGCTCCTGTGCTCATGACGAGCTGAGCTCGTCATGGCCACACCCGTTTCAATAGAACGTTCAGCACAGCAAGGGAAATATCCTAGTGTGTGAGCGTTCTAATGGCCATGACGAGCTCAGCTCGTCATGAGCACCGGAGCACTGTAGCTCATGACGAGCTGAGCTCGTCACGAGCATGCAAGGGGCTAAAGTCGGAGCATGAATTCTGCGACACAGCATAACGAGCCCACTACCCTCAGGCTTGTGAGAACCATGAACCTCGGGCCTAAGTTGCAGTCACCAGCAGGCCTGTTGTCTGTGAAGCACCTCCACCCACCAGCAGATCTTCCCCATGCCCTACCTTACATTCAGGCCCTGTTCCAACTTTCCGCAACAAAGGAGGCCCCTGCAAATAAATAAACGCTAACCGGAAAAAAATCTGTAAGTCAGATGACAAAACTTTCAAACTATCCATTTTATGAAAGTTGTTACATTTGCAGGTGAACTTAGTTCTAACCCCAAAATCCACGTAAAATCACAGATAACGTCAGCTTTAAAGAGTTTCCTTCTTCAAATGAAACAATTTCAATAGTTTTTAAAAAATGAAAAACGTATTCATAAACACTGGGAACAAGGACAAACATCCTGTTGCTATCTCCACTGAGTCAATTAGTGACTTTTATGCAGCCAGGCTCGCTATAGCCCAAATATGGAAATTCCCGGTCCCTCCCTGTAAAGGACTACTATCATGCAGCCTCTGGGCAAAAGGAAGGAGATGTTAGTGTTAGTCCCCAGCCAACTTTCGAAATAAGAACAAACCTGGATTTTATGAGCTTTTGTTAATACTTTTGAAAACTTTTCTGAATTGCGTACTTAATGGAAGGAGAAGACTTTTTTGAAAATATTTGTGAATAGCAAACTCGCTGGAAGATGACCATAAGTTACCAAACAGAGTTAGTGAGGAGATTGGCCCACCTTAGAGAACCTGGCCCCACCACTAGACTCTTACGTGTGATTGGGCCTCCTTAGAGAACCTGACCCCACCTCTAGACACTTAAGTGTCATTGGGAGTCCTTAGAGAACCTGACCCCACCTCTAGACTCTTAAGTGTGATTGGCCCTCCTTAGAGAACCTGAACATGACCCCACCTCTAGACTCTTAAGTGTGATTGGGCCTCCTTAGAGAATCTGAACCTGACCCCACCTCTAGACTCTTAAGTGTGATTGGGACTCCTTAGAGAACCTGACCCCACCTCTAGACTCTTAAGTGTGATTGGCCCTCCTTAGAGAACCTGAACCTGACCCCACCTCTAGACTCTTAAGTGTGATTGGGCCTCCTTAGAGAACCTGAACCTGACCCCACCTCTAGACTCTTAAGTGTGATTGGCCCTCCCTAGAAAATCAGACCCGCCTCTAGACTCTTAAGTGTGATTGGGCCTCCTTAGAGAACCTGAACCCACCTCTAGACTCTTAAGTGTAAATGATGTAACACAGATCCAAGTTCACAATCAGAGACCTGAATGTGGACTCGTCTGCTTCTCTCCGTCTCTATGAATATATTTTCCTGTCAAATTATTCACAAAAAGCATTTGAAACCCTTATTAATCACAATAACACTGTCCACTTCCCTCAGCTTAACCTTCTGCCACAGCAGAGATCAAGCCAGTGAATCTCCATCCTTTCCTGTACGGGCGGTAACGCACCACCTGGAAGGTCGTCCCTTCCCTCTTTGTGCATCATGCCATATAAAGAGGTGAGCAATCATATACAGTGTTGTGGAAGTTGTAACAATGATATATTCCGGGAAGGCTAAATACACAGTAAATCAGTTCTTCTGATTTTGCCTCACTGCGACAGAGCTAGGCGCTAGGCCAACCAAGACTGGCTATCCTCTGTACTTTACTACCTAGCTACATATCATTAGATCCCCTGTGGATGTTCAGCGTATCAATAGCATCTGTGACAACACAGCCTCATGATCTGATCACTTACTGGTACCAAGAGGTGGTCAGTGTGGTAGGTTGGTGCAGAGAAGCATCATGTCCAGTGCAAAGTACCCAAATGCTGGTGATATAACTTGTCGATGGTCCACCCAGTAGTTGCCCAAAATGTGGTCCCCAGGATACTTACTTTGGTGTGCTGGACCAGGGTCAGTGGTCTCTTCCCCTCCGCACTCATCCCTTTCCAGCCCATCCTAGAAGGGAAGCAGAGAGTGAAAGTGAGAGTGGTGAAGGGAGATGGCCCTATGAGGCACCATCTCATGCGGTGGGGCTGCAGAGCGCCAGACTCTGACCACAACAGACACAGCTACTATGAACTATATGCATGCAGAACAGCCTATCATACATGTACAATGTGTGCTTTTTGGAGGGTTGACTCATTAGGACTGTGTTAGAGAACAGGAGGGGATGGGGATGTGACCATTATCTCTCTATAAGATGCCTACAATCTAGACCAGCAGACAGGCACCGTTTCCTGCTAGGCTGTGCTGCAGACTCCCCACTTTCAATTACACTCTGTAACAGTGAGTTCAGGGCCTGTCATGCAGGAGATCTTGTTAGAGGGTGACACGTAATGTGGCACAGGATGTGGGAACAAGAAATTGGTGCATGAGGCATAATGGGAACCACATAGCCAGAGCAATACTGTTGTATTGGCCCCTAAAATGAGTCTTACTGCAAGATTGTGGGTTCTATTTAACATTTAATTTTTCCACCACCCCTTCCAAGTAGATTTACAGTCATGGGGAACACCAACTTGGAAGGAGCAGGGAGGAAAAAGGATAGAATTTGGAATGGAGACGTGGACTATGCCAGCTCGCTAAATTTGGGGCAAACAAGACGGAGATTGTGAGACTACAGAGAGTCCAAAATGTGGCCGCCAGAACTCTTCCAGGCCTGCCTCGCCGCTGCTCCACCTCCACTGCCATTCGTCAGCTTCACTGGCTGCCAGTGGCAAAACGGGTGGAGTTTTAGTCTCTGTGTTTTGCGTTTAGGATCCTGAACTCCCCGGCTCCTGGCATTCTGGCTGACCTGCTCTCCGCCTACGCCCCCTCCCGTCACCTTCGTTCAGCAGGTCAACACCTTGCAGCTGTTCCCTGGGTTAGGAGGGCTCTCGTCGGTGGACGCTCTTTTCGCATTCTAGCAGCTAAGCTGTGGAACGACCTTCCTGTTTACATCCGGAGTATGGATAACTACCTGATATTTCGGAAGGACCTGAAAACTCATCTTTTCCCATCCCTCTAGTTGTGGTAGTTTCTCAGGCCTCTCTTTTTACTTGTTTTGATGGACTCTTTGCTGCCAGTGGCCTTTTATTACTCTTAGCGCCGGGCAGCTTCTGCGCTTTACAAATCAGCCTAACCTAACCTAACTACCATGCTATATACACCTTAAAAGGATAGCACATCCAAATTTGCTTAGCCTGATGTTTTGAACTGCAGGTTTATCCTATAAACTCATTTCCATGGCCATTATGCTGAGAAATGCTCTGGTGTGCCACTACCACCCAGAAGCGGGTTACGTTTGCTTGGCACACAATGACAGTACTGAAATATTTCATGTATGTTCCTTCATCACATATAGCTTTTCAACTGATTTAGGTAACTACCGTGGAATAAAATGAACAATTTGGTGTCATTCTTCCAATGCTACTGAATCAGGTTACCTCCACCCACACAGAACCCGCTGGAGGAAATCATACTCACTTGCTTTGCTTACTTACAGCTTAGCACATGAATTTAAGCTGCAATGACCACCAGACTCACATCCAAGCCCCTTGAAGACTTCTTGAAAACTCTTTCAAGCATGAAAAGTGGCTCACCCACCGATCCTGCCCCCATCCGTATCCTTAAACAAATTGGCCCTGTCATTTCACACCTAGCAACAAATCTTATCAATGCCTCCCTCACTCAAGGAATAGTTCCCCCAAACTGGAAACATGCGATCGTCAAAGCCCTCCAAAAAAAGCCAGGCCAGGACCCTTCAGATTTCTCGAACCTGCGCCCAATCTCTCTCTTACCAGGTGTGAGTAAGATTGCAGAGAAACTAGTCAACCAGCAACTATCTAGCTATCTTGAAAGCAACAATCTCCTACGCCCATCACAAACAGGTTTTCGCCCCGGTCAGGGGACAGAGACCGCCCTGGTAAAGGTAGTCGAGGAAGCCAGATGCATCTTGGATTCAGGGGGATCGGTTTTACTGATCCTCCTGGATCTAAGCGCTGCATTTGACACGGTGGACCATAAGATCTTGATCCAGCGACTACTCAACCTGGGAGTGAGAGACAAAGCACTCAGCTGGTTTTCTTCGTTCCTGAAGGACAGAACCTTCCAGGTCTGTGAAGGCAATATAAAATCTGACCCATTTTACCTCCAGTGTGGGGTTCCACAGGGCTCTTCATTGAGCCCTACATTGTTTAACACCTACATGGCCCCCCTGGAGGATGTGGTAACTCCCTTTGGGATAAAAGCGGTAACATATGCCGACGACACCCAAATGGTTGTGTCTTTTTCCCTTGAAGGTGAAAAAATAAAAAACCTCCATGACTGTCTTGAGGGAATCTACGAGTGGATGTCTAAATCAAGGTTAAAACTCAATGGCTCCAAGACCGAGCTTATGCTGCTGGGCCACCAATTGTCACCTCTCCCGTCCGCCATGTGGCCCTCCTGCCTAGGTCCCCTTCCTCAGCTTAAGACAGAACTAAAGAGTTTAGGCTTCTGGATAGAACAGGATTTATCTATGAAGACACAGGCCAAAAAAACTGCTGGCACCTGTGTCGGCCTACTCCGCTCAGCCAGGAAAATTCTCCCTCTACTCCCTGTACAATCTCAAAAACTACTTATACAGGGACTAATACTATCGAGGTTAGATTATAGTAACGCCCTCTTCCTGGCAGCCCCAGAGGCCACCTTTAATGTTCTCCAAAGAACACAGAATGCCGCTGCTAGGATGCTGACAGGAACACCTCGGAGACTCTCTGCCAAACCAGCACTAAAAGCACTCCATTGGCTGCCGATTCGAGAAAGAGTTATATTTAAGGCCCTATGCACCACCCATAGGGCCCTGCAAAACCTAGGTCCACCAATGCTGAAGACCATGATATACCCTTACAAACCCAACAGGCCCCTCCGCTCCTCTCAAAGAAACCTGGCTACGGTCCACAGAGTAAAGAAAGCCCGCACTGGAGGACGCCGATTCTCGGTTACAGCCGCTTCTCTTTGGAACGCGCTACCAACTCAGCTTCGGGCCGAACCCAACCACATGAAGTTCCGAAAATTGCTCAAAACGCACCTCTTCCCACAATAAAACTTCTTTTTCTTTCTTTCCCTTTCCCCTCCCTCTTTCCTCACCTCAGCTGTATATGCAATCTCAGCGCTGGGACGCTCACGGGCAGCCATGCGCTATACAAATCCTGCTTTCATTTCATTTCATTTCATTTCATTCATTTCATTTCATTCATTTCAAATCAACTCCTTCTGTTTCCAGCAGACAAGGCAAAGGGAGATAATGATGGGAGGGATGGTGAAGAGGAGGAAGGTCAGGAAATGCTTTTCCCACATGACCAACCCATTGAAGTCAATGAATGGGATGGCTGTGTGTCACCAGATGCTAGACCCTTGGATTCTATTCCAACCTGACTACCAACCTGATTACACTGGGGAGTTTCACAGTCTAATGGGATGACTATCGGCATCATTTGACTTGCCAAAGTCCACATTGGATAAGTCATGTCTTTTTTATCTACTTCAATGACATATCTAGAAGTGCCATAGGGGGAGTGTAGGAGAGTAGGGTCTGCTATCCTATGGTCACCCCAATTTTTGCTTTTTGCTTCACTGGTTTTCGACTTACTGAGGCTGTGGGCCTGCTAATCAGACCCCCAGCCTGCTGTTCTCTCTCTAAATTTATAATACATGTGCTATAGGTACATACCACAATTGGAAATGGACTCCTTGTCAGCCCCTGTACCATGCACTATAGGTGCCCAGGGCATAGGTGCCACCAAGGCCTACCAGGGGCTGAAGCATAGCTTTTGCCACCCCTGGCTGGTTCTTAAATTGACACAACTGGCTGATCACTCAGCTGGGGCAAGTGGGTGTAATCACCCCTTGCTTAGATATAGTATACCTATATCTAAACCTATATCTGGACACATATATAGCCTGTAAGCCACTCCTATGGAAGGCCTCATCAATCCTGGAGGCAGAGTGCGTGGTTTTATGTGAGATGGTGCTCTGGCATGAGCTGAGCCTGTCTGCAGCTGTCGGGAACAACTCCCTAAGCTGATCCGGGATAATGCCATACCATATACTCTTAAGCGCCTTATAATCCTCGCGGTTATATAGCAACTTTGGTTTGGCTTTATCAAAACATGTCGTGTAAGGTGTCATACGAATTGGAATACTACCCCCTCGCCAGTTCTGGCGACGGGGGTAGCATTCCACCCTTCTAGAGGGAGAAGACATGTTACTTTACTGAAACGCGGTTGATTTAAAATGAGCCTCAGATCCACAAAATGGATGCCCCTGCCACAGACACGGGTCTGACCTCCTGCTGCTGACCGAAACCCGGCAGAGGAGGCCTGGACAAAGAGTTTCCTGTCACAGGGCGGTGTCAAACCACCCCAGACAGGAGATAGTGGATTGGAGTAGGGAGGTTTCAATGAAACCAGACACTGCCTGGGGAGCACAAGGCTGCCCCTTGCAGGATCCGGCCAAACCGGTTCTGGGGCCTCCCAGCCCCTGTCCCAGCGCGGCCAGGATCAAAGGAGAGGGGTGTAACCACCCCCTTCCTGGGTCCCACCCATAGGAGGGGACCTAGCAGGATGTCCAACCCCCGAGATTCGAATAAGAGGGGGAGCAGTCCCAACGGACCTCAGATCATCCTGAAGAAACATAAGAAACGAAATCTGGACCCTTCGACTTTCTACACGACGTGAGAAGACTGAAGAATCTCCCTTGTGGTCAAGGAGTGACCACCCTGTGCAAACAGGCACCATCCAGCCCTCGACCCTTGCTTTGTTGCAGTTCCCGCCGGAACTCGAGCGACAGAGATCGACGAGATCAAGCTTGCCTGCCTTCTACCTGCCCGATCCACAGTCCCTGCAGAGCTGAGACCCGTGGAGGCGACCGGAAGCGTGGGGCACGCCATCTTGAAAAGGCCACGAGACGCTGACCGTGCGGCCCACGAGTGACCCTCGAAGCTGTACACCGGGGTTTGAGAAGCCCCAGCCCCGAGCTCCACTTGCACCAAAGCTCACCCCTCCACACTCGACGAGTGCTGCGTGGGGCCCTTCTGCTTGTGTGCGCTCGACGCGTTGGCCCGGTCACTTGCCAGCTGGCTTGTGGCCCCTGTGCCGACGAACTTTGAAATACGACTTGCTTTTCTGGTTGCTCCAGATCTGCACCAGCTCCTGTGAAAAGGAGCACCCACTCTGACCCTCCTGGTTCGAGTGATAAGCAATCTCCCGGTTCCGCGTGGATTGCTTTTGCCAAGTGCTGTTTGCTGCAATCTTGAAGCCGACGGTGCTGACGGCGAGAGCCTACGTGGGACAGATCGTGACCTGCTCCTGGACGTCGCAGATGCCCCAGAGCCCACGTGACAGCGGAGAGAAGCCTATCGACAACCGCCTGATTGCGCCCGACATTGCCTGGTTCCGTCCTGGTTCCACCCTGGTCACTGCTGAGTGACCCAGACTCTGTCCCCTCTGCTTTCAGGTACTTTTCTACTTCGATCCACCCTTGGATCGCACCGGACACTTCTGCTTCACAGCGCCTGCAGCTGCAACAGCTCCAAGCACCAAGAACCTGCGTGACAGAACCCGACGCCACTTCGACCCTGTGCACCCACGGCCTGTGGGTGAGGTAACTTTGCAACGCCGGTGTCTTTACACTGGTACACACCTCTAGGGTCTGTGTCTAAAGTTTTGTGTTCCTAGGTTCAGCGGAAGTATCTTTTTATTCACTTTAATTGACTTTTACGCACCATTGACAGTGCATTGGTGCGCGCTGCACTTTCCGTGCTGCACCCGTCTCCTGTGGGCTACTCCCGACTTCTTCATTGCTTGTCCTGACTGCTCCCAGCGAATCTCTAGGCCCTAGGCCTAACCATTGTTCGTAAAGTGTTACTTATACCACTTTTTTGATATATGGTCTGAGTGGCCACCCGCCCTCATCCATAAACGTGCAACTTTATATGTGTAACAGTGCTTTTGATTTAACGCTTGTGCCCCTTTCCTCATAAAGAGTACTGGGGAGTAATTTAGAAATAAATACATATATTTTTATAATATATACTTGTGTGGTGTCCTTTCATTTGATTACAGGATTGTATGTGGTAAAACAGCTCGCTTAACACGACCTCTTAAGTTAAGCCTTTAAGGCTGCTTAGTCCATGCTACCTCTAGGATAGCTTGTCTACAAGGTTGACTTACAACCTGACATCTTTGGGGTTTGTTTGGACTGATACCCAGTGGTTCCAGAATTGGAAACACTACATATCAGGCCAACTTCTCACATTGGTGTGCAGCGGTGCGGATTTGAGCTTGCTGTTTGTTTTACCATTGCAATCTTTATCAAATTGAAAGATCACATCAAGTACCTCTAGGTACATATAAATCAAAAGCTTAGCATATTAAGTTCTACTGAACTTAGTAGTTGTAGATTAAAGGGATTAGCACACCCTGACTACAACTCACTAGCAAGGTACAGTAGGAAACCACTTAGTGTAGGTAAGTGCACCACTTACACCTCACTAGCAGTCATGTCTGATACAGATAGAGCTTCAGGCTCTGCTCCTGTAATAGTTGATCCTATAGGGACAACATCCAGATATGACAACCTTAGCCACAAAGACCTGAGTGCCTTGTGCACAGCCAGGGGGCTAAAAAAGGGCAGAGGCCCTACCATTCCTTCCCTAGTAGCTCTCCTACAAAAGGATGACCTAGATAAGGTGAGTCAGACTCCCTTAGAAACAGAGGAAGGGATAAACTCCCCTGAGAATGAGGATCTTCAAGATGATGTAGTAAGGAGGGGGGTTCCCAAAATGGAAACAAGAAAAAGAAGAACGATGGCCCAAAGAAACCTTGGTGTAATACCTGCAAATCAGTTTCACACTGGGGCAGTGAATGCACTAAGAAAAATCCAGTCCCCACCACTGCAGCTCCTAAAGCAACTGCACCCCCTAGTACAGTCAGCAGTGGTGGTACACAGCCAAAGGGTTTAGTAGGGTTGACCCTGGGTACTGAGGTGGAATCTGGCCTAGTCAGAATCCCCACACAGGCAGTTCTCCTATATGATGTGGACATATCTTTGCCCACTGCAGTAAGCCCCAGTAACCTGGGCAAATATAGGCAGACTCCCTTAATTAATGAGAAACTGGCTCAGGCCTACAGGGACACTTGTGCCAGTGTCACAATGGTGGCACCTGGCTTTGTGGACCCTGGACAAATTGTACTAGGTGAAAGTTACCTAGTGACCAATGCAAGCAACTCCACTACTTCCCATAGTGTGGCTGTTGTGAACTTCTCCTGGGGAGGGGTAGATGGCCTAAAGAAAGTTGTTGTGAGTGCAGACCTCCCAGTAGACTGTCTGTTAGGCAATGATCTTGAAAGCTCAGTTTGGTCAGAAGTGGAGTACAGGACTCATGCAGAAATGCTAGGGATTTCAGCTCATGTCCTTGCAGTGACAAGGTCTCAGGCTAAGAAGTGCCTTCCTGAACCAGTGGTGGATCTTGAAACAATAGACCAACCACAACCCAAGAGAAGGAGCAAGAGGGTTAAGGCTGTGCCTTCCCACTTGCCCCAGGTTGAGGATCAGGTTTCACAGGAAACTGATTCTGCAGTCCAAGAGGAGACTGTCTCAGAGGAGCTTGAACCTGATCAGGTTGAGTTTCTGGGGACAGGGGGACCCTCAAGGGCAGACCTGGGGCAGGCCCAATTAGATTGCCCTTCACTTGAACCCCTCAGACAGCAAGCTGCTGCTGAGGCTGCAGGGAATGCTCAAGGTACCCATAAAGTGTATTGGGATGAAGGACTCCTTTATTCAGAGGCTAGAGACCCCAAGCCTGGCACAACCAGGAGGTTGGTTATACCTTTGAAGTTTAGGGGCTTCCTTCTTACCTTGGCCCATGATATTCCCCTTGCAGGACACTTAGGCCAGAATAAGACTTGGGACAGGCTTGTTCCACACTTTCACTGGCCTCACATGTCAGAAAATGTCAAGGAGTTTTGTCGCTCCTGTGTCACTTGCCAAGCCAGTGGTAAGTCAGGTGGCACAACAAAGGCCCCCCTGATACCACTACCTGTGGTGGGGGTACCCTTTGAAAGAGTTGGAATAGACATTGTGGGTCCCATGGATCCTCAAACAGCATCTGGGCACAGATTTATACTGGTGGTAGTGGATCATGCCACCAGGTACCCAGAAGCAATTCCCCTGAGGACCACCACAGCTCCTGTGGTGGCAAAAGCCCTCATTGCAGTTTTCTCAAGAGTGGGCTTTCCAAAGGAGGTTCTTTCAGACAGAGGTACCAACTTCATGTCTGGATACTTAAAAGCAATGTGGAAAGAGTGTGGAGTAAACTATAAGTTTACCACACCCTACCATCCACAGTGCAATGGGCTTGTGGAAAGGTTCAACAAGACCCTAAAGGGAATGATAAAAGGTTTACCAGAGAAGCTTAGGCGGAAATGGGACATCCTTTTACCCTGCTTGCTCTTTGCTTACAGAGAGGTCCCACAGAAGGGGGTTGGCTACAGCCCTTTTGAACTTTTGTTTGGCCACCCTGTAAGAGGTCCATTGAGTTTGGTGAAGGAAGGATGGGAGTTACCTCTCAAAAAGCCTAAACTAGACATTGTGGACTATGTACTTGGTCTCCGCTCCAGGATGGCTGAATACATGGAGAGAGCATCCAAAAACCTTGAGGCAAGTCAGGAATTACAGAAAGCCTGGCATGACCAAAAGGCTGTTCTGGTTGAGTACCAGCCAGGGCAGAAGGTGTGGGTGTTGGACCCAGTGGGGCCAGCAGCTCTCCAGGACCAATGGACTGGACCCTACCCTATCATTGAAAAGAAGGGAGAAGTCACCTACTTGGTTGACTTTGGCACCCCTAGGAGCCCCCACAGGGTGCTCCATGTCAATCGTTTGAAAGCATTTGTTGACAGGGAGGACATGAGTCTCCTCATGGCCACAGATGGGGAACAGGAGGAAGAGAGTGACCCTCTCCCAGACCTGCTTTCCCAGAACCCTGATGATGGTTCAGTTGATGGAGTAGCCTTGGCAGGCAGCCTCACTGAGCAGCAACAGGTGGACTGCAGACAGGTGTTGCAGGCCCACAGACACTTGTTTTCACTCACACCCAGTCAGACTAACTGGTGCACCCATGAGGTGGATACTGGTGACAATCTGCCTGTGAAGAATAAGATCTACAGGCAACCTGACCATGTCAGGGATTGTATAAAGGCTGAGGTGCAAAAGATGTTGGAGCTTGGAGTGATTGAGCCATCAGAGAGCCCATGGGCTAGCCCAGTGGTCCTTGTGCCAAAACCTCATACCAAAGATGGGAAGAGAGAAATGAGGTTTTGTGTGGACTACAGAGGTCTCAATGCTGTCACTAGGACAGATGCTCATCCCATTCCAAGAGCAGATGAGCTCATTGATAAATTGGCTTCTGCCAAGTTTCTGAGCACATTTGATTTGACAGCTGGCTACTGGCAAATCAGACTAGCTGAAGAGTCAAAAGCCAAAACAGCATTCTCTACCCCTAGTGGACATTATCAGTTTGTGGTAATGCCCTTTGGTTTGAAGAATGCACCTGCCACTTTCCAAAGGTTGGTGAACCAAGTCCTTGCTGGGTTGGATGACTTTTGCGCAGCATATCTAGATGATATTGCTGTCTTTAGCTCCACCTGGGAGGATCACCTGATCCACCTGAAGAAGGTTCTGGAGGCCCTGCAAAAGGCAGGC
Source organism: Lissotriton vulgaris (assembly GCF_964263255.1). Taxonomy (NCBI): domain Eukaryota; kingdom Metazoa; phylum Chordata; class Amphibia; order Caudata; family Salamandridae; genus Lissotriton; species Lissotriton vulgaris. The sequence goes on from NC_141695.1 coordinate 607,947,616, forward strand.
CTGACTATCAAGGCTACTAAGTGCCAGATAGGGCAGAGCAAGGTTGTGTACTTGGGCCACCTAGTAGGTGGGGGTCAAGTTCAACCACTGGAGAGCAAGATCCAGACCATACAGGACTGGACTCCTCCAACTACCCAGACACAAGTCAGAGCCTTCTTGGGCCTGACTGGGTATTACAGAAAATTTGTAAAGAACTATGGGTCCATTGTGACACCATTGAATGACTTGACATCCAAGAAGATGCCCAAAAAGGTTCAGTGGACAGTTAGCTGTCAAAAGGCATTTGATGACCTGAAGAAGGCCATGTGCTCTGCACCTATCCTGAAGAGTCCTGACTACTCCAAACAGTTCATTGTACAGACAGATGCTTCTGAGTTGGGGGTGGGAGCTGTGCTTTCACAACTTAATCAAGATGGTCAAGACCAGCCCATTGCTTTTATTAGCAGAAGGCTGACCCCCAGGGAGAAACGTTGGTCAGCTATTGAGAGGGAGGCCTTTGCTGTGGTTTGGGCCCTGAAGAAGTTGAGGCCATACTTGTTTGGTACTCACTTCCTAATTCAGACAGACCATAAGCCCCTCTTGTGGCTAAATCAGATGAAGGGTGAAAATCCCAAACTGCTCAGGTGGTCCATTTCCCTACAGGGGATGGACTTTACAGTGGAGCACCGCCCAGGGACTGACCATGGTAATGCAGATGGTCTCTCCCGGTACTTCCACTTAGAACATGAAGACTTATCTGGTCAAGGTTAAGTTTAATGTCCCTGCGTTTGGGGGGGGGGTTATGTAGGAGAGTAGGGTCTGCTATCCTATGGTCACCCCAATTTTTGCTTTTTGCTTCACTGGTTTTCGACTTACTGAGGCTGTGGGCCTGCTAATCAGACCCCCAGCCTGCTGTTCTCTCTCTAAATTTATAATACATGTGCTATAGGTACATACCACAATTGGAAATGGACTCCTTGTCAGCCCCTGTACCATGCACTATAGGTGCCCAGGGCATAGGTGCCACCAAGGCCTACCAGGGGCTGAAGCATAGCTTTTGCCACCCCTGGCTGGTTCTTAAATTGACACAACTGGCTGATCACTCAGCTGGGGCAAGTGGGTGTAATCACCCCTTGCTTAGATATAGTATACCTATATCTAAACCTATATCTGGACACATATATAGCCTGTAAGCCACTCCTATGGAAGGCCTCATCAATCCTGGAGGCAGAGTGCGTGGTTTTATGTGAGATGGTGCTCTGGCATGAGCTGAGCCTGTCTGCAGCTGTCGGGAACAACTCCCTAAGCTGATCCGGGATAATGCCATACCATATACTCTTAAGCGCCTTATAATCCTCGCGGTTATATAGCAACTTTGGTTTGGCTTTATCAAAACATGTCGTGTAAGGTGTCATACGAATTGGAATACTACCCCCTCGCCAGTTCTGGCGACGGGGGTAGCATTCCACCCTTCTAGAGGGAGAAGACATGTTACTTTACTGAAACGCGGTTGATTTAAAATGAGCCTCAGATCCACAAAATGGATGCCCCTGCCACAGACACGGGTCTGACCTCCTGCTGCTGACCGAAACCCAGCAGAGGAGGCCTGGACAAAGAGTTTCCTGTCACAGGGCGGTGTCAAACCACCCCAGACAGGAGATAGTGGATTGGAGTAGGGAGGTTTCAATGAAACCAGACACTGCCTGGGGAGCACAAGGCTGCCCCTTGCAGGATCCGGCCAAACCGGTTCTGGGGCCTCCCAGCCCCTGTCCCAGCGCGGCCAGGATCAAAGGAGAGGGGTGTAACCACCCCCTTCCTGGGTCCCACCCATAGGAGGGGACCTAGCAGGATGTCCAACCCCCGAGATTCGAATAAGAGGGGGAGCAGTCCCAACGGACCTCAGATCATCCTGAAGAAACATAAGAAACGAAATCTGGACCCTTCGACTTTCTACACGACGTGAGAAGACTGAAGAATCTCCCTTGTGGTCAAGGAGTGACCACCCTGTGCAAACAGGCACCATCCAGCCCTCGACCCTTGCTTTGTTGCAGTTCCCGCCGGAACTCGAGCGACAGAGATCGACGAGATCAAGCTTGCCTGCCTTCTACCTGCCCGATCCACAGTCCCTGCAGAGCTGAGACCCGTGGAGGCGACCGGAAGCGTGGGGCACGCCATCTTGAAAAGGCCACGAGACGCTGACCGTGCGGCCCACGAGTGACCCTCGAAGCTGTACACCGGGGTTTGAGAAGCCCCAGCCCCGAGCTCCACTTGCACCAAAGCTCACCCCTCCACACTCGACGAGTGCTGCGTGGGGCCCTTCTGCTTGTGTGCGCTCGACGCGTTGGCCCGGTCACTTGCCAGCTGGCTTGTGGCCCCTGTGCCGACGAACTTTGAAATACGACTTGCTTTTCTGGTTGCTCCAGATCTGCACCAGCTCCTGTGAAAAGGAGCACCCACTCTGACCCTCCTGGTTCGAGTGATAAGCAATCTCCCGGTTCCGCGTGGATTGCTTTTGCCAAGTGCTGTTTGCTGCAATCTTGAAGCCGACGGTGCTGACGGCGAGAGCCTACGTGGGACAGATCGTGACCTGCTCCTGGACGTCGCAGATGCCCCAGAGCCCACGTGACAGCGGAGAGAAGCCTATCGACAACCGCCTGATTGCGCCCGACATTGCCTGGTTCCGTCCTGGTTCCACCCTGGTCACTGCTGAGTGACCCAGACTCTGTCCCCTCTGCTTTCAGGTACTTTTCTACTTCGATCCACCCTTGGATCGCACCGGACACTTCTGCTTCACAGCGCCTGCAGCTGCAACAGCTCCAAGCACCAAGAACCTGCGTGACAGAACCCGACGCCACTTCGACCCTGTGCACCCACGGCCTGTGGGTGAGGTAACTTTGCAACGCCGGTGTCTTTACACTGGTACACACCTCTAGGGTCTGTGTCTAAAGTTTTGTGTTCCTAGGTTCAGCGGAAGTATCTTTTTATTCACTTTAATTGACTTTTACGCACCATTGACAGTGCATTGGTGCGCGCTGCACTTTCCGTGCTGCAGTCGTCTCCTGTGGGCTACTCCCGACTTCTTCATTGCTTGTCCTGACTGCTCCCAGCGAATCTCTAGGCCCTAGGCCTAACCATTGTTCGTAAAGTGTTACTTATACCACTTTTTTGATATATGGTCTGAGTGGCCACCCGCCCTCATCCATAAACGTGCAACTTTATATGTGTAACAGTGCTTTTGATTTAACGCTTGTGCCCCTTTCCTCATAAAGAGTACTGGGGAGTAATTTAGAAATAAATACATATATTTTTATAATATATACTTGTGTGGTGTCCTTTCATTTGATTACAGGATTGTATGTGGTAAAACAGCTCGCTTAACACGACCTCTTAAGTTAAGCCTTTAAGGCTGCTTAGTCCATGCTACCTCTAGGATAGCTTGTCTACAAGGTTGACTTACAACCTGACATCTTTGGGGTTTGTTTGGACTGATACCCAGTGGTTCCAGAATTGGAAACACTACATATCAGGCCAACTTCTCACAGGGAGGTTTACTTTGAATAAAATAATACGGTAATAGCTTTCCATCTACAAACAATGAACAAATTATTTAAGTTCTGTAATGCTCTTTCTAGTGGATGCTCTTTCTAACTACAGATTTCTCACCCTTTGAATTCTCCAATTGACAGACAACATCTTTAAACCTTCCTGCACCAACTCCTGTGCATTCATAGGTTGGTGCCATCAGATTCTGTGTTGGGTTTATCCTGCCTCTGGAAGTGATAGCGCAGATTCAGACAGGGGTGCCACCCATGCACGCTGATGAAAGTTTACAACAAAGCTATCTGCACCCTTATACGTGCAGCACCAGCAACAGATTGAAAACCATGACAGTGTTCGGAATCTAACATGCAACTTTACTAACAACTAGAAGTCCACTCCACAGGAAAGGGAGAAGGTTGGCTCGACCGAACATCCACCAGAAAGAGAATTACCGAAGCTAGGTAACTTGTTCATCAGGTGGGTATTTCTAGCCACACATTCCCTACCTTTAAATAGATGCCAAAGTAGTACCTCCCAAAAGGTAGAGGGTCTCAGGAGTGGACTTGACACCAGGAAATCCTGCAGGACTGAGAGGGCAAAATACCCCTTTCAGTGAACCTGAGAGTCAAGGAGATAATGCCTGGTGAAGGTGTAGACAGACGTCCCTATAGCCCTCAGGCACATGGCCAGCAGCGGAACACATCTGGCCAAGAAGGTAGTGGTGGCTTTAGTTCTGATCAAATCAGTCCAAACTACTTATGGAGGTTCATTTTTTGGCCAAGGCATAGCACATTTTATGCAGAGAACAATAGTTATGGGCAGGGTCTGTTGCTGGGCTGCCTTTATCTTCTTGGTACCTGAGTACACTACAAGCAATTTGTCAACCACTTGATGCTCCTTAGTTTAGTCAGCATTAAAGCCAAAGAGTCTCTTGGGATCCAACCGCTTCAGTCTCTCCTCTTTAGAGGGATGTGCCAGCAAGAAAGAAGCAGGGAGTGTGATGCACGACCCCATGGAGAAAGCCGAACACATGTTTGGTAGAAATGATGCCCGAGTCTGAGGCCCCAGTTGGTCTGGAAAGAAGGTGGTCTATTGTGGTTCCACATACAGCCGCTGCAGTTCACTGACATGGCACACAAAAGTAATCCCAATGAGGAAGACAGTTTTCAGGGTCAAATGCCGCAGGCAACAAATGCACTTATGCATAAACGACATGCACATCAAGAAGGTTAGAATCAAATCAAAGTCCCACAGCTGCATAACAAAAGGTGCTGGAGAAACCCGAATATAAACCTTTTTTAAGAAACACATGACAATCAGACACTCAAATAGGGCGGACTGATAAGGCAAACATATCAGAGAATTTAGCTTGCAGAAGATCGAACTGATGGACCTCACACCAGATGACAAACTTTGTCCGTCATCCAGAATAGATCACATTTGTGAATGGGTGGGAAGAATCAAGATGACACCCACCACCTCCTTCAGGCAGATCAAATTTGCTCAACTGCTTCCGTTCAATCTCCAGCCATAGAGGTTTGGTTTCGGATGTGGCACCCTGTTGCTGGGACAGCAGGCCTTCCTGAAGAGGTAGACAGAGCAGGGGACAAAAACTCAGACTCAGCAGGTAAGAAGAGCACCACATGCTCTGAGCCAAGTCTGGGGCTATTTCAATGAGCTGAACGCAGTCACTACTAACCTACCTCAAAACCTGAGGAAGAACAGCAAAGATGGGAACACGTAAAGGAGAATTAATAGGATGCAGGATGACATCATATCCAACATGGACTTGAACTTCCTTACCAAAGTGAACTCTTTTGCAGATAGGAATTCAATGATTGATGTTAGGCGGAGAATCCTCTCCTTCGTGGGAAAGGCTTTTGACACTATTAAGTCCAGGATCGCTGCCAGGAACACCGTCGATCTGGACGGAGTGAGAGAGGATTTTTTGTTGTTCATTTTTAGACCAAGAGACTTGAAAAGTTGAAACCAGACCTTAGTCGACTGTTTTACCACCCAAAGAGAGGAACCCCTTATTAACAAGTCCTTCAGGTATGGGAACACCTGGTGCCCTGAACCTCTTGAGAAAATCTGCCACTGGAGCCATGCCTTTGGTGAAGACTGGAAGCCGACTTTAATCCAAAAGGGAGCATCTTGAACTGGTAATGGCATCCTGCCACCTCTTATCTTAGATAATGCCTGTGTTTCGGACATATGGGTATATGAAAGTATGCATATAGAAAATCCAGGGACGTCATGAAGTCCCCTTTGTCTATCACTTGCAGAATATCTTGAAGAGCTAACATCCTGAAGGGCTGTTTTTTGACTTGTTCAATAGCCTCAAATCCATTACTTGCCTCCACTTTCCCGACTTCTTTCTTTGAGAAGAAGTTGGAAAAGAATCCTAAACTGCGCTGGCCATGAGGAACTTCCTCTATCCCCTCCTCGGATAGTAGCGATTGAATGTCCCTCTTTAAACTTGCCAGATGATGAAGCGCAGACCTTTGCAGAGGAGGATTGGGAGGCTTTTGAACAAATTCCAGGATGTATTCATGCAGGATTGCATCTAACACTCATCTGTCGGAAGAGAGGAGTTTCCAGTGATTGAAGAATTTGGACAGGGGATTACCGAATTGAGGTGGGACTGAGGCGACAGGTGCCTGATTTACATCATTGCCTCCTGGGATCATCCTGAGACTTTTCTCCAGCTGGAGGAGCTTGAAGCCCCTGCTGCAAGTAGGTTTGCTGTCTGGCCTCTTGAAAGGACGGTCAAGAAGTGAATTAGCCTCTGCCATGAAAAGACTGGAATCGCCTTTGCTGCAAAGTGCCGAGTGAATGAGCAGTCTCAGTGTCTGATTTTATGGACTGCAAGGCACGGTTCACATGCTTCCCGAAACGATCTTCCCCACCGAAAGGCATATCGAGGATCTTTGACTGAACCCCTGGTCGAAACGACGTCGCCCTTCAGCCATCCCTGGCAATCTAAAACTGGTGCCTCTGACATCTGCTGAAAGGTCCGTGGCTGAAATATCCATGTCTACATCTATTATCTCTGACGAGGCCACCTCCCCTTCCATTAAGATTTCTCGGGTCTCCTTCTTCATATCCTCTGGGAGATTCTCTAGGAGGGGTGACAAGTCAGACTACATCTGATGATCGTATCACCCAAGGATGGCTAGAGCATTAGAGGCTTTAATGGAAGTCGCCGCCATGGCTGAGAATCTTTTCCCTATGTTGTCTAGCCTGGATCCTTCTTAGACAGGCGGAGCTGTGGACAGTTAATATGGATTCTTTCCCCGCCTCTGAGTCCTCTGCATTATAACTGACTCTGGTCTGGACTGACCAATAAGGCAAGTTGGTGAGTTCTCTGGAGCTTTGTATTTTTTATCAAGCTTCGAGAAGACAGCTGCCACTTAAGCTGGCATTTCCCTATGTTTTAAACCCTCCTGCCAGATAAAATCGAACTATAGGTATGGATCTCTTTGAGCACTGGGCCTCAACTTTAAAATCATTAAAAAGCATTCAGTATGCTTTTTAGGCAGAGGGAGGTCGATACGTTTAGACACTCTTTCAAGAATGTCGTGGAATCCTCTAATGTCTGCTGGTGGTGAATCTGCCGGAGGAGGAATGTGTGAATCTGGATGATTTTTGAGTCTGCAAGAATTTCTACACAAGCGAATGGTAGCTGTTCCAATAGAGAAAAGGGTGAGGCATGGTTGGAAGGTATAGTGATTGGGTCTGAGGCTGATTTGTCTTGGAAGAAAGCTCTGAGTCTGACCTTTCTAAAACATTGGTGAAGTACACTATTTAAGCAGAATCTGTCTTCGCAAGGGGTGGGGATAAAGCCCACACCTTTCTGTAAAACTTTCTTCATCTTCAGTCAATATCCGAGGTGATAAATTGACTACTATTTTTTTGATGCTGTTTGACTCCTGGTCCGTATCTGAGGTTCGGGTTGGTCATTGTTCCCGTTTGTTGCCTCCCCTTCTTTTGCTTCTGCTTCTGCGTCTGGCCCATCCTCTGCTGAAAAAAGGTGGCTGAGGAAAAGGTTGTTGGAAAAATAGTAGCTGGGATTGGGGGACCATCCAGGACATCGGGTGCCACATTGGTGGATGTCCTGGATATGGACCCATTGGATGATTCACAGAAAAAGGCCATCGGGTAGCCATATAAGGATGTTGGTTTATTCTCCAGGCAGCTCTTATGGCTGCTCCAACTGTCATTGCTGGATACAGTACTGAAAGAACTGTTCTTCCTGTGAGATGTGGTTAAACCCTCCTCAGATGCACCTTGGGAAACAATCAGGTGAACAATGCGCACCTAGTTGAGAACCAACACACAAAAACAGCTACCCCTCCCATTACCTCCAGACGGGCAGAGAGGGGTAGGTCATAAGTGACCGAGGGGCTCCCACCATGACCACAGGCAAGATTCAGATTTTTGAATCTGGGAAAGATACAATGTCTTGCTAACAGCGTGGCGAGCACACATTCAGGAACCTTCAGCAAATAACAGTACATTGAATAATTCAGACCAATGCAATTTGCTCACAATGCCTTCCTCCACTAAAGTAAAGCATTCTGAACCCAGAAGGAGCATGGACAACAATATTTTCCTATTCCGTTACAAGCAGTGAGGTACTAAATCTCCACCCCTATCAAAATAGTGCAGATTTTGTGGCTGTTGGCAAAGAAGCACAGCTTATTGCCCGGAGCCCACACTCCACTGTGTCCCTCCTGCCCTCTCTTACCCCAATTTAGTTTCTTTATAAACTTTTGGGGTAAACGCACTCTTATCATATTGCAATGTAGTGTACTTTGGCAAAAGCATTTGCTATATAAATATTCGCCTGCTCAAATGTTCTGTGGTCTGCCCTGCTCCTTTGGCACGCTGTAAAATACCAATGCTCCTCGTGATGTGTGCTGAATGGGAAGCAGGATCATTGTAGCTTTGACTACAGGCTGCGCAACATCAAACTTTTATCATCCATATTCATTATTTTGAAGTCTTTTATCCGGAAAGTAGCAACAATAGATATTGTATGAAAAGTGTTATTCCTTTGTAAATAATGTCTGAATGTGCATCAGTACCACCATACAGCCCAAAGGGGAAGAGAAGACGACTAACAGCTCAGCACATAAGTCTGACTTGAGCATCTTCAAGCACTAGTCATTATACAAGATTTATGCCACGTCTTAACATCCCAGCTGAGGTGTTATCCCCCTGTGAATCATAATGGCCTCATGCAAGTAGCCAGAGATTAAAAAATAAATAATCAAATGCAATATGGCTGCATGTGTACTACAGGTAGGAATGTTCTAACTCTCTACCTATTGTGCGGAACACTACTCTGATAATGCCTTGGATTAGGAATGAGGTATATTTCCGCCATTGTATGTAAGAAACTGTATGGAAAGGGAAAATATTCAAATAAAATAAGAGAGATCAAGTTTGCATGAGATGTGGTAAAGCGCTCACACTACAAATGGTGCATACTTACATGATAAGTGGGAAAGGAGTCACCTGAAAATTGAAGGGGTACTCCAGAAGACTTGGACAGATACTCACATGAGAATGGAACAAGTATTGGCATATGATTGGGTGTGTATTCCGATTAGATGGGGGACAATTGTAAGAAAAGCCCATTATGCAAGAAGAGTGGGTCAGCTGTTCCAGATACCTGACCTATTACTCACATGGTTCGAACCTCCCGAAAGTATTTCATGGCGAATTCAACCATAGTGTACTGGTTTCCATCAACTGACATAGCATCTGAGGTCATACTTGGGACAGGGCTCTGCAAAGGAAACACAGACAAAATGAATGAGCTGGAAACACTTCAAAACTATCCTGGGCCTAAGGACGCACCATCTGTCTCACCTAAAGGAGCTTATTTATTTCACCCAAAGGGGAAACACCCTTTCTCACCTAAAATAGCTTCCTCTATCTCACTGAAGGGGACTCCCTCTTTCCCACTAAAAGCAGCTCTTACTAGCTTACCCAATGTAATGTAATGATGTCTTGTAAAGCGCATGAATCACCCCACATGGGGTATCTCCGCACTGTAGACCGCTGGGGAACCCGTCCTGGCTTTCCCTGTGAGATGGTCCCTACTGGGTATCTCCAAGGTGAAACCAGGCATCCCCAGCGTATGTGGGGGGCCGTTGTGGAGATGAGGCAAGCTAATGCCCAGAGTAGCCGAGTGTGATCCCTGGTTAGAGTAGGCACCGAGGCGAGAATTATCGAGTCCGCTGACCCTGGTCCACGACCCTGCCGCGTCAGGAATTGAACCCTGGTCCCAGGCCGTCCTCTGCTTCTGGGTCTGCCGCCTCTAACCAGAGAGCGACACCACTCCACTGGACCCCCATCTAATTTGCCTGAAGAGAACTGCCCCTTCTCACAAAAGAAAACTCCCTCTGAATCACCCTTAATAGCTCCTTATTTATGTAAATATTTATTTTTGCAGATTTAAATAACGTGGACATGACACAAGAGTGTTATGGAGGTTCATAAAAATGGATGAATATTCAGTACAGGATCGGAACATGATATATTGCCTCACAGCTAAAACAAAAAGTAACTTAGGTGTAAGTGGAAGAGAGGTGGGGAAGTTTAATGCAAATAAAACTGATGATTATGTAGGGGGTTTCGATTGCCACATGATGCAAACATCTACAAAAACATGGGAATGAAACACAGCAGAGGTAACATAGCATAGAGGCAAAACAAGCAAATATGATGGAGTGGAAGTAATGCTAGGCATACCATATATACAGAACCAAGGTACTATGAGCATCTATACGCATGCAATCACATTTAGATTACTCCTTTTATCTCAACGACACCGAATTCCCCTCTCTCACCCAAAGGAGACCCTTTTACTCACCAAAGGGATTTCCTCTACCATACCCTGAGGAGCTCCTCTTATCTGACTCAAAGAAGCTCCCTCTGTCCTACCTATGGAAACTCCGCCATCTCATCCAACTTTTCTCCCTCTGAATCACCAGAGAAGATGGCAGCTGTTTTACCCAAAGAAACCAAACAAATGTCTCTTTTACTGAAGAAAACTTGACAGTAATAACTAAGAAAACGTATCTGTCTCACCATGTTGAGTAAGCTCTCTGGCCAGGCTTTGCATGATTCAGAATGGATGAAGATACTTGCCTACCTGAACAAAATATCCTATTTCACACTTAAAAAAGTTAGTAGAATAGATCATGGAGCCTTGGCAAATTGCCTCATTCAAGGGAACTACTTTTGCCATCCAAATGACCACCCCAGTGACAGTAAACCATCAACCTCATCCAAAGGAATACCATGTGTCTTGACCAAATGTGACAACGGAACTCGCTCCCTAAAATGAACTTCCTCTGTTTCATGCACCGCGGACTACCTCTGTCTCATTCAGGTGACATTCCTCAGTCTCTTCAAAAAGGAGTGTTTTATTTTTGTTTATTGGTAACCCCAACTACAAACAATGACAAACTCATCTCTCTAGACAGATGGAAAACCCCTACCTTTCTCTTGAGGGACCTCCATCTCTCAAGCATGGACCCTCAGGGGCCTATTTATAAAATACATTTTGTAGCATGTTTCTTAGCACCACAATAATCCTATTAACGTGCTATAAAATACTATTTACATACCTATGTCCAGAGGTCTATGCCTATGCCTCCTCTATCTTTGATGTGCGGAAATCTTTGCCCAAATGCAGAGATCTCAGCACAACTAAGTATACATTTTAGTACTTGTGGGAGAGGAGTGAATGAAAAATGGAAATACTTAATACTAAAGAGAAGGCGTTAAGGGCTGAAGAAAGAGGGACTGAGGGAGTCTTAGGGAGGGGCATGCACTCACCCACAGAAGAGTAATCCCATTGCTATTCACAAACTGCCCTTTTATAGTTACTTCTGACAAAAAGGGCAAAAAACTGTTGTAAATGTACTCCAACTCAGACTGGGAGTAAGTCCTACAACATTCGTGACCAACCACCTGCACTGCAACATCCTCCCATAGTAAATATAGCAATAAGGATATATAATAAAACCCCAATTTAACTGATAATGAATTATTATAATAAAACCACAACATTTCGATATTTTGGAATTAATAGCTATCATGCAGATGTGTAATGGAAACTGGACAGAACGATTTGAGGTTTTAAATCTCAGCTTGCATTCTGGACTTCATTATCTCTTTCAGGAATGGGATGGATTGGGCTTGTTAAAATGATCATGTTCCCATGCTTCGTATATTTATTTGCAAACCTTCCAACAATTCTCCCACAAACCTTTTTAAAAGACTTAAACCGGATGGCTACTGGCTTGATTTAAAGAAGGAGGTGACAATGCCTGGCTCTACAACATTATAACTTCCAGTACGTGTGGGGGCACAGTGTCTCCTGGGTCATTCGAAATATCATCTAGTGGCACAGCTGCAGTGGGTAAGCAGGTGGTTAGCTGGGCATTCATTAACTGAGATGGGCCTGCAAGGGACAAATGTAAGTGATGGCACATTGAAAAAATGAATATACCCCATGAGACTTCTAATCACTCAAAGGCCTATCTATTATGCACTGCATAATGGAACCATGCTTGGGTTTGGGACTCTAGTAGAGGACTACAATCTTGTCAGACAGTTTCTGCTTTATCAACAAATTAGGCATGTTATGTGGGAGCTATGGCGTGTCAGATCAGTTGAACCACAAACGCATGAAGTATTACAAACATTACATAGTGTGGGAGATAGCAAAATCTTAATTAAGTGGATTTACAGAGCCTACACATATCATCTGGATTTATCTGGGAGTAAGCTCTCAATACAGTGGAAGACAGATATACTCTGTCCAAGCTTTGCAGGATTCAGAATGGAAGAAGATACTTGCCTACCTGAACAAAATATCATGCGATGCGCAGTTTAAATATATCCAATTTAATATATAGAACAGACCCTATTTAACACTTTAAAGAGTAAGTGGAGGGGGGGCGTGGCTTACGCGCCGGCGAAGAATGGCGCTGCCTGGGTGAGCTCCGGAACAGCGCGGGACACCTGAAGGATTTTCTGCAGTTTTACTGCTACGCGGAGACTCGTGGCAACCCTTCCCGAGCGGCGGAACATGGTCCCCGCGCACAGAGAACGGCGGCGGAGATGGTAACTGCCGCTTTCCCATCATTTTGACGCTGCATCTCTCCCTCTTCTTGCGGGACGCGGGCGGCCGCCATTTTGTGCCGCCGCGCTCGCGTCCCGTTTTTCGGCTCGGGAGGTGCCGTTTCAGCCCGTCTGCTGCAATTAAACCCTTACTGCACCAAGGTATGTGTCGGACCCTGCTCACTATGCCCCATGTGCTTTTTCTTGACTTCTGGCGCCGAAGTTCTCCACAGCACCTCTTCTTACATTAAGACTGCTTCTCGGCAGCCATTTTGTGATGCACTTTGCGTAATGCTCCATATCTCCCTTTCCTGTCATATCAATCTTTTCAGGATTATCTACTGACTCCATTGAGTTTCATATTTTATGGACGCTCTGCTGTTTGTTACATATCATATTCCTGGATGATACTTCTTTGGTTACGTACCTATTGATTCCTGCTGTTGCTTGACGCCTGAACTGTCGGTTTGAGGTAGCTTCTCCCCAGTGCTTCTTGGCGCCTCATACTGGTCATCTCTCTCCCAGTACTACTTCTACTCGGCTTGTAGGGTCTCATCCCTTCTCCCATTCTGGTGTGGCTCCCAGTCTTGTGGTCTTCTCAGTTTGCCCCTCTGTGGACATCATGTCTCAAGACGCTGGCCATGCAAGAGCGTCTGTCACCGGAACCAAGCCTAAACGTCCTAAGAATGACCCTCCATCGCCAATTCGCTCCTCTCAGAATCCAGTATTGGACTCCATATTAGAAGAGGTACACGGCCTACAACCCTTCATGGTGGCGACTAATGAGAAACTCAAGCAGATAGAAGATAGATGGGTAGTCATGGAAAACAAAGTCCTGCAACTGGAGCAACGCATCAGCGACGTCCAGGATGTCTCTACAAAAATTCCTCTACTTGAAAAGGAAATTCAACAGTTGAAGCTCCACACAGAGGACCTTGAAAATCGTAACAGGCGGAACAACCTCCGTATTTACGGTGTTCCGGAGTCCCTTGGGGAAGGTGACATGGTGTCCTTCATCCGCAAATTCCTCTATGAACTTCTGGAACTTCCACCGGAATCTACTCCTCTGAACATACAGCGTGCTCACCGTCTGGGACGTCCGACATCTAATCCGGTCAAACCCAGAGGCATTATCCTACTTTTTCTGGAATTCACTGAATTGATGACTGTTCTTAAGGCTGCAAGAGCAAAACGTCGCCTCATTTGGTCGGGCCACACCATCTTCATAACCCAGGATCTCTCCAATGCTACTAATGCACGTCGCAAAGAGTTCCTCAATCTGCGTCCACGTATGAGAGACTTAAACATTCAATATGGAATTCTTCATCCTTGTCTCTGCAAAATAACACACAATGGACGTTCCCGTACCTTTGATGATCCGCAGAAGCTTCGAGAATACCTGCACACCGTCTCTGCTCCTACCATGGACACTAATGACTGAAATCAATTCTTTTCTATTTTCTACACTTACTTCTCTTCTGTCTTGACGACTGTTGTGGCCTTGTCTGGTCTCTGTCGTGTCGTTATTTGCTACGACTTCTCTTCTTGTTGATCATACTCTATCAATGTTCCCGCGCTGTCCTTGCTCTGTGAGGTAGGCGCCCGCGCTGGCGTCTCCATGCTCCTTTTATCTAGACATTCTCTTTCTTCTCAGATCTGGCGCCTTTGCCTTGATCTGTTCCTTATCTATTTCCTTCTTTTTCTTTCCTTTCTCTTTCTTTCTCTTTTCACAGGCCATTTTTGTTTCTCCCTTGCTCATTTATGTTCCGTTCTATTCTTTATGTCACTTGTTTCCTTTCTTTTTGCTAACTCCAGTACTCCTCATTGCTACTCCTTGCTTCTTCTAATGATCGTGATGCTTCCTCGTATATTGTTTCTCTATATTTACCCGATTTGTCTTACCTTTGTTCATATTGCGTATTTGACTCTCGGTGCTAACATGTTTGCCTCCATTGTCTCTCCTTGTAGTTCCCTTCCTGCAGTGTCTTGGACCCAGCTGTTCCCCTCCTCCCTTGCCTTCCAACATGTGTAATTTTGTGACGTGGAATGTTCGTGGTCTTGGCAACCCTGTTAAACGTCAAAAGGTACTGTCCCATTTATCCAAGTTGAACGCTCAGATTGCTTTTCTCCAAGAAACGCATTGTACTGATGTGGAATCGTTAAAACTTAAGAGGGCATGGGTGGGTCAAGTTGTATTCTCTCCTGCTGTTGATAAAAAAGGTGGTGTTGCTATATTATTTCGTAAAGGTCTAGATGTTCAAATTCTATCTTCTCAATCTGATGCTGAAGGTCGTTGGGTTATGTCAAAAGTGACTATACAAAACAAAACAATGGTGCTCCTCAATATTTATGGCCCTGTCCGACCAGACCCTAAATTTTGGACTGATGTAAAAATCCTCATTTCCTCCATTGACTGCCCTAACATTGTCATAGCTGGTGACCTTAATCAATGGCTAGACCCCTTTTCGGATAGACTATCTTCCTCAAAATTCCAGCCTGATAAGACACATAAATCTTTCCAATCAGCTATTGCCTCCCGTCCCCTCTTCGATGTGTGGAAAACTTGTAATCCTGATTTACTCGAATACACATTCTATTCTAATGTTCACCACACCAGGTCCAGAATTGATTATATTCTAGTCAGTAAGTCCCTTCTCCCTGCGATTCAGAAATCTGAAATTGGTTCTATTTTTCTTTCGGATCATGCACCTGTTTATGCCACTTTTGACCTGGCCCAAACCTCCTCCTCTTTCAACCGTTGGAAATTTAACACTTTCCTACTTTCCGACCCTGTCTTTATGCCCAAAGTTAAAGATTTTATCTCTGAATACTTCACCCTCAATATACCCCAAGACACGTCAGTTTCAAACAATTGGGATGCTTTTAAAGCTGCTTTGCGAGGTTTCACAATCTCTTATGCATCCCGGAAAAAGAAACTCAACCGTGACAAATACATCGCCCAACTTTCCAACATTAAGACCCTAGAACACTCTTACTTCTCGTCCAAGAACCCAGATGCCCTCCACCAACTTATCAAAGCTAAATCTGAACTCAATCAAATTGCCACAGTTGAAGCTTGCAACACCCTCTTGAAGGTTAAATCTAAATTTCATGGAGGTCAGAATAAAGCGGGGAAAATGTTAGCAAATTACCTTAAAATTAAATCTGAGCGTAAATCCATTGGTTTTATTCTCAATGAAGTAACCAATACAAAGGTTTCCTCTGATGAGGATATTGCTCAAGTTTTTCATAACTACTACAAACTCCTTTATACTGATGATACACACCCTGACGATGATGATCTCTCCCGCTTCTTCAAAGATCTTCCCCCTCCCCCATCTCTACCTACCGAATTCCATCAACTAGAGTCTGCAATTACCCCTCAGGAAATTCTCAAGGCAATTACCTCCCTCAAGAAAGCGAAAGCTCCGGGCCCAGATGGTCTCCCAATTGAATTCTACTCCAACATGCACACTATTTTCGTCCCCCATCTCCTGCAACTATTTAACTACTTTATAGCAAATGCCAAAGCCTCAGGATCCTTTTTGGATGCCCTAATAATCATAATCCCCAAACCTGACAAAGACCACTCCCTTTGTAAAAATTATCGTCCCATCTCCCTTATTAATTATGATTGTAAAATCTTTGCCAAAATTTTAGCGGCCCGCCTCGAATCCCTTATTCCCCTACTAATCACAACCGATCAAGTTGGCTTTGTAAAAGGTCGACTTGCAGCTGACAATGCCCGTGTTTTTGCCAATATTATTTCCCACAGTAAACACTTTAAAGCCCCTCTAGCTGCTCTATCCCTTGACGCAGAGAAAGCGTTTGATCGAATTCATTGGAAATTCATGTTTAAAGCTTTACAATGGTTTGGGTTTGGTCCCCACTTCATTTCCTTAGTCAAACTTCTCTATTCTGCTCCCCGTGCCAGTGTTTTTGTTAATAATCAATTCTCCAAATTTTTCCCCCTATCCAGGGGGACGAGACAAGGTTGTCCCCTTTCCCCTTTACTTTTTATTCTATGTCTTGAACCTTTCCTCATTAAACTCCGCTCCAATCCCCTGATTCAAGGGTTCAAACAGTCTTCGATTGAGACGAAAATTTCGGCCTATGCCGATGATGTCCTAGTATACATGGCTAACCCGGTCTCTTCCCTTCCTCCATTCTTAGAAGAAGTCCGCCTATACTCCTCTGTTTCTGGTTACAAACTTAATCTCTCTAAAACGGAGGTCCTGCCCCTTAACTCGTCCTGTTATCAATATATGTTTGCATCAACTGATTTTGCATGGTGTCCCTCTAAGATTAAATACCTGGGTATTTGGTTCTCCTCTACCTTACGGGACACACTCAAACTGACCTTTACTTCCCTTACTCAAAAAATTCAGTCGCTCCTTCTACTATGGTCTCCCCTTTTCCTTTCCTGGTGGGGTCGTTTAGACACCATCAAAATGATGATTTCCCCACACATTTTATACACTGTATCCATGCTTCCTGTGAAAATCCCTAAACTGTATTTCAATCGGCTAAACTCCATCTGCTCCAAATTTCTATGGAATAATAAAAGACCTCGTCTTGCCCTCCATAAACTTATACGCCCAAAATCTGAAGGTGGGGTTCGCTTTCCCGATTTCCAATCATACCATTCTGCCTTTTTAGTAAAACAAGCCTTCTCCCTGGCATTCGATTTTAATGTTACCCCCTTACCCAGATGGATTGTTATTGAACGGTCCCTGTTAAAAGACTTTTCTTTCCAACACTCCCTTTTCATGTCAAATTGTTCATTCTTGTCTACACACCCTGTACTAAAATACTCCCATACCCTATTGCACAACATCTTCTCGAAAGACTCTTCCCCCCTACAAACATTTCTTTCCTCTAGTGTATGGTATAACAAGTATCTTAAGTACAAGGGTAAATCTTTCTATTTCAAATATTGGAAAGAAAAGGACATTATGTTTGTGCACCAATTTTTTTCTGATTCATCCATCGTTTCATTTGATGTAATGCAAACTATGTTTGATTTACCTGCACATTATCGCAAAGAATTTGACATTATTACTTCTGCCATTTTATCTCACCTGTCTACCCTTCCTACCTTTGATCTCCTTCCCTCCCTTACTCCTTCCGCTCCTTTATATCCTATCTTTACTAAACAAATACCCAAAGCTGCTCTGATTTATAAAATGTTACAAGAGAATGTTGGTCTTAGACCTAAAACCGTTACTGAAAATGTTTGGGAAAATGATTTATCTTTCTCGTTATCTGTTGATGTTTGGGATCGCTTATGGACTAAACTGTTTAAGACTTCGATTTCAGCTCGTATTACTCAGTCACTTTTTTTTCTTTACCATAGAGCTCTTATTACCCCCGTAAGCATAACTAAATTCTCCCCTTCCTCCTCACCCCTTTGTTGGTCCTGTTCCTCTCACCCAGGCACGCTCAAACACCTCCTATTTGATTGCTCTTCTGTTCTTACTTTTTGGAACTCAGTTTGGAAATATTGTTTGCGTATTTTTCATTTCTCTGAACCGTTTTCATCATTGCATATTTTTCTAGGCTCCTTATCTGATGTTTTGGACCTGCACTCGTATAATGCTAAATTGTTTGATCTTCTCATTGCAACTGCATTCAAAGTAATTTTGTCTTGCTGGAAGGACAACTCTAAATTGTCTGTGCATACATGGTGGAATTTTGTATGTGATGAGCACAGAATTGCAATTGCTTCTGCTTCTTCTGTCGCCTTAAAAATTAAATCTGATCTTACCTGGCTGCCTTTCTCTACTTTTCTATCCTCTTCTTCCTCTCCATGACTATTCCTTTCTCTTTCTATCTCTTCCTCTTTCTCTCTTCTCCTTTCTTCTCTCTCTTTCCCATTACTATTATCTTCCTTTGCATTTTTTCTCTGAACCTTTTTCATCTCCACTTTTATTTCATGATTATCGTATATTGGTTCTGTTCCCTGACATGTTGTTATATTATGCTGTACTATTTTTCTTAAACAAAATAAAACCTTATTAAACTGAAAAAAAAAGAGTAAGTGGAGTACATCCTTGAGCCTGAGCAAATTTTTCCCACTGTACTGCTGAAGAGGATGATTTTGCACACATGAGGTGGTCTACAGCACATTGTCACATTACTGGGGTGATATTACTACAGGATTGTCCTCGGCCAATGGATGTGTAGTTCACAACATTCTTGAGGTGTGCATACTAGGCCTCTTCCCACACTAAAATGGGCAAAGCCGCAAGGAAATTCATAGATCTAGCTTTGCTTTTAGTACAGCTTAAACTTATTATAGATTGGAAAAATACAAACTCTCCCTCTGCTACCAGATGGCACTTGGTAGCCCTTAATAGTTGAAACGGAATGTGGGCATCTGCAGGGAAGAGCGAGCACGCTTGAGGAAAACATTTGATAGTGCATAGCTGGGATGTCATGCTAGAATCAATAAAATCCTATGAGAAGAATGACGAGTGGCCCCTGCAAACAACCCTGACCTGCAGTTTTCATACTTTAACTTGTGTAGGGAAAACATTTAATGGCCAAACGAAAAATATGTACACAGATGTTTAATATACCAGTTAGATGGGAGATTATTCTAAAGCATGTAATGCGTTTATATAATGTTTTTTTCTATGATAAGGTTTGTAGGAGAGCAGCACTATTTGAGGTCTTATGGACACTGTGGGTTGTGTTCTACTGTATGGCGATGCAAAGATTATTGTAACGTAGATAAGGAAGTGTTAGAACATATACAAAATTGTACAAACAAATATCAGAGAAAAATGAGTCAACAAACTTTGCTCTTTTGACTCACGTGCTAATAAACAAATACAAATATATTTTAAAGAAATAAAAATATATGTTAAAAAAAGTTCAAATAAACTTAATTATTTGCAAGGAGGAGCTCGCCCCTATGAGTGTATCAGAAATGTTGTCCCTAAGACAGGGGCCGGGATATTAAAAAAGATCTGTTTATACAAGAAACCTGCAAACTGTCACTCTGTAGAATAAGAACTGTATCAATGGTCCCCTGGTAGGGTGATCACACAGCTACCGGTGTTTTGAAACAATGCATGTAGGATGATCCTTATTTGCTTACTGTCAATAAACATTTTTATTTTAAATAAAACATACATTAAACTATTTAAACTGTTTCAAAATATACATACATTTTATTTATTTAAATATTTATATATTTATTTTATGTAAATCGTCTACAACCTTTTCAAAATATTTTATTAATCTTTTTCAATTTCAAAAATTATTATAACATTAACATATATTAAATTACTGATCATTTAAAACTGAATTCTTAATGCTGTAGCATTGTATTATATTATTCTATGTTTAACAAACATATACTATTAATTAACTCTATTATTTAACAAAAAATATTTTATACATTTTTTTAAAGTTGAATGCACTTTTGAACTTTTCTTTACACTTTACCATGCGGAAATGTCTGCCCTGATTGCAGAGATCAATGGCAACTGTCTGGAACACCACATATGGTCATAAAGTCACTACTAGTAGTAACGTTACAGTCGTATTGGATGTTTTTACAGACTCCACTCCCTATTTCATGGGGTGGGGACATGTAAACATGTAAGGTTTTGAGTAACTCTACATCCTGAAATGGTGAATAGCCAAGAGTTGTAAAGTTATTCAAAAGTGTCAGAGTAAACGTTCACATGTAGATTTACTCACATGCAAGTTTACCTTTGTAAATAGACCACTCCATTAGCACTGAGATCACAGAGCATATGAGCATTAACAGCCAGTCGAGTCTTCAGAATGATCAGCTGACCTGCTAGTAATCTCAAATTAAATTTATTATACTCAAATCGCTGTCATACATATTTGTTGCGGGCACCCTTAATATTCAGTGAGTTCCCAGTAAAACCATACACCACAGGACGTCATATTTCAGCTGCTCAATCTCCCACCCACACAAAGTTCACCAACGGCACATTTCAGCCTTTACAACTCTCATACTCATGCCTTTTATCTCATCCTTTGTTACTTCTGGGAATTCTGTTTCCTTTGTGTCCCATTCTCCAACAGCAATAGAGCATTAACAAGGTCTTCACAGGACTACATAGCACCTTGGTTCCTCACCCTCACATTTATCAGTCCCAAGAGTTTATTATGCAAAGAATATCTTGAGAGTGCACAGCTGAGGGTCTATCCCTGTTCGACCCGCACCATGTGCCTAACATTCGTCTCAGCCCTGTTCAAGATACTCTACCTCATTCCTCAAGGTCTTCAACGAGGGTGATTCTGTTGAGGTTCGCACGGGCGAGTGTCCATTTGTCTGCACAGGAGGCTCGAGCATGCTCTTTCTGTACTCCTCCTTCCGGTTGTTCATCTGGAGGCTGAAGTAATCGGGGGCTGCAGCAGACTGGACTATGTTGGAAGGGAAAAGTCCAGAGCGGCCACCAATGGAACCAAACTGCCAACCTTTCAGGGGAGAATAGCAGCAGAATCTTCAGCAAAATACTTTTCAAAGAAAGTTATCATGGCAATACAGTAGTGATAGTGTCTGTGCTAGCTTTTCAGTGGTAGGATCTGCTCTTCTTACATTTTACACTCCTCTCATGCTGTCTGAAGAGAGTGCCTCTTTGAACATTAAGATATTGTAAGAGTTTTCCTTAGAAAATACAGAGTATATTCTGAACTTCCAGAGGGGTACAGATTGAATTGTGACCATCGCTTGATATTCTGCAGAACAGTCTAGCAGCCCACAAATGCATTCCCACTGATACCTGCACCATCTTTGAGCAACAAAAATACTCTGCACATCCAGGCACACATTGTCCCTACTGTCACATGCAACCTCAGTCTGATGGTCCAGCAGATTGAGCAGGATCTGAACAATCATTCTAAACTCATCTTTTTAGGACAATATACACATATGTACAAGCTATGCCTATCCACACTTGTGGTCTTCTCTCCTGCTCCACTTCACTTCACACCTCTCAAGTGTGCTAGATGTCTACAGTCCAATGTTGCCTTTGTGTTGTTTAATGGTACAGTAGATGTTCAGTGGCACAACGAGGAGGCATGGAGCACAGTATTTGAGTTTCTCTTGGCAAATGCTAGAGGAAGCATTTAATAGCCGATACCTTACTTTGGTAGTTTATAAACATTATATCCAAAACTTTGTGCAAGGGCCTATAAAATTGTAATGCTGTTGTATTTGTTGTGTTGTAGTGGCGAAGTTGTATGTAGTGGTACCTGATATAGAAGAAAAAGTATTGCAATAGGGTCTAGAGAGGATAAATATCTCCAACAGCATAATATCTCTGTATATTCTTCAATGCTACAGTAAATGTGCAAGGGCCCAGCAAACAATCACACACCTACAGTTCTCTTGTTAATAGCCAATTATCAGACCCTATAGATACATTATTCTTTTGGCCTCAGCAATTTTAAAGGCCAACCTAAATAAAAAGGCTTTGTCCTGTCAAAGTTGTGACTGTGACGACAGAATTAACCCCTCAGAATCTGAACACGAATTGCCTCTGATTTAGCAATACAAGAAATTCCACAAACTTCATGAATCGAAAAGATTTGTACATACTATGAATTGTCCAACATTTCTGCATGCCGTAAATTAGCCTTGATTTCTGTTTAACCTAGGTGAATGAGGATCTGTGCAGACTATTATTTAATCAGTATGTGCTCATTCTGTGCATTTGCTATGATTAGTACAAGGATAGATTAGCAGGTTCTCCCATAAACATAGTTGACATCCTCCTCTGTCCGCGGATCCAGTACATAAGGGGGCCAAGCTTGCATGTCAGGAGGAAGATAAAGGTGGGATGAAATCTGAGTGAGTTCTACTTAACCTATGTGCTTATATGTGGAGTAAGACGACAAAGGGAGTTTCTGCCTATTAGCCCACCACCCAGAGCCTCATTATGAGGCCCATAAGAATCCAAGGTGGCGATCCCATACCTGGTCCATATCAATAGGGCACAGTGAAGTTTTCACTGTGCACAGTATTAGAACACTGTTTCAAGTTCACCACCTCAGAATGATGATAAGCATTAATGTTTTATATTTTTACCCTTTCGGATGTCCAAAAACTTAGATTGATGTGTATTTTTGCTATACAAGTTCTGCCAAGTTTCACCTTCTAGCTATAATGTGTGTGTGTGGGGGGGGGGGACCTATAGGTGCAAAACTTAACACAAATCTCAGAATCCTCATTTGGGCTCAAGCTCCCATTCGTGCTCAAATTATGGTTCCCAATTTGGACTGATTCCAATGTCTTATCATGTACTCGTTTAAAAACAACGCTTCCTGGTACCTCGCAAATTGTTCTTTTTTAATTGTTTTGATGCCCTGGGCCTTGTCGAACTATTTAAATTATTAGCTGAGAAATGCAGAAGGCGAGTGATCTGTAGGATTAATCAATACATTTCCAAACTGACGATCCTTTAAGAGTTGCCTCGTTTCAAAATGGGTCATGTTCCATAAATGTATCATTGATCTTCAGGCCTGCACCCCATAATCCCATAGTCCCTTTTCTTTAACACAAGGCTAGCTACATCTTACCTGGCTGAAGTCCCTCTATGGGCAAAAGCTTAATGATGTCACCCTTCTTGAAGTGCAGAAGGCTCTTGTCATCTGTGATGTAACTCCGGAGGGCAATGACGTGGATGGAATCCTGAAAGTAGATGCATTAAAAAGGTTGAAAGATGGAAATGAAGGCTGCATTCACATAGACAAAAGAATTCACCAGTGCAGTGAATGGGTATAATGTGAGGGGTCAAAGCAGAGTCCTTGGGATTATAAGGATGGTGAATGCTCAGCAAATCGCATGCAACAGTGCATGCCATCAGAGCAATGGAAGGAGTCACAGGGCCCCTGGAACAGAAGTATACAATGTCTTTCCCCTCCAGTAACACCACTCATTCCTGTTTATATCTGAGTGACCCCATCTATTTGGGAGAGTAGCTAGTTACTGCAGTTGTAGATGTATATGAAGTCATAACATTTTCACCGTTTGCCCAATGAAAAAGTGTAGTAACTACTCCTACTTTACTGATGTTTTTTCCTGCAGTTAACTGGTTACCATTGGGTGGTCACTGTACTTAGACCTTCTGTACTTGTCGGACGTATAGCACCCATGAAGCTATGAGTGGACACTATTAGTAAACTATAATAATTGTCTGCTTCTGCCTTGAAGTTTAAGCTTCGGAGTCATTACACTGAGAATCTTTGTTTAAAAACATAATTTACTTTTTATTTATTTATTATTTTAAGCTTTTTTCAAACATACAAAAGACACGCATCAACGCATCAACAAACTCCCACGTGACAGCATAGTATAGACATAATTTTTCTTCTGCAAGACACAACAAAATACAACAAGCATTTGCAATGCAACGGTCTCTCCTTTAAGATCTTAAAAGTATTTAGCCATGCAGCACAATACCCAGAGCTCTTAAAGCATATTGAGGGGGTGGCTTTTAAATAAATGTACATGTAAATGTGCAAGGCCACTCCATCTCCCAGGTTACTCATCGCAACTGACAAAAAGCGAGCCCAGCGGAGAGAGAAAATAGGAGAGAAAACAAACGCAGTACATTTCCCTCATGTATTAATGTAGTTTATCTGTGCGGCAAAGCTCCTCTTTCAGCTGGACTGTAAGGTCTGCCTATTCAGCGTCATTATAGGTCGGGTGTCAGGGGCATGAAGGTTTGGAAGTAGGATTTCCCTTTATGCTCGGAAAAATGTGCGCAACGGCAATTTCCACTCGTGAATCACTTCCACTAAGTTCCGTTTTGACTACAGTATTTGCATTGTTGAGTGGAACTCCTACGAGGTCTTTAAACATTATCTACTTACAATAGATTAAAAAGAGAAAGACGTGAGTAAGAGAGTGAGTGAACGAGAGGAAAGGTGCGAGAAACTAAGACGAGGGAGGTCTTGCCACTCATTTGTAATGTACTGTATGTAAGATTTACATAGTGCTTCCTGTCCCTGTGCGGGGTGCCACAGTGAATGCTTTCATGGTTTGCGTCCATGTAGAGTGTCTGAATGAATGCTGTGTTTGTTTTGATTCAGCATGGGAAGTGGGTTTCAGGGTTTGTATAAACTACAACTGAAGTGTTACTAAACATGTGAGGATTTTAGGAGCAGGTGTTTTGGGTCACGGCTGCCTCAGCGGACTGGTGGCACTGGCTGATTGTTTGGAGGTTGACTCTTTTGCCTCTGGTCTCTCAGCACGGGCGTCCTTTGTCTGCAATGGGGGGCGCAGTGGGTGGCAAAGGTGCTAATAATGGGCTGCCTTCCAGGCTCCTTTATCGACGATAACTAGCCAGCCTCCCCCACGGCTTGAGACAGCAACAGCGACTCGGACCAGTGGCACGGCAGGCTTAACCTAAACAAAGCACGTCGTGATTTACACGAGTGTCCGGCTGCTTAGAAAGTGAAAGCATTGCATTGCAAATGCTTGTTGATATCATATGCGCCAAGAGTGCTACTTGCAAATCAGCCTACGTGTGAGAACCCCACTTTGCCATTGAATACCTGCATAGAGTCAATCCCCAGAGCTCTTAAAGCAGATTGAGGGGGTGGCTTTTAAATAAACTCTCTTGTGGAGCCCAGAGTACATGCCCTCACATTCTGAAAAAACCCTTGCCTTAGCATCTCATAGATTGTTATCTAGTGAGACAGCACTAGGGACTAAAGTTCATTGGTAAATCGAAGGGGGCTCTCCTGTATTAGAGGGTTTTTCCAAGTCAGGATTAAGGCCCAAATAATAGTTTGTGGGCATAAACCCTTGTAAAAAAAAAAAAAAAACAGAACAACCAGTGGGAGGGTTGAGAGGAGTGCGGCCGGCCGAGAGCACACAGAGCTTTTCCCTTGCGGGAGCGAGCCACGGGCACCAGTTAATTACAAACATATGGTGTCATGCTCGCTCCCGCAAGGGAATCGCCAAACGTGCACGCGTTGCCATTGAAGGCAATGCAATGCGTGCACGTTTTTGGGACAAAAACCGAAGCGATTGCTACAAGTCTTTTTCCAAGCAGCGCCTGCGTGCTACGCTACGTAGGTAAGACCTAAAAATGCAATGTAGTGTAGCCAATCATTTCACATTTCGAGACACAAACAGCTACCCCAATTTTTATGTTCGGTGAACATCCTTAACCATGGACAGAAGGTGAAGTCATGAGAGGTGCCCAGAAATCCTTGGGCCTTGACGATGTATGTAGTTCCTCGGCATAACACACCAACTGATCTTTGCAAAAGACCACATCCTTCAACCAATCTTTGAATTTAGTTAAATTTTTGCTATCCCAGTTTTGCGCCACCTTTCTTTTGGCTAATATCAATGCTAACAGAACTAACAGGCACATGCATCAATGTTGGCTTTTGCGATTTCTTAATTGCGATTTTCAAGGAATCGCAATTTTGGAATCGCAAAAGCCAATGCATGTAGAAAGCAGTTACAAAATTGCGATTTCTAAACATTCATTAATTGCGACTCGCAAATTGCATGCCAAAATTAAAGGAATACATTCCCATTCATTCTAATGGGCCTAGAGGAATACATTCTCAATTTGCAATTCTCAATTAGAGAATCGCAAATTGAGAATGCAATTTCAAGGGTGCCAGGGTGTTAAAAGGACACCCTGTTGCACCCCTGAAATCTGCATATGAGTACATCTTGCATACACACATGCCCCAAAGGCATGTGTGTGTATAAAATGGAACTTTGAAAAATTCACTTTTGTACCTTTTTCAAAGTTTTTCCAAATTACCATGAAGTTCAACTTTATGGTAATTTGCGCCCTCTAGTAGCAAAATCGCTACTTCAAAGTGGTTCTTGCATTGCATTTTTGGAATGATATTCCTCAGATGCAATCGCAATTTGAAACCATGCAATTAATTGCGAATTCTCAAATTGCGAGGGCCATGACCCTTGATGCATCGCAAAAGCTAATTTTGCAATTGCAAACGCCGATTTTTGCAAATTGCAAATTGCACCGTTTGCAATCGCAAAAGTCTTTGATGAATGTGCCTGTAAGCGTCTATTCTACGGTTTTAAATGCTTCACAAGCCCTAGAGGACACATCTGTGGTGTACAGCCCACCTAATCCAGCACCATTTCAGTCAGTGCCTGTGTGACAAAAACCCAGAACCCATGAACTCTGTAGCACAGCCAGGTCAATTGGATGAAGTCTGCTTCCTGTACATGGCATCTTTTACAACTGTCTGATTCTCTCAGCCCAAATCTTTGCAACTGTGTGGAGGTATAATACAGTTGTTGCACATATTTGAAGTGTATTATGCGCAAGTTGCAGTTAGCAGTTAGCCGTTTTGTCACAGAACAACTGAAGTCCCAGTCCTCATCTTTAAGCGGGATCCCCAGTGAATTTCTGACCACCCCCTTGCTTTACTGGATTAGGGTGCCGTTTCTGCTTGCATAGCGTTATATAATCGAGTGACAAATTTAACTCTCGAGGGGCCTGCCAATAACCATTGCAGTGGGCTCAGCGGGATAGGCTCTACTGGGTGCCTATCATTAAAGGTTCTGAGTGCTTCCTGTAGCTGGTAGTATGGGAAGTCCGACATTGGTAAACTGGCATGGTGGTCATGTATGGCAGCCATCGTGACAAATTTGCCCTCCTGGTGTGCATCACCCATTGTAAATATACCCATTCCCGCCAGTGTCTCCAGAGCTCGTTTATCCTGCGCTACAGAGATGCTGAGGTGATACGCTAACGGAAGAGCCGGAGCATATATAGGGGATCTGCCCACCCGTCTTGCCATTGCACGCCATGCCTGTGCTGAACAATCAGCAGTACACATTTCCTTATGGGGCTAGTTTGTGTGAGCTTTTGACAGCAAAGCCACCAGTTGATCCGGGAACACATCATCTGCCTCCACTCCTACGTGCGGAATTAAAGGGGGAGGGTAAAACCAATAATGTGCAAACTGTGCCTGTGAATATAAATAATACACATACAAGCCTGGAGCAGCAAAGCCACCTTGCAAGTAAGGCCTTTTGATAGTTTCCCAGGTACAGCTGGAATTCTTCCCTGCCCAGATCAAACAGATTAGTACTGAATGTAGCCTGGTCAAAAAAGAACAAGATAGCTTAATAGGTACATTAGTGATACAGAAACCTAGGGAGAATAACCATCTTTATCACTGCAATTCGGTCAGCTAGACACAACAGCAATTTAATCCATCTACTCACCTGCTCTTCAGCCAAGACCAATGCTCTGCCAAAGTTTTCCCTCAACACTATCTCTGGATCATTGTGTACCCACACCCCTAGGAATTTGACAGGTTCCTCCATCCATTCCAGCGGATACTCCAGTGTGAATAGTCTCGTACTAATGGTTAACAGAAAGACAGATTACTTTCCCCAGTTAATTCTGAGCCTGACAACCTTTCATATTTAATATATTCACGGATCAACAAGTATAGTTACTCCTATGGGTTGCATACTTATAACACCATATCGTCCGCATACATGGAGATTATGAGCGGCCGCTGCCTGAAGTGTAATGCAGCGCCCCCATGCTTCTGTTTCCCCAATGGCTCCTTCACAATAGCAAATAGGAGCGGGGGTACCGGGCAGCCCAGCCTGGTTCATTTATGTATTTTTACGAGTCTAGAATGAGAGTTATTAATCTGCACCCTTACCGCAGGAGATGTATACAGGATCTCTATCCATTGTATGAAAGCGAAAGGCAGTCCCATCCTTTTCAGCGTGTCAAACATGTATCCCCATTTAATAGAATCAAATGCCTTAGCCGCGTCTAGCAACACCGCCGCAACTTTAGTGTCTGGGTCTAATTGATGCAACACTGCAAACACTGTTCTTAACGTATGTAATGTGGACCGTGATGGGACAAATCCCAATTGGTCCAGGAGAACTAATGCTGGCAACAGTGGACGTAGTTTGTTGGCAATGATTTTAGCGATTATTTTTGTATCAATGTTCAATAAGGAGGGCAAGCGATACGACTGGCAGATGTTTGATCGTTTACCCGGTTTAAGCAACGTGACAATTTACGCCTCCCTAAGGTTGGGTGGTAGAATTTGCCTCTCATAGGCCTCTCTACACATGTTTACGAGATGCGGGGCTTGTAGGTCAGCATACTCTGTAAAATTATCCCAAAAAAAACATCACTGCCAGCTGCCTTGCCGGACGGTAGTTTCGGTATTGCCTCTTTCACATCCTCCATCGTAAGAGGTTGTATCAGGTACTCCCTCTGCCCATCCGAGAGCCATGCCAGTACGATCTCTTCGAAAAAGGCAAAAGCCTCAGCGCTTTCAGCTGCTCCCCAGGGCCATGTAATTTGGCATAATACTCTCTGAAGCATTCTACTATTTTGATTATGTTGTGGCATTTGGTACCGTCTGGACTCCCTATCTCCATGACATATTCCTGTTTCCTCCGATCTTTTAGTTTTGCTGCTAATGTACGGCCTGGGCAAGCACCCCATGTTTAATCTCTTGAACTGCCATTTTATTATATTCTGTCACCAGGTCCCTTATTTCTGCCAGCCTTTCAATGTTGAATGTGTTTGCATGCTCATTTGCTAAGCGGGTCAATTCTCCCTCAATGTGCCTCATACTGGAACGCAATGCCTTTAGAACACCTGCCTGTAGCCCTGTGCAGGCACCCCTGATCGTAACTTTGAACGCCTCCCAAAGAGTACTAGCTCCTTCTACAATGCCCTCGTTCTCACTGAAAAAGAGTTCAATGGCATGGCGCACCGCTTTATTAAATACCGGATCGAGAAGAGATGAAGGCTGAACGATCCTTTAAAACGGCTGACAATGTCTAGTCGGCATATCGATGTCCAGCACCACTGGAGAGTGATCCGAGAGTGTTCGGGGCATGTGCTTGACACCCTTAACCCAAGGAGCAATTGCTTAAGATATATGCCAATAGTCCAGCCTGCACCATGATTTATAACGTGCGACAGGAAAGTTCCCTCACGGGTGTTGGGGTGTCTATCCTTCCAAAAGTCCCTCAGTTTATATGAATGCATAATGTCATATATAACCCTGGGTGGAGTTTGCGGAGTTGCACTATGCGGAACTCCGCAAAGGGCAAAAAAACCTCAGCTGCACTACGCAGAGCTCTGCAAGCGGCGGAGTACGATAGAAAACTGCTGTCCACGGTGATTGCACAGTGCCGGATGCTTGTCTGCACTGTGCAAATATTGCGAACGGCACCATGACAGCGCAAGAGGTCCCTGCTTTCCTTTTCTGCTACTCAAGTAGACTTTTACTCGAGTGGCAGCTTTCTCAGCACGAACGGGCTGTTTCTCAATACGAGCGGTTGCGAGCATACGTGACCACTCGCAATGAGAAACCTGACCACCCCGCGTTGAGAAATCTCGCTGAGGTGTTGATTTTTCATGCTTACGCTCACCAACTTGATGTTGGCGATCGCAAACGGGAGGTTGATTTTCCTCACTCGCGGTCGCCAACTTGATGTTGATGAACGCGAGCTAGGTAAAAAAATCTGCTCCGCATTTCGGAACTCTGCAAGCTCCGCGTAACGCGGAATGCGGAAAACTCAGCGAATGCGTGTGGAGTTAGTCATGCATTACTTGCGCTGCTCGTTTCCCTTGCCATGGTGTATTTGCACTCTTATACATCACAGAATCCGATTAGTATTCAGACCCCCCCCCCATATCACCAGCTCCAATTGTATTTGAAAGAAATTATTTTTAAGGCATTGATAACAATTGGGTCATAAATGTTGGGGTCCTAGGTTGTGATTATCGTAAGCACCGTCCCCACCAGATTCCCCTGTATAAGTGTAAAGCGGCCTAGATGATCCGAGCCAGTTGCCATCAGTTTGAACGGTGTTCTCCATTTAACCAGGATCATGACCCCCCCGGCGTAGTTAGAATATGGAGCTGCCGCTTTACTAGCGCCCCATCTTCCCCCCACCCTGCATTCGCCCACTCATGTCAGATGTGTCTCCTGTAATAATGCCAACTGCACCTGTTGTCTGTTAAGGTGCACTAGAACCTGTCTGATCTTTTTTGGATTATTCAATCCCCTCACATTCCATGTCAGTAGCCTGGTGTCACCCTCCATTGAACAATTTCTCCTTACCTCGTATCTTGTGCTTGTCTAGGCTCCTATTTTTAGTATCATTCCCCCAAATGATGCCCTGCTATGTATGATGTGTCATGAGTTATGACTTAAATAACGAAACCCCAACCCCACCCACTTCAGCATTCCAATCATGCTAAAGACATGTCCCGAACATATATTCAGAAAACGTAACAACCATTGTGGGGAATACCCTCTCAGGGGAGTCTAGGTACCTGTTTACCACCTGCAGGCTTGGCCAGGCACAATTTACATATACCCCGCGTGCATCCCCCTAGAGTCACAATTATGAGACATCATATACAAAAGAAGTATTGAATACAAAGTCTACGATTGCAGTGAAACAATACAGTAACATACTCCTTCGTGCATTTTCCATCACCACTTCGTCACAACTGGCCAGATCCAGTGCTGTAAGGCCTGCGGTTCATTTAATTAGTCCATGTATCTGTAGAGAATATACACACCCTGCTAACCCACAGCTACCCAACATGTACATGGTTTCGAAACGTTTATGTGCACGGATAAACTTACTATCCGGAGAGTCTGCCAGCAGTCTCGAGATGTGAGTTACTCTGATCGCAGTCAACTATATTCTGCGCTTCTTATAGTACCTGAAGAGATGTGCCAAAGTTATGTCGGGAATCTCCTAGCAAATCTAGAGAGAGTGTACAACTCTAAAGCACAGATATCATTCCATTGCATCTCATCTCTCCGATTGCGTTGGTGAAGTTTTCCTCTTAGCCGCTTTCCTTCCGGCCTGCACTTTTTTCACAAATTCTTGCACTGCTCTCGGAGTCTGGAATATTTTCACCTTTTCCTCCTCTGTGATCCTCAACCAGGCGGAATAAAGCATTGCATACGGGATCTCCAGCTCGCATTGTTTCTTTTTTATCTCCAAACATTCTATGTGAGCCCCCTGTACTTCGATGGTAAAAACAGGGAAAAAAGACACCACATTTCCTTGATAGTTTTTGATTTGCTTCTCTCTCGCTAACCTCAGGATTGTGTCCCGATCCCGGTAATTAAGGATTTTTGCATTGATGGGATGCGGCGGAGCACCCGGAGGTGGCTTAGGTGCTAGAGAGTGATGCGCCTGTTACACAATAAGCACTTGCGAGAGTTGCTCCGCTCCAAACAGGTCCCATAGCAACCCTTCTACATAGTCCTCAAGCCGCCCTGTGTTCGTGCTCTTGGGAACACCCATTAAAAGTAAATTATTGTGGTGGGAACGTGCATCCAGGTCTTCATTTTTGGCCCTAATAACTTCTAGCAGCTTCTCGATTTATTGACATTTGCCTGCTGTGGTAATTGATTCATCCTCAACAGTTGAAATTCGGTGCTCTGCCGTCGGCAGGCATTCCCCCTGCTTATTTATTGTAGCTGCCATATTGTCCATTCTGAGTGACAATTATTCGATCTTGCCATTTATGGCCTGTGGGCTTTGTTGCATGGCTTGTATTGTGGCCTCTAGCATGGAGGTATGCAGTTGCCCCACCTCCAGCTCATTGTTGGACTGCTCACTCGCCGGCCGAGACGTGCTGTTTGATTCACAGGAGAGCTTGGACTGTTGCTTATCAGACTTCCCCATACTGCTCTTTGGTATTGCACACACGGGAATATCTGTTGCTCAATCAGAAACGCACTCCTGCCGCTCTCCACACAGATTGCTGCTCACTGGCCCCACTACTGCCATACACCCCACAGTGGGTCCACTCGCCTAATATCTTTGCCGGTTACAGGTGCAATCATGGGAAACCACGCACCTCTCGGTGGCATTGTGACCTCCTTGGTGGATCACAGCTCCATCCAGACTGCAGTTGAAAGTGCCCAGCACGACCACTCGAGCACCGTTGAGTCTGCGGTGCAGACTTTTCCCTCGCTGACGTATGCGCAGCCACCTTTGTTGATCAACTGCCTCCACTCCCTCGCAGAACTTGCGCACGCTAACGTTGCACAACCCTTCTTCGATAGTCACGTTGGACATCCAATAGAGCCTCATTGCGCATGCAGAGACACCCCGACCTTACTTGTGAATTCTCTGGGCCTCACGATGCACTTCAGCACTGCAACCTGTAGTTCCCCCAACACTGGTCAACCGCCACAGTGCGCGGTTGACACAGCCTCTGCACACAGCATAGAGATAGCCCCAGAAAGGGGTCTACAATGCTCACAGGGAGTTACCGCATCGCAGAGTGTAGGAGGATCTGGCCGCCACTAGATGTCTCGACCATCCGCCCACAGTTTCCGTACCCTCCAAGCCTCGCTTACGTAGCGGCCACAAGCTCACTTCGCAGCCGGAAACAGACTTCGCTATCGTGCCGCCCCAGTTCGCATGATTGCGCGCGTCTTGCCTCGGGGCTACGAGCTCCAGTCACAATGTCTTGACCAAACCGCTGACAAGCCGAGGCGAGTGAATTCAGGTTCCGCACCACTCACCTCCTCCGACACAGCGATCACAGGTCTAACCGCGTCACCATCTTGTGTGCGGAAGGCCGCAATGTTGTTCACGCTGCCCCACAAAAGCAGTCTTACAACAGGTGCATATCACCTTCACTGCACTGGGGTAAGTCCTTTTGCACTCCGCTGTCAATCTCCTTGATTTTTGGCGCTTGGTCAGCAGATTTTTGACGGATTGTTGACCCGCCGGCAGAGCTGCACTACAGTGCGGCCATCTTGCCACAGGCTCACTAGTGCCCCCTAAAAACATAATTTAAACATGATTTTTCAGAATGTTCTCATATACATTTCTGGATTGCATTAGACATGCTGAGCGTGAGCATATTAAAGTTGTCAGGAACCAAACGTATCGTCGCCTGCCACATCATCCTCAGGACTACAATTCCCATGATGCTCGCCAGTGGGAGGGGATATAATCACAGCGGGCCCTCAGGGAATGCGCTTAATTTTGTGTGGACATCGCTCTTTCTCGTCTGAGAGAGAGAAGACTGGAGGAAGATGCCAAAGTTGAAGTGCCGTATGGATACTTGTTGGCTCACAGAAGGCAATCCTATTCGGAGGAAGCGTGAATACGGCCTGTATTAGGGAAAGAGCCGGAGTATGCTTTTTCATTATTTGTTGCAGTTGGGATATAGATTGTTTCGCATCATAGCGGGATACATCGGTGAGGATAACCGCGTATTGCCGTGAGTGTTGCTTCCTTGTTTTGGTAGGACTACGGAATTTGACTTTTTTATGCAGCGTAATGCATGGGGGAATCAACCACGTATTACTGTGTGGGAAACCCTTTTGACCTGTTGTTATTCGGAGGATTTTACTTTACGCACTTACGGAATACAGCGGTGAAGTAACAGCGTATTACCACATATGTGCTGGATGAACAGGATTCTTGCATTCTTTGGGATACCGTCTGTTCATATGCTGATATTGGATTCCAAGATGTCTATAGGATAACTGTTATAGTAGAGACTACGCTTCAGAATCCAAAGTATCTCTTTCATGCGTTTGGGTTAAGACCTCTGGGTATGTATGAGATGTGTGTTGCAGAGTGTTTGATTTAAAGTCTGTTTGATTTTATCAGTGCTAATGTCTGTTAGATTTTTATTTCAGGTCTGATGTTACTTGAACAGACGATTGAAGGTTTCTTAAAGAATTGTTGAATCTGCTTTAAAATGCTAACAGATTTAAGTTTACTCTAGTGAGACATTATTGAGAGTAGATATATTTGACCCTGTTTATAGCAGTGTTTTTGTTGTTACAGGTTCTATTTCCCCCTCTGACCCTTCCCTCTCTTTTCCCTCGCCTGATCACTTGGACACCCTGTGTATACATATTGGGGTGTTGGTTTTATCAAGCGGTGGACCCTTTTCTGCTGCGACTGGATACTGCAGAGCGTAACCTGACAGAATTACGCACCCAAGTATTTTGCTCCGCCTGATCCAGGCGTAGTAGGGAATGGCTACCATGGAGGATGTTCTTCAGGCCTTAGTCATGGTCCAACAAGAATTGGCATCCTCAAAGGCAGAAGCAGCTGCCTTGAGGGAAAGGTAGACAAATTGTCTAGGAATCCTTTTGACGCCTCCCCTGCTGCATCACAGATACAGGTTACGGTGCCTCATACCATTCCATTGGCTAGCCCTCAGCAAGAGACTCACTGAAGATACAGGTATTTCTGACACAGATAATGTTGCATTTCTCTTGTAAACCAGCCTCATTTCCCAATAACCATTCTAGAGTAGCGTTTGTGATTTCTTATTTGTTAGGAGATGTAGACAATTGGGCTGTTCCTTTAGTTAGGAATAACAATTCGGTATTGTCGGATTGGTCCGCGTTCAGAGCAGAGTTTGACAGGGTGTTTGATCATAGGGCCACTACTTTCAGCGCAGATAAAGAATTGCTAGACCTTAAGCAAGGAAGAAACGATTTAGTTACATACCTGACTACCTTCAATAGATTGGTGGCAGAAGCAGCTTGGCCAAAGGATAAGAGGATGTCTTTGTTTTATCAGGGTCTGAGAGAAGAGATGAAAGATGTTCTGGCCCAAAACGGTCCTCAACCCACTACTTGTACAGAAATTATAAATCTGAGCTTACGTTTCGATGGTAGAATTTCTGAGAGAGGGGTGAGAAGAAAAGATGGGACCGAGGTTACTTTAGATATGATAGGAATCCACGCCGACCTGTGACTAACACAGAGACGGTAGCAGCACCCATAGAGATTGGGGCTGTTGGAGCCCCATTGTCAAGAGAAGAACAAGAGAGTAGAAGGGTGCAGGGTTTGTGCATGTATTGTGGGGAGAAAAACACTACGTTAGAGAGTGTCCCTCGAAACCCAAAACCTCAGGTACATGGTTGCAGAATAAAACAGTAGCAGTTTCTACCTTGCTTCCTGCGGTACTTGCAGGAGTCTCCCAGGGTGAAGGGGAGGTAGACAAGGGTTGGAAACTCCCCTCGCTATCTACCACAGAGGTACAAGATACAGAGTCACATATAGTGCTTCCTATGAGACTTGAGTGTAACAAACAGTTACATCAAGTTTGGGTCATGATAGATTCCAGGCTACCGGAAACTTTATAGACAGTGGGCTGGTAACAATTCTTGAATTGCAGAGGGCACCTAAAGAGACTCCTGAAGAGGCCTTAGCTGTATATGGCAAATCTCTGAAAGCAGGTTTAATTGTTGAACAAACAGAGATGGTTCTGTTGACCTTAGCTGTGGCGAATGGAAGACATAGGGATGAGTTATCCCTGAATATCATTGAGGCCCTACAGTATGAGGTAATTCTAGGTATGCATAGGTTGTGCCACCATAACCCCACAATACATTGGAGAACCAAAATGTTACAGCTTCTTTGGGAGGACTGTAAAGGACGTTTAGTTCCGAATTCTCTATCGCAGGCCGCGGCCTTGATGCATCCATTTGTGGTGGCAACTGCGGCTGAGAAGGAAACTATGTTACCTTTGGAATACTCTAAGTTTCAGGGTGTTTTCAGTGAAACTCAGGAAGAACAGTTACCCCCTCACAGGGAGTATGATTGCAGGATTGCCCTGGTAGGGGGGGCAACGATACCTGCATGCAGGGTGTATGCATTGTCTGTGCCGGAAACCAAACACCTACGAGAATACCTGGATCATTATCTGGAGTTCGGGTTCATTAGACCTTCACGGTCTCCAGCAGCCTCTCCACTTTTCTTTATATCTAAGACCAATGGAGATTTGAGGGCATGTGTGGACTATTGAGTGCTGAATAAAAACACTGTGAGGAACAGGTATCCTTTACCCCTCTGTGTTGCTTGATCAGGTGAGAGAAGCTAAAATCCACACTAGGTTGGACTTGAGGGGCGCGTACCATTTGGTGCGTGTCCGGGATGGCGATGAGTGGAAGACTGCTTTTAAGACTCATTATGGATTATTTGAGTATACTGTCATGCCGTTCGGCCTATGCAATGCCCCAGCGGCATTTCAGTATTTCCTCAACAATGTCTTGAAAGAGTATGTGGCCCTGTTTATTGTTGTGTATATTGACGACATTCTCATATATTCCAACACAGTGGAGGGGCATGCAGGCCAAGTCATTAATGTGTTGAC
Organism: Lissotriton vulgaris; assembly: GCF_964263255.1. Classification (NCBI taxonomy): domain Eukaryota; kingdom Metazoa; phylum Chordata; class Amphibia; order Caudata; family Salamandridae; genus Lissotriton; species Lissotriton vulgaris. Next base: position 607,984,445 of record NC_141695.1, read on the forward strand.
TAAGTTGCGTGCTCACAGATTATTTTGTAAGTTAAGCAAGTGTGAGTTTGGTGTGAGACAAGTGGGATTTCTCGGAGTTATGCTTTGCCCAGAGGGATTACACATGGCAGAGAAAGGTGCAAGCAGTGCAACTATGGCCAACACCTAAGAACGTAAGAGACGTGCAGTGCTTTCGGGGCTTCGCAAATTACTATTGTAGGTTTATCCTTCTTTTTTTTCTCAAGTAGCCGTCCCACTTTCGAGGTTGCTCAGAAAGGGAGTTGATTTCTACTGGACTGATGAGGCGGAGGATGCTTTTACCTTTCTGAAAAGAGCTTTTACCACAGCTCCTGTACTCTCTCATCCCAGACCGGAGCATCCTTTTGTGGTGGAAACTGATGCTTCCGATGAGGCTATCGGAGCCATACCGTCACAAAAGATTCAGAACACAGGACAGCTGCATCCAGTGGCCTACTTGTCCAGGAAATTAAACCCTGCAGAAAGAAAGTATACTATCGCCGAAAAAGAGTTGCTGTCAATAAAAAACACGTTTCAAGAATGGAGGCAGTATCTATGGGGTGCAGGTCACCCAGTCACGGTATACACAGACCATAGAATTCTGCAGTACATGAAATCCTCATGACATCTTTCACAATGACAGATGCGATGGATGTTGTTTTTCGCTGAATATAACTTTGGTATTACCTTCAGGCCGGGCATTGAGAACCGCAAGACAGACTATTTGTCAAGACAGGAGACTATGGAAAACACCACGCACAACAAGGAAATAGAGCCTATTATAGAACCATCCAAGGTGCTTTGTGCTGCCATATTGGAGAACTTCTTGGAAGAAGTAAAGAAGCATACATCCAGCTCACTATGGGAAGCATGGGCAAAAGAGAAGATTGAGCGCACCGTAAAACAGGGTCTGCCCTTCTATAAAAACAAACTGTATCTCCCCATTCCTGAGCTGCAGAAAAAGGCCTTCATATGGTGTCATGTGTCCCCGGTGGTGGGACATCCTGGATCAGGTAAAACCATTCAGCTGACACAATGCCATTTTTGGTGGAGCACCTTAAGCAAAGATGTCTCACCTTGGGTAACTAGATGTGAAGAATGTGCCAGAGCAAAAAATGAAAATACCAGGAAAAAGGGTAAACTAATGCTCTTGCCCACACCTCAGCGCCATGGCAAAACATCAGTCTGGATTTCGTCACAGGGTTACCCCTAGAGGATTGGAGTTCAGCTATAATGGTAGTTGTTGACGGACTCACAAAAATGGGACATTTCATTCCTTGTGTGAATCTCCCTACAGCAGGTCAAACAGCTCAGTTATTGCTAAATAGCGTCATCAGATTACATGGAGTACCTGAGGTAAAGAGGTGCGTGGCTTGAGCGCCGATGGAAGAGGTCACCTGAGCGCTCAGCTCCACGATCGAGCCTCCAATCATCCTGATGAATCAACACTGCCGACCCCTAACCCACTTGAGATCGCGTGGGAAGGGTCTCTCAGCTGGCGGACCCACGGTTGGCCTTCCCTGCAAAGCCAGCTGCTGACTAACTGAGCTGAACCCAGCACGGCTGCCCCGGACGGAGCTGCGGCCAAGATGGCGGCCATGCGGGAGTGATGATCCCCGAGCAAGCGGCGAACACACGGGACTTGAGTCATGGACAGGACCCCCCTGACCGCCGACGAGGAGTGAGGTGGCTGCCCAGACCACGATCGGCGCTCGGAGAAACCCGCTCGGCGTCTCCCACACACGCCTGCCACGCGGATTGGATCGGCGGCTATACGTCCGGCTGAGGACTAGCGGGGAAGAAGCTATTGCACGGAGGGCGCTTGTGGCTCTGGCCTACAACCCGGCGGACCCATAGGGAGTGAAACGCCCCCTAAATCGAGATCGGGCGGAACCGACCCGACTTGCTGGCCATTGCGGGGCATAAACGACCAACCACCCAGCTTGCAGGCCCCTGGGCAACGCGTAAAATGGCGGCCAGGGGACTGGCTTAACCTCCGATGAACCAGGAGCAGGGAAAAGCACTACCGGCCTGCGGGTCGGCAACATCCAGCCCGACCCCGCAATGAGACCCAGCGGTGAGTACGCTGCCTGAGGAGGCCACATCGGCAGAACGGCTTACGTGCAGGACGGTCCCGCTCCTGCGACCTATGCTACTGGGCACAAGTTTGACAGAGGTGAGGGGGACGGGCGGGCGGCACGCACCGGTCTGGCAGGGATTGGAAAGGAAGGAGGCGCCATAACGGGGGATTCTCTGGTGGACTCAGGCACGAGGATTACCCGATCGTTCATTGAAGGGCACAACGCCCCCCCAGTAGCCACGGATCGCAGGAGCGGCTGCTGGAACCCTCAAGGTGGAAAGAGAGTTGTCCATTGGGTCGAGGTACAGAGGGGGCACCACGGACACTCAAACCCCACAAGGACAGCCCATACATGAGCCCACCTTCCCTCTGGGTGCCTGAGACCTTGGCGGACTGAGCACCATATTTGCACCCAGAAGGCGAACGCGTGGCTCAGCCACGGAGGGGGACTATCTTATGAACGGCAACGAGCGCAGGAGCATGGCTGAGGTGCAGTACGGCCACAGGTTGGACCATCGTGGCGACACCCACTCATCGATAAGGTACAGGTGGGGGTTCGTGGCTGAACCACACGGCTGCTGCTCGGCAGATCACCGAGACCTGCTGCCATGGGCCTGAGGTTCGCGCCGGCTGGCGTCGCTGATAAGAACCCTACACCCTCACACTTCCCTGAATCTGAAGTTCCTAACCCTGTGGCACGAACGCCTCCTTATAGCCAGATACTGCGGTGCTGCAGGTGGAGGCCCTTGAGCCCCGTAGGCTGGCGGAGCGGGCTAGGGGTTCCCTGGTGACCTCGACTGAGGGCAGATATTGCGAAGGACCCTCAGAGTCGAGACATTATAACCAGATTATCACTGAGGAGACTACCCACACACCCCGGCAATGGGGAAACCCAAAGGAGCTAAAAGTGGCACTCCGCCCCTGGAGGATACTGAGCCAACGGACACTGGGGATCAGACGGGCCCCGGACAGCTGCAGGATCCCCAATTGCAGCTTCATCTAGACAAAATCTTGGCGGCGGCGCTGACTGATCGGCGCTCCAGCAAGATATCGCACAGGTGATCACGAGCCTTGGGCTGCTCCGAGCTGATCACGGCAAATTGGCCGATAGAGTTAAATTGGTGGAAGATGTGGTCCACACCCTAGAACCGGCACAAAAGGACATTCGAGCAACCATGACTAATATTATGGACTGTATGGACATGCTGGAGAGAAGAGCGGAGGAGGCAGAAGGGCGCAATCGCCGAAATAACATCCGGATAGTGGGACTGCCGGAGAAAGTGGAAGGGAGGGACATGGTGCAATACCTTGAGGACTAGCTCAGGCAAACGGTGGCACCGGAGGGATTATCCACCTTCTACACACTAGAGAGAGCTTACAGACTCCCGGCCAGGCCTCCTCAGCAGGGCCGTCCACCGCGTCCGGTGGTCGCCCGACTGCTGCACTATCGGGACAGAGACCTGTTGTTTCAACAAGCAAGGACAAACGGCCCCTTCCAGGTGGAGAATAGCGGAGTTAACATCTTCTCGGAATTCACATACGAAACGCAGAGACGGCGGACCTACTTCCTAGCGGTCAAAAGGGAACTAAGATCTGAGGGCTCACAATACTCCCTGCTCTTCCCGGCCCGGCTCCGAGTAATTGTTGACACCTCCACCAAGTTCTTCGGCACTCCAGAGGATTCCTGCACCTGGCTGGAGTTATACAAGTCCGGCAAAGACGTCCTCGGACATCGACCCGGCAGTGACCCCGAAGGCCTGACGCAACGGAAATCGCGACGCATTCAGAACAGACAAAGGGGACAGAGGAAGCCCCTGCAATTCGTAACCACAGCGGAGCGGAAGGAGGTCCTGGACCTTGTATCGGTCATCTCGGGCACACAAGGCACGCCATCGAAGGAAGAAGAAGAATCCAAGAAAGGCGATGGACATTCTGACACTGAACGTTCTGAAACGGACAGCATGCCGCTACCAGTGGTCACCCCGGCCACGGCGGAAGAAATGATGGACGAAGGCTAAAGACAACTGGTGAGCTGTATGGGTTCCAGACCTGGCCTACAGGGGACATTTGGCTGAGGTTGGCGGGGGAGGGGACTTGAATGCGGTTGGGGAGGGAGATTGTCGGTAGGGCACTACACTGTTCGAGGCTCGATCGCTCGCGACGAACCTGGGGTTCGGGCGGCTGCCCGTTGGCGACCAACCCCCCCCACTGAGCCCTTAAGGCGTACCCACAGCGACTCCTGTTGGGTTAATTCCATGGTTTTCAAAGGGATTGTTTGGACGGGTGCTAGATGGAGATCACTAGGTCCTGTTCTGGAGGGGGGAGGGGGGACTGTTTAGTTTAGTTTTGGGATTTTGGCGGAGCGACTCATCCTCAATACTAACACCTTCCCAGGTTCTGGGGAATCAGATTGTAACGATGGTGGAGTGTGTGGTGCGCTGAGGGACAATGGGTGATCTGACTAATCTAAGATGCATCACATGGAATATGCAAGGTCTCCACAGCATGATAAGGCACCATAAAACCCATGCCTACCTGGTGCATAGAGGAGTGCAAGAGACACATCTAACACGAGCTGAGGGTATAGCGCTGCAGCGTAGGTGGAGGGGACAAGTTTTTAATACAACATATTCAGCATTCGCAAGAGGTGTATTGGTTTGGATCAGGGCCGGAGTTCCATTTCAGGGGACCCAAAAGGTTATTGACCCAGAGGGCAGGTTCGAGGCGGTGAGTGGCAGACTGGGAGGTAAAGATATAACTATTTGCAGTGTTTATGCACCCAATGTTGAACAGATGGCTTTCCTAGCGAGGCTGTCTGGGTTCCTAGCACACTTACTGACAGGACCACTGTTAATGGAGGGGGACTTTAACTCGGTATTAGATACCTCAATAGATAGATCACACCCACCGTTAAGGGACTCCCCGATACACCGTACCACTAAAGGTAGATTGAAATGGCAGGAGAGGTGGGGCCTGACGGACATATGGCGCGCACAGCACCCGCACGACCGGGACTACTCTTATTTTTCAGAGATGCACGAGCTCCATGTGCGGCTGGACGCAATACTTTGTTCCCCAGACCTAGTACCGGTAGTGGTGCGAACTGAATATTTAACACGAACGGTGTCGGATCATAACCCTATGCTATTGGACTTGCGATGGCTCCCTAGTGTATCATGTGTTCCCATTTGGAAACTTCGTCCGGAATTGCTCGATGATCCTGTGTTTAAGGGGGCATTAGAATAGAGGATCATGCAATACTTCGAAGATAATGCCGGCACGACCGAGGTGAGGGCGACGGAATGGGATGCCTTCAATGTAGTCTTGAGAGGGTTCTGCATAGGAGCACAGGTAGGAGTGCGTAGGGTTCTCCTAGATGATCTGGACAGAGCAGACAGGGTGCTTCGAGAAGCAGAACTTTCGAGGCTCGGCAACCCGGAGCTACAAGACATGGTCACTTAAGCTAAGGAACTAGTGGCAGCGGAAACGGAGCGCTTGCATAGTTACGACTATAAGGCATACACGGCCAGGACGCATGCAGAGGGCGATCGGGCTGTGACCTTGTTGGCCTGGCTTGCTAACCCCACTAAAAGAAGCACCCCTATAGTATCGATGCGTACCTCTGACGGGAGGGAGGTCTACACCCAGACCGAGGTTCTGCAGTGCTTCGAGATCTATTATGCGTCCCTATATAGAAGCAGGTTGGAGGTGGGGCCCCGGCTGTGGAAGCCTTCCTGGAGGGACTCTCCTTTCCGGAGTTTGACCGGGACCAGGCCGAGGCGCTGGGCAGAGATATAACAGTGGAGGAAATTCAGGGCGCCATTAAAAGTATGGCGCAGAACAAAACCCCAGGGTTGGATGGCATACCAATAGAATTTTATAGCAAGCAAGTTGACCTCCTGGCACCAAGATTGCTGGAGGTCTACAAGGAGGCGAAGCGGTTGGGACGGCTACCGCCTTCCATGCAGGAAGCACTAATCATACCCCTACTGAAACCAGGAAGGGAGAGTGAGGATAAAGCTTCTTACAGACCGCTCTCGATGCTCACCACAGACTATAAAATACTGAGCAGTATTTTAGCATCTCGCCTACTGAGCCACATGACCACACTAGCAAACAAAACAGGTGATGGACAGAATGTGGATCAATGTCACACATTCACCCCAGTCCAAAGATCTGGGCCCAAATCCATCGTTTTTTTGCACTCCACACCACCCTGGGTTAGACAATGGCGATATGCAAATCAGCTCTGACCCTGTGCCCCATGGGAACAGTCCAGTCCGAACTACAAAAGCCATGTTCTTCCCAGAACGGAATCAAGCATCCGAGGACCGGACCGGTTTCGAGGTAACACCTCTCATCAGCCCGGCTAGCTTGACTCCAGTGGTGTGGAGTGCCTGGGACCCACGTCTGAGCATCCCCAGCGCACTTATGGCGGCAATTGCAAACAAAACAGGTGATGGACAGAATGTGGATCAATGTCACACATTCACCCCAGTCCAAAGATCTGGGCCCAAATCCATCGTTTTTTTGCACTCCACACCACCCTGGGTTAGACAATGGCGATATGCAAATCAGCTCTGACCCTGTGCCCCATGGGAACAGTCCAGTCCGAACTACAAAAGCCATGTCCTTCCCAGAACGGAATCAAGCATCCGAGGACCGGACCGGTTTCGAGGTAACACCTCTCATCAGCCCGGCTAGCTTGACTCCAGTGGTGTGGAGTGCCTGGGACCCACGTCTGAGCATCCCCAGCGCACTTATGGCGGCAATTGCAAACAAAACAGGTCATGGACAGAATGTGGATCAATGTCACACATTCACCCCAGTCCAAAGATCTGGGCCCAAATCCATCGTTTTTTTGCACTCCACACCACCCTGGGTTAGACAATGGCGATATGCAAATCAGCTCTGACCCTGTGCCCCATGGGAACAGTCCAGTCCGAACTACAAAAGCCATGTCCTTCCCAGAACGGAATCAAGCATCCGAGGACCGGACCGGTTTCGAGGTAACACCTCTCATCAGCCCGGCTAGCTTGACTCCAGTGGTGTGGAGTGCCTGGGACCCACGTCTGAGCATCCCCAGCGCACTTATGGCGGCAATTGCAAACAAAACAGGTGATGGACAGAATGTGGATCAATGTCACACATTCACCCCTGTCCAAAGATCTGGGCCCAAATCCATCGTTTTTTTGCACTCCACACCACCCTGGGTTAGACAATGGCGATATGCAAATCAGCTCTGACCCTGTGCCCCATGGGAACAGTCCAGTCCGAACTACAAAAGCCATGTCCTTCCCAGAACGGAATCAAGCATCCGAGGACCGGACCGGTTTCGAGGTAACACCTCTCATCAGCCCGGCTAGCTTGACTCCAGTGGTGTGGAGTGCCTGGGACCCACGTCTGAGCATCCCCAGCGCACTTATGGCGGCAATTGCAAACAAAACAGGTGATGGACAGAATGTGGATCAATGTCACACATTCACCCCAGTCCAAAGATCTGGGCCCAAATCCATCGTTTTTTTGACCCCACTAGTGCATGTAGACCAGGCTGGATTTATCCCGACGCGAAATACGACCTCAAACGTACGCCGACTGATCCGACTGCTGGAGGAGAGTCACCCTGAAGCCGGTCACCCGGTGGTATTGTCAGTAAACATCGAGAAGGCGTTTGACAGCCTCGAGTGGGAATACCTCTACGCAGTACTACGGCGCTTCGGCGTCCGCGAAGAATACCTGAAGTGGGCCTCAGTGCTATACACATCGGCGGTAGCTAGGGTAAAAACGGCGTGATAATATCACAGCAATACCTGGTCGAGAGAGGTACGAGGCAGGGGTGCTCGTTATCACCACTATTGTTCACTCTAGCGATAGAACCTTTGGCAATATCGATCCGATCGGGAGTTCATTACACTGGGCTGAGCGACAGGACAGGATGTCACTATATATCGCTATACGCGGACGACCTCCTGCTCTTCCTTGAGGATGCCGATGGGGCATTGGAAGGCGCTGACAGCTTGCTACAGCGGTTTGGTATGGTCTCGGGCCTCAAAGTAAATTGGGACGAGACATGCTTATTCCCAGTACGCCACGGCAAGCCACAACTGCCTACGGCCAGACCAGTGCGCTGGGAGCCCACCTGCATAAAATATCTGGGCGTGCACATATACCACACACCGGCCGACGTGCTGTAAGGGAATATAGGGCGCGGAATGAGCGCACTGAAGAGCAGCATGGCCTTTTGGGCCACGCTTCCACTATCCATAGAAGGTCGAGTGGCACTACTAAAAATGGTGGCACTACCACGATTTCTAGACTACTTTAGGACACTCCCTGTGTGGATTCCAGCTGCCACCTTCCGACTCCTGAGATCCATGCTAGTGTCCTTCCTTTGGGGGACGGGCCGGCGAAGAGTGGTTCTGAGGACTCTGCTAAGACCAAAACCAGAGGGGGGGTGGCGGTCCCCGATTTGGAACTATATTACTTAGCAGCGCAGCTACAGATTTACACTCAAGAGGTGGCTCTGGAATTTAGCGGCCCGGAACAAACCAGAGATCAAGGCATCCCTCCTCATGTTCTTTCCTTCATAGCACTACAGCAAAAACTAGTAATACACGACTTATCTCTTGAAGAAAATAGGATAAGGCTATGCTGGAACCGCACTCAACGTAAGGCGGGGGTGATACATCCATACGCCCCCGAAGATGCTTTTAGGAATGCTGACAGTGCTCCCGCACGGTGGCGACTGGTCGAGACTGCAGGTTTGGGAGGAGGCGGGAATACAGATGGTAGGAGACTTACATGAGGATGGGGCCCTGGTGCCCTACCCGACGCTACTAGAACGGTACGACTTACCTAGGGGGGACTTCCTGCTCAACGCCGCGTTAACACAAGCGATACAGAAACACTGGAGAGAAGGCCTGACTGAACGGAAAACAACAATGGCGTGCCAATATGCCATGAGTTCTGCTGGAACCTACAAGGCAGTCACCTGTCTTTACTCCAGAATGGTTAATGAGGATTTACCTCCTCTAATGACATTGAAGGGGAAGTGGGAAACAGAGATAGGAAGACCTATACCTGAGACAACTTGGGCGCAGATTGTGCGGAGGGCCCAGAAGAGCACACGCAACGCCAGATTTCAGCTGGTGCACTTTTTTATCCTCCACCGCGCTACCTTACGCCGGGAAGGATCCAAAAATACTTCAATGCAGACGGGGCGGCCTGTCCCAGATGTGCACTAGTTTGAGCGGAGCTGGGCCATATGCTTTGGACGTGTCCGGCACTGGAGCTATATTGGAAGGAGGTGGGAGATACCCTGAACGCGATCACAGAACAAAGTTTAGTGTTCGACATATCAGTAGGTGTGCTACACTGGTTCCCCCACTCCCCCAAAAATAAGATTAGCAGTAAATTTATGGACATGGGGCTCGTATTAGCCAAGCGAGAAGTTACACGACACTGGAAGGCGGCGATAGGTCCGAATAGCATGAGATGGAGGAACGAGTTTCTCAAATGGGCTAATGGAGAGAGTTCGATCAGATTCCAAACCGCGCAGCGACAACATAACGAAAAGGCATTAGAATCAGCTCAAGCATGGGACGCCCTGGAACAAGCGTTGCGAGACTATGGTATCAGGATGACCAGGCAGAGCAGCACTCTGGAGGCGGGGTTTCCCCGTAACACGCCAGTGACATTGCATCATTTGACATACTTTCTAGCGACTCCTGCTCACTCACATTGTCTGAGATGATACCACCTGCAATTAGAGGATGAGGACCCGGGGAGGGGGGAGGGACAAGGGATATCCTGTTAGCCACTTGGGTAAGGCACACCGAGACTAGCACATAATGAGATTCATAGAGGGGAGGAAGAGAGGCTAAATAAGGGCTACCGAGTTAAGATTGTACGGACAATTAGCTATTGCCTCTTGGGGCTATAACAGGTTATGCGTTGTGGAATGGGTGGAAGGGGGGAAAAGAAAAGCAGATGCAAGAACTCCCTGCTGAACAGTTGCAATTGTCTTTTGTTTTTATGCTTCTAGCACTTTTCCGGTTAACGCCACCCGACCTCCGGGATGTGGGTTTACTGGCTGTGTAATGTTTTGTTTAAAGACCTGTGCATTGCTACTGTCGGAAGCAGGACTGGCGAACAGAGAGATTGTGTACTATACAAATCAGCAATAAAAAATATTTACAACAAAAAAAATGGAGTACCTGAGGTAATTGTGTCCGATCGAAAGCCTCAGTTCATTGCTAGATTTTAGAGAATGTGGTGCAAGTCTCTGCACATTGACTCTACTCTATCTACAAGTTTCCACCCGCGGACCGCTGGCCAGACAGAGCGATTAAATCAGACCATAAAGAAGTACCTCAGATGTTATGCAAAGGAGGCCCACGAATCATGGACGGAGCTGCTATGGATGGCGGAATTAGCTTACAACAATGCCTGACATAGTTCTGTCGGTATATCGCCTTTTTGTGCTAATTTTGGATATGATGCCCGAATATTACCTGTCAGTATTCCTGAGGAAGCTGCTAACCAACCCACTGTGTTGTCTCAGGTACGGAAGCTACATGCAGTACACCGTAAGGTTAGAGACCTTCTGTTACAGGCTAAACAGACCTATAAGAAGTGGGAAGACCGTCACAGAATTGATGGACCTCAGTATCAGATAGGAGACAAGGTGTGGCTAGCCACAAAAAAACATACGTTTTAAGTTGTGTAGTATCTTTCATCCTAGGTTCATTGGCCCCTACACCATCATTAGGCAGATCACTCCAGTAGCCTACAAGTTGAGACTACCTGGTACTCTTCGGATCCACCCTGTGTTCCACTGCAGTCTCTTGAAGCCTGCTTTGGGGGCGAGCCGGCGTGCCCCACCACCTGTGTTGTGCAATGGTGGGCTGGAGTAGGAGGTCAAGAGCATTCAAGATTCCAAATTGAGGAGAGGCTTGCTTTGGTATCTGGTGTCTTGGAAAGGGTATGCAGCAGAGGACGACTCCTGGGAACCATGGCAGAATGTGCATGCTCCGGCGGCTGTTTGCTTGTTCCATAGGAGGTTTCCGTTGATGCCTAGGCCTAGGAGGCGCTAGGTGAACGGGACATACTGTCAGGAACCAAAAGTATCCGCGCCTGCCACATCATCCTCAGGACTACAATTGCCATAAAGCTCCCCAATGGGAGGGGATATAATCACGGCAGGCACTCCGGCAGATGCGCGTAATTTTGTGTGGATGTTGCTCTTTCTCGGCTGAGAGAGAGAAGGCTGGAGGAAGGCTTCAAAGTTGAACTGCCGTATGGATTCTTGTAGGCTCACAGAAGGCAGTCCTATTCGGAGGAAGCTTGAGTACGCCCTGGATTAGGGAGAGAGCCAGAGTAGGCTTTTTCATTATTTGTTGCAGTTGGGATTTGGATTGTTTCGCATCATAGCAGGATACGGTGGTGAGGATAACCGCGTATTGCCGTGAGTGTTGCTTCCTTGTTTTGGTAGGACCACGGATTTTGATTTTTTATGCAGTGGAATGCAGGGGTGAATCACCACGTATTTCCATGCAGGGGAAACCCTTTTGACCTGTTGTTAATCAGAGGATTATACATTACGCACTTATGGAATACGGCGGTGTAGTAACAGCGTATTACCGCATATGTGCTGGATGAACAGGATTCTTGCATTCTTTGGGATACCGTCTATTCACATGCTGATATTGGATTACAAGATGTCTATAAGATAACTGTTATAGTGGAGACTACACTTCAGTATCCAATGTATCTCTTTCATGCGTTTGGGTTGAGACCTCTTGGTATATTCTTTCTCGATAAAATTTGAACTATTATTGTTGACTTGGGGGGGGGGATCATCAGCAACATGTGGCTGAAGTTACAGAGACTGTGGATACTGCCGTTATTGTCGAGAGTGGCTTAGAGGCCTCTGTCGCTATTTATGAGCGTGTGACCGTTAACCATCTATCTGAGTTCACACCCTTGGCAGTGGACGACTTTGGCAGGGTGGCAAGTGGTATTCTCTCCGGCTCTCCCCTTGATCCTTTGCCTTATAAAATCTGGAAAGTGTTTGAGAGAGAGCTGTTTCATACACTCCGTTTTGTTTGTAACCAGTCTCTTACTTACGGGGTGGTTCCGCCTCAATGGAAACAAGCGTTGGTGACACCTCTGCTAAAGAAGCCCTCTCTTGATCCAAAGTGCCCTATGAATTATAGGCCTATTTCTTTGCTGCCTTTTCCGTCAAAGATTGTGGAACAAGTGGTTGGTAGCACTCTTTCTAAGTATTTGGAACAGCACAATTTGCTGGAGGAGGTTCAGTTTGGCTTTCGGCCATCCCATGGTACCGAGACGGCCTTGGTGACCTTTATGGATGAACTTTGGATGCGGGCAGACAGGGGGCAGGCAGCTGTGCTTATTCTGCTTGGCCTGTCTGCTGCCTTCGATACGGTTAACCATGGGATTCTGCTGAGAAGATTGAGAGAGGTGGGCGTGACGGGTTGTGCCCTTCGGTGGTTCCAGTCTTTTTTACTGGGTAGACAGCAAGCAGTGTCCCTCTCTCCTTTTCAAACTGCCTTCACCGATATTTCGCATGGCGTGCCACTGGGCTCGGCTATCAGCCCTATTTTATTCAATATCTATATGAAACCCTTGATTGCGGTCATCAAAGAACACAATATTAATATTGTAAACTATGCCGATGACACGCAGCTGATTCTCTCCTTTGAGGGAGATCAGTCGACTTCAGTGGAAGTGTTTCATAACTGCTTGCGCGATACGTAGTGTTGGTTGAAGGAAAATTTGCTGCAATTTAATGCTGGCAAGACTGAGGTGATATACTGCTCAGTGGCCAGGGTTCCTCCTGCCTTGCCTAGTAATTTCTGGCCCACAGATACTTGGACCGCTGTTCTGCCAGTTAAAACGGCCCGCAACCTGGGCGTGATGTTTGATAATAAACTCACTATGGAGGCTCAGGTTACGAAAACGGTGTCTTGCTGCTGCGCTATCATTTGATCATTGCGGAAAAGTTTTCCTCTGCTGCCCCCTCAGGTGTGTGCATTAGTGGCAGGTGGCACTATCCTTTGTAGACTTGATTATTGTAACTCTCTTTTGCTCGACTCTCCTAAGTTTCTACTGGATAGACTGCAGAGGATTCAGTCAGCGGTGGCCAAGTTAGCCTTGGGGTGGCCCAGAAGGTCTTCCTCCTCCTCGGCCTTGGCAGAGCTGCACTGGCTCCCGCCCTTCATGGGCGGGGGCCTGCGATTTGGCAGACAAAGTTTGAGTGGTATGTGCCTACGAGAAGTCTCCGGTCATCATCAGCGAACCTGATCAAGATACCGAGGTTCAGGAGAGTCAGGTCTGGCGGTAGCTCCTTCAGGGTGGCAGCTGCCAAACTTTGGAATGAACTCTCATTGGAGCTCAGACAAGTCACTGACCTCCTTCCTTTTAGACGGAGATTAAAAACCTGGTTGTTCCCCAAAGCTTAGTTGCCATCTGCTGTTGGCACATTTTTTTCTGCTTCACTCGGAGTTTGCTAAGCGCCAGGATGCCTGTTAGGTTGCAGTGCGCTTTACAAATTAAATAAATAAATAAATACATGTGTGTTGCCTAGTGTTTGATTGAAAGTCTGCTTGATTTTACCAGTGCTAACGTCTGTTAGCTCTTTATTTCAGGTCTGATGTTACTTGAACAGACGCTTGAAGGTTTCTTAAAGGATTGTTGAATCTGCTTTAAAATGCTAACAGGTATACGTTTACTCTAGTGAGACATTATTGAGAGTAGATATATTTGACCCTGTTTATAGCAGTGTTTTTGTTGTTACAGGTTCTATTCCCCCCGCTGACCCTTCCCTCTCCTTTCCCTCGCCTGATCACTCGGACACCCTGTGTATACATATTGGGGTGTTGGTTTTATCAGGAGGTGGACCCTTTTCTGCTGCGACTGGATCCTGCGGAGCCTAACCTGACAAAGGTATGGTAAACAACAGAACCACTGCTGACATATAAGCTTTTAAAATGAATGTTTTCCTATTGACCTTTAGAGGCGTCTAGCCTGCCAGTGCATTTGCAATGACGCTCGAGTACAATTCCATCGAGCGCAGACCGAGCCAGCCTGTAACACAGGACATGGACACCATAATACCTGAGAGGACTTTTGCGGGCAGCAGGGGGCATTGTGAACCCCCAGCTTAAGAAGCTACAGTGGGGGTGGGGGGTTATGAGCCTCTTCTGTCTGCAGCTTATCATTAACGTTGGAATAACAGAAGAGCAGAAGGAGGGAGGAACCACAACACTTGGTACATTGAACAGGGAACAAAGAAGGAATATTGGAAGGAAGGGTGAAAAGAAGCAAGTATGGATGAATGAGTGAGGGGGTGAAAGAAGGAGTATGTGGATGAATTAGAGTGTGAAAGGATGATTGGATAAATAGGTGGATGGCCAGATGAAAGGATGGCAGAGTAAAGGGATGGACTGAGGCATGCATGGAAAGATAAGTGAATGGATGGCAAAGTGGATGGCTGAGTTCATGGATTGATCAATGCTGACAGCATAGAGGTTGGATGGCAGAGTGGATAAATGGAAGAGTGAACGGGTGGATGGGTAGAAAATAGATGAATGGATGGATTGCAGAGTGCATGGATGGATGTATAGGAAAGTGGATGGATGGCACAATGGATAGGTGGCAGAATGGACATATCTAGGGGTGGCACAGTGGATGGAAGGCAGACCGGACGGATGGATGGCAGATTTGATGGATGGAATGGGGAAGATTGAATGATGGATGATAGAGTAACAGTGAAATAGTGGAAATCAGCAGGTGGATGGAGGGGTGAATGAATGAATGGATAGATCTATGGATGCAAGAGACAAGGAAGTTATTCCATGGAGGGTTCGGCTCACTTGCTTCGTTTGCTTGGTACCATCAGAGCTTTAGTTCAGAGCATGGGCTTTTTTAATTTTCTAGTTACTCCCTTGGTGCGCAGTGCTTAAATTGATCTAGTGGCTGCCTTTGGGGTCACCGCCACTTACTTTTGGGGACCAGCATTTATTGTTTGCCAAGAATAAGAGAGGGAAATTAAACACATAAATCTGGCAGAGTCAGAAAAAGACGGAAGAACCGTCACAATAGGGAGAAAACAGCACCCTGCAAGAGTGACATAAAGGGACAGGGAGTGTCTGGTAGTGGATTAAAGAGGCATGAGCTGGTTTAAGACAACCAGTCCTGGTATTTGGTGCGCCGATGTTTAATATGTTTAATGGCACCGGCAGCGGGAGTAAGGGGTTGCTGGTAGAGAATCCAAAGAACAGAGATATATACATATGTATAGCTTTGTTGCTCTTTGTTTACTGATAGTTGTTTTACAAACAAGTTAAGTAATCCAGTTTCCTACCTGAAAGCTGTGCTCCACAACTTTTCATATTGACTGTAAAGCTCATTTTCGGTTCTAATGTTGCCAGGATTATTCAATCATATGTGAACACGGGCAAGTCGGGAGGCAAACGCTACAGCCTATAAATGCAGACACAGCAAGTTGCATATAGGAACATGAAAGGATTGCCAAACGTTTTTTCAAAACGCCTTAAATATTTAAACGACCAGTGCGCTAGGTATTTTAGACTATGCAGCGAAGTTACCCAATCCGTCGTCGGAGGTTTAGTCATGTGACCGCCCGCCCGATTTAGAGTGGGCATGCAAATGGCCAGTTTTCACTGTCTGTCACCGCCAGATAAAACCTGGGGTAAGGGACATTGAAAACTCGGAAATGACCCCCACTACACAGGAGAAATCACCCGGGTGAGGGGGGGGGGGGGGGGCGGGTTGCTTTTTTATTTTAAAAAAGAAAATCCAGCTTTGGAATATTGTCTATGAAAAGGTTTGCTTTAGGGTTCCGCCATTTTGATGGAGTGGTCTATCACATTTTCAATTCATTGACAGGAACCGTTGCACCAGCATTTCCTGCCAATGCAAGAGATTCCCGCTGGGCAGGAGAATATCTCTAAATTCGCAGGTGGGTGCTTCATCGATAAAAAGGAGTACTTTACTCAGTTGGGTCAAGAAGTTTCCAGCGTAGTTGTACATACAGGAAGAAGACTGGAAAACTGTACACTTCTTTTTTTTATGGGGCTCTAAGTTTACAAAAGATAGAACACATTTTTGTAATTGCAGAATTAGTAATTGAGGAGTTGAAAGCGAGATTACATGAAGATGCGCCAAAGTACAAGAGGATTTCAGAATATTTAGCTTTGTTGAGGTCAGTTTACATCTGATGTGCAAATTCCTAGGGTGGCTGCAAATAATCATTGCACAGCAACCACACTGGCAGCGCAGCTCACCTTTTTCAGCTCGTGCAGAAAGAGATCCACTAGTGATTTGAGCTGACATGCTTTGGATGACATTAGTACTAGCTGTTCATTCCTCAGGGAGAACTCTAGTGTGTTGGGGGTCCTCAGTTCCACGGACAGCACATCAGCATAGCTGTAAATCAGGAGAAAGATGGGAGAGCACAGTGAGAATTTCCCCTGTCCACTTCTACTTTTTTACTACCTACAACCAACACTGGGTAACTCCCCGGAGGTCTTTATTTTTAACTTTATTTTTGAGTTTAAGCAACCATACAAAAAAAACTACACTACCGAGTTATTTGTCATGGCACAGACCAACTCCAGGTGTGCAGTACAACGAATTGACTTACAAGTGGGATGATTAGGGTTGTAGTGATACGAATTAATAACCAGACATTACAATCATTGCAGGCATGATGTAGGTGCACAATTTAGAAATATCTCTCCCCTACCCAAGTAGTGCATACACACCGGTATAACCGCCAGCAACTTCTATTCACGCCAGATATTGAGGACATCAAGCACCAGAGTACTCAGCACGCTTCAAACAAATCCAACATTATGCAGTGCCCTCATGGTATCTACAGCACCGTTACTCCACCCTCCTCTTCTCCGGTCTCTCCCTCCTCATTTGATTGAGCCAGGTAGGTCTGATATGGTCCCCATACATCTCCTGGGAGGCTACATAACGGCTGTAACTCACAGTACAGATCTGACTGGGTATTGCAGTATGCCATGTCTACATGACAGTCTTTGGTAGTCAGGAGTGGGCTTATTCTGCGCCTACCAAGCAGGAACCCCATGGTCACCAATTGCCTAAAGTGTGACGGAATATTGTTATTGTGCAACAGTGCCTGTAAGGGAGTCCCTGCCATGTGCGCAACAGTAATTTCTCCAAGTTCCGCCAGGACTGTCTGCCAAAAATACTGCACCCCTTGGCAGAACCAAGCCACATGGGCAAACTCTGCCTCCTCGGCTCCTCCACACCACATCTGAGGCAGCTTGCTGTGTTGCGTAATCCATACCGGAATAGGCGAGCCAGCGTAAAATTCACTCTATTAAGGTACTTGAAATGTTTTGTTTTGCAGTTATTAATTTTCCCAAAAGAAGAAACAGCATATATGCAAACAGGTATGGCAGTATCGAATAGAAAGACGAAATTATATTGGCCATTCGGATTACCAAAACAATGGAGTGAAGGGGTACAGTACAGCCAAGGTATGCCATCAGTTGCAACTAAGTAATTTACACATCAAGAAACAGGGAAGGGAAGAAGGGAGTGTGAGAAGCTGGCTCTGTATAGGGTGCACACTTATGTAAGTGGGCACCCTGTACTAATCCAGACAATCCTTATGATGATTTTAGTGGTCTTAAACAACCTTAGAACGCTCTCTAAGTGGTCGCTGTGAAGAGCAGCCTTCAGGCTTAGTCGAGAAGGAGTGTAAAGCAGCTTGTTTTACCAGAACATAATCTTATTGGTATAGATTAAGTGAAAAAGAACCACACAGTGTATTTATGAAAATATGTATTTATTGTAAGACACTCACTAACACATACAGAAATTTCCTAGTAGGAGATATACACAATACTTTTCAATAGAAACAGGTAAGTAGCACCCATACACAGTGGTCACCAGGGGAGACTAAACCATAAAATAATGGTATGCGAACCACAACTAACGTCAAGACTATACCCAGAAGATGTAGAAGTGCTGGGGACCCAATGAACCACCCAAGGTAAGTAACCAGGAAACCCATGGCCTGTACACACATTGTGCAATGTTATTGTTTGTTATTCGTCCATAAGGCGATATGGCTATCACAAGAGAATAAACACTGCCAGCCTGGCTGATGCCTCGACACGGAAGCATGGATACTGTTATTAAAAATATACACGCATTTCCATGTTCAAATCAGAGGAGCACTTGTGTATCTACCTGAGTATGCACGAGTGACTAAGAGAAAAGGTGTGAGATCTGTTACCACGATTCTTGGGGAGTCAGAGAACTCATGTTTTGAGTCTGCCCAAACCATTAGTCACCTGACTAGGTTTTGGGGTACTTACGGGGGCACTGTGAGCTAGCAGGACTATCGGCCAACATATCTTGATGGGGTGCATGGAATTAGTCTAGCACCATCCCAAAATGTATGTTGTCCAAACAAACATACAGTTCCTATTGAGAATGTGGAAACCGTACCACAGTAGGACGCACAGATGTTAGCTGGTTTACCCGGCTTCAGCAGGGTGACCAAGAGAGCCTTGAGCATTGAAGTCCGCATACATCCACCCTTCACCATCTCTTCAAAGAGAGTGCCCAGGTGCGAGACCAAGATATCCTGGGAAGCCTTGTAGAAGGCTACCATTAGCCTATCAATGGCTGGCGCTTTACACCTAGGCATGTCCCTTGGCGCTGCGAATATCTCAGAGTGGTGCAATGGGGCCATAATGTGTTCCGTACGTTGCGGAGTGAGCCACTTCATGTTGATATGCTTAAGATAGTCCGTTGTTGTCTGATCGTCATAAGGGAGACGCAACGCGTATTATTCCAGGCAGTAGCAGAGAAACCACAGTGAAACCTGCTCTGCAGTTCGCATCTTGCACCTCTAGGATTGTGGCATCCTCTCGCTTAGGGCATATGAGAGCCACAGCATCGTCCCAGGGCACTCATCGTCTCCATATGCCCGAACAGTAGCATACTTTCCTAAAATGTATGACCTTACTCTGTGCAACTTCATGATATTCCTGTAGTCTGATTTGAATGTCAGGTAACATGTGCTGCTACACTGTCTCCCGATGCCTTTGCTCAAGATCAGCAGTCTTCACCTCCAGTGGCGCTAGCCTACTGTGTAGCGACCGAAGGACACCAGCATGTTTGGTTATCATGACCCCCGAACATAGACCTTGAAGGCCTCCCATACCTTCGCAAATTTCTCCACTGAGCCGATATTGTTGCGAAAGAAAACCTTTGCAGTTAGTGAAAGCTCTTCCTTAAACACAGCATCTCAGAGTGGGTATGGTGGGAACTACCCCTCAAACGCAAAGGGTCATGAGCTGTGCCGTTCTAACTCCAGCAATACAGGTGAGTGGTCCGAATAAGTTCGGGGAGGGGGCTCACACCTTTGTATGCGCAACACCAGGCTCCGCAATAGTAGCTAATAATCAATGCGCATGTGTATATTGTTAACCATGGAATAATGAGCGTACCCTGCTCCTATAGGGAACTTATGATCACAGACATCAACCAAGCCACCCTTTGCCACTATTGTATTGAGGGCCAAAGCAATGGACAAAGGCAGCTGTGGCAGACCCTTGGAGAGATGCCGATCTGGGTAGGGTACACACCTGTAGCCTTCGTCACAAATCTGGGGTTGGTCACTCCATTGAGCCAGATAAGCTTATAATGTGTGATAAAACTGTAGTTCATCATAGTTAAGCTCAAATACCCCCACCAGCAGCGCTGCCACATCCTCCTTAAAACAGCGCACCATGACATACCTGCCACCCAGGCCAACACACACCTCTTGCAGCGTAACACTTGAGCCTCGCCGAGCCTTAATCAGTACGCCTCTAGCATGTGAAGTGAAGCCAGCCATGCAACAGTGGCCCAGGTTACAATGCTGTGTCAATGGTGCATCAACACACCACTTCCAGCTGCTAGGTGCATTTTCTGCAATATAGCTATATCAATTTTGTGTCGCTGTAAGTAATCAACTATCTTACGTATCTTCCGGCAGTCATTCAATCCTGTGACACTCCAGGTTAGGAATTTTAGCAGTAGAAGGCATCCAACTTCCATCACTACACCACTCGTTTCATCCTCCATCACTCTGCATCACTACATGCCATCTCAATCTCACAGATGACACTCTATTCACCTGTGTCCAATGCCAGTGTGTATGAAAGGATTACCAAAAACACCCCCCACCCACACTGTGAACCCCAACAACATACACCGTGACATGATCCCCCCACGCCACCCCAAAACCTATATTTTACGATCCCAAACAAAATCAAGTGGTGCACACATGGGGCTGATGTTACCTAGCCAGCCACTTCAGGCCACAGAAGGTTGCAGGGGGCCATGTAAACAAACCTAGTGTGTGCTACAGCAAATAAATAACTGTCATATATGAAAACCACCCCAGTCACCCGTGTTACCCATGCACACATAGTTATAGGCCAGCTGTTGTGTTACGCTGGGTACCCACACATACATATTTGTGACATCCAGAGGAGAATAATGGAATAATCTTACTCTTGTTTGTACACAGCTCCACCAGCAGTCTGCCGCCGGGCCACAGGGGCTGCAACCCTGCCATCACAGGAAACTTGGCAACCAGAAGGGAGGGAGCTGCACACCTTCCCAAACCACCCACCCAGCAGGGTATCGCCCAACACATAGGTACAGGGCAGAGCATAAGAACCACAGCAAATTATCAATGATGCATTAGTCCTGTCTGTCCAAGTCTTGGGAAACTGTTTCATTGAAATCATTCCAATGGAAGGGAGCTACAGCACGTCCCTGTAAACACTCGGCGCTGGAGAAACTGGAGCACTTGTTTCGGATCCCCAAAGACTGTTGTCTTCCTTTCGACCATGACCCATAGAAGTGCGGGATAGAACATGCGGTAGACCCTCTGCAGTTCCTGCAGTTTACACTTGGCCGTGATGAACTTCCTCTGAGCCTCCTGGACATGCTGCATGAAATCAGAATAGAGCAATAGTTCTGTGCCCTCGTGGCTAAGCACCATGAGTTCTCCAGCCAGGCAGAGCGCCCCATCCAGGTCCCTCTATTTCAAAAGCCTTGCTATGATGGGACGGGGTGCCACCCCAGGCAGCTTATTTATCCAACCGCTCTGACATACGATCCATCCTATAACATAGTGCGTTGATCTTACCATCTATCTTTGTAAGACTGTGCTGCATAGCTGTTAGGATCTGTCATAGTTCGCTTACCTCCTCAGGGTCACCATCGTCCCAGCTGGCTTCGGAGGCAGTAGCACCATTGTCTCTAGCCTTGGGAGTCTTTTGCTGATCAAAGTTAAATTTTGGTTGTGAACTGTCCGTTTTGCTTATGGCGTGGTGATGTTTTGAAGTGTATTTTCACTGAGATTTCAGGACGTGGCAGTGAAGTAGGTAGCAGAGCAATTGAGGGTGCCAGCAGCACCACCACGTTCTCTGAAACTGGGACCAGTAGTGCACAACCAATGAGAATTGTCAGCGCCCAGGGACCGGCATGCCTAGGATACCTGCAGCTGGTAGGGCTACCAGCTGGAGAGCGCAGGCACCCGCTAAGCAACCTGTGGGCCTTCTACGTTCGCTGGGGTTCCCTCATTTAACTCCCCACTCCGCCTGCACAGGACTCCAAGGGTGAAATGAAGAAATTCACCATAGCAGGCATGGCGACCACAGAATAACTCTTTGTGCATCAGACACTTGTGTAGACACACCTCAAGCAAAGAATCAGGAATTACACAATCTGCTCCCCAGTAGCAGGTTGATGGAGTCATGTATAGGAACACACTGGATCCGGCAGTGGCAGAGAACGAATACAATCTGTGGTAGGTCTCACTCTATGGGGGCAGCATACAGGGGCCAGGCACCTACCAACGACACATCCACATCTCCAGCTTCTCCATCCAGCAAGGCCTCCATTCAGGGTAGGCTATGGGCTCCCTCTCCTCCTCCCAGCTACTCTTATCATTGAATATGGAGTCCTCACATTCCCCTGGGAGGCCCAGAGCAGTCCCACAGGATTTTCACCCAAGACAGTGGCACCGGCAATGCTCTCATATGCTCAGGCCTGTCTCAAGAATCGCTTGCAGAGGCCTCATAGTTGCAGCGCGGGCCTCTCTGGTGAGGCAAAGGAGCAGTGTCAGGGGACTCGGATAACAATGTGGCACAGCCTCGTCCCCCAGGTAGTTTTCGGCTTCTGCTGTCAGCGAGTATGGGACTTGACAAAACAGGACTTGCAGGCCAAGTACGGGGCCTCTTCTGGCCCTACAATGGCCACACTTAGAAGCAGCCTTACGACCAGCCACGTGAGGTGTGACAAGGCCGCACTGATGGTGACCATGCCAACTGCCCATGTCAACAATACCGATGGCTCCTGTCGGGTTGGTTCTCCCCGCATGTGGTGATGTGCACCCCTACCGCACTGGGAAGCAAACAGTCCATTAGGTTTCCAGGCACTCCCAAGGCTGACTGAATGACACCAGCATATTATCACAACGCCAGAAGCCGCACAATGCGGCACGGGCCCAACAGAGAATTCCAGTCTGCGGCAGCCCCCATCAAGCAATTTTACAGCGTACACTTGTGTAATAGTAATTTTCAGGCAAGTAACGGTGGTGGTCCCAAAGCGGCTCTAAGCACTAGGATGCTTCAGGATCGTGACACGGCCAGAGGAGCTCACTCAGGCAGTTCGGCTGGACTGTTTCCATGGGGAGCAGGGTTCAAGACTGATTTGCATATGGCTGGGTCCAAACTGGAATGGCATGGCGAGCAAAACAACTATGAATTTACCTAGTGACCTAGCTTAGGACACCCCCGCGCCGCACGGCCACCAGCTGCTGCGTGTGCCTCCCGCCACTGAGATTGTCTATTGTTTTTGTTTGGATTGTATTTGTCATCGCCTGTCCCCCTGTACTCGCTCCCCCGGTTTCTTCCCGCCCCGCTCCCTGCTTCCCGCCTCCGTTGGTTAGCCACGCCCCTTTCTTTCTGTGCCCTCCCCGCCTCCCAGCTGCTCTGCCCTCCCTCGCACTTCGCCATATATGGCGACCGTGCGAACGCGCAGCGGGAGCGCCGATTGTGCGCCGAAGGCGCGCCAAAGGTAAGCCCGTCCGCGCCTGGACCGCGCCCAGTGCCAGAACCCCTGGCCCCCGCAGACCCCTGCCCACCCGCAGGACGTACAACGCCGCCACCCTCAACGCACTCAATGCCGGCCGAGTCCCGGGCTGCTACCGAGCCACCCCGAGACGCACCCACGGACCCTTCTGCTGCAACACCTGCAAGTTCACCTGCATCCGGACCTGCACCACTCCAGCAGTGCCCAAGACCTCGACGAGCAACAGCAGCAGCCACCTGAGATGCATCCTGCTCAACACCCGCTCCGTCCACAGGCACGCCATCAAGATCTGAAACCTGCTCGACACCACAGCCCCAGACGTCGCCTTCTTCACGGAAACCTGGATGAACGCCTCCTCCGCGCCTGACATCGCCATCGCCATCCCAGACGGCTACAAGATCATCCGAAGGGACCGCATCAACCACACCGGAGGAGGCATTGCCATCGTCCACAGGAACACCATCCGCATCACGACCAACACCGATGACACCCTCGCTACCGCCGAGCACCTGCACTTCCAAGTCCACATCAACCCCAAGACCACCCTCAGAGGCACCCTCATCTACAGACCCCCTGGACAACGCACACAATTCAGCGAAGACATCGCCGACTTCATCAGCCCGCACGCCCTCTGCTCCGCTGACTACATCCTCCTAGGGGACCTCAACTTCCACCTGGAGAACAACAACGACCGCAACACCACCACCCTGCTGGACAACCTCGCCAACCAACTGGTGACCACCCCCACCCACTACGCCGGACACACACTCGACCCCGTCTTCTCATCCAGCAAGAACATCGCCTTCAGCCACGCCACCGGACTCCACTGGACGGACCACAGCTGCGTCCACTTCAGCTTCGCAAGGACCACGATCCACCACCAGGCTGCACGCAGGAACTGGAACAAGATCACAGCCGACCAGCTCGCGTCCTCCCTGAGCACGAACCCTCCCACCAGCACAAC
This sequence comes from Lissotriton vulgaris, assembly GCF_964263255.1. Taxonomy (NCBI): domain Eukaryota; kingdom Metazoa; phylum Chordata; class Amphibia; order Caudata; family Salamandridae; genus Lissotriton; species Lissotriton vulgaris. The sequence continues at coordinate 608,008,675 of NC_141695.1, forward strand.
GAACCCTAGCCAGGCGGCCTCCAACCTCACGAAGTGGATCAACGACTGCGCGGACGAGCTCGCCCCCCTGAGGACCCCGCCCAGCAGACCCGGCAGCAAGAAAGCCCCATGGTTCACCGACGAACTCAATAGCTCCAAGAAGAACTTCCAAGCCCTCGAGAGAACCTGGCGCAGAGACCCAACACCGGACAACATGACTGCCCTCAAGCTCGCCACCCGGAAACACCACCAACTCATCCGCGCCACCAAGAAAACTGCATTCAAGGAACGACTGGACAACAACGCACACAACAGCAAAGAACTCTTCAACATCGTCAAAGAGCTCTCCAACCCCAACGCCGGAAACAACGATATCACCCCTTCGCAAGACCTCTGCAACTCCCTCGCCTCCTACTTCCACAACAAGATCGCGGACATACACAACAGCTTCAGCACTCAACCGACGAGCACCACGACCGAACCACCGCCCCCCACCACCACCCTCCGCGCCTGGACTCCGATCAGCACCGAAGACACCGTCCGCACGATGAACTCCATCCACTCCGGATCTCCGACCGACCCCTGCCCTCACCACGTCTTCAACAAGGCCGACGCTATCATCGCACCCCACCTGCGGGACATCATCAACACCTCCTTCGACACCGCTACCTTCCCGGAGAGCTGGAAGCACACCAAACTCAGCGCTCTACTCAAGAAGCCATCGGCTGACCCCACCGACCTCAAGAACTACCGCCCCATCTCGCTGCTCCCGTTTCCTGCAAAAGTCATCGAGAAGACCGTCAACAAGCAGCTGGCTGCCTTCCTCGAGACGAACGGATCCCTCGACCCCTCGCAGTCTGGCTTCCGGGCCAACCACAGCACCGAGACCGCCCTGATCGCAGTCACCGATGACATCAGAGCGCTGCTCGACAACGGAGAAACAGCGGCCCTCATCCTCCTCGACCTCTCCGCGGCCTTCGACACTGTTTGCCATCGTACCCTAGTACAACGCCTCAGCAACGTCGGAGTCCAGGAGAAGGCACTGGAGTGGATCATCTCCTTCCTCGCCAGAAGAACACAGAGAGTCCGCCTCCCCCCGTTCAGATCTGAAGCCACCGAAGTCATCTGCGGCGTCCCTCAAGGCTCCTCGCTCAGTCCAACCCTCTTCAACATCTACATGAGCCCCCTCGCAGACATCACACGCCAGCACAACCTCAACATCATCTCCTACGCCGACGACACCCAGCTAATCCTCTCCCGTACCAATGACCCCGCCACCGCCAGAGCCAACCTTCACGAAGGGATGAAAGAGGTAGCCGAATGGATGAAGAACAGCCGCCTGAAACTGAACTCGGACAAGACGGAAGTCCTCATCCTGGGATCCTCACCCTCCGCCTGGGACGACTCCTGGTGGCCCCCTGCCCTAGGCAGCGCACCCAAACCAACAGACCACGCACGCAACCTGGGCTTCATCCTGGACTCCTCCCTCTCCATGACCAGACAAGTCAACGCCGTCTCCTCGTCGTGGTTCAATATTCAGCGCATGCTACGTAAGATCTTCCGGTGGATCCCCACCGAGACCAGGAAGACGGTCACCCAGGCCCTCGTCACCAGCCGTCTGGACTACGGCAACACCCTCTACGCCGGAACCACCGCCAAACTCCAGAAGAGACTCCAGCGGATCCAGAACGCCTCAGCACGACTCATCCTGGACATCCCCCGTCGCAGCCACATCTCCGGACACCTGAGAGATCTGCATTGGCTCCCGGTCAACAAGAGAATCACCTTCCGTCTCCTCACCCACGCACACAAAGCCCTACACAGCCAAGGCCCAGGATACCTCAACAGCCGCCTCAACTTCTACGCTCCCAAACGCCAGCTTCGTTCGACCAGCCACGCCCTCGCCGCCGTCCCCCGCATCCGCAGAGCCACCACAGGGGGACGGTCCTTCTCCTACCTCGCCGCCAAGACATGGAACTCCCTCCCCACCCACCTCCGCCTGACCCAGGACCACCTCGCCTTCAGGAAGCAACTCAAGACCTGGTTGTTCGAGCAGTAGCGGATTCCCCCCCTCCCCCCCCCCCCCCCAGCGCCTTGAGACCCTCTGGGTAAGTAGTGCGCTATATAAATACGATGATTGATTGATTGATTGAGGCCCAGATCTCTGTACTGGGGGTGTATGTTTGACAATGTTTAGCATTCAGTCCATCATCTTTTTGTGTTGTTATAGTCACCCCAAGTGGGAGGGTATGCCCAGACCCGGGTTCCGTAATCACTATGCCATTGAATGCAAGCTTAAGAGAATTAACAACACAGGGTTTGGCTTCTGCGCAGCAAGGCCACGCCACTATAGCCATTAACAATTCAAGAATGCCAGTACTGCACCTTTCCTTTCCTTTTGACGAGCAATGAATCAAACAACTGCCCTCATCAACCACTTTTTCAGTTTGATTGAATCAAAAACTTTATTTATATTAGTTTACATCCATTTTTTTAAATCATCCAAGTTAAAAATACTTGATTGTATTACAAAACCAGCTCGACCCCTCTAAATTGCCCTTGGACACCCATTTGAAAAAATACACTTTACACTCTCTCACTCGTCAACAGGCTCTCACATGTCACACATACTGTGTCTGATTCACATTTCAATTACACTGATTGCCACATTCATGCACCACTTCCACCTCTCATCCTAAAACAAAAAGACAACAAAGATGACCCGCCCTGGGTAACCTCAACAGTTACTTTCTCTGGCAAGGTCACAAATTTTACTTTTTCTTTTACAACAGCAACAACAAGGCCATCAGCTCTTTTAGAGACAAATTCAAATCCTAAACAGAATCAACTTTTTGATTGCCCTAACATGATATCGTGGTCTACGCGTTTCTGAAAGACATAAAAGAATAGTCCCATCTTACTATAAACACTCTCAAGAGAGTCTCCATTGCCTCACACACACTCTGCAGCACTTCACATCTTACCTTCGATCAGTCAATGAAAAGCGTCAGTGTCTCTCTGTAAAATAATCTGTGGAGGAAATTTCAAGCTTGCCCAATCTATTCTAGTTTTTTGAAGGATTAAAGTGTGACTTCTTACTTGTGTTAAATATTCACGTCGCAAACTCTTATGATGTAATCCATCTATGTGCATAAATGCTTTTCTGCAAAAGAAATGCAGACTGGTTTAGCATCTAAGCTTATTGACAGTTAGATAAATGCTTGTGTTACCTAATTAAGGCCATTCTATTCCTGCAAATATTCTTTGCTGATGTAATTGAATGTTGAGCTCCGTGGCTCTGGCTTGTTTGAAGGCTCTAAGGCTGCAAGTAAAACAAGCATTAGAAATGCAATAGGTCTCGCAGCATTAGAGTTAGTGCTTTTAGAATTGTTTATGGGTTTTTTTGTAAATCTTTAGCATGAGGTTGAGGGTGAGTGAGGGTGGGTGAGGGGTTGAGGGTGAGGCTGAGGGGTTGAGGGTGAGGGTGAGTGAGGGTGAGTGAGGGGTTGAGGGTGAGTGAGGGGTTGAGGGTGAGTGAGGGTGAGTGAGGGGTTGAGGGTGAGTGAGGGTGAGTGAGGGGTTGAGGGTGAGTGAGGGTGAGGGGTTGAGGGTGGGTGAGGGGTTGAGGGTGGGTGAGGGTGAGGGGTTGAGGGTGAGTGAGGGTGAGGGTGAGTGAGGGTGAGTGAGGGGTTGAGGGTGAGTGAGGGTGAGTGAGGGTGAGTGAGGGTGAGGGGTTGAGGGTGAGTGAGGGTGAGGCTGAGGGGTTGAGGGTGAGGGTGAGTGAGGGTGAGTGAGGGGTTGAGGGTGAGGAGTTGAGGGTGAGGGGTTGAGGGTGGGTGAGGGGTTGAGGGTGAGTGAGGGTGAGGGGTTGAGGGTGAGGGTGAGTGAGGGTGAGGGGGTGAGGGGTTGAGGGTGAGTGAGGGTGAGGGTGAGGGGTTGAGGGTGAGAGAGAGTGAGGGTGAGTGAGGGTGAGTGAGGGTGAGTGAGGGTGAGGGGTTGAGGGTGAGTGAGGGTGAGTGAGGGGGTGAGGGGTTGAGGGTGAGTGAGGGTGAGGGGTTGAGGGTGAGTGAGGGTGAGGGGTTGAGGGTGAGTGAGGGTGAGGGTGGGTGAGGGTGAGTCAGGGTGAGGGGTTGAGGGTGAGTGAGGGGTTGAGGGTGAGTGAGGGTGAGGGTGAGTGAGGGTGAGGGTGAGTGAGGGTGAGGGGTTGAGGGTGAGGGGTTGAGGGTGAGGGGTTGAGGGTGAGTGAGGGTGAGGGTGAGGGGTTGAGGGTGAGTGAGGGTGAGGGTGAGTGAGGGTGAGGGGTTGAGGGTGAGTGAGGGTGAGGGTGAGTGAGGGTGAGGGGTTGAGGGTGAGTGAGAGTGAGGGTGAGTGAGGGGTTGAGGGTGAGTGAGGGTGAGGGTGAGGGGTTGAGGGTGAGTGAGGGTGAGGGGTTGAGGGTGAGTGAGGGTGAGGGTGGGTGAGGGTGAGTGAGGGTGAGGGGTTGAGGGTGAGTGAGGGTGAGGGGTTGAGGGTGAGTGAGGGTGAGGGTGAGTGAGGGTGAGTGAGGGTGAGGGGTTGAGGGTGAGGGGTTGAGGGTGAGTGAGGGTGAGGGTGAGGGGTTGAGGGTGAGGGTGAGGGGTTGAGGGTGACACGTGCAAGGATTTGCACAGTGCAGGGATTCCTATTTGGATGGCATTTTCAAAGTAAGCTGCAATCCCGGCTTGATCTCCCAGGAACAATTAATTCCTGGCCTACAGTGATCGCGAGAAAAGACCCAACATGCAGACCCTTCCACCATGAGAACCCAATCCTCTGAGTAATTCTGGGAAAATCCGTTTTATGGTAATTACTCTGTAGCACCAGCTGTGCATTTGTGCTTCACTTCCTGGTTGCCGCAGTCTTGCCTTGTTCCACGGATATTCCACGTACATGCCTTGCTTTAAGAAGGTATATTTAGAGCAACATTTTCATATAACTGTGATCTTCGTTTGTTTCATATTTTTTCTTATTAGAATACTACAACAGTATTGCGCAACAAATTATATGCAATAAAAAGAACAAGTATACCAGTAGCAAATATTTCAATTTAGTGATGCTGACAAACGAAATATATTTTCTAAAAGTAGAACCAAAATAGGGCAATAAAATGGAAAGGAAGAAAAGAAGAGAACGCAGAGTGTAGATAGTGTAGAGTGTAGAGTGTAGATAGTGTAGATAGATCGCATTAGCCTATCTATTGATTTGATAGAAAAGTAGTAATATGTAACCGTGGTAGTTCATGTTTAATCTTCCTTTTGCAGCTAAAGCACAATGAGTTACTGGTCACGCATGTCTGTAAATATAATTTTTAGGGTAAAATCATTTTTTTATTGAATTTTACATTTTTGAACAGGAAACTACACCATAGGCGAAAAACCATGCGAGCACTGTTATGAAAATCTTATAATCCGAAACCATCCACAGATATACGTAGTATTACTTTTCAGAATATCCCTCCTGTCATGAGCACGATACCCATTAATCTTCGCCAGCCCATTCCGTCTGTTTATCAAAATAAGTAAGAGTTTCATTGGATATGAGGTTTCAAGTTGGCGAGTTGAGAGACTGGCAGAATAAAGGCATAGAAGGAAAGTAATTTCTCTCCCTCTCTGAAGGGTCTTGTAGCCTCAGCTATGAAGCTTGTTTCTCTTGACTTTAAGCAGGGGGGCGGGGGGGAGGGGGTATAGCAGGGAGACGAGAAGGGTAGCTTTGAGGGGGGAGCAACGAGCGCCAGAACATTACTGGGAACGGATGCAACTGGTTTAGCAGCCAGTTCTGCAAATGCTAACAAACTAGGCAGCGTAATGAATAGACCCTTTCAGAAAGCTGGGTGTGCTCGTGTTAGATGGTGGCAGACATCCTGCAGACTTTATGCACTATGCGCACATCTGGCTGAAGGGGCGGCCCTGCTCTTGTGTTACCAAGCATGAAGGGGTTATAACAGATCATTTCAGCTCAGAGTAAGACAAACTTCAAAAAATGAAATAAACCCTGGAACTTAACTGGTTAGCAGACAAAGTTAATCAAAGATACAATTGCCGTTGCAAAACACAGACCCTTTCACAGCAAAATATCATTCTAGAGAATGCAAAGTATGCAAAAATTGCAGTCCAAGTTCAGGTGGAGTTGCATGTCGGTGGCATGCATGTGGTAGCCTATATCGAAGTCTGGCCTTTTTATTACTTAAAGGTGGTTCGAGAGAGTTGGAACAATGACCGCTGTCAGTGCTTTGTTGACACCGAGCTGGCCACAGTTAAGTCAATAGTTGGCAAACCTCTCGGGGTGTGATGTGTTTTTTTAGGGTAGGAGTGTTTAGAAGCATGTTAGATAGCATGTTTAGACAAGACGGACGGACGGAAGAGAGGGGAGGGGGGAGGAGATGCGAGCACTGTTATGAAAATCTTATAATCCGAAACCATCCACAGATATACGTAGTATTACTTTTCAGAATATCCCTCCTGTCATGAGCACGATACCCATTAATCTTCGCCAGCCCATTCCGTCTGTTTATCAAAATAAGAACAATAGTTACTTACCTGTAATCTGTGGTTCTCCAGTATTGGTGTCTTTCATAGATTCACATGCCTGAATCATTCCCCGTCGTCGGAGTGGGAGTCCCACGGTACATAAAAAAGCAATAAAATGCTAAAAATATATAGTAATACCAAAAGAAATGAACCAGGAAGTAAAACAGCCAATGGTACAGTAGGCAAAAACTTCCCATCTATGACTATCATAGTCATTTTGTATAGTCCAAACTACAGCCAATCAGGCGCCAGCACCCACCAGAATGTTCTCCCCAGAGGCTCAGGCTCTCAGATTTTCTCGCAAGGAGTGAAGGTAAACCAAAATAGCCTAGAAAGCCTCTGAGGGGAGGTGGGCGGGTTGCATGTGAATCTATGAAAGACACCAATACTGGAGAACCACAGATTACAGGTAAGTAACTATTGTTCTTCTCCAGTATTAGGGGTGTCTTTCATAGATTCACATGCCTGAATCAGAGTAGCTAGCAGTACATATCTTTGCTGAACAGACGCTCGTAACACCCAGCTTGTCAGCTAGTAATGTAAATAACAATGCGAAGTGAATAAACACATATCATATAAAGCATAACATAATGCAATCAAGAAAATATGTGAAAACATAACATAAGAAGCGTCTGACAGCAGAAAACAAGGAGGTGGGAAACAGAGGCTCACCTTAATGAAACAGGTTCCGTAGAACAGCTCGACCCACAGAAGTATCAGCCTCGCTGATGGACTCTAGACAGTAATGTCTGGTAAAGGTATGGCGACTCGCCCAAGTCGCCGCCTTGCAGATCTGCTGAAGTGGGACTCCAGCGAATAAGGCCGTAGATGAGGAGACTGCTCTTGTAGAGTGCGCTCTGGGCGCAGATGGTAAAGGTCTCCCAGCCTGTGCATGGCAAAAGGCAATGGCAGCAGATATCCATCTTGCAATAGTCTGTTTTGATACTGCCTGCCCTTTACGAATCGCACCGTAGGTAATGAACAACTGGTCAGAGGTGCGTACAGCAGAAGTTCTTTGTAGATAGAATTTAAGACATCTTCTAATGTCAAGCGAGTGTAAAGCTCTTTCCGCAGGAGTTTGCGGGTCTGGAAAAAATGATTTAAGAACAACAGGTTCGTTCAGATGAAAATCCGAAGGCACTTTAGGAATGTATTTGGGATTTGTGCGAAGTATGACAGAATCGCTAGTGAATTGGAGGAAAGGATGATGAACAGTGAAAGCTTGGATATCACTAACTCTCTTGGCGGATGTTAAGGCTAAAAGCAGTGATACCTTCCACGAAAGATACTTCAAGTCAGCTCGATGGATGGGCTCAAATGGGTGACGCATGAGTTGACCCAGGACCACATTCAGATGCCACAAAGGAGGTGGACGACGTACTGGAGGGAACATTCTAAAGAGACCCTTAAAGAACTGTTGGATAATTCTTGATGAATACAGAGAATTGGACCCATCCTGTCGATATCTGGATATTGCAGCCAGAAATACTTTCAAAGTAGCATGGGACAGACCTGTTCGTGCCAACTGCAAGAAAAAAGGAAGAATTTCCTCAGGCTTTGCCAAAAAGGGGTGAACACCTGCTGAACGGCACCAGATACAGAAGCGTTTCCATTTGAGACTGTAAGTCTTGATGGTTGCGGGTGCTCTAGCTTTGGCCAACACCTCTTTACAGTCTGCTGGGATGTTCAAGTGTGCAAACTCATGGTGTTCAGGAGCCAAGCCGCTAATCTCAGCGATGCTGGGTCCGGATGAAAGACTTGACCTTCCTGAACACTGAGCAAGTTCGGGATTGGATGTAACTGAATTGGTTTGCTCTCTGATAGTAGGAGGAGCTCCGTAAACCAATACTGGCGCGGCCATCTGGGCGCGATCAGGATCAGTCGGCAAGGTTCCTTCCTCATCTTCCGCAGAACCCTGGGGATTAACGGAATCGGTGGGAAAGCATACGCAAACCTCAGGGACCAATCGAGGGAGAATGCATTCCCCAGAGAATTCTTGTGGGGGTGCCAGCTGGCGAAGCTCAGGCATTTGCTGTTGGTACTTGTCGCAAATAGGTCCAGGTCTGGCCAACCCCACTGATGAAAGATGTGGGCCACTGTGTTCTGGTGAAGCTCCCATTCGTGGTTGGTGATTGTGGTCCTGCTGAGTGCATCGGCAAGGACGTTTTCCGTTCCCGGAACATGCACCGCATGCAACTGTACATTGTGGTGAAGAACCCATGTCCATAATTCCTGCGCCTCTTGAGACAGGAGAAGAGATCGAGTTCCTCCCTGTTTGTTGACGTAGTGCATACTTGTTGTGTTGTCTGTTCTTATCAACACATTGGTGTTCTGAATGATGGCACAAAACGCCTTTAGGGCAAGAAAAATGGCTCTCAGTTCCAAACGATTGATGTGCCACCGTTTCTGTTGCACAGTCCATTTGCCACTGATCGTGAGGCCTTGCAGATGAGCCCCCCAGCCCTCGAGGGATGCATCTGTAGTGATGGTGAGACTTGGTGGTTCTTGAAGGAACGCATGACCCTGACTGAGATGACACCTCTGTGTCCACCACAGAAGAGACTCTTTCATGAGTGGTGTGATTTGAATGAGGTCCTCGAAAGTGCCTGAAACCTGTTGCCACTGCAGGGCTAGTTCCTCCTGGAGCGGCCTCATTTGCAGCCGGCAATTTGGAAGTAATGGAATACAAGCCGATGCCATCCCCAGAAAGGATTTGTATAGTCGGACAGAAACTGACTTTCTTTGCATGAGATCTTGTGCTAGCCGACTTATTTTCATTTGTCTTTCCTTGGAGACGAAAGCTTTGCATTTGTGAGTGTCCAACATTGCTCCTAAGAATGCTATTCTTTGAGACGATTGCATCTGGGATTTGGAGAAATTTATTGTCAGGCCTAGAGACTGAAACAGGTGGAGACACTGGTGAAGGTGACGTTGAACGGTGCCATGAGAATTGGCCTTTATAAGGCAATCGTCCAGATATGGGAAAATTTGTATTCCCTCCAGCCGGAGGTGCGCAGCTACTGGAGCTAAAACCTTCGTAAAAACTCTTGGAGCTGACCGTAGTCCAAAAGGAAGGACTTTGAATTGGTAGTCCCTGCCAGCCACCCTGAAGCGAAGGAATTTCCTGTGGCGAGGTAGGATGGGGATGTGGAAATATGCATCTTGGAGGTCTAGGGTGACCATGCAATCTCCTGGTGATAAAAGATGCAAAATTTCTTGAAGAGAGAGCATCCGGAACGTTAATTTCCTTAGGTATTTGTTTAATGCTCGAAGATCGAGGATCGGGCGCCACTCCCCGTTCTTCTTTCTGATCAGGAAGAACCTGGAGTAAAATCCTAGTCCTCTCATCCTCTGAGGAACGCTCTCGATAGCTCCTTTTTGTATCATCATTTTGATTTGGGTAAGCAGCTCCTTCAGGTGAGCTGGAGGCGGGCCCTTTGGCGGTACATTTGGGGGAAATTTTTCGAATTCTAGGGCATGGCCCCTGGCGACAATATCCAGGACCCATTTGTCCGTTGTTATCGACTGCCAATTGGAGTAAAATTTGGAGATTCTTCCGCCAAGTCTTTTGAGAGGGTGAAAAGACGGTGGTGGCAGGTGAAAAATATCATTGTCGCTTGTCCTTGCCGCGGTATGTAGCCCTACCCCTGTTTGGGGTGTATTGAGATTTTTTCTGCCCATAAGACTGGTAGCGCTGATTTTGGTAGCGCTGATTACCCTGACGGTATGTGGATTGTTGATGTTGTTGCTGGTATCCACCTCTATTGAAGGACGTTCCTCGTCCTCTCGCTCCTCGAAAGGGCGGCTTGTGAAATTGTAGAGTGCCTAAGGATTTGGCCGTTTCGGTATCCTTCTTGATAGTCTGTAAGGCCTCCTCTACCTTGGGGCCGAATAAATATTCGCCATCAAATGGCATGTCTAGAACTCGGTTTTGCACTTCCTGTCTAAAGGCAGTGGAACGTAACCACCCCTGTCTACGGAGAACCGCAGCCCCTGCTAATTGGCGAAAACCTGTAGATGCCACATCAACAGCTGAATCAATTATCTCTTCAGAGGTCCTTTGACCTTCATTGAGAATCTGGAGTGCCTCCGCCTTGGATGGCTCAGGGAGTAGCTCGATAAATGGTGAGATGTCAGACCACATTTGACGGTCGTAACGACCTAAGATGGCTAATGCGTTGGCAGCACGGACAGTTGTTGCAGCCATGGTGGAAACTCGTTTTCCTATTGAGTCTAGGCGTCTGCCATCTCTATCCGGCGGTGTCGTAACTGCAGAGGACGGATTTCTGGCCCTTTTCTGAGCCGCCTGGACAATTACCGAGTCAAGTTTTGCTTGTCCAATGAGACAGGCAGGCGTCTTGTCTGGAGCTTTATATTTCTTATCAATTCTTGGCAAGACTGGAGGAATGGAAGCCGGCGTTGACATCACCTTAACACCTTCCTTCCAGATGAAGTCCACAATGGGTATTGTCCTAATTTGTCGTCTGGGCTGATCTTTAAAATCGTAAAGGAAACATTCTTGTTGAGTATGCTCCATTTTCATATGAAAACGTGCGGTTGCACGCTCCATCAGCAAGTGAAAATTTGCTACATCAACAGGAGGGGAGGCCGACGCAGTCTGAGGAGATGTAGAAGGAGATTGGACCTGATAGTCCTCCCACTCCGATAAATCATCCACTTCTCCTTCTTCCCGTTGGTCGTCATCTTCCGAGGATTGCGGGTCCTCTTCGTGAGCAGGTTGTGGGTGTGAAGGTGGGCACACCGATGGGAGCACGGGTGGAGGCGTTTCCGAAATTGGAGTTGCTTGTCCAGAACCTGCCGATTCCGAAGGTGGAAACCTCCGATAGTAATCGTCCAGCATAAATTGTAAGTTGGATATTAAATCCAAAGGCACTTGAGCAACAGGGGTAGTGACAGGCATCGATACTTCAGCAGGAGAGTGAGGATCCTCATATTCATCATCTTGAAGTTTAATATGTAACTCCGATGGACTAGTGGCTTGTCCAAAAGTATTCTGGACCATCTCATTGTCACTGTCAGAATCCAGTAGTTGGTCTGGGACTTCAGAGGACACCTTGTGAGGTGAAACACGCAGGGGTGAAAGCCTCATTACAGTGTTGCGCAGCTGTTCTGCTGCTTGGTGTGGTGTTAAAAACACCGTCGACGGAGACCACACCTGTAGTGCCGTGCATGAGGATAACTGCGGCGTCGTCGGAGGGTTAACTTCCGATGGATTTGTCGTCGACGGATCACCTCTCGTCGACGGGACACTTTTCGGCAACGAAATAGTCGTCGTCGACGGAAGACCTGTCGTCGACGGGACACTCTTCGTCGACGGGACACTCTTCGTCGACGGGACACTCTTCGTCGACGGGGCACTCTTCGTCGACGGGGCACTCTTCGTCGACGGGGCACTCTTCGTCGACGGGGCACTCTTCGTCGACGGGACATTCTTCGTCGACGGGACACTCCTCGTCGACGGGACCGTCTTCGTGGACGAGTCAGTCCTCGTCGACGGTGGTATTTTCGTCGACGGCGTAGAGCCTGACGACGAGCTCGTCGACGGAGTCTTTTTCGTCGGCGGTAAAGCCTTTAAGGACGTCGACGACGAGGCGTCGACGACGGACGTCGACGAAATAGGCCTCACAGAAACAAAAACCATCGTTGGAGATGCCGTAGACGAGGACATAACCATACTAGGTTTAGGAGATGAAAATGTTACTGTAGATGTCACTGAAGTCGTCGTTCTCGTCGACGAAGAAGCTGAAGAAGACTTCACAGGAGGCGGAGATGAATTCTGTGGTAAAATCCTGTCAGAAGATAGGGGAAGCTTGGGTTTTTTCACCTTTGAGGAAGCAGAAGCGCCTTCCATGCCCCTGGAGGTGGGGACAGCCTGAGAAGTGGAAGGTTGATCCAGTCCTTTAGCAGGTGGCTGTTTTTTAGGCAGTTTAGCCTTGGGAGATGACATTCCCTCAGGCGCAGATCTCTTCCTGGAGGCTGAAGTGGAAGCAGAGGTGACACTGTCTACTTCTGAAACAGTATTAGAAGAATCCTTTAGCCTCTTCAACCACAGCAGTAAACGACCCTCTCTATCTCTGAGAGTCTTCTGAGGCATGGTTCTGCAGATTTTACAATCAGAGGCCTGGTGGTCTGGGTAGAGACAATAAATACACTTTTTGTGTGGATCCTTCTCAAAAAGCCGAGGCTTACCACAGCAGTCACAGGCTCTGAAGAGAGATTTCTTTGAAGACATCCTGAAGAGAAGACACAGATGAAGTAGAAGTTAGAAAAACTGAGCAGAGCTCAGGGAGACTCCCTTCACACGACGTGCGGTAGAAAATCTGAGAGCCTGAGCCTCTGGGGAGAACATTCTGGTGGGTGCTGGCGCCTGATTGGCTGTAGTTTGGACTATACAAAATGACTATGATAGTCATAGATGGGAAGTTTTTGCCTACTGTACCATTGGCTGTTTTACTTCCTGGTTCATTTCTTTTGGTATTACTATATATTTTTAGCATTTTATTGCTTTTTTATGTACCGTGGGACTCCCACTCCGACGACGGGGAATGATTCAGGCATGTGAATCTATGAAAGACACCCCTAATACTGGAGAAGTAAGAGTTTCATTGGATATGAGGTTTCAAGTTGGCGAGTTGAGAGACTGGCAGAATAAAGGCATAGAAGGAAAGTAATTTCTCTCCCTCTCTGAAGGGTCTTGTAGCCTCAGCTATGAAGCTTGTTTCTCTTGACTTTAAGCAGGGGGGCGGGGGGGAGGGGGTATAGCAGGGAGACGAGAAGGGTAGCTTTGAGGGGGGAGCAACGAGCGCCAGAACATTACTGGGAACGGATGCAACTGGTTTAGCAGCCAGTTCTGCAAATGCTAACAAACTAGGCAGCGTAATGAATAGACCCTTTCAGAAAGCTGGGTGTGCTCGTGTTAGATGGTGGCAGACATCCTGCAGACTTTATGCACTATGCGCACATCTGGCTGAAGGGGCGGCCCTGCTCTTGTGTTACCAAGCATGAAGGGGTTATAACAGATCATTTCAGCTCAGAGTAAGACAAACTTCAAAAAATGAAATAAACCCTGGAACTTAACTGGTTAGCAGACAAAGTTAATCAAAGATACAATTGCCGTTGCAAAACACAGACCCTTTCACAGCAAAATATCATTCTAGAGAATGCAAAGTATGCAAAAATTGCAGTCCAAGTTCAGGTGGAGTTGCATGTCGGTGGCATGCATGTGGTAGCCTATATCGAAGTCTGGCCTTTTTATTACTTAAAGGTGGTTCGAGAGAGTTGGAACAATGACCGCTGTCAGTGCTTTGTTGACACCGAGCTGGCCACAGTTAAGTCAATAGTTGGCAAACCTCTCGGGGTGTGATGTGTTTTTTTAGGGTAGGAGTGTTTAGAAGCATGTTAGATAGCATGTTTAGACAAGACGGACGGACGGAAGAGAGGGGAGGGGGGAGGAGAAATGCGACACGGAGGGAAGGGGAGGGGGCGGAGCCTTTCACCGTAACACGGCGGGCAGGGGAGGGGGCGGAGAGGGGAGAGGTGCGACACGGCAGGATGTGACCGTTGCGGCGGTGTTGACGGCGTTAGACGGAAGGAAGAGAGGGGAGGGGGAGGATAAATGCGACACGGCGGGAGGGGGCGGAGCGGGTAAACAGACGGCGTGCACGCGCACGCGCTTTTAAGGTCAATGCGCATGCGCATAAGCTCAATGCGCATGCGCATTGACCTTAAAAGTCACGGGCACTGCAAGGAATCGCCACGATTCCTTGCAGTGTAGATAAAGAGTGGATAACTCGCAATAGTCTCGCTTGCTCGATGCGCATGCGCATCGACAGGCGAGACCTAACCATGCATGAGCTGGAGCGGAAGCGTTAGTGGAAAGTTGATAGCGGGTGAAAAACTCATGTCTCAAACACGAGTTGCACCACTCGTATGTGGCTCCGTGCAACTCTAAGCTTTGTTGAATAAACTTCAATTTAAACGTATGGCGGCTGTAATGCAACGCACTACTGGCGTTCCCTGGTCAGGCCCCTCAACTGAACTCAAGGCTGGAAAATGTGGACATATCATGCAATGCTTCGCTTACCTTGGTTTACTCGCGTAGGGCTCACTCAGTAGTTTCCATCTAATGCAGGGGCGACCGTCTCGGCGTTAGTTCATTGCGTGAACTCGCTATATCTTAGCCCATGTCTATGTGCGTCGTCCGCACAGGAATTGTGGGAATTGTAGTTGTCATCGCTTACTTATGTTTCTACGCATGTTTATCAATCACAAAAAAACAGAGAAATGCATAGGGGGGCCACCAAACGGAAAAATAGTTGAGACAGCAACGCTAAGCATATCAATTAATGTTTGATCAATATTGCCACAAGTTTTCATGTGAAAAAATAATTCTCGCATGGATCATGGTGTAATCACGTCTAACTGCCCAGTTGTTAAGATCCTTATTCAAGCCTACGTGTTTAATGTAGGCGAATTGTAGGTGAATGGAGATTCAATATGAGTAGTTATATAAAGGCTTCAAGCTTGTGATGATGCATATGTCTCACAATTCTTTGTGAAAAGCACAATTCGGCAGTCCTGATTTCGTCAGAGTGGTGGATGTTGAAGTCAATTCACAGTACTGATAGAATCTCTGTTCAAAGTGCACCTGGAGGTCACTCTCACATAAAGGCTTTCTTCTGTAATTCCTGGAGAGTGTCTAAGTGTATTCTCGCAAAATACATCATTTTTAGTTCTCGCCTTTCGATGCGCATGCGCATCGAGCAAGCGAGACTATGGGGGCTTATCCACTCTTTATCCACTGCAAGGAATCATGGCGATTCCTTGCAGTGCCCGTGACTTTTAAGCTCAATGCGCATGCGCATTGAGCTTAAAAGCGCGTGCACGTCCGTCTTGTTTTACCCGCTCCGCCCCCTCCCCTTCCCGCCGTGTCGCATTTCTCCTCCCCCCTCCCCTCTCTTCCCTCCGTCTTGTTTGTTTATTTTACCCGCTCCGCCCCCTCCCCTTCCCGCCGTGTCGCATTTCTCCTCCCCCTCCCCTCTCTTCCCTCCGTCTTGTTTGTTTATTTTACCCGCTCCGCCTCCCCTGCCCGCCGTGTCGCATTTTTTTTTAAATCCCCACTTCCCCCCCTACCCCCCATCAATGCCAACACTGACGCCGTGCTCTGCTGCTTGTTTTTTTCTTCCTCACTTCTAGCTGCTGCAATTCCAGTCCAGCAGCCTGGGCGACGGAGGGAGGATTTGCAAGCAGAGCTGCTCCCATTTGCAATCAATTTCCGTAGAATTTGGCAATGATTTAAATGCTTACTTTTTTCCGCATTTTTGTTAGCACAGAGCTGTGGCATTATCGAACCGGCGTCGATCTCTTTCTGCTTACTGAATTTGCCAATGATTTAAATGCTTATTTTTTCCGCATTTTTGTTAGCACAGAGCTGTGGCATTATCGAACCGGCGTCGATCTCTTTCTGCTTACTCAACAAGGCGCACTGTTGACAAACACTGATGAGCCAACTGGTTTAACGAGGATAGCGATGTTGGCCACCCCTCACCCTCACTCACCCTCACCCTCACCCTCACTCACCCTCAACCCCTCACCCTCACTCACCCTCAACCCCTCACCCTCATTCACCCTCAACCCCTCACCCTCACTCACCCTCACCCTCGACCCCTCCCCCTCAACACCTCACCCTCACTCACCCTCAACCCCTCACCCTCACTCACCCTCAACCCCTCACCCTCAACCCCTCACTCACCCTCAACCCCTCACCCTCAACCCCTCACCCTCACTCACCCTCACCCTCACTCACCCTCACTCACCCTCAACCCCTCACCCTCACTCACCCTCACCCTCACTCACCCTCAACACCTCACCCTCACTCACCCTCAACCCCTCACCCCCTCACTCACCCTCACTCACCCTCAACCCCTCACCCTCACTCACCCTCAACCCCTCACCCTCACTCACCCTCAACCCCTCACCCTCAACCCCTCACCCACCCTCAACCCCTCACCCTCAACCCCTCACCCTCACTCACCCTCAACCCCTCCCCCTCGACCCCTCCCCCTCAACCCCTCACCCTCCCTCACTCACCCTCACTCACCCTCACTCACCCTCAACCCCTCACCCTCAACCCCTCACCCTCAACCCCTCACCCTCAACCCCTCACCCTCACTCACCCTCACTCACCCTCAACCCCTCACCCTCACTCACCCTCAACCCCTCACCCTCACTCACCCTCAACCCCTCACCCTCACTCACCCTCAACCCCTCACCCTCAACCCCTCACTCACCCTCACTCTCACTCACCCTCACTCACCCTCAACCCCTCACCCTCAACCCCTCA
Organism: Lissotriton vulgaris; assembly: GCF_964263255.1. NCBI lineage: Eukaryota > Metazoa > Chordata > Amphibia > Caudata > Salamandridae > Lissotriton > Lissotriton vulgaris. Next base: position 608,025,562 of record NC_141695.1, read on the forward strand.
CCCTCACTCACCCTCAACCCCTCACCCTCACTCACCCTCAACCCCTCACCCTCAACCCCTCACCCTCACTCACCCTCAACCCCTCACCCTCACTCCCTCACTCACCATCAACCACTCACCCTCACTCACCCTCAACCCCTCACCCTCACTCACCCTCACCCTCACCCACCCTCACTCACCCTCACTCACCCTCAACCCCCCACCCTCACTCACCCTCACTCACCCTCACTCACCCTCAACCCCTCACCCTCACTCACCCTCAACCCCTCACCCTCAACCCCTCACCCTCAACCCCTCACCCTCACTCACCCTCAACCCCTCACCCTCACTCACCCTCACCCACCCTCAACACCTCATCCTCACTCACCCTCACTCACCCTCAACCCCTCACCCTCACTTACACTCACTCACCCTCACTCACCCTCAACCCCTCACCCTCAATCTCTCACCCTCACTCACCCTCACCCTCACTCACCCTCAACCCCTCACACTCACTCACCCTCAACCCCTCACCCTCAACCCCTCACTCTCACTCATCCTCACTCACCCTCAACCCCTCACCCTCACTCACCCTCAACCCCTCACCCTCACTCACCCTCACTCACCCTCACTCACCCTCACTCACCCTCACTCACCCTCACTCACCCTCACTCCCTCACCCTCACTCACCCTTACTCACTCACCCTCACTCACCCTCACTCACCCTTACTCATCCTCACTCACCCTCACCCACCCTCACTCACCCTCAACCCCTCACCCACCCTCACTCACCCTCAACCCCTCACCCTCACTCACCCTCAACCCCTCACTCACCCTCACCCTCACTCACCCTCACTCAGCGCAACCACAGCATCTTAAACTAAATATATTTAATAAACTTTAAGCTATTGGCAATATAAAATAAAATCCATTTTATTTACGTATTAATTATTAATTTTTTTTAAAGCCATTGATTTTTTTATTTCAATACATATAAGTCACATATAAGTCCCGTTAATACAAAACATGTTGCTTTACAAATGTTAGAGGTGTCACATTTACAAAAATTATAACTATTGGCTTTGTAAAGAAGAAAGCTATTAATTTCGCTATTTAGAAAAAACAACACATAAATAAAAAACAAAAAAATAAATAACACCTATAGCTCAAACTTTACTACTGCGAGACCTATTGCATTTCCAATGCTTGTTATTATTGCATTTTTTCTCCTACATCTTACAAATCAACGCTGTCAATAGGCTGTTTAGGTTGCTCAGCTTATAGATGGTAAATTTCTGATAACTTATTTAAACCCTCGACGGCTGTATTGAACTTTATTATTAGTGTCGCTTCTCTTTGGATCAGTTTGGCCTTCAAGTCACCTCCTCTTACATCCTGTTCGACTTTTGAAATGATAGTCCAACGCAGATCTTTTTCAGCATGCGTATGGCTATGCCAGTGGATCACTAGGGGAGCTGTTTGTATATTCCTCCTAATTCTTCATTTATGTTGCAATATCCGGTGTCGGACTTCTTGATTGGTTTTACCAATGTGTAACTTTTGGCAGGGGCATAACATTCCATACACCACAAATTTTGATTTGCCGTTTGTGAAATGCTCGTGTTTCCAATAAATGCCATTGTACAGAAACAACTCACCTTCCATTGTTGAATCACAACAAATGCATGTCCCGCATTTGCAAAAACAACAGGTGATGGACCGAATGTGGATCAATGCCATCACCTGTTGTTTTTGCTGTCCCGCATTTGCGACGTCCTTTGATTGGTGGTAGGCCAACATAGTCTCGCAGAGTAGTGGTTTTCTGTTTGGGTAAGGCTGCTCTTACAATTTGATTCGCTATACTCCTGTCTTTCTTGAAAGCGAACAATGGTGCTTCAATTAACTTCAAGTCTAAATTTTTTACCAAATGCCAATTCAGATTTATTTGTTTTTTAAGCCAATTGGACATTGAACAGTATGTAGACACACAGACTATCCGATCTGTGTTTCTTTTTTCTTTTTCATTAGAAGAGACTCACGAGGAGTCCACCACGCTCTTTTCATTGCCCGTTTTAAGAGCTTCTTCGGATACCGTGTGTTGCGAGTTTCTCTTTTAGAATGTTGGCATGCTAGATACACTCATCTTTGAAGGAACAGTTTCTTCTAATTCATAAGAATTGCCCTACAGGCAAATTCTCTTTCAAGCTTCGAGGATGGTTACTTGTGAAATGTAATGCTTTGTTCCTGTCAGACTTTTTTTTAATCCAATGAATAGCAGACCATGCTTAGGGTCTGTCCCTTAGGTCACAGCAGTGAGGCCACTAAGGGCTAATCTTTTAATCCAAATGAGCAAGTCAATCAAAAGGTTTTCAGCTAAACAAACATTATTTTCATGAAGTTTGAAATTGATAAGTCGTGGTGAATTGATACAAAGCATTCATCATCATGGGAAAGCACCCATTGGTTTTGTGTACAGGAGATGCACAAAAGCGCTTCCCCGGCTTCGGGATTGTCACCACCGTGGCTAGACGTTGGTCCAATGGGAGCTCGCCCGTCTGTAGACAATCGAGAAACATATCCAACATATATGGGGCCACTATACCTGCTGTCTTTTTATAAAATTCTACAGGGATGCCGTTAGGCCCTACAGCCTTTCCAGATTGTAACAAGCCAATCGCCACCTGCAGCTCGTCGGCCGTGAGGTCCGACTCTAGTTCAAGGGCCACCTCCGGTGTAAGTTTAGGCATTGCAATGTCTTTTATATAGGACAGCGCTTCTTCTACAGTCATTTCTGACAGAGATGTGTAGGCTTGTTGGAAGTGTCGTGCTAACATTTGTACTATCTCGCGCGGGTCAGTTGTTACTGCAGTTGCGCCTGTCAGTAGTTGTGCTATCCACTTTTTGTCTCTTTCTTTTTTGTCCCACGCCAAGAGCTTCCCAGCTTTATCGCCAGTCTCATATATCTTATGTCGTGTGGCTGTCAGTTTTAATTTGGTCAGTTCCCTGAGGTAGTCCCTATGCAATTGTTGTTTGAGGCGTAAGCATTGGGCCGTGTCCTGTGTCGGATTACAAGAGTGTTGGGCCTCTGCCGCTTGTAACTCCGTCTCTTTGGCAGTGAGCTCTCGTTGCTGCTCCCGTCTATGACCTGTAATAGATGCGATGGCCTGCCCCCTTAGAGTGGTCTTATAGGCCTCTCACAAGGTGGTCGGAGAGTGGACCGGCGACACATTTTCTTGGAAGTAGTGTTGCGTTGTTGAGACTATGGCTTTCCTAACCTTGGGAACCTTCAGGTAGCCTGGGAATATGGGGAATATACGCTGTTGCCCCCTCTGGTGATAAGTGTATGTTAGTATTATCGGTGAGTGATCGGAGATGCCTCTAGGCCTGATCTCAATCCTGTCCACGTGTTTCAGACTGTCCGGAGATGCAATAAAATAGTCAATTCTACATAAACTGTTGTGCAACCCCGAATGAAATGTAAATTGGTGCTCAGTCGGATGGCAATGCTGCCATACGACCGTAAGCCCCAGCGCACCGAGAAAGCCCCCCAGATGTGATGCCCCCAGTGTCCGTACCCTCGCGGGGTTCCTATCCAGAACCCCATCTATCGTCACATTGAAGTCCCCTCCGATAAGCAATTCCCCTCTGGGAGATCGAGGAGGAACTCACTGAGGGCAGGGAGGGTAAATGTTTGCAAGGCTGGAGGCACATAAACAGTCACTATATTGATGGGGTGTCCTTCCCACTGCCCAATAACTGCCGCAAAGCAGCCACCTGTGTCAGTCTTTGTCTCTTATGTATAATGAGTGGCGTTTTTTGTTTTCTTTTGCATTTGTTTTAGATTGAGAGGTGGAAGTGGTGCATGAATGTGGCAATCAGTGTATTTGAAATGTGAATCAGACACAGTATGTGTGACATGTGATAGTCTGTTGATGAGTGAGAGAGAAAAGTGTATTTTTTCAAATGGGTGTCCAAGGGCAATTTAGAGGGGTTGAAGTTGGTTTTGTAATACAATGAAGTATTTTTAACTTGGATGATTTAAAAAAATTATGTAAACTAATATAAATAAAGTTTTTGATGCAATCAAACTGAAAAAGTGGTTGATGAGGGCAGTTGTTTGATCCATTGCTCGTCAAAAGTACAAGGAAAGGAAGTTGCAGTACTGACATTCTTGAATTGTTAATTGAATTCAAGCTAGCCTGGCTGATGAGGGGTGATACCCCAAAACCGGTCCCAGGATGCTTGTTCCCGTTCCAGTGAGGACCTGGTCTGGCAGTTCGGGCTGGACTGTTCCCATGGTGAGCAGGGTGAAGACTGATATATGGCTGGGCACAAACTGGACTGGTATGGTGAGCAAATAAACAATGGATTTAGGCCCAGATCTCTGTACTGGAGATGAATGTTTGACAATGTTCCGTTCATCATCTTATTGCGTTGTTACAGCTTCTGAAAGACCATTAAACTTAGGGTGGAGACAGTCACATGCCAGGACTGCATCTCTCGGAAGAGAGAAGGACTGGGGCAGAGGCACTGGTGATTCGCGCTTCTACTTCTGAAAAGCACACAGGCTAGGGTGCCGTAAGTCTAATGTAAGGTTTATTCCTCAGCATGTGCTGCGAGGCTGAGGCAGGGTCAGACACATGACAGGCTATAGTTCCTGTGAGGATTGTAATGTATCATATGGTATGGCTGTTCAACCTTACTGTGTAATACACTCGCAAATCTGTCTTTCGTGCAGTCAAGCTCGTATGTAAATCCTTTAGCTCAACCTAGGTAGTTGTGGCTTTGAGCAGCAAGGCTTAAACAAAGGAACTAGCATAAAGCATTTAGAAGCACCAAACAACAAAATAAGAAAGTCACACTACATGAAAGAAATCTAACACCAATTTATAAAAATGGATTACATTTTTATGAATTTGTAAACACCAAGAAGAGCAAAATCCACCAATGGGATTCAGTGATATAGGTTTTAAAGAAAAATGTAATTCTCAGCTTTTTAGACCAAAGCACAAACCAGCACTGGTCACGATAAAGTTTAGAAACTTTAGAAATGTTTGAAAGAGTTGTGTTGGGTTACTATGGCCTGAATTGGACCAGTTCCAGCAGGGAGAATGTCAGGGGGCCAGTAAAGAGTATTTGGACAGTTATCTGGTCACCAAACAGTCTCAAGTCCAGTTCCACACTTTACATCAAGACTGCCATAGACTTCAATGGAGTGGTTCTGATGCTGGGGATGCAGGATGCAGAAAGATGCCCTGGGTGCTGTGTGGTTGACAGGTGTTCTTGCGGTTATTCCTCAGTCCACGTGTAAGGTGGGGCAACTTTGGCCACAGGGATCGGCGTCCCTCGAAGTTCTCTATTAGCCAGTAGTAGGCCAACTTCGGCTGGGCTACCGATCCCTATACACAATTGGTCCAGCAGTTTCATTTTGTGAAGACTGGTGTCTGTCTTTGGTGAATAATCTGGAATCAGATGACACTCCTGGGTCCAGCAGATTCAGATGCAACTTTTGGCCATCGATGATCAGTCTCTTGGGTTACCTGTCGGCGGTTACTGGTGATTCAAAGAATGTGGCTATTGACTTGCCAAGAGTAGCTACTTCAGCTTTGATGGCCTTGGTGGTGGTTCCACGGGGGTCAGCTGCGGACCCTTAGAGTCGCTTCTTTGGTCTGGGGCATGGGAGGAACTATTCCATGAGCCACAATCACAGTCCACTCTTTGCTAACCCAAGGTGCCGCAGGTGCAGTCCAGCAGCCGGTGCAGCCATTCTTGCCAGGCCCAGCAGGGCCAGCCCTAGGGCGGTGCAATCGGTGCCACCGCACCGGGCACTAACTTGGGGTGGGGGCATCCTTTTCCCAATTATATTATCATTTCAAAAGCATTTGCTGCTGTGTTTCTGGCCTCCAGCCATTTTCAGGCATCAATTAAAATGTCAAGGGAACTCTGGTGATTAATCGTCTTCCTGGAAAGAGACAGGAGGTTTGTCTAGTGGAAGTTTTGACTCGTCCTAAGGTAGCGCAGAGGGTTAAAATGCCTGCTGCTAAGAGCGTGTAACATGCAGATAACAAAGTGCATATAATGTAAAAAGGTCAGTGGGTTCCTACTTTTTTAAGAGAGCTCCTTTTGTCACTCGTCATTAATAAGTCAAAATTCTAATAAAGAAAATGGAGCTATTAACTGTCATCAAAGAGTTGAGTGCAAACTGCAAGGTATATGTTAAAGCTTTATGTTTTTTTGCCCAGTCTTTCATTATCCTAATCTTGCCAAAGGGGTTCATTTGGTTAGAAAACTATTCTTCTTCTTAAAGAAAACCCCGAACAATGGTGTTACGTTTTAAATTGTGAATTTGTGCTTTAAAGAATAAGGACTCTTAAACTAAGTTGCCTACCAGTATCGATGATATGTCACTGCTACATTACACCTTGTAGTCCTGTCTGATGTAGCATTTCCTATACACTGATTTACACACATATGATTGTCTCTGTGCAATGTTTGTGTGATGTAAAGTGTCTGACACCTTACACTGGTATGAGTGGTGCTATATAACAAGATAAATCTGAGAGTCTGTGGTTACGGAGATTTGAGGGGACACTGTTAGAGGGTGCTAGTGAGGGAATCCGTGGCAGAGCTGGTCATTGGGGGGGCGCCAAAAGACACTGTCCCATAGGGCGCCACCAGTGTTCAGTAGGGCAGTCCTTCTTCAGTAATTTCTCCAGTTTCATTATGATGTGCGGTTCAGGGTGCCAGGAGTTCCATATGTATACCCAGAAAGTGTATCTAGCGTGATGATGTGGTCAATAGCCAATGGGTACCATAATCCCTCTCTCCTTATGACAACTTACGGGTATGTGTGGCAGTTAGCAATCCCAGAGTGCACAATTCTACCTCCTCTCAAGATGTCGTAATGCTTTCTTGGATGTTAGGAGCTTGGTAGCCCACCCTAGAGGTGTGGCTACCTGTGGGCTACATGCCCACCGGTAAACAGGTTTGGTCACTGGTTTCACCTCTCTGTACCTGACGCCAGTTGTTGGAAGCCGGCTCTTTATATGCTATACCAAAGTAAGGTATAGTGTGCACAGAGTCCAGTGGATCCCCAGAGGTATAGAGGAGGCTGAATTATAAAATCACTAACAGCTCTCTGTGGCATTTTGGTCGAGCAGTTAGGCTTATCAGGAGGGTGTGTTAAGCATTTATTGTATTTACTCAATCAAGGACTGATTACACACACTTAGAATCAGACCAATTACATAAGTATAAAAAAGGTATACTTATGTTTTATTTCTAGAACCAAGCAGGGCTTGGCACAGGTAGGTAAAGTATACTTTCAAATGCAAAACTTTATAAGGCAATGGAATGGTGAATGGAATTGGCTTTGTTACAGGTTTGTATTGCCTTATAAAACAGTTTTCAATACATCGAAATTACTTTTGATTACTTTTGGATTACCTTTCAGTTATTTAGAGTATTTGAGGTGATATCCCGAGATATCTCACACTGGAGTTTGTAACTTACAGGTAAGGACGACAATTAGGTTAAAGTATAGTTACTTTTCTTTAATTCAAAAACAGTTCAACATTTTTAGGAACAAAACTCGTAACATTGGTTCCTATGGGAAAAAGAATGTTATTGGTTAGCAGGTAAGTAAACGACCTGCAAGAATAGTATTTGGGGGTTAGAACCAAATTCCCCAAGGTTCAGTTAGGCACTCAAATTGCACTACCAGCTGCACTAGGGAAGTGGGGTGCAGAGTGCAGGGGCCCGATGTTAGCCAAGGGGCCCTTCGGTCAGGGACAGCTTACAAGCATGTCACTCAGTTGTGGGAGCAAAGCTCCAGGGGTTAAGATCAGCACTGCAGTGGCCAACAATTAGCACAAGAGCTGGCACGGAGATGGACGGATGCGAAGTGCCAATGAGACTTGGGGTATCCTGTGATTCTCAATGAAGATCTCCTGTTTGGAAAAGATGCTACTGGCTAGGGAAGGGAAGCTTCCTGAAGGCGCCCACTGGCTGGAGAGGTAAGTTGGGTTCTTGGGGGATGCATGGACACCATTGGTAGGGCCGCCCAAGGTCGTGGGGTGTCAGGTGCAGGTGCGTCTTTTGGCATCGGATTTTTATCAGCTCCGGTTTCGGTTGAGGGGATCCTTCAGGTTGAGGCTGCAGGTGCCGGATTGCAGCTTGAGGTAGGTTGGGGATCACCAGGTCACAGGTCAGGATTGCTGGGGGTACCTCCTCATGGTGTTGGGCCACTCCAACTCAGGTCGTGGGCGTGGAGTGCAGAGTGGTGCAAAATCACGGAGCCGCCTGGATCGCGGATTCTGCGACTGGAGTCTATATTGAGCAAATTCGTTGCTCACAGGAGACAGAGTCTTTAAGCTGGGTGCACAGCATTTCCTCTGGGCACTGGGGGCTTCTGGACACGCTGGCATTTCCGCTGTAGGCAGGTCAGATGTAGACCTAGGGCCAAAGCAGTTGGTGTCCTCTTCTTTCTGGGTCTGCACAGCTCTTCGGTTCTTCTTCTTTCTTCCTCAAATCTGAGGAGGCAAAGTTCAATGTTGCTCCCAACTACTAAATTTAGGGCTGTTAAACAGGTGTGCAGGTTAAGACCAATAGGTCCCTTTCTTGGGGTGGGTACACCCACTATTGTGCCACAATCCATAAGCCTCTCCCTAATTTGGATGTGTGCCCTCATCTTCAAGATGGAGGGAACTGAGATCTGTGCTTCACCTCACCTCCCCCACCTAAGGGGTTGGCAAAGGCGGGCACACCTCTCCTCCTAGCTAGGTTTTCCTGACGATTCTCCTGCCCAAAGTGGGGGTCAGAATTAGTGATAGCTAGTTGCTGGGGGACAGCAAAAGGCAAGGACAGCTTAAAAAGGCAGCAGACCATTGAAGCGTCCCCTTTGTGTACCCAGCCCATCCTGGGAAGGAGGCATGCCCCCTCTACACAGGATGGGCTTTGTTTCTGAACCCAGAGAGTGGAGGCCCTTTACCTAGGGACTTGAAACCTGTCTGGTGGAGGCAAATGGCGGGCAGCCATTTGGAAACCGCACCAGGGCTGGTCATTTTTCAGGGGGCATCTCTAAGATGCCCTTTGAGTGCATTTTACATCAACTCCGCACTGGCATCAGTGTGGGTTTAATGTGCTGAGAAGTTTGCTACCAAACTTCCCAGGTTTCAGTAAAGCCATTATGGAATGGTAAAGTTTGTAATGACCAACTCCCAGACCATATACTCTTTATGGCTTTACTGCACTTACAATGTCTAAGAATGGACTTAGACACTGTAGGGGTACAGGGCTCATGCCACTGTACCCTAACCTGGGAGTTAATGCACCCTGCAAGAGGAGTGACTTACCTAGGCCCCAGGCAGTGTGTTGCAGGCATGGCACACAGGCATGTGTGCCATTTCGACTAGTCACTTATTTCTGCGCCAAAACACGCAGCCTGCAATGGCAGTGTGTGGGTATTAAGGTGCAGGGCCTCTAAGGGTGGCACAATATGTGCTGCAGCCCTTAAAGGACTTCCCCAGTCACAGTGCCCTTGGTACGTATAATACCTTTTACAATGGGCTTTCCTGTGGCCAGAGATTTGCCAATTTTGGTTACAAGGTGCAGTTTTGGGGTAGGAACACAGGCCCTGGGATCTTGATTGGCAGGGACCCATGGCACATCAAGTCAAGTTGCATCAGATGTCAGGCAAAAAGTGGGGGGTAACCATGCAAAACGGGGCACCTTCCTACACCAGTCTGTCTACCTGAACAAATGGCCAGCCTTACATGAGTGTGGTCACCATTTGCCCACCAAAGGCAGAATCCCTCAATGAAGCTCGCCTTTTGGGCCAACACCCTGTGTGAATTCCTGCAAGGGGGAGGTAACAACTCCCTCTGTAGCAGACTTGTTTCTAAGGCTGGGAGTCGTTCACATGACTCCTCTGAAGGACAGAAGGCTGTCTGGCAGCCAGATATTGTATGAAGACACTGGACAAACTGGGCACCAAAGTGCCAACTTTCTAAAAGTTACCTTTTCTTAAAAGTGCCATTAAATTCTACTTGGGTATCAAGTCTGGTTTAATGCCACAATTAATTGGTCCTCAATGTTGATATGCACCCAGTGGTTTGAAATGTGGTAGAACATTGGATGAAACACAAATAATTATTATATGATAAAAGATTTTGAATTCAGGAGTTTTAATTCAGCATAACCATCATGAACATGGAAACTACACGAGTAATAGACTGATTGTGATGCATTGCACTGTAATGATATATTATGGAATTTGAGTTTGGTTGAAAATGAAAAACGAGGATGGTAGAGACCGGCATGCTTTTAAGAATGTGGTTTATCTTTGTTAGCCAGTAAATATCCAATCACTAATGTGAGACTACAGTGCGGTGAAGCGTAAAACTCTGAAGGGCTCGTATACATGGCATTCTGGGAAACATAGTACGATTTGAGAATTTAAATAAAACTTGAGGGCCAGTGTTTTGAAGATTCAATTTTGTACTCCAGTACTGGTTTTATTGTTCACTCGCGGACACGTGACCATGAGTAGGGTGGAGGGAGAGGGGTTATAAAGGAGTGAACAGGTTTAAATCAGTTGTAATAACTTTTGCACAACATTTTGATGAAATACGAGTGTATCAGTAAATGGGAACTGAGTGAATCGATTTTAGAAGCTCCACAACACAGTAAGCGTGCTGGATAAACATTGTGGGAGTAAAAAGCAGAAGTTAGGTTTTGGCGCAACATGGGGGCATTGGTTATTGCGTAAATGGTAACCTAGCAGCAGTGAGAACTTCATTGCAGAGATATATGGTGCCTCTTAGTAAGCGGGTGGTTTGACAAGGATTAGAGTTGGTTGACAGAGCTGACTAAATGTAAATTATGACAGCAAATGCAGATAAGCAGTTGATTGAAACATCCTCGAGAGACAATCTTTTTGAAAATATATTATAAGTGTTATGTTTGTGCATTGCAATCAATGATGTATGTTTAAGCTGATGGATGTATTCATTTTCAACAGATACCCCTGACGAAGGTTTCATACCGAAATGCAATGAGTGAATTTTAAATAAGGTCGTGTTTTACAGAAACATCTCCTGTTTATGAATATTATCGAACGAAAAACGGAAATAGATATAATAAATCGATAATAAATGGATAAAAAAAGAGAATCACGTTTAAAATATGGATAAAATGAAGAGTGGAATACAGAATTGGTTTATTGGATTCATTTGGCAGCAGATACGGCTGTGTAGCTGGAGTGGGATCATAATAGGTCCACTGTGTGTTCGTTTTACAATTAATTTGATACCTTGAAGTGCCCATTTTAATAGTCCCAGTCAGAAGTTAGCCTGGCTGAGAGGTCATTCAGTAGCCCGGTATTAGCAAATGGGGCTATAAACCTTTCCACAGCAAAAACGACAATTTGGAGGCTTTGCTGTTAAGACATATTAATGTATATGTTCTACTTAATAATATAACACCTACCTGTCTTAGGGCCCAATAGGCTTTCCTTAGGGGAGTCTTGTATATATTGTTAAGGAAAGTGGGGGCATTGCAATTGGCTTAATTGGAAAATTTGAGCTAGCAGTTTTAAACTGCTCTTCCAGGCTGCAGTGGCAGGCTTAGAGACATTTTGTACTTTGTCACTCGTAGGGTGGCAAATTTAGTGCTGCAGCCGTGAGTGAATTCTCAAACTTACATGCCCTGGGCACCCTTGGTAGCATATACCAGGGGCTTATAAGCAAATCAATTTATGCCAATTGAAGTTAGCCAAATTAACATTTTATTTTGAAATGGCTTAGAACACTGGCACCGAGGTCTGGTTAGGAGGCCTCAGTGCACTCTCAGATTAAAAAACCCAGCAGATTCAGCATAAAACCTTGGGGGTGATCAAGCGTAAAGAGGAATTTCCTTACAGTTCCTCAACACCAATAGGTCCTGGACAGAAAGATTTACAAGTCAGTGACAGGTTAGGCTGTCTCTTAGCATGCAACTGCCTCTGTTCAAGCCATACCAGCTCTGTCTGAGGCACTGTCACAAGATGCCTATTATAAACTTTCACCATGCATCCGTCTTTCTTTGAGTTGGGCACAAGAGAAGCTGAGGCTAGGTTACACAACACTGTAATTTTATCCCTTGGCCAATGGGAACAATCCTGCTGGAGACTGAAATAAGATGGTACCTGTAGCTGCAGAGGATTTTCAGGTGCTCAGGATTGAAACCAGCAGCTTTCACAATCTTCAATAGCCTGATTCCCCTGTGAGAGACGCCAAGCAGCTGCACATCACTCCCATTCTCCCCCTAAAACAAGAGAAATGATTTTCCTCAGAGAAGGCACACTTGGCAGCCAAATGGATCCAGTGAAGGGTTCAGTCTTGGTTGTAATGGGGACATAGGATCTGTGGAATGGCGAACCTCTAGTTGATGGTTACAAAGCAGAGACAGACATAAGTGATAGCTGCTCTCTTGTGACGGTGCAAAGTTGGGATGCAGGAGGCTACTTTGAGTGATGACAAGGAAAGCCCAGTGTTTTAATGATGGCTGCTAATGTCCAGCCGAGATCCTTTATCAAGGTGACAGGACATACATAGGGGATGGGTTGGTTTGGGGGGCAGATGGGATGGGGGGGTCCAGTGCGCTACTGGTGAGAGGACTAGAACATGGTTAAGTAGTGGCAGGCATCATCTACAACCGTTTCTCTACCTTGAAAAAGGCAGGAAATAGAGAGGATTTAGTTATGGTTGCTATGGCGTGGAAGAGGGTGTGTTGCAATTCTAGACAGGTAGTAGATACAAGACCCTACAAATAATTGCTATGGCTCATCTGGACTTTTCGTGCACTAATGGCGTCATGGCACACATATGTCAAAGATTGGTGATAGGGAAGGCACAACGGCTATGCATGTTTCCTACTGTGAAGTATTTATTGACTTCTTTAGATGATGACAAGGCATATTCACAGGGGATGATCCCACATTCATGACAGGGCAGATATATGGGATTTGTGATGGACTCTCAAGTACTTTACTTACTGTGACGGTGAAAAGACGTGAAAAATAGTTGGCCCAGTTATCGCGGGCTGCCACCACAATCCTTTTCTTTATTCCCTCTTCCAAGATGGATTTTGCATCTGTCCCAACACGAAACTCAGCTGTGACCAAGAGAGAGCAAAGTCAGCATTTATCAAACCAAAGAGGATTACCTAATGCATCTCTAGTCAGTAGTCGTAATCTTATGATGGCAAATACCTCAACCAGACAGTGAGAAATTACAGCTGCTCATTAAAAGTCTCAAACAATGAAAACAGACACACATGATCTGGTACTACCAATAAAACAGAGTGCAGAAGTACCCCAATGGTCATACAAGACAGACCTTAGCCAATGAACATCTCTGCTATAAGCGACTTCAAACAATGAGAATCAAAGCAGCGTGACTATCAATTTACGAAACCTGTCAGACACAAATGATCGCCAACAATTAAATAAATCTTTCAAAATATTAATAGATGGAAAATGGAGATTAGAGATTTCAAGTAATAATAATTTTAACCAATGAAATAAAGCCATCAGAAAGATCACCGATAAAACCATAGCACCCTTTCTTGTGAATACCAATAAAATAGAGTACAGAAGCATTTCATTGAGGAAGAGAAATGTACTCTAATTGGAATGCTAGGCCACGAAAGCGCTAAAAATCAAAAGTGAAGCACTGTGCTAACTTTACTAAATGTTTCTCTGAGAAATAAAAGAACTTCAGCAGTAAAAAAAATGCATCATAAATATTACCAACAAGGAAAACAGCGAGATTCTAAGCAACAATACATCCATAGTAAAAACAAAATGAAGCCAGCAGAATGTTATTCGATGATATTCGGATCCACGAGTGTGTGAGTATTGAAGAAACTACGGCAATAAAATGAAGCCACTGTTAACCAAAAAAATGGAGCTAGGTGGTTCTGAGCAATTAAACATCCCCAGTGCATTAAAACCATCAAAAATGTCAATAATGCAAATGGGGGTCCGAGATTCAGAGCAAAGAAACATCCCCACAGCTGTACTTACACCATTAGAAATGTTACACAAACATACATTTCACACCCCAATAAGCTATTTTAGCTGGGGTTTTGTTTACAGCAAAACACTAGACTAACCTACTGGAACATGCAGGAGGCATCAGAGCATAATTGGCAGCCTATTAGCTTAAGGGAAATTAGTATTTGCTTTTTCCTGCTTTTATTCCGAACATAATAAGGTGGTTGTGTTTGGGTCTTGTCTTGCCCGGACTGCCCAGCAGTGTGTCAAGCATGACCCCTGCACGCGCATGCATGCCTCAGCCGAATTGACGCGCTGACGCAGTCAAGCCACAAATTCAAAGCATCAGTGTAGCTTCCTCTTCACCTAGAAGCCTCCGCGCTTAGCCGATAAATACTTCTGCTTAACCATAATTAGCAGCAGTTAACCCTCAAGATGCAGGAGTTTGAAGATGCTCACACGCATTTCTTTTGCGAGTGGCAGTTCCAAGGAACATGGCCTCAAGGTCCTATGCCACGACCCTACACAAACAGCACTTTAGGACATCCATTTAAGTCCTAGATCAGCACACAAGAACTTACTTTGCCTATGTTATGTCTTTTGTTACATACACCCTCATGTCAAACTCTGCTGCTCATTCACTTAAATATACTTTCTTCTCCTTTCCAGGTGCCTACCTGCCTCTCATGCTGCTACTATACAGTTTCAAGAGTTAAAGTTCCACCACTAGACAGATTTCCTACTTTGACTCAACCTTCTGCTACTTCCACTTTTTTTATTAGTAGTACAAATGATTCATATCCATACCTTCCCTTCCAACATTCACACTTCTCATCCTTGTATTATCCCAATCACCCACTCTACATTTTACCTTCCAGGGGAAAGTTTGAAAACACTAGAAAAACAAACACAATCCTTCAATGATCTTATATCTCCACTCATCACATACCTCTGTAGTTCAATGCTCCAATTAAATGTATTTTTACCCTCGCTCCAATCATCGATACCTTTGCAACTAACAACTAACTGCTTTCCTTTCCTGATTCTTCTCTCACAACCTCAAACTTTGCAATCAACAATGATCTTGTAAGGACCCTCTTCCCAATTTTTGGACACACAGCTCCACTTTGTACTGATTCTACTTTGCTACATCCTGCCATTCATCACTTGCTGCCTCATTTGCTTCAATTATGCTAACCCCAACTCAGCATCATCATACCCCTTTTCTCCTCATTTATCCTTTTTATCAATCGTCTCCTTGTACCCAATCACGTTTTACTTGTTGTATGTCGTTATTTGGTTTTCATAAGGCAGATCCCACAGCTGGAAGCGGCAGCAGAGCACTTTGGGTGAACAGTGATTATGGTTACATGGGTGGTATAAGAGGCAAAGCGAAGCTCATGTGCCACAGAACACTACGAACATCAAATGCCATCAGGTATATGACGTAAAAGCCTTTGACCAGTTAGAAATGTCAAGCACCAGAATAGAGGGTCCGGTTTTAGCCAACCCGCCAATTAAGCAATACAGGATAGTGTCGGAAGTGACTATTTAGCGGTGAATTTATAGCAACAGGTTGTAGAGAAAAATTGGGTCTTAGACCTCGGCGGTTCCCTTTTTTGGACACTTACTCTCACCACTGGTCATTTCTTTAAGAATGATCCAATCCTCCATCTACTTACACCACAGTCTCTATCTCTCTCTGTTACCCAGCAACAAATGTCATTTAATTCCATTCTATTTGATCTTCTTGCACACCAGAAACCTTATTTTTTCTGGACTCTTATTTGCACATTCTCATTCATGTCTGATGCTGGCAGTGTCCACAGAAACAGTCCTACTCTCTGTCACAAATTATCTCTCCTCTGTGCATCCCTCAGAACAAATGATTTCTCTTTTTTCTTGATATTACAGCTGTTTTTGACATAGTGGGTGCCAGACTGTACTATCTGTCTTGACCTGCCTTTATTTATTTATTTATTTTATTTATGAATTTTGTAAAGCGCACGGCTACCCCCAACGGGGGTGTCCCGGCGCTAAGGCTGTCAGCAGGAAGAGGAGGAACAATCTAAATAGATGAAAATAGCCACGTTTTCAGACGTCTACGGAACAGTGCTTCGGATGGGGCAAATCTGAGGTCAACAGGTAAGCTGTTCCAATGTTTGGCCGCAAGGACAGCAAGGCTCTGCCACCCATTCTTGTGCGGCGGAATCGTGGCACAAGCATGAGACGAAGGTTATTGGAGCGTAAGTCTCTGACTGAGTGAGATAGTCTCAATCTCTTTCTTAAATAATCTGGGCCGGTTCCGTTCAGAGCTCAGAAAGTAAGAGTGAGCGTTTTAAACTTAATGCGGTTGGCTATAGGAAGCCAGTGGAGCTCTTTGCGAAACGCTGAGATCGGGTGACGGAACGGGATATTGCCAATCAGTCTTGCTGCAGCATTTTGAACTACTTGCAGACGTTCAATTTGATATAGAGGGGCCCCCGCGTATAGACTGTTGGCATAATCCAAGTGGGAGGTAATTAAGGCCTGAGTGACTGTTCTGCGTGCATCCATCGGCAAAAATGGGAAGATCTTTCTCATCATCTTTAATTTACCAAAGCAGGCAGCAGTAACCTTGTTAATTTGAGGGCTGCAGGAGAGCGTATCATCGAACATGAACCCCAGATTGCGGGCGGTGTGCACCGGGATAGGGGGGGGGTTGAGTACCGTTGGCCACCATAATGAGGGTGGTATGGTCATTTTTTGATTAAAAAACAGAACCTCCGTCTTGTCGGTGTTAAGACGCAAGTGGTTCGAGGCCATCCACGAACAGATTTCGCCCAGACAGTGGCGAAAGCTAGAGAGGCTGGAGTCAGAGTGATCTCTAAAGGAGAATATCAGCTGTGTATCATCAGCATAAGAGATCACTCTGACTCCGCATGCCTCCACTACCTTGGCCAGAGGGGCCAGGTAGACATTGAAGAACAAAGGACTCAGCGCTGAGCCTTGCGGGACTCCACAAACAAGAGGTTTGCATCCCGATTTAAACGGTCTGAGAAGAACCCTCTGTGATCGTCCTTGGAGAAAAGAACTGATCCACGACAGGGCAGTGCCGCTCAGTCCAATCTGCTCCAGTCGGTCTAGAAGAATTTTGTGGGACACCGTATCGAAAGCGGCGGACAGGTCGAGGAGGACCAACATGGCCTCCTTGTCCACACATTCTCGAACAGTCTCCGATACTTCTAGCCTTTGCTTTCTGGTTTTAGCCATACTGTTCTGTCTTTGCTGTCCTTGAATCTTTTTAATCACTCCTACATTGGCCAATTATATTTGATCCTTTCTCATCACTACTGTGCACCACAGACCACTGAGACTCACTAGTCTCAGCTCTTGTGGTCTACACTCTTATGTCTAAGTAAACAATTCCCATTAACATGTATATATGGAAATCTGACACTGAATATATTTAACAAACTTGTTTATGAAGTCATTTATATATTTAGGATGCAGAAGCAACAGTCACTTATAGTGGAAGTTCTGCAATGCTTCTTCAATGTAATTCAGTGCAGATTGATTTTATATATTTAAGTGAAAGATAACTTGATAGCTTGAGGTTCTGTAAAATCTGCCTCGTCCTGTTATATTATGGTTCCGTCACGATTTTGGTGATGTTGTACCGTATTTAGCAAGTACGGCTAATATGGAGTGAATTCGTCATGTTAACTAGCGAGTTCATTACGTATTCAGAGACTTTGTCTCGAATATGGGTTCCATTTTGTTCGTGCCTCCATTTTGGTGTTGGCATCACGTAGGCCCATGGAGGTATCTAGATGAACGAAGTTGCATGGGCTTCGTTGTTCATGCACTTATTAACTAAGCCTTTTCTTGACTCTAAGGTGCATTGTAAGGAACTGGCCTCTTTATCTGAAACTGACCCTTTACGCGGCCAATTTCCTTGGTTGATTGCTATCTGAGATTGCAAGTCAAAGTTCAGGACATCGTTAGTTTTTAGCTTTTCTACACATGCCTTATCTTGCTCGTTATCTATCATTGTTTCCTTTTTATGTTCCTTCGTTACATGCATTGTGCTTTCAATTATGGATTTGCCCGGCTTGTGGAAATTGAATTTGGGACATCCTAATAATTAACTTGTGGGGTTGGTACAATGTAAAGTGAGCCTTTTTGGAATGTGATAATGTATAGAAATGTGTTTCGATTGGTCAGAATTTGCTGCAGTGGGTGTCCATTTGTAATGTGAATATTGTGTATAAATACTGATGTCTTGCTCTACAAAATTGAGCAGTTTCTTGAATTGTACACCGTGTTGTGTTGCTGGGATTACTGCTACTAGCTGCAGCTAATAAATTTGATCTCTGACGCCACCTAGAAGTATTCTGTGTCTCTGTTTGCCAAGTCAGGAGAACCCGAAGACTTTGGGCGTGTCCCTGGCGCCGCTGGGTTCTAAAAACCCGGTTCTTCAGTTGGCGCCCAACGGTGGGGCGACTTCAGCGGTACCGGTCCAAGCCCAAGGATCGTGAGGAGCCACGTGAGGAAATTCTGGAGGAAGGCCGCCACTTCATCGACCCCTGCATGTCGACGTGGACCAAAAGTCTTTGCTGCGAGGCTTCCCGCTTTCCGACGGCTACGAAGGACTGCTGCCCTGACTGTCGCCCTGTCTTGGACCCTCGATAGATGCTTTGTAGAGCGAGACGATAGACGGTCTTCTGGTGACGTGACAGATATTTTGCTCCCACGACTTTGTTTGGTTCTTTGTTTGGTTCTTTGTTTGGTTTTTTGGTTTGATTCTTGGTATGGTTTGATTCGGCCACTGCAGTAATCGAAGCCGAGGGGCTCGTATATTTGCGAGAGTATTGATAGTTGATAACCCCTTGAAGTTTGAAGCTAGATTAGTGAGCTATAAGATGCCTGGTCTTAGCAAAATTAGGAAATGGTTTAGTTGTTGTTGCAACAAGGATTCCCGATTGGAGAACTCGTGTCCGATACCTCCGGTTGGAACTCCAACTTATGAGCTGTATTCAAAACACGGAGTGGGTCCTATCACCTATAATGAGGTATGGATCCGCTATACTAGGAAAGATGGTGTCTTACGATGACCCCAACATGGTAGTTTTGAATCAAATATTTTAGATAACCTAGAAGTTGTGCTATTTAAGAAGAAAGCCCGGCCGGCAATGTTTGACTCTTTCCGCCTTTGGCGTTAGGAAGCCAAACAGCGAGAAATTAAGCAAGCAAAGAGAGATAGCAAAGATAAGAATATGTCAGTGCTACAAGCAGCTAGGCAGTTTAAGGAAGATGGAGAAGAGCGTGCGAGTGAAGTCTTAGATAGACAGCGTTGCATGGCTATCGATAAATGTTATCCGGCCTTGCCGCCTTCCCTTTCAAAAGTGAATGAAGATCCTGAAAAAGATCGTTTGATCTCTCATTTACTGAGATTACCACCTCCTTATGTGCAGGGTGCTACTGCGCCTCCATTACCCCTGGTTGTTGCACCTCCTGCTGTTCAGCCTCCTACTGTTGTTCAGTCACCCATTGTTACATAGATGGTTCTCCCTTCTACGGCGCAACCCCCTCCAGGGTCGCCGACTTTGCTACCAGCTTTGTCTCAAACTCCTTTGCCTTCTACTTCTGTATCTACGACTTTTGCTCCTCTTGTTCCTACGTCTCTTTTGCCTCAAAATACTCTTTCTCCTGTTCTTATGGCTACTTCTTCTCCTTCTGCTTGAAAACGAATGACTGAGACTGTTGGTAATCTCTTGTCTCAACTCTTTGGGTCATTGAATATGACCCCTGTTTTTGAACGTAGACAGAGTCGTAGTCAGTTTCCTAGTCCCGAAGAGCGGACAGTGTTGGATCTTTTGGCTCGAAGATGGGTTTTAAATGCTTCGAGGTATAATTTGCAAGCGATTATGGATGTTTTCTTTCAGTGGGAACCACCGAAGCAAAGGTATGTGTTTGATATGATGTGTACTTTTCTTCGTCAGGAATGGGAAAATAATGAGTTGGCTCCGATTCCGCAGGAAGTGCTTGATGTTCAGTCAGATTTTGCTCAAGGGACGATAGTGGAGTCCGATGTTACAGATGCTGTAGAGACGATACTTGTCTTCAGGTCTAGGCTACCGCCTCAGACATTGTACGAACCTGATTCCTCGGTTAGGAGAAAAGTGAAGCAGTATCCCATGAGAGAAGTTCCCCCTGTATGATAGAGGCAGTTCAGGCTAATGTAAATTTGGGTATTCAAGCTGAGCCAGCTCATTTTCAGCGAGTATGGGAACATGTCCCTTGGAAAAGATCAGAGGTCTTGGCTCTTAAGCAGACTTTACCTGACCCACGTAAAAATCCTGCTGGTTATTACAAAGAGTTGTCTCAGACAGTTGAAGCGTGTATCATGAATTTAGCTGACATCGATATGTTGATGGGTAATGTAGTCCCTCAACCTTTGTGGGCGAAGATTCGTCATGAGAATCATGCTGCTGAATTAGGTGATACCTGGGCGAATATTGTTGCTGCATATGGTAGACAGGAGGGAGGTGCTAAACCTAAACCTTTAGTTTCAGAATTACCAGGTAGAATTATTAATTTGATGAAAACGATGATGCCCGCTTTACAAGTGAATTGGGATAAGTTAGCAGCATGTAAGCAGAAGAAAGACGAGAGTGTATCTGATTTCTTCACTAGGTTTGAAGAGACGTTTATTGATCATAGTGGTCAGGATATGAGCACCGAAGGTGGTCAAAGGTTGTTTGTGGATAAATTTGTCTTTAATTTGCTTCCCGAACTTTCTAATAAATTAAAGGACTCTGAGAGTTCATGGGCTGTTTCTTCGTCGGCCCAGATATTGGCTACTGCACAATATTACGAGAATAGGGATAAAGATGAGAAGGATAAAGTAGAGAAGAAAATGAAAGAGTTAAAGACGAAAGTTCTTTTGCAGCAAGCTTATCCACCTTGTCAGAATCAGCCTCAGTTTCAGCAACCTCCACAATTTCAGAGATTGTTACAGAAGCCTGAGCCCTATGCTCCGCGATTCTTTCCTGGCCCTAATCAGTGTGCTTATTGCAGAGAGGAAGGTCATTACAAGAATAGTTGCCCGGCTTTGTTACAGCGTGCAAATGGTGTACCTAGTCAGAGAAGTTGTGGTAGTTTTCAGCAAGCTCCTAGGGGTAGGGGGCGTGGTGTGATCTCCCAGAATGAACGTTCCTCTTCCCTACAGAATTCTGCAAATTATTTTGACAGACAGAATGTTCCGAGTGGTCAGTCTGCCCAGTATTATGTTTGAGGATTACTATGTCGAAGGTGAGAGTTCTGGTTATAATGATCGATAGGACAGCCAAGGACAAAGTGAGGGAGTAGTGTCAGTTCCAGTAGACCAGAGTGGACCTTATGTTGAAGTGAGTACATCAGGTGTGGTAGAACCTTTTCTTTTGGATACTGGTGCGATGAAGAGTTCTATTATGCACTCTAAACTTCCTGGCGCACCTTTGTCTGGCTTGACCAATGTTTCAGTAGGAATTTCAGGCCCCCAGTTCGTAATCCGGTTTCTAGTCCTTTGTCCCTTTCCATTGGCCCTTGTGAATTGGAAGCTCCACTTATTCTAACGACTGGTTGTGGTGAGAATCTGTCGGGTTTGGACTTGCTGAAAAGATTGTATGCGACCTTGCATTGTTCTCCTTCAGGATTACAACTTACCCTTGGTAAGAAAGTGATTTCTCCAATGTATTTGTCGAAGGATTGTTTGCCACTGGAATTGCGTTCGCTTCCTGATACACTTTGGGCCACAGGTCCAAATGATGTTGGTCTTTTGCAGATTCCTCCGTATGTTGTTACGCTTAAGTCGAATGCTAGGTTGCCTCGTATTCCACAATACAAGATTTTGAGCGATGGTGAGAGAGCTCTTTTAGCGATTGTCGATGATCTGGTTGAGAAGGGTGTAGTTGAGGAAACGAGAGGTAATGTGTGTAACTCCTGTTTTGCCTGTCCTTAAACGTACTGATGCTTCTCATCCACCTGTGTACCGGTTTGTGATTGACCTTCGAGAGGTCAACAAGATTGTGGTGCCCCAGTTTCCTGTGGTACCTGATATCACTGCTTTGTTGACTTTGATTCCTGCTTCGGCAGCTTGGTTTTCTGTCATCGATTTGAAGAATGCTTTCTTCAGTATTCCTATTGCTGAGGAGAGCAGGGATATTTTTGTGTTAAATGTCTGGGAAAAGAAAATGGTCTAAGGAGGGTGTGTGTGTGTGGTGTATCAAATGTTAGTATAATAGGGTTGTGATCAGATGTTATTCGGGGACCTACCTCCATTGTACTGTTGTTGAGAAGGTTAGGACTGGCAAAAGCCATGTCTAGCCGAGAGCCTAGCTTATGAGGAGCCGAATAGTAAGTGTTGCCAGGAGAGTTTGAATATAAATATCTCCACGCATCTTTAATGTTATGAATGCGGCTAAATTCTATGATTGAGGCTCTGGTTTTCCGCATCCGTTGATAGCTCCTAGGTTTAGTGGTATCTAATTGATAATCCATGATGCAATTGAAGTCCCCCATTATAATGAGCTCTCCATCCCAATCTAATAGTTTTACATTCAGATTGTCAAAAACCTTGGGTTCATCCAAATTTGAGCCATACACCACACAGACAACATAATTGTGATTTTCAATGCTTAAGTGGGCAATAGCCCATCTACCGTCTTTATCATGGCTGGTTTGCAAGATTTCAGCTTTAAATAGTTTATCTTTAAGGATTGCTACCCCTCTAATTGAAGCCCCAAAGATTGAGCAGCTAACAATATCGTATCCGAATTGACAAAGTAATTTTCTATCCTTGCCAGCAATATGGGTTTCAGACAGCAGTATGAGATGGGGGTTATATAATCTCAGCTCTTCTGTGACCAGACGTCGTTTATTTTTACTGTTTAGCCCCGCTACATTGCAGGCAAGGCACTTTATTTTATGCATTTAAAAGCAGAGTAACCATAATAGAAAAAAACAAGTGGATATTCTTCCATGTGCGTATTTTTCATTGACGTTAGATCCGGTGGCTAGAGCGTTGCCAAGTTGTCTGAGAGCTACAGCGGCTGCTGCTGTTTCTATCCGACAGTCTGCTGGTTTGGTATTGGATAATACGCTGATTGTGATGGTCCCACATGCAGTGGATACCTTATTAAACAGGATTAAGACACAGCACCCTACTAGTGCACGTCTGTCAGGTTACGAGTTGACATTGTTGGCTAGTCATGTGCACATTAAAAGATGTAATGTGTTGAATCCAGCTACATTATTACCTATCTTTACAGAGACGGATCTTCAGGAACAGCATGATTGTTTTCTTCGTACAGAGGAAGAAACGAAAGCTAGATTTGACCTAAGGGATACTCCCCTTACGGATGTTGATGGTACGCTGTGGGTAGATGGTTCGTGTTTTAAGCTTCCGAATGGTGAGACGACTGCAGCGTATGCTATCACAACCTTACATACAGTTGTTGAGACAGCACGCATACCACAGAATTCTGCGCAAGCAGCAGAGTTGATTGCACTGACTAGAGCGTGCGTGTTGTCAGAAGGAAAGCGAGTGAATGTTTACACCGATAGCCAGTATGCATTTGGTGTTGCCCATAGTTTTGGGCGTTTGTGGAGAGAGCGTGGGTTCCTTACTTCGCAACAACCTAACAATGGTTGTTGCCAGACGCGTATGTGCTCCCAGTGGTTACTATGGCTCATGGAATGGCTCACATCAGTTCGAAGGGAATATGCAAGTTGTTGGCTCCAGTTTGGCAGAATGCTGGAATTACGAAATGTGCAGAGAACGTGGTGAAACATTGTATGATTTGTCTGAAGTATAATCCTGGCAAGGGAACTCCAACTCCAGCTGGTCATTTTGCTCCTCCAACGTATCCGTTTGAAGTGATACAGTTAGACTACATTCACATGGAGAGATGCAATAACTTGAAGTATGTCCTTGTGGTTGTTTGTGCCTTTTCCAGATGGATAGAGGCTTACCCCCTAAAGGATAATACTGCCTTGTCTACAGACAAGGTTTTGCTCAAAGAGTACTTCCCTAGGTATGGTTTGCCGAGAATTGTATGGTCGGACAATGGGAGTGAATTTGTGGGTCAAATCATGAAGAAAGTGTGTTCTGGTTTGGGAATAAATCAGAAGTTCCATGCAGCAAATCACCCCCAGTCTGCTGGACTTGTTGAATGTTACAATGGTACCTTGAAGCTGAAATTAGCTAAGGTACAAGCGAGCACTGGTCTTACATGGCCGAATGCCTTGCCGTTGGCTCTTTTGTCAACAAGGATGACAGTACATTCTCGTATGGGACTTAGCCCATATGAAATTGTGTTTGGTCGCCCGGCCAATGTTTGGGGTGTGCCTCGTCCTAAAGAATACAGCAGTATTGAGTACCCTATGTTGGTGGATTACTTACATGACTTGACTGCTAAATTACGTGTTCTCCACCAACAGGTCTATGACAGTTTGCCGACAGCTACTACAGATCCAGGACATTCAATCGTACCTGGACACTACGTTTTGGTCAAGAACTTCCAGCGTACCAAGAATTTGGAACCCTGATGGACTGGTCCTTACTTAGTCCTTTTGGTTACTAGAACCGCTGTTAGAGTAGTCGGCAAAAAGAACTGGGTGCATGCCACCCACTGTAAAAAAGTTCCTTTGCCTTTACCGTATGATCAGTGGGTGAGGGATGGTATAGCTGATACAGATTGCGAGAGAGTTCCCACATTCGTGCCTTTTAGTGATGCTCATTTGACATGGACACGGTCAGAACGCGAGGATGATGATGTTCTGCAAGCTGCTGTGCCTCCTCATCTAAAGATTGACACCACCAATCCGGAACTTTTATTTAAGGATCCAACTTACCTGATAAAGAACGTTACGATTTGAGGCCAAGAAAGCCTGTTGCTATGGACAAATAAAACCGCATTTTTTTATATAGTGAATTACACCTTGTCAGATCAAGAGACTTTTTTCCTTTTTCCTTTTTCGAGTCACCATCCAGACTCAGCTGCAGGGTCGCGGTACAGCCTTAAGGGGTGAGCCACGCATTGACACAAGGTCTGTGGTTCAGGGTCGTTAGTGCGATCTTGGCGCACACTTAAGTAAAGAAGGTAATAGCCGTGAGCAGCACGTTAGAGGATGGAGTTTTTTGAGTCTGATAAGTGTGTTAGGAAAGTGGATTCTAAAGTCCGAATATGTATATTGATTCGTAGCAAATGTTTTTTAATAATGTGTTTTCTTATGCTTGTGAATATTACGTTAGCTTGTGTGGGTTGGATTTTCTATATCACACAATTGCCGCTTACATCTACCTCCCAGCCTACTTTTTCTTTTTCTACTGTTTCTCCACATGAGTTTCATACGTTACCTGAACATGAACAGACACGAAGATCAGAATTTGTGAACAATTCGTTTATACAAATGTTACATCAGCATCAGTTAGTCATTAATACCACGAATTGTTGGGTGTGTGGTCTTATGCCACATACTACACATAAGGGAATGCCATATTTGGTTTTGCCTTTTTCACCTAATGGGTCAGTTTGGACACTCCAATCAATGTTTATCTATGCGAATGAAGCCTCTTCTGTACATTCTGTCAAAGACAATGCGAGTAATAATGCCTTGATAGGAGGAGGAGCCAAGATGGCGACGGGTGAGGACGTGTAGGCTCCCGGCTCCCGCGGCTACCTATCCTCCGTCCCGGAATCCTGATCCCTATCCTGTCCTAGTTGGCGGCGGAATGTGCGCTATGTTGTGCAGGCTTGTTTCGTCGTTCCCGCGCCTCTCAGCTCGCCCGGCAGCCGAAGATATTTGACCGGAGACTTTGAGCCCTGGCCCCGAGACGACGCCGCCGACCGTCCCCGAGCCTGGTAGACTGCGGAGCGGCCGTCCTGCCCGCGATCCGTTGCCGATGAGGGGGTGGCTGCTTCCCCTCGAGCTGAGCTCTTGGTAGTATCGCCTGCTGTGGTAAGCCGTGATCGGCGCCCTGTGCTTCATCACCCCTCGAGGAGCCCTGCAAGCTACGCGTCTTTGTTTGAGACGGGTGGCAAGAAGACCGGACACACGGCCATATTGTGACTGTGCTGAATGCCTACACCCGCGGCTCGGTGAGGCGGCCTGCGGTGCTGCAGCCCTTAGTTTTGGCCGCGCAACTTCCATCGCTTCTCCGGGCTTGCCGCCCTGTGCTGTGGACAGTTGCACTGTTTTCAACTATCAACTTCCCCCGTGCCTCGATCGCCAGGATGAGCGCCATTGCCTCAGAAACTGGGGGCGGACACCCGTCCCAGTCTACTGGATATGTAGCCCGCCGAGCACTGGGGTCCAATTTGCTCGTTCCTCTCCGGGAACATGACTGCGAGAGTCTCCTGCCGCCGCTCTCCTACGGATCTATCCTGGCCGTTCTCACTGAATTGAGGACTGAAATGTGTGTGGGTTTTCGAGCGCTGGGTGAGCGCTTCGACACAATGGCGGCTGACCTACGGAGGGATCGTGCTGCGGAGGGCCGGCCACTTCTGGGTCTCTCCTCATCTGCACCTACGGGGGAAGCTGTGCCTTGCTTTCCTGGCGGGGGAGACACGGCCACTTTAGCCTTTACGGACGCCTGCCACCGGCCGACCAGTGCTTTGACCTGTGAGACTTTGTTTCCCTTGGCTCCGGGACTTCTAACTCTGCCGCCTGCAACAGTGTTGCAGCCTCATGCCCGGGACTCGCAACAGCTGGCCCCCCCGGCGGATTTCTTATTGTTGCCTTTATCCAGCGCTCCGGATACTCCACATTTCCCCGATGGACTGCGGAACTTCATTGATACGGACGTTGGACATATTGGTGACGTTCTATTGATGCTATGTGTGAATGTTTCACTCTCCTTTGCAATGCGGCCATGTTGGTTCTTTGTTTTGATGGGGGCGGGCCTTCTTCATGGGCTCCATTTTGAGATCTGTCCGAGGTCGGGTCAGGGCTAGGTTTCTTCTTGTGCTGCCGGTTGTTTAGCTGATTGGACCGGGATTAGAGGTGGCACGCATTGGTTTCAGTCGCACACGTTATAATGTCCATCCCTGCCTGCTTTCGTGTTACTGTTTACTTCTTAATAATTGCATATTGCGTGGGGATTGTGGATTTGACTGGGGGGCTGGGAATGTTTGAAATGGCTCCTCCTCCCGCTTCATTTGTAGCTTTTGAGAGTCGCAGATTAGAACGGTCTAGTCTCACTCTCTATATTTCAAAGTGATTTTTATTCTTTTTCCTTTTTTCTCCTTTCTTCTCTTTTCTTTCTTGAACTGCATTTCGGGTTCTTTATGGGGCGACAGACACATTGTCGGGGGGGGTAGGCCGTAGCCTCCGCTTGGTGTAGGGTGGGGGGGTATATTTTAATTTCTTTTAATTTCTATGGGCCTTTTTCTTATTTTTCTGCGCTTTCTCACACTGTTTTCTTTCTGGGTCTGTGATAGGGGATAGTTGGGAGTGGGCGGCGCTGGGAGTGGCACGAGCGTTGTTCCTGTTGCCTGCTTTGTTATTCTATTGTATTGCCACTCTGAAGGGGTGTTCCATGTAATTGATGCTAGTATTCCTGTTGCCTACTCATGTGGACTTAATGTACGGACTCGGATCTCCTTTGTACCTATCCTACATTGTTTTCTAGATTTAAAATTAAAATTAACCTCCATTGTTCCTTAGGCGTGATATCCAATATTCTCCAGTGTAACTGATGACTAATTGCTTATCGAGATTGTCAACTATTGCGTCTTCGTATTGCTTGCACTTGTGCTCAACCAGTCTTCGTGGCCAGCCTCAGGGTTGTGGGCCTGTATTTGTACTTTTGTGGATGCACCAATAAAGGTTTTCAAAAATTTAAAAAAAAAAAAAAAAATAATGCCTTGATACAGGGAATAGTTGATATGATTAGAGATATCGATGCGTATAACGCTATCCCCAAAGATGAGGTACGGGCATATGTCGGTTGGAATAAAACGATATATAGTGTTAGTTTGACGGAGAAAGAAAGACAGCGAAGGTCTCCTCCGATTTGGGTTGTACCCCACCGTGGTCATCTTTGTTTGCAAGGTAATGGTCAGAATCCGAGAGCTCAGCTTAGTAAGAGTGTGTGTGTTCACACATACGTTTATACGTCCCAGAAATCTCCTCCGTTTGTGCCAGCCAAAGGCACGTATTTTGTCTGTTATGACAGAGCATATACATGGTTGCCGTCTGATTTTTCAGGTACATGTTATGTAGCGTTTTTGCTTCCCCCTACATACACAGCTGCTTTTGACTACCATAAGACAAGATTTGGTAGAGGTGTTATCGATGCAAAAGATACTGTCGCACAAGAAGCTGGAGACTTCTTTAAGGGTTTCCTGCCCTTTTGGGGTCCTATCGCTAATAGTAGGAATATTCGTCAGCTTACGAGAGTGGTTGAGGCCACTATATATGAGACTGCAGGTGCCCTTAGCAATATTACAACTGAGCTTCAAGTGGATCGCCTTATGACATTACAGAACCGCTTTGTTCTAGATATTATACTTGCTGATAGAGGTGGGGTATGCAAATTGATCGGATCTAGTTGCTGCGTTTTCATACCAGATAATGCCCGACAGTGTACCAAGCCATCCAGAAGTTGCGTAAGTCTGCTGAATCTATACATGTAGATGAAGGTAATTGGTCGTTGATGGGATGGTTATGGGAATTGCTGTCCAAATGGGGATGGAAGATTCTGATGTTCCTTGGTATGGCGTTAGCTATCCTTTTCTCGTGTTGCCTATGCCTCCAGTGTGGTCCCGCCATTTGTAGTCTTTGTGCAACAATCTGTGTGAGAAGACCCGTCCCGAGAGAAGTGAAGGCTAATAAGATGATGTTACAGCAACACCTTGATGACCTGATGAGAATAGACATAGACCTGGATTCAGACTGACGTGAGTTTAGGTTATTGCCTACGTAATGGCAAAAGGAGGGTCTGAGGTTCTGCAAAATCTGCCTTGTCCTGTTATATTATGGTTACGTCACGATTTTGGTGATGTTGTACCGTATTTAGCAAGTACGGCTAATATGGAGTGAATTCGTCATGTTAACTAGCGAGTTCATTACGTATTCAGAGACTTTGTCTCGAATATGGGTTCCATTTTGTTTGTGCCTCCATTTTGGTGTTGCCATCACGTAGGCCCATGGAGGTAACTAGACGAACGAAGTTGCTTGGGCTTCGTTGTTCATGCACTTATTAACTAAGCCTTTTCTTGACTCTAAGGTGAATTGTAAGGAACTGACCTCTTTATCTGAAACTGACCCTTTGCGAGGCCAATTTCCTTGGTTGATTGCTATCTGAGATTGCAAGTCAAAGTTCAGGACATCGTTAGTTTTTAGCTTTTCTACACATGCCTTATCTTGCTCGTTATCTATCATTGTTTCCTTTTTATGTTCCTTTGTTACATGCATTGTGCTTTCAATTATGGGTTTGCCCGGCTTGTGGAAATTGAATTTGGGACATCCTAATAATTAACTTGTGGGGTTGGTACAATGTAAAGTGAGCCTTTTTGGAATGTGATAATGTATAGAAATGTGTTTCTATTGGTCAGAATTTGCTGCAGTGGGTGTCCATTTGTAATGTGAATATTGTGTATAAATACTGATGTCTTGCTCTACAAAATTAAGCAGTTTCTTGAGTTGTACACCGTGTTGTGTTGCTGGGATTACTGCTACTAGCTGCAGCTAATAAATTTGATCTCTGACGCCACCTAGAAGTATTCTGTGTCTCTGTTTGCCAAGACAGGAGAACCCGAAGACTTTGGGCGTGTCCCCGGCGCCGCTGGGTTCTAAAAACCCGGTTCTTCAAGCTTGAATTCATACATCCATTCATCCATCCACACCCAGCCTCTTTTCGCCAGTGGTGCCTGATGTTTCTATCAGATGCAAGTGTTTAACTGGAGCTGGTACATGAGCAAAGCTGCAGAATATTTTGCCATGTACCATGCTTAGGACGCCAGATGAACAAAAGCAGAGCTAACAAACAATATGGTTTACTGAATGTAATGATGCAAGCCAAATTCTTAATATTTCAGAACAAAGAGCTTACATTTGTCCAGAGCGTCTTGAAACTCAGAGATCACTTTTTCCATTTCTTGATATGCCACTGGTAAAACTAAATGATGGTTGGGAGGTGAATTCAGATGAAAAAAAGTCTTTTATAAAGGAGGCCTATGTATGGTACTAGCCAGAGAGCTAGACACATCCTCTTTGACTGCTATATTTATGACTCTAATAATGAATGGGGTGAAGGCAGAAAGTTTATGTTTGAGTATCCACGCACAGATTTGGTCAAATACCGACATTGGAGGTTTACGACTGGTTGAAATTATTCCATTGTATTCTTCCGAACATGGCTGAAACCGTCAGTTTCTCAAGCGGCGTAATGAGGTAAGTCACTCTGCTTGCACCGACTTTTAGCACCGGCCTTTGTCCCATGCTGTAAAATCAGCGCAATCAGCACCAAGCGCAGTACAAGAGGGCGCAGCTTCTTTCTGCAGCTCGAGTAGATGTTCTACTTGAGTGGCAGATTCCTCAACATGAGCAGCAGGTTTCTCAACACGAGTGGTAGCGACCTGCTGCAGCCGCCCGCGTTGAGGAATCTCGCCAGGAGGTGGTATAGCGTTGGATTTTCCTTGCTTGTGCTCGCCAACTTAACAGTGGCGAGCCGTACGAGAGAGGAAGAGCCCCGCTTCACACCAATCTGCACAGTTTTTCAGAACTCTGCGCTCTACACAGTGCGTAGAGTGGGAAAAACTCTGCAAACTGCAAGCGAGCGGAGTTTACTGCCCAGGCCTAGTTCTTTTTCATTGTTACTAGCATTATATGCAGTCAGTGAATTACAAGAAGCACTAGGTTCGCCAGTTGCCTAAATACTTTGCTATTTAACTTAGAATTAAGATATTTGCCAAGACTATGACGTCACATTAATCCTACATAGGAGCAGATGAAACAATGTGATTGGCAGGTGCTAGTAGAATATGTTCTGTTTTGAAAAGTATTTTGAGGGGTCAGTATTTTTTCTTCAAGCATGCCATTTTTGCTAAAGGAAGCAGTAGGGACTAAGAGTAAGAATTTTAAATAATTGACCAACTGTAGTGCACTACACAGCCTGAATGTCTTGGAGTGGGTGGGGTGTTTTCTGCACACATAGAAATATATGATGTTCCTACCTAGAAGAAGTGTTGTGTCCTGAACTAGGTTGCTTTTTGTGCACATTCCACAGGCTGCCTTTGCTCTATTTGATTAGATGAAATATATTACTATGTTTGCATATTTATTCACGTGGAAATAATTCTAAAAAGAACACTGAAAAATATAATGCAAGCCAAATGAAGCCACAATGAAAGAGTTTACACCATGAACCAACCACAAGAAAGGGCCACCAAGAATACAAAAAGCCATCTTGAACACATAAACAGAGCAAAGAAGCCCCCGAAGTTAATAGAGTCTCAGTTTTGAAAAACAAACCCACCAGGATGTGAAGAAGTGTATTGCCATAACCATTATAGATGTGAACTATGCAGGATCTCCCCCAATGAAACAAAAGCAACAAAAAACTTCTATAAATGAACAGTTGTGCCATGAGAGATTTTCAAAATGTAACCCCGGCAGTCAGATGGTGAACACACTTAATTAGTAATTTACAAAAAGAGACTAAAAAGACTGGTAAGAAAGCAAGAGGATTTCTCTATAGGCCAGGACCTTTGAAAGTCCAGGGCATTTGGGCAGAGTCTAAACATGTTAGGAGTGATTGATTTTGCTCTAGTCCCACTCCCAGTCAAAATCCCAGCTCACGTGCATTTCCCAACCATCATTCTATTGTGAAATATTCTAATTTCCATTTCCCTATAAAGCATATGGTCTCTAATAATCTAAAGGCAGCACTTACCCAACAAGTCTTTCATTTTGCGTCTCTCCTCTTTTGAGATTCGGAAGCACGACTCTGAATAGGTATCCCGCATGATCTAGAGGAAAGACATAAGAAGGTAAGTGTGGTTGCATACTGCACTGGAGAGGACAGCCATGGGTTTTACATACTTAGTGATCATTCCCTATCATTGTGAAATTTTGGTGGACTTATTGTGTGAGTTGATAGTGGAGGAAGGCATTGGATTGAAAGGATTGGAGCTTGAAGTCCTTGAAAGGCAGTGTAAATGTGTTTCGAAGCCCACAAGTGTGTCACAGACCTTATTAGCAGAGTGAGAGGGAAGTTCAGACTTCATTCCCACTCTTTGTGAGTCTCTCAGCTGAGATTACCAGCACATGATAACAGAAAGAACAGAAGAGAGAGATGGAGAGAGGATAAAAGACCTCTGCAAAGATACAACAAACATTAGCTACTCCCACTAGGCTATCTCTTATTGGCTGGCAATGTTCTCATTCCACAAGTCTCCTTAAATGGAAAAACAAAAGGGTTATTGATCTACTTTTGGATGCATCCTTGATGCAGCTCACACGTGTCGAATTTTGGGACAGTAATCTCTCAATTTCTCTGTTTTCTGCGCATGATGAAAAAACCTCTCTCAACATTTTTTGATCTGCAAGCTAGGACCAACTGTTACAATCTTCCTAGGAGTAGTCAAGTTCCCAGCAGACTTGGACTGCCTGGGTACAGAAAGGGGTTATGATTTGGGAAGCTAGATAAATGTCAGCTGAGAATATCCGATGACGGAGCGCACTGGAGCGTTTGATCAGGGAAAAGATGTAGGAGGAGGAACCCACTTAAAGACTGTTGGAAGTCTAGAATCATCATGGAGATGAGTGAAACAGATGTAAGATCTAGATGAGACTAACTTACTTGTTCGCACAGTAGATTCAGGCAGTATGGTTGGGTGAATTTCTCTCGTGGGTAAAAGACCTGCATTGAAAGGAAACAATGATTGTGAGAGTTGGGCCATCAGTGGCTGATGTGATATAAATGGCAAAAGGATATTTAAGCAACAGCAAGCAGTAGCACAGAAAATAGGTGAGGTTAGACAGCAGGTGTCAGGCACATTCAGACTCATGATCTACCTGCTCCTTGCATGTATGTCTTACAGGTCTCCTTGCTAATTCTTGCTCATATTGCCCACACCGCTGGCTGAGAATAAGGAGGGGGTCCTTTTGAAATGATGTCTAGCGTCTTCTGTCTATAGCCTGGGCAGCCTGCCCCCACGCAATTGTAATGTGGTCCACTGACGAGGCTCAGATGGACTTTGTTAACCCCTAAATCTGAAGACTGACGGTGCAGCCCTAGTGATGGGAGGGGCAACAACTAGGACAAGCTTGACATCTGCAGGTTTCTGACCTACCTTTGAGGTGATAATTCAGGACGTGTCTTCTCAAACATAGCTCTTTTCTCTGAAGTCCCTTCTAGGATTCTTTGTTTAAGTGGTAAAGTCACTAAATGTGTTCCAAGGAAAGTAAGCGAAGCCAGATTTAGACAAATATAGAGCCATTACCTCTTCTCCGCTAAGCACTGAAATGAATCCCTCCCATAGCAATCCAAACAAAACCTTTTCAGTGTCAGGGCATACAAAACATGTGTCATTAATGTTCTGGACTTTTTCAAGACATCCAAAAAGATATTTGGCCATTCGTCTGTCAGTGGTATGTATCAGTGGTATGTACTCTGGGGAATGATATTTTTAGAAGCAGGGCAGATAAAGCCCCCACTGTGAATTATATATGGCTGTTCATTTGTGCCTACCTAAAGCTGTGAACATATAGAAATAAGCACTGGCATAGCCAATAGGTCTCGTCTTTGGGGCCTTATAAGTATTTAGTTATGCAGCACAATTTCCTTGGTGCAACAACATCAATTTTGCTTGGCTAAGCACTTACAAGGTTCCTAAGACGAGGCCTATTGGCTATGCCAATGCTTGTTGCATCTGTTGCTGCTGCTGCCTACTTCGGGCCTGGAGAAACCCAACAAGGGAGCAATACTTGCTTTCTTTGCACTGCACCCAACCCAGCAGAGGGAGAAGCAAAATACAGAGCAGCGCAGAGATTTCCAATGAAAGATTTTACCTCAAAGAAGTGGCTGGGTTTCCTCTTGAGGGACAGGTAAAGGTGGACTATTGCCATGAACAGAGCTTCTGCTGGGGTGGTGGGGACGTGACGCCATAGCTCAGCTCACAGCCAGGAGTCTCTGGATCTTACACTGTGGTGATAAAAATGTCGAAGCGTGCACTAGCCAATCCCAATGTTATTAACGCCCTTTCGGAACCTCCTGCAGCCTTTGTTTATTCCCTCTTCGGTTCCGGGTTTTTATAAGTCTGCTCAGCTGCTGGCGGGGCCCACAGAGGGCCATTTAAACACAACCCAGGTGTGCCTTCCACTCTGCATGCTCACAGAGGCCCAGCGATTTTACTAGTTATAAACTAGAAGGGAACAAGGGAGGGGAGGGAGGGACCAACGGACACCACTTGCATAAAGCGGGCATTGATGGCCTGAACCACCAAACTCTGGGAGAGTGCACAAAGCACAGAGGTGCACACCCGGGTCCCAGCTGGGTAAAATGTGGCAGTTTACTTTCGGACTCCCATACGAAGTGATTTGTAGAGAGCAGGGACACGTCCACTTCACTGAACAGCCAAAGACAGGCGATACTACCAGGGTCGTCTTGCTGGCAGCGCGACCCTGCCTAAGCACCCGGTAATGTTTGCCGCATTAGTGACCATGACAGAGTTATTTGTGAACTATTGTTTCGGGTACCTCAGATAGCGGAGTCTTTTAAAAAATATTCAACCCCCCCCGCACCCTCTGTCCCCCAACAGTCTAGACAGCTGTGCATTAGACAAGAGCAAAGAAATGTCTAGCGACGGCGCAGGGTACGAGTCAGAGCACTTCTCTGGAAGGGGATGTGGTGGCGCGACTTTGGAAGTGCAGAACTGCTCTCGGGAAACATTAAAAAGAATAAAACGTTTGAAGAAGGCGCAGTGTAAAGCGATGTACCCAGCCAGTATGCTTTTATTCGACAATACCAATGCACCACGTTCAACACTGACCTGAACCAACATTGCAGTCATCCCACTGGAGTGCCATATGTGGTCTCACTACAAAGTGGTAGGTGTTCAATTTGTTTATTTCAACAGAATTGCTTTGCTACTACGAGATAAAAAAATGAATTGGGTATGAAACAAGCTATGTTGCACACAACCTGACGATCCCTTCGTTTCCATTCTCTATTAACAATTAATTATTGCAAGGAGGCAACTTCTCAATTCTCAAACCATGACGTTTTGGTAACTACGTCGTACTCTTTTATTGGACAGACTGATCAAAATGTTATTTTGACCCACGGGGGGGGGGGAGAAGGATTGAAGATAGATGGAATATAGATGGAAGGATAGATAGATGGATAGAGAGAGGATAGACAGAAGGATAGAAGTTAGACAGATATAACAGGGTCTGTTGAGACAGTGGGGACGCTGTGGACATGTTTCTTAGCCCCATATGGCAGCGCATCTCCCCCTTGCTACTTCACAGATTCTCACTAGTGCGCAGGAGCCGGCACTGCACCCCTGGAAGAAATCAGAAGCACACGCAGCGATATGGATGACTCCAATAATGCAGCAGAGACCGCAGCCCTATTAGCCATGGCAGGATCTTAGTTACCAAGATCATCACAAGATGTATGAGTCAGAACAGTGCTGCGTCGAGGACACAACCTATAAACACACACAGAGCAGTCTGTGTTAAGCAGCCAGAAGGTCCTCTGCCGGACAACACAAACAACAAGAGCGCGCCTCGAGCTGACGAGGCGAGGAGGAGGCAACAGGAGGAGGCAACAGGGGGAGGGGAGAGAGGAGGGGGCCTTCGTTTGTTTCCCTTGCGGGAGCAAGCTTTAAAACCATCTGTTAATTACAAACAGATGGTTTCAAAGCTTGCTCCCGCAAAGGAATCGACAAACGTGCACGTGTTGAAAGCAATGCAACGCGTGCACATTATTGGGGGCAAAACTGAATCGATTACTAAAGGTCTCCTATGCAGCGCATGCGTGCTGCGTAGGCGAGACCTAAAAAGGAAAATGGCCATATGAAGAAATACCAAAGCCAAACTGCTTATGGTTAAACATTTTTCTGAACCCAAAGTTGTGAACAGTAAGGAAAATGGGCATATTGCAATAAAATAATAAAATGTTTCATCCAGGGTCTAGAGAATGATATGCAGAAGAATGCCTTTTGTTCTCACAAACTGTCTACCCTAGATGGAAACTGGACATAAGGAGAGATTTATATCTACAACAATTCTTGACACTACAGATGACCACAAAGCTATGAAACATTGACATGAAAACCAAGGTATCATGTGGAATCTGAAGGCAGTGGAGTGTCAAGCAAGAAAACACACATAAAATAATCTCATATCATCTCAGCCTATCTGTAGTGAGGAGGTCCACGCAGAAAATAGTAATTGAGTAAGATTTCTTCAAGCAGGTAACAGGTAGTATAACAAGTAGTTGAGTTCTGAAGGAGAGCCCCACCAGGAGCAGCCTGTCTGCTGCTCAGCCCATGCATAACTGTCACTTCACCTCTCTGTGTCCTAACATTCCGAGGCTCATCAGACTCCAACATTCTAATGAGTCAGAGCACAGGCATTGGCTGAGCAGGTGGTGGAAAATACATTACAATACATATGCAGGCTACTGCACTATAATTTCAAAGTGACGCTTTCTCTGGCCACTTGGATAAAATGTCTTACCATCTTTTGTTTTCTGACACTGCGAAAAGATCTATTCACAAACCTTAATCAATCAATGGTTTGTTAAGCGCAACTACTCACCCAGATGGGTCTCAAGGTGCTGGGGTAGAGGGGTTGCGCAGTTTCTGAGCACTCACGGAGTATCGACGGAGGCAAAGAGGCCTTACCACGGGCAATGTGGAATGCTTTCCTTTTGCTTTTCTGAAATGTCTTTCTTTAGTTGGTCTGCTTCCTGATTCTACATACTTGGAACACGCAAAGCCATCAGGTAAATTCTGAGCTTCATTGCTTGGTTCCACATCTGACCTTCTTTCAATAGTATTTTAGACCCAATCCATACTATATTGCATAGAAAGAACTGTGCAGAAAGAATCCTCTCTCAACTGCCACTATTTTGTTGGCACTGATCTAGATTACCCCAGAGCACTTAATCTGGGTCTGCCAGCCTATTGTTTCAAACGCTTAAAACAACTGCAAAATGCAACCCATCAAAGTCCCTGTCTGGAGGTTCTCAAATCCCGAGTGACAGCATCATAAACTGTGGCTATGATAGAAGCTGGAAATACCCCTTACTTATACGGACAATTTCAAGTACAGTCTGCACTTTCCCATATAAGCATGTCTACATTTGTGTAGATAAAAGTTGGAATTGTTTGGCTGACAATGCAGATAGTGGAGCCACGCGGACTGCTCCAGCAAAAGGCAAGAGTAAATGTGACCTCAGTGTTCTAAATGAGAGGCAACACCCCTATATTTAAAGAAAAAGCTTGTCGAAAAAGAACAGGTGTTTTGCCTATTTTTTTAATGATTTATTTATTATTTATTTTCATTAACAAACAAAGGTCATGCCACATTGTTTACATTGTGATATACAGCACATATACAATCTCTCATTTGCCAGTCTTCCCCCAATAGATACAAATAGTCATTATCTATTCCTCTCATTAACAGTCCATGTAGTCTCTGCGTGCTCCAGTAGGTTCGCCGTTAGTGGGCTCCAGACATCTTTGGTCCTCGTTGTTGTTGGAAGCTCTTCCTCATATGTTTTCAATGTGTCTTTGCAGTACACCATATTCACTATCCACCTATTATATACAGGCTCTGCCTTACTCTCCCAGTGTATTGCCACTTTCCGTTTGGCTAACAGCAAAGCCACTGCTATGAATTAAGGCTGTTGTGGCTCTATCATTTTTAGCATTCCCAACAATGTCAACCTTTTCCTGTCAGAATTTTTGCACTGAGCCACATCGCCACGCCAGATGTAGAAAATCTGCATCAAGTCTCCCACAATAACAACATCGCTTGTCTTCCCGCAGCGCATATCTATATAGTCGTGCAGGTGCGTAATACTCCTGGTGTAGATATTTGTAATGTATGATTCTTAAGTTCCAATTGGGAGTCAGCATCACAGTTAGAGCACAGCAAATTTCCCATTCCTTGTTTGTCAGGGGCTCTTCTAGAGCTTGATATGATATGATAATGATATGATATAGACATTTAATATAGTGCGTGATTAACTCTCGAAGGAGTATGTCGGAGCAGCACTGCTGAGAGAGGAGAAACGTCCTAAAACAACCATGTCTTCAAACCCTTCTTAAAAGAGCAGAAAGGAAGACTAGGGGGAGTTTGTTCCAATGATAAGGGACTATGTGGGAAAAAGATCTACCCACTGATTTGAGGTTCGAATGCAAGTGATAGTCAGAAGTGCCTTTTCTGAAGACATGAGGCATCTTGTGGGCCGATATGGTTTTAAACGCATGGACAAGTAGGTGGGGCTGGATATATGAATAGCCTTATGTGTCAGACAGCAGAGTTTAACAATGACCCATTTTCTGATTAACAGCCAATGAAGCTTCTGAAGAATAGGGGAGGAAGGGGAACGAAAAGGAAGATTGCAAAGTAGCCTAGCAGCGGTGTTCTGGACCACCTCCAACTTGGTCAGCAAGTTGTTGTTTAATGCTGTTAGCTGAGCATTCCCGTAGTCCAGGCGACTGATATGAGTGCCCGGACAAGAGTTTTCCTAGCACTGTCGGGAAACCAAGGGAGGGCCTTTTTTAGAAGCTTCATAGTGGCAAACCAAGAGCCGCCGGTGGCGTTTACTTGGTCCTTCATGGAGAGATACAGTTCAAGCTTCATGCCTAGATTTTTCACAGTCTGCTTAGCTTCGGCCGAGCAGATCTCAGATGCTTTCCCAAAGAGCATAATCTCAGTCTTGTCACTGTTTAGTTGGAGATAGTTGCTAGTCATCCAAACAGCGACTTCCCTCATACAATTAGCAAATTTGCTTTTCTCTGGGCCGAAGGAAATAAGAAGTTGGGTGTCGTCAGCGTACAACACTATCTCCACATCGCAGGCTCTCACGATCTGGGCGAGTGGTGCCAAATAGATATTAAAGTGGGTGGGGCTTAGACACAAGCCCTGTGGCACTCCCTTATTCAAGTACACAAGATGGGACTTGAAGGGGTCCAGGGAGACTGGTGGCGTTTATTTGGTAAGGAAGTTGCAGAGCCAATAAGGGCTCTGCCATGCAGCCCAGCCACATGAAGCCTGTGAATTAAGATGAGATGGGAGACTGTGTGGAACGCAGTTGAAAAACCCAGCAGCACCAGCAAAATTGGGGTACCTAGGACTACCTGTGTCAAGAGAGAGCCTGGAATTATCAACGGCGGCCAACAAAGCACTCTCTGTGCTATGGAGCTCTCTGAAACCAGATTGCAAATAATCCAGGACGTAATTTTCCTCAAAAAAAGGCAGTGAGTTGTTTATTGATAAACCTTTCTAGAGATTTGGCAAGGAGAGGTAACATTGAGATTGGTCGATAGTTGACGGCAACTCTGGGTTTTGCTGGGGATTTCTTGAGCAATGGCAACACTAATACGTGCTTCCATTCCTTGGTCACTGTAGCAAAAGTCAAAGAGAGGTTATATAACTATGTGACCACAGGAGCCATAAAAGTTGCTAAGCTAGTTTTCTGTTTGCTGTTGCATCTATCTTCCCATTACTGTCATTCCTGTCTCTCCGGTGCTCTCTTGCCTTTTCTACTTGCCTTTTCTATTTATTCTCATTTCTTTCTCTCAGTCTTCTATCACTTTCCAGAGCCTCTTCTCACTAACTTTCCTTTGATCTTCTTTGTACTTCTATTTTTTTATTTTTTCCCTAGCCATATTTTCCTTTGACCATGTATGGCAACTGAAACTTTCTCTGGGCTATGCATGGCCATTAGCAGAAGTTGCCATATTTTGTTGACCTCTTTCGCTGTTTCCCAGTCCCAAAAGCCTAACGTGCTGTGAACCTCCTGAAACTGAAGAAGTCTACTACTGTCATGGGGCAAGAAAAGTTAGTGCAATATGGCCATCACATCACTAAAGCTGTATACCAATTCTTGTTGGATAGGACATAATGCTGCATGGATTTGGTGGGTCTTAACTGCTTTAGGGCAGACAACGACCGGCTGACTTTCACCACACTACTTTCACAGTGCGATGGACTACAACAGTGCGAGAAAAGAAAAAGTTTCTGTTAAAAACACCTGACATATTGTCTTTTTCAAAATCAAAATTGGCATGTGAGCGAAATGCTTCTCACACGTTAGATTTTTAGTTTTTCAGTATTACGCAGCACGCTGTGTGCAATGACGCAACACAACAAAGCAAAAGTGTAGGCACACCGCACTAATGGAATTTGTGGGAACTCATAAGCGTCCTACCACAGAGTGCTCCTATGCTTCT
This sequence comes from Lissotriton vulgaris, assembly GCF_964263255.1. Lineage (NCBI taxonomy): Eukaryota > Metazoa > Chordata > Amphibia > Caudata > Salamandridae > Lissotriton > Lissotriton vulgaris. The sequence goes on from NC_141695.1 coordinate 608,066,023, forward strand.
CCGAATAACCATAGTGACTGAGCTGTCGCCTGCTAATGGAAAGGTTCCTAAGGCCCCTATGACTCAAGGCAATCAATGGAATGTCTGAAAAGGGAGAAATTATTTAATGCTGGAAACGTCTGGAGGTAAATGAAGGTTTATTTCAAACTTAATAGAAAATAGGAGTTGAGTGCATCCTTTGTTTTTGAAGTACGGTCTACTAACTGTTAGTGGTAATCGTGGTTCAAAGAGGAGATGGAGTGCTCGAGAATTTACAAGGTTAAATAATGTTATGTTATACGAAGGTTTTTATAGAAAGGAGCAGAGCGCATGCTAGAAGCATAATATGCGCGTGTAATGCAGTGGCGGGAGCCTGTGTGCATGTACACTTAGTAACGAGCTCACTACAGTGTCCTAAAAGCCAACGCCACATGTCTGTAGGGGAGCGCTGCCCGCTGGCTCAGGCCTACAGTACGGCCCAGCAGGACCTTAAAATTAGCAGAAATGACTGAATGAGGTCAGAGATCATATCAATACACATGGCAATATCGCTTATTCGCACGTGTGCATTCTGACTGATGCATCCCACCCCTCCCCCAGCACCACGCACAAGAGGTGTCTGTAGGGCAGCGCTGCCCGCTGGCTCAGGCCTACAGTACAGAGATGAGACTGAATGAGTTCAGAGATCACATCATTACGCACTGCAATATCGTTTGTTCTCACCTGCGCAGCCAGGTTTAACCACCCCACCCCTCCCGCCGCACCGCGCTCCATTGGAGACCCTGTGCACCCAGGCCGCTCTGCTTGCCTGCTGTCATTGTTGTGTGAGCAAACACTACGGGCAGCAGTGCTCACAATTCCGATGGGAGTGTTGATTGCAGGAGAGTATACACCTCATGGATCCCTCTCGTAGACGACGGGCAGTAGGGCTCACAATTTAGAGCCCGTGTTGATTGCCAGGATGGTGTACACCTCATGGATCCATTTTTTTTTTTTATTGGGCATTGTGATATGCGAGGTGGATGCAGCATATCACTTGAGGTGGTGTGGAAGAAGAAGGACGTGTGGCATCGTGGTTATCCTATTTATACGTATGCAAAGTGGACTGGGCTTGTGTACGCCAGGCCAGCGTAGGGGTGTGAATAATTATTCCGGGGAACTGGGCATTGTTCAGTTCCAGGAAGTGTACTTATGTGTGTTTCTTTTGTAGTTTTGACCTCACAGAGTGTCCAATTTAGATTAGTATAGCATGTGTCGGGAGGGCGGAAACTATCGTTAATGAGATGGTGTTTGAAAAGATTGAATGGTGAACATTACATGTCGTTGTCAAGGTTGTGAATATGTGCAGGCACGCATGTCAATGGTGTGGGGTATTATTGAAAGTGTTGCTATTGCGAAGTGTACACATGTGAATGTGCTCAGATGGAGGGAGGATCAGCAGTGAGGCTACCTCATACACAGTGATAACGCTCATTACAGTCAAGCAATGTATGTCAAACGTGAATCTGAAAGTCTCACATATGACATACTATAATACTGGTAAAGCCTGACAACAGAGTTTTCAGAAATACAAATCTATACATTACTGTTTACTGTTTGTTACATGTGATCTAGGGTGTGCACTCTGCCCGTGGCTGATGATACTCCTTAGAGCCACCAATACCCAGGCCGAAAGGCAGCACAATAATGTGTGCACACTAATTATGAGCGCAAAATCCGTTCCGCTCGCGGATTTTGCGAATTTTCGGTAAATTCGCGATCCGCGAACTCCCGCGAATCTACCGCAAATTCGCAAATCCGCGAGCGGCGGATTCCGGGGGCAAAAGTTGAAGCCTGGGTGGCCTGTCAACTTGTAACTATTTTAGGATGGCGCCGGCAAGCTGCCAGCACCATCCTAAAATAGTTACTAAGTTAGCTTCAACAGGAAGCTCTAATAGATAAAATAAAGCAGGTGGTCGCACCTGCTTTATTTGATCTATTAGAGCTTCCTGTTGAAGCTAATTTAGTAAGTATTTTAGGATGGCGCTGGCAGCTTGCCGGCGCCATCCTAAAACAGTTACAACATGCCCTTCCTGTGAGCCCAAAAACAATCGTGAGCGTCGTCGAGGCAGGTGTGCCTTCTTCACAAATCTACCGTGGAAAATCAGCTGTGATGCTGGATAGAGGCTTTTGCATCCTTGACTTTCACGAGCGCAATACCCGTGCTGTTTCTGTGACCAGGAGCTTATTTCTCTTCATCTGCTGAACTGATCTTTCTCTGACCTTTTATACACACAAGAAGCATTTGTGAACTCGCATGGTAGCCCTGCCCGTTTGGCCCCGCCCACACACTCGCGGTTTGCACCGTCTTCCCGCCATTCACCCACTATGTTGGACAGCTCACTCAAGGGACCCCTGCTCCCTTCGGGGCGATTGCATAGTAACACACACATGGTCGCTCGAACTAGTTGATGCTCAAATTCAGTGACTCATTTATTAGCCCAAAAACAATCGTGAGCGTCGTCGAGGCTGGACAGGTGTGCCTTCTTCCCAACTCTACCGTGGAAAATCAGCTGTGATGCTGGATAGAGGCTTTTGCATCCTTGACTTTCACGAGTGCAATACCCGTGCTGTTTCTGTGACCAGGAGCTTATTTCTCTTCATCTGCTGAACTGATCTTTCTCTGACCTTTTATACACACTAGAAGCATGTGTGAACTCGCATGGTAGCCCTGCCCGTTTGGCACCACCCACACACTCGCGGTTTGCACCGTCTGCCCGCCATTCACCCACTATGATGGACAGCTCACTCAAGGGACCCCTGCGCCTGTCGGGGCGATTGCATAGTAACAAACACATGGTCGCTCGAACTAGTTGATGCTCAAATTCAGTGACTGTACTCGCATGGAAGCCCCGCCCCAAATCCGCGGATCCGCAAATCCGCAAAATCCGCGGATTTTTCGGATCCATGATCCGCAAATCCGCAAAATCCGCGGATCGTGGATCCGCAAAATCCGCCCATGCTTAGTGCACACAAACACACCAGGGGCATCGTGTACCACATATTTGTTTTTTGATGGAACATTTGAGATGCATGGCAATCACACATGGAAGGCTAATGTACAGAGCATGAATATTGATCAAGATGATTGTTGCATGTTGTGTGTAGCATAAGATATGTGTATACAGAAAAACACTTTTCAAGAAAGCTTTCTAATCCGACGAGGTGTCTCTCATCAAACGCTGTAGAGAGAATGAGTAAAATGGGTGGGGTCGTCCAACTGTTACAATGGGAAATGTTATGAACCAATCAAATGCTTTTTTTTAAGGTCACATGACAATCGCCCACCGAGCGCGCAAGGAGGCCGCACCCGACGCGATTTTGGCAAAATATACTTATCATAATAGAAGTTTATTACAGTTAGAAATATATAAATTTTTAAAATATTTTAGATTATCGCTCGCTCTCATTTACTGTTTAAAGTTATTTAGATATACTGTTGAGACAAAAAAAAGGGAATGGCGTACCCGGTGCAATACTATATGTCTGTGACTTAACACAGGGCCTGGCAGCATGTACTCGTCACATACGCAAAGCGCAGCGGGCGTGACCCCTTACGTGCATGACGTAACGCGTGGCTTGGTACTGCGTATCTGTCGGATACCAAGATAGCATCTGGGGTGACTTCATGCATATATGATGTTACGCGGGATGCGGTGCCACAAAGTCGTCGGATACGAAATGCGCATCAATTACGCGTTTAGCAATATGGCGGATAGGATTCGTGTGGTGATGGAGCTTGGTACGCTACCGGTATGGGAGTGCAGTTTTCTACCCCCCCCCCCCCCCCAAAAAAAAAGATATACATATTTTTGGGGGAAGATATAAAACATTACATAATTTTTAAAGTAAAAAAAAAAGAAGGTGTATAATAGAGTCTAAAAATATTTGAAAAAATATAGGTTTTAGAAACATTAAAATATGGCATTCTTCTGTGTATGGTCTCAAAAATAGTAGTCAGTATTTTAGAATGGGTGTATCAAAGTTTATATTAGAGCATCAGTATGTGCATCAGATTGTCACGTAGATGATGTCATGAGTGATGTCATCAGTGATGTCATTTGAGATGTCATCAGTGTTGTCACTGACCATGTCATGAATGATGTAATGGTTGCCATCATCAGCAGTGCATTGCTGGCACGCGAGTTATAGTTAGCTCAACTAACTATAACAGGCAAATTTCTCTGTTTTTTTATGAGTCAAATGTTCAACTACATATAACGTCCTTGATACCTATGTTTTTTTTGTGAATTTCAAAGGTTTTTAACATGCTAATGCCTCACTAAAACGTCTGTAAAACCTATGTTTTTTTCAGTGAGATATTTTTCACACTTTGCTCAGTCCTTTCTCCACTGGAAAAATTATGGAGCGACACACCAGGAAACTGCACACGTATTTATTGGGCACCAAAACTATTGAGGACAACGCGTTTCGGCGTTTGCCTTCCTCACGTCAGTTCCTGTACTTCCACCGCCTTTAGAAATAGCCCTTACAATTCATAGACAGTGAAAAGATATTTGCGATGATAATAGTATTGTACAAATTACAACATCAACATTTCATATTTCTCCATATACGTCCGAAAATTCGCACCATACTCAAATATCCACAGTGAATTATAAAGTGAACAGATGATACATAAAGCCAACAGTTTCCCAATCGTCAATTGACATAGAAGAGTGACTCTACATCGGCATCTGCACTTCGCTACCTTATTTTCAAACTCAAAACAGCTTTATTGGTGCCCTTTTTATGGGCTTATATAACAGTGTTCAAATAGTCCCCATACCAGAGAGCAAAGGGCAGCCATCAATGGTCTAGAGAAAGATACCAGGAATATCATGGACACCTAGGGAAATGGTACCACCAGGGCCTGATTGACAAAGATGAATACAATTTATTGAGAACGGAGAAACCACGGATACCCTGTATCTATTTCCTCCCGAAAGTACACATCACCACCAGGGCTTCCAATAGTCTCATCCAATGGAGGACTATTGGAAAATACATCTATTTTTCTGGACTTATTTTTAGGCAAATATGTAGTCAATTTAAGATCATACTGCAAAGATAGTTCTGATTTTTTACGCAGAATACATGATGTACAGTGGGAGGATGGATACTTATTGATTGGGTTAGACGTATGCTCCCTATATACGTGCATTGATCAAATCAAAGGAGTAGCAGCATGTATGTATTTTCTGAGAAGCAGGCATATTGTTTGTTGGGAGCATAATGAAATGCTGGAGTCCATGATGCTTTTTTGTCTGCAACAGAATATCTTTCTCTTTGAAAAATTTGTATACAGGCAACGGTCCGTTACGGCAATGGTTACATGTTTTGCCCCCAGCCTAGCGAACTTATTCCTAGGCTGGTGGGAAGAGCATATTGTTTGGACAGATGAGTTTGAGATGTTCACTGATCACATACTTGTATGGATCAGGTACATCGGTGACTTATTCCTTATTTGGAATGGTTCAGAATCCCTGGCTAGGGAATTCATTGAAAAATTGGGGATTAACAATCTGAATTTACAATTTACACACACGATAAGTCCCTGCTTTTGTGAGTTTCTAGACATAGAGGTAGAGGTAGTACAAGGGAAGGTAACAACCCGTTTGTTTCTAAAGGAAACTGCGGGAAATACAGTGCTGCATGCAGCAAGCCATCATCCCATTTCCCCAAACGAAGAGCAACCATAAGGGGAACTCCTAAAGGCCCGTTGTAATTGTAGTACAAATGAGAACTTTCAAAGGGAACAGCAAAACATAATTACCCGATTCAGAGAGAGAGGATAGAGGGAAGATACATTTAAACAGGCAAGTAAAAAAGTTAAAGATGTGACCCAGCAGGATTTGTTATTTAAACCTTTAGACAATTCTGTTAGAGACAGGAAAGAAAATGCGCCCTATAAATCAGGAGCACCGATAATGATTACCCAATTTAGTAGAGGATCATGGGCACTGCGCAATGCAATGAAAAAACACTGGAATCTACTGATAGTCGATCCCATTATTGGAAAACGAGTAGGTGCAGGACCACAGATAACTTACAAAAGAGCGAGATCTTTACGTGATCGCTTAGTCCATAGCTACCCAACAGAAGAGACAAACACACAATGGTTAAGGGCACCCAACGGATTCACTGTATGTGGAACGTGAAAGGCCTGTTGGAATGGGAGAAATTGTAAGGAGTATGTGGCAGGTACCAGGGAAGTTAAAATCATCACGCAGGCAATTAATTGCAATAGTGAGTATGTGATCTACGTATTAGAGTGCCCATGTGGCCTCCGCTACGTAGGCAGTACTAAGCTTTCCCTGAAATTAAGAATTTTACAGCACCTACGAGCCATTAACAATAAGGATTTTAATTATCCTGTGGCCTAAAATTACGCAGAATACCATGACAGTAACAACAGCAGCCTAAGATTCTTTAGAATTTAAAAAATCCAGAAACATATACGCGGAGGCGATCGGGAAAAACAGCTGAGAATTTTGGAGTCAAGGCATATAATTGAGCCGGACTCTAGATCCCCAAAGGGGCTGAATGGTGGGGAGGAGCTAGCCACGCATATAGGTCAGTAATAGTTTCCATACATACTGTATCTCGCAATCAGATTTTAATGTAGCAGACACAAGGGTAAAAATTGGGTGAACATTTATTTTAATGAGGGTAAGAAAGAGCAGCAGACTATACCTTGAGATGGGACTCCAAATTTGGAGTCTGGAAATGGCATTAACCACAATTGTGGAGCCGTATCCTACTACTCAATTGAGTAATATCACAAGGAGTCATGGGCCTATCCTCTCTCACTATACACAAATACACTTAGATATTATAAATATGCACTTACACACTTTATAATTAATCCCATTTCACGCGCAGTACACCATGCACCACTATCCCGCACCACCGCCCATTGTGACAGTGATGGTATTTTCTCAATGAGGACTATGTGAACACTGTTGTATAAGCACATAAAAAGCGTGGCAGAAATGTGAGCCATGGCATATCACTATTACAAAATATCAAATGTATTCCCACAACTAATTGAAAGGACACAGGGCACGTTTCTAATAATAACAATAGGATACGGAGTGTCACTGATATGAAATACCAAATGCTTGTGAATTGTAGGTGTCAATAGTAAAAAGGCACCAATAAAGCTTTTGAGTTTGAAAATAAGGTAGTGAGGTGCCGATGCCGATGTGGAGTAACTCTACTATGTCAATTGACGATTGGAAACTGTTGGCTTTATGTATCAGCTGTTCACTTTATAATTCACTGTGGATATTTGAGTATTGTGCAAATTCGTCGGACATATAAGGAGAAATATGAAATGTTAACATTGTAATTTGTACGATACTATTATCATCGCAAATATCTTTTCACTGTCTATGAATTGTAAGGGCTATTTCTAAAGGCGGTGGAAGTACAGGAAGTGACTTGATGAAGGCAAACGCCGAAATGCGTCGTCCTCAATAGTTTTGGTGCACAATAAATATGTTGTGCAGTTTCCTGGTGTGTCGTTTCATAATTTTTCCAGTGGAGAAAGGACTGAGCAAAGTGTGAAATACGGAGTGGCTGCTGCTGCCACTGGCGACACCAACGTCGTTTGGACAAGAGAACCGCCACAGCAGCGTTTTGAAAGGATATATATATATATATATATATATATATATATATATATATATATATATATATATATATATATATATATATATATATATATATATATATATATATATATATATATATATATATATATATATATATATATATATATATATATATTCCTCTCAAATGCCCTGAGCTTTACAAAGGTCACACAATGCAGCTCTTTATATATATATAGTCAAGATATGTCAAAGTGGAGCTAAGAATAATAAATCTATACTTACCTATGTATATTTATCATGACACAGTACAAGCTGATACTCTTTCCAAATTAGGGCAGGATAGAGACCTTACTCTTCTTCTGAAGGCGCAGAAAAAACTCTTATGGAGAAGATTCTTACTCCCTCTGGGGGGGAGGAAGTACGCTATTTATTTAAGGAGGAAGCTCCATGGGATCCCTCCTTTCAACAAAGGCAGTTGTACAGCCCTCTCCCTCTCAATCGTGGGAGACATAATCATACATATTGTGAACAGCTTGAGGCAGCATAGCCCTCCAATTGGCCACACATGTAGAAATAATGTGACACAGCTATGATTGCAGGAAGGAAAAAAGCAAGTACATCCAGACAGAGCCTCTGCTGTAACATCTAAATCAACATGATGTTTATCAAAGTTTGTATTGCAGTCTGTGCGGCGATCTAGCAAATTTAAGGCATAGATACACCTTTAATGAAAGCACTAATAACTGTTCTTGTGAGTGTCCCTACTGAAGTATTGTATCATAGTTCCTTACAATTGCGGCTCCACAGATTTTGTGCCATATCTGCTTATTTCAAAGTTTCCATGCCCCAGTTGCATATTGCTGGGACTTGCCATCCAGGTTCAGAGTATGACCTTTTACTTCTTGAACACCATCCAGTTGTTTTATATGTGGTTCTACATCTCCTAAACACTTAATAAACTTCTAGTACTGCTCAGCTGAAGACTGTTGTATGGTTTGACCCATGCACTGTTAATGCTACACATCTCTAGAGTCTCTGGTTTATGTTTATCCTCATAGGGATGTGGACTCTAGAACTTGATTCAATATTATAAATGTGACCTCCAGAACTGGGCATAATATTGCAAGTATGATTATCAGAACAAGAGCATGGCTTATATATCTGGGCCACAATACTCTACTTAAGACTTTATCAATAATGTGCATGGTTAACATGTAGTTTTCCTTATTCATCTTAGCCACTATGCAAGGAGATACAAAAGGAGAGAGGTAGACAGCGATTCAAAGAGGCAACAATAGCCACAATGCCCCAATTATGGAGAACCTTAAAATATACTTTTCACTTCCAAAGTATTCTGGTGGATGATGACGATTATTGGGTATAAGTGAGATGCACCTAGATTGAGAAACCCTTTGTTGATGCGAGTGGTGAGAAAATTAAAGCCAGTGACTACTTTCAGTGGCACATGTCTGAGAGCTGGTCCTTCAGCACTGGCAAGGATTCAACTCTGATCCTTGACTATTAAAGATGCTGCCCTGATCCCACCCCTACAGACACCCTGACACAATTTACCTCCTTGCGCAGGAATATCTTCCAGTCCACATTAGCATAGGAGAAGTAGACACTGGCAGAGAGTTTGCAGAGTAGTGACTTAATGTTGGTGTCCTCTAGCAGGGAGCGCGCAGAACCTGACGGAAGGAAGGAAAGAATGATGGTCAAAAACAGAAATGCGCACAAACTCACCACATGTCTGAGACCGTTGTTCACTTGGAAACCACCCGAAAATTATGTCTTCAAATGGAATTTTATCATTACCGTACATATAGCTGATCAATGAATTGTACTTCCATTAAAAGAATAATTGAATTCTTGAAAATCAATTTAGAAGTATGAATGCATGATGAATTACTGAAGTTAGTATGCTGCTCAAGTCAATTTGCCTTTTAGATTTATACTGATCAGGTTTTTCTATATTAGATCCACTATTATACATATTTATTAAATGATTTTTTATTTTCTAAACTATAGTGTCACTACTTTTTATTTGGCATGTTTAGAGCTCTATATAAATTTGCAGTTGCCCTAGATTATTTACAGTACACATTAAGCCTCCACCATGACACCTATGCGACCCTATTACTCAATGCTTTTCTCTGAGACCCTCATTCCCAAACAAGATTCCTGTACACAATCCCATATTGTTGTTTTTAGAATACATTCACAATACCTTCACCCAGAGACCTGAGCCCCTCATACATTAGGTCTAACCCCGAAAAACACCTTTTCAAGAGCCTTTCCAAGTGATGTTACAATCTATTCACAATACCTTACCTGAGAACCAGCAAAATAAGGTCTCATCATCAGAAACCCATGCCCCATCAACGAAGGTCTCAATGCGGAGAATGTCATTTACGTTTGTGTCTGACTAATTAACCATTACCGGTTCTGTCACTGTCTTTCCTCCAAGGAGTTTAAGTTTAAGTGTATATGATGTCCAATCTGTGTGGGAGGCAGGTGTTATATGCATATTGCCTGTTTGAATGACGGGAAGGTTGAGAATGTTAGCACTTATTTCCAATAATGTAATGTGTTTCAAACTTACGTGGGTTCTTCACAAGATTTTGTAAAATTTCAGGGTGTCCTCAAATGGGAAACAACCTTTACAACGCAACTTTTACACCGCACTACCATTACAACGAAACTTTTACAACGCAACATCCATTACAACGCATGCATTTACAACGCAACCATTACAACGCATGACACTATAACGCACACCACTACAACGCATGCCATTACAACGCAGTCATTACAACGCATACCATTACAACGCATAGCATTACAACACATAGTACCCTTACACTATCCAACACTTACCCTACTGTTGCATCCCCTGGAGTTAGAATAGTAATTTTTACCCCCTACACTATCCAACACTCACCCTACTGTTGCACCCCCCTGGAGTTAGAATAGTAATTTTAACCCCTACACCAGGGGTCTCCAAACCGGTCCTGGAGGGCCGGATCCATGCCAGATTTTTAAAATAACTACATGTATCTCAATGGGGATATCCAAAAAATCTGACATGGATCCGGCCCTCCAGGACCGGTTTGGAGACCCCTGCCCTACACTATCCAACACTTACCTTACATGCAATGTAATGTTATGCGTTGTAATGGTATGCGTTGTAAAGGTAGTATGCGTTGTAGTGGAATGCGTTGTAAAGGTAGTTTCAAAGAATTTGTTGTAATGGCATGCGTTGTAAAGGTATGCGTTGTAATGGATGTTGCCGTATAAAAATTGCATTGTAAAGGTAGGCGTTGTAAAAGTATGCGTTGTAACGTCATACATCCCCTCAAATGCACCAATACAACGGGGGTATGGTGCCCAAAATGAGGCTGCTTTCATCATGCTGGTGGAGATGACTCTGTGAATGCAAAGTCCCAATATGCAGTGCACACACTACGAACCCTTGAGAGTCACAAGGGAAAGGGGACAGAAAGGAGTACGGTGACATGCAATGTTTCTGCGGTGCAAACCATGGAATAGCATTGCTTACTCTGGACAAGTGGTAACTCTTCGCCAAGTGTAAGCTGTCGATAGCGAACAGCTTACACTGTATGCACGCAGGCTGCCGACATTGGGAAAAGCAGGCAGAGATGCCACAGACTAATCACTCTCCACAATGTCCAGTTCATATAGTGGTACTGTTTGTGAAATTATGACTGGTGTCCCTTAAGGGCCAGTGGTCATACTGCCATCACAGTGTGAATGCTGATGCTGCAAAGCCGATTGTTTCATGCAGGCCTTGGTCCCAGCACTCGCCAGAGTTACCAACTGAGATGCATATCCGATTCATCCCACATTAATATTAATGAGTTTGGCATTTTACACCTCGTGTGAACAGCCCCTTAGCACTGCGAAAGATTAGAGAATCTGTTGCAGCACAAAGGGTGAGGCAACTCACATAGCAATGCAAAGCTCAGCACTTGCAAGTAGCCTCCCTGTATAGGCCCTGGATATCTTCCAACAATCAACAAAACACGGTAATTCCGCAGGTCATATACTATCACGTTATATTATGCACACACATTTTTCTATCTTCATTGATTTCCATGACCACTTAACAAAATTGGCACACTGTAACTATATAAACATTAGTGCATACTGACAAAATGTATGCAGAAGTTTTGATGGTTCACAACTTCTAAAATGTTAAACAGATATTTCTTAGTATCTTGCTGTACACAATTCATGACCAGACTGATTGGAACACGAGCTCACTGTCGTTTACCGCGTAAACATGTTTTAAAGTCAGCAATGGAGTTTTTAAGCTCAGGAAATCTTTTTCATATATACAAGCTTGACATAATCCTCATGTGCTTGCACATAACACAGTTTCCACAACTCACTTGTGTGATCATCACCCACATGAAAATATTTTCCCTTGAGGTAGTAAACAAGCAAGACAGGACCAAATCAATGTACTCCTCTTGCACATTCTGCATTTAAATAGTCAATTTAAAACAATGCCTGCTGATGTAAGACTCTCTTTATGTCCCTTCTCATCAAGGTAGATGCAGTATGAGTACCAATAAATGGGCCACAGAAGGTGCTTTCTCTTCCTTTGCGGATTTCTGGCTTTTTGGTCAAACTCAAGTCTTGTGCTTGTATGTGGTCTGCCCCACATACATCAACCAGCATGGGAACTTCTACTGTATACAGTACAAACCTTTGAAAATGTAACTCTCCTTTGTGTGGTTGGTGAGCATTTTCGATCCGGCACATTGTTGATTTGTGAGCGAGATAAACAAAGACATCTCCCTCTGTTTATATTTCCAAATACCTGTGAGTGTTATGTTATTTTATTAAATCAGTTTTAAAACAATATCCTTCGTCCAATTGCTTCTTTTGTGAAAAGTTGCAATTTTTACTTTACAAAACTCATTTAAAAACTCATGATAATTTCCAAATCATCTAAGGCTACTAAAAAAATATCCCAGAAATAATTATAAAAGAAGGGGCCAAAGGAGGAAACATTAATCAGGTACTATGAGAAACTGCCTAACAACCCAACTAAAGTTATACAATGTGTACTCAATTAAATAAATGGCATCAGAAAGCGTTATTATCTACTGTATAAAAACAGGTCCTCTTTATACGACACCCTATGATGCAACACTGTACCTTTTACCAAAGATACAGAAACCCGGATTCACATAAAAAGGGAGAGCTATTCTAGCAGTTATAAACTCAGTGTGTATTGGAGAATAAATTAACATCCATTTTAAGCCATCCATCCAAAATGCCTTCTTACATAAGAGATACAAAAAACATACTCCAAAAACTAGATAATTTGAACTTTGTGGAGGAACTTATTCTGGCAACAATGGACTTAGTGTGCCTTTCACACTTCTGTTGACTATCTTCTTGAGAGTGAACGTCTTTGAGATCTTGGATGATGATGACAGTGGGGCTCGTTCTTGACCTAGACCTATGGCTAGGTCTGGTCTGATGGAAGTTAGATCTAGGGTGCCTTGGTTTCAGTGTCACTGGTACAGGATACTGTGGTGGTCGAGAAGGAGCGGCTGGTCTATTAGTATTGGAGGTACCGCTGAGATTGCTAGCTGAGGAGGAGGTGGAGGAGATGAATATGGAAGACAAGTGAATTCCAACGGAGCCTGTGGAGATATTGGTGAATCTGGAATGGTAATTGAAGATGTGGCTGGGATGGAGGATAAGCTCGTAAGTAATCTGAGTCAGACTCTGATGGAAGCCTGCGTACTCTCATCCATGAAAGCCCCCGCTGTCTTTGTCAGAGGAATTCAATGATTTCTTGGCATCGAACCATGTCTTGATGCTGAAGTTCTCAATGTCGTATGATGTCTCCACGTTGATGTACCTCTCGGCACCGACAATGGCCTACTACTTGGTGTCAAGTGTGTCATCAATGTCAAACCAGCTCCTGACGGTAAGCAAGCAGGTGCTCTACCACTGTTCGACGTCGAACGGGAGCGTTCGCCAAATTTTCTTCTTTAGGATCTCCCTCTGCAGGTGTCCTCAGAGTGTGGCATAGGGGCACTGGTAAAGGGAACTGTCTCTACTCACCCTTCACAAGTCTCTCCAGCCAGGGAATTTTGTCTTTTGCAGTGCTCAATTCGGCCATGGAGGTGAATCTTCTCTCTCTCCCTGAAAGAGCATCTGGAAAGAGTCTTGCAGTGGTGACATGCCCCATGATCATGAGAATCAGGCAAACATACGATCAGGGCCGGACTGGGAACCAGAACCGGCCCTGGCAAAGTGCTCGGCCGGCCCCCCTCCCCTCCCCCCTCCGGGAGGAGAGGGGAGGGGGGGAGAGGTGCGACCGCGCTCTGTGACAGGGCCGGTTTTCGGCCGTTTTTGTTACGGGCCGTTTTTGCAGCATAACGGCCCTGTAACAAAAACGGCCCCAGGGGCCCAAAACCGGCCCCCAACCATGCGGCCCACCGGGGAATTGCCCGGTGCCCTCAACGGCCAGTCCGGGCCTGCATACGATACAGATCCTATCTGGTGCGGGTCTGTTTTTGCCATTTTTTTGCCACATTCTGGGCAGTTAACAAAAGGAGATGGCGTTTTGCCAAAAATCTGATACATTTTTTCACAGAAAAATATCTAAAAATACTCTAAAGGACATTGAGTGAATCGCTTTATGAAGCAATAGATGAAAAAAGTCATAAAAGGGCAGAGCTCTGCTCCAGTATCTTGACAGCAGGAGTCAGAAAGCTTCCCTTAAAGGTGAAATGTCCTATTTTTATTGTTTTCAATGATGCAACCTATACAGCCACTATATATTTCTCATTCTCTTACTTTAAAAAGAAGTAAAAAGAGTTTGTGAAGGATGTTTTTGAAAAGGCCACTTTTTAATTGTTTCTAGTGACTTTTGAATGCTTAAGTCCTTTTTTACACTATAATTGACAATATAGCTGTTTTAAGGCTGCAACATGAATCATTTGTGTCACATGTGCCTCATGGCCCTTCCGAAGTTTTGCAAAGTAAATGTCACTTTGAAAGGACCGCTTCGGGATCCCCTCACGTGTCCGGGACTATTCAATACTTATGCTAATCAATGAAGATCCCCATAACCAATATATTTAATTGTCATCACTATTCTTAAAAATCCTACATTAGCATTGGTACCTGCTCAGCAACAACACATCTATCCAGAATGGGATCTAACAATACCCACCAATTGGTTTTAGAAAAGCATGCAATCTGAAGCAACACTTAGGTCTATCTTTACTCAAGGATTAAAGTAGAAAACAACTAACATTCTTGGACAAACCAAAGGCTTCTTTATATGGCATAGCTGTTAAATCTGAAAATTGGTTGAGAACCAAACTACAGAAGTAAACTTGCCTAATGGTTCTGGACACAGAATACTGTTATGGATCAATTACAGAAGCACCTTTGTAATCCACATAATACAACATCCTTGTAAACAGATATACACTGGTACGACCTCCAGACCACTAAAACCCGCATTCGAGAACACTTAAGGAATATCCATAAATAAAACATTAAAATGCCATTAGTGGAAAATTGCCTACAGCACCTTGAACACAACAGACTCTTCAGCCGTTTTGGGATAAAGCAGATACCAAGAGACGTGAGAGGAGGGTATTGAGTACTCATACTCCAAAGAATGGAACATTAACTTAGTATTAGGACAGACTCGGTATGCTATGGACTAAATAAAGCAGCAGAGATGCATTACTGGCTTTACTAACGTACCCAGGATGGATCTTCATGGCAACAATACTTAACAGTTCTCCCTCTCTCTCAACACCTATCCAAGTAATACCACAATCCATTCAAATGGAACCAAGCTCTTCACCTATTATTTTTTTACAGACTCCAATGATCTCTACTTGGATCACATTCTGACCCTCTCCAATTGGAACTGTACACACCCTGAACACTCCCAGACAGTCCAATGTACTTCCACTCTCAAGACTAAACTGCAGATTTATAACCCTCTTACCATTCTCATCAAATATCTTCCATCTTATTGGGATATCTATGACAAATCCTTGAAGGTTCCTATTAATTGGTAATGCTGTTTTTTTGGTTGCTTCATAGTAAGCTCTGTATCATCTACTTTTGTACCACTAACTAGGATGACCAAGAGAAACAATGAAGTCCCATTTCTAACTAATATGCTCATGCAAGTGTGTGTGCTGTTCTGTTGACTATACTTCACGCGTTTCTTGTTCCATACTAATGTACCGCTGGTTAGAATGACTTTAGAAAGAATATATATAACATTATCACCAACAAAATAATGATACCATCTCTGCATTTAAGAATTTTAGACTCACACTTAAATACCTATAAAATTAGGTTCCAGACTCTGCCATCCCCTCAACCCTTCCACTACCCATCCACTACCACTACTGATGCCCCTATCCTGCTGCCCAATCAAGCTGTCTCATCATCTAAAGGGTCACCTTATTGATAAATAGCTCATCATTAGTGTTAAAGTTTAGAAACAAAGTAGCCATATTAAAATTGACGATGACAGAGATGCTCTTGTAGGTGAAGGAGCCAATGACATGGGTATCAAAGCTGAGGTTGACTAAGAAAGAGACATCAAGGGTGAAGGCTGCCAATGGGATGAGTGCAGGAAACACAAGAGAAGTGGTTACAGAAGTTGCGGAGCATGCTGAAAGTCTCCTACTTTCCCAATGACTAAATGCACAGTTCTAGAGGAAATGCTGTTGGGTATTTCTCTAGTAATGGCAGGACTGGAGATTATTCTTTCATGCTAGCTTTTATTTACACTCGTAACATTTGAAAAGACTGGGTTTCTTAGAGATGGCATTATATTCAGTAACGTGGCTGTTCACAAGAACACAGGCCTAAATATATTAGGAAGCAAACCAAGTAACCTATCAGAGCCTAAGGAGAAAAACTTTACAAGGACTTGTTTGTTTAGCATTTTAGGTAACTTGAAACTTGTGTATGGATGACTTAAAGCTGAAACTAACCAGAGCTTAGCCGGTAATTGCTAACACGGCATGCAGTAAAACTATCTGACTAGTCATCTGAGACCAATGCCCAAGGGCCACTTATCTGTTATACAGAACAACAGCCAAAACAGACAGATTGCTTACTAAGTGATTTTTTCAAAACCGGTGAACCTGCCAAATATCCATTGATAAAGAAATGTTATGGCAAAAAAGGAAGCTTTATTGTGCAACAAAACAGGCTCCTCGATGCTTCTTCAAATTAATTTGAAAAAATATACAAAATTGAAAGCAGAACCTCTCTACTTCACTAAGGAGTCCACCAAAGTGGTAACGGTGGAACTGCTCTAAAGAAAGGTGGCAAGTAAAGGGTGCCTTATAATCTTTCCTCTGTAAAGTAGGCAAATCTCCAGTAGACACAACAGACGTTTCAAGAATGTTGAATAACAGCATGTGAGCTTGTGCTGCAATGGAATCTGGTCTTTCAAAGACCATCTCCATATCAAATCAGGGACACGTGCAATATTATCAGGAGGAAATTGCTTTATGAAAGATCAACATGTCTGGGATCATCCTATCTTTAAGGTTGGTGTCAGGACCGCAATAAGAATCACTGTAGTAGATGGTGCCTTCGCTGATCTTCATTACTTGAATCAGCAGTTTGTGCAGTAGAGAAAGAATGCACGTTTTTGCTTTTGAGAATGCCTATTGGTGCCAATAAAATCTACATCTAGAAACAACTGAGAGTTTGGCTTGACCATAACTTGTCTATGGATCATCACATAAAGAACCTGGCTGACTGCTTGCTACTTTGGTCTATTGAGGTGCCTTTAAAAAATCTTTGGGCTTTCCCACAATCCACTCAAAAAAAAGTTGTCCAGGCAATCATCACATCGCAGCTGGACTACGGTAATGTTCTCTAGCTTGGAATCTCTCAGACTTTACTAAGGTGTCTGCAAAACGCAGCAGCATGATTACTGTTTCTTTGTCCCAATCATCAACCTATCCCTGTCCACTAGACTGATTTGCATTGGCTTCAAATTGCAAATCGGGTTCTAATTTATAGCCTTTTGCTTTGCCTTCTGCACGGGTGCCAATACAGGCCCCATCTCCTTGCGACATCTCATTCAGCCCTGTGCTTGTTCTAGGGCACTCCGGTCCTCCGACTCAAGGTTGCCCTGTGTCCCCAGAATCAGAAGGAACAGGGAGGGTAGTCAATCAATCCCTATCAATTAAGTTGTTTCTTCTGACGTCTGGCCCTGAAACTCTGGAATTGTCTACCGCTGCAATTGCTTATGAGTCCTAATGGGATGCCCTGTTAGGGTGCTTTACAATCCAAAACATAAACATCTAGGGTCGGTCGGAGCTATTCCTACTGCATGGTAATCAGCAGGTCGGATTCCTTTCCGACAGACCCATTAGGAGAGTGTCGGTCGGAAAGGAATCCTACCAGTCAGACACAGAAAGGTTGTAGGAAGTCGACTTTGGGGGCCCCAGCAGGGCCCTCATAGGTGCACGACTCCGGTTGGAGGCAAAGGGGCACCTATTGAGCACCCCTGTTGATCCCTGAACCCCGTGGCAGGCACCTTGAGGTGCCTGCCAAGGGGTGCAGGAATGAACAGTGCCTCGCTGTTTTACAATGAGGGCATGCATTCCAGTCAGAATGCATGCTCCCATTGTAAAGAATTGGGGTGCCACTAAACAGTGTTCGGTCGTATCCCAATTGATGGGTCGGTACCGAAATGATGTCAGGCAGACTTCATCGTAATTAGGCCCCTAGTGTTTGACATGGATGATGTTATCTACATTAAAATGGTGTGAGAAGTAAGTGGTAATATGTCAGCCAAACAATGGACAGGAGGAATTTCTTAAATGATTGTTGAATGGAGACCTAAGTGTGGAGTAGGGTTTTTTAGTCCTGCTAATGTTTTACTGAAATCAAGGATTTAATAAAGGATTTGTCGGTGCTGCCTCTTCACAGTGGCAACAAGTAAACAGAAGGACCTCGCCTTCAGCTTACTGAACAGGAAGAACTGTGCAGTGGCTTAGAGGGATTGTGGATACCACACAGCCCTGACCATTTACTTCATAGCTATTCTGGACCACCTAGTCTCAGCCACTCCAGGTGTCATTCCAACGTGCTCTGCATATACATCAAAGATATGTAATTTATACTCCAGTCACAGTTAGTGCCAAATGAGTTATTCAGGTTTGAAATCTGCACATAGGCACCTTATATGGAGTAAAATTTTGAGACTCACCAGCAATGAGCCTCGTAGTGCATGACGTGTCCATCAATGCCACTATTCTAGGTCCATTTGACATGGGTAGAATCATGTAGGGGTTCTACCCTTCCTCTTCCCTTGATTTTTTCTAGAATCATGTAGTCACAAGGCTGGACAGCTCAGTAGCCGCATGGCTCAACAACTCTAGGAATAGGCAGTGGTACAGTAAATTGTGGTTCCATTTTAATGCAATGACATGCCTGTGCTAGAGAAGCTGGGTAGTTGGGAACAATGTTAGGATTTTTTGGGAGTGTTGGATGCTGCAACGCAAGGAGAGGGGTGTCACTGCATCTGAGGTAAGCAAGGAACATGGTGGGAAGAGTATAAAACTATGTTGCAGAGAACCACTGAAAGAAAAATCATTGCACTTTGTGGAGGTTATTTAACAAAAATCAAGAGTGTGATTTGTAATGCAGCCTACTTTTTTGTGGGAGTCACATTTGACGTACGGCAGACTGACCCTTGGCTATTGGAAAAAAAGCACACTGTACTGTATACATTTTGTTTTAAGTGGATTCCCATGGAACATAAAATTAACTAGGAATGATCAAATATGGCATTAAATAAAATGCAAAGCGAAGGTGTTTATTTTAGTGTTTAAATTGTGTCATTCACAGTTTAATTGAAGGCTACAATGTTACTGTCATATAAGTGCTTATTTTGGAAGCTGAAATAGTCAGCGAGAGCCAAACAGTTTTACTAATTAGTGGTCTAAAGTTGATCTTTGGTTTATTAATTTTGCATGGTTTAACTTTTGTGTTGAGTGTCATTATAAAGCATTAGAAACCTCCAGGTACATTAATTCAAAGCGAAGGAATTCATGGATCCCATTATGATACATATAAATCACAGGAAGATACCACTTCGGCTGTCTGTGATGCGAGTTCCGACTTTGGACGAGGTTATTACAGCAGCTGCCAATTCCATGGAGCAATCAGTGGAGAGAGTGAAGTTGAAGTCTGATGCTTGTTTTGTAAACGTGGGTAATCCTAGAAAAGAGCAGGAGAGGAGGCAGAAAGGCTGAAAGTACCATGTGCCTAAATACTGCTTAGCAAAGGGAACGAACGGTATGTATAGGGTGTGGGTAAAAATGGGGCTTTGCATGAGATTACAAGGTTGCTTAATGAAGATCAATAATGGGGAAAAGCAGGATTACTGTAGTATAAATTGAATAATGTGTGTGTTAACGTGGTCATGATGATCCATGAAAAAGAGAGAAAAGAGAGAGACACATTTTTGTGGTGGAAAGAAGTTGGAGTTTAGTGAGATTAAGGATGATTAGGGACGACTTTATCCCATTTTAAGGCAAGACATGTATAATATGCTGCGGGAAGAGCAACATAAGTTAAAGTCTACAGAGCTCATTCAGAGCTTGATAGGCAGTTTCCAGGTCTAGAGATCCCAGCCTACCTGGGGAGCACCTTTGTGATGAACCCACATGTACACACTGTTTGCATTCGCACCTATCCAACATATATTTATAGTCTAAGGCCCCTGTAAAAGCAGGCTCTGGGAGTTATTTGGTGATTCCCCTGGCCTTGCACACACAATGGAGAGGTGGTTCCTATCTCAAACAGTGAAAGTGTATTGCTGATATCCCAGGAGTTGGAGGATTGAGACCTAGATACCGAGGTGGGGAGACAGGGCTTCTTTAGAAATTCAATTAGGCGTTTTGCTGCAAAGGCTGTTGATGAATCATCCTGTAGAGCTGCCATATGGTAGCCGGTGATGTGAAAGGGTGGGACCGCAGCAGTCTCTTGTTCAAGGTAAAAGTAATCCTTAGATGAAGCTAGTTTTGTGTCTTGCCCTTGATCACTCGAGTGTGCTGTATGCCAGCCAGGTTTGACGAGCATCCCTCTGCACAAAGGCTGTGGCTGAAGAACAACCTGAAACAGACACTTGAAGGGAGAATCACTCAACATTGGTTCTGGAGGTGCAGGCAGTGGATCCACATCTTCTGTCTGCTTTGCCTGTGT
Organism: Lissotriton vulgaris; assembly: GCF_964263255.1. Taxonomy (NCBI): domain Eukaryota; kingdom Metazoa; phylum Chordata; class Amphibia; order Caudata; family Salamandridae; genus Lissotriton; species Lissotriton vulgaris. The sequence continues at coordinate 608,086,926 of NC_141695.1, forward strand.
TAAAGTGGGATGCACTTGTTGTTCCAGTTCTACGTTCTGCATGAACAAGGAGTGACTGCTCTGTCGAGTATTCAGAGGACTGCTGTGCAACCAGAGCTGGTATCTACCTGACAGCCAGATTTCCATAGGTGGGGGTACCTATGTCTATTGTTTGCTGAAAAAGCTGCTCAGTTGACCTTAAGTGTGTAGAAACCAGCCTGACTCCCAAGAGAGGGGTTAAGCCTGCCAACTCTGCAGTGATTGTGCAAGAGGAGCCAGAAGCACTGTGCCCAGAGTTGGTGGTGTCTTTCATAGGAGGCAAATGGAAAAGAATGATCTGATTACCCTGGGTGTCGGTGGGATCATGAAAAAATGGACATTGACCTGCGCCACAGTGACTAAAAAGAGAAAACAGATTGACCTGCACTACTGGGACCAGAACAAATATTGTGGCTTGACCAGTGCTGCTGTGACCAGAAGGTGACTGCAGCAGAACTACATCAATGTGCCCGAGAGAAATGTATCTTCGACCTCAGAAAGCAGGGGAACAAGGGAAAAGCAGCAGGAAGAGGTTCTGCCAACCACAGCATCTATGACACTAAATTTCAACTTGCCAATATTGTGTGTGTAGTATTCAGTTCTACTGAGCATTAAAGTACTCGTCTTCTTCAACATAAAGCACTGGATTGCAGACACTATATTGTTGGTTCAGCTTAATTACTCTTGAGGGATGGCTGCTTTTTCTGCTTCACGTACCCCTTCCATGCAGTCTTCCTCGAGTAAAACTCAGTCACCCTCTTCTGCTACTAACAGGCTAAAACAAGACCATCCATCATCTAAAAAATCTTCGCCTTCGATTTCTTTTGAGTTATGGCTGAGGTGATTCAGGCACCGTGCCCTTTGTTGAGGAAACAAATAAACGTATACTAAATCTGGATGATAACTGGTCATTAATGGAAAATCTGGTTTCCTTGGTGGAGCAGCAAGTGGTGGAATTGCAGGACGAAACTTCTAAAATTCGTCATCTGGAAAAGGAGGTTGTTCAGCTTAAGAAGCATGCAGAAGATTTGGTCAACAAGAATAGGTGGAATAACCTCCATATTTATGGTGTTCCTGAGGCATGTGAAGGTGATGATCCTGTTTCCTTTTTCACTTCTTTTCTCCCAAGACTGCTGGATATACCCTCTTTCACTTCGCTCAACATCCAGAGAGCTCATAGGTTGGGCCCTTATCTTACTTCTTTTGTGTCACCCACGAAGGCACAAGGGGTAATCATGGTATTTTGACAATTTTAAGATTAGCTTTTGGTTCTTGCTGTGGCTAAAGCTAAGAGGCAAGTGTCCTGGCTGGGTCACAAGATCTTTTTGTCTCAAGATTTTTCTACTGCCACTGCAGCCCGGAAAAAAGAATTCCTTATTCTTCAACCTCGTTAAAGAATTTAGGTGCCAGATAAGGTTTATTTCATCCCTGCATTTTTAAAGTGACTTCTCAAAATAACACTCCTGTATTTGAGGACCCAGCAGAACTTAAAAAGTTCATACAAGTTCATACATCGGATACCATGGATATTAGTAGTCCTTCTTTACGTTGATTTTTCCGCTGATACCGTTTTGTACGGTTGACCTTTGAGTTGATTTATTATTCCACTTATGTCTTTACATGTTTTAATATGTTTTCTTTGTTCTTTGTCATGGTGGCATTGTTATATTTTGAAATGTAATTTTTTATGTAATGCCCCTTTTTTTCTTTTACAGAGTCGTCTTGTTCTTCTCCATTATATAACATCCTTCCCGAATGTATATCATCCTGGCATACAGTGGATTCCTCCCTTATAGGTGTGTCATCTATCCTTGTGTCATCACCACCCCATTTCTTTTGTTCCTCTTTCAGGTATGTTTGGATCTGTACTGTCTTCTCTTCTTGCTCACTGCCTCCCTTCTTCTTTTCCTTATCTTTTTTCTTAGTCTTTTTTCTTCTTTTGTTTTTTTTGTAACTTTTCTCCTTTTTCTCCTTCCTATATTATGCTTTTTCTTTCTTATATTCTATGTTGGCCCTTTCTTTTTGCCTTATGGTTCTTCAATTGTTATTATCTCTTTAATGTTCATAATTCTGAGTAATATCTTGGAATATTAAAGGATCTCTTAATCCGGTTAAACAACAGAGAGTATTATGTCACCTAGGTAAGTCTAATCCTGATTTGCTTCTTCTTCAGAAAATCCACTTTAATCATGCTGAAGCCTTGAAATTTAAGCGGGCTTGGGTTTGTCATGTGTTTGTTTCCATATTGCTTAATCAAAAGAATGGTGTTGTTAAACAAGTTACTTACCTTCGGTAGCAATATATCTGTAAGAGACATATATTAGTTATAGATTCCTTACCTTAGAACAGAGGTCTTCAAACTTTTGTCGGTTGAGCCCCTCCATCTAACCCTTTTTACACATCGAGCCCCCCCACCACCACCATCTGACAAAAAAGTTCTGGAAGCTGGTACTCTGAATCATTGTTGGCCATTCCCTCCTGCAGAGCCCCGGTCATATAAGGTCAATAATATTAAATAAAGTAAGAGTGTTTAGTAAACTAAAGTTTTTGTAGTGCTTGTGCTTAATATAAAGGTCAAACGAAAAGTCTCCAAGAAAAAATATGCACGAAAAGTTACATTAGTGCTTTATTTTTCACATAAAACACAACATTTAGGATAGATTAGCAAAAACACTCCCAAAACACAGGTGAGGAGTGTGCCTGTTTTTCTCCATAGAGACGGACAATGTGTGGATATATTCTTGCTTTTGCCATCCTCAAGTTGTGCTCTACTTCCAGTCTTGAGCAGGACCTGGAAACGGGAGTGCTCACAACATTTTGTAATATATTTTCTTCAGTTTTATATAGAGCAAACATGACCCAAAGGTATTGGAGCGCTTTACAGGAGCATCTTTTACATTACACAGACACACATTCATTTTTTGTAAGCACAGGGAGATTAAGTGATTTGCCCAGAATTATAGGATGTTGAGCAAACACCAGGAATTGGTTCCACAGCTCTGCCGTCATCGGCTTTGGCTGTTCCGCCACATCCTTGCCCCTAGACAAGATATCAGAAAAAGGGAGCCTAAGAGAAGTAATGGCACATCTGATCAAGAAATGTGTGAATGTTAGATAATGTCTCTAATATTTCTTACATGTGTCTTTTCCACACCAAAAATCAAAATTTTCTTTTAAAAGAACACATGATCAATAGTATTGAGCATTTACATATTTGACATTTGCTCATAATGCAAAACATGTTGCTCTTAGAAAGGAAAGCCTTATTTCTAAGATGGCACCTAGCTAAACCAAAGAGTCCTTACCATGTGCATCTAATGCACTACTATGGATGTGCTGTCTAGTAGGCTAAACGATACACCAAACTGTCACCAGAATGAGGAGTGACATGTTTACTCTACTGGGGAACTGTAAATACATTTTTTATAACAGTGGTGGAAAAAGGTCTACCAGACAGATGTGCTTAGAATCCAGAGATAAAAAGGTAGAGGTCGTAGAGCGTAATCTGTAACTTATAGTTTATGTAGGTAAATAAACGCCTCAACTCAAGTAAATGTGTGTTGTGTGCTAAATGCCACATGTAGCTGGATGCCTATCATAATTCCGTACAAACTGACAGTGTTTACTCAGGAGTACAGGATTGCGCTAGTTCCCAGATCGAGGGGAACCGGTTGAAATTTTTTATGTCTCATAAGATTCCCCCTTTTAGAGAATCAAATGGTGCAGATGATAAAACACCAAGAAGGAAAGACTAACAGTTCTTGAATAGTTTGCAATATTCCAGGCCCATTTTTCTGAATCTTGCCTTTGATCACCTTCCTGGTACAGTTTCCTGCTAGGAATTTTTCCTCCCTGGAAAACGTGTATTTCCACACACTCTTTATAGGAAGTGCTGTGGAAATCCAGCCAGGCAGGCTCAGCCTAGGCATGCTGGAGATAAGACTCTAGACACTGCCCAGTCGAGCCCCCAGCAGCTCGAGCAGCAGCTCGAGCTGAGACACACGGCGTCGGGGGGGTAAAGCACTTTCAGCCTTATGTGGCGTTTCGCGTTGAAAGCAACAATGGAAGAGAAGTGGTGGGGTGGAGTGCGAGCCCCCCCCTGAGGGGATGCTGCGCCCCCCCAGGGGGGTGCACCCCACAGTTTGAAGACCTATGCCTTAGAATTACCCCCAGGCGTCAAACTAGATCCGGAGACATTTTTACTTAGCAGTACCCCTGCGCGTCAGTAGGTCGACCCGCGTGCGTCGTCGGCGTCATGGTCGCCGGGATGATGTCACAGTATCTACTTAGCCCCTGCACCCTGACGTCAGTTCTTTGTACACGACTGTCCACGCCAGAAGACACTGACAACTGGTGCACAAAATTATGGCCCTGAAGGGGAGTCCCTTACTCTAGAAATCAGCTCGCAGAATGGGGAGGATGGGTGGGGCGGTAAGGAATCTATAACTAATATAGGTCTCTTACAGATATATCGTTACCGAAGGTAAGTAACTTGTTCATCTGAAAGAGACAATAAGTTATAGATTCCTTACCATAGAATAGATACCCCAGCAAAATCAACCCCGGAGGTGGGTCTGCGAACAAAGTTCACACCAGACAGTCCGGGAGAACCGAACGGCCAAAGAAGCCGTCTCTCCTGACTTGACTATGTAAATGTAAATTGATACTTGTATAACGCACTACTCACCCGCAAGGGTCTAAAGGCGCTTGTACGAATACCGCTGTGGAACCCATCCTGGCTTTCCCTGTGAGGCGTCCACTCCTGGGCACCCCCAAGGTGGAGGCCAGGCATCCTTAGCGTTGTGGGGGCCTTTGTGGAGATTAAGCAAGCTATTGCCCAGAGTTGCAGAGTGGGACTCCATGATTGGAATAGGCACTGAGGCGAGAATTATCAGGTCCGTGGAATTTTGAGCCCAAGAGCCGCCAAGGCGGGGAATTGAACCCTGGTCCCGGGCTAGACCTCTGCATCAAGGTCTGCCGCTCTAACCATTGAGCCACACTTCTCCACTATCCAGATGTCACTGAGGGGTAATCCACGTCCCAAAGCGGTAGCGGCTGCTGTCGCCCGGGTGGAGTGTTATGTTATGTTATTTTAATCTTATCTTATAATGCGCACAGCTACCCAAGAGTTTCACAGCGCCGCCAATCAGGAACAGAAAAAAGAAAGGAAAGAGAAAGAAAAATAAAAAATCTACATATCAAACAACTTGGTTTTTAAGCACTTACGAACATTCTCATACATGGCTTCGGTCCAAAGTCACATAGGAAGGGAGTTCCACAAGGAGGGACCTAGACAGGAAAAGTACTGACCGCTCATATGTGACAGTCTGGCCCTAGGCACCGTAAATTTCACCTGTGTGGCAGAACGTAAGGAACGTGAAGGGAGGTAGGGGTGAGACAAGGCATTCAAATATTGGGGCACCTTACCAAATTTGATTTTAAACATATAGCTCAGGGCTTTGAACTTAATACGATTCTCAACCTTGAGCCAATGAAGTTTGGAGAGAGCTTGAGATGGAGATTGTTTTTGGAATCTTACAGAACAACCTAGCCACCGCATTTTGCACCAACTGTAATTTCCGAACCACGTCCTTGTTGGCTCCTAGATACAAAATGTTGCCATAGTCCAGCCTTGAAGTAACAAGAGCATGGACCACGGTTCGTTGCGTGGACAAACGCAACATCCAAAGGATTTTCCTAAGCTATTTGAGAATAGTGAAACAGGTCGAAGAGACTTTCACCGCTTGTTGCCTCATTGATAGCTAGTCATCAATTATAATACCTAAGTTCCGGACCTGATGATTAGGCTGGGGCAAAAGCGCCCATTTCAGGCGGCCAATGTTGGGGTCCCCACAGATATTTATTCTTGCCCAATATCATCACCTCCGTCTTTTCTCCATTGAGTTTAAGCAGGTTGGCTTGCATCCAGCCTGCTATATTCCACAACCCAGATTGTAGAGAGGATGATTTAGACTCCCTTTCAGCAGATAGGGAGAAACCAATCTGGGTGTCATCAGCATAGGAAAAGAGAGACCACTCAGAATCTTCAGCAATCGAGGCCTGACATAGATGTTAGAGTGGGCGCGCAGGCCTACTGGAGGTTCCTTCTTCACCAAGGAATAGCAAATCTTTATGCAAAGAATGACACATCGAGAGATGGTTAGTTTTTGCATGGCCAGACTTTTCTACGCACCCGCATAGCCCACGAAGAGTTCATCGTCCACTCGGAATTGTCGTGTGCGATTAAGGTAAAACGATAACGCACATTTTGGATCCAGATGGTGGAGTCTCCTCTTCCTTGGACGGATGTGGGGGCGGAAAGAAGGTTGACAAAGTCATGGTCTTACCTATGTGGAAAGAGGTTACCACTTTGGGAAGGTCTTCTGTGGGGTACAACCTTGTCCGGATGGACTGCAAGGATAGGAGGCTTTGATGAAAGAGCTTGGAGCTCACTCAGCCTGCGAGCAGAGGCAACCAGAAAGGCAGTTTTAAGAGTTAAGAGCCTGAGAGGGCAGTTATGCAGCGGCTTGAATGGAGTGCACATAAGGTAGGTTAAGACCAGATTCACCCCCACTGGGGCCTCACGAATGGAACAGGAGGAAAGAGATGAGTGATGCTCTTAAGAAAGCGGTTTACAATAGGGGACTTGAAAAGAGAAGGCTGATCAGGCAGCTGTAGAAAGGCTGAAATGGCAGAAAGATAGCCTTTAAGAGTGCTAAGAGCAGAGCCCTGCTGGGCCAAAGAAAAATGGAAGAGGAGAATCTCAGAAAGGGGATCTAAAGCCTTTGCTGCACACCATGCCACAAATTTGTTCCACCTACAGGCGTATACCGTTTTAGTGGAGGGACGCCTGGCTGCCATGATTACATTACAGACTTTGGGAGGAAGGTCGATAGCTGTCAAATGTTGCTGCTCAATCTCCATGCAAGGAGGTGGAGGCTGGACAGGTTCGGGTGGAGGACCCTCCTCTGCTGCTGCAACAGAGATCCTCCCGAAGAGGCAGTCTGATCGGATGATCGATGGTCATGTGTAAGAGCTTGGGATACCAGACTCTCCGTGCCCAGTCCAGGGCCACATGAATGACTTGAGCCCGGTCACTCTTGATCTTCTTCAGCACTCTGGATGGATGTGGTATAGGCGAAAAAGCGTACAAAAACACTGCAGCTTCACTCGTGACGAAAAGCGTCGCCGAGTGAGTGCCGCCTAGGAAATCCCAAAGCGCAGAACTGCTGACATTGCAATTTTTTTTCAGTGACAAATAGACCTAACTAAGGCTCTCCCCACTGATGATAGAGAGCTTGCACCACCTCCGAGTGAATACGCCATTAATGATCCATCACGCATCTGCGGCTGAGTTCGTCCGCCCTGGCATTCAGTGAACCTGTCAGGTGTTGAACCACCAGGAACATGCCCTGATGTTCCAGCCATGTCCAGAGGCGGAGAGCCTCCTGACATAGGGTCCACAACCCTACCCGCCCTGTTTGCTGCAGTACCACATGGCGGTGGTGTTGTCCGTGAACACCTGCACTACTCTTCCTCCGACAGAAGGAAGAAATGCCTTCAGTGCGGGACGGATCGCCCGCAGCTCCAGAAGGTTGATATGGAGGTGGGGCTCCGCCGGAGAGCAGAGGCCTCTGATCTCCGCCTCTCTCATGTGACGTCCCCATACCAGAAGTGACGCATCGTCACTACTGTAAACACTGGTTGGGGAAGGGAAAGTGATCTGCTGGTGACCTAATCCTGGTTCGAAAGCCACCACTGCAGTTGGTGTGCAGTGCTCTCAGGGATCTGAACGCAATCGGAATGATTGCTCTGATGCTGCGCCCACTGGAATTTAAGCTCCCAATGCAGAGCCCGCATATGCCATCTGGCATGATCCACCAGCAGGATGCAGGAGGCCATGAGGCCCAGCAGCCTCAGGTTATTTCTCACGAAACCCGGGATGATGGCTGAAACATCGATATTATAGCTCGAATATCCCGGACTCGCTGCTGGGGAGGTTAGGCCAGAAACTGCGCTGTGTCCAGAACCACTTTGATGAAAAGAAGCTTCTGAGAGGGAATGAGGTGTGACTTCAACACGTTGATAGTGAACATTTTGAACTTCTCCTTCCGGAGGAAGTGGTTGACGTCCCTGAGGCCCAAGATAGGACGCAGGGCTTTGTCCTTCTTGGGCACCAGAAAGTAGTAGGAATAACAGCCACAACCTACTTCTGGCAGAAGGACTCATTCAATGGCTCCCTTGGCCAAGAGAGCCGTAACTTCCTGACGGAGAATGGCCAAGTGGTCCACCGGCATGTGCCGAAATAATGGTGGCATGGATGGAGAGGAAGTCTCAAAGGGGAGGGAGCAGTCTTTCCAGACTATTTGCAAAACCCACTTGTCTGACGTGATGGTACAGTGGGGGACATGATGGCGAATCCTGCCTCCCACTGGTCTTAGGTGGCCCTGAAGGGACGGACTAGGAAGGTTTGGAGGCTGCAGCAGAGGGGGCAGTGTTGGACTGGCTCGCCCTCTGGCCCCTGACCCACGTCCCCGGCCGTGCAAAGGCTGGTTAGTTTGCGCCAGCCTGAGGCTCTGGTTGGAAAGTGGTGGGGCACCCTATCCTTAGCCACAGAAGGGGCGAAAAGCAGACTGCAAGAGACAAGAGGACACTGAAAGGCCTAAGGACCGGGCCATAGCCTTAGAGTCCTTAAAATGCTCGAGCGCGCTGTCTGCCTTGTCAGCAAACAGGCGACGGCCATCGAAGGGCATGTCCAAAAGAGTAGATTGGACATACCCCCAAAAAGCCTGATATTCTCAGCCAGGCGTAGTATCTGAAGGCTACTGATGTTGAAACCGCTCCTGCCTCGTGAGTCGGCAGTGTCCAGTCCACACCTGATAGTGAACTTTGCTGCATCTTGATCCTCTGCAACAGCCCGGGCCTTGTGGCCGCACTTGTGCAACCATATCCCACACAGAGTGTTGGGTACCGGCCCAAGAGACATGCGGTGTTCATCGACGCAGTCCTGAGCTGGTGGAAGAAAACATATTCTATCCAAGATGGTCCAGCTTCTTGGATTCCTTATCTTGTGGAGTCGTAGGGAACGAGCTATCTTTTAAAGACGAGGCTTGAACCACCAAGCTCTCGGGGTAGGGTGTTGGGAGAGGAAAGGTGTGTCTTCCAGAGCTGGGTGGTGGCCTAGGGTGATGTTCCTGTCCACAGGAGCCCCTGTAGCCACAGGGTCATTCTGACCGAACCTGGGTAGAGGCTGAAAGATCGAAATCATAGCCCGAATATCCCGGACTCGCTGCTCGGGAGGATAAGCCCGAAACTGCGCTGTGTCCAGAACCGCTCTGATGAAAAGGAGCTTGAGAGGGAATCAGGTGTGACTTTGGCACGTCGGTGGTGAACCCCAATGAATGCAGGAGGTCGGGCGTAGTCTGGAGGTGGGAGACGACAGCCTGGGGAGAGCCCGCCTTCAACAGCCTGTGATTGAGATAGGGGAAGACTGGAAACCCTGATCTGTGCTAATGAGCTGAGACCACAGCCATCACTTTTGTGAACACCCGAGGGGCGCTGGTAAGGCCAATTGGGAGTACGGTAAACTGAAAGTGCTCGTGTCCTACGTTGAGCCGTAGGTAATGCCTGTGAGCCAGCAGGAAAGGATGTGAAAATAAGTGTCCTGCAAGTCCAATGCTACGATCCAGTCTCCAGGGTCGAGGGCACACAGGACCTGAGCCAATGTCAACATTTTGAACTTCTCCTTCTGGAGGAAGCGGTTGACATTCGTGAAATTCAAGATAGGACGCAGGCCCGTGTCCTTCTTGGGCACCTGAAAGTAGTGGGAACTCGCACAATGGCTCCCTTGGACAAGAGAGCCGTAACTTCCTGTTGGAGAAGGGCCAAGTGATGGAATTGAGGTGACATGGATGGAGGGGTAGCTCGAAGGGGAGGGACTATCTGCAAAGCCCACCTGTCTGATGTGATGTGGAGCCAATGGGGGAGGTGATGGCGAATCCTGCTGCCGACTGGCGAATGGTGGCCATGAAAGGTCGGACTTGGAGGCTGCTGTAGAGGAGTCGCTGGTGGACTGGGCCGCCCGCTGGCCCCCAGACCCACGGCGGTGGGTCCCACGTCCCCGTCCCGTAGAGGCTGGACAGCTTGTGGAGGCCTGTGGCTCTGGGCGGAACATGGCGGGGCACCCCTTCCGTAGCCACGAAAGGGAGAAAAAGCAGACTGTGCAGGGCGAGAGGTGGAAGCGAGGCCCAAGTACCTGGCCGTAGCCCTGGAGTCCTTAAAGCACTCAAGCGCAGTGTCTGCTTTGTCGCCAAAAAAGGAAAAAAAAGGTATGTCCAAAAGTGTAGCTTGGACATCACCCGAAAATCTAGTGGACCTCAGCCAGGTGTAATGTCTCAGGGGTACTGATGTTGAAATCGTCCTACCCAGCGAGTCAGCGATGTCCAACCTATATCTTATGTAGAACTTTGCTGTGTCCCTCCCTTCGGCACCTGCACAGGAGAGCATGGTCGGGGCCTCCTCCAGGCACTATGGCAGCACCTGTGCGACCATATGCCACACAGAGTGGGAATAATGGCCCAAGAGACATGCGGTGTTCATCGACTGCAGTCCTAAGCTGGAGGAAAAAATATCTTCTTGCCAAGGTAGCGCAGCTTCTTGGATTCCCTAGCAGGTGGTGCGGTAGGGAATGCGCCTTTAGAAGTCGAGGCTTGGACCACCAAGCTCTCGGGTGGGGTGTTGGGAGAGGAAAAGGGGGTCGCCCTGGGCAGGGCAGTGGCATTGGGCAATCATCCTATCCGCAGGAGTCCATGTGTTGGGCTGGGACCAAGTGCCCAAAAGGATGTCGGTGAGGGCCTAATTGAACGGCAGCAGGGGTTCCGAAGAGGCGGTTGCTGGTTGAAGCATCTTGGTCATGAGGTTAGTCCTAACCGTCAGCATAGGAAGCTCAAGGTTTTAGGCCTCCACCCTACGCAAAACCACTGTGTATGATGCACCCTCCTCCGTTGCCACAGTAGGGGGAGAAAGCATGCCAAGGTCTGGAGAGGTGTCCAGACCACTGGCCTCACCCAACTCCTATCTCCAGCCCAGTTCTTCTAACTGGTCTGTTAAAGGGTCCACAGACCACCAGGGGAGAAGAGAGGCGCCGGTCCTGACAACGGACGTCGTTGGTCCGGCTCCGTGTCCTCATCGAGGGGAGGCTGGAGTCGACGTCGGCTGGGGACACAATTGGCGGCAGAGGTGTCACCACTGGATTTGGCGCCCGAGGAAGTGTTACAAGGTCGGATCCCTGGGGGCCCTGCTGTGCTGGAGCTGAAGCCGGCAGCATCGTTGGCCTAGAACCCCCTGCCGAGTCCGCAGGGCCCGAAGGTGCACCGGTGGAGTCGGGCTGCCCAAAAATAGAGTGAAGGGCTTCATAAAAACTACGAAGTTGGGCAGGTCCAGGTCCCGGAAAGAGAGGGAGGCCCGCAGCCGACCCAACAGACTCTGCGGGCGGAGCCGGACGACTACCGCCCGCATCCTGCGTCGTTGGTTGTATGTCGTTACAACGCATTCCGTTGCAACGCATGCCTTTACCACGCATGCGTTTCAACGGAATGCTTTTTCTACGCATAACCTTTACCACGAATATTCCTTTACCACACATATATTTTCGTTGTAAATTTATGCATGGTAAGGGAATACTCTTGGTAAAGGTTATACCCCTTCCCTGTACCCTTAAGTGACAACCCCAGCCCCCACTCCTTATAATTACCCCTGCCCTTAATCTTTTTTTTTTTTAAACTAAAATTCCCCTTACCTCTGCACGTCGTTGCCTCTCTTTCATCTTCCTTGGTGTCGGTGACGTCGTATGTCGTAAAGAGGAAGCGGAAGTTGTTTCCTCTCAAACGACGGCGATTGCCTGTGCTTCGTCAAAGCAGTTACTTTTTTTTGAGGATGGAGTAAAGGGAAGCCAGCAGTAGAAAGCAGACCAGCTTGCCTTTCTTTTTTGCAGATAATGGATGCGTGCTTGGATTGCCATGTTTTTTCTAGCTAATGCTAACCAGATCAAGAAGTAAACTCTCCTTTCTCTGGTGTGTGCACAGCTTGTGAGCACAGCAGCGGAAGGCACGGCTACTACGGAGACTGCCTTATGTGTTCGGCCCGTAGGAAGAGAGAAGGGAAGTTCTACTGAACATCTGCATGCACGTTTGAATTTTTTTTTTTACACATCACACACACACAACTGGAAACTCACAGATGCTGATGGAGACTTTGCTGTGTTTTTTGTTTGGGGGGGACACCCCCAAACTCCCCCAACCCCCCTTTTTATTCCTACACTTTTTTTGAGGGGGGGGGGGAGACCCCAAAGCCCCCTTTTTCTATTTTTTTTTCCTTTACCACACATGCCTTTACTACGTTTCTCGTAGTAAAGGTATGCATGGTAAAGGGCTTTCGTTCTAACCACGCATGCATTGTAATGCATGCGTGGTAAAGGTTTTCGTGGAAACTGCCGCGTTGTAGTGGCCGTTTCCTGCGTCGCGTCGGCCAATGGACAGGGAGAACGTGAACCTCGACGGTGCTTCTTTGCCTTCATTTTGTGCTTCGACTTACACGAAGACGAAGAATTCGACAAAGAGTGATCGCGATGGCTCCGCAACCGGACCAGCGACCTCCCTCTTGAGCAGGACCTCGAGCGGCGCGGAGCCGACTGCCCGGTCTCCAGAAGCTTCCGGGACCGCTCCCGGAAAGACTTCCGGGCCATGGCCCGGCAGTTGGAGCACAACTTCGGATCGTGGTCGCTCTCCATGCACCAGAGGCATACAAGATGGGGGTCTGTCACCGACATCAGCTTGTGGCAGGAGCCACAAGGTTTGAAGCCGGTCCGTCGAGATGACATCCCTTCCTGTGCCCCAGGAGTGAAAAGACTCGAAAAAAGAAGTTGACAAAAGTCGTAGAAATAGAGTAAAAAGTGACTTGAGGTATCGCTCTCTTGGTATCTGCGCTGGCTGGCGCAGAAAAAGAAAGAACTGACGTTAGCACGCAGGGGTGGCGTCTAAGTAGATACTGCAGCATCATTCCAGTGACCACAACGCCAACGACGAACGCAGAGTCGACCAAGGCCACCTACCGACACGCAGGGGACCTGCTGAAGAAAAAGTTCTTTGGATCCAGTCTGACGCCTGAGGGTAATTCCTAGGTGAGGAATCCATAACTTATTGTCTCTTTCAGATATTCCTTTCTAAATACCTTGCACAATAGGTTATATAGGGCTAGATGTAGGTAGACTTTTACCGGTCGGTAACGGCCGAAATGGGCCGTTACCAACCGGTAAAAGCCTTTTCCTTTTTCCCCTCCCGCTTCCCCCGTCTTTCCCGCCGCTGCCTCCCGTGCGGCCCGCCCCCCCCCACACCCATTGGCTCTTCCCTCCCGCCTCCCAGCTGACCACTCCTCCGCTCCTCCTTCTTATGGCGACCGCTCGCGCGCAGCGGGCGCGCCGAGCCCGTCCGCGCCTGGACCGCGCCCAGCGCCAGGGCCCCCCCCGACGATGCCGGCCCACATGACGGACTTACGCCGCCGCCACCCTCAACGCACTCAAACCCGGCTGGAACCCCGCCTGCTACCGAGCCACCCCGAAACGCACCCACGGACCCTTCACCTGCCAAGCCTGCAAGTACACCTGCCTCCGGACCTGCACGCACCCGCAAGGCCAGCCACCAGCAACAATCACCTCAAGTGCATCCTGCTCAACACCCGCTCCGTCCACAAACACGCCATCGAGCTCTGGAACCTCCTCGACACAACATCACCAGACGTCGCCTTCCTCACGGAAACCTGGATGAACGCCTCCTCAGCCCCCGACATCGCCATAGCCATCCCGGAAGGCTACAAGATCACCCGGAGGGACTGCATCAACCAAACTGGAGGAGGCATCGCCATCGTCCACAGAAACACCATCCGCATCACAACCAACTCTGACGACACCCTCACCGCCGCCGAGCACCTTCACTTCCAGATACACCCCGACCCCAAGACCACCCTCAGAGGCACTCTCATCTACAGACCCCCGGGACCACGCACACAATTCAGCGAAGCCATCGCAGACTTCATCAGCCTGCACGCCCTCACCTCCCCAGACGACATCCTCCTAGGGGACCTCAACTTCCACCTGGAGAACAACAATGACAGCAACACCGCCGCCCTGCTGGACAACCTCGCTAATCTCGGACTCAAGCAACTGGTGAACACCCCCACCCACTACGCTGGCCACACGCTAGACCCCATCTTCTCCTCCAGCAAACACATCTCCTTCAGCCACTCCACCGGACTACACTGGACTGATCACAGCTGCGTCCACTTCAACTTCAGGAGAACCACGACCCACCACCACCCGCAACAAGTTCCCCGCAGGAGCTGGAGCAAGATCGCCGCCGACCAGCTCACCATCTCCCTCAGCCAGAACCCTCCCGCCAACACAACGGACCCCAACGAAGCAGCCCGCAACTTCACACAGTGGCTCACCAACTGCGCAGATGACCTCGCACCACTGAAGAACCCTCCCAGCAGACCCGGCAGCAAGAAAACCTTGTGGTTCACCAACGAACTCAAAACCTCCAAGAAAAACTGCTGCACCCTCGAGAAAGCCTGGCGCCACAACCAGACTACAGAAAACATGAGAGCCCTCAAGAATGCCAGCCGCATACACCACCAGCTGATCCGTACCACCAAAAGAGAAACATTCAAAGAACGACTGGACAACAACACCCACAACTGCAAGGAACTCTTCAGCATCGTCAAAGAGCTCTCAAACCCCAGCGCCAGCAACAACAACATCACACCCTCGCAAGACCTCTGCAACTCACTCGCCTCGTTCTTCCACGGCAAGATCGCCGACATACACAACAGCTTCGGCTCACAGACCACGCACCCAACCACTGAACCAGCGCCCCCGACCACCACCGTCTGCAACTGGACCCCGGTCAGCACCGAAGACACCACCCGCACGATGAACACCATCCACTCCGGATCACCAACCGACCCCTGCCCCCACCACGTCTTCAACAAGGCCGACTCCATCATCGCACCCCAACTCCGGGACATCATCAACATCTCCTTCGCCACCGCCACCTTCCCGGAGAGCTGGAAACATGCCGAACTCAGCGCCCTTCTGAAGAAACCCACCGCAGACCCCACAGACCTCAAGAACGTCCGCCCTATCTCGCTCCTCCCTTTTCATTCCAAAGTCATCGAGAAGACAGTCAACAAGCAACTCGCCGTCTTCCTCGAGACAAACGGATCCCTTGACCCCTCACAGTCCGGTTTCCGAGCTAAGCACAGCACCGAGACCGCCCTCATTGCAGCTACCGACGACATCAGATCCCTGCTTGACAACGGGGAAACAGCTGCCCTCATCCTCCTGGATCTCTCAGCAGCATTCGACACAGTATGCCTCCGCACACTAATACAACGCCTCAACAACATCGGAATCCAAGGGAAGGCCCTGGAGTGGATCATCTCGTTCCTCGCCGGAAGAACCCAGAGAGTCCGCCTCCCCCCGTTCCGATCCACGGCCACCGAAGTCATCTGCGGTGTACCCCAAGGATCCTCGCTCAGCCCCACCCTCTTCAACATCTACCTTAGCCCCCTCGCAGCCATCGCACGCCAACACAACCTTAACATCATTTCCTACGCAGACGACACCCAGCTGATTCTCTCCCTCACCAACGACCCCGCCACTGCCAGAGCCAGCCTCCAGGAAGGAATGAAAGACATCGCAGAGTGGATGAAGACCAGCCGCCTGAATCTGAACTCAGACAAGACGGAAGTCCTCATCCTAGGATCATCCCCCTCCGCCTGGGACGACTCCTGGTGGCCCCCAGCCCTGGGCACCGCCCCCAAGCCAATAGACCACTCACGCAACCTGGGCTTCATCCTGGACTCCTCTCTCACAATGACCAAACAAGTCAACGCCGTCTCGTCATCCTGCTTCAATACCAACTTCCGATGGATCCCCACCGAAACCAGGAAGACAGTCACCCAGGCCCTCGTCACCAGCCGACTGGACTACGGGAACACCCTCTACGCGGGAACTACAGCCAAACTCCAGAGAAGACTACAGTGCATACAGAACGCCTCCGCACGACTCATCCTGGACATCCCCCGCCACAGCCACATCTCTGCCCACCTGAGAGACCTGCACTGGCTCCCCGTCAGCAAGAGAATCACGTTCAGACTCCTCACCCACGCACACAAGGCTCTCCATGACTTGGGCCCCAAGTACCTCAACAACCGCCTCACATTCTACACACCCACCCGCCAGCTCCGCTCGACCAGCCTCGCCCTCGCCACCGTCCCACGCATGCGCAGAGCCACCGCCGGAGGAAGATCCTTCTCCTACCTGGCGGCCAAGACATGGAACTCCCTCCCCATCCACCTACGACTGACCCAGGACCATCTCTCCTTCAGGAAACAACTCAAGACCTGGCTATTCGAGCAGTAGCGGATCCCTCCCCTCCCAGCGCCTTGAGACCCTAGCAGGTGAGTAGCGCGCTTTACAAATTTGCTTGATTGATTGATTGATTGATTTCCTATGTAGGAGGCTTTTTTACCGATTCAGTAAATAACGAATCGGTATTTACTGATTCGGTATTTACCGAATCATCATTTACCGATTCGTATTTAACGAATCGGTAAATGAGATGTAGGAAGCACTGTAAACAGTGCTTTTGGGCTTTAAGAATTCATTATTTACCAACTATTAGTTGGTGGTAAATAAGGAATTCCCATGTAAATGCATAAATGTGCATTTACACCTGTGCCATGTGACAGACATATCAATCAATCAATCAATCATCGCATTTATATAGCGCACTACTTACCCAGAGGGTCTCAAGGCGCTGGGGGGGGGGGGATCTGCTACTGCTCGAACAACCAGGTCTTGAGTTGCTTCCTGAAGGCGAGGTGGTCCTGGGTCAGGCGGAGGTGGGTGGGGAGGGAGTTTCATGTCTTGGCGGCGAGGTAGGAGAAGGACCGTCCCCCTGTGGTGGCTCTACGGATGCGGGGGACGGCGGCGAGGGCGAGGCTGGTCGATCGAAGCTGGCGTTTGGGAGCGTAGAAGTTGAGGCGGCTGTTGAGGTATCCTGGGCCTTGGCTGTGTAGGGCTTTGTGTGCGTGGGTGAGGAGACGGAAGGTGATTCTCTTGTTGACCGGGAGCCAGTGCAGATCTCTCAGGTGTCTGGAGATGTGGCTGCGACGGGGGATATCCAGGATGAGTCGTGCTGAGGCGTTCTGGATCCGCTGGAGTCTCTTCTGGAGTTTGGCGGTGGTTCCGGCGTAGAGGGTGTTGCCGTAGTCCAGACGGCTGGTGACGAGGGCCTGGGTGACCGTCTTCCTGGTCTCGGTGGGGATCCACCGGAAGATCTTACAAAGCATGCGCAGGATGTTGAAGCACGATGAGGAGACGGCGTTGACTTGTCTGGTCATGGAGAGGGAGGAGTCCAGGATGAAGCCCAGGTTGCGTGCATGGTCTGTTGGTTTGGGTGCGTTGCCTAGGGCGGGGAGCCACCAGGAGTCGTCCCAAGCGGCGGGTGAGGATCCCAGGATGAGGACTTCCGTCTTATCTGAGTTCAGTTTCAGGCGGCTGTTCTTCATCCATTCGGCTACCTCTTTCATCCCTTCGTGAAGGTTGGCTCTGGCGGTGGCGGGGTCGTTGGTAAGGGAGAGGATCAGCTGGGTGTCGTCGGCGTAGGAGATGATGTTGAGGTTGTGCTGGCGTGCGATGTCTGCGAGGGGGCTCATGTAGATGTTGAAGAGGGTTGGACTGAGCGAGGAGCCTTGAGGGACGCCGCAGATGACTTCGGTGGCTTCTGATCTGAACGGAGGGAGGCGGACTCTCTGTGTCCTTCCGGCGAGGAAGGAGATGATCCACTCCAGTGCCTTCTCCTGGACTCCGACGTTGCTGAGGCGTTGTACTAGGGTACAATGGCAGACAGTGTCGAAGGCCGCGGAGAGGTCGAGGAGGATGAGGGCCGCTGTTTCTCCGTTGTCGAGCAGCGCTCGGATGTCATCTGTGACTGCGATCAGGGCGGTCTCGGTGCTGTGGTTGGCCCGGAATCCAGACTGCGAGGGGTGTATGTATGCCACATGTGCACACCAGCACTAATCAGGGGTGCAACAGGGTGTCAAAGTGACACCCTGCCACCTTGACTTTTTCCCAATTTTAGCAAACTGTTTTCTGTCTTAGAACTTTGCTTCAAGCCAATTTGCAATTTAGTACAATTTCTACTGAAGAAGCGGATTCTATCCTACTTAAGCCTTATACACAGTAGTAGCGTGGGCGGAACAAGGCTGGCAAATTATTGGCAAATTATCTTAAGTGAAGAAGGGAGAGACACATTATTGATTTGATTTCAATGTCTTTTGGACAGTTCATTACTAAACAGCAAGATATTTTCGAACAATTTGTTACATTTTATCAATCTTCCTCAGTGATAGTAGATTATTTAGATCAGATCCCTCATCCTATTCTTCCAAATCTCTATTTCGACTCCTTAGAGAATGATCTTACTTCTGATGAAATTGCTTTAGCCTTACGAATGTTGAATATGGGATTAACACCAGGCCCTGATGGCTTCACAGTAGAGTTTTATCTTCATTTCTCTGATATTATCATTCCTTATTTATATCGTTTGTTTCATAATTTCATAATATCTTCTTCCACTTCTGGTATCTCCCAAGATGATACAATTTGTCTTATTCACAAGGATGATAAAGACCCCCATGGATGTAAACATTATCGACCTTTCTCTTTGTTGAATGTGGACTATAACGTTTTTGCCAAGCTCTTAGCTTTTCGTTTGGAATCCTTTCTTCCTCAACTTATAGGGAAAGAGAAATCAGGATTTGTTAAAGAAAGACTTATATCTGATAATGCTAGATTATTTCTTAATGCTCTAAGTAAAGCTCCTTCATTTAAATCTTCCCTTGCCGCTATTACGATAGATGCTGAGAAGTGATTTGATGGAATTAATTGGGAGTTTTGTTTCATTCTTTAACATGGCCTGGATTCGGCCCTAAACGTATTTCTCTTATTTCTTCTCCTCTAAGTTCCCTGACTCCTCCTTTAGATGAAATTTCCTTGTTTTAGAAAGCTTCAGGTTATAACATTAATAAGGACAAAACTGAGGTTTTTCCGCTTAATAAATATTCTTTGAGTCATTCTTACTCTATTAATGGTTATCAATGGTCTACATCTGCTAAAATCAAACATTTATGTGTTTAGTTTACAGATTCTATTGTAGATACTGTTAGAATTAACTTTAAAGAACTTCATATCAAGATTATTAATATTTTTTTCTCTTGGAATCCTTTACTTTTATCTTGGTGGGGTCCTTTGGATTTTATAAAAATGATGATTTCCCCTTTATCGTTTTATCTCCTTTCCATGTTGTAAGTTCAAATTTCCAAATATGTTTTTAAAATAATTAATTCATTAATTCTTACATTTCTTTAGAAAAGTAAAAGGCCCAGAATAGCTTTAGTTACTTTAAAAAAGTCAAAATTGGAGGGGGGAGTTAATTTCCTAAATTGTTATAGTTTATGGTTATCACAGAGCTTTTGCTTTATGTGAAGCAGCCCTTTGGACTCAGGATTTATCTTAGTCTTTCTCTCCATTATAGATAGATATTGAAAAAGCTTTTTTCCCTTTACTTTAAAAAAGTGTTATCTCTATCTTCTACTAAGTCATTTCTTCATTCTCCTCTTTTATCGAATACTGTTATGATGCTTTGATCCTTTTACACAATATTACAGATCCCGAGTGGGAACCCTAGGATGGTAGAGAGGTCCTCAATTTGGATTGAAGGGATACTTCCTCCCTGGTATATACCCAAAAACAAAAAAGAATCCCCTCTGGAACCTGGATGGCTACTATGGAAACAGTGAAGAAATGGGGGTGGTCAGTATGCCGGGTGGCAACACACCCACTATTGTGGGTGGGAAGGGTAAGAGACCCTCTTTATACAACCCTCACTCACTCTAGTAATGAGTGACATGCTGCATCATTGGAATCACCCCAACTCCTAAAGGTCAGGGTGGGCTCGGCCATATTCCAGTGAGCACTTATGAAGAATGGGTGTATGGGGGCGTAACTTTAAAGATAATATTCCTCACCCACTCCAAAGGTATCCTTCATTCGTGGAAGGGAAGATTACAAAATTGTATATAGGGCTAAAGGATGTAAGGGTCCTATGACCCTAAAACGCCAACATTTTTCAGCCCTTTCGTATCTGCCTATGTGAGGTCCTGGGCTTTCGTTAGGGTGGGTAACAATAAGTCACTCCCCCGAAGGAGTGAATGACGTGTGCATGCAATTTGCATGTTATAGAATTACAGAAAGGCTTCTACTTGCCGCAACATCATGAGGGAATTACCTGCAAGAAAAAACATCGTACAGGAGTACAAGCTGTAATTGCTGCTGTAAAGCCAGAGATTGGCGTACCATTGCAGTGGTACTGCATAGTGCAGTCCTCAAGCAACAAGGTGCAGATTGTGAAAATCAAAGTTTTTACACTTAGGATAATGCTTCGGGATTTCAAACCAGACACCCTCACTCATAAATCCTTTCGGCTCAATTAGATACAGTGGCAAGTAAGGGTGAGTAAATTGAATGAGAATTCACACATGTGGTCTCATCCGCCCATATATACCCTCAACGTAGTGCTGCTCACACTTCCACTAACATCCAAAACTTCTTGTGTAAACAGTATGTATTTTTTAAAATATTATGTACAATTTTGTATTTGTGGTGCTAGAGTCACTCACTCAATTTTAGGAGTGGCACCTGCTCCCACAGGGGCATGAGGAGGAGGCCTTGTAGTCACACACTATATACAGAAAAGTAGAAATGCCAGAGTATTGTAAGTAAGTTAAGACTAAAGAGGGCTAGTAAGCATAGAGGCGAAGCTCTGTTAAAGTAAGCATCCAGCTTTTTCCTCAGACACAGAGAGCAAAAGAACACTGCAAACTTACTTCGTCAAAGGTCCCATCCCTGCATAGAACCTACTGTCAAGCTCAGCTCCCTTGCTTGTGGCAGCCGAGAAAGATTTGGTGCTCGGTTTAATGCCACAAAATTTACACCGAGCACCAAATCCTATATAGATTCTATGTATTGCAAACAGATGTGCAAATGGATCTATGAATTTTTTTAATAACAATCGGAGCTCTGCCTCAGATCCTATTGTTTGGGATGTATTCAAGGAGGGGGTCCGCGGGGAAACATTAAGTTATTCCATCAATAAACAGTGAAAATTGCGGGCCGAAGTGCAGGATGGGATGAATAAATTACGGCTTTTAGAAATTGAGCTTAGGAGGGCAGTCACGTATGGTCAAAATATTGAACAAATCTTAAGTGATATAGCTGTCCAAAAAATGAGGTTATATCAGAACTTTGCCACGAAGTTAGCCACTAAAATCACAATATATAGGTCTGAAGTGTACGAAGTTGGTGAAAAATCTGGCCGAATATTGGCCAAAAGATTACATCATAAAGAGGTAGCCAAGAGGATAAATAAGATTCAGGATGATCTTGGGCAGATTCGGGACAAGTTAGGTGAAGTGCTTGATGTGTTTGGCAAATTTTATCATCAGCTGTACACTGAGGATGAAATTATTGGAGTTGAAGGGAAATTGGAGTAATTTTGCGCTGATGTAGGAATCCAAAAATTGATACAGGATCAAATGGAAGAGTTAGATGTAGATATTACTTGGGAGGAAGTGGAGGGAGCAATAACATCATTGGCAGCGGGCAAGGCTGTGGGACCCGATGGTATCCCACTTGAATTCTACAGGACTTTTCGGCAAGTTCTAAAATCAGAATTTATTACTCTATTTTTGGCCGCGCAAAAGGGGATTGCACCAGTGTCTTGGCGTAAGACTACTATTATTTTTTTCTTGAAAAAGGATAAGCCTGATCTATTGCCTACGTCATATTGACTGATTTCACTAATCAACTTCGATAGTAAAATGTATTCTAAGATTATTGCCATGCACCTAGCTGGTGTCATCTCTGTGTTGGTTTCTAATTTCCACACGGGTTTATCCCTGGCAGGGATATGGCAGACCATGTGAGGTGTGTGATATCTTTTTTGGATTGGGCACAAGCAACTGATACCACATTGGGGGTAATCCTGTTGGATGCCAAGAAGGCATTCGACAGGGTTTCCTGGCCGTACATGAGGGAGGTTTTAACCCCTTCGATGCGGCAGCGATTCCCCGGGTGTGCTGTAAACAGCACGAACAGGGGCGGGCCGTGACGAACCCCAGCCGTCATCAGCACACGAGCACCGTAGTGCATGACGGCTGGGGTTCGTCATCAGCATGGAAGGGGTTAAGACTGAATGGATTTAGCCCTAAGATCCGGCAAGCAGTTAGGACACTATATATGAGTCCAGAAGCCAGCATATGAATTTCCAGTCTAGAGTCGAGTCTATTTAAGATTGGTCGAGGTACACGGCAAGGATGTCCCTGTCCACCTCTATTATTTGCCTTATATACTGATTTTATTTTAACAAACTAAATCAGTTCAAAGATATAAAACATAGAGCATTAGCATATGCTGATGATATTGCTGTTGTTACTAGAGATATTGTCACTGCACTCCCTGCAATTGATAAATTGGCATCTCAGTTTGGGAGCTTCTCTGGTTATAAATTAAATATATCCAAAACGCAAGTGCTCTATACAGGTGGTGACCCTCCTGAAAATGTGGCAACTGTCTCAGAAGCTACATATTTGGGAATTCAAATTTCAATGCCTGTTAGCAACATCCCAGAGCTAAACATGAATCCTGTGCTGACTAGGGTGAATTCAACATTGGTGCGGCTGGATCATTTGCCTTTATCTCTTTATGGTAGATCAAACGTATTAAAAATGCTTAAGTTTTTATATATGTTTAGAACGATTCCCCTAGAATTTCCTGTGTCATGTTTTAAGAGGTTAGAGAGGATTTGAGCTAGATTTTTATGGGGGTATAGCCGACAGAGAAGGGCCTATAAGAAAATGATGTTGCCAAAAGATCGCAGCGGCTGGGGTATGCCACATTTTATGCGGTATTATTGGGCAGATATCCTGCAATATATCAGTCCCCTGGTAGTCGGGAACAGGACTGAAATTGCACCCTGCCATAGACCATCAATGTATGAATTTGGGTTGGGAGATGAGGCTAGGGAATGCCTTGTCAAAATAATAGAACCAAATTATTTTAAGAAGACTAAATTAAAATAGTTAAGGCAGCATATTCTGTTTGGAAACAGGTCAAGCTGCAGCTAGGTGTTTTTAAGCTGAATGCATATACCCCATTTTCAGCTCCCAGTCTACTCCTAATAATTTTTCGGGATCAAGTCACCAATAGATGGGGATTGAAAGCAATTCACTGTTTAGGGGATTTAAGTGATGACGGACAATTGGTAACATTTGCAGATTTGCAAGCAGAATTTGGTTTAGCTAAACATTAATTCTTTAAATTTCCCCAAATTCGTAGTTATTTTAATAAGCAAGGGTCTGGATTTGAACAACAGCTTGTCAGGATTCCGCTTATTGAAAGAATGAAGAAAAAAACATCTATTGGTCCATTGTATGTACAACTAATAGAGACATTTCCAGATGATTTAGTATGTTAAAGGAAATAGGTAAAGAAATTGGGGCTAGAAGATGCTAATCAGGTTTTGATGACTGGGAGGATGCACACTCAGCATTACATGGCCTTATATGAAATGTATTATACCCCAAGCAAGAATTCAAAATGGGGGGACATCTGTTGGGATTAAGTGTAATAGATGCGGTTTATATGCAGCAGATGCAGTTCATATGTTTTTTCTATGTCCTAAATTAGTGGAGTAATTTAGAGAAATTGAGCAATTTTTAGGTATAATATTGGGATCCCCTGTGTGTATAACTGGGGAACTAGTTCTTTTAGGGGTTGGCTCGGATATCTCTGTACAGACTACATCAAGATGTATGGTATCTTTATTGTTTATTTGTATGGCAATGGTACGGACTTGCATTACTAAGGATTGGATTAGCCTTGATCCACCGACATTCTCGAGCTGGCGTTCAAGACTAATAGCTATTTATAATTTAGAACTAGCAATCTATAAGGCTAAGGGGAGGAGGAAGCACGCAATCGGAGTCAAGATTTGGTCTACTATAACCGATTGGATTTAGGTGTAAATAGGGGCAGCTATGCACTCGAAAAGCTATTGAACATAGTCAGCCATTATTTTGTTTCGTGATGTAATTTAATTTGTCTTAACTCATCTTTATACCAGCTTGCATTAATTTTGTCTGTGCTGTGCCAAAATTTTGTTAGAGCTCAATGTTTCTTTGTTTTCTAATTTAGCTGCTAAATTTGTAAGTTTCTTAGTATATGTAACTGTTTAATTCCTTGCATAAAAGAGGGAAAAACTAATAAAAACATTTTTTTTTAAAAGATAGCAGATCATGAAAAAAAAGTCAGAGTGAAAAAAACAGTTTGGCTTCTACAGAACAGCGATCGTGTTCTGCCAGACTAGAAAAAACTGACCTGGCTGAGGTGAATGCTTTCAAAATTTAAAGGAGCAGAGCTTGTGATATTTTTCTATAACATATGTCTATTGGGAGGATCACCTTATTGGAAACTGTAGTCCTAACTGTAGTCATACCATTTAAAGCTGTGGTATACTGCATGTCATTAGTTGATATTAGTGTTGTATTAAAAAAGCATGTGTATGAAAAAATTAAAAAATGAGAACTTCTGCTTGCTTACCTTGGATCTTGTTGTCCTTCAGAACTGGAGCCTGGGTATCAGGAGGAGGAGGCATGAAAGGTGGGGGAATGGGTGGTGCTTTGTTGGCTTCAGGGGGGGCTGACGGAGCAGGTGGGACTCCTGGGGGATGGCTCCGGGGCATCGTGGAAAACACGTTCATGAGGGGCAGCTGCTTTTCGCGGATGGAATCAGAGGGACCACTTCCTTTTTTCCCTGGTGGAGGTGGTGCAGTAGGGCCTCTGTAGCTGTTTGGTGGTGATGCTGAATCACCAGATTCAGAACCGGTTGACAGCTTTGGGAACAAGAAGAAAAGTGACAAAACACAATGTCAAAATCATGCTGATTATTTTGCTTTAAGAGTGACGGGTAAAATGCTTGAATTAATATAGGCCACTGGTAAATAATTTGGACCACATTACAGTCCAGACGGAGGTCGGCCATATGCATACCAGCCTTGGATCTGCTCCAATAGAACAGTCCAGCCTGAAATGCCAGTATAGGTATAAAAAGCAACCCCAGACCAGTTTCAGCCTTTAGGTGTCACCAATGACGTATAGCTTAATTCCTATGCACAGTTACCATAGATCCCAAGTTGAGAATACCAACCATAACAAACAATGGGTGATAGGCTTGAATGAATCTCAGCCACTGGTAATTAGTGGAGGCTAAATTCTGTTCATAGTTTTTGACATAAACAGCATATTTTAGAAAAGGCCCATGTCAAATTAGATTCCATGAGAAATGCACCAAATTCGAATTACATTAACTTTCTCTAATAACTATCCTTTCTAGAAACTGCAGTGCCAAAGGTGACCATGAGCACCCTCACAGTTTGCTGCAATGACCTGAATGACTACTCTATAAGTAAGAGCTGGCTGCATTGCCTGTGATGCTGATGCAACTGGGTGCACCTCCTGGAATGTCAATGCTGCTCACATATGGCTAAAATACATAGATGACCTTATTCCTCTGGAGATTACTGCAGAGCCAATAATGCTCTTGTCCTCTCACAACTGGTTTTAGATTCTTGGGTGACAGTGACCTCCTTAAAATACACTTCATGTCAGAGTTGCAAATGCTCCCCTTTCTCTATGAATGACAACCACATCATTCTCTCCTCCAGTTGCAAACCCAGGGAACCCTGGCAACCAAAGCTAGACTCGGTGTGTGTTGTGCTCATACAAACCTAATAGATCCATTCCCCCTCTAATCTTGTTGCTGTGCCAGTTAGATGTAAGTGAGGCTTGGTCATGTGAATTGGGCAAGTGATGCACTTGCCCAATTCACAGTTTGCTGAAATGACAAGGATGCCTACACTTCCACCCACCAACATCTAGCTGCACTGTCGGTTATCCCCATGTCACCCTCACATCCGTTGGCTGAAGAGCCAATGATGCACTTGTCCCCAACCCGACTCTTTTACCCCAGAGCAGGAGGTGGTGTATGTCCTTACCAATGAGCAGCACACTTAACTTAAAATCCAAGAGGCCCATGCAGCTCACAGCTGCTGAAGTATCATGACTGCACATATCCACTCTTGCAGCTGGCTGCAGGGCCAGGGATGCACTTGTCTCCCCCATATTCCTATAGCTGGTTGGAGTGCTAGTAATGAAGCTATTGTGCCAGGGATCTTATGCTCCCCCGCACAACTGAATGCACACTGTTAGTTACCAACCTTGTCTGAAGACTGAGGACCCCTCATGCCCAGCATTGCCAGAGCTTCATCCTTCGGGTCCTTGCGTTTGAAGAGGTTCACTTGTGGCTTCCTGTAGGGGGATACAAGAGCAACACAGAAAGTAAACTCTGTTTGGTCTACTTCAGGATTTACCAGGGAAAGCAAAAGCAAACATTAAAAAGATATCTGCAGTAGAATACAGGTCATACAAATCCAAAGCAGGCATTTTAGGGGAACTGTCCTCTTTGCTAAGAGGTAGAGATCCTAGTTGGGACCTTGAGGTATACTAATTCTGAGTTTGGCAAAGAGTATTTGCAAAAAGTCTATACTCCACTATCCTTACTTTGAATGCTGAACTCCAAAATGGAGGGAGCAGTGACAAAATAGGTCTCTATTGCCAGTCCCAGCACTAGGACAGGCATCCCCAGCGGTCAGTCCTCCGAAGCTTGTTTGGTTAGAGGGGTCCTAGGAGCCCATCAGTAGCTGAAGAGACCATTTGATGGCAAAGCTAGCCATGCAGTAGACACCAGTATCCAAGACAGAACATTTGTACATGGATCCAAATCTGTACCCAGCCTACAAATCAAGCATACTGAAGAAATCTATAAAATAATGTTTGATATGAACGAGACAGAAATAAAAACCATGACCACAATGCCTATATTTCATATTGTTTTAAAGGCATATGAACATAGTGGAGCAGATGTTCAATGCAGGGCAGCAACAAAGTGTGACCAATGCCTGCTTAGCAGCTGGAATTCAAGAAGTGCAAAACCCTGTCCTCAGTCAGAGTATACTCCTTTCTGGGCTCCCATTCTCCTCTCCTATGTTCTACAAAGGTTCCCAACTTCAAACTATGTGGTTCAAAAGGAGAAGAGCTGATTTCCCTAATGTATCCTACAGGGCCCATGTGTAGCAATAATACCTTACCTTTGGACAAGTCACTCTGTTGCATAAAATGGATGCCAGAGAATGGAATTCTTAAAATATTCTCAGCCACAGGTAGTTACCCTGGGAAGTATTCTTTTGTTTTTTGCGCCCCCCACCCTAAGCCTGGGCCTTATGCAAACCCTCCTTAGCCATGTACAATGGCACACTCCAGACTGTATTGCCGGGCATGACCCCTCTGAACAGGACCAGCCCCAGACTGGTTTTAGCCTCACTGGGCCTTATAAATGAGGAGCAGCATGAGCAATGCAGCCTCCATTACAAAGCTAATTTTATCAACACATCATGAATATGCCACAGACGTGGTGCCTAAACAAATCCCTGCCAACCTTGCTAACCCACAACACCTAAGATCCCCAATGCTTCTTCAAGGACATCATCACTCTACTTCCCATACTAAGGTAGACAAAGTCCATCTTCGACAGCACTTGCCAACTGGGATTATTCTTTGACCATCAAGACGCAATACTTAAAATAACATTTGACAAGAAGGGGTGGAGGTTGGTTAAGTGGTTAACACTAAAACTCACCAAGAGCCGAATCTACTGGTTTGTCTTCTCTTCAAATACATCATATCCTCCCACACCCCTCTTTTGTTTCCCGGAAACCCTAATCTACCTCACAACCCTAGTCTACCTCACAGCTGACAACCTAAGAGCAGTAACACACTTCTACCTCCAAAAATGAAGAAAAAAAACCTCTCACTCAGCTTAAAAGCACTCATTCTCTTCCCTCAATGTTACACCTAAAGTTGTGCACTAGTAGGATAACATTTCATCCCTACACAGCCACACATAGGAAATGTCCATACAATCCGTCTACTTCCCACCTTGCAGACAATAGTGCAATACCCCATCACTGTCCTGACTTCCTTCCATACATTTCCTCCTTGCTGTTAATAAGCAGCCGCACCATGGGAACACTCCTGCTCTCGCTACTGAGCTTGCCAGGGACTTTCTACTAAGCAGGCAAAAATGTACAATTCAATATGATGGTCATAGTCTCAACTTGAAGTTGTTTGAGACTTTTTATCCCCATACCGGCTCCTGTGGCCCTGGTAGTATCTACATCAAAGAAAAGGTGCCAGCAGGTAATATGTCGTGAATGCCACCACTTTTGCTGTTTCCAAAGACAGAACCTCCAAAACAGAAGTCCATCTTCTGAAAAAACACAAATAATGTTCTGAATGTGCTGGTACATCCGGACTTGTTTGTGAACACGAACTTCCAGAAATGGTGGTCATACGTTCTCGTTTCTGGCTCCTGCCTCATGGAACAAAATGCCCATTCATCTCCGTGGTATCCCTGAACATGGCCGTTTCCGTAAGATTTTAAAGACGTGGCTCTTCGCAAAATAACTGCTCTATTCCTTTCGTCAGAGACTGCTGCAAGCGCCATGAGACTCCCAGGATGTGATTTGTGCGCTATACAAATGTCCCTGACTTGACTTGACTTTTTATTTATTTATTTTTTTAAATCAAGAACTGGGCCGCACTAAACCTAACCACTGGACCCCAAGCTAGCTGATATCAAACTAGTCACAAACAAGTCCGGATGTCTTGGGCACCTGACTGGGCAAAATGAGTACGGCAGCCCGTTTAGCTACATGGAACTTCGCAAAGTGCAAAAAAAACCTCTGCCGCACTACGCGGAGCTCCGCGAGCAGCGTAGTGTGTTAGATAAATGACGTTTGCAGTGATTTTCAGTGCCAGGGCTTGTCTGCACTGTGCAATCATTGCGATCGGCACCATGCACAGTGCAAGCGGGCTCTGCTTCCTTTCTGCCGCTCTAGATTTTTACTTGAGCAGCAGCTTTCTCATCACGAACGGGCGGTTTCTCAACGCAAGCAGTCGCGAGCATACACGGCCACTCGCAATGAGAAATCTGACTACCTTCGTTGAGAAATCTCACCAGGAGGTTGATTTTCCTCGCTCGATTGCCAACTTGATATTGGCAACGCGAACGAGGAAAAAAACTCCGCCCTGCAATGCGAAGCAGAGTTTTTCAGAACTCCGCAAGCTCTGCGTAAAGCGGAGTGCGGAAAAGTCTGCAAACTCCGTGAGCGGAGCAGAGTTCACCGCCCAGACTTAGTTTATATATGACATCTGTGCTTAAAAAAGAGGTAAACGTAATGAGATGTAAAGTAAAAGAAATCCACGAAGGTATAAATGCAAAATATTCTAAAAAAGAAAAAGTGACATAAGACAACCTGCTGGATACATCCTGGTAATGTGCATCCTCTTATGTGGTGCACTGGGAGCCTGACGAGGTCAGGTGTGGCCTGAGCCTGCGAGCCTGGTTCCCAAGTGTCGCTGGCCTTATCGTGCCAGCCCATATGCACGACCCAGCGCTCTCTACCTGCTGGATATCCCCTGTGTTAGTGCCCAGGGCTGCAACGCGCCTATTGCTGCAAGTAGCATGTGACGATAATTCTTATATCTCCAGTTCCACAGGCTGCAGTGCAGTCGGATGCTCCGTGGCCTGGGGCGGTCTCTCACCTCAGCGGATGGATCGGCTGTGGTTCTGGGCCCGGCCTGCTCTTGTGATTTTTGATGATGTTACTGATCTCCCGACTGGGCTGTGGTTTCAGAGGAGGGGTAGGCTTCTTTTTTGGTTCCTGGCTTCCATTAATATCTTTAGGTTTCTTCTGCACTTCCGGCTTCTGCGTGGGCGGCTTTGGAGGTGGCGGAATATTAACTTCTGCACAAAAAGAGATATTATTGTTACCTTGGGAAGCCATACCAACCAACACTCTCCCTTCCAGGTCAAGGTCATGGGAAAGACAGGTAAAGTGGTCTTTGACTGAGGGCTGAGACAATACACAGTGCTGAGCATGTAGGTCAGAGAAAGAAGCAAACACAAGGAAATGATGGATAAAGCGCTGAAACTTTTTAGACACTCACCCCAGTGACAGATCTGAGTTGTATCCATCATCGTTCTTTAGCTCACTTCACCACCCCAGTTTGGACCCAACCATAAGCAAATCTGCCTGGCCAGGTCCTCCCTGGAACAGAAACAAGCATCCTAGGACCTGTTTTGGGGTAACACCCCTCATCAGCCAGGCTATCTTGAATCCAGTGGCAAAGTGAACAATGGACCCACGTCTGGCCATACCCTGCCAACTTAGGGCAAACAAAGTAAACACAAGGAGATGATGGACGGAGTGCTGAAACCTTTCAGACACTCACCCCCAGTCACAGATCTGGGTTGAATCCATCATTGTTCTTTAGCTCACTTTGCCACCCCAGTTTGTACCCACCCATATGCAAATCAGTCTTGACCCTGAGAAAGAAGCGGGCCAGCAGAGACTGACTGGCATGTAACACAGTGAGATCATTCCGGATCCGCCTGCGCCTCTGAAAGCAGACTAGGGCATAGTTAAAGTCCATCAAATACCAGTCATTCCAGAGCCCTACATGCCACCAAGGCTGTCCAAAACCTGGTGGCTTGTCGGTGCTCTTTCAGAATCATTTCCTTTCTTTTGGTATAGGCTACTTGTCCCACTCTGAGCAAGACCTGATCAACCACTTAGGCCCTAATTACGAGCTGCAGGATGCTGGCGGAGTGCAAACACAGCATGCTAAATTTATGTTACTGCACAGTAACACTGCACCAGTATCAGGCAATTGTGAGTTAAACCCCAAGGAATGGGGATTAACACATGAGTTACCAGTCATAAAACTACACTGAAAAGCCAATTACATGGGGTTTAACACATACATCTGCTACCTGCTCTCAGCTGCTGCAGCTTCTGTGTGGTGTGGGCTGCTGCTGCAGATAAAGCATCATGCAATGTTTCCGGGAGGAATTACTGCCGCTGTTCCAAAGTCCAGGAAAACTGGATGCGGGAACATGGGCCCACTCAGAATCATGTAGCATGGAATAGCATAGCCTAATTCTGCTCTGCTTGCTTCATAATCAAGGTCTTGGTCCTCTCAACCAAGGCAGTATCACTAAATACGAAACAAAAGTAACACCCATAGCCAAGAATACCCCAAGCATCCTCCTAATCCAACAGTTTTTCTAAAGTACTTTCCTGCTCATTCAGGGTAAAAATCATCACACTGGAATGGCCCCATATTCAACACAAACATGAAACATCCTGTTGCTGCAGGGAGACAAATCAGCTCTGCTCCTTAAACCCATTACGGTGATTCTTTTTAGGTCTCGGCCTGAAAAGAGCTGGCAAGACCAAGACTTAATGGGGTAGAGAGAATATCACTAGCGAGGTTAAGCCCCGCCCCTCTTCTCCGTTGGCTGGCCTCCTAAACGGTGGCCAGCCATTGGAGAAGAGGTCAGAGGTCCTAGTGGCGTTCTTCTTTCGATCTAAGCCCGTCCTTTTCAGATTGGGGGGCGTGTTTTTGACTTTCTTTCTACATTCTTTGATGTTTTTAGGTCTCCGCCTACGAAAGACTGTGCACATGCGCAGAATAGCTGGCGAAGACCTAAAAACATCAAAGGATGTAAAGAACAGTCAAAAATATGCCCCCCGTCTGAAAAGGACGGGGCTGTTTTGCCAGGGCTGGTTTTTGTTCCGCCGTGTACCGTACACTTTACTGAAAAGAGTGAAGCATTGTAAATGGAGAAAATTACTGCAAATACTATTTACCCATAACAAAAGCGATGGTAGGAATTGCCTTCACGTTATACAGCACTCTGACTTGTCCCAAGGTCTAGGCTGCAGCAGAAGAAGCCTCACTGATCAGTTACACAAAAAACAACAGAGCCGCGTTGTAATTTTTCCTGTCACTACCATTGCCGGTGTTGTGCCACGGAGCTGTAATAAACCTACAGAAACTGATAGTCTCTGATTCGTTGGAAACTCAAGCCTGCGACAGGTCCTTCAGAAGTCACTTTTGTAAATGTAGGAAAAGTGTGCCAATTTCAGGACCGGTAGCACCCCCTCTGCGCAAAAAGTGATGACGAGAACACCTCGAAGAAACTCAACAAAATGGCGATCAAGAACCTCTTCATGCAGCTGAGCTCTTTGCCGGGGGAGGGTGCCGAGACGAAGTTAGGACGGGCTGAAGTCCCTCCGTCGCCCATCACCCCTGAGCCCCCTGCCGGCCCAGAGGAGCCCGAGCTGGACAAGGCGGCATTGGCCGAGAAGTTCTCAGAGACGCGTCGGCTCTTTGAGCAGACCATTAGCCGGCATCAGAGTCTTTCCGAAAGCAAGTCTCCCTCCCAGGGAGCCCTACTTGAGCCCAGGCAGTGCCTTTCCCAGGCTAGCGGGCTCTGAGCCAGCCGCCCCCGAGGAGCCCCGGGCGCGGACAGCTCCCAATGCAGGCCCCATCTCCCGCAGGCTGGAGAGCTTCATGGGGGACAGCGATGGCGAGGAGGGTCGGAACCCGGCCACCGGGACCGGCTCTAGCCAGCCACCCGAGGGACCTGCTCCAGCCCGCAGCCTTCCTGACAAGAAGCCGAGCACAGAACAAGAACTGGTTACTGCACAGCGGAGCCCCCCTCCGCCTCTGGCCGGCCTCCCGCAGCCACAGGTGGCTGTGGTCCGGGCCGAGATGGTCGTGCTGCTCAATGAGACTTCGGACAGCGAGGAGGAGCTGGAAAACAAAGTGTTTGAGCAGCAGGAGCGGGCCCTATTAACCAAGAAGCCGTCGGTCAAGGAGGCGGGGGGTACCCCCGTAACTGCCACGGAGGGGCCCGCGGAGAAGGCACACCCCATGGCCGAGGCTGAGGAGAGCGACGAGGACAGCGATGCCGATGAGCCGCACAGCTACTCCCCGTACTCGGCTGCCGTTGCCTGCGGGATTGAGAATGCAGCTTTCAAAGACTCTGAAAACCAAGGAGTTAGCAGGAAAGGGCCCCCCGAGGGCGAGGATGACAGATACGGCAGTGATTGTTACAATGAAGTGCCGGGATTGTCAGAGGAGGAAACTGGAGTTTTTATGTTGTTGTTGTCGACTTTGTTTCCTTTTGTTGAGTTTTTTTTTTCTTTAATGTTGTCTTATTTTTAACAGGTTATCCTACACCGGTTTTATGTGCTATGTGCAATGATGCTTTGATTGTTTTCTTGTAGTGAATTACTTAAACAACATGTAACCAACGGGGTGATTTGCATAAAATGTGATCTAAACAGCTACAAAAACATTGACCTGATTTTCTGCATTCCGCACTAACGAGTAGACACCCTGCACCCAGGTTGAATCCACGGTAATGGGTATTTTAGAGTTTTGCATGCCAGTCAATAAGTAATGTGCGGGTAACTTATTTCGTAAAAGTTTTGAATCGTCAGCTTAGTTCTCAGGGGCCAACGTATGTTTTTCTTTGAGGTACCCCCAGTCACTGCCACACCGCCGTTACTTTGACGAACGCGTTAAACTGGCTTCAATTATTTAAATCACTCAGATCTGCTAAAATCATGTTTTTTTTAAAATCAAGTTTTGAAACTTGTTACTGGTCCTGCAGCCCTAACATATTCAAATAACAAATGTTTCGTTTAGGTCAATGGAAACCATCTTAGCATAATGCTTCAGACAATGTTATTTCTGTATAATGTGTCACTTTTTGTGAAGTTAGATGTTTTAGTGTTTTTAGGTCTCGGCCTGCGAAATACTTTTTTTTAGGGAATGAAGTAGGTCTGTGTTGAGCGTAGGAGAGCTACATTTTATTTAGCAGTGAGTCTTCCTGTGTATGTGGCTCTGTGTGTGTGTGTGTGTGTGTCTGTGTGTGTGGGGGGGCTCTGTGTGTGTATGTGTGTGTGTGTGTGTGTGTTGCTCTGCGTGTGTGTGTGGGGCGCTGTGTGTGTGGGGGGCTCTGTGTGTGTGGGGGGGCTCTGTTTGTCGCTCTGTGTGTGTGTGTGTGGCTCTGTGTGTGTGTGTGTCTGTGGCTCTGTGTGTGTGTGTGGGGCTCTGTGTGTGCGTGGGGCTCTGTGTGTGTGGGGAGGGCTCTGTGTGTGTGTGACTCTGTGTGTGTGGGGGGGCTCTGTGTGTGGGGGGGCTCTGTGTGTGTGTGGCTCTGTGTGCGTGTGTGTGTGTGGCTCTGTGTGTGTGTCTCTGAGTGTGTGGGGGGGGCTATGTGAGTGTGGGGGGCTCTGTATTCGTGTGGGGCTCTGTGTGTGTGTGGGGCTCTGTGTGTTTGTGTTTGGCATTGGCGAGAGATTAAGATATTGGCATTGTAAATGACAATGCCATTTATTTATCTGTTTTCAAAACCAACACATACATAAACTTTTTGTCATTTACAATGCCAATAGCTCTAACTTTTGCAAAGGCGAGACCGTTGCATTGTAAATGCTTGTTAGAATGTAGGTTTGATAAAACAGAGGGGCAGTTAAACACAGGAATGCTTGGAGAAAGAATACTCACTCCTTTTGGGTTCACCAGCAGTCTCCATAAATGGCTCACAGTGTACCTTGCCCCACAGTGGCAACAACTGTCTAAAACATTTTCTCCACAGGCTCTCTCTGTAACTGCTTATGAGAGCAATAACTCCCACACAGACCCGTTTATTAACAATGCAATACAGTACTTTAGGGAAGAAACCCTGGGGGCTTTACCAGCCTGTAATTGCACTGGTATAGCCTGAAATGGGAAATCTGTATGGGACAACAATGTTTATAGGGACCCAGGCTTCTGTTAGAGCCTTACTGGGTTTTGGCTCTGGACTGCTTTCTCTGCAAGGTTCCTCCTCCTCTTCTTCATCTTCAGAGTTCCTCCTCGGCAGAAGGATCTTGGAGGTGGGGCGGACTTTCTTCATCTCTGTTTCTCCTTTCCCTGCAGGGAAGACACCATTGAATTCAGTGTTTTATGTCATGCCATACCAAACTGTTGAGCTGGCAAACATTTTCAGATGCTTCCATCTGGTTTTGAAGAAAATATATATTCTAGTGAATCTTCTGCTACAACTTCATTGGTGGTCTCTCAAAAGTGTACATCCCTTTGTCTGGAGTGCATCTCTGTACCTCACCTCAACAGCTGTGAATCCTACATCCCCACACTTTGACTCTGCTTTTTAACCACCCACTCACCACATTCACAGATATTAGTCCCAGCAGAACCTCCCCTACTGCTCATATTCAATCAACAGTTCTGCACATGCCACACCTCCCATACCACACTGTAAGGACAAGTGCTTACTCTACAATCAGTGGCGTAACATAGGCCCCCGCGGTGCGTGGAGAGGGCCCAAGCTCCAGTGGCCCCCCTCAGCACAGTACCCTGGCCTGAGAGCGCCTGACGAGTTCAAAGGGGGGGCCTCCATGTAGTTTGCTGGGGGCCTGCTCAAGTTTCGTTACGCTATTGTCTGCAATTTGCTACTCCACATCAACTAAATCTTCCACACTGCTCTGCCCAGACTCCAACTACTTACCATTCAGCATCTACCCCACACAACACTCTACACCTCCCCCAGCTATTTTGCATCTGTTCAACCACTGCTAATCTTTGAACAGATACCAATACCTTCTCAACCAGTCCGTAAATTTAATTGTTGATACTTAAAATTGTTACAATAAATTAAAAATAAAAATTACACATTACATTAAATAACAGTATCCAGAATGCCAGACATTTGTGGAGAAAGTAAAATGATTGTTAATTTCCAATTACATTCAGCCAGGTGCTGGCAAAGTCAATTGATCTGACATTGCCCTCCAACTTTTTGGCTTTGTCAGTGCTTGTTTTGTATTGTGAATGTGTTTGTGTATTTTATTGGTGCAACCCCTACCAGGCCCTGCCAATGTATACATAACTGGCTAAAAGCAAATCAAATGTTTGGCCTCAAAAAGTACTCACTATCTTAGTATTCCCTGTCACTGAAGGGAATAACTTTATGGTGGATGTGCTCCTTGTGGAGGCCATTGTTTGTTCGTGGTGATACTCTTTGTGAAGGGAACTGCTTTGTGTGTGGGTGTGCTGCTTGTAGAAGTGCAGAATTCTGCCATTTATGCTGAAATTAGCCAATGGATGAAATTGGCTGCCCCACTGCCCCATGCCTTATGCTGCAGTAGACAGATGAAAAAATGAATGGCACAGCAAGAGACCAATGGATGAAAAGGACCAGCTGAAAGCAGCTATAAGCATACTCTACATGTAATGTTAGTGAAATCAAAAAGTCGTGGTAACGTCAGACCTAAAAAAATATAAAAAATGTGATGTACATACTGAAAAACAAAAATACTTGCATCTAAACCATTATCACAATGACGGAAACTTTAGCAACATCAACACAATTCTTATGTTTTTTTCTTGTTCAGACATGATATTACAGCTGCTTTACAGTGACGATCACCTACATTAACCAGTCGGGGAGGTAGGGAGAATATGGGATAGAGACTCAATTTTTAAGAGCAAAGTCTACAGCACCCGACTTGTAGGGAAAGGACTTCCCGCAGTCTCTTCATAAGATTATTACAACCAGGAGGTTATCAAATCAATAGTTGCAGAATTTGCGTAAAACTCTGTTTGAAAAAAGGAGCAAAAACTGCTTTTTGTGAGCCCGCTTCGTATTTACCCAGCAGCAGACGTGGAAGGCCAATACTGGCATAGAGAGGATGCCCAGTTTGGATGAAAAAAGTTACTCACCTGTAACTATAGTTCTCCAGCATTGGTATCTTTCGGAGATGTGATGCACGTGACTGAATAATTCCCTGCTGCGAAGGTGGGAGTGCCACCATAACCTTACAGAAGCAGTATGAGATTATAGTTGCCTTGAAAGGCTTTAAAACATTATCACTCGAGCAGCGCAGTTACCTCGTTCTGAAAGACCTGAAATCCTGTAAATGAGATGAATGCGATGGCTGCCACTCCTCCCAGAGGCCAGCTCACCTCAGATTTCCTGCACAAGTGTAAAAAGCAGAAGCTAACAAGAAGAGAGCCTCTGTTTGGGGAGGAGGGCAGGCCACATGTGAGGAGGGAGGGCCACATGGGAATCGATAAAACATATAAATGCTGGAGAACTTTAGGTACAGATATGCCATGTTTTGCCCTCCAGCAAAAAATCCTTCATAGATTCACATTCTTGAATCAGAATAGCAAGCAGTACCATAAGTTTGCCGATGGTCCGTTAATAATAGAATTGCCCACAATTAATTGAAAAAATAATGAAGGGGGGAGGAGCCTGGCTCGCAACCATGATGGCCGCCTGACTCCTCGGCTCCGCTTACCTTCTCGCCAGTTTCCCGGTTTCCGCGATATCCTGTTCATAATCCTCGGACTGCATGGCGCTGGCGGAACCGGGAGGAGAGCCTGATCCTACCGCTGTGTTTTGATGCCTGCTCCCGGCAGTGGAAGCGCCGCGACGCCCTCGCCTTCTCCGAACGCTGCGAGGCTGGCTCTGGGTCTTTGTCCTTGGTGTGAGCCCGGCCCCGTGTTGAACGACGACTGCCAGTGAGTGCTGGGCGGGGCTGGCTGACATGTCGCCACTGCTACATTTCGATCCAGGCGTCTTGCCTGCAGCTCCCTCTGACCTGAGCGCCGTAGCTGCAGGAGCCACATTGTTGCATCCCTTCGGGTCCGAGCCAGCTCCGCCGCTACTTTGTTTCCCTGAGTGCCGGGATGGGCGCCATCTTCTTGCCTGCCTTCACCCTCCGATGGTGAATATCCAGGACTGAGCCCGCGATAGCGTCACAACGAGGGTGATGGAGACTGCTGCCCCTGCGCCCCCCGTCTGGGCTCGTCATGCTAGGAACCAGCAGGATGATTTAGGGAATGCTGAAAATGCAGGCGACCGACCAACAGAGCGGTTCCGTGTACATCTGCCCCAATTGAAGGACAATGCTGCGCCCTCTCTCCCCAAGGAGCCATTGCGGCTATGCGACATCCTGAGCGCCCTGTGCACCTTGAGGGCTGACCTGCGTACTGCTGCTGGGGAATTGGGGGATCGGATGGACGCGATTCTGTCCGCGACCCCCCTACCTGTCAGTGAAAGTCCGCGGGAGCTGGCCACTACGCCACACCCGGTGTTACATCCTCGTGGCTCCTCCGCCCCGGTCGCCGTTGAAGTGGAGGCGGCGCGGGGCTCCAATCCTGTAAGCGAACTGGCGGGAGCACCCTTGGGGAGATCCGGAGTGTTTGGGACTGTTTTATGGCCGGGGAGACGGCATCGGGCGCCATTTTTTGAAGATCCCTCAATGACTGCTAGCGGAATGCACTCCCCTCTCTTGGAGCGGTTGCGATTGTTTGGACTGGCTGCACTTGGGGGACCATTGCCCTGCGATGCCTCTTCTTGCATCATTGACGTTTTCTCGGCAGCGAGCTGGATGAACTTTTGCGACCATTCTCCCATCCTGACGAGGTCCCCTCATCCACTTACTTCATCCGAGTTGTTTTCTATCCAGTTGGACTGCGTCGCTGCATCTTACCGTAAGGGGCAAGGTTGAGGGTGTCCCCTCTCCCTTCGGAACTGTCTTCCTTGTACTGCTGGGACACTGATGGACTGCCGGGGATTTCACACGTTGGTACTGTATTGGTAGTGGGGTTGGGGTAAGGGTGGCCGGAATAACGTACTTTGGTGGTTTTGGACATGTTCTTACGGCCCTCCCCCGGTCTTATGTGATTTATACTCCTTCTCTTTCTTTTCCTTATGGAACTCTTTCTCCCTTCTCTCTTTACTTGCTTCTACATTTCGGGTTCTCTTTTTGGGGCGACAGACACACTGCTGGGGGGGGGGTAGGCCATAGCCTCTGCATGCGTGTAGGGTGGGGGGTCTTCGTTGTTTCGCTTTTGTTTTCTATGGACCTTATTTTCCCTTATTTTTGTTTCTTCTTTTCCTTTTTTGCTTTCTCTTGGGTCAGTGGGGTGGTTTGGAGTTCGGTGGGTAGCGGCTGGCACGCGCCACTCATTGTTTGTCGTCATCCTGTTGTTCTATCTCTGTGCCGCCATTTTGGCTATGTTTATTGCTCGCTGGATTTCATTGAAAGACGCTGCCCGCTTCGTACTTAGATGGATGTTTTGCGCACTGATCCTTCCTGTTTCTGTATCTCCTTATATAAAAAATCATTTGAAAATTAACCTTAACTTCTCCTGACACTCGGGGCATGTGGAATCCAGGGTGAAACTTATTGTATGCTTTTGTGTACTGACGTGCTATTGAGTTGACGTACATTTTGCTGCTAAGCTTAAGAAGTGTCGAGGCCGGCCGGATGGTTGTAGGCCCGTATTTGTTCTTTGAAAGTGCAAAATAAAGGTTTTCAAAAAAAAAAAAAATAATAAATAATGAAGCATTGCTCTTCCCAGCACTGTATGGCTGTCTGCTCCAGCATCCGAACAGTAGGGTTGAGGGAAGGGATGGCGATTCTTCCAGGTAGCTGCTTGGCAGATGTTAGTAAATGGCACTCCTGCATAGAGAGACAATGATGCTGCCATACTCATGGTGGAGTGCAGTGACTGTCTATAACAGAGGACATACCACAAAGTGCAGACATAAGTCCCTGACCATGCAATCACAACCACTTTTCCCCATAATTTTGGCTATGGGTACCTGCTTGCATTGAACTCGCATTCCCCTGTTGCAAACAGGTTTAATCTTGGTTTTCTCTGGAACACTCGTCTCAATAGAGTGCTATTGCTTTCCTATTTGTGGCATCTCTGCAATGTGCGGCTGAGGAAGTCCATTTGGTCTTTATCTGCTCCTGGTAGATGTTCAGTCTTTAGCAATATCTTGCATTTTATAACCCAGTGTCACAGGTGTTGAGCCTTCAGTGACAGTACCAGAGATCTTGTGAGTCCCTGTTTGTTGTAGCAGCTGCGGCCAGTGCCGGTAAGAGCGGTGGCCCCAGTTGGCGTGGGGGGTATTTCGACAGACGGCGAGGAGGGAAAACTAATTATTTATATAATTTTCGCTCGAGGTTGTCTGTTTATTTAGCTCACCCACAATTGGCATAAGTTAACTTATTTATAAGTTCCCAGAGTTGGTACCAGGGGTACCCAGGGCCTGTAAGCTAAAGTGTCCCTCATGGACTGCAGCACTTATTGTGCCACCACGAGTGTGACAAAGCAAAGCAAGACTCAAAGCCTCAGTTCCGGACTGCTAACATGACTTTATTATTTAAACTAATGACAAATTCCAGACCTACCCTTTTAGTATATATACACCTCACCCCTAAGGCAGGCCTATTGAGCCCTATGGTAGGGTGCTGTATATTAAAAAGTGGTATATGTGTTTTAGTAACTTTACATGTCTTGACAATAAAAACCCTGCATTGTTGATTTTACTATGGAAAGGCTAGTAGCCCCATTGGCAAGTACAGAGTTATATGCTGACAACTCAGCAGTGCTAACTTCTGAATGGGGCTACTAACCATGATACTTCGAGGTATTAAGAATCTCTGTAATAAACCCATAAACCCAACAAGTTGCTCAAGTCGAATTTAATGTAAATGTTGCACAAATAGCAATTTTAGAAAGCTGCCACTTTGGTGCCTAAAGTCTCCAGTGATCATTTATGGTTGCACACAAGCTGCTGTCCTCCAGACAGCCTTCTGCCCCCCTGGGGGAATAGAGAATGACTCCCAGGAAGGAACACAAAAGGCCTGTCAATGGTAGAGGTGTGACCTTGCACTGGCAGGCGGGCCAAACAGGGTGTGAGCCTGAAAGGCAAGCTTCAAAAGCGAAGCTGCCTTTAAAGGGCAAATGGTAGTCATACACAAGAGGTGTTGCTCTTTTGTTTTAGCAGACAGGCTGGCTTTTCGGATATGGAGGGAGA
Source organism: Lissotriton vulgaris (assembly GCF_964263255.1). NCBI lineage: Eukaryota > Metazoa > Chordata > Amphibia > Caudata > Salamandridae > Lissotriton > Lissotriton vulgaris. The sequence goes on from NC_141695.1 coordinate 608,128,003, forward strand.
AGTCATGGCCAAACTGTTTTTTTCCATGGTCGTGTAGCCACCAGGTAGTTGCGATGAGCTAGGGAGCTAAACAACCCAAGAAAAGGGTTCTGCTTTGTTGGGGTTAAGTCGAATGTTGCATTCGGGGCCAGCTAGAAGCCACATTTTTCTGTAAGTCGTCACTAGGTGGGAGGAAACCTGGTAGCACCTTGCCTAGTAGTCACCACATCCCTCCAGGGCAAAATCATGCCATAATAGTGGTACCCCTTGCACCCCGACCTCAGATCATGTTGTTACTAGATAGAGGACCAAATTACTTTCCTGATGTTCCCTGGACACAGCAAAGAGAGGCTGCATCAAAGACTGGACTGCACCTGCTTACATCGGGGGCTAGCAAAGAAAGGACTGTGCATGTGGTGTGGCGCTCATGGAAAAGTCGGCTCTAAGCCCCATAAAGAGAAGGCAACTCCAAGAGTCAGTTAGCTGACTCCCTCTTACAGCCACTGGGCCATAAAAGGTGAGAAAGCAACTCCTCCGAGAGTACAGCACCAAGAAGTCTGATCGCTGCAGGACACCAAGGTAGACCCTCAAAAATAACATCCGAATCTGCTGTACCCGGAAGCGTCATCAGAGTGCAGTTTGGTCACTCAACACCGAATTTACTGCAAGTTAAGGAGAACTACTGGTTTTGCTGTAACTAGAAACCAGTAGACCAGTGGTAACTGGTTTTGTGCTGGACTTCTTCCAGACTCTTGGGATATAGACCCCCTGAGGCCAAAGTTGCCCCTCCTTGTTCGTTGGCCAAGGGGTAGCCACAGGGAGACTCCCAACACTGGCTCAGCATCCTTGTGCATCTTCAGCATTTTGCATCCCTTGCATCAAGAACACTCCATTGGTTTCCGTAGCGGTTCGCCCATAGACCCTAGAACTGGACTGTAGACTGTTTTAACTGCTAGAAAACTGTTCAACCGGGGCTTACTAGTCCCTGTGACCGTCTAACTTTTGAAGTTGGTTCCCCCAAGAGTACTCTTATAGCCGTCTTTAAGTTACTTGTTGTGGCTAACCCTAAAACTGCGAGTCTGGATAAAGTACAATGATTTATTACGCTAAGAGAAAGCTTCAATTTATCGTCTTGTTCTTGAAATTCATAACTCTGTAGCCCTCCAGTGGATGTTTGTCATTGAGATGTCTATTTAAAGATAAAAATGCAACCTATTTTTATAAATTAGTGAGGGATTTTTTTTGTGTTGTGTTTCCTTCTTATTCAAGTGTGTTGGTACTTGTTAATGCTTTACACTTATTCCTGTGAAAAGCCTGACTGCCCTGAGCCGCAGCTACCCAGGACTCAGCTAAGTTTTTACAAAAAAACCTGACTGGTCCTGATATGGAATTGTACCTTTCTTACACTGTGAGGTCACATAACCACACAATATAATGAACCACTTTCCTCACAAGTGTAAGTCCTAATTGTTGGAACCGCTTGCTTACTGAGTGTGTCATGGCAACCCTGAATGGAGGTTTGATCAACCAATTGTTGAGGAATGGGTATCCCAGTGACCCAAACACAGAAGGCGCCCTGCTACTGGTGTCATACAATTTGTGAATAGCTTCGGAGCTGATGTGAGGCCAAAATGGATCTCTATGAATTGGTAATGGTGACCAGTCACCTCGCACCTTAATAACTTACATTTGCAATAAAGTGGAATGTGAAAGTTGGCATTTTGAGGTACCAATGATGCCTGAAGTTCTCTCTCTCGTTTACCAGCTGCAACAGTTGCTGCTTAGTGACTATTTGGAAATACTATTTTCTCAGTAAGACTATGAACTGATGTAGATCTAGGATGGGTCTCCATTTGTCTGATCTTTCCTTCTTGATTAGAAAAAATCTAATTTAGAAGCCTACACTTGGCTGATGCTTTGAAGCTGGGCTCATTAGCATGAGGAGGATTTTGTTCTTGAGTAAGCACAGACCTTGGGCAGCGATGACTGTGGGCGACACAGGAGAAATCTCACTGAGTCTCCAAAGGGAATGAGACACAATAACCATATATACAATGTTATTTGCACCCATCATGACCTATAGGCCAATATACTTTCACCATTTCGGTCAAGAGTTCATCAGTGGCAAAAGTCTGTCTCTTGTGATTTTGGGTAGGTACATACCCTTTGCTTAATATTATGGCTTGTTGCAGGATACAGATGGTTGTTTTCTATAGGATGGTTACTGCTGTTGACTGTAGTAGTACTGACAATATTGGGTCCACAGCGCCTGGTATGGTTGGTAACTATTGCTCTGATAGCCCCTGCAGTATGAAGTACTCTTTGCTCTGGTGCTTCAAAAAGGCTGAGGGCATCAATATTGTAAGATGCCTAGAGATTTGGCCATGTAGACACCTCCGGGCATACGTAGCACTCTATAAAAGCCTGATTTCTTTTCATGAGACTCTCCTGATGCTGATGGCACTTTAACTTCAGGTACCACTGAAGGGCCGCTATCTGTCATCTGGCATATGCCAGCAACAGGATACATGAGGCCAAGCAGATTCAGACCCTGCAGAACTGGGATAAGAGGTAGTCAGAAAACTTTGAATCGTTTCCTGAATATCCACAATTTGTTGGAGAAGGAAAGGCTTTCCTGCAGGTCCCGTTCAGTACCAGCCAGCCAAAGTTGAAAATACATGGCCTCCTCTCCACTGCAATGAAGCATCCACAGCCACCAGTACTTTTCTAAAAATGGGTGGAGGGAGCATGGCCAACCATTTATTTATTTAGGATTTGTAATGCGCATGGCTGCCTCAGCAACGAGGCGTCCCAGCGCAACCAGAAACCAAGAGACATGAGACCATGGAAGGCGGGGTAAAGAATTAGACGACCAATGTAGGGAAAAGCCAGGTCTTTAAGGCTTTGCGAAAGGCCAGATGATTCGTAATGCTTCTCATAAAGACAGGAAGCGAGTTCCAAAGCTTCGCCACCAGGTAACAGAAGGAGCGACCTCCGGCCCTCGCTTTCCAGACTCGCGGAACACGGGCCAGCGCGAGATCAGCGGAGCGCAGCAGACGCCCCGACTCGTAAGGCGCCATCAAATGAAGTAACCCTGCTGGGGCCTAAATTGTCAGAATCTTATGGGAAAAGCACAACACCTTAAACTCGATGTACTTTTCAACCGTTAGCCAATGCAGTTTAGGGAGCACATGCGCCACTGAGCAGGATCTAGGCAGTGCAACCAAGAGCCGGGCCGCTGCGTTCTGAACCCTTTGCAACTGCTTGATACTCACCTTATTTGCCCCCAAGTAAAGAGAATTACTGTAATCCAATATGGACAAAATAGATGCCTGTACAATGGTCTGGTGCACCTTGGGAGGAAAGAAACCCAGCAGTGGTCTTAAACCCCGCAACAGCCCAAAACAAACCCCAGCCACGGCTTTTGTTTGTTTATCAAAGGTCAGACCATTAACCAACCACACACCCAAGTTCTTCACAACCTCCTTAGGGAGTGGGGCGGGTTTGAGACGATTCGGCCAGCACTGCTCAGACCAAAGCGCCCGGTCCCTGCCGAACAACAAGATCTCCGACTTGCTCGCATTTAGCTACAAACAATTTGCTGCCATCCAGTCGGAGATGGCCAGGAGATCGTCCTTGAACTTCCTCAAACTGGTGTTGCATTTCTTAGAGAAAGCGATCACCAGTTGGGCATCGTCCGCATATGACACCAGGGATAGCCCCCTGCCCTATGCCATCTCCGCCAGGGGTCTAACATACAAGTTAAACAGGAGTGGACTTAGGACCGAGCCCTGTGGCACCCCCCGATGCAGGCCAAATCCTGGGAATTAAATGGAGGAACTAAAACGTGGAAGGACCTATCCTCAAGAAAGGACCGAATCCAGGCTAAGGCCGCGTCCCCAATCCCAACTTCCAGGTGGCGTTTCAAGAGTATGTCATGGGAAACGGTGTCAAATGCGGCACTTAAGTTCAAAAGTACCAGCGCCGCTGAGTTTCCAACATCCAAGCTGCCCCGAATAGCCTCCGACACAACCAGTAGCGCAGACTCGGTGCTATGCCTGGGTCGGGAACCATGCTGTGACAGATCAAAAATGGCGTTCTGCTCAAGGAACTTCACAAGAGTAGAGTTCACATGGGATTCCACTAGCTTAGCCCAAAAAGGGAGCTGGGAGATTGGCCGATAGTTGCCAGGTTCCCCGGGTCCAGAGAAGACTTTTTAGTAATGGAATAACTTTAGCATGTTTCCATCCCCGAGGGACTGTAGCTGACCTAAGCGACAAATTGGCCAGCTCTAAGCACTCAGGAGAAATCAGAGAGTGAAACTGGTGGAAAAAAGCAGGGGACAGGGCATCACCTGGAGAAACTTATTTCATTTTTAGGTCTCGCCTGTCGATGCGCATGCGCATCGAGCAAGCGAGACTATTGCGAGTTATCCACTCTTTATCTGCACTGCAAGGAATCGTGGCGATTCCTTGCAGTGCCCGTGACTTTTAAGGTCAATGCGCATGCGCATTAAGCTTATGCGCATGCGCATTGACCTTAAAAGTCACGGGCGCGTGCATGTCAGTCTTTGTTTACCCGCTCCGCCCCCTCCCGCCGTGTCGCCTTGTTTAACTATGTAGACGTATACTTTGTTGTATTTCTTAGGTTTGCTGACAGACTTAATATACATAGCAAGTTGTTTTATCATCAACCCCTTACCAAGTGTCACATTCGTTGTTCCTGGTGGTTGGCTTTTCTTTTTTCTCTATCACGCACTTTTTAAGATTTTTCCTACTCCAAGATGGCCGACACCAATTTGCGGCTTAGTCCATTTTCCATCTTCATAACACATATGCGTTAAAACGTCGTGTGATGCAGTCGACGTTTTCTAGCGAGACTCGAGCGGTGCCGTCCTGACATCACGCTGCGGTAGAAAATCTTGCCGAAGCTTTGTTTTGCATGCTGGCGAGTCCCCTCACATTTGATTAAGTTTCACGGCATTTTCGTAATTACGGCACTCTAGATTACAAGTAGCTTACTGCACCCGAAATGCTGTCCTTAAGTCTGAGCTTCAAATGGGTCAAATCAGGCGAACAGTTAATAAGCAGCCTTCGTTCTATGTTTAAGTGCAGTTAAGTTTATCCTGACTCTGAAAGATGGGCTACTTTACTCTTTATTTTTTCATTTTTTATTTTTGAGGCCCCGCGTTTTCCCTCTGTAAGATCGCCGTTTTCTATACAAGCAATTTTCAACCTTCGTTCAGTTAACAGCTTTACCTGTGATTTATGATCTACGGCCGCCATCTTTCCTCTCTAGAACGTGCTGGTTTACGTTCTAGCATTCCGGTGAATCGTTATTACCAGGTGTACACACTTGTACGCAAGGCGTTTTGTATTTAAACCCTGCTCCAGACCTCGCCTCTACCGTTTCCGGCCTGCACGTTCGAGGGGCGTAGCGGCTGGCTTTCCGATCGGGCTGGACATCCGCTTTGTGTGAGGTAAGCACCCACTGTGGGGGTTCGAGTCTATCACTTTATTATCTCTGGCCTGATTCGCCTACTAGCAATACGTTCTTTGCTTTTTTTCAGGCTACCCATTACTACATGATGTCCTGAATCATAAGCTTCCGACTCCCGATAGTTACGCTGTTTATATTTCCGGTACACTGAATTAACATGGTAAATATATTTTGTGTGTGTACCCATATACACACCATGCTTTTTGGGATGCCTCCTTCGGACTCCTTTGTTATTGAGCCTGATTGCCTTTTTTCGATAGTTCTCTTATGTGTGTCATTGCTCTTTTACCGGTCAGAATACTTTGTTTCACATTGCTTTGTTTATCGTCTTCAGATTTGCCCGTATTTTTCTCCCTCTAGGTCCGGATTTCGCATCGACCCCTGGTGCCCCTCAGGTCCCGATTCTTAAGCCTCACTGTGTATAGCTGCTATTTTATCGTTTTCCTGCAATCTGTCTGTACCTTTGGGTGATTGCTTATTCAGGACTTACGACTAATATTTACGGTAAACTTCCTCATTTCATCCTCGATTCTCTGCTATTTAGATACCAGGGAGTCTTTAAAGGCGCCCTCACCCTCACTCACCCCCACTCACCCTCAACCCCTCACCCTCAACCCCTCACCCTCAACCCCTCACCCTCAACCCCTCACCCTCAACCCCTCACCCTCACCCTCACTCACCCTCAACCCCTCACCCACCCTCAACCCCTCACCCTCAACCCCTCACCCTCAATCCCTCACCCTCACTCACTCACCCTCACTCACCCACACTCACCCTCACTCACACTCACCCACCCTCACTCACACTCCCCCTCACTCACCTTCACCCTCACTCACCCTCAACCCCTCACCCTCACTCACCCCCCCTCACCCTCAACCCCTCACCCTCAACCCCTCACCCTCCCTCACCCTCACTCACCCTCAACACCTCACCCTCACTCACCCTCAACCCCTCACCCTCACTCACCCTCAACCCCTCACCCTCAATCCCTCACCCACACTCACCCACACTCACCCTCACTCACCCTCACTCACCCTCACCCTCACTCACCCTCACCCTCACTCACCCTCACCCTCACTCACCCTCACCCTCACTCACCCTCAACCCCTCACCCTCACTCACCCTCAACCCCTCACCCACCCTCAACCCCTCACCCTCAACCCCTCACCCTCAACCCCTCACCCTCAACCCCTCACTCACCCTCAACCCCTCACTCACCCTCACTTACCCTCACCCTCAACCCCTCAGCCTCACCCTCACTCACCCTCAACCCCTCACCCTCACTCACCCTCACTCACCCTCAACCTCATGCTAAAGATTTACAAAAAAAACCATAAACAATTCTAAAAGCACTAACTCTAATGCTGCGAGACCTATTGCATTTCTAATGCTTGTTAAACAAGGAGCTTCAAAGTCCCCAGGTGTCAGGAGCGGGAATGATAACAAACTGTTACCCCCCATGTTCTCCGCCACTTCTGGCATCTCCCCCTCCAAATGAGGGGCCACCGAAGGTAGGCCCTTATAAATGTGGTCAACTTTATTAACAAAGTACAATGCAAGTGCTTCGCATTGATGGTTGGAGGCAATAGGAGAGACACTGGCCACCCCTGCAATCTTCATACCTTTGAGCAGGGAGAAGATAGTCCTTGCGGGGTTTGAACTGGCTAAGATTTTATTGGTCACAAACCCCACCTGTGCTCTCTGAATACCTTTATGATATTGTTTGACAGTCGCCCGATATTCTAATTTAGCAGACACATCATAACAGCGTCGCCTAGCCGCTTGCAGCCCTTCTTTGCTTGTGTGAGTGCCTTATTGAACCACGGGTTGGAGGGTCCTCGCCCCTTGCTTCCCCTTTGGCCGGGATACAGCTATCCAGGCCAGCCTTCAGCCATTTCTAAACACGCAGATTAGCCGCATCTGCATCAGATGTAAGCTGGGGCCTATGCTTGACAAGCCAAGCAGAAAAGAGATCCGGATCCAACTTATGCCATGGGCGTTTAAGGACCTCGGCTTTGCCTTGTAGCTGCAAAACAAATGACACCATAAAATGATCGGTCCAGGCTAGTGGCATTGGCAGACGGACTATAAGAGGACTCAAGTTGGAAAAGATAAGGTCCAGCAAGTGGCCTGCCACATGGGTACCTTCGAGCACATGCAGCAGCAGCTGGAAGGCCTCCAGATCTGCCAGAAAACTGGCGATCTCCGCTTTCCCCCATTCTCTAGGCGAAGATTCAGGTCGCCAAGAATGGTAAAATTTGCCGCCCTACCAGCCAAATGTCCTACTTTGCCCAATAAGACATCCCTAAACAAACTTGACGACCAGGCGGCCTGTAAATTAGAAGACCAGATATTGTAAAATGATGGCTAAGCTTAATTTTGAAGAGAGCACTTTCACAGTCCGCTATCTTTTCCTTACACGGACTAAAAGAGTAAGCTTCCTTGGCAACCAGCGCAATGCCGCCCCCTCTCCCTCCCTCTCTATTGATGGTCTTCAACACATACCCTTGAGGCGAGAAGATGTGACTCCGATCGGCTACGCTCAGAGCCCTGTGGAATTTGGTTCACCTAGCATGTGGAACACCTTGAAAACCACCTGCGATGCTAGAGTGGGGAACGCCATGACAAGAGGACACGAAAAAGACTGCCAAGTAGCTGTAGGAGCGCTTTTAAAGGTCTGATACAAGCCAGCCTGCGGCATGGAGGAAGACTCAAAATGGCAGCATTACCGGCCGGGCGTTGATCGACTCGGTGGAGCTGCCTCCCCTGGACCGTGGACAAACTCACTGCGATGGACCCAGCATGCAGCATAGACCCCCCACCCCCGGGCGGCGAAATAATGGATGGCGAGTCAGAGAGGAAGCTAGATTCGACCCTCAGTGAGATGGGTAGACACCCTCTCGCTCCACAGGGACGTGACGGAGAAAGGGCCAACGAGCAGCCCAACACCCAGGTGGGAGCGCACCAATAAAGCAGCGGAGGGTGGGGAGCTCCCGGGTAATATCCCTGCTATACAACCTGGGCCACAGTGGGGAAATTAAGGCACTAGAGGCATCCCTCATGAGGTATACCAAAGAGGCCCTACTTTAAAATGGCACTAGAAAGGTCCAAAATACCTTGTGAGACCCCCAGCCTGTGGCTGATTCTATAGAGAGAAAGGTCTTGTCAGAGAGGCGTGAACCCTGCGAAAGGGAATGTGACTGCCTGCGTGCAAAGAGCAAACAAGCAGATAGCTGGGGATCTCTTAAATGTACTTACCTAAGCCAGAGCAAGTAGCTATCTGAGGTCCCATCGAGGCAGAGGCCCCGAGCTGACGGAGAGTCGCCCACCCTGCCCCAGATTACCCTGACCTAGTCCAATGCACAAACTGTTTGGGGGACTGCACTGAGCTGACCGACCACCGTGGCCACCGGAAAAGACTCAAACTAACAGAGTCTCCAGCTATTTTGCTCCAACTGAGCCCAGGTTGGAGAAAGAAGGGGAAGCTCACGTGGCAGGCGGGATGGTGCTCACCCGGGACGATCTGCTGGCGACACTGAGTGAGTTCAAGAGGGAACTCAGAGAAGACATCAAGGCAGACATCGGCGCCTCGTTCGACGCATTCAGGGCCGAGATGTGAACAAAACTAGTGGCGCTTCAGGCTGATGTAGACTCGTTCGGTTCCCGCACCTTGGACTCCTCCATGCTAAAATGTGAAGCTTTAGAAAACCACTCCAGCTGAGACAATATAAGAGTGAGGGGCCTGAAAGAAGGAACCAAAGGGACAGACCTGGAAACGTTCATGGTGGGTCTCTTCTCTAGTGTCATGGGAGACGACTGTCCGGAGGTGCAGCTGGAACGAGTACACAGGGTGGGCCCATGGCTGCAAGGGGAAAATAGATGCCCAAGAGACATTCTGGCCAAATTGAGTTCCTTTAAAACTAAGGAACTGGTCCTCCGGAAAAGTCAGGAGCAGCGATACGGTCACCTTTCAGGGCGCAAAGTGCTCACTCTTCCAAGATGTGGCCCAAGCCACACTGGCATGCAGGCAACAGTTCCGTCCGATTACAGTGGCACTAAGGGATCACCAGATTAAATACCAATGTACTTACCCTTTTGCCATAGCCTTCCCGTTCGGTAACAAAAAACACCACTTCACAGAGGTGTAAGGGGCGGCGGCCCTGATCAGCCTTGAGAAAACACCACCGCAGGAGGCAGCAACCTCAGGGATAGAACACGTGGAGCTGGCGATGGAGCAGTGCTCATCGGGCCCCTGACAGACGCCCAAAAGGGGTGGCAAGACGATGAACTCCCCATCTGACAGATCTCTTTAACGAAATAGCAACTACCCAACAAGTATTTCCATCCATGGGGGAAGAGTTAATCACTAAAATCCCCAAGGCAGGGAAAGATCCCCAATTATGCACCTCATACAGGCACATAGCACTATTGAATCTGGGCGCCAAACTATACTCCAAGATATTGGCCAGCAGACTAGAAGATATTTTACCTACACTAATTCACCCCGACCAATCGGGTTTTATCAAGCGATGCCAGACCCACGATAACTTAGGCAGGATAATGCACCTAATTGATAAAGTTCAGAAGAAATGTATCCCAGCGGCCCATTTATCATTGGATGCAGAGATGGCCTTCAACCAGGTCGATAAGCCCTTCTTAATGTGCACCCCACGCCGCTTCGGGTTTGGTGAGTCACGAGTCACAAGGCAGGGCTGTCCCCTATCTCCCATGCTCTTCGCCCTCTGTATTGAACCACTCACAGTGCGGATACGATCAGAGATCAGCGGCATCAGATCTGGACCAGATCAGATGAACACAACATTTTGCTCTTCGTGGATGATGTATTGCTACCCATCACTGACCCTAGTGCTTCACTGCCGGTTTCCTTTATTATTCCAGACAGGTGCTTCCATCGCATTCAAACCACTCTGTTTTTTCGCGATTTTCATCTGGCCTCCCTATTTTCCTGTCAGGCTCAATACCCCCCTCTAAGCCATTGGGACCACCCTCCACCCTTGGGTGACATTTTTACCAACAGGCTTGAATATACCCTTTGCCTGCCATTCAGTAACCTGTGCATACAGCGTTCACTACAGGCTTCAGCAGCCTCGCTTACCTAGCTTCCTTCCTTCCCAGGTATTTATGCCCAGCAGCATCTGTCTCACTGCAGATCAATGCGGAAAACCTTGAACCTTCTCTGGACCACCCTCCAGGTACCTCCCATCACCGCCTCCTCTGAGCCCCCTGAATAGTAAGTTATCTTCCATCCCAACCCTCCAGTGCTGCCTTTGCCTTCCCAGCATACACACTTACCTTCTCTTGCTTTAGGCAGAGGTGTTCCAGGTTTTAGCTGGATTGTTCCGGGACCCTCCTCTAACACGATTGGGATTTCAGTCACGATACGTTGCGTATGTCGCCGTGGTTCCTCCTTGGACATTGCACTTTTTTGTACATATCACCTTCTCTGAGCCTAGCCACGTGGTATTCTTCCTTCGCTTTGATTTGTACGCCGCGATCTATACTTGTCCTCACCTTCCCTCTTGGGCTCATCCATAACTCTCCTTCCTGAATTCCTTATCCCTTCTTCTTTCTGACCCCACTTGGTCCACCATTGAGTGTGTATATTTTTACCTACAGCACTGCTATAAGAAATAAGAGTAACCTGGTCCTGATGATGGCTTGACTACTTCAACAGGCCAAAACACAGTTGACTTTTACAGTGAATATTTCAGCGCTATTACTCAAGGATACCCAGCTTGATTTCCTTTGTATATATTAGCATTTATTGTTTGGGTATCCGGACTATGTAAATCTCACTATCATTTGTGGTTTTTTGTTGCACCCCTTCCTGTCGCTGTGTATACTTCCTCACGTGTCACTTGCGCCGTCACCATTTTTCACGAGCACTTGTGCACAGTATTCCACATGTTACATGCCATTTAATTTAATGCAGTGCTACCCTTACATATGTTTGAATATATGAAGTTAAATATAACAAATATATGTATTTACTAAACTCAATCCTATGTTGTCAAATTGTTTTTTTGTCTCCCTGGTTTCTTCTTCCGCTCCCAGTAATTAATTGTGCTGCTTGAAATTAACCTTTAACTAACATCCTTAGAGACCTTTATGTTTGTTACAGATGTTCGCCCTAGTCTCTACAGGGTTTATGTGCTACCTCCTGTAGTGGGATACATCACAGAATTTATTTGGCAAGGGCAAAGAGCCCGCTTATACCAGCGATTATGAACTAGGCACGCCTGGAGGGAGGTCTGTCACTCCCCGATTTCCTCCTGTATTATAGAGTCGCACAACTTCGGGTCTTGGCCAAGTTGTCCCTTAATGCCTCAGATAGACAATGGCTCCATATGAATAAGCAGATAGCGGGAAGAACTATTTGGGACCTTCCTTGGAAACCGAAACAAGACAGACCAAACAATGTCTATCAGAGCACCCTGACAGCCACCACCCTAAAGGTGTGGAATAGAGTAACCAAGGCATTGCCCCTAATGACCTTTCCATGCCCCCACGCCCCCATTCATTTTCACCCTGCCTTCCCTCCAGCGCTACCAGAAGGTCCCTTTGATAAGTGGAGGGAGGGTGGTTGCCTCATGTTATCTGATATCTTCAAGCTAGGAGAACAACGCTCCTTCGCAGATTGTGCTGCTCTTTTTAAGCCCGCGCCCACAGAAGAATACCACTATTTTCAGTTAAAACACTGGGTGAGCGCTGCGGGGGGAAGCTGCCACCTCTGGGGAGGACCTGCCTGCCAGACGATCCTTGTGCCGTGAGGGGAACGGCTGTAAACCCATTTGGCCCAGCAACCCTCGCTTGGGGAAACGCTAGGCTGCCGCCTCCCTCGTTTACAAGGGGGTGGTAGGCTCTTTCACTCACTTCCTGTTCACTTCCTGGTCCACTGGGAGCGGTTAGCGCTCTAGTGGATCCTCACCGCGCTATATAGCCCTCGCGCCTTCCTGAGCGCGCAGCGATCGCGCGCAGCCCCGCCGAAGACCCGCCAAAGAGCTGCCCGTCTGCGCCCGTCCGCGACGGGACGGGGCATAGGGGCCAGGGACACTGCTCCCTCCATCTTGCCACGTTTAGGTATGTGTCCACATCGTATTACCTATACCACCCACGCCCTACTAGACCTAAAACCACAGACAGCATGTGGTTCTAAAATACCATGGCACACCGTAGAAGGAGCATTCTCATGTTTCGAATGTCATCACCGACTACTCGGTAACAACGCCCCGTCCAATGCTGGAGCCCCTGTTACCGGGCTGAAGGCTTTCCTCCTAAATGTACGATCCCTGCCTAAACACCAGCATGAGGTATGGGACCTGGTAAACTCTATCCAACCAGACATATGTTTCCTCACTGAAACTTGGATGAAGCCCCACACCATCACAGCTGTAACAGTGGGGATCCCAATCGGATACAAACTGAAACATCTAGACAGAGAAGGGAAGACAGGCGGTGGCCTAGCAATCATACACAAGGATGATTTAAAGGTCACCATATTTTCACAATATCAAAGTCTGCAATTAGAAATCATGTTCTTTAAAATTGCCCTTACTAGCCACACTTTCTGGAAAGGAGCCCTTGTTTACCGCCCACCAGGACCAAACCCTGATTTTTCTCTCCTTCTCCAAGAATTATTAGCTCCCCAACTTAAATCCAATGAAGACTTCATTCTTCTAGGGGATTTCAACATTCATGTAGACTTACCAAATTTACCTGAATCTTATACCCTAATCACTGACTTGCTAAACGTAGGTCTAGAGATAAAAAACACTGGACCCACGCATAATGGTGGTCACACGTTAGACCTTGTTCTCTCCAATTGTCCCAAGGTCATCTGTCTTCCAGCTAGAGAGATCTTATGGACAGACCACTCTCTTCTAGAATTCATACTCTCAACTCCCAAAAGACCGATAAATAAAGGACCCTCCCTTCCTTCTTGGCGCCGTCAATGGCACAAAATTTCCCTAAGCAAGCTACAGGAAACGTGGGTACAACCCACCATATCAGCAGAAGATACAGTAGATGTAGCATTGGCTAAGCTTACAGGCTCAATCAAACAAGCCATTGACACTTTGGCCCCCTTAAAACTATACAAAGAATATCCTGCCTCTAAACAAGAAAGCTGGTACACTAAGGAGTTAAGGGAGGAAAAACAAAAATGTAGGCAAGCCGAAAAAAAATGGAGGAAACATAAGACCAAGGAAACAAGAGCGGTCTTTCATCATGCTCAATCTCAGTACTATAAAAACATCAGACAGGCTAGAAAAAATCGTCTTCTACAACAACTAGAAGAAGCCACTAACTGTCCCAAGGAGCTTTTCAAAATCCTCCAAAACTTTGTTAATCCTGCCGCATGTGAAAGCTCAGAGGAGTTCTCACAGACCTTATGTGACGAGATATCATCCTTTTTTGAGAGTAAAATTGATACTATATACGAGAAAATAGTGGCTGCCAATAACAGTACGAATGGCGCTAGCAGGATTATACCTCTAAACCTGCCCAAAGACAAAGACAGTGGAAGCCCCATATCACACTTTCCCCTTATTGAAAGTGCAGATCTCCCCCACCTCATTACCCACATCAAATCAGGGTCTCCAAACGACCTTCTCCCTGCTAAGATGGTTTCTCCCCTGCTCCCTCTCCTGGGCCCCTTCATACAGAATGTCATTAATACATCTCTTACGAAGGGACAAGTCCCAGCAGACTGGAAGAGGGTGGTAGTAAACCCAATACGTAACAAAGCTGCTTCCCCATGGACCGACCTTTCCAACCTGCGTCCCATTTCACTCTTACCATACATCAGTAAGATAGCTGAGAAGCATGTGAACACCTATCTGTCACAACATCTAGAAGCGACGGAGGGCCTGGACTATTCCCAATCTGGGTTCAGGCCAAACCACAGCACCGAATCTGCCCTCCAAACAGTGACCAATAACATCAGAATGGCACTGGATGGGGGCAATTCCATGATTCTGGTGCTGCTGGATCTCTCCGCCGCTTTCGATACGGTGTCTCACAAAGTGCTTCTTGAGCGACTAAAAGACGTAGGTTTGGAGGGCACGGCATTGGCATGGATGGAAAGCTTTCTGTCAGGACGCTCTCAAGAGGTTAGGCTGGGCTCCCACAAATCCATCCACAGGGAGCTCAATAAGGGAGTGCCACAGGGCTCCTGCTTAAGCCCTACACTTTTCAACGTGTATGTGGCTCCCCTAGCCAACCTAGCAAGATCATTTGGGTTTACACCAGTGTCGTACGCTAACGACACCCAACTCCTCTTTCCCTTTAAAGATCTGACACCTGCGATAAAAAATCCTTCGCAGAGGGAATGAGAGCAATATCTGCTTGGATGTCAGCAAACTGTCTCCAATGCAATATAGGAAAAACGGAGGTCATGCTGTTTGGACAAGCAATAACACATTGGACACCGGACTGGTGGCCCCTGGAATTAGGCCCCGTTCCTAGCCCCAAAAACACAGTGAGAAACCTAGGAGTGTTAATAGACCAAACACTTACTTACAAGGACCACGTAAACCAGGTGGCAAGCACCTGTTTCTGAGCCATCGGTATGCTAAGGAGAGTGTTTCCCTACCTGCCAGACTGCCATAGAAAAACACTAGTGCAGGCGTTAATCATCAGCAGAGTGGATTACTGCAACGGCCTTCTTTTGGGAGCAAATGAAGGGCAGCTCAAAAAACTGCAAGTAATCCAAAACACGGCAGCAAGGATAGTCCTCAACGCCCCCCCCAGGACTCCCTCCCTTCCCCTGCTGACCAAACTCCATTGGTTACCAGTGAGGAAACTAGTGCATTTTAAGACCTTATGCACAATTCACAAAAGTGTGATAGGCAAAGGCCCCAAATATCTGGCCAACATCTTCCTGCCTTATGCCCCTGGGCGAACCCTGCGCTCTGGGAACCAACAGCTTCTGCAGGTGCCCAGAATAAAAAAGGCCAGACAAGGAGGGCGAGCCCTGGCCCACCTTGGACCAAAGCTTTGGAACTCTCTGCCTCTTGAGATAAGAACACTGACCAACCATCTGACCTTTCGTAAGGTCTTGAAAACACATCTATTTCCCATTAACTGATCTCTCTCTCTAAATACACCATTCACCTCTTCACTTAACATCTGAGGATATACTCACTGGCAAAGCGCAGAGATACCCCTCTGGGGGTCTATTCATGCGCTATAGAAGAATATAAAATAAAATAAACCCGACCGCCGCGAGGGCAAGGGACTACATCCCCCAGGTGCCCCGGCGGTCGGGTGACGTCAGCGGAGCGCCCGGAGGCGCGGGACAAAGGCGGGAGAGCCGAGCGCTGCTGGTGAGCGCTGCGGGGGGAAGCTGCCACCTCTGGGGAGGACCTGCCTGCCAGACGATCCTTGTGCCGTGAGGGGAACGGCTGTAAACCCATTTGGCCCAGCAACCCGACTGCCGCGAGGGCAAGGGACTACATCCCCCAGGTGCCCCGGCGGTCGGTGGCGTCAGCGGAGCGCCCGGAGGTGCGGAACAAAGGCGGGAGAGCCGAAAGGAGAATAAATTGCTTGCACCCTCAAATTCACCAACACTCTTGGCCCAGATACAAACTATGATTAACGCCGCAATACACCCTTTAATAGAAAGAATGAACGATCTTGGGGATAGGATCACGGCAATAGAGGAAATGACCAAGACAAACTCGCTACTCCTAAAAAACTTGGCAGACCCCAATCTATTACAGCCATTACGCGATACTGTAAAGCCTTTAACAACTCCACAAAGTAGTGTTCTCCAACTCCAACGGGCAACCCCAGGTATGCCAACTCAATCCAGCGAGAAAGTTCCCATCAAAATAAAAACAACACACAGCTGTTCCTTTATAACGGGGCTGAACAATGCAACAATACCACCTAAAGGGCCACTCCCCAAGATAAGGAACATCCAAAGGAAAACAAATCACATCCATTTACCACCGGAGGCTGCCCCGTTCGTGGGTGTCCTTTCTGGGGTGCCTGAACTCACAAAGGGAAAAACTGAAAGTGAACAGGAGCTGAGAAATAAGGCACTATTTTGGCTAACAAAGAATAGACCCCTACCCCCTGACATCGATGGTAGAATACAATGTGTTAGAAGGGTGGGATGGTTAGGTCCGCTTCGAAAAGAGAGATCCGGTGATCTGGTGCTGATAAAGTTCATAAATAGCAATGTTGTCCCTTACCTCCAGTCTTGGAAACCACAGATAGGAGATGGACCTATACACACCTGGGGTCTATCTGATTTTTATCCTAGAGAATCACTTCACCCCCATACAAGATCATCGAAGAGACTAACTTTTGGTTGGGCCAAAACAGCTCCGGGGTGAGGGGCTTTTAATACCCAGACTCTGACTTGACATACTATTGATTTGGTACCTGACCTTTCTCAAAGATTTTATGTTATAATGTTATTTACCGTGATATGATTTGAAATGTAATTGTGTATATATTTTGCAATGTGCTTTTATGATTTTATACCTAAAAATCGAATAAAGCTAAAGTTACTTACTTACTGGGTGCAACAACCCCAGGAGCGGCTGGCCGCAACCAGGGACTTGCTTCCAATAGAGAGGTTTGTCCAAACCGGCAACACAACTAAGGGCTGCATATCCTTTCTGTACTCTATCCCTCTAATGGTGGGTCCACAATAAGCTCCGCGCCACAGAGGTTTCTGGGATGCCATGCTACACACCCCCATAGTAGAGAAACAGTGGAGCTCCCTATACAAAGTCATTGCTAAATATAACTGTTTCATGTTCTTGAGAGAAGCACATTACAAAATCATGTACGATTGGTATCTACACCCCAAGAAACGACATACTATTTTCCCAAACACTTCCGATAGATGCTGGCTGGGCTGTGGACTTTTGGGAGATTTCCGACTGCACGTCCATTCAACCCTTCTAGAATTAAATTCTTTCCCAAATCAAACAGATTCTGGGGTACCCATTCCCTGCTTCCCTAGAACACACACTTTTGGGGTGCGTGGTCCCATTCTGAAGTACCAAACACAGGGGGACTGCTCTATCATGTAGCTATGTCTGGGGGTGGCCAAAATGACAATAGCAGCAGCCTGGAAGAAACCAGAGGCCCTCTCTCTTACCCAATGGCATGCCGGTTTCTGGCGAGCTCGAGCCCTCGAACGGATGACAGATAGTATTGAAGAATCCAGCAAGAGCTTTGATTACATTTGGAGTCCCTAGGTGGGTTACCTGTCGGAGGGGTTACCTCTATTTGCCTGTGGGCCTAGGTTGTGGATCCTCCACCTCTTTCAGATATAACAGATTTGGCTCCAGTCTTGAATTCCCAGGAAGTCGAAGCATCTAGGCCTTTTACTGACTCTTCCGAGGGCGACCCCAGTCTCCCCCCGAGCTTGGAGCGGTGGACCCCTTGGGTCCTCTGGACTCCGGATAACGTCTGCCCTACACTCACCTCAGCAATGTTAGGGTCATATACATGGGGTACCAATGAAATGTTTAGTTGTTTTGTGATATGTTTATTTGTTAGCTCCTGAGGGTAGAACACAGAAGCAACATGAGACATGTAAACTATGCATGTAAGGCACTGTAATGATGGAACGTCTGTGCCTAGGTATGGTGAATAGTCATGCTGAGAACTTGTGGAAAAGCTGTGTGTTGTCTTTTGATAACTGATGATCTTGGCATGCGAACTATGCTCGGCCGAGCTACAAATGTTGTGTATGTTTGTAAAAACCAATAAAAAGATTTTGACAAAAAAATTGGTGGAGCAGTCAGTAATCCGAACAATAGAATAATACTGTACGCCCACTATAAACCTTTGGTAACATTCAGGCAGTATAACAGAACTTTATTCTGGATGAGTGTTAAATACCTTAAAAATTCCCTTCACTGCCAGATTAAAGGTATGCCTTAAATGCATAACAATATTGGACCTGAACATCATATTTTTTAAATGGGTGTCTTCTGTCACTAGCAGCAAAAGCTAGAAACCCGCCTTTGATTCCCTACCTAAGCCCTTAACAAACGTAATATTGCACGTCTGCTCCGCAGAGCTATCTATGCTAGCAAAAGAAAAACGATAATGCTCTGTTTGATGTGAAACTCTGAGGGCAATCTAGAAATGAATCTAGGACCAGTACTGAAAACACCTTATCTTTAAATAATGTGCTAAAAATGCTCTTTGATGGAAGAAGCCTAAAGCTGAACAAGAGGAACTCCATTATTTTGGGTTTCAACTGGCCTCAGTCAACACAGCGAGAAATCAAAAACTAGATTGACTGAGTAATATAGTGTGGACAGTGAGCAGCCAGGGTTGGCTTTTCTGGCCTGGTTATCAGATGGAACACCATAATCCCTTTCACCACCGATGATACCACATGGTTGACCACTGGCAGCAGCCTCATATTAGCTGTGTAAGGTGAAACAACAGAAAGTAATCAAGGGCCTTTGCCCCTGTATACTCTTTATTCCTACTGAAGCCTTCATGGTCCCAAACCGCGGGAAGCAGAACTACTGGCAGCGGTAGGAACTGGCAAGCCGCAGGTTTGTCACCATGCCAACCTTAATTGAGACGGTTTGCTTTCTTATCACTTGGAGTAGGAATCTATCGATGAAACTGCAAGAGCCTGCATGTGAGAAAGAACCACTGAGTGGGGAATCGTTTCCGCTGAAGTCTATTCCCCAAACCGTAGTTCAACCTCTTGTGTAGGTTGCACAGACCTCCCTTAAGCAGTAGCGCCTTCTACCTCCTCTGCTGGGCGATAGCTCATGTCTCTCCTCTAGCTTGCAGCTCACACTCCTCCCCTTGGCAGCATCCCACCCCTGATCCACTCCTAGTCTATGGCTCAGGCACCTTCCCATGCTGTAACCCATCCCTGGTCCTCCTTCAGGCTGTGACTCTCTCTAACATAGAGTACAGCTCATATGTCTCCTTTATGTCTTGACTTACACTGCCATGGCACCAAAAACGACACAGAACAACATCCGCCCTCCTCCTAAGACAAGTAAAGGCATCGGCATTACAATTCAGTATTAAAAACCAACTATGCACAACACACCAATCTTCTGGAAGAATTCTCGCTTTTGCTGGAAGGTGTCCAGTTGTTCGTTGTAGAGGCTGTTGTCATCATCCCTTTCGTCTTCACTCAGCTGATTAACCTGTGAGAAAAAATACAGTGAGATCCCCACACTTCACGTTGTCCTCCACAAGCAGTACCACCTCCTCATATTGACTCATTGGGGAGGCAGGTGTTTTGCTAATACAACAGCCAAGGAAAGGAATACTCTACCGCCCCACATCAGATCCATTCCTAACCTGCTCACTTTTAGGAAAGCCTTACAAACCTGGCTTTTCCCTAAGTAATTGCCATCAGGGTTTCTGTCTTTCTTCAACAGTTCTAGCGCCTTGACATCTTCGGGTTATTCCTGTGCTCTAAAAAACTAATCAACATAACACCAAAGAACACATAAACGTTTCAGTGTGTCTAGATGGCTGGTGCTTTGAATGTCAGATTGTAGGCACATGAGGGACCTGTGTGGAGTGTGGTAATTTTGGGGGACATGTAAGTGATGTGGTGGCAGAGGCTGGGAGGCACCAACATATAGCTGTCAGTGTAATTTATGTGTGTGTGTGTGTCTGGAGGAGAAATGTGGGTGGGGGAAATCTGTGTGTATCTTCTTGTGGTTTTGTGTGTTTTTGTGTGAAGAGGGTAGCTGTGCATCCCATGGCTGTGCAGCCAATCAATGGATCTATTTGCATGAGGGTTCAATGTGTATTTGTAGTTTGCATTGTGCCCACCGCAGGTCTGCATGTTTGGGGCATAAATGTATGCCTGTTGATGGGTTTGTGTATAGGGGATCTATAAGTAAATCTGTACGGGGTGGATTAGGATGTATATTTACGCCTGTTTGGATGAAACATGCATGTGAAGGGACTTTGGGGCCGGATTTAGAGTTCGTTAGACAAGGTACTCCATCAGAAAAGTGACTGAGTATGACAGAGTACTCCATCACAAAAGCAATAGAGTACCTTGGCCGCTAAACCCTTGGTCTGCCTGCTCAATTATGAATTAGGCGGACCATCAGTTTTACAAGGAATTGGAAAACTTATTCTTAAGGAGTAGATGTCTTTGGGGCATCAGAACACCTTCCCTGTTTAGAGCAGACAGTGTGAGGTCTTTTTTTTCTGTCCATAACAAACAGAAAATAAACTCTCCTCACACCCTGGGAAAAAACTCCCAGGCTGTGGGGGGGGGGGGGGGATTCGTCTTTTGTTTCTGAAAAATGAAAAACGTATGCCGTATGGCTGTCAGAAACCTAGCGGATGCACACCAAACTTTTTCGCCAGTGACTCCTGTGATGGCAGAAAGATCACTGTAGGTATGATTGCTTCTGTGAAGGCACAGAGATCACCACACGGGCAGTGCAGTTCAAGGTGCCCATCAGAGTCAATCTCAGAAAAATCAAAAGGTACCACCCTGTTGCTTATGGCTCCCTAACTCGTCTAATCACTAAGTCTCAGAGTAAAGGATTGCCTTGTTACTCCACTCTTACCAAACATCCTCTCATCCACGCTGAGAGAATTGCAATATTTTTCTTCTTTCAGCAAGCCACTTGAGGCCTCATTTCGAGTTTGGTGAACAGGGTATTTGGTTAAGGCAGCAGTTCCGTTCAAGGTACTGAGATGACCGCAGGTCTGGCAGACTTCTCCAAATGTGGTGGGTGGGGTACTCTCAGGATGGTGGAGGTAGTATCCTCCGCCATCCAGTTGGCCACTACTTTGTCCACCCACCTCTAAATCAGTCCCTTAAATTTCTTTACCTCCAATTTCTTGGCAGTGACAGTCAGAGGTCAATAGCGCCTAGAGGGGGGCTAGTCATAAAGCTGTACTCTATGCTCACATTCATCCCTTTATTCAGCTAAAGACAACTCAATTTAGTGAAAGTAAAAGTACTTACAGGCTTTGGAGCAGTGGGTTGAGTCACTGGGCTGGTTTTCTTCTGGCTGGCTCTTGACTGTTTTTGGGAGTTGAGTGGCTTTGGTCCAGTAGGTTCCACTGGGGCAGGGGGTGGCGCAGGGACTGGAGGTGTCGAGCCATGAGGAGGAGCCCTGGGGGGTTCAGGAGCCCGCGGCAGCTCTTGCTGCTTTTGCTGTTTCTCTGGCTGCTTCAGTTGTTTTTGCTGCTGAAGCTGCTGCTGTTGCATCTGCTGTTGTTGCTGTTGTTGAGAAAGCACGCTTGCTTGAAGTGTCATCTGCTGAGCCTAGACGGCAAAATGAACCACTCTTTACCTGTGACACCAGTTTTCCATCAGGAAAAATCGAATTATACTAATATGCAACTGAACTATTTATTTTAATTTTCGTATTTAATTGGACCAAGAATATTTTAATCCTGCTATACTATGTATTAAACTAAATGATGCGTAAATCCAGACCGGAGTGCAAGCACACGGCGCTGTACATACTGAGACAGTGATACACAGCACATGCTACACTCATTTTTGTATTTACACTCTGAGGCACAGGAATATACAATGATCAGCCCAGAACCGCACCATTTTTGGTTATATGCCAAACTCAGGATTGGAAGTCATTTCCCTAGGTTTCCTTGGAAGCAAATACTAGACACTCCTGACAGCCATCAACAAATTCTAAAGCAGTGTATTTATCGCTGGAAGGCTCTACACTGGAAAATATTTGTATGCCTGCTACAGCAAGAAGATCATGCCTGCACTTCACAAGAGCCTCAACTCGCCAAGACATTGGAAACCTACTCAGTGATGAATAGGTGAAGTTTCAGGCTGTTATCCTCATCCTCGCATGTTAGTTTCCATCTCTGGGACGGACACAGTTGGTGAAGAGTCACCTGCATTCCTGCCCATGTATTTAGGCACTTCTGCACTATGCCCCTAAAGAAGCTCCCGCCTTTCATACAGAACTTCCTGCAGAAGTGCATACATACATAAAGTTATGCTATGCTGGAATACTTTCAGAGTGGAAGTGCCTCTGTCCCTATATAGGGTCAATTTCCAATCTAATGTTAGGCATGTCCTAGAGATATACTCCAAGCCAGGGGTCGCCAACCTTTTCTGAGATGACAACAACATATGTTTAGTGAAAATCACCCGAGCTACTAACATTGTTATTGTGGCATAGTGACCACATCAGGCAAGATTATGTTATTGTCCACCATATGAAAGATTACGGGCAGTGTTCACCTCAATTCATCAGGCTTGGTTTCCAGAAGTAAAATAAAAAGGTTTTGGCAATGTGGAATGCTTTCATGTGGGCTGCACTGCCCAGTCACTAATATTATTACTAATAAATCTCAACGCCCCTTGAAAAATCTGTCAAATATCATATTTTCATATATTTTGAAAATGCAACCATTTTCTCCAGATATCAGCTTTTGAGTTCTGAAAATACACACATTTTCTTCCTGAATACATGCTTTTCGATTGTGGTACACATATCATTTCAATCAAGCAAGAGCTTCTAATTTAGTAGGCTGGGCTACACACAGGAAAGCTACATATAGTTAAACTGGAGAGCTACCAGTAGCTCACAAGCTACCTTTTGGAGAAGCCAAGCAATATCCTTCATGGTCGGCTCCACCATTATGGCGGAGGCGCATCACCCCCCTGCTGAAAGTCAGCAGAGGCAAGGACACATAAAATGATAAGAAAAGGTTTTTCTTGTCATTTTATTTTGCGTCCTGCCAGTTGAGGGAGGGGTGTGGACAGCCACAATTATGCTGCAGCACCACAGAGGAGGGGAGAGTGGTGGGCACTGCTATATGCGCATGGTGGTTTGGCCAGCGCCGGCTAAACCGTCATGCGCACGTAGCCTTTCCCCACCTAACTGTGTTGTACAGCTGGGTGGAGAAACCAACACAGGCTACCACTCTATGTCTGAGCGCCGAACCGAGGCACTCAGACCAATCCCAGTGCTGCTCGCATGCTGAAATAGTATTCACAGCATGTGAGCAGCGCTGGGTTTTGGAGCATGGAGCCTGCGTAGTGTGCACCAAGTACCTGACCTGGGCGCGAGGATCAGGAGGAAGGCGGCGGCCATTGGAGCAGGTAAGAGTAGTTTTAATATTTTTTGACTTTTTATGTTTCCCCCGCTCCTCGCCCCACCACTTTACAGTTCCAGTGGCCGCTCATTGATATCCTTACAGACCTTTTGCACCTCAGTCCTCCACCCACCATTTTGCAGATAATTCTTTACTTCTTTTAGTGTCTTATTCTCTCCATCTTCCACTTTCTCCCCATTGGCATGCTCATTCTTATCAGTTGCCGAGGTGCTGCTCACCAGAAGGAGGGCCTGCTGGTTGATGAAGGTCTGCTGCTCAGCTGCTGCCATCGAAGAGGCTGCGGCAGACGGGGCCGGTTGAGGCGGCTGCATCATCATGGGCTGTGGTTGCTGCATCAGCATGGGCTGGACCTGTGGCATCATCATAGGCTGTTGCTGTGGCATCATCATAGGCTGTTGCTGTGGCATCATCATTGCTGCAGGATGGAGAAAGAAAAAGGTCATCTATTGCACATCCCTACCATAAATTCTCTCATTCCAAAGGTATTGTAGCGTTCAGTGGGTCCCTGCATTGAAAGTAGTGCAGATGCTGTCTCTCCAATGCTTGGAAAACCTGACTACGAGGTTTCTAACCATTTTAACACCGATAACCAGGTGAGTACACAAAGGTCCTCATCACAAGTGGCCCGTGTCAGATAGGCATATTTAAAAAAGTGATAAGACAAATGCAAAAAATCACATAAAGTTTATTTGATTTGATTTGATAAGACAAATCAATGTGACATTCGGATAGACATAAAATCACACAAGATCCTTACAGCTTCACGTACAAGTTAAAAAGCACTTAAATTGTAAAATTATGAATAGCAATAAGGCCTTGTTAGGTAGGATTTTGCTAATATTCTATTACTTATTTCTTTTTAACCAAGAGTAAAACAACTATCTGGACACTGCAAAGACCAGATAGGGAGTCATATCAGGTTGGAAAATCCTGATAATTTCCGTATACCTAGTGACACCCAGCTTTCGGCAAATTGGAATAATCCATTTGGCCCATAGTTCTTTATACACTTTCTTTCTTCTGACCACACAAGCTACACTACTGATTTATATTATTTAAAGGTTTTGTCCATTTTGACCTACAACGTTTGAGGTCAGGTTTCCATAACAGAACTGAATCTATAATTATAATAATAAAAACGAAGTAGTTAAAGTACCTTGTGCCAGTGTTAAAATAATATTAAGTTTATAGGTGTAGAAATGTTTTTTTAACTCCTTCACAGTAATATCGGTACAACAGCCTGCCTGGTCAATCCAGAGGCTATCTAAACCCATCCCGATTAAGGTGTTGTTCACATATTTAATCCATGGTAAGTTAACAGGGTTTGGATGTTTGCAAATTTCCATCAACCTGTTTCAATAGGGCAGAAGTTCAGGTGGGGCCCAGATTCGTCTCCAGAAAATGAATGGATTTTGACCCGAGACCGAAACTAAGCCTCAGTGGTACTAAGGGAGTGCTGACTGGTAGACACATCATTTGCCTGATAAATCTGTTCTCAGCCATTTCCAGGGGTATGATGTTCTTATGGCCCCATAGCTCGGCAACATAAAGTGCAGCCGCTAGTGCCTGATATGTATATAGTTGGATTACTGGTGTTATGAATTTACACAACAAAACTTTATACAGCTTCAGTGGACCCCCACTTTGCTGTTCTAATTTTAATCTTCTTTCAGCGACATGTGATGTCCAGTACAACTTCTCATCATGTGTAATCGCTAGATAATCAAAATGAAGAGCCTGTTCTAATGGTATACCAACTAAGGTGGGTTTGGAGCATGTTGAGGGACAAAGGTTAAACAACATAAATTTCGTTTTACTAATATAGTTTCCAACCCCCTTGACCCACATAATATGTTGAAACCATCAAGTATTTTTTGCAGCCCCAATTGTTTTAATCTCAAGCACCACACACCCCACATATACACCAATCCAGATCACTAGGCTCCCTGAGGGCCTACCCTTCCCACAACACCTGGTGTTAACATTGTAGATGGCAAAGTTAGGATAACTAATTTCATGACTTTGCCATGTCTACTGAAAGAGGCAAATATCAAACATATTGATATATGTGCCCAATCAGGATCCCCCAATTTTGAACCAAGGCCAACTGCTGTGACCGCAATTTCAGGGGAAGACCTCAACCCCCCATCAGCCAACGACAGCAGAACATGCCCGGAGGGGCTCTCCAAATTAGCATAGGGCTCCAGCTGCGCAGGCCTGCCATGTCCGCGATTCTGGGGGACCTCAAGCCCATCAGCCACTGTGGCAGGAAGCCGCCAATGACTGCAGAATGTGCCCAGAGGCTCTCTGCAAAATAGTGCATGGCTCCCGCTGCGCGGGACGGCTGTGACGGCAATTCCAGGGTGAGACCTCAACCCCCATCAGCTACTGCAGCAGGAAGCCGCCAACTACTGCAGAATGCGCTCGGAAGCACTCTACACATTAGTGCAGGCTCTCGCTGCGCTGGACGTGGCCGTGTGAAGTCTAGGCCAAAAGCGGTTCCGTCTGCGCCCATCAGCGATGAGGCTGGGCTGGTCCACCCTTCTTGACCTCTTGCACTGAAACAACCAATAACTGCAGGGGTAAGTCTTATCAACCATCTCAAAAGTATACCATTTACTACTGGGTCAACAGGGCTCATTACGATGGGCAAAGGTAACGTCCACTCTGCTTTCCAAATCTAAGGACAATACAGGATAATTGGCACATTTAAAAGGAGGCAAAAATCTGGTTGTACAGAGACCAGTTTGGATAGATGAGTTTATAGGCACTGTAATTGACCAACTGAAGGGGGTGATACCCCATGAATTCCCGCCGCTTCTGGACAAAATAGTTGTCCTCGATTCTTGAGTAATCACACTGACCAAAGCCAATATAGATTGTGAACATCCTCATGCCAAAACTTTATCCCCAAAGGCAGACCAGCTGGATGGAGTTGGTATTTCAAGGACCGAACTATCCCAGAACCATAGAAGCAGCATAGGACCTGACCATGGTCTGGGGGAAGCATGGAACATAGGAGGTAATGGATAAAAGGGAACACATGTCCAATTGACACCCTCAACAGATACTCTGAAGAATTACCATCAAGAAGTAACTGCAGAAATGTAGTGGTCATTCCCAATCCGCCTCAAAATAAGGCCCCTGTACTACTGACTTATTCCCAGAGGTCTCTCCATGTGTAGTTGTGATGTCCGGGGGTCCCTGGTTTGAGAGATGGGCGAGGGAAGACCACACTGAACTGAGCAATAAATATCTTAACTGGCTTGGTAAATTCAGGAACTTTCCAACTTCGATGGCCAGCAACATACTGTGCACTAAGCGTGTGGAGTGGATTGGGAAGGAGACAAAAGACCGTTCCGGAGATAGTGTTGTCATCAACTTTAGAGACCCTACAGTTGTTTATGATTTGCTAAGTAACAGTTCTACTGATCCCTTAAGGGGTAACTGGTGAACTTACTACGCCTGGGATATTTTTATAAGCCCCCTTTGGCCTCCCAAATAAGTCTGTCACAAGTTGTGATGAATCCTTCCTTTTTATCCTGCAAGTATCCTAAAATAAACCAGCAATATATGCACAACGTCCCCTTGTACAATAGGTTTGGTTCTTTAGATCCAAGCTCACTGCCGTAGCAAGGTAACCCAGAGGAGAGTGAAGCACTCATGCCCCAATGATCAGAACATTAGCCTGAGGATATTAATGCCTAGCCCGCTCAATAAAACTTCTAGAGCAATTAGATCTCAGCCTTTCTTGATCTGGACTTTTCCTTGAGGGCGATAACGCCATCTGATGCCAAAAATACCTCGTTAGCCACCAAGCTCCCTGAACTAGTGGGCAGAAATCTGCAGGGGAACCCAAGAAAAATAAGGACATCTTATATCAAAATAATGTATGGATCTCTCTGGAGAAGTTGTTGGATATAGAAAAAGTAATTTAAGCATGATTTGCTCATTCATGTAGAAATCGGAAAGCACTTTAGACATAAATTTCGGGTTAGTTCTTATCATCACTCTGTCAGTCTGAAACTGGAGAAATGGATCTTTGATAGTGAAAGCTTGGATTTTGCTGACTCTTTTAGCTGATGTCCATGTCAAAGTAGGCCCACCTTCTATGAAAGGAACTTTAATCCTGCCCTATTCATTGGCTCAAATGGATCTTGCATAAGCTGAGACAGAACTATATTGAGTTGCCAAACCACTTGTGATTTCTTCACAGGGGAAAAGACTTCAAGAGGCCTTTCATGAATTATTTTATTATCCTACTACTATAAATGAAGGTTTGTTAAATTCCTTTCAGAAATAGGAAACTGAGTCTGTATGAAATTTGATCAATACATGGGCTAACTCTGATCGAGCAAGATTTAAAAGATAGGGAAGGATCTAATGGGGCATAGAAGACATAGTATGAAAACTTTGTTGTTCACACCAGTTACAAACCTTCGCCATTTACTACAGTAAGTCTTATTTGTTGATATAGATCTAGCCTCCGTCAGGATTTTTCTGCAGTCTTTTGGGATTTTTAAACTTGAACATTAAAGGTGTTCAGGGGCCAAGCATGAACCTTCAATGAAGCTGGATATGGATGTTGAATCTGAATATGGATGTTGGATCTGGATGTTGGACCGGAACTTTGACTGTGGTCAAGAGGTCTTGCCCTTGTGACAGCAGAATTTGAAGAGCTTTCCAAGAGCAGAATTTTTTCAGTAAACCAAAATTGTCTTGACCATGCTTGTGGGATTAGAATTAATCAGCAAGATTCCCTTATTCTCTTTTTGGAAAAGTTTGTATCGTTAGTATAAGTCACGCAGTCGAAATGTACTACGTTACCAAGGTCTTCTGTACCAAAAACAAATTTATTTAATTTTTATCTGGTTTTTAGATTCATCAAAACGCATGGGCAAACCAAAGACTGTCACGACAGTGAATACATGAATACAGTATTTACATTTATACACACATACCAATATACATTATTTACAAGGTGAAAGAAACACAATTGAATAAAGACAGTTGTAAAAGACACACCAAAAAAAGCAATAACATTAATCAATATTCAAACATTAATTGCATTTATATACAGTGAGAAAATTCCTACAAAAAGCAAGGGTACAACCAGTCCATGGGGATGTGAAACCAAAGGACAGGCGGGGACAGATGGAGTAGTACGCCTGCCTGCCTGACAACACTGTGGTTGATATTTATATTGGGTTGCACCACTAGGGTCCCAGGTGGTATTTACTTTCTCTTCCTAGGTGCACCCTTTTGAATGACCACAGGATGGGTATGTCGACGCGTTTCGAACCGGATTATTGACGGTTCTCTTCAGGACGGGGACTGGGAACAATGATTCTGTAACAATATACACAGTGGGTGTCAGAGTTAGATATCATAATTGTGTGAAAAAACTTTTAGCAATGACTCCACACCATGAAAAGACTTTTACCTGCACGTGGCAAAGAATGTGCCTTGGTGTCGGTAAATCGCCAGGAAAGGGGTTGATTCTGTGAAAACATACAAAATTGGAGCTTAGCACCCTAGTCCGCGGTGGAACTTTCGGGCTATACTGATACACATCACCTAGTGCCATCAAGGACAAGAGCTCGTACCTGTGGTTAGCCGGTTCGGGTTCTTTAAGGTTTAGTTGTCCGCCACGCGGTACACACACGAGAGTGGGACTGCTTACATATTGACAATGTTTCGATGTGCAAGCTGAAAATGACACACAGAAATCGGCGCGCGAGATTAGACAAGTACTTCAGTGTGAGACAAAATGTGTAAGTTGCGGAGCCGAGTAACAATTCCTACCTGAATAAGTAGCTTGTGCAACGTGTGGCATCTGATGTCAGAAATCACTTCAGAGCTGGTATATAAGTGAGCCGGGAACTGCGTTACAAGAAGGCAAGGGTAATTAAACCAAGCTTTCCCATGGGGCGGAGGGTCATGGCGATATGGCGCTTAGCGCGTTTTGGCAGGGAACCTGCAATCCACTTACTTTATCAGGAGGATTCAATCACTCGGAGTATCTCGGACTGGAACACGCACAGTCTGTTAGTGTGTCTCAGCACTGGCTTGAATATTTGAAAACTCCCGGGCCGGTTGGCTTGTGGGAGTGGCTAGTAGGCGGAGTGAGTGAAGGATCATGGTCAATGTAGTTCGGGCCATTTTTAGATGAATATTGACAGACTTTTGTTGGGCACAGGACCTAGTGAGTACAGCGTGTGATCATACCGGGGCATAGGTATTTACAATCAGATTGACTACGTGTTGGACACTATATCAACAAGACATAGTGAGCCTACCAACTGTTGGACAAGGTGCCAAGACAATGCAACAACAATCATAGTATGTACAACATGTACAGACTATTGTGTAGAAAATAAATAAACAACCGGGTTAAAAACAGCAGCACTACCAAGCTCAGCCGAGGAACTAAGGGTTGGATCACAGACTGGAAATTTCAGACATTTCGTTCAGGCCAGTGTTAGACGTGTCAAACTTCAGAATGAGGTACGCTTCTTTCTGAGACAAGCGCAGATCAGGGTCTCCACTGCCACCCCTGATGACTGCCAGGACTGTCCATCTGATGTCTTGACTGGAATGGTTTTTTTGCAAAAAGTGTGAAACAAGTGGGGCTGTCAGGATTTTATTGTTGATTCTTGAGCGGTGCTGAATGATGCGCTGGCGAACCTCCTGAGTGGTTTTGCCGATGTACAGCATATTGCATGGGCATTGGATGGCATACACAGTGTACTTGGTTTTGCAGTTTGTGTGTTCATTGTGGCGCCAGAACTTCTTCCCATCTGTGAATAGTGACCCCTCCATGGTGAGTTCGCAGACGGAACAGGTCCCGCACTTGCGGTGCCCCGTGACAGGATTTGCTCCAAAGATGGTATTCTGGTGATCCCTTTTAGGTTGCGGTCTAGTCGATGTTATCATTTGCCCAATGCTCCAGGAGCATTGGGCACGGTATTCTGGTGATCCCTTTTAGGTTGCGGTCTAGTCGATGTTATCATTTGCCCAATGCTCCAGGAGCATTGGGCAAATGATAACATCGACTAGACCGCAACCTAAAAGGGATCACCAGAATACCATCTTTGGAGCAAATCCTGTCACGGGGCACCGCAAGTGCGGGACCTGTTCCGTCTGCGAACTCACCATGGAGGGGTCACTATTCACAGATGGGAAGAAGTTCTGGCGCCTAAATGAACACACAAACTGCAAAACCAAGTACACTGTGTATGCAATCCAATGCCCATGCAATATGCTGTACATCGGCAAAACCACTCAGGAGGTTCGCCAGCGCATCATTCAGCACCGCTCAAGAATCAACAATAAAATCCTGACAGCCCCACTTGTTTCACACTTTTTGCAAAAAAACCATTCCAGTCAAGACATCAGATGGACAGTCCTGGCAGTCATCAGGGGTGGCAGTGGAGACCCTGATTTGCGCTTGTCTCAGAAAGAAGCGTACCTCATTCTGAAGTTTGACACGTCTAACACTGGCCTGAACGAAATGTCTGAAATTTCCAGTCTGTGATCCAACCCTTAGTTCCTCGGCTGAGCTTGGTTGTGCTGCTGTTTTTAACCCGGTTGTTTATTTATTTTCTACACAATAGTCTGTACATGTTGTACATACTATGATTGTTGTTGCATTGTCTTGGCACCCTGTCCAACAGTTGGTAGGCTCACTATGTCTTGTTGATATAGTGTCCAACACGTAGTCAATCTGATTGTAAATACCTATGCCCCGGTATGATCACACGCTGTACTCACTAGGTCCTGTGCCCAACGAAAGTCTGTCAATATTCATCTAAAAATGGCCCGAACTACATGGACCATGATCCTTCACTCACTCCGCCTACTAGCCACTCCCACAAGCCAACCGGCCCGGGAGTTTTCAAATATTCAAGCCAGCGCTGAGACACACTAACAGACTTTGCGTGTTCCAGTCCGAGATACTCCGAGTGATTGAATCCTCCTGATAAAGTAAGTGGATTGCAGGTTCCCTGCCAAAACGCGCTAAGCGCCATATCGCCATGACCCTCCGCCCCATGGGAAAGCTTGGTTTAATTACCCTTGCCTTCTTGTAACGCAGGTCCCGGCTCACTTATATACCAGCTCTGAAGTGATTTCTGACATCAGATGCCACATGTTGCACAAGCTACTTATTCAGGTAGGAATTGTTACTCGGCTCCACAACTTACACATTTTGTCTCACACTGAAGTACTTGTCTAATCTCGCGCGCCGATTTCTGTGTGTCATTTTCAGCTTGCACATTGAAACATTGTCAATATGTAAGCAGTCCCACTCTCGTGTGTGTACCGCGTGGCGGACAACTAAACCTTAAAGAACCCGAACCGGCTAACCACAGGTACGAGCTCTTGTCCTTGATGGCACTAGGTGATGTGTATCAGTATAGCCCGAAAGTTCCACCGCGGACTAGGGTGCTAAGCTCCAATTTTGTATGTTTTCACAGAATCAACCCCTTTCCTGGCGATTTACCGACACCAAGGCACATTCTTTGCCACGTGCAGGTAAAAGTCTTTTCATGGTGTGGAGTCATTGCTAAAAGTTTTTTCACACAATTATGATATCTAACTCTGACACTCACTCTGTATATTGTTACAGAATCATTGTTCCCAGTCCCCGTCCTGAAGAGAACCGTCAATAATCCGGTTCGAAACGCGTCGACATACCCATCCTGTGGTCATTCAAAAGGGTGCACCTAGGAAGAGAAAGTAAATACCACCTGGGACCCTAGTGGTGCAACCCAATATAAATATCAACCACAGTGTTGTCAGGCAGGCAGGCGTACTACTCCATCTGTCCCCGCCTGTCCTTTGGTTTCACATCCCCATGGACTGGTTGTACCCTTGCTTTTTGTAGGAATTTTCTCACTGTATATAAATGCAATTAATGTTTGAATATTGATTAATGTTATTGCTTTTTTTGGTGTGTCTTTTACAACTGTCTTTATTCAATTGTGTTTCTTTCACCTTGTAAATAATGTATATTTGTATGTGTGTATAAATGTAAATACTGTATTCATGTATTCACTGTCGTGACAGTCTTTGGTTTGCCCATGCGTTTTGATGAATCTAAAAACCAGATAAAAATTAAATAAATTTGTTTTTGGTACAGAAGACCTTGGTAACGTAGTACATTTCGACTGTGTGACTTATACTAACGATACAAACTTTTCCTATCCAGCCACTCTGTTCTGTTTATTTTGCTGTTGAGATCCGGGCTGGGTAGACGTAGGATCCAAAACCTTTGTTGTTCTACAACTTATTCTCTTTTTAGCACTTGTGGAATTCGCGGAAGAGGCAGAACTGCGTATGCAAAAGTTCCTGATCATACAATCAAAAGGACATTCCCCTCACTACAGTGGTAATTTACACCTGCTTTTGCAGAATTGGCATTTGCAATTTAAGTCTTTAGCGAAGAGATAGATTTTCAATTTGCCCCACACTGCAAACATCTTGTAAATCTGGGGTTTTGGTGATCACAATTGGGTGCACTACGACTGAGGGCATCCACCCACTCATTTTTCTGCCCAGTAAACATTCTGCTACTACAGATACTCTGTACTGTGTTGCCCAGTTCCAAAGCACCTGTGTTTCCTTCTATAACTCCTTCAATCTTATTCCACATAGTTTTATATATAAAAGATGGTGCTGGTATTGTCAGTGTATCAATAGTGAAAATACTTTCAGTCTCGTTAAGAAGGACCGAAGACTTAATCCCACTGCCATAAGCTGCACTAGGTTTATATGCAGGCATCTTTCTTCCCAAGGACACCTGCCATTGATAACCAGTTCCTGGAGATGAGCTCCCCATCCTTCAATGGACATGTCTTCCATCAAAATAAACTTTGCAGGCTCTATGAGGAAACGGAGACTCTTTGATATGTTGGACTATTTCATCCACACCACCAATCCTTTTTTTAATCTTTGTTGTTACTTCAACCTAATCGTTTGAAATACCCTTTTATCTGAATCCACTCTCTCAAGCTGCCTAATATGCCAGTTGCAAAGTGGAATCATTGGAATAGAGGAGGAGCTCATGCCTAAAAGATGAGTAAATTGTTGTACCGTGATCGAACTCTTGAATTGCTAGGTCTTCCAATTTGTGTTACCTCTCCACTGTGGGGCAATGCCTTTGCTTTTTTTGTATTCAAATTTCTACCAGACCCTGAATTGTGGCATAGATTTATTAACAACTACTCTATATTGACTGCTAATCCCACGTTATTGGGATAAACTCAAACATGCTTGTTTTGATTTTCTGACCAAATTGTACCATGGACTTTTTATCACCCAGTCGTTCAAATATGGAAACACTTGATGGCCCTGTTTTCTTAAATGAGCTACAACCAGTGACATGCACTTTTATAAATATCCTTTGTGTAACAGTATGTTCGATAGCTAGGGCAAATAGGAATGTGAAAATAGGCATCTTGCAGATCTAAAGTGGTCATAAATTCTGATTCTATTAACAGCTGAAGACGTTCCTACAGTGAAACCATCTTGAAAAAGTATTTACACGGCTGTAGATTTAAAATTGGCATCCACCCTCCTGTCTTTTTTCTTAATAAAAAAAAAGGGGAAGAGAATTCTGATGTTTTTCGGGGATTTGGGAACCTTTTCCCTTGTCCCTTTTTAGGTCTTGGCTAGGCAGAGCATGCGCTGTCTCTCCGCGACATCAAGTAATCTATTTGTTGGGTGAAACTCTGCCTATTGCCGGGTAATATCTCCTGCTGCTCGCCATTTGTTTAAAGTTGGCATACCTCTTGTTAGCTGGGTTTTTACTGGCTGTTGATCCATACTGACTTCTGTTTAGTTTGGAACCAGCAGGGCCTAACTACTGTTTTCGTCCGCTTTTGTGTTTTTGATGTGTTTGAGGGGAACTTTCTTTTATGTTTATTGCAGCCCAGCATGCGGAGTTGCAGTTAATATAGGTAGTAAACAAGAGCAGCCATACACATTCATATTCTTTATGCACGTGTCAATATGCATTTTTTTAAAGCAGCGCGTCAGCAGGACTTGCATTGCTTAATCGTGAGCAATGTCAGCTGTGTGCTTTTTTTTTCTTCAGCGCACAGCTCGCCCCACCTCACCGCCCATTCCCGTTTGTCCTGTGCAGTAACACGCTGCTTCTTGTTTTGAACTACCAACAGCCAGAGGGAGCAGCATGCAGTGCTATTTAGTTTTAACATCAACAATCCATTACAGAGGTACACAGAGAGAGATTAATTGATTTGGCAAGCAATATGGTATTTCATGCCTCCCTCTTAAAAAACGAACCCTATTTGCCATCTTCAAGGGCTGTTGCTCTTGCCACATCCTCTCCCCTCGAGAAGAATATAGAAGATGGCTGGCACTCCTTTGGAATGCACAAGCATAATACATTTACATTATGCGTTCCAAAGCAACGCCGGCCAACTTGTTTTCGACTGCAGCACCAGAATTCAGGCAAAAGGTCTAAACTTGCCATTCATAACAAAGCTTCCGCAATCTTAGAGTAAACGTAAACAAAAGGGCCAACTTACACATTCACATGATCTGTGCTGCAGTGCAATGCATGTTTTTTTTTCTTTCAATTGACTTTCCGCACAAAAAATGGTTGTCTCAGCGAGTTTTCAAAGTATTGTACAGACTCTGTCCACTCATCAGAAAATGTACATTCCTGGAGAATTCTATAAGCGCTTGCAGATGGTGCCTGAAAACAGCGGGTGCAGTTTTGAGCACGGCACACATTTAATTGATGCACACAGCATGACGATTACAAACACTAGTCATGCTTGTTTATGTTGGGAGTAGTGGTTGCATGTTCTTGTTTGGTCATAATTGTAGCAGGAAGGTGGAATTATTTTCGCATCCATGCCGGTCCCATTCACACTGCCCGGTTTTCGTCACCCGGTGAGCACCTTTTCAGGAAGCATGCATTCTAACAGTGCCTTCGCCGTGCTTTAATCATGTCCGTTTCAGTTCAGTGCACAGAGGGTTTTTTATTCTTGGGTAATACAGATCTTTTCTAAATGATGCCAGGTGAATCCACAAGAGGCTAGAATGTTTCTCAGGGAGCTGACACACACTCAAAGCCATTACATTAGGAGGCGCAGATTTTGAAACTTTAAGCGTGAGCGCTGGGATACTGTATATCTAGTTAGTTCATTCTTATACACCAATGGGACATCACGTTACATTTCTTATTTAAGATCTTGACATAGCATGCATGTGAGGATCTTAAGCACAGAGTGGCAGGATGCTTAACAACAAATAAATAACAGTGAACAAACAAATATCTCATAAGAACAGGAGTTTAGTCTCTAGAAAGATATTAGTATCTTTGTAATGCAGACTGAGAAAGACCAAATCAACAGGGGAGCAAGGAGATACACATGTATTGTGCATGACAGCATTTACTCAAGGAAGCTGCTGAGTGTATTGTTTGACTGGAATTAAACTGTATGAGGGAAGAGCTGAAACAGCTAGGGCATAGTTTTGATAATTAGTCAATCAATCAATCAAAGCATTTGTATAGCGCACTACTCACCCGGAGGGTCTCTAGGCGCTAGGGGAGGGGGGGTCCGCTACTGCTCGAACAGCCAGGTCTTGAGCTGCTTCCTGAAGGCGAGGTGGTCCTGGGTCAGGCGGAGGTAGGTCGGGAGGGAGTTCCAAGTCTTGGCGGCGAGGCAGGAGAAGGATCTTCCCCCTGTGGTGGCTCTTCGGATGCGGGGGACGGCGGCGAGGGCGTGGCCGGTCGATCGAAGCTGGCGTTTGGGAGCGTAGAAGTTGAGGCGGCTGTTGAGGTATCCTGGGCCTTGGTTGTGCAGGGCTTTGTGTGCGTGGGTGAGGAGACGTAAGGTGATTCTCTTGTTGACCGGGAGCCAGTGCAGGTCTCTCAGGTGTCCGGAGATATGGTGGTGGCGGGGGATGTCCAGGATGAGTCGTGCTGAGGCGTTCTGGATCCGCTGGAGTCTCTTCTGGAGTTTGGCGGTGGTTCCGGCATAGAGGGAGTTGCCGTAGTCCAGTCGGCTGGTGACGAGGGCCTGGGTGACCGTCTTCCTGGTCTCGGTGGGGATCCATCGGAAGATCTTGAGTAGCATGCGTAGGATGTTGAAGCACGACGAGGAGACGGCCTTGACTTGTCTGGTCATGGAGAGGGAGGAGTCCAGGATGAAGCCCAGGTTGCGTGCATGGTCTGTTGGTTTGGGTGCGCTGCCTAGGGCGGGGGGCCACCAGGAGTTGCCCCAGGCGGAGGGTGAGGATCCCAGGATGAGGACTTCAGTCTTGTCCGCGTTCAGTTTCAGGCGGCTGTCCTTCATCCATTCGGCTACCTCCTTCATCCCTTCGTGTAGGTTGGCTCTGGCGGTGGTGGGGTCGTTGGTGAGGGAGAGAATCAGCTGGGTGTCGTCGGCGTAGGAGATGATGTTGAGGTTGTGCTGGCGTGCGATGGCTGCGAGGGGGCTCATGTAGACGTTGAAGAGGGTTGGGCTAAGCGAGGAGCCTTGAGGAACGCCGCAGATGACTTCGGTAGCTTCTGATCTGAACGGGGGAAGGCGGACTCTCTGTGTCCTTCCGGCGAGGAAGGAGATGATCCACTCCAGTGCCTTCTCTTGGACTCCGACGTTGCTGAGGCGCTGTACTAGGGTACGGTGGCAGACAGTGTCGAAGGCCGCGGAGAGGTCTAGGAGGATGAGGGCCGCTGTTTCTCCGTTGTCGAGCAGGGCTCTGATGTCATCGGTTGCTGCGATCAGGGCGGTCTCGGTGCTGTGGTTGGCCCGGAAGCCAGACTGCGAGAGGTCGAGGGATCCGTTCGTCTCGAGGAAGGCGGCCTGCTGCTTGTTGACGGTCTTTTCGATGACTTTTGCGGGAAACGGGAGCAGCGAGATGGGTCGGTAGTTCTTGAGGTCGGTGGGGTCGGCTGATGGCTTCTTTAGTAGGGCGCTGAGTTCGGCGTGCTTCCAACTCTCCGGGAAGGTAGCGGTGTCGAAGAAGGTGTTGATGATGTCCCGCAGGTGGGGCGCGATGACAGCGTCGGCCTTGTAGAAGACGTGGTGAGGGCAAGGGTCGGTCGGAGATCCGGAGTGGATGGAGTTCATTGTGCGGACAGTGTCTTCGGTGCTGATCAGGGTCCAGGCGCGGAGGGTGGTGGTGGGGGGCGGTGGTGGTTCAGTCGTGGCGTGCGTCGGTTGAGTGCTGAAGCTGTTGTGTATGTCCGCGATCTTGTTGTGGAAGTAGGAGGCGAGGGAGTTGCAGAGGTCTTGCGAAGGGGTGATGTTGTTGTTTCCGGCGTTGGGGTTGGAGAGCTCTTTAACGATGTTGAAGAGTTCCTTGGTGTTGTGTGCGTTGTTGTCCAGTCGTTCCTTGAATGCAGTTTTCTTGGTGGCGTGGATCAGTTGGTGGTGTTTTCGGGTGACGAGCTTGAGGGCAGTCATGTTGTCCGGAGTTGGGTCTCTGCGCCAGACTTTCTCCAGGGCTCTGCAGTTCCTCTTGGAGCTCTTGAGTTCGTCGGTGAACCATGGGGCTTTCTTGCTGCCGGGTCTGGTAGGCGGGGTCCTCAGAGGGGCGAGGTCATCTGCGCAGTCGCTGATCCACTTCGTGAGGTTGGTGGCCGCTTGGCTGGGGTTCGTTGCGCTGGTAGGTGGGTTCTTGCTCAGGGAGGTCGCGAGCTGGTCAGCAGTGATCTTGTTCCAGCTTCTGCGAGCAACCTGTTGCTGTTGGTGGTGGATCGTGGTCCTTTTGAAGCTGAAGTGGACGCAGCTGTGGTCCGTCCAGTGGAGTCCGGTGGCGTGGCTGAAGGCGATGTCCTTGCTGGATGAGAAGACGAGGTCGTGTGTGTGTCCGGCGTTGTGGGTGGGGGTGGTCACCAGTTGCTTGAGTCCGAGGTTGGCGAGGTTGTCCAGTAGGGTGGTGGTGTTGCGGTCGTTGTTGTTCTCCAGGTGGAAGTTGAGGTCCCCGAGGAGGATGTAGTCAGCGGAGGGGAGGGCGTGCGGGCTGACGAAGTCGGCGATGTCCTCGCTGAATTGTGTGCGTGGTCCCGGGGGTCTGTAGATGAGGGTGCCTCTGAGGGTGGTATTGGGGTTGATGTGGATCTGGAAGTGCAGGTGCTCGGCGGGTGCGAGGGAGTCGTCGGAGTTGGTCGTGATGCGGATGGAGTTCTTGTGGATGATGGCGATGCCTCCTCCTGTCTGGTTGACGCGGTCCCTCCGGATGATCTTGTAGCCGTCTGGGATGGCGATGGCGATGTCGGGCGCTGAGGAGGCGTTCATCCAGGTTTCCCTGAGGAAGGCGACATCTGGGGCTGTGGTGTTGAGCAGGTTCCAGAGCTCGACGGCGTGTCTGTGGATGGAGCGGGTGTTGAGCAGGATGCACTTCAGGTGTCTGCTGCTGTTGCTCGTCGAGGTCTTGGGCCCTGCTGGAGTGGTGTAGGTCCGGATGCAGGTGAACTTGCAGGAGTTGCAGCAGAAGGGTCCGTGGGTGCGTCTTGGGGTGGCTCGGTAGCATCCCGGGATTCGGCCGGCGTTGAGTGCGTTGAGGGTCGCGGCGTAGTACGTTCGTCGGGGGCCGGGGGTCCTAGCGCTGGGCGCGATCCAGACGCGGACAGACGCAGACGGGCTTACCTTTGGCGCACCTTCGGCGCTCATTCGGTGCTCCCACTGCACGCGTCCGCTGCGCGGTCGCTCAAGGGGCGTCATAAGAAGGGAGCCAGGAGGGAGGGTGCGCTGGGAGGCGGGAGCGTGTGAGCCAATCGGCTCGTGGGGGGGCGGGCCGCAGGCAGGTAGCGGCGGGAAAATCTGTGCGGGCTTGGCGGGCAGCCCTGCGGCGGCTGGGGAGCGGGGATCGGCGAGCAGGCAGCAGGAGGCTCAGGCACAGGCAGCAGGAGGCTCAGAGCAGGAGAGCGAGGAGCGTGGGGGCAACCAGGCCGAAGCCATATCCACACTTCACTACTGCTTTGTTATTTTTCTTTTCAATTCAACCAAACGCTCCTCACATTATTCTTGTTGAAGTTACTTTATCTGGTACCATAAATCCCACCGTTTACAATAAATTTAGGGTATCATTTGTAGAAAAGCCTCACATCCTGGATACTTCTATTGCAGTTTTTGCAAACTGTCCCATTGCAATACACAAATCATCATAAGTTGTCTCATGTAGACTAAAATAGTAGATATAAAGTTCCTCGCTGCAAATAAAGATAACAATTTCAACCCAGCAGCTTAATATATCTATATATAAACTGTGTCTTGGCTTACCCTATTTTAATAAAATATGTCTTGTCATTTGATAGCTGCAAAGTTGAAAGGACCCTTATTTTCTGAAGACAAACATAGAAAGGTATATAAGCGTAATCTATCATTTTGAGCTTATTTTTACTTTTTTTTAAAAGAGAAACTCTTTTTATTACTACACTACTAGTAACTTTACTCAACTTAAACTCATGTTATCACTCCGGGGTAGCTTGCTCTGTATTCTTGCATATAGGTCGATTATTAATGGGTGCTTATGCGTGCAAGGAGTCTATTTATTGTTGCAAATAAAAAAGCAAAAGTAAAAAGCATAGTTATTTTCGACGCCAACAGTTCTACCTTTAAAAAATGCGAGACCTATTGCATTACAAATGCTTGTTTATCATGGAAAGAATTCCAGCTTGCACATTTTTGCAGATGTAGATGTTGCATGGTGGTTTATTTGAAGGTCTTTTAGCAAACTAAAAAGTACAACCCTTTCTCACTAGTTCACAGACCCATCTGTCAATTTTGATCATGTTCCAAGCTCTTAAGCACGAGGACATTTTCCTACCAACTGGGCAGTGACTCTTGGTGACCAGTGCCTGTGCTCCATCAGCTTCTTCTTCCAGTATCCTGTGATCTAGATTGCATAGCAGTTCTTCGTCTTGGCATAGTTCTCAAATATGATGTTGATGGTCTTTTACCGAGGCTGGTATTGCAGATGGCATGGTTGATACTGGAAATGGGCTGGTTGATCCCTGCACAGCCGATATCCTGCTCTATAGGATAGCTGTTATTTCCCTCTGTAAGGCCTAAAGGATTGTTGTCTGCATTGCTGAAGTACTACAAGCGATCTGGCAGTTTCCAGGTTTGTTTCCATGCCTTGGAGTGCCTCCTCTGCATGTTTCACATAAAGAGATTCACCATCAAATAGCATTTCCAAAATTCTACTTTGTAGTTCTGGTCTATATGAAGTGCAATACAGCCATCTCTGTTTTACGACAGCTGCTCCTGCCAGCGGCCTGAATTATGTTTGCTACAAGTATAGACGCATTCATGATTGTCGCCGATATTCATTCACCCACACTCAAAATATTGAGCGCCTCATTCTTCTTATCTTCTGGTAGGTCTTCCAGACTTGGGGCTAGATGAGAACAAGCTACTTACCTTTGCAAATGCTCTTTCTGGTGGATACTCTATCTAACCGCAGATTCCTCACAGTTAGAATATCCACGGGCACTACACTGGATCGGGAAGATTTTAACAGCAATGCACTCCATGCAGGTAGGTGGAATCGTGCGGCTTCACAGCTTCACGTTGACTTCATTCTTCACCAGAAGTGGTGGAGCCAAATATAAGTGCCACCCCTGTGTGTCGTCCTCAGTTT
Source organism: Lissotriton vulgaris (assembly GCF_964263255.1). Lineage (NCBI taxonomy): Eukaryota > Metazoa > Chordata > Amphibia > Caudata > Salamandridae > Lissotriton > Lissotriton vulgaris. Next base: position 608,169,217 of record NC_141695.1, read on the forward strand.
CTTTCTTGACTCCGTCTGCTCACTCAGATGCAGAAACCAACAATAAACAGAGGAACCAGTGTGCAGATTCCTAAATTGGGACTTTTTTTTATGTAAAAGAGACCATTTCATAGAACAAGGAGGTGGGAGGTCTGTGAGAAAACTGCAGTTAGATAGAGTATTCACCAGAAAGATCGTTACTGAGTGTAAGTAACATTTGATGGATACTTCTAAAAGCACTTTCCTCACCTTTCAATAAATACCAAAGCAGTACCTCCCAGACCTGTGGAATGTCTCATACCAAAATGTTTTTCAGGACCGAACGGCCCATCCTGTCGGACCTGACTGTTAACGCAGTAGTGAACATCTGTACAAATGCCTACTTCGCATCCTGACCGATGTCAGCGGCAGGCACTTCACAACCTTGGCCCTGGTGGAGTGTACACCAATCCCTCTGGAGATTGCGTATTGGCCAGTGCGTTGCAGATCGTAAGGCAGAAGGACTAGCCACTTAAACAGAGTCCTGTTCTGCACTGCTTTGCCCTTCTTTGCCCCATGGTACCCCACAAAGAGCTGATCGTCCACCCAATGGTCTCTGATCATTGCAAAAGCTTAAAACTCCTTTGAGGTCCAACCAAAGGAGTCTCTCTTCTTTCACGCAGTAAGGAAGAGCAAAGAACATTGGGAGAGTGTTAGATTATTGAACATGCAAAGCAGTCAAAACTTTTAGTTAAAGGGCCACCCTGGTCCTCAACGCCACTTTATGTGGGTAAAAGATGGTGTAAGGTGGCTGCACGGAGAGAGCTTGGAGTTCACTCACGGAGGGCTCAAGTCACTGTGACCAAAAGCCCAATTTTCAGTCAGGAGATGCAGCAGACAGCTGTACATTGTTTCAAAAGGTGTGGATATGAGGAAAGTGGGAACTAAAATAAATTCAGATTCAACTGTGGCATTAAAAAAGGCTTTGGAGGAAATAAATTAGTCAAACCTTTCAGAAATCTCATCACAAAAAATAGGACAGTTGGTGCAGTAAACATAAAAAGGCTGAAAAGTCCGACAGATAACCTTTAAATGTGGTCAATGCAAGTCCTTGCTGGGCTAGACATAAAACAAACAGAGGGACATCCACCAGCTTGGCCTGCACAAGATAGTTATTAAGGGCACCACACAAGTCCACTAAAATGTCCCTGGGCTTGCAACCAGGTTGACATGCTCAACTTCGGGAGGAAGATCAAATGCAGTTTGATGCTGCCACTCCCTCTCTACACATGGAGATGCAGACTCAGCCCTGCTGCTGTGACAAAAGGTCCTCCTGAAGTTAAAGCCATAGTCTGATCGGAGGACAACTGCTCATTCCAAAAGGTTCCAGGTACCACTCTCCCACTCTGGAGCTAATAGGATGACTTTGAACTTCGTTGTTCTTGACCTCCTTCAAAACTTGGGGCAGAAGACAGTGGAAAGGTGCACAGGAATCTTGTGCTTCACTCTATTCTGAATTTGTCTCAGAAACTCTAGAGTGCAAATGTTTTTACATTGCGCATTCTTACCAGTGGCGAAAAGATCTAGCCAGGGCTCTCACTTGCTGTAAGATGCCGTCTCCCACCTTGGGGTGTAACCACCGCATGTGATCTACCAGGTGAGAGCAGTTGAGCTGAGTTCATCGCCTTGTCATTCATAAATTCAGCTAGGTGGTTAATGAGCAGGGATATGCTCCGGCATTCCAGTCAGCTCCAGAGGTTAAGTGTTTCTTGGCATAGGACCCAGGACCCTCCACCACCCTGCTTGTTGCAGTACCACGTGGTACTGTTCGTGGGACCCCAAACTAGTCCTTATTTAATGGGAGGTAGGAAGGCTTTTAGCGCCTGATGGATGGCCCATGGAGGCGGATTTCCACAAGAGACGAGAGTCTTCTGATTTCTACTTATCCTAGATGTCCTCACCAACTATACAATAATGCATCTGTCACCACTGTCAGCTCTGGGTGGGGAATGGAGAGAGGTCTACAGATAGTCCAATTACAGTTGAGCCACCACTGCCGGTCTTTTGTTATCACCTCTAAAACCTGGTTTGGGTCAAAAACCTTCAGGACTGAGATCCATCCCAGGAACAAGGCTGAAACATTGGGATCATAGCCTGAATATCCTCCGCTTATTGTGGTAAAGGGAAGGATGGAAACTTCACTGTACCCAGGATCACTCTAATGAAAGGAAGCCTCTGCAAAAGGAGTAAGATGTAACTTTGGATTGTTCATAATGAAGCAATATCAGGAGGTCACCTTCGTCTGGTGGTGGTAAACAACTGAATGTGGTGAGCATGCTTTCAACAACCAGTGGTCAAGGTAGGGGAAAACTGGAATCCCCATCCTCTGAAGTTGTGCCACAGTCACTGACATCACTTTCATGAAAACACGTGAAGGGCACTGGCGAGGTCAAAGGTAGCTTCTCTGGGACTGCAGGACGGTACACAAAGTTTGGCATCCTGCAGGTCCAGCCACCATCCAGTTATCTGCATCTAGGAAAGACAGAACCTGGGTAATGTGAGCATCTTGTATTTGTCCTTTACAAGAAGGCACTTAGATGACACACACACAAAATAGGAGGAAGGCCTCCATCCTTGTTTGGCACGAGGAAATAGCACGAGTAACAGCCAGTCCCAGTTTTCAGGACCTGGGATACTCTCTGTGGCTCCTCTGGCCAAAATAACCTGCAGTCCTTGGAGCACGATGGCCAGATGATCCTCTGAGAGATGCTCTGATGTGGGAGGGAGGTGCAGTGGTCTAAAAAAAAAAGCCAAATCAGCGTTCTTGCCAAACATGCAAAGTCCATCAAACTGAATGTCCATTTAAGAGATTTGCATGAGACAGAGAAACCTGTGGATTGCATCAGAGCATGCATTTAAAGCACCACGCTAGTGCCAACTGCTATGCTCATGCAGCCAATAGGGTCTAGCCCAGAGAGGATGTGGTGTCTTGACTATCATCCAGGGTTTGAGCCAAATAGCCCAAAATTACTCTGAGACCGCAGCTAAGATCTCGCCACCCAAGTCCCATAAAGCATGGGTATATCTCCCCAGCAAGCAGCTGGCAAAGACTGACCAGATAGTTAGGTAGGAAGAGGAAAACATCCACTTTCCAAAAATCCCTAAGACAATCTGACTCTGTCAGGAGGAGACATATGAATAGACTTGGGGTTCATCTTACTGGTGAAAGCTTGAACTATCAAGCTCTCTGGTGTAAGGTGTGGAGTAAAGAAATCTGGATAAGATGGCACCAGCCTGCAGCATCTAGCAACCTGCTGGTTCACTGGGAGGCAGAAACAGGGTTTAGACCAGGTCTGATAAGACTGTCAGTCAGGGTTCCACTAAATGGAAGTAAGAGTTCAGGTGATGTTTATCTGGACAGCAAAAACGTCTGTTAGTACTTTGGTTTCGACTTCCATACTTGGCAGTTGTAAGTCCCAAACCTTTGCTACACATCTCTTATCAAAGCAAAGGAGGCACACTCTTCTGTTGGTGGTCCAGAAGGAGGACACTACCTAGTATACAGGTAAGTGTCAAACCTACTGGCATCTTTCAAATCAAAATATAAACTGGGCCTTCTGAGGCTTGCTTCAGTGTTCGGGGACATACAGGTTTACAACCCTAGATTGCCTTTGACTTTATAAGGACGCCCTTCCCGCTGGACTTGTAGCCATGTGCCAAACACCAGAGGCAGATCTTGTGGGGATCTGTGATAGACATCTGTTTCTGAAGTTCCCACGAGGCTCACATCGTGTAGTTTTAGGAGGGACATGGTTCCCTTGAACACTAGAGAAAATAATTTTGAACAGGGCCGGACTGCCCGTTCTGGACATAGGATGTTTCTCCAGGAGGCTGGAAGGGTGGGGCACGGTTTTGTTACTGGGTGCCAGTTTTGCAGTGGTGTTGCAATATTAGCACCAGTAACAAAAGCAGCAAGCATAATACACTCACTTTCGTTTCCAGCCTCTCATGGCCCTCAAGTGGTTTACACTTGCACCCCCCCCCCCCCCACCCAAACTCCCCTTTTAGTGGGTAGTGGTCAGACTCGCTCACTGCGCACCATGGGGGAGGGGAGGGGGGGGGGCGGCTGGTCAGAACAAAATTGCCAGGGCTGCTTTGGGTTCCCAGTCTGACCATGATTTTTGAAGAAAAAAAGCATGTTAACTGTAGTGGAAAGTAGGGAGTGAGCTCTGTACCGGAGTATAAAGGCAAGGAAAGAAAAGAACTGACACTGATGGTGCTCATATGCGCCTCCATTGTCACTTCCAAGGTTGAAAAAGTCAAAGAGAAGCCTCTGACACAGAAGAACTTTGCTGGTAAATTCTTCTGGATACTGTCTAGTGCCTGAGGATTTTCTAAAGGTAAGAAAATTGCAGTTACAAAAATCCATCAGAAATTGCAAGGATATTTGCAGCTTTGATGGTTGCTGCTGATGGAGTAAAAACTCTTTTCCGAATATTGTCAAGGCATCTGTCTACTCTGTCAGGGGGCACCGTGCAAAGAGCTTAAGGATTCATCAACCTTCTTTGTGCTGCTTGTACTACTGCTGAGTCCACTTTAGAATGTCCTACTAAACATGCTGATGTAGTATCTGGAGCGTTGTACTTTTTTTCTAGGTTAGGGACCACTGCAGCACAATTGCTGAATTCTGCATAACCTTAAGTGTGGTAGATGGATGTCCCACTGATGATATTGTTGTCAACAGTTCCTTTATTGTCAGCAAAGATCTTTATTTGGTCTTGCCTTTAAGCTGCTTTGTCGACCTCCCTATTGTAGACTGAGATAGGGATTGGATTGTCGATGGTGTAAGTTTTCAACAGCACACTTCTTGCTGTAGTTCACGAGTGAGCTTCATCGGTGCAATGGTTCTCATTAAAGGTGAAGGAAACATGAAGGTCAAAACTATATTTCCTGTGGCTCTGAAAATGGCACTTTTGAGTATGGAGCTTGGTCTTTAAAATCCCTCTTGACCCTAATAAAGTTATTGTTGTTGTTTTTTTTAACTTTTGAGTATGTGCCTGCTTGGTGATGATGGTTCAAGTTAAAGCTTTGGCTTCTTGAAACTCTGAGTTACCTCAGCAGATTCACTATGCTGCTTGGATTCCTTCATAGTTTGTTTTGAGTTAGATGGGTCGTCTGTTCTTGAAACCTTCTCAGAGACTATTTTTTCTCGGCAGTGAGACCTCTGCTGGGCCTTTTTATGTCTTTGAAGACAAGCTTAATTCCTCATTTGAAATACCTTCCTCCCTTGATTTCTGAAGCCACAAGAGCTTTACCTCCCTATCCTTTAAAGTTTTTATGGAAAACGTTCTGCATCTCTGGCAGGCCTTAGGCTTGTGAAATGGGTAGAGGCGATAAATACAATCCTTATAAAGGATCATCTGGGTCTTGTTTGTGCTATCTAAGACGGCTAAATTATTATCAGAACATAACCTCTTTTTGGCACAAGAGCCACAGGGTCTATTTTTGGTAGTATCTGACAAGATGAAATGTGATAAGAGTTTAAAAGCTTCTTCAGTAACTAAAGTTATCAACGAACCAGTAAGAAGAACCCTGTAGCAAAAAAGAAACATACGGAGATACTAGCTGGGGGAGTGGCAAAGCACAATGTTACCGTGCATGGGGGGCGTTCGCACCTCCAACAGTAGCAGCTTGGAAGAAGGACCTGGACTGGTGCTGTGGGGCAGAGCGTGTGATCTACCAGAGTCGGGGATGCCGACGGAAAGGAGCGAACATTTGGGACGCATGGGTTAAATACAGGGGGCTCAGCTAGAGGCGTGGGGGATGTACACTGGGGGAGGGATATGATTGTTATTTAGGGTTTCCTGGGAGGGTAATTGTGATATGAATCGTCTTTGTGGAAATATTCGCAGCGCTATGCAACTTTTGTACTGCCCGCCTCTCCGAATCTGTACCTAGCTCAAGTAACTCTGATGAAGCTTGTTTTTGTTTCAATAAAAAGACCGTTTAAAAAAAACTGAGTGGAGCTCAAGAGGGCTCATTACACACACTATGTGTAGTAGAAATTTGGTCGACTTTCAGGTTGTGTTCTTCAGACTGATCGTCTCTGATTGGTTCAAGTTTGGTTCATTTTAAATCATGCGACTAGGCTACTAAAGAGACACTGGTATAGCTTTAGGACTATGTTTAACATAGAACATCTATTTTTTTTTTTAAATTTCTGTAATTTTTTATTGTATATAAAAAAATATATATTTACATGGAGCATACATGAGTGGAGGAAAGAGAGAGGAGAGAGAGAACAGAAAAAAGGAATGAAAAAGGCGCCACGGGGGGGGGGGTGGAGGGGTATAGCAATATTGTCCTGCAATAGTTCGGTCTTTGCAATGGTACGAAAGGTCGGATAGTTCGAATAGTTCAAAAAAGTCCGTTTTCCGAGTCTTGCTTGGCGTTGTCTTCTGTCTCCCCTTTTGCGCTGCCTGGTGGGTATACTCGTCCACGCCCCGGACGATAGAGAGGATAGAGAGGGATAGAGGTCGGAGAAGAGATAGGAGAGGATTCTTTCTTGCTGGTTTCTTTTTGTTAGAGCGTGGGTCCCCATAGTGTGTCCCTTGCTGGGTGTCTAGATTCTGCGCCTAGGGGGGTTTATGTGATGATAGGTAGAGGTCTAGGGGCCCCCATATGTTTGACTGCCTGTGTGTTTTCGGTGAGTGTTTCGCTGTAATGTTATCTGCCCCTCTTAGGAATGTGACCCAGTTGAGCCACGCCTGTGGTGTAGCTTTCGTGGTGTCTTTCCAGTTGCTTAGGATTATTTTGACTGCAGCCGTCAGCAGTAGGTCAATGAGGTCACGGTCTTCTGTTGTTGTGATGGACGGGGATGCAAAGCCCAGGACTAGACTTGGGAAATCTATGTGTATGGCTACCCCAGTGATTTCATTGATAAGCTTCCCAATTCGATCCCAGAATTCCTTGATCTGAGGACAGCTGAGCAGAAGATGTTCTAAGTCTCCCCTTCCTTTGTCACAATTCCAGCATGTGTCACTCTCTCGGATCCCCAGGGTGGACAGGCGGGCCGGTGTCCAGTATGCCTTATGCACTAACCAGTATTTGGTCTGATGTAGCGAAGCAGTTATCTTTTTCCTAGTGGTCGATCTCCATAATTCTGCCTTCTCGGTCTTGCTTAGTTCCTTCCCTGCTAATGTCCCCCAGAAGTTTGTGACCTTATCGTTGAGTTTGGTGTTTTTGGGGCTTTGTATAGGTGAGCCACTTGGTGTCCTAATGTGTTGAGACTGGCTGCAAGTTGTATGAGCGATGGTGTCCGGCTGTTAAGGTTTGCCTTCCTAATTGCTACTTTGATTTTCAGGAAGTTGTAGAGTTCTATGTTTTGCAGGTTGTGCGTTTCCTTGAGTGTGTCGAAAGTTGTGTTCGCGCCCTGTCTCTGAAGGTCTTGGGCCGTGGATATACCATGTCTGTACCATTCATGCATGTCTAGAACCTTATCCCTGTATCTTAAAATGGGGTTGTGCCAGAGGGATTCAAATTGGCCTCCCCTGATGCTTGTTGTCAGTAGTTTGTCGACGCTCAGAAGCTAGAACATCTATTGTAATGTTAACTTGAGATTCTCAGTTTGACAACAGGAATGATTCAAGCATGCGTGAAGAAAAAAAATCAGAAGCAGCTGCTGTCAGAGGGCCCTCCCTATGCCAACTGAGAAACATATATAAACCCCTCCACATCATCAACCTCATGCTTTAAACAACTGTGTCACCCTTGTACCCCCAAGTGTGTTACCTGGCATGGTGGGCATCATTTGCATGGTGTTCATTGCCTGCATCCCGCCTGGCATCATTCCACCCATCATTGGCATAGATGAATACCCAGGCATCTGTCCCATGGCCGGAAAACCTACATGAAAAGAATGGACACTATGAGCAACTGTTGTTTAGTACACCATCTAACCCCAAAGGACCATATCACCAAATGAAGGACTTTTCCATCTGTGATACACCTAGGATCTGAAACAACATCTCCATATCCATAAGGACTGCCCCAAGCACCTCCAATTTAGGAAAAAGTGGAAGACACAACACTTAAAAAAGAGTATTGCAGAATGCAGTAACAATCCACCAACAAACTACTTTTCGTGTCACTCATTGACTGTATGGTAGCCTTGGACCATATACAGTGCTAAGCTACCTTTTTTGCTAGTTTCACATCATATATTAACATAAATGAATGTGCAACAGCACAAAATAATGCCATGCAGCGCCACACCACACCACACCACAAGCCAGGGACAGAGAATATGCCAGCTCGCCATTCCTAGGAGAAAAGTCCAGTTCAACCAGAGACAAGTGAACTCACAAAAAGTACAGAATGGGTGTTACTAACCCACCGAGTAGCTGGGCATGAGAGGAATGCCTAGAAGAAAGCAATAAGAAACATGTTAAAAGCCCTGGGCTCCATAATACAGTAACTGATTGTGATTCCTGCGGTTGTATACTCTCTTTTACAATAATCTTTGCAGAGCGCATAACTCCCTCTCACCACTATGATTTTTTGACAGATATAACAGTAAGCTCACCTAGGCTTGCAGTTTCCACCTGCGTCTGTGCCTTTTCGACTTCTATCACTGTAAGCCATGCAGGGCAACCAGCTCTGTCTCACCCTTGTGTCAACATGTATGTGTTACATTTGACTTTACAGGCCCAGAGACTTTGCATTACTGTACAATCTACCAGCATTTTCTCTTACTCGTGCCTGTTAGAATTGAATTGTATTTCAGTAATCTCTGTAGGGCTGGGAGCTCACTTTTACCAGGTACTTGTATTACTTGTATTACTGAGCAGCTGTAAAGGAGGAAGCTCTCTGTCACTTCTCTGCTTCTGCGGCACATGTTCATGTAAACGAATCTCTGACAGAATATCGAGAGACAGGATATCGACACTCAAAATATCGACGTTGGTATATCGAAGGCAAGTATATCGACACCCTATCTACAACATGGTAAGTACAAAAATATCGAAAATAAAATATCGATGTTAAAAATGTCGTAAGTAAATATATCGTTTTTTTATTATTAAATAAATAAATATAAAGTAAATAATACTTTAATATAATTTAAACTTATGTAAAAATATTTTAGAATGTTTACAATGATTAAATAATACACATTTAATGTTAAACATTTAATTAAAATTAAACGTACAATAGGTAATATATATTTAACTAATTATAATATATATTATTTTCTTAATTAATTTAAAAATATTAACAAATACTATAAATTACAAAAACATCAACACTCATAAAATAATAACATAAATAATAATAAATATTTAATACATCAAAACAATGAAATATACTTTCATTATTTAAAAAAATTATTTGAACACAACATTATGTTACATAATAAAAATATTATAAAATACATAAATCATTATAAATTATATTGGATAGCATAAGGCTAAAAATTACTATTCAAACTCCATAGGGTGCAACAGTAGGGAAAGTGTTAGATAGCAAATAGGTAAAAATGACTATTCCCACTCCAATGAGTGCAACATTAGGGAAAGCGTTGAATAGCGTAAGAGTAAAAAATACTATTCCAACTCCAAAGGGTGCAACAGTAGGGAAAGCGTTGGATAGTGTAGGGGGTAAAATTACTATTCCCACTCCAGAGAGTGCAACAGTAGGGAAAGCGTTGGATAGCGGGTGGGTAAAAATTACCATTCCCACTCCAGTGAGTGCAACCGTAGGGAAAGCATTGGATAGCGTACGGGTAAAAATTACTATTCCCACTCCAGTGGGTGCAACAGTAGGAAAAGTGTTGGATAGCGGGTAGGTAAAAATGACTATTCACACTCCAATGAGTGCAAAATTAGGGAAAGCGCTGGATAGCGTAAGGGTAAAAATTACTATTCCAACTCCAAAGGGTGCAACAGTAGGGAAAGCGTTGGATAGCGGGTGGGTAAAAATTACTATTCCCACTCCAGTGAGTGCAACAGTAGGGAAAGCGTTGGATAGCGTACAGGTAAAAATTACTATTCCAACTCCAGTGAGTGCAACAGTAGGGAAAGCGTTGGATAGAGTAAGAGTAAAAATTACCATTCGAACTCCAAAGGGTGCAACAGTAGGGAAAGCGTTGGATAGTGTAGGGGGTAAAATTACTATTCCCACTCCAGGGAGTGCAACAGTAGGGAAAGCGTTGGATAGCGGGTGGGTAAAAATTACTATTCCCACTCCAGTGAGTGCAACAGTAGGGAAAGCGTTGGATAGCGTAGGGGTAAAAATTACTATTCCAACTCCAGTGAGTGCAACAGTAGGGAAAGCGTTGGATAGCGTAAGGGTAAAAATTACTATTCCAACTCCAAAGGGTGCAACAGTAGGAAAAACGTTGGATAGCGGGTGGGTAAAAATTAGTATTCCCACTCCAGTGAGTGCAACAGTAGGGAAAGCGTTGGATAGCGTACGGTTAAAAATTACTATTCCAACTCCAGTGAGTGCAACAGTAGGGAAAGCATTGGATAGCGTAGGGGTAAAAATTACTATTCCAACTCCAGTGAGTGCAACAGTAGGGAAAGCGTTGGATAGCGTAAGGGTAAAAATTACTATTCCAACTCCAAAGGGTGCAACAGTAGGAAAAACGTTGGATAGCGGGTGGGTAAAAATTAGTATTCCCACTCCAGTGAGTGCAACAGTAGGGAAAGCGTTGGATAGCGTACGGGTAAAAATTACTGTTCCCACTCCAGTGAGTGCAACAGTAGGAAAAGTGTTGGATAGTGTAGGGGGTAAAATTACTATTCCCACTCCAGAGAGTGCAATAGTAGGGAAAGCGTAGGATAGCGGATAGGTACAAATGAATATTCCCACTGTAATGAGTGCAACAGTAGGGAATGCGTTGGATAGTGTAGGGGGTAAAATTACTATTCCCACTCAAGAGAGTGCAACAGTAGGGAAAGCTTTGGATAGCGTAGGGGGAAAAATTACTTTTCCAACTCCAAAGGGTGCAACAGTAGGGAAAGCGTTTAATAACATAGATTTTTATTGTCACATACTTCTAAATAATGTTTATATTCGAAATAATGTATAATTAATGTTTCAAATACATCTACATCAATAAAATACAATACACCTATAAACCCACAACACGCTCAGGTACTCAAACTTAAATTTAATTAAAATTACCATTAATTACCAATTATATAATTAATTTATCAATTAAAATAATTAATTGCCAATTAATAATTAATTACAAAATACATTATACATAATTTTTTTATTATTAATTACAATTAAATTACTTCCCACCCTATTCCCCTATAAACCCACAACCCGCTCCAGTCCTAAAACATAACATTTAATTAAAATTAAAATTACTTACCAATTATATAAATGATTTATCTATTAAAATAAATTATTACCAATTAATAATTAATTACAAAATAAATTATACATAAAAAAATATTTTATTAATTACAATTAAATTACTTCCCACCCTATTCCCCTATAAACCCACTACCCGCTCCGGTACTAAAACATATAATTTACTTATACATTTTTTTAATAATATATAAAATGAATACGCATATAATATTATTTATTTTAAATACTTAACTAAAACATATAACACATACATAATAAAAAAACTAAACAAAAAATACAAATATTGATATTAGTGTCATCGAAATTAGTTACATCGATATATATACTATCGATACTACTAATTTCGATATTACTTACATCGATATAAATAATTTCGATATTACTTACCTTAGGGTCGATATTCTGTCCAACGATATTCTTGACAACGATATTCTGCACCTTCGATATTTCAAACACGATATTTTTGTAGGTCGAAATTTAAAACTCGATATTTTGACTGTGTACCCATGTAAACCATATCAAACTCTTACTCTCTTACCCCCATAGCTAAGTGGATTGTCACAATACGGTCTGAAGCATGCTCTCTCATCTAATGTGCTTTTATGATCTTAGAACTGTATTCTCAGTAGTGATTTACCTTGAGTCCGTATTCTTGGTGCTACTGTAAGCGCCTTCTAGTGTCCTGTACAGATTGTATGACTGTAAATATACTGGACAGGAAATGTCTTGCACTTGTGCCTACATGACTAAGTTGTCCATGTAATATGTTGTGTTCTGAGAAAGGGATGGAGGTGAAGGTATAGGTTTATGGAGTTTTCTCTTTGTCTACTTCCCCTACCAGTGGAACCCCCTTCTCACCTCAGACTCACCTGTATAGGATCCTTGGTGGGTTGGTCCAATTTTGCCACCTCCCTTCATGCGCGAGTTCAGTGGTCCTGGTCTCTGCAGCTCCTTAAAGATGAGAAATCATGCCTGAATCTGCTTTTTACCCAACTCCAATGCAATGAGAGTGGACTGGCCAAGAGCGAGATGAAACAGGAAGCTGAAAGGGTGTAGTTTTATGGTAGCAGACACTCAGAGGGACTGCTAATGATCACTGTAGTGCAGAGAGGATGGTACATGCATGGGCTGGCTGTGGTACAGTAGTGCATGTGGGATTTGAATCAATCTAGATATTTAACAGGGGAAGAAAGGTTAATGTGCTTCAGAGGAAACTATCATGGACAGCATGACTATTGTGATAGAGACTGACCATGAACAGAGAGACAGTGTGTTCATTGTGGTACAAAGGAATCTCGTGTAGAGAGAGAGAGAGAGTGTGCTTTAGCAACATTTCAAAAACATATTATTACAAGCAAGTTAAATAATTAAGTTGTGCTGCCTTTTTTCATCTAGATGATAAGGTCCTGTTACTGAGGCTCTCTAGAAGACATTGCATAAGTACAAGATGGCTGACTAGGAGAATGCCAAAGAGGATTGACATTGCCTTCACCTTGAGGTAAACAACTTCTCATGCAAAGGGCACTTCTGGACAAGTTTATTTTCTAAAACAATCTCTACATGAAAGACTGGAGTTGGCCATCTAGGGAGACTTGGCTTTAGTCCTTGCAACAAGTTGTCGAAAGCTTTTGCTGAGACAAAATTTTCACATCATGCTTTTTAGATGCCATGTTCTATGTACAGAAAATTTGGAATGTGATTATGAGCATGAGAAATGCAGATCTTTTTAGATTTCATTTTGCTGTCCATGTAGTAAAAGTGCAAAGGGCAGTTCATTTTAGATAACCTCTGTTCGTCATTTTAGAGACTTGAATTCATTACACTCATTATTAAGGATTCCCCTTTGAGCAACTACCAGTGTCAATATTGTGAACCAATGTGGGGTAAGTTAATACTCCTCCTTCATTACAGTGAGCAAGAAAATACTTCAGTGGAACAATTGCAACCAAATAATGCTTAAAAGACAGTTGTGGTCAATTAAAGATGGAGGTATTCTGTCCTTTGTATGCTTGCATCTCTACATCCACAGCCATTTGTTCAATGCATTGTGCTTCATGAACAATAATGAGGGAGGATTTCTGGTAGTGGTAGTCAAATGATCACTTTGTTCGGTGTCAGAATTATGCACAACAGCACAAAAATGTTGGTTGCATCCCCGATGCAACACAAACACTGTGTTCTGATGAGGTCAGCCCAGTAATATTTCTAGCACCAAGTCTTCATATACGGGATTCTGCAACCGTTACAACTAGGCTTAACATCCACAACCAGAAGGTTCTAGCACCTTCTGGAGCTGGGATAACATTTCATACAGTTTGGTGAAACTAAGGAAATATTTTGATGCAATTCAAACAATATGCACCTTTCAACATAGAGTGATCCTAGGTACATTCATTTGTAAGTTGTGAGATATCTTCCCAAGTCTTAGGTGTAGTTTCATTGCTATGGAATGGTTTACAGTGCCAACACAACACAACATAACTTAAGAATATCACAATTTATTAAGGATGCAATGATAAGTCTGGCCTTTGTCCTAGTTCATCAGCAGTTCTTGTAGCAATGAGGGACAACTGAATACGTTTGAGCCCTAAAACCCAAAAGTGTAACAGGATCCTGTCCAAAGAATATTATGGTTTAGGGCTTTAGATGTCAAAGACGTGGGCATAGGGCAGAGCCTAGAATTGAATCCTAACATTATATGAATTTCTGAGACAAGAAGATGACAGAGCAGGATTACAAAGGAGGAAAGAAGTATCAACACAGAAAAAGCCAGCCACAGCATTCTGCTCTCCCGCTGCACCCCTGCATGCAAGAAAAAGAAATGTTGCACTGCATAAGGGACAGTAAAAGTTCAGGTTAATATTTTTTCACCCAACGACATAAGCCACAAATATCTCTTCCGTCTCGGTTGACCATTAGTACCCCAGTGCATGAATTCACCACTCAAAAAGGGCTTGTTGATTAATTATACATATTGAATCAGGTACATTGAGAAATCTTGCTATTGGATTTGGATCACCTTTGCAATAAAGAGTTGTGTCGGAGGAGCTGAAGTACAGACAGGCATTAAACTCACTGTAGGGGATGTTGTCACTGGATTGAAGAGGTTGTCAACATAGTTGTCAAGTCCAGAATACTCAGCATTGTTTTGAACTAGGATTAAAAAAAACAGAGACACATTTAGAAACATTGCACTATTTGCTGGGTCTCTCCACCAAATATATACAGTTTTCTGCACGTGCCATCCATCTAATATAGGTACTTTTTACATCTGCTTCTCAGCCAACAAAGAGACCTTTAAGAATATGCTGGGAGATTATGTCAAATTAAAAAAATAATCACACATGCTGCTGCAGCAATATTTTCAGAAGTAGGAATGGATGGGGAGGAGCTCATGAGTGCTAAAAGGTTATCCGAGGTCAAACGCTGGTGTATCGAAGCTCACAATGGGTTCTACCGAAGACTGAATTTATGAGGCATCAACAGGATCTTTTTAAAGCTAGTAATGTTTTATATACAAATATGTGAAATACCAAGAAAGTCCAGTGGGTTTAGGAGTGCATACATTGGTTGTTCAAAAGGAGGTCACGTGATGCTGCCAGGCTAGGAGGCTGTGCTGCTGCAGAGCCTCGACTCTCCTGCAAATACTTCAAATTTAGAGCACAACTCTCAGGTGTCATCTGTAACCAAAATCAAGGAACAGACAGAGGAAGATATGCCACCTGTAGTATGGGCAAATCTCAGAAGAAAACAGTAGATTTTACAGCTGTGGAAAGCAACCAACTGGGGTAGCCGCTTGCAAGTAACAGGGACCCCCTGATATTGGATCAAATTCCAGGGTCAGGGTAAAACAATGTATGACAGATAACAGGCCCAGGCAAAATAAGGGAAAAGGCAATGTAAGCAAACAAAGAAAACAAATGTACACTTTAAATTGCAGAATTATTCAGTTTAATAAATTTTATAAAAATAGGATAAAATAATTTCTAGCGTGTTTACTGTTAAAAAAGATTAAAAATTCTCTATACACAGAATCAAGGCTAATTGATCATTAATATTCACTGTATCCAAATTAATATAGAGAAAAGACGGATTTCATCAATTAACTGGGGTAGCCACCAGCAGACAAAATGACCTGCAGCTCTTCAGGAAATAAGTCACTTCAGTCAATATGCTGCTCTGGTGGCAGAAATTAAGGATATGAAAACCACAATAGGGAACAAAGTAGATTAAGTACGCATCACATTGGACCAGATGCAGAAGCATTTGGACTCTGCACAGGGAGAGTCAGGGACCTCTAGAGCAGAGTGAGTCTTACAGAAGACCGTTCATACACAAACTCAGGACCTAAAAGCTGCACATGCCAGACTAGAATATCAAGAAGGAGGGAAGAACAGTTTCTTACCTGGGGTGCAAGAAACTGTGGAGTTGGGTCCAATGGCACCTTTTTTTTTATGGAAAAGTTGATTCGGTATCTCCTACCACAACAGAAGGAGGGGAGCAAGCACACTGCCTGTCATACCAGCACACAATTTGCTATATGTGTATGTATAAAAAGGGGCAGATGCACAGGGAAAAGATTCCCTAATTAGCTGTTTTATCGCCCTTTATTGGGCTTCCTTTGTCATTAGGCTTATGGGACTTCTAGTTCTGTCGCTACGATATGACCCGTGGTGGGTTCTGCCTCAGGCATCATTCTGTCAAACTCTCCATATAATATTCAGTGCGCAGCCAGTTAAAAATCCATCAATCCTGTTTAACCGATTCCAGTGTATCTGACATCCACAGTCCACTGTTTCTCTTCGCATCTGCCCATTTGCATGCTGTCCCGTGAGCAAGGAGCATTATGGCATATGCTTCTCTTGATGTTTGTGCTTGTGAGCTAAGGTGGAACCATCACCGGTCCTAACTCTAAGTGCTGATTTTTAATTGAAGACTTTTGTCATCATGCCTGGCACAAGGTTAACATTTTTAGTTGGGCTGCCAGGCGTTATGCCTGTTTCTGCTTAGTGTGAGGTCTCTCAGGCCTTTCTTTAACTATGCACGAAAATTAACCTCTCTGGAATAGAATTGAAAACCGCGTCTTAGGTAACACCTGAGTGTAGGGGAGAAATTTGATGGGAGCTTTGTGGTGATAACTTGCCCTCTAGTGATGACATTAGTTTCCTGGGCTTGGTCAACAAAGGGCTTCTGTGTAAAACATAATGATCGTAATTGACATTTGTGGAGGAGTGTCACTGATGGTTGGGGTTGGTTGGTGTGGATTTGGGGGTGGGGTGGTGGATGATGTTTAGACTTGTTCAATGTTCTGTGAGTTCTAACTTGGTGACGGAAAGGCATTTTACTCAGATCAGTGATAGGGTATATGCAGTACGACAAAGGGGGTGGGTAGACTTCAACAAGATCCTAGATGATACACTAGATCGGACTGGTTAATTCACCCGTCCGCAATCTGAGCAGTGACATGGCTGTGTAAAGTGAGTAGCTACTTTGTAGTGGCATTGCAACCCTTGTGTTAGTGCGTTAGAGCTACACCTTTTATTCGAATGTTCATGATATACACTTCAGGATCAGTTTACTTCTTATGTAAGGGTATTGTACAGGATGTCTATCAGGTTGTTGTCAATGTCTACATAGAACATGGCCAGATCACTCTCCAGTGATTGCAGAGCTAAAGCTCCCCACCTCATCTCACCAACGAGGATCTGAAAATTCAAAAGTGAGGTCCTGACTGGTGGAGCATTCCAAAATTACAGAGGTCGGAAGTGAAGAGCTTTTTTTAATGCAAATCAGGCATGGTTGAGAGTGGCGGTGCACTGTGGGAGGCCTTTAAGGAGTACATAAGGGGTATCTGTAACTCATGGCAGCACGCAGCCCTTTGATACATGAGAGCACAGCTGAACAGATTAGAAGGCAATTTGAGTAGATTTGTGGATGCGGACACTCCCAGTGGAGATAAATGCATCCTGCATCAGACTGGGGGTGCTCTGGTGGAGTGTCGCAATATAGCAACACCAAGACTAAATGTATGCAATGGATACACCGCCCCGCTCACCCCCCAGAGCCTTGACACCCTTACGGGTGAGTAGTGGCGCTTAACAAACATCTGATTTGATTTGATTTGAATGTTGGGGTGAGGAGATATGGTGAAGGGGATCATCCTGGGTTCATCTTGGTATGGGATGTGGAGAAGAAAAGGGGGCGGGCTGAGGTATTGGAGGTAATGAATTACGAAGGGAAGGTTTGTAGAACTCTCTGCCTAATGACAGAAGTATCTGATTTGTATTATCATGTGTTGCATTCTTTTACGTCCTCTCAATCTTTAGCTTAGATTAAAGAATACTTAGACCAGGCTGTTTTATCATGGATTGAGGACGAGCGATGGGATTGGCTAAATGTGCCACTCACAGCTGGGGAGATAAGGGATGTTAAACGTTTTAAGCAAACAACATTGCTTGTTAATGAAAGGTATTTGGACAATTTAATGTGACTGAAAGGTGTGGATCTGTTTTTTTCGGTGTACTTTCTGGCACATTCAGTAATTCTGTGGTGGGGAGCAAGGGGCGGGAGTGAGGGGGCTTGGGCCATGACAAAGAGTGCTGGGGCAGCTGCCCCATCTAACCCCTCTTTAGAAAAGCGGGCTGGACGCAGCTATCGGTACTTGAGAGAACATAAAGAGAAGGTTATCTGGGGTTATGAGCAGTGTTAATGTGGGTCTAAATGAATAAAGTGTTATACGTAATTTAAAAACAAGCGTCCTATGGACAATAAGCAGTCACAACACTTGAAATGCCATTAACTCTAACCATCACAGTGCACTGCAACCTACACCCACGAATACACTACAATTTACAACATAGATTCATTAGCCATCACACCGCACTGTATCCTAATTACATTGAACTTAGAGCTACTAATTTATCACACTGCACGTTGTAATCCACAGCGTTGCACTGTGTAGTAGGGACACAAATCCATCACAACACACTGCATGCTAACAACACCAAGGAATCCCCCTCCTGTGACATTTGGTTGTGTATACTGGCAGAAGGAAGCAGCCAATATATTCTGAAGCACGATTAGATCTGAAAACCTTGTATTCAACACACTTCTGCAATCAGATGTCTTAAAAATATACATTAGGGTGATAGATAAGAGCCCACAAAATCACACAGACTACTTCACTATGTTAATAGCACAAATGGCTCTTGGCCTGCGACTTTACCCTTGGGTACACACACACAATACTTGAGGTTAGTGCCTGGCCCAGGCTGTTTTGAAAGGTTATCCCTTTTTAGGTCTCCCCTAGCGTTACAGCGCGCATGCGCTGATCACTCTGTGAGACATATTGTAGTAGAGGAGATTTCAGAAGGGGACTAGAAGCCCGGCCTATCATTTATTGGCTGGCGTCATCATTTAGTAAACGGTGGCCTCCGATTGAAAATGTCCTATTACATATGGTAATCTTCATTACTCCGGGTCCCGTAGTCCTCGACACCTTCATAATAAACAAGTGGAGATGACCATCTCCCGACAGAAAAAAAACAACAAGAGGCATGCTGGGACACTAATACTGCCCCTCCCCCCGGGAGTACATAAGCAGTACTTACCCAGCAGACCTCCTGTACTAACAAGCCCAGACAGGAAGGCCGGCCGCCCGGGAGGGAGGGAGGGGCGTATGAAGGTGTCGAGGACTACGGGACCCGGAGTAATGAAGATTACCATATGTAATAGGACATTACCCCCAGGTCCCTCCGTCCTCGACACCTTCATAATAAACAAGTGGAGAATACCAAAGCAGAAACCCGGCCTTCCGCACGCATAAGCACACCCAGGAAACCACAACAAAAGCAGCCACCCAAGGGAGCACCGAGAAGGAGGAAAGGAAGACCGCAGGAAACATCCGGCCCGCAACCCCGAACATGACAGCAGGGACAAGGACCGGGGAGAAAGAAAAAACGGCCGAGGGATCCAAACAAAAGGAGGCCGCCAACCAGAGAAACCGGCAACCGGGCCCCGGACCAGGACACCAAGACCAGCCAAAACAACCCACCGGAGAAGACCGCCAAGGTCAGAACCAGCAGGAAGGCACACAGAGCTGGCCACCAGAAAGACGAGACAACCCGGAAGGAAGCCAAAGAAAGAAATGGCCAACAGAGCGCAGGCACAAGCACCCAGCCCAAAAAGGAAGGAGAAGCACAGGCCAGAAACACGGCCAAACTCCCAAAAAGAAGGACTCGAGCCCAAGAGACCCGAGGAGGAAACCCGGCCGAGGAGGCCCAGGAAGCAACAAGCACCCAGGAGCCGAACAGGAAAGAGAACCCGACCCAAAAGACAGGGACGGGGAAGAACCCCAAAACAAGGAGAGGCCAACAAGACCGGAAACCAGCAACAAATAAAACACAACCAGGTCGGGAACAGAGAAACCGACCACAAGCCCAGAAAACCCCAACCCCAAAGGGATGGAATACAAGGCAGAAGGGGAGCACAGAGCAACCGAGAAACCCCAGCAGCCGCCCAACGAGGCACAGAGGGCAGCACAAAGAAGGCGCCTAAAAGACAAAGGACCGCCCAGGAACCCCACACCCAGGCCAGGCCAGCAGCAAGGGCAGGAGCAGCGGGAAAAAGAAAGCCCAGGGAGCACAGCACCCAGACCATCACCACAAGGCCCCAACCCAGCAACGCCGGAGAGGAGCCAAGCAAACCGCAAAAAAAGAGGACAACAAACGCCAACAGAACCGGGAAGCCAGGACCAGAGTCAAGCCACCCAACTACGCAGGAGGAACAGCAGGCCCAAGCAAACCCCTGAAGGAGAGCAGAGGACCAAGCAGCAGGAAACCACAGACAACCAGCAGCCAGGAGGGAGGGACTCGCAGAGGCACGAGCACCACAGAACCGCACCCCAACCAAGGAGGGAGGGGCACCCAAACAGACCCACACCGGGAACAAAGCCCGGGAAAGCATGGGAGGAAGAAGCGAGCCAGGACCACAGAACCAGGAAACAACCCGGAAAAGGTCGGCAACAAACCCCCCGAGCAGGCCGAAAAGGGACAGCACATCCAGAAACCCAGGAGGCACAGCCCGAGGCCACACACAACCAGCAAGAAGCCGGCAGAACCGGAGCCACAGAACCCCACACAGGCCCACAACACCGGGAAAACAAACCCGGGAAGAGAACCAACAGCAGGAGAAGGCCCAGAAGGAACCACAAGGAAGCGGCCCCAACGCAGAACACCCCGCCAGGACCCAAAGGGAGGCCAGCAAGGAGGCAGAGCCCAAAAAGGAGCCCAACAGGCCGGAGCGGAACGCCCCAGCAAAAAACCTCATCCAGGCACCCACCAAGGGAACCAGACGAGAATAGAAAAATCCAGGGAGCAAACACCCCCTCGAGCAGAAGGACCAAGAAGCCCAACAGCACCCAGCAGCCCCAGGAGGCCATGCAGGCACCAACCCGGCCCGACCAGGCACACCCACCGAGCAGACAGCGGAGCACGGGGACAGCACACCACACCGGAGAACAGGTGTCACGACAGGACACGGCAGCAGCCAGGAATAAACCAGGCAGGCACCAACGTCAGAAACAGGAGGAGCGGCCAGGAAGCACCAGAAGCAAACCAAAGGTAAGCACGGGGAGAGCCAGAGCAGAAGCAACCTGGCCAGGCACACAGAAGGCCCCAGGACAAATACCAAAGCCCCAGGCCGGAGCAAAGGGAAGCCCAGAGCACCAGGAATACCACCAACCAGGCCAGACCCAGCAAAACTGCAGGGAACAGAGGAGAACAGGCGCAGGCAGGGCGGAACAGAACAGAACAGCCGAACCCAAGGCAGCACAAGCCAACCAAGTACAGGCAGAGGGGACAAAGCACCCCAGAGAGCCCCCGGCACGACACCGGCAAGCAACCAAGGACAGGAACCAGGTGCAGCCCAAAAGCGGACCAACCCCATAGAAGCCAGGAAGCGAAGGCGAAGAACCAGGGCACCACCGGAGCAAGGCCACCACAGCCAGCCCGCCGAGGAGACAAAGCCACCCACAGAGAAGGCAGACGCTGAAGAAGCGACCCAAACAGACGAGCAGCAGAGGGCAAAGCACAAGCAAGCAGGCAGGGAGAACCCAACAACAGAGAAAACCCCAGGAGCAAGCAAAAAAAGGCAGAGCAAGCGAAAAGGAACCAGCCCCCACAGAGGCGACAGGAACCCACGTCAACCCCGGAGGGGAAAACCCCCAAGCGCACAGCGGCCAAGAGCAGGGGCACCACTAAAGCGAGAAGCACCGAGACATGCCCGCCCCCCGACAACAGAACAGAGCCGGGGCGGGCAGGCGGCAAGGCAGCAGGCCAGGAACAGAAACGTGACCCCGCAGACAAAAAAGAGGAGCACAGGAACCACAGCGCCCGACCGACCAGCACCCACCAGACCCCCTCACACCACGGGAGGAGGGGGGGAGCACCAGAGAACACCAGTGCGTCTGAGCACCACAAGCACACAGAAACACCAGCCACTGAGTACACACAGGAAGCAAGCAGTGCGGTCACCGGAGGCAGCAGCAGGACAACCCAAAAAAGAAGAGGGGACGAAGCACAGCGCCAGACGCATGCACCCCAAGCAGGAGGCCCCGGCACAAACCACGGCACCCCCAGGAGACAACGACGCCGGAACACGGCACATCCAGAAGGATAGCCAGCCACCACATCCAGGACCAGCCCACGAGACACATAGAAGAAGAAAAGGGGGCGAAACAGCCAGAGCAGGGGCCAACAGCACAAGGCCGCCACCCGTACAGGAAAAAAACACCACAGACCCAGAGAAGGGCGCAGGTGAAGCCACAGCCAAGCTCGAGCAGCCATAGAGATCCCAGAACACCGACAGGCAAGGGTCAGGGAAAGCAACACAGCACCCCAGCGCCCGAGACCACCAGCCAAAAGGCCATCCAGCAGCACGCAAAAAAGAAAGGCACCCCAGGGACGCCAACCCCTCGAAACCCAACCGGCCAAGCACGGAAAGGCCAGGGCCAAACGGACGAATCACACAGGGACCCCAGAAGAAGAAAGAACTGCGCGGGCACCAGCCACGTGTGTGTCCAGAAGAAACATTGAATAGTGACCCAACTCAGTGGCATTCACATGAACGAACCGAGAAGGAGAAGAGGCTGAGTGGACCGGCAGGAACCCGAAAACAACCACAGTCACTGAGTCTGAAGCCCGGTCCCCAAAACAGCAGCCCCAGTAAGAATGGGACATCCCATCCACAGAGGTAAAGCCACCAAAGCCCCGGGCGTGTCATAAACAGAGGGGTAAACCGGAGCCCAGAGGACTTCCAGCAGAAGCAGCCACAGCCGAGGGGCAGCGCCGGCCCCGATTCCGAGGCAGCCCGGGAGCAGGGCGGGTGCCGCAGAGGCACAGAGCCGGGGCCGCGACTGGAAATGGATCAGGAACGTGGCAACTCGGGGACTCGAACCCTAACAGGAGATCGGCATACCTGAAGCAAAGCATGTAAACTCGCAGTGCAGCAGCAGAAAGTGCACGAGTGCGAGGGTTGGTGAAAAGCGAATAGGCTGCAGAGGTGAACACCGTGTAACAACACACGCCTCCTCAAGAGTAGCCGAAAGGACTCCAACTGCCCTCCTGTAGCATGCTGCGCCATTCCATTGTAGCTAACAAGCAAAATGCAAGAACTGTTCGCGGCACATAGCGCTACACAAAACAGAAAGCACATGCAAAGCACGGGGAGAAAGTGATCCGCCCAGAAACACAGCACGCCCAGCGCCATCGCCGAGACATGAACACTGCACCCCAATCAAAGGCGGCAGACACATGCCAGAATGAAAGAAAAACCCGCAAGCGGGACTCACCCAGAGCGGGGGCCAACCCCAGGAACAAGGCCCCCACTCCACCTTCTCCACAGCCAGGAACAGCAGGAGCCCATCGAGTGAGGCAAGTCTCCCCGGCCAAGCTCGGGAAGACGAGTCCGTGACCCGGAAGCAACATCCCGGGAACTCCAGCCCCAGCCGCAAAGGACCGGCAGGTGCACAAAGTGCACAGCAGAACACCGGCTCCAAAACAGACCGACTCCCAGCAAGCCCGGCAGGCCAGGAGGCAGTCCAGGGAACCCCGCGCCCACACAGCCAGGCAGCAGGGCGGGGGGAGAAGAGAAGCACCGCCACTCAAGCCCAGCAGGAGCAGCACCAGCACACCATCCAATCTGTACAGAAAAAAAAGAACAGGAGGTCTGCTGGGTAAGTACTGCTTATGTACTCCCGGGGGGAGGGGCAGTATTAGTGTCCCAGCATGCCTCTTGTTGTTTTTTTTCAGTCGGGAGATGGTCATCTCCACTTGTTTATTATGAAGGTGTCGAGGACGGAGGGACCTGGGGGTAATGAGGCTTTGTTACCGCCCTATTTCCTTTTCGGAAGCCCATACGGACTGGATCGTTTGCTTGACGGCTGTCGTGAGCAGCCATGGCCCGTGGAGGGAGTTTCGGTGGGGCAGAGAGGCGGGGCGGGGGAGGGGCTGGGTGGGGGGTGCTAAAAACCAGAATATGGATAATTGGAGGTAAGTAAGCAATTTAATTAATAAAACGAATTTCGTAGTGTGCCCTGCATCTTAAAATGCGATCCAGGGCGCGCTACGAAATTTCGTTTTATTTATTACATTGTTTACTTACCTTCAATTGTCCATATTCCGGTTTTTAGCATCCCCCATCCTGCCCCTCCCCGCCTCTCTGCCCCACCGAAACTCCCTCCACAGGCCGTGGCTGGTCGTGAGGATATTTCTTATCTAACGGAGGCTGTAATGACGGATCATGTTTTTTTCATCTTTCACCGCGCTTGTTTATTTATTTTGCCGCCAATTTGCATTCACCACGCTTGTTTATTCAATTATTTTGCCCTGCGATTTGCTTTCACTGCTCTTGTTTATTTAATTATTTTGCCCCCGATTTGCTTTCACCGCGCTTGTTTATTTTAATATTTTGTTGCCCAATTTCCTTTCCCTTTTGCGGCCGCGCTTGTTGCTCAGGTTTTCAAGCTGTTCTCCCACTACTTACGTTACTCCGGTGTAACTGCGTAGCACTAGGCACCATCCCTGGCTTAAAAACTGTAGGACTACTGCTCTTACCACTAACTTCCACTCCTGCTACAACTTTAATTTTGCAAATTAGGCATTATTTTACTCATTTGACGTTGACTCCTGCTTTGTGCATGTTTCAATCTTACAAGTTTCACCGTCTGGCTTTATCCCACACTGGATGCATTTCATTGCTTATAAGGGGTATTTCTGAAGAACCTTTGCTTCGAAGCGTCGTTTGTGCACGAATGCAAACAGCCTACGAGCAGCCAGGGAGCAGACCATTTGCACTAACTGCACTGACTGCCTGTTTGTTCAGTGCGTATTCACAGAGAGAGCGCTTTTTAGTTATTTATTTTAGCACTGCACACATGGCCGGCCGCTGAGCCCCACGGTGGTAGCAGACTGAGGCAGACTAGGAGGGCTTCGGACACAGTTCGGGGAGACTAGCTGCAGGTATCCCAGATCCTGAGCAGACAGCTGTGAGTTTCCAAGTTAGTGCTTTCAGCCGATCCTCGCCCATCCGACCCCTCTCTTCTGGTTCAGCAAGCACTCATGCCCCGGTTACTTACCGGTAATCTTCATTACTCCGAGTCCATGTCTTCCTCGCCACAGTAATCTACATATGAGCCTCCGGCTCCACACAGAACTCCAAGTAAAATTAAAAGAGCAGCGCTCTAGTCTCCCCTCCCTCCTCCAATATGGCCCCCGAGGCTTCCACCAATCCCATAAAGGGACACATATCCAGCAACTCAGCCTGAAAACCAAGCCGCAGACATGAAGCCACCACCAGGGCCGGGAGGGAAGGGAAACTATACTGTGGCGAGGAAGACATGGACTCGGAGTAATGAAGATTACCGGTAAGTAACCGGGGCATTACCTCCTCGTCCTGTCTTCCTCGCCACAGTAATCTACATATGAGCCGATACCAAAGCAATCAGCTTCATGCAAGGAAAACAGACCACCACATCAGTGCAGTGAAACATATTTTAATATACAGAGGCACAACAACCCAAAAAAATGGACAACCTCTTAAGGCACCCCAGCAGTCAAAACCGAAGAGGCAAACGATCCGACAGAGACTGGAAATCCTTGAGCAAGGACTGGATAGTGTAAGAGGAATAGGCCGCCGCCCGGATAGAAAAATTTGCAGCCGCAAAAGTGCGTTTCACAGCACCATCCACCTTACGGTCAACCGGGTCCGCAGGAGAAGAGTCCTCCGAGACAACGGACCCATGTGTAGACATGCTCGCCAACAAAGAGTCAACCTTCACGGAGGCAGGGTATTACACCGCAAAATCCTGAAGAGGGTACCTCCTACTCAAGAAACGAGGAAAGGAACCTTTGTCCACATCCTTCCATTCATTCTCCAGGACCTTCAAGACAGAGGAATGGAGAGGCAAAGAATCAGGCTCAGGACGATGATATTGCGAAAACAGATCGTCTTCCAGAGGCACCACAGAAGCAGGAAACACCAAGTTATCGCGAATGTGACCCAGCACCTCCTTCAGGTCGGCACCCTGCACAAAGCGACCCCTGACATCAACCTCCTCCTCATTCTCAGAATCAGCAGGAGCAGCAGCGCCATCAACCCTCGCCTTCTTCGCAGGAGGGACAGGCACCTGACCGCTTAAAGCAGCAGACACAGCAGAATTGATCATCTGCTGCAACATCTCCATCGAAGGAATTTGCACCCCAGAACCGGAAGCCACAGCCAAAGAATCAGGAGCACGAGCATCAGATGAAACATCCATGATAGCCAGCCACGTGAAGTAGTGCAAAACAAACACAGGCAAAAGGTAGAACAGCCCGTTAAAATAAGGACCCGAGGTTGCCAAGCAACCCCACAAACCCCACCTCGACGCATGCTCAAAGAATAAATGCAGCCGGAAACGCCGCGCTCGCACCCATAGCCACCGACTGAGAGCAGAGCCCAGCCCAGCCGAGCCCTGAATGCGCCCCTGAAGGAGCAGAGAGCGAAGAGGCAGCAAACCATGCCGACGCCAACCGGCAGCAGGTAAGACAACGCCCACGGAAGCCTCCGGCCCCCACAGACAATGCCCCCGGCCGCGCAACGTCCGCTCAGCAGGACACGCGGCCGGCAAAAGGTAATTAACCAAACGGCCGACAGGACACAAGGCGTCCCGGCCACACAGCATACTCGCAATGAATGCCACGTACGTCCGCTAGGCAGGACACGAGGCACATAGGCAGAAGAAGGGGGGAAAAAAAACCATTAAACATACACGCATACGAAAAACGGAAGCACAACGCAAAAGTGAAACAAACACTACTTTCCCCCAACCAGATACCAACGGACTAAGGGAACCGCTACAGCAGGAACCCAGCCCACTCACCTGACCAGCAGGGAACACAGCACTCGGAGAAGTGCAGAAAAAAAGAACAGGCTGAGTTGCTGGATATGTGTCCCTTTATGGGATTGGTGGAAGCCTCGGGGGCCATATTGGAGGAGGGAGGGGAGACTAGAGCGCTGCTCTTTTAATTTTACTTGGAGTTCTGTGTGGAGCCGGAGGCTCATATGTAGATTACTGTGGCGAGGAAGACAGGACGAGGAGGTAATGCTTTCAGCCGATCATCGCCCTTTGACCCCTCTCTCCTGGTTCAGCAAGCACTCCACGGTGCTTTCAGCTGATCCTCGCCCCTCCGACCGCTTTCTCCTGGTGATAGGCATCCCTGCAAATACATGTGCTAAAATACACTTCCTTCAGAGCCGAGGACACTACCAGCTGCCTGTTCCCTGGAACTAAAGGTGGAACATCAGCTCTATCCAGCCACAGCCTCCCTATCCTAGCAACATGTGTAACTGCAATGGTGACAACTGCAACCAGACGTAAAAAGCCAAGGTAGGTAACCCTAGTTATTTCGTTTTAACACTCCATATGAGAGCTGTTTTTTATGAGCCGATTCACTTTTAAAATAATGCTTCTTTCACAAGACATGTTATTAACTTTCTGCTTGTTTCTGCAATCCCTAATGCTTCCCTGCCATTCGTGCTGCAACGCTTGTGTTGGTTCCCTTCCTCCCCAACCCGGCCTCCCAGCTGTCTCAGCTTGCTTACCCACCCCTACCACACTACTCCACCCTCTGTCCAGCTTTAATTGCCACCAACATCCCTCCCTCGTGTTTGTAGTTTACTTTTTCTCTAGAACGGTAGAAAATCAGTGCCTGTTGGGCCTCACACTTAAGGGAGTGAAAGCTGAAAGCATGTATTGTACCATTTAAAAATAACAGCTAATATACAATATCAATGTTAATAGAATCGGAGTGTAGAGCTGCTGTGTCAATGCGAACAACTAATAGGGCAGCCTCGACGGGCCTGTTGATTCTCATCTGCCGCCAGTTTCTGTGTAATTGAGGAATGTTATATCAGTAAGAAATTAAATCCTCAAGCTTTAAAAAGAAAAGGATGGCGAAACGGGTGTGGCGTCTGGGGGGTGGGAGGAGGTGGGGTGAAAGTAGTGGTTGGGGAGTTTAGTATTAGAGTAGGTGGCCCATTTACACCTTTTTAGGAGAGTTGTGAAAAATAGGTTGTGGTTCTAGAGCATTGGCGAACCCCATGGGTTGGCTTTGCAGAGAAAACGTAATCATGGGAGTCAGGTTTACAAAATTATTCATGGGGGTCCATGCCAGGTCATATACGATTGCTGAAAAAACAAGACTTCGGAAACATGATCCGAAACGACGAAGTCTGCTTGCAGGTGAAGTTGCTGTCCGTTCAGTATTCTGAGGTGCTTTCATCTGCGCAGCTCGGGGTGTTTGCTCTTTTACCTGATATATCTAAAGCGCCCTCTCTGTTGGTATAGATGGTGAGGTTCATTGCATTTTTTAAGCTATTAGTATTGTAAATAACAATGCCTTGTATTTATGTTTTTAAAACCCAAAACATAAATAGAAGGCATTGTAATTACAATGCCAATAGCTAAAATCGTGTGAATGCCAGACCTATTGCATTGCAAATGCTTGTTTAGACAGCTGCTGAATGTACCAAAGACAATGGATAAAGAGTAAAACCTTCTGTAGTAAGATTCAGACAGCAGGAAAGTGTGAAACATCAAGAATTAGAATTAGGAAAGTGAAAGCTTCTTTTCTGGACACTTTACAATCTTTTGTTGCAACCGTCACTGCATGATGGTTTTAATATTGCTATTTAAAAAACCATGAATCTGCTTATGAATATATAAAAAACATCTACTTAAATGGGACGTCATATGGGGTAAGCTCCTTTTGAAGGAGCTCTGGGTTTATCACAGAATCCAAATACAAGCATAAAAAGCACCCATATGAATTAAAAACCATCAATACTGCAGTGATGTCTCATTCTTCAGTACACCTTCACACATACAAACACACATTCACACTTCACCATCTTTCTGAAAACGCCTGAACCACTGACTCCGACAATGCTCATTTTGTGGGCAGGTTGATCTTCCAAGGCACAGGGGGCAACAATCCCTCACATGGAGGTTCGAATTGAATGTGAATGTGAGTGAATACTACAAAATCATCAACCCTTACTCAGTGCTCTCATCATTGTATTAATGCATTCTTTCAAAACAGTAGCTGATGCTAACTGGATTCTGCAAAGAACCTAGAACATTGAGCTCATGACAGGTACACTATGGAATACCTGTGTATAAGGATCATATGGCCGATGTCTCAAACTTTTATTTTCTTCAGACACTTAGCTGCACACACTAGCAAGCTTTACAAAGGATTTTTTTTCATGTATGAAGGAGTATTACATGTGATTGAGAAACGCAATGCATGCAGTGCGAGTCATCGCAAATTAAAACAACCATTGGCATAGCCAATAGGTCTCACCTTTGGGACCTTCTAAGTGTTTAGCCATGCAACAGTTGACTTTGTTGCACCAAGGATATTGTGCTGCATAACTAAATACTTATAAAGTCCCAAAGACGAGACCTATTGGCTATGCCAATGCCGATTTATTCTACTAATAATACAATTACCTGGGTAGAATAATTCTCTGGCACTAAGATAAATTAAAAACAACCTTTCAAATGTATCTTGCAAGTTAGTGTGTTATATGGGAGAGTGTGTGTGTATGTGCAAGAGTGTGTGTGTTTGTATGTATAAAAATGCATGTGCATGAGAGAGTAAATGTAAATGTAGTTGTAAAGCGCACTGCGACTCCATGGAGTATCCTGGCGCTGAAGACCGCTGGGGAACCCGTCCTGGTTTTCCCTGTGAGATGGTCCCTTTCTGGGTATCTCTAAGGTGAAACCAGGTATCCCGGCATCTGTGGGGGGCTGTTGTAGAGATGAGGCAACCTTAATGTCCAGAGTTGCCGAGTGTGTTCCCTGGTTAGAGTAGGCACCGAGGCGAGAATTATCGAGTCAGTTTCTGACCCTGGTCCACTATCCTGCCGCATCGGGAATTGAACCCTGGTCCCGGGCCGTTCTCTGCTTACGGGTCTGCCGCCTCTAACCAGTGAGCCACACCACTCTAGTGGCAGATAATGAGAGAGAATGCTTGAGAGCCAGAGTGACTGCAAGAGAAAATAAATAAGAATGAGTGTGCATGAGTACCAGAGAGTAAGAGTAACTGAGTGAGAATGAGTGAGCCAGGGTGCTTTAGAATAAGTGAGAATTAATGTGCGTGTGTAAGAGTGAATGAAAGAGAGTGTAAGCAAGTGATTATTCAGTGAGACTAAGACTGTGAGTAATGTGAGTCAGTGAATGTAAGTGAGCATGAGCGAGAATGCAGTGATTTTAAATCTACCATCGTCCATGGCATGCTGAAGGCAATTCTTTGGCTCCTAAAGGCACCCATGTCAAAATACTGGAGTAGGAATACTGGATGCAATTCATGGCATGACAGAGGCTAGTGATAAAATAATATTATTGGCAAACTTGAGGTAAATCCTAAGATAATGGTCACCCATGTTAAAATACTGTTACTACCATACTATAGGTAATTCTTGGCATATGGGGCCATATGTTTACATAATCTAGGACATTCATGGAATAGAGGATACCTATTGCAGAATGATGGCAATTGCATATAGGAGTTGGATCCTGGCATAAGGAACGATCACTGTGTCATATGGGGGTGGGTGGCATGACAAAGTGCTGGTCCTAAAATACGGAGGTGCTTTTGACATAAGGGCAATCCCTGGTATATGGGTGACATTATGGCAAAACTCTAAAACTGACATAGGTACATCATTTTTTGGCGTAATGGAGATCTACGGCAACATACTGGCCCTGGCACACTGGATATCTTTTTTGACATATGGAAGCTCCTATAGAACATTTTGGAAAACCTGAGGACAACTCCACGGGACCATCAGGTTTCTTTGGCTTGGCAGGTGTTGAAAGGAATGATATATTTAATGACTGCACTTCCAGAGCCTATGGATTTTTGTTAAATTTATGGGAGAATTGTGCTTTCAAATTTAATATTTGATCCATTTTTTTCAAACATTTCACTTGCAGAGCACCCCCTGGAACACTCCCAGAAAATATCTGGCTTGCTTGCCCCCTACAATTAAAGAAAATGTTTACATCTCAAAACATTCATAAATCATGTTAGGGTGCATGTCGAGGCGGAGATCATGGAGTTAGACTCCCGATTAGAGGCGGGTCCCGAGCCTGCTCTGTTACATAGCCTCTCCCTTAAACAATCGGAGTACCATGACCTTGCTACTGACGCTGCCCTTGTCCTGGGTAGGGAACAGCAGGGTCGGATTTACGACGTTGGCGACAAGGCCGGGAAGTTGCTGGCCTGGCTTGATAAGAAAGAAAGGGCCAGCCGCGTCGTCCCTCAGATACTGGGAGAGGATGGAGTGTTAGTCACTGACCCGAGCGCCATTGCTGAGTCCTTTTCAGATTACTTTCAGGGCGTTTATGCCTCTGTCTCGGATCGGTCTGAGGCCGATTCGGTTGCTTTCCTATCTGACATCGATCTCCCGTGCTTATCGGACGCGGATCGAGACGATCTAGACAGGGACATATCCGTGGATGAGGTTGCACTTGCAATCCGCTCATTGAGGTCTGGCAAGGCGCCGGGTCCCAACGGCATTCCGGTAGAACTGTACAAGATTAAACCGGATGTGGTTTCCCCACATTTGCGCAATATGTTCCTGAAGGCGCGGGAGGAGGGCCTACTTCCCCCTGACCAGAGGTTGGCCACCATTGTGGTCATCCACAAGGAAGGGAAGCCGAGAGACTTGTGCCGATCTTATCGTCCTATCTCTCTTCTGAACGCGGAGCCTAAGATTCTTGCCAAAATGCTCGCCAACCGTTTGATTGGCGTCATCGGCGACTTAGTGCACCCGGACCAGTCGGGCTTTATTCCACACCGCACCACTGCTCTTAACTTGCTTCGACTTCACTGTGCCCTGGCTAGGGCCCATACACTTGAGGAGCCGGCTGTCCTGGCGTCATTGGATGCCACGATGGCTTTCGACTCCCTCGAGTGGAGTTACCTGTGGGCAGTGTTGGCGAAGCTCGGTTTTGGCCCGGAATTCGTGGGGTGGGTCAAACTCTTATATGCCGAGCCGCTGGCTAACGTGGCTGTCAATGGCCGAGTTTCAGCGACTTTTTCTCTCCAGAGGGGCACCAGGCAGGGCTGCCCTTTGTCGCCCCTCCTGTTCGCACTCGCGCTTGAACCACTTGCGGCCCTGTTGCGGACCCATTCCGACCTACATGGTATCAGATGGGCCCCTGACTTTGAGGACAGAGTCTCTCTATATGCAGACGATATTCTCCTGTACCTCACCTCCCCCTGCAAATCCCTTATTGTGGCCTGTGACGTGCTGCGACTTTTTGGCCGGTACTCCGGCCTGGTCATCAACTGGACCAAGTCGCACTTATACGTCCTAAAAGGGGGAACGCCGCGCCTTCCAAGGGGCTGCGGCATACAGGTGGCGAGCCAGGGCTTTAAGTATCTGGGGATTTATATCTCCTCTAATTCAAAAGCGCGCTATGAGCACAATTTGCTCCCCCCTCTTCTCCGCCTCCGGCGTGACGTGGAGGGATGGCGCAAACTCCCGCTCTCCCTGCTTGGGCGCGCGGCGTTGTTTAAAATGATGTCCTTGCCCAGGTTCCTCTACACCCTGCAAAACACCCAGGATCCGGTCCCAGCTCGATACTTCGGCGAGATCGAGAGGCTGCAATGCGCCCTACTCTGGGACGGCCGCCCTCGCATCGCTATCACGAAGCTCACGCTACCGTGGTACGATGGGGGGATAGCGGTACCTGATGTGCGAAGGTATTACTGGGCCTCCCAGTTAGCGGCTATCAACCACGGTCTGTACGGTCCGGAGAACAACCCAGGATACGCCATGGATCGGTGGCTCCTGGGCGGTGGGAACTACTACAGGGCGCTCTACTCGAGGTCTCTCGACAAGCGGATGTCTGGTCCAACGAAAACCGCGGTCCATATTTGGAGGGCAATCACCAAGGCTCAGGGATGGAAGGATAGACTGACTAAGTTGACCCCATTGTACGACTCGGACATCCTGGGTAAATTGTGGCATACCAAGGGCTTTGATAAGTGGGATTTGATTGGCATTTCCAGGGTGGAAGATATGTTGCTGCGTGGCGGGGTTAAGACCTTTGCCCAGTTACAAGCAGAATTCCAGCTGGGTGAGGCGGAATTCTTCCGGTATGCCCAGTTAAGGCACGCATTGCTGTCCGCTAGACCGGAGGAGGGGGCGATTCTTGACAGCTCCCCTTTGGAGGATAGGGTGCTGGACGGCCATATGCCGGACAGCGCCATTTCACTGTCCTATAAAAAACTCATCAATGTCCGTACCAACCTCCTCCTGAGTGTGAGGGACCAGTGGACACGGGATGGGTTAGAAATTGATGATGAAGATTGGCAGAGTGCGGTGTCCTCCCCTAAGGAGGTTGCTATCTCATCCCGTCTCCGACTGGTGCAGCTCAAAATCTTGCACAGAGTTTACGTTACTGGTCCCAGACTTGTGCACATGGGCTACTCCGTCGATGGACTTTGTAGACATGGCTGTGGTGCCCCCGCCACTTTCATGCACATCCTGTGGGAATATCCCGCAATAGCCTCCT
The DNA here is from genome assembly GCF_964263255.1 of Lissotriton vulgaris. Lineage (NCBI taxonomy): Eukaryota > Metazoa > Chordata > Amphibia > Caudata > Salamandridae > Lissotriton > Lissotriton vulgaris. The sequence continues at coordinate 608,202,692 of NC_141695.1, forward strand.
ACTGGCGACGCGTGCACTCGATCATGAGCGAGGTGACTGGGGTAGTGTTGCATGCGGAAGCCAGGAGATGCCTCCTTAACATCTGGGGTCCGACAGATCACAACGTGGCCCAGACCCAATGGGTGACCCTTGGCAACATGGTAGCTAAACGGGACATCGCGCAGAAGTGGGGAGCCATAGCGGCTCTGAAGGTGGTACAATGGAAGACCAATATGGATTGGTGTATGGTTCGGGAGAAGACCGTGTATGTTGCCAGGGGTAAACCTAAAAAGTGGCAGAAACTGTAGGGGGCTTGGAATGCATACAGAGGGGACATTTGCGTACCCCCAGACCCCGCCCCGCGGGAGGAACGCCTGTCACCGTAGCTTGAGACACCAACTGTAACACTTTACATTGTTATCCTGTGTTTTCCCCCTTCCCATTCCTAGTACTCCGTTCCGTTGGTCATACCTGTGCTCGCTATGCCCTCCTGACCCCTCACAACGCCTCACTGTTTCTCACATTCCATTGCCTCTGTCTTTGTGCCAGGCTTGGCGCTCCTTTTCTTTTTCTTTCTCTTTACTACGTTTCTCTATAAAAAACTTAAAATCAACCTCAATCGTTCTGCTGTACCAATTCTTGCACTTTTGTTTTCCTGATTCGAAATGCTGCCTTGCCTCAGGGATGTCAGGCTGAATAGCTGAGTGCACTATTTTTGAATAAAGGTTTTAAAAAATTAAAAAAAAAAAAAATCATGTTAGTGTTGCAATATAGGCTGGGCACTGGAATTATGAGATTGTGTGGTGCAGCGTTTTCAGAATAAATATGGATTTTACGTATTTGACACATAATCCATCATCTGCTGCATAATTTGTAGATATACAAAAATATATTTCTAGGTCAAAAGGGTCAACACAATGCACATTGTTTTTTCATGCCTCATAATTTAGTCAACTCTTAAGCAACATTAGGTCTTTTCCTGTTTCATAATTCCAGTGGGCCTGAATATACGTGGTATCTAAAACGAACATTTGTCTGTGTTGTGTTGTTATGAGGATGAGGGTCCTTTTACTTAACCAGCTCGGAAGATTCAGGGTCAAATTTCATTTAGTGTCATTTCCTACGATGTCATTAAGGTCAAAAACTGTGAATCAACGTCTGTGAATATGCTAAAGAAACACCACATTTAAAATATTGCGCTATGACGCAGTTTTTGTCCTTCACAGTTTGACCTTGAGCTTATCACCGATCTACCAAGCTTTCATTCGACTTACACCCAACACTGATTACTCATTGATGTGGGTCATAGTTTTGTTGTACGTTTCCAGTTAAAGCCCATTCATTATCAGCATGCAGACTGCAGACTCGATGATGTCATAGACCACAATGGCCTCATCTAGAGACACTTTCCCCTTGCAGTAAATAGGACACACTGACTCGGATTCCGGTTTCACTGCTGGTATCAACTCTGTAGAGCTACACCCAGGAGTCTCTCGATAAAAGGAAGTGTCTGAAAAGCACCAGGTGTCTGGATGCCTAGTGGATAGGTGTAATATTCTACATAATGAACGCTGTATTAATTGATTAATCTCTCACGGCCAATCGCTGCTTTATTTGCATTGTGCAGAGAAAAGAGTGCCATGTGACAAGCATAATTACTTGAGCAATGCATCAAAATTAACAAAAATAATAAAAATGGTAGTGGCCATTGTATAAACTACAAACGGAATAATTTTGCCACTTTGAAACAATTACTACGATTGCCCCGCTCTGTGGCACTTAAATTATCATCCTGAAATGTGTGAAAGGCAGATTTGCCCTTCCATTTTGCAAACTAGTCATTACTGGTTCGTATTTGCTGAAAGGCATGGTGGTGCCGTTTTTGGACAGATTCTCGGCTGTCCTGCAGTTCCCTCGGGGCACAAGCAGGCATCCACTTCTGTAATTTCAGTTGATCGCAGCAAAAAGACAGAAGTGGATGCCTGCTTGTGCCCCGGGGGGGCTGACATAACAAAACAAGCGCGGGCGCCTCGCGCTGGCAGCAGGGGGGAGGGAGATAGGAGGGGGCCTGCGCAATTCTCTTGTGGGAGAAAGCCAGGGGCACCATGTGTTTGTAAGCTAATTACAAACATATGATGGCAAAGCTTCCTCACGCAAGGGAATCGCCGTACGTGCACGCGTTGCCATTGAAGGCAATGTAACGCGTGCACGTTTTAGCCAGAAAAAGGCAATCGATGGCTACAGGTCTCTTTCCCATGCAGCGCATGCGCGCTGTGTAGGCAAGACCTAAACAGTGAAGGGAGAGACAAAGTAGTCCTTTCATTGCAACTTGAGCAAAATGTGCATTCACAAAGCACTAAATTGTTTCAGACTGCTTCGTCAGTCCCTAAACATCTGCAAAGTGATAACAGTCAATGAGGGTCAGCTTCCACTATATGCATGAAAGCTACTAAATTCTGAGGTATTTACAACAAGGGGTGGTGAGGGACAGAGTCTCTGAATTAAGCAGAAAGCTCTCACCCAGTCAAGAGATCAGGGCTAGATCCAACACCGTTTTTTGGCTCACTGCACCATCCCAGTTTCAGAACCTGGCTGTATGCAAATTAGTCTGTTCCTGTCCCAGTGCATGATGGGAACAGGGCAAACCAAACTACAAAAGCCAATTCTTACACTGGGAAGGAAACAAGCTCCCGGGGACCGGTTTCTGGCATTACAGCCGTCTTCGGCCCGGTTTGCTTGAATCCTGATGGTGCAATGAGCAAGGGTCTCACATCTGAGAATACCCTTCCACGCTTAGGGTGGACAAAAATATTTACAAGAAGGGGTGGTGAGGGACAGAGTCTCTGAATTAAGCAGAAAGCTCTCACCCAGTCAAGAGATCAGGGCTAGATCCAACACCGTTTTTTAGCTCACTGCACCATCCCAGTTTCAGAACCTGGCTGTATGCAAATTAGTCTGTTCCTGTCCCAGTGCATGATGGGAACAGGGCAAACCAAACTACAAAAGCCAATTCTTACACTGGGAAGGAAACAAGCTCCCGGGGACCGGTTTCTGGCATTACGGCCGTCTTCGGCCCGGTTTGCTTGAATCCTGATGGTGCAATGAGCAAGGGTCTCACATCTGAGAATACCCTTCCACGCTTAGGGTGGACAAAAATATTTACAACAAGGGGTGGTGAGGGACAGAGTCTCTGAATTAAGCAGAAAGCTCTCACCCAGTCAAGAGATCAGGGCTAGATCCAACACCGTTTTTTAGCTCACTGCACCATCCCAGTTTCAGAACCTGGCTGTATGCAAATTAGTCTGTTCCTGTCCCAGTGCATGATGGGAACAGGGCAAACCAAACTACAAAAGCCAATTCTTACACTGGGAAGGAAACAAGCTCCCGGGGACCGGTTTCTGGCATTACAGCCGTCTTCGGCCCGGTTTGCTTGAATCCTGATGGTGCAATGAGCAAGGGTCTCACATCTGAGAATACCCTTCCACGCTTAGGGTGGACAAAAATATTTACAACAAGGGGTGGTGAGGGACAGAGTCTCTGAATTAAGCAGAAAGCTCTCACCCAGTCAAGAGATCAGGGCTAGATCCAACACCGTTTTTTAGCTCACTGCACCATCCCAGTTTCAGAACCTGGCTGTATGCAAATTAGTCTGTTCCTGTCCCAGTGCATGATGGGAACAGGGCAAACCAAACTACAAAAGCCAATTCTTACACTGGGAAGGAAACAAGCTCCCGGGGACCAGGTTCTAAGCTGGGATGGTGCAGTGAGATAAATAACGGTGATGGATCAAGCCCTGATCTTTGGACTGGGTAAGAGTGGTCTGCTTAATTCAGACACTCTGTTCATCACCACCCCCTTTTCTGAATCGTTTTTGGCCACTATAGGTGTGGCAGGGTATACTCAGACATGAGTCCCTTTCTCACTGCACCATCAGGATTCAAGCAAGCCGGGCCGAAGAAGGCTGAAATGCCAGAAACCGGTCCCCGGTAGCTTGTCTCCTTTCTGGTGAAGAATTGGCTTGGTAGTTTAGTCTGCCCTGTTCCCATGATGCACTGGGCCAGGGACAGACTGATTTGCATATAGCCAGGTTCTGAGCTGGGATGGTGCAGTGAGATAAATAACGGTGATGGATCAAGCCCTGATCTTTGGACTGGGTAAGAGTGGTCTGCTTAATTCAGACACTCTGTTCATCACCACCCCCTTTTCTGAATCGTTTTTGGCCACTATAGGTGTGGCAGGGTATACTCAGACATGAGTCCCTTTCTCACTGCACCATCAGGATTCAAGCAAGCCGGGCCGAAGAAGGCTGAAATGCCAGAAACCGGTCCCCGGTAGCTTGTCTCCTTTCTGGTGAAGAATTGGCTTGGTAGTTTAGTCTGCCCTGTTCCCATGATGCACTGGGCCAGGGACAGACTGATTTGCATATAGCCAGGTTCTGAGCTGGGATGGTGCAGTGAGATAAATAACGGTGATGGATCAAGCCCTGATCTTTGGACTGGGTAAGAGTGGTCTGCTTAATTCAGACACTCTGTTCATCACCACCCCCTTTTCTGAATCGTTTTTGGCCACTATAGGTGTGGCAGGGTATACTCAGACATGAGTCCCTTTCTCACTGCAACATCAGGATTCAAGCAAGCCGGGCCGAAGAAGGCTGAAATGCCAGAAACCGGTCCCCGGTAGCTTGTCTCCTTTCTGGTGAAGAATTGGCTTGGTAGTTTAGTCTGCCCTGTTCCCATGATGCACTGGGCCAGGGACAGACTGATTTGCATATAGCCAGGTTCTGAGCTGGGATGGTGCAGTGAGATAAATAACGGTGATGGATCAAGCCCTGATCTTTGGACTGGGTAAGAGTGGTCTGCTTAATTCAGACACTCTGTTCATCACCACCCCCTTTTCTGAATCGTTACTAAATTCTGAGGGGCAGATAACAGGTCTTTTGAGGACGTGCTATTAAGGACCAGGGTCACAATGGTACAATAAAAAGGCAATATCGATTTGGGTGTTTGGTATCCCGTGCAGGCTTCTATATCTTCAATAGTAATCATTTGCAAAAATTTGCAGAATGGCTACGACCTCATGAAGGCTAATGAGGCAAAACTTCGAAGACTCACTGCAAGTGACTCCTCTCTGCTGTGCTGGCCAACATTGCAGAGGCTGCACAAATGAAGCATTGCAATACGGTCCAGCCAGTGGTACACTGCACAGAGGGGCATATTACCGAGGTGTGCGTTGCAAAACGCACAACGCACATCTCCATATCCCCGGCTATCGCCGGATTTCATCGCCTAATTAGCGCGCAATTATCAATGTGCATCAGGCAGGCGATTAGAAATCCGGCGATAGTTGGCAATATGGCCCATTAGCGCATGAAAACGTTGTTTTCATACGCTAATGTGGGCCTTGATAATATGGGGGGTGGATTCAGCTTTATGATCCACACCCCCATGTTAACAATGCATAACGCCTGGTCGGAGCAGGCGTTGGGAGACCTGCGATAAATGAGTTTATCGCAGGTTTCTGTGTCCCAACGCCTGCCTTGGTAATAGGGTGTTCCCACCTCCAACCACATTTTACATGTGGTTGGACGTGGGAACGCCCACCTTGCATGTCATTAGCGATGTTTATTGCCGACATGCAAAGTGGGCTCGGCCCAGGCTTTAAAGTGCCCTTGGTAATAGGGCTCTAGCTATATCGCCGCTTTCTCGGCACAATTCGCAGAGAAAGCGGCGATACTAGCCATTGGTAATATGCCCCAGAGTGCTTAGAATTCATAGGGCATGGCAATGCTGCCACAATGCAAACCTACGGCCCAGTATCTGTTTGCATGGGTGATGCATATTCAGCAAAACTATGTTTCAGTTTGTAGCTCAAACATTCATAAAGGTACGCAACATTAACACATATATCTATTATCTTAATTACAGTATGTCATAAACTAACATCTTAAATGTTCATCTTCATGTGAGAAACATCAGTTAAGTGCTTATTTCTCAATGTAATTCAGGTTGTTGTTCAAAAGTATGAAAGAGGTACGAAGCCGGGACAAGTCAGCAAACCTGCTAGCATGGTTTGGGAGCAGGGAGAGGAAGAGGATGCACATTAGAGAGCTTGCACAGGACACTGGTGTCAAAGTATTGGGAGTGGGAATATAGTGCAGGCCTTTGTGATAAACATGACACATTTCTACAGGACCCGGCAGGATGCACCCCCAGAAGTAGTGCTGGGGTTTGTACAGGACTGCCCAGGTGGCTGAGCCAGGCGCGGGGGAGGAACTGGAAGCGGACCTCAAATGCAGGCAGGAAAGACCCCAGACCGGAATGGGCTCTCTATAGACTTTTTCCACAAATTAACTAGACAAGTAGCTGTCCTGCTGCTTACAATGTAAGAGGAAGCATGACACACTGGGGTGCTGCCAGCGGACGTTCGAACAGTGACAATCATCCTACCCCCCAAAGCAGGGAAACCGTGTGATAGGTGCGATTCCTATAGGCCGATATCCCTGTTTAATGCTCTTGGCAAAATTGTTAGCTTACAGAAGGCGCCAAGTTGTGACTGATCAAGTACACCCTGACCAAATGGGATTTGTGCCCTTTAGGTCGACTAGACTGAACCTGAGGAGGCTCCACAACACTCCGGCCGGGGCAGGGAAAGGCCGTGTCCATGGACCGGTGCCTCTTTAGATTCTAATAGGATAAGGCCTTCAATTCGGTCGAATGGCCATTCTTGCCTGTAGTGTTGTCTAAGATGGGATTTAGTCCCGGCTACATTTAGTGGGTGAGATTGCTTTATACTGGACTGAGAGCAAGGGTGAAGTTAACAGATGTCTCTCCCAGGAATTTCATATTGAGAAGGGAACAAGACAGGACGACCCTCTATCGCCGATGTTCTTGGCGCTGGCGGTGGAGGCGCTGGCCGCATGGAAAGGAGTGGACATACAAATCTGGGGTTGGCCGGGAGACACAAGCTGGGAAGAGAGAATATTGCTGCATGAGGATGATATTCTGATGTACCTTCTCTAAACCAGACCAGTCCCTTACTAGATCGTGGTATGTATTTCGCACTTTTGGGATGTGATGCTATGAAACTTCCCTAATTTAGGATCCCGCCTTGGTATTTTTCTTTGCACATATTGTAACGAATGCAATCTGACCCGGGGAGGGGGTCCCAATAAGGTACTGGCATTATCTAAATTACATAATGCCTGAGTGCAACGTCATATATTCAATTGCAGGCTCAAATGCCCCATTACGACTTAAATGTCAGAAACAGCCTCCAAAGCACAACTGTCCAATTCCTGGTCAGAACCACTGCATGCCAGGTGATTGCTGCATATGCTGAGATGTAGCCACATCTCTCCAGTGCAACCTCACCAGTGCAAATTTAACGAGATAGGCTCCTACATTGCTTGAAATGTTAAGGGATAGACTCAAATACACATTGCAGCTTTAATATGGTCAGATTTGGCACAAATACCCAGTGCAGCCTCCCTGGGTTCGGTTATAGCTTTGAACACCGAGGGAGCCATCAGTGAAGAGAATACCTTGTCCTTCATGGAAGCTGGGGGCAATGTCACAGGAGAACTGAAGCTGGCATCATGTACAGCGGAAGGGTGAGGAGCCACTGACAGAACATGCTACACTAACCCTCGCACCTGCTGCCACCATTCACGCCTTTCCTTTTCCTCCATCTGGCGCATCAAAGGGCAGTGCCATTTTTATCCATCGTCCCATCAAACAGTAAGCTGTTGAAGATCTAGGGGATACGGGAAGGGAAGGATGAGACCTGCGGAAAGTGCACCCGCTTTTCAGAGTCCTACTTCCAATTTATTCCTGGTGCTGCTTCATATAATCTGAGTCAGGGCTCATACATAGGAAGAGCCAGGGGAAGTGAGGGAAATGAGATTCTGTCAGGAAAGTAACTTTAAGTGACTAATAAATGCTGCACTTGTGGGAAGCCATAGGGAAAAAGCTAATTGTTGGGAAAATAATATTTTGGTGGCAGTAAATAAAAGTGACCTTTTTTCTGTTCCCCAAATGTACAAATCTGGTGCTATATTAGTAGAATCTTTTCAAATAACTGATTATTGTGTCACACACTTGATAGTTTTTCAGTTCACACAAAGTAATATTATTAGGAAAGGTCAAAACGAATTCCTGAGCGAAGAATAATGATCAAAGATTAAAAGGAAAAATACTACCAAGGTTCTGGTGCATAGAAATGTCTTAAAATTAAATGTAGTCGCTATGAATGTATCAGGATGAAAAGCAGTGCAAAAACAAGATCTCTGCTTTGCACCAGACCAGAAAAAAGGTTCTGTGCCTGAGGAATTAAAAGTGAAAGGTGCTCCCAGCTCTTGAGGTTTGAGACAGGTGATAAGTTTCTTGCCTAGTTATTAAGTAAAGGTTGACAAAAAAAACAGAGTAAATTGCAGAATAAATGTATAATTTAGGAAGAAACAGACAATGGTCGGTTGATGCTGGATCACATGTTAAGTGGAAGGCCACTCTGGGAGGTGGTGCATCTGCCTAAGCTTCAGTGAGACCAGAAGCTTCGTTTCCCCTGTCACGAGGGCAACGCAGAGGGAATGGGTCCTTTAGAGCACACGTGGAGCACTGACTATGTTCCTGTCTTAGTTTGAGCTACTGTGGGGTAATGCAGACTTCACTACTGGTTTGGGGAGGAGGGCGTTTTCGGCATGGAGAGAGGGAGCGTGCACAAGGCTGAAAGATCAGTCCTCGAAGGGAAATATAAAAATTTTGCACAAGAAAAGGAAATCTTTGGGTTGGTGGAGAGGGAACACTTCAGTTACATTCAGTTGAGCATCTAGATCCAGAATCCACCAACAGAAAGAAGTGATGAAGCAGCTAACAGAATTTAAGAAAATAATGGTGATGGCGCCTGGAGAAAAGCATACTATTTCACGTCTATATAGAATTACACAGCTTCAAAGGCCCATAGACGCAAGGCGAAGACAAGCTCCTTTTCGGCAATGCTTGGGAAGATGACCTCAGAATACATCTAAACAAGGATCAATGGTGAAACTTTATGGGGAGGACCAATAACTTTGTGCAGCATTGAGAATGGGAGAGACTCTTTTTTTAAATCATAAACAGAGAGCTAAACACATCCTCACACGTTGGAGAGGGGTTTAGGGAGAGTTCGGTATACACTCAAAATATCGAGATTTTAATATCGAGTTACATTAATATCGAGTTAAAAATATAGAATGGACACAATATCGAATGGACAGAATATAGACTACAAAAATATTGAATAGAATAGCATTAATATCGAATCAAAAATATAGAATGGACAAAATATCGAATGGACAGAATATAGACAACAAAAATATAGAATGGACAGAATATAGACAACAAAAATATAGAATGGAGAGAATACAGACAACAAAAATATCGAATTTGAGGTAAGTTAATATTAATTTTTTAATAGTATTCAATTTTTTAAAGTATTATTTATGTTAGTATATGTGTGAAAAGTGTATATTTATTTAATAATTTATTTTAATTAATTAATTTTATGGTATTTAATTGTTGCATAATAAAATTCTGTAGCAGGTTGTGGGTTTATAGGGGTAATAGTGTGGGTAGTAATTTAATTAAAATTAATTAAACATGTTAATTTATTTTGAATTAATTGTTAATTAATTATTAATTGGAAATTAATTAAAATATAATTGGTAATTATTTTGATTAATTGATTCATTGATAATTATGTTAATTTTATTAATGTATTTTCAGTAGCGGGTTGTGGGTTTATAGGGGAATAGGGTGGGAAGTAATTTAATTATAATTAATTAAATTTTAAAATGTATTTATTGGTACTTATTTTTAATTAAATGATATTTCAATTTTTAATTGGTAATTAATTAAAATATAATTGGTAATTAATTTTAATTAATTGATAATTATGTAAATTTTATTAATTTATTTTCTGTAGCGGGTTGTGGGGTTATAGGGGAAAAGGGTGGGAAGTAATTTAATTGTAATTAATTAAATATTTTAATTTATTTATTGGTTTTGTTTTGTTGTAATTTTTAATTATGTTTTAATTGTTAATTAATTTTTAATTGGTAAATAATTTGTATTATTAGGTAATTATTTGTAATAAAAAAATGTTTTCTTTTTAATTGATTAATTGTTATATTATATAAAATTGTGAATTACTTTAAATTAATTTGTATTTGGTATTAATATTTAATTTATTTTTATTCATATATGAAGTATTTACTTTCCCTACTGTTGCACTCACTGGAGTGGGAATAGTAAATGTTATGCCTACGCTATCCAACGCTTTCCCTACTGTTGCACTCTCTGGAATGGGAATAGTAATTTTTACCCCTACGCTATCCAACACTTTCCCTACTGTTGCACTCTTTTGAGTGGGAATAGTAATTCTAACCCCTACGCTATCCAACGCTTTCCCTACTGTTGCACTTTTCCGAGTCGGAATAGTAATTTTTACCCTACGCTATCCAGCGCTTTCCCTACTGTTGCACTCTTTGGAGTGGGAATAGTAATTTTAACTCTCTCGCTATCCAACTCTTTCCCTACTGTTGCACTCTCTGGAGTGGGAATAGTAATATTTACCCTCCCGCTATCCAACGCTTTCTCTACTGTTGCACTCTCTGGAGTGGGAATAGTAATTTTTACCCCTACGCTATCCAACCTTTTCTCTACTGTTGCACTCACTGGAGTGGGTATAGTAATTTTTACTCCTACGCTATCCAACACTTTCCCTACTGTTGCACTCTTTGGAGTGGGAATAGTAATTTTTACCCCTACGCTATCTAATGCTTTCCCTACTGTTGAACTCACTGGAGTGGGAATAGTAATTTTAACCCTCCCGCTATCCAACGCTTTCCCTACTGTTGCACTCTCCGGAGTGGGAATAGTAATTTTTACCCTCCTGCTATCCAATGCTTTCCCTATTGTTGCACTCACTGGAGTGGGAATAGTAAATATTATGCCTACGCTATCCAACGCTTTCCCTACTGTTGCACTCTCTGGAGTGGGAATAGTAATTTTACCCCTACGCTATCCAACGCTTTCCCTACTGTTGCACTTTCTGGAGTGGGGATAGTAATTTTAACCTTCCCGCTATCCAACGCTTTCCCTACTGTTGCACTTTCTGGAGTGGGGATAGTTATTTTTACCCCTACGCTATCCAATGCTTTCCCTACTGTTGCTCTCTTTGGAGTGGGAATAGTAATTTTTACCCCTACACTATCCAACACTTTCCCTACTGTTGCACTCTCTGGAGTAGGAATAGTAATTTTAACCCTCCCGCTATCCAAAGCTTTCCCTACTGTTGCACTTTCTGGAGTGGGAATAGTAATTTTTACCCCTACGCTATCCAATGCTTGCCCTACTGTTGCACTCTGTGGAGTGGGAATAGTAATTTTAACTCTCCCGCTATCCAACGCTTTCCCTACTGTTGCACTCTCTGGAGTGGGAATAGTTATTTTTACCCTCCCGCTATCCAACGGTTTCTCTACTGTTGCACTCTCTGGAGTGGGAATAGTAATTTTTACCCCTACGCTATCCAACGCTTTCTCTACTGTTGCATTTACTGGAATGGTAATAGTAAATGTTACCCTCCTGCTATCCTATTGTAAAAATATAGTATATTTCGTATTAATATTATGTTTATATATATATATATTCACTGAAAAAACCATTGGTTATAGACCATATATAGTTAGGGATTAGCCTTTTCAAAACCTTATTTTACTCACACAAAACCATTGAAATTTCATATATAGTTAGTTCCACTAACTATATATCGCGCACCCGCAATCCACTGCTGATGATGTCACATATTACATCATTCATGACATGGTCAGTGACATCACTGATGACATCTCAAATGACATCACTGATGACATCACTGATGACAACATCCAGTGACTGTATGTTTCTGTAAAGTTAAAATATGTCTTACATATTGAAGAATGAGTGGATGTATAAGTGTCTGGATGAAGGATTTAGTAGGTGCATGACTGACTGTATGAGTGAGTGATTAAATGTGTCTCACTGAGTGCATGGGTTAGTGACTAAACTGTTTTAATTTGTGCATCATTATATCTGTTGTTCTACAAACTGCTGCATATGTTAATCAGTAGCTATATGAGTAACTGTATGGGTTATTCATTGGTTGTCCAAGTATTTGTATGGGAAACTGAGTGTGTGTGTATGGGTGGCTGGGAGGTGTGTGACTCTGTACATAGATGTGTGAGTAGTTGATTCACTATATGCATGGGTTCAAAAGTGCATGTGGAAACAGCTGTATGGGCGGTTGACTGTGCATGAGTGTATTTGTGAGTGAATGGATATCTCAGTGCTACATGTCAAAGTAAGTACATATGTAAAACACAGTACATGTGAGAGTTGACATATATAAATAACTGTGCATAAGAGCCAGTGAATGTGTGAGTGGCTGTATGGATCATTGTGAACATGTATCAGGGATTGTATAAGAGAGTAAAGTAAATATGTGTTAGTATATGTTTGAATAAGTAAGGTGTGTATAACTGTATAGTTGAGAAAATGGAGGTGTGATTGATTTTTTGCATAACTGACTAGGTGTGTGAGTAACTCCATGGATGAGTGACAGTCTGTGACTGTCTGTTTACACTGATTGTATCTAAGGTTATATTAGAGTCTGAAGAGGTTCATGGTATTATCTCATGAATGATATCATCAGTGATGTGATCAGTCATGTCAAATGAGATGTTATTAGTGATTTTATCAGTGATGTCATTTGAGATGTCATCAGTGATGTCATTTGAGATGTCATCAGTGATGTCATTTGAGATGTCATCAGTGATGTCATCAGTGATGTCACTAACCATGTCATGAATGATGTAATATGTGACATCATCAGCAGTGGATTGCGGGTGCGCGATATATAGTTAGTGGAACTAACTATATATGAAATTTCAATGGTTTTGTGTGAGTAAAATAAGGTTTTGAAAAGGCTAATCCCTAACTATATATGGTCTATAACCAATGGTTTTTTCAGTGAATTTTCAAGGTTTTGTAAATGCAAATTCCTAACTATATATGGCCTATAACCTATGGTTTTTTCAGTGAATTTCAATGGTTTTTTAATAGCAAATATCAAAAGCTGTCAAATGTCAAGTACGTGATAGGTAAAAACTTTTTCGTGTTTATGCACGCTGATGTGCTTTGAACGCTGCCCCCCCCTCTTTTCTCTTAGTAGTACTCTCTCTTTGCAGATAGTGAAGAGTAGTTAACGCAGGCCTTTACCCCCGTTGTAATCCGTCGTGCCTGCTTGTCTCTCCATTTGATTGATTGTTATCCAAGCATTTACTGTTTTACAATTGATTCTCTTTGGTTCATTCTCTATTTACAAACAAGCACAAAGTCGCAATACTCTGTTTAGTCTTTGCAGATAGTGAAAAATCGTGAAAAATCGTGTAAAAAAATAAAAGTAATCGAGCAAAATCAGTAGGCCACTAATTGGATCTCTTTTTGACCTCGCTAAAATAGAAATATTAGGAACAACCCTTCATGAGAAATACGAAAATAGTGAGATGAACTGAGCTCCACACCATGAGGGCTGCAAAACAGCTCGGCTCCGTCACCCACCCCGCCCAAAATAACGACAAACCCTATGCAAATATTAAAAATATATACAATACACCAGCAAAGAAACAGGGTAAAACATTTTATTAAATAACTATTTACATAACTATTTTATACTTTTTGTTGCCCGATCCGGCTAGCTCAATCGATCGAGCATGAAACTCATAAACTCTGATAGCAAGCTCTGGATGTTGGGTGCCATAGTTCAGAGTTCTGAGCAGCGCTTGTAACACTGTCTGAAGCTTATTTGCACGTACTGCAGCTTCACTATTCTCAAAGTAAGTGAGGGTCGTTTGTGGACCTGACTGCATTTGAAAACAATGTGATGCGGTGCCTCCCTGAACCGCTTGACGAAGGCCCCCGAGGGGCGGTGTGATCGCACGGACTCGGAGAAGACGCTTGGCTCCGACCCCCTCCCCAAGTCTTATAGCACCGGTTTAGCCTGAGATCGCCCCCGACATAGGCGGCCGGCTCCCGGGGTTGGGCGGAACTTTTTGCCTTTTGATGACTCTTCTATTCTGGACCTTGTCCCACAATCCGTTTGACCTGAAGACACGCTGTAGTGGGGCGCCCCTTTACCGTTTTAGTTGCCATTCCGCCCGCTTTTGCTACACTGTGCCTCTTCCGCCATTCAGCTGTTTACCGCCCGCTCTTGCGACTACAGCGTCTCGCTCACCATGTAGTTGAGTTGCTCCCGCTCTTGCGATGCAACGATAAGCGACTGCCACAGGACCCTCAAAATGGCGGCCGGCTCTTCAGATTTGGGCGTGGTCCACTAAAATGGCCCTGGGACACCTTGGAACTCGGACGCTTCCCTGATAGGGCTTGGGTCCCATTCTCGAAAGCGTCCCCTCAGCCGTGAAGATTCTACAAAAGTCTTGGGGGCCCCCGACTCCCGCAGGCTTCTGGTGGGGAGCGGCTGCCATGTTTGCTCGTGGAATGGCCACGACGGACCTACCAGATGGTAGTGCTCTCATGCTGACGCCAGCTTTAGTCTGAAACATCCAGAAACACTGTAGACTACCAATTCGATCAGTTCCGGTAGCGCCCCAACATGACCCGGTAGAGAAGAACTTGCCCTCCCCTCTTTGACTGATGGTTCTTGTTGCCTGTCCCCTCTGTTGTCATTTTACAGAACTTTTTGGACTGCTGAAAGGGGTTGTGTTCCGAACGCTGGTTGGTGGAGACATTTTGACTATATTCTTGACCTACGTTGTCGCGTAATGCGTTATATGACACGCCGCGTTAGCGCACCCGGAAGTGATCCGGGGCGCAGCGCGTAACGTAAGCATAACAGGTCATGTGACTTGTTAATAAAACTTTTTATTGGTTCATTTTACTTTTGTTATTTTAATAATGAAAAGCTTGGTCATATGACCTAAAAAATACGCTTTTTATTGATTTCGAACTTTTTTTTAAAAAACATATATGTTATAATATTCCAGGCTAATGTACTTTCCCGGAAAATTTACAACTGTCCTGCAAGTAAAATATATTCCTTTTTCGAGAAAAAGGGCGTTTCTTCGTTCCATGACGGAGCCGTTGAGTAAAAGAGACTCGGCCTACTGTCTTAGTCGCCGATACGCCTGATTATCAGATTCTTATCGATCACTTTATGTTGCAGGAGTGGAAAACACAACTGCCCTTGACCATTTATCTTTACTGCGTTCCTACATATTATACCTTTTATCCGTCATGTAATTGGACTGCTTTATTTCACTTGCCTTTTACTGATTCGAAAACAGTGACTAAAAGTAAAAACTTTACCAATGTAAATACTACTACCATGTTTTGTTTTAAAAACCTTTATTGTGAAAATGTCAGTATACAAATACGGGCCTATAACCACGTGGGCCGGCCACGGAGCAAACTGAAATCGTATATGATGAGGAGACATTTACATTATAGAGGAACGTAACGAGCGAGCCATTAGGTTGCAAGAACTAAATTGTCTAACAGTTGCGGAATCGGTGGACGTACATTTTGTAATTAAATTACGACAGGGCCACTTACAAAAAAATTATCTAGATATACATTTGCGGGCAAGTACCATGCGTGACGTTAATTCGAACTTTCAATACTACAGTAATCAATAACACATCAGAACTTAATATCAATAGGGATGTCAAAATATTCAATCAATTCTCGTCCCCGCCCGCCTTGAGCATCAAAACTGCATTCATATCTCGTGATATCAAGGTTGTTCAACCAGTACACAACAAGGAGTTACGAGTCCCATTTATACCGGCGCCATTTTGGGCGAGGCCGGGCAGGTCCAAGATATAGTCAAAATATCTCCACCAACCATCGGCCAGACCAGAACCCATTTCGGCCCTTTATGCTACAAGATGGTGTCTTCCATTCAGAAAATATTGTTGGCAGCATTTTGAAAGGAAAGATAAACAGCCGTTCTCCTAGTGAGTCTCACATTGTTACATTTAGGAAGAATGTTGAAGAGTAGTATGTGGAAAATCTGAAGCCATTTTTCTACAAACTCTCAATCAGCCTTGGATGGAAAAAAAAATCCTGAAGAATGTACAAACGGAAAACCAATTTTTGTCTGTATAGCATCAACAGCAACGCTTGAGTCAGCTTTGTGTCAAGCCGCCATTTTGATTCAATCAATAACGTCCCCCTGCACACATTCAGGGACCTGGTCGTGTCTTCAGATGAAACGGATTGTGGGACAAGAAGCAAAAAGGAAAAGGAAAAAAGTTCCGCCGGACCTCGGGAGCCGGCCGCCTATGTCATGTGCGACCTTTGGCCACACCAGGGCAATAGTGAAGCTGCAGCAGGTGCAAATAAGCTTCAGACAGTCTTACAAGCACTGCTCAGAACTCTCAACTATGGCACTCAACATCCAGGACTTGCCATTCGGATCTTGGCGCCTTGTGCTGGTTCCGACCTATTCACACATCGGTCCACTACTGACATCACCTCATAAGCCAACGGGGCACCCCACGCCGACTTTCGGCGCAGCATTGTAGGATGGCCACACCAGTGCGGCAACTTGCTGGACACCACCTCGGTGCCATCCGGATCTCGGCGCGTTCGAGTCACTGTACCGCAAGAGCGGGAGAAACTCGGCTGGACACGCCGTCTTTCGGCGCAGCATTGTAGGATGGCCACACCAGTGCGGCAATTTGCTGGACACCACCTCGGTGCCATCCGGATCTCGGCGCGTTGTGCTGCCTTCGGCCTACTGTAGCCGCAAGTGCGGACGCAACTCAGTTGGACGGCGAGTGAAACGCTAAGGGGCGCTCCACTGCAGCCGAGGAGCCTCCATCTTGGGGGAGACGCACAGCCCCCACTGACTGACGCGACCTCACAGGCCAATGGGGCGCCCCACGCCGACTTTCGGCGCAGCATTGTAGGATAGCCACACCAGTGCAGCAACTTGCTGGACACTAACTCGGTGCCATCCGGATCTCGGCGCGTTGTGCTGCCTTCGGCCTATTCGCACATCGGTCCGCTACTGACGCCGCCTCACGTTCCAACGGATTTTCTACGCTTTTTGTAGCCCTATGCCGCATAACAGGTCATGTGACTTGTTTATAAAACTTTTCATTGGTTCATTTTACTTTTGGTTTCCTAAAGATGGAAGGCTTGGTCATATGACCTAAAAATAACACTTTTCATTGGTTTAGAACATTTTTTTTTCCCAAACGATGAAAGCCCCACCTTGTTTCTGGATGATTCAGACTGAAGCTGGCGTCAGCATGAGAGCACCACCATCTCGTGGCTCTGTCGTGGTCATTCCGCGAGCAATCATGGCAGCCGCTCCCCACCGGAAGCCTGCAGGAGTCGAGGGCCCCCAAGACTTTTGTAGAATCTTCACGGCTGAGGGGACGCTTTCGAGAATAGAGCCCAAGCCCTAGCAGGCAAGCGTCCGAGTTCCAAGGTGTCCCAGGGCCATTTTAGTGGACCAGGCCCAAAACCGAAGAGCCGTCCGCCATTTTAAGAGTCCTGTGGCAGCCGCCTATCGCTGCACTGCAAGAGTGGGAGCAACTCAACTACATGGTGAGCGAGACGCTGTAGCCGCAAGAGCGGGCGCAACACAGCTGGATGGCCGCCACCTGGGGAGGCCCGATCACGCCGCCTCCCCCACGCCCCCCCCCGTGCCGCCCCACGCCAATTTTCGGAGCAGCATTGTAGGATACCAAAACCAGTGCGGCAGTTTACTGGACATCACCTGGGTGCCATCCACATCTCAGCGCGTTCTGCTGCCTTGGGACTATTCGCACAACAGACCGCTACTGACGAGGCCTCCCCCCGCACCACCCGGGACGCCCCACGCTGTTTTTCTGAGCTGCATTGTAGGATCCCAAAAACCAGTGCGGCACCCAGGTGACATCACCTGGGTGCCGTCCAGAACTCAGCACGTTGTGCTGCCTTGGGACTATTCGCACAAAAGACAGCTTCTGACCATTGTTGCTTTTTTTTGTCAAAAATGTTTAAATGTTTTTACAGTTTTTGTTCCGTTCGTTATATTTAAAAGTTAATAAAGTTTTATAATCCTACTTTGTTGGAGTGCTATATATTTTTAAAAAATCGGGTGAATGGGGCCTTGAATCGGGTTATTGTCATGTGTGGGCTTTGCAAGTGTACTGCTACAGGATCGGACATTTCAAACTCAAATGCACGTTCTTTTTCTTACCTTTCCGAAGCATGGAGCGCAATAGCAGGCAGAGAAAGGGTGATGCAAGTTTGAACACTGCCTGGCCTGGCAAGTTGCTGGCAGTGCCCCCCCCCGCCCGCTCCTGAAAGAGGACACACACACACCGCCGCCCCGAGTACTTCACAGATCTTTAAAAGACCATGCGCTTGTTCATGAGGCTTAAATGGTTTATCACCCCTTCTAGAACCCCTGCATCGACCCTCTGACGTTTCCTGGAAGAATTACCACGTAACACAATACCAAGCCTTGTCAGCTGAAACCCCCGAGGAATCGTGGGGCATATTATCAAGGGGGTTTATCTCCGCTTTTTTGGCTTTAAAAGCCAAGAAAGCGGAGATAAAATTATCTCCCTATTACCAAGCTGTCGCTAACACCAGTTAGTGACAGCTAAAAGGAGATAGCGACCATCTTGGGCCCCGCTTTGCATGTCAGTGATATTTATCACTAATGACATGCAAAGTGGGCGTGCCAAGATGTTAGCGACTGGAAACAGTCCCTAACATCGCTATCTCCTATTACCAACTTTTGAAGATATTCGCGCTAAGCGCGAATATCTCCAAAAGCTAACACCTGCCCTGAGCAGTTCTTAGCCATGTTATCCAATGGGAGGTGGATAACATGGCTAAGAGCATTTGCTCGATAATGCATGAATATCGCTGACTTTTCAGCGATATTCATGCATTGCGGCCGTTTTTTATCGCATTTGCGATAAACCTTGCTAATAGCAAGGTTTATCTGCGATAAAAATCGCCGATGTGCGGCGATAATTTTTGTCTCTAAACAAGTTAGAGACAAAAATTATCGCTAGTTGTTGGTAATATGCCCCCGGGTTTTTGCTTGCAGAAATCGGGAGGCGGGAGACTAGCACTGAAATCAGTAGTCTCACGCCTGAATCGGGAGGGTTGGCATGTCTGGATTCTCTACAGCTGGGGCCATAAACTACATCCGCAGGGCTAGGTGATAGCCTGGGACCGGCCTGGCATCTAAAATGGCTGCCGTGCACGACAAAATTGTGGCATTGGAAAAAAGGCAAGATGGCGCAGACAATGTTTATCAATAAGGATTCATTTATAACAAAATATTTTATCGCACTGACAAATTGGCGGTCAACACTTCCTGATTTCCATCGAATCGAACGTTAACAGACGTCACGCAGCAAAAAAAAAAAAAAGCTCACGCACAGCCGCTGGAAGACATGTATCAACATATATGAGCCTCCTCAGCCACCCTCAGAAAACATAAGGGATTAGGATACGTCTCCCGCACCCCCTTATACCTAGTAATTTAATTAAAACGAAGCACAAAATGGCGAATTCCCGTTTCGCTACCAGTTTGCGGCCCAGTTCGCGGCCCGGGAAGCGCTTCTACCGTGAAAAATATATTTTTTTTTATTTTCCCCACGGGACCCTTTAATAACCCCAACAACATTCCTAGGGGGTCAAGAGGGGTATACCTTGCCCCCTTTCATTAAATTCCCCCTTCGTTTTTCACCTCTTCTTCTCTCTCGATCCTACCGAGAGATAAGATAGCGGCCGCTCCGGACTGTTTAGAATGTTGACAGACACCGGGGAGCCAATCAGCTTCGCATCGCAAAGTTCCGTTTCGCGAAAAGTAAGCGGACCGGAGCGCAGCCCGGAGCGCTGTTACAGATATATATCTCGTTTTGAACGTTAATTTCTCAAAATCCACTGGAGCACATATATTGAGACCTAGCAAAGGCACATCGGGCTAACAGTCCCTACAATTTTGCCAAGTTTCGTGCAAATCCATTCAGCCGTTCGAGCTAAAAGTGAGGCCAAAGGCCCTATGGAAATTAACATGGGAAAAACGCGTTTTGGGACCCCCCTTTTTTCTCGGCCCCCCTTGACGAAACCCCCCCAAATTTTCAGGGGCTGCTCAGAAACAAAATGTGCCATTTTCCTGAAAATTTCAGCCGATTCCGTCCACAAACGCTAAAGTTATTAGACATAGAATTTTCAAAAATCCCATAGGGAAAAAATCCTAACTATATATACCTACTGGCGACCGCCAGTAGGTAATATATATGTTTTAAAAAATGTAATTGTATGTTTATTTATTTTTAACTTAAATTAATTATTTCATAATTTTAAGGTGATTTAAGTATTTTAAGTATGCTTAAGTTAATTATATTTATTATTTCATTACTTTTACATTACTTTTAAGATATTTTAAAGATTCGCTATTTTGACTAACTATATTTTTTACATCGATATATTCGATATTTGTCCTTACCTGTTTGGAGATAGGAAGTCGATATTTTGGTATTCTATATTTTTTAATCGATATTTTGCTACATCGATATTTATGACATCGATATTATGTCAGTGATCCGGAAAATTCACATTGACTGACATTTTCTGATCATACCACCACATTACACAATTCTGAAGAGAGGTGAAGCAGACATTTAAGGAAGCAGATTGTTGCGAGGAGATCCTGTTGGGACGCCTATCCGAAGCAGAGTTTCTTTAATACTCTTGGAAGGGAAAAAGCACCTCTCACATGTTGCGGGCAGGTGAACCTAGAATGGGGAGGGGATTTTTGGTGAGGGTGTCAGTGGGGTAAGCTTGGTTACCTAAACTTTCGTGGATCTTAGGGAAGACTGTAAAGGAGAGAGAGCAAGGCTTTGGGAAATAATGAAGTGTCCACCTTGCATTCCTATTCAATACATTTAGAGCCTACTGCTGCCTTAAACACCTACTGGTGTTCAACATAATATGTAGCCCTGAAACATATGTCACAGACAAAAACGAGGTTGGTAACTGTTAGACCTGGCACCATTGGTGTGGGTCTCCCTTCCATTTTTGCTGTTGCCTCATGTATTTTTGCTAGTGTTAGATGCTTTGGGCACTGTGCCACTGCTATTCAGTGCCACAGTGCAATTGCTCCCTATTGTAAATTGATGTATTAATAAGTGGTTCCATGTTTGACTATTTGGTTTACTTGTCAGACCCTAGTCTAGTGCACTGAGTGTGCCCAGGGCTTGTAAATCCAAATGCTGCTGGTGGGCCTGCAGCACTGGTTGTGCCACCCACAGAAGCAGCCTTGTAAAATATGTGTACGGTCTGCCATTGCAGAGCCTGCATGCAGTCTGGTACTGCCATGCTGACTGGGCAAGTGCACCTACTTGCCAGTCCCTAAACCTTCCCTTTTCTTCATATCAGTCACCCCTATGGTACGCCCAAGGGCAGGGTGCATTGTAAGGATGCCCACCAGCAATCCTCGTTCTTGTGGCAAATATTGTAGCTGCTGAAATATTTAACTCAATGTTCCTCACTGTTATTTACCCTGCCATATGGAAGAACACCTTGTTAAAACCCCTCCTAAAGAAATCTCATCTAGACCCGGAGGATGTTAAAAATTATAGCCCTATTGCTAGCTTGCCCTTTGCAGCCAAGGTGGTCGAAAAATTGATGAATACTCAAATTTCCCAGTATATTGAACATCATTCTTTACTGGACGACACCCAATTTGGCTTTCGCCAAGGGCATAGTACAGAAACAGCCTTGATCAAGGCCACAGACGAAATAAGAACAATACTGGATCAGGGTGGGACAGCCGTCCTTATCTTGTTGGACTTATCAGCGGCCTTTGACACGGTCGATCACAACATCTTGATCGGCTGTGTCAACTCCATGGGCATCCAGTATAGAGCGG
The DNA here is from genome assembly GCF_964263255.1 of Lissotriton vulgaris. Taxonomy (NCBI): domain Eukaryota; kingdom Metazoa; phylum Chordata; class Amphibia; order Caudata; family Salamandridae; genus Lissotriton; species Lissotriton vulgaris. The sequence goes on from NC_141695.1 coordinate 608,224,655, forward strand.
GAGATCTGCTGCTTTCCTTTCTCTCCGAACGCTCCCAGATGGTCATGTTGGGCAAATATCACTCTGCCCAAATGACCTTACCATGTGGTGTCCCGCAAGGCTCATCCCTGAGTCCATTGCTTTTTAACATTTATGTTATGGACTTAGCAAGAATCATCAAGAAATATGGGATGAGCTTAACATCTTATGCTGATGACACCCAATTGGTGCTAGCGATAAAAAACAACGGAGAGAGGGTAGCAGCTAATTTCCAACAAGGTATGCTTGCCATCAGCAAATGGATGACAGAGAATTGTCTTAAGCTTAATTCCGAGAAAACAGAAGTTATGATTTTTGGCACCTCCATCCCATCTGGTCCAGTTCCTGGTGGCCTGCTGACTGACTTAGGCTCTCCTCCCAATCCAGTTGCTAAGGTTAAAAATCTTGGAGTTATTCTGGACGAAAAGCTCACGTTCGCTGTTCATGCAAATGCCATTGCATCTGCTTCCTTTTATAAAATTAAAATCATCAAAAAGATCTTACCTTACTTACCTCCTTGCTCAGGCAGAACATTGATCACTGCCTTTGTAATGTCCTCATTGGACTATTGCAACGGTCTGTTTATGAACACCCAACAGAAAGTGATTCGTAAGTTGCAATCGGTGCAGAATGCTGCTGCCAGAATGCTTTCAGCAACTCCTAAGTTCATGCCTATCGCCCATGTAATAAAAAGTTACCACTGGCTTACTGTGAAAAACAGAATAAAGTTCAAGGCTTTGTGCATTGCTTATAAAGCAACCCGCAATCAAGGACCTCGCTTTTTTTTAAATGCCCTATCATTTCATGTCCCCAATAGACCATTACGGTCTGCTAATGCCTTCCTGATGTCCGTGCCTAGAACCAGAACGGTTTCCTGGGGTGACAGACGTTTCTTGGTGTCTACCACAAAACTATGGAACTCACTGGACCTGGATATGCGATCCTCTCAATCCTTGATGATTTTTCACAGAAAAATAAAAACATGGTTATTTAATCAATAACTCCCAGCTGCTCGCCTTCTAGAGTCTTAGTTTACTGTTACCAGCGCCGAGACGCCCTTGGGCATTTGTGCGCTCTATAAGTTTCATAAATAAATAAATAAATATAAATAAATAAATAAGTATAAGGTAGGTCAAGCCCCGATGTGTGTGGCATGTCCTAATCGGGAATTACAGCCGTTTTTGTTTTTTACTAATACAAGGCTACCTGTTCTCCATAGGCCCGAATGGGCTGTTAGAATTATTACATTTTATAATCCTAACTGACTCAGAGAACATGGTAGAAATTCGAGTTTAGTATGCCTGAACTCAGAATGATAAAATACATCTTTTAGCTAAGTTGGTTTTAACATTCTGTGTTTGCAAATACCACTTTTAGAAAGTAGGTATTTGCTTGTCTAACCTTTCAAGCCTGCATCTACTACGTTGTGTATTCCTTGTCTGGTTTTGTGAGGGACAGGGCTGGGGGATTCCAAGAGACAGGATGAGTCAGCCCAGTGGTAAATAGAGAGATCTGCATCTAGATGGGAGGGAGGAGTTGCACCTGAACATTTAATAGGGCTGTGCCTGCCTTCCACAATTCTGGCTCCACCTCCTGGGGAGCGGCTGATGTCTCTGCCCTGCACACTGAAAGAAGAGAAGGAGTCCTGTAAACAAAGTGCTCCAGGACTGTACTTGCCTTCCACAATGCAGGCTCCACCTCCTGCCATGAAATTAGATTACTTTTGGACTACAAGAAGAAACCTTTACAGAGGAGAGGAACCTGAAGAAACTGAAGAGAGACTATTCCCAAGCTGAAGTGCTGCTTGGGGGATTGGCCTGCAGTGGTTGCCTTACTGCCAAAGGAAGGAGAAAGGAACTTTGTGTACTTTGCTTTCAACTTGTGAAGGACCTCCTGCTGAAGACTCGGGGACAACAGACTTCACCCCCCCAGCTCCCCGGAGTTCTTTTGGAAGTGCCTGCTTCTGTTTTGGGCCTTCTGAGGAACTGCGTGTCGCAAGGAGCTGTGCCTGCCGTCACACGTGACTCATCGAGGAAGAAGAGTGTCGCCGTCGCTGTGCCTGCCGTCACAACTCCAAAGGAGGGTGTCGCCACTGGAACTGTCGCACTGCACCGCATCGAGAGAAGCGTGCCGCAACGAAGAGGAAGGGTGTCTCAGTCGCTGCTGCTACCGTCGCAACTCCGAAGGAGGGTGTCGCCACTGTAGCTGTCGCATAGCACCGCATCGAGAGAAGAGTCTCGCAATGAGGTCGGAGCGTGTCGCCGTCGCTGTGCCTGCAGTGGCAACTCCAAGGGAGGGTGTCACCGCTGGAACTGTCGCAATGCACCACATCGAAGAAAAGTGCCTCGCATCCCCGAGAAGCGCACCACCGTCGGAGCTGCTGCTGTCGCATCGTGGATGTCACAGCTGTAGTTGTTGCATTGCGCGGAAGCTTCACGCATCGTGGGAGAAGAGTGTCGCAGTTGGAGCTGTTGCTGTCGCATCGCTGAATAAGGGTGTCGCCGCTGCAGTCCACGCATCGAACCGAGAACTTCTCGCATCCCCGGAGAAACGTGCTGCATCTGGAAGATCTTCACGTCTTTATTTCTCTGCACCTGAACTTTGCCGCATTTCCCTCCCTGCGACATTGCTTGTCTTGGAAGCGCAACGCAACCTGAGGTACATTGACGCAAAGTACCAACCTGAGCCAACTAGAGACCCCCAAATCTAACAGTAACACATAAGATTAGAACAGATGTTTGATGTTGTGTTCCCCCTCGAGGTGATGAATGATAACTCGTCTTTCTACAGCTGTTATGGTTGATCTTTGTTGGTTCGAGATAGAAAGGGAAGAGTGCAGGAGAGGTATGATGTTAACATACTTTTCTTCTTATAGAGATGCTAATGCCTATTTATATGTTGTAGAAGTACTTTGCTTGCGGAAATCACTGGGGCCTCTGGCAGTGCTGAGTCGCTGTTGGTCAATGATTGCGGTGTTTCCTGGAACTGAGGCGCTCGTGTATGCCGGCCGTGCTGTGTGCCGCTCACCCTCGGTTCCGCTACTGACGTCGCTCTCCACTGGCGATCTCCCCTGTTGTTGGGTTCGCTCCTGTCGGTGCCGCCTCTCAGGTTCAGGTAGGCGCTGATCTTCCGTGGGGGTTTTGGGCTTAGGAAGACATCCCACCCTCGCCGCCAGTGTGACGTCCTAGGAGCACCCCAGTAGCAGGTCGGCATATGGGGGCAAGACAGGAACTCGCTGACACTGCATGCATACAAGAAACCACATACACAGGATGGTGGTCATCTGGTCTGGAAGTCCCGAGCGACCCCGGCCCCTTTATTTATGCTCTCTGGCCAGGCCTGGCCAGAGAGTGATACAAAGTGTGGTGGTACTTGAGGGGCTATCCCATCGGGCAAACAACTAGACTCCTACACTGCTCACAGACTTTGACGCACTGCTTTTTAAGCAGGAACTCTAGGTGTAGGCTGTTATTGTGAGGAGTAGGGAGGGTTGAGTTAACACCAGCTAGGAAATATTTGTTGACTTCGCAGGTGTAGAATAATACTTCCTGTAGGGAGAATGGAGGTGCCCACCACAAAGGCTTCATTGTGAGATACAGAGTGGACAGGTCACTCTGATTGAATGTGATTATTACCTATCACCTGCTAAGTTTGAGGGGTTGCAAATTCCTACATTTTGTTATCCTGCCACCCTGAAATTCACATGGAAGGTTTCCTGGAGCCGGTCACCAGGATGTAAGCACAATGATTGTTTGCACATGACATTATTTACATCCATATAATATGTTGGTCGATGACGACCTTGAGCCGTGAAGCAGTATGTGACTCATGAAGTAGGTATTTTCTGCATACTTGAGCAAACAGGTAATACCTTCAGCAGCATGGACATGACTGGCCCGTTAGAGCGTTTGCAGTTTTAGGTAGATTACCGGATAGGTATATGGCTGTCCAAATCCAAAAGCACATCAGTACCTATTACTTGTTGAGCATTTAGAAATCGGACTGAGGCTCCTAAAGTTCATATGGTGGACAATGCTGAATGCATGCTGCTGGGGGAACACCAGTGTCCTCACAGATCTTTTAATGGCCATTGACACAATCGACAATAGGGCTCGCCTTGTCACTTGCATCGGTGGGTATTGATTGAGTGCCGGAGCTTAGACTGTTTCACTTCTTTCTTTTTGGATGAACCTTTTAGAACAGAGTCGTATAGTTGGAGCTACTTACCCCTGTGTCTTGACCTGGGTGCCTTGCTTTCACCGGGTAGCCTCACTGTGGGCGAGGATGACCTAGCAGAAGATTGCTGTAGTACTCACCACCTAAGTGTCATTTGTTGGAGGCTGAAGACCTCAAGCTCCTCAGTGATCATTTGTAATGCTTGGCGATGCCACCCTAAGATATATGCATTTATGCAGGTCTTTAAACACAATTTATAAATGCTCCTACGGTGCCCTTCATGTCTAAAAACCTGACTGGTATTGCAATCTTCCATTCATCTGACATCTATGTCACTGCAAAAGCGGCATATCATGGATTACTGCATGAATGTCACTGAGTGCAGTTAAGTCAAACAATTCCACCTTTATATTCATTAAATATATAGAAAACCACAGGAGCAACCAGTAGACCACGTTTGGACTGGGTACCAATGTATTCAATATGCAAACTGGCAATGGAAGATAATAAAAATAATTCTTAGGACAGTCAACGCAAAGACTTAATTATAAGAGTAGAACATACATACAAAAATAGTTATTTTATTTTTTAGGCACAATTAAGCACAAGACATGGGCAGTAATCAAGTAGAACAATTGGCAAGTGCTCAAAAGTGACTGAACACACTGTAATAGTGAGAAGGAGAGTATTGTCCGACTGAAGTGATAAAGTGAGATCAATGATGGTGGACTGAACAGGTAAGGCAAATGAGCAGATCATCAAGTAAAAATGAGGTCACGTTGTAATCCATGTGGTCTTTAAGGAAAAAATCATTTTTTGAAAAAGGCTTTGCGCCTATGGGTGTTTACAGCGTTTCAACTCCTGAAAGAGTGATGGGGTCATCATCAGGTTGAACAAAGTAAAAGAGCACTCTATCGGCCCTATGTCACTGAGAAATTAATAAGCATCCAATACTATATGCAAGGTAATTAATTAAAATATCATGTAATTAAAGTATATGGTCTATACCAGAGGTTCACAGTTACCTTACTTCAAGTAGGAATCAGAATGCCTAAAAAACACCTCATAGAGAAAAGTAGATCTCGGAGACATTTGAAAGAGACTGAAACATTGGGTGACAAGTGTCTAAGTTGTGGAAATCACGCACATGTGAGGCCTATTTGTAAAAAGTTACTCCAGTCATTGAGGTTGAAAAAGGGGGAGTCGTAGAGCCTGAAAGTGTAATTACATAACCAAACGGTACATGGAGCACCGTGGAAACAGGGGCACTCATGAGGGCTAAATATGGGTCTTATGTAGTGGTTGTGCTGTAGAGAGACTCTGTTAGCGTAGCGAAGAATCAAATTCTACTGGCTTCAAAGCAATCACGAAGATTTTATGGCAGTGGCCTTGATCAGTTCAAGTATATAATGGCACCATGTGTGTGTTCATATTGTTCAAGTAAGCATGGAGAGCTGGAAACCCATCTCATACAACACTGGTCATGTGTTCCTGGCAGTGTATGATGTCAACACATTGGAGTAGAGGTCTCTATGCTCCTCTGCCATCTGGACAGGACTACGCCTAGTTGCAAGTTTCCATATGTCACAAAGATGGTTTTGACCAGTTGTCAAGCTTTGTTTATGTGCCTTCTGAATGGAAGGTGTACAGATATCTGCACGGATGACTGATGCATGGTAACTGATTATATGCCAGGTAACACTGCTGTGGAATTTGCTATTGGATTGCAAGTGCCCTTACTACCCTGCCAATAACACAGAACGAGAAATGGCTCACCTTTAGCTCGGTTGGGGTTGAATCCAGGGGCTGGGAAGGGCGGTGGCGGCAGGACCGGCGCCTGCATGATGGGTGGTGGTGGGATGTGCTGCTCCATCCTAAGAATACAACATACCAAAGTTAGATGTGATGTGGAACTCAAAGCACCAAGTCTGGAACAAAATCAAAACAAAAGAGGAGCTACGGCCCCTCCGTCCTAGGTACTCACATGTTCAGAGGGGACGAAGGAGAGCTGCCCATCCTTGACCCATTCATTAGGGGGTAATTGAGGGATGAGCTAGAGGGGCTCAGGTACTCTTCGGTCTCTGCGATCAAATCCAGGACAAAGTCACAGCCAGTCAGGTCCTGCCAGTCATCACCTGTGAAGAGGGAGACAGACCAGCCTCGGGGGGTTTCCAACACACCCCTGGGTGGCAAGGGGAGACCAGGAAACAAGAAGCAGTATAGAGAGAAAAGGGAGGCAAGGGGGAGAGGGGAGTGATGGGAAATAAGGAATATGATAGGAGAAATAATGTGCAGTGGTTAAGAAGCATGGAGAAAGAAAAGAGGAAAAGAAGAGGTGGAAAAGGATAACAAAAGGAAGAAATAAGTCAGTAAAAGGAGGTAAGTATATCCGGAGAAATGAGGTGGCAGGTGATAGAGATTAAGAAGAGAGAGATAACGAAGGAAGAGGATGGAAAAGATTAAAGGTGTTGAAGAAAGGACAGAGAAAAGTAATGATGTCAAAATTAAGAAAAATGGATGGAAAACAGGGTGGGGGAGTGACAACACTCGAAGAATGGGCACAAAATCAGAGAAGAGAATGAGGGAGAAAAAGTAAGAAATGGAGGAAGAGAGAATGGAGTGTCAAAAGAGACAGGGTCAAGAATAAAGAGAAGAAAGGAAGGGAAATATGACAAAAATAAAGTAGTGGCGGGCAGAAAGAAGGGTTGAAAGAGGGAGGAGAAAGTGAGAGGGAGTGGTGAAGGTAGAATAACGTAGACAAGTGGACGTGTGAGGAAGGAATGGAGACAGGAAAACAGAGGTGATCAAATTCAGAGGCAACATTTAAGTATCCAAAACATATGTAGTCCATTCATCAGTGTGCACGGTGAAATACGCATAATCATCGAAAAATATTCAAATATTGTCATGCAGATACACTTCCACCTTCATGGCTTTATTGAATCTCAGATTAACACTAGCCAAAGCACACAAACTCCACAAGGCCTCCCTTGCTGACACACATTCTTAGACGTTTGCGTTTTCAGGCTTACAAATTGAAAGTCTTTATTCACATGACTGCGGTGGCTGGGATGGAAGAATGCAAGGACGTTTCTCTCAGTGAGGTTTCAATGCACTAAATTATTGACTCACCTTCTGCACTACAAGTATTAAATCTCGATACTAACTTCTATATCCTCAACTGTGCTTGTCCAGGTCTCAGGCTGCAACCCTGATAATGTCGCAATGCCCGTAAAGGGACATCCTTGCAATGGTCGGTCTTGTGGCCGACATGGGTGGTGACATGGTCTGACAGAAGAGTGTTTTCTCAACTATGAAGTGTTTGTACACTTAGCGGTGTCATCCACCATATTACCAAATGCCTCTTTCTGGCGGTACCCAGCCAGTACTAAATTTGTAAAAATAAATATGTGCTGGGGCCCAAAGTTTTCTTCCGAAGCCCGCATCCAGCACTATAGAAGATCGTGGTTGGTAAATAGCAAGGCTGCATAGTCTTGATTCGAACCATGTCTCCTTCTTCTGCTACCAACTCCTCCTGCCTCTGTATCGCACTCTTGCAGGTTCATTTTCGTCTCTGTATCCTCCCCCTTTTTTCAGATTTATATAGCGCGAACTCAACCCAAAGGTATTGGAGCGCTTTACATGAGCACCTGTTACATTACACAAGAACATATTAATTTTATTGGGTAGGCTGTTTTCTCATTATTCTCTTTCTCCTTTGTTCTCCCTTTCTCTCTCTTGTTCTGGGTCAAAGTCTGGTGATGAAAAATGAGCACTGGTCCCAAAAAATGACTGCCTGTGGGCCCCACCAGCAAAACACTAGCTCATATTAAGCACTTACCCTAGTTAGACACATTTTGTTGCTTTGGACGTCTGCTGCTGACCCTCTGCCCAGTCCATGTTGAGGTAAAATGTTAATGGTCAAGTGGCCTCCTCCTCTTTGTAAAATGTCCTTCAGTACACATATCTGGGTTTCGGTTTCTAATAACCTGTCTGGGGTAGAACCCACGTATTAATCTGCTAAACTGGGTGATGCTCTAAGCATTTGCTTTTCCGACAAAACAACAATGACCTTCTCTTCTATCTGCACCAGGGCCAATTCTGATTCTGGAGTATCTCTAAGCAAGTGCACCCCTCCTGTATCCCTGTGATGTTTCACCAATCTTGTGCCGGAGTGGACCCGAGCAATGGTGAGGAGAAATGTCTACTTTTTCTTCAGACAAACCCACTGCCGCTCAGAATTGCTTCTGACCTAAACAACACGGTGGTTATTGTGTGGTGCAACAACAAATATACTCCCACATAACCTCACTGGATCATGAGAGTATAGACACTGCATTTGCCGCCTTCACAGTGAAGTTTTCGAAAGCATGAAACTTTTTCATTAAAGTTCAGTGGAATGGGGGAGACAAGTACTGGTTTGGATGAAGTTTTCTCGGCCCCAGCTGATAACATCGAACGTTTTGTCTACCCTAGTATTAAGGAAGGGGGTAGGAAACGATGATGTCAGAATTAAAACACTGCCTCCAAATATATTTTAGGTTTTTCCATAATGGTAAATAGGGGAAAAAAGTTCATTTTATCTTTCACGTTGCCAGATGAGGTGGCTCTATCCTTTGATTTTGGGAGAATATCAAAGCACCAGGAGCAGACATCTTTGGAGCATAATATACCTTAGAGTTTCCTTGGCCCCACACAGTTTTCATGCTAATCTTCTTTGCATGACCTCATTGCAACGTTGATGGTCTTTGTCCATATAACTCCCTACCTACAGTATCAGCTTCAAAGACATCTGCTGGGAGCACTCTATCACAATCATTTGCTTTTCAGGGTGGAGTAGGTGAAGATGAATTTCAGTATTCCAACCTAGAGGCGGCGAGGGAAGGGCAGGGGCAGGTGGAAAAAAGCCTTCCATGAGCTTTCCAATATTTAAAGGAGAATTCACAAGTCCCTGGCACATAACTGGGTCCTTGTCACTTGGAGGTAATCCAGAGTATTCTACTTGCCACATCAGTACTGTAAAGTCGACAGCCACCTGTGCTTGCGAGTGGTATCTCTTCCTTTATTCACAGTAATGAGATGTCTATTGATGATGGTGGCTTCTTTGGAGAAGACAGTGCATATTTGTTCGTCATTGATTGTCTCTTGAACATCAGGAGGTTAAAGGATGGGAGATGCAAAAAATGTTGCCTGAGAAGCTGGGTTGGTTAATGATGGAGACCTTAAAGGTGAAGGCTTCGATAATGTGAAATGTGTTGCTGTGTCCTCTCACAATCAGGGGGGAAGCTTCCTTTCCCCCAAGTACAGTGATGGAAGAAAAGAAGGCATTGATTATAAAAGTCACTTCAATGCAGGTAGGGGTGGGGGGCTAAAAGGAATTACATTAGGAGTGCAGGTTAGATTACAGTTCTTGACGTTCTCCTTGCTAAAAATCCCTTAATAGAGAAAGAGCGTCCTTTCTTTATCAATAGGCCGGAAGGGACTTTTCTCAAGATATTGCACTTTTATTTGCTTGAGGAGTGGCGGCAAGGCACACCAGCAGGGACCTCTTACCTTAAGACGACTCTATTAGATACCGATGTGTGAGAATTGAAATTGGAGTTCACAACGTCATAAACTACTGGGTAAAAATATGACAAGGGCACGCACATATACCTTAACCACTAAGATCAAGAAAAAGGTGACCATGTGTACTCTTTCACGTCATGACTGTTCACCAGCAATGTGCCCCACTTGTGTGTCACACTGATTACGACTTGTTTTTCAGGATGTAAACTTAATATCTACTCCACAAAGTTTAAACTGTAATGCAAATGACTGAAAATGCAATAAAAAAACGTATTAACAAGCCTGTGAAATGGAAAGCTGCTGTAGCTGACAGTCAGGAGCAGGTTATATGGTTCACTATGAGGTAGCCTTTACCATTGAGTCTGGCCGCCAGGGCTATAATTGAATTTAAACCCACATTTCATAATTTTCTTTGTACTGTATCTGGGATATTTTGTTCAATTCATCACTGGAATGTAAAAAAATATGATCGCTGCCTAACAGGGGAGCCAGGAGGCGCGGAGGCTTCACCAATGGGCCTTAGCAGAGGTTAGGTTCCTGGCTGAAGTGCTCTCACCTTTGTTTGCTCCTGGGCGGTGGTTCCACACTCATGTTCCTGTGTTTAAAGCTGAGGCGGCCAGAGTGACAATGACTGAGAATGTGGCTTTAGGAGGCCTACTGTCCTTATGTGTACGGATGGTAGAGTGGTTATGTGTGCTTCTGTGTTAGTTTAAGAAATAATTTGTGATGTGAATATACTCCAACTGCAGAAGGTGGACATGGCCCTAATGTTATCCTTAGCAGTTCTTCAAAGTCCTCTATGACCATTGTTGATAGGAGTGCTGATGTCATATACCTGTATTTGGGGGTGATCTAAATTCTAGAATTCTTAGGGGTCTCTGGAAACAGCGCTGTCTACAGTAAAGAGACTGTGGCTGATGGAGCAGATTTCAACTGCAGCCAGGCATTGTTTATTTTTGTGCTTCCGACAGACTGCATTTAAATTGCCACGCACATTTTGGTGCAAGTTAAAAACACATGGCCCATGAAAAATATGAAAGTAAGGCCTAGTCAGTCTGAAATGCTTGAGCTGAATTAACAAGTGTTTTTGCAGTGTAGAGAAAAGTGGCCTTTTTAGCTTTCAAGATTAATAGAATGTTTCTCTCTTCCCAGCTCATCCCTTGTAATCTAAATTAACTATTTCTGTCTTAAGAGACTTTGACTTATTGCATATTTTGATAAACATTTTTAGTTTAAAACACCTCTTTTTATAATGTGTGTCAATTAACAAATTCACCAAACACTACACATGGGGCTAAATGCTTTTTTGCATTAAAAGCTATCTAAAACATTAAAGCATGTTGCTGTGTGGGCTGTATTAACTGTGTGCGCTGTATTAACTGTGTGCGCTTTTAAAATTTACACTAAAGCATAATAATGCTATGTTGCATATTGCACATTTATTTTGCATGTCGTCATAAATAATAGAAAAGCTGCTTGAAACTAATAGCTTGGCTAGGTAAACATTTATAAGGGGTATTAGTATAAGGGAGGGAAACATAATGGGCTGATTTACATGAAATTAATATTCTCTTTTGTGTCTTTTTTTTTTGGCCCAACCATTAAATGGCTGCCTGTGAATCCAGAAAGGCTGTGACTTGATTTAAAGAGAAGAGAGAATACGTAAACTGTGCCACCTTGACTCAGGAACAGAAGGAGTCAAGGCCACTTTGAACTGTGCATTCTTGCGATTGAGCCAATGTACCAGTTAGATCTTCTGCTGGTTGAACCTGATTGGGAGAGCACTCTGATAGGCGATAAAGCTTGTGTACCAGTATTGTATTGCCCGCGCTGGGACGATGAGACTGAGACGACACAGTACTTCTTTAATTTTTTGTATAATTCTTGGAATGAGAGGGAACAGGGTGATACGTAAGTGAACATCCCTATCCAAGAGAAGTGGAAGGCGTTTTCCCACAATCCTGGCTGAGGAACGCTGCTGGCGAAGACTGCATTTTTGTTGAGGGATGTAGGAAATAGATATAAGGTTGGATAACCCCACGACTGGAAGACTCTGTGCTTGCTTGTGGTTGAGCTCCCACTAGCGACATTGTTTGGTGTCTCTGCTGAGGAAGTCTGCCCACTCGTTTTGTACTCCAGGAACATGCTCCACCTTTAATTAGATGCCATTTGTTATCAGCCACTCCCATATCTGTTGTGCTTGGGCTGAGGGAACCTAAAATCTTGTCCCACCCTGTTTGAGCAGGTAGACCATGGTAGTGGTGTTGTCTGCCCTGACGAAGATCGAAGATCCTCTGATCCTTGGAAGGAAGGCTTGAAGGCTGAGAAATACTGCTTTCAGCTGTAGATTTATGTGGCATGACGCTTCCTGTCATGCCATGTATATCTATGTCCTACAGGGTGCTACCCATCCTTCCATGAAGGCATCCAAAGTCATCACATTCTGTGGTGTTGTATGGAGAAAGTAGAGGCCCTGAGAGATTATATCCTTGTTCATCCAACAGGAAACTGCTGAGGTCATGTCTGAGGTTATGGAAATGATGTCATTGAAGAAGCCCGGAAATTGAGCCTACTGCGCATCAAGCTGTTCTTGCTGAGGCCTCATGCGTAGGTGGCAGTTGGGGAATAATGGGATGCAGGATGACATCATCCCTTGCACAGATTTGTATGTCCTTACAGAAACTGACTTTTTTTAAGAGGGTAAACGTGGTATCTTTTGGAGATGGGAAATCCTTTCTGCTGTGGGAAAGGCCTTTGCATGCTTTGCATCCAGGACATCTCTTAGGAAAACCAGCACCTGGAAGGGGTGAGAGATTATGTTTCCTTGTTGAGGTGGAGCCCTAGAGACTGAAATAGTTGCTGGCAGGGGTCTGCAGGCTGCTTGGCTGCCTTGAAGGAAGAGCTTTGAGCCAATCGTCCAGGTAGGAAAATACCTGGTGACCAGACCGTCGGAGAATGGCTGCCACAGGGGCTATGCACTTGGTGAAGCTTGCCACTTAAAACCAGTGAAACCTGCGATGCTTGGAAAGTATGGGGATGTGAAAGTATGCTTCCAGCAGATCGAGGTAGGGGAGATAGTCCCCCGCATCCATGAAAAGCAGGATCTCCTGGAGAGAAAGCATCCTGAATAGTTGATTTTTGATTAACCAGTTCAATATCCTGAGGTCCCTTATTTGCGTCCATTTCCCTGTCTTCTTCTTGATGAGGAAGAAGTGGGAGTAGAATCCCAGATAGCACTGATCGCGTGGAACCTCTTCTATTATTGCTACTGTAGAGGAGTAATCGAATTTCCTTTTTGAGAACTGGAAAATTGCGATGTCTTCCGTGGTGGAAAATCCAGAGTTTGTTGAACAAATTTCAGTGTGTGACCATGCTGGAAAACGTCTAACACCCATTTGTCTGAAGATATGAACTTCCATTTTTCAAAGAATTTGGACAAGGCGAACCGAACTGAAGTGGAACTGTGGTGGCAGGAGCCTGCGGCTTCTTATTGTCTCCTGTTGGTATCCGGAGATTTTCCAGCCGCTGGTGGGCGTTGGCATGCCAATGTCCTTGAATAAGATGGTGTTGTGTTCAGGCGGTAGGCCTGGGTTAAATACAATGGACGATAGGCCTGTTCAGAGTAAGTCTGAAACCTTTGTTGAAACTGCGGTTGAGAGAGATATTGCATTTTACCTCTGCCTCGAAAGGACTGAAATTTTCTCTGCTGCAAGATGCGAGCGATTTGGCTATGTCAGTATCTGATTTGATTGACTGGAGCGGCTCATCGATGTGCTTACCAAAAAGACATTCTCGTCGAACGGCATATCAAATACCTTAGCCTGCACCTCAGGGAGGAAAGTGGTGACCTTAAGCCATCCCTGGCAACTCAACACCAATGCTCCAGCAATCTGCCTGAAGGTGGTGGACATGGCAATGTCAATCTCGGTAGAGGCCTTTCTCGTTCCAATAGAATGTCTCTCACCTCCTTCTTCCTGTCTTCAGGGAAATACTCCAGCAAAGACGAGATGTCTGACCACATCTTGAGGTCGTATCTCCCTAGGGTGGCCATGGCATTGGAAGCTCTAATGGAGGTGGCCACCAGGGCAGAAAATCTTTTGGCATTATTGTGCAGGCGGTAACCTTCTTTATCCGGTGGGGCCATGCATGGCGATGCATGATTTTTGGCTCTCCACCGGTCAAAGGTGGCCATTTAGGCATGTGGGGGAATTTTCAGAAGCCTTATATTTTGTGTCGAGCTTAGGTACGACAGTGGTAATGGACGCGTAATTGCGCAAACTATGCGCTACGCGAATCACATGTAGCACAGTGCAAAAACGTGTAGTGTAGCGGGCATTTTTTGCTTGCTCAAGGTCCTCAATTTTAAGTTGGCGATTGCGAGCGAGCAAAATGACATCCAGGCGAGATTTTTTCCTCGTTCGTGATCAGCAACATTAGGTTGCCGATCGCGAGCGTGGAAAATAAACCTCCCGGCGAGATTTTCAACGTGGGAAGGTCAGGTTTCTCATTGCCCGTGGTTGCGTATGCTCGCGACCCCTCGCAATGAGAAACTAACCGTCCGCGTTGAGAAAACTGCCACTCGAGTACAAATCTACTAGAGCGGCTGAAAACGACTGCTTGCACTGTGCAAGATGCTGTTTGCAATGATTGCACAGTGCGTACAAGTATTCGGCACTGTGCAATCATTGCGAACAGCATTGCCTACCACACTATGCAGTTTGCGTAGTGCTACGCATAGCCTGCAAAGTGCGAAGTGCACTTCGCGTAGCTACGCGTAGCGCTACTACGCAAACTACGCCCAGGGTTAGACTCATTAACACACAACGTGCGGTAAAAAATCTTAGGTCTGGTGGCTCTGCAGGGGATGAGTACTACAGGGTCTCAGCTCTGATTGGCTGAAGTTTGGATGTTTTAAAACAATGTAGATAGGTTACTAAATATTGTTGTTTTTAAATGGAGTTAATGCTAAGGCTTTAGCACTACTATTATTACTGTTACTGTGGGACTTCCACCATGACGGGGAAGATTCAAGCATGTGAATCTATAAAAGATACAATACTGGAGAACAGAGAGATGACGTCTTCGTGGAAGGTTTTGACATCAAAGTGTTCCTCTGGTATAGTTCATCATGTTGATACAATATCTAATTGGTTGTATCATCAGGTGGAAGATGTCATAATGGGAGTAAGATGTGAGGTGAAAGGCCTGAGTCAATTTGTCTTTTTCGAAGACTGTGCACTCTATGCCAAATCACCAAGTTTGTAACATGCCAAAGACAATTCTTTTTCAAAGGACAACTGTGAGACATACTGGCAATTCAAACTCTTCAAAGTAGATTACTCAATATTGCTTTTCTCAAAAGAAAACCATCCCTAAATCATTCACTGCTTCATTTGCATCCTTTTATGTTCTTTGGGTAGTTATGATACGGAATGAAAACCAGATGTTAGGATCTTCAACACATGTGAATTTGGAATGGAACTTTGATTCAAGCCATCATCTACAAGCTCAGACATACAAGTCCAAATGCAAGCACATAAGAATAACAGATTGGCGCATACATGTTTAGGCTAGGAACAACCTTACACTCACTCATACACTACCTTGATTGGAGGATCCATGAGGCAAACTCTTCACCTGTCGCCCAAGAATCCACCTCAGTGGAGTACATCTCCTCTGTGAAGCACAAGAGATGAAAAGAGAGCGCATTAGTGAGCCAGGTGAGACTTAGAAAGCACTGATGGTGCACTCATGAACATGAGTTTATCATGTATGGGAGGGGCAGTAAGGAGGGATGACATCAGACCTGATGACACTTTTAGCACTCACCGGTGAAGGTGTATGCCTCCAACACTATCTTCCCCTTTCTCTCATTGGCCGTCCATTCCAGCAGGGTGGGCGGGTGTTTGCGGCACACGTTAGGGGCAGCAGCTGCCTGCTGACTGGATTTCAGGAGTTTGTTCTGGCATATGGCCCGATATCCATCCAGCCCGTGGTCGGAAACGTACCTGTAAACATAGTAAGGGGTCGAAGGTTAGTGTTGATGTGTGGTACAAAGTGTTGTGCAATGCAAAGCTGAGAGCCCATGTCAAAGGATGAGGAAGCTTAAAGCTATCCAAAGGTGGGAATAGGGCAATATACAGTGCAAGTTGAGGTAGAAAGGGGTGCCGTGTTAGGGTGGTATCTCGATCAAATGACAACTGTGAATATCAAAATAAACAAACTCGCTAAGACTTTTTGGTGCAAACAATTGTCCGTAAGTAAGGTAGATCGAGGCTCCCACTACGTAGTTGAGGAGTGTAAGCCAATGACGGTTACAAAAGAAATCTTATTCCGTCATAGCAACACCTCAGTCATCAAACCAAGGCTTACCGGAAACACGTTAAGTGCTTTGCTATGCTAATGGGTTTCAGTGCGCTTGCTGACTATAGAAGTAGACTTATAAGGCTCCGATTCAAGGCAGCATTTCTATTTTTTAATAAGCATTTATTGACATTTCAGTGTAAGTGTACTGTAGATATTGAAAGCAAAACAATATGGCAACTGAGGAAAAACCAGCTTACTACAGTGCCATTAAACTGTCACTCTTGTCAATTAACTTATGTCTCAGAAAAAAAAATCAGTTTTTTAAAAGAACCCTCACCCACTAATCTCTTTCATGGCATGCTTCATCATCGGGTTCCAAAAGGGGTTCCCACTTAAGATGCCGAGTGCATCTTAGGTGTGCTGCAACGCCTAATTACAGCAGAGTTGCTTTTTTCTTGTGATGGAGTAAATTTGTGAGTGAATTTTTAAAACTACCTTCAGGATATCCATCCTTGAGGGATAAATTTTAATAATGGACTCCTGGGTAGGTTAAACACAGTGGTGGATGAGCAGTGAGAAATTAGTTGTCTATCACATCCTGGTCTTTGGTTGACGTGTTTCAGTCAATGGCGCGTGCTGGTTGAGTCACATTGGCTTTCTTCAGGACCAAGGTGTTAGGGCAAAAAAATAGTGAATGCACACTCACTTAGGCATGCGTATAAGAGGTGGTTTATTCACGACTTACGATTTTCACCCAACTTCGTGTAGTATCTGTAAAGATCGAGTACAGCGGGACAGACAATGCATGAAGACATGGTAGAATTAAAAAGCACTGTTTAAGATTATACAGAGCTGCACAGCAGGCGTGTAACGTGCAACATACTCAACATGGAACTGGACGAATGTATCCAGTTTTCCACACACACATGTAGTAGTCAAGTTGCATGCAGTTGTCTAAAACATTTATGGGTCTATGTGTAAAAATCCTCACCCATACCATTTCGTTTTGGATAGTCCTTTATAATATTAAAGAGCAATTTCAGTTTAAAGCGCTCCCTGCCACATATCACTAGTTGTGACAATGAGCAGCTCTCGGCACTTTCTGCCCATTTAATTCAACTGTAATCATAGCCGGTTGTGTAATCAGGCAGAAAGCCAGTGTTGTGTTGTGCCCTATGGCGTATGTGGCCTAGGGATCTGTGGTCTCTTTCCCTGTGTTGTTGCTTAACTTATTTCTTTATGGTAAAAAGATGATGCGGCACAACATTAACTGTGCGACATGCCAGTAGGTATAAGTGAAAGGAGAAGCAGAATATAGGCGGACGTTTTCCCCTATGTCATCTACACATGTTGTTACCAACTAGGGCAACGTGGATCCCGAGGGAGGCTACACCTAAAGTCTCACTCTGAGGAGGGGAACAAACAGAGTACAATCAGCACAATTCTTTCCTCAGTATTAATTATAAAAACTGCTCAAGTCTAGTGATCCCTCCCATATGGTTTGCGACCTCCAGCAGGACCTCCTCCCTGATTTACTTCGTCAAGGTCGTCCCTCTGCCTTTATACCTACTGCGGTCCTGCTCGGAATCTGGATATTGCTACGACCCCGGCACGAGCAGACTAAGAAGCAAGGCCAGCATCCCGGGGTTTGCGCGCCAGCGTGTGTGTGCCAACGTCATGCAGTTCAGGCGACTTTTTTCATTGGACACTCCTGTCCAACTGTAAAATGAACCCACTATTGTCCTTCAGTCTCATGTTTGATTTCACAAGCGTGTTATAAGGATAACATTACAAGTGTGGACGTGTGTGATAAGAACATTTTTGCTCAGCTGATTCAAAGTAGTATGCACATATTCTTGTCATTTGGGTGCAGACAAACATTAAAAGATTTATGTACATTTGGGGGTGCATTATATTCAATCATACTACTCACAGACTAGGTTGCTACTATGCACTGCACCGACGAAGGGAACTATGATGTTGCTTCCACATATTGCGGAATTCACCATAACTAGCTTATGGAATATGGTCTAGTGTAGTGTATGTAAGGGGTTACAAGCAAATTACAGAAGTACCGAATAAACTTCTTGTTGAAGCTGTAAAAATCGAATACAGTGATATAGACATAATGCATCAAGACATGGTAGAATTAAAAAGCAATGATGAAGATAATGCAGAGCTGGCGCCACAGGAATGTGTCGTGCAACATACTCATCATGCAACTAGAAACATGCATCTGGATTTCCACACACATGTGTTGTATTCAAGACGCATGCCATTGTCTAAAACATTTACGGGTCTATGTGTAAAAATCACCGCCAATACCATTTCAGTTTCCCTGGGATCCCACTCCAGAACTAAGAAACAAGAACAAAAGTCAGAATCTAAAGGTGACATCCCAAAGAAAGAGTCAGACTTTCATGTCCCAGAATGTCGTATTTCTATACACTCCCTACGATTGATAAAAACCGGACGCCACCACCGTGATGCCCAGTAGTTTTCTTCCTTGAGCCACTTTCACAGTTTAGTGACTTTTTTCTGAAACCTTTGGTACAGGGCACCTCAACTTATTTGACGGACACCAGTATTTGCTTAGCCTACCCAACAAAGTTAACTATGATCCGGAGAACAATCTTTTGATGAGCTTTGACATAGAGAGTCTGTGCACCAGCCTTCTGCAGGTGGAAACCATGACCGTCATCAGGGATGCACTGGACGAAACAAATTGGGAATACAATAGCCCACGCCGGTTCATAAGGGACTGTGCACATTTGGTCCTGATGGAGAATTTATTTGCCTTTAAAGGGAATACTCTACTGACAGACAATTCGGAACATCAATAAGGAGCACATATGCCCCTAGTGTGGCAGGACTTTGGGTTCATCTTTGAGAAAATACATATCTTGGGTACTAACAACCGCTACAGAGGAAGAATAAAACTATGGAAACGATGCATAGATGATATTCTGATCATCTGGAAGGGACAGACACAGTCACTGGACCCATTTTTGGAATGGATCAATGAACGTAACACTAATTTGTAATTTACACATACAGTAGATGGCAGAACAATCACTTTCCTGGAAGTAACAATATTTGCAGAGAATGGAAAACTACATACAAGAACTTACAATAAAGCAACGGACAAGAACACCTTACTATAATTTGACAGTTTCCACCCAAGAGCACTAAGGGAGAATCTACCCTATGGCCAATTTAAAGACTAAGGAGAAACTGCAGTAAAATTGAAGACTTCAATGCACAAGCAAAATCCCTTCCAGAGAAGTTACTGGTCCGAGAGCAGCCAGAGAAAATCATAAGGTCTACCCGGAAACGTGCATGCAATCAAAACAGGGAAGGCCTGTTAGAGGAACATATCAGAAGGGAGGCTGCCACTGCGATAACATGATTCACAACCTACAGTACAATTTCCAATTAAGTGACAAAAGCCATAAACAAGCATTGTCTCAAACTAGAAACAGGGAACTTTAACTGTGAGAAACCCCTGTTCTCTTTCAAGACGGCAAGCCATCTGAAGGACTGTCTAGTCTCCACACACCCCAAAAGACCCTCAGAACAAAGGAACACTGTATTGAATAACTGGGGTCTACCTAATGACGTGGGTCATTACGCTTGTGGCAATTGCAGCGTCTGCCACTTGACTTCAACTACAAGGATGTTCAATCTGGAACCAGGCAAGATTTGGACTATAATAAAACATGGCCTTGTCAGTTACGATTCATAGGAATGACCAGCAGGAAAGTCAAAACCAGGATTTGCGAACATCGCAGCAATGTGAGATGCAAACAAAACACCACGAGGAAGGCCACACACAAAATGACATGCGCTGGGTTGTAATTGAACAACTGGAAGCTGGTCAGGACAACCTACTGAGTCGGCTCTTTGAGAAAGAACAGTGATGGATCAATCACTTGTCCATACAGAATATAGGGCTGAATGATGACATACCTTGGAACGCGTTCTCTGTGAGATACACAGGCCATACCTCTCTACATCCAATGATCTGCAAGATTCATGTACAGGTCTTTCAGATACCTGACTTACTTGAACAAATATGAGTGTACAAGATTTATTGTACGAGCCCTTCCAAATCTTGCTACTTGGAACAGTAAAAGGCCCCAAGACCATGAGAGTCTTTTTTTGATAACTGTACTAGTGCGTATAGGGGCACTTTTTATGAATACCAGTACTCAGGGGTGACATCGCATAATACATGCCTTGAAAATAATACTGTCCCTAAAAGTATTGTTAATAAATTTTGATTGCTTAACCCTGGGCCTTCTCTGATTTGCTCGTAACCCCTTAGATACCCTAAGGAAACTACACTAGACCATATACCATGAGCTATATATGACGTATTCTGCATTATGTGGAAGCAACTTTGTGGTTCCCTTCCCCGGTGCAGAGCATAGTAGCACCCTGGCCTGTGAGTTATATGATTGAATATAATGCATTCCCAAATGTACATTTCAATGTTTGTCTGGACCCAAGTGACCAGAATACGTGCATACTACTATGAATCAGCTGAGCAAAATGTTCCTTTACACACACACCCGCACCTTACATTTTCTCCTTATAAAACACCTGTGAAATCTAACACAACTCTGTCTGTAGTGACTTAATTTACAGTTGGGGGTTACCAATTAGGGACATGACAAAAGTGGCCAATGAGAGAAGCCACGTGGCCGGCATGACGTTGGCATACGCGTGCTAACGCGCAAACCCTGGGACGCAGACCTCACTCCTTAGTCCACGGGGGCCGGGGTCTGAGAAATATCCAGATCCAAGGCAGGACCGCAGTAGGTATGAAGGCAGGCGGATGACCTTGATGAAATAAGTTGGTGAGGGGGAGGATGTCTCGCCTGGAGGTCGCAACCCGTCTGGGAGCGATCACAGACCTTAGCAGTTTTTTTGTATCATACTGAGGAAAAAAATTGGGCTGATGGTACTCTGTTTGTTCCCCTCCACAGAGTGCGACCATAGGCGCTGCCTACCCCTGTGATCCATTTTGCCCTACTTGGTGGCAGAGCAAGTATGTGACATAGGGGAAAACTTCCATCCATTTTCTGGTTCTCCTTTCACTTATACCTAATGGCATGTCACACAGTGAATGTTGTGCTGCATGCTTCTTTTTACCATAAAGAAATAAGTTAAGTGAAAACACAGAAGAGCGAGACCACGCATCCCTGTACACATCCACTGTATGGGGCCAAGCAACACTGGTTTTCTGCCTGATGGCACTACAGGCTATGATTACAGTTGAATGAAATGGGCATAAAGTGTTGAGAGGTGCTCGTTGTCACAACAAGTGGTATGTGGCAAATGCAAAGAGAGAGCGCTTTAAAATGAAATTGCCCTATAATATTATAAAGGACAATACAAACTGAAATGGTATGGGTGGTGGTATTTACACATGGACCCATAAATGTTTTAGACAACTGCATGCATCTTGAATACAACACTTGGGCATGGAAAACTGGATACATTTGTCCAGTTGCATCATGAGCATGTTGCACGACATGCACCTTCTACGCCTGCTCTGGGTTATCTTCATCAGTGCTTTTTAATCCTACCACGTCTTCATGCATTATGTCTGTCCCACTGTATTCGACCTTTATTTTTACTCCAAGAAGTTGGGTGAAAATCTTAAGTCACGAATAAACCACCCCATTTATGCATGCCTTAGTGTGTGTGCATTCACAATTTTGTTTATATTTTTATCTTAACACCTTGGTCCTGAAGAAAGCGGCTGTGACTCAACCAGCACTTACCCTTAGCTGAAACAGGTCGACCAAACACAAGGATGTGAGAGACTACTAATTTCTCACTGCACATCCCCCACCGTTTGTAACCCTACCCCCGGAGTCCATTATTACAATTTATCCCTATAGGGCGCATGTCCTGGAGGTAAGTAGAAAAATATTTTTGTAAAAACATCGTTTTACATTAATATTGTTAAAAAACATGCAAAAATATTGTTTCTTAATATACATATACTTTAAAGTAGACATTCTTAAATGTTTTAATATATACCATTACTATGTTATTTAAATAAATCTCACTAATATTTAATCTACATCTAAATATATACTTATATAAACACACATACATATATATGTTTGTATTTTTACATATACATATATGTATATAAGGTAACACAATTATTTAAAAAATATATTTTATATTATATTATTATTCATATTATTAGTAACTTTTACCCCACCGAAGTACAACGCTCTTCCTACTGTTGCATTAAATACACTATACCCACTCCAGTCTGTGCAACCGTAGGAAAAGCATTGGACTTCGGAGGGCTTAAATTTACCATTCCCACCTCTGTCAGTAGAGAAAACGTTGTACTTCGAAGGGGTAAGATTTACTATTCCCCCTCCAATCTGTGCAACAGTAGGGAGAGTGTTGGACTTTGGAGGAGTTAAATTTACTATTCCCACTCTAGTCTGTGCAACAGTAGAGAAAGCGTTGGACTTCGGAGGGGAAAGATTTACTGTTTCCACTCCAATCAGTTTAACGTAGGGAAAGCACTGGCCTTTCAGAGGGGTTACATTTACTATTCCTACTCCAGTCTGTGCAACAGTAGGGAAAAAGGGTTGGACATTGGAGGGGTTACATTTCCTATTCTTAACAACCATATTAATTGACTGAAAAAATTATATTCTTGCCAACAATATTTCTGCATCACAATATTTTTGTATCACAATTTTGTTTTCCTGATATTTCTATTTTCCGATATTTACAACTCAATATTTTGTCTAAATACCCCCGCTAGGTGTCTGTGTGCTTGTGAGAAGTACAATACATGAAAAGACAAGCATTATACAGTCTGCGCATGGTGAATATGTGTGTTAGTAAAGGGTATGTTTGCATGTAGTACACGGTGGCACAATACAGATAGGCTACAGTAATGAGCAGTGCATACAGAATGAATGGCATATCGACTGTATGTTATGTTGATTTGTATAGCACGGCTGATCACCTGGTAGCTGGAGTCGGTGCATAGGTGTGGGCATGAGGGTGTAGGGAGTCAGCCTCTGAGAATTCATTGAAGAACCAGGTCTTCAGCTTTTTGCGGAATTCAAGAAGCAAAGAGGAGGCCCTGATGTGTAGAGGGAGGTCATTGCAGGCTTTGGGTGCAATGGGGTAGAATGCAGACCTCCTGTTCAGCTTTTGCGGATACAGAGAAGTGTTTGCAAGTGACAGTGAGGCTGAAGACAGGTATTTGGTGGGTTGGTAGAAGTCAATGCAGTTGTTTAGGTATTTTGGGCCTGTGTTGTACAGTGCCTTGTATGCGTGTTTGTGGTGCACAATACATGGAGGTAATAGAGTTGGATAGTGCGTGTGTTGTGTACATACACCGAGTCCAAGTGTGCCTGTAATGATACATTACAAGGCAGACCCTGTGTTTTATTTTGGGAGACCCAGCCTGCATGTCGAAGACATGAGGAGAAGAGAAACCTTTCCCCGACAGATTTATGTATGGCTGCATTCCTAAAAGCTGGGTGTGACACAATGAAGAAGGGAGAGAGACTCCAACAGTTTACTTTAAAGGGTGCTCTTTGATTCAGTGAGAGATCACAAGAAAGGAGATGGAGCTGGTAAGGAAGTCATAAAGAGTAAGGCTGGGACCCTGGGATTAACTTTTTAAAGCACATATCATTGTGGCTGACATACAGGTGTGAACTCTAGTCACTCCTATGGCCTGTGTTGTGGAGCTATGAGCTTTGAAGTCTCTCTCGCTGTGACAGACAGCCTTTCAAAAGGAAAAGGAAGAAGAAGAGTGTACACTTTAAAAGAAGCAGAACCCCAACATAACACTTCAAAGGCTTAGACCCTATATCACAATTGGTGTCTGGAGTAGACTATATGAATTCCTCTTCCTCTCCTCCTCACTCTCTCCTCCCTCGGTTCAATCTTGGATGGATCAGGTGAATCTACTTAACAATAAACCCATCAAATGCCTTGGTGTCATACTCGACAAAAAACTCAATCTAATCTCCCACATCAATTCCACTGCAAAGTCTGCTCGATACCAACTGCTCCTTCTTTGGGGAATTTGTCGCTTCTTCCCGGAGCAGGACCTTAAAACCCTGGTGCAATCGCTGGTCCTCTCCAGACTGGACTACTGCAATTCTCTTCTCACTGGCCTCCCCAAATCCCACTTGTCCCCCTTAAATCTGTTCTCCATTCAGCAGCTTGGTTCATTTATGGGGCCAAAAGAAGCGACCACATCACACCGATGTTATCCACCCTCCGCTGGCTTCCCATCGAGACTAGAGCTATCTACAAGACTGCCTGTATCACCCACAAAGCCTTGCACTCCTCCTCTCCTCGCTACCTGGCGAATAAACTGAAACTCTCTGGAGGCTCTAGACCATCACGTAATCCGGAAAATCTACTGCTTGAACCTCCCATTTTCAAGAAGGAAAGATTGATGACCCAATCCTTTTCAGGCAACGCAGTGAGAATCTGGAACTCCCTTCCGCCTCAGCTCCGGACCACCACCTCCTTCCAGGCCTTCAAAACGGACCTCAAAGTTCTCCTCCTCCAAAGTCACCTCCAAAAGTAACTCACGCCCTCTCTATTATCTGAAGGAAGACCTCCCATTATTGAAAAAAATCCTATTCTCCATGACTATGGAAGTGCTTTCCCAGTGTGTTCTTGTGGTTGGAGTATTTGCCATTTATTCCAGTATTATCCTTGTACCTGTGTTTAGTACTCTTTTTTAACATGCACACGCCACTTTTCTCTTGTAACACACTGTTTGCTACCTCTCACATTTTGTTTGCTTTTGATACTTGCACAAGTGTCACGATTGTCTACGTAACGTTTGTTCTTGTGCCTGAGTGTCTAGCATATATTGCAGTATTATACCTCTAATTGTACTTTGTTTTCTCTTGTAACCTGCACACTTGTCACCTTTTCCTCCTGTAATGCACTGTTTGCTACCTCATGTATTTTTTTTGCTCATAATTGTCTCTTTTACCTCATGTAACTTAACGTCTGCTTTTGTAATTTGTTCACTTGTAATTTTCTCCTCATGTATCATCACAGTTCCTATTGTGAAGCTCTCTGACGCCTTCAAGCAAAGTCCGCGCTATATAAAAACGCATAAATAAATAAATAAATAGAATAAACCCCAGAAATTTGTCATCTGCCAAGGAGACAGACAAGCTGCGTGAGGAGGTGAATCTTTGCAAAACGTCTGCCTTTGACCAGGTTAGGGGGGCCAAGGCTTGCTAGTCTCCCTTCAGGGTGAGGGGGCATCATCAAGGGAAATGAAGACCATCTGCTCTGGAGTACCAGTACCTGCCGGCTTGCTTGCCAATACCAGTGTGAAAGAGGGGCGAGTTGAAGGGAGCCCGGTCCAGTGGGGAGCCCTGTCGAGCAGACTCCTGGTGCGAGGTGAGAGGAGAAGGCTGCTGCACCAAACAGGTTGTTGCCTATGTGCAGAATCAGGCCAGCGACCGCCGTATGCTAGGAAAGGGCTGCCATGAAGATAGTAATGAACTGTATGCTGTGCAGGGAGAGTGAAACCAGTACCACATTGTTGCGGTACCTCGTATGCCAGGAGGGGCCACCATGGAAGTTATTGCTGTCGTCAAGTGCCAAGACTTATGTAGGCCTTAGCTGGGACACTGTATGCCAGGAGGATCGATTGTGTTATAGACTGCCGTGCAGTGAGGACCAGCACCTTGTTTGCATGTACTGCTGCACCACGTATGCCAGGAGGGGCTGCCGGTACTGAGTGTGCTGTGAAGTTCGGGCGACCGAACAGAGAAATGAAAGCGGTGACCTGCGGGTCAAAACAAGCAACTAGGAGTTTCACTGTTCAGAAGACATCCCAAATATTCCACTAATGTTTTGCAGAGACTGTAAGTTATTGGCACTGCTCTATGTATGTTTGTGATGATCTGCAAAAGCCAGTGCTAGAAAATATAGTCCCTTTTCATATGAAGCTGACTAACTGCAGCGTTCCCGAGCCGTGAATTGTTTGGATATTTTCCCTTTCGTTACGGATTTAAGGACCTCAATCCGATCCAGTCCAGGTGATTCAACGGCACTTGAATTCTAGGACTGTCGTGCTTGTTACATCTGTCTTGAGAAAGACCCGCTGCGACCTCATTCATCTTGGCACGCGAAGGGTCGAAACGTCGACACTTTTTCCAATTGGCCCCAATACTCCAGAAACCCAATAGAATTGACAAAGCAACAAATGGGATTCTGTAAATTTGGATTAATGGATGGCCTCTTTTGAAAGTTGAACTTGTATATATGTGTATAAACTATCTATATTGGAAATCATTTCTGTACATATTGTATGTGTCACATAAGCACTATTCACCATTGTCACATGTTGCACTATTTTACTATGATATTGACAGTCATTTATGAATTACTTTGAACGCATTTTGAAAAATATAATGATATAAAAAGTTCTATACAGGCTTTTCTTTTCATTTATTGCAAGAACCTGTTGTGAATTCCTGTCAGAGGGAGGTGTTAATATCAAATGCAGATAGAATCTACAAATTAGTTGTTTCACTACCCGACAGAACCAATTTTCCTTTTAATCAGAAAATATAGTCCAGCCACTCTGAATGGTTCTGTAATCAGTGTCCCTGAAAAGATCACTAATAACGGGTCTAGAAGTAAAGCAAAGAGACCAGAGGCAGAGAATGTAACTGCCCAGTCCTTCCACCAAACCCGTCCCACAGTCAATGTTTTGCCAGGCCCAGCATTAGCATGCTCTCACTTTTGGACATAAACCACCCAACAAGCACATAAGGGCCATGAAGTCTAAGTCTTTGGGCAAAATTTTAAAACGAATCCCCCCCCAAATAAATTGACTCAGAGGTCAGAATTAGCCATGTTACCCAAGGACGATAGCGGCCTTAACAAAGAGTCCTCAATTATCTTGAATCTAACATTAACAGGGAGTGCACGCAATAATGACTAGGAGGCATCACAAAGCCTAGCTAACCATTACTTACTTGAGAAGTGGCTTTTCCAGAGTGGGTGAGGGAGTGATGCAGTCCAGCAGGGCAGCGGTAAGTAGCCAGGCACGCCTGTTCTGTTCGGCCACTGGATTCTGCCACGTCAGGGACACCAGCTGGCTGAGAACCTCATCACGCAGAGCAGGGTGGGCTAGAACCCGCTGAGCGATGTAGTTGCCCAGCGTTACCTCCTGCCAGTCTTGTAGCCGGGTGTCCCCCACAAAGCGAAGGATCTGAAAAGAAAATAGAGATATGAGGTGGATGAGAGGGTGCAAAAAGTGTTAAACAGAGGCCTGAGCAAAGAAAGAGCTATACACATAAAACAGAGACCACAGGCGAGACAGAGACAGCCAGGCAAAGGAGATCCTCCTCAACACTCGCTCCGCTCGCAAACACGCCATCAAACTCTGGGAACTCCTAGACTCCACCGACGTCGCCTTCCTAACGGAGACCTGGCTGAACACCACCTCAGCACCAGACATCGCCATAGCCATCCCACAGGGCTACAAGGTCTCCCGCAGAGACCGCACCAACGGAGTGGGAGGCGGAATCGCCATCGTCCACAAAGACTCCATCAGAATCTCAACCAACACCGACGATATCATTACCACCGCCGAGCACATGCACTTCCAGATTCACACCGATCCCAACACGACCCTCAGAGGATCACTCATCTACAGACCCCCCGACCACGACCACAGTTCAGCGACACCATCACCGACCTAATCAGCACCCACGCCCTCGCCTCCACGGACTACATCCTCCTCGGGGACCTGAACTTCCACCTCGAGAACAACAACGACGCCAACTCCACCACCCTGATGGACAACCTAGCCAACCTCGGACTCAAACAGCTTGTGACAACACCCACCCACACCGCTGGACACACACTTGACCCCATCTTCCCCACAAGGCCCCATCACTCCTTCAACTACACCTCCAAACCCCACTGGACCGACCACAGATGCGTCCACCTCACCTTCAGGAAACCCACCACACACCAACGCACCCAACAGCTGCCGCGCCGCTGCTGGGGAAAGGTCACCGAGGACCAACTAACGACCACCCTCGCCCGGAGACCACCCACTGACACCACCGACCCAGACACTGCCGCAACCAACCTCACACAGTGGATCAACGACTGCGACAACACCCTCACCCCTCTCAAGACCGCCACAACCAGCCACACCGACAAGAAAGCCACCCGGTTCACCGAAGACCTCCAGATCTCCAAACACACCTGTCGGAAACTGGAGAAGAAATGGCTCCACGACCGAACACCAGACAGCCACACAGCCCTCAAAAGCGCCAACCGCAGGCACCATCAACTCATCAGGACTGCCAAGAGGACCGCCTTCAAAGACCGCCGAGACAAGAACGCACACAACACCAAAGAGCTCTTCAACATCGTGAAAGAACTCTCCAACCCCAGCTCCAACACCAACGACATCCCACCATCACAAGACCTGTGCGACTCCCTGGCTACCTTCTTTCATCGCAAGATCACCGACATCCACGACAGCCTCAACTCCGACCCCCCCGCACCCACCACCGAGTCCACCACCTCTGCAACCACCACCCACACCAGCCGCCTGACCGCCTGGTCCAACGTCAGCGACAAAGACACCATCAAAACCAGGAACTCCATCCACTCCGGATCCCCATCTGACCCCTGCCCTCAGTCGCCCACGTCGCACGACAACATAACCTCAACATCATCTCCTACGCCGATGACACCCAGCTGATCATATCCCTCACCGAAAACCCCCACACCGTCAAAGCCAACCTCCACAGAGGAATGAAGGCCGTAGCCGACTGGATGAAGGACAGCAGACTGAAGCTGAACTCAGACAAAACGGAGATCCTCATCCTCGGACCCACCCCCTCAGCCTGGGACGACTCCTGGTGGCCTACATCGCTAGGCGCAGCCCCGGAACCCACAGACCACACACGCAACCTGGGGGTTATCCTCGACTCCACCCTCTCCATGACCAGGCAAGTCAACGCCATCTCCACGTCCTACTTCAACACCCTCCGAATGCTCCGCAGAATCTTCAAATGGATCCCCACCGACACTAGAAAGACCGTCACCCAGGCCCTCATCACCAGGAGACTAGACTACGGGAACGCCCTCTACTCAGGAACTACAAACAAGCTCCTGAGACGACTGCAACGAATCCAGAACGCCTCGGTTCGAATGATCCTCGACGTCCCCCGCCGCAGCCACATCACACCCCACCTGAGAGGCCTGCACTTGCTCCCCGTCAACAAGAGGATCACCTTCAAGCTCCTCATCCACGCACACAAAGCACTACACAACACCGGACCCACCTACCTCAGCAACCGACTCAGCTTCCTCACCCCCACCCGAAGCCTCCGCTTAGCCAACCTCGCCACAGTCCCTCGGATCCGGAAAACCACAGCCAGAGGAAGATCCTTCTCCTACCTCGCCGCCAAGACCTGGAACACTCTCCCAACCAATCTACGACAGACTCAGGACCTACTGGCCTTCAGAAGACTCCTCAAGACCTGGCTCTACGACCAGTAGCGCCCCCCCCCCCCACCCTCCCTCCCCTCCCCTAATGTCTTGAGACCCTCACAGGATTTGATTGATTGATTGATTGAGAGCCCACAAGTTAGACTGAGCAAGCTAGACACAGGAGCGATGGCCAACCACAAAAACAGGGCATACAGGTAAACCAGAGTGAACCAGACAACCGTCGGTGAGGTGAAGACAGTTAGGCAAAGGATAGACCATTAGACCGTCAGTGAGACAGAGCTAGCCTGGTAAGCAAGACACCATAGGTAAAACAGTAAGCTGGGCAAAGCAGGAGCTGTGGGTGAGAGAGAGCCAGAGCTCTGGCAAACAGAGACTGTCAGTGAGCCAGACCAGCCAATCAAACCAGAAACTACAGGCGAGACAGGGTCTTATGGGCAGTTAGACCCTGTCTCACCTATAGTATCTGCTCTGATTGGCTGAAACTCAGCTAAATGAACAAAGTAGAGAGTGTGGGTGAATTGAAGCCAGACAGGCAGTGTGAGCCTGTCAATACATAAGCATCGGGTAAGAGAGAGGCACCTTGGCAAAGCAGACACCTCACGAGAGACTGTCCTAGCCAAGGAAGTAAAGACAGTAAGTTTGAATGCTCCAGCCGGGCAAACAGGAGCCTGAATCTGATAGAAAACCAGCTGGGCAAAGCAGACAGAGCGGCTAAAAGAAACCAGAAGGGTACAGCAGAAAATGTGGAAATGTCGCATCCGTGCAGAGCTGAGCCACTGAAGAGCCTCAGTCTCTGGAGAGTGGTGGACTCTGGAGAGACCCCGCTACTGCTGAGACTGAGCCACTGAAGGGTCAAAGGGCCGTATTTAGAGTTGGGCAGATATGGGAAACCAGCCAAAAAGTGGTGGATGTTCCATCCGCTGTGGTTAAGTGCCATCACTCCTAAGTCATTGGGCGGGACATCTGGCTCTTTTTGGCAGTCTCCCATAGGCCCAGTTATAAGTACGTCCCAAAGTCTGGGTCGCACAACAATCAAAAATGAGTCCCAGTCACTGGAGAGCGGTTCTACCAAGTCTGCTCTTTGCTAATTATGAAGCTACTAATGTGGGGTTCCTACTTCTAAACATTCCGTGGCCAGATCAATACTCTTTTATTTCCATATTTTACCCAAAGGCCAGCACACCCCTTTCGGATAGACCTGCAGCCCACTCAACCACAAGAAAATGCAAGTGTTGCTATTTCTAAGAGGAATGTTCCAAAGAAATCGGCAAGGCCCGAAGAGCAATCGATAACTTTTTAACATTATAGTGGGCTTTGGATTCTGACCCTAGAAAGGACACACAAGTAGATCAGACTTCACTAACTATTTCTATCAATAAGGTTGTACATCCGGATCATGTTTTCTCGTTTGGCTTTTCTATGCCTGTTCCCAGCAACCGAACAACTTAGAGGATGAGCTTGTTGGTCTATTGTTATGAATTGTAGGCCATTATCTCTTTATATATATAAATAGATTACCCACTGCCCCTATAAATCCTGGCTGTTCTTGTATGAGATAACAATATAGGGCCGGATGTATCAAGGCTTTTTGAGTTCGCAAACGGGCCGATTCACAAACGCAAAAAATGCTATGCGGATGTAGCAAAGCATATTTTGAGATACGGTAACATGCTACCGAATCACAAAAAAGGATTGCCATTCGCTATTAGGAAGGGGCGTGTTTAGGGCGTCCCTTCCTAATACCAAATCGCATTAGTATGTATGAATGTTTTGCGACCAAAATGCGGTCGCATAACATTCACATTTTACTACCTACTTCAAAGTAGGTGGTAACCCATTCGCAAATGGTAAGGGGCCCCTAAGGGATGAAAAACGTTTTTAATTTTTTTTTAAACGCATACCGTTTTTTTTAAGGAAAAATGTCTGCATTTAAAAAAAAAAGAATTGCTTTATTTAAAAGCAATCACAGTCATGAAGGTCTGCTGAGCCCAGCAGGCCACCATCCCTGTGATTTTTGCGATTCCTATGGGGTCGCAAATTGCGACCTACCACATTAATATTCATGAGGTAGGTAATTTGCTATCCCCTAGGAATCCCAGGAAGTGTTAAACACACTTTCTGCATTCCGTTTTGCGATTTCTTAATTGCAAATCACAAAGATTCGCATTTAGGAAATCGCAAAACAGGGCCTTGATACATCTGGCTCTAAGATCCTTGGGCCAGATGTACGACCCATCCATTCTCGAGTCGCAAATTGCATCGCATTTGCGACTCACAATTTGCTGCTTGCAAATTGGGATGCACAACAGTGTCTGAGACACTCTTTGCGATTCCCAATGGGTCGCAAATTGCATTCTCACGCATATTAATGAGGCAGTCGCAAATTGCGACCCCATTGGGAATGGCTAGCACTCCCAGGTATGGTGGCCTGCTGGGGTCAGCAGACCAACATGGCTGGGACTGCTTTGAAATAAAGCACTTTTTTTATACAGTCCGTTTAAAGGGTGCTTTTTGATTCAGTCCTTTAAAGGAAATTGTCTTTTGATCAAATTAATTGTGCATGCATTCCTAAAGGGGAAGGGGTCCCCTTCCAGTTTGCGAGTGCCTTACCACCCTTCTTTAAAGGAGTCGCTATTAGGAAGGGACACCCATGGAACGCCCCTTCCTAAGAGCGAGTCGCTAACCCTATTTTGCAAGTCACAAATTAATTAGCGACTTGAAAAATAGGGTTGGTACATGGGCCACACGTTTTTTGCGGTTGCAAATGGGCCAAAAAGCCCTTTCCGACTGCAAAAAGCTGTCGTACATCTGACCCCTTGTTCTCTTTTAGCTGTCCAAAGTAACTGATCGTGACACTGCACTGCCCTCTGGCACCACTTCCTTTACATATTTCTTTTTAAAAGGAGAAATTAAAATACTTTTTCAGACAGGAACCTATCTCTTCTAATTGAGGACTGGGACACAGAAAATTTCTTTTGATAAATAATGTTTAAAAAATATTTTTGAAAATAGATACTTTTTTTAGGAAATATAATTACGGCGACCCGCATATAGATGAAACTACCATGCTGGAGTTTACCCCTTCAGACTGTTTTAATTCTTAAGAGAAGGGCGTCCATAACTCTAGGAGGGTCGCTTCCATGCGAAATATTCTGGGTACCCGCCTAAGATATATTTACTTATAATTAAGGTTACAAATTGGACACTTACTTGAATGTTTTAAATGTATCCTTGCCAGGCCCTAATGAAAGTTACGTTTACCGAAATGGGGAATAACTTTGCAGGCAAGGAATTCTGCATGGCATTCCCTATATTCCTAGAGGTTTCACTCTCTGTAAAGGGTGACTTGTAGGGTAGGAGAGGGAAAGGGAAGAATAGTTTAGGTAGGGGTGAGCACTGCAAGCTCCCACCATGCCAAAGAAAACCTTTCTAAAGTACATGGGTAAGATGCTTGGTTGCTGATGAGGGTAAAAACCTCAAGTGATTTTACCAGCAGGAATGTGGGAACACTAGGCCAGTCTTGATCAGGCGGAGCAGAAACCCGTTCCACTTGAGTGTTAATCAGGGACCTTACCTGCAACTTAGTGGAAGGACATTTGCATGTTTTTTTTTAATATCTTTCTGTATTCCAGCCTAATCCTGTGGCATAGATGCACTGCTACATGCAGGTTTTAGTTTAAGATCTACATGTATCTGACTGGCCAGCTGTAGAATCGACAATACAGAACCTACCTGCCAGGTCACCTACCTGCTCACCTCTACCGAAAGGTGCTAGTGCTAGCCTCCGATAGCTGTCATCTCAATGCTAGATCAGAGAATCACCCACTCACCAACTTGTAGATCTCCAGCGCGTGCTGGCACTCCTCCACGGGCAGGCGCGTCAGCGGCTGCTGAAGAGGCTGTCCCAGCTCGGGTAGATTGGCTGCCTAGAGGGAGAGGAGAGCATGAGTGGCATGTAGACTGGAGTGTCCCTGGACCTGCAAGTTAATTGAGGTACTACTAACACCAACAAGGTTGGTTACTAGCCACATATAGCAAATACCTTACATACATACATACATATGACGACCTGTAGATCTCATAACCTGTACACTGTACATATCATCATAATATCCATCAGCCACATTTACCCACAACGTTCTCCTTTTACTTAGGCCCAGGGCATCTCCTCAAATACCACCTATTGGCCACACATTGCTCTCTCCTATCTCTTCAGTAAACAATTGTAAGAAATGTGTCTTTTCTGCATAGTAACCCCAGATTTTGTAATGTTTTCTGGACCCTTTTTTGGTGGATTTAGGATTCTGTGCATTCTACCACTGCTAAACAGTAGTAAAGTGCCTGTGCTTCCCCTACAAATCATATACTGTACATTGGAACTCCCTATTTGGCCTATTTAACTTTCCTGTAAGTCCATTGTAAAGACTGCCTTACCTATGACTAATGACGTGGAAAGTTAAATGTCATATCTGGGCAGCCGTGTGTATTTACAAACAAACCCACACATATTACCACAAATGTATTTATAGCAAGAGCACTGTGCTCTGACTAGGCTACAGTTTAATTGAATTGATATGACACATAGCAGGGAACACTACTTCTTCCTTGTAGAAAAAGCCTATTTGTATATAGTCATAAGTCATCCCTAAAGTGTGCGTTGTAAGCCCATAGAAGCAGAGTGCTACTATACAAAAATATGGCACACTTCATTTTGGAGTTAGTGTGCCCTACAGTAAAAATAAATGGCAAACGCTATTTCAATTGATGGGCCTGATAAGACCTTTCTTTAAAAGGCCTAAGTCGAATTAACCGCATCGCTGCGGCGGTTATTTTTGCGCTACGCAGCTTTTTTCTAAAAGCCGCGTTAGATGACGAGCTCAGCTCGTCATCCGCACACGCCCCCCCGTGGCTGATGACGAGCTGAGCTCGTCATCAGCATCGAAGGGGTTAACACCTCCAGAGCTCAAATACACATCCTTGGCAGGGATATATAACAGCACAGTATGAGGACAGTGCTTGCCTCTGGGCCCAGGAAAAGCCAATGGGCAGGGGGGTAACACTGGCCCCCGCAGCCCTCACGTGCGGGTGGGTCCCCGAGCTGCACAGGGCCCCCTCAGCACCGTACTCAGGCTTGAGAGCTCCATATTAAATACGGAGTGGGGGCCCCCTTCATGTACCTTGAAGGGGGCCTCCTCAACTTTTGTTACGCCAGTGCCAATGGGTATTCAATGCAGACCAATTAGCAGGGATTCGCTATTTGGGAGTGGACAGGAGCAGTTGGCAGAACAAACTGCAGCTTCAGCAATAACTCTTTGGACTTGCAGATGCCAAGGAGAGCTTCTCCTTTTCATTCTCAGATCTTCCCAGACAATTAGGCTCCAGCAACAGCGGGAGGAAACCAAGTCTTGACCCTGTAAAGCAGGGGAGTGGCCAAGAAGCTGAAAACAGGCCTGCCTGGTGGCAGCTGGGTCTCGTCATTTTGAAACAGGGGCTCTTGAGTAATTTCACAATAAGGCAAAGAGGAAGTGCTACAAAAGGAGATGGGGGACTGCAAGAAAATGGTTTGGATTTGGGGGTAGAATTCCTCCAATTACTGGTTAGTGAACAAGATAAATCTGGCACCTCCACCTCCTCAGAATATTCCAGGGTTTCGGAAGACCACATCTAAAGAAGAAGGCCCTGCAGGAAGAAGACTTCTGACTCCTACTGCAAGAAGAGGAATGACCTGACACACGGACTCAATGACACACAGACTCAAGGACCAGTGACTACAAGATAACCCAGTTGACTAAAGAGAACCAACCCGTTTAGGAGACCTGGCTGGAGAAAGACATGGTGCTCCGAAGCTTGACCTGAGGAACTAGGGGCTGTAAGACTGAACAGAACCAGCTTTTCCAGCAGCTGGAGACTAGGGGCCCGATGTAGGTAATTCCTATTTACCGCCTCTTAAATACCGAATCATACCGATTCGGTATTTAAGAGTAGGTAAATAGGAAGGGGGCAGATGTAGGTAATTCTTATTTTAGAATTACCGAAACTGTAAGATTCGGTATTTACCGATTCGGTAAATACGGAATCGGTATTTCCTATTGATTCCTATGGGCCTTGAAGGCCATAGGAATCAATGGGAAATACCGAATCGGTATTTACCGATTCGGTAAATACCGAATCTTGGCAGGGGGAACGGGGTGTCACTTTGACACCCTGTAGCACCCAAATTGCAGGCTTGTGTGCCATGTGGCACACATACATGCCCTAAGGGCATGTCTGTGTGTCACTTGGCATAGGTGTACATGCACAGATGTGCATGTACACTGGAATTCGGTATTTTACCATCCAATAGGATTGGGTGGTAAAATAAGAATTCCTAAGGGCCTGTGGCACTGCAAACTGTGCCACCTACATCTAGAATTACCGATTCGGTAAATATACCGAGTCAGTATTTTACCGAATCTGTAAGTTTTCCGAATCAGTAAATTTACAGATTCGGTAAAATTCTGGCCCCCTACATCTCAAAAACCAATTACCGGTCGGTAACGGCCGAAATCGGCCGTTACCGAACGGTAATTGGCGACCTACATCTGGCCCTAAGTCTGAAGGTTACACTTTTGACCGGGACAACCGGCTGAGTGTATCCAACCTCTATTGCATCGGAATTAGTCTCAAATTGTACCCAGATCCCAGTCAACTGCAAACTGTTCTTTTTTCATAGTGTTTGACATTTTCTAGTAGATTTTTGCCTTGAATTAAAAAAACCCATATATCTGGTTCCCCTTAACCTATTCTGATGATCTTCTTGTCTTTTTAGTCCTTAAAACGTTTCTATATTTTTTTAATTGGATTGGGAATTTGTTGTGTCGTTTGGTGTTTATCCGTTTGAAATTGGTGGTCCTGCTTGAAATTAGCACAAACGTCTCTGCTGCTTTTGGCATAGGCACATGGAGTTGAGCAGATGTTGATTCTGTCCTACCCCAGGTTTGATCTAACCAGAGTAGAATGATTGAGCTAATTGTGGTACCCCCTCCCAGAATAATACCATTTCTGAAAACAATCATTGTACACTCTGAACTTCTCTTGAAGAGTCCTTGCATTTGGACATTTGGTTAGATACTGACTAGGAGATTTATTTAAGTTTTTGTAACATGCTAATAGCCATCTTGCAATAAATATAAAGTGATAAAATTATGCTTCAAGTAAAAAAGTGAATAACAGGGTTCTGAGTGATATCCTAGACAACTCGAGTGCCGTTCTCTTTGTCTAATTGAGGTTTCTTAGAATCCCTCTGTGAAAAATATTCCTGTAATGTATTATTACCCATCTATTCTATATATATATTAGTCTCTTATTATTCTAACAGACATTCAGAGTAGGAGTTGCCTCAGATACATCAGGTTCCAGTCCTAGCAGTCTATCAGAGAAACATGTGAAAGATGAATGGCTCACCTCCAGTCGGGGGAGGTAATAAGATTAAAATCAGTTGCAGTACCCTCTAGGATATCTACCATTGTCTTGTATGTAGCAAGACAAGCATTTCGTTTACTCTGCTCTCACTCTATTTATATTGGAAAGGAGAGATGCTGTGCTAAACTCTTTGGCTTGGAGAATGTTCCCTCAACACCAGGGAGTGGGGGGGGGGGGGAGTGCTCTGACACTTTCAGATTAAATGAAAAGGCTTGATTATCTTACTAATTTGGGTACCTTACTGTGATGGTGATACCTAAAAGCTCCAACACATACTCCATTGGAGAAAGGAGAAGCAAAAACTGGTCCAAGTGGCCCCCTACCTCTCCTAGCCTCCACAGTCGGCCACCTCTGCGTGTAAGGGCTGGTGAAGACCACTGCCTTGTGTAAAGGCATTCTTTGAGGGTAAAGAATACAACAGAAGTGGTGCACACTCAGGGCCAACAAACAAATCAAAATTTGTACCACCACCTCACAACATCCCCAAACAAATTGGGGAATTCAAACAAGTGGTGTTATCAGCAATTTGCCAATTGGATAAACAGAAATATTACCTCAAAAAGAACATAACACCACAACAACAACAAGCTATACGTGACTTAAAAAATTAGGATTCAGTAGTTATAAAACCAGCCGACAAAAGTGGGGCCCTGGTGCTGTGGCCCAAGACCATGTTAAGGAAGGCCGAAGTCAAGTCCACAACCAAGAATAGTACCGATCAATCCAAGGTGATCCCACAATACAAACCCAAGAATTAATCAATGGGATACTGAAAGAAGAGTTTGAGGAAGGTTATCTTGGTCCTAAGGAATATGATTTCCTGTCTAAGAAACATCCACGCATCCCAGTAATTTACTTTTTGCCAGAAATTCATACATGACTTGAAGATCCACCAGGTAGACCAATCATCTCGGGATGTGACTCAATAATGGAGCTCATCGCTAAATATGCAGATATCTTTTTTAAACCTTTCATAGAAGACGTTCCTAGGAGATACAACAGATTTTATTACCAAAATCGAAGGTCAACCATTTGATTGTCAATTGCATTGGATGGTTTCGTTTGATGTCTTCAGTTTATATACACAAATACCACAAGAAGAAGTGCTGCAAGTAATAGAGCTCTGTTTAGAAATCCGACAGAGACCACACAGAGTACCAATAGAGTTCATCCTGAGGTTGGCAGAAGTAGCCTTGAAAAAGAATTTCTTCAAATTCGAGGAATCATTCTATATGCAGACGAAAGGTACTGCTAAGGGATGTCCTTTTGCACCGGAAATGGTGCTCTACATGGCCCAATACGAAGACAAATTTGTTTTCAATAACAATCCGTTTGGAGAAAGTATCTTACAATGGTACCAATACATAGACGACATCTGGTGCTTATTGAACGGCACAGAAGCAGAGTTGGATACGTTCCATGGTTGGTTGTACAGCAGGCACCAGGCATCAAGATATAAAATTAAGCCTAACCAAGAGCAAGACCAGCTTAACCTTCCTGGACGCCGAAGTTGCACAAAGGGAAAAAAATATTGATGACTACATTACAGCAATAGTCACAGATCGAAACACAATTTTACATCACACTAGCTGCCATCCGAGGAATTTGAAAGAAAATCTTCCGTATTGCCAGCTACTACGGGTACGAAGAAATTGTTCACGATGAGAAGATTTTGAAATTCATGCCTCAACATTTTGCCAACAGATGATTGAACGAGGTTATTCCAGAAAATCGATGAAACACGCAACTAAAAGAGCCTGGTTCACGCCATGAGAATCCCTTCTCAAAAAAAAAGTAAAAAAAACAACACTTGAGAAATTGGTGTGTGTGTCCACCTAAGGCCCGCAACCAACAAGTTCCGTCAGATAATTCTCAAAAATTGGCACTTACTGGAAGGATTAGAGTGTCCATTTCCTAAACCATTATTCGCAATGAAGAAAAACATCTCAATAGGGCAACAGTTAACTAGAGCTAACTTGTCACAGACCCGCCCCAAGAGTGACTTACGAACACAATGGAAAATGAAACCAGTGCAGGGCCATCACAAATGTGGGAAAAGTTCCATATGTGATCTGACATTAGAAGGTACAGAATTTCACCATAACACCATCAGATGGACACATAAAGAATTTACGAACTGCAAAATAAAGAACTTAATTTATGCAGTAATATGCCCTTGCAAAAAGATTTACATTGGCAAAACAAACCATCAGATGAATCAACGGATTGTGCAACACTGCTCAAGGATCAGGAAGAAAGTTTTAAATGCACCCAGGGTTTCTAACTATATTGAAAAAAATCATGGAGGAAAATGCTTGAAATGTACTGTGCTAACAGCAATTGCGGCAAATGCCAGAGGAGGAGATTTGGAGGAACTACTCCTGCAAAAAGAAGTGTACCTCATTTTAAAATTCAATTGTACTAGCTCCGGCCTTAATGAAATGACTAAACTTTCAACGAGTAGACCTGTTGCTCAAAACTATGAGGAAACAGGAATTCGTCAAGGCTGCCACAATGGTAACAGAAAGGCTGCGAAGGAAACATACGAGTGAATGGACAATTGTTAAAAAGTAAGAAGATAAGGCGCCATTGCTAAAGATTTATTTAATCTTTGTATGGGT
Organism: Lissotriton vulgaris; assembly: GCF_964263255.1. Lineage (NCBI taxonomy): Eukaryota > Metazoa > Chordata > Amphibia > Caudata > Salamandridae > Lissotriton > Lissotriton vulgaris. Next base: position 608,264,338 of record NC_141695.1, read on the forward strand.
GGGTTTGCTTGTTAAAAAGATCTGCATTGCCGTCAACAGGGTCCGTGTGCATTGGAAGGCCCCGTAAATTAAATGGACGAACAGAGCGTCCCAACAGAATAGACACTGCCTTCGTACAAACAGGTACGTGATCTCGCGAGTTATACAAACAAAAGAAATTAAATTGTTGAAACATATCGCGTCGCTGAAACTTTGTTGCAATTTCACTTAATAGAAAAGAGAATAACAGGACCGCCCGAGAATTGAATTTGACGAACAGCGCGTTTCAAAGGAACTGGCGATGCAAGTTTACAATCAGGTACGCAAGAATGCGAGTGATACAAACAAGAAAAATTGAACTGTCTAAATGTAACGCGTCTCTAAAACGTTGTTGCAATCTCATTTAACAGAAAAAAGCAAACAACAGGACCGCTCTACAAGTAATAAACCACAGGTAAGACACTGTCCCTCCCGACCTGTTTTAACTCAGGTAGGCAGTGTAATATGAAGGTTCAAAATGCCTTGAGAATAAAACAGAGCTGATAAGTCGTCCAAATACTTAAGCTGTTCCTTTTTCTTGTCTTCACAGGCCCTTTACTGAATAAGAAATGACCCCTGTCGCACACTAAAGATTGAGGGTGTTAAGCTGTAGACAGAAGGTAACTCTTCTTCAATTGTAAGGCGTTAATACATTGAGGTAAAGGGAGGACCTATAATGCACTGACACACAATGTTTGTTTGTTTATTAATAGTTTTTATTCACACACTAAGCCCAGAAAACAGAAGACTAATAACCCAGAAGCCACGTTGAGAGTCCCACAAGTTATATAAGGACTTGAAACGCATAAGCTTTTTTTGTTTGAGAATATAATCATTTGAATATGTGGAAATTCTAATGTGATGACATCCTTTCCTAATGTTTGTAAAAAGGTTATGTTTAAAAGCATTAGTGAAAACCAGTGGGTGAAGATATAGGTGCATTTTTGTATGTTGTAAAAGTTTCACAAGTTCAGTCACAGTATTATCATTATATGTGTATATGTTGTATATAATTATGTCTATTAATGTTTAAATGAATAAGTGTCTCTTTGACATTCAGACGCCTTTGAAATAATATAAAAGTGTCTTTAATCGAGAAAAATAAAAAATAAATGGATAATCAGATCCAAGAGGATTAAAACATTGGGTTTCATAGTGTATGTTCAAATCAAATAACAGCACTTTAAATTAGTAGCTAGGTATTCCCCAGATTTTCAATGTAATAAGGTCCCACCGTGCTACTGTCCCAGGGTCAACCCTCCTTTTAGACAAATTGTGTAAGAAGGAGGCACCTAGAACTCTTGGCAATGTTTCTACAGTAAGGAACCAAAAGTGATGATCTAAAACTGCTGTCTGTGTTAAATCCCTAACCCATAAACTCTATTCTTGCTCACACTCCATACAGGGGACACTGAAGACAGCTGGCCTTGTTCTGCCCCTCCCTGCTACACCTGACTAGTTCACAATTCTTTCCGCACAGAGAGTGGTGGAGAGAACTGAAGGGCAGCCATCATTGCACAACATTAAAATCTATCTGAGAGGACTGGAATCTCTAAAGAAAGGACCGGACCACAGCTAGGCTGAGTGGTAGTGGGCACAGTATTGCTTGATAGGGAGCAGCCTGCTGGCTGACTGCTGTTCCTAGGTGCTGATATGGGCTATGATTCGCATGAGAATTGACTGACAGGAAACTGTTGACTAAAGATGGATAAGTTATGGGGGGTGGAGTTTAGGTTTATGGATAGAATACTGGCCAAGGCATGTGCCACTAGCTTAATGAATCCGAAGAGGGAAGAACCAGACGTTGACTCAAAGGGTTCGAGAGATCAATTATTCAGAATAAAATTTAGGTTGCACATTGGTTGGAATTTCTTACTATGTGAAAAATGCCAAAGACCTTCAGAGTGCTTTCTGATGACTTCATTCTGCAATGAAAGAAATTGGATTGATGTGTTCCTGCAAGCTCCATTTCCATCATGTATTTATACTTTGTTCGACTACCTTAGTGCCAGAGTTCATTAAAAAAGAATAATACAACAATATTGGATGAACTGACAATGTTAAAGGATTGATGTCTCTTTCCGCAGCCCAATACAAAAACTTCACTCATTTGGTCTTAAACTGGTCTCTATTAAAATAGTTCTGCACTGATTCAATTAATTTTGATTTTTGATTGAAAGATTAAAGTCTCAGGTGCTTCTGGTCACGAAAGTAATGAAGTATTTCCCTGCTTTCTCTGACCGATGGTCCTCCCTAGAGACCAAGCCAACTCTGCCAGCTCTGAGAACCAAATCTCTCAATTGGAAAACAAATCTTTTTTTAAAACTTTATTTCCAAGTTTCCTGAGTACATCATTGAATATGCTATTAGAACATTGGAATGTTGGGAGCTCCATTGAAAACAATGGAGTGCTCTGGGCTTATAATGGCTGGTATAAGCCTGGAGCTCCAACATTCCAATGTTTCTTTGTTAACTGCTCTGGCTGTGAACAAAGGCTTCAGGGAGCCTGAGGGGATTCCAATCCCCTCACGCTCCCAAAAGGCTTTATTTTTTTTGTTAGAACATTCTGTCCTCTAGTGGCAGAATGTTCTAATAGCCTTATAGCCCTTCGTAGATGGGCTATACCGCTATTAAAGTCCCTCTCCCTTGTTAAAGGCCATCGCCTTCGGCTCGGGGCCTTTAACGCTGGAGAGGGCCTTTAATAGCCGGTATAGCCCTCTACGGCGGGCTATAAGGCTATAATAAAACATTGCTTATTTGCAATACACAATGTGAAATCTGGACATAAAGAAAGTACATCTTCACCGTCCGTCACATTTGACAACTATTCCAAACTGTGATAGCATATCAGCCATTATCCTCCGATCCACCTGCCCCCTCCCTCAAGCCCGTCTCGTTCTCCGCGGCAATACCTGCAAGGTAGTGTCTAGGAACACAGATGTCGTTAAATTATTGGATTAGTCTAACCCCGTGCGTGATCTTGTTCAGCGCACACCCACTGGGACAATCCCATGCTCCTGTTGTGAAGTGTTTAAGGACTTGAATGTGTCTGTATAGTTTTTGAGTGGACCCCAAATATCTTTTAGACAGGAAGCTCTGGGTAAGGTACTGCAATACAGTTCACTGTTGGTATTGCAATATGTAAGACTGCCTAACCAAGTCTGTTATGTAGGAGCTACCTTTGTCCGTCACCTGAGCGCAATCGCCCTCTTTGCCAACAACAACCCCAAGGCAATGAATTTTCGGAACCCTTTCGGAAAGTTTACCACATACCCCATTATTGCGACCTCTGGAGTGGGTGTAATATCCATTTCTACCATGTTTCCCAAGACTCGAAATATTTCTGCCCAGTATGCTTTAATTTTGCCTGAGTTCCAAGTGAGTTGGAAAACACATCTTCACTAAGTGGATTTACAATTTTGCCATCAGAATTTCTGTCTCTGGCCTGTGAATATCCTCCATCACACTGAGTGCGGAAACTCTACTGTATTTTGATTTCTAGGCCATGACACAGGTAGTTCATCACAAGGAGGCTGTCTGCATCATGAATGGATCTACTTTCGATGCATATATTCTGGTGGAAATATAACCATTGCTAATGGTGTATGATATAACATCCATGACCACCTATGGGCACATGGAAAGCACCCTGAAAGTGAGGTTCATTGTTAGCGCCTACTTATCTAGTCTCCCAAACACTTGCAGAGTTTAGGGATTCCATTGCTAATAATCATCTTGTTTAAGTATGCTTAAATAGATGCTCTGCTTCCGCTTTTGTCCTGTCAATTCAGCGATACCCTTTTTTGAACAAAGTTATGAAAATCTAAATTGACAATGCAGGGGTTAACTGGCCATATAGGACTTCTCCAAATCCCCCACTAAGCAATGGGAGAGGGAGCAGCTTTCATGGCCAGATCGGCGTCAGCTAATCCATCCCTAATAGAATGGTCCTCAGTTTTCTCAAATCAACTTCCATGATTTTCTGCTGCAGAAATATTTTATTCCTGTGTACTGTGCCAAATCTTGATGAATGGGGTTTTTCTGGAGAATGTCCTGTAAACGTGTGGCTCTTTTAGGTAACATATTAACAAAACTGTGCTATCAGATGAATCAATTAAAAAATGAAGTCTCCCTCCACCTGTATTGCCAGGCTCTTCAAAAGAGTTTCGGATTGAACTGCATCACTCAAACTTTGTAGCTTGAAATAGGTATTAAAACATGTTCATGGTTGCTTTTAGCGTCCAGTGGAACTGTGCCAAAACAAAAGACATTGTACTGATAATGGTTAACTGCAAGATCTATTTAAACATGCCTACAAGCATATTGCAGAATGATATTTTATATCACTGCACACATGCAATCCTTTCTGCCCTGGGTTTACTGCTACATGAAAACTGAAAAGCACTGTATGAGAGGCACCAACATACAGTGAACACGTTTTTATTAGTCCCAGCACTCCCTCCACTAGAAATCTGCAGTGCAGCGGCATACAGAGACATGACGTAGGCGTTGTGCGATTCTTTTAGCAAGGGGGTCCATTTACAGAGCCGTTTTGGGCAATAAACATAATTTTACGTCTGAAAATGGCTCCGTTTACCCCTCTTGAGTATTCACAAAAGTTAAGGAGTAAACATGAATGCATTTACTCATATGTAATTGTGTGCCACGTCTGTGACAATCATGCAATAGTAACCCCACACAAGTCATTGGAAGTGGGCAGATCAACCCGTGGATTGCCTATAGAGCTTTTGGACTGTTGACATTCACAAACAATTTTTGGACCCTTCCACATCCTGTAAACTGCTGAAGGTGGCTCCAGCAAGTGGGTAGAGTAAATCCCTTGCAACGTGATAATGTTAATGTTAATGTTATTTGGCATTTATTAAGCGCTCGTACGCCCGGGGGCTTCATGGCGCTGTAGGGAGGAACAAGGCGCGACCGTCAGTTGGTGGAAAATGAAGCAGCTTAGTGATGCGCCTGAGAGAAGAGCCAGGTCTTCAGGGAGTGTCTAAAGCTGAGGATGTTATCACAAAGTTTCAGATGAAGGGGGAGAGAGTTCCAGAAGGCAGCTGCAAGGTGGTCAAAGCACCTGCCTCCGAGACGCTTCTTCTTATACGGAGGGACGGTTAGGAGGGATTTGTGGGTGGACCGGAGGTTGCGGGAGGGGCTGTATCTTTTAAATAAGTCTCTAATGAATAGGGGGCCAATATCATGTAAAGACTTGAAAAGGATACATCCAGCTTTGAAGGCCACGCGTTGCTCAACCGGTAGCCAGTGAAGCTGTTTCAAGCCAGGTCTGACTGATTGCCTCCTGGGGATGTTCAAAAGAAGTCTGGCTGCCTGGTTTTGAACCAGCTGGAGGCGTTTGAGCTCTCCAGTTTGGAGCCCAAGGTATAGACTGTTGGAAAAGTCCAATCTGGACAAAACCAGGGAGATGACGATCTGAGTGAGGGCAGCTGAGGAGAAGAAGCAAGCAATTTTTTTTATTTTCTTCAACTGAAAAAAGCTGGAGGAAACAACTGCTCCAACCTGTTTTTTCAGGGAGAGATCCTCGCTGATGAAGATGCCAAGGCTCTTAACTGAGGATGACTTAGATGGGGGGGCGCCCATGCAGGAGGGCCAAAAACTGGGATTCCAACTGAGTGTGCTCTGTCCAGGCAAGACCAGTTCGGTCTTGCCTGGGTTAAGTTTCAGATGATTGCAGCTCATCCAGCTCAGAATGTGGGACATGGTGTTTTGAAATTCTACCACAGAGTCCTTGGTGTTCAAAGGAAAGATGAGCTGCAAATCATCGGCGTAATTAAAGATGGTAACCTTAGCATACCTGAGGGAGTACAAAAGAGGGCGTAGGTACAAATTAAAAAGCAGGGGGGATAACGAGGAGCCTTGAGGTACTCCGCAGAGGGTAGATATGGTGGGAGCCGTGAAGGAGCCCAGTCTGACCGATTGAGTTCGGTCAGTGATGAATGAACGGATCCAGCTCAGCGCAGGGCCCCTGAGGCCTGCCTGCTCGACACGGTCGACCAAGATGGTATAGTCGACCGTGTCGAATGCAGCAGAGAGGTCCAGTAGCACCAGAGCCTGATGGATCCCTTCATCCGCGTTCCGCCTCAGAGTATTCTGCACCGAGAGAATGACCGCCTCAGTAGAATGGCAAGGGTGGAAACCAGCCTGATTAGGTGCAAGATACTCTGATTTCTCCAGAAATGTGGAGATGCTGTCACAAACATGAGACTCCAGAAGTTTGGCGCAGTATGGCAACAGGGATATAGGCCTGTAATTGAGCGGATCTAGTGGGTTGGCTCCTGCCTTTTTTATAAGGGGAATAAGGAGGGCTTTTTTAAAGTTATTTGGGACTTTACCCTGGGTAAGTGATCCGTTCAGCATGGAAAGTAGGCCCCCGGGGATGCTGGTACCCACTTCTATCAAAATGTGAGGGGGGCAGATGTCGTCAGGGGAACCGGATTTAACCTTAGAAAGGAGTTTGGATAGGTTGGCACTTTCGATGAGGGGATAGGAGTCCAGGGTAGCAGGGTTATAAAAGGAGTCTGCAAATAAAAGTGGGGGCTGTGTAGTAGGAATATGTTGTTTAATGGTACAGATTTTATCGAAGAAAAAGGAGTTTAGTGAATTACAAAGTTCCTGAGTGGGGACTGTCGGGAGAGAGGTTCTGTCACTGGTGCTAAGATCTTCCACGATGTTGAACAGTTCTCTGGATTTATTATGGGCCTTGAGAATTTTTTCCGAAAAATAGTCGGTTTTGTGTTTTAAAATAAGCTTTTGGTAGTCTTTACGAGCCTTGCAATAGTTAGCCCTGTCTTGTTCTAAATAGGCTATTCGCCACTTTCGCTCCAATTGACGGACTTCCAGTTTGAGGGTTTTCAGAAGGGGTGTAAACCACCTATGAGCGTCATTGGGGCGAGAGCGGGGAAAGTTGGTACAGGGGGCATGTGCATCCGCTGCCTGGAGTAGCCACCCTGAGAAAGCTTCTTCCATTTTTTCGATGTCCTGATCAAGTGAGGGAAGGGAGGAGGATAAAGAACCAATAAAAGTGGGAATATCAACGTTCTTCCACATTCTAGTTTTTCCTCCTAGCTTGGGCAGAGGATTTCTACTTCTCTCAGTGGTCATAATGAAGTTGATCAGATAATGATCCGACCAAATACAGGGCGTGATAGACTTAATAGCCAGGGAGATGTTTTGAGACCAAATTTGATCTAGGCTATGCCCTTTGTCATGAGTTGGAAGGTGAATATGTTGGGTGAGGTTCATGTCCAGGAGGATTTCTTTCAGCATAGCTGCCTGAGAGTCAGACTCAACAGAGTCCAACCAAAGGTTGAAGTCTCCCAGCAACACGATTTTATTATGGGAGATTATCAGGGGGGCAAGTTGTTCAGCTAGGGATGCCGTGAAAGAGGGCATATTTTGAGGGGGACGATATATGAGGATGAGAAGCAGTGATCCAGTGTTAGTGTCCAATTTGAAGATCAGGTTGTCTGTTCCTAATATGTCGAAGGATGGTAAAGAAGAAACTTTATGGGTGCTGCGAATAATCGCAGCGACCCCCCCGCCTCTTTTGCCGGCTGGTCTGTCGACATGTAAAATGTAGTAGTTCGAGGGAACTGCCGCTAAAATATCGGGTAGGGAGCCCTCATTAAGCCAAGTCTCTGAGAGAAACAAAAAATCAGGTTGTTCGGCTTGGAGCAGGAGAAAGATATCCAAATGGTGTTTAACCATGGATCAACGCCCAGGCCCAGCGCAGGAGGATGATCCAGGACAGGATCTTCAGGGTGCGCATCACTTTGCTAGGGCAGACCGAGGAACAGGTGTACGACAAGTATAGACTCAACTGTGCCATGATAATGCGCCTAATAGCAGACCTGGAACCATTACTGCAGCACGAGACCCGTAGGACCAACGCCATACCAGCCCATGTGCAGGTCCTATGCTGCCTGCACCTGCTTGCGTCTGGAAGCTTCCAGGGGGTAATAGCTGAGACTGGAGGCGTGTCGCAAAGTGCTTTATCACGCTTCTTCCACCGGTTCCTAGAGGCCATGCTGACATTAATAAATCGCCACATCACCTTCCCCACAAACCCCCCAGCAGCTGACCCGCACCAAACGGGAATTCTACCAGGTGGCACAATTCCCTGCCAGCATGATCTGCCTGTGACGCCGGAGGTCACTTTGTTGGCCTGCGACTACGGCATGTGTCAGTTCTTGCAGGCAAAGCTTGATTTAATTGTTGCCGGCAGCTACGGCAGTGGTGTGCTCACCGACAGCGTCAGTCATGTTGCCTAGTTTGTTGCAAAGTTTGGTCATGGAGAGTTTCATGGCACCCATGTGTCTCCCCTGCAGGCGCTGGACACGCAGCATCCGGGTCTCCACAACTCCATACCCTTCGGACAGATCGACTGGTCTTGCAGCAGCCCGACCCGGGGGCACAGCCCTCTGCCTGATGCGCTGTCGTGCTGCAGTTTGGCTGGTTGGAGTGACGACAGCCTGGCGTGGAACATTTTGGGGTGCTGAACTGTGATCCAACTCCATCACGGGCAGGGAGGAAACATCTGCTCTGCGTCTGTGTGGAGTGGCCCGCACTGGTGGTGGAGGTGGTGGTGTCTTGGACCGCGAGGATGGTGGTGGCGGTGGTGGTGTCTTGGACTGCGAGGATGGTGGTGGTGGTGGTGTCTTGGACCGCAGGGATGGTGGAGGTGTTGTCCGCCGTGGTGGTGAAGGGGAGGACATGGCTTCAGCTCCCTGTGAGCACTCCGCATCTGACAACACTGGCGTCTCAGAGATGACGAGGCGGGCACTGTCGTCAGAATCAATGGGGGATGCATCTGTGTGTGAAACAGTGCATAGTTATTATCATGGTAAAGTATGTGAAAATAGCTTTGGCATCTCACAATAAATTACTTTTTCTGACTGACATTTGGCCCTTTGCTGCTGTATTCATCTCTGGGCTCTGGCATGCACCCATTCATGTATTGACTACAACTCCCATGGTGCAACACAGTGGTGAGGGTATGTGTTTAGGGCAACGCTACATGTGCACTGGGTCTGGCATGGGGGATTGGGCAGGGACTTAGTACACGCTGCATTGTTACGCTGCCATGCTTCTTACCTTGTCCTCCTTCCGCAGCACCAGAGGTGTCCAGACGTGTGACCCCCACAACAGCTTCCGGTTCTATGGTGGACTCCACTAGATCCTCCAGGGCTGTGTTAGGCGTCACATTGGATGTGCCCCCTCCTGTGCCAGCAGCATCCTTGACCCTCTGCGCAATCCTCTCCTTGGCCCTCTTACGCAGGTCATACCAGCGTTTTTTTAAGTCGTCGATGCTGCGGTGGGTGACTCCACAGGCATTTACCTTGTCCTTGATGCGCAGCCACATCTTTTGTTTTTCTGCCTCTGGCACCTTCAGCGACAACTTCCCAAACAGTCGGTCATTGTTGCTGGTCACAGACTCTATTAGGATTTCCAGCTCCTTATCAGAAAACTTGCGTTTTCTCTTTGGTGTGTGTCCTTTCCCTGCTGGGGGACCTCCTTCTCCATCTTGTCCTGCTTGCCTAGTCCTGGTTGCTACTGGTTCTGTCTGGGTCCTCAGCTCCTGTGCTCTGCCCTCTCCTCTGTGCTACTCCAAACACTGAATGCAGCGTGGCTGTCATACTTCCTGGTTGTGATGTCATCGGCCTGCTTCCGATGCGTCGCGTAATTTTCCCGTTTTCGCTATTACCGAAATCGCAAATACCGGATTCACTAATACCGAATCGGTATTTGCTAACTCGGTATTTGCTACTCTCGCAGACGTACTTTCGCTATTTAATAGCAATTTTTACCGATTCGGTAATTTTTACCGAATAGTTTGATGCATCGCGGTTTGCATGTCCTTAATAGCGATTCCTTAATTTTCGCTATTACCGACATGTATTACCGATTGTTGATGCATATGCCCCTTGGTGGTGTAGGGAATGGAGTTTTTCAACAGGGAAAATATTTTCCTCTTCGAAGGAAAAATGGGCAATTATGTTTTTGACGCATCACCTTCCCTGCGTCACGCAGCGTCTTTGAGTTATAACATATCTAAGGTACTTTGTACTGGACAATCACAACCAATGATGTCTAAAGAATTATAACTTTCTTTAACTTTGAATATTCATATCTTGAGTTGTGTATGTTGGAATTTTGTCATTTTGGTCTTGTTTCAAGCAGATAAATACAAGCTATTTGTCTAAACTAGTGTGGAGTTATTTTGTGGTGTTTACACTGTGTACTGTGTGTGTGTGTGTGTGTACAAATACTTTACACCAGTGGTGGCTCCTCCGCTAAGGCAGAGGAGGGTCACCCCACTGCTCTTAGAGCAGTGAAAGAGGGGAAAATACAATGATATTAACTGAACTGTTTTATTTTATTTTTGGTTCCTGAGGGGCTGGTGGCTCAGGGAGGAGGAGTGGACTATGCACACTAAGGGGCTCATTATGAGGTCTGGCAGAATTGCCTCTGAGCAACACTGTCTCGAGACCGACCGACACGCGGTTCGGGGCTCCAACCGCCGGATTACGATGTGACCGAACACTGTTCTGTTGGAGTCCCATTATTCTCTATGGGAGCTCGTGTTCTGCTCGATATCCGGCCATAAAATAGGCTCCTATGGGAAATGGGGTGTAAGCGGAAAACCCTGCACCCTGTCGCAAGCACCCCACGGTGCCTGCCACACAGTGCAGGGTTTTAGAGGGGGGTCCCTTAGGTACCCCCTCGGCCATCAACCATAGGTCGTGAGGGGTAGGGGGCCTGCCAGGGGCCCCCAAAGTCACTTTCCTGCCATCGTAATGAGCCCCTTAGTGTGCATGACTGCTTGGCCGGCTGTTTTGGCCGGCCAAGGGAATATGTACAGGCTCCCTGTCCTGATCTGAGTGCCAATCCACAGCACTCAGACCAATCATAACACTGCATGCGCAGCATTGTGATTGGCTCAGGGGAGCCTGTGTGCCAGGGTGCTTCATGAGATACAGGAAATTGGTCCAGGACCTCTATATTTTTTATCAATACCTGAATTAATCAGTACATTTTTAATTCAACAAACTCAGAAGCTTGTCATTACAGATCAGCTCAACACAATAAATGTATCTCACTCTACAAGACATGAGAAGTTTGAAAGAATTCGAAAAAAGCAGCAGAAAAAGATTTTTTGTATTCAACCCAAAGTAATATTTAATATTACCAGGTCAGCAAAGTAATCATTTCGAACATTGTTTTTATAAATAGCAGTGGTTGCCCAAATAGAGCGTGCAGATAGAAAAGCTATAGGTGAGAACGTGTGTAAGAGATTAAGACGGAAAAGGAATTCACAGAAAGTATTTGTGACATAAAATAATCATAACAGTTTACTATACAACAAACGAAAAATTAATTGATCGTAGTGTACAACCTGGCCAAAATAAAAACAAATTTGCTCAATTGTTTTCTTTAAATGTTCATGACTCCTCAGTGTCAACAATAAGGTCTGCACATCAATATACAGAGACAAAGTGGTCCAGGTATTTATTACTAGGGGGGTGACCTTTGGACTCGTCTTTACGGCCTGTCGGTCAATAAAGACTTGGCCATGCGAGTCTTCATCAGGACAAAAAGACTGGCGGGGCAACCAAGGGTAGTAGATGACCCCTTTCAGAAGAATGGGGTGGCACTTATTCCCACGTTCCCAAGGATTTTCTTCAGTCCAAAATGGTGTTGGAGGGGATGGCTTCTTCCATAGATTAATGATTCCGGATATGTGGTTGAATGGATGCAATTTCAATAGCGAATAAAGCACTTAAAGTGTTCAGGGTGTCCTTAATACTCAATCCCAAGATGAGTCAGGTTCACTTGAAAGGTACAACGGTTCAAAGCCTGAATCTACGCTGTAGAACCCTGTGTTTAGTGTTCAATCAGATGCTCCTCCTCACAGTATATTAATCACCAAACCGAGTGGGGACAGTACATTCCCACATCTCGTATCGCGTGTCAGCATCAAGTAGCACAACCAGCTAGCTGTGGGTCACGATAGACACGTGTTTGTAATGTAAGCCATGCTTTCGCAGTACTGTCGAATTTCATTATCCTCGCCTTGTGCTATTTTTCAGCTGTATATAGCGTGAGTTTTGTGGAATTAAGCATAGTGTAACCTACCTTTGGGTTTTGGATTCTTGTGTAACAAGACATGTGTTCAGCTGTTCTTTGTTTTAGCTCCTGTGTGTCAGTGCACCGTGTAAGCGCACAAGCATACCCTGCTCTCTCTGGAGCAGTCACTATGCACTCTGCCCTCAACACTCTGCCCTCAACAGCACTCTGCCCTCAACAGCACTCTGCCCTCAACAGCACACAGCACTCAACAGCACTCTGCCCTCAACAGCACACAGCACTCAACAGCACACAGCACTCAACAGCACACAGCACTCTGCCCTCAACAGCACACAGCACTCTGCCCTCAACAGCACACAGCACTCTGCCCTCAACAGCACACAGCACTCTGCCCTCAACAGCACTCTGCCCTCAACAGCACTCGACAGCACTCTGCACTCAACAGCTTTCTGCACTCTGCACTCAACAGCACTCTGCACTCAACAGCACTCTGCACTCAACAGCATTATGCACTCAACAGCATTCTGCACTCAACAGCATTCTGCACTCTGCACTCAACAACACGCTGCACTCAACAGTATTCTGCACTCAACAGCACTCTGCACTCAACAGCACTCTGCACTCAACAACACTCAGCACTCTGCACTCAACAGCACTCTGCACTCAACAGCACACAGCACTCTGCACTCAACAGCACACAACACTCTGCACTCAACAGCACTCTGCCCCAACAGCACTCTGCACCCAACAGCACTCTGCCCCAACAGCACTCTGCCGTCAACAGCACACAGCACTCACCAGCACACAGCACTCAACAGCACACAGCACTCTGCACTCAACAGCACTCTGCACTCAACAGCACTCTGCACTCAACAGCACTCAACTGCCCTCTGCCCTCAACAGCACTCTGCCCTCAACAGCACTCTGCCCTCAACAGCACTCTGCCCTCAACAGCACTCTGCCCTCAACAGCACTCTGCCCTCAACAGCACTCTGCACTCAACAGCACACAGCACTCAACAGCACACAGCACTCTGCACTCAACAGCACTCTGCACTCAACAGCACTCTGCACTCAACAGCACACAGCACTCAACAGCACACAGCACTCAACAGCACATATCACTCAACAGCACACAGCACTCTGCACTCAACAGCACACAGCACTCAACAGCACACAGCACTCAACAGCACACATCACTCTGCCCTCAACAGCACTCCGCCCTCAACAGCACACAGCACTCTGCCCTCAACAGCACTCTGCCCTCAACAGCACTCTGCCCTCAACAGCACTCTGCACTCAACAGCACTCTGCACTCAACAGCACTCTGCACTCAACAGCACACAGCACTCAACAGCACACAGCACTCAACAGCACATATCACTCAACAGCACACAGCACTCTGCACTCAACAGCACACAGCACTCAACAGCACACAGCACTCAACAGCACACATCACTCTGCCCTCAACAGCACTCTGCCCTCAACAGCACACAGCACTCTGCCCTCAACAGCACTCTGCCCTCAACAGCACTCTGCCCTCAACAGCACTCTGCACTGAACAGCACTCTGCACTCAACAGCACTCTGCACTCAACAGCACTCTGCACTCAACAGCATTCTGCACTCTGCACTCAACAGCACTCTGCACTCAACAGCATTCTGCATGGAAACCGCTATGCTCAATGTATCTGACGATATTCACAAAGTTTTAGATGAAGGTGATGACTGCCTACTCATCCTTATTGACCTATCTGCTGCATTCGACACAGTAAATCATCCAGTGTTCTGGAGACCTTGTCGAAGCGCTCCGGCATCAGTGGCACAGTACTAAAATGGTTCACCTCCTTCCTTCAACACCGCTTGCAACAAATTAAAATTAACTCCTGTCTCTCAAAGCCAACAAAAGTCACACTTGGGGTCCAGCAAGGCTTGATCCTCTCCCCGTCCCTCTTCAATCTCTTCATGGAGCCCCTCACAATCATCTTGAAAAAAGCTGGAGTGAATTACCACCTTTATGCTGATGACACCCAAATCTATTTCAAAATCAAGTCTCCCAGCGACACCCGTCAAATCAATGCCACTCTAACGGAGATTCAATCTTTTTTTTTTCAAAACTCTTTTTATTGAAAGATCACAATATCAACGCAGCCCTCCGAGCCCGGAAAGCACTGCAAGCAGATCATTCCAACAACAATTACGATCCGTAAATTATACAGTTATATGCCCCGGCTCTTAACAGCCCACCTCCCAGAAACCCCCCCCACAACTCCCATCCCGTCCCCAACCCCCCGCCCTGCCCAGTGTTGCCATGTCCCCTAGCAAAACAGCAATGAAAAGAAAACAAATGCATCGTGTACTATATCACCCCCTGGCCACATCTCGCCGACCCTTCATCATCTCTGGACAGTGGCGGCGGCTTCAGCCATATCCCCCGACCGAGATCCAATCTTGGTTCAACGCTAACCACTTAAAGCTCAACCCAGATAAAACGGAACTAATCCTATTCTCTCCAAAAAGCAACCATTGTCCTATCCAAGAGTGGCTCAAGAATCTGGTCGCACTAAACTGCCCCATCGTCCTATCCGACTCAGTTAAGTCTCTAGGCATCACCCATGACAAGAACTTATCTGTGCAGGCCCACATCAAAAACTCTTCAAAAAGTGCTCTTTTTTCTCTAAAACACCCCATGATGACCACAAAACAGTAGTCCAATCCCTAGTTCTCTCTAAAATAGACTACGGGAACGCCATCCTAACAGAGACTCCAAAAGATCAACTAGCACCTCTAAGGGCAGTGCTGAACATGGCTGCTCAACTCGTATCTGGAGTAAAAAGATTTGAACACATAACTCCGGCTCTCAACTTCCTCAACTGGCTTCCCATGGAAGGGAGGTGTATTTACAAGCTGGCCTGCATCACACACAAAACCCTTCACTCTCCGGCCCCCAACTACCTAAACAACAAACTGGTAAGAGCACGTCAATCCAGAACTCTGAGAAGCTCCAACTCACTCCTTCTTATTCCTCCAAAACTGAAAAAGAAAACCACTCAATACTGAACGTTTTCTGGCAATGCTCCCAGGATGTGGAACGCTCTCCCTAGAGTCCTAAGGTGCAATCCCTTCTTCTCCTGCTTCAAAAAGGACCTGAAACTCCACCTCCTTAACAAATACGTTCCTGACCAACATCAACTAACCTAAACTTCAATATCCGAGTTTACTCCTCTCTCTTGACATTCAAGGATAGTTGGTGACCGGACTGTGTAAACCACCTTATTTTTCAGGCTGTATTTGCCTGCCTTCTTTGTAATGCAATTTCCGTATGTTTTAAAACTTTTAAAATAAAATAAATAAATAAAAATAAAATGTCTTAAGCGGAGGAATCTGAGGTTACAAGTATCCACCAGAAGAACAATTTACTTACTTTTGGAAATGCCACTTATGGTTCATACTCTGTCTAACTGTAGATTAATCCCTGCCCTCCCACCTCTCCATTCTGTGGACTGAACTGCAGAACATCATAATAGGATCTAAATTTATTTTTTGGCACACTGTCACCTGCTCCACATTTAAAGTTGCAAAAGAATGAGAAACTGACCTCAGCGCACAGGGGTGGTTCTTATATGTCTGAAAATGCATTATAAAATGCAAAGCACTGTAATAAAAGTTGGTGAACATATCATAAAACATGTAAATGTCCCCAGTGCGGCTGTCCCTTCAAATAGCTTAATAAAATATATATACCTATTGTTAAAAGTTGGGTGTCTCTGCCACTATCACTAAGAAAGATCAAGGAAGAACTCCGTTTCAGAACACATCTCTAAACTTATCTATTTGAGTAGTACATTTCTTTTAGGGGGGACTATGCGACGGACATGGCATTTAGCGCTGGGAGGCCCGATGGGTAGCCATGCGCTTTGTAAGTCGTCAGTCTATCTTTATTCGGCATTTGTGCCATAAAAGAATATATTAAAAACATCAAAATAGACACAATAAATTTGTTGACATGCTTATTAAATTATTGCATCAATAAAACAATATATTTGTAACATTCTAAAAACTGTTCTTAACAATAATTTAAAAGCATCATCATAACATACAAAGTTTAGCATAGACGTTCATTAGAGATTTACAAGCTCGTAGCTTTTTCTGATTTGAAACGCACTCCTAATAACATTTTTAACTGTAGAGCATATACCTATCGAGGATAATTTTTTGTAAAATACCATTGCTGTTAGGTGTTGCGTAATATCAGCCTGACGCAGAAAAGATGCCAAAAATGCAACTATTGGACCTGAGCAGAAAGGGCAGAATAATGTAAAGTGGCAAATGCTCTTCTTTGTAACATTGCTGTAGTGACATGGGGGTAATTCAAGCCTCCATATGCATTGTAGTGGGAAAGCAACTTTAAAATGAATTACATTTAATCTAAAGTAGGTTAAATATGATCGATAGGTTGTGTTCTCTATCCACACCAACTATAGTACAACATCTTTGACCGTTGATACGTGAAGATACAACTCAACTGTTTTCATCTTCAGGACTCCATGTAATTTCTCCTCCTAACAGTGCTCCGCGTGACGATGTTTCACAATTGCCTTAGCACCTGCCCTAATATGTTGGGGTGTGTAAACATTTCTATTCGACCCAACGGTATGCTATTGAAATTTTCAAGAGATAAGCAGTGTGACATACATGCTCTCACTAGACCCACCTCTGGGTTCTGCCAACATTTAATCCATAGAAGAAGTGGGGCAATTCGTATCTGTTCCCCTATAAAAGATAAGCCCAACTCCTCATGGCAAAAAAAATGTGCGGTATTTTTATGAACTGCAAGCAGCCTACGTGTACAATAATTTTCTGCATGTTGGTGAGCATCTGCATTTTGGTACCCCAACACCCCTGCCCCGTAAAGAGCAGCAGCCGTGCTTTTTGGCTTATACGGGGCTATCATCTCCACTAAAGGTTAATGTTTTAAGATCCTTGCAAAGCGAAAGATGGCTTCCATGTTTTTCCTGACCTTTGACTCTAGAGTAGTACTTCCAGGGTTATGATCACTGAGGCAGTTGGGGATGATTTTATGATCCAAGACGAGGGGTACGGTGTCTGCCGATACAAATATAAAATCTATGGTATTCCCTCAGGCCTCTGCCATAAACGTAGGGATGATGTGACTGGAGATTGGCAGGGTCTAAATTAAACAAGCATTGGAAATGCAATAGGTCTCGCAGTAGTAAAGTTTGAGCTATAGGTGTTATTTATTTTTTTGTTTTTTATTTATGTGTTGTTTTTTCTAAATAGCTAAATTAATAGCTTTCTTCTTTACAAAGCCAATAGTTATAATTTTTGTAAATGTGACACCTCTAGCATTTGTAAAGCAACATGTTTTGTATTAATGGGACTTATATGTGACTTATATGTATCGATATAAAAAAAATCAATGGCTTTAAAAAACAATTAATAATTAATACGTAAATAAAATGGATTTTATTTTATATTGCCAATAGCTTAAAGTTTATTAAATATATTTAGTGAAGATGCTGTGGTTGCGCTGAGTGAGGGTGAGTGAGGGTGAGTGAGGGTGAGGGTGAGTGAGGGGTTGAGGGTGAGTGAGGGTGAGGGGTTGAGGGTGAGTGAGGGTGAGGGGTTGAGGGTGGGTGAGGGGGTGAGGGTGAGTGAGGGTGAGTGAGGGTGAGTGAGGGTGAGTGAGGGTGAGGGGTTGAGGTTGAGGGGTTGAGGGTGAGTGAGGGTGAGGGTGGGTGAGGGTGAGGGTGGGTGAGGGTGAGTGAGGGTGAGGGGTTGAGGGTGAGTGAGGGTGAGGGGTTGAGGGTGAGTGTGAGTGAGGGTGAGGGATTGAGGGTGAGGGGTTGAGGGTGAGGGTGAGTGAGGGTGAGGGGTTGAGGGTGAGTGAGGGTGAGGGTGAGTGAGGGTGAGGGTGAGTGAGGATGAGGTGTTGAGGGTGGGTGAGGGTGAGTGAGGGTGAGTGAGGGTGAGTGAGGGTGAGTGAGGGTGAGTGTGAGTGAGGGTGAGGGGTTGAGGGTGAGTGTGAGTGAGGGTGAGGGATTGAGGGTGAGGGGTTGAGGGTGAGGGTGAGTGAGGGTGAGGGTGAGTGAGGGTGAGGGGTTGAGGGTGAGTGAGGGTGAGGGTGAGTGAGGATGAGGTGTTGAGGGTGGGTGAGGGTGAGTGAGGGTGAGTGAGGGTGAGTGAGGGTGAGTGAGGGTGAGTGTGAGTGAGGGTGAGGGGTTGAGGGTGAGTGAGGGTGAGGGTGAGGGTGAGTGAGGGTGAGGGGTTGAGGGTGAGTGAGGGTGAGTGTGAGGGGTTGAGGGTGAGTGAGGATGAGTGAGAGTGAGGGGTTGAGGGTGAGGGGTTGAGGGTGAGGGGTTGAGGGTGAGGGGTTGAGGGTGAGTGAGGATGAGTGAGAGTGAGGGGTTGAGGGTGAGGGGTTGAGGGTGAGGGGTTGAGGGTGAGGGGTTGAGGGTGAGTGAGGGTGAGGGGTTGAGGGTGAGTGAGGGTGAGGGGTTGAGGGTGAGTGAGAGTGAGGGTGAGTGAGGGTGAGGGGTTGAGGGTGAGTGAGGGTGAGTGAGGGTGAGTGAGGGTGAGGGTGAGTGAGGGTGAGGGTGAGTGAGGGTGAGTGAGGGTGAGTGATGGTGAGTGAGGGTGAGGGGTTGAGGGTGAGTGAGGGTGAGTGAGGGTGAGTGTGAGTGAGGGTGAGGGGTTGAGGGTGAGTGAGGGTGAGGGGGTGAGTGAGGGTGAGGGTGGGTGAGGGTGAGGGGTTGAGGGTGAGTGAGGATGAGTGAGAGTGAGGGTGAGTGAGGGTTTGAGGGTGAGGGGTTGAGGGTGAGTGAGGGTGAGGGGTTGAGGGTGAGTGAGGGTGAGGGGTTGAGGGTGAGTGAGGGTGAGGGCATTCACATGTACTGCGCGTGGGTGTCCTTCCTTTCCTGGAAATGCTAACTTTACTGTCTTAAAAGAAAGTGAAAGCAAAGCAGACTAAAGATCGAACAGAGATCGTCGGGGACTTTCCACTTCGACGCAAGTGTGGCTTTGTTCAGCTGTTAGGCAGAGGGTGTTTGTGGAGTGTGGGGGGGGCTACCTGTATTTGATGGGTGACATCACCTTTCGTAGGAGTTTGGAGCTTAACATTGGCCACAGGCTAAGCCAATAGGCCCTAGAGCCCTAGTCTTCAAACTTTTTAAGCCCCCGCGTCAATACATTTCATTAGGGCCCCCTAAGTGTAAAACTATCCCCAGAGTGATTCTGTACCAGAAATCGGGCTTAGGGGGTCCTCGAGGACTGTGTGCACTCAGAAAATAGCGCTAAATGCAACAGAAGGCAAGCAGCCTCTTGCACTTGATAAGTCGTTGTGCCTGTACCCCTGTGGTAGGATGTTTGTGCCAAATTACTTATAATTATGCAAACGCCCATAAACAAATACTTTTTAGTTATTCTGTCCCAAAAAAATAACGGGAATTTACTCCGATAGCTGACATTATTAAAATTTCTCCTGGGTCTAGTCCTAAACCAAAAAACACTTTGATGAAGAGTAGCCGGTTGGGAGTAAGTGGTACAAAAATACGAAACGATTGCAAGAGGCACCCAGACATCCACCACAAAATGCAGTATCTTTAAATCTTAATCTATTTAGTTATTTATGATAATACCTTACATTATTTCAATTGGACAGGTACATTCTTCGCATTTTTTGGACAATTTCCATAAGTTATGTTATCTTCAATGTGATCAACAGAATGTATAACATAACGATTAGTGACCATACATCTTTTGAGATAACAGAACATTAAAAATTCCTTTAGACACTATCAATATGTGCAGCGCCAGAAGAGCCAACACGTGTTTTATGACAAAACTACAACAAAACAAAAACATACGGTATGCCAGCGCTGGTCATAGAATATATCATTCAGCTGGATCAGTCAATTACATAAAATGATTTCACTATGGTTTGAGGTGAAGGCGGTTTCCAGCTAAAAGTGTATACTTAACTTACATTCGCAGAGAGGGCAGTACACTGGTAATGTATGTGGGGCAGCTGACCTCACTAGAGAAGTAAAGGCTTAGCTTGGAGTTGGCGAAACCAGAAAATGGCTGTGGCTGGCGCAGGCTGAGACATACATATCGAGGCTGATGCTGTACACTTTAATACTATGTTGAACCCTTTAAGAGATTGGGAGGGTGGAATGTCATTGGGTAGAGATTCCAGTGTATGGGCCCTAGAGGGCAGAAGGCCGGGAAACTGAGGCAGCACAAGGGGGCGTTGGTATGGTAAGAGCTTGCGCCAAGTGACTCGAGTCATAATGGCAGTGTACCGGCACTTCCCCGCAGCAAAGAGTGGAGAGTGAGTACCGGCACTTCTATATTTACATTTATAGCGCTGCTTAAATGTGACAGAAGTGTGCTATTAGGTTCCATTTAAACAAAGGGGTTGTTTATATTCGTTTTTCCCGTGGCATTATAAACTGTTTACTACCCCCGAGGAGACGTGAAGAATTTTAGCCTAATGTGGGAGCCATCACTCTGAAGTAACCCCTGCCTAAGATCCGGGGTCGCGGGCGATGTGATCTCTGCTGCTAGTCAACTCTTCCGAAAATTTATGAAAATTGCTTTTGTAAGCCTCGAATTTCCAGCGTGAAATGAGCTACTCGTGCAATATTGTGGCATTGCTTACTGCCATAAACCCCGCGCAGTTTACCAATTAGAAGGTCGTTAGTAAAGCGCTGTCTGGAGCGGAATGACTACCGCACAACAAGCCGTCCGGTTTACTTTACTTCCCGCATTAAAAGCAGCTCCCACTTATAAAGCCGTTTTATTGGCCTTTTAACGTGTGCACTTCAAACAGGGACGCTCTGGAGAGCGGCGGGGGCAGAGTGACGCTGCAGCCCTGGCATGGGTAATGAGGTGAACCTCAGCCAAGGCACCGGGGCGTCCCGTGCACTCTATTGCTCAGTGTTCAGTAAAGATAAGTACATTGCATCAGGGAGCACTGTGTGTTGTTAGGAGGGCATTGCTGTGGGGAGGGGGGAGGAGAAATGCGACATGGCGGGGAGGGGCGGAGCGGGGGAGAGGGTGTTAAGCAGCAGGGTACAGACGGCTGAGGGAACAGACGGCGAACAGACGGCGGGCAGGGGAGGGGGCGGAGCGGGGAGGGGGTGTGAAAGCAGCAGGGGCCTGGAGTGCGGCTGAGGGAACTGATGTGCACGCGCTTTCAAGCTCAATGCGCATGCGCATTGAGCTTAAAAGTCACGGGCACTGCAAGGAATCGCCACGATTCCTTGCAAGTTGGATAAAGAGTGGATGAGCCCCCATAGTCTCGCTTGCTCGATGCGCATGCGCATCGACAGGCGAGACCTAAAAATGTAGGTCGTACTTTAATATACAAGTGTTCAATTAATAT
Organism: Lissotriton vulgaris; assembly: GCF_964263255.1. NCBI lineage: Eukaryota > Metazoa > Chordata > Amphibia > Caudata > Salamandridae > Lissotriton > Lissotriton vulgaris. Next base: position 608,285,880 of record NC_141695.1, read on the forward strand.
CCCAAACAAGTGAGTTTAAAATGTACCCTATCAACCCCGTCCTCCATCAGCAAGCCACACATGTGTTTGTCTCCCAGAGAACATAGTGCAAAATCCCCCACCCACATCAATATCACTCACTTATTCAGATGAAGATGAAAGCTATCTAAGAATGAATCTTGGCCATCAATTATGTTAGACACCTGTTGGTTACAAATGTTATTATAAAGGTTTATCAGAAAAACATCATATTCCCCCTTAATGAAATCTGTGAGAGCAAAAACTGCGGGGAGGACCATTTAAGTACGACATTGACCTTTGACATTTTAACACATATCAGAGTACCAAGACCCCCCCACCCAGTAGCCTTCCCGCTGGTGAAGCAAGTGCTGGTTGAAATAAAGGGAAAATTAGAAGGATTAGTCATCCAAGTCTCCTGGGCACAAAATATATCAAAAGATGAGACAAAATGTATCCAATCTGGATTTGTTAACTTTAAACGAGCACCTGCAATGTTTTATATGGCCATGGTCAAACCTTTAGGATGACCTTTTGTTTTATCATGTGGTCCAAATACTATGTTTCGATTCCCAGGGCCATGGACATATGTGGCCCAGCCGGTTGTCTCTGGCATCTGAGTGTACCGGTGTTGGCCCCAATGAAGAAATTACGTTTATCAGTGTCTTCCCATCCAGGGCCATGAATCTATTTCCCGCCAAGACCTGGAAGTCCAGGTGCCACCTAATGCCGACATCAGTATAGGGTTGGTCATAGTTTTTCCTCATCATGAGCGGGGTTAAATGTCTGGAGAAAAAAAACCAAAGGTAGAATTTTTTTAGAGCTTGATTTTTTAAATACCAGCTCTGGCCATTGCCATAACTTCCCCTACTGTCCGTGGGTTTCTAAAATGTCGGACAACAGTGTCACCTGCAATTGTTTTTCCAGAGGCCTTATGCCACCCTCCCGGCGAACAAAAATATTCTCATTAAACAGGCCCAATCGACTACTCATGTTATTATTCAGCCAAAATGCCACCTTATTTTTCAGGACCAATGTTGACTCTGCTAAACCGGCAGGTAAATTGTGAACATTATCTATTCTAGGACAACTACATAGGGAGTGGCAGCTGGATGGAGACTAATCACCTGATGGGGGGTTATTTTAACTGGACAACTACTTGGAATCTCTCAGGTGGTTGAACTAACTGTCCTCAATAAAACTGGTAGCTTGGAGATATATGGATTTGTATAGCTTAGAATGTGCCTGTTTTACCTATCCACTAAATTTAATGGGAAATGCATCAAGGCTGTACGTTAACGATGGAAGGAATTCCACATTTATCACTCCGAAAAGCGTTGATCGAGAGTTGCATGTACAGTGATTTGTCACTTTGTTACAGTAAATCTAATTCTGGCAGCTTAGGTGGTAAGTGTTGTCGTGTGTTGTTTGTGATGGCCTGAAATTAAGGCAGGCCACAATGCGCAATTTCTGCTGTAGTTCAATCAACAAAAATGAGAGGTACTCTTTGTTCTAAGTATTTGTTCTTCTAAGATGAACAGTGTTCAGCACAAAGGAGAGGTTGATGGCAACATGTTTATTTTTTGCATGCTTTGTTTCCCTACTGGAATAAAGATTCTTGTTAACACTCCTTCTTAGCTACAGCCTTTTAAATGTAATTTACATTAAACTGATTCTCATATGTTTTTGCAGGAAAATACTAATTGTTCTCACTACATATTCCACTATTATTCTTCATATCTTCAACATTCTATCCCTTTCATTTTCAAGAGGTAGACAACAAGACTTGAAGTGGTTTGCAAAATTGGTGATAGTTTGACTATGTATTAGAAGGAATAAAATACAATGTGCCTCATGTTCATCTATATGTTAAAGGAACACCTTAGTGATTTGTAATACCCATGTAATGTATGACAGAAGATACTTTATGATAGATAGAAAGATAGATAGATAGATAGATAGATAGATAGATAGATAGATAGATAGATAGATAGATAGATAGATAGATAGATAGATAGATAGATAGTGTTACAGTGGTGTTTACTTCAATTGTTGTGTGCTGGCCTTTCCGTGACTCAAAGGAAAAGCCTCATGTTGGTTGTGATGCCCCTCCCTCAACCATTGTAGTAAACAGCCTTTTTTACACTCCAGAGAATCTACATATATGGTTTATCCATGGCATATTGTAAAATGTATTTGTTTCCAAAAAGATTTTTTTAACCAAAGCCAGAATGCAAGAGTCTAAATCAGTGCAATCATTTAAAATCACAATAAAGAGACTGCATAATATTAGGAGTGTTGTTTCCGTGTGTTAAGCCATTGCAACATGTGAAGCAGTAAACACTGTTTTCCCATGTTATTTTTAGGTCTTGCCAGCATTGCAGCGCATGCGCTGCTTCGCCTTGGCGAGATCTATAGTTGTTGCTTTTGTGTCCCGCCTCTTTGAAAGGGGGGTTCGTGTCCGCCCTGTCGCGCTTAGGCCCCGCCAATCGGGACTGGAGATTTAGCTTGCGCACGCTCGTGCACGGCGTCTCTTCCAGACACGCATATTTATTTTTGCATCGCGCTTTCACTTAAGATGAAAGCGCAATGCATAAATAAACAAGCGGCAGACACGAGCAATGATGTGCACACGCACAACATCTGTTGTGCATGGCCTCTCTTCCGTCTTGTTTGTGAAAGGCCTCACTGTGTTTGATTACGTCCATTTCTATTATCGAGCTGTAAGAAGCGTCACAGGTGTAGTGATGTGTTGTGATTTCTGCCAGACTGCTCACACTAGCGTCTATTCCAATATGGGCTCTTGGCCAGATTTTCCCTGATGCACAGTTAGAAGCGTCTTCAGATGGATTAGAGCCGCTGTGTATTGGGTCATTAGTCGTCATTTCCTGTAGCCCAGCTTTGCTGTCCTCTGAGTCTTATCTCTGATGAGGTCGGGCACCCCTTGTTTTGATTAGTTACGGATCTCATCACGAGATTTGGTCCATTTGAAAAAGAGTACGCAAAACACTCCTGGAGTACTACTTTCCGTTGTAATGCTTCCCGTTGCAGCTGTAGGAAACGAGAGTTACAGATAGACGGGAAGAAGGCACAGCAATCGGTATAATAGAATGTAAATGGGTAAACCTTCTCCTTACGATGATGGTATAGAAATTGAACCTCTCCAAAATATTGCCGCAGGCCAGGACTGGAGTAATGTATTGCCCCGGGCATTTCTGTATATTGCTTCAAGTCGGTGCCTGACTTTACATTAACTATACGGATATTTCGCCTCAGGCGCACCAGACTTCTATCAGAATCACTGATTTGCCAGGCGGAAATGAATGGGGGACTTTACTTTGTGCAGTCAGCCCATACCTGCCTGTCAGCACATAGCCGACCGCACCTGTCTGTGTCGGTGTCGCCAGGCTTTTCTGCCTCTCACCATAACACAACACTGTGTGTGCATAGAGGGCCGGCCTGGAAGAACACAGGAGAGGACTGCTAGCAGCACTACCTCGTACGGGCCTAGACCGGGATGTGTGGGAGGCAGAGAGGGGAAGCGCAATGGGAAAGTCTGTGAAGCACTATAGGATATGCCCACTATGGTGGTGAACTTTGCATGAAACCATCTGGCCAAAGGTGAGAAGGGTGGGCACAGGTACTGCAGCGGTGGAGAACACGACTCATGTGCTGCACATGCCAATTTTGGTGACAGACCCATTTTCCCAATTCTTCAATTGAGAAACTAAACTAAATAACCATTGTACATCAACCCCTTTCTTCCCGGCAGCCATCATCGCTGTCATCTCCCTGTACTTGGTCATCGGCTATGGTGCCTCCCTGCTCTGCAACCTCATCGGATTAATCTACTTTGCATACTTGTTGTAAATTCAGACTTTGAAGCGTCGACTCCACATCCTGTGATTTGGGGCAAATCACTTAATTTCCCCATGCCTACCAATAAATGAATGTGTCCTTGTGTAATGCAACTGGTGCTCATATTAAGTGCACCAATTCCTTCGGTTCCAGTTTGCGCTGTATAAAACAGCAAATTGCAATGCAAAACTCTCGCATTTACATGAGTTTAAGCTATTGGCATCGTAAATCACAATGCCTTTTATTTATGTTATAGAAACCAAAACATAAATAAAAAGCATTGTCATTTACAATGCAATTAGCTCAATCTTGCATACATGCGAGACCTATTGCATTGCAAATGCTTGTTACTGTATTGTAGTTATAAAAGTGTGAATGTGTGCTAATTAGTAAAGAAACGCAATATTAAAATTTCTTCCCACACACACACATACACACATCACACACACACACACACACACACACAGTGGTGACTGGCATCTGCTGAGGGGCGGGTACAGGAAATAAAATTAAATAAAGAAAAAAAGAAAAGCACTTACAGGATCCTGGGATCCTGGCGACGTCCTCCTCACTCTGACTTCGTCTGCTGAGACCAGGGCCGGACTGGCTAACGGGCGTTTTGGTGTGCTGCCATGATTTTGTTGATGGGGCTGCATGTGCTAAAAACCATTTGTTTTGCTTTATTTTTTTAGAAGCACACTTAGGTCCCCATCAACGAAATCAGCCTCCACTGCAGTGAAATCAGCCCTGAGCTTGGCAGCACACAAAACGCTTGGTAGCCAGTCCGGCCCTGGCTGAGACTGCAGTGCAGGCCATGGCAAACTCACTCCACCGATCAAGGCCTGCTCACGTGCTGTAAGCCAGCATGTGGGCAGTGCCCTTATTGGTTGGAGTGGCCTCTCTTGGCATTCCTGAGGGCACTGGATGTCTGCACTTGCTCTCAACCTAGCTGTCTTAAGACAGCTGGGTTGAGAGGTTTAAAGTGCGCATGTGTGGCTGGCCGTCTCAAGACGGCCCGGCCAAAGACACATTCTCACTTTAAACAAGTGCAAAGGCAGCTCTCTGCCCACCACTCCTCCCGGCTCACTCAGCAGGCCCCGCCCTGTCCTGATGCTCATTTCAGGAAGGTACGATAAAAAATTAAAATAGTAATTACCATTTTAATTTTTATCTCTGGGGCTTTGGTGAGCACGTAAGTGGGGCGACACGCTTCCGCTCCAATGGAGGAGCTGCCCCTGCACACACATATATATATATTTTGTAAATAATAAAACATACAAAATCCCCGAAATTGGTCAGTTATATAAACCATAACTTGCGCCCCCACCATCAGCCATGCATAGTGGGGATGAGCTGCATGCATTGAATTTGCCCAGGCACTAGACCCAATTCTCTATATGTGGCCAGCCACCACTGTGTATGGCCAAAGAAGGGACTGACTACAGTGTCTGCCCTTTATCCAGTACATGCCCCCAAGTCTTTGGAGGAAGCTAACTCCAGTTGTGCATGGCTTAGAGCCGTGAGGAGTGGCGGATAGCAGTAGGACCTGCACCTAACCCTCAGCAGGAAGCCATTCTACACTGTGTGGAAGGCTGGACACAGAGACTAGATCCTGCTAGACCATTCTCCCAAATCTACACAGGGATAAAAAAAAAACTATGCACGTCCTTTAGCTGTGCACAGAAGGAGTTGTCTGGAAGGCTTGGCCTATGGTCAGGTCCTGTGCTTAACTCACTGCAAACGCCCAACATCACCTTTGGCAGGGGCCTGACCCAGCTCCAATGTTCACAGCACACACTGAGCATGGTATTTGCCATGCATAGTTGGGCTTTTTTATGAAAGTTTTTTAAGAATTTCCAAAAACACAGAAAACAAAGATATTGAACGTGTGCATCTACCCCTGAACGTACGGATTGGGAATTGAATCTGAAAGTCTTGCAAAAAAAAAATAGGGCTTTTTTCACTTGTGGGGGATTATATGTCCTCTGGGAGCTCCCTTCCCCATACATTTCTTAAAGGTCAAGGGATGGTCACGGCCCCTTTCTATCCCCCTTCATATTCTTTCAGGACAGTGCCTGGCTGCCATAAGAAAGGATTTCAATGACAGCCAGACAGTCAGATTACTCAGATCCACAAATTCTCTGAGGACTGTAGATCCCGTGTTGGCTGAAGGGGAAAACTTGCTCTTACCTATTCCAATGGAATGGGTTTATTCTTTAAATGTATTATTCTCAAAGGATTTAAGAATCTAGGGGCCATATGTATCAAGCTAATTTTTACTCGCAAACGCTGCGAATCGCAAAAATTTGCGTTTGCGAATACAAATTAGCAAATCCCAATGTATGAAGCAAAAATTCATCGCAAAATAAGGAATCGCTAAAATAGCGATTCCTTACATTGCGAGAGCCTGTATTCTGCAATTTCCATAGCGATTCCTTAATTTGCGATCATCCCAGTTAGCGATAATCGCAAAACTGGAAATCGCAAAAAAGGAATCGCAATGGAATGTATCAAAAATTCGCAATTTGTGAATCCACGAAAATCGCAATTGTGGAAATCGCAATTACCACCAAGTGGGAGCAGGTGGTAACCAGGTGCAAAGTATATAAGGAAGCCCACAATGCAACAGACTTTTTTCCACAATGTCTGGGATCTACGTGGTAGCGAGGAGGCGAAGACTGAGAGCTGCTGCACAGAGGAGGAGACGCCAGGAGAGGATACTCCGTGAGCGCATCACCATCTACCAGCGCACTGAGGAGGACATCTACACCCAGTACAGACTGGAAGAAGACAGTATACTAGATTTAATGTTTAATTGAAGAACTGACCCTATCTTGAACACCCCACACGCAGGACACAGGCCATACCCACTCACATCCAGGTCCTGTGTTTACTACACCTGCTTGCTTCAGGTAGTTTCCAGGGGGTGATGGCCACAGCAGGAGGGGTGTCACAAAGTGCCCTGTTGCGCTTTTTCCATGCGTTCCTCGATGCCATGGCACAGAGGATGCAACATCACATTCAATTCCCCAAGCTAGCCCAGACCAAGCAGGACTTTTACAATATTGCCAGATTCCCCCACGTCATAGGATGCATAGATGGGACTCATATTGCAATATCCTCCCCCCTCAAACAATGAGTACGAATTCAGGAAACGGAAATGCTACCATTCACTTAACATTCAGGTGGTGTGTGATGCCAAAAACATCATCACTGACATAGTAGCAAAGTATCCAGGCAGCACACATGACGCTTTCATATTCCGTCACAGTGGGCTATACCGTAGACTCTCAAGAGGTGATTTTGGCGAGGGATACCTACTAGGTAAATGCATAGAAACATAGGGAACATTTCTACTGACTACCATGTGCATTACAGTGACTGACCATTCACATTTCAACCCACAGGTGACAGTGCCTATGCACAGGGGCGGCCTTAGGCATGTGCAAGCTGTGCACCTCCACAGGGCCACCAAACCCCAGGGGCCACCATGCCAATATATATCCTTAATATAATAATCCTCTGAGGATGGATACATATTTGCGTGGCAGCCCTGGCAGGGATTTGGCGGCCTCTGGTTCTGTTCCACTTCCAATCACCCTGACCCCCCCCCTCTTCACTGGCCTCCACGCTCCGCCCCACCTGGACCCCTCTTCCGGGGCCCCCTACCTACGCTCCCTGCCCAGGGCCACCATGAGCCTAGAGCCGCCCCTGCTATGCAGTCCAGGATTTCATCATGACACCCTACCTCAAACCTGCTAATGCTGGGGAGCGTCGATATAACCGAGCACACATTTCAACAAGAGGCACCATAGAACGAACTTTTGGCATACTGAAGAGCCGATTCCGCTGCATACATAAAAGTGGAGGAGCACTCCAATACAGCCCTGCAACATGTTGCAAAATAGTCGTAGCATGTGCCATGCTGCACAACATCGCTACCAGGAAAGGCACACCAGTGGAGTTGAGCGAATCGGAATCCTCTGACGTGGAGGGGCCTGGACCAGGACGCATGGCAGCTGGTGTAGCTGGTGCTGCAGCTGGCCACCAAATGCGTGATGAGATTACACACAACTACTTCTAGGTAAGAAATAATGACACAATGACAAATCTAATTTGTGTGACAGTGTTTTTATTCCTTAATTGCAGGAGAAACAATGCCACACATCCCTCCTGCCAACTACTCACACTCCTAATATCATGCACATGTTTAACTCACAGTGCTACAATTCAACCTGGAGTGAATGCAAAGTCAGGTCTTAAGTTGACCTCTCTCGAAGCAAACAAAATGCAGCCCCTGCTGGTTGTTAGTGTTGCACCGCTTTATTCTAATTGCACGTAGCAGGCCTATTGTTCCTGCCACTACGGTGCCTCTCCATTATGGGCGGTGGAGTGTTGCTGCTCCACACTGACTGGGCGTCGTCCTCACTGGGAGTCAGTACTCCAGGGCCTGTAGTGCGGACGGCCCACAGCTCGTCAAGAGCAGATGTTGCCTGCACAACAGCTGTCACAATGTCCTGTATGGCATGTGCAAACTCCCGCTGCATCACAATGCTGCGCCTGGTCTGGATATTGGTGGCAGAGGCCAAGCGGTTGATGGCCCGTGTATAACAGTCCATGCGCTCCATCTCTCAGCGCCTTGCAGCACGTTCTGCGTGCAGCTCTCCACAAAGCGCATGCATGGCACCCCTCAGTTCGCCTTGTATACCACTGAGCCCTGCCCTCACCTCTCGCTGTCACGCCTTTATGTTTTTTGCTTGCAGGCGCTACACCTGTAGCATGTTCAATTCCAAGCCGGCAAATACAGATTCTTCAGCCTGATCTCCGAAGCTGCTGGCCCTGCGATGTCTGCGCCTGGCTGTGCCTTGTGGACCTTGGCTGTCTTGTGGCCTGGACTGTTGCTGTGGCCGTGTGTTTTCAGACTGCAAATTACTATTTCTGTCCTCTGCCTCTTCCTCCATTGGTGGCAGTGGCCTCACTTTGTTCCTCCTCTGTCTCTTCGGAGTTTTGACAGGGCTCTCCTCCCCATCAGTTTCTAGCTCCTGCCCTGCGTCTCCTGAGTCTGGAGGTTCCATCACTCCTCCACTGCCTGTAGGCTGTGTAGTTACTGGTGCTGTAGACAGAACAGCACACATTAATCAACTGTACTCATTTGCAATGTGAAAATACATTCTTTCACAGTTTGGGGTTGCATTTCTTTTTCATTTCCCTTTCCTGCACATGCAAAATTTGCCTAGCGTGGCTGGTTAACACAACTTTTGTTTTCATGTGACTATATCTCCCAAGATGCATTGCTGTGTCTGCCTGTGTACCTGCTCTAGCATGAAATGTGGTTCCCAGGCCACTAGGTCGCTGCAGGGAGGTGTGGGGGGTGGGGTTTGGGGTGTGATGGCATGCTTCTTACCCGGTCTGGATGCTTGTTGATCTGAGCTGTCTAGACCAGCTGTCTGAGAAGTGTGGCTCACTGGTTAGAGGAGGCAGACCCGGACGCTGAGATCAGACCCGGGACCAGGGTTCAATTCCCGACGCGGCAGGGTCTTGAGCCAAAATGTCCACAGACTTGGTAATTCTCGCTTCGGTGCCTACTTGAATCACAGGTTCACACTCTGCAACTCTGGGCAATAGCTTGCTTAATCTCCACTACGGCCCCCCGCGGCGGGATGCCTGGCTTTCACCTTGGGGATACCCAGTAGGGGCTATCTCACAGGGAAAAACCAGGATGGGTTCCCAATGCAAAGCGCTTTGAGACCTGGCGGTGATATTGCGCTATATAAAAACCCATCCATCCATAGGTCAGCCATGCCCGTCACGCTCTCTGGTAGCAGGGTACCCTCAACAAGTTCCTCCAGAGGTGTGGATTCCGGCACAGTTGAGGTCCCTCCACCGGTGTGCTGTGACTGCTCCAGCCTGGCAGCTAACTTCTCTTTTGAGCGCTGGTGCAGGTCGTACCAGCGCTTGCGTAGTATGTTCACACTCCGGTGTGTCACTCCCAGCGCAATTACTTTAGCCTGTATGGTTGTCCAAATGCGTCTTTTCCGGGTCTCTGGCACCTTCAGGGAATTCTTCCCAAACAGCAAATCGTGATTTGGCACCATCTCCTGTATCAGTGTCTCCAGTTCTGCTTCTGAAAATTTCAGTTTTCTTTTTCTGGAAATTTCTCCTCCCTGCTGCTGCTGCTGCTCTGTTTCAGGCATTTTCATGTTGCCACTTTCAGCCATGGTGTAACTGTAGCAATGTTCAGTCTCCCACTCTCCCTCACTGTGACTCTCACTCAGCAACACTGTTGCAGCATGGGTAGGCAGTCACTTCCTGGTAGTGATGTCATCAAGCTGCACCAGGTTTCCGATTGGTTGATTTGCGAAAATCGCAAAATAGCAATTTTTTCTGTTAAGAAATCGCAATTTTGCTATTTTTTGGGTTTAAGAAATCGCTTTTTGGATTCTCGCAGATAAATACCGATTTTTTCCGAATCGCTAGTTATTTGTGATTTATGTCATACATATCGATTTGCGATTCTGAATCTGCGATTCGGTAAAAATCGCTAATTCAAAATCGCAAATCGTGACCTTCATACATATGGCCCTAGATCTTTAAAGGATCAGTGAATTAATGTTCATGCCCATTCAAAACCTTTCGGTAATGTTAACTTCTCAAAAACGACTAAATGGATTTATGTCCCAGCAAGCAAATGTACACTACTAGAGGGATCTCACCCCCGGGGGATGGAGGAAGGGACTTTATAGAAGACACAGAGCAAAGAAGTAAGCCAGGGTAACCCACCCTGCCTGGCGTCGAGATGGACACATTATCCTGCAGATCTGAATGCAGCCTGCATTAAACGGGCAGTGAAGTTTTGTTTCAAGCCTGGGAAAGTTACTTCTAATCTAAACCTCATTAGACATTTTGATAAAATCTATGAAAACATTTCAATAACCATTATATTTGTAGTGCTCTGCTTGCGGCGTCCCTTTCATATTCCAATTCCTTATTGTATGTGTTAGTGTTCTACGCCCAAAATCTGGTCTCAAAACATTAACATTTTACCACCACCTCAAATAACGTGGTAACGCATGCGCAAATGGGAAGGGCTCCCCAAGGGCCCTCTTCCCCTTAGTTAATGTTTAATAAAAACATTTCTCAGGAGTTGGCAGTTGTCCACGGAACCACTGCGTACTAACAAAAATGTTTGTAAAACATCACATTTATCTTTTTAAACGCATCTTGTTTTGTATTTTTAATCCCCTACACTCCAGCTTCTATGTTGCTCCTCCTCCTCTCCCTCTCAACATTGTTGTACCAGGGCATGCAATTGTCGTCCAACCTCGCCTCCTGCTTCTCAAATTGTGTACCCACACCCTTCCTATCGTGTTATTATAATGTTTTCTATAGTGCGCTTTTGTGGACTTTTTCTTGTATTTTTTAATATACTGCTTTACAATGGAAGTCAACCATCTCGTAACAATATATTTTTTAAATAGGCTTAAAATGCCCGCCACAGCATTATAGCGTACACTTGCCAATGTGCGGTGACACAGACTTGCGCCTACGTCATCATCCTGAGGTGATTTTTGTTTTTGTTTTTGTCTTTTTACATGTTGGGCGGCAATAGCTGCAAACATTGCTTCTTTCCGTTTATGCATTTGCAGCAAGTGATGGCAAAGCCAAAAGGTTGGCTACCTTTGAAAGGCAAAAAATATTGGTTTTGCCACAGCTTTTATTCAATTCTCCACAGAGAAGTTATTTACCTGAGGAGAAACCCCTTCTATAATACATACGCCAATTTGAGATTAGGGGGGTGCTGCTTCCACATTCCAACACTTGATCGGGATTTACTCCTGTACTTGCAAGAAGTAAATGCCGGACGGTAACACGGTTAGGAATGGGCTGTGAAAACGTTTGGAATAAATATAAACTTGTGAATGTGTGGGTGTTCACCGAATAACTTGGCATTCCCCCTAGTAATATCCACTCCACGTCCCTAGGAAAGTTACTGCCATTCACCCTACTGGTGTAATATTATATTATTATGTGATTAAACAAGTAAATTCACCTTTTGTAGAAATAAAAATGAATTTGCACACATAAATCATGTAATTTGTGCATATGTCCGAGGCTATTAAAAAAACTTCTGCACAGCTATCACATTCCTTTAAACACTCATTTAAAGCATAAGAGAATTTCAGTAGGTGAGCCAAGGAAAAAAATAGTTTGTTTTATGTCGAAATTAAATAGAAGAAATTTTTTTGAACTGAACAATATACCCAGAGACAACTACAACAAGCCTCCAGGTACAGAGTAAAGAAGTGAGATATTGCCCACTCTCAGGTTTTAAGCTAGCTATAGTGATTAGAAAGAGACATGTAGGGGGGCATGACCAAATCGTGGTGCAAGATGCCCGCTTTACTCGGTAACTCCACGCCGGTGGGAAAATATGCTGTGATTTATGACTATTTCACAGGAATCTGAATCCCCATCACGAGGATCCAGAAGCGGAGAGTAGCGTCCCTCCCAGTCTAGGAGCATGCAAAAAGAACACGCCACTGCTGGAGCTCGTAACTGACGTCTTTATTCACCAGCGTATATCATTCAACTGAACTTATCAATATCTCCTAACTGTTAATAACCACACCTTAACACCTCCCCAAATGGTTATGTAATTCTTTTTTTGAGTCCACCCAGAAGTACGGGGTCCTGGCACTCATAGTCTTAAGACACTACATCTCCCCCTTGTTAAATAAAATGGTATAACAGCAGCAGCATTACATTTCTTCAATAAGTCGTCTAGGTACTCGCACTGTTTGGCCAGATTGTGTGGTCTGAGGTAGCTGAGATGCACCCTGAGCGGACACCACAGGTGCTTTTTTTTTTGTCCTCATCTCACCAAAGACTCTAGCAGTTTTTACAAGTCGACTTATGCTTTAACTGGGTGCCCCTCGACTCACTGCATTAGTCTGGCCCACCATGGCCTTCCTCTCGCTCCCGAGGACTGGTGTAATCATAGGACGGCCCATAGAACCAAGGTGCATTAACGGCTTATTAGGTTATCAAGCGCAGGCGGCGATTCCAAATTAACAGGGGAGAACAGATGTTATCTTGGGAATCCGAAGTACCCTCTTGGTCGAGACTAGCCATATGCAATGCCGCTTTCAGCCAGCTTTCTCTTGTGGGGGGGGGGGATGGGGGGGGACGGGGGGGGGGGGCAGGTCCTCCCATTTAATGCAGATCTCCCTCCTTGCCAAGATCACAAGATACAGAAGCAGGCCCATATGGGGCTGTGACATCAACCTTTTTACATAGCTATTTATACTAAAAATCACCAGGTGGAGATCGATCTCTAGCTGCATTCCAAACATGGATATCAAAGAGTCCCCCACATTTTTCCAAAATGGAGATAGTTCCACACATTCAAAGAACATGCGCATATCGTTTGCCTTACTAAAGGAACATCTTGGGCATACTGGAGCAGGGACGGGTGCAAATTTGGCACTTTTAGCTGGGGTGTAATAGAGCCTATTCAGTACAAAAAAGTGATTCTAATTTGGCCATGCAGGCTTTATAAATGTATACAAAAACCTGAGGGAGGCTTCAAAAAAGGGTTCTATGTCAAGGGAAAGAGGAGAAGAGTTCCAAACCGATGACTGGGGAGGGACCCCGTGATCTTCTGCTTCTAATAGGCTTGAGTACCACAGAGATATTTCTTTCTTCCTCCGGCGGACATCTTGAAATAAGTGCTCAAGTTCCCAGTTGCCTACAGTTTCCTGAGCTTCCGCCTTGTGCCATGATTTTAATTGGAGGTACTTAAACCTAGAAAAAGAGGGGCCGATCTTATCTAACAGTATCTCCCAAGAGAGAATCTCCTCTGTGTCCACCAGATCCGACCACCTCTCCAAACCTGCTCTCTTAATCGGGATTGCCAAGCTATCACCCAGGCAGGGAGGGGTCCTCGGAGAGTCCCAGATTGGTGCAACGGGGGAGAAATACCCTATACCCCAGAAACGTCTTAATTAATGCCAGGTCAACAAGGCCGCTTTTAAAACCTTAAGACGTACACGTTTGAAAAATCTGGGTGCCCCAAATTTGTATAAAAAACCCACTTGCCCCTTGCCCTTTACCCTCCTCCGCTAAGGCCAGTTCACCCAACAGCCTACCCCATGTGGAGTAGCCAACAACATTCTTATGCCCTTAAATTGAGTGGCCAGTAAATACCAATTAATATTTTAAAAGTTTCCTTCTTAGCTTTTTTTCCAGGATAACCAAGCGCTTTTCTGACCCCAAATAAAACTGCCAATTTTGCCCTGGATTTTGCTAATGATTTTCTGTGGAAAGGTAAGAGGCACTGAACTAAAAAGGAAAGTCAATTTAGGTAATACCCTCATCTTTACCAAGTTGACCCTCCCGTAGATCGTCAAAGGGAGGTTTTTCCACTTGGCAAAGAGGAAGTCAATATCTTTTTCTATTTTTTTAAGATTTATCAGAGGGATTTTATTCAAATCCTTAACTATTTTAATTCCTAAATAGCTACATGTTCTACTAATAGGGCCGTGGCTATACCGTGTATTCCAGCACATGACCTCGGTTTTAGCCGCGTTGGCAAGATATCCTGAGATCGAGCCAAACTCCAACAACAAGGTTTCAAGTCGCGGAATGGCAATATCGGGATCAGCGGTATAGATTATAACATCATCCGCATAAAGGGCGGTTTTACACTGATATTCTTGCGATTTAAAGGGCCTTATGATATTATCCAGCCTAATCGCCTGTGCGAGGGGCTCAATATACATATTGAATGAGAGGGGAGAAAGGGGGCACCCCTGTCTTGTCCCTCTCTGGATTGCAAAATTTGGAGTCAGGGAACTATTTAGCAAAATCTTCGCCGAGGCCCCAGTGTAACAGTTCTTTAAAGTTTGGACAAAAAAAGATATTTCCAACACACATCGAACACCTTGGCGGCATCCAAGGCCACTACTGCCAAGGGATCCCCTCTAGTTTTAGCAAGGCCGATGGTGCCAATAAGTAATTGAGATTGTTCTTGAATGACTCTCCCTACCACAAAGCCTTTCTGATTAGTATTTATCAGGCCTGGTGCCAATTTTGCCAATCTCCCTGCCAAAATACTCATAAAGATTTTATAATCAGCATTTAGCAGGGAGATTGGACGGTAGGAATCGGCCATCAGGGGATCCTTACCAGGCTTCAATATTAAAACAATCGTGGCCTCTTTCCAAGATCTCGGAATCACCCCTCCAGAGCAGTAAACCAGATTAAATAAAGTGAGGCGGACACTACAGGTGCTTGTGTTTGATCTAGGCCATCAGGTGGGACACTCCCATCAGGGATTACAGGGACGGATGAATGTTGAGGCAGATGTCTGAAATGTGACAAATCCCTTGTGACGGATTGTCTAGGACCCTGCGCTGTTATCATCTGTCCCTTGCGTGTCACAGCTCTCAGAGGCTCAACAGTAAATGGAGCATCTGTTTTCCTCTTCTGTCTTTGTTTGACAAGAACCCAGTCACCTCAGTCGACGACGAATTCCTGAGTTTTCCGACGTTGATCAACATACATCTTCATTTGACGTTTTCGAGCAGTCAGTGGCACTAACTTTGTCACGGGTTCCAGTTTGTTCAGTGGTTCACTGTGGTAGTTTGGTTTTTTCGGCTCTCCCAAACCGCACGGTGATAGGACTCTCACCAGTGGTGGAGTGAGGAGGTGAACGATAGGCACGGAGGGCTTGACATAAGGCCTGGCTCGGCTCGATTCCCTCCATTGATGCATGTTGGAATAATATACCATTTCATCACACATGCAATTACAATGCTGTTGTTACAACAACAGCGTTGTAAGAAGGCATACCATTACTCCACAAGTTGTAACAACAACTTGCTCTGGGGGGGAGGGAGGAGGGGTTGCTGGATGTTGGAATAGTATAATTTACTATACCAACTCCAGTCTGTGCAACAGTAGGGCAGGTGTTGGATTTTAAATTCAACACCTTCTGACCCCTCCGCAAGTCGTTGTTCTGACTTGTGGAGTAATGGTATGCGTTGTTACAATTTGGTTGTTGTAGCAACCGCATTGTAATTTCATGCGTTGTTCCAGATTAGTGGTAAATAATTTTACCACATCAGATCACTCTCTTTATGGTGCCCATAAGTCATTACCTGACATCGTTAGCCTGGGGCCACAAGGGTGTACTTTTTTGATGCTGGACATTTAGTCGAGTTAGAAACTCCTTAAACTCCTTGCTATTGGACGGTTGAACATTATCTAATAATAGCAAAGTGAGAAGGGGACCCATGTCTGGGTATACCCTGCCAACTTGGGGCAAACAAAGCCAACACAAGGAGATGATGGTTGGAGCGCGGAAACTTTTCAGACAGTAACCCCCAGTGACAGATCTAGGTTGAATCCATCATCATTCTTTAGCTCACTTCGCCACCTCGGTTCAGACCCAGCTATATGCAAATCAGTCTTGAGCCTGTGCCTCATGGGAACAGACCAGCCCGAACTGCCAAGCCAGGTCTTCCCTGAACCAGAAACAAGCATCCAAGGACCAGTTTCGGGGTAACACCCCTCATCAGCCAGGCTAGCTTGAATCCAGTGGAAAAGTGAGCAAGGGACCCACGTCTGGGCATACCCTACCAACTTAAGAGAGCTTGGTGAAAAGATCAAAAAGAGAAAAAAAAAGATAAAGTATTATTCACCTCCACATATAGAAATGGGAACACTGTGAGGGGTATGAACTGAATAGAGTACCCCTCCATGTAAACTACTGAATGTGTATGCATAGGTATTACAAAAGAATACTGAGGGTGTAAAAAAGAAAACTACTTTAAGAAGAATAGAATCACATCCGGGAAGTTGCTTTCGGCATCTACGTGCATTCTTTGGATAACAACTAAACAGAGGATTGTTGTCAATAAGTTAGAGTCCTGAAGAAGGTGGTTAATATTGAGTACCATCCACCAAATCGCTGTGTCGACAACTACATGCTTCTTGTATTATCTGTTAATATGAGTGATCATGTGTCATATTTGAATATGTATTTTTTTATGTGACTTTTATGAGTTAATGTGTCTTTTCTTATGTACATAGTGATGGTTAAATTGTATTTACACAAAGAGTAGAATTCGGTGGCTTGCACCAGGAAAAAACAAGACCCCATTTTCAATTGTAATAATATTGTTTTTAACAATTGTTTTAATAGGATTTTTATATTATTGGTATAGTAATGAAATGAAACATTGTCACATATAATTGGGTTCAGTATTTTAGTGTGTGCATGGTTGAAGTGTGAATAGAAGAGTGTTTAGTGTGAAAGGGAACTTAAGAGCCACTGGGGGACACCACTTTGACTTTTTGCTCATAGTCTAAAGACACTACACGGACAAGTGGTAATCATCCATTCATTGCTGGTGAAGCGTCACTAGAGAAAATTCAGCTTTTACGAGCGCTCTCGTCTCCATACAACCCGACTGGGTGATCACATGGTGAATCCCTGAGGGAAAACCGGTCAGTGTGCCTGCACATATGAGTATTTTGCCGACCTGTCTACTGACTGCATGGTCACTTCAGGAAAGGTGGTAATATGAGCCGTTTTCCATGAAACTGGTCATTTTTTTATGTTTTACAGTTCTTGTTTGTTGTGCTACGTTTGGTTTCCTTTGGGCTATGAGATCCTACCAGGAAGAAACTGCCCAGATAACCATTGAAACCTGTCTATTTTCCTTACATCATGGGAAATTGCTTACTCTAATCATTATATTTTGCTGCTGGGGAGTTGTTTGAATCCAGAATGCCTACTTAGAGCTGTATCTATTGACATAGCCCAATCTACTGAATCACAAATCATTTGGGCTGCCACATTGCTTTTTGGCTTACAGAATCCTACCAAATTAAATGTTTCCCATTCATGTGCATTATTTTTTTTCTCCTGGATCAACTACTTTTGAATCATATGTATATGTTGTATATTGCTGTGATTTGACAGTGCGCATTAACTGCTGTACCTCATATCCTATCTAAACTAGTCCACTTACTTACTCCAACGCACGTCTGTGGTCTCATAAGAACCTGACCTTAGTATTTTCATCTGTAGTGATCATTTTAACCCCCAACATGGCTGATAAGGTACAAATGGAGAAAAGAACAGGTATGAAAAAAACGAAGGTAGAACTGATCACTGACATAATATCGAAATCAACTATATTGTGTAACAAAAATATTGTGTCAAAAATAATGTTAATAAAAATATCAGTTTCCTATCACTTTAATGGTAAGTTAAAAAATATCGAGGGGGAAATTGTTTCACACTAATATCGTTAAAAACATACAAATTATTGTTTTTTAATATATATATATAGTTTAAAGTAGTAAATATTGGAATATATAACATTAATATATTAATTAGATAAATCTTACTAATATTTAACACTAAATATAAATATACACTTATATCAACACACGTGTGTGTGTATGTTTTTATATATATACATATATATAATGTAACAATTATTAAAATTATGTATTTCATATTACATTATCTTTGCTTAATTCTCTACATGTACTACTATAAAAAGCACTATATATATATATATATATATATATATATATATATACACATACATACAATTCAATTCTAAAACATTCAATACTATATCAAATTGGAAAAAACACAATTTACAACAAATATAAAATGTAAAAATAAATATATAAACCAATACTATCAAATACAAATTATAAATAATGAACAAAAAATATATTTAACCAATGTTAGGAAATGTATTGGAGTCTGGTAATAGTAGAGGGAATAGTAGAGAAATTGTAGGGGCTACATACATTACCACTCAAAACAGCATAACAGTAGGGAAAGCATTGGACTTCAGAGGTGTTAAAGTTACTATTCCCACTCCAGTCTATGCAACAGTAGAGAAAATGCTGGACTTCAGAGGGGTCAGATTTACTACTCCCACTCCAGTCTGTTCATCAGTAGGGAAAGCGTTGGACTTCGGAAGGGTTACATTTACAATGACCACTCCAGTCTAAGCAGCAGTAGGTAAACTACTTCACTTCAAACACATTACATATTTGAATACAGCTATTAATTTAAAAAACGTATAAGACTCTAAATATAAACATTATTAATAACATAAAATATATATAACATTGTTTTTCAAAAATAACCAATTATCAAATTTGCTAAATTCATAAACAATGTAATAATTAATTTACTATAAAAAAAATAATGGCTACTTAAACATTACTTAACTTTCCACCTGATCCCCCCTACAAACCTAGCAACCCACATTTAAAATATAATAAAGATAAATAAATAAAACACAATTTCCATAATTATTTATCAATTAGATATTTAATTAAACATTAATAATTGTTTTTTAATTATTTAATTAACTTCCCACCCTATACTCCTACAAACCTAGCAACCTGCAACTCAAATATAACTAAAATAAATCAGTATTGCATAATGTATATAATTAATAATCAATGTAATAATTAATAAGAAATGATTGTTACTTAATTATTACATAACTTCCCACCCAAAACCCCTAGAAGCCCAGCAGCCCAAACCTAAAATGTAATCGAAAGGTATGATTATTACATAATTGACATAATTCATAATCAATTAAATAATAAATGATACATTACACTTGATTTGTAAATTATTACCAAATTAACTTCCCATCCTATTACCCTACAAAGGTAGCAACCCACACCTAAAATATATGTATAATAAATCCGTATTACATCATATACATTATAAATATCAATCATATACTTACTTCAAAATTATTTATTAATAATTATTACTTTACTTCCCACCCTATTATCTTACAAGCCCAACAACCCGCTACAACACTATACATTACTATTAATAATTCCATTACAAATTCTAACTCACTTGAAGTTACAAACTACATTTAAAAAATTAACTAATTATTCAAACAATACTAACATAAAATTAATATATCAACTAAAACACATTAATTTACAACTATATTATTGACAACAATATTCACAACAACAATATTCTTAACAATGATATTACTTACCTGAAAAAATTATTTTCTTGACAACAATAGTTCTGTCTCCCGATATTTACTGGCAGAACTACTAGTTCCTGACTCTCCCAACAAAACAACACCCAACTCAATAAACTCCATGGACACCGTACTTGAAAAATTGGAGCAAGTACATGATTTGGCCAAATCTACCAACATGAATATAGATGCCATGCAAACTGACATTACTATGATAAAAACACAAAGTAAAACAGATTAGTATCCGAATTACAGTGGCTGAGGATCAAATCAGCAATCTGGAGGACATAGAATTGTTGCATGTGAAACAACTTATTTCTCTTTTGGGTACCTCACTCTCATTATGAAAAGAGGTGTCAGATTTGGAGGATCAGAATAGAAGAGGCAATTTGCATATATTTGGTCTTCCAGAGGTCTTAGAAGGACAAAACATTAATGCATGTATCACATTCCTGGAATCTTGGATTCCTCAAATGGGCGCTCAGACGGACTTTGAATTGAAAAGGGGGCCCAGGGTTACAACTAGAACAATTCCGAATAAAAAATCTCCAAGACCAATTTTCTGTAAACCTCTCAGGTTCCGACATACAGATTTTGCGCTCGATATTCCAAAAAACAAAACTGGGTTTGCAAAGAAAATTTTACATAGATATCAATAATGGTTAGGACTTACTGGGTCACAAATAATGTTATCGTTTTTGACTCCAGTTAAATTGTCCTAAGAATTATCAAAAAGAATTATAATTAAATTTCTTAGTTCAACAAGCAAAAAGATTTGTATTGGTCAAGAGCATTACTAAAAGTTGTTTTTCGAGTTTGACTCAATGCTTTTTGTTCCCTATATGAGGTATTTTTAGCAAAATCTAATAGTATCCATTGTGGTTTCTGTTCATCTATAGATGTTACCCCATGGTATATTGTCATTCAATCCATCCTGATTGGTGCCAAGTCTATGTACCCACCGTTGCTCTTTTTCAAAGAGGATCCTTTCAGCATTGTGGTCTTTATTTTGCAAAGTTTCCAAAATTATCCACTTCAGATCATTGACTGTGTGCCCTGCTTCTAAATAGTGGTTGGACATCTTTGTTGTCATCTTTTTGCACTTGACATTACTTCAGTGTTCACACAGACGCTGCTTGATCTTTCTGCAGGTCATTCCTATGTAACGTTTTTCACATGGACATGTGATCATATAGATCACATGGCTTGTGTTACAATTCGTGTGACTTAGAAGTTTCCATTTCAAGTCAGGCAGTAATTGTATCTCTTTTGTGGCCTTTGTTAGGGGACATACTGAACACGACCCACATGGATAATGGCCAGTAACTGGACTGGTATCCCACGGTGAGTTTGTGATTGCCAGTGGTTTCCTCGGAGGGGGTCTAGTGTGGACCAATATGTCCTTGAGGTTGCGAGTTCTTTTATTCGCAAACCTAGGTTTGGGCCACTGAATGTTGGCTGAGGTTAAAATCCTCCAGTTTTTGGTGACAATCTTCTTCAGTTTGTTGCTGGCAGGGCCATAAGTTGTTACACAGGTTGTGACATCAGGTTCTGGCTCCCGTAGTATGGCTTCTAAAAGTCCGTCCCTACGTTGATTCCGAGTTCTTTTTTTACATTTGTCAATGATTCTTTTGGGATAGTACCTTTCTTCGAGCTTTCCACTCAGGTCGTTAGCTTGTTGTTTATATTCAGTCAGTTTGCTACAATTCCTGCGTAGCCTCAGAAATTGGCTATAAGGGAGATTCTCCCTTAGTGGTCTGGGGTGGAAGCTTTGAAAAGAAAGTAAGCTGTTCTTTGACGTTGGTTTGTAGTACGTCTTGGTTTGCAAAGTCTGACCCTCTCCATAAATAGTGATGTCTAGAAAGTCAATTTGTTTTTTGTTAGCTGTATAAGTGAATTTTAGCCACTCATCACGTGTATTGACCCAGGTGTGAAAATTGATCAAACTCTCAGATCTCCTTTCCAGATTAGAATGACATCGTTGATATATCGACGTCAGAATAATATCTGTTCTTGGTAGGGATTGGTGGAGTTATTGATGTGTTCCTCTTAAAATTTGCTCACGTATAGTCCTGCTACACTGGGAGCGAATGTACTTCCCATGGAAGTTCCATGGCATTGTTGAAACATGGTGTCGTTGTACTTGAACTAATTCTCAGTAAGAGCCATCCTGCAACACTCTAGAACAAAGAGTCTGGGTGTCTTGTAATCCCAGTCAATATTCTAAACTATAGTCTCAAGAGTCTCAAGTGTCTTTTGTTGGGGCAGACTGGTGTAGAGACTCTCTACATCGGGTCCTGCTAAAATCATGTTCTCCTCCGAATAGTTGAAGTTTTTTAAGAGGTTCAGAAGATCCCTGGTGTCCTTCAGATAGGTTGGAGTTTTCTGAACTATAGGTTTTAGGTATTGGTCCGCAAATTGTGACAATGGTTCAAGTACTGAACCAATGCTCGACACAATTGGCCTACCTGGAGGTGGTATGCGAGGCTTATGTGTTTTTGGTAAGGAATAGAAATAAGGTATTCGCGGGTTTGTGGTCTCCAGAAATTCCGCCTCTTTTTTGGAGATCCAGTCATTTGTTTCAGCCTCATTCACCATCAGTGTGATAGTCCTCTGTAATCTAGGTGTGGGGTCAACACTTATCTCCTTGTAAAATTTCTGATCAGAGAGTAGGTCTAAGCATTGTTGATTGTAGCCATCTTTAGAGAGGAGAACTACCCCTCCCCCTTTATCTGCTTGTTTAATGATGATACTCTCATCATTTTTCAATTCATTCAATGCCTGTAGTTCCACTCGGGACAAGTTCTGGAAAGGTTTATTTGTGTTGTCTTTCAAGCCGTCTATTTCTTTCATAATGGCTTGTTCAAACGCAAGTATCTCTATGGGTACTTGTGTGTTCAGAGGGCAAAATGTGAATTTTTTGCGTAGAGTAGTATCTCCATCAGGTGGTTGGGGAGTCTGATTGCTAAAAAAAGCTTTTAGCTTCAGCTTTCTGCAGAATTCGGCAATCTCACATTTCATTTTTGCTTGTTGAACTAAGAAATGTAATTATAATTCTTTTTGATAATTCTTAGGACAATTTAACTGGAGTCACAAACGATAACATTATTTGTGACCCAGTAGGTCCTAACCATTATTGATATCTATGTAAAATTTTGTTTGCAAACCCAGTTTTGTTTTTTGGAATATCGAGCGCAAAATCTGTGATCCTTTAAAAACTCTCTCGACTATTTTGGAGCAACGGACCAACTAGAAGACAGACAGCCGTTTGCATCCACAAGTCTGTCTACCATTTTTTCTTTGTTTACAACAACAAATACGCGACCCCGGAACCAGCGTTGGCAGAGTCAGAACAAGCAGTATGACGGAGTGACCGAGGTAGCGGGAGAAGCAGAATCGAGCAAACCGTAATGTATCCTTACGACTTTAAACACTTACTGAACTACTATTCATTGTTATAGTGTGCCTCCCTGACCCACCTGGATCCCGATGAGGTTTCATATAACCATTAACGAAGGTACGTTACTGAATGATATTGACGTGTGAAATGAGCGCCATCTTGAGTAAGAAATACACCACTTTACGAGTAAGGTTAACATTTAACACGAAGCGAGTCAGGAGTGAAAAGCAATAAGTCTAGCATCTAAATAAATCCCGGCCGCTTCTTAATGAAATTGTTCTACGATTATGAAATATAGACAAACCTTAACATATATATTTTTTACAAAAGCCTATACTGCCCGGGGTCAAACTTGAAAGCCTTAATTACCATCTATGACATCTGGTTAAACCATAAGACAAACAGTTGACCTTTTAACTTACTTACCAAAAAATGTCCATATGTTGAAGCGCTAACAATGAGAGAATTGACCCTAATCTAGATTTAGGGTAGTCAGTTCGAAGTATTGCCATTTTATAGTTGCGACGCCATTGTGCGTTATATGTGTTCCTGGCATTTAAAACCAGTTGACTAGTCATAAGTGTTTTCCCATACCCTTTCCCATTGTCTAGTGTGTCTTTTTTCTTTACAGGTACTATTTGACCTTTTTAGGAACAGCATAACGACATGTTCCTTTAAAACCAAATCTATTTGATATTTCACATATAGAGACGTGAGAGGTCTCTATACACTTTGCACCGTGGTCCTGATGAAAGCCCCACCGAACTTCTGGCGATCCAAGGGCTGAAACATGTCGACCTATACCACAATCCTAGTGTGAAAAAGTCAAAACAACTCTTGTTCACCTACATCAATTTTAAAATTTTGCCTCAAGAAACCAGAACTATTAAAATATTTGTCTGGAAGAGAGAGACTTTTTACTAATTTTTCACTTTATCACGTCACAGTCACTATCACTGATCACTACTGTTTTTAACTGAGGGTATTGCCTCCCAGTTGGAGGTTGCATAAACCACTAAACCCTATGATTATGCAGACACGTGTGAGGGACAGCGGAGAACCAAGATATACCGCTTAACATCGCAACTTACCAACACGTGCATGAGGGTTTTTTATTGGGACTAGTAAGAACCATTCCCGCATACCCGATGTTATGCAGGACAAGTGATCCTTCCCTTTTTGATTAGATTATATATGAGTCCAGGAAACTGAACGGTTCACAAATTCCTCCCCTCCCTCGACATTGATCTTGTTATTTCCAACTCCACTTAGCTTAACATTTTGGATTAAGCTACTGCGTATCTCAGATCGACTTCAACTCCAACTGGAAGAGTATCTTGCACTTTTCCTCACGTTTCCGATTCCTATTACTGAGAGGGGTTAGTGGGAGGGAGTTTGGGTATCTAATATTTTACCTTTTTCCTCTTACCATGATTTTTTGCGGATTGTAAATTTTGATCTTAGAGATGCTTTGTTGCTCTGTGAAATTAAGTCTACTTCAATCTTTCTTCATTCTCTATTACTCTCTAACTATTCTTTTTCACTTGTGGGTGCTTGTCCATCTGTATGATGGTAATATTGCTCTTCTTACATATGGAGTCCTATAACTTGCTCTTAGTGTACTGTTTTTATTTAGACGTATAAACTCCTCACTTAGCCTGTCTGGTGGATATACATGTTATGCCAAATCTACTGAATTAAGTAATGAGTCAATCTAAAAACAATCTTAACATCCTGTCACCCAATAATTAAGATCTCAACCATCCAGTTAAGAGACGTAAATTCTCTGATTATCTTTACAAATTGAGAGGGTATATTAAATTAAAGTCCATAAATCTTCACCAGTTCTCCCGGCCTCTTAACATAGCTGCACATGCTTGGGAGTGAGACCCAACTATATCTAAAAAAAACAACATTTGTTTGATTTCAAGAAAGTCACAGCACACACACTTTAACGACACAGAGTGTGTTTATTCAGCAGCAACACAGACTATTGTGCTGCTGCTTAATATACATGCTCTGCATCATTAAAACTTTAATGAGGCAGAAAGTAAAACTTTAACTATCCAGAGCGTGTTTATTCAGCAGCAGCACAATAATGTGTTGCTGCTGAATAAACACGCTCTGCTTTGTTAAAGTGTGCATGCAATGACTTTCTTGAAATGGAAGGAATGTTGCTTTTTTTTAGGGATATTATGTTACTCCAAGAGAATAAAATTCAAACTAGTGAAGCAACCTCCTTTATAAAGAAGTAGATACGTGATGTAGTCTGCTCTCCAGCAAAGAGTACCAAAAAACACATATTCAATAAGTTCACACAGAAGGCAAGTGATTACTATCTGAAATGTTTAAAGAAGGGAAACCTTTCTAGGTAATTATGTATGTACCAAATGGAGACCAACAAGATTCTTGGAAGGAACGTTATTTGAATATGACTTTTATACATGATGATATATTGATTCTATTTGCGAGTGGCTTTAAACTCCCCATGGGCTGCAAACTTGATGGTTTCACAAAGCATAACTACTGCCCCTCCAAGGCCCACAAACTAATATATGTTTGAAGCTTAATTAAAGATGCATAGAGATTACAACACCCAGATACATAATATTTTAAATTTTCTTCTCCGCCATACCGCTCTTACTCAAGAATTGATTTAATGATTTTTGGCACTCAAACACTAAATATTGATACAACTACTATAGAACCTCAACACATTTCTAATCACTCATGAATCACTCTATCACTTACACAAGGAGCTCCGCTCACCAAACGGAATATTTGAGATTGAATGACAAAAATTATAAATAACAGTAAACAGAGAACCAAAATATGTACTGAAATCCTTCATTTTCTTGATGTTACTCCTGTCACTGATACGTATCCTCTGACCAGATGGGTTGCTTTAAAAGTCACTATTAGGGCATCCCTCATTAATAGCCAGTCTTTTATGAACAAGTAAACTAAAGAAGCATTAAATAAATAAGAAAAGGAATTTAGTCACCTTGAACTTCAACACAGGCATTACACTACTTATAACCTGTTGTTAATTAATTTAAATAGGAAAAAGTCTGAATATAATAGATCACTGAGTAAAAGAGCATGTGTCTCGTTCCAAAAACAGAAAAGCATATGCATATGTGAGGCCAACAAAGCTGGTACAATTCTGGCCTCATATTTGAAATGTAAACAAAATAAAGTATTGATCACTAGTATTAAAGACACAGGTGGCAAGATACATATGAATTGTGATCAGGTAGCTGAAATTTAAAACATTCTACACAACTCGATATGATAACAATCAACAAATTGACCCGAAGAAATATCAAGACTTCCTTGACTCCCTGGATCTCCCTACTATTACTAATAATGAGCGAGTGTGACTAGCTTCAGTTTGTACATAAGAAGAAGTCTTGGCAATTATGAAACAATTAAATGCTGCCATAGCCCATGGTCCAGATGGACATACGGCCTCTTTCTTTAACCTTCTCTGGATGAAACTAGAATCCCGAGAGCAGAGGACGGCCCGGGACCAGGGTTCGATTCCCGGCGCGGCAGGTTTCTGGACCAGGGTCAGCGGACTCGATAATTCTCTCGCCTCGGTGCCCACTCTGATCAGCGATCACACTCGGCAACTCTGGGCATTACCTTGCCTCATCTTCGCTAACGGCCCCACCAGACCGCCGGGGATGCCTGGTCTCACCCTGGAGATACCCATTAAGGGACCATCTCTCAGGGAAGCCAGGAAGGGTTTCGCAGCGGTCGAAGCGCCTTGGGACCCTCCGGGTAAGTAGTGCGCTATATAAATGCCTATACATACATATACATACATATCATACATTCTCCTCCTCTGGAGAAATAACCAGTACACCAGCAGAAGAAGTGACAGCAGTGATGATACTACATGAAGAAACAGATCTTTCTCTCCCGAAAAAATTGTTCGCCGATCTCACTAATTAATATGGATTATAGAATTTATGCTAAAGTCCTCGTCAAAAACTTGAATACATTAATTCAACCCACTCAAGTAAGTTTTGTCAAAAACAGATTATCAAGCAATAGCACTATCCTCTTGTCATGTCTTTTAAAAAGGCTCTTCGACGACTTCTCCTACTATCACAATACCTCTTGACGCCAAAAAGGCCTTTAACAAAGTAGCCTGGCCATTACTGAAAGCTGTACTTAGCAAATGCAACCTGTGAGAGTACTTTATTAGAATGGTCATGGCCTTATACATGCCCACCTTAAAGCTAAAGTCTGACTAAATGGCACCTTATCAGACTACTTCGACATAAAGCAGGGTACAAGATAAGTCCCACTTTCACCTGCACTTTCTTGGTCTTGCCTAGGCAGCCCATGCAATGTCTCTTCGAGACATGCTGTTATTAGAATATGGGCTTTATGCACCGTCCATTTTTCAATTGGCTCCTCTTACTAAATGCCAGCTTTTGATTGGTAAATAGGTTTAGTAGTCCCTTCTTTTGGACTTATGCATCCTACCATGAGGACTTCCCCTTTTGCATGTGCTCTTACTCTTCAGGTTATTTATACTTTGAGAGTAATCTTTTCTTTTTTTTTTGCCTGCCTCTGCTCGTGTTCAGTATAATTTGTGCACGATCTTCATAAAACATTCGCAGTTGCCACTTCTTTTGGTGTGCTGTTGCCAGTCTTTCCCCCATCCAACCATTACCCCACCAACCCCAAATCACTGCTTTGTTAAAAAAAGTTTTCGTTTTTTGCAGTTTTATATAGCACAAACTCAACCCGAAGGTATCTGAGTGCTTTACATGACCGCCAGTTGCATTACAGACAGACACATTCAAATTTCAGGCATTAAGTGATTTGTGCACAATCATAGAATGGTTGAGCCGACTCTTAGACTCAAACCTGGTACCCCAGCATCAAGGTTGGCCGCACCTGACCTCTGCTCCCTCCTCTCCTGTTCCTCTCTCTTTCCTCATCCTCATGAGGCCACTCCTTCTAGACATGCCTCGCTCATGATTTCTCCCTCTCCCTGGTCCCGGCCAACTCTCCGGTTTCTCCCTCTTCCCTCCTCCCTCCTCTTCAGGCCGTCCCTCCTTCAAGCCCCTCCTCGCTCAGTTTTTCTCCCCTCCCTCGATCCCTCACCTCTCCAGATCCTCCCTTTTCCCTCTTCCGGTCTAGCACCTGCTCACAATGCTGTGTGCTTCTAAGTCCGGTGTCAGACACCCGCCCCTCCTACATTGCTTCCTGCCCAAGGGGCTATTTGTCCAATGCCCCCGCCACAGCTCTGAAATGTATCCCATTATTAAGGTTTATAAGAGTCTCCTGCAGACCATTTGTCCTCAAATGCACTCCCTGGAATGTGTCATTTATAGTGCATTGAGACCAGGCACTCCTGCGATGCAGAAACTCATGATAAGGTGGAGTCCACTTTCCAAGAGCAGTTTTATATTATGTATAGGGCGTGATTCGTGGGAGCGCCCACTGAGCGCAGCGGACACGGCAGCTATGTATGATGGTTGTACACCTGTCCTCCTAATAGGTTTTCTTGTCAGCAGCTAATTTGCTTCCTTAATCCTGCACAACCTACTGAAGATAAGAAGCAGCAGTTCTTGTTCTCCTTTGCACATTCTGTTAATTCTTTTTGTGTTGTGTTTGTGTTCTGTCACTCTTGCTCTGTGAGCTTCCCTTTGCTTTAGTTTTTAATGCGATGAGCAAAAGAGAAAGCAATGGATACCGTGCTGCGCTGCCTTGTCTGTGTTTATTAAGGAAGACAGCATTTGTTGACAGATCACAAGTGTGGACATGAGGTGTGAATTCGACAAAACGCTGCCTTCGTTCTTTATGTAGAAGACGAAAATTATTCTTTCAAGTTTAAAGTGCAGGTAACATGCTGGTTCTTTCAGGATAAAATGCCTGGTTTGCTGCTTGGGACTTACATATAGTAAAAATATACCGCTTGCCCTGCCTAATAATAACTAACAGATATACCGTTCGCAGCGCTATAAATAACAGGTGTATTAGCAGGACTCGTTTTCTTGACCCAGGAAGTTGTTAGTCGTAAGTGACTTTTCTCAGCATTTATATTTTTTATGTTATATAAGTCTTGTTCGACAGAAGTGGTTAGTAAACTGATCTCGGAATGCTGAAACGCTGCTTTGGCACTGTGCTGTTCGAACTTGCACAGATTTCAACAGTGAACACAAAGTGACTGACCTTTCTTAATCAAGTTCACATTTTTCTGCACGATTTCGGTCAGCAAACATGGTGTACATCGGTTTGGGTGTGTTTTTTAAGGAAAATAAGAAATACGTTACTATAATGTGTTCCCCTTTCAATATAGCGTTTGCTACTGCAGCCTTGCTATTTCATAGCGCTGTAAATAGCAAGTGCTACAGTTACCCCTTTTAATGATACTCTGAATGTTACCCCCGCAGGGATAAAAGGGTTGCACTGCAGAATTACACTTAGTAAGCACTTAACTCACTGTTTTCTTTGGAAGGCCAGTATTTCCTCCTTTTCTAGCCTTGGCGCTTCAAACAATACATGCTTTATTTGCCCCTAAGTAAAATATGCCTGTGCATGTCACCTCGACACATACAACACTTACAATCAGCCCGGAAACTGCCATCTAACACCTCTCTGTGCACTTTGTGTGTTTAACTTGGCAAGACCTGTCTGGCCGGCTTTGCCAATAAAATATCACCAGGTTGGCACTGGCATTCCTCTCTGCACACAAGACAATTCTCGTCGTCCTTTTCCCAAATGGGTCCATTTGTGGCACGTGGTATTTAGAACATTTACTTATGAGCTGTCAGACAGCTGAAGGTCGCACAGTTCAAATCCTAGTGGTTGAAATCAACAGACACTATTTGTTAGCAAACAAGGCAATAAATTGCCCTAGAAACTATGTCTAAGATGGCTATATATTTCCCACCGTGGCAGTCGTCCACTATTAGTTCTTGTTTGTAACATCACTTCTGCATTTTGACATCTTTAGAATGGTACCTGAGCAGGGAATCATACAGTGATGGGGCCGGGATAGAGGGCAGGTAAATCAATTTTATAGGAAATGTAAAGCACTTTCCTGATCAGCTGCTATTTTTTAATTTTTGTGTAGCTCCAAAGGGCAGGGCAAATGTTGCAACCATAAACCTGAATGACTGCTGTGATTGCGAACTATAGGTTGTAAGAAAGTAACATATGGCATGCTAAAGAAAAAAAGTACATTAATTTTGCAGATCGAATAATGTGCCACATATGAGACACATACCTTACACATTGTGATTAAAGAAATGTGTGGAAAAAATTAGAGAACTGACACAAACCCCTTTTTCATGCATCATTTGTAAGCAAAAACAAGTGTACTAATATCTCAACTTTCCAGCAGCGCACCGATGCAACAAGTATGGACTCCTTGTCACAGTGCTCGTGTGGCTTTTGTGACATGGCGGAAAGCTGTACAGCTGGGTTTACCTGTCTGTAAATGCTATAAAACTGGTTTTATTTTTCAAAACTAGTGGTCACGGGGTCACGCAGGGAGCATGCAAATTCCTTACATACAATTCAGTTGAATGGACTACTCCCAGAATTTACCAATGTTAGTCACAGTTTGTTTTAAGGTTTATTTTGTGTCAATAAATTATGCACTGAAGTTGAGTCTACCGTTATTTTGGACGAATGGATGGAGGCTATTCGTTTGAAGGGGGAGACCCAGAGTAGTTAGTCACCAGGGACAGCGTGCTTGCCAACCTACTCTATCTACAGTTCATTCACCACTTCACACACAAACTACCTAGGCCTCTCAATCTTACTTTCTATCTATTTTATACAACTCCAAGCCCCTATCTATTCATCCTACCACATAATTCCACTACACACAAATACACTACACACCACACAATTCCATCCCACACAATTCCACAACTAACAATTCCGATTCAAACCACATTTTTCCACAACAAACAACATACATCCACTACAAACAAAACAAACATAAGTAAAACAAGAATTTGCAATGCAGTAGTTCTCGCATTTGTGAGAGTTTAATCTACTGGCATTGTAAATGACAATGCCTTTTATCTATCTGTTTTGATAATTAACACATAAATAAAAGACATGGTCATTTACAATGCCAACAGCTCCAACTCTTGTAAATGAGAGACATATTGTATTTCAAACAAGCGGCCGCCATTGTCCCGGGCTGCTTGGAAAGTGAAAGCATGCATGGCACCCCGAGTGTCGCAAGGAAGCATGCCATGCCTGGAGTAGGGGAAACTCATTAAAGAAAATAGTGCTTACAGACTAAAATAAGAAATGCCATATAACAGAGGTAAATGGGCCAGTACTCATGGGAGGTTACAATATAAGACAAGGCGGTACTAAGGAGAAACTAACAAGCCTATTAACGAATCAGAAGCCAGCATTAATAAAGGACAATGACACCAACCAATGAAAAATGTGGGCAAAGCTCAAAGTCCATACTCAAATACAGAATGCCTTGAAGAGTAGTGCATGCGCTGCCCAGGCCTGACCTAAAAATGGGGCAGAACATATCCAGGACAGTGATAACTGACATAGGTATATTTTTGGAAAGTGGGCTACTAAGAAGAGTAAGTCAGGCACTAAGAAGGGGAGATTGGTACAGCCGATTTAGACAAAGGGATGAGTGAAGCCTGGCCTTAACTGGTGGTCATAAAAAGAGTGGGCAAATGGCTGAAAAAAGGGCTGCAAGCTTTAAATACAGGTGTTATAAGTCACACAGAAGACACAAAAGTGTAAATTGCTGATGAGCACAGAGAGGACTCCATGTAAGCAGGAACACCGAGACCAAGTCCTTAGCTTTTTTTTCGGTTGAATAGTGTTTGAAAGCAAAAATCCGGGTCATTCCACATACATAGTAGTAAGACCACAATTGTTAATCGGGCAAGGGGCGCATGATGACTTATTTGACACTGCTCACCAACATAGAAAACAGGCAATGAGGCACAAAGGGGTATTACATGCCATGCTGACTCACAGCATCACGCCAGATTAACTAAATTGCTTAATACTGCATAGGAACACATGAAAATTCACAGGAACACATGAAATACTGCACAGGGACACTTGAAAATGTGACTCTCTGTGTGTTCAGTCAACCCTAACTGAACAAAGGGACACTTGCTAAATGTAAAGTAAATTGAATAGAAAGGACGTACAACATAAGTCCCGAAACATCTAATAGGCCTGCCTGCTCATACTAACTTATTTGCCATCAAGTTCTTCAAGGCATAGCACTTGCCTCAACTTCATTGAGCTGATGCTGATTAATAATTTGCTCAAAGTAAAACTGAACCTCTGCCAGGTAGCAGGTAATAATGCGGAAACCTCAACAATGTTCAGGAAATAGGACGGACAGATACTAAGGCATGCGGAACGTGTAGACATTGAGACCAGGGGCTGTGTTGAGTGAGAACGAAGCTGAATATAAGATTGGCACTAGGAGGTGAATAAATGGGATCCAGATGTGAGCTGCAAGCTGGATCGGGCACTGGACAGGAAAGGTCAGACTCTAGGGTTAATGGACCAGGCTCTAAATAAGGATAGGAAACTAACCATTCTCATCAGTAACATACGGGATATTCGTCATCTTGGAATCCCATCCACATCCGGCCACTGTCTCAGCTCACCGGAAAAGAAGGCAGAAGGAGGAGGAGCGTGAAGCACTAAGTAACTCAGCCGACATATCTGAATGGTGCTTCACCACAGAGAGCCTGGGAGTAAACAGGCGAGCCTCCAGGAGGACATGCCAAGGGTCCGAAGAACGAACCAGAAGTGCAACACTGTGGCGGGAAGACCAAATGAATCTGAATGCTGGAACACTCCAGAACACGCTGCGCGACAAACGCAATTAACACAGGTCCGGCGAAGCCGTCCCTTAAAGGATGGTTGTCATGGTTATTGAGCTTACGCCACAATGGTGTTGAAGTCCGTTATTTGTTTCCGTGACTTCAGTTTGATTGGAGCCATTTGTCTATTTTAAATCACCGATATTCTGCCGTAATTGAAACAAGCACTGAAATACAAGCGCGGCCCTGCGGCCCGCGAAAGTTAATTGTGAGAGAGAGGGGGGCAGGAGGTGAGCCCGCGAGTGGTGTGTGCGCGCGCGCTGGGGACAGCATTCTGCTCTTTTTGGAAGCCCATACTCGTGCTTGTGGCGCGCCCCTGCTCGCTACCGCAAGGTGGATGCCGCCACAAGCACGAGTATGTGCTTCCAAAAAGAGCGGAACAATGGCTAAAGGTCTCCTTGCAGAGCATGCGCGCTGCGTAGGCGAGACCTAAAACGAAATCATTTACAACACCAAGAGCTCCAAATTTCACGAATGTGAGACCGGTTGCATTGCAAATGATTGTTCTTCTAGTTATTGACCCTCTATTACAGGTAATAAGGGATAATAAAGACATTGCAGGCATCACATTTGGTAACTTCACAGTTAAAGCAGCCGCTTATGCAGACAATGTATTAATTTTTACCGAAAATACAGAATCTATTCTGGCCTGTCAAATACTACTGAAGCTTTCTCTCAGGTATCATGATATACTTTATCAAACAATGACGGTGAGGGCAAGACCAGGTATGCACAAGGGTATATTAAAAAATTATCCACTTGAACAAAGTATAACTGCCGTGGCACTCTACTCCTGTGGTTCGCCGTCCAAGCCACAAAATTGTCCACAAGTAAATCAAAAGAGAAGAAATGCCCAAATATTGAAAGAAGGTTTTTCCAGTCCAATACTGTAGTCCGTGAATACTTTATTTTCAATATCCAATATTGTCCAACAAATCAAGATGTATCAGATCCAATGTAGAAAGTTCATGATCATAAATCCAATATTTCAAAAAGTTCAAAATGATACAGCCAATGCGTTTCGTCCTACTTGGACATTATCAGGGCTTCATTATTGTGCGATCCATAAAGCATGAATACATAAGTCATCAAATATGCGCGAGTTTTAAACACTTCCACCATAGAGTAGCTATATCCCTTTCCAATGGCGTTAGTGTAATTAAAAAACTTCCAATATGCGTCAATATCACCACTTAACATAAAAACCAGTCTCATCTGATTTATCAGGATCGGGCGAGTCGCGGGACCAGAAGGAAGCGGAATTGAAAACTCTTGATTGAAATAAGCTTAATATTCAAATGAGAAAGACTGGTCCCTAGTGAAGCAAGATCCTTTTGGGGAACTGAACTTAACAAAATCAATGGTTTTTATGTTAAGTGGTGATATTGACGCATATTGGAAGTTTTTTTAATTACACTAACGACATTGGAAAGGGATATAGCTGCTCTATGGTGGAAGTGTTTAAAACTTGCGCATATTTGATGACTTATGTATTCATGCTTTATGGATCGCACAATAATGAAGCCCTGATGATGTCCAAGTAGGACGAAACGCGTAGGCTGTGTCATTGGCTGTATCATTTTAAACTTTTTGAAATATTGGATTTGTGATCATGAACTTTCTACATTGGATCTGATACATCTTGATTTGTTGGACAATATTGGATATTGAAAATAAAGTATTCACGGACTACAGTATTGGACTGGAAAAACCTTCTTTCAATATTTGGGCATTCCTTCTCTTTTGATTGACTTGTATCAGGATATACTTTAAACACGGATAAATATGAAGTGATGGCCCTAAAAAAAATGGGTGCAGGGAGGTCTTAGGAAATTCATGTATGTACTGTGGCAAAGTAAATGAATAAAATATCTTGATATCAAATATAATGTTAATATTAATGACATTCTCAAACATAATGAAAACATCACTCAGCAAAAAGTATTGAATATTCTAAGAAGTTGGTCTCCAAAATGTTTAACTTGGTGGAGGGAAGATGAAACGCTTTACCCTACCCATGATAAATTATTTGATTTCTATGATTCCGATTTAACTGTCAAATGACTTATTTTACAGATTAGATGTTATTTTAAACAAGTTCCTCTGGAATAATAAAAACAACTAAATCACCCTGAAAAAATTAGGACTACCCAAAACCTTGAGAGGAGTTAGATTGTCTGACTTCTCCTTATATCACAAGGCCATTCGCTCCTTCAAGCATAGCTCTAGGGGGCTGTCTCAATCGGATACATATTAACCAATATGGTTAGAGGTATAGAGACGAAATTTACAACACTCCAGTTTGATTTATATTTTTAACATCCTGTAAAGAAACCTCCTTCGCTCTGTGAACATATTTAAAAACACAAAAAAACTGATCTTATCCAATGACTCAAGACTAATTACTAAACTCAAAAATTACACTCTGGCATTGATTTGGAATAATGGCTCAATCAAATTGAATTGCTTGCCTGTTAATTGGCCCACTTGGATTGCTGCTGGTGTACATCTCTCCACCATAAAATAACTCCGCTGGCCCTCCCTTTGGGCTCACATCCAGTTCAACACCAAGTGCCTGATCTAGAAGATCAGATACTGACAAATTGAAATACACAGAAACTAAACTAACGCGGTACCCTCAACACGCCCCCTAGCCAGGAATTCTCAAGGATCGTGACCATGAAATGTTAACTACTATGCAGAAAAGATCTAAAAAAACAGATTTATTATCTTCCTTCTGCCTGGAAGCAGCCCCTATACACTTCTGCTACTTTGAAATTGCCACAAATTAAGTAAAAACTTCCATGCATGCTCCATGCCCCCTCTCACCCCTGCTCTTTGTTATTGCCATCAAGCCTTTGGCTGCCTATGCACGATCTGGCCGTGCCTACAGTGGATTGCAAACTGTGAGGCATCATCATCGCATAGCACTCTATGCAGATGACCTACTCATTTTCCTTTGCAGCACAGGGGAGGATCTGGATGGGGCCAGAACAATGGTGGACAGGTTCGGACTCTTGTCGGGCCTCAGCGTAAATTGGCAGAAATCCTGATTCTTTCCCACAGCACCGCACAGTGACCCACCGGAGAGACTGCCTCCACTACAGTGGGAGCTCCACTGTCTGGCTTACCTGGGGGTCAAGAATTATCGTGCTGATCTTTTAGATGGTAATGCGGGTCGCCCTGTTTGATCCATCCACTCCCATGTGGATTTTTGGAAAACACTGCTGCTCTCTGTAGCAGGTCGGATAGCACTCCCAAAGATTTATTTTTATCTTATTTAGCTAGCATTTTACAGCGCAAATTTGACCTTTGCGGGTATCAGAGAGCTTTACAGATTTATATATTTACACAGAGCTGGACAGTGATAGTAACGCAAACAATATCAATGTATATGTGTCAACCAGGGAAGGGAGGAAATGCTTTACAAGGTTCGTGGAGTAGATGGGAAATATCAACAGAGGACAAAAATAAGGTTAAGTAAAAATATAGAAAATAGGCAATGTCAATAAACAGGAGGATAGAGTCTGAACTGAATAAGTTGAGAACCAAGAGGTCGATGTTGAAAGAAGTCAAGAGTGTGGTTGAGGGAGGAAGGGTATCCTGGAGTCTAGGGAAGGAATTTGTTCATAAGGAGTACTTTGACTTCTTTCTTAAAGGAAATAGTGGAGGGATTCATTCTGACTTCAGGGGGCAAGATGTTCCAAATTCTCTGGGACATCTCAGAGAAAAATCAGTTGTAAATGTTCTTCTTTCTTCTTGAGGAATCTCTGTGTTTTCAAGAGAAGGGTGTTGGAGCTTCTGGAGCCGACATAAAGTATGAGCTTTTGACCAAGGTACCGGGGGGTTTTGAATTGGGGGGCTTCACACGTCATTCAGGCAATTTTTAGCTGAATTCTTGCTTTGTATGCTAGCCCGTTGAGAGATTTCAGGTAAGGGGTGATGTGGTTGTTTCTTTTTGAGCCGGTAATGAGTCTTTCAGCAGCATTGAGCGAGGCACTTCCTATTAGGCATGTGTGCACTCTATTGCACTTTCAACAAGCATTTACAATGCAATGGTCTCGGCATTATTAAAGGTAGAGCTATTGGCATTGCTCATGACATTTTTTTTTTAAATCATAAATAAATGGCATTGTCATTTACATTGCCAATAGCTACATCGTTAAATAAATGGCATTGTCATTTACAATGCCAATAGCTTAATAGCTCACAAATGCATGACCTATTGCATTTGCACCCACACAGAGCCACACATACAGAGCCACCCCCACAGAGCCCCCCCCCCACACTCAGAGCCCCCCACACACACCCAGAGCCCCCACACACACCGAGAGCCCCCACACACACCCAGAGCCCCCACACACACACCCAGAGCCACACACACACCCAGAGCCACACTCAACAGATCTCTTGGATGCTCCGAGTTAGCTGAAGAGCTAAGGCTTGAGGATTTTCCTGAAGGTGTGCAGAGTGGGGGAGCTCGCCCAGTCCTTTGCCACAATGTAGGAGAAGCCTCTTCCAACCACTCTGGTTCTGCGGATGCACAAGGTTTCTGCTAGGGCAAGGTAGGCGGAGTGGAGGTTTCTTCTTGGTATGGGGAATGAGACTCTTTTGTTGAGGTATTTGGGTCCGGTGTTGTAGAGGGATCTGTAGGAATGGGTGAGTAGCCTGAACGTTCATCTCTTCTTGACGGGTAGCCAGTGGATGTCTCGCAGGTGTTGGGTGATGTGATCATGTCGTGGGATGCCGAGGACGAGTCCGGCTGCGGTGTTCTGGATGGTCTGGAGTTTGCGTAGCAGGGTTTTGTTGATTCCAGTGCAGAGGGCATTTCCATAGTCCAGTCTGCTTGTTATGAGTGCATGGGTGATGGTCTTTCTGGCGTGGGGGGGGTCCATTTGAAGGTCTAGTGCAGGATGCGGAGGGTGTTGAAGCAGGTAGAGGCAACGGCGTTGATCTGTCGGGTCATGGAGAGGGAGGAGTCAAATATGATGCAGAGGTTCCGGGGGTGGTCCGTTGATGTGGGGGTGGGGAGTTGCCGAGGATGGTGGACCACCAGGTGTTGTCCCAGGCTGGGGGGGTGGGTCAGAGGATGAGGACTTCTGTCTTCTCCGAGTTGAGCCTCAGACAGTTGCTGTCATCCAGGATGCAATGTCTTTAATTCCTTCCTGGAAGCGGAGTATGGGGGCATCAGGTTCCTTTGTGAGGGAGAGTATGAGCTGGGTATCGTCGGTGTAGGATACTATGCTGAGTCTAAGCTGTCTGATAATGGCGGCGAGGGGGCCAGGTGGATGTTGAAGAGCGTGGGACTGAACAAAGATCTTTGGGGTACTATGCAGTTGATCTCTGTGGGCTCAGAGAGGAATGGCGGGAGTCTGATCCATTGGGTTCAGCTGGCAAGGAAGAAGCGGAGCCAGTTGAGGGTGGTTCCCGGTATGCAGGCGTCATGCAGTCTGGCTGCGAGAGTGTGGTGGGAGACGTTGTCGAAGGTTGCGGAATGGTCTAGTGGGATGAGGGCCGCAATGTGGCATTAGTTGAGGAGCGTTTGGATGTGGTATGTGGTGTCGAGGAGGGTGGTCTCGGTGCTGTGGTTGCTCTGGAATCCGGATAGGGAGGGTGGAGGATGGTGTTCTCCTCAATGAAGTTAGTCAGCTGGGCATTGATGATCTTCTCAGTGACTTTGGCTGCAAAGGGGAGAAGAGAGATGGGTTGGTAGTTTTTCAGGTCTGTCGGTCTGCAGAGGGTTTTTTGAGGAGGGGCACGACTTCTGCGTATTTCCAGTCATCTGGGAAAGTGCCGGTTTCGAAGGTGGCTTTAATAGTCCATCGTAGCTCGGGTGCTATGGTGGCAGCGGCTCTGTGAAAGATGTGCATCGGGCAGGGGTCAGTGGGTGCTCCTGAGTGAATGCTATTCATGGTCGTGGCGGTATCTTTAGTGGAGACAGGGGTCCAGGAGGTGATGCTGGGCTGGCTGTCTTCGCTGGAGGAAGAGGTGGTTTCTGGGGTCTGTTCACTGAAATTTTCATAGAAGGCCTTGATTTTCAGATGGAGGTAGGAGCCTAGGTTGTTGCAGAGGCCCTGAGAGGGTTTGACGTCAGTGGCTTCGCTGGGGGGGTTTGGTGAATTACTGGATGTTGCTGTATAGTTCCTTTGAATTGCTGGAGTTGGCGAGGATTTTGTTCTGGATAAAGGTCCTTTCAGTGGATCTGATGAGTTGGTGGTATTCTGTCATGGTGTTTTTGTAGGTGGTCTGGTCTGCTGTGGTTTTGCTGTTCCTCCATCGTTTTTTGAGACGTCTGCAGGTGTGTCTGGAATCTTGGAGGTCAGTGGTGAACCAGGTGTCCTTCATGGGGCGCTGTCTGTCGGGGTTCTGGAGGGGGGCGAGCTTGTCTGCGCAGTTGATGATCCAGCGGTGTAGTTCTTTGGCTGCAGGGTTGGAGTCGGTTGAGGCAGGAGGGGGATCGTGGTTGAGGGTGGAGTTGACCTTGATCCAGTCCTTCGCGTAGGGCGTGGAGTGGGTTTGTGTTCAGTGGCATTGTTGAAAGAGAAGTGTAGGCAGAGGTGGTCCGTCCAGAGGGGCTGCGTAGTGTGGCTGAAGCAGATGTTGTTCCCTCCTGTGAGGACGGGGTTGAGGATGTGCCCTTCCTTGTGGGTAGGGGTGGTGACAAGCTGTTTCAGTCTGATATTGATGAGGTTTTCCAGGACGGCGGTGGAGTTGTGGTCGCTGGGGTTGTCGAGGTAGAAGTTCAGGTATCCGATGAGTATGTTGTCCATGAAGGCGATGGCGTGTGGCGTGATGAGGTCAGTGATGTTAGAGAGGAACGAAGTTCAAGGTCCGGGGATCTGTAGGTGAGGTTGCCATGAAGCGTCATTTTGGGGCTGGTCTGAATCTGGAGGTGGTGGAGGGCGAGTCACTTGTGCGGGAGGTGGATAGTCGGAGAGAGCTCTTATGTGCGATGGTGTGTCCTCTTCCCTGGCGGTCCTTCCGCTAGATCTTGTATCCTTCGGGGTTGGTGGTGGCGATGTCGGGGGAACAGGAGGCGTTGGTCCAAGTTTCAGTGAAGAAGGCGGCGTCTGGCGAGAGTGTGTCAAGGAGTTCCCAGATCTCTATGGCATGTCTGTACAGTGAGCACACGTTGAGGAGGATGCACCTCAAGGCTACGGTGGGGGGAGGGGCTGTGGTGGCAGCAGCGTCAGGAAAGGATGACAAAACGGGCACAGAGGACACAACAAGGCCGCAGGTAACAGAGCACAAAAATCAGGGAACTTAAATAAAAAATACACAGCAGTAACAATTAAAAGGCAGAAAACAATTACAGGCACAAAAACGCTTACCTGGCACAAAAATGAGTAGACAGGCCTTAAACACCTACTTACTAGGAGAGGTGTGAAGGCAGCGGCACTACAGCTGAGCTGCTGGGGCACAGACCAGAGTGCCAGACCAGGAGCACAGAGGTATTTCTAAGCACTCTATGCATTTTGGTGTCTAGCATCTAAAATCTAAAATTAACCAGCATATACGGAAGGTCGACTAAGATGCAGCTCTGAAATCACTGAAATAAAAAAAAACTAAACTACACACAATTCTGCTCACAATTCTATTAATAAGCATCAAGTGTATTTGTTTCAATAAACCAATCTAATTCTTTCCTTTCTCCTGAAGTTACTAGACCCCAAAGTAGCTTTAATATCCTATTTACCAGGTTTTACATGAGGACTGTTGTATGGTACAAGATTTTCACAATTTTTGGGTTACATGGAAATACATTAAGTCTTTCTAGACCTAAATTTCTTGAGTATTTAACTGCACACAGAACACCACTGTGATGGTTTATACAGTTAAGGAATATAACACACAATAGCAGTATCTTTGGAAGATAGCATTTGAGCTTTGGCGATCGACCGAGGCATCACTGTCAGGTTTCCAAAATGCGGATCCTGAATTCAATGACCATCCACAACTCTTTTAAAATCTTGTGATCGATAAAAGAACAAACTTGCTACGGAAGAAAGAAACCTAGCAAAAATGTACCTTAGGGAGGAGAAGAAGAGAGAGAGAGAGAGAAAGAAAACACAGTATTCTTCAGTACTGGTTTGGTGGTAAAGTGCAGCTCACATCGGGTAGAATGTAAATACATGAAATGCAGGTCTACATACTGTAGCTCAGGAATACTTGATTACTGAAGTTTCTTGCGAGCCTTTCAATCATAAAGCAACCACAGAAACACTGAATACCAGTTTTCGGCAAGGGACGAGCTATTAATGAAAGCCAAAATACCAGGATATTTTCAAGTCTAAGTGGAACAGTGGGAGATAGGGTATGCTGTAATAGATGGTACTAAGCAGAAGTGGATAGGAACGCTCCCAATAATGTCAGTTTACCACAGTTGATTAGAACAACTTGCAGGATCTGTGAAAGTGCCAGTTTAATTGCAGGGGTGAAAAGTGTGGCAATTTTTCATCAATTATAATTTGAGCATTGGAGATGAAACCAAGGGTGTTTTCTTAGGAAGAGCAGCATATTGGCCATTGGAAATGTGATAAATATGTACAAATCTGTAACTTTGAGGGCATTTGCAAACATTTGCAATGGTAGTTTTTTATCTCCTTTCACACATCTGGCACTATTAAAGAAAAAGGTTGTCTATCGTGAGTAAAGTGGATATACAAATCCCCAAATATCCCCATATTTACATACTGTGGTAGGGGATATATTTCTACACAGGGGGAAAAAAACTTGTGTACAAAAACAGAACAAAGGTTAAGGTACATTGCAGCTTAAACACAACCATAAACTTGAGGATTTTCACCTGCATTTAGAGTGAGATATAACCAAATAAATATACTCGATTATGCTTCGGTAGGTTTATGAAACCTATAAAAGTTGTAAATCTATTCAGACCATTGGAAGAAGTCCATAATATTCAGAACAATACCTTTGCGAACCAGTCTTATGTAAGGAGATGTTTCCCCTTCCTTACAGCTGGCAAAGGTCGAACTTTCCGGACTTTTTAAAATTACATTTTCTTATTTCAAACACAACTAATTCAGATGTATTAATTAGTTAAGATTTAGAAAATGTACCGCTGGCTTTGTGTTTTATTTGAAAAATAAATGTAAATGGTTATTTCTTCACATTTTAATGATGGGAAATGCACATGCTTGGAATCCAAAGGACAGCAAACGTGAGTGTTTCAAAATGGCCAGGGCTCCCTTTGCAGTCACCTAACACTCAGTTGCTGCAAAGGGAAGCATGTATTACAGCACTATTTTCTTTGTTTGCACTTTTATTAAACAAAAACATTTCTTTGCACCTTTCAGACTTTAAATAATTTTTGTCTGGCCAGGAATTGTTTATTTTTTATTTGCGGAATAATTTGAGGTTCTTTTAGCAACGTATTTTCTCCATTGTTTACCGCTATTCTAAACAGGCCTTTTTGAATGTTTTGCCACTTTTACGAACTAATTTCAAACAAATTATTTTTTAGATAAATGATTTCAATTTTGTTCTTCTATCACAATTGGTGATTCATTCTCTTATTATAAACACTCCATATTGTCTTTCATTAGCACCCAGTACACCCCCGCAACAACCAGCCACTTGTCTATAAAATTCCATAAAAGCACTTTTGGCACTCTTGAGTTAATGATGGACAAACCTGGAAGTTTGAAGCAACAAATTTGGAGAATGGGAAGTTGTTGATATCCGGTGGCAGCTTGAGGTTAGTCTGTACCTTGATTTCTGGAAGTGAGACCTCAGTGATGCGGCTGACCTTGGCATGATGTAGCCCTACAATGGTATAAAAACAAATTTAATCACTGTACACTTCAGAAACATGCTGCAATTAAATTCATTATACAGGATTAGCTGCATCTTCTTAGTGAACAAGCCCCTGCAGAAGGTAAGTACACTGCTTTCCCAACTCAAACATATCTCAGTCTTTATTGATGTCTGAAGATTAAACCCAAGGCCTTTTGCTATGTTACCATAATGACCACAAATCCTTCTTTCTGTCTGCTAGTCGGTTGTCTGCTCTTCTGAGTTTATCAGCCTGTTTTCCTCAAGCCTGTCTCTCTTACGTTTCACCCTGCTCTTTCTACAGAACACCTTGCCTTCTCTCCCACCCCATTTAAAGGACTGTGATTTGGGCTCCAGCCGTACAATTATGGTGGTGCCTACATTCACAAAGGAAATATGCACAAGTAAATTTACTCATAGGTATATTTCTTATACACCTACGTATAACTACATTTTTTTCTATTCATGATTTCCAAGTGTAGAATGAGAAGTTTTGACTTACATTTCTCTACCCCCTCAAATCAAGGGTGTAGCCTCCTATAACAGGGTTAAGAAGTGTAAAGCCACTATTAGTAACTTTGCACTTGTAGGTGGAGATCTCTGTCACAGTAGAGAAGATCTCTCTATTGGGATTTGTAGGCAACATTTTTAAAGCTTATTATGCTATAAAAATATTGAAAATAATGGACTGCATAACATGAATGTAAATTAATTTTTAGTGGATTTACCATATAAATAATAAAATTAAATGTTACAGCAAATGAATTCATTAACTTAAATGTGTATTAAATAATTTAAATGTATTTTCATTTATAATTTTGAAATAATAATTGAAAAAATCCGTCCCACACTAACATTTTTATTTTGATATAATACGTAGTAAATATTGTTAAAAATTATGTGTTTAACTAATTTAAAATATTTAATTTCCTAATAAAAGTTTATTTATTTT
This sequence comes from Lissotriton vulgaris, assembly GCF_964263255.1. Taxonomy (NCBI): domain Eukaryota; kingdom Metazoa; phylum Chordata; class Amphibia; order Caudata; family Salamandridae; genus Lissotriton; species Lissotriton vulgaris. The sequence continues at coordinate 608,329,812 of NC_141695.1, forward strand.
TGATTACCTGCATTAACTTTCAAAATAAAATAATTATTGAATAATTATATAAAGTCGTTCTAACTATATATGTGTGGTAAAAAAATGATAAATAATTATTTTAAAAGTTAATCAGACTTAATTTAAATAAATATACCGCTATGGCTGTATTGACTCCAGAATTGAAGCCTGTGAAAGGAATGGTCTTACGTTTTTGAGAGTTGTTTTTGTATTAGCATGTCCCTCCCTAAACCTCCCCTTAAATCTTACTAAACCCCTCCCATTTAGAAATTAAGTATTCTCAATTTTCCAGTCACTCCTCTTGTTCCTCCCACATTTATAACTGAAGGATATTCCTGTGTGTGGGGATATCTGCAGAGAAAAGGTAGGACAGTCAGAGGTCACCTCACATAGGTTTGCGAATAACATTTTGTAGTGCGAGTAGTACTACTGTAGCCTTAATTCACGTACAACAGAATGCAGTTTGTGAATTAGCCCCTTAAAGTCAATCGAAATATGGATAAACAAGTGGACAAGCACCTGTGCACATTGATGCAGTGATGGTGTGGTTAGAACCCAGGCAACTGCTGGTAGGCTGAAAGGTAGGAATGTATATCCCCACTCATCAAGGTATGTGCAAGTGCGTATAGACACATTTTTGGGTGTATTCACTGTGGGACACTGCGAGAGAGCTGCTAATGGGAACTGCATATGCACAGCGGCAGTTTCTTTATGAGTGTGGGGGGACACCACCTCCCCGCCCACTGCGAGCCGCAATAAGTGTTAAAAACAAAGTGGCATTGAAATTATTTCAGCAGCCTCCAGCCTGCCCATGAGGCAGGAGAAATGGGGGCATGTCCTGACTGTCCTCTGCTGACGATTGGGGGCATGGAGAACTAGCCAGATACTGCAAAGTATGTATGTCAGTTTGGCTGACTGTCTTACGACAGCCAAACTGACATGCGCACTTTGCAGCTCTCCACTCAGCTGTCTTAGACAGCTATGTGGAGAGCAAGCATAGGCCTCCAGGGCCTGAAGGAGCATCGGTGCAATCCGCTCCATCTAATCCTGGTGCTCCTCTTTTGCTGGTTAACAGCATGAGAGCATCATCTGAATTGGTATGGGGAGCTCTTCCTGCCACAGACTGCAGGAGAACACCGAGGAGGACGCGTCATAGCTCGTGGGTAAGTACAACTTACTTTTATTTCTATTAAATGTGTAGTGCATGTGCTTGTATTTCATTTTGGGCTTTTGAAGGGAGAGGTTGTTTGTATTTTGGCTTTTGGAGGGAGGGGTTGTTAAATGTTTGCTTTTTGGAAGTGGTGGGACATTTGGCTCGCCTCATCACTTTCAAAGGATACTAGTCGCCTCTGCACATACAACCAGTTTGAGGCGGTGTCCTCTTTCTTATAAAGGAAGCCTGTCAGAATATTCAGAGCAACTGATCAGGATCCTGCAGCTCATTTTTCTCATGCTGGAATGTGCATGGTAGCAGCTTGAGCATCTCATGTTTTTCTTATTTAATTTGACTGATTTCCAAGAGTTCTGTATTTCAGTAGTTTTAAGTTTACACTTCCAGTTGCCAGGCAACATGTGGTCTATAGCCTTCCAGATTGAACAAATTACAATAAATATGAAAGGGTACCCTATTCACATCTTAGGTTTTGTTCTACTCTTCTGGATGACGTTGTATAGAATGAATGTGGGGCTTTACATCTTGTACTGTTCTATGTTATTTTTAACATTAGAAGACAGTGCACACTTTCATAACATCACAAATTATAAATTAGTGCAGGAAACATGGTGAATTGAGGACCAAAAGTACAGAAGAAATTCCATTTTACCTGGATAGGTCTAGCTTGGGCAAAACATGTTGAGTGAATAAAAGACATAAAGGGTCTTAACATACCCTCTCGTTTTTACCAATCCAATCCAAACAAGCTTTATTCGACATCTAATCATAAAAGCACAGTACAAACAACATTTAAATATGCACACTTAAAAATGTCTTAGCTGGGTTATACATAGTCCTGTTGGTGGAAAAATTGATTAAAACTAGGATCTGGACAAGCAGAAAAAATACAAATTTCATATTACCAGCTTCCTTTCAGTAAAGATCTGTTTCGAATAAAACTAAAACAGTTTAGTATTAAATCAGTCACATTCTAAATTCGAGCTAAACAAACTAGATATTTTGCTCAAGATTGATTTCCCCAGATATTGAATTCAGCCTGATTACCCACACCCACACTAGATATTTTGCAACCGCCCATGTAATGAATGGCAAAGTACTGGCGCATATAAGCCTTTCAGCTTCAGCACTCCTATTTGTGCTAAGTAGTTTGCACATAGGGCTCAGCCAAACCCTCCATGGGGTGCCATAGGCTGAACATGAAAAGAGAATATGGGCGACTGTTTCTTTATAGATCCCAGAGGCCGGGCAGGTGTAATCGCTTGGTGGCTATCACCTGGAAGTAAGAGATCTTAGGGGTAGTGAACCTACCCTCAGCTGAAAATACAATTTCCTGTCCCTTGGTTTACTAATAGTATCCCAGTAGGTTTCAAGTCTGGGAATATATTTTGATTCCAGAAAGATTCCCGCCATTGAAGATGAATCCGTATTAGTCCATACATTATGGGTGACCCTTTCCCAATACTTCTCTTTTAAGATCTTTTTAGAGGGGAAAAAGGCCTCTGTTGGATTCTTCCATAGCGTTTTCATACCTAAGCCCACTAGGCTATTTCTAACTCCCCTTAGCCAGCCAATTTTATGCAAGCCAATACATTTTATTACATCAAGGAAACCCGTGGCGTATGATGACAGTTCAGGTGTTGTCCACAACCTGTGCCAGTATAGAATAGGGCGCAGTTTGGCAACATCTGTAATGGCATTTCTACCCAGATCATACCTTAACGGACTTAATGGAGTGCTTTGGGGGAGATTAGTAATACTACGGAGGAACTTATTTTCAGAAAGACTTAAGCAAGCTACGTTCTCGAAACCCCAGATTTCAGCACTGTAGAGAGTGGAGCAACTTTTGAATCATGAACTTGGAGCACTGGTCTAATGGGTTTTTGTGTTCTATACTTAAGGCACCCGTAAGTTGCTGATGTTTTAATGCTGCTATCGATGTGATAATTCCACTTTAGGTCCTTCTCTACATGCATATCCAAGTAAGTGAAAGCCCTGACCTGTTTGAGTGGTTGGTTATTCATTAAAATGTTTCCTTTAAAATTTCTGTGCGGGTTAAAAGCCATAAATTTCGTTTTTACCACATTAACTTCCAGGCTGCGAGCAAAAAAATAATCTTCAAAAATTACTAAGGCTCGCTGGAGGCCACTAGGAGTCTTTGAAATAATTAATGTGTCATCCGCGAACATTAAAATCGGGGTTTTTACACCAGCTAAGGTCACTAACAACAAGCAATCCACTATTCAGTTAATTTACAAAGAAAATAACGTTAGTGCCATAGCACAACCTTGCCGCACCCCGCGTTCTACGGGAAACTGGGTGGTGACCCTACCCTGTCCCCCCCACCAAATTCTAGCATAATTTGCCTCATGCAACCTCATTATAAGAGTTAGCAGCTCTTTAGAAAGACCTAGCTCACTCAGCGGGGCCCCCAGACAGGAACGGGGAACAAGGTCAAATGCTGCTCTTAAATCAACAAAGGCAGCATAGAGGCTACCTTTGCCCAGGGTCACTGTCTTCCAATACAGAAGGATAAAAGGGAAGCCTTGATCGATGGTACAAGTGTATTTACGGAAACCTGCTCGAAAGGGGAACAGTATACTACTCTCATCTATCCAATCTAGGATTTTGTTCAGAATCAACCTCCCAACTACCTTTTGTATCATATCTATCAAACTGATAGGTCTGTAGTTCGCTGGGAGCGATTTGTCTCCTTTTTTGTATACTGGAATTATTTCAGCCCCTTTCCAGGAATCTGGTACCGGGGCACCCTGAGCCATTGCATTTGCCATCAGCAAAATGAGCTAGTGAAACATCATTATTGTTAAAAGCCTCATCCAAGTAAAATACATAACTAGGATCTTCCCTATGATTCTCTGAGGGGATGCAGGCATATTGGGGTCTGAAATAATTAACCCAGTCTTCCTGCGAGACATGATTTTGTTATTCTGCGAGCTGGCTTCTTTAAGGTCCTGCCATCTGAGCTCATCCCATAAGCGCTTGACTTTATGGATAGCTTTTTTATATTCATACCTGGCAGTAAGGACAATATATGTTTCCCCGCCCCTGATTGCACTACCAAGGGTGATTCTAGATAGCCTGCATTCTTTATTATACTACCGTGAAGGCTTCAGGTCAGCTCGTTTCTTGGTCATAATGGGCTTAATGAAATGGGATTTTGTGCGCATAAAGAAGCTATCATGTGCCTATGTTACACGCCCCAAGTCCCCTCCAGAAGACAGAATTTGCTCAATCTCTAGCGTGGTGCAGTCTACATCATTGAATCATATTTTCGAGAGCCTCAGGATTTTCAATTATATATGACCATTCAAGCCGACGCATGTCATTGGTGGAAACAACATCCGGGGCATGGGATTCAATCTCCCCCATATGTGGTTGCACAGACTTCCACTAAACTTGAGTAACGCACAAGGGATTATGGTCCCTTTCAAGGCAGTCCTTTATTACCATATCATCAATTGTATGCCAGAAATTCATACTACAGAGAATATAGTCAATCCTGCTTTTACTGTACCCATTATTATACGTGTTGGCCCCAAACCTATCCTGCGGCATCCTTCCATTGAGGGCCCTAAGCCCCCTTTCATAACGGATGATGTTAATCTGGATGACCACTGCCGTCCATTTTTTTACAGGGTCAAGTTCTAATTTTGGGACTCCCATTGGGCATCTTCTTGATCGGTAAGGTGCCAGTCAGGGGTAGCAAGTGGTTCAAAGGTTGAATTTAGGTCACCTGTGATAATGATACTATTGTCCGTTGAGTAGAGATCGAGGAGGCTGTTCAAAGCATTTAGAACTTAGGACTTGCCCCCACGGACTCCCCTCACATAGACATTGTAGATGTCAACATAACCTAGGGGATCCAGGTTCATCCTTATCACCTGGATATCGCTACTCTTAGATGGTAATTCTTTAATGCTCAGGCCCAGCACTTGACGGACCCATATAGTAAGGCCACCTGCTGGGCGACCTTTTGCACCTTTGGTAGCTGGAACATGAAAATTTAAGTAGCCTGCACAAAATTGCGGTGCCAGGAGCCAAGTCTCTTGGTAAAAGCAAATATCAAACTCATTTACAAAAATGAGCCAATCGGGTATTGATATTTTTGAACCCAGACCTGCAATGTTCCATGACATAAGTGAGCCCCTGGTATGGGCATAACCAACATGTAATGGATCATTACCTTGCCATAGGAGATTGGCCATAGACTGACGCTGTAAATCAGAGCCAGAAGCATCCATAGATTGCATAACATTGGAAGATCTTGCTTCCGGGATATGACTAGCAATGTCACAGCTATCGGGCTGGTGTATAGCTTTGGGGGCAACTGAATCCTTATCACTGACAATACATAGCCCTTGTGCGTATCTCTTGTTTTTACTATTTGTGGCAGGGAGATGTCACAGTATTTATAGGGTAGTAAATCTGCATACGAGATTTACATAACCATGCGGTAACGTCATTAAAGTACTAAGCAATTACAAGTTAAACCTCATGGAATAAGGAATTAACACTTTGAACCAGATTTACAGGTCAAAAAACCCAAAGGAATTTTAAATTCAAGTTTACCGTATATGCAGATGTTACTAACCGATCATCAACAAAGGTTAAAATATCGCAGAAACACAAATGTATGCAAATCGGAACAGCATAATCTCAAAAAGACAGCATGCACACAAGCATCCAACTATGGTGCTGAAGTAACAGGTGCAGGTGAGTCTGAAGTCTGTGTAATGCAGTACATTTAAAATGAACATGGTTGGTGATTATTTCTCTATTTTAAAAGTTTACCAGTATTGCTAGAATGATAAACATCCTTCGCAAGGACACACGGGGTTCTCTTGAAACTTATTTTTCCTCTCAATTCTCCACAGATGTTGATTTCAAACCAAAAGAGAGACTGCATGTATTCATGAACATCTCACAAAAACTGTATCAATGGAAGGGCTTCTGTTAAGCTGTTGCTGTATTGTAATTGCAGAAAAATCAAGGACAGGGAGAAATAGGCAACAAGCACACTGGAAAGAAACCTATTCCCGATTCTACAAGACACAAAGTGCTAAAGATGAACTCTCAAAAGGACACCAAGCCTACTAGCTGTGAGGGAACAAGTGCTTAGAGCTTGACATTTCTGTTGAAAAACAATATCCTACCACTGATGTTTTTTCTTGTGGTTCTCAAGTGGCTGCACTGAAGTAGTCTTTGAGTAGAAATCAGGTGAAGAAGTAAGGTTCAGAAGACAGTGATAACTGAGACACCATTCATGGACGCAAGGAACTCTCTATAGTGCTCCATTCTTTAACAAAGTGAAGATTTCATACATTAAGATGTTTGTGTGAGAGGAGTTATGGGAAGCAGGGATGGACTGAGGCCTTCATAAGATGACCCCTATGTTATAATCCGTGGAACACATTAGTCCAAGAAAATCTCCTTCCACCTTGAAAGCAGATCTGGCATCCTCCCCATTTATCTAGAGGATGACATGCTTTACAGATATTTGAAGTAGAGAAAAATGAGCTTCTATACCTATATGCTGTTTCTGCCTCCCACTAGTGGAGTTTCTACCACAATTTGGATGTGGTAAGTTTGTGACTGATAACTGTTATGTTTAAAAGTGAGCTCGGATACATCACATGTCTGCATTCAACTAAAACCTCTAGTGTTAAGAGTCTATACCATTCTTAAAGACATGCATGAGAGACAGGTCTCTTTATGTATTCCTGCAAGTTTGCTACCGAGCAAATTAACCACCTTAACTAGGTACTGAGCAAATTAACCACCTCAACTAGGATGTGAGAATATCTCAGAAATGTGTACACAGAGAGTTGGCAGGATACAGCATTAGGATACAAAAGGAAATAAATGTCATGATCATTCAATCATTTTTTAAAGCCTGGTTTACTGGCCAACAGGCAAGTAAATACCAAAGTAGATACAACACATCATACCCAGCCCTATCAAACATAGCCACTACTCAACGAATGAAGAAGCAGAAGCACATGAACTTTTAGCTTCCTGCTAGTAAGACAAGGTAGCGAAAAAGGATGTCAAGCACAAAAGAAAAAATCTTACAACCATGAGTAGAATCAGACCCACCAAGCCTTCACACATCTCTCCAGTCACGTCCAAGACATAGGATCCTGCAGAGCTGTAATGTTAGGCTATAGTTACTTATATAGTCTTTGTTTGACCTGACATCATTGGCTTGAGTCTCTCCTCCATTTTTCTGTTTGCCTCTACTGTTTTACGATGTTTTGCTGGTATATGCTTTGGGCGCCGTCACCGTGTCACTGCTGATCAGTGCCATAGCGCAAGTGCTCCCTATGTTAAAATGATGTATCTATTGTATCCATGTTTGGCTTATTTGGTTTACTGTCAGTCCCTAGTCTAGTGCACCAGGAGTGCCGGGGCTTGTAAATACAAATGCCGCTCGTGGGCCTGCAGCACGTGTTGTGCCACCCACAGGAGCGGCCTCGTAAAAGAATGTCTACGGGTCGGTCATTGCGAGACCCACGTGCAGTCTTGCACTGTCACGCCGGCTGCGCAGGTATACCTACTTGCCAGCCCCTCCAACCTTCCCTTAACTTCATGTTAGTCACCCCTATGGTAGGCCCGTGGGCAGGGTGCATTGTAAGTGTAAGGTAGGACAAGCCTGACCAAGTTGGCATGTCCTGATAGTGAAGTGCCGCCATCTTCGTGCTTCACTATTGCGAGGTAGCCTGCTCTCCGTTGGATAGAATGGGCCGCCGGGATTATTAATGCTATGATCCTAGCTGGCTCGGAGAGTACGGTGCAATGTCGAGTTTGGTATCCCTGAACTCGGGGTTTAATTACGCATCCGTTGGTGTGGATGGTTTTTGGACTCTGGGTTCGAAAGTAGTACTTTTAGAAAGTGTCTATTTTCTTGTCTAACCATATCTGGTCTCTGCTGGTCTTACGTGTGTGTGACAGGAGCTGGGTGGCTCCAAGAGGTCTGGATGAGTCAGTGTGGGATGAGTGGGACATTTACATTGAGAGTAGGGGGAGAGTAGTTGTTGATAGCCTGCCTTGCCTGATACAATGCTGGCTCCACCTCCTGCCAAGCGACTGATGGCTCTGTGCCTGCCATGGACGATCCTAGCCCCACCTCCTGCCAGGAGGGCGATAGCTCTGCTCCTGCCAGTATCAATGCTGGCTCCACCTCCTGCGGGGCGTCTGAGGACCCGGCCCGGCTCAATGAATAGGCCAGGTGCTACTGCCTAGCTCCACCCACCGCAGACCCAGGGTGTTGGGAAACCCCCGGCATAGACAAAGGGATCAAAGACGAAAAGGGGTATAAGAGAAGGACCCCTGAACTAGGAAATCAGATCACTTCTGACAAGGAACCCTGTAACCAAGGACAAGAAGCCTGCTGATCTAAAGGACTGCCTACCCCTTCTGCCAGTGTGCTGTTGTTGGGGGAATCCTGCAGTGCTTCTTTATTTTTGCCAAGGAACCAGGAGAGAGGAACTGTGTGTGTACTCTCACGCTTGCTAAGAAAATCTCCAAGGACTGGAAGAGTGCCAGTCTCCTGCTGAAGTCACAGGGCTAAAGGACTTCATCTGCTAAAAGTGCTATTTGCTGGAAGTGTGAATCCAGCACCTCTGAAAGGACCAGCAATCACGACGATCGGACGCTGGGCCCGACCGACGCCAGCAGCAACGCCAGTGAGTGGGAGTACGGCTCTAACTCCAGAGGACCTCGTGTCTGCCCCGCTGCTGATCGCATCAACCGTGTGCCCTTCGACGCCGTGAGCGCTGCTCACTCTGTGCAACTGCATCATCGACAAACGCCTGCTGAGGCCTGATCGACACCGAAGACGCGACGCCGGATTGCTCGACGCCGCTGATCATCGTATGCTTCATTTTCCTAAGGTACTGTGTTGTTGGGGGTCCGTGTGACTCCAGGCCCGACGTAGCGCTCCTCGCGGTCGACGCCGAACCTGTGGATTATCTTTGCCCCGGCGTTGTGTAGCTCCCGTGTGAGTTACCCTGTTGCTAAGAGCTGTGTTTCCAAGAAGAAGATTTGCTTGATACTAAAGACTTTTTGTGCTAAAGAAGAAACTACCTTTGAACTATCCTTTTTCCTTCCTGAACGTATTTATTCCGATTGTGTACAGTTTTGCCGTTATTTGGTCTTGTGCTAAGTCTTATATAAAAATACTCATTTTTATAATACTACAGTGTCGTGTCCATTTGTAGTGTATTCACTTTATTACTGTACGTGGTCGTAATTGCTTAACACACAGCCTCTGAGATAAGCCTGTTCTGCTCTGCCAAGCTACCGAGGGGGTGAGCAGGGGTTATCGAAGGGTGTGATCCCCTTGCCCTGACTAGAAAAGGAGTGTCCCTATTTGCCAGAAGTGCATACCTCTGCCAACTAGAGACAGCCGGTTCTAACATTGGATGCAGCGGTGAGGATTTGGACCTTGCATTTATGACCCATGTACAGTGATTAGTGTGCGCTACGTAGTGAAAGCAGACCATAACGCAGTCACAATCTGATTCGGAAGGATCCTATTTTTGTTCTCCGCTTTCCTGAAACTTGATTTTCTGAACACTGCCAGTTTTAACCATGAGTGACAACGGAGTCACTGCCCCTGCTATCGTTGTTGTGGAAGAGTTCGAGAGGAGTAAGCTAAAGAAATACAAGAAAGATGAGCTGAAACACTTTTGCAACCAGTTTGAAGTTCCTACCACCGGCCTCTCGAGAAAAGATGATTTTTATAAAGCATTGCAGGCCTGGTGGGAGTCCAGAAATCCCTCTGATGTGGTGGTGGTACCCACAGAGGAAGGGGATGAGGAGGTGCCAGTGAATGGACCTGCGCCCTCTCCCGGAAGCAGTGTTTCCTCCAAAGGTCTTTCCCCTGAAGAAAGAGAAGAAAGGGCGAAAGAGCGAGCTTACAACATGGAGATGGCAAGGCTAAAGATAAATGGGCAGTTGGAGTTAGAAAATGCAAGAGGTAGAAGGGAAGCTGATTTAGAGATCAAAAAGTTGGAGTTTGAACGAGAGAAGTTAGCTTTGGAGCGTGAAGCCAGGTTGAGGGAACTGGATATCCAAGCTAAAAAGTTAGAGTTGAATCCCTCTGGTGGCAGCATTCCATCCGAGCCTGCAGAAAGTAAGTTTTACTTCCCGAAAGATGTGATCAAAGATTACAATAAGAATGAAGATATTGGTCAATGGTTTAAAGCATATGAGTTAGCATTGTTGGCCCACCAGGTCCCTGAGAAGAATTGGGGAGCGGGGTTGTGGGGTCGCTTTGTGAATGAGGGAAGAGATACCCTGTTAGACATGCCTGTTGCGGATAGGATGTCGTATGCTCATATGAAAGATGCTTTAATGTTGAGATATGGTTTAACCCCCGAGCAGTACAGACAAGCTTTTAGAGAATGTAAGAAGTTGCCTGGTACGACGTGGGTTGAATATGTGTCTTATTTTTGCAGAGCCATGGATGGTTGGGTAAAGGGCAGCAAAGTGGAAAGTTATGAAGCTCTTTATGATTTGTTTGCGTGGGAGCACTTGTCTAATAACTGTTTTCCAGAGCTGCGCCAGCACCTGATTGATAGCAAGATATCTAACCCTAGAAAACTTGATGAGGAGGCGGACCGCTGGGTCAGTACCAGGGTCCACAAGGGTCCAGTGGGAGACTCAGCCAAAGGTGGGCAGGGTCCCCAGCAGAAGAGTGGGGGGGACAAGGGTAAACAGAAGGAGTCTCAGAAAGGGTCCCAAAGTAATCCCCAAGGGAACCAAGGGAAAGGTTCCCAGCCTCCCCCTGAGAAGAAGCCAGGGGCCCGACGGGTAAACCTGTTCATAGGGGCCCCCTAACCTGCTACGGTTGTGGGCAGGTGGGACACCGGTTTTATGACCCCCAGTGTCCCAAAAAGGATTCGAATGCACCGCCGCGTGCACCCCCTCGTCAGTTGGCAAGTGTAGCCTTGGGAGGGGAGGAGATGGTTGTCCATGGTGGGAGGGGTCCCGCAGAAATGTCCCTGGTCTCGCTAGGAGACATGCAAATGGTCCCTCCACCCCCTCTGCCTAGTAACACTAGTAAATATAGGCAGTGGGTGACCATTAATGGCCATAGAGTGGAAGCTCTCAGAGACACCGGAGCGAGTGTGACAGCTGTCAAGTGTCACTTGGTGTCCAGAGAGCAGGTGGTTCCCCACGCATTCTACCCCGTGATAGCTGCCGATAACTCCCAGAAAGAGTGTGAGGTGGCTCAGGTTTCCTTTGAATGGGGGGGAGTTTCAGGTACTCTTCAGGTTGCTGTGAGGCCCGCCATGCCTGTCGATTGTCTCCTGGGCAATGATTTGGAAGACTCCCCTTGGGCTAAGGTGGAGCGAGCGGCGCACTTGAAAATGTTGGGTGTGCCAGAGTGGGTGTGTGCAACCACTCGATCCATGACAGCGAGTAAGGGTGTTGATGGGGTCCCGGAGCCTGAAAGTACGGCCCAGGACCCAGCTGTGAAGAGAAGAGGCAGGAGGCGCGGGAAACCGGCCCCCGTTGTTCCCGTGGTCCAGGAGGAGGTAGACCCTGAGGGGGATGCCCTGGAGCCCACAGGGGAACAAATTGCCGAACTGGGAGATCTGCCCGAGCTGACCCACTGGCAGCAGGATGGTGGTCCCTCCAGGGAGGTATTCTGTGCGGAGCAGAAGGTGTGCCCTTCTCTTGTGGGCATGAGGCAGCAGGCCTCAGCCCAATCCTCAGGTGATCAGTCAGGGTCACATTTTGTGTACTGGGAGAACGACCTCCTATATAGCGAGCCTAAGGCTGCTGAGCCTGGGTCAGCCCGTGTGCTGGTGGTACCCCAGCGCTTCAGAGCCTTCCTACTGGGTTTGGCTCATGACGTACCGTTAGCTGGACATCTGGGGCAGGACAAGACCTATGACAGGCTTGTCACCCATTTTTATTGGCCTCAGATGCGTAGGGATGTAGACATCCATTGCAAGACTTGTCGCACTTGCCAGGCAAGTGGGAAAAGCGGAAGGAAGCAGAAGGCTCCCCTCCAACCTTTTCCGGTGGTCAGCACCCCCTTTGACCGGGTGGGTATTGACATTGTTGGGCCCCTGGACCCCAAGACAGCCCTGGGCAACAGGTTCATCCTGGTCTTGGTGGACCATGCCACGAGGTACCCGGAAGCCATCCCTCTCAGGACAGTGACGGCCCCCGTGGTGGGACGGGCACTGATGGGTGTATTCTCCCGGATGGGGTTCCCCAGAGAGGTGGTGTCCGACCGAGACACCAACTTCATTTCGAACTATATGAAGTCTCTGTGGAAGGAGTGTGGGGTAACCTACAAGTTCACCACTCCTTACCACCCTCAAGGAAATGGGCTGGTTGAGAGATTCAACCGGACCCTGAAAGGCATGATTATGGGTCTTGAAGAACCAATGAGGCGGAAATGGGACGTCCTCTTGCCATGCCTGTTGTTTGCTTACCGTGAGGTGCCGCAGAAGGCTCTAGGGTTCAGCCCCTTTGAGCTCTTATACGGTCACCCGGTAAGAGGACCTTTGAGTCTGGTCAAGGAAGGCTGGGAGCAATCTCCCAGGAAACCTCCCCAGGATGTATACAGCTACATGCTGGCCTTTCGGAACCAGACTTGGCGCTTCAGAGAACTTGCTCAGGCAAATCTGGAGGCCAGCCAGGAGGAGATGAAGCAATGGTACGACCGGAATGCCACTCTGGTAGAGCTTCAGCCTGGTCAGGAAGTGTGGGTCATGTCCCCTGTGGAACCTTGTGCGCTCAAGGACAGGTGGACTGGACCGTTTAAGGTTGTGAAGAAGAAGAGCGATGTCACCTACCTGGTGGACTTGAAATCTCCCAGGAACCCCTTGCGGGTCCTGCATGTCAACCGTTTGAAGCCCCACTTAGAAAGGTCCGAAGTGGGCATGCTCCTAGCTACAGATGATGGAACGGAGGAGGAGAGTGAGCCTCTTCCTGACCTCCTGTATGCTAAAGAGCAAGACGGGTCAGTGGATGGTGTGGTCCTCTCTGACACACTGACCCTTGAGCAGAGACAGGATTGTCACCAACTGTTGGGGCAATTCCCGGATCTGTTTTCCTTGGTTCCGGGTGTCACGCATTGGTGTGTCCATGACGTTGACACCGGAGACAGCCCTCCTGTGAGGCACAAGGCTTACAGGGTGACTGACAAGGTCCGAGCGTACATTAAGGAGGAGGTCTCCAAAATGTTCGCGTTAGGGGTGATTGAGTCCTCTAGCAGTCCTTGGGCCAGCCCAGTGGTCTTGGTCCCGAAGGCTGCAGCGCCTGGTGCTTCACCGGAACTCCGGTTCTGCGTGGACTACCGAGGGCTCAATTCAGTCACGAAGACTGACGCGCACCCCATCCCCAGAGCTGATGAGCTCATCGATCGGTTGGGGGCTGCCCGGTACCTTAGTACGTTCGATTTAACGTCTGGGTACTGGCAGATCGCCTTGACTGATGGGGCAAAAGAGAGGTCAGCATTCTCCACACCAGATGGGCTATACCAGTTCCGGGTGATGCCTTTTGGGATGAAGAATGCCCCTGCCACCTTCCAGAGGTTGGTCAACCAGGTCTTGGCTGGACTGGAGGAATTCAGTGCCGCCTACCTGGACGACATCGCAGTGTTCAGCGCCAGCTGGGAGGAACACTTGCGCCACCTCCAGGAAGTGTTGTTGGCCCTGCGCGGAGCAGGCCTCACAATCAAAGCCAGTAAGTGCCAGATTGGGCAGGGTTCTGTGGTGTACTTGGGGCACCAAGTAGGGAGCGGTAAGGTGGCCCCCCTGCAACCCAAGATTGATACCATCCTGGCTTGGGCACCGCCCAAAACCCAAACGCAGGTGAGAGCCTTCTTAGGACTCACGGGTTATTACAGGAGGTTTGTCAAGGATTACGGCAACATTGTGCACCCCTTGACTTCGCTGACTTCCAGGAAGCAGCCACGAAACGTGATCTGGACTGATGCCTGTCAAACGGCCTTTGACACCCTGAAAACTGCAATGTGCACAACACCTATACTCCAGGCACCCGACTTTTCGAAAGAATTCATTGTTCAGACGGACGCTTCAGAGCATGGCGTGGGGGCTGTTCTAGCTCAGGTGAATGAAGAGGGCCGAGACTTGCCTGTAGCCTTCATCAGTAGGAGGTTACTTCCCAGGGAAACGAGGTGGAGTGCGATAGAGAGAGAAGCATTTGCTGTGGTCTGGGCGCTGAAGAAGCTGAGACCCTACCTGTTTGGGACTCACTTCCGGGTTCAGACAGACCACAGGCCCCTCAGATGGTTGATGCAAATGAGGGGTGAGAATCCAAAACTGTTGAGGTGGTCCATTGCTCTACAGGGGATGGACTTTACGGTGGAACACCGCCCTGGTACAGATCACGCCAATGCTGATGGTCTGTCCAGATTTTTCCGCCTTAGTGATGAGGACTCCCTAGGTTAAGGGTAGTTCTCCCCACATTTCAGCTGGAGGGGACACGTGTTAGACCTGACATCATTGGCTTGAGTCTCTCCTCCATTTTTCTGTTTGCCTCTACTGTTTTACGATGTTTTGCTGGTATATGCTTTGGGCGCCGTGTCACTGCTGATCAGTGCCATAGCGCAAGTGCTCCCTATGTTAAAATGATGTATCTATTGTATCCATGTTTGGCTTATTTGGTTTACTGTCAGTCCCTAGTCTAGTGCACCAGGAGTGCCGGGGCTTGTAAATACAAATGCCGCTCGTGGGCCTGCAGCACGTGTTGTGCCACCCACAGGAGCGGCCTCGTAAAAGAATGTCTATGGGTCGGTCATTGCGAGACCCACGTGCAGTCTTGCACTGTCACGCCGGCTGCGCAGGTATACCTACTTGCCAGCCCCTCCAACCTTCCCTTAACTTCATGTTAGTCACCCCTATGGTAGGCCCGTGGGCAGGGTGCATTGTAAGTGTAAGGTAGGACAAGCCTGACCAAGTTGGCATGTCCTGATAGTGAAGTGCCGCCATCTTCGTGCTTCACTATTGCAAGGTAGCCTGCTCTCCGTTGGATAGAATGGGCCGCCGGGATTATTAATGCTATGATCCTAGCTGGCTCGGAGAGTACGGTGCAATGTCGAGTTTGGTATCCCTGAACTCGGGGTTTAATTACGCATCCGTTGGTGTAGATGGTTTTTGGACTCTGGGTTCGAAAGTAGTACTTTTAGAAAGTGTCTATTTTCTTGTCTAACCATATCTGGTCTCTGCTGGTCTTACGTGTGTGTGACAGGAGCTGGGTGGCTCCAAGAGGTCTGGATGAGTCAGTGTGGAATGAGTGGGACATTTACGTTGAGAGTAGGGGGAGAGTAGTTGTTGATAGCCTGCCTTGCCTGATACAATGCTGGCTCCACCTCCTGCCAAGCGACTGATGGCTCTGTGCCTGCCATGGACGATCCTAGCCCCACCTCCTGCCAGGAGGGCGATAGCTCTGCTCCTGCCAGTATCAATGCTGGCTCCACCTCCTGCGGGGCGTCTGAGGACCCGGCCCGGCTCAATGAATAGGCCAGGTGCTACTGCCTAGCTCCACCCACCGCAGACCCAGGGTGTTGGGAAACCCCCGGCATAGACAAAGGGATCAAAGACGAAAAGGGGTATAAGAGAAGGACCCCTGAACTAGGAAATCAGATCACTTCTGACAAGGAACCCTGTAACCAAGGACAAGAAGCCTGCTGATCTAAAGGACTGCCTACCCCTTCTGCCAGTGTGCTGTTGTTGGGGGAATCCTGCAGTGCTTCTTTATTTTTGCCAAGGAACCAGGAGAGAGGAACTGTGTGTGTACTCTCACGCTTGCTAAGAAAATCTCCAAGGACTGGAAGAGTGCCAGTCTCCTGCTGAAGTCACAGGGCTAAAGGACTTCATCTGCTAAAAGTGCTATTTGCTGGAAGTGTGAATCCAGCACCTCTGAAAGGACCAGCAATCACGACGATCGGACGCTGGGCCCGACCGACGCCAGCAGCAACGCCAGTGAGTGGGAGTACGGCTCTAACTCCAGAGGACCTCGTGTCTGCCCCTCTGCTGATCGCATCAACCGTGTGCCCTTCGACGCCGTGAGCGCTGCTCACTCTGTGCAACTGCATCATCGACAAACGCCTGCTGAGGCCTGATCGACACCGAAGACGCGACGCCGGATTGCTCGACGCCGCTGATCATCGTGTGCTTCATTTTCCTAAGGTACTGTGTTGTTGGGGGTCCGTGTGACTCCAGGCCCGACGTAGCGCTCCTCGCGGTCGACGCCGAACCTGTGGATTATCTTTGCCCCGGCGTTGTGTAGCTCCCGTGTGAGTTACCCTGTTGCTAAGAGCTGTGTTTCCAAGAAGAAGATTTGCTTGATACTAAAGACTTTTTGTGCTAAAGAAGAAACTACCTTTGAACTATCCTTTTTCCTTCCTGAACGTATTTATTCCGATTGTGTACAGTTTTGCCGTTATTTGGTCTTGTGCTAAGTCTTATATAAAAATACTTATTTTTATAATACTACGGTGTCGTGTCCATTTGTAGTGTATTCACTTTATTACTGTACGTGGTCGTAATTGCTTAACACACAGCCTCTGAGATAAGCCTGTTCTGCTCTGCCAAGCTACCGAGGGGGTGAGCAGGGGTTATCGAAGGGTGTGATCCCCTTGCCCTGACTAGAAAAGGAGTGTCCCTATTTGCCAGAAGTGCATACCTCTGCCAACTAGAGACAGCCGGTTCTAACAGTCTTCTAATCACCGGTAAGGTTATCCAGGCACTTTAGCAAGAGGGCAGGCGACTGATGCCTGGACAGGTTAGTGTATAGATGTGTATGCAGGTATGCAGGGCTGGTTTTGTGTAGTGCTTTGTATGTATGCGTGAGCAGTTTGAATTGGGTGTGTTTGTTGATTGGGAGCCTGTGTAGTTCCTTGGGGTGTGGGGTGATGTGGGTGTGGCGAGGGAGGTTGAGTATGAGTCTTGCTGCACTGTTTTGAATGGTCTGGAGCTGGTTCAGTAGCTTTTTAGTGATTCCTGAGAAGAGTGTGTTGCCATCGTCGAGTCTGTTGGCCACGGAACCAGAGAAGCAGGCAGTCCTTTGCGGTCGAACAGTGAAACGTTTGTTTCCACCATGAGGACATGACGTAAGCGCCCCTGGTTCCCCATTTTAAATGAAAAGGAAAGCACCCGGCGATGCTTAACCATTGCTAAACGCTCAGCGCTCCTATATCAGGCTACTTAACTGGTAGCTTAACCAGGAGACGCAATTGTATTATGGAAACATGAAGCCAACATTTCACAGCCCAGAATAAATATCATTTTAAAAAGTGAAAATTTGATTATACCCAAAAGTGGATTCAAAGGGAGATTATATTGACCCCTGAATTACAACAGATAGAACCTGTAGTCTTGACAAAGGTGGATAGAATTGAAAACAACCACCGAAACGCGTCGACGCATTCTCCAGTATAATTCTTGACTCGGATACCTTTGTTGATACACTATATCATTGTGCACAAAATATTGGTGTCAGATAGAGTTTGAATATACGCCTAGTACTGTACGAGTTAATGTCTTACTGTTTTCTGTCTTTTTGTATCAATTTTGCTGGTCAATATTGAATCCTATGTGTTTTAATGTAATAATTTGTTTTATTGTTCCAATTGTTTTAACTTGTGCTAAGTGGTCCTTTTGTCCACTTTTTTTACTTATTGTGTGACTAATAAATTGTGCTCTTTTGCTCTTCATATGAATTGTGTTATTGGTTCTGTGTACAAAGTTTATGAATTTTATTTTTTGCTCAAGGGATTCTCTCCTTTCTACGTGCTGGTGATCAAGGCCTGAGAGACTGTTTTCCCTGTGTTGAAGAGTCTTTGTAGCATCTTTGTAGCATCTTGAGTATGTGGAAGCAGATGAAGGTCATTGCATTTACTTGGGATGTCATGTCAAGCTTGTCACGTAGAATGAATCCCAGATTTCTTGTTTTGGTGGTGGCAGTGGGTGAGGGTATGAGGTTAGTAGGCCTCCTGGTGGAGTCTCAGTGGGATGTTTTCTTTCCAAAGACTACTTCACTTGTGTCTGTATTGAGTTTGAGGCAGTCTGGTTCTATCAATGAGCTTACGCCAGTCCTGCATGTGGCAAAGTTTTTTTCGTGGTGGGGTCTTCTACGTCAGTGAGAATGTCAGCATGGTGTCATCTGTGATCGATATTAAGTTAATTTTGTAAGACCTGATGCAGTCTGCCATAGGGGTCATGTAGATGTTGAAAAGTGATTGGCTGAGGGATGATTCTTAGGGTACCCCGTAGATGAGTTGCTTGCCATATGATGTGAGGATGGAAGGCT
This sequence comes from Lissotriton vulgaris, assembly GCF_964263255.1. Classification (NCBI taxonomy): domain Eukaryota; kingdom Metazoa; phylum Chordata; class Amphibia; order Caudata; family Salamandridae; genus Lissotriton; species Lissotriton vulgaris. The sequence goes on from NC_141695.1 coordinate 608,348,305, forward strand.
GATTATTTGTGTCCTTTCCTGTGAGGAAGTCAAGAAACAGATCCAGTTAACAGTGGGTCTTTGTACGCCTGTCATGTGTAGTCTTCTGATAAGGGCGGGTCTTTGTATCTCTGTCTTGTGTAGTTTTTTGATTAGGGTGTGGTGGGGGATTGTGTTGAAGGCGGCAGAGAGGTCAAGTAGTGTCAGGGCTGCTGTGTCTCCATGGTCTAAGATCATCCTGAAGCCATTGGTTGTTGCGATGAGGGCAGTCTGAGTGCTGTGGTTTGGCTGGAAGCCTGATGGCAACTTGTCAAGGACCTGGTGTGCTTTGAGGTGGTAGGAGAGCTGTGCATTTATGGCTTTTTCCATTACTTTGGCAGGGTAGGCTAGAAGGGAGCTCTGGCATTAATCTGATGGTTTCCTAGAGTCCGCGGAAGGTTTCTTGAGCAATGTGTTGACCGTTGAGTGTTTCCGGGCACCTGGAAATGTCCTGGAAGTGTTCATGATGTAGGTGAGGACTTCACTGTTGGAAGCTCCGCCTTTGTGTAGATGTGGTGTGACCCGGGGTCAGTAAGTACACAGGAGAGGTTGGTTCACATGAGGATGGCCGTCTTTTCCTTGGTGAATGTTTTTCGAACAGGCAGTGCTTTTTTGTGCAGAGTTTGTCCATGTACCATCTGGCTTGATTCCATGCTCTTCTCTTTGTGTTGTGTTTCTGAAGTCACAGGGAGTTGGCGCATTTTGTGAACCAATTATCCAGGTTTTTTATGTTCTTTTTAGATCATTGGTGCAGTTTGGTTGATTGCAGTGCAGGAGTTCTATCCAGTTGGAGTCCTGGATGTTGTTCCAACTTCATTTGGCCATGTTCATGGGGGTGGGTCTTATTAGGCGGGGAATGCTGAAACATAATTGGATGAAGACAAGTTCAAGGGTGTATCTGGCGGAATGTGTGGGTCCAGAGACGAGTTGGGATAGTTCCTGGTTCTCTAGGCTTTCGAGGAGTCCATTGGTGTTTGAGTCACTCTCATCTTCTTTTTAAAAATATTGAAATAAAAAAAATGTCCCCACATATAGCACAGCACAGCATAAATAGAAAATACTCTTATATACTTGCACAACCAAGATGCATAAAGGAGAAAAACAAAAAGTAAACATGATATAACAAAGCAGAATATAAAAGGCCACAAAAATTACAAGTAATTTGCTTGCGAATTCCGATGGCATGGTACAGGAACAGCCTATGAACCCATAAAAGCATCCCATCTCTATGCTTCCACTCTATCTCCTTTCCACAACATTAATGGTTTCCAGATGTTCCTCCCTAATGCCCTCCCCCTTTTGCCTTTTCTTTCATATATACCTTTTTCCAGATTATAAACCACCAGCAAGCTAGCAAGCCATCGTTGCATGGCTGGAGGAGATTTATCCAACCAGGCCCTGGCAAGCAGTAATCTTAGCACGGCCATAGCTACAAATAGAAATTCTATATGCATTCTGGTATATTCTGCTGCTACCCCTAACAGCATTAGACCTGGAGTAAGGGTAATGTTAGCCCCTAACATCTGTGATAGAGAGTGCTCTACACCTTTAACCAGTGTATACAATTGTGGGAATGTGGCAAAGATATGTATAATATCTGCTTCTGGTGCATCACAACGAAAGCACGTAGTCCCTGAGGTGCCACCCCATTGAGCAATTCTCGCCGGCGTATAATAAAGCGAAAAGAGTGTTTTATAGTGCTGAGATTGCAGCGGGGCTGAACACAGCACTGTACAACCTAAATCCAGTGAATCTTGAAAACTATCTACCTCAACCCCTAGCTTCTCCGCCCCATTTGGTACCATGCTTCTCAATATCATCAGGTTTAGTTATTACCAAATCTGCATACAAACTGCGTATCGACACCTCCCCTCCCCTTGCTATCAGGTCTAATGTATTATTATTTGTAAATCCTGCCGCCCCCCTCCGCTTATTACACAAGAAACTGCGAACCTGCAGATATTTAAAGAAACTGTTCCTACTTACATGGAATTTATCCTGTAATTCCACAAATTGAACGATTCCTTGAGGGTCCATTAGGTCGCCCAATTTTCTGTTCCCCTTTCCTGCCCATTCTGCCATAACTGAATCTGAAAAGATTTCTGGGGAGGGATTTATTTTTGTATAGTCGAATATACCTTTTGAATCTTCCTAATCCAGCTCTTTTCAAAATGGCCACCCATATTTTATACGCTGCCCACACTGTCTTGAACAGTGTCATTTAGAATCACTCTCATCTTCAAGGGTGAAGTCTCCTAGTAGAATGTACTTGCTGGAGTCGATGGCGAAAGGGGTGATGAGGTCTACTAAGTGAAGTAGTGTGGCTCACTGGTTAGAGGCGGCAGACCCGAGAGCAGAGGACGGCCCGGGACCAGGGTTCGATTCCCGGCGCGGCAGGTTTCTGGACCAGGGTCAGCGGACTCGATAATTCTCTCGCCTCGGTGCCCACTCTGATCAGCGATCACACTCGGCAACTCTGGGCATTACCTTGCCTCATCTTCGCTAACGGCCCCACCAGACCGCCGGGGATGCCTGGTCTCACCCTGGAGATACCCATTAAGGGACCATCTCTCAGGGAAGCCAGGAGGGTTTCGCAGCGGTCGAAGCGCCTTGGGACCCTACGGGTAAGTAGTGCGCTATATAAATGCCAATACATTGTTACATTGTTACATCAGTGATAAGGCTCTAGGACCCGGGCAGTTGATATATGAGGGTTCCAATTAGTGTGCATGTTGCTGACATCTGAATCTTGATGTGTAGATGTTCCATAAAGGGGGTTGCAGCTTCTGTGGTTGTACTGCAGTTGAAGGAGCCTTTGAAAATTATTGCGATTCATCCTCCCTGTCTATGTTGTCAGTCTTGGTGCACAAGTCTGTATCCTGCAGAGATAGCTATAGTGATGTGCGGTGTTTGACTCGTGGTCAGCCATGTTTCTGTGACGAAGAGGATATCCGGGGTGTCATTGTGTAGGATGCCCCTGATTTCGATGGTGTGTTTGATGAGTAAGCAGGTCTGGAAGATCAAGCATGAAAGCTTGTATTGGGGTACATGCTTGTAGGTAGGTGCGAAAAGTGTGTTGTTGGGGTGTGTGGTGTGAGTGTGGAGGGTATTGTGGTGAAGGTGAACTGGCAGTGGGTGTAGCCGAATACTCCTTCTGTGTGGTGCGGATTGGGCCACTTGTAGTGTGTGAATGGGTGTCCTGGGTTCAGGGACCAGACCAGCATGCTGGGTTGGAAGCCAGGGTTTGGTGTGCTGGTCACGGTCCAGCCATGGACAGGTGCAGACGGCTTGCCTTTGGCACTGCAGCTTCCATGAAGTAGTTCCTGAGATACGGAGGAGCATAGAGGGTGGTGTACAGGGCTAATGTAGAGCGCCAGAAGGAGTAGCACCCCGGGAGCAACAGGAAAGGAACAGGAAAAGAAAAGAGGATGAGCAGGACGTGGGAGGAGGGAAAAAGCGTGAGATATGAGTGAAAACGTGTGAAAACTGAGCAAACAAAATACAAAGGCACAGAAGAGAGGCACAAAAGAAAACGACACAGAAGAAAATGCGAGGAAAGAGTCACAAAATAAAGAGAGGGAAAGAGCAAAAATGGCAGAAACGAAGGTGTGTAAAACAAGGTGAGAGCGTGTGTGAGAAAAGAGTGAGAGGCCCCGGAAGGGTGACAGAGTGTGGGAAGGGAGCAAAAGGCAACAAGAAAGACAAAGGCAACAAACAGCAAAGGGCAACTGTAGGTTGAGAGTGTGAAATAAAAGAGCAGACTGGCAATGAGTAAGGCAAGAGAGTCAAAGGAAGCACAAAAGACAGCAGGCAGACGCCAAGGAGAGTCGAGATCAAGGACAGAGGCGCGAGAGAGCACGTGCGCAGGAGAAAAGTCGGAAGTTCCAAGGCACTGGAGCCGCGTCCGAGAGGGCCTTGACCAATCAGAAGACTGATCCCGGTAACTCAGGGACATGGGCACCTAACAGTTAACATGTACATTAAGTATTGTACCCATGGCTTTTCCATTACCCATCTGATTTTATTTTCCAGGATGTCGTGAGCAGCTTCGGGCTGCGTAAACAAAAGGGCCCCACCCTTGTCAGAAATTCAAACCGGGGCAGAGAAATAGAGAGAGGGGTCAGCTCTCAATCCTCAATCTAATTAACTATTTGTATTTATTTAAGATCTTCCTTCCCTCCAAGGTCTGGGCTTCTCTTCGGGAAATCTAGATTCTTTATAGACCTCCAATAATAGCAACTACGTCTCAGATCTCCACTACTGGAAGTAGAGCAATAGTGCTTTGACATCATCATCCTCTCGGACTGGTGAAAGTACTAACGAGAACTAGGACCTGACAACATTATACATACAGCCATTAAGCGGGTTCTTCCAAGCAGACAAAGAATATCACATCACAGTTCTTAAAGAATTCATAACTTTGTGAAACCGACTCTTCTTTTAGTTAGGAGTCTTTCAATTGCACCTCCTTCTGATCTAGACTCACTACTCAGTCAAATTCTGCTCTAAACTATACATATTGTGGTCCATGCAGTTCCCCCTTAGGAGAACTATATGTAGGAACCTCCATTACCTTAAGGGAATCCAGTAGCAGGGATACACCTTGCATTACGTTAGGCAACCTGGAGTTGCCACGTCTTCCAACAAAGTTTCACAATGGAATAAGGTTACCCAATTCAGCCCAAAAACTCCCTCTTATCTTTTGCAATACTGCTTATTTTCGTTAGCATTCATGTTGGGGGAGTTTGCTCTCTGTAGAAACTACTCCTATAGTTGTACCCAAACTCAGTGCTTGGACATGCCAGAAAAACACAGAAGAAACTAATGGAGCTAAGGTCATGACCCAGAGGGAACAGTCACCAGCCCAATACCAGGGCATCCCTCCTATCCATAAGAGTATCAACTCTCCTCGCTGTTTCCATTGCAAAGCAGTGTCCGAGGCTGGTTCCCTTGTAGGGCTTCTGGGTGTTCTCTCCAGCTACATTGTGCCATCCCTAAACTCAGAATGTCATGCAACCAGACTCTTCATCAATTAACACTCCAACAGCAACTTTACTAGTGGAGCAGTCCCCTGCATACCACTGATCTCAGCAGATGACATCTTGCCCGTGGGTGTGAGCAGGGTCTTGCAGTAACTAGCAGCTTCAGAACGAGGAGGCGACTCAGTGCACAAACATCTCAGACACTGTCTTTGGCGGATCACTGAAGCCAATCAGACCTCCTGCAACAGATAGAGAGCCATGACAGAGCTTCAACAGGAAGTATTCATTAAGAAGAATTCATGCAGAAGAAAGGAAAGGTCAAACCCTTTTTCCTCTTTTTTGATTACCCATCTGGGTAAGTGCATGTTAGATCACTGGGGTTAGACTTGGGGAGGGAGGCCCACCATATTAATATGCTCTATGAAGCTGGGTGATGCTCCAAAGAAGCTGAAGAACTTGAGGTCTGAAGATGTGAGCCTGTCTTTCTCTCAACCTACATCTACATTACAGAATCTGAATGTGGTCTCTCCTACAATGCGAAAATAGGAACAATAAGGCCTACTTAACCCTTTCGATGCTGATGACGAGCTCAGCTCGTCATCACCCACGGGTGGCATGTGCTGATGATGAGCTGAGCTCGTCATGTAACGCGGTTATTTTAAAAAAGCCGCACAGCGCAAAAATCGCTGCAGCAGCGATGCGGTTAAAGGGCAGTGAAGGCGTAACTACTTGCTGAGAAGAAGGTAATATATTGGAAAACAGACTCAATATTTTTCTCTAAGGTACAAAGATGGAGGTTCACAGACTTTAAAGGCTTGTGAATTACTTCTGCAAAGGATCTGAATTCCTCAGAAGCATTCTAAAATTCTGGTGACTTATCTACACTACTTTCATTCTGGTGGTCTACATGAGAGGCAATATCTGAGTCAACATTTAGAAGTAAATGGTCGACCTCTGACTCATCATAAAGCCTGGAAATCCCTAGGAATCTGAAAATCTCCAGAAGTGTTCACGAGTAAATGTCTTCTTTGCTTTGGTTACTTTGTGAGGGTCGATCTTCCTCACTATTTTAGAGGGCCAGTTGCAGGTTAGTAGAGGAACTGTGAACAATCTTGGTCCCTCTCCTGGATGGTTTTAGAATGTATTATGGTAACGACCTCACAAGTCTGTGTGTTGTGCTTTACCGCCACATAAGGAACCATGACAAAATAGTCTGGCTAGAACAAGTCATTAGGTACCAGGAGTAGACGGTCTCAAGACGTGGTGTTTTCACCTTCCCAGGTATTACTTTAACCAACTGAATTGAGCCAGTAAGGGTGACTTCCACTGGGAAAGGGGATAGATAGGAAACATGTGCATACATCACCAATAGCAGGTGTACTCAGGCGAGCGCCTTGTGAAATACAACCTGCATTTACCTCCTGACTCCTCTTATTGCCTGACAAATTCAATGTTCATTACAGTGTAGGAACAGCGTTGCTCTGCATGCAGGCCAGGTGGTTCGGAGGTACAACGTACATACCGAGCGCAGGCCTGCACTTGATAACTGCTCGTGAGACATGGGGGGGCAGAGGTAATATGTGTCAGCTGCTGCAAATGGCGGATGGCATGACAAGCATGGTTTAAAGCAGGAGTAATACCAGCACAAGCTACCCAATCTATAAGAAGGAGGAGATGGAAGGAAACCATCAGAAAAAAAAGAAAAATGACTAACATATACTAGAACTTGTTTGTGTTACAAACCTGCAGTGAGAAATGCATACTCGGGTCTATGTGGTTCTACCTGGATGTTTTCTTCTCCTACAAAAATCATACAGTGCCTGTCTCTTGTTAGGGGCATTGCCATGTTTGTGCACCAGCCAGGACATTGTCTGCTCCACCAGCAAGGAGCCAGACAAACATGTTTGCGGGTCAGTGAGGAGCCAGACATGGTTTGAATTTTTTAATGTTGAAAGATAAAATCCAACACCATCCGGCTCCTCACCGTGGTGCAGACAGATATATGCATCCCAGCAAGAAGCCCAGATGCCATTTGTTTTTCTGTTTGGATACGGAAAAAAAATCAAATGACATTTCGCTCTTTGGTGGGATGCAGACATACACATCTGCGTCAATGAGCGATCAATGTAGTCTTAATTAGAGCCTTCTTATAGCAGGTGTTCTTTATAGCATGAAACATCCTCAGAATTGTATGACTCGCCTTCATTCCATTTTATGGGTTAAGAACTGGTCTTTTTCTTAGGAAAAGATAAAAAACTAATATTTTGTGGCATGCTAACCTTACTGGAGGCTGGTTTGAGAAGCTCCAAATGAAGTGGGTCATAAAGCTCTAAAGTGTACTTGGTGTTGCTTCCAGGTGCTTTTTTTGTGAAAGATCAATCAGGTATCAAAACATGAAGCATTCAGGTTAAGGGTATGCTATCAAAGAAGGGGAGAACCGATGCACTTTTCTCAGCCTTAGGAAAGGCTGATACATACTCCCACCAGTCAGGGGAGGTTAGGGCAAGTAGAGAAGCAATGCAGGGTCACCAGGAGCCAGTCTTGGAAGTCTCTGTGAAGATCCTCAAACATCCTTGTTCACACATGTCCTTCTGTTTGTTTACATTTGGCAGGGCTACAAGTTCCTTGTGGCTTCTGGTAGGCTCACATCCTACAGTTACCCTCCACACAAGTCTTATTACAGCTTGGCCTAGTGATTAGTCCAAATAGTCAGTGCTGGTCTACTCCTCGTTGGTCTTCCTGGATTCTTGAGTATCAAAGGAACACAATAAATTTGAACAGGGTGGCCACATTTAGGTATTCACTTATATAAAGCCAGCATCAATTCAAAGATGTTCTACCTTGAAAAATCACAACAGACAATCCCCTAAAGGGAACGTCTTCTTTACTGGAGGGGACGGTGTGCACCAAATGGCCAGATCAGGCAGACCAGACTACCCGAAAGGGGTGTTTGATATTTCTAGACAGTCTTCAGTACATTTATTTTATTTTATTTATAAAGTTTTGTATAGCGCGGACAAGACCCGTGGGTATCAGAGCGCTTCACATGTAGGATAAGTTACAAACATTTGGAGGCAATTGTATCAGCAGACATACATGAGTGTAAGGTCTAAGGCGGTAAGCTGTACAGGGGATTATAGGTAATAGTTCTCCCAAAGAGAAATTCCACAAATGGCCAAAATGTGTATACTTGTACCCCAAACAGTGTAAACACTTTGAGCTAGGTTAAGATTTCTCTGTGCAGATCTCAGGCCAGAATTGCATAGGCATTGCCACCGGTTTTGATTACTTGGTTATCATCAAGGAAGATATCTTTGTGCTGGCTGAGCTGGCTGCTGTGCGCACGGATGCCCATGTGCACTCCAAATCCAACTATATATCAGCATGAACCACATCTACAAAGGTTTGAAGATTAAAAAAGGGTGCCTTAAAGGAAGGGATTCTGTGCAGTGAAGGTTAAAAGGGCCTAAATATTGCCCGCTACTGCATTTTGCTTGTGGGGTGGGGGTGGTAGGCTCTCTTTGAACTTTCCTGGGTTATTTGAGCAGCAAGGAGAAATCAGTGGGTTGCAGCAACCTGTCCATGTCAGTCTAAGAACGGATTTTATCCTGTCATCTTTCACTTTAAATTATGTTCAGCTGTGCATTTCCAGCTTTTCCTTCTTGTTAAGATAGAGCTCTATCCATTTTGACATGGCGTCTCATTCTCAATTTCAAGAAAAATTGTACACTGCTTAAGGTTGCAAATGAGGACCGAAGTCAGGAGGAATTGATGCCCTCTTTGACAAACATTAGATATAGCAGTTGGAGAGAGGGGAACTTCCAGATACATATGACTATGCCCATGTTACTCTTGCTTCAAGTGCATCTGCCTTTGTAGTATGGTTTAGGGCCTACTTTTGTGTGCATGTTATGTTAGTATGGCTTATTAGAAGTTTAAATGCCATTTTACCTTTTGCTGCTTTTGCACACGGCACTGCATAGCTGTTTATGTACGTTAGCCTTCACGAAGGTCTACACATAAGAAAAGGTTTGTTTTTCGACATCTGTAGACATACATCGTGCCCCTAGTCGGCACAGTGAGTGCTGAGCCGTCAAGGTTATCATAACATGTGAGCCTGTTTATCGGCATGTCTGTGTAACACATTCTAGACACAACATTTTGGCAGATGCTAGCCAAGTAAGATTCTGGCGCCTTTAACATAGCACACTTGCCATGATTTCACACACTTGGAAGATTCCAGGGATACAGAGAGCCTTGCTGATCCAGATGTAATTTACTTTTACTGAGCGGAAAGGTAATGGGGTCCCCCAAAACAAGCACAAGAGACCTTCTTTAGTTTATAATACATAGTTCCTATAGAGGGAAGAGGTGTGGCGCCGCTGCCAGGGCGACTGACTCCGGAATCTGGGGATCACGGTTCGATCCCCGGCTCTGGCGGCAGATTAGCCCAGCACCATGAGACTCTGAGCAATAGCTTGCTTAATCTTCCCGATGGCCCCCAGCTCCTAGAGACCCTTACGAGCGAATGTGCGCTTTACAAATGTGGATTAATATTAATATATAGGGAGGGTGTTGAAACCAGGCGCTATATAACCTGTTTGCACTATCATTGTAATATGATTCCTCCTTTTGTATTTTATGGAATTGTAACCATGCTGACCATATTATTCTTAATCATATGTCTGCTTATGTTGTCTAAAATACTGCTCATGAGATCACGTCGTTAAAATAAATATTTTAACCTGACCGTGTCTCTTATTTTACTCCTGTTGTCGACTGATGAGAGACTATAACAAAAGAGTGTTCTCATTTCCCACCATTCCTGATTTGGTCCTAAGTCGCATGTTCTAGGTTGTCTAATCATTGGTTACTTTGCTATAGGACGAAGCGCTGATGTGACACTGATGCTAGCTGGTTGGGGTTTTCTAGGTACTGAGGTGAGTTTCTGGTACACCACAATTCACTAATGTCCTAGGTCTCAGTGCACAGTTCTGTGTATGAGCAGAAATCCTTGCAACATGGCGCCACCGACGAGTGTGGTCTTATTGTGAGACGCTTGAGTAATGCTTATATAGGTCTACGACCCCCTCACTATTGTTTCCGATTGACACTAGTGACGGATAAAACCTAGCTATAGTTACATAGGTCTCTTCAAGCTTGATATTTTAAAATGGTTTTCTATTTGAATTACTACCCAGTTGTGTCTTTTTATATTGCATTGTACTTCTCTATTACTGCATCGATATGGCTGCGGTTGATATCCCAGCAAAAAGACGAGTGGCTGTGCGGATTCATTTGAAGAAATACCTCGTTTCTTTAGAGGGACAGGCATTGGTCTTTGTAGTTTCAGCTGATGCAGTGTACACGTTTGAGTTGTTTTAATCATGGGTTACATTTCCTGCGGTAGATGCTGGTACTGTTGTGTTTCACACTTACACCCCTGCTGATGCTCCTGCAGCGTATGCTCCATATCGGACAGTGGAAATTCTGATTTCTACTTGGCAGCATGCCGTTTAGTTTAATGGTGCCCTCCCACACGTTATAACAGCAGTCAGACAAGGGCCGTTGTTGATCCCAGGCGCTACTTGGCCTGTTTTAGCTGCTTACACCCCACATCCTCAGGCGGGTGTGTTAACAGCTCCGCAACTAAGACTCTGTATGCCTCTGCGGTATCAGTTATTAAGGGTCTGATTCATTACATTTCCTGCAACCTCTCGGGTGGGGTCCCGGGTGGTGTGGCGCATCCAGTTGGCGGGGGAGGGCTGAAGCTTAGTCCCGTCATGGTTAATGTGGTCATGGGCAAGCGTCCCTGGGATAAGGATGAGGTGCCTTTTTGGCTTGCCGAGCAATTCGACCAACTGGAAGCAGTATTCCCAAATACTAGTCCTGTTGAGAAACACAGGATCCTCACAATTAGTTTGCAGAAAGACTTAGTGCCAGACGTAAATGAGTGTACAACTTGGGGTGTGATTTTTGCGGCAGTCAATACTAGGTGCTTTGGCACTCCGTCAATGACTGTCCTGCCCTCTGTGATCAAGCGTGTTCAGGATGAACACAGACCAGAGGCGGCTGTGGAGTTGGGAATGCGACTCGTGGGAGCGTTTGACATGGTACGCGATCTCGTCCTTGCTAATGTCAAGGGGCATGCAGTTTCTTTCCAGGTCTCTAATGTGTTGCTCGATGTCTCCAACGCAGACAAACTCCGTCAATTACCGAAAATTATTGTGGAGGCTTATAAGACCGTTGGCCATAATAGTTAGGGTGTTAAGCCCTTCGCTAAGAAAGAAAAACATCAGCAAACTCAACAAGAGTCATCTAAAGATGACCGCCCAAAGTTCAGAAACAAAATTGGAGTAAGAACAAAAAACAGGGGAAACAGCAACAGAAACAGGGGTCCCGTCCTGCTTCACCTACACCTGCCCCTGATGAGCGTACATATGAGTTGCGCGACCGCAATCCTATTAAGTCACCTGATAGGTTCCAGGTTCCTGAACAACGTTCTCCTCGCTCTTTGCAGGAAACATCGTTAACAGCCACCGGTGGAGGAGGCGGCGGCAGAGGTCAAGGTGCCAGACAGAGCCGTGAGCAGCCTCTCAAGGCTGACCGAAAAGGCAAGCAGGACGAGGCACCGCATCAAAGGCCCCTGTTTCAGAAGAAGAAAGTTGCTGCGGCAACAGCGATATATGCCACAGACAGTGTAAACGAAGCTTCGGAATCTGACATGGGCGCTGACGCTGCTGGACAGCGCGGTGGAGATTACCATCATTCGAGAGGCGTTGCATCCACTACTGAAGGTGACAGCGACTGACACCTTTGTTGTGGTTGAGGCAGCTGACACTGAAGTGGCTCCCCCTGACAGGCTTTATGAAATTGTCCTAATAATTGAAGGTGACATAGAACGTACCATAAAAGGGGTCTTTTCGAAACTAGAACCTATGATATTTTGTTGGTGGAGGTCGACTGGCCCCCACCCTTTGTCTTAGCTGCTCCGCAAGGGGACGAGGTAATCCTTCCTGCTTTCGCACACACAGTGCCAAAGGAGCAGGCACTGCAATTTGCAGAAGATTGGGCTAAGGCGCTTGCTGTGGATTACTGTGACCAAACCAGATGGTTCGTACCATTTGGTATTGTATTACCACCACTTAAACTCTCATTGTCGTACGTGCGGTGCAGAATACTCACAGTTCTGCTCTTGTGGATAGTCTCGTGTGTAAAATGTTCAAAACCACACTTGACATTTCCAATGTTTTTTTGTCCACAATCTGTCCCCTCTTAGTAGTCAATGAACAGCTTTTACCAGTGGTGGCAAACAGCATCACTTTCTTCGTTTGGCTATGGGCTACAAGAATAGTCCTGGCGTTTTTGCCACCGCATTGTCTCTCTCCTAGAGAGACTCGACGTAGATGCATGTTCATATGTGGATGACATCTATCTCACAGACGACGAGTTATGGCCGCATCTGTGCCGTGTTGACCACATAATTTGCTTATGCTATGAATTTAACTTTGCAAAATCACACATTGCAGAGTACACAGTGTTGTTCCTGGGCTACGAGCTCAACAATGAAGGTCAAGATTTAGCTCCTCACTTCTTGGAGAAATGCGCACTTTTGCGAGCTCCGACAACACTGAAAAAGCTACAATCTTTGCTGGGCTTTTTGAATTTCGATCGTACCTACATTCCGGAATATGCCCAGCGTATCAAGCCGCTTTGCGCGTTGATACAACCTACTTTTTCCAAATCTTGCTGGCTGCCAGAACATTCAGTGTGTTATAATTAACAGGAGTATGACCCATATACCTGATTAGGACTGGGTAAGGAAGGTACAATCAAAAAACAATGTCCCAATAGGTGAAATTTAAACAGTCAATTAAACAAGCATGCACTTTGCATTGCTGTCGGGAAAGAAGGAGAACACTCTAGAATTTTAAGACAAGATAGTCAAATCATCTTATTTATAACATACGGTCATGGTCGAGAGTATACAGTTATATAAGCAGCACTGTGTAAACTCAATTACGTGACAACCATACAAACTTGGTGCTCTACAAAAGTGACTGTTGTGAAAGTGAAAGTGGCGACGCAAGTGAGGAAGTAAACAGCGTGAACGGCGCACTGTGAGTGAAGTGCAAATTATCTACAGTGGGTGGCTCGTATCATGTGACAAGGTGATATCACAGATTACAGTTTTTTCCTTTTATTTGAACCACATTGGTAAAGTACGCCAATTATTAAGCTGTGGAGTCGACGGCGTTTCGATCCACGTTACTGAGGATCATCATCAGGACTTGGTTGTCTAACTCAGGAAGTGCTGGGAGGGAACTTGATTTAGAAGCGATCAGGGGCGATCGTCATTAATGGGTTGGAAGCCTGCCCGGGGGCATGGCTCGTGGGGTATGAGCGGTCGTCTGTGATCCGCCAGTTATCTGAACGTGTCCTTAAGTCGTTTTCAAAATATATTTCAATTGATTTAAAACAGGACCCGGAAGCAATCCAATGGGTCAGGGCTCGCCGAGTGGCTGCGCGTGTCCTTACAATCTGCGTGCTGGAGCCGGAGTAAATCCTCGGGTCTAGTGCCAGAACATTCAGCCATCTTGCAATCGTTGCAGACTGATCTTCTTGAATCTAAATTCTTGTCAACTCATGATAACCACACCAACCTGGTGATAAGAATCGTGCCAGGGGCAGAGGGTTTCACGTACCTCACCTTTAATGAGGGTAACACAGTCCCTATCGCTTACAAGTCACACTTGTACACTTCGGTTGAGTTGCGATTTTCCACTGTGGAAAAGGTTTTGACAGCAGTGCAAATGGCGATTCTTAAAGAACGCGCACTGTCGCAGGGAAACGCATTTTGGTTGTTACTCCGTATCCTGCCTTGGAGGCAGTGACTATAGCCAGTGTACCGAATTTCAAAGCTTTGCACCCTCGGTGGATACAATGGGCCACATCCTTGACATCCCCGGATGTCATGTTCATTTTTGATTCCTCACTGCAGACTCAAGAGTACTTGCAGTATGAATTTGTTCATCCTGCTCCTCTGACTATGTGCCCACTTGAGGATTTCCGTTGTATCATTTACACTGATGGAAACGCGCAAGCGGCTACGGATTCAAAGCATGCATATTCTTCAGCCTGCGCAATTGTGGTTGGTACTATGGTGGATGGTGAATTCAAGTCCAATATCGTGCATACACAGACATTAAGGGACTGTACCGCCCAGTTGGCAGAACTTCGTGCTCTAATGCTTGCAATGGAGCACGCCGATCTCAGTGTGACTACTCTTATTGTGAGTGACTCTTACTACTGTGTTCAGTCTTACAATGACAATCTGCCCTTTTGGACTCAAAATGATTATCGTGACTCCAAGGGTCACACAATAAATCACAAAATGATCTGGGTTTGAGTGGCTGAGCTCAAAGAACGACTCCCACTCGTCTTTGTAATTCATACTCTGGGTCATCAGCGTGTTGGAGTTCACGCTGTTGGCAACTGTCTCGCGGACGAAGCTGCAAAGACAGCAGTAGCAACATGTGCAGTGGCAGCGGTTACAAGTTCCAAAAGTAAAATTGATGATGACATCTTGCCAGCTATTGCCGCAACATAGAAGGGAGGTAATTAACCTAAGGGTTTCCCTTCTAAGTACTCTTACCATTTAAGTCCTGATAAAATTCCTTATGTGAGAATTAACGACGTTGGTGACATGTTGATTCCCAACGCGGACCGCAGGCAGGCTTTGATTACAGCAGACCATGCCGGGATGGCTTTGGCGCACGCCGGCTGGTCAGCTACTATATCTTTTCTCCAGCAACGATATTGGTGGCGGGGTTTGTACAAACAGACCTGTGAATTTGTCCTTCAATGTGGCATTTGTCAGCAAATTAAACCTTCTGCTGCTGCACACCCGCCCCAAACTCAGTTGTACATATCTAATAAACCACTTGCGTACATTTATTTAGATCACTGCGGTCCTTTCTCCTCTGATACTGCGTATAAGTACATCTTAGTAGCAGTTGACTCTTGCACGTGCTTTATCTGGGTGTGGCCTCAAAGGAGTGCTGATTCTAGAACTGCTGTAAGGGATTTGCTTGTCTTTGTGGGAATTTTTGCGTGTGGTACCTTCCACTCGGACCAGGGTCCAGCGTTCGCCTCTAAGTTCGCGTACTAGGATGGCATGGCTTCATCGGGGTCCAGGTTAAATTTTCGTCTCCATACCGGTTGAATGAACTGTGACTTAAAAGAATCCGTGACAGCAAAGGTATTGGGTGCTGGCAGAGATTGGCTAACCCACCTCAATAGCGTTCAACGTGCACTAAATAATCTCCCTAGAAGGTCTCTGGGTGGGTGGACCCCATACGAAATGCTCTTTGGCATCAAAATGTTTGTCGAGGCCCTTGATGGTCTAGACAAGGCGGCGGGAGCCACATCCTTTGACGTAGATGAACATTCTAATGTTTTGCAGAACCTATAAAAGACCAAAGACAGTCTTGCAAAGGAACACTTGCCCTCCACATCAGATGCTGCGTTGCAGATTCCGGTAGTCGGCTGGCTACCCCAAGTTGGAGAACTGGTCCGAGAGAAGATTGACAACAAGAAAGAATTTGGTCCTTCCTATCGAGCTCCAGTTGCTGTGCTTGGCGTGCAGGGTACAAGAACAGTCATTTTACCTCCTCTTCCTGGGCGAAAGGGGAACAGGTACATCTCCATTGACAATGTCAAACCACACAGGGTGGCCGATTCTTTATAGTATGACGCCTGCGGTTTCGTGTCCAGCAATGGTGCGACACTCCGGCCCCGGATCCTGCCATCGGGACTAATGTTGTCATTGAAATGAGTCCACTTACGAATCCTTTACTGAATCTACCTGCTGGTGATCCTCTTAATGACTCTGAATATACTTGATAGAACTTTGGCTCCCCACTCCTCTTCGCAGATCATGAAGAGGGACCAGACTTTTGTGAATATAACTGCTTGGCCCGTTCTAGATGGGATTGTATGCAATGCTGTAAAGTTCTAGATACATGGTCCCACAGAGGTTATTAATGTTCCCAATGTACTCCGTGTTTCTATGGGGGTTGTGGTTAAACAAAATATTTGCTCTGATGATTGGGACGTTAAAGCTGTAGAGGCTTTATTTTCTGATTTGAAATGCTATGCTGCTTTCGATGCTGAGGATTTATATTTGGAATCTGCAAATTATAGTGATTTGTTCTGTTACCAGCATTTTGGCAATCACTTTCTGCATAAGACAAATTCATTTAGAAAATGTAGTTAACTACACACAGTGGAAGCACTGTCCCGCACCTGTGGAAGGCAGCTCGAAAACACTTTTGAAAAAGTTTTCTTATTTTACTGATTTTGATCAATCAAACTCTAATGCATTTTATTTTAAGATGACGGAGAAGTCCTCTTCCAAGGTTCGACTTACCCACACTAAATTACTGTATTCAAAGTTCTTTATTGACCAGTTGGCTGTTGGAGGCTAGGAACTGTGGAAAGATACTATTGATCTTAAATCTGTTGGGGTTTTAAAAGTTGGCAAGTGCAAGGCACTGAGGCTTTGCATCTTGCATGTCTCATCCCAAACCATATGCTGTTTCTGAATGCCACTATTTCACAAACCACATGCTTTGGATTTGCTACTTCTAAAAAATTAAATGCTCCTTCATTTCCTGATTTGGGTGAATTTCCCCATTGGAATGATTATACCGGTACTTCCCTAAGTGACTTACAAGCCCTGTTGAGAAATTAAACTTTTAATGTTTCCAGCATTACTCCCGAAGGCTGGTTGCTATGGTAAAAAAAGTGCAGATTCCTGCTAGCACTGTTTTCTGGGTCTGACCCCTGGCTATACAGAGGTTAAAGTTTATCCCCGCTTTCAGACTCAACATTCAGTCACCACCCATTCTGTAGGTAAATTATGCCAGAGTTGGCTCAGACATTCATCCTTAGCGTTTGTTAAGCTACATTTATCCAAACTCACTGACACTGTTGACTTAAATGAGTTTGTTAAGGGTCCTGCAGCAGGCAGATCGAAAAGAGATATATATATGCTGCTTACAACGAGATTTGGAAACTGTCCCAAAGTGAAGCTGCTTCTAGGCTTAGGGCTATTAATCAGGCCAATTTAGAAAAAGTGCTTGCCGTTGTAGATAATAGCATTAACACCCTTTCTTCCCGAATTTACACATTAGACAATATTGTATCATCTGTGGTTGATATTGTGCAAGAAGGTGTTGCCGTATTGTATCATGGGCAAAATCAATTGCGTTCAGATATGCAGTTTGCATGGAATTTACAAACTTTGAAAAATGGCAGGGTGCCATGGGACTGCATGAACACAAGTTTGTTATTTCTGCCTTTTAATTTGACTGTTAAACAACAATTTATGTCAATGAAGGATGCCACGTTTTCGCTATGGCATATTGAAAAACTAGAGCCGTTACCATTTTCAGTGGCCGAGTTGAATTCTGCGGTTTAGCTTATCCATGGGTTGATCACTCTACCTTATTCCCTGTTTAAATTTGAGTCTTGCATGAAACATTATGCTATAGGTAGATTTGAACCTTTGGGTAGTGCTTATCTTCATGAAGTATGGAATCTCCCATTCTTATATAGGTGCTTAAGGGAAGGAAAGGAAGTTTATTTAAAAGGTGAAGATTGCACATCCACACCAGATCACTCATTAAACCCTTCCATGCTCATGACGAGCTCAGCTCGTCATACAGTACGCTGGTCGTGTGCTCATGAGGTGCTGAGCTCGTCTTGAACAATGAGAGTCAAGAGAGGTCAGCATCCGGGAGGATTTGCTGTAGCATTCAAGGTGTTAATCTGTGGGAATCTGCAATTGCACAGTTCTTGTAATGTCCTTGCACCAAATCTTGTGCATGTTTTAAAAAGGCACCCCCACCCCAGCTATTACACCGACTTTCACACTGCTTGCAAACAGTAGTTATTGTATCCTTGCAACACCTTCAAAGGTCTATGCTTGGGAGGTAGGTTACAACTCTTTGGTGTTAGACTCCCTGGAAGACTGACATACTGTGTGTGTCTTCCTGTTTTTGTATGTGCTCAATGCTGTGTTTCTTTGCTTGTGTATGCACCTACAAAGCTGTATGTTTGTGCATGAGACTGTTGTCAAACAGCATGGTTTTCCTGGTAAAACAATGTTAAATACAAACATGGTCTGATTGTACATAAACGTGTGAACAATAA
Source organism: Lissotriton vulgaris (assembly GCF_964263255.1). NCBI lineage: Eukaryota > Metazoa > Chordata > Amphibia > Caudata > Salamandridae > Lissotriton > Lissotriton vulgaris. Next base: position 608,366,523 of record NC_141695.1, read on the forward strand.
CTCTTTATAGTGTGTATGTGTGTGTGGCTATTAGAGCTAGAAAAAGATTTTTTAAAATGACAATGCTTATAGTGTGTGCAAGATCACCATATTATTTTCAGGCATTATTTTGAGAGTAGTAAATTAATATTATTCACGTTACAAAACAGAAAACTGGAATTATCTGTTCTTTGAAAGCTGCAGGGCTACGTGCAATGATTCGAGCTGCAAGGCCATCTGGGCTTACACAAGTCAGGCTTGGAGGAAATAAAATGGCAACAATTGCATGCCTTCCGTTTACTTCTGCAACAGAGGCATTATTTGGATCCAGCGTGATGATACGAGCAGCTCCTATCTTCGCAGAGAATCACTGGAGAAGGTATAGTCAGTCAGTTATGGAGAGCTTTATTTGACTGCTTTTTTAACAATCATAAAAGCACATATAAATATACCATATTCACAATTAAAATACACAAAATAAATACAATAATCAGGTAACAACAGTAGAACAAATTAGAAGAAAAAGAAAAAATAACACAGCAGTGATGAAAGCTATCTAAAAAGAGGATGAGTGCCCATTTAGTTATAATACATCATTAATAATATTTTTCCTTAGGTGGAGCACCTTGTTCAAAAACATAGCAAGTCTCCAGGCTATGTGTTCGTTCTGAAGTTTAATAAAAATCTGGGTGACATTGCTTCAACCTCTGTTTTAAAATTGGAATTATCCACACTTTCCTTAACTCTGTATGAAATTTGCAAAATAAAACTAAATGAATGGTAGATTTATCACAAGGACATAGTTGTAATGTTCGTGACCAATCATTTATTTTTGGGAAAGGTCACAAGTCCCACAGTACCCAACGTTAATCTAGTTAATAGCAACCTATCAAAAACACCAGGTACAAAAGTTAAATATGGCTCCATCCCTATGGTAGTAATATTAACTGGTGTTGTTTAATGCTGGGCTTTAAAATTTCCCCTGACACACTTATTGTGTCCAGTAACTGGATACCCTCCTTTTTTTAATACTTTCCTTGAGATCCCCTGCATGGACCCTGGGTCGGTGAAATATTCTAAGTGACCTAGGTCCTTCATAAAATCAAGTACAAACCTTACCCAAGGTATTTATAAAGACCCTTAAATTTGAGGCTGTCCTGCAGGATCTCCCTATTTAGCTTAGTCCTTTCTTTTGACCAGATCCTATGCCACAGGAGTATGGGTTCCATTTTTATAAGATCGGAGATAAAAGTAAGGCCCAGCTCATCATGGCAGACATGGGAAGGTGTGCTTTGTGGGACAGATAAATATATACCTTAAGAAGGAGTTTTCCACAAGTTCTAGCGGGTGGGTATTGGCAAAACTCCACACCCCCGCCCCATACATTGGGGTGGAGATGCACTTGGCTTTATGAATTTGAATGAGCTCAGCTGGCGGTTTCCTGCCTAATTTCTTTGAAAAGGAGGCAAGGGCAGCTGTTGTCCTTGTAAACGACCAGCCTTTAAGTAGATATTGTTTGGGCCCATAAATCATTATGGTTAAATAAAATGCCAAGATATGAAAAACTCTTGGTCAAGGCTAGCTTCAGGCTGTCTACAAACATGTCTCGTGACCTCTGACTTCCTGGGCCGCATCTCATAACGAAGGTCTTTGATATATTAACTACTAAGACCGCGGTCCTTCGTATAATTAGTAAAACTATTTAGGACCATCTGAAGGCCAAATTGTGTTCGAGCCATTAATTCCGCATAAAGGAGAGCAGGTATAGGTTGGCCACCGGCTTGAGGGAAGTCTTGTCCCTTCCTAAGTAAAGCATCTTCCAATCCATTAATGTAAAGGTTGAAAAGAAAGGGGGCCAGGACGCAACCTTACCTGACCCCCCTCCTGATGGGAAATGCAGCAGTACGCTCCCCATCCAAACAAAAGCGCATGCTGGCTGATGCACCAGTATAAAGACGCCTAAGAAAAAGGATGATATGCGCGTCAACTAAGTATGGGCGGAAAATTTGTTCCGCTTAGGAATTTGCAGATTTTCCGCGATTTCGCGATCCACGAATCGCGCAAATTCGCGACAAAATCTGCAAATCCGCGAGCGGGACAAATTTTGCTCAGGAAGCAGAAATTAACTTCAACTTGGGCACCTGCTGTAGCCCAGTAAGTGCTTCCTGAGCGGCGCCTCGTTGCCTACTTGCAACTATTCTCTGACCCTCGAAGCAGGGTCAGAGAATAGTTACAATTAGGCAACGAGGCTCCTGTCACAAAAATTAAACCTCAGCAGGAAGCATTTAAAGATATAAATCAGGTGCCCGAGTTCAAGCTCAAATTCATTAACGCATTATAATCAACAGCCCAAGAATCTAGTGAGCACTGTTGATGCTAGGCAGGTGTGCTTTCTCCCCACATAGCTGTAATCCGTGATGGAGGCCTAGGCATCCATGAGTTTCTCGAGCGCAATCCCCCTGTACTTCCAGTGACCAGGAGGCTGCTTTCTCCACATCTGCTGCGCTGATTGGCCTCTGACCTTTATAAACAAGAGGCATGTGAACTCGCACAGAAGCCCGGCCCCACACACACTAGGCTATGCAACCTCTTCCCGCCCTTTCCCCCACTGTGATGGACAGCTCACTCGAGGGACCTCGGCGCCTATGGGCGCGGTGGCAAAGTTACAGACACACGGGCTCACTGGAGACAACTCTTCTGGGCCTTTACAAAGCTGTAGTGCAGGAAAAGCACGATACATTTATCCAACGAGGTAGCACTTACTGCTTTCTCCTCATCTGCTGCGCTGATCGGTCTCTGACCTTTATAAACAAGAGGCATGTGAACTCGCACCAGATTTCCCGGCAGGAGCGCGATTAGGTGACTGGCGTGGCTCATGGAGCATCAAGGACATCAGGATCAAGGTGTCCCTAAACCGAGCTTTTGGTGACAGTACACGCTCCATCACAGAGACGGGTTTCCACAAGAAGGAACTTGACACATTTCTTTTTTTTTTTTTTTTTTTTAAACGTTTATTGACATTTCAATCAAATACAAGTATGGGCCTACAACCCCCGGGGCTGGCCGCTAAGCAGTTAGAGGAGCAGAGAGCAAATTTTAAATCACATGCAGCACCTCGGGGAGCAGAATCACCATGCTAGCGTACTCTTAGTCACTGAATAGCACAATTAGAAAAACAGGATATAAAAGGTTCTCATTTTATAGTATAAGATGGAAAGATCAGGTGCCGAACAATTTCCCAGCAGCGAAAAATGGCAGGCAGAATAGTAAACGTGTCAACAGTAAACATTAATCGGTCAAATCAAATGGCGCTAAAACAGGCGGTGCAGGATATGAAGAAATATTACGATCAATTCGCGCCTGCTAGTCACCTGCCCGAAGACCCAGCGAACACCACGAAAATTGAGGCACCGATGAAAAAGCAGTGATTGATACCAAAGGAAATCCACTACACTGACCCAGAGAAAGAAAAAGACAAAGGAAGATAAGAAAAGAGAACAAAGGCCATAGAAACAAAATAAAAACGAAAAATACCCTCCCCAACCCTGCACCCCTGCAGATGACTACGGCCCCCCCCAGCAGAGTGCCTGTCGCCCGAGAACCAAACCCGAAATATAGAAAAACAGAAAAAGGAGAAAGAAAGGAAACCCCACCCAATGGGGAAATGGAGGAGGGCGATAGTCTCTGCGCTCCCGGTCTCTCCCCCCCACCCTAACAAAAAGGGCCCCCCTAAGCCAGTACGAATAAAGTTGTCCACCGTACAAAAATACCCCAGGGGGAACCACAAACCCCCCGCCCCGGAATCCGTCTGTTAATGAAGCAGTCCCGTTACCAATAGGTCCATCGTGAACAAGTCAACCCACAATCTCAGCCTTGGCCCCGTCTATCAAAGTTGCCAAGTCCCTCGGATAAGCAAAGCCCCATCCCCGAAAAGTCAAAAGTCACACAGTAGCAGCCGAAGATTGGGCCAGCAAGTGGGAGAGGAGTAGCAGATCCCAAAGCACACGGCATGCACAAAAAATGTCCCTCCCCGTCTCCGAAGCCAAGCATCTTTACATCCGCCATGTTGGGAGACCGATTGGGGAGGGGGTGCGACTCGTTCCGATACAAGTTATAGTGTAGGCCAACAGTGTCCAGGAAGGGGGAAGCAGTAGAGTGTTCCGATGACTGTAGGACCGATGTTTCAGAGAACGTAAGAGAGTCACCAATCTCAGCACACACGATGAGTTCCACGTCCTCGGGGGCAGGCACAGCTTCCAGCACCGGGTCCAAATGCGCCACTAGGGCGCCCAACAGGAGGCAAGTCGGCTGCCGGGTCTCAAAAATCAAGTCAGGGCTTGCTCCCGGTCCTATGATCCCATCTGCTGCTGACAGCAAATGATTGACCTAAGCCCTCATCGTCGCGCGAAGCGCCGCAAGTTCCGCCATTACCATCCGCAAGGAAGGGCCACATTGAGTCCGTTCCGCCAAGTTCCGTACGTCCGCAGGCATAACGATCCCCACAGGAAAGCACCCCTCTGGGGCAGGATACGCCGGAGCAGAATCAAGCCGTGAAGGACGGGCCAGCAGCACGCAGCAACGCACGGCGGGACCCCCGCCCCGGGGCACCAGCGGTGTTAATGCCGGGCCTCTGGGCCGGGGCCCCCCGCGACACAGCACCACGCGCCACCCGTCACCTCACCACAGGTACAACACCAGGCAGCAGATGGTTGCAAAGTAGTTCAGAGAAAATTTTCAAAAGTTCCAAGGACCGGACCAAACCACTCTCCTCAGTCCGTTGTTGTTCACTTTGGACCCAGGTAGACCAGCAATCGAGACCCCGGCTTCCAGTCTGGGTTAGGCCTCAAAACATTTTCGATGTCACTTCACCCCAGAACATCAGAAAAATTCCGTGGTCACACCATCGGGGTGCCGACTAGTTCACCCACACGAATCCGGGGCAGGAGATCAGGATATTCGACAGGATAAGCGAGCGTAGGACGGAGGTCCGCGGAGCCGGGAGACTACGCGGCCATCTTGGTTGGTGTCGTAGCTCCTCCCTTGACACATTTCTTGACTAGATTTAACCATTGGACGTCTAGTAGTGTAGATAGTTTCAAACAATTGGTCCTGAGGAATTGCAGAGTATCTTTTCGAACTCATACGCATAAAACATGTCGACCACGGAATAGAGTAGGTGACTGCTGTAGCGGACTATTAAGCCACTTCAAGCAACCACTCTCACTTTGTTTTTATTTAGGTGGGTTACCACTATATTAAAATTTCTTTTGTGGACTACCTAACCTATTTTAACTTCACCCTAGCACATCTACACTCTCTCACTCCCTAGGGCCCTCACCCCACTGCACCATACAGCAGGAATAAAAGATCCCGGACAAGGAGCCCCTGCAAAGGGTGCCCGCTGGGTGTTGCACCGCCGACTCAGCGAGGGGCAGAGCCATATGATGAAGCATGACACCTAGCTTGCTGGGTGTGTGAGGCCCTTAAATCCCGAATAGGAGGATCCCCCTCCGGTGTGTCTTCACTCACTTTTTTCATTGTCTACTGTCCCATTTTTGAATTTTTCCGAGGGGAACAGTGCATCACTTTTGTTGAACAGCATGCTATTAGAGCATATGCACTGGAACCCGTTAAATATTAGCCCTAATTAGTCCCCCTTTTTGATTATAATAACTCGTACAGAAGCCCGGCCCCACACACACTAGGCTATGCAACCTCTTCCCGCCCTTTCCCCCACTGTGATGGACAGCTCACTCGAAGGACCTCGGCGCCTATGGGCGCGGTGGCAAAGTTACAGACAGACACACGGGCTCACTGAACAACTCTTCTGGGCCTTTACACAGCTGTAGTGCAGGAAAAGCACAATACATTTATCCAACGAGGTAGCACTTACTGCTTTCTCCTCATCTGCTGCTCTGATCGGCCTCTGACCTTTATAAACAAGAGGCATGTGAACTCGCACAGAAGCCCGGCCCCACACACACTAGGCTATGCAACCTCTTTCCGCCCTTTCCCCCACTGTGATGGACAGCTCACTCGAGGGACCTCGGCGCCTATGGGCGGGGTGGCAAAGTTACAGACACACCGGCTCACTGGAAACAACTCTTCTGGGCCTTTACACAGCTGTAGTGCTGGAAAAGCACGATACATTTACCCAACGAGGTAGCACTTACTGATTAGCCAGTATAAAGTACTCCAGTTGAGTATAGTGTGCAATTGCAACAAAATCCGCAATTTCGCGGGGAAATCCGCGAATTCCAGGATTGTTTTTGCAAATTTGCGCAAATTTGCGAACCGCGAATTTGCAAAATTTGTCCATACTTAGCGTCAACCCCCGCAGTCTCGAGGACCTCCCACAGTTTACCAGGCCTTACCGAATCAAAGGCCTTGGTGAGGTCCACAAATGCCAGGAGCAGTCTTCCCTTTTTTGCTCTTTTGTATTTCCCCATCAAGATAGACAAATTTAAACTTTGTTCAATTGTTCCCAGCCCCTCCTGGAAACCATACTGTATGTTGGATAGAACCCAACTTTCCTCTGCCCAATCTTGCAGACGTTCCAGGGTAACACACCTTGTCACTTTTACCATGGAGTCAAGTAAAGATATTGGTCTATAACAGCCGGGGTCATGACGGTCCCCTTTTTAAAAAATTGGGCCGATAATAGACTCTACCCAAGACTTTGGTAACAAGGCTTGGCAACTAGCATTAATGACCTGAATAATAATAGGTCCCACAGAATAGTATTAGACTTGAACAGGTCCACTGGGACGCCGTTTGGGCCGTGGGCCTTTCCACCCAGGCTAAGTGCAAGGGCTCTGTTCACTTCATCCAAAGTGAACTGCAGATCTACATTGTCATTTTTTTCTGTTACCATAACACAAGGTTGCAAAAGCAGGGTTTCCTTGTCCATTATATACCCTTGTAAAATGCTTAATCCAAGAGTCCTCGGATATAGCAATCTCTAATGAAGGACCATCTCCAGGGAATAGAAACAGAGCCTTCACTGCTCTCCCGAATGCGGCGCCATCTCTCTGTTGCAACGCTCTGTGGAGAGCTTCCCAAGCATCATTCCTCATGGCACACCTTCTGCCTATAGACCAGTCTCGCCTGCCTAACATTGTTAGGACTTCGGGCTGCCTGTGAAGCTCCTGCTTTAGATGGAATATGCTTGTGTGCATTTCGTATTGAACCACCCCGGATCTTTGACTTTATTACAATGCTGGGCAGTTTGTAAATTCCTGACCTCATTTGATATTTCAAGAAAAGACGCTAGAATACTATCATAAGAGGCTAATTCACTTAGGGCCAGATGTAGGTAGGCATTTACCGGTCGGTAACGGCCGAATTCGGCCGTTACCGACCAGTAAATGCAATTTGAGATGTAGGGCCCTGTATTTTACAGAATCGGTAAATTTACCGATCGGTAAATTTACCGATTCTGTAAAATACCGAATCGGTATTTTTTCCGATTCGGTAAAATTGATATGTAGGTGGGACTCTTCTGAGTCCCACAAGCATTACAGAATCGGTATTTTACCATCAAATACTATTTGATGGTAAAATACCGATTCTGGTGTGCATGCACATGTGTGCATGCACACCTGTGCCATATGACAGGCAGACCTGCCCTTAGGGCAGGTATGCCTGCCACATGGCCCCCAAACCTTTTTTGGAGGTGCTAGAGGGTGTCAAAGTGACACCCCCTGCACCCTTGTCAGAATCGGTATTTACCGATTCGGTAAATACCGACTGGTAATGCCCCATTCATTCCTATGGGCTTCAAAGCCCATAGGAATGAATGGGGCATTACCGGTCAGTATTTACCGAATCGGTAAATACAGATATTTACCGATTCGGTAAAAGGAACATCTGGATGTTCCTACATATCCACCCCTCAGATTTACCGATTTTTAATTACCGAATCGGTAAAATTCGGTAATTAAAAATCGGTAAATCTCATTTACCTACATCTGGCCCTTAGAGTCAAAAGCGGATTTACAAATCGTTACCAATTGTTTTGTCATCGCAACAGGATCCACTTTCGACCACCTTAAAGTATAACCGTTGGTTTTGTCGAGTTTTATCTTTCCTGTGGTATGGGTGGCATTGGCAACCCTTTTGGGCCCGTATAATGGGATGTTAACCGTTAAACAATGGGGAAAATGGTTGCTCCGAGAATTATCGCCAACCTTAAAAGAATGCAACCTAGACGCATGATCACATGAGACTAACATATAGTCTATAGTTGAGGCTAAGCCTCTTTCGTTAAAAGTATTAGGCATAGGAACAGGTGTATCCAATAATTCATTTACAAAACTCAGTTCAGTACTGAAAAGCAACTCGTAAAAAAACTCCCCCGCCACTGAGTGGCAAATGTGGGTGTTACACAAACCTTCTTCATTAACCCTTTCGATGCTCATGACGAGCTCAGCTCGTCATGATGCACAGTTGAGCTGTGCTGATGACGAGCTGAGCTCGTCATGAATAAAGGTGAATAGTGATTTACAGCACAGGAGGGGGAAAACGCCTAGCAGCCAAGGTGTTAATAAAACCACAAATTCTGCTATCCTCAAAAGGGCACAAAACGCAATTAAAATCGCCAACCAAGTTTAACATTCTATCTTTAGAGCCAATATTACAGATTGAATTTAAATCATCACCACGTTTTTTTACCACCTTACGGAGTTCAACTGGTGGGATGTTGTTATAGAGGTTAACCAGGACAATGCATTGTGTTACACTCAAATTATTTTTGGCTATCTGGTAATAACTATCCCCTAAATATGATTCGGTTTTATCTATTGCTAGCTTGTTATAAATATATATGCAGATCCCGCCCTTTGGCCTCCCACCTAGATTATTCACTGCCTGTGTGTGAAATGTTTTAAAACTCTTTATATGATTTGTCTCTATAGACCAGGTTTCCTGCAGACAAAGTATATCGTAGTTCACAATGTAGTCACACCATACTTGGTTTTGTAACTTTGTGCGCAGCTCTGAGATGTTTCAAGAGATAAGATTCCAAAGGAAATACTCCGGGTTGATCAGGGAAGTGGGGGGAACAAACTTGGGAGTATTAAAATGATCAACGCAAGGTGGCACTAGTGGTTGAGTTGGGTACTCACAAAGTCCAGAAGAGGGAGCCAGGCTCAACGTACTAGCTCCCCTCTCTATAACGTCCTTCGTACAGAAAATTGGAATTGTCCCACTCGCTGTTTCAAAAGAGTCAATTCTGCTTTCCTGCACTAATATTCCATCAGCGCAGCACCCAGCTAACCAACTACCCTGATTTAAATGCTAGTTCTGGGATGCCAGTCAATCAATGTCTTCTAAAGTATTGAAGACATCAAAATAATTACTGACTGGGACTGCACACCTGGACTGTCTTGGTCCACAAAGTTTATCTTCCTCTAGGCGATACTGTGGGAATCTATGTAATTTATAGAAGAAACCCAGAGGTAAGATGCTTATCCCATTAGCTCTAACGGACCAGTTGCCTACCCTATCTAGTATAGTTGAACCAAACCTGGTGACCTAAATGTTAATACAATACAATCACCAGATAATGACTTGGTAGAAGTCCCACCCAACCAATCCGCTGTGCCATCTTAAACTCTGTAAATAGCTCATTCGATATGCTTGTCTTCGCGCTTAATAAATGGAGAGACGTGTTCCTCAATGTTGACCAATGTTCTACGTCGTCAAATGGCAAAGGAAGAACATTAGCCAGAACAACTGTATATGGTGTTGCCTCAGGGGGAAGATGCAGCTTCCTTGGACCTGGCAGATTTCCCCTACCAGAGTCTTTATGTCTGTGGTTGCCTATAGTCTGGCCTCTAACTCCAGATATATAACCCTCCCTACCAGAGAGGGCCCCCTTTGATCTTCTTGCCCTGTGGGCCTACCCTGTTTCGGGTGAAGTGGCTCCGCTTGGTTTAATTAAGGGGACGCTGCTCTTCTCCTCGGCAATCTGGGCCGGGCCAAGTTGTTAGAATTATTAGAAGAGTAGAGTACTTGTTGTTGAGAAACACTCCCGTTAACAGGGTTGCCTTCAGGTTGAATGGGAAGTGGGTTCCCATTTCTGCTAGAAGGAACAGTCTTTATTCTGCATTGACAGGGATTGGGCGGGACTGAAGGAGCACTGTTTACTAGTTGTTCCAAATTAACTAGCCTCTCCGCCAGCTGAGTTAACTTTTGCATCAGTGGATTCAAAAGATCTGCATGCTCCTGAATGAGGACTGAACTTGATAATGCAGTATCCTTTGGGGTTGCAGTATGTCCCTGAGTAGACTCTTTCTCACAGATTTGGGTTTACGTCCCAACGCCTTTGATGGGGGGTTAATTTGCCTATTGAGGCCCTGCCCCTTCCTCTTCTTAGATGGTGGCGCAAGGCTACTCCCTTGACAAGCTTTAGCTTTCTGACCGCCTGTGGTTACATTTGGCTTGGGCAAATTGGTAGTTAAAAAAGAATTTTTCCCTTTGGGTGAATCGTATATCATCAACATCAAACACGTTCAATCAATACACTAAGCCAGAATCACTCCCCTCATGGGATTCAATCCACCTAATACATCATGTGAAACACTTACAAAGAAAAACATCAATTATATCAAAACAGACTGTTTATTTTCATGTTAAAAAACATTCCACTGAATGTGCAATCAATATAAAACACTCGTTTTTTTTTTAAAAGACCAAGGGCCAGATGTAGGTAAAATATATTTACCGATTCTTAATTACCGAAAATTACCGAATATTACCGATTCGGTAATTGAGAATCTGTAAATCTGAGGGGTGGATATGTAGGTATTCCAGATGTGCTGGAATAACGAATCGGAAAAATTCGGTATTTACCGATTCGGTAAATACCGAATCGGTAATGTCAATTCATTCCTATGGGCTTTGAAGCCCATAGGAATGAATGGGCATTACCGATTCGGTATTTACCGAATCGGTAAATACCGATTTTCACAAGGGTGCAGGGGGTGTCACTTTGACACCCTCTTGCACCCCTAAAACAGGCTCGGGTGCCATGTGGCAGGCATACATGCCCTAAGGGCAGGTCTGCCTGTCACATGGCATAGGTATGCATGCACACATGTGCATGCACACCGGAATCGGTATTTTACCATCAAATTGGATTTGATGGTAAAATACAGAATTGGTAAGGCCTCTGGGACTCAGAAGAGTCCCACCTACATCTGGGTGCCTCAGATTCGGTACATTTACCGAATTTTTATTTTACCGATTCGGTAAAATTACCGAATCGGTAATTTTACCGAATCGGTATAAAAATGCCCCCTACATACCTGTCACCCATTTACCGATCGGTAACGGCCAAAATTGGCCGTTACCGGTCGGTAAATGGCCTGAAACGGCCACCTACATCTGGCCCCAAATTGGTAGTTGCCTCAGAAACCTCTGGCGCATCAATAACTTCCAGTTCAGTTGGCAAAGAATGCAACATGTTTATTATATAATAGAAGTTAGCTACTGGATTCATATTAACTGCGGGGGCAATCATGGGCAATCGATTTGGAGGAAAATGAGGCCCTAATGATAATCTAAGCTCAGTGAGTGCGATTTCATGAATCAATGCAGACTGGGCCCTTAATAGAAAGGCATCTAAAGTTCCTACCACACCCTGCCCCGATAGCGATTTACGTTTACTCATGATTTGATGCACCTTCAATACAGCCCCAAGTTAACAATAGAATACTGATCCCTCGTTCCTTGTGCACACAATTCAATGCATATGTCCTAGATCATAAAATGTTAATAATGTGGCCCAGCCCGGCCTCCTTCGGACTCTGACGGGCTTGGACGGGCCCGCCCTTGGCCTCGGATTTGCCTGGGCGCGTCCCGCGCCGCAGTGATCGAGGCAGCGCTTTATAGTGCAATGGTCACGCCTCCCCCTACGGCAGCTGTGGACTATTGGCAGCGGTGCACCCTGGGACTCTGAGTCCCATAGGGGTGAGATTAAAATTAAAGGGCCGGTCACCAACGGGGCAGCAAGGAAGTAACACGAGTCCTGCACTCTTCACAGAACGGCCAGGCAATGTCCCCGCTAAAGCCCTCAGATGCCAAACACAGTTAGTGGCAAAATTGATGGAAGCAAGGTATAGAGAAATCAGAGGTTTTGGGGAGGTGAACGAAAGGACTGATTGTTAAGGGGACATGCTAAAGTACTGCTATCCCTAGCAGACATAATTGCTTTATGAGGTATGCAGGGATACTTCTATGGCTTGGTATATAAATAGTTTTGTAATTATAACAAATTAGAAGCAGATTTAGATTATGGAGTACAGTATTTCCTCTATGTTGGCATGACAGATTAACTATACTCTGAATTTAGAGATGTCTGCCACCCCCAAGGAATATCAATGCATTGAAGGTGACCCATGACTATATCAACATGCTGCGCACACATTCAATCTCAAAGCAGCATTTTCATTTGAAAATACAAAAAAGCAATGGTGTGGGGGTTTTTACTTTCACTTAACACCAAATTTGGATGGCAGTGTGTGAAAGCAGCAACTGGACATTCGTCCACCCTGTTTAAATAGGGCAAATGGCCAAACCTCTAATGGCTATTACTCTGTTGGACCATCAGAGGAATATATCAGTGGTGGAGACAGAGCAGTCTCAGTTCGCAAACATAAGTTTCTTCCGACTCTAAATGAGCGGACGGAATTTCAGTTGAGGAGAGAGGGTACGCTGTCACCATTTTTGCTATCCTGTACTCATATTTTGATGACCTCAGCTAAGGGCTGTGGCTAGTGTATTTTCCTCAAAAGATCATCTTTTAAATACCCAAGTTTGTTTTAATTTAATTTTGACGAAAACATTTCAAACCATTAATAATAATAAGTTTAAGTCAATTTCTAAAGCGCTTGGGGAGTGTCACCGCGCTAGTATTGTCCACCAACCTACACCCAAACCGGGATACATAACGAAAAAAATCAGACTAAAAAGTACTACTGCAAGCAGGCGGAGTTATTCGGCATTTTACGGAAGGCTACTTCCGAAAACTCCATCCTAAAATTTGGGGGTGAGATGGAGGTGGTGCTATTCCACAACTTAGCAACACGAAAACCAAAAGAGCCGCAACCCATCCGGGCTTTTTTCACAAAGGGAACCACAGCTAATTTGGCTCTAGATAATCTAAGACTGTTTGGGAAGAGAAGGTTTCACCATAGATGATAAAAACAGAGGGCGCCTGTCACTAATGATTTTATAACACAGTCAAATCGCTTTGAACTAAATTATCTTATTTTGGGGAGCCAATGCAGTTTAGCAAGAGCCAGAACCAAGGGCGTGCATTTGGGTAGATTCAACACTAACCGTGCTGCCGCATTCTGCACTCTATGCAATTTTTGCAGTGTCTTCCGGGTTGCTCCAATGAGGAGAATATTACAGCAGTCCAGCTGAGCTGTCACCAATGCCTGGAATAGCTGCTAAAGGCGATAGATCCATAATCTGCTTCAAGATTTTCAAAGTGTTTAACCATTTCTCTGCAACATACCCTATATGGCTATCAAAAGTCAACTTGGTGTCAAACCAGGCTCCTAAGTTCTATACTTTTTGTTTAGGAACTGGAACACAACCCAGGACCAGACAGAAGGAGCTTTACCAGCAATTAGAACTTCTGTCTTATTGGCATGGAGTCTGAGGCAGCTCCTACCCATCCACTCTACCAACTCGACCAAGTACAACCTAATTTGTGCAGCTGGACCTTCAATTTCCTGGGAAAGAGATGGCATATTGCTTAAAAATATTAAATAAGTCTGCAATACTTCTCTCAAATTGAAGGGCTCAATTTAAAACGTTTGTTTCCTTACAAAAAAATCCATCAAATAGTGTTTCAAGATACAAAAGCGAATCTACCAAATCTACTCTGCAATGAGCTAAATCAAAGACCAGGGGGTTCTTTAAAGCTGACCCTGAAAGAGTGTTTTTGTCTTTTTCCAGCTTTTAGGTCCTGATGAGAACCCCGGGAACTGAGGGGCTTGAAATGTGTAGACCTTCTTTTTTGGCCATAAGAATTGTGAACCATTTGAAATTGTTTAATCTATTGTACATATGATGTAATATATTTTTCTATTGCGTGTTTTTCAATGATTCTAAGAGAAATAAATCATTTTTGTTTGTAGTGTGATTGCTTCGTAATGTGGTGAGCGAGTGACAACATGGAATGAGTATGTATGGAATCGTATGAAGTGGGAGGAATGGATGTGAAGAATGCTAATGATAATGTCTTAACTAGAAGGTGTTTGTGGTGTGATGTATAAGGGTTTGAAGAATTGGAGATTTTTTTTTGGTATATAAATGTGAGAAATAATTGAAATAAAGAAAAAGATTTATTCAGACTGAAAAAGAAGTCTGATGTACATATTGTTTGATTTCAATATGGCCCCTCGTGAATAAATGAGTGTGAATAGGCATCAGTACTGACAATTATTCAGTTCTTTGGTAAATTGAGGCTTGGCCTTACTGATTTGAGTCCAAACCCAGTTTTGGTATTGTTGACCCTGTGATTAAAGCATACGGTTTTGTCTCATTAACAAGTAAATCCAGAGAGTCCATGAATTTAGTATACTCCTCTATGAGTCTCTGCAGTGCTCTGGGGGTTCTAGCTAAAAGCACTGCATCGTCTGCATACAGGAGTATCGGGAGGGGTGCTGAATCGATATATGGAACATCCTTGGTGCATTTTCTAGGGCATTCCTTACCCTGTTGATGCAGAGGGAGAACAGATATGGAGCAAGAACAAATCCTAATCTCACTCCATGCTAAACACCGAACGTTTTTGAGCATTTCCCCTCTCTACAAAACCTGACACAGTCCGTTGCCCCTACATATAGCTGTCTTATAAAATTAATTATTAATGGGTCTACCCCCAAGGACTCCTTGATTTCCCGTAGCTTACAGTGGAGCACATGGACAAATGTGGCTGATAGGTCTCTAAATGCCATGTAGGGATGGCCCTCGTGTGTACCACGCGTTCTTGAAGAAGACACACTTTTACACCCTTCTTCATCACAGTATACTTGGTGATTACCATACTTAAGACATTGGTTGATGGTCCCTTTGCCCTTCCTTAAACCCATATTGCACCATTGACAAACTTTTCCTCTCCTCAACCCATTCCTCCAATCTATTTAAAGTAGGCATCCCACCATTTTAGCCGTACTATCCATCAAAGATATCAGTATTTAATTTTTAGTTAGGGCACTGGATTGTGCTAACACAAAGATACCTCAGCCATCTCAAATGCTAAGAGGGTCTTGTATTTCTCATCTGCTTGAAGGATAGTATAGCACACTACCTCCAGAGTACTTTGAAAGATACTTGGAAGTATGCCACCCATTCAGCTTCTTCAATATGCGTATCTAGAGAGGGACCAGCAGCATCTTTTAAAAAGGGAATATTTACAACCTTCCAAAACTATCTGCTATTTCTATTAAATGTTGCTCATCTTAAATCCGCCCAGGCTTCCTCCCTTTAGTTTTCAACCTATTTCCTCTAGCCTCCTTGCATTTAGCCCTTAGGCTCAGCATAAAGGGCACATCTCCGGGGATCCTATGTAAAGCATTGTGAAGGTTTGATAGCGCCTTTGTAAATGATGTGACAAGCCAGCGTTCCGGTAGGGGATTTTTAGGCAGAAATGGCTGAGTCAGATGAAGTGTAATTTCAATTAATACCTCCACAAAGTTTACTTTATCATGTTTGGGGTTCACATACGCATCTAGGCAAGTCATGATCTCTGCCTGTTTGCATTGCAACACCTTAGGGAGGAAACTCGCTTTTACCACCAGGTCCCATTTTACAGATATATCAATTTTAGCTCACTAATAGTGGTTTTGGAACTTAGACTGGGTAATTCTTACATCTTCCCTCCCATTTCAGATGACAATCAAGAGTAGCGTGGTCTGTATGGCCCAAAATGTTACCCGTATATTTGTCAATCTCCCACCAAGCATTTCCGAGACAATTATATGATCTATTGTAGACCTCCTATTTGTGCTCCCTATTGTTGCATCCCTGACACAAGTAAGTGAGTTTAAACTATTTAATATCACCAAGTTCCACATCACCAATACCCTATTCAAAGTGTTCCCATAGGTACAATGTTCAAAATAGGTCATGTGGTAACCTTCACAGTCTGTTAACCCACAGACAGGACTCCCTATATTTTGGCAACATTTAGCATTGAAATTCCCCGCCCGTTCAAAATCCAGGGCTTTGTGATGAGAGATATTTTTGCCAATCGCCTGTTCCAAAGAATCAATCACTAGTGCCATATCCTCCTCAAAGAAATTATTATAAAAATGCATTATGATCACATCAGTATCTCAATTCCCCTTGCAGACCAGAAAATGAAAATAAGGAAAATGGTTAAAAACTTCATGATTTTTATCTTAGTAGCGTTAGCTAAGAGTGTCAAGATGCCACCTTTGGCCCAACCGGACCTAGTTGGGATCACTGGGGATTGATAGGAGCGAAAGTCGTCTAAAAAAGCTGGACCCACTTCCCACACCTTCTGAAGACATAATATGTCATATTTAGTTGACTCCTCAGCCAGTCCAAATTATCCTTTGTTCCCTAAAACCTGCTATATTCCACGTAACTAGGCTTATGGATCCTGTACGCCCCCCTTCCTTGTCCTTTTTCCTTATGGAAACTGCCCTAGGCTTCCCTTCTCCCTCATCGTTTTTGTCATTATTAGCCAGTCAATCGCAATCCTCTAGGTTCTCCAGTGGGGCATACCTATTTCTAAGTGGAATCTCATCCCTTCTCACTTGGGAGTTACTTTGCTGGTTAGAATAGCTGAGGGTCCTCAGTTTCCCCATCTCTGCCCTCTGAGAGGTATGAAGTATATAACAGTAGCTTAATGGCAAAGCAATTATCTGAGAACTTATGGATGGGAAAATTGGGAGGTGGCTTAGCATATTCTCCACTAGGGCTGGACTATCTAAATTCACCACGATGCAATACCCCATTATATTTTTAGGAGGATGGCCCACCCATGTTACTCTTCTTGCCATTAAAATGTGCTTATGTAAATATGGACCCCCTCTTGTGAGTTTAGAGAGCCAGCGTAACGCCTTCACCAAACGTTTTTCAGTGGTCTTAACCTGAGACTGTCTAAGCTCAGGAACGTTTACCAATACCAGGGCATATGAAAAAGCTGCCGCAGGCAGCTCTAGTCTGTGCCCTCATGAACCTCCCTTCCCATTTTCCCCCTCTTGCTGCTCTCATAACTCTTGGGTTTTTAGCTTTCTCTAAGGGCATGGGGAGGGAAAGTCATTGTTTTAAGCTGGGTCTGACCAAATTGGGGATTGCGTCTATCCTGGAGTCAGGCTGCACTGCTGTCAAGGGGGCATTACCCCCGTCTTGTTTTGGATACCCTAATACCCCTGTTTGATCAACTGAATGTGATGCACTAACAAGAGACTGCAGATGACTCCCTTGCTAAAGTACCTTGGTTCCACCCCTATGGCTAACTTTGTTTCCTGCCTCAAATGTTGCAACAAATGATTTTGATAATGGATCCCATTCTATTGAAGAAATCATCCTTATTTACAGATCGTAAGCTCTGGAGTGGAATTTTAAGTCCAGCCGACTTCTTGGCTTTGGGTGAACTATTTTGTCTAGTGCCACCCCTATTTCTTTTTGTCTGGAGATCTGTTAAAGTCATGTACGCAGAGGCTGGTGGGGCAAAGTGGTTATCAATTGAGTTTGAGAGCAGGTCCTTCACCCCCTCTAACCCCGCATAAACATTGCTTCCCGTCAATGGCTGATCGTCCATAGTAAGCTAGCCAGTTCTTATCTCCTCAACAGAAAACCGCCGTTCTGTGAGCTCGATTTCCTTAGTTAATATATTTGCTGCTCTTACAAGGAAGGAGTCCAGTCTGTCTATTATTTCTTCTCCTGTATCCTCACGCTTATCTTTTTTCTTTCCCATGGAACTTGTCTGCACCAGTTCCGGATATTAAGCGTTAGGGAGGTGGCCCAGCCCAGCCTCTTGCAGGCTATGACAGACGTGGACAGGCCCGCCTTTGGCCTGCGCTTAGCAGGGGCTGAGGGGCTTGTGATCCTCCAGGGGTGCTTCAGATATGATGCATGGCTTCCTGCTCTCTCAGGTCACAGGAGCTGCTGGATTAACAATAACTTGCACCTTCTCCATGCACTACTTATCTTCTTTTATATTATATGACTTATATCATGTAAAATAAAAGTATTTACAACAATAGTTATGGCATCGCAAATCAAATCTTTTGTGAGTATATAGTGCATGGAAGAGGGGCCAGTTATGGTTAATGGAGTGTGGCTACTGAGTTATATTCTGCGCCACGGTAGACTACAGTAAGTTAGCAGTATTACGCAGTTCCTGCGGATGATAAGTAAATATGTGACTGGCTAATGGCTGTGTTAACCAAAGGTAAAAGACAGTCATGAAGTTTTAGCACAGTTTCGCTTCATTCTGGGCTAGGGTCTTTGATATAGGTACGTGGTAGGTGTTCTTGTTGTTCACTACCTATTACTACTTTATTAAAGTGGTAATAGGTAGAGAAATGTATTTATAATTTTCTATATATTTTTCCAGCAGGGAGAACAGCACATTTTAAAACCAAAATTCTAAGTAGTGCTGTAATTTGTAGGTGTTGCCTCAGTACTGTGTATACTTTATTGTGCATATTTAAATAACTTAAAGAAAATACACTGCAGTATACTATGGGCCCTATTCACAAAAGCAATTTGAGTCAAAAGTCTAACTTTACGACATTTGGTATTCACAAAGGTCATTTACGAGTCGTATCTTTACGTCCGCAGTTGGGCTGGACTCTCCGGCTTTGGCCACTCTCCACACCCGGGACGTACTCTCCGGCTCTGGCTGTACTCTCTGGCTTGGGCCAGATGAAGTGTAATCAATGGGTCGGAATGCAATATTTACAAAAAGGAACATTAGGAACGTGTGATAAATGGTAGAGGCGGTCACAAAAATCAGTTTAGGCAGGTAAAAGGGTGTGGTTGGACACTACATCATATCCCAGAAAAGTTTGCTCCTTTGCATCATGGTACATGTAGCTTGCAATGCAGACAAGAAGAGTAAAGCTATATGCTCTGCCCATCCTGCCCCTCATGTTTCTTTAATACATGTACGCAAAGATTTAATTCAAATGTTGATATGCTGCTCTTGTTTCTTTCTTTTGGTCTAATTTTTCTTTTGATGGGAGGAGCCCAATCACTGGGCTTAGGATGATGCTATCACTGTGGCCAAAACACCGATCTGAGACTTTATCCCCAGGTCCAGATTTCAGCTTCAGAAGTGACAAAGGAATCCATTTATGTTATCAGTAAATCAGGATCTGGACAAGGGTTTAAGGATCAGTCAACATTTCCATCACTTGTATCACCCTGCATCCTCAGGGAAGGTAGAAAGATATAATGGGAAAGGAAATACAAAATCTTAGCCATGTGACAAAAATAGGTTTAAATGGTTTGAAGCACTTCCATTAGTCCTACTGTTGACGAGAGCCATTATTAATCAAAAGACTAAACTAGTACTACATGAAATTATCATGGGCCTTTGAATCTATGACTGAATAAGTGATCTATGATTCACCCATCCACTCTTTCCAGGTCTTGATTTGCACTGGCCTGAAGATGTGCCTTTAGAATATTGCAATGAACTGATTCACTAATTCAATAGCTCCTGTTCTAAAATACAGAGCGCACTGTCCACTGACCAAATCAAAGTCTATAGGAATCTGCTGTGAGGTGACTGGATTTATTTAAAGGACCAGCAGTGAATGTATTTGCCTCACCCAGGTGGCCAGATCAGTATCAAGTCCTACTGATCACCAACACCGCTGTTAAGTGCTAAGGACTGTCCACCTGGACCCACACATCACATTACAAGTGGACTACAGGGCTGAGAGACACTGCGAACAAAGCATGCCCTCACAGACAAAGACAATGAAGATGCACATGTTGTGGCTTTGGTCTGTGATCCTGATAGTGGGAAGACTCCCAGCTACCTAGTTCATTGATCTGCCCCTCAAAGCAAGCTTGTTTGGTTAGTTCACAGGTCGCTGTATCAGGCGACAGTGGGTTTCATGAAGTCAACATGTGATCAGTCTAATAAGATAATACTTTACTTCAGGTTCTTGATCAGATCAAACAATACCTGGCCATTTATTTCTTTATGCTAGCTGAGTTCCCATGTGCCCACTGACACAAACTGAAGAGTACCAATGATCCCAATCCATTTTGAATTGGTAAAAGAAAATACTCTTACTTAAACTCACAGAGACTTCACTCCGGAACGTGTAAACTATATTACTCATAACTATTTTGAGGACCTTATTGTGCCATTGCCCTTACAGAAGATTTTGCATCCTGCTAGCCATTTGGCATCGGCAGCCCAAGGACTTGTGAGGAGGGAAACAAAGGTATTTTCATTGGATGCAGTGAATGTGATGGGACTATATCTAATTATAAAGATCCAAATACCTTTTCAATCTTCACCCAAATTGATATTCCAAGAACAACTTTTCCTTCTGGTGTGCTTAAAGGAAGTGGAGTACCTGTCCAAAATTAGACTTACTATGTTTGTGTTACCCAAACATATGTGTGCTAATCCAAAGACAGGCCTAACAGCTACAGCGGTCAACCTTGAAGCTGGGGAACTAGGTTCGAGTGTTGGCATGGACACTTAACATCCTGTGATTCTGGGCAAATCGCTTAATGTTCCCATGCCAAACAAAACAAATGTGTCCGTCTGTAACACAACTGGTGCTCATGTAAAGGACTCGGGTCAAGTTTGTGCTGTATAAAACTACAAAAATATAAAGTTACTCTAATTACACAGTGCTAGCCATCAAAACTCTGTCACACCACCTTCTACCTTGTACGAAAGAAAAGAAACATTTCACAGATTTGGATGGGGTATGTGCATGAAAATGGGCAACCTTAGAGACTGAGAAGAAGAAACCTCTTTTTCAGCCTGCTGACTGTGGGCTGATTTATATAGAGCATTTTTTACTAATCCATTTTACTTTGCAAGTGTGGATTTGTGTCTCATCCTCATCACCAAATTGAAGTGATGACCAGATTCAGTAACTAAGTAAGTACTTCAAATTTTTTTGCGAATACCAGCAGCATACATGGAGCTCCTTTATCTGTTTTCCAATAACTACTCCTATCACCTAGAATCCAGTCACCCCACAGAACTCTGGTCACTAAGGCAACCCTTAGAAGTGTGGCTCACTGGTTAGAGGAGGCAGACCCGGACGTTGAGATCAGACCCGTGGACCAGGGTTAAATTCCCGACGCGGCAGGCTCTTGAGCCCAAAATGTCTTCGGACTCAGTAATTCTCACTTCGGTGCCTACTCAAATCACAGGTTCACACTCTGCAACTCTGGGCAATAGCTTGCTTAATCTCCACTACGGCCCCCCATGGCGGGATGCCTGGCTTTCACCTTGGGTGTATCTCACAGGGAAAAACCAGGACGGGTTCCCAATGTAAAGCGCTTTGAGACCCGGCGGTGATATTGCGCTATATAAAAACCTATCCATCCATCCATCCACCCTTTGCAAAACAACACTCTAAAGGCTCATCATGCTGGATGATACAGCCACTATAATGCGATATAAGAATTATAACAGAAGTCATCTAACAGTTCTTTCATGAGCTCAGCTGTGCAAGTGACTTTGGTGAGAATTTAATTAGGTGGTTAATACTTCGCAATAGAGAAAATATCTACATCCTGCCTTCTCTAAGGGAGCTTATTTCCATTACAGGTGTAGGGGGATCCCCCTGTGTGCTTTGTGACCCATGGGCAGCTATTTTTTGCAATAAATACTTTATTGACTTGAATAAAATGTGTGACAGTTTACTTCAACATTCCACTTTCCATAGGGATATATCTTGGAATTGCCCTCATAATATTTATTTATTTAAGAAGTTTAATATAGCGCTAGCCTGACCGGGGGTATCGGAGCACTTCACATCAGTTACAGAGCAGATGAAAAGAGAGCAGAACATAATACAATAGCGCAAGACAATCGCAATGACAATGATGAAGAGTTACATTTCAAAGACTTGTTAACACCGCATTCAAGAGGGGTGAGGTGTCAATCTCAAGGCTCCAGCTGCTTCTATTTGTTAGGGCTCGATCGAAGAAGGGGGTTTCGAGCAGATTTTTTAATTTAGCGAAAGAAGGAATAATTCTGATGTGCGGGGGAATAGAGTTCCAGATTTTGGGCGCGTTACCAGCGAAGGACGTGGCCGCGTTTTTTTGTTTTCGTGATTTTAGCAGGATGAGAAGTAGGGTGTTAGAGCTTCTGAGAGTTCTGTTCTGGCCAGCTTTTTTAAGATTGGCTGCCATATATTCAGGTTTGCCTGTGTGAAGGGCTTTGTGGGTGAGGCAGGCTGTTCTGAAGTTTGCCCGCAATTCTATTGGTAGCCACTTGAGATCTTTGAGTGCAGGAGAGATTTGATCAAATTTCTTTACTCTCGTAACCATTCTGGCAGCCGCATTGAGAGTTGTTTTCAGAGGAGCAAGATGTGTTTTCGCTATTCCAGAGAGGACTGCATTTCCAAAGTCCAGTCTTGACAGCACCAATGCCTGGGTGGCTTGTTTAAGATCTTTGGGCGGGATAAAAGGTTTAATTTTGTTCAGTAGCTTCAGGTTGAGGAAGGCGCTCTTCGCCAAGATCTTAATGTGTTTAGTGATGTGGAGTTTTGAGTCTAGGAGATGCCTAAAGATTTAACCGAATCAGCCAGGGTGAGGTTCCCATTGAGCGCATCAATAGCTTTTAGCCACTCTACCATTAGTGGGTTCTCTTCTTTCTTCGAAATAAGGAGTAGTTCAGTTTTGTCCGGTTCAGTTTTAAGTGGTTACTTGTCAGCCAAAGTTGCACTTGTCTTAGTGTTTCATTGAGTCTTTGAATGTCTTTGGCGAGGAGATTTCCAAGTAAATTTGAGTATCGTCAGCATAAAGGTGGAAAGGGATGTTGGCTTTTCTGAGTAGGGAGGTGAGGGGTTCCATGTAAATGTTGAAGAGTTGAAGGGAGAGCACTGATCCTTGGGGTACTCCCCTTTTGACGGGATGGGGGTCGGACTCAAAGGTTTTGATTTTGATTCTCTAGAAGCGGTTGTGAAGGAAAGAGGAGAACCATTTGAGGACCACCTCGTCTAGACCGGCCACACAATATGTGGTGAGAGTTCAGCTTAATTAAAGGGGAAATGGTGTGCATGCTTGACACAGAGGGATGTGGCATGCAGTATGTGATAGGACTTATGTTATTAGTGGCACAGGGACATTAATTGCCCCGTTCACACTCAGCTTTAAAGGCATCGATGGAGTCAACTCAAATTGTAGAGAGGTACTTAAATCATTGGAGGTTGCATACACACACAAATACAGAAATACACACACATACACCCTGCCCATTCTAGAACCATGGCACAGAAAAGTAGGTCATTCTCTGCAGGTCACAAAGTATCAGTGACAAAGCTCTAATACCCAGCAGTCATGAGTAACTCCAGCCTGTAATCATGAGCAGGATTACCACTGTTCACACTTTGGTGTCAGGTTTACATTATGGTATAAGGAGCCAGTCACTTTATAGGGTGGAGAGTGGGAGTGAGTTTCTTTGGCAGCTGTTCTTACCTTCAGCCGTTCGGAGAAGTACAGCAAGCTCGGCTGGAATCTCCAGTCTTCCAAGATCCTAGAACAGAAGAGAATAGGGATAAGATACAATTGTAAATGATACACCATTCTGTGCCATGGAGAACATTATGTGAACCTAATAAAAAAATATATAAAGTATGAGATGAAAACTGAATGTAAACAAAATTAAAGTTGACAAAAGGTGTTTTTTGATGATTTCATAAAACAAAGACCAGGGACTGAGTATCAAATCCTGAGTCAGGCTCAAAGGTAATGGAAATCCCCCAGTATATACAACAAGTCTTACAATGAAAGAAATTTAAAGTGACATTAACAAAAAAGAAACAAATACTGACATCAACACATGGGAGGCCTACGTGCTATGGGTGTTTTGAGGCCGGAAACAATGCAAGGTCCAGATGTGATTTGCATCGCTGGCTATCCTACTAGCAGAGCAAGGGATCACTATGCATTGGCAGGCTCCAGCAGAGCCCCCAGTGGGAGCCTGGATAGGAGCTGTCAGTAAATGGGGCACAGCAGAGTAGGTGTGTAGGAGAGTAGGATCTGCGTCTTATAGTTACCCCCACTTTTTGCTGATGTCTCACTGTTTTTGACTTAGACTGACTGGGATTCTGCTATCCAGGACCCCAGTCAAGCTGCTTTCTCCTCTAAATTGATTGCACGTACTTTAGGTACCCTCCCGGTTGGATACTGGGGTACCCTTATCAGTCCCTAGTATATGGTACACTACGTACGCAGGGCTTAGGTACCCCAGAGGTCTCCCAGGGGCTGCAGCATGTATTATGCCACCGCTGAGAAACCATTCAAACTGACACCACAGGTCTGCTACTGCAGCCTGTGTAAGCTGGTGCATGCACCCCTTACTAAGAAATAGGTTTCCTATATCTATCTAAATCACTGCACATATAAACCTATCAGTCACTGCTATGGCAGACCTTATCAATCCTGAAGGCAGGGTGCTGGGTTTTGTGTGAGAGGGTGCCCCTGTATGAGAAGCGGTACAAAAGGGGGTGGTGATGGACGGAGCATCTGAACCAATCAAACACTCACACCCAGTCAACAGATTTGAGTTTAATCCATCGCCGTTCTTTAGCCCACTCTGCCGCCCCAGTTCAGACATGGCCATATGCAAATCAGTCTGACCCTGTGCCTCATGGGAACAGTCCAGCCCGAACTGCCAAGCCATGCCTTCCCTGGACCGGAAACAAGTTACCAAGGGCCGGTTTCTGGCATTACAGCCGTCTTCTGCCCGGCTTGCTTGAATCCAGTGGCAAAGTGAGCAAGGGACTCACGTCTGAGCATACCCTGCCAACTTATGGCGAACAAAGCGGTACAAAAGGGGGTGGTGATGGAGATGGAGGTGTATGAGAAGAGCACTTCTGCAGCCTTCAGAATCTATTCCCCAGGGTTGTCTGTGATGCAGCCAAACCATATATACTTAAGTGCATTATAACCTCGCGGTAAATGCTAACTTTAAAACGGCTGCTTAGAAACATGTTGTGTTTGGTGTCAAACACCTTGGAATCATACCTCCACAACAGTAACTGCTCCACACCAGTAACTGGTGTGGGAAGTATGATTCCTCTCTTGTAGAACAACTACTGTGGGGCACCGGTCTACCCGTTGCCAGCTTTCGCGACCTGAGCATCACAAAATGGATGCTGCCAGCTACAGGCACGCATCTGCCCTCCTGCTGCTGACCTGAGCTCGAGCAGGGGAAGGCTAGACAATAGGTTTCCTGTCACAGGGAGGTGTGACCACCTCCCAGACAGGATTTAGTGTATTGGGGCTTGGTGAGTGCACTCTGAGAGTGCCTGACAGTCTGCACTGGGGCACATTTGGTGTCCCTGTGCATAGTCCAGCTCAAACCGGTTGCAGGAGCCATTTGCTCCTGCTCTCGTGTGAAACTGGACAAAGGACATGGGTGTAACCACCCCTCTGTCCTGACTCTCCCATATGTGGGGCCCCAGAGTTGTCCAACCCCTTCCTTGGGTATATAGTCGGAACCCTGACTACAGGACTTTAGATTTTACCTGGACTAAACTCTGCAAGCAGAAACCAAGTACTTCTATGATCTACACTATGCTGGATGACTGAAGAATCTCCCTTGGAGTAAAGGAGTTACTCCCCTGCTGAAGCAGGCACCTCAACGCATCTGACCAGTTTGCATCTCCCAAGCTCCTGAGGACTCCATAGATTTCTGCAACACAGGAGCTGAATTCCTGAGTGTCTCTGAGGTTGATCTGCTCTCTCAGCAATTCTAAGACCAGTATCCCTTGTGGGGACTGTGCAACCTGAACACCTGTGCAAAGTATACTTTTGAAGCAGCATATGCTTTGTGGCAATCCCTGAGGCTGTACTTTGGGCTATGTGTAGTCCTGATCCCGAAAAGTATTTCCACTGAAGATTTCTGGCCTCCACTCCATGAGTGCTCCGTGGGCCTGTACTTTGTGATTCAGCTTGAGGTCCCTTTGCGATCCCTGGTCCGTTGGCCTGTGGGTCCCTGTGAAGATATCTTTGATTTCTCTTGGGCTTCCCTGGTTGCTCCAGATGTGCCCGGACTCCCCATCGCTTGGAGAGTCTCCAGGACCTTGCTGGTCCACACCGTGACTGGTTTCCTCTGCCCGCATGGGTTCCATTTGCCAAGACTTGTTGGTGCTAAATCGGACACTGACCCGTCAGCACTAGACATTCTTTGTCGGACAGCTCACCTCTGGACTTTGGTCATCATCGACATCTCCTGGTATCTGTGGCTGCAGAGTCAAGCAACCAATCTTCTCACCTGAAGCACCCGACATCGGTGGGCATTCGTCTACCAAGCCCCTAGTCACTCTGAAGTGACCCAGACTCTGTCCCCTCTGCTTTGAGATTCTTCTCACCATGGATCTAGGCTTGGATACCATCGGACACTTCATCTTCCCGGCTGCAGCACTTCTTTGAGTCGCGCCATTGAAAACGACAACGGTTTCCGACACCACTTGACCCCTTTGCACCCAGCTCCCCTGGGATAGGTAACACAGTTACTTCAGGACTCACAAGGGTGATGGCCTTCGAACCTTCTATGTTCCAAAGGGTTTGCTTGAAGTCCTCTCCGAAGAGTTCTTAAACTGTAATTTTCCAACTGCGAATTTCCCACAGAGTTGTACAGAGTTTGCGTCTGTGTTCTCACACTGCACCCGTCCTCTGTGGGTCCCCTGTGTCACTACTTTGGCTGGTTCCTTGGGGTCCCAGTGATTCTATGTGCTCTAGGCGCTGTGTCTAGTCAAGTTGTTGTTGTTATATCACTTTCTTAGTATATGGTTCGGTATCCCCCTAGAGCCCGCTGTGTATTGTGCTATTTACTGTCGTTCTATTGATTAAGTATTGTGTGCCTGGTGCTCTAATCTAGTATAGAGGTTAGTAGTGAGTGTTTAGTAATAAATACATATATTTTATATATCTCTTGTGTGGTTCTCCTTTCATTTGGTTATTCAGGAGGTTCTGATCTGGTAAAACAAGCTGCTTAACATTCCTTTGAGACTTAGCCTGAAGACTGCTCTCCACAGCTACCACTAGGATAGCTTTCTATAAAGGTTGTCTTTAACCTAATCATCAATAAGGGTTGTTTGGACTGATACAAGGTGCCCACTTTAATTAGTGGACAGCATATACCAGGCCAACTTCTCACAAGGTCGCAATCATGCACGAAAAGATATGGGGGGGGGGGTGCCGGCACCGAATTTCCACATAATAGGCCGCACTTCTTCAGCACGTCCGACAACAAATGGCAGAAACCCAACTACACACGGCGTTACCAGCTCCTATTGGGAGAGCTCGACCAGGTTCCTCCTGCTGAGGCCCCAGAGAATCCTCAACACCGCAGAGGCCCCCGGGCAGAACAAATAGACATGTGCCCCATCAGGCCCCACAGGGACAGATCCCGTCGAACACCAGGACCGACCTTGTAAGTCCTACAGCATAGCCACCAGTACCAAACACTTCTCTGCCAACTCACATCCCCATCCCCAACCACTTATCCCTGGTTCATTCCCACGTGAGTAACTAGTTGATTACACCAGCAGTTGCGCAAACTGGACATATTATAGGAAGGAGAACCTTATCTGGGTCGAAACCTCAACACTCCCCGACCCTAAATTATTTGTAGCTTACATCCTTGCTGGCTTGTACTCATATCTCATTGCACTATGCATGTAATTATGATGTATAACAACATGTGATAATCTTGTGACGTAAAAAACCCATTAAAAGGGTTTGCACAAAACAAATTCTGAATGTATTCATTTGAAATTAAGAAAAAATACATGACTGACAAAGTGCCTTCTCTCTTTTTACCACAGCTATATCACAAGTCTTCTTAGTTTCAGGTACCCATCAGTACAAGGAAGATGCAGTGTTAATAAAGTGCTCTACATGAACACATCAGGAATGTCAATGTTTTTAGGAAGGGAAAGGGGTGGTGAAGGAGGAGCAAAATCACGAATAAGGAGGAGAATAACACTAGAGAGCAGGAAAGAATTCTAGCCCAGGTCCTATCAGGTAAGTTAACTGTTTGGGCGGCAGTAAGGGAGAAATGCAATTAAAGAGAGGTTCCGATGAAAGGCAGAGGAAGGCTGAAAAGACCACAAATTCGAAATGAAATGATTATTACACAGATCCATTGGCCAAGGGATGACGTATTGCTTTGTGGTTGCCTATGTAACTGCTAAGCATTAAAAGACTGTTCTTATTAGTGGATAACTATTTAAACAGTGGAATCTATACATAAAGCACAGCTTCTATTTTGCAAATGACGACTGGAGAAATATGTGGAACAGACATCGTTCCTGCATACTGCTATTAATGTCCTCTTTGTGCAAGCAAATGCAGAAATGGATGTGGAATAGAATAGAGCTATTAGGTGAAGCATTCACCAATTGAGGCGAACAAAACATGACTTAGAGGCATTAAAGCAAACCAGCAAATGTGCAATTAACAGAGCTGGAACATCTTAAAAGCCTTACGAAACATATGTGGCACATAATGCATTGGATCCCCTAGAATGATCATCCCAAAGTTGTAAAGTAAGCATGGAAAGGAACTGGCCAGCTGATCTGGCTTGCTTAACATGTGGGAGGAAACATATTAGCTGTGCAATGGATAGAAGAGTTCCTGCTCGATTATATTGCTTGATCTGAAGTGCTGGTGGGGATTTTTCAATGCCATTAAAAATTGGGTGCATGACACATAGCACTTAAAGACCACCCTCTGTCTCACCGAGATCCACTGTGGATAGATTCAAGTCTGAGAGACATGATCAAACCTCATAACCCACAAGCTACTTGGGCTGCAAAATGTTGGATCATTTGTAGTCGGTGTAGGTAAGAATCAGGAAGCTCAAAATAAAGACTATTACAGTAATCTATTCTGGAAAAAAACGCAATCGAAAACAATCTTCTTGTAAAACTGAAAAAAAGGCAATTTTTTTTCTTAGTATTTTAAGAGAGAAAAAACAGCTTGGATTTGAGGTTCCAAAGATAAATGGGAGTCCAGTAATACACAGAGATTTCACCTTGGCATAGGGCAAACGAGCATTGCCAATAAACTGGGTCAGACGGAGCCCTGCAAGCTCTCTGTGTTGTTGCCAACAAGCAAAAACTCCGATTTTTTGGCATTCAGCTGAAGAAAATTTAGAGTCATCTAATTTTGCACAGCTGAAAGGTAAGTATTTAGATTGCCGGCAAAGATGGATGTTTGCTGGGCAAGAAGAACAATCAGCTAGGTATTATTGGCATGCTGTCTCAAACAGGTCTTTGTTTCTGCACTTGCATCTTCTCACAATGATTTGCAGCAGTAATTCTGTTTCATTCATTTTCATGATTCAAGATTTAGGTACATCCTTTTAACCAAACTCTTTGGGCTGTGCGGTTATTTCATCCCCGCACAGTACAAAAATTGGCAACGTCATTTCGCATTCCAGAGTCAATAAAACAATGAACCCTTGTAATTTAGACACGAGCCTACAGAGTGTAAATTGAGGAGCTAGGAGTAGACTCTATATCGTCTCACACTTTTAACTCATGCACTAGCCTCACAAAGTAACATTTTAAGGAACAAGAAGGTTGGTCTACTCAGGAGAGACACATTTAACATGCACAACTTTATTTACTTGCATGCTATACATAGGCCACTAACTTATGATGACATAGAGGAAGAGGTTGCATCTCACCGATGATACTCAAAAAGATGAAAATACATTTGGGATCTTGTGCAACTCTACAGATGGAACTTCACCTACCAGTTTGGTCTGGGCTAACTAGTACAGTTATTCGCCTTCTTTACTGAAGCAGACATCATAAAACAAGGAAATGCATTGTTACCCAGGAGCATTCAAGAGTGCTCAAGTAATTAATGCACTGCTGTGTGCTTAACTCGCCCTGTGCATATATCATGATAGCATGTATTGCTGTGCAGCAAGCGTGAGTTTGCGTGTGCATGCTGAGATGTATGTGTGTCTATGAGTGTTGAATATATGGAGGTCTGTGGGTTCCATCTGAGGAACCCAGGTGCCTTGAAAGGGCATGTGGAGAAGCGCCGAGACAGATTTGTGGATTGCTACATTCCCAAGAACTGGATGGGACACATATTGGAGGAAGGAAAGGCCAGACTCTTCTGTGCACCTCAAAGGGGCTCTTTGATTCAGAAAAGGTATCAGTGGGGCCTGGACACCTCTGATAAGGGAAACACTGCACAGATAGAGAATCACAAAGAGCAGGGCTGGGGCCATTTTAGCATTTTGTTAGGCATATATCAGGGAGGCTGACACCAGGTGTGATCCTCTAGTCACTCTCATGGCCTGTGTTGTGGAGCTATAAAAATTGGAGTCAATCCTGCTGTGACAGACTGCTTCCGGATAAAGGACAGGACAGAGGAAAGGGCACTTCCAAGGAGGCAACACCCACCACACAACTTTCAAAGACAGAGACACTAAATCACATCTTTGCCTGGAAATAGATGCACCAGTTTCTGTCCTCTTGCGGAGACCAGAGGACCCTGTGAGCAGGAGGACTGGGCCTGAGGGAGCAAGGTTCAATGGGGATTCTGGGGAACACCTAAAGCAAAGTGTGAGATTTACAATCCAGATAATGGCTGCCACACCGAGCGAACCATTGGCCCCGTGCCCCGTGCCACCCAAAGTCATTGATCTGGTATGCCAAAGGGATCCTCTAAGAATATTAGTACTGCTGCACCATCCGGTCCATTGCCCGTATGTCGATAGGAGGGCCTTGGACCCCCAGCTGCTCTGCCTGCAGTGATGAGACTATTGCTCATCGCCGACACACCAGCATAGTCTGATCAATGGGCTGGGGAACTTGCCCTGACTCATAGCACTAAGGGCACTGGGACACTTTGACTTCAAAGAAGTCATCATAGAACTTCTAGGACTCGTACCTACTAGTGAGGCCTAACCTGAATGTTGCCTAAACGGGAATAACCACTGTCAGTAGACGGGGACGTTGGACTCAGGGCCTTATCTGAACAACACTAGAGTGCAGGCCTCACAAAGCATGTGTATTGTTTGTGTGTGCCAAATTTCACTTTGTATTTGTATATAAATACTAGATTTATCATAAAAGCAAGTATCTGGGCATTCATTTAGTGGTGTTGTTGGATGTATTTTGAGTCTTGTGCCCATGTAATCTGCTCCTATTCTCCAGACCCAAGCCCTCCCATCTTCCCCATGGGGAGCCTTAGACTACTCGATCCGAGCTACCACTTAGACTCAAGTGCTAAAGGGGTAGCACTTGGGCTAGTTGCTCAGAGCTCATTGAAGGTCGACGCACTAAACACCAGGAGTGATAGGCCTCAGCCCCCACAATTGAGCCCATCAGCTCTTACATTCTGTAGCCCTCTGAAAGGGGTTCTTACATAAAATAAGATTTGGTTCTGGAACAAAAAACCTGCAGGTTAGGTTAGCTATGTAATAATATATACAGCAATATTATATATTGTGCTGCCGACTGATATGTTGGTGGAAAGGGTACTCTGTTGTGATGGAAGCGGAGTACCCTTACCGCAGCATAACAGTCCGCTCGTCCCATTTAAATGAGGGCGAACTTTGGTGTAATGACAGCGGAGATTACTGTGTCTCTGCTGTGGGTACACCCTCCGATGGCCCGATGGAGAGAGAACTGTTGGAGGTTAACCCAGGCCAGAAAAACCTCAGGCACCTGTTTTGGCCTCATCCGTATGTCCCGAAGGATTCTCCACCTGATCCCCTTCCAGTCTAGGAAGCTACTGATGCAGGGGCTGGTGAACTCCAGATTGGACTATGGTAACGTCTTGTATCTGGGAGCCCCAGCATCAGTCGTTCAGAGACTACAGGTGGCTCAGAACGCGGCAGCCAGAATCCTAACGGGAACCAAAGCAAGATGCTCGGCGAAACCAGCTCTCAAAAGCCTTCACTGGCTCCCAGTGAAGGAGCGAATCACCTTCAAAACCCTGTGCATTTCCCACAGGATAATGCACGACAAAGGCCCCCCAATTCTCAGATCCCTGATGAAACCCCATCAGTCCATCAAAAATCTAAGATCGGACTCTCTCGCCGTTGCCAGCATCCCAAGAATAAGAAAGTCTAGATCCGGCGGCCGCCTGTTTTCCTACAACGCACCAAAACTATGGAACACCCTCCCACTGGCCATGAGGAGAGAACACAACCTCCTCACCTTTTGGAAACAATTAAAAACCTGGCTCTTCCCCTAATTCCTTCTTTCTTACTGTCCCTCTCCCTCTCTGCAAACAAGGTCTTGTTAGCGCTGGGATGCCCGAGGGTAGCTACACGCTTTTTAAATCCCAACTCACTCACCTGTATATCTGCCCACCGAATTCATATGGGCGGACATACACGTCAGTTTTCACTGCCTGTCAAACTCCCATGGCGACGTAAGCATTGTTTTTTGTTTTTTTTATTAACAAATCCTGCTTTGGGGTCTTGCTTTTGAAAATCAAAAAAAATTGTTAACTTGCCTTACCGTTCCATCATGTTTGATGGAACCGTACAGCAAAGTGACAATACATTGGCAGGAACAGCCTTGACGGCGGTTCCTGTCAATGCTTGAAATGTCCACTGGCATGAGGACATTTCAAAATTTGGTCATCGGGACCTCTGCCAGCTTGACAGAGTAATTTAGTCCATCGCCCTGGCATAGGATAGACGACCGCCCAATTTTACACATTGGGCATTCCTTCGCTTTTGATGCATAATGTCAGGCTACTATTGCTAACTCTCCCCTTCTCTGTATGTAGTTCAATATCCACTCATTCACATGGACCCACCCAGCAACTCACTCATGATCTCCAGTTTTCAACTCATTCATTCATCAATTCCCTCACCAAATCACCTACCCAGACAGTCACACAATCAAGAGATCCTTTATTTGGTCATTCATTTACTCATGCACTCCCTCACAAATTAATTCACTAGTTCATCCAGACAACTGAAAATCCTCTCGCCCAACTAAATAACTCAAGAAGTTAGTAACTGAAACACGTTACCATGGAGTTGGAGTGCAATCAATCACCTGATAAGTTGATGCAGCCGAAAGCCCATAAGACTTAAGGAAAAGACAAACCTTCTGAAAAAAACAGTGGGTCTAATGAAAAAATACTAGTACTTAGAGACGGATATGCAGGCTGTTTATCTACACAAAAACAGAAGTTGTTGCCAAAATCAGTGTGCTAAAAAAGTCAATTGTTTCTAATGAGTAAAAAAGTACTAAAAGGAGGAAACAGAGTTAAAGGGAGAAGATCTTGAGAAAAACTGAATTCAGCAAAAACAACAGCTCACATACTTAAGAAATAAGTGCAGCAAAAAAGTGGAGCAAGAATCCCAAGCTTCACCCTAACTGATGAAAACAGGCCCCACATCTCTCCTCTCAGCTAAAATCTATACACCTGGAGGTCTGAAACAAGGCTGCGTGCTGGCTCCCCTCCTTTTCAAGCTGTATACGGCAGACTGGGAAAAGCTCTTGTCAACAGCAGCTTTGTCTCCCCCCCCCCCTATGCAATCGATCTCTACACATTCTTCAGTACGCAGATGACATAGTCATCATGGATCACACCAAAGTGGGCCTCCAACGAGCCTGACCAGCTTACATGATTACAGCATGTCGAGTTAACTTACTATCAACTTAGAAAAGACCAAGATTATAATAATAAACAGGCAAAACACAAAAAACATAGTGCATGTACCATAGGCCCCAGGACAATCAATTCAGGGCAGAAATACAAGTACTCGGGGTTCTGGTTTACAGAAACCGTAAGACCCTCTGGCCATAAAAATAAACTGACCAACAAATCGACTG
The DNA here is from genome assembly GCF_964263255.1 of Lissotriton vulgaris. NCBI lineage: Eukaryota > Metazoa > Chordata > Amphibia > Caudata > Salamandridae > Lissotriton > Lissotriton vulgaris. Next base: position 608,400,548 of record NC_141695.1, read on the forward strand.
CCATAACATACTGTCTGATAAAATTGAACAACAAGTTAAAAAGTCCCTCAGCTGTGGCCATCAGAAAGGTCACTCAAGCTTCTCTTCTACCAGCACTCTCGTACATCCGAATTCTAAAATCTCGGAGGGAATCCTTAAAGAGCTGCCTCAAAGGCATATTCGAAAAAACTGGCTCACCATGGCACAAACAGCTTACGAGAGCCATGGCCTCCATTGAAATAAACAAAGCAGCACTTGCTCTTCCCTGAACCTCATACGCCACTTGGAAATCGCGAATCAATAAACAAGTCCAACTGCTCTCATTCCAGCAAGACCAGGCCATATTAAAAATCTTATCTTTCCTTACCCCACTGAACAACTCATACTTAGTAAACAAACCTCAGCCCTACCTTACCGTTCCCCCAACCCTAAAACCAGGAGAGAGATTATTTGCATGTGATTGCTGGCACTTCCAATTACGGATTTCAGCAGGGCCTGGGCAAACCAAAACACTGAAGGAGTATGTTGACTGTGGGGCTACAAATGTGAATCATGGCTACACCTCCTGGGCTGTTGCCCGACCTTATCCACTGAAAGGAGGATTATTTTGAGAGAACTATGCCTAAGAGAACAAGTACCTACCTGCCGTGAGGCTTCCGCCGTATGTTTCGCACAAAAAGAACCTCACATCCTGGCCTGCTGTGGAAGATCTGTACAATTGAACAGAGGTGCTATTTACCCCGGAACAGCCCCCTTCTTCGGCCCTCGTAAGGTGCAAATGCTGATACTAGACTATTTTTAAAAAACAGGACCACGAAAGAACACTTCCCAACTCACTCGATAAGCACAATCGCTCCATAAGAGGAAGAGTATCAGCGTGCGGAATGGTAGCAAAGTAAGTCCAGCGGACTTTGAGCCAGACGGCTGATACTTTCACAGGGGAAAGGAGAAAGAACAACGCCCAACAGCAAACAAGTGAAGAAGCACAGAGTCAAACGTTAGGATTCAACTATTGCACCTTACCAGAGTTTTTAACTTCTAGGAATTGTGTCTTTTTTTTTGTTTTTTGTGTGTTTTCTTTTAATGTTTTCACTGTAATGAAATGGTTTTAACTAACAGGCAAATAAATAAATTCAATTCATTCATTCATACCCTAACTGATGAGGCTACTCTGGAGTACTGCACTATTGTAGAGTCTGAACTTTGAAAGACATAGCATCATTTTTCTGCACAATCGTCTACTCTCAAAGTTGTTTTAAGATGACATATTGCTTTAAAGATTGTTTTGGGATTTCCCTGTCTGCAGGTAGGTTTTTAAAAATCAAGGCTCTAAGAATAAACCCATGATGGAGAATCTGGTAAAGAAGGCACTGTAGAAGGACCTTTCTTTCTATAGAAAGCCTTATTATGGTACACGCCTAAAAGAAACCTAGAATCCGCAAGCTCCTTCTGAGTAAATGCTATCAGATTTAAAAAATCAAAATGGGGTGGTAGCAGCTTTGCAGTGAGAGCAGCTATATCCTGGAATCTCCTTCCACTCAATCTTAGGTCAGCTCCATCCCTGCCCCAGTTCAGGAAACTTCTAAAAACTTGACTTTTTCATCAGTAGGTCCTTTTCTTCTGCTCTTTCGCGGTCCTACATACTCAGCGCCAAGACCCCTCTGGGTATATGTTGCGATTTATAAATTAGCTTAACATAACATAACATAACATAGGTGCTGAAAGTAACAGACTTGACATTATCAGAGATCCTTCTTGATAATACACATGCTGCTTCTCATCAAGCACTAACCTCTTTTAAGTCTTGTATATATGAATGTTAAAGCTCAAATGTTTCTCTCACAAATCAATGTACAAATACTCATGACCTTGTAGCATAACTGTTTCTCGAAACTTGCTGTACACTGATTATTTTTACTAAATCTGCATGGTGTTCATTTTGTTCGAAGTTTAAAGATATGTAAATGTAAAGTGCTCTGATACCCTATTCAGGGTCATAGTCGCACTAGATAAAACACCAAATAAATAAATAAATAAATGGGTGCAACAACACCCCCAAAATAATGCTGAGGTTCAGAAGGTGAATCAGCAATAAAAATGCATGTTTATCATGTCTCATTTCTTATGCGTTCAAAGTTAGAGATCAAACGTCAGGCTATGTATTCTGACACATTGCTGCTTATTTTTTAACATGGAGATGCTGTATACTTTTCTTTCTCTGACTGCAAATTAAGAACCATTTGTAAACTGAACTATATGACAATCTTTCTGGAGTACATGGAATGTGAAAGGATCGACTTTAGGATGTCAATTATTTTTTAGAACAACAAGATTCCAATATCTCTAAGTAAACTGTACACAAATTTCAAAATATAGTAGGAGTTAGGAAAGCACAAATGAAGAGGAATTTTTTGCAATTGTGAAGTGTGATGGAAACAAAGGTTTTAATAGTATCAAAACAAATCAAGACACTTTACTGGTGTGAGAAGAAAAAAATCCTCGCAGACCTCCAGGCAGGTTTTAGGCAGAAAGTTAGTGCTATGGATCAGGTCTTTCGGTTTCTCTTGGTCGAATGGAAGGTAGTAGAGTTGGCCAAGGTTTACCTTGATGTGGCGTTCGTAGATTTGGTTGCCACTTTTGACCGGGTCACCAGGGGGAAGCTCTGGGAAGTCCTCCAGGGACAGGGCATACTGCCTGACCTCTTCCAATTGATTAGATTGTTCCATGAGAGGAACTTTGCGAAAGTAAGGAGTGGGGAGAAAGGAGTGTTAACTGATGCCTTTCCTATATGACAGGGTGTTGTCCTTGCCCCAATCCTTTTTCTTCAATATATAGAAGCAACTGATTCACCTACCTACTGAACTGTGTGAGTGACTCTCCTTCCTTGGTGGGAGTAAAAATACCAGCACTCCTCTTTGCAGATGACATGTTGTTGTTGAATAAAGCTAGGAGGAGGCTTCAAAATCCGTTTGATAGTTTAGGCCAATTTTAGAGAGACTTTGGCCTCGAAATAACACTGCTAAGACCAAATATATTGTGTACTCCAAGAAAGGTAGGGTGAAAGGGGTCATTAAGGTGGGTACAGAGGCATTGGAAAGGGTTCAGGAGTTCGACTGCCGGGGTATCAGCGTAGATGAGACAGATAATGGAATCTGCCGACTTTAAAAAGTACTTTAATTGCGAAACAACGGGAGGATGCCATACAAAAACGTTGCCAAAAAATGTCTTGGTACCCTGCTCATTTAGCAGTAGAAATTTATAAGGCGCAAGCAAGGGGGGGTGGGGGAGGAGTGCAGCAATTTATGGGGTGGAATTATGGGGCTACTGCAACAATAGCTCTGTCCATATCAGAAAATATTTTCCATAGGGGACTTTTGGGTCTAGGAAAGGGCAAGTCAATGGCCCCCCTCTGCCTAGATTTATGAATTCACAAGATAGAGACAGTGCTATTGTTCAAACCTTTGCTCTACTGGATCCGAGTGTGGAGTACCGATGAACTGTGTCATCTTAATGAGGGCTCGAGGGATGTCATCTCAGCCAATGGGGCATGGAGAGTTAGTTGGTGAAGGGTGTTTAATAAACATGGCTTGATTTGGGCCTATGGAAGATTTGGAGTGAGCCCTAGACAATTTGGGTAAGGGACACCATTGCAGTGAAAAACATGATGGTAGAGATAACTAGCCACTTAGAGACCACAATTTTTCAAGAGGGAGTTTGACAAGTGTGTTCCACCTTCATAAGTCTGTTTGCAAGGTTGAGGAGTTTTTGGATGTTATATGCATGGCACAGGCACAAATCCTATATCTACAATTTAGACATGGGTGTCCACCTGTAGCACCCTATGCTGTGAAGTGGAGAAAGGTGAACCACGAATCTGACTACTGCTCATGCTGCACAACTACTTACGAAAGTGATGAGCATGTGCTTAGGCAAGCGTCCAGAGCACACAATAAGAGTAAACAGACCAGTTTGTCTGAAAGTGGTAATAGTAGGGATAGACCGAACAAAGCGTATAGTTTTCAGATGGTTTTATTCACCCACAGTATTCCCAACCTGGGAATCACTGTCAAACAACAAATCCAGCCGACACGTGTTTCGTCACAGCATATGGCTGTGACTCTTCAGGGCTGATGTGAATGATCAAAGGCGTGGTCGGGGAACCGGTGATAATTCCAACCCGGTCCTAATCGGGTGGTGTAAGACTTAAATTGGCGGCACCAATCGGGTTGTAAATAACAGGACTTGTTATATCTACAAGTTCTGGGGGACTGTGTCCGTTTTGGCCAGGGAAGTTACGTCGATCAATCGGTTTCCAAGTGCTGTCTTTTGCCCCCTCTATGTGAAACCATCGTCCAAATGGATTGTCCCCATGGGCAGATCTCTCTGCCGACTGATGAGGGGAGAGGCATATAGAATATGCAAAGGGGACACCAACTCGCTCTTGGTCGTGGCTGTTTCCAAATTTCTGCACTCAGCAGGGATAATCAGAAGCAAAGTGCTACAAGCTATACACAGATAGGCACTGAATGCTCCTTTTGTGACTACAGTTGTTTGGATAATCTTTGTATATGGGCTTTTATGCTCTCTATTGGTGCGTTTTGTGTGTTTTTATCTTGTTTTAACGGTTTTTAATGGATGTATTTTTGAAATATCAATACATAATACGAAGGCACTTTCCTTGGTTATGCACAAATGATAAATATATGCTAAAACCCAATTTTCATGCATTATCTTTTGTGCACTACGTTGTTTTATCAGCGCAACTAAAAGTTTGTGCACATTTTGTGGCCATGTCGATGAAAAATGTTCTGTCTTTAAATGGGAGTGTGCTACCAGACCATGCTTTAGTAATATATTCGCAAAAGTGAGCCCCAAAATGCACCCCTGTCTATATTGTACAAACTTACTACTCTCCTGCTCGATGTGCATAGTTCATTTAACATTCGCTACACTTCTTCTTTGTGTGGTGCTTGGATTTTTCACAATTCCTATGACGTCAGCGATGTAACACTGCAGCACCCCCACTCTCAAAACTGTTCCAGCGCCACCGGAGGAGTGTTCCGGTGTTTTGACCTTTGAACGCAGCGAACGCCTTCCTGGTACAGAATGCCCTTTGGTCTTAAAGGGGGGCACTCGAAAGCCGTCACTATGATGAATTGAGAGTTAACATGAGTGCACCTGGGAAGTAAAACATGATTGCAAGGTTTATTTTTATTCCCTTGCAGCTCATCATGAACGAGGTGTTTAACATTTGCATGCCAATGCTCAGGCTGCCTGCCGTATCTTATCTTCCAGGATTTATTTCCCTGATCCTGTCCATCGCGTGTGCGTCAGCTCAGATTCCGGGCGGTGGTTTCGTGCAGCAGCCTGGCTCATGGGAATTTGTCACGTTTTCGAAGGCTTTCAGCGCATACTGTTTAGGACTGCTTGATGGAGTGGTAACATTTATCTAGAGCTTCTGTAAGTTCTCTAGTCAATGGCGGCAGTGTCTTACCAGAGAGATCCTTTCTCAAAAAAAATAAAGTCAGTTGATTTATAAAATATTCTAGGGATGGACTCGCTGGACTCTTCAGGGCAAAGGAATGTCTCTCAAAGTATTGCTCCCCTTATGTACCAGTTCCAGTGGGTTTTGCGGTTGCTGTGTTCTGGCCCCCACCTGCAGTTTGGGGCTCAGAACATAGGGCCCGATTCCCAAAAGTAATCTGAGACAAAATCCTAACTTTACGATTCCTAACTTTACTACTCCTAAATGCATTTTGTGAATACCCAAAGTCATAAAGTTAAGATTTTATCTCCGATTTCTTTTGGAAAGCAGGTCCATTGTGCGTAGGCCTCCAGCTGCGCAATAGTAAATGGCACGCACACGCAAGCCAGGATCTGGCGCGGGACGGCCTATGCACAGTACCCTGCCTATTTATTTATTCCTGCAGTCACATGACATGGGTGGTCTCAGGCAGGTGAATGAACTACAACTTCCCTTCAAAGCCTATCACATTACATTCCTTCCTTATTATAAACAGAATAAACATGAGAATGTAATCAACTAGAAAACTGTGCCAGCAGACAAATGACAGTCACACAAACATTTCACGTGTGTGACTGGTGGTTGATCTCGGCGTTCACAGCTGCTGGCTGCACCCTTTCGACTAGTCCCGTACATAGTCCTGGAACTGTTGGGATGGCATTGGATTCTGCTGGAGGTTGTACCTCGGGAGGCCTTGATCATATCCAGCTCGTTCAGGACTACTGGGTATTTCAGTCTCTGCCTCTGTGGCAGATAATCCGACTGCAGCAGGATCTGTCTGGGAAGGCAGTGAAGAGGGCAAACCCTCCTGAGGACTGGGTGGTGAATCAGTCATATGTTGATCATCCAAGGATCCTGCAGGTGTTGCTTTTGAGACTCCAGTGGGTCTCCGGGGTTTCCCTTGACAGCTTGAAGTGGGATACATTTTGCGTTACAGTCTCTTGGCCACTGGAGGCTGTTACCATGGTCCCACAGACCCTGGAGATCGTCCCCAGCTTTAACTCGAACCCAAGCTGGAACTTGCTTCCCGGGGGCCGGTGCTTTATGAGCACCCAGTCTCCAACAGAGAGCGTTGTGGCTTTCGATCGCCTACATTGAGACGCCTGGTGGTTCTGAACATCTCTGTGAGCTTGATCATGGTTGGGTGACAAGGGAGCTTGTTCCCAAGTGGGGTGGGTTTGGATGACATCCTGGGTTTTTCAACGAAAACGAAGGGTGCTTGGTGATACTCCAGTGGTTTAGTGTGGAGTCAATAAGGAGTCTTTTAAAAATGTGTAAAAATGGGTGGTCTTAGGCCAAGGTGTGAACTACAACACCACTTCAAAGCCTGTGACACAAACAAGGACCCCCTGATATGGATCAATTTCCTGGGTCAGGGCAAACAATTAGTGTGAATATAGCACCCAGGCAAATCTTTAATAACCACTAGCACATGAATACTGGCATTTGCCAAACAAAATAACGATGATCAACAACTGTTTTTGCACATCAGATACATTTTAATTACCTTTACAAGACATGATTAAATGATAAAAATTTGATACATGATTATACATAAATGGTAAAATATTTCAGCATTGTTGCATATGCATAAATTCAGACACTCATCAATTACAATATAAAAAACTAAAAGATGGTTTCCTGTCTAAACAGCAAAAACAGTTGTTGATCATCGTTATTTTGTTTGGCAAATGCCAGTATTCATGTGCTAGTGGTTATTAAAGATTTGCTTGGGTGCGATATTCACACTAACCACTTCAAAGCCTGCCACATTACAAGGGTGCCCAGGACAGTAGAGTCCTTATGACATCTTTCCCCAGGGGACGATCGGCACAGACCTGTGCTAGATAGGCAGGTATTGGTTGGTGTGTTGCCAGAGGGCGGGTTGGGGGATAGTTAAGGCCAGGTCAAAGTCTCTCAGATCTCCTTCCAGGCTGTGATCCTCGCTGTTGGCTGGCCGCCAGAGACACTTAAAGGGACAGATTAGTGGATATTAGTGTGAACCCTAAAAAGAAATCTCCAAAAAATGAAAAATCATGGAGAGTAGTGAGGGTGGTCAGGAAAGCACTGAGGGCTCTAAGCAATGTGGGATGGGAAAATATAATAAAGCCTGGCACGTTGGCTCAGGCATGAAGGAAGAAGACCAGTCTACCACAATGGATTAAGCATGGGCGAATTTTGCAAATCTCGCGTTCGCGAATTTTGCGGATTTGCGAACTCGCAATCCGCAAAATCCGCGAATTCTCGCGAATTTGCGGATTTTTTTTGTGTGTTTGCGCGGGTTTCTGCCAGTTCGCGAGGGTTTTGTACAATGTCGCAAATTGCGAACTTACCTGTCGGGTCGCAAGTTTCGCGAACTTGTTGTTTCTACGTGTCCAGCCTGTTTGGGACACTCTTCTTCATCACTGCCACTCTCTGTCACCACTGCCACTCTCTGACTACTCATGCCACCCTCTGGCCCACCCATGCCACCCTCTGTTTCATCACAGCACCCTCTGGTTGTCCAGTCAGTGTACATTATTGTGGCAACGCAAGCACACCTTCCCTGCCTCAAGTGACCTGAATTAATTTGGGGCTGATTAATGTGTCACAGAATATTTTTTTAGCTGGCACCTGCTTCCTTAGTGCTTCCTGATTAGTGATCTTTTGAACTTGCTAAGTGCTTTCATTGTTGCAAAATTAGTTACAACACCTGCCCTGCCCCAACTGACAATAATGAATTAGGGGCTGAATAATGGATTTGAACCTCCAGCCTGGCTCCTGCTTGTCTCCCTTAGCTGTAATTCAGGACCTTTGTGGCATAAGTGTAACTATTCTGAGGTTCAGAGCAGGGTCAAATAATAGTTGCAACTGGCAACTGAACTCTGGAGGGGCCCCTCAGGAAGCACTACAGGAAATGGCTACTAATGATGAGCCTGAACTTTTGAACCTGGTAAGTAGTTTCAGTTTTGCTAAGATCGTATTTCTGCAATTTTGCACTTATTCGCGGGGCGCGAAGTTGTACTGGGAAGCCGCGAACTCACGCGAACAGTGCGAGCAGTGCGAGCAAAATCCGCTGCTCGCGGATTTGCGGATTTTGCGGGAGATTCGCGAATCTCGCGGATTGCGAATTTACCGAAAATCCGCAAAATCCGCAAGCGAAACGGATTTTCCGCCCATGCTTACAATGGATCATAAACTATTCCAGCACACATGAAAGGCTGCGTAGTAGAGGAAGGCATCGACATATGCCCAAATAGTAACCAAATTGATTTATATGAATAACATGGTTCTTTTCAAGGGTCCCTGTTGGCCTAGTGACCTCCATGACCCCGGGGACACCTCCTTCTTAGTGGTGTGAGCCGGAATAGAGAGTTTTTTGTGTGCTTTTTTCTGTTGTTTTCCCTCGTTTTCTTCTTGGTGATAGAGTAGAGGGTTTTTATTTGGTTTTCTCTGGGATGGAGGAGAGTGGAACACGTTTCATGCCTTCCTGCCCTCTGACACAGTACTTTAGACAAATGGTTTGTATAAATGCATCATGTTCCGAAGTATGGGAAGGGCAAGTGGGGTTGTTTATTAGTTGTTAGGTTGAGACTACCTAGACACCCGACAAGCAGGTAAAGGATACTAATAACACCTACAAGTAAAGCAATTCCCCAAGGGGGGTGAGCCTTCTCAATCACGACGCCAGCCCCCGGTGAAATGCATTTCAAGGCCAAATATAGGAGTAGTGCTAAGAGCAGCCGAATAATATGGCACTCGTATACTCATGTTACAAGAAACTCAATTATCCACTAAAAAGTGGATAATTATAGAGGCCTATCTAGAAATGGGTTCAACACAATGCTACTTGCTAGAATTGACTGTGGTTCTAGAGGGGTGTTATTGGTGAACAAACACTGCTCACTAGAAGTGACATGAACGTAGCACGATACAGCAGGACAATATGGCATGGTGACAGGCATGTTGTACAGTAAAAAGATCACAATGTTGCTGGGCTACGCTCCACCACATTTGCGCAAAAACTTCCTGGCCATGGTTGGCTCTGGTTAAACAATCGTGTGAAGAGTCTTTAAAGGTCTCATAGATTACATGAAAGCTAGGCCTCCGCATGCTACAATGCCTTCAGCGACACCCTTTGCTGACATCTTAGGACACATGGCAATTACTAATGTTTGGCGACACTATCATCCAAGTGAGGAGGGACACCCCTTTTCTTGGATACATAGATCATTCTCCCACATAGACTATTTCCTAGTGCCTACTGCTGACTTATGCCAACTTAAAAATATGGCCATCCATGCTAGGGGCTATCACATCACGGTCCAATTAACCTACAATTCATGAGTAAACCACCGCTCACCCCATGCAGCTGGTGAATGAGCTCGTGAGACACTCTAGCAAGAATGTGTCACAATATTAAGTACTGTAGACTCACCCGCGGTGTTGTGGGAAGTCTGCAAAACGGTCATAAGGGGACAAATGATCAGCATAATCACACATAACAACCTGAACCAATAACACAAAATTAGTCAGTTTGAGAGGGCTGTCCAAAAGGCTGAGAAAGATTACAGATCACAATTGCATACTACTGAGCCAAGAATATGTAAGCTCAGTCAAGTGAAGTTACATCAGGAACATCTAGAATGCGCTTCCAAAACATGTGTAACACTTATGTTTTATGAGCATTTTAATAGGCACAGCAATACAGTATGTATTTTACCCCTGTCCGTCACATAGAAAGTTACCAAATTGACTGTGCTTGCACTGAATTCTCCCGAGTACATGTATTTACAACATTTAAGTACTAACACCCATGATGCATTCGGGCTAAAGCAGTCTTCCGCGGGGAAAAGGGGTGTGACTACAGTGCCAAGAGGTCTATATATAATAAGTAATAACAATGAAACATCCAAGTTAACTTACAGACCACAACAGTCTCCATGTATGCCCTAGACTAGAGTGTCTTTGGGTTGGTCAGTCAATGCCAGTACTGGGAGGTAAAGGTTGCTTGTGGGAGGGATGTTGGAGGAGTTGGAGTGGAGGAGACATTTCTCTTCTGAGAGGGAAAGCTTACATAACATGGCTCTTGGCATTTAGCCAATTATACAAGTGGGGATGGCGGGGGTGGAAGGGAACAGCCAGGCTGACCCACTCGCTGATGAGAAGAGAAGATGAGGTCAGGTACACTACTCAGTTAGAAAGAGGAAATGGAATCATCCTTTCCTAGCCATGGGACATAGCCAACAAATGTGCACAATACTACAGCTTGCTCTACAGGATGTCTTCCCCTTTTTTTAATAGATATCTGACCTCCAAATCCATGCTGGCTTTGTCTGAAAATGAGCGAACACAATTCGACAATCCTATATAAGTAGAAGAGGTTCTATAGGCCAACAAACAACTTTCTTCATTCAAGACGATGAGGCCTGACGTATTCCCAGCAGAGTTTTATAAAAGCCAGGCCACACCACTAGAGAAGTTGCTCCTGGACTTGATTGAAAAAGCCAAAGGCCCGACATAAGTGAGGTTCATCGACAACCATTCTGTCTCCATGATAAATAAGAATCATAATGCCCAATTTCCGATAAATGAGAAGGCTAAAATGCTCTCTAAAACACTTACAACTCGCCTTAACATGGTTATCACAAACTTAATTCACCAAGCAGCTTCATGTGTCACCAGAGACAATATCCGCTTTGCATTTAATGCCCTGACATCGGGAATTAAATTGAAGGAAAACCTGGCACTATTACTGATCGATTTTGAAAAAGTTTTCAACAATATTTCCCCGGACTACCACTTAGCTATTTTGGGCTGTATGGGTTTTGACTAGCGTTTTCTCACCTATACCTCCAAGCCCTCCTCAGAACTTCAGTTTTGGGTTCAAGTTTATGGGCCATTGTAATCATTCCTGCTAGAGAGGGGTAAAGCAGAGACACTCATTATCTCCGTTATTTTTATTGCCATTGCCATTGAACCTTGAGCTTGATGAATCCAACAAAGTTAACAGATCACTGGGATCAAGTGGTCTGAGTCTATGGAGGATAATCTATCCCTATACCCAAATAACCTCCTCATATACTTAAACCACACACTAGACTGGCACAATTGTGATGCAGATCCTAGAGGAAGTTGGCCACTTTGCAGGGATAGGTGTTAACTGGAACAAACCTAGACTTTTCACCCTATGTACAATAGATGATGAAGCGCCCTAGGCTGAGACTCCTAGGATTTGTGTGAATATGTAAAGTATTAAGTACTTGGGTGTGCATCTCTCCCCAGTGAATGAGATAGCACAAAAAGATAATATATGCATTCTTACAGACACGCAAAACTGTCTGCCTCACCCATATATTTCTGGGACCAAGTTTCCACATGTAAAGCGTGTTTTGGTTTGCTAATAACTTTGGCATCATTTGACAAATCTTCATGAAATGTTCCCAGAAAAGTGCCCCACTTTGTCTAGTTGTGCATAGAAAGCGCTTTGCAGTGAATCGTGAAGTGAGGGCAGAGAAAAAGGGAGGCTCAAAAAAAGTCCTCTTCTAATGGTAATTGCCATAAAGATTTTGGACACAACTACAGTCCGAACGGTAGTACGCCCATGCCTCGGGGAGGTGGTGGCCCCCCAGCCACTCACACACCCACACTCAAAGGTTACAGTTAGGAAATAAAATTGAAAGACCCTTACAAGTTTACTGGAAAATACACAAAGGTTACATGGACATTATAGTTAGGAAATTGATTTGAAAAAAACTTAGTAATTGACTGAAAAAACAAAGATTACAAGGACATAATAGTTAGGCTCAAATTTCCCACATACAAAAAAATGTAAATTCTGCAGTTATACTGACCTGTGCTAACTATAACTTATGTCCCCGCAATGCACTGCTTAGGACCTCCCATATTATATCACTCATGACATGGTCAGTGACATCGCTGATGACATCCTAGCCTAACTATAACGTCCCTGTCACTTTCGTGTTTTTTTCAGTAAAAAAAGAATATATATATAAATTATAAATCCTGACCCTCCTATCCCCCCACCCCTACAGAAAGACTCTGGTCCTTTGCAGAAGGTCCTGGACCATAGTGTCTAAGATGTAGGAGTGACATTTTTACCACATGATTTGGGGCTGCACAATACTGAAATTGTGGGTGGTCAAATTCGACATAGTGTACAGAGTACTTAAGAGACCAATAGAATTTAATCCAAAGCTTGCCATATTAAATATCTTAGAGGATGAAGGTGCAATATGAACTGAGAAAACCCTTTTGAGACTGGGGCGAATAATGGGGAAGAGGGGCATAGCCAAGAAATGGAGAAAGAAAACACCTCTAAGTGTCGGGAGATGTGGTATAGCTCAATATAGGATACTTGAGCTTCCTTCATAAAAGGCCTGGGGATGTCCCCAAAAGCACTGTCAAATCTGGGGGAATTGGGATCACGTAGCAAAAGATGAAGAACGATGTCTACTGTAAAAATCGCCTAATAGGTTGGTTGCCTTATTAAGGACAGAAACATAATTAGAAAAGCACAGATGGATTTTGAGGGTTTAGCTGGGCTTAGGCAAGAAAAGGAAGCAAATGCTAGGATGGAAATATACCCAGGTATACAATGAGAAGAGGTAGACAGTGAATACCGACTACAATAGATTGCACCCACACAGCTGGTACCGGCTTTGCATACTGCATTTGATGTCCCACTGCATACAGGTCATGTTTTGGGCATTTTACCCTTGGGGATGAAGGGGGCATGAGGTAGAGGACAGAAGAGATCAGAGGTACGTGTTGTGTTTTAGCAAGGGTTTTTTTGGCAGAGCCCTGTGCAATTATAAACATGATAGTTCAAAATGCAGGGACAATATGCAATTAGGGGATGCCTGGGAACACTGCCATACCAGGCCAAGAAAAGCTAGAGTTCAGGAAGGGGCAAAAGCAATACATTGGATGTAAGTGTTCATACACCAGTTTAAACTGGCAAGTTAGTGAGATGGTTGCATGTTTCTCCTGAAGGTTTTCGCCTATGTCACTAGGGTATAAAAGGGAGACTTTTTGCAGAGAATTTGAAATCAGCAAGGGTACATCCATGGGTTGTGAAGTAATAATTGTTTAATAAATTTGAAGTGCTGGGTCTAATGGCTCAGTGAACTAATGTTCCCATTGTAGGGGCCTGTGTTCGACCTCATGGTCATAGGTTCAAATCCCGGCAACTCCACTTAGCCTTTCATCCATCTGAGGTTGATAAAATGAGTACCGTTGGGTAACAATAAACATCTGTTATTCAGCCCCAAGATGCCCCCTTAGGGATCAACGTGTGCTTCACAAATACAAGTGTTATGTTAAGAGGACAGATGGCAAGACCATCTGACTTTTGGGCATTGGAAAAGGTGATGATTTTCCTGTTGGGGTGGTTACTAAAATAAAACACTCCAGGTGAATTTTATATGATTGCCCTTGTAGACCACCATACCTCGGATTTCACAGCACAATTTTGAAATGTAGGTAGTTTTTAGGTGAGCTTGAGCTGAGGGGAGAGTGTGGGTCGCATGTGAACCTATGAAAGATAAAAAAAAATGGAGAACAACAGTAACTGATAAAAACGTTGTTTTTTCTCCAGTATTGGATCTTTCATGGATTTACATGCTTGATTCAGATTGGCAAGCAGTAATCAAAGTGTTATATAAAATATTTTAGAGGATGGTGGGAAACAGGAAAAGATTAACAAAAAGGCTCATCCTTATGTAAAAGATGTTGCTTTCTGGCAGTGGCAATTAGAACAATCTCTACCTTGATAGACTTCTGCTTGAGACAGACGTTGGATTGCAAGGCGGTTCATCTGGATGATGTCATGGCTAGATAAGACATTTAATCGAGGCTGAATGATAAAATAATTAATTGATTTACCCTGAATTCTGATTACACACCAGGAATATCAATTACTGTTGACGATTAAGCATTACTGTATTTGATTATGTGTGTCTATATATGCAATTAAAAATGTTTGAAACAGAATATCCCATGCCTTCCTGCACTGATATACCAAGTTTCTTTCTTTGCCATTTAGTGATCGATGAGCATGGACTTCCACTGTAAATACAAAGCATCTGTTGCATATATATATTCCAAAACACTCCTTCTGCTGATATTTGCCACAGTATTTAAGACTTTTCAGTAGTAAGCAACTGATGGAGAATCTTTTGAAAAAGCTGACCCACACATTAGTTGTTGTTTTATGGTGAGTTCTCCGATTGTATCCTAAATGCGATCGCTACAACGGCATAGAGTAGGTTAGCGACCCACAGAAACATCTTTATGTACATTTCTTACATCTGGTCTAGACTTTTAAGTCTGTGAATGATAAATTGCTCTGGGGCAAAACTTGTAGCATTGGGAGTGTTTACAGACACTCATCCGCTAAGTCCACATGGAAAGAACTATATGGGTTTGTTGTTCTAAGAAATGGCAGTCTACATTGCAATAGAAGGTTTAAAAAGGGGGTGCGAAAGAGCTACCTCCTTGCACAACTATTGTTCATCTATGTATGCTAATAGCACCCTCTGCCTTCACATCTGCCAGTTACATGGTATTGTTTACCTAGAACAATGGATGAAAAATCATCTATTGAAAAGTCAGCTAAGAGTGTCATCTAAATGGTTGTATTGAGTATCAGTGTATCACACAGGGTTGTGAAGCAGAAGTATTACCACACTGAGAAATTTTAGCTCATTCACAATGTTCAATATACAGGGCAGTCTGGGCTGTCCTGGCGATTGGAACATGTTATACTAATGCTTCAGGTTTTATTTCAAGGGCAGTTGTAACATTGTTAAGGACATGTGCATGCCAGACAAAAGCCTTTGTGGAGTCTGTGTTAAAAACTACTTGTGTGGCCTCTTTCCGACTCTCCCCATAAGAATATATTTGGAAAATGTGTCAGCTATCATTATAAAGCATTTTGAGCTAGTAATATTGATCAATACATAACATGAATCAAAGACCACAAAATGTGCCCCCTCCCTCCTTCTCCAATCTTGGGAAATGAAGTGTCAAATGGTTAATTTTAAAGTACATCTGAATAATAACATGTGTTGAACCTTATGGCCTGGTAGTACAGAAGCAACACTTTAAAAGCCATACATGAGTTGGGCTGAGGAGTGATATTTCAACACAGTACCAAGGCAAATTGGCAAAGAGCCTCTGGTAAGGAGACCATTCGCTGCCCTGGCACCAAGGACTCAGTGCTCCACTCCAGAATTTTAGCTTAACAACTTTATGCTCTGTGGGTGTTTCACTGCTGGCGATACAACTGAACTAAAACCCAAAAACAATGATTTGCAGAAGCAAACACCAGTGGAACAATGCGTCCGGGTGACAGAATACTCTAGCAGGGGGCCTTAGAAGACGTGAGTCCCTTGTTCACTTTGCCACTGGATTCAAGCAAGCCGGGCTGAAGACGGCTGAAATGCCAGAAACTGGTCCTCAGAAGCTTGTTTCCGGTCCAGGGAAGGCATGGCTTGGCAGTTCGGGCTGGACTGTTTCCATGAGGCACAGGGTCAGACTGATTTGCATATGGCCATGTCTGAACTGGGGTGGCAGAGTGGGCTAAAGAACGGTGGTGGATTAAACCCAGATCTGTTGACTGGGTTTGAGTATTTGATTGGTTCAGATGCTCCATCCATCACCACCCGCTTTTGTACCGATATTATCAAGAAAGGGCAATACATTATCGCCGATTTTATCGGCAGGAAACTGCCGCTAAAGCGGCTATAATGGGCGTGATAATATGCCCTTGTGAATTCCCATAGAAGCCCAGGTTAACACCAGAACCTGGGCTTCTATGGGAATTCACAAAGGCATATTATCAAGCCCATTATCGCCGCTTTAGCGGCAGTTTCCTGCGGATAAAAGTGGCGATAATGTATCGCCCTTTTTTGATAATATGGCCCCAAGTGTGTATGATTTTGGCTTGTTTACATTTTGTGGGACATTTGGACCAGCAGTATTAATTGTATCTTTATAGTATTGTATTGAGAGTTATTTATGAGTTTGATTTCATATTTGTAGTTCAGTTATCCAATTCCTGGTCCTTATTGGATGACTGTTGAAACCCTTCTAACCAATCCCCTCTCAACACATAGCAAGGTCGTTCGGAGGACCAAGAGAGCGGTGATGACTAAAGCTATAAAAATGATCATAAAATGCATTTGGTAAAATTTGTAGTTAGGACCCAGCTTAGGTTACAGCACGAGCGTTCGTAGTGCTGTTGATTGAAGAAAATACAGGAACAGCGGAAGGTTCTAGAGAATCTCTTAGCAACTGTGTATATGTTACTTGTTGCTTTGCTTTGCTATGCTTTTCAGATCATACAAATAAGATCAGTGTCAGGCTCTGCCTCCCATTGACCCTGAAACCAAGGAGGAAGAAGAGACTCTGCCTCACACCTATGTTTTCTTTACAGCCCCTGGAGGATCCCAGTAACGTATGGTATGCCGTGGATGATCTTGATTTTCACTGCTATGGTCCCTTTAAGAACCAGCTGCCTCCCGCTGAGGCGTCCCAGAGCCACACCCCCTGGATGAGTGAATTGTCCACGCCGGAAGAGGAAAAACGTTGCATACAGGAGAGCCTGAAGTCTCTGAAGCTGAACCGGAGAGGAGGAACCCCCGTCTCAGAAACCGGAGATCCTGTGCAGCAGTCCAGGGAGGAAGCAGCGACCAATGATGACCTGCGGAGAGCGGATCACTGCTGCAAACCAGCGGAATAAGTGCCAGGAGACCCACGACCCCACGAGTCAACCAGCCACATTCCAGGAGGAGTGTGGCTCCCACAGGTGCGTGCACGGTTTCTGGGGAGCGAGAGGCGGGTGGAGAGAAAGTCCCACTTGCATCAGAAGGGTGGGGGTCCTTAAAAAACCTGGGTGAATAGCAGCTTGTAGCCCTCCTGTTTCTTTCCATGCTGTCTCTTTGGCAGCGTGTTCTCAAAAACTTTCCTATACCTGAGACAGCATAGTGCGTGGTGCTGACCCTTGTTTTTGTTCTCTTTTATGCCTCTCCCTCCTGGCTTGGTCATCATCCTCCTGGTGGAGTACGACCATAAGAAGGAGAACATCATTCCCCAAGGAGAGGAAGAACCATTTGAATTGCTGTACTGTCTAATATAACAATAAAGGCATCTCAAAAGACCTACACTGTCCTGTGATTCCTGTATCCCGTGACAATCTCATCTTCCTACTTCCATGCCCTTAGGATCCTGAGGAAGGTGTTTAGTATCATTCCGGTAGACTTGCAGAAGACAGTTATTGTTGCATTATTTATTTATATATTTATTTGAGGAGTGTTCTATAGCGTTAGCCAGACCTGAGGATATTAGAGCGCTTCACAACAGTTTTTGAGCAAGATTCATACAATAAAGTAGTATTCTATATATAGGTTCGGGAGTACTCCTCTCCTGCCCGCCCATCCTCCTCTCCCTGAAGAGCCCGACTCACCAACAGAACTCACCCATCAATCCGGTGCACCCTAGTAATAACACCTACCTCCCGCTGCGAGACACCACCCCAAAACTACCAGAAAAAACGAGACCCCTCTACCTCCCTCTGGCAACAACCCTCACCCGCCCCCCGCCCTCCTCCCTCCAAACCCACTTTGAACGACTTCCTCACACAGTTCGAACGACCTCAACACACAGTACGTGACTCCCAATCCCTGCCCCAGGCCCTCATGCAATTTAACACCGACGCCCCTGTTATGTTGTTGTCATTTGAAGTTGGCACGAGTGCTGTCGTGCTCGTGTCTACTTCAAATGTCGTTGCATGTGTGATGTGATGTTTTTAAAAGTGAGCGCTAACATATAGACATGGTGGATAGCGGTTGCGCGGATTGATAACTGTACCTGTAACTTGAACGGTTGATTAAAGAACGCTCTGCAATCTTTGAAGTTCTTGCCTCTTCTTTTTGGATTATACTGCAGCAGGAACTTTCTCTACAGCCCCGTCATGGCCCCCGCCTCCCCACACCCCCAGCCCCACCTAGAACCCACACAGACAGCTCACAAAAGGGCAACTTAACAATGTTAAGATCTCCCCCCCAGGTCCAACTTACCCGCTCAGAACACCCACACCATTAGTTCTATCTAGAATAGACTATTGCAACGCTCTTTATCTAGGCATACAAAAAAGTATTAGGTGAAACTTCAGAATGCGGCTGCTCGCTTGATTCTTAAAATACCCAAGTTCAGCTCGATCTCCAAGGGCATTTGTGACCTTTATTGGTTACCAGTGACAGAGAGGGTTACATTTAAAGCCCTCTGTATTGTTGACAAGCCCTTTTACACTGGAGGTCCTGCATATTTCCAGAAGTTCTTCTCTTGGCTTGTGCTGAATCGCAATTTAAGACTGATAAATTAGTATTGGTCCCCAAAATCAAGAGATCGAATTGGGAAAGAAGAAGTTTTACTTTTTTGGCCTGCAGGTTGTGGAATTCTTTACCTATTGTTTTGAGATCGCAATCCATTATATCTTCTTTCAGAAAATTGTTAAAGACCTGACTTTTCCCTGTTCTTTATCAGTAGATTTATTTTAGTCCTCTCCAACAGGAACGCTCAGCGCTAAGACACCACGCCAATTGCACGCTTTATAAATAATGTTAATGCAATGTTGTTGGGCATTTAATGGCCTCCAGTGGATGTGATGTTGCTCATTGCATGCAGTAGAATGTATTATGTAAGCTATCTATGAGGTAGAATAGAATGTGTGACAAGTAGTGTTCTGTGGAGGGCAGTTGGGAGAAGGAACTTGTACAAGGAAAGTGCTGCTTCCCTGCTGTTCCCAGCTGCTGCTGAGCTAAGAATAAATGATCTTTGATAGAGTTTGTATCTTGGTGACGAGGATGGTATCAGATCTAGTATGTTCCAGGAGTGTAGAATAAAGTGGCAAAATGCTTAAGACGCATAGCTTTACCTATCAAAGAGCTGCTGTGGAGATGAATGAATGAAAAAAGAAATTTATTTAGCGCACGTTCACCAACGGCTTCTTGGCGCTGAATAGTGGGGTTGCTTATGCAGATGATGAAGATTTGAACTCTATTGGGAAGGGAGAATGGAGGGTAACCTTTGAGCGTGATGCTGTACTGGGAAAGGTGAAAGAGTGTGTGTGTAAGAAGGGTGGGTGGGCAGGAAAAGTTGACCAGGTATCGTAAAAGGACTTTGTTATGAGGGGTGGAAAGATTGTGCCCCCTCAGAGTTTGAAGAAAAAAGGGTGGAATTTATGCTATGAAGGGCATTTGGTATTGTGAGAACAAAAAGGAGAGTGAAGTATTTGTATACTGGTGGCCAGGAATGGATCTAGACATAGAGGGTAAAGTAAGATTTTGTGTGCAATGTGCTAGTTCGGACAGGAGTGTACAGACTCTGATTGTAATGGAATGTCCTAAAATGGTTTGGAAATAATGGTGGATTTTGTGGGTCCAGATCAAACCATGATGGGGGATAGTAAATATCTCATTGTTTTAATAGATTACTTTAGTAAATGGATAGAGCTAGACATTGTACAGAGGGCAGATTCAGAGACTGGGTGAGATTTTTGGATAGCATATTTTTGAGATAGGGTTAGCCAAAGCAAAGTTTGAGGGATAATGGACCACAATTTAAAGCTACAGGAGTGGTGAGGTTTCTTAAAAGGACCGGAGTTAAACATGTAAATACATCTGTATACCATCCAACAGGGAATGGTGTTGTGGAGCGCATTAAACAAGTGATTAAAGGAACCATTTAGATAGCCAGTGGGAAGGGCAAGACGTGGGAGGTTGAGATAAAGAAGATGTTGTTGACATATTGAGCGCTTGAAAAATTCTGCAAGGTTAAGCGATTAATGTGTGTGGCATTTGAGTAGGATGGCAAGATGCAAGGAGACTAAACAAGCATTTACAATGCAACGGTTTCGCCTTCGGAAAAGTTAGAGCTATTGGCATTGTAAATGACAAACTTTTTATTTATGTGTTGGTTTTGAAAACAGATAAATAAATGGCATTGTCATTTACAATGCCAATAGCTTACTCTGTCGCATATGCGAGACGTATTGCATTTGCACACACACACACAACACAAGAGCCCCACACACACACAAGAGCCCCCCCCCACACACACACACACACATGAGACCCACACACACACCACACAAGAGCCCCCCACACACACCACACAAGAGCCCCCCACACACACCACACAACTGCCCTACACACACACACGCAAGCGCCCCCCACACACACGCAAGAGCCCCACAGACACACGCAAGAGCCCCCCACACACACGCAAGAGCCCCCCTGTATTTTTATGTATTCAAGCAGGATCCATGCCAAATCTGAAAAGTCCAATTTCTGTTCAATTTAAATTATTTTCTGGCTTGGAAATTATGAATTAAAAACGATAAATTGACATTTATCTGTTATAAATGCGGCACCATGTCTGCAGGCTGCTGTGTGCAAGAGTCTACTGTTTGTAAATGCAACACTTCAAAATGGAAGAAAATGTAATTGATGATTTTATGGAACCAATATAAACAAGTTAACTCTTCAGTTTCATTTTTTCCCATTTCAAAGTGTCTCATTTACACACAGCAGGCATCTTACTCCAAGTGGCTGGTAGACACAGTGTCATATTTATAACTATATTTTTTAGTGACAGAAAATGAAAGTGTAGAAAAATGTTCAATATTATGAATTTTTTTTGCAGAACATTTTAATACACTTTAAATTTCTCCCATTCAAAACATTGGTTGTATGATTGTGTTATACATGTAACAGTGCCACATATGGCGAAAGGTATGTCCTGGGCCACTAATGCATACAACACAGACTCTCAGTCACCCATACACATATATTTGATTCATATGTTCATGCATCCCCCAAAGACAACGCACTCACTGACAAATATGGCAACCCTGTCATAGTACCCCTAGTAAAAGTATTTTCCTCAAACCCTAGTCTTTGGCTACATGGACATTAGGCATAGATTCAATGAAATTGGGGGTGTCTGGTAACACTGTGGAGTGGCTTGACCTTCAGTAGCTCACAATGATTTTCCCAGATCAGAAGTAGCTCTCACTACACAAAAGGTTGGAGAACCCCGGTATAGCTAATCAGATTTTGCATACTGGGAATTATTAGCACCTACTTGGAAAGGGAAAAAAAACACTCAACTAACACTCAAAATGCAACATTCTGTTCGCTAAAAAAAGTTAGCATTGGCTTGGAGAGAATTTTTAATCCTTTAAATCACAGCCCCCTGTGGTACTACTTTAAAACGATGTGTAGTTATTGCCAAGGTTAATGTCATGATGTGATTTTAAAATGATTCATTTGCCATAATGGTTCCCAGAAATTTTCTACTGTAGATTCCCAAATCCCACTGAAAAATTGCATTATGCTTTGCCTCATACTATTGGCAAAAGTGTGCATTAAAAAGTTCAGATTACCACTTATATTCACAAATAAATTCCTTGGGGGGGCCTAAACCCTCTGCAAAACTGTCTCAAAACCTTATTGAGTTTTGATCTATTGTGTTGGTCCAAATAGTTTTAAAATGCCCATTTGTAAACATTGTCCCAAAAGTCTTGCAGAAGCCTGAAATGACCCTGTAAAGTCATGTTTTGATTGCCTACGTTTTGTCTCATCATAATACAAGCCATGGGTGCTTAGAATACGCTCCTTACAGCAATTTTCCCCAAAAGCTCTTTAAAAGCTCTTGGAGAAAAATACTGCATTTCCCTGTTCCCATGTGTACCTTAACAACTTGTCCAGTTTTAACGTGGTCCTTTCCTAGTGCACCTATCATGCATCAGTCCCAATCCTTCGGCCAAAGTCCCTTATTGTGGTGTGAAAAAAGTTTATTTTATGATCTGTGCAGCCAAGAAAAGTATTTGCATGCATTAGGAGAGGATGAAAGAGAGACTCTCTTGCACAAATTATTTTAACTAAAAACTGACAGATTATAAATCTATACATGGATATCAAAATCACCTTAGGCCTTCAATAAGTTAACAAGATCGCTACTGAGAGATGGGTAAATAAAAAATAAAATAAAAACAGTATGCCCAAGATCTTGCTTGCTAGTCACCCTTTACCCACAGAATTCTGCACAACTTCCCTTGGTAAGAATCGACAAACTTGACTAAATTGTGATGTCTTTCATAGGGTTGAGTGTATCAACTGAGGACTAGCTTTGTCGATCTAATTTAATGCGGCACCAATAAAGTGCACATTTCCAATGTGTGTCGTGGTGTAAGGCAAGGCAGGATTTTGTAGATAGCTATTCAGTGAGCCATCTAGCTAACAGAGTCTCTCGATGGCTGCCTATGAAGCAGACACCATTTCGAATACAATGGTCTTTGTAGAACATGGAAAGGGACCAAGTGGGGTTCTATACTGCCTGACATAAAAGGAGCAAACAGCTGGGTAAAAGTAAGGCTCAACAAACTTGACTGTACTGCAAGGACATTCACGGATTTACACGTATCATTTTTGGTCTCAGAGTGACAGGGTACCTTAAGGAGACATTAAAAACGTGAAAAACATCCACTTTGGGGCAGAGGACTAAGTCAAATTGGTAATTGGAGAATAATATGTGAACCGATGTGGTAAGTCAAGGCCATCTGAATACTAAGGTCACTGGTGAACAAGTAGAAGTGTGTAACCACTAAAGGAGAGTGAGAGGATGAAAAATATAAGCACAGCCTCTTTTTCATTTCAAAGAAGTTTTATTGGTTGTTTCAGCATCAACATACAATGAGTAGATCCAGTAGCATAATTACAGTCAGAATTTCACGGGCGAAAATTACAGTACGTCACTTAACATCAAAAGGAAAATCTCAATACAAAAGTACATAGCTGATATCTTGTCGAATGTAGTAGAGCATATATCTTATACTCAACAACATTTTAGTCACAGTCATTTTACTCAAACAACATTTTACTCATCCAAAAAACACCATGATAAATAATACAATGATGGGAGTCTGCAAACACATGTTAATGGATCGTGGACGGTGTGGGACCAGTTTAAGGTGGCTTGTGTGTCAGAAAACTCACAACACAAAACGTGCTTAGGATGACAAGGGAGGAAAATTGATAGTTTAGCTATCTGCTTCGCTAACGGAAGCCACTTTTATTTTGGTTTCCGGAACTATTTTTTGTGCCTGTCCGACGCTGGCGACAGCCACGTTCCATAACAAAACAAACATTGCAACCCTATGCGGCTAGGGGTAGCAGAAGGTGACGCACAGGATCAGCCTTTTGCACAAGCAGAAAAATCTGTTCAGTATTGCAGTATAAATTTAAAGCATAGGCTCGCTGTTACAGTTCGATAGTTGTGTCTGTAAGTTAACCAGGAGAAGCGCACTGTCTATCACGTGAACGTGAACAGAGAGGAGCGCTTAACACCAGAACCCCTCAAGCCTTCTTTGTCAGACGACTGACATCCACCATAACATTCTGCTGTTGATATTTTTGCAGCGTTCCCTAAACTGATCAGTTTGCTTAGCACAGACATAAGCATATGCTTGCTGCTGCTGGTTTAGGAGCTGTTTTCATCACTGCACTGCGACCTGTCAGCGTTAATTAAGAGTCTATGTAGGTGATGAATACTCACTCAGCTCATATGAGTGAGCACTTCCCTTTAATTGAGGCGGTCACAGTTTTTGTTACTATTCGTCTTAAAGAAAACCGAGCACCAGCTGCTGAAATATTACACAAAATAGAATCCCACGCTGGACTCGCAAAAAAACATGGCATTGAACAAACTGGAACCTAGACACTAAAAATTGTATTTTAAGAATCTTTGTGCAATGATATATGCTCATACCAGTTCGTACCAAGTGACATGAAAGGGCCAGCTTTGATGCAATGACGTGGACTTAAAAACCTAATACCGTAGAACCTTGGTCACTATAAAGCGCTCTGACATCGTCTTTGGATTCTGTCGGTGCTACACAAAAATCAGAAATCGAGAAACTGTAGAATGAAGTGTCGAATCTGGATGATATAAACCTCAGAGGCTTCACTAAGATATTTATATTAAAAACAACAGCCAACATCGAAGCTCGACAGTTACACTGTAAACAACACGAGTTTATCGGGTACACTTGTATCGCATGTACTGCCTGAGCAACAGGTGGCCTCTGCAAATTTAAAGGGGTCGTGAATGAACACAACGCGCCGCCCTGGTGAGATATAATCACCATGTTTGAAACAACAACAAGGATTTGCATGGAAATCCCGCTGTTCACTGAGGCAATAAATCAGATCTCTCTTTGCAGTGCTGCCAGACTGTCCTTGTTCTGTCGGCTCATCAGATTTTCCCTACCCTCCTCTGTTAGGACATTTAGGACCTCTTTCTTTCAGGATACGGTAAAACATAAAGCACACTCACCGGAGTCGGAAGTCCCCACTTCCTCCTCCTCCCCGAGAGAGCGCCCTGTGTAAGTTGCAGTTGCCCTGCGGCAGGGCTTTGGCTGTCTTAAAACGTGGCCTCGCCCCTGCTGCAGCCGTCATTGAACACAGAGGGGGGCGGGTGTCGCACAGTGACACACCCAGAGGACGCCGAGCGAAAGCAGTTCATTCCTATAGAAACAGCTTAGTAGGACAGTGCCTTCTACGAAACAAAGCAAACTGGGGAAAGGACAACAACTGGTCCTCACGTCCCTCCTTGAAAAACAAGTCAGGTCCCGGGCCGGCAGCCAATCACAGCGTGGCCCGGGAAATGACGTCACGGGGGTGTCCCGGGCCGGCAGCCAATCACAGCGCGGCCCGAGACACACGGCATCAAGGGGCGGGATTTAAAAAAATAGTCAGAAACGCCCACGATTCGAGTTCTGACCGGGAGAAAGTGATTGACGCTGATGTCTTCAAATGGCTAGCCTCCATTTATGGAGCTAGCCAATGGAAGACAGAGGCGGAACCAAAGCCCCATATCTAAGACATAAGATTTCGCCCTGGGCGGAGCAACGGCCAGGTCGAAACCTAAAAATGTGAAGATGGGAAATGAGGAAAATGATTTGCATCAGAAAGATTGGCTATGGGAAGAAGATGTGGTGATTTGGCATGAAGGTGAGTTAGTGAGTTGGAAGCATTACAGGCAGTTTCTAAAGAAATGGAAGAGGTTCGGTGGGAGGATGGCGTCAGGATGGAGAGAACTGTTACACTAGGTAGAATCATTCGAGCTCCTACTATATTTAAAGAATTTATATTGCAGTAGAATGGTCATCATTGTGATCTGTATATTGTTTATCATCAGTTTATAGTACTAGTATTGAGATGCCATTATATGGATATAGAAATCTACATTTTATGGTGTTATTTATCAATGCTTTTATTAGATTATTGTTATTTGTTAATGTGTATTAAGAGGAAGGATGTGTGGTACTGCTTGCACGCAGTGGAATTTATGAGATAAGCCACCTATGAGGTAGTGCATAATGTGTTACAAGATAGGGTTCTGAAGAAAGCAGTTGGGAGAAGGAGCTTATACAAGGAAGGTGCCGCTTCCCTGCTGTTCCCAGCTGCTGCAGAGTTGATAATAAAGGATCTTTGAAACACTATGATGGATTCTGCATCTTCTCTACAGTGGACAGCAGTGGTGGATTTTGCAATGGCGGATGCTTCAGTAGGGGTGCGGAGGGGTGAATTGGAGTAAAAATAAATGTAAACTTACCTTCTTTGCAGCCGCCGCCCCCTCTTCTCCGTCCTCACTCTGCAGCGCCAGAAGAACCCAGGCTCCCAGCCTTTCCCAACGAATCACAACGTTGCATGAGCAGCGTCGTGATTGTTCTGAGCGGCCTGATTGTCCACTCAGTCAGTACCTGGGAGCTTGGGCATGCTCTCCATGGGCCTTGGAGAACATGCTAAGTGTGCATGATTGTTTGGCCGGTCCAAGAGTGCAAAAACCACTTATCAGTGTGCTCGGCCCTGCCCCGCCCGACCTGGCTCCAATCCCTTGCAGAATAATAAAATGATAATAATAGCTTTTTGTAATCATTTCTTTTTCTTTTTCACACTGCTCAAATAGCAGTGGGACGACGCTCCTCCATCTTAGCAGTGAAGCTGCCACTGGGATTTTGGCAAATTGAGAAGAAGATGAATGCCATTTTAGCTAAACAGAGAGCACATTTCAAAGTTTTCTTTGAAGTGAAAATCAACATATGACCCTGTGGTGAGGACATCTTCACTCGCCAAACAAGGACAGAAAGCCAAAAGTATGAGTTTACTAAATTTTGCCACTGCTTACTGCACTGGCTGTTTATTCAAATCAATGTTAAGCACAGGTTTAAAAGAGTAAAGACAGAGCAAACAAAAACACAGCGAGCGACAGCAGCCAAAGGAAAGCAAGGAGTTAATGGAATGCCATTCCTAAGGCCTTAAGTTAGTGGCAGAGCAGCAAACTGGAGGTTGGGGGTAAAAATCCAAATATGTGTAAAATGGAGCAGTCCAATGCATCAATATGGGTTTATTTAAGCAACATTTCTCAAGTTAGGTCCAGTACTACCGGGATTCCATACAAAGCAAGATAGGAACCTCTGGAGTGAAAGCATTAGCTGGCCTACCACCAACTTGTACATAGACAACCATGACCTCACTGTATATTTTGTATACCCTTTGAGCACTATTGTCACTCCATTCACTTTGCATCCATGTAATTATTTCGTTTTGACAGTTTACTGGTTTTTGTTTACTGTGAATATCAATGAATGATTTATTTCTGATAAAAGTAACAATACCAAAACTCTTTATCTCAGTCCTTATTTAATAAGTGTAGAGTGCTTTATCCCTCAGGCGTGTTCTAGAGGTTGGTCCAAACTTTTATAATTGCACTTTGAGCTACTTTAACTAACGTACTTTCCACCCGAGAGAAATTATTTTTTGTTTAATTGAAACTTACCCAGGTTCTGAGGGACACGGGGTTACCCCTATTATTTCCTAATCTTAAGGGCTAAATTAGTCACTGAGAATATTTTCTTGCCTACCACTTGCAATATTTTAGATTCTCTATCCGGTGGGGCAGTAAGGAAACCACGGGGTTTGTTTGGTACATGAAAAGGTCTGTATCACCAAACTCTCTGGTGAAAGGTAGACAGAGAGAGAGAGAGGTGAGGTATCCAGGCTTTGGCCTATATTGTGTCTTAATCATATGGTTCAAAGCTGGGGCAGAGGTAGGATTGTACCAGTCCAATTAAATAGGATTGAGCTGTTCCTCAATGAAAGGAAGCGAGGAGTGTGATACAGCTGACGCAGGCTGCATGACCTCCATCATTATGTTAGACCAAGCTGCTGCTCCTCCACTATGGCAGAGGAGTGTCAACTATGGCAGAAGAGTGTCACTCCCTCCTCCCCCTTCCAGCAGCAACTCATCCTCAAAAAAACGATATTAAACCCGGGTTTATTATCTTTTATTTTGTTTCCTTGAGTCTTGTGGGTGGGGTCGGGGATAACAGGCACTGACAGGGAGTAGCAAGCCCTGTTATCAGTGCGCATGACAGTTTGGCCAGCCGTCTCATAGCGGCCAAACTGTCATGCGCACTGAAGCGGTCTACAACCCGATCTGCGTTGCCGGGTTGGAGAGAGCAAGCACAGGCTCCCGGTCTCCCTAGGAGCGCAAATCATCGGTCCTCAAGCCAATCCTGAAGCTGTTCTCATGTGTGAGAGAAGCTTCAGAATTGGCTTCAGGGAAGTCTGGGAACCTGTGCCTGCAGTGGAGCCACGAGAGGAGCAGAAGACCGGTAACGTGGCAGGCTGTAGGAAGCAGGTAAGTTCTCCCCCCCTTTTTTTATTGTCGCCTCCCCGCCCAGCCGCTCTCCTCTGACACTGGCTGGTACTGATGAGATCTAGTTTCTACTGTTATCAAAGGCATATCCAACACTCCTGCCACTTTCCAGTCAACCGGTATTGAGCTTGGTTGGCGGAGGAAGCAGATCAAGCAGTTCAGGGACGCCTTTTAGACATCGGGTGCCACCAGATATTCTTCAAACAAAAAAAAAAACAAGGAAGGAGACATCACGCTTTGCCACTGTGATCGCCAATCTGCGCCCTCACAGTTGTGAGGTGGGTAGGTTGAGTATCCTGGATAAAATTATTTTGTGTAACCGGATAAAGTGACTTAAGTAGCAGTTTTGAATTGCTCTGCTCAATTATCTATTGTTCTTTCACTGCTCTGGCAGCTATTAAGTGCCAATAAGCTCTGCAAGCTCTTCAAGAGTACGTGCAGCGGTGGCAGCCATTTTATGTACTGGTCACAGTAGCTGTCATTCTTTTACAATACATTACTTCAAGAAAAGCAGATTATAATAGTGGCATAAGGAAAAGAGGTTCAGGGAAATGCATAATGCATTAATTAACATATCTAACCAATGGTAGCGATACTAGCAATGTTACCGAATAAAACAGTTATGACACAATGCCTCTTCCATGCGCCTGACCTTAAGATGGAGGAAAGTTGCAATACTGCCAGCAATCTAACTGTAATCCGGGCATATCCTGACTTCATTCCAGTGCATTTTGTCTGCAAATAACTGCATTTAACTGCAAATAACCGCATTTTGACTGTAAATAACCTCACAATGGTGGAAAGTTGCAATACTGCCAGCAATCTATCTGTAATCTGACCATATCCTGACTTCATTCCATTGCTTTCTGACTGCAAATAACTGCAAACATCTGCATTTTGACTGCAAATAATTGCAAATAATGGCAATCTGACTGCAAATAACTTAGAGAACCATCACCTATTTATTTTCCTGCATGCCAATACCCAGGGGAAACTTGCACCACATCTCATCTGGTTTATCTCCAAAAGCCAATAGTGTACCAATTTATAACTTGGCACGTGCCACACGACCTGCTCGATCACTTGCACTTAAAGACTCAAAGTACCAAAGAAAGGATCTGTACCGACATGGCTGAGAAAGACTCTAAGGCGCACCTAAAAAGAGTGAAATCGTACCCGCCATCACTAGACTCTCCATTCAAACCCAAACAAGACATCAACACTACCATGGAGACCATCTTAGTAAAACTAGCAGAAGCCCACGAAATTGCTAAATGTACTAAAGATGAGATATCTGCAATTCGCACAGATATGAAAGAGGCGAGTAATAAAATTACTGAAGCTTAAATAGAATCAGTCAGCTGGAAGACGATAGATATGGTGACAACAAAAAAGATCACAAGCGTGAATCATAAGTCTGAATCTTTTAACAAGCAAATCTCAGAATTGGAGGACAGAAATAGAAGAGGGAATCTCCGCATCTTTGGAATTCCTGAAGGAAGTGAAGATGAAGCGGGCTCCTGCATTGGTTTCCTAGAGAAATGGTTGCCACTAATGACAAAAATAAAATTTGACAAACCACTGGAATTTGACAAGGCCCACAGAGTCCCAACAAGGAGAAACCCTACTCAGTCTCATCCCAGACCAATTGTCTGCAAAGCGCTAAGGTATCAGCATGTGGAGGTAATATTAGCTTTTATGAGGAAGCAAAATCATCTGCTTTGGAACTCAAACAAAATCTTCATCTCACAGGACTACTTGAAAGCAACCGTTGAAACAAGGAAGAGCTTCCTAGTACTTCCAATATTCTTTCACTGGCCCGGCTAGATACTGTGTTATTGCCCAAGGAACTACTCATGTCTTCTGCGATGGCTCAACACTCAAAAACCTCTTAGATAGTTTTGAAGACCTCTCAACTGATGATCCCTCAATGGACACGTCTAAGATCCAAGTTCATGATCAGAGGGGCAACAGTGTGAACTGAGCAGACCCGAGGCTTGAATCACGGACGTATGATCTCTTGTTGTATCCTGTTATATCTGTTATACATGGTGATCCTAACTACACCCACTAACATGATCCCATTATATTTCAGGCTAACAAGAGATTAGCAAGAATTTACAAGAGTTTAAAACACCTCTCATGACATTCGACACTCCTCTACTACTACTCGTATGCTAGTCGAATTACACCAAGGTTTCATTACTGGACCATTTACTAAAGAGCTGCGAATGTACTAACACTCAAAACTAAAAAACGCTCAACACTCAAAATCTTCTTAGATAGTTTCGAAGACCTCTCAACTGATGATCTCTCAATGGAAACGTCTAAGATCCAAGATCATGTTCAGAGGGGCAACAGTGTGAACTGAGCAGACCTGAGGCTTGAATCACAGCCGTATGATCTCTTGTTGTATCCTTTTATATCGCTGCTATATCCTGTTATACATGGTTATCATAACGAAACCCACTAACATGATCCCATTATATTTCAGGCTAACAAGAGATTAGCAAGAATTTACAAGAGTTTAAAACACCTCTCCTGACATTCGACACTCCTCTAATACTACTCGTATGCTAGTCGAATTACACCAAGGTTTCATTACTGCACCATTTACTAAAGAGCTGCAAATGTACTAACAATGGTTTTAGGTATTGGATCTGGAATACTTAGACATTGCTCGAGTTTTACCTTGTGTCCTAGTAGGCACTACCAATTCCATTATACGTATGTCAAGCAGTCACTACAACACAAATTCAAAACAACACAAATTCATATAATCCAATCATTGATATTGCACATTTCTCTTATGGTTCAGCATGGTTTAAAGAGTTCCCAGAAAATGTTGCGCATAATGTTAAATGTTAATAGGGATTTGACAAAACATAAGTTTTTACCTGTTCCGGGAGGAAGTTGACATTTTCCTGCAATCGCCATGTCATACTCCACGCATTTGGGGGGGTTGGTGGGGAGGGAGGGGTGGGTGTGAGGGGGAGTGGAGGGAAGGGGGGATCCAGTTTATGGGGTTGTTGACAGGTTTAATGAGATTGTTACTACATTTTAAGCCAGACTTAGACCCCTTGACAAGATATGTCCCTCCTGATGTTATTTTTCGTTGCTTCGTTGTTTCTTTCCATGCATCTCTTTTTCTCACCCTTCCTTTTCTTCTTTTCTCTCTCTTTTCCTTCTTCTTTCTTCCGCTCGGTAGCCAAAGTACAATGAGAATATTTTGTCTTACAAATATTTTAAGAAAAGGATCACATACACACATTACTCGGGGAGATGGTCTTCTACTATCCTCATTACCAACACAACAGACACAAAAATGAACTCACTGCTTAAGCAAATTAAAATTGTCTCTTTATATGTTAAGGGCTTGAATCACCAAGTAAAAAGGAGGAAAATGATGGACTACATTGACAAGCAGAGAGCTGACATCATTCTCCTACAGGAGACAAAACTAGATAATAAACTAGAGGAATCGTTGAAAGGCAGCCCTTATTCAGAAGTTCTTTGTTCAGGAGCAGAAGGGAAGAAGAATGGAGTAATAACTATGATAACAAAAAGATCTAGGTTAGAAATATTATCATTTGTTACAGACAAGCTAGGGAGGTGGATTACCGCTTAATTACAGAGAGAAAACTCAGTCCTCTTTGTAACCAACATCTATGCCCGACTAATGATGACAGCTTATTCTGGGAAGACCTAGAAAATAACATTATCACAATCCCGGGCTCTGCTCCCTCCATAATCGCAGGAGATTTTAACCTACCTTTAGATCCTTGTCTTGATAGGAGTTCCTCTTGTAAATTCAAAGTTAATAAATCACACAAGGCACTGATAAACCTATGAAAAAGATTCAATATGCTAGATGCTTGGAGGTTGCAAAACCCCATGGAGAGGGACTACGCATTTTACTTGTTTCCCCATAACTCATACTCAAGGATAGATTTATTTTTGATATCAGGGAAGGATATAAGCAGGGTCGACCAATCGACGATTGAACCGAGAGTGGTTTCCGACCACTCCTGCATTACATTGACTCTTACTGACACATCCTCACAAACCAAAGAATCTCTCTGGAGATTTAATGATGAGGTCTTAGATTCACTGGAGCACAAAAAAATGATTGAGAATTCCATCATTAATTTTCTGGTTGAGAACAAAGTGAATGATACCTCTCATCTTTCTAGACTGGAGGCCTAAAAGCCACGGTGAGAGGAGTAATTATAAAACTTAGATCTAAGATGAACAAGGAGGCTAACTCGAAATTACAGAAGCTAAAGGAAGATATTTTAAGACTGGAAAAAACACATCATTACTAACGAACCCGGGACTCTAACAGAAATCCAGAATAAAAAATACGAATATAACAAAATTATTAGCACGAGAGCGGGTATCTAGGTAAACAAACAAAAAAGACTTTGCCTGTGTGAAGCAAACAAAGCCGGGAAAGCTCTGGCTTCTTATTTAAAATTCAAAGCCCAGAGGCACGCTATCAAAGGTATCAGCGATGGAAAAGGAACAGTTCAGACAACCCCCAAAAAAATCTTAGACACTTTTAAAGAGTTTTACGAAAAGCTATATAGTCGCATTACCGAAATAAAATCACATAAAACACAAGAATATTTCTAAAAGGCAGCATTAAACTCACTAAGTGACCATGAGAGGGACTCCAATAATCACGATGGATGAGCTCAAACAGGCCATTAAAAAAATTAAAACTGGTAAGGCCCCAGGACCCGACGGGTATAATGCATCCTTTTATACGAGGAACACATAGGTGAACCTCTGCTACTCCTGTACCAACAGTTTGCAACCTCTGGCCAAATAATTGGTACACCATCGGAAGCCATATTCACAGTAATCCCAAAAGAAGGTAAAGGTGACTCATTGACAAAAAACTATAGACCAATTTTGCTCATAAATCTTGACTGCAAATTCTATGCAATGATTTTATCCTCCAGATTATAAAAATATATAACTAAACTCATTAACCCCTCTCAAACAGGATTTCTAAAAAACCGGTTGGCCAGTGATAACACCAGAATATTTTGCCATGCGATAGAGAAAGCCAAATTACTAGGGTCACCGACGGTCGCAATAACGCTCGACGCTGAAAAAGTGTTTGATAAAGTCGACTGGACATTCCTAGAGGCATCTCTCAGGAAATATAATCTAGGTGAGAACATGATCAAGATGATCATGGCACTATATCTTGAACCAAGAGCTAGAGTGAGAGCGGGAGGAACGCTTTCAGAATCTTTCCCGTTAGAACAGGGCCCCAAGCAAGGCTGCCCATTATCGCCCTCCTTATTCTTACTAGCGATTAAACCTCTCCTCCAACATCTACGGGCCAATGAGGAGATAAAAAGCATAGATTTTGGGAAAATCAAATTCAAGGTCGCAGCATACGCGGATGACATTCTTGTTGTGACCAAGGATGCAGCAAACAACATTCCAGCCCTCATGAAGTCGATTCAAGCCTATACCGAAGTTTCAGGGTATACCCTCAATAGGGATAAGACCAAAGTAAAATTACTCAATCTATGCGGCTCCAGAGAGATCTTGGGCGAATCTGGACTGTCATGGCAACCTGGACCAATAAAATATCTAGGACTGGAATTCACAAACTACCTCATCTCCACTCTAGAGGTTAACGAATCCATCATTTTTAAAAAATTCACAAATCTTCTAGATGGGTGGTCTCCAAAATTCTTATTTTGGTGGGGAAGAGTTGAAACGGTCAAAATGATGATCTCTCCTCTCATAAACTATCTCGTTAGCATGTTTCCCATGATGCTATCGGATAACTTTTTAAAGAAGGTGAACAAGGCTATTAGTAATTTCCTATGGCAAAAGAAAAAAGCAAGGATCTCCACAAGTAAATTAAGGCTTGAGAAGAATATGGGAGGAGTTGGCCTCCCGAATTTCAGAAAGGATCAAATAGCATTCCTCTGCCACCACGGAGCTGTATGGTTCTTAGATTACCCTAATTACAAACTACAATGTGTAGATGTGGAATTAGAGCTCACTAAAGGAATCCCCCTTCAAGCGATTATGACTATGCAGACAAATAAATTGGAACACTCTAAATAAATCATAACAAATACAAAAAAAGCCCTAAAGCGACTAGAGACTATCCTCACAACAAAAATGGGTGCCTCTAATTTACAGGAGATCTGGTACAATCCTGCGATAAAAATAAATAAAGAAACTGTATTTCTAAAGATTGGTCACACAAAGGGATCAACTTCCTTAAAGACCTATATAATGAGGCCGATCCGATTCCGTTCTCCACACTTAAAAACAGAGTTAGATTTGTTTGACTTCCTGAAACTGAAAGTCCAGATCTCGAAACTTACCTCTAATTTGAACCCCCCTCATTCCCCTCAAGACTCGCCCAATTAGTAGGAGCAGGCCACGCAGTCTCAAGGATTCACAAACTTCTGATCCGAGAGCCACGCAAACAACATTTGAATAACGTGGCAAAGTGGAAAGCAGAACCAAGCAGTAAAACAATTACACTGGACTGGAAGAAAATACACACAATGCCCTTCAAACACAAAATCTCCCCTACTCTCTCACAAACATAATTTATGATCATAAATAGGTCATATTGGACCCCCGATTGTTTATTTAGATTAAAGCTAATCCAATCACCACTCTGCTGGAACTGCAACGCCCACACAGTTGACTTATCGCACATGCTTCTGATGTGCCCAATGCTAGAAAAGTTTTGGAATCAAATTTTCAAATACATTTCACTGACTTTTAACATCCGACCGGTTAAAGAACTATCTTATATCCTGGCTGGCTTTTTGGACCCTGACTTGACAGGAGAGGATGAACGCTTTCTGCTTGACTTAATGTTAACACTTGAGTGTAAAATAATCCTTTGTAATTGGAAGAACTTTGGTAAAATCACATTCAAGAAATGGCAAGAATGGTTAATCTTTTTAAGAGGAGCAGATAATATTGTGCTAAATACCTCCCGCTGGAAACAGGAAACTATGGAAGGCGCTTGACGCTAACACGCAGGTTTTTAAACCCCCTTGAGCTGCTAGATCAAAATGATCAAGCCGCATATTACCTCACGACCCTAACTGCCCTTGGAGACCTCCCGCGGGATCGAATTGAAGGCTTCCCCCTTTTTGATCTGACTTTATTCACTACCTCAAGTTCTTTGGCACCGAGCTCTAGCCTACCTCTTTTCAATTTCTCCTCCTGCTGTACCTCTTTGCTCTCCGCTTTCCTTTCCCTTTATTTTTCTGTTGTTCTATCCTTATTCTGCGGGTCTTGTGCTGTGCAGAATTCGAAACTTGCTAGAATTTGATCTACCACAAACTCGTGGATAATATGCTGTGCATGACGTCCGGTCCGATTGTAATATGTTGTCCATTCCATCACTCGTTTCTTCTAGTATTGGTTACATGATTGACGTGATGTACATACAATACTTCGCCCGCTCTTTTATGTTTTTTTTGTGCTGTAAGAAAACTCAAAAAAATGTAATTGAATTAAAAATAAAAATAAAGAGGCCAAAATTCTGGCGAAACTACTGGCTACTAGACTAATGCCTCATCTCGCCCACTTGATCCATCCGGATCAATCGGGCTTTATGCCGCATAGGAGTACGGCGTTGAACCTCCGAAGAGTGCACGGAGCGTTGGCAAGAGCCCCATTATTAACGGGGCCAGCAGCCATCCTGTCGCTAGATGCCAGGATGGCGTTCGACATGGTGGAATGGCTATACTTATTCGCAGTACCGGCCCACATGGTCTTCGGCCCCAAATTTATCTCCTGGATACGGCTGCTATACGCGAGTCCAGTGGCACACGTGGCGGCAAACGGCCATATTTCCTGCAAGATACCGTTGGCAAGGGGAACGAGGCAGGGATGCCAGCTCTCGCCTTTATTATTTGCTTTTGTCCTGGAACCGTTGGCCACTATCATTAGAGCTTCTTCGCTACTGAAAGGAATTCTCTGGGGAGACAACTGGGAGGACAGGATCTCCCTTTATGCTGACGACATGCTAATCTACTTGTCAGACCCAGAGAGGGGTATCCCGGTGCTTCTGGCACTGTGTGATATGCACGGACAGACCTCCGGATACACAATCAATTGGACGAAGTCGGTCATTTACGAACTTAGGGGTCCTATACCGGATCTTCCCGCCGACTGCCCGTTGGCGACGGCGGGCGCCTCCTCCGATACTTGGGGATCAACATCACCCGAGACGACAAGGTCTTTTTTTAACTGAACTTGCTGCCACCGCTTTTTAGACTTAGGTCTGTCGTGAGGCACTGGAAGGCCCTTCCTCTGACGTTGCTGGGGGGTGCAGCGCTGTTCAAAATGATGGCCTTTATGTACTGGAAAACTCCGGTGCCACCCTCATACTTCCGGAAAGTAACGGCTGGGGTGACCGGCCTGCTGTGGGGCGACCGCCCAGCTCGTGTAGCGCACATGAAGCTCATCCGTGGCTGGTACGACGGTGGAATAGCTCTGCCGAATATACAATTATACTACTGGGCGACGCAGCTCAAGGTTATTAACCAATGGCTGCATGCCCCACAGGACGATCCGGCTTATCTAGCAGACAGAGCACAGCTGGGCACACACAGTCTATTGGACTAGCGGCGAAACTGACGGGCCCGACCAAGCACACAGTGGCGCTATGGCATAAGGCACAGGCGAGGCTCAAGTGGGGTGGTGTTATGACAAAACTTACACCTCTATGGGACACCAAGGCGCTGGGTCTTTTAAGACGTAGTAAGGGGTTCACCCAATGGGACAATATAGGCATCTTCACGGTAGGAGACATGTGGACAAAAGAAGGGGTGATCCCCTTCGAACACCTCCAGCAGCAATACAACCTAGGCCCTAACGAAACTTACCGCTATATCCAAATATGTCATGCGCTACTGACTCCAAACGAAACGGGTGCGGAGTCCCGGAATCCTCCCCGCTGGAGGATCGCCTGCTTACAGACTATATACAAGCTAGCGCCACCTCCCTCACTTATCGAAAGCTATTAAATAACCTGCCTGACCCCTTGCTTAAACTGAGGGAGAAATGGGAGGGCGAACTGGGTGAAATGGATGAGACGGACTGGAACGCTGAGATGGCCTCTCCGAGGGAGGCGGGCATATCGGCTCGATTCCGGCTGGTACAGTTTAAGATATTACTCAGGGTCTACTTCACGAGGGTCCCTTTACACAAACTGCACAGAGCTGACCACCCATACTGTCTCAAGGGCTGTGGGGAGGAGGGCACACTGTTACATACACTTTGGGAATGTCCGACTATTTCAGAATACTGGCGACAGGTGCTACGTACCATTTCCCAAACTCTAGAGATATCCATTACACCTGATCCACGCTCGTGTCTGTTGAATGTATGGGGACCGAATGACATGACACACCAGGGGCAACAGTGGGCCATTGTGGGCATCATGGTAGCCAAGCGAGATATAGCGCAAAAATGGGGGGCGGCAGATACATCAACATTGGCGCAATGGTGCAGAAATATGGATATGCTTCTGTGGTTGAGCGAGCAGTGTATAAAATAAGAGCTAACCCTTGCAAGTGGAATAAGATCTGGATGCCCTGGAACAGCTACAGGGGAGATCTGTGTGAACCTCTACCAGAGGACGACATAGATAGTTCGGAGGATGACTAACTAATTTGCTATCTAGATACCCATAACAGATACAAGGGAATGACAGGCTGGCCTGCCAGTTCTTCTAAGGGGCCCCGGGGACTAGTTGGGTGCCTGAGCGAGCGTGCCGATGTGGGAGAAGGGAAACATAGTTGAAAAAGTATACGCTGATCATCGAACCTAATGAGTCATGTTTAGTTTTGGTTATAAAATAAAAAAGTGAGACGGAATTTGATTCATCAAGAATTTGATACCAAGCTCTCTGCTGCAATGTTAATAAATTGCTGCCGGACCAAAGGTTGTCGGCTGAATAGCTGTGTATTATATGTGGTAAACTATCGCAAAGTGTTGCAGCCGGCCTCCGGGTTGTAGGCAAATGCTGTGTATAATGAGCAACCGTCAATAAAAGTCTTACACCTTAAAAGAATAAAAAAAATAAATAAAAGCCTCCCTAAAAATTTGACTTAAATATGGTAGGTGCTGTACCCAGGCTGTATTATATGATTCCAAACTTCAGCTGCTGATGCGAGAGATTTAAAATGCACCCAATATTGAGCAAATCTAGAGATTTACGCGCATGCATGGATTTTATTATTTTACGGGATGATTTAGCTCATTCTAATTCACTATTTAGCCGTTTCTTATAACTAAGGATGGCAATCTTCTCTTGCTCCAAGGTTGCTAATTTGTGTATCTAGAGCAGGGTCTGATATTTATGTGTTTAATTCCAGAAGGTTAAATTCAATTAAGTACCAATTGCCTGAATCATTTAAGTTATAGGCAAATTTATGAGTATCTTCAAGTAAAAACTCTCACAATGGGCCCAATTGATGTGTCCTTCAAGACTAAGCAGATTCTTACCATTTAATAACATAGTTTGCGCCATGGCTTTATAATCATTTAACAGGGGTGCTGTGGAAGAGCCTCTGAAGGTGTAAGTAAACTTTTTTAAGCATGCCAATGAGTCCACTTCGGATCATTTTGAATAGAAGGCCTAAATATTTGTATGATGTAACCTCCTCCACTCTACAACCCTGCATAGTCCAAGAAGACATCAGCAGTATCTGAAGATGGGGATTGCAGCAAGTTTGCGGACTCACTGATGTCATCTTTCGCATCGGGATATGGCCCAAGTAAGAAGCAAAGATGTAATCCATGGCCTGCCGGTAACACTGACGCAATGAAGGGTCCAGCTCAGACTCCTCTCTATACCCGTCTCCTCATCTATCCTTTAGGTCTCCCTCTTAGACCTCATCAGAATCACCTGGGTCTTTGAGGGTCTTGTCTGTGGAGGCACTGGCACCAGTGGACGGAATACTAGCAAGGGCCTTGAAGCGCATAACCATTCCATGTGGGAAACCTCTGGGGTAGAATGGTGCAGAGGGCGAACTTGTCAGTAAGACTCAGAAGATACCCCAGACTAGGGGCCTAGAGGCGCACCAGAGGGGACAACAGCTTGCATAAATAATGCTATCTTCACATTGAGATATTGAACTGAGTCTGCACCAGGTGCGAGATATTCCAGACAGGCCAGCAGCAGTGCCAGCACAGCCTATGCTACAGGCAGCCACAGGCCCAAAACAGGCCATGTAGAAGCTGGTGGAGTCGGCAGCACCCCTGAGATGGGCTCCTCAGATGTAGTGATGTCAACATGCTCCAGCTCTGAGGGGGACTCTGCTAGAGGCAGAATGTGTCAAGGTGACGTACCTCAAGATCTTGCGAAAGCTCAAAGGGCATTGTCATCTTGCCTTCTCCTCTTCTATTTCCTCTTCTTCTGCTTAGAGTATTTAAGTTTAAGCACAAGAAGGAACACAACTGACCTTACTGCAACCAGCATCAAGCCTGATGCTGCTCACTCATATTGGCCATAAACAGTTTGGCCTTGCTCGCCATAGTTGCCTGCCCTGCATTATGCCTGATTTGGCACATGATTTTGACTCGTGCTTTGACCCCAGGCACCCTAGGCAGATCCAATGGGGGTTGGACATGGAAGGAATAGCAGGGTTGGAATCATTCTTTTTTTGCAGGAGGGAACATCCCTACATACTGCACTCAAATTTTCAAACAATTTGAGAGAAAACTCAGAAGAAACGTGAATGCAATGATGGATAACAGCTCCAGATCTGAGTAAAAGGCAGGGGAATAAAGGGATCTTATGTCAGTGCGATGAGGTGGGGCTACATAGGTCCAGTGATTTCCTGCCTGCAGTGTTTCTGGCAACAGGATGGATTCAGCACTACCAACTGGTGCAGCAGAATTCTATGCTCCAAATTCATTATGCCCTGATGATGACCTTTTCAATGTATATACAGGGTCAAATCACCATTGACACGTGTATAAACAGATTAGGGGTAAAGTTAGAATGAATTATGTAATGTGCATTCCAGTACTTGAAAATCGATTCTTGTGTTGCGCCTTGATCTTTTGTACTCGCGCACATACACACTCAGTCACTACTTTTTACCATTTCATTGTGTAATTACTCTTTCAAAACTGGCACCAGGACATACGTACTTGAACGCCGCCGGTCTTCGATTTGAAATTAACAAGCATTTGCAATGCAATAGGTCTAGCATTAGGAAATTTTGAGCTATTGGTATTGTAAATGACAAATACTTTATTTATGTGTTGGTTTTGAAAACAGCGAAATTAATAGCTTTGTCATTTACAATGCCAATAGTTATAGCTTTCGCAAATGTGACAGCTATAGCATTTGTAATGCAATATGTGTTGTATTTACGTGACTTAGATGTATTGGTATAACAAATAACAATGGCTTTTAATTTTTTTTAAGAATGAATACTTAAATGAAAGTTATTGTAATTTATAATGGCAATAGCTTAAACTTTTGTAAATAACGTTTGTGAAGATTATGTTCAGTGTATTTTATTGTGACGAAAATCAAAGAACAGAAGTGAAATATTAAGATTTTTTTGTGTTATTTGTAATAAAGCTTGAAACATTGAGAGAACATATTTGAACCAGTTGTTGTTGAATGGTTGCACAGATTGATGATGTGGTGGCGCTGAGTGATGTTGTGGTGGCAACAAGTGATGCTGTGGTAGCACATAGTGATGTTGTGGTGCCCCTGAGTGATGCTGTGGTGATGGGATAGATAGATAGAGTGAGGGTGATAGATAGATAGAGGGAGGGTGATAGATAGATAGAGGGAGGGTGATAGATAAATAGAGGGAGGGCAATAGATAGAGGGAGGGCAATAGAGTGAGGGAGGGCGATAGAGTGAGGGAGGGCGACAGATAGAGTGAGGGAGGGCGATAGATAGAGTGAGGGAGGGCGATAGATAGAGTGATGGCGATAGATAGATAGACAGATAGAGTGAGGGAGATAGCTAGATAGATAGATAGATAGATAGAGTGATGGCGATAGAGAGTGCAATAGTTATGCTATATTTTGTTCTGTTTTGTTATG
This sequence comes from Lissotriton vulgaris, assembly GCF_964263255.1. Lineage (NCBI taxonomy): Eukaryota > Metazoa > Chordata > Amphibia > Caudata > Salamandridae > Lissotriton > Lissotriton vulgaris. Next base: position 608,441,928 of record NC_141695.1, read on the forward strand.
ATATACCATGCTTTGTTTTGTTATGCCATGCTATGCTTTGTTATGCTATGTTTTGTTATGCTATGTTTTGTTTTGTTATGCTGTGCTTTGTTATGCTATGCTATGTTTTGTTTTGCTATTCTATGTTTTGTTATGCTATGTTTCGTTGTGTTTTGGTATGCTATGCTATGTTTTGTTATGCTATGTTGTGTTGTGTTATGCTATGCTTTGCTTTATTTTGTTACACTATGCTATGTTTTGTTATGCTATGCTATGTTTTGTTATGCTATGCTATGTTTTGTTATGCTATGCTATGTTTTGTTATGCTATGCTATGTTGTGTTTTGTTATGCTATGCTATGTTTTATGTCATGCTATGGTTTGTTTTGTTATGCTGTGCTTTGTTATACTATGCTGTTTTGCTATGTTTTCTTTTGCTGTGTTTTGTTGTGTTTTGTTATGCTATGCTATGTTTTGTTATTCTATCCTTTGCTTTGTTTTGTTGTGTTTTGTTATGATATGCCATGCTATGCTTTGTTTTGTTATGCTAGGTTTTGTTTTGCGATGTTTTGTTGTGTTTTATTATGCTATGCTATGTTTTGTTAGGCTATGCTATGTTTTGTTATGCTATGTTTTGTTATGCTATGCTATGTTTTGTTATGCTATGCTATGTTGTGTTTTGTTATGCTATGCTATGTTTTGTTATTCTATGCTATGTTGTGTTTTGTTATGCTATGCTATGTTGTATGTTATGCTATGGTTTGTTTTGTTATGCTGTGCTTTGTTATGCTATGCTATGTTTTTGTTTTGCTATCCTATGTTTTGTTATGCTATGCTATATTTTGTTGTGTTAAGCTATGCTATGTTTTGTTGTGTTAAGCTATGCTATGCTATGTTTTGTTATGCTATGCTATGTTTTGTTAAGCTATGCTATGTTTTGTTATGCTATGTTGTGTTTTGTTATGCTTTGCTATGTTTTGCTATGCTATGCTATGTTGTGTTTTGTTATGCTATGCTATGTTTTATGTTATGCTATGGTTTGTTTTGTTATGCTATGCTGTTTTGTTTTGCTATGTTTTGTTATGCTATGTTTCGTTGTGTTTTGTTATGCTATCCTGTGCTATGTTTTGTTGTGTTTTGTAATGATATGCCATGCTATGCTTTGTTTTGTTATGCTAGGTTTTGTTTTGCGATGTTTTGTTGTGTTTTGTTATGCTATGCGATGTTTTGGTATGCTATGCTATGTTTTGTTATGCTATGCTTTGTTTTGTTGTGCTATGTTTTGTTGTGCTATGTTTTGTTGTGTTTTTTAAGCTATGCTGTTTTGTTGTGTTTTGCTATGCTATGCTTTGTTAATCTATACTATGTTTTGTTATGCTATGTTTTGTTAAGCTATGCTTTGTTATGCTAGATTTTGGTTTGTTATGATATGTTTTGTTTGTTATGATATGCTATGTTATGTTATGCTATGTTTTGTTAGGCTATGGTATGTTTTGTTATGCTATGCTATGTTTTGTTATGCTATGCTGTTTTGTTATGCTATGCTTTCTGATGCTATGCTATGTTTTGTTATGCTATGCTATGTTTTGTTGTGTTTTGTTATGCTATGTTTCATTGTATTTTGTTATGCTATGTTTTGTTGTGTTTTGTTATGCTATATTATGTTTTGTTATGCTATGCTATTTTTGTTTTGCTATGTTTTGTTTTGCAATGCTATGTTTTGCTATTCTGGTGTGTGATTGTGTGTGTGTGTGTGGTTTTGTGTATGTGTGTGCGGTTGTGTGTGTGGGGTTGTGGTTGTGTTTATGGGGGGGTCGTGTGTGTGTGGGGTTGTGTGTGTTGGGTTGTGTGTTTGTGTGGGGGGTTGTGTGTTTGGGGGGTTCTCTGTGTGTGGGGTTGTGTGTGTGGGGGGGTTGTGTGTGTGTGTGGGGTTGTGTGTGTGTGTGGGGTTGTGTGTGTGGGGTTGTGAAGGGTCTGGCCTGCGGCTCGGAGAAGGGGCTCAATTTCCTGAGGGAGGGCTACTGCCTGCTTGGCCCAACACCTTCCCCGTCCCTAAAGATGTGCCTCTCTCCCTGCAGGCTCTGAAGAGACGGCTATGTAATGGGAGGGACTGTCTGTGCTGGTTGTGAAGTCTTAGGGACTGTTTGAACAGGCTCGAACTAAAGACACATAACGTGAGTCTCTGCATGGTCTGATGACTAAAGAGTGAGACTCAGGAGAAGAAATTTCCCCAAAAAAGACACACCATTACAGGCCCCGCCCCCACTGGGCACTTCGCAGAAGTCACCGTCTGGAATTCCGACAGAATTCCCCCCAGAACAGCAGGTAGAGTTCGCAGCAGTCAACGTCTGGAATTCCGACAGAATTCCCCACAGAACAGCAGGTAGCCGAGCGGGGGAGGGGCCACTGTCGTTGTGAGGAGAGTTGAGTGCCTCAACTGAAATGTATGTGCAATATCCTGAATCACCACATCAGAATGCAAACACCGCTCTCTGCAAAGGGAAGGACGTTTCCAACAACACGCACAACACAGAACAAATACTGGGCGTATACCACACTCCTAACACGTCCAAGGAATCATGGCCGGTGTCGGGAAGTAAGCCAAAACTGGCGAAGCTTGTGCTTGTTTAAAAGGCACGTTGTCTATCACGGGTGATATGGGACCATTTCCAGACAGTTTAGGGCTCACAGGAGGAGGTGTCTCACAGACCATCAATGTCCTGTTCACATGATGCCCACAAGTGCTTGCCACAACATGCCTACGAGAGTGCCCAACAGCAGAGTTGAGCAGGATTATAGGGACATGCAGGGCCTACCAAGGTCTCATCATCCAGGATCAGCCGAGGAGTACAAAGCTTAGTGAACAGGAAGGCCGTCGACGTCATGTACATGCCATGGATTGTCCCGGAATCCGAGAGACCTGTTGTGGGGGGAGCAGCCCTGTGTAGCGTCCTCACAGCATATGCTTGGTGATAAAAGTATGAATTTAAGTGTAAATTTGCGGTTTACCAAAAACAAATCCGTAAGTGCTCCTACAGGCACCATATTTCCAAATAAATTCAAGAGAATGGGACTGTGACACGTGTAAACTAAAAGCGAACCGATCAGAAATACTGACTAAATGTCTATGCTCCATTAAAGATACAGCATATGGTCACAGTACTCATAGCTTGGAGATGAATATAGCTGCGGTATTGAGTGCTACACTTGCTATGCTTTTATTACACCACAGTCATCCAACGGACTGCATATGCAATGTTCGTGACAAATGTCTGAGCCTGTGGCTGCGGGGATGCTTTCATGAAATATTCACTTAATCTCCCTGTGCCTACCCAAACAAGAATAGTTGGCATTATGTGTATTTACAAACTGGACGTAACTGAAAATATGGAAGTTCCAACTTTGTGAAAGACTGTGACAAGTGAGGCATTTAGTGTGGGACGTGGGTAGTTACTGGGGGTATTTGGCAACGGGTGGTGAGACGGCATACTTACCTCCCATCTGCTGGTACTGAGTGATCACATAAGAGAGTTTTAGAGAAACAACTATGGCACTCGTAAACTCTTAGTGAAAAAAGCGGCTGTGAAATGAAATTAAAAGCAGCCGGGAAATGAAATTACAAAAAAAAACAAGGGAATGTTTGAGAATGGAGAAGGGGTGGGGCGATGAGAGACTCGGACAGGACAGAAAGTATTTAACAGCGGGAGGGGGTTGATAGGGTGACGGGGGAGAAACCAGCTGCTGAGCGTAAGCGCGAGCCTTTGAAGTCTGTTGCGAGGCAAATGGTGGTTTGTGACGTGGCTGGTGTGGCGGGGGGCGGGGGAGGGAGCGAGTGGGAGGGAACTAGCATATGGGGATGGGGTGCGAGGCCAAGCGTGTGCCTGGCCAAGCGTCACGCTTCAGTAGACAACATGCATTGGGAGGAATCCGCTTGTTTCAAGAGTGTTGTTTCCTCTGCAATAGTTCAGAGCTATAAATAGCTCGACCTAAAAAGAGCTCGATATTATAAAATAAGAAACAATTGCAGGTCCCTCAGAGAAACACTTGAAAGAAAACATTCTGATGTAATACTTCCCATAACAATTTAAGGAAGCTTACCGAACTGGGCGGACGAATATTGTTTTTAATAAGTACAGGGCTGAGGCGGATACTGTGACTCCCCAACGAAGGCCAGGTTGCCGCTATACACCAGTTGCCCGAGTTTTACATAATTTAAGAGATAAAATATGGAGTAATCGGGACGAGTTTGCTAGAAGGTCATTTGAAGACTCGAGGGCAGATTTATCGCCTTAAATTTTAAAAGAACGATAAAACTACTGTCTTGAAAAAGTAGGTGTTATACGATTATTCCTTCGAAAAGCGTTGATGCTCTCATTTTAGCCACAAATTCGTTAGTATACAACATGACCTTAGATGCCTAGGATTTGTATAGAACTAGGACTTAGGTGGTTTAATTCTCTCTTCGATTGTGGCAACTGGTGACAAATGTTACTGTCTGTTTTTAAACTCTCGTGCAATATTTTTTGTATTGTAATATGATTATTTGGTTTTAAATACTGAATGTATTGTAATTGCTTCACTGTGATTTTTTGATTAAAACCTGTTTTTATGTAATGGTTTTTTGATAAAACATATTATTTTTCATAAATTTCAGCCACCAAACGACTGACTACAGGTTTTGTGCCAATACGAAACAGACATAAGATTGACAGTGGTGTATAATTCTGGAACTGAATGAATGTGATGTGGACTATGAATGTGAAGTAAGGAAGGGATATTGCAATTTTCCCAGAGGACATCTTTATATAAAATAATTACTCTTTCGAGCACGTTGAAGTTATGTACAAACACTGATTGTTATTAAAACCTTAATAACCATGCTAAACAAATATACACTCATTTCTTTGAACATCAGCAATTGTTTATCTGCTGAGAAATTATGCTCAAATGAACCCATAATAAATCATTGTACTGCAACATATTTTCAAAGTTCATATCTGGTGTATTTGGGTTACTCATGCACTTTCAAACCTGTGTAACATCTGTGCTCCAAGCACCTCGATCACCACTAAAGAAAGTGCCCTTGGAAGTGTTTGTCCTGAAGTAAACGAACCAGGCTGCAACTCATCCTGCAGCCTGCCCAACCTTCTGATGGTTCTAGGCAGAACACAGACTGAACTTCCTAGTAGTATTTGCCATTTACGTTTGAACACAATAACTTGTTAGAATTATTAATGGTAATGACCCCAGATAAGGAAGCCACACACACTGTTAAATAAATATTTTGTGGCTTGCGTGATTTCGACAGGACTGATTCTGGATGCAGTGCGTGTGTATTCGAAACCTAATACTTGATCAAACATTGTATTATTGTGCACTTTAGGCCACACCCATAGTTACACAGTGCAGTCCTCGGCAGTTAATCCTACTAAGGCACTCCATCAAATAAATATTGTTTCCTGAAGCTTAGGTCATCACATGGACACAAGTTATTCTCATTCCTCTTAATGCATTGAACAGAACCGTCCTGGTACCTCCCCGAAAACAGGGCTTTGCATCAGACATAGTAAATGTGGACATAACCTCCATCAGCGTGACTATAATAACCCATGCATGTGACTATGAAATACCCAATGCTCCATGTGCCATTACAGACACTATTTACATTCATATTCACATTCCTCGGATTTCACTAACAAATAACTGCTATCAAGTGTGCTGACCTAATTAGGCCAATAGAAGCAGAGCAAGACTACTTTATCCAGCATGCACTATATTTTCACACGTAATCTCATGCCTGGAAACCGCACCCACGATGCCATGAAGTAAGGTTGTCAACACAGCTGGAGGAATCAAGAAATACTTCACTTACCATCCCTGGCATTCCTGGATGTCTGTCGCACGGTTGCCCCCTCTGCTGTCTGTCCTTAGAATGCTGTTTTGGGAACACAGAAACAAGGAAAACAATAAGGTGTTGAAAATTCCAAGGAAATACAGCATTCAGAAACAGATGGAAATGGATTTCTTTCTTTTTTTATATTGGGTTTTCCTTAGGAGTGATATTATCCACAAGGGTGTAGAGCGCTTTACAAAATATAGTAACTAACATGTATGATTAGTCCTTCAACAAGTAACGAACGATACAAATCTAGGAAGGGTAGCATTAAAACAACAGAGAATATCAGAGGTGTTGGGTAGCTGTGTGTCAAAAGTTTACTTGATGCCTGAATACGGTCACAATTTACCCTCTGTAAGGCCTACTCCTCAGAACAAATTATTCGGTAGCTTTGAACTTGAAATAAGAGGATGAAAGAGTTCTTAGATAACAGTGTATATGGATTCCGGTAGATTGGCGCCCGCGGTTGTCCAGGCTCTGATAATCAGTCGCCTGGACTATAGAAACGCATTGGATATGGGCGTGGCAGAATATTTGTTTACACGCCTTCAAACGACCCACAATGCAGCCACTAAACTTATTTGCTATAAAGGTAGATGCAACTCTGCAACTCCTTGCTTAAAATCACTGCACTGGCTGCCAATATGTAAGAGGGCACTGTTCAAGCTCCTCTGTCACACTTATAGGTCTTTGCATGACTGGCCCTCTGAACTTAGAAATAGGGTCGAATTTCAACAACCTATAAGAAATGTGAGATCATCCAGTGTGACCATAGCTAAAGTTATAAAGATCAGGAAGGCCAGAGCTAGTGGGCGCTCTTTTACTTTTTTGGCAGCCACTCAGTGGTACCTGCCCCCCTTGACATTCGATGCATCGAAGACTATGTCATATTCAGGAGAAGACACGGCTCCTCCCTGACCAATGTAGTTCTGACTTTCACCTTTACATCTGCTGAAATAAATGGTAGTTACTAGCGCCATGATATCCGTGTTGGAATGAATGTCTGCGCTCTATAAACACCTTCAAACAAATAAAGAGAGAGAAGGGAGGATGGAGGAGGTGGAGAGGGAACAGGTTATGGAGGTGGAGAGTGAACAGGTTATGGAGGTGGAGAGGGAACAGGTTATGGAGGGGGAGAGGGAACAGGTTATGGAGGGGGAGAGGGAACAGGTTATGGGGGTGTAGAGGGAACAGGTTATGGAGGTGGAGAGGGAACAGCTTATGGAGGTGGAGAGGGAACAGGTTATGGAGGTGGAGAGGGAACAGGTTATGGGGGTGTAGAGGGAACAGGTTATGGAGGTGGAGAGGGAACAGGTTATGGAGGTGGAAAGGGAACAGGTTATGGAGGTGGAGAGGGAACAGGTTATGGGGGTGTAGAGGGAACAGGTTATGGAGGTGGAGAGGGAACAGGTTATGGAGGTGGAGAGGGAACAGGTTATGGAGGTGGAGAGGGAACAGGTTATGGAGGGGGAGAGGGAGCAGGTTATGGAGGTGGAGAGGGAACAGGTTATGGAGGTGGAGAGGGAACAGGTTATGGGGGTGTAGAGGGAACAGGTTATGGAGGTGGAGAGGGAACAGGTTATGGAGGTGGAGAGGGAACAGGTTATGGAGGTGGAGAGGGAACAGGTTATGGGGGTGTAGAGGGAACAGGTTATGGAGGTGGAGAGGGAACAGGTTATGGAGGTGGAGAGGGAACAGGTTATGGAGGTGGAGAGGGAACAGGTTATGGAGGGGGAGAGGGAGCAGGTTATGGAGGTGGAGAGGGAACAGGTTATGGAGGTGGAGAGGGAACAGGTTATGGGGGTGGAGAGGGAACAGGTTATGGAGGTGGAGAGGGAACAGGTTATGGAGGTGGAGAGGGAACAGGTTATGGAGGGGGTGAGGGAACAGGTTATGGAGGTGGAGAGGGAGCAGGTTATGGAGGTGGAGAGGGAGCAGGTTATGGAGGTGGAGAGGGAACAGGTTATGGAGGTGGAGAGGGAACAGGTTATGGAGGGGGAGAGGGAACAGATTATGAAGGTGGAGAGGGAACAGGGTATGGAGGGGGAGAGGGAACAGGGTATGGAGGTGGAGAGGGAACAGGTTATGGGGGTGGAGAGGGAACAGGTTATGGAGGGGGAGCGGGAACAGGTTATGGAGGTGGAGAGGGAACAGGTTATGGGGGTGTAGAGGGAACAGGTTATGGAGGAGGAGAGGGAGCAGGTTATGGGGGTGGAGAGGGAACAGGGTATGAAGGTGGAGAGGGAATAGGTTATGGGGTGGAGAGGGAACAGGTTATGGAGGGAGAGAGGGAACAGGTTATGGGGGTGTAGAGGGAACAGGTTATGGAGGTGGAGAGGGAACAGGTTATGGAGGTGGAGAGGGAACAGGTTATGGAGGGGGAGGGGGAACAGGTTATGAAGGTGGAGAGGGAACAGGGTATGGAGGGGGAGAGGGAACAGGGTATGGAGGTGGAGAGGGAACAGGTTATGGGGTGGAGAGGGAACAGGTTATGGAGGGGGAGAGGGAACAGGTTATGGAGGGAGAGAGGGAACAGGTTATGGAGGGGGAGAGGGAACAGGTTATGGAGGGGGAGAGGGAACAGGTTATGGGGGTGGAGAGGGAACAGGTTATGGGGGTGGAGAGGGAACAGGTTATGGAGGGGAGAGGGAACAGGTTATGGAGGGGGAGAGGGAACAAGTTATGGGGGTGGCAGATGCATTCAGGATGAAGTCACAGATTATTGGGGTTCATTTTACGTTTGGCAGATGGCTAACAAGCTGCTAGGGCTATGAAGTCTCTGCCAGCCCCAAAGGACCAATCTGTTAAATGTATTTATTTTTACTTATTGAGTTCTATAGAGCGCAAACCTGACCATCACGGTATCAGAGCGCTGTACAATAAGAAAAATGATGAGGGTTGCAGTACAGTAAGAACAAAGGTCACTTCATCTATGATGTACATAGAATTTGAAGAGCATGTTAAAACACAATAGGGTACAGTATCAAATAAGATGAAAACGACAGTTTCTATTGTTCTCTTATGCCACATGTTTTTCTAGTAGTAGGGCTTTTACTTCCTTCTGAAAGAGCCTGAGAGAGGTAATTGCTCTCGTTGAGGGTGGTAGGGTGTTCTACATTTTTTAGGCAGTTTCGGCAAAAGTGCTGCAATACTTTTCCTTATTTGAATCTGGGTAGTTCTAGTAGGAGGGATTTGGCGCTCCTCGAATCCTTTCTACCTCCTGATAGCTTGATCCCATTCGCCAAGTATTTAGGACCAAAATTGTGTAGCGGTTTTTGTGTTGTGCATGCACTCTTCAGTTGGATCCTCGCTTCATCCGGGAGCCAGTTGAGGGTTCTAAGTGATGGGGAAATGCAATCATAATGACGTGTGCAAGTTAGAAGTCTTGCTGCTGCTTTTAATTTCGTTTTCATCAGGGCTAGGCTCAATATAGGCAGACCTAGGAATATGGCATTCCCATGGTCTAACCTTGAGAGCACTAGAGATTGCACCACTGTTTTGAGGTCTCCTAGTGGTATGACGGGTTTTAGTTTTCTTAGAAGGTGCAGATGTAGGTTAGCGTTTCTGGTTGCAGCTTGATGTGATCTCACATGTTTAGATTTGAGTCTAGTGGGAAGTCTAGTGATTTTAGTCACAGATGGTTGAGGTGTAGTATAGAGATTTGATGTTAAGAGAACAAGGTTGTGGTTGTTGAGGTCTAAGGGGTGGGGCAAAAAGAATGAATTCTGTTTTCTGCAGATTTAGTTTACTATGGTTGTGTGCCAGCCAGTCTTGGGTTTTTTTCAGGGTGTCATCCAGTCTCTGGATATCTTCTTGACAGGAGGGTTTTATGCAGAGCTGAGTGTCATCAGCCTGCATGTGATAAGAGATTTTTTGGTTCTATAAGGATTTCAGTGAGTAGTTCCATGTATTGATCGAAGAGCATAGGAGAGATTGTAGATTCTTGAGGAATGCGCCTGTTGACATCTGCTACATCTGATATTTTGACTCTTTGTTAACTGTTCTGTAGGAAGGAGGTGAACCAAATAAGGAAAGCTCCAGATAACCCCAATTTGAGTTTGTGACTGACCATGTTCAACGCTACTGATTAATCTATAAGTATCAGGAGACAGAATTTGTTTTGGTCTAGTGATGTTTGTATATCATCTAGGATGTTTAGAATGGCAACCTCTGTACTGTGTCCATGCCTGAAACCTGATTGGTATTTGTCTAATAGGTCAGAATTCTAGATGTGTTTAGATAGCTCATCATGGGCACGTTTTTCTATCAGTTTAGCCAGGAAACTGCAGACTAGGCGGAAGATGCTTAAGTAAGTCTGGTCAGTGCCCGTATTTTTAGTACGGGAGATAGTTGGCTGATCAGCAAGCATTCGGTGCGGGATCCTTACGATTTTTGTCCATAAGGGAGTTACGGCTTGGTGGATCTCTTTTATTTATTTATTTAAAAAGTTTTATATAGCGCTGGCTAGACCCGAAGGTATCAGAGCGCTTAACATGAGAATCAACAATGTAACAGAAAGAGATCAACAATTACACAATACATCAAAAAATAGGGAATACATTAGGAGAGGAATAAAGGAGAGAGAAAAGTAGTGGAGGGGGCAGGGGAGGTGAGAAAGGGAGGATAAGGGAAGAGACAACAAGGAGAGACGAAAGGAAGTCTGTCTAAAGACCGACTGGGTAGGTGACGACCAAGGAGGGAATCCATGGCCCATCTCCCCTATAGCTAAACCAGGTAGCTCCATCGGGCATCAGACAAAATAGTTTAGTCTCAATACATTGAGAGAGGAGAGACGGAAAGACTTAAATAGAGAGAGGATGCGGGAAGAGATGACAGGAGAAATGAAAGGAAGTCTGTCTTGAGGCCGGCTGGGTAGGTGACGTCCAAGGAGGGAATCCCCGACCTGTCTGCCCTACAGCTAAACCAGGTAGCTCCATCGGGCATCAGACAAAATAGCTAGATCTCAATTGACGAGGGAAAGTTCACAGAAAAACAGGGTGGGGACTATGGGCTAGGACAGGTGGGGGCAAAGGTCAGTAGCAGGAAATGGTTTTTTATATATCCCCCTCAGACACTGATCTAAAACTGTTCCGGAAAGCTCAGTTTTTTTCTTGGAACAATTGGGGTGTGTTAGTCAGTCTTCCAGCTGTGTGCTGTGAGAGTGGGATTGATGGATTCCTGGGCACTGGATACTGGCTTGGGTGGGAATAGAGTTGCTAGTAGCTGTGATTTTATCTTTAAAGAAAGTGCAGGAGTTGTTACAGGTGTGTGTTGGATGGCTGGCACATGTGGGTTCTGCAGGTTTTCCTGATTGATTTTTTTTATGTCGAAGAGTTTTCTGGGCCTGTTCTTTTCTCTGTCTAGCCGAGATCTGATCAACTGTTTGAGGTGAGTAGGGCTTGGGTCCTTCCTCCAAAGTCGTACCATAAGTCTAAGTTGTCCTCTGTCATCTATACTACTATTACAAAGAGAGAACACAAACCTTTTGGCAAGGTAAACACGGGAACCACAGCGCCAATCCACACACCCAATACATTGTTGTAATCCTCAGGGTGTGTAGATGGACATAGGCTATAGAAAATAAAAAACGTAAATTTAAAAATATAACTTTAAAAAAAAGTAGTGCCCTGAAAGTAGCGCCGGCCGCGACGCTGACGGCCATGACGTAGCGCTGGCCGCAACGTATGTGATGACGAGGAGGAGCGGCGGTGAAGTGAGGAGCTCGGGGAGGAGCGGCGGCTCAGGTAAGACTCTGGGACACGGGACGGGAGGGAGCCGGTGCGGGAGGTTGGCCCAAAACAACTGCGGTAGGGCTCAGGGTCTGGGGGCAGCATTTCAGGCTTGCGAGGAGGAGCTGCAGTGAAGTGAGGAGCTCGGGGAGGGGCGGAGGCTCAGGTAAGGCTCTGGGACACAGGACGGGAGGGAGCCGGTGCGGGAGGTTGGGCCGGAACAACTGCGGTAAGGCTCAGGGTCTGGGGGCAGCATTTCAGGGTTGCATGCACTCCCGCCCCGGCCCCCGCCTGCCACGACATTGTCCGGGACACAGACAATGTCGTGGCGGGCGGGGGCCGGGGCGGGAGTGCACGCAAGCCTGAAATGCTGCCCCCAGACCCCTTCTGCCCCAGGCAACGCTGGGGCGGGCTGCTAGTTTTTTATGTTTTGTTAGAATCACTGTACCGAAGATTTTTTCTTTTTCCTTTTAAGATATAATGGGCAACCTTCTGAACCATGTCGGTCATACTGCTGTTGTAGGGGTGCGTCAGTTCTTGAGCCAATGTTGTTTGTTGCTCTTGAAGGGAATTTTTACCTTCTTTCAGCAAAAACATCAGTACCGCCACATTAAGACCGCCTCCTCAGCATTGCTTTTGTTTCCCAGAAACAAACCCTCCATTGGGGAATTGGGTTTGCTTGTTGCTGTGAGGGAAGAAAAAAAAGCAATTGCCCTGAAGCGTTGAAAGTTTTCTTCCAGGACATGGGACGCCTCTCCTGCCTCACTTGGAACTCAAACAGAAAAAAATTAGCTATCTTCATATACAGCTGATAATCTGACGATCATAAGCCAGCAGGCCATGCCAGTGTAACGGCATTTCATCATACTCAACTGAAAGGGACCCATACTTGTGATTGTTTAGAGCCGGCAGTTCCAGCTAGAGGCTGGCTGGATGCATTCAAGGTATGTTCTTCCGCTCACATGAGGCACTCACATAGTGCTTGTCATTAAACAGCTTGTTTTCCATGTTTTGCTTTTTCTGCACTATTTTAATTGCTATTATATAGCGTTTACTATTCTGATGAGGGTTTGAAGTGTTTTACGCTGGGCAGCATACTCAAAGTTAGTGGAAGTCCAGTGTTTACTGGTGGTTATTGGGATTATTCTTGTGCTCTTGATGAACACTCCATGCATTTACCGGGGGTGGCTCCTCCACGCACCCATTGTTTCCATGGGGCCGGACTAAAATTAATCAACTATTTACTACACCTTTCACAGAAGGCTGAAAGGCATACCGTAAGTAAGCTGTATGGTATGTGTGTGACTCAGAGACGGGTGCACCTTAGCGCGTGCATACCCCTCGTGTCACATTCGTGGTCCTGAAGAAATCCTCGCACTGTCTTTGGAAGGCTGAAACATGTAGACTGTGTCTTTTCTCACTAAGTTCACTGTTTAGATGGCCTAGGTCAATCTATATATTTAACAAGAAATAGAGAGCAAAGGGATTTTATCCACTGAAGTGGACGGAAGGGTACTCCCAGTCCCCTGGTTAAGTAGCTATATAACAAATATAAGGAGTACCACCAAAGATGAGGCTGAACAGCCAGTATTGGTGGAATGAGACCCTGATGTGAAAGAAGAAGTCCTTCTTTGTTTTTTAAGGAACCCCTCACTCACCGACCTGGTCGGTGACATGCTTCATCATCGGGGCCACCTTGACAACCGAGTGCCATCAAGGTGTGCTGCGACACCTGAAATACAGTGGAGCGGGTATGTGAGTGATGAATGTGAAAAAAAGAAAAAAGGTCAGTGGGTTAAAAATTGTCCTGGTATGACTTATCCAAATATTATTTATTCTAAGGCTACTGGACAATGATAAATAGTGTGTGTAGATACAATAAAGGCTTTAATAGGACCTAGTGTATCTGAGGTATGTGATAGGTCTACATGTTTCAAACCATAGGTGGGAGTTACCGGTTTTTCTTCAGGACCATAAAAAATGAAAGGAGTTGGGTGGTCAGGGTACACTAACGCCCTGCCATACCTGCAACCCTCTCAGGACCCTAGATAGCGAATTTGCTAAATGGGTGAAAAGAATTGCAACCCAAATGTGGTTACAATAAAAATTGCAAGAACCTGTGAAAAAAATAGAGGATTATAAGTCACAAAGGTTGTTTACATGCCTGTAACGTAGTGAAGTGACGTAGTCCGTTCTATCTCTGAGTCATTCCACAATCAGTAAATGCGAATTATCCAAAGTGCGGTGTACCAGCATAATTTATAAATGGGAACAGATTGTTCCTAGGAAAACACACCTATCAATGTTGGTGTGAAAGTGCACATATAATTCTATATTTAAACCAGTCTTACACAAGCTACATTGTGCGTGCCTAAGTCATGACTCTGTTTGACTAGTGTCAAGAAATTACCGACGTGATAATATGCCAACTTGATCCAAAATCACATTAAACACAAGACAAAACAACACACAACACATATATTGCCAGAAAATTAAAGGTTAAAAAATGCTCACTCCTCAGTGGAGAAATGCTTGCTGCACGGGGATTGAGGGGAGGCAGCAGAGCTCAAAAACGTATTCTGTGGAGTCAAGGAGAAAATAGGGATAGAGATAGTATCAAAATACAGACTGTTCTCCTTCTCTCTTGGTGGAAAAAGTCCGGAAACGGACGCGTTTCCATAAGCATGGGCTCTACTTACAGTTTTTCAGCATTGAGAACGGCTTTTAACCTAATCAGCCCCTCCGCGCACCCGTGTGTGGCAGAAGAGCAGCGCCGAAGTTAAAGGCAGCCGCCATTGCGGGCGCGGAGGGCGTGGCTGGCCGGCGCCGCGTGATGACGTCACGTGGTCACGTGAGCGTCACACGCGCGCCGGGTTGCTACGGGGACCCAGTGTAAACAAAACCTCCGTGAAACGGAGTGAGCCGCTTTCTGTGATTAATTGGAGTATGGCGCAATAGTGGGAAAAGAGAGTCTATTTTAGCATAAGTACCTTCTGATTTTTGCACAAAAGTGGGAAATGAGAGTCTATTTTAGCATATGCACCTTCAGATTAGGCTCAGAGGTGGGGAACAAAACGGAAGTATTTTACATGTGAGAGATGAGAGTCTATTCTAGCATATGCCCCTTCAGATAAGGCTCAGAGATGGAGAACAAAACGGAAGTATTTTACATGTGCACTTTGAATGAGGTGCTGAATATTCCGTAATTAGGAGTCAAAACGAGCACAAGAAAGGGGGTTATATTACTGCATGAATACGTATGCTTAGAAGGCAGGGTATTAAGGAAAATGCATTAGTTCCATATGAGTTTAGGAAGAGTCAAAAAACGAGCCAAAAAAGGGGGAAATGCATTCTTTCTTTTTGTTGTGAAGAGTCATAGGGGGGTGAAAGGCCCGCGCCTAGCGACTACTGTGTGCCAGAATTCATTGACAGTGGGAACCAAGTATTTTAAGAAAGTACAGAGGCCCAAGGGATATTGTCATTTAGACCATGTTTGTTGGTGGACAGTCTTCTGTATGAACTACAGACCATCACCTTTGAGCCTGATACCATCATTCTAGCAACTCTAGATATAGAGAGCCTGTACACCAGTATCCCTCAAGATGAAACTATCAAGGTACTGGGCACAGCTCTCAATTCAGTTACATGGGAATACAATACCCCCAAGGAATTCGTACTGCAGTGCGCCACTATCGCACTCAAAGAGAATTTCTTTGCTTACAAAGGCCAGCTATTCCTGCAATGCTCGGGTACCTCGATGGGCAGCACGTTTGCGCCCAGCGTGGCGGGGTTGTATGTATCAGACTTCGAGGCAAAAAACATCCAGTCCGTAAACAATCCGTTTGCAAGGAACATCACCTTCTGGAGACGATACATAGACGACGTGCTGCTTATCTGGAAAGGCAGCATGGAACGTCTGATGGAATTCTTGGAGTGGATCAACACCACCAGTAGATATTTGAAATTTATCCACACAGTGAGCACCACGGAAGTGGTCTTCCTAGATGTGGTAATTTCGAACAGTGGTACCGCACTAACCACCAAAACCCATTACAAGGCCACTGCCAAAAACAATTTATTGCAGTTTGCCAGCTTCCATCCTCGCCCATTGAGGGAGAATTTACCCTATGGGCAGTACTTAAGAATCCGACGAAACTGTAGTAATCTAGAGGATTTCAAGACCCAATCATCTGATCTGACAGCCAAGCTGACACAAAGAGGCTATCCAAATCACATTCTCCAAAAAGGCTTCAAACGAGCACGAAACCAACCTCGCGAAGCCCTCCTTGAACCAGTTACAAAAACAACGATGGAAACACCACTCACGTGCGTGACCACTTACAGTACTCTATCCAATCTGATGAAGAAATCGATAAATAAAAACTGGAAAATCATCACGAGCACGAAGAAAGATTGGCAAAAACCTCTTTTTTCGTTCAAAAAGGGACACAGTTTGAAAGACGCTCTCGTTCATACGAGACCTAGACAACTGACAGTCCCTCTAACAAGAAGCATCACTGATGCGTGGAATCTCCCTAAAGTTACAGGTCACTTTCCATGCGCGAATTACTCCGTCTGCCACCTGACTGCTCCATCCAAAACTCTAGATCTGGAACCGGGGAAAACATGGTACCAAAAAGCACATACCAACTGCAACTCCACTAATGTTGTTTACCTGGTCACATGCCCCTGTTCTCTCTGGTACGTTGGAATGACAACAAGAAAAGTAAAACAGAGGGTATGCGAACATAGGAGCAATATCAGGTGCAAGAAGGCAACTACCAAAATGAGCGATCACTTCTTACTGAACAATCATACCACAAACGATCTTAGATGGACTGTGATTGAACAAATCACTGCAGGTTCTAACATTGCAGATAGACTGTTTGAAAAGGAACAGCGGTGGTTATACCGCTTGGGAACCCATATAAATGGTCTCAATGACGATATACCCTGGGCCTCTGTCCTTAAATAAACTCAGACTCAGTTCTAATTGCTTTTCATCAAAACATAACATTTACATTGCCTCCTGTACTCCATGAACCTATATTTATGCCTGTCCGAGTCTGCTTATTCAGTTGCTCCACAAAACTGAACCTTGCCTACGCATGCGCACTACAAATCTTCCGACCCGGAAGTGGGTACGCTTCTCTCTAGTCTGTTTACGTTCTATTCCATTCACTATGGCGCATGCGCACCACACACGCCTTCCAACCCGGAAGCCCGGCCACAGCCTAAACCTCCCCTTTTCCATAAAACGGCTCATACTCCTCCAGCCTGGATCGGCGAGACCCGATCCCGAGGGCTGATCAGGTGTATCAACTGGAGACTGGCGTAGTGGGCGTGAGTGACACCGCAACCGCTACAGACTATACGAGCTAAGTACTCTTTACAGCAAATTGATAGTGTTTGTCCCTTGTTCTATCCCCTATTTTAGGATGTGCCAAAAAGCGCTGTCCCCCCCCTCCCGAGGTCTATGGGGTGTAGTATCATCCCATGTGAAGTGAGAACTTTCCCTTTTCACCCTCTGAGTTGTTTGTTGAATGGCCACCGGCCTTTGGCCCATTGATCGCCCGAGTGAAAGAGATGTGTGAGAATGCCTATCACATCGCCATTCCCTCCTCTCTCACTACCACAAATGCCTATGCTCACTTGCACTGTTGTTATAAACAGAGGGGTCCCCAACCGATATGGAGTGGGTGAAGGAAAAGGAAAATCAACAAGTATTTCAAAAGATTAAAAAGAAAACAAAATCAGAAAAGTTCTGGAAATGCAGTGTTTTATTCACTATGCATCCATTGCGTCATAGTCGAATTATTCAATAGGAAAGATCAAATTACACACTTGATTGTCGTTAGTTCATGTGCCCATAGAGAGAAGGAAAAGGAAAGGGGAAGTAGTAAAGTTAACAAAAAGTTGTGACTCACTCTACATTCAATAAGAACAAAAATACATTGAAATTCATGTATGAATTCTAGATGATCCCTATCCAAACAGGGTCATATACAATGTCCAAAATGTCTGGAAATTATTCAAAAGATTCAAGCTCCTATGAAGCCGTACAAATCATGCTGGTGATAGGAGTTGAGGGTGGGTAGATGAACAGTCTACGTTTCGACCCAAGAAATTGTAGGATAGTTGATCCTTACAGTGAGGGTCTTCTTCAGGACATACGGGGGTGGGGCGATGGGCAGACCTCCTAGGGTTAAGGAGAGAAATTTGGGTCAAAAAATATACTTAATGTAGGGCTATATGTCCCTAGCAGAACCGTAGCGGGGGAAGGGCCGCCCGGGAACAACGTTAAAAACACTGAGGACTATACATATTGTCTGTGAGGACTGTTACCTGCTGTGTATTGCAGGTCAGAGTGTGACCAGAACGGTCATGAACGAGCCGTGGGTAACGATTAGAAGGTATCAGAGTTGTTTGGTACAGTTACATTATTTTCATAAAACAATCCGTATCTGGAAAGGAACATAAGGGTTTGTATGAGATTTAAACCGGTTACCACTCTAAACGAAGCTTTTGCTGGACACTCTTACCCATAGGTAACCCATAATAAGGGTCATACCTTATTATGATGGACGTTTCAAGTCGTGCAGAGAGGGGCTACCTTGTATTCAAAAAAACGGCTCATCTAATTCCAAAGTCCGTATCTAGAAGGAAACACGGGGGACTGATTAAATAAATAAACTCCCCCACCGCGATTGCTGTTAAAGAGGCGATTTTCAGGACAGAGCTTACCTATAAACACCGGTCCTGCTTAATTAGAAGGGTGTCTCCAAAAGGGGCAGCCTCTCCCGAGTTCTAGGAATGGGCCGGGAGGGGAGGGGGCGGGCTGGATGACTTCGCAGTCCGTATCTGGAGAAATGGAGCGAAGTGCCGGTTAGATCAGTGTAAGAGTTGGGCTCTAAACGAATGAGAGATTCGTTAGCTGGCTTACCCGTAGGCGCAGTGCTCTCCAAATCTGCCGGGGTGTCTCGCGGTCAATGGCGTCTCCCGTAACCAGGAAGTGTCCTGGCGGGGGGCGTGGTAACCCTTATGTACGCGAGTCACAGAGGTAAAGGAAGGACTTCGAAATGGTAACCCGGCAACCGTCCTGGTGTAAACAGTGAAGGGATTAGCGAGCCGGATATTAAAGGAGTTCTAAATGTGTTCGAAATAACAATGCATGTAGTCAAAACCTAATTTTGCCATAACGAATAATCAAAGGTGAATCTAGGTCGCCTTGCATGCTCATTAAATCAAAATGTACAAGCATACGTTGTGGTAATTCATTTGCTAAAAAGGACACACAGTTAAACTGCCCCTTGTCAGCATGAACCTGCCAACAAGGCGGTTAAATGCATGACAGATGCACAGATTACTCCATTATACATTACAGTAGTTAGAAGGAAAAATAAAGCACTTTGTGGACAGAAGGATCGAAATGATCGGCATGAACCTGCCAACAGGGCGGTTAAATGCACGGCAATTACGCTGCTAGAGGACAAGTCTAAAATTCATGAGGGCATCATAAATTGGCCAATTGGGCAAAAGTATTCTCAGACTCATTTAACCCATTTTTTACTGAGTCGAAGAAATTGATCCATTTCAGTTCCCTGACATTCAGGACCGGGGTTATACTACCGCCCCTAGGGCCCAGTTTGACCTGTTCTAGAATGACCCATCTCAGGCTTTCCGGTAAGTGGTTGTTTACGGTACAGTGTTCTACCATTGGGGCCCCTTGTACCCTACATTTAATCCTACTACAATGTTGGAGAAATCTCACTTTTGCACGTTGCTGTGTCTGTCCAACGTAGGGTAAATCGCATGGACATATGATGCAGTATATCACATTGGTCGTGTTACAGTTTGTATGCGATTTAAGGGTCACCCGTAGTTGTTTGTGAATGAATTCTTTGGTTTGAATGGTCGCAGGGCATGCTTTACAAGAGCCACATCTGAAGTGTCCCACAATCGGTGGGAGATTCCACATTGAGGTGATGGTGGGTTCATTGATGGTGTCAAGGAGTGAACAGACCACATGGTCACGGATGTTCTTGGCCTTCTTAAAGGAGTTTAGTGGTAGATCTTTGCTGTCAAGGTCCTCTGAAATCAAATTCCAGTGTTTATTGATGACTTTCTTTATTGAGTTGCTCTGGGTGGAAAAGGTGGTTACACAAATCAAGCCTTCTTCTATGTTACTTTTGTGCTCATTAGGTTGTAACAGGATATCTCGGTGATTGAACCATGCTCTTTTCCTGGCTTTTGTGGTCAGGCGTTTTGGATAACCACGTCCACTCGTGAGACTGTTCAGTCACGACTAAAAGCTTAGTTATAAACGTTCTTGTCTAGACCACAGGCAGAGCCACGCACCTCTGCCAATTTGTACGAGTTGTGCACCCCCTGGCACTCTGAGCACAAGTCACAGGCTTTAACATGTGAGCCTTTTGTGACAAATGATTTTAACTTCTTGTTTGTCTCTCTGTATGTCTGTCTGTACCTTTTATCTTCACAGGTTTTAATTGTGGTCTCTGAATTTTTGGAGACTTGAGGCTGTTTGCTTCCCGCCTTTGGCTGGTGGAGCCCTCCTCTTTTTTACTTCACAGACACGATTTTTCACTTTCAAGGCCTACGGTCGGGTGGGCCTTAGCGTGCTCATACCGCCGGGGTTTACACTCTAGGTCCTGACAAATGCCAGGTTAATTATACCACACTGGCTGAAACATGTTGACCAACCACACTCTCACTTAATGTTATTGGTACGAGACCACCCAATTAGTTGGCCTTGTTTACCATCACATTTTTTACTTTGTCCTTGATGATCACCTATTAAATAATTTTTGATACATACAAGGCAATTTTAAACTACCACTCTTCACACTTTTCACGTTACTTATCACATAGCCCCTCCATCCTCACAAGACCAGCTCCGCAGTAATTCTGGCGTTGCAGGACACCGGGGTGACATTCGGTCACACCCGGTGGGGCCCGATGATGAAGCAAGTCACCGACCAGGTCGGTGAGTGAGGGCTTTAATAACAAACCAAGTGGGCTCTTGTTGACTCCTTGTGCTCTGTGCATACCTCCATCCCATCTGCACAAGAACACTCTTTTGTTGTTATTTTCAGACAGTCTGTACACCCATCTTTGTTCTTTTTCATACAGGCGTTTTTGGATGTTTGGTCCAGGGGTGATTTTCTCAATGACAGTCCAGAACATATCATTCGGAGTGTGGCCTTTTTCGAGGAAATGGTCTGTTAGTCGGGTCGCATTTTTCTTGCAGCGAATGGTGCTGCGATGCTCACAGATTCTTTGTTTTACCTTCCTGGTCGTCATCCCAATGTATCATTTTTTGCTAGTACATTCGATCAGATATACTACATTCTCGCTGTTGCAGTTAGTATGCGCAATTTGCTTCCAAGTTCTTCCAACCTCTAGATCTAGAGTCTTTGTATTTTTGGTTAAATGGCACACACTGCAGTCTCCACAGCGGAAGTGTCCAGTCACATCAGGTAGGCCCCAGGTCCTGGTGATAGAAGCTGTGGAAGGAGTCTTTCTTATCTTTGGTCTGGTATTTACAAGTGTATCTGTCAAGCTTTGCGATTTTTTGAAGGAAAAGAGTGGTTTCTCCCAGTGTAGATTTCCAGTGTTTATGATATTCCAATGCTTGTTTATACTCTTAGTTACTTGATTTGATATTGAATTGAAAGTAGTGACACAGGTCAGTGGTATCTCTGCATCACTTCTGGTTTTCTCTTCAAGAAGTGCCTCTCTGGGCTGGTTCCTGGCCCTCTATTGACATTTGTTCACTATCCTCTTAGGGTATCCACGATTGTATAATTTTTTTGAGAGTTCATCTGCTTGTGTTTTATAGTCAGATAGTTTGCTGCAGTTTCTACGCAGTCTTAGAAATTGCCCGTAGGGTAGGTTTTCCCTAAGAGGTCGAGGGTGGAAGCTCTCAAACCTCAAGAGGTTGTTCTTTGAGGTTGGTTTGTAATGGGTTTTTGTTTCCAGACGATTGCCCTCCTTCGTTATTACTACATCGAGAAAAACTATCTCTTTTTTGTCGTGGCAACTCGTGAATCTGAGGTTCCTATCGCAGGTGTTGATCCAGGTGATGAATTGTTCAAGACGTTCAGTTGGTCCTTGCCAAATGGCAAGGACGTCATCAATGTACCGCCTCCAGAAGGTCAGATGTTCACGATATGGATTCATGTCGTTCAAGACGAATCTGTTCTCGAAATCATACACGTACATACCAGCTATGCTGGGGGCAAAAACGCTGCCCATTGAGGTCCCCCCGGTCTGTAAAAAGAGCTTTCCCTCGAATTCGAAGAAATTGCGTTTGAGGGCCAGGGTGGCGCATTCCAGAATGAATGCCTTGGGAGTGTGGAAAGGCCAGTCTGCATCCTCTGGCTCGTTTTTTGACTCTTCCTAAACTCATATGGAACTAATGCATTTTCCTTAATACCCTGCCTTCTAAGCATACGTATTCATGCAGTAATATAACCCCCTTTCTTGTGCTCGTTTTGACTCCTAATTACGGAATATTCAGCACCTCATTCAAAGTGCACATGCAAAATACTTCCGTTTTGTTCTCCATCTCTGAGCCTAATCTGAAGGGGCATATGCTAGAATAGACTCATCTCTCACATGTAAAATACTTCCGTTTTGTTCCCCACCTCTGAGCCTAATCTGAAGGTGCATATGCTAAAATAGACTCTCATTTCCCACTTTTGTGCAAAAATCAGAAGGTACTTATGCTAAAATAGACTCTCTTTTCCCACTATTGCGCCATACTCCAATTAATCACAGAAAGCGGCTCACTCCGTTTCACGGAGGTTTTGTTTACACTGGGTCCCCGTAGCAACCCGGCGCGCGTGTGACGCTCACGTGACCACGTGACGTCATCACGCGGCGCCGGCCAGCCACGCCCTCCGCGCCCGCAATGGCGGCTGCCTTTAACTTCGGCGCTGCTCTTCTGCCACACACGGGTGCGCGGAGGGGCGGATTAGGTTAAAAGCCGTTCTCAATGCTGAAAAACTGTAAGTAGAGCCCATGCTTATGGAAACGTGTCCGTTTCCGGACTTTTTCCACCAAGAGAGAAGGAGAACAGTTGGTATTTTGATACTATCTCTATCCCTATTTTCTCCTTGACTCCACAGAATACGTTTTTGAGCTCTGCTGCCTCCCCTCAATCCCCGTGCAGCAAGCATTTCTCCACTGAGGAGTGAGCAATTTTTACCAACCTAGAATTAACAGAGAGTCCAACATAAACAATGTACCTACATATACAGAAAAAAAAGGGAGTAGTTTTAACTAAAACGAGTTCCCATCAGTCCACCATCGAGACCGCCCTTCATCATCTGGGATCTCTTTTGCATATATAAATCACAATCAGGGGTAAAAAACCTGTGTCGGCGGATAACTACCATACACAGGAAAAACCCAGTGTTGATGCTGATGTGAAATGCTGATGTGAATAGAATAGCGTTTCTAGTGGTGAACTGAATAGCAGTGCTTAGAAAAAAGTGAGTTTGTGAAAAGAAAGAGAGAAGGCTCTAAAATTAGGTCGTGATCGGGGAGACAATTTTAATAAACACCCTCACACTCCTAAATCAATAAAAACAGTGCAAATTAGTGGTATAACAAATGTCCACTAAAAAAGATATAAGGTCGACATGTTTCTGCAGACGAATGAGAGCTTAGAGGGACGACCGGTGCACCGACGGATAGTGCGGTGCATCCACTACCTGAGCTCGTGCCAGGTGAGGTGGGGCTGTTCCTTCCCATCACGTGGGATGAGAAGATGATTACACATACACTCTCAGGTGATATGGTTTACGTTATTTAATTCAGCAGTAGCTCTAATGGTCCTGAGGAAGCAGCAGGGGATCTTTAGACCTCATTCGTCTGCAGAAACATGTCGACCTTATATCTTTTTTAGTGGACATTTGTTATACCACTAATTTGCACTGTTTTTATTGATTTAGGAGTGTGAGGGTGTTTATTAAAATTGTCTCTCCGATCACGACCTAATTTTAGAGCCTTCTCTCTTTCTTTTCACAAACTCACTTTTTTCTAAGCACTGCTATTCAGTTCACCACTAGAAACGCTATTCTATTCACATCAGCATTTCACATCAGCATCAACACTGGGTTTTTCCTGTGTATGGTAGTTATCCGCCAACACAGGTTTTTTACCCCTGATTGTGATTTATATATGCAAAAGAGATCCCAGATGATGAAGGGCGGTCTCGATGGTGGACTGATGGGAACTCGTTTTAGTTAAAACTACTCCCTTTTTTTTCTGTATATGTAGGTACATTGTTCATGTTGGACTCTCTGTTAATTCTAGGTTGGTGTCAATTCTGTTCAGGGGGCTTAACAGATAGGGTCTATAAACTTACCCCTGGGACCTTTCTTGTGTTTGGTGAGCAATTTTTAACCTTTAATTTTCTGGCAATATATGTGTTGTGTGTTGTTTTGTCTTGTGTTTAATGTGATTTTGGATCAAGTTGGCATATTATCACGTCGGTAATTTCCTGACACTAGTCAAACAGAGTCATGACTTAGGCACGCACAATGTAGCTTGTGTAAGACTGGTTTAAATATAGAATTATATGTGCACTTTCACACCAACATTGATAGGTGTGTTTTCCCAGGAACAATCTGTTCCCATTTATAAATTATGCTGGTACACCGCACTTTGGATAATTCGCATTTACTGATTGTGGAATGACTCAGAGATAGAACGGACTACGTCACTTCACTACGTTACAGGCATGTAAACAACCTTTGTGACTTATAATCCTCTATTTTTTTCACAGGTTCTTGCAATTTTTATTGTAACCACATTTGGGTTGCAATTCTTTTCACCCATTTAGCAAATTCGCTATCTAGGGTCCTGAGAGGGTTGCAGGTATGGCAGGGCGTTAGTGTACCCTGACCACCCAACTCCTTTCATTTTTTATGGTCCTGAAGAAAAACCGGTAACTCCCACCTATGGTTTGAAACATGTAGACCTATCACATACCTCAGATACACTAGGTCCTATTAAAGCCTTTATTGTATCTACACACACTATTTTAACGTTGTCCAGTAGCCTTAGAATAAATAATATTTGGATAAGTCATACCAGGACCATTTTTAACCCACTGACCTTTTTTTCTTTTTTTCACATTCATCACTCACATACCCGCTCCACTGTATTTCAGGTGTCGCAGCACACCTTGATGGCACTCGGCTGTCAAGGTGGCCCCGATGATGAAGCATGTCACCGACCAGGTCGGTGAGTGAGGGGTTCCTTAAAAAACAAAGAAGGACTTCTTCTTTCACATCAGGGTCTCATTCCACCAATACTGGCTGTTCAGCCTCATCTTTGGTGGTACTCCTTATATTTGTTACATAGCTACTTAACCAGGGGACTGGGAGTACCCTTCCGTCCACTTCAGTGGATAAAATCCCTTTGCTCTCTATTTCTTGTTAAATATATGTCTTGGCAGCACACAGCTGCGAGAGTTTATCCTGTCCTTCTTTGATCCTCAGTCCACTTGTTAGACATTTCACACACACACATTATTTTTGCTCATTTTTTCTCAAACATGGGAGAAAACCAAGGTCTCACATACTCCTCGGAAGAGATTGATGCTATTTTTGGCGAAATCTCTGGTTTTGCTGATGCCAGCATTTCCCAGACAATATCACAAACAGGCGATTGGGAAAAACTCACAGAAATGAAAAGGGAACGTATAAGAACAATACTACATGGCACCATCCTGAAAGAATATGTCACTAACAATATGGCACCCAAGGGCCTTCTGGTTACAAATGCCCCACGGATTTTTCTAAATGATGCTCAATTTCGAAAAGACTGGGCACTAATGGCCTGGCATTGCACGCATGATTGGATTGTTCTAATATTGAAAACAGCCTTAAGACTGTCAGAAACCATCCAAATTGATATTCAAAAGACGGAAGCACATATAAAGACCACTATAACTGGGTACAAAAGGAGACTAGATGAAATCAATAAAGAGATAACTGAATATAAAGACAATTTGACCCAGCAAAAAGTCACGAAATTCCAAAAGGACCTAAAAAGGTTTTCATTTGTTAAAACATACCCCTACTCGGATCCCGACTATAAACCACCTGATAAACCTACATCTGACTCTGACGCATCAAGTGTCTCATCAGGCAGCAGTAATGGGTCCAACACCAGTGTGAATAAACAGAGGAAGAGGAGGGAGAAGAGGGCAAGGAAACTTATGGCCTGGATTCCACCCTCCAATGTTCCAAGACCCTTTTAACCAATCAGCAAACTTCCAGATGTATGGATGGCAACCTCCCTTTCAACCACACTTCCAACCCCCGCCTTTCCATCAAAATCAGTTCCGCCCTCCTTTTTTTCACAGGGGCAGAAGGGGAAGGGGAAAAAACAGACAATCCAATCAAGTACACTGGGAGGAGGACGACCCAGTGAGCAACAGAACAAAGAGCAAGGCGGGCACAAGCAGTGCAAAACCTTAGTTACAAATTTGTCCACAAGACCACTTACGAGCATTGAAGAAAATGTTCTTAACAAAGGGCTTGGATATGTCCCCACAGCACGACTTGCCAAATTCCAGTTACACTGTGAGCTGGCCGTTTTTTTCAGGAAATTAAGGCTAAAAGCGTTCTTTGAAAAACAAGGTCAACCAAGAGACTGTGAAGTGGTAAATGAAAGTGGACTAAAGCTGAAATCAACTTTTATGCCACCTCAACACGCAACACCGGTTGAAATAGTGACATTTGAACAAGCTGTCTATAATGATGTTGAGAAGATGCAAACAACCTCCAGTTTTCAAAACCTAAGCAACATGGAGAAAACAGCATTAAAAGAACTACGTGCTTGCGAAACAACTATTATAAAACCTGCTGACAAAGGCGGTGGACTCGTCATTATGGACACTACTGCCTATCGCGAGGAATGTGTCCGACTTTTGAGTGACAGAAAAAACTACCAAATTTTGGATACTGATCCATCAAGCGATCTGAAAGCGGAAATTTGCCAGCTAGTTGAGATTGCAGAAACTAACGGAGCAATATCTAAACAGGAAGCGGACTACTTGTGCACCACTGAAGGGAAGATCCCTTACTTCTACATCTTACCTAAGATGCACATGGGGAGACTACCCCCCCCAGGACGCCCAATAGTTTCTGGCATTGGCTCCTTGCTAGAACCTCTTTCCAGATTCTGCGACTTTTTTCTCAAGACTATTGTACAAAAGTCAACCACTTACCTGCAAGACACAAAGAGTTTACTAAATCTACTACAAGAGGTGGAAGTGGATGAGAACACTGTACTACTGAGCTTTGATATTGAAAGCCTATACACGAGCATACCCCAGGACGATACCATCCGAGTCCTGGGGAACACTCTAGAGGATGCAGACTGGCCTTTCCACACTCCCAAGGCATTCATTCTAGAATGCGCCACCCTGGCCCTCAAACGCAATTTCTTCGAATTCGAGGGAAAGCTCTTTTTACAGACCGGGGGGACCTCAATGGGCAGCGTTTTTGCCCCCAGCATAGCTGGTATGTACGTGTATGATTTCGAGAACAGATTCGTCTTGAACGACATGAATCCATATCGTGAACATCTGACCTTCTGGAGGCGGTACATTGATGACGTCCTTGCCATTTGGCAAGGACCAACTGAACGTCTTGAACAATTTATCACCTGGATCAACACCTGCGATAGGAACCTCAGATTCACGAGTTGCCACGACAAAAAAGAGATAGTTTTTCTCGATGTAGTAATAACGAAGGAGGGCAATCGTCTGGAAACAAAAACCCATTACAAACCAACCTCAAAGAACAACCTCTTGAGGTTTGAGAGCTTCCACCCTCAACCTCTTAGGGAAAACTTACCCTACGGGCAATTTCTAAGACTGGGTAGAAACTGCAGCAAACTATCTGACTATAAAACACAAGCAGATGAACTCTCAAAAAAATTAGACAATCGTGGATACCCTAAGAGGATAGTGAACAAATGTCAAAAGAGGGCCAGGAACCAGCCCAGAGAGGCACTTCTTGAAGAGAAAACCAGAAGTGATGCAGAGATACCACTGACCTGTGTCACTACTTTCAATTCAATATCAAATCAAGTAACTAAGAGTATAAACAAGCATTGGAATATCATAAACACTGGAAATCTACACTGGGAGAAACCACTCTTTTCCTTCAAAAAATCGCAAAGCTTGAAAGATACTCTTGTAAATACCAGACCAAAGATAAGAAAGACTCCTTCCACAGCTTCTATCACCAGGACCTGGGGCCTACCTGATGTGACTGGACACTTCCGCTGTGGAGACTGCAGTGTGTGCCATTTAACCAAAAATACAAAGACTCTAGATCTAGAGGTTGGAAGAACTTGGAAGCAAATTGTGCATACTAACTGCAACAGCGAGAATGTAGTATATCTGATCGAATGTACTTGCAAAAAACGATACATTGGGATGACGACCAGGAAGGTAAAACAAAGAATCTGTGAGCATCGCAGCACCATCGCTGCAAGAAAAATGCGACCCGACTAACAGACCATTTCCTCGAAAAAGGCCACACTCCGAATGATATGTTCTGGACTGTCATTGAGCAAATCACCCCTGGACCAAACATCCAAAAACGCCTGTATGAAAAAGAACAAAGATGGGTGTACAGACTGTCCACCAACAAACATGGTCTAAATGACAATATCCCTTGGGCCTCTGTACTTTCTTAAAATACTTGGTTCCCACTGTCAATGAATTCTGGCACACAGTAGTCGCTAGGCGCGGGCCTTTCACCCCCCTATGACTCTTCACAACAAAAAGAAAGAATGCATTTTTTCCCTTTTTTGGCTCGTTTTTTGACTCTTCCTAAACTCATATGGAACTAATGCATTTTCCTTAATACCCTGCCTTCTAAGCATACGTATTCATGCAGTAATATAACCCCCTTTCTTGTGCTCGTTTTGACTCCAAATTACGGAATATTCAGCACCTCATTCAAAGTGCACATGTAAAATACTTCCGTTTTGTTCTCCATCTCTGAGCCTAATCTGAAGGGGCATATGCTAGAATAGACTCTCATCTCTCACATGTAAAATACTTCCGTTTTGTTCCCCACCTCTGAGCCTAATCTGAAGGTGCATATGCTAAAATAGACTCTCATTTCCCACTTTTGTGCAAAAATCAGAAGGTACTTATGCTAAAATAGACTCTCTTTTCCCACTATTGCGCCATACTCCAATTAATCACAGAAAGCGGCTCACTCCGTTTCACGGAGGTTTTGTTTACACTGGGTCCCCGTAGCAACCCGGCGCGCGTGTGACGCTCACGTGACCACGTGACGTCATCACGCGGCGCCGGCCAGCCACGCCCTCCGCGCCCGCAATGGCGGCTGCCTTTAACTTCGGCGCTGCTCTTCTGCCACACACGGGTGCGCGGAGGGGCGGATTAGGTTAAAAGCCGTTCTCAATGCTGAAAAACTGTAAGTAGAGCCCATGCTTATGGAAACGCGTCCGTTTCCGGACTTTTTCCACCAAGAGAGAAGGAGAACAGTCGGTATTTTGATACTATCTCTATCCCTATTTTCTCCTTGACTCCACAGAATACGTTTTTGAGCTCTGCTGCCTCCCCTCATTCCCCGTGCAGCAAGCATTTCTCCACTGAGGAGTGAGCATTTTTTAACCTTTAATTTTCTGCCAATATATGTGTTGTGTGTTGTTTTGTCTTGTGTTTAATGTGATTTTGGATCAAGTTGGCATATTATCACGTCGGTAATTTCCTGACACTAGTCAAACAGAGTCATGACTTAGGCACGCACAATGTAGCTTGTGTAAGATTGGTTTAAATATAGAATTATATGTGCACTTTCACACCAACATTGTGTAACGGGGTGTACAAAAGGGTACAGGGCAGGCAGGACTCAGAGCCTCCCGGTGCTGGTCTACCTCGTGAAAAGGGGACGACCGAGGGGAGGTCCGACTTAACTCTTGTTCCCTCCCCTCCCCTCTCTCTGTCTCAATCACAGGACCCGGTGGCGAGCTGGACTGAGCCGAACGACTTGGACTGGCCCTTTAACCCTGAAGCACATGCCGAGTGGGAGGAGCCGACATACCTGCCCTGCCCCTCAAAAGGAGATCCAGACAGGTCACAGGTGTGCTTGTTCACCTGGAGGACGAAGGGAGAGAGCGTGCGGAGGACGGAGAATCGAGAGGAGGAACGTACAGATCGGAGGATTGGAGCCCAGGAGGAGAGAGCGGGAGACGCCACGGGAAACATCGAGAGCTGGTTAGCTGGAGAGAAAGAAGGGAGTCAGACGACGAGAGTGGAAACACGAGCAGAGTCGGCGCCTGCACCGGACGGAGGAAAGCCAGGAGGCCACCGTTCCCACGAGCCGCCCAGCCACTCACCCAGGGGAGGTGCGTGGCTTCTCCAGGTACGTGACCGTTTGAGGGGCTGGGTAGGAGGTCAGCGTACGCTAGGTACAACTCCACGGGACGTTTAAGTATTACGGTTTTTCTTTCATGCACCTTTAAAACCGCCGTTCACTCGTTAATTGGAGCACCGGGAGTCCCCTCACTTCCCCCTCCCCTGCACCGCTTGATAGTTGGAATACAACCCTGACACTTGTCTCTTTCCTTTTTCCCCTGGCTGGGAGGTCGCTGGAGAGCTACTCCGACAGTCGGGACGGACTCCGAAGCAGAAGAGACCCCACCCCGAAGACCGGACGTGACCCGGAAAAAGGAGAAGGTCGTCCACCGAAGACGGAGTAGAAGCCGGTCTCCAAGGAAATACCCTAACCGTAAAAGCTGTACGGACCAACTGTTTGCATCAATAAAACCTAAATTGCCACGAGCTCGACTCTTGCCCCTAACTTTAGCGCCGCAACCCGCTCCCAGTGTAACACATTGATAGGTGTGTTTTCCTAGGAACAATCTGTTCCCATTTATAAATTATGCTGGTACACCGCACTTTGGATAATTCGCATTTACTGATTGTGGAATGACTCAGAGATAGAACGGACTACGTCACTTCACTACGTTACAGGCATGTAAACAACCTTTGTGACTTATAATCCTCTATTTTTTTCACAGGTTCTTGCAATTTTTATTGTCACCACACTTGGGTTGCAATTCTTTTCACCCATTTAGCAAATTCGCTATCTAGAGTCCTGAGAGGGTTGCAGGTATGGCAGGGCGTTAGTGTACCCTGACCACCCAACTCCTTTCATTTTTTATGGTCCTGAAGAAAAACCGGTAACTCCCACCTATGGTTTGAAACATGTAGACCTATCACATACCTCAGATACACTAGGTCCTATTAAAGCCTTTATTGTATCTACACACACTATTTTAACATTGTCCAGTAGCCTTAGAATAAATAATATTTGGATAAGTCATACCAGGACAATTTTTAACCCACTGACCTTTTTTTCTTTTTTTCACATTCATCACTCACATACCCGCTCCACTGTATTTCAGGTGTCGCAGCACACCTTGATGGCACTCGCTGTCAAGGTGGCCCCGATGATGAAGCATGTCACCGACCAGGTCGGTGAGTGAGGGGTTCCTTAAAAAACAAAGAAGGACGACTTCTTTCACATCAGGGTCTCATTCCACCAATACTGGCTGTTCAGCCTCATCTTTGGTGGTACTCCTTATATTTGTTATATAGCTAGGTCAATCTAACCCACTCATGCGTCCCATTCTGTTTTTAACCTTGTCTTATTTCTCCATTATATACATTTTAGGGAACAATAAAGACAATTTTATTCACTTTTTTCCTTCACGTACTTGCACTTTGCCACCAAAAAAGCCTGCTCTGCTGTAATTAGGCTTTGAAACACACCCGAGTGGCATTCGGCTGCTAGGGTGGGAACCCGATGATGAAGCATGTCACCAACTAGGTTGGTGAGTGAGTGTTCTTTTTAGAAAAAAGGAATATTCTTTGCCTTTTTTTGCCTTTCTCCTTTTTTATCTCTCGTATTTCCTTTAGTTTTCATTTTGGCATAACTCCCTCCTGTGATTAATTGTATACCTCTCAGGGGACTGGGAGTATTCCCCCAGAAAAAAAACACCTTTCTTTTTCCTTGTTATTATATGTTTATGAAGAACGAGCCACACGCATGCATGCTGCGATTCCGCGGACTCTGGAGAGTGTGGTTTAGAATTGAACGTGTTTAGTGGCTGGTATTCCCACTACATATACTTTGGCCCTCATTACTCCCCTGTGAGGCACTGCTGCACCAGTCTGCTCAGGGTAGTATCAATGTATTAAGGTCGCTAAGAGTGTGAATTTCAGGCAGCTCCCTCCACTTTTAAATTGTTGCATTTTGCCTTCCTGATGTTATACACTCTTCACTAAGTGTTTGATGGTTTTTTTCCACTCTACTGTTGTTCCACTTATTGACTAGAAATATGGCCCAATATGATCCATTTGAAGATGGTATGGAGAACTACCAGGAGGAACCTGAGTGTTTCCTGGAACAAGCCCTTGTGGATGCTCTGGATTCAAGAATTCAGCAATCGGTGAATAAAGCCCTGGCTATGAAATTGGGGCCATTCACCCATCAACTGCGAGGCAATGCCTGGCAGCAGGGCTGGATCCCTTACTTCCCCTATCGGAGGATAACTTTGTTCCCCCTCCAAAACCCAACAAGGCTAAGTCTAAGACCACTAGATAGACTCAGTCTGAAGCGTTTGAGAAACTGTCTGGCACTGTGGTTGGCGATCATGGTAACAGCACCCCACCACTGAGTGTCTCCGCCCACCCCCTCTCCAAGAATGATTTCTTTATGGACTAAGATTCGGCCGCAATGCAATCCAGTGATAGCATCCAGGAAGATCAGTCTGGGCCAAGTAAAAAGAAATGCTCTGAGCGCCTGAGTGAAACCCTGTTGACCTTTAAGGTTTTTAAGGTGTTAGATTTTGCACCCAGTGACATCGTGCATTGCTGGTCATCTAGTTGGGTTCCCCCTCATGACGTGGCGGATTACTGACAAGCCCACATTTGGAAGAGATTCGAGAAAGAGGTCAGAACCCGACTCCATGTGGAGTGTCCTAGACCAGACCTCCCAGGCAAAGTTAACGAGACCCCAGAGGCAAACCCTACGATGGTCACTTTCCTGAAGAAGTATTTGAAAGACCTCATAAAATGTCTAAGAGCAAACTGCTTGATATGTCAGGCCCCCTGAAAAAATCCTCCAGCTTGACTAGCAAGTATAGGAATTTTCTACCCCTGTAGACCCAGATGTCCTAGAAGGTTGGGCCCAGCTTTCCTTATGTCAATTGGGAAATGCTAATTGTGCTATTTCAACAGAATGCAAACGATCTATTCTGATGTGTATTAACCCTTAATTGAATGAGTTAGGCTCATCTGAAGCTGGTCCCGTGGCACAAGGTCTCCTCTTTGGAGGGGTGTTTGTAGAGGACCTGGCCAAGTTTGTGTCCACTTACAGCACTCTGGATAAGGCGCAAATGACCCTTAAGAAGGTTTTCAGGCAGTCCCTTTTTAGCAGGGCCAGGCGAATTAGGGGTCACTCGTTAGGCCTTGGACTCTATCAGGACTCCCAGTGAGAATATTCACCCCATGGTTTGGGGGGATGGTATGACTCCATCTCCAGCACCACTTTCTTCCCCTCTCGATCCTGTGGAGGCAGGTACTGTTTCTGCAGAGGGCACGACAGGGGATCATAGGGAACTAGAAAGGACTCTAGAGTTGCAGGTGAGACTCCAAATCTCATGTGCAACTGGGATTGCTCCCAGAGTCAAAGGTGACGGTGGGGGGGCAGAACTCACTTATTTTTACACAACTGGCAACTTCTGACGCAGGATCTGTGGGTCTTGGAGTCGGTTTAGGAGTACAAACTAGAACTTTACAACACCCCTTGTTAACTCAATCTGACCAAAAAGATGTATTTTTCCCTAAGCGAGCAGAATTTCATCTCCTGAGAAATTCAGGCAGTTTTGAGGAAAGACGCAAAATGCATTTCCGACCCTCAACCCCACGGATTCATCAGTACCATCTTCTTAGTGGAGAAGGCTCTAGTCTAGCCCTGAACTTGAAGGACTTCAATGCCTGGATTATCTACAAGCACTTCAAGATGGAAGGAATCCACCTTCTACGAGATATTCTTCAAGAAGGCGACTGGATGGTCCATTTGGACCTGAAAGACGCTTACTTGGTGATTACCATCTTTTCTCCGCACCAGCGCTTCCTGCATTTCATGTGGGAGGGCCATTGCTTCGAATTCAAAGTACTCCCCTTTGGCCTTTCCACTGCTCCATGGTGTTTCATCAAGCTCACGAGGCCAGTGGTGGAATCTCTGCGAGTGAAGGGTCTGATCATTTCCCTTGACAATCTTATTCTCTCATATGGTGCTTTGTCACCTGACCAGGCCTATTCAACTCTTGCAAGACCTGGTTTTTATAATAAACAAACAGAAGTCTATCCTGAGGCCCTCTCATCGTCTGGAGTTTTTGGGATTCTATATAGACTCAGTTCTGTCTCAACTAATTCCCCTTCCACAGAAGATTCAGACAATTAAGAAAGACCCAACAACATTGTTGCGATCTGTAGCCAGGATCGTGGGCCTATTGTCTTCCATGATTCAGCCCATTTTTCTTGGTCTCCTTCATTTCAGGGCTCTCCAAATGCTCAAGATTCAACATCCGCAGGATAGTCTCACATATGCAAATCAAAGCAGTTTGTCGGAGGAGGCAAGGATGGAAATCTCATGGTGTCCTATTACTTACCGGTAATCTTCATTACTCCTGGTCCCGTTGACCTCGTCCCATTCCTTAAAATATGGAGATGACCATCTCCACGACAGAAAAAAAGAAAAGGAGCATGCTGGGATACCCTACCTGCTCCCTCCCACTGGGAGTACATAAGCGGTACCAGCCCAGCATGCAGCCTGAAAACACCAAGCCAACAACAGGAAGGCCGGCCGCAAGGGAGGGAGGGAGGGAGGGAGGGAAGTAAGGAATGGGACGAGGTCAAAGGGACCAGGAGAAATGAAGATTACCAGTAAGTAATAGGACATTACCCCCAGGTCCCTCCTGACCTCGTCCCATTCCTTAAAATATGGAGATGACCATCTCCACGACAGAAAAAAAGAAAAGGAGCATGCTGGGATACCCTACCTGCTCCCTCCCACTGGGAGTACATAAGCGGTACAAGCCCAGCATGCAGCCTGAAAACACCAAGCCAACAACAGGAAGGCCGGCCGCAAGGAAGGGAGGGAGGGAAGTAAGGAATGGGACGAGGTCAAAGGGACCAGGAGAAATGGAGATTACCGGTAAGTAATAGGACATTACCCCCAGGTCCCTCCTGACCTCGTCCCATTCCTTAAAATATGGAGAATACCAAAGCAGAGAACCCGGTCTTCCGGAACATCACCAACAACAAGGGCACCAGACCAAAAAACAGCGCCCCACAGGCCCGAACCAAGACCCAAAAGGCCAGAAGGGGACAGCCACGGAAACAAGAACCACCAACCAGGCAAGCCAGAAGGGAGGCACAGAAGCAGAGCCAAGCTCCTAAGGGAGCAAGCAGAGGGCCAAAGCCAAGGCCCCCCACCCCGACCAAAGGAAGCCCAGGAGAAGCGCGCGCGCCCCAACAGAGAACGGAGCCAGGAAAGGGCAACCAACCAGCGAGAAACCCCCAAGGGTGAAGCCCCCGGACCCAGGCCGCCAAACAACCAGGGACCAACAGGCCAACCCAGCCCAACAGGAAAGAACAAAGCAGAGGGACGACCCCAACACAGCAGGCGAAGCCCCCAGCAGAACCGAAAAGAGGGCAGCAACAGGGAACCACAGAGGAACCAGGCCACAGGGCAGGACCGACCAAAGGCCAACCCCCGCAGAGAGACCGAAGAGCAGCAGCACCCAAAAGGCCACCAACCGGGAGAAGAATGACCCAGAAACGACCTAGACCGGGGCAAACCCCCAAAGCAAGAGGCACCCGGACAAAAAACCAGCAACCCCCACAACAGAGGTCAGGGAGAGCAAAATGCCCAACCCAAAAACAGACCCGGCAAAAACCAGGGCGCAGTCAAGAAAGACAACAAATGCCCACAAGGAACCAGAGAAACCAATACCCCAGAACCGGAAAGGAGGAACCGACCCCCAGGAGGAAAAAAAGGAGACACAACGGAACCACCGAAGGTGAAACCCCAAAGGCAGAAGGCCAACAACAAGGCCCACAGCCCAACCCCAAGAAACCAGCCGCAGAACAGGCAGGCCAGCCAGGAGGCACACAACACCGCACCACCAGATTTCAGTCATGGCGGAATATCTTCCAGGTCAGAAGAATACAATAGCAGATTGGCATTCTCACTAACTCACGGATTTCAGCGATTGGAGACTTCATCCGAAGATCGTCTACGCTATAAATTGTCTGTGGGGTCCATGCAAAGTGGATCTGTTTTCCTCCTGTCTCAACTGTCAGATTCCTGCTTTCTTCAGCTGGCATCCAGATCCAGCAGCAGATGCCTTTCTCCAGGATTAGTCCCCCTTCCTGAGATACGCATTCCCTACATTCATAATGATAAGCAGAGTTCTCTCTCAAGTGCAACATCAGAAAGCGGAGATCATTCTTGTGACTCGCTTTGGAAAGCACAACCTTAGTTTCTGGTGATTCTTAAATTGTCATGTACCCTTCCAGTGCTGATCCCATTCCATCAGAATCTATTGCTGGACCCATTGGGCCAGCCTCACCCTTGATCCTCTGTATCCACAACACCCAGACAGGATCCGGGATGAGGGAACCAGAGGCATGGGGTGCTGGGAGCCGGCAGCATCCAAAAGTATCTGTTAATCACAATAGAGCCGCTCCCAGTGGGTTGTAGCTAGTGCTAGTGCTAATTAATTAGTGAGTGCAGGAATCACACAAAAAGTGAAGGACTGGTCTCACACACCACCTGGTGTCATGCTTCATCATTGACCAGTCCTTCACTTTTTGTGAGATGCCTGCACTCACTAATTAATTAGCTCTAGCACTAGCTACAACCCACTGGGAGTGGCTCACCCTTGATCCTATCAGGCTATCTCAAGATAATTGCATTGAATTTTTCAGGAAGAGATTGCGTTTGCAAAGATTTTCGCAACACGCTGGTTTCTACATCAAACCAGCCTCGTCTATTAGCACCCACAAACACTATGCTGTGGCATGGAGATGATGGTGTACTGAATGGAGTGCTGGTCCCACTGGGGCAGATTGCTGCCTGGTGATTAATTTATTATCTTCTTTAGCAACCCCAGGATTGGTTTACAGATCAATTAACAACTTCCGGTCTAAGATCTCCACTGGGCATCTCCCAGTTGGTGGAAAACTGATCAGTGAACATCTGGTGGTGTGCAAGCTCATGCGGGGTATTACAATGCCCAATCCTCCACAACTAAGATAGTCAGTGTTATGGGATGTGAATATTGTTCTCAATTTCTTTGACCGTTGTCCATACAATAAATACCTTTCTTACAAGCAACTTTCCGCTAAACTCACAAAGCCACTCTGCTTGATTTCATGCAAAAGGATTTTGGATCCGAACTTTTGACCTTTCTGGTAGAGTGTTCTCTCCTCAGGGAGCTTCCTTTGACATTACTAGATGAGCAAAATTGAATACCAGATTGGTTTCTTATCTGTCTTTCCCAGATAACGCAAAATGGTGTGTCGTTCAACATCTAAACGCATACAAAGCTTGAATGAGCGAGTGTAGAAAGCTGTGGAAGCGGCCAACTTAGCCAAATGGATGCGTTAGGTTCTTGGCAGAAAAGCAGGTTTTGATACTTCTGTTTTTGGTGCTCATTCAGCTAAAGGAGTGATGGTGTTCAAATCTTTTGTCTTGGGTTACCATTTAGATGATATTCTGAAATTGGTCTTCAGAATCAACTTTCAAGGCCTTTTATTATAAGCCTATTGTTGATGTTTCATCAGTGGTGATGGCACAGCTTGAAACAAGCACAATCAGAGTTTCTGGTCCAGGCATAGAATAGAAACAAATTCTAGCTTACGCTGTAAGAATTTTGAATTCTATTAAGGACACAGAGGCAAGGTTTATCCCACCCAGGCTTGTTTTTACATATATATGTTTATTGATTATAGTTATACGTACTGTACGAATATATGTTATGATTGCATTGTTATGTTTGCCCACCCACCCTGTATGTGGACATTTGTTTGCACGTTTACCCAAAGGTGATTGAGTTTATGGCATTTATTTCCATTTCTTCAGGAAAAGAACAGAAACATTCCTGAACCAGGATGGTCTCAAGCGTTTGCCAGTTGACAGTAACATACCAGAGTATTGGTCCAGTCCTTCCAGAGGAGTTGCAGTCTGCTATTCAATAGGAGATGTTCTTCAAAGGCCACTTTCAGTTGGGAATTTGGATGTGGGAATTCTATTGGTCCATTCTTGGGCTGTTGGACTGGGTACAGTTACAAAATTGTATTACTCTTTATTCTAAGATGTTGGGTTTAAGTTAGGTTTGGCAAAGAAAGGGGTCCAAAATGATGATGTTAACTCTTAAAGGGCTGGCTTTATAGTGATTGGAGCATTTGACTGTTAATGTGTTACACTTTTCATGGGAAATGTAGTTTAAAGTGTTTCTTGATTGTAATTGGCTGCTACTTAAAATGTGAAGTAAAGATAGAGAAGCATAATCCTTGCCTCTGTGTCCTTAACAGAACTGAAAATTCTTATCACATAAGCTAGTATTATTTTTACTAATGCACCACCCCGGATTGTTATCACTTTTACTGTGTTCTAATATGTAGTGTATTTACAAGACGAGTGTGCGATTGATGATTGGAGGAGTACACTTCCGTTTGTTATGGTATTATACAGTCGATGAGCCCAAGAGCATACTGGTTGTTCCGTTTTGCAGAATGTGACATATTATGGCATGGCGATCTCTTCCAAAAGCCATATGGTAAGTGGAGACACATAACCTCATATGGGGCAACAGTATTACGGTCAGGACTTGTTAGATATAACATTTCTCACCGTTTGTATGTTTACAGTACCAGTGACGCTGCTCTGATGTTTTGATTGGTATTACGGCGCATCAATACGGATTGTATTCCCTTCTGAGGTTTACTCGTGTCATTGGGTGTTTCACTTGCTCATTCCAGTAAGAGGAGAAGGCTTACCAGGTAAAGAGTAAGAACAGCATCAGGAGCCAGAGCCAAGGAGGTGTCACTGCCCTGCATCTTCCTGGTGCAGATGGGCTCAGGACGGGCCCGCCCTTGGCCCGCACTGCAGGAGTCTCCTGCATGCTATATAGCACTGATGAGTTGCCCTGAAGAAAGCCCAGGACCCACTCGGGCCATTCTCTAAGGCGGGGTCTTCAAACCGTGGGGTGCGACCCCCAGGGGGGCCGTGGAGTGATGTGAAGGAGGTCTCATTCACAGTCACACTTCTGCCTGGCCTACAGGGCTTCAGCTTCCCTCCTCCCCCGTCCTGTGTCTCAGCCCAGGCTGCTGCAGTGCAGTTCGCGCTGCTGTGGCCTCAGCTGGGCAGTGTCTGGAGTCTTATCTCCGCGCCCGAGTTTTTCACAGGTCTTTAAAGCCCATTTGCATATTTACACGCCTTTGTTAAAAGGTTACCAAGGCTTAGTTTTTTTATGGTTCCAGTGCCCCCTGGGCCCCCACTCTGCCTAGTCCTTACATTTGAATGTTTACACTTACTGCTGTAGTGTGAGAATGCATTTAATGAAAAGGAATATAAAGTTGGGTTTCCAAAAGAAAAATTCCTGCCATGTGTTGTTTAAAGAGCCTGCAGAGACCTGCTCTTGACACTAAATAGAGTTATAAATAAGAAAGTATGTATTAATAAGTTATGTGACTTTTCTGTCATTGTTCTCTTTTATTTTCAGTCATGGATCATTGAGGCAGCCCTAGAACACAATTAAAAGTGACACAATTAAAAGTGTTTTATATTTATATTTGCTGTTCTAAGTATTCACAGATAAGTGCTAAAAATACATCTTTAGGTGACTGCTTATTTCTAGACCATCAAAACAATGAGCTGGTAACCCTAATCATAAGACTGGTAGTTTGTTGCAGGATCAGCACATTATTTATTTCTTCCACCCTCGATCCCTGATTAATGCCATTATAGCAACAGTTTAACTTATATCTGAAACCCTACGCTTCAAGTTTCTGGGAATGCACCCTGCATTCAGACAACTCATTCCTCATTCTCGCCTTCCCTTTCACGCTCACCCTGCACTACCATCACAATGCACTCACACTGATCACCATGCACTCACAGTGATCGCCATGCACTCACAGTGATCACCATGCACTCACACCATTCACCCGCTCACCCTGCACTCACAGTGATCACAATGCACTCACACTGATCGCCATGCACTCACACTGATCACCATCCACTCACACTGATCACCATGCACTCACAGTGATCACCATGCACTCACGCTGATCACCATGCACTCACACTGATCACCATGCACTCACACCATTCACCCGCTCCCTCTGCACTCACAGTGATCACAATGCACTCACACTGATCACAATGCACTCACACTGATCACAAATCACTCACACTGATCACAAATCACTCACACTGATCACAAATCACTCACACTGATCACAATGCACTCACACTGATCACCATATACTCACACTGATCACCATACACTCACACTGATCACAATGCACTCACACTGATCACCATGCACTCACACTGATTACCATGCACTCACACTGATCACCATGCACTCACACTGATCACCATGCACTCACACTGATCCCAATGCACTCACACTGATCACCATGCACTCACACTGATCACCATGCACTCACACTGATCACCATGCACTCACACTGATCACCATGCACTCACAACATTCACCCGCTCCCTCTGCACTCAAAGTGATCACAATGCACT
Source organism: Lissotriton vulgaris (assembly GCF_964263255.1). Taxonomy (NCBI): domain Eukaryota; kingdom Metazoa; phylum Chordata; class Amphibia; order Caudata; family Salamandridae; genus Lissotriton; species Lissotriton vulgaris. Next base: position 608,482,456 of record NC_141695.1, read on the forward strand.
CACACTGATCACCATGCACTCACAACATTCACCCGATCACCCTGCACTCACAGTGATCACTCTGCACTAACAATGCGCTTGCATTGTTCACCCTGTACCTCACCCTGCAGTCACACAAGCAGACTACTCACCCTGCATTCATGTGACACTTCACTCACCTGTCCCCCCCTCACTGCTCAATCTGTAGATCACTCAAACAAGGCCATCACTAACCATGCATTAATTCGTCCCACTCTACACTAACAGCCGAACCCAAATTCATATGGTCACCTCACTCACCCTGCAGTCACTCCTTTTACCCTACTCTCACACTGTTGCATCGCTCACCGTGCAGTCACATGGGCTCTCTTGTCACCCACACAGTGCAGAAGATTAAAGTGCCTGGTACAAAGAACATGTACCATGCACATCACAGAACTGAGAGTGAGTAAACTATGAGTAGCGCTATAAAAAAATGAAATGTTTGTCAGAAAGGTGCTATCGAGAGATGAGGTGTAGTGTTGGTGAGGGGTAGTGAGGGAATTCATGGAGAAGGTGGAAAGACTGTTGCACCATGTGCAACCAGTGCTAGGGCCAGCCCTGGCTGGGAGTGTTAACCCCCCCCCCCCCCCCAAGTACGGGTCAAGTGGATCTCCTGCTTCTGCCTATTATTATTTACATTTGAAGTGCGCTACTGTTACCAAAAGGTGTCCTGGGGTTAATAACCATCTGCTGCCTGAAGGCAAACGAGAAACACACAGAAGGAGATGGATAACCAGCCAAATGGGGTGATCTACAAAGCATAGAGCCAGGTTTTTACATCGTCCTAAAGGATAATAGATTCTTGGTGGAGCGAAGCAAAGGAGGGTGCAAGTTCCATAACTGCGGGGCCTGCACCAAAACAACGAGACAGACAATTCATGCCTTCCTGAATTAGGAAACAATAAGCAGAGTGGCACAGGGCGAGAGCAGCATACGGGTCAGACCCGTATGCTCCATGAGGAGAGATAAGCGAACAGCAAGGGAGTGGGAGAATTCGATTGAAGAGGTCAGGGATGAGGTGAAATGTGAAGTTCTGAAGCAAAGCGTGGACACGCAAGAAGTAAGTGTGAGCAAAAGATGAGGGCTACTGTTAAACTGTGAGATAAGATAGCTGAGAGATGATCTGTGACCTAAAAAGATAATTTGATGGGACATAGGTGAGGGACAGCAGCGATAGGGGAAGAGAGGGAGTATTGGGGTGTGTGCTGAGCAGTGATTAATTGGTAATACAACATATGCCAGGGCCCTCACCAGTAGGCCACTGCAACTTTAACCACCCACCATTGCCTGGCCTGTGCAGCCAATGACAATAACTATGCAATAACCAACCATAACACTCGTACAAGTGTGACTATTCAGGATATTTCAAGCTCCCAAAGCTATAAAGAATGGCATAGGTGTCAGGAGGTTATCATTTTTAGTGTATATTGAATTAATAAACAGCTGTTCTGCTCATCTCTAAATTACACAGACAGAGCCACCATCTGGAAGTCTGTCATAGTGCCAGTGTGCATAATTAGGTGCCAGTGTGGAGCACCGGAAACTACCTGCTCAAATTAGGCACTGGTGCTGAGGTAACAGAGGAGCGGGACGTTGGTTCAAGAAGGTGTGGAAGACAAAGGGGAGATGTGAAAGATGAATGGGAGGACTGGAGAGGTGTAAGATACAAATGGACAAAAATTTGAATGGAGAGACTTGAGGTGAATAAGAAGTGATGAGGTGCATGGGAGGTGACGGGGCCAGAGTGGCCATGAAATAAATTCGAAAGACTGTTAGAGATGAGGGCAGTGAAAAGACAGAATGGCAAGAGGTGAAGTGAGAGGTTGAACGGGGAGTTCAGAAGTTGTAAAAAGGGACCTCCAATGTGAGAGAGGGATCAGGGGTTGGGAAAGGAGAGAAGAGAGGGATGTAAGGAACTGGGAGAGAGGAAAGGGGCATGGGTAAACTGCTTAACTCTGCACAAGACCGCCAAGGTTTGAAGGGACCCTTGCTGCTCCCGGCCAGGGCCAGGTGAGCTTCTAGTGTGGCAGCGCGTATTCGTGCGGAATGGGAGGCCCTTCACAAAGGTTGACTAGACATCTTTTTGATGTTAATTGTTGTATTTTGGTTATAAACTGGTACTGGCGGGGTGAAATCTTTCCTCAGTGTTACTGTGTTTAAAACATTTCAAAATAATAAAGCAATGCTATCCCAAAATACGTGGCATCACAGAACATTATTTACATTTTCTACGCACACAATTTAGTCAAGCCTGTCCCATAATTTAGTCCTAACCTGCCTCATAATTCCAGTAGCCCTGCCTACAGGTTTAGAAATTTTTGTCAGGAGGCGGTCCTTACGCCTGAAAATGTTGACAGGGGGGTCTCGGCATCCAAAGGTTTGAAGACCTCTGCTCTAAGAGCTGAAACATGTTGGTATTAGGGTCATAGGACATTGCATCCTCAGTACCTTATCTCTTATATTTAAATCCCCTGTAACTCTGACAATAAAGGGATACCTGGAGTTAACTGAGGATTCTTAATCTTTAATCCCCCTGGCATATTTCTTTTGAGTGTTCCCTGAAATACCGTTGAGCCCAACCTGACCTTTAGTAGTCAGGGTGAACCCGATGATGAAGCATGACACTACTAGAGTGTGTGAGGGTTATTTAACAAAAAGAAATTGCTTCCTTCCCCGCTCATGAGCGGACGGTGTACCACCTGATGAGACTATTTATGAGCTCATCTTGTAGCTACACAGTTACTACCACTTATTTTTCACTTTGTACTAGATACTCCTATATAAATGAGTCAACCCAACTTGTAGTTTGATTGGTTTTCCTTCCGGAGCGAGAGGCCCTTACTATGCACTTTTAACTAACTTACCCACTGCAATATCCACAAACGTTAAACATTTTCCAGTAAAACTTAAATCTTCTCCCAGCAAGCCTGCTATTACTGGCTGAAGGTGCGCTCGAGCAGCATATTGATTAAAATCCGATTTTAACAGGTTTTTACGATCTGCTGGCCAGCTACAAACTATGTTACACAAGTCTTCTCTTACAGAGGCAACATGCCATTGTATTACTCAATCTTTTCCATGCAGGAATGTGACTAAGAAATTAATGATGGGCACGTAGGAGTTTGGGGAGTTTTAGCTTCGCGTTTAGTCCATTTAGAACCCCCAGATAATTCTGGGGTTTTAGTTGGCTGTAAGTGGCAATTACCATCCATGCAGGTGGCATTTTTGGCTAGTGCCTCTCTGTTCAGCAGTGATGACACTTTTGTAGTACTCCCATTAATCACTCTGTTAAATGCAGATTGTGAAAGAGATAGGGCCATAATTCTCCTGCGTTAAAAGTAGATAAGGCTAAATTAAAATATTTATGAGCAGTCACATTTTTTTGATTGCTTATAGCCTCCCAAGCAACAGTCATAAGGGTTGAATTATGATCTTTTCTTAGCTTATGACAAAATTTCAAATATGCACCTAAACTATTTACATGTTGTCTTCTTAGGCCAAGCTCCAATCGGATTTGTGCTGGCGAATTCTGCTGTGGAAGATGAAATAAGCTTTGAAATGCCCCTACCACAAGATTGTCTATAATTTTAATCTGCCTTACCTCTCAAGATCTCCACACCATTTGTCAATGATGGCACATGTTTGGCGGCCATAACTTGTAATAATGGCTTGAGTGACAAGCCTTTTAGGGCGTTCCTCAGGGAACCGAGCGCTGCATTTAATGAATTGCTTCTTCTTTGCAACACGGCACACTGGTTCTTAGATGAGCCTCTTGCATCAAATATTACCCCAAGGCATTTATATTCTTGCATTGATTCAAGCCCAATCCCTTCTATACAGAATTTGGGAGGTGAGCTACACCTCTTGTCAAAAGCATCGTTTTTGTTTTACTTAAATTAACTTTTAGCCCGTGGGACGAGGCATGCGGAGCCATTTTACTAATTAACTTCTGGAGCCCCACCTTTGTATAGCAAAGTAGGATGATGTCGTCAGCATACAAAAGGTGCGAAACCTTAAAGCTAGCCACAACCGTGGAGTGCGAGTTAATGATGTTCAAGTTGGGGGAAATATCCGCAAGATACAAATTGAAAAAGAAGGGGGTAAAGACATAACCTTGTATTAGGCCATTCGTTTTTGGAGTTTTTTTTTAGATTGTTGTGCCTTGGCCCAATCTAACTCTTGTCCATGTATCTGTGTACATTATTGTATAGCTCTTAGGACTTTAGCAGAAATTCCCCAACTTGATAGCTTAGCCCAAAGGATATTCCTCTGCACAGCATCAAAAGCAGATCGAAAGTCAACAAAACACAAATGTAAGTTCATTGAGCAATGCCTTGCTTGTTCAATAATAAGTGCCAGAATGTGAATGTTGGTTGAAGTACCCAAGCCCTTAAAAAACCCAGTCTGATTTCTAGATAGCAAGTTTTTTTTATTACACCCAGTCCGTAAGTTCGCCCAGCAGACATTTGGCGAAAAACTTAGCCTCGCAATCCACAAGAGCTATGAGGCGATAATTGGCAGGGTCCGAAGTTTGACCAGCTATGTGTATATTGGCCATAATTGAACCTATCCAGTTATCAGGAACTTCATGGCTTACCAGGATGTGATTAAATAGTGTTGTCAATTTCTCTGCCCAGAGTTGTGGATGCTCTTTATAAAGAGCTTGAGCTAGGCCGTTCGGCCCCGGAGCCCCGCCCTGAGTAATTTTTTCTAGTAATTATTTCCACTGTCTTAAGTTGAATCACAATGGAGACTTCTTCCCTGGTATTATTTTGACTGACTATTTTTAAAGGACCTGTTACATTAGCTGGCCCCCGTACTTGTCATCAAGGTGTTTGATCCAGGTTATTTCTGAAATATTTAATGTTGAGTGCTGGGATTTCCAGTTGGCAGATTGGTTGACTAGCTTCCAAAATACTCTCGAATCTTTGTGTTTGTAGGCATAAAGAATTTTGCACCAGTACTGGTCAAACTCGATTTTCGTTTTGGATCTATCTCTTTTTTGTATTACATCCTTAGTTTAGATTACATCTCTCTCTCGACACTTGAGGACACGTTGTTCCTCAATATTCTCAAAGTGTGGTTCAGTTATTTTTTCAGCTAAAGTGAGTTGCACTGAGGTTTTTTTTTTAGTAAAGAGTTCCCTATTGTTGATCTAACTGCCTGTCGGGTGATGTCTTCCTCTAATAGGAGCTTTGAAAATTGCTCCCAGTGGTCCAAGGGAATTTCCTGTGACTCTTGTAGTTTTTTCCACAAAATTCTGGCTTGCTGGTCGACTTCCGTAATACCGGCTACCAACCACTGTAGTTTTATAATTTTGGAATGTGGCGTAGTCACTTTCCAACTTGTTACGCAGACTAAAACTTTTGACCATTGACTATAGGGCGACCAATACTAAGGAATAATCTATGACTCTGTAAGATTTTATCTAGTGATGTGATGGCTGTGCTGGTATATCCGGTGCCACTCGCCCATTTAGTACTGGTAAGCCTAAGTGCTTCAGGTTACTTGCTGCTGCTTTCCCCATTGTGTCCGTCCTTTTTTTAAATACTTGGATAGGCGGCACACGCCAAATGTGATCAATAATGCCCATTATATGATCCCTGGAAGTAACCGGACAAAAGGATTAGGGGCGCTGGTTAAACCAATCCTTTATCGCCTGTACATTTGCACGATCTACCTTTACTTCTTCAGTTTTAACGTCAAGATCCACTGATATGTACAGCGCTAAACCCCCTTCAGCGTGCCTCATTGTATTTGCTTTAATTGCCGATTTGGCATAGCATAAATATGTTGGGAGATCAATTTCTTCTTCAGCCCATGTCAAATACAGAGTAGGAATTAATGACACAGAAGCACACTACTTTCACACAGCAGGCATACTATGACCAACATCCATTTAACAAACAGAAACCAAGCATATATGGCTGACGCCCACACAGACACCCCAGATTCTTACAGAGTGTATGTGTTGCTTGCTGACATCAAGAAACAGAGCAGAAGTTGCTGACATGCATAAGTACCTCAAATAATTATTGGCATCCATGTCCCCCCCCCCCCGCAAACAGACGGAGAACAGCGGTTACTAACAGTATTTATTTATTTAACCCCTTGCGTGCTGCCACGATTCTGCGCCTGTGTGGCACTACTGAAGAGTGGGCGGGTTCATGACGGCCCCCAGCCATCATCAGCACACGCTGAGCACGTCAGCAGCACGCAAGGGGTTAAGGAGTTTTATATAGCGCTGGCTAGACCCAAAGGTATCAGAGCGCTTTACATGAGAATCAACAATATAACAGAAAAAGATCAACAATTACACAATACATCCAACAAAATAGGCAATACAATTAGGAGAGGAGAGAAAGGAGAGAGAAAAATAGTGGAGGGGGCAGGGGAGGTGAAAAAGGGAGGATAATGGAAGAGACAACAAGGAGAGACGAAAGGAAGTCTGTCTAAAGACCGACTGGGTAGGTGACGACCAAGGAGGGAATCCATGGCCCATCTCCCCTATAGCTAAACCATGTAGCTCCATCGGGCATCAGACAAAATAGTTCAGTCTCAATACATTGAGAGAGCAGAGAAGGAGAAACAAAAATAGAGGGAGAATGTGGGAAGAGACAACAGGAGAGAAGAGAGGAAGTCTGTCTAGAGACCGACTGGGTAGGTGACATCCAAGGAGGGAATCCCCGGCCTGACTCCCCTATAGCTAAATCAGGTAGCTCCATCGGGCATCAGACAAAATAGCTAGGTCTCAATTGACGAGAGAAAATTCATAGATAAACAGGGTAGGGACTAAGGGCCAGGACAGGTGAGGGCAAAGGGCAGTAGCAGGAAAGTGGAGAAGAGTAGAGCAGAGAGAAAAGTTTTGTATAGTGCTGGCAGACCTGGGGGTATCAGAGCGCTATACATAACGAGGTACAGTTGCTTCAAGAACGTAGTTACATAATTACAACAGTTTCAGGAACAAAAATAAAGGAGAAATAGGAGTGATTTAAAGGCATGGGTTAGGTGTGGGGAGAGGAAATGGAGGCAGGGGAAAGAGAAATTAGGGGAAGTGAGGAGTTAGGGAGGAAAGAGGAGAGGGAGGGACTGGGAAACGGAAGGGCGAATAGAGAAGAAACAGAGTCAAAAGAATGGATGGGTAGGAGACGGTCCCGGAGGGGGACCAGAGACAAGCTCCTCAAAAGCTACATAGGGTAACTCCATCGGCCAGAGGTTGCTCGGTCGACTGAAGAACATCAAAGGGTAAAGATAACAGCCTAGATGGATCGAGAAAAATGACAGTGAGGGGGCCTACCACGATGCAACGTGCAAACAGTGACAGAGCTGGGAATACTGAAGAATACTACAGTAACAGGGCTGATATTACTGACACCCAAGGAGACAGCATGCGAAGTCACTGATAGGTTGTTGACGCCAAGACAGAACCACGCAAACAACAACAGAGCAGGGATTACTGACTCAGAGCCCACAGACTTCGAGCAGGGACTATTGACAGAGAAAGGGCAAACACACCGCAGGGATCAGTGGCACAAACAGATCCCATTAACGGACAATGAGCAGAGATTACGGACGCACATAGACAACTCCCAAACTGACACACGGCGCGCATTACTGCAGGCAAAAAGAGACAGGCCTGCCCTACTGGCAAAAATATACAAAGCAGGTTTTTTTTCTCGCAATAGTGGGATTGTTTTTGTTGTTAACAAGAAACTCGCGTGATCATTCGGGTATTTAACACATATCTACCAAGAGCAGCACAATCACCGACTGTATCCCCACTCTCATGGGAGAACATTCGCAGAAGTGATAAACACAAAACAATCTGCGGCTTCCCAAGGTTACATTCATAAAAATGCACGATTCCCCAAACGCTAAATTAAAAAAAATCATAATACGCTTGCACATCCCTGGGTTAATCGGATTTTTCCTTCGACTGGTAATCGGTGTTCCCTATGCAGCCACACAGCAGTCCATGACAGATGTCACAGCGCGCCTCCAAACACAAAAACAGATTCTGATATTTCGAAACCAAACAGCATTGGTGTTTTTTTGTCAAACTATTTTTATTGAAAATACCGGGCAACATCATGGAACATTACATTGTAAATCATTTTTCAAGCCAAGAGCAACAATTCGCTAGTGATAGTTTCAGATTATCAAAAAATTAATATGGCAAGTTTCACTCAAATCACTTAGTACAAATAAGATATGCAATATTTAAATGCGGCGAATAGAATACCCCTTTTTAAGTGAAATTTTAACAGGCAAATAAACAAATGACATCAGAATTCAAAAAAAACATTAACAAAATGTGCAAAATGCATCTAAAATATGAGAGCAACCTTGTAGACGGGAGGTGCAATCAAGGGATATCTCAACTCACGCCATAAAGGGGGGAGGGGGCCAAGCAAAGATATTTATTTATTTAGTTATAGTCTTATATAGCGCGAACGTGACCCACGAGGGTATCGGAGCGTTTTACAGTAGAAGAATAACAATGGAAGAGGTAGTCAACGCAAACAAAATGTCAGTATATGGAAGGGGTGAAGTGCTCCAATTCGGGGGTGGCATGAAAATAGGGGTAGCCCCCCTCGACAGCCCATACATAAATAAAACCGTTCTGTATATTATTAATTATATTAGCCATAGTTCTAATGCTAAGGCTTGCCAAAGTTGGGTATGCCATTGGGGAATCGATGGGGCGCCAGGCCTCTTGCGTGCTCCAGCCATGGCCATTTTGCTGGCAGAGCCACATGATAGAACAGCCCCCAGCAGGGGCGGCCTTAGGCATGTGCAAGTTGTGCACCTGCACAGGGCTACCAAACCCCAGGGGCCGCCACGCCAATATATATCCTTAATATAATAATCCTCTGAGAATGGATACATATTTGCGTGGCGGCCCCTGGCAGGGATTTGGCGGTCTCCGGCTCTGTTCCACTTCCAAACACCCTGACCCCCCCTCTTCTCTGGACTCTGCGCCTGCGTTCCTCCGGGGGGCCCTACCTACGCTCTCTGCCCAGGTCCGCCATGAGCCTAGAGCCGCCCCTGCCCCCAGGGTCTGATGTGTCAATGATGGGTCTCAGAGGCCCAGCAGAAAGCATTTTGACGTTACATCAATGGTGGATTGACGTCACATCAATGGTGGATTGACGTCACATCAATGGTGGATTGACATACAGATCCTTTCTCCAGGTCCGAAACTCCGCACAGCCACAGTGCGGGGTAAACGGTGCCAACAGGTCCGCACTGCACTGTATCGGAAACAAATCAGTGGTAAGTTTCCCGTATTTTACCAACCGTGGGGTTGTTTTAACAAATAATTTATAATATTTTCCACTTTACCAGTCGGAAGCTCTAGCGCGTCTCCGGAGCCGATACTGGACCCCCACGGACACACCAGAATAGGCAGAAAGCGTGGGGTAGTAAACCCAGACACAACAAGCAAACACTGCCAGGGAATCCTGCCAGCCAGGGAAGACCACATACAACAGGTGTAAACACGCTCCGGCTCCCTCTATCCACCGTCCTCGCAGGTTGCCACAAAAAGACACAGAAAAGCCACCCCTTAAAACGGCAGGGCTGCGACAGCTGACGTTCAGAGGGAGACAAAGTCACTGTAGGCATTACTAAAACTACCCCTGCCCGTCTCCCATCCGTACGAGAGCTGAAGTGACTTATTTACACTCGTGAGTGGTAGAGCCAGGGGGCAGTGACGGATAGGCCTTTACCTCCTCCAAGCCGGCCGGGCTGGGACAGAGTCAGCAACACTCCACTCCAGCCACCTGACATGTAAACGGACTCAGACTCAACCCCAATCCCACCGGTATCACCTGGCGGCATTCATAAACCGCACCACAGAAGGGGGTAGGGGTTACACCCAGGGCGCCTGGGCTTACCTGCGCAGCGCCGTCCTCGCGCTCCGTGCGGCTGTCCTGCCCGGATCCTTCTGCCCGCGGTGGGTACGCCCTTCCTCCGGGCTGGGCCGCACCAGCCTGGAACGGCGGCCCTGGCAGCGGCTAAAGTCCAGGCGGGCAGGCTGGGCGAAGACGTCGTAATCATGCCAGGAGGACTGAACTTTGGAGCCAATAATGTCATCCACTAAACATCCAGAGAGCAAACAGGGCGGGGATGGGCTCGGCCGAGCAACACCTGTGTGTGTATACAGGAACTCTATATGTGTGAGCAGCAGCGCTGAGATATGCCCTGCGTGTGTGTTTGTGCGCGCAAGAGCACTAGTGTGCGCGAGGTGTGTCATGCATGCTTCTGGGCGCTATGAAGGGACACTAAAGATTCCTGACACGTATCTGCATAGAGGAGCACCGGGGACCTCTGCCGTGTCATGCATGTGCACAGTAGTACCCTAGGAATGTGCCAATCCCTGTCGGTGTGTAGGCGCGCTGAGGTCTGTCCCAAGTGTCTACAGAGCTGAGGACATCTGTCGTGTGTTTACTGCAGTTGTCAAAGTGAGCGGGATTGGTAAGAGGAGAGGCGTACCCTACTTTTTAAAAACAATTTAATAGAATCTATCCCCATACCTTTTTATCTACAAAATGCGTCCCAGGACCGCAGGACGACGAAATAGCCTAGGCCTATAGATGAGGCTATGGGTTCCTGGCCGTTCAGGGACGGGCGGGGTGGGCAGAGAGGGCAAAGGACGCTTCCCTTCCTGCCCAGAGAAGACACGGTCAGTGACCACTTCTCCTGCTCTGCTGCGGTCAGCTGCCTCCTCTCTTTTGGTCTGGCTCCTCCTCACTTGCTGAATGAAGACGGTGACTTCAAAAAACACTCTCCACTCTCCTTTCCTTCATTTGTCCCCCCGTGAAATTAATCGAAAAAAGAAAGAAAAAAGAAAGAAACACGTTTGCTGGAAATGTATTTTTCTGAAATTTTTCGATTCCAAAGTGCAGCCTTGGGATGGACAGCAAAAAGGTTCAAAATACCAAAAATAGCTAATTAAAGCAAGACAGGGTGAATTGTATACCATATTTGAAAAAAAAGAAAGAATCTTGGGTCGGATGATATTAAATCATACAGAAACTTTATGTATCTGATGTTTTCTTCTTCTTAAATGGTGTATGCATTTTTCAATTTCTCTCACCTGTGAGATAATATACCAAAGAATTGACTAGTGATGTAGGATCTCTGAAATAGGCCATTTGTTCAAATTAAATTACTATACAGAAAATTGCCTTTTATTAAATGTTAGAGAGCTGAGGTACCCTTTTTTTTTAACTAATGTAACAACGGGTTTCCAGAAATACATGTTGACTCAACATTCTTGGTAGTGGGATCTTTCTGTTACCTTGAAGGGCACCGTAATCTAAAAAAATGATGTACTAGAAGTAACTAACAGATAAAGTGAACTATAGAATTCGATGTGCGACTGTCGAAACCACCACTACCGATGTGTGAAATTGTAAAAAAACATGTGTATCCATTGGTTGAATTAAATAACGTAATAAGCTGTAACTGGTCAGTGAAATGCCAAACAAATACTAAAAATTTGGATGTTTTGCTCTTTCTGGCCACACCTCTGACTCCGCCCACTGACTCCATCCTTAGGTTATTCCCACCCTCCGATTCTCTGCCCAAGTTCCCCTACTTTTTATTCCCCTACTTCGACCATCGGTCATGTAAATGTGTAGGAGCACTGAGGAGTTCACAGAGGAAGTCACTGAGGAGATCTGTATGGCGCAGTGCCAGGAGCAGAGAAGAGATCTATCATGCAAGTATACAGATCACCCAAGAGATCTGTCATATGTATAGGAGAACTGAGATCTGTCTTGTATGCACGGAAGAGCAGAGGAGATCTGGTATGTATGTGTGTAGGGGCACTAACACCATGCACCCTGTATGTACGTAGAAGCTCTGAGAAAATCTGTTAAGTCTAAAACAGCACAAAGGGCACCTTGGTCAGATCGAGATGGGAAGCATTTAGAACGGTGTATGTGCGAATATAATAGTGCCAGGTGGTATGTTTTATACAGGTGCCCGATATAGGCTCAGGTAGCAACCAGACCTTTCACCTATATTCCCCTGACATGACACTACATAACGGTTCTTAGTACTGAGCTTTTACCTCTTTACTGTAATGCCTAAATGGCATGGGTTTTCTCAGAAAACTTGCCTCATCCATTATGCAAGAGGATTCTTGGAATCACAGCAGGACTACCATCTCCTGCATAATACTATGTATAAGGGTCATTCCATCCGTCATCCTAGTCTGACATGACACAGCAAGGTATATCACCCCGAGGTACCGCTTTGGGTATATAAACACCATACCTCTGCTGAGGCAGGAGAGGAGAAAAAGGACTTCCATGCTGACGCAATATGCTGAGGTTCCTACACGCAGACACTCCAGCACACAATGGTCTAGCAATCCTCGCGAGGCGGCCACCTCAAGGCCAATACATTCTATATCTATTTGTTGAGCGCAGATCTAAGCACTGAACAAACAGACGAGAGCCCATGATGAGTAAAAGTCAGGTCATTTACAATAAGACAGTTTATGGGTGAGGTCTATTGTGTGTGTGTGTGTGTGTGTGTGTGTGTGGGGAGGTGATCCTTCTTGAAGACAGGTGGGGATGTTGTTCCAGAATTTCAGTGCATAGATGCAGAAAGCCTGCTTTTGTGTTTTTTTCTAGCACCTCTTTGTCTCCAATAAGGCAATGTCCTGACTCTTGGTGTTACACTTTTCTCCTGAGGTTAATTTCCATTAGTTTCTTGGCTTGTGGCATTGCAGTGCCTTTTCGGATGACCTTACAGGTGGTGATGTTGGTCTTGAAGATGAAACAGACTTAGAAGGGATCCCAGTGCTGTAAGTGGGCCAGGGTCTGCCAGGGCTGGGCCCTGGCAAAGCCAAAAAATGGACAAGGAACCAGGGCCCTATGGTTCCTTCTACTTAAGTTGTATACCTGCTAAAGAAAAAAACATATCTTCCTGTCTGTCACGTACTGTCACCAAAAGTCCTATTTGTGACACAGTGATTACGTGACAGGAGGCTACTGTTGTGTACCACTGGTGTTCCAAGTCCCGAAGCATTATTTAATTTCAATTAAATAAATAATGTATTGCCACTGACTTTTAAACGTATCTTTATAAAGTTTTTGTATTGCATTTGAACCTGGACAAAGGTGCTGTATAAACAATGATATAAATGTCCTTTTGATTTTGATAAGGCTTTGTCTAGTCAGATCCAAAACATATCATTGTAAAGCACTGTAATGTACATGTATCAATTACATAGGCCATGCTCGTGCAAAGGCTTCTCAAGCCACATCTGTTTTGGGGTCTGCCACATTTTTTTATTCCATTTAAAGCACTGAGAAGCCAGTGTAGATTATTGAGTTTTGGGGCGAAGCGCTCAAATTTCTTCAAGCCGTTGATGAGCCAAGCCACGGTGTGCAGGATGATTTTCAGGGGGAGCAAGAAGGTGATAAGAATGTTACTTCTATCCAGGTGTGAAAAGACCATGGCCTGTGCCATTGTTTTGAAACAGGGTTCTCAAATAAATGTCTCATTGTCTTCTGGAGGGAGAGCTGGTACTATGCTGTTTTGGTTCTTCTGGTAACGTACTTTTTTAATGGAAAGTATGAATCAAATGTGACTCTTACTGGATGGTAGGGGTGAAGGCACGATGTTTGTGTAGAAAAACTAGGCTAGGAAGAATGGTAGTTTGGAGCTATTGCCAAAAAAGAGGGAATCAGTTTTTGCAGTAAGGAGCTTTGGGTGGGACCTGTCATCCTTGGGATAGTTTCTTCTGAGTTTTTGCCTTTAGACCTCCTGTTAACCAGTGCTAAAGTGCTTGTGCGCTGTGCTTTAAACATGGTAACATTGGCTTATTCACAACTGGCATATTTAATTTACCTATAACTTCCTAGTAGAGTGCACTACATGTGCCCATGGCCTGCAAATTAAATGCTACTAGTGGACCTGCAGTACTGATTTTGCCACCCACTTCAGTAGCCCGTTGAACATGTCTCAGGCCTGCCATTGAAGAGCCTGTGTGCAGTTTTAAATTGCTATGGTGACCTCGAAAATTAACTCTCTTGTCAGGTCCAAACTTTCCTTTTTAATAGATATAAATCACCCTTAAGTTAGGCCCTGGACAACCCAAAGGTAGGGTGCGGTGTAGTTAAAAAGTAGGACATGCACTCTTACGTTTTATATATCCTAGTAGTGAAAAACTCTTAAATTCATTTTTTACTACTGCAAAGCCTATCTCTCCTACAGGTTACATTGGGATTAACTTATTACACCCTATAAGTGCAATTTCCAATTGGGAAGAGGTAGGATCCCCAAGTCTAGTGTCTCTGGAATCACAAACTAAAACCCCAACTTATGGTAAAGTTAGATTTTAAAAAGTAATTCTGGAAATACCACTATTAGAAAGTTGCAAAAAGAACAATTGATGGACAGAATGCACAAAAAATTCATACATTCACCCCAGTACAGAGATCTGGGCTTAATTCCATTGTTCTTTTGCTCCCCATGCCATTCCACCTTGAACCCAGCCATATGCAAATCAGTCTTGACCCTGCACTTAATGGGAACTGTCCAGCCCAACTGGTAGGCCAGGTCCTCCCTGGACTGGAAACAAGCATCCTAGGACCGGTTTCAGGGTTTCACCCCACATGGGGTGGCGTGGTGAGCAAAAGAACAATTGATTAAACCCAGATCTTTGTGACTGGGGTGAATGTTTGCATTGTTCAGCATTCCGTCCATCATTTGTTCCTTTTACTATTAGAAAGTTGCCATTTTCTTACTTTAGCTATTTGGTGCCTTCTGCCCATTTCTGAATACACGCCTGGGGTGGGTGACAACTGGGCTTTGTGCATTACCTCTAAACAGCCACTCACAAAGGGAGCTTAGGTGTGACTGATGGGACATCCGTCACACCTGGGTGGAGAAGTGTGGCTCAGTGGTTAGAGGCGGCAGACCCGGAAGCTGGGATCGACCGTGGACCAGGGTTCGATTCCCCGCCTCAGCGGGTCTCGGGCTCAAAAATTCCACGGCCTCGATAATTCTCGCTCCGGTGCCTACTCGACTCACGGGGTCTCACTCTGGGCAATAGCTTGCTTAATCTCCACTACGGCCCCTCGCGGCGGGATTCCTGGCTTTCACCCTGTGGACACCCTGCCGGGGCCTCTCACAGGGGAATACCAGGACGGGTTCCCTAAGCAAGCGCCAGGATGCCCTTTGGGTGACAGGTTGCGCTATATAAGTACACCTACATTTACATTTACATCCACATCCTGATGAGATGGGGGAGCTGACACTTACACCTGATTGGATGGAAGGTTGGAGCTGACACTTACACCTGGATAGTTTGTGTCCTGTCCCCAAACAAAGGGCTGAATACCCCCTGTAGTGAATCTGCGGGAAGGACAGGAAGGGCAGAGACTCTGTGCACTTCAAAGGCCTCTCTTTGAAGTCTCCCCCGCTTTAAAGGCCCAACTGATTAGAAGCACTGGACTCCTGACACTACCAACTCAGTACACTTGTGGACCTGTAGACATTCTGCTAGGAAGGAGGACTGCTGTGCTGCTGAAAGGACTGCCACACTGCTGGACTCCTGCTTGCTCTGCTGACTGATTTCCTCCTTGTCTGGGAGTAAGACGAACTGGACCAGCATCTCTCCTACCCAGAACCAAAGGGCTTGCTAGTTTGCCTCCTGTTTGAAGTCTCAAATACATCATGGACTTCCAACCATCAACCTGTAGCACAACTGGACTCTGCCACTTGAGAGTCTTGCCCTGCTAAGTGGTACCAATCCAGTCTCAGGCCCTGGAAAGTGGGTATAAATTGCTGCAACTGCCTAAATCCACATATAGCTGTTGTTGCCCCGCTCAGAACCAGTGCATCTCCTTCGACAACTAGGCGTTGCAGCTGCTGCGAAGATCAAGTACAGCACTTCACCGTCAGTGCATCACATACAGCTTCAATGCATCTTCAACTTTGTGCTGCTCGGCACCGAGGCATTGCCTACATCCAAAGGATCGATGATAATGTATTGCCTCCTCTGCTCCATGCATCGGGTCTTTGTCAACGACGCAAATAGAGTACTTTGCAGCAGTTGCAGAGGTTGGTCCTTAAATCCGACCCACGCTCCAACGTGGTCGGCCTGAACTTTTGTATTTGACATGGTCTAGTGGAACCAGATAGCCCAGGTTGGCGCATTATGCTTTTAAGCACTACTTTTCAGTTTGTTCTTTGAAAATGAATACCTCCAGTTCTACTTATTGGATTTTTGTCATTTTGGTCTTGTATTGTCCAATAAATGAAGTTCTATTTTTTCTAACTAGGTGTGGTATCTTTTTTGTGTGATGTTTTCACTTGCACAAACACTTTGAATATTGCCTCTTAAGTTAAGCCTGACTGTTTTGTGCCAAGGTACCAGAGAGTGAGCACAGGTTAATTAAGGGTGTGTATCTGACTTTTTTTTAACACAAACTTGATTGCAGTTTTCAAAGATATGACAGTTCTCACATTTATAACTGATAGAAAAATGGCACAGAGCATATGAACAAGTGTTACAGAAAGCATAATTCAAATTGTACACGCTTAGAGTTAAAATATTATGCATTAAAGAAATAAACATTGAACTATATCCTCCCCCACACCCAACAAGTTCACTATGTCACCTAATCTGGAAATAACTATGTATGTGGATGTCCTCAGGCAGTGTATTTGGTGTTTCTAAGGGTATGTATGACAAGACGTAAGTGATGACATTCATGGTGCTGCAGAAGAGGTGTGGACCTTCCTGTACCCAGTATCATGGTCACAATCCTTAAAAAAACTGAAATGTTGTTAGCAGCATATAGGATAGGTGTCTTGCCTTAAGGGTGTCATTATAAAGTGGTGTGCAATTGATACTCAGTCTGGTGTCATGTCCTCCGTTTTAAAACCAACCCTCCACCAAAGCATCCCATTCTAACGAGATGGTTCTTCTGCAGAGACCCTTGTATTCCTTCTGGCGGAGGGCTGAGCTCTCTGTGAACCCTCACTGAGCCACTTTCTCCTGCCATTTATCTAACCGCGGGACCTTCAGGGATTTCCAGTGTCTCGTTATAAGGTTCTTCACCATTAACAAGGCCTAAGTCCGCAAATCGTAGGATTAGCTTGGAACCTCTGGGTCGTGGATGGAGGCCCAGGAGACACTCTGCTGGTGTGCTCCATTGGCCTAATCTGGTAATGCCTGATAATGCTGATGCAATACCTGCTCAATATGTGGATCGGTGGGGGTATGTCCACAGCATATGTAAAAGAGCAGTATCTAAAGCTTTACAATGGGGGCAAGTCGAAAAAGCAGCGGGAAACATTTTGGTAAGCCTATGCGGTGTCAAATAAGCTATATGGAGTGTAGAGAATTGAATGAATTTAAATCTGGAATTACAGGAGGTATTAGAGTATAGGGACCCAGTCTTGATCCGGTATTTCGTGGATGAGGCCCGTTTCCCAATTATGTTTTAAGGACGTAAGCGACGCTCTCAGATGCGCCCAAAGCCCGATATAAAGCCAGATATACGCTTGTGTCTGCTATTCCCCATAGTGTGCATTGCCTGGAGCACTTCATGTGTGATGGGTTCTTTCCTGCCAGGTGACCAATGCTTTTGTACATTTCAGATTGTGCTAGCATACATTCAAAATAGTGTCTTGGTGAGTCCATGTGTGCACAAAGTCAGCATGCAACATTAATGTGCCGTCCTGGAATAACAAACCCAATGTTGACACTCCCTCCTTTTCTCAATGACACAAACAGCACATTGCTAATGTGCCAGATGATGTAGGGAGACAGAATAGCTGGTCATTTGGTGAATAAAATGGAGTATCTCAGAGCCAGTTTCCAGTAAGATAGGGCCACGAGCAGAAGTAGAGGACATGTTTGCAGAGGGGCCACTCCCAGGCACACCAATCTGTGGAGATGGCCACGGTCTATCTGTCCTGTCGTATAACCTATCTCCGACAGGTTGTAACCAGCTAACCAATAGGACAGCCATTGAAGTTTCCCCCAACACAGTAAGCCTAAAAGCCAGGGGGCCTCCCAACCACCGCTCGTCAGAAGCTGCAATTTAGTAAGGCCCACCCTGCGAGACCCAGCTCCCCAGGCAAGCTCCCACAGTAATGTGTTTAATAATTTGAGCACCCATGCTGGCACTTCTAGTGGGAGGTTTACAAAAGAATACAGGAGACCCAGCAACATAACCAGCTTTTCCAGGGCCAGAGAGCCCGCCACCGACAAGCGCAAGGTGACCCAGAAAGAATCTGTGAATGAAGCAAGTTAACGGCCCTCACAAGGATGGCTTTGAGTAAGTCCTGTGTATTACGATATATATGGATACCCATGTAGCGGAATGTGTGGGACGCCACAGGGAGAGCCACATCTCTGAACCGCAAGGTGGGGCCTATAGGAGTGTCATTGAAATGGAAGGCGCAGGACTTGTCGCCATTTGTGTGGAGACCGGAAAGTGCACCATAGGCGGTAAGTAGTTGAGTCAAGCCCGCCATCCCAGTCCGGAGGTCCCTAAGGTAAAGGTTCATATCATCTGCGTAAAGAGACACAAACTGTAGCATACAACCCACTGGTATCCCCAATCTCCAGATTCTTGATTTATACGCTGTGGTAGTGGCTCCATCGCCATTTTTAAAGATTTCTATATTGATAGATGGATCATAGCTGGATTACTAAGATAGGTTGCTTCTTCTCCGCAGAAGGGATATATTCTTTTGAATTTTTGAAAGACAAGTATCATCTTGAATGGAGAGATTTTTTTAAATATCTCCAAATTAGAGATTTTTTAATACGACGAGTGAGGAGAGAAGACAATATGCCTAAACATCATAGCTGAATCTCTTAGCCATCATCAGGAAAAAATACGGATTGGGGGATTTTATCAATTATTACTTACATATTTACCTGATGATAGGCAGAAGATTATTCAGAAATTGCAAAAGAAATGTATAATTTCAACTGATGAATTTGAGTATGTAAATGAGCTATCACAAACTGTACTCATGTCAACCAAATTACAGACACAATTCTATAAAATATGCTTCTTCATGTACTATACTCTAGATAGAATTGCCAAATGGGGTAATGAGAGAGGAACATGTTGTTTTCGCTGTAACTTGCAAGATGCGGATTGTATGCATATCTTTTCATCTTGTCCCGTTTTAACCTCTCTCAAATCAAAAATTGAACATTTCCTCTCATTAATCCTTAAAACTGTGGTCAATCTATCTGATCAAACAGTTCTATTAGGCTTAGTAAACTGTACTAATTTGAATACTGGTCACGAACTGATTTTTATCTCGATGGCAGTTCTAAGACTCTGTATAGCATCGGCTTGGCTAGATCCTATTGCCCCCTCATATCAACAGTGGTTTTCAAGACTGTTAGCAATTTTTAATTTAGAAATGGCAATATATAAAACTAAAGGTAGGAAACGTAGAATAAAAGGCTTAAAAATATGGTCTTCTTTAATAGAATGGTCTGAACTTTAGACAATCATTTAACAATAATATGGCTAAAACTGTTTAGATGTAATGTATACCCATCTATCCTAATGTATATCTGTATCTTGATGATTCATCTGTTAATTTAAATATTCAATTTTATGTACTATTATTATTTATAAGCTCTTGAAATTCTTTTTGTTCTACATTCAATCTGCCCGATCAGAGGGGGGGGGGGGGGGGGCTGGGGGTTGTCTTATGTGTTGTATTGTCTTTTCGTTGAATAAAATCCAATAAAAAAGAGTAAAAAAAAAAAAGAGACACAAACTGTAGCATACAACCCACTGGTATCCCCAATCTCCAGATTCTTGATTTATACGCTGTGGTAGGGGCTCCATCGCCAGTACAGATAGAAGCGGTGATAGGGGGCATTCCTGCTGGGATCCACGTGTGGCCGGATAAGTGTCTGAGATGTGAGGTCCTGTCCTAGCTCTGGCTGTAGGACTTGTATATAGAAGGGTAGCCCATGAACATAGGCTGGGGAATTTCGCACCGGTTCAGCGCCACCAACATAAAATCCCATCCCAGAGTGTCAAAGGCTCAGCGAACTCCTAACGATAAGCAGCCTGCTAATGGATTTTGATCACAGGCTTTTTTCATGATGTGGAATAGACAACAAATATTCAGTGAGGTATTGCGTCTAGGTACAAATCCACATCAATCCCCATGCAACAACTTTGGGAGCATCGGGAGAAGTCTGCTTGTAAGGATCTTACTCAAAATCTTGAATTCTGTTTATATTTGCAACAGGGGTCTCTATGAGGTGATGTCTGCTGGCGGTATCCAGGGCTTTAGAAGGGATTTCACTAATGTATTTCACTAATGCCCCTCTGGTGGAGGGAGGAAGGAAGCTCTCCCTTAAGGAGGAGTTTTTTTTTTTAAACTTTGTTTATTCGTTTTTTAACATAGTACAATACAAGAGTGCGGCTGTACAGTCGGTGGGGTAGCATCAAGAGCATATATCATTCACAGTATATGACAATGTAAACACATGAATATCATACTTGGCTTTCAGGGTAAGTAAATATAACTCGCATACACTAGAAGGGGGGTCATGACTCAGTGTGTAACAATGGAAGGTAGGGGAATACATCAGGTGTGCACAAATACAACCACGATCCATTATCTATGGCCCATGACAGTCAGTAGAGCATGCATATGTATATTTTGCTAGCGCGTGCAATCGAAAGTCTCCCATCTGTGAGTCCATCTGAGGGAATGCGTGTATTATGTCTGGGCATCGTTATCCTCTCAAAGATCATTCCCAGTTTGGGCCAGTAGGTAGGTTGTTAGTGGTCTCCATATTTCCTTCGGTCTGGTAGTAATCGGAAGTAACTCAGCAAAGGTTGTGTGTTGTTCTTGACTGTACGTCATGTCCGTAAGCCACTCCTTAAATTTTGGGGCCCTGCCATGACCCCATCTGCATGCCACCCGTCTTTTCGCAAGCAGCAGTGCGATATCTACGAATTTCCTACATGTCGTGGGAATGTGTGGTGTGTGTCCTAGGAGCCTTAAGGAGGAGTTATATAACTTTTCTAGTCATGGCACTGATTTGTAGGCATATGTAGAGTTAAACTCTATCAGGATCCCATCCAATACCGGTGTTGTATTCTTAGCAAGTTCTTTAATAGACCCACGTATCTCTCCCAGTGATATGGGGGCACCCAAGGCCTCCCTCTCCTCTGCAGGCACCTTAAGCAGCACTGCTTGATGCAAAAATGCAGCAATAGCTATGGGATCTGGCGGAGGCAGGTGGTGTATAGAACGGCATAGAAGTCACGGAAGGCCCAACTGATTTCCCACTGTGCGCATCCGTGCTCCGGGTCGGTTCATTTATGGCCAGAATGGGTGTAGGTTGTGTGGCTGACCGAATTAAACGTGCTAAGAGAGGTCCCTATTTGTCTGCATCTGTATGTGTCTTCGGAGTATAGGCTTTATAATCTATTTACCTGAAGAATTAGTGAAGCTCAGCGTAATAAGTATAAGCCTCCTGCAGTTCACCAGCAGCTTCAGCATTGCACAGTACCTTTGTCTCTAGTGGGCCCAGCTTGTGCTCTGTTTGCAGGAACTCCCTCTCAATTTCTCTCCTAGAACCTACCACAGTGGTAATAGAGGTCCCCCTAATCACAACCTTAAAAGCCTCCTACTCCACTAGTGGAGAAGCCGAATTGCCAAGATTATCCATGAAATAGGTGTCTACAGTAGTGACAAGTGTCTCCCTAAAACAACGTCATCCAAGAGGGTCAGCTGCAGGTGCCATAGGGGTATTGGGTGTTTCCAAGATAGTGCTATTGCCACGGGATTGTATTTGGAAATTGTCTTCCCTAAGTGTGTGGCATGTGTCATGTTAGGTAGGAGTGTGGTGGGATGGAGAAATCTGTCAAGGTGAGAGTGAAGTGTATGGGGTTATGAGTAAAAGGAGTATTCCCTCATTTCAGCATTCTGGCTCTGCCATATATCTGACCCTGTATCCATTGTTTCTGTTCCTTGGACTGATGTACCGGTACAGTGCCAGGCAAGGGGGATGTGATCGATCTAAGGTGGTATCTAGTACTGCATTAAAGTCACCACCCAACAATACGTAGTCCAGTCTACCAGTATTGGAGGGAGATGGGACAAGAAAATGTTCTGCTTCATATTGGGTGCATATTTGACACTCCTAGTACAATTGGTGCTCCGTCCAGTGTCCCTCTTAGTAGGACAGAGCACCTCTGCAAATCTATCCTATGTCTAGGACTACAAACGGGACACCCGCCCAGAGCCAGATCGCAGCACCCCGAGCAAAGGCGGAATAAGAGGTATGAAATAATTGCCCTCTCAATTTTCTACGCAACCTCTGGGCCTCATGAGTGGTGAGCTGGGTGTCCTGCATGAATGTTATGTGGGCAAGACACCTGTTTAGTTGTACCAAAACCCTGAATCTCTAGTACAAAGAACCAAAGCAAAGCACATTCCAGGTTATGACGTTGCAGGCATTCAATATTGTAGCCATCTTTTAAGAACCAAGTGCATTCCCCTTCTTCTTTAGCCATCCCTGCACTACATGTGGCAGTCCCACCAAATGGTGAAATAGATAGTGTCAAACAGAAAACTCCCAGTCCTGGACACTCGGTCCAGCAATTATTCGGCACTAGACCAAACATAATAACCAGCAATAACATATTAACCATTGAAAAACAATTGCCTTTGTAAAAGGGGTGTGCTTTTCTGTACCTCTGGGGTAGTTCGAAATTAGGTGGTGAAGTCTTATCCACCATGAAAGGTCATCAGGACCTGAGCCCAGATTCGTGGGTCAAGGAAACACAGTAACTTAATGACACCCACCACATTTGAGACAAAGGCAATGCTTTATCAAGGATCATGGCCATGAGCGAGCCAAATAACTATACAATTAAGGCACATGCTATTCAAATGACAACAGAATTCAGTCTACAAACTGCCGGAGGGGGACAGTCCAAGACCCCAGTGCTATAAGCAGTGCCTGAAAAGAAAGGCATTATTGCATGCACTTTACTCACACCCTTCCGCCCAGCAAGTCATGTGCTATTTGTAGGGTGATCAATGGGGAACAACACCATACTGCCGGCAGAGTCTGAGGCTGAGATATTGCCCCGTGGCAAGCTGGAGTTGACTGGTTTCTTGTTGAGTCTCAAGGAAGTCGCTGAGCAAATTGTTGTCTGTTGCCTCTCATGGGCCTGCTGTTAGGAGCAAACCGCATTCGAGCTACCTCTATTGGGGGTACCCTATTGTCTTCTCCACTGTGCACGCTCAGTCTTGGGCAGCTCAGATCGAGATGGTCGCCATCTTTGTGAATCTGGGAAGTGGTGTTCCAGCCAGACCCAAGCATTTTTCAGTGTATCAAAAAAGAAAGTGCGCTGTTCATGGATGACCTGGAGACAAGCAGGGAACAATAAGGCGTACTGAAGGCGGACCGATCCCAGCTGCTTTTTGACCTCTTGGAACAATGAGCACCTGCATTGGACAGCTATTGTGCTGTTTGGGGACAAGGAAATCCTGCATTCTCCATAGGGATGGGCACCCTTTCATGCACTACGAGCAAAAATGCGTCCCGGTCTTTAAAGTTGAGGATTTTGGCCACAATGGGCCGCAGTGGTGCACCCGATATGGGCCTTTTTATAGGGACCCAGTGCGCCCTCTCTACTGTGAACAACTCAGACAGCATGGAAGGGACCACCACAGTCCGGAAACAGTCCTCTATAAATTGGGTGGAATGAGGGCCCTCCATACCCTCCGGAACACCAACAATATGTACATTGTTTTACGAGCTCTCCCCTCCGCATCAGCCACGCGGTCCTGGAGATGTTCCATTTGCTGACATGGTGATAGTATGGGGAGAGTCAGTTAATTAATTTTTAATCCGTTGGACAATTTGCGCTGGTCATCCTTGAGAATGCTAATATCCGTTGTGATGGCCCCTAGGCACAGCTCTATTGCCACATGTGAATCGCGTATTTCCTGAAGAATGACCTTCAGTTTTCCATTTGAGATGTTATTATGGTGGGGGGATAACATCCTCAGGTGTCTGCATTATGGAGCTCTCCAAAGCAGTGGACTTGGAGCGCGACTGTGGAGACGATTTTGTCGCTTTGTTCCTAATGCAACCTCTGGCAGCTGTCTGTAGTATCTGGGTGATCAAGGCTCTACTCCGTAAATGTCATGTTTGGAACAGCAGCCTCCGCAGTCCAGTGCCGTGCACTGGGACATGCCTGTGCCAGTTGCACAGTTGAAGCAACCAGATATGCGAGGGCCTTCTACTGAGACACACCATCTGAGTCAGCCCTGTAGAATAGCCCCAACACACAAATCACAAGTTCTGCCAGCCACAGGGCCCTTGGCCACCAGGAGCACAACACACTGCCCTGTTATACACCACGATGATCACATGGCAAAGCCACTTCACAGTAGCAGACAAGGGAACGAAGAATCTGGCAATGGGCCTTGACGGGTCTCACAACATCTAAGCAGCCAGAGTGCATCACCTAGGGCCCCAGCAGATGCCACACCTAAGCGTTACCAATACGTCACCAACCCCCGGACCGGTGGAAGGCTAGAGTCCTCTGTCATAGCCTGTAGGGCCATTTGCATCCACAGGCAGATAGGTACCACTCAGATTGATCTGAACCGCATTCCAGGGGGAGGACGGGCTCTCCGTGGCAGGGGGCCGAGGGTATAATCGTTTTCGTGCCCCTGGTGCGATGGGGTTGAGTAGAGCCCCCCAGGTAGGACTAAAGGCTGTCAGTGAATGCAGCTCAGTCTTATGGGTCGCATCCACCCTCTGCAAAGTGGGATCCACATCCAGTCCTGCCCGTGCCACTCCTCACCTCAGTCTGCAGTGCAGTAGCCGGTATTTGATCCGCTCCGAGTGCTGTCTGAGATTGAACAGTTCCAGGGGGACCAGTGGACAACGCAGCCAGCCCCTCTGCTCTGTCCAAGGCCCGGGCTTTACTCGGGTCCGGACGCAATTCCTGGACTGACTTGTGCTTCAGGGGGATTGGTGGGGCTTGGCACCAGCACTCCAAGTTTATTGAGGTTATCGCGCCTCTTCTCTAATGGGAACACACAAACTTCCCCAGGCTGGTCTCAGTGGTGCTGTTGGGTGCAGTGTAATCTCTTGAGCCATTGCGATGCTACACCAGGCCGGAACCACACTCTCAGGATCGCCTGTGCAGCTCCTCACCTTCGCCCGTAGTGCAGAACCCAGCTGTTGGGTTCTGGGCTTGCGGACAGTGCTACATGGGAAGTAGCTGTCCCAGGAGGACTCATGGACAGTGCGACCGGTCCCGCAACTCCGCCCGAGGTTAAGGGCCTCACACGGGCCTGGAAGACATCTTCACCCCAACGTGCAGGCGAGCCGATGACAACGTGCCCAGCTGTTGCAATGGCACAAATTGCCAAGCACGGTCTGCCAGGCTGCCTGGACCAGCCAGAGCAGCGGCGTGCATCCCAATTCTGCGCTCAGTGGGTCTTTATCATTGCAGTACAGGGCCCAGAGGCGTAGCTAGAGCTTGTGGCGCCCGGGGATATCCTTCAGATTGCGGCCCCGCCCCCCGGAGTGGGTGCTGGGGAAAAAGGACAGCGAGCACCTGAAAGAGGTCCGAGAGACACGTAGAATCGCCGCTAATAGTTACCTTGATCATGCAAGTTACATGCACATACATGACACGGCCCGTCCCCAAAATAGTGCGACAAGTTGAAGGGCTTTCAAGAGACCCGGCTTCAAAAGGTGCATCACGTGCTGGCCCGCGAGGTCTGATGCGGTTCACAGTACTTTATGTAGAAGTAGAACCTGGCTGTAAGAACTCAGACAGGCAGCACTGGATGAAGTTAAACAATATGTCCCACAACCCTCTGAATTTGATGTTCACTTCCGACATACCCACCCTAGACAATCTGCTAAATTAAACAGCGATTTCCTTGGACACATACCTCACAAGACTACAAGCCCATGCCCATGTAAAATAGAATGGAATATAATGCATTATATTTAATATGGAGTAGGGAGGACTTCATATCCCAGAATGCACCATGCATCCCTCATATAGCGTAAATATATTCAGTAGCCTGGGTTAGTACACAAGATGGGAAATGACAAGTCACGATTTGACACCAAATACTAGGTGTGTTCCCATGCGTATTACAACTGTGACTCAATCCTCTCCCAAAATTAGAAGGTACTACTACTACTAAAATGTGGTACTAAAATGTGGTGGAGGCATTCCAGCCTAATCCCCTCTGCTCTTGTGCCCTTAGAGCAGTATTGCATCATCCTCAGCCCATCTGTGCCCTTCTAGAAGGCAGCCAACAATTTGGAGACCAGCTAGAACCCTACCTTAATAGAGCATAGACCCATATTTCCAGGGAGCGTCTCTTCTAAGTGATGGTACCCCAGATGTGACTGCATCATATTCAGCATAAACAATGAGGTGTAGCTAGAGGCTTCAGGTAAGGTGACTACGTGGCATAACTTTCAGCTAAAAAAGTCTTGATAGTTATTACTGTAAAGAAATGGAGATTTGTGAGCCAATACATGTACAAAAATGAGAGCTGTTCCATGTGTGTCCTCAGTGTAGCATTGCCTCATTAATTAGGGATTTAGTTAGAGTTTGTCACATATGGAGCATCTGGCACAATAATAGGGTGGATTGCTAAGATAGCGCCCTGGGAGTGGGCGGAGAAACATTTGGTCAGCCCTTGCTGACTAGCGAAATAAAAGTGGTAGCAGGGGGTCCCTTATGTATTCACTGGTCAGCACCTGGATGAGCAGGGACTGGTCCTGAACACAAGCATCCATGGACCTCCCCCAGCTCAACTAAATCAGCAATAGCTTAGCTGTTGACGCGTGAACCCTCCTTCTCTTCGAGCCATATCATTATTAAACCTCCTCTGGCTGTTAGGGACCGCCCTCTACACACCCCAAAAACAGCACGATTTTGCGGTCACAGCAGAGAGGCTACAGATAGAATGGTTGTAATATTTCCACCCCACCTGCCTTCCGCTTCACAATGTTGCAGAAAGGCTCAGACTCCGGTGCTGCAGTCCAGAGCCATGAATACCAGACCCGGGCACACACACACCATTCCCGCGTTGAGCACCTAGAGGTCTCTACTTGTACTTTGTACGCTTTTGTAACCTGCACAGATGGCACTTTTTCCTCCTGTAATGCACCGTTTGCTACATCTTGTATTTTGTTTGCTCACGGTTGTCATTTTTGCCTCATGTAACTTAACATTTGCGTTTGTAATTTGTTCACTTGTAATGTTCTCCTCATGTATCAGTTCTGTTCCTATTGTGAAGCGCTCTGACACCTTCAGGTAACGTTTGCGCTACATAAAAACGCATAAAATAAAATAAATAAATAAATTGTATAAGCAGTGTGCACTGGACAATGCACCGCACACTTACCTACCTGGCAGAGACACAGGGCGAGCAGTGAGAGCAGACAGCGGCGCTCCATGACCCTGCACTACCCACTTCGGCACCAAGGATCGGTCACGCTCGCACAACACCACCACCTTTTAAGGAGGAGCATCGTTGATGGGCAAATGGCGGAGCCAATGGCGAGCGCGCAAGAAGAGGCGGCTGATTTAAATCTGAGGCTCAGGGCACGCAACAGAAATCCAAGGCCCTCCTGGTAAATTCAGGGTGCCTTACCACCCTGATTGTACAGGAAGGGTTACTTCACAACAAAACATATTTTTATTGTGGAGAAACAACATATTCTAGCCTAAAAATTAATGTTTGTACCATATTTATTCCCGTATACAGGTACACCGCTTACATTTAAACACGTGTAACAGTCTACGCATGTGATGTCTGTAGCCTCTCCAGGAGAACGCATGGAAGTCACTATTGATACTTGCAAAGAAACGTGCGCCAGCCACCCGCCCAAGACTCACTCACTTTCACTTAGGCTCAGCAGCAGGAACATTCAACAGCTCAGCTGCACAGTGCTGTTCTTCAGCGGCCGTTGGGTCCGTGGTTTGGGTCGCGGGGTCATTTATTTCAATTTACCGCAGAGGAGCGCCAGCGCTGCTAACATTTGCCGGCCTAAAACTGCCACAAGTTTAACTGCTGCCCGCGGAAGCGCCGCCTCCAAAATAGTGCCGCCTGGGGCGCCCCCCTCCCCCCCATACCCCCCTAGCTACGCCAGTGTCAGGGCCACAGTGCCTCCAGGTTAATCAGCTGCCATCTTAGGAGGTTAGCCAATCCCCTCCCCCATGGTGTGTATCTGACTCACCCTGACTAGGACTGTGATTCATGCATGGACAGGGCACAACCTCTGCCAGCCAGAAACCCAATTTCTTACAGGTGGTATATGACATCCCAATCTGAATTGCATAGAGTGAGGTTTTGAGACACTGGTTGTTATTGGTAGGGTAGATTTGTGGGTTAAATTGACAACTGTCTGCCTATTGATGCATTTTGATGTTTTTGTTGGTGGGTATAGAGTGAAGCAGTTACATGTAGAGTTTGAAGATAATGGGGGAGTTGATGGAACTTGGGATTCTCAAAAGGCGACAGGGAGATTTTGGGATCTTGTGGTTCATGTACAACCTGAAAGCAATTAGCAATATAGAAGGTGAACCACTAAAGTACTGTGTCAGAGAAGCCTGTGCATGTTTTGAGGGTCTGAATCAATGCTTGGGCCACAGAGACCTCCTTTATGTCAAAGAAAACTAAGAGGGGCAAGACGAAAATTAGCTTTACGATAGTTTGGAAACTTAGAAGGGCACTAGTATGATTAGCATTTAGGAAGCAATAGGAGCGCACCACAACGAGGGTGGGTTGGATGCGCAGGCCAGAATAATAACCGCAGTGAAACGTAACCCCATTACTAAATATACAAGGCATCTTAATGCGAGAGGATGGGTATTAGGAATCCCTGGTGCACCAATAGTCTCACACTTGAAACTTATAGCATCTGCATGTGCACTGGAGTCACAACAATAATATCTGTGTTGTTTGAATGACAAACAGTTGTAGAAGGTAATGGTATACATCACTCCTTTATTACAGATGCAAAGGAGCAACCTTTCAACCATCTGTATAGATTAAATCATTACAGAGGTATGTATGGGAAACCTTTGACCATGGAATTAATAGGTTAAAGGACAGCATAATTAGGAAGTGAGTAACACCTACTCCTTAATTATAGGTTCATTCAACATCTAGCCGGCCTGACTAAGACGGACCGACAATAGGATTCAGAAAGAGACCAGGACTCCATGCAGAGCTAGGTCTGCAAGAGGTGAGCAATGTTCGCATGCTCATAATTGCTTTAATGTTAAAACACTGACCAATATCTGACACATGTCCATTATGATTAACAGGCTGTCCCACATATATATACAGTCCTGATGAAGACCCGCCCCTGATGCTTGAAAACACTGCATCGCCCCCCAGGGTTGAAACGTCGACGCAATCCCCGCTTTTGGCGTGAACAAACTATTCAAAACCCTGTAGGATTCAAGATTGAATTGATGTACCTACAGGATTATTGTATATATATAGTTGTTGATTCCAAAACGTATATGAAGTAACACATTTTACTTGTTGTTTTTAGTGTGTATTATGCTTTAGCACAAAGGTTTTGTGCCATATATGTTTTAAATATTCGTTTTGGGACAGTGATTGAAGTAGTTTGTCTTCACATGTGAAAGTATTTGAGTAAAAATTTGCTTTCATTTTTCTTAGTGGTCAGTGTGTTCGTTTGTGAATGTATTAGTACACCTGTCTTGATATCCTGGTTAGGAACGAGACCTGCAAAAGGAAACATTGAAATACTAAAGCAGTGTGTATTTTTGTCCGACAGAACCATTATTATTTTGTCTACTGCTTGGACAGGGCACAACCTCTGCCAGCCAGAAACCCAATTTCTAACAGGTGGTATATGACATCCCAATCTGAATTACGTAGAGTGAGGTTTTGAGACACTGGTTGTTATTGGTAGGGTAGATTTGTAGGATAAATTGACAACTGTCTGCCTATTGATGCATTTTGATGTTTTTGTTGGTGGGTATAGAGTAAAGCAGTTACATGTATAGTTTGAAGATAATTGGGGAGTTGATGGAACTTGGGATTCTCCAAAGGCGACAGCCGAGATTCTGGGATCTTGTGGTTCATGTACAAGCTGAAAGCAACTAGCAATATAGAAGGTGAACCACTAAAGTACTGTGTCAGAGAAGCCTGTGCATGTTTTGAGGGTCTGAATCAATGCTTGGTGGTCAACTGTCTTGAAGGCAGCAATAAGGTGTAGCAGGATCAGGACGCAGAGGTTGTTACTGTTATTGGCAGAGGCTGTTACTGCTATTGACGAGGAACAGTCTCTGTCCTTCAGCAATGGTCTGAAATTGAAATAGTACTCCTGTAGATCTAATGCTGTAGCTAGGTAGAGACAGCTTTTTAAAATAATTTTTTCTATGTAGGGAGGGTAGGTCATGGGGCAGTTTGGCAAGATCCTGTGGGCCCAGAGTCTCAAGTGGAATGTGTGTTATGTCTTGTACAGTCTTAAGGTTAGTTGTGAATGTTCCTTGTCTGAAGGATGCATGGTCAGTGTTGATGGGTGTCAGGGCAGCTCCTCAAAGAGATTTTTCAATGGATAAAGGTACAATGTCATCCTATCCTTTCGGTACGCATTACTGAATGGTTCCGTCATGCACAACAGTGCTCGTGTGTGCAATACGGAACCATTCCGTCATGTGCACACGAGCACTAAATCCCTCTGCTGAGGGATTTCCTCTTGTTTTTGCCTCAGGAGGTAGGGAAGAGCTTCCCCAACCTCCAGAGACATTTTTTTCTCAATGTAATGATGATCGCATGCATGGCGCACTGACGTTATTACATTGAAACTCAAACTGAAATGAGCGGATCAGCCCCTTTCAGTTTCCCTGTTTCAGTTCTTGTGAAGCTATCGCAGCCCCCCGAGCACCGAAATACATGGAAAAGGTATCATTGGAAAGGGAAGATTCTCCCATTTCCAATGGTACCCCTTCCTGGTGGATCCGTCTTTGGGGATGCCACAGGAGGGTAATCTCCAAGCAAGGATCCACCCACTAGACACCAGGGAGAGGGGAGCAGCCTCTGGGCAAGAGATTTCGCTCCCCATCCCAAGGTTTCTGCCGCTTCCACGGGGGCAGATGGGGACAAGAGCCCCCCATCTGCCCCACCCCGTGGGGGCAGAAAGCACACTATGCAGCATGGATTTATTTTATTTGTGCATATAGGGGTGGGGCCTGCCCAAAATGGGCATGACAATGCCCCCACTGCCCCCAAACAACCTCCGCAGTCTTCAGTTATTACCCCGATCTGCCCACCGGGGAGATCCTTGCAGGCCACACCTCCCTGGACTCCCCCGGGTTTCTAGTGTTCAGAACTTTGGTAGGTTACCCTAGATGGCGGTCGAGCCCGGGACCAAAAAAGCAGATGACCCCCTTGCAAAACCAGGTCGTTTTGTGAGAGATAATTTTGATGTCTCCATAATACGTTTTGGACCCCTCCCAGTTGTGGGTACTTGGTCCACCCACACAAGTGAGGTGCCATTTTTATCAGGAAATCTAGGGGAACGCTGGGTGGTAGGACATTTTTGTCAGTCTGGTTATCTCACAAATTCTTCACAAAGAAATGTGTGGAAAATGTGATTTCTTTTTAGCAAAATGTGAGATTTGCAGGGAATTTTGTGTAGGAAAATGTTGGGAGATCCAAGCAAGCCACACCTCCCTGGACTCCCCTTGCTTTCTAGTTATTAGAAATGTATGGGTTTGGTAGGTTTCCCTAGATGGCCATCAAGCCCTGGACCAAAAACGCAGGTGACTCGCTCGCAAAACCAGATAGTTTTTCAATAGATTATTTGGAAGTCTCCACAGTATGTTTTCAGCCATTTCTAGTCGTGGGCACTCGGCCTACCCACACAAGTCAGGTACCATTTTTATCGAGAGACCCGGCGGAACTGCTGGGTGGTAGGAAATTTGTGCCAGCCCAGTGATTCCACAACTTTCCCACAAAAAAAGTGAGGAAAACAGGATTATTCTAGCTAAATTTGAGGTTTGCAGGGGATTCTGGGTAGGAAAATGCTGGGAGATCACACACGCTACACCTCCCTGGACTTCCCTGGGTGACTAGTTTTCAGAAATAGCTGAGTTTGGTACGTTTCCCTAGATGCTCGCCAACCCCGGGACCAAATACGCAAGTGTCTCTCTCACAAAACCAAGTCTTTTTGTGATTGACAATTTTGAAGTCTCCACAGTACATTTTGGGGCATTTCCCACCGTGGGCACTAGGCTTACCTACACAAGTGAAGTACCATTTTTATCGGGAGACTTGGGGGAATGTTGAGTGGGTAGACGTTTGTCGCTCCCCGCAGATTTCAAAACTTTCCATCACAAAGATGTCAGGAAAATGTGCTTTATTTACAAAGTTTCAGGTTTGCAAGGGATTCTGGGTAACAGAACCTGGTGAGAGCCACACAAGTCACCCCATTGTGGATCCCCTGGGTATCTAGTTTAAAAAAATTTACAAGTTTGCTAGGTTACCCCATGTGCCGGCTGAGCTAGGGTCCGAAATCCAAAGTGAAAAAATTGTATGTTTTCACTGGAAAAATGTGTTGTGCCCAAGTTGAGTTTTGGGCCGTTTCCTGTCACAGGCACTAGGCCTACCTGCACAAGCAAGGTATCATTTTTATTGGGAGACTTGAAGAAACACAGAACAGTAGAACAAGTGTTATTACCAATTGACTTTCTATGCATTTCTGTCTTCCAAATGTAAGATAATGTGTAAAAAAGAAGTCATTTTGAAAAACGTCCTCTAATTCACATGCTACTATGGGTATCCACAATTTCGGAAATGTGCAAATAACCACTGCTTCTAAACTCTAGAAGATCGCTCCGTTCAGAGGGGCAGCATCTTGCGATCATCCCCCGCACCAGACTGGCCAGAGTGGGCGGCCGATCCTTCAGCTTCCTGGCTGCCAAGTTATGGAATAGTCTGCCCGAAGCTATCCGTGGGATACAGGATCTCTTAGCCTTCAGAAAGGCTGTCAAAACTCATCTTTTTCAATAACTGTTCCATTTTCTGCGCCTCTATTTCTCTGTAAACTGTCTGTTCGCAGCGCCGGGACGCCCCTTGGCTGGGGCAGCCGTGCGCTATACAAATCACCATAACATTAACATTAACATATTGTGTTCCCATTTAAGAAATACATAGGTTTCCTCGATACCTATTTATCTCTCTTTACATTTTACCAAATGAATTGCCATATAGCCAGTACACAATGAAAAGTCATTGCAAGGCATAGCTCAGTTATTGGCTCTGGGTAACTCTGGTTCTTGCTGAACCTACAAGTCCTATATATCGCTGCAACCAGAAGGGTCCAGCAGACATAACTGTATATTGCTTTTAAAAATCTGTCATACGTACAAGAAGTTAGAGCTGAAAACTTTGGCACAATTGGCTGTTTTTTTCAACTCAATTTCATTATTTGTTTATTTCAACAGTTAGGTTTTATAGGAAAACCTTGAAGGATCTACACAAATGACCCTTTGCTGAATTCAGAATTTTGTCTACTTTTTGGAAATTACTAGCTGTTCAGGATCAATTATTTCTTACACACCCATCCCACTACCAACCGGAAGGAGGTTGAAAGCACAATAAATAGGAAAAATAGGCTATGTTCCAGTAAAATGCCAAAACTTTGTAGAAAATGTTGGTTTTCAGACAAAAGTCTGCCTGTTCCTGAAAGCTAGGAAGATGGTGATTTTAGCACTACAAACCCTTTGTTGATACCATTTGCAGGGGGGAAATCTGATGCTTTCTTATGCAGCCATTTTTTCCACAAAAACCTAAATGTAGCTTTTTTTGGCTAATTTCTCAGTCCCCTCCATGGCATAGCACTGAAGGAGGGTGGGTGGGGGGAGACGTAGCAGCAATGGGGATAATAGGAGGTAGCCTTGAGTGGATTCAAGATGTTGGCAAGTTTAATGTGCGGTAGGAGGTTTAAGATGGACCACTGAGCAGTGAGCGAATGGAGGAAGTATGGATTATTGCTTTATACTGTTGATGTGGGATCTGATTGTTGAAGATGTGAGTAAAGGCGTTGCTTTTGTCGACTGATGGTGAGATGCGAGGGTCTCGATTGATGGAATGATTGACAGCTTTGACGAATGCTTGGCATGGGCCAACTTTGCCTTAGCCTTCCTCCCCTTTAAGGGGCACTAGATTTATTGCAATCCTTATTGACACATTGCACCAATACATCCTGCTGCAGCCAAATGTACACAATATTCCATAAGTAAAAGGTATATGCTCGTACAGATCATTCAGAGGTAGGTATGAGATAGGAACAGTTGTTAAGAATTATTGCAGGAAATGCATTGGTGTAATTTCGTTGTCAGGAAGAGTAGATCAAAGGTTGCACATTCCAATTGTTCACCACCCTTGTTTTAATCATGGCCGTGTGTTTGTGCTGTAGCATAGCTTATGGCCGGAGGCTGCCAAGGTCATAGTTCGCTTGGGAAAGAGATGTGTGGTGTGAGGAACCAGGGATGGAGAGGGTGCAGTCAATCTTGCTTGCTAATCTACAAATCACCATGATTCTGAAAATGAAAATGTTAAGAGGCATACACATAGAACATGACTCCCATCATGTACTGCTTCCAAAAACCTGCTCCTTGCAGTGAGCCTGGACTCTGACTCCAGAGAAAATACCCCATCATGGAAGAAATAGCACAAATAATGGGGTGGGAAGAGATCAAGCATTCCCTTGGAAGCTATTATACTTGAGAATTTATAAAGCTACTGACAGAGGAGGCAGGAAGATCGCATAGGTATTTATAATAAAACACACCAATGCTGGAGAAGTGCTGTTACAGATAAGTAAAGTTTTCCTCTTTCAGGACTGCATCTTTCATAGATTCACATATTTTAATCAAGTAGCTAACAGTATGAAACCCATATCATAATCAAACGTTAACCAACCAGGGCCGGCTTTAGAGCGGTTGCCACCCGGTGCGACAATCATTTTTGGCACCCCTCGCCCCCATGACCACCTCCTTGGATTACCTCCTAACCACCGGGCAAAAGTGCCTCTCATCTTGCCATAGCCCCTCTCTCACATACATTTCATTTGTTTTAAAGCACTGGTAAAGGCTAGCTTTACTAATACGAAGGTATATTTAACCAAACAAACCCTTTTCAGCAACATTAGGGCTAGATAATGAAAGAATGGGGGAAAAAAAAATCAGAACATCCTAACGTATTTTATGCAGTTTGCATGCAGCTCTTTGATGACAATTCGTAACAGTCGCTGTCCTATATTAGGGTTATAATATCTTATGAACTGTGGTAACAAAAGGATCTCTGTGACAAAAGCAGTAATCTACTCAGCTATCAACATAAAATACAGATCTGTGATATGCACGTTACGTGTTCTTTGCAGCAAGCACCCTTTGTGCTAATTTATGCTAAACACAGTGCCCTCCTCCCTGAGGTCAACGCCCCCTCCCCAGGTCACCACCCAGTGCAGCCGCACCAGACGCACTGCCCTAAAGCCAGCACTGGGCATGGCCCTTTTATTCCTTGGTCAGGGACGTGGCTTCCATTAGTGTAGCAGTGCCCAGAGACCCGAGGGGCCCACTGAATTCTGATTATGGCTGTATTTCACAGTTTAAACAGCGGCCAGGGTTGTCTTTCTACCTTGCACTAGGGCTCATGGGACAAAGGCTACACCACTGTCCATGGCAGGTCAGCACTATCCGTGTTCTACATCAGTTCTTATTATATGTCCAAATAATTATGATGACATTATTATATAGCTCAAAGCTTGCTTCGACAATATGTGAGCAGCCAAGGTTTGCTGCTCTGCCTTTTATCTTTCGAAGTCAATTAAAAAGACTACCTTTGAACTGGGTAGCAATAACAACCAGTGCTTAATCTGGAAAATAGCATAAGGTTTTTGGTATTTACAAAACAAACGGCAACAAATTGAGTCAAATTACTTCTGATTTGTTCTTTTGGTACTTGCAGTGTACTTGCAATAAAGCTGTACTACCCCTATTCTTCAGGAAGAGCTAGTGTTCAGTGTTCTTCAGTCTTTGCTTCCGGTTGTTTACTGGCATTCATGGTCAGTGTCTTCCTACAGCTGATATGTTATGGTGGAACAATGACGTCAGCGCAGTGCGTGAGCGAGCACCCTCTGCCCACTGATGTAATGACCATCTGGCTGTGAAGATGGCTGTAGCAACACGTGCCCCTGAGATACTACCAATGAGCAGGGCAGGCTTTAGCACTGGTGGCGCCTGGTGTGACAATGTTTGTTGGTGCCAGCCAATGACCCCCTCTGCCAAAGATTTCTTCCCTACTACCCTTTAACAGTGCCCCTCAAGTATCCATAACCACTCTCTCTCAGATGCATTTAATTAGTTTTGTCGTGCCACTGCCGCCCATACCAGTTTAGGGTGTCAGAGCTCTTTACATCGCACACACTACACAGAGACAGTCAATGATAGGTGTGTGACAAATGTTATATAAGACAGATGACTACAAGGTTTAGGAGTGACATGACATCCACGCTGGTAGGAAGTATGGTTTAAGAGTGCTTGGTCTGGAGATGCACAAACTCAGAATTTAAAACGTAACACCATGGTAGAAGGTGCTCTTTAATAATAAGAATTGATTAATATCCAAATGAACCCTTTTTACAATATTAGGATAATGAAATACTAGGGAAAATCATAACGCTCTAATCTATAACTTGCAGTTTGCATTCAGCTCTTTGATGAAATTTAATTGCTCACTGTTCTGTACTTGGGCGATAACTTATGAACTGCAAGTAACAAAAGGATCTCTCTGACAAAAGCAATAACCCACGGAGTTATTTAAATTATATGCACTTTTGTGATCTGCAGGTCACACATTCTTTGGAGCAGGCATATTAACCCTCTGCACTATCTTATGATGAGTCAAAACTTCCACTAGACAAAGCTCTGATCTCTCTCCAGGAAGACAGAGTTATGTTGACATTTTTATTGTTGCTTGAAAACCACTGGAAGCAAGGACCGCGCTAGCAGGTGTTTTTAAAACTCTGCGCCCCCACCTGAAGTCAGCACCCAGTGCGGTGACACCAATCGCACCACCCTAGAGCCAGCCCTGTATAAAACAGTGGCTGGCAAACATTCATATCACATATTTTGATGATAAAGTAAGAAGAGGCTTACATGAGTGACATAGATTTTGAAGGACTGTCTTTCCAACTGCGAAGTCTGTAGATGGTTCTGTATTTAGGCAGTAGTGCTTCACAAATCAACGGATTCCTTTTCATGTTGCCACACTGCATGTGTTGTGACCCCAGCAAACATGGCGGCCGTTACTGCAACACTCCTTGTGGAATGAGCCGACACAGACGTTTTCAGTGACTCAAAACAGGTCATGAAAAGGGTTATCCATTTAGTTAGCCCCTGCAGGAGACGGGCCACCCTTTTTTTCGGCGAGCTGAAGGCCACAAACATTGTCTTTTCCAGAAAATATTGTGCTCTCTACTTTGGCCCATTTCATTACTTCTCTGTGAAATTTGCTGACTGGGGAGCCTCCGTCACATTCCAAAACATTGCAGTTGGGCGCTTAGCTATTAACAGGGCCAGAGCTGTGAACTGAGTCTCTACTTCCCTTGGTGTTGAGCAGGGCTAGATACCCAACTAACAGCAATCAGGACGGACTAGCTTGGCTCGTCCAGAAACCTTGCTCAGGCAGTCAGAAAATAAGGGCTCAGGCACCAGCTTAGTGGTGGTG
Source organism: Lissotriton vulgaris (assembly GCF_964263255.1). Classification (NCBI taxonomy): domain Eukaryota; kingdom Metazoa; phylum Chordata; class Amphibia; order Caudata; family Salamandridae; genus Lissotriton; species Lissotriton vulgaris. The sequence goes on from NC_141695.1 coordinate 608,520,298, forward strand.
TAGGAAGGTGCCCTAGTTGAAGAGAAGCTGTGCCGATTTCGACATTCGGAATCCTGAGAGGAAGAAGGGTAAAAAATAAACAATGGATGTCCACTATCAAGTCAACTGTGAGAAAAAGAAGGTATGGGCTTGCATAAGAAACACTTGCAAGTTACCTAACTGCACACACTGTCACAGAAAAAAGCCAGACACATTCAGTTACAGAGCTGTCACTAGATCTTTCTGCTTCAAAACAAGTCTTGTGATACAATTTTACATGATTGCTGCAGGCATAAGCAAAACAGGAAATATGGTGAGCTACATATCGACCAATAATGAGGATCTATGTGAGATATTGCTTGTAAAATGAAAATTTTGCAGGCGCCTTCTAAGAAGGATCTTTTTTAGGTTTTCATTCTTTATCCAAGGGTGGATCCTACTGTGAGTTTCAGACACAGTTCCAAAGTTATCAGTGGGCTTTAATTACCAAAATGTTCCTATGAGGAAACAGGAGGATTTGTCCTTCAAAAATTTGCACTTAGCAATATCCTTAGCCTTCCTGCTTTTTAGGTTTTGTCCTGCGCAGGCTGCGCTTGCGCAGACTCGCCGGCGAGATCTTATGTCTCTTAGAAAGGGGCTTGAACCTGCCCCTCTTCTCCATTGGCCGGCTTCCTAAACGGAGGCCAGCCATTGGAGAAGAGGGGCGTCTGTCAGTTTAAGCCCCGTCATTTTGGGATTCGGGGGCATGTTTTTTCATGTTCTTTCTCTCCTCTTCCCATTGGCTGGAATTTTACATTCCAGCCGATGGGAAGAGGAGAGAACAAAAACCACGCCCCCGAATCCGAAATTGACGGGACTTTCTCCGAGGCTTTCCTGCTAATGTTATGTTATGTTATGTTATGTTATGTTATTAAAAATTTATAAAGCGCACGTACGCCCAAGGGCTTCTTGGCGCTGGAAAGATAAAAAACATAACAAGGGGTGAATCTGCCGGACGCGTTATTTTAAGTAAGCTTTTGTAAAAAGATGAGTCTTGAATGCCTTTCTGAAGGCGAGGAGATCTTTACTCTGTCTAAGGGCTAGTGGCAGAGAATTCCATAGGGTGGCTGCTAGGAAATGGAAACTACTGCCACCTTGTCGTTTTTTCTTAAAGCGAGGAACTTCAAGAAGGTCTTTGTAGGCAGATCTTAGGTTCCGTGAGGGAGCATATCTACCAATCAGCTGTCTGATGAATAGAGGTCCCTTGCCTTGCAGAGCCTTAAAGATAATGCACCCGGCTTTGAATTCGGCTCTTTGAGCCACGGGTAGCCAGTGCAGGCTCTCTAGGCCTGGTTTAATTGATTCCCATTTGGGAACTTTGCAAATCAGCCTGGCGGCCTGATTCTGCAAGTACTGCAGTCTTTTGAGTTGGCCTACGGGTAGGCCTAGGTAGAGGCTGTTTGAGAAGTCAATGTGGGAGAGGACCAGGGCCATGACTACCTGGATTAAGGCGGAGGGAGTGAGAAAATGGGCGATTTTCCTGATTTTCCTAAGTTGGAAAAATCCAGAAGAGACCACGGTTCCAATTTGAGATTTTAACGAAAGGTCCTCGTTGATGGTTATCCCCAGACTTTTTACAGTGAGAGATTTCTTGGGGGGGAGGCCCATATCAGACGGCCAGAAGTTAGGGCTCCAGCTGATTTCGCTCTTGCCGGGCAGGATCAGCTCAGTTTTCCCTGGGTTTAGTTTGAGGTGATTTGAGGACATCCAGCTCTGGATAAGAGTCATCGTGGCTTGAAAGTCCTCCACCACGTTAGGGGAGTTGAGAACAAAGACGAGCTGTAAGTCATCTGCATAATTGTATGCAGTGACTTTGTGCTTTCTCAGGGCAAAGAGAAGGGGCCGCATGTACAGGTTGAATAACAAGGGTGATAGTGACGAGCCCTGGGGCACCCCACAGAAGGGCTTGACTTTGGTGGCAGAGAAGGAGCCCAAGCGGACAGACTGGGTACGTTCAGAGATGAACGATTTCAACCAGGCTAGGGCGGAGTCTCTGAGACCCGCCTGTTCGACACGGTTGATCAGAATGGAATAGTCAACCGTGTCGAATGCAGCGGACAAGTCAAGGAGTACTAGGGCTTGATGTAGATTGTTGTCAGCGTTGGACCTCAAGGTGTTCTGGACGGCCAAAATTACAGCCTCAGTGGAGTGACCAGGCCGGAAACCTGCTTGGTTGGGTTGGAGATATCCCGTTTCCTCCACGAAGTTAGAGAGGCAGTTGGTGACATGCGCCTCCAGCATTTTCGATAGGAAAGGCAGCAAGGATATGGGCCGATAGTTCGTGAGGTCTAGCGGATCGATACCAGGCTTCTTGGTGAGGGGAATCAATAAGGCCTGTTTGAAGCTGCTAGGTACTGTTCCTGAAGTAAGAGAATCGTTGAGCAGGGGTATCATGCTGTTGGGCATAGCTCGACCAATTTCTTTCATAATTTGGGGGGGACAGACATCCGTAGGAGATCCTGATTTGACTCTGGACAATAATGCCAGGAAAGTTTTCAAATCAATAAGGGGAAAAGAGTGTAAAGTTAAGGGGTTAAGAAAGATGTCATCCACTGGGGCGCAAGCTGGAAGTGTGGAAATGTTCTGCTTAATCATTAAGATCTTGTCTCGAAAGAAGTCATTCAGGGAATTGCATAACGCTTGTGAGGGAACTACCGCCTCGGAGAAAGATGGTGGTGTTTTGGTGCTTTCGCAGGCTATCCATGTCAAGTGAAAACAGCAGCGGCATGAGCCTGCGTATACACTGGTGGTTGGCAAGAACTGCGTCCTATAAATCTCTCTCTTTGCAGTTGTTAGACTCAAACACAACCCTCTTGTGCCGCCTAAAGTGCTCTGCGCCCTTGCAGTGCCACACCAACCCTTGAACAGCCGCAGCATGGCAAAGCTCCACATGTCCGCAGCTTGACAGGCAATCGCTGTTCTCACCAGTGGGGGCCGACTGAAGGACCGGGTTTTAGAACCCAGCGGCGTCAGGGAAAACGCCCGATGCCTTCGAGTTCCCCTGCCTTGGCAAACAGAGACACGGGACACTTCTTGATGATGTCAAAGACCAAAGTTTATTGGCTGCAACCAGGAACAGAGATCTACGAAGCACAACACGGGTGGTTCGCTAGAGACTGCTCAAATTCAATGAGCAGAGCATGGACTTTTATGCCAAAAATCAAGCCTCAGGCAACATTCCAAAGTAGCATTGGGTTCATACAAACCGACCAATCGCAGAGTGACATTTTGAAAATAGCGTTTGACAACAATCCCACTTTCCGTTGTCCAGCCCACCAGAAATGACCAAGCACATTCCAATATTCTTGTTCGCTCAGGCCGGACAAACCCATCATAAAACCCTTAACCCAAATCAATGATTATGTCATAAAGGAAGGAGCAGAAGCAGATTGGAAGTGAGATAGAAAGGTGGGTGCAGTGTACCGTAAACTCGGGCATGTCCTGCTCTTTGATTTTATCTGACCAGCTGCTTAACAAGGAACTGGCTCAGCGAGGTCAGCCTCGGGCAAGGGAGTCAGTTCGGCCAGGTCACTCAGAAGTCAGCTAAGGTGTACGTGTCCCAAGGACTCGTTCGGCTGCAGTCATCGGCCTATGTGAGGGCAACCACACAAAATGGCTGCCGTACACAAAATGGAACTCGAGGGTTCAAACGAAATCCCTGAATACGTAGTGTTCTCATTGATTGATTAATACAAAAACACTCGTACCCACTACACTCGTCATTTGCGGTCTGCTGACACCAAAATCGTCTATTTCCGACGATCTTTATTGAACGGGTTCGGAACCACCGAACCTCACTCACAAACCACGGAACCACAGACCCTCCTTTTGCCCTTAGGCAATAAACCCAAACCCATGTCAATCTGAATCTGGATCTATGTTCATCAGATCATCGATATGTTGCTGTAGCATCATCCTATTACTTAGTACCTCTCTCTGGACAGGTCTTCTTGCACACGAAGTAGCACAGAGGCCACAAATAGCAGGAGCACACTGTACACAGAGACAGAACAGAAAAAGGATAGCTAAGACCATCCCAATGACCATCAAAATCTTCCAACCCCAAGTGGATATCAATCCCCATAACCATCCCATCAACGACCAATCTCCTTTGTCCAAATGGACAGAATCGGAGATCTTATGTAACTTGGAAATGGCCTGGAAGACTGACAGAGCGTTGTCTGGAATAAAAACGCAGCAGCTCGATTGAATCAGTTTGCATACTCCACCTCGATCTGCTAGTATGACATCCAGGGCAACTCTGTTTTGGAGTGTCATAAGTGTATCCGACTGGAGCTCAGCAGTCAAGTTACTAAGGGCACCAGCAGTTTCGACTATGGTGGACTCAACCACTCTCGTCAACTGGCGAATATTCCTGCTATTAGCCATCGGTCCCCAGAACGGCAGAAAACCCTTAAAGAAATCTCCAAACTCTTGCCCTGCAGTGTCTTCTTGACTAAAGACACCTCTAGCAACTCTCGTCTTATGGTAATCTGCCGCAGCTGTAAAAGTGGGAGGCAACAGGAAAGAAATGGAACGTGCCCGAAAAATCAGGGGGCAACCATGTATACGCTTTGTCATAACAGACAAAATAAGTACCCTTAGCGGCTAGAAATGCTGGGGAAGACTGAGACGTAAATACGTAGGTGTCAGTACAAACGCTCTTCCCTAGCTGAGCTCTCGGATTCTTGCCACTACCCTGCAGACAATAGCGACCCTGATGGGGCACTATCCAAATCGGTGGAGAACTTTTCGCTCGCTGGTAAACACTCAGTCTAACTCCATATCCAGTAATATCCCAACCACTATATGGTTGTCTCTCATCCATCGGAATAGTTTCAATGGCATTAGTCCCTTTGACCATGTCGACTATGCCTCTAGCAACAGCACTATTCTTCGGATTGTTCTTCGGTGAACGTTGGGGATAGACACTATGGGCATAAATAAACTTCGTTCTGTAAGCCCAAATTGAACCATTCAAACTAAAAGGTGGAACCAAGTACGGAATACCTTTATCGGTCGTATGGGGCATTAGACCACAGATCCAACAGTTTGTCGTGTTCATCACTAACTGGTGTTGGTGCAAAAGTTGAATAAAGGAATTATTGGCAAATTCCAATCGTCTAACTACCTCATGTTCAGGCAAAGGATGAAAAGAATGAGAAGAAATAGTAGGTGGAGGTGTAGGTTGCACAGTGGGAACAAACGTCACTTTAAAAGAGAATGTCACATAACCAATTATAAATATCATTAAACTTATTAGCAAAAATAAACACGGTATTAAAAAACGCTTCTTTGTGATCAGTTTACATATCTTCTTCTTAAAAATCATTGTCCTTGCAGGTCTCTCCAACTCGAAAAAATCCATCCTTAACTAAATATGCTGCTCGCGATGGTAGGGTGTTCTATGCTAAGGAATGCCTCTGTCAACCCAGGGCAACTCCCTTAGGCCAACCAGATCCTTCGACCTAGTGTCTCAGGCTTGCACTCCAAAGACTTTCGGCAACCGCGACCCCACAGCTGAACCCGGATGGCGGTTCAAAAAACAAAAATGAGTAGATCCTCGGTTGAGAGTTAACCTGCAAACAGAAAAATCATAAAAACTTTATTTGTGCTTTATTTGTCCATGACTCTCGTTCGCAAATTATAGCGGCTTCTTCCAGGCAATTCTTGATCTTTAAACAACAAATCAGGCTCAATAGTGTTCAATCGATTCGAGGGAGGCACAGCTTCTTGTAAAAGATCGTCACTTTCTCTCTCAGAGTTCGTACCAATCAGACGAGCATCGCTGAATGGCAAAAATCGTGGAACAGTTTCTGTTTCAGAGTCTGGAAGTCCCTCCTGGACCCACTGATCGTACGGTAAGGGCAAAGGTGCTCGCTTGCAGTGTACGCCGTGGATCCAGTTTCTCTTGCCTTGCACTCGAACTGCAGAACGTGTAGACAGGAGCACTTGATAGGGTCCCATCCAACGGGGCTGATCGTTCTTGCTCCGCTGGAAATTCTTCACGAAGATCCAACTGCCAGGTTCAATAGCGTGGCCTGGATCCTCAGAAGCTTGTGGTAGGCTATCGTGCACCTGTTGGTGTAAAACACACAATTTAGTCGACAGTTCGCGCAAGTAGTCAATCAACACAGGGTACGCGATTTCACTAAACCTGGTTGGCCTTGTTACGTCCCAAATATTTGCTGGGCAGCCAAAGACCACTTCATATGGACTCAGACCCATTCTCGAATGCACAGTCATTCTTGTGGACAAAAGCGCTAAAGGCAAAGCATCTGGCCATTGTAAACCAGTGCTCGCTTGGATTTTAGCTAATTTTAGCTTCAAAGTGCCATTATAGCACTCGACTAAACCAGCTGATTGGGGGTGATTTGCAGCGTGGAACTTCTGCCGGATTCCTAGTCCCTCACACATTCTCTTCATGACTTGACCCACAAATTCACTCCCATTGTCACTCCAGATAATTCTCGGCATTCCAAACCTCTTTTATTAGGATTCTTTTATTAGGACTTTCGCTGTGGACAAGGCAGTATTGTCCTTAAGGGGATAAGCTTCTACCCATCTAGAAAAGGAGCAAACAACCACTAAAAAATATTTCAAGTTGTTGCATCTCTCCAAGTGGATAAAATCTAGCTGCAAAGCCTCGAACGGATACGTAGGAGGAGCAAAATGACCAGCTGGTGTTGGAGTTCCCTTACCAGGATTGTACATCAAACACACAATACAGTTCTTAACCAAGTTCTCTGCACATTTTGGAATTCCCGCATTCTGCCAAACCGGAGCCAACAACTTGCAAATCACTTTCACGCTGATATGTGCCATCCCATGAGCCATTGTAACAACCGGAAGCACATACGCGTTAGGCAACAACCATCTCGGATGTTCGGACAAATCAATCCAACAACCATTCGAGTCCAATCTACCCTTGCTTTCTCTCCATTCATTCAACTCTTTCTCTGTAGCTTCAGCTTGAATGGATTTCGCACTCTCAATCGTATCTTCACACATACTCTTCTCTGGAACCCATCTTGCCGGACCCGCAACATACATTCGACTCATCACATTTCTCGCAGTTTCTTTCGCAACTTCATCCGCAAACGCATTTCCGCGACCAACATCATCCGTGACTTTCTTATGGGCACTGCATTTCACGATCGCTACTTGCAACGTCAAAGTAAGTGATTCAAGAAGTTCATTCACCAACTGCCCATGCTGGATCTTCGTTCCATGCGAAGTCAAGAACCCACGTTCACGCCACAAACGCCCAAAACTATGAGCCACGCCAAAGGCATATTGGCTATCAGTATACACATTCACTCGTTTTCCTTTCGCCAACACACATGCTCTTGTTAATGCAATCAACTCCGCTGCTTGTGCTGAAATATGTGGAATACGTGCAGCTTCAACAATCGTATGCAAAGTCGTAACAGCATATGCCGCAGTCGTATCACCATTCGGCAGCTTAAAGCACGAACCATCAACCCACAAAGTACCATCACACTCTGGAAGAGGAGTATCTCGTAAATCTACTCTCCCTTTCGTTTCTTCTTCAGTTCTCAGAAAACAGTCATGCTGTTCTTCACTATCTGTCTCAACTGAATTTGGCAACAACGTGGCTGGATTCAACGTATTGCATCGTTTAATGTGCACATGACTCGCTAACAACGTCAACTCGTAACCCGACAACCGAGCACTAGTTAAATGCTGTGTCTTGGTACGGTTCAATAAGGTATCCACTGCATGTGGAACCATTACTACTAACGTATTGTCCATAAGTAAACCAGCAGACTGTCGAATTGAAACAGCCGCTGTCGCTGTGGCTCTCAAGCTACTCGGCAACGCTCCAGCTACCGGATCTAAGGTCGACGAAAAGTAAGTACATGGACGCTGCTTATCGCCAAACTGCTGAGTCAAGACTGACAATGCACATCCCTCTCTCTCATGAACATACAATGTGAAAGGCTTACTGTAGTCGGGAGTACCCAACACAGGAGCCGAACACAACGTATTGCGTAATTCAGAAAAGCTCTTTTGACATTCGTCAGTCCAAGGAATAGGATTTGGAGTATCCTTAACAGTAAGAGCTATCAAAGGCTTCGCTAACAAGGAAAAATTAGGAATCCACTGTCTACAGTACGACGTAATACCCAAAAACGCACATACTTCTCTCTGTGTCGTAGGCACACTCATTTTCGCAATAGCTTGAATTCTCTCTGGGGTCAGTTTCCTTCCCTCCTTCGATAAGAGGTGACCTAGGTAGGTTACTTCTTGTCGACAATATTGTAACTTGGAGAGAGAAACTTTGTGATGAAAATCAGACAAGTGGCGCAGCAATGACAAAGTGGCTTCCCTACAAATCTCTTCAGTATCAGCGGCCACTAGCAAATCATCAACATACTGAATAAGAGCTGCACCATCAGGTAAAACCAACAGATCAAGTTGTGTCTTCAAAGCTTGGCTATAGATCGATGGACTCTCGCAATAGCCTTGAGGAGCGCGCTTAAAGCGAAAACTTCGTCCTCCTAAAGAGAATCCAAGGATGTCCCTACTCTCCATGGCAATCGGGATACTGAAGAAAGCATTCTTCAAGTCGATCACCGAAAACCATGTGGCAGTAGCCGGAATCAGAGTCAACAAGGCAGTGATATCAGGCCCAACAGGAAATTGTGGAACAACAATCTTGTTCACTTCGCGTAGATCAATGACAAACCTATATACAGGAGGCTGCAAAAAATCAGTTCTCTTCAGAACAGGCAAAACAGGGCTATTACACACATTACCTCTCGTTTCTTCAATCACGCCCTTTTCGATCAGATCATAAATGATCGCTAAAAGTGAACGCTCACCATCACTCGAGATACGATACTGTGGAATGCGCGGTAACCTAGCATTCGCCTTCAGTGTCACAACATATGGGGGAATTTCAGTAGGCCCACATCATTCGGACCAGTAGCCCACAATGAATCTGGTAAAGAAGACAATTCAGATGGAATATTATCTTTCGATATGTACATCGGAGAGATCACTCTCTCACCCAAAGTAAGATGTACTCCTGACGGAGAACAATACAATGTCGAACTTACGAGGTCCAACAGAAAGAGACAATGGAGCAGAAATAGGATTTGTAAAGGGGCGCCAGAAAAACCTACAGAAACATTGTCAAAGCCAGACAAAGGTGCGCCAGGGAGTTTAGAGTGCATAATAGAACTCTTTGTAGCACCAGTATCTAGCAGAAAAGGTTCTGACACACCTGATGCAATCACTTCAACATAGGGTCCACTCTGATCTACTGGAACTGAAACAACTCCCTCTCTTTGTCCATGGCTGTCCTAACAAATTATCACCATTCGCTTCATCACCTTCAACATAATAATCATCCATATAGTACTGTGCTGTCCTACCAGACGAACCTTGCTGCTGATCAAAACTATTCATCGAGTTCTGTGGAGGGAAAGAACGTATGTTCTGTCCGCGACCTCTACCTCTAGGCACTTGTTGAGCACCTCTACCTCGTACACCAGAAGCACCATTCGTACGCTGTAACAAAACCGGACAATTATTCTTGTAATGGCCCTCTTCTTTACAGTACGCACACTATTAGGCCCATACGGGAAACGCTGTTGAGAAGACTCGCTCCTTTGCGAGTTTCTCGAATATTGCTGAGGTTGCTGATAATCGCACTGATTACTATTACGGAGTGGATAAGCTTGTTGTAGAAGAACTTTAGTCTTCAATTCCTTAGTCTTCTTATCCGCTTTCTCTAACTCATCCTTGCGCCTATTTTCATAGTACTGGATAGAAAGTTAAAATCTGCGCTGACGTGGAAACAGCCCAAGCACTCTCAGAATCCTTCAACTTAGTGCACAACTCGGGAAGCAAATTATGCACGAATTTGTCAACGAACAATCTCTGGCCACCCTCGGTAGCCATATCCTGACCACTATGATCTACAAAAGTCTCTTCGAACCGCATGAAAAAGTCAGACACAGTCTCATCTTTCTTCTGCTTACATGCAGACAACTTGTCCCAATTAACACGCACTTCGGGCATCAAAGTCTTCATATAGTTTATAATCCTACCAGGGAGTTGAGCAATTAGATCTTCAGGCTTAGCACCTCCAACTTGTCTATCATTTGCAGCAACAATATTAACTCATGTATCACCCAATTCATTATCATGATCCGTATGTCGAATCACATTCCAGATAGGCTGTGGAACAACATTGCCTAACAACATGTCTATGTCTGCTAAATTCATGATGCACGAACTCACAGTTTGAGTGAGCTCTTTATAATATCCCGCCGGATTTTTGCGCGGATCAGGTAAAGTCTGCTTAATCGCTAAAACTTCAACGCACTTCCAAGGAACATGTACCCATACTCACTGAAAATGCGCAGGCGCAGCTACAATATTCTGCGCAGCATTAGCCTGAACTGCTTCTTTATACACCAGAGGAACCTCACGCATCGGATACTGACGCACTTTTCTGCTAACTGACGAATCAGGCTCAAACAATCGCTCAGAAGGAGTGTCATTACGGAACAACAACAACGTCGCAATTGCTCTCTCAATGTCATGGAGACTCACAATAGTCCCTTTCGCAAACTCGGAACGCACTCGATACAACTCTTCAGGAGCTTTACCTACTTCGTCCATCTATTGTTCATGGAGGAACACACACATCATTTCAAAGACGTATCGTTGCTTTGGTGCTTGCCATTGCCGGAAAACATCCATAATACCCTCAAGATCATACTGGGAGGTATACGTAACCCATCTACGTGCCATATGATCCAAAACTGTACGCTCGTCTATAGCAGGCAACTGACTACGTGATTGTCTATACTCATTCACTGGAGACATACCCAATTGTCCCAACAAAGGAGAAAAGAAACCGGAAACAGCAGCAGTCACTCGCTGTCTAGTAGAAGGAGAAGATGAAAGAATAAGGGAAGATGGAACAATAGTAGAAGAATCCAAAATCGGAACAGAAGGAGTATTATAGACAGACATAGGAGTAGCAGACAAAGGGGGAGGCAAAGTTGGCGGCCCCTGAGGAGGCTGCACCAAAGGAACAGTAGCCAACGGAAGAGGAGCTGGCTGTGGAGGAATTACAGGTGGCACAACATCCGGAGGTTGTACAGCCACAACTGGTGGCGGTGGTGCCGTAGCACTCTGTGCATAAGGGGGTGGCGAACTCAATAGATGAGACATTAAAGGATCTTCCGCAAGTTCTTTCTTGTCTTCCTGCTCTTTAGGCGGCAAAACCAGGTAGCATCTAGCTACCGCTAACTTCTTCACCCTAAGCATCTGTTCGCTCTCTTGCTCTTCCTCATTATCCCTGAACACAATAGCAGCTTGTACCATTGACATACCTCGTTCTCGTTTATTCTTCTTTGCTAATTTAATTTCTTTCTGTTTGGCCTCTTTGCTCCATATGCGGAAAGAGTCAAACATTGCCGGCCGGGCTTTCTTCTTGAACAATTTCACTTCGAGATTGTCTAAAATCTCAGCTTCAAAACTACCGTAACGGGGCCACTGTAGGACACCGTCTTTTCTCGTATACTTTACCCAGATCTCATTATAACTAATGGGGCCCACACCATGTTTCACGTATTATTCATATGTAGGAGTTCCTCTAACCGGGAATCCTTAGAACAACCACAACCAAATATCTTTCCAAGTCTACTAAGACCAGGCATCTTGCTCACTAGTCTAGCTTCTAACTACAAGGGAAATCTCAAAACGATAGTCTCGCGAATACACGAGTCCCTTGGCTTTGGGGCCTGCAGGTACCAAATCAAAGCGATCCACTAAAGGGATACCAAAACACTTAACTGAAATGTCGATGGCGTCACCAGAAGACCTGTCAATGGTCTCGCTCTACAAACGTCTAAGGAGTCAATGCAGCAGTCCTTCGTAGCCGTCGGAAGGCAGGAAACCTCGCAGCAAAGACTGTCGGACCACGCCGACATACAGGGGTCGATGAAGTGGTTGGCCTTCCTCCAGAATTTCCATACGAAGCTCCTCACGATCTTCGGGCGTGGACCGGTACCGATGAAGTCGCCCCACGTGGGACGCCAACTGAAGGACCGGGTTTTAGAACCCAGCGGCGTCAGGGAAAACGCCCGATGCCTTCGAGTTACCCTGCCTTGGCAAACAGAGACACGGGACACTTCTTGATGACGTCAAAGACCAAAGTTTATTGGCTGCAACCAGGAACAGAGATCTACGAAGCACAACACAGGTGGTTCGCTAGAGACTGCACAAATTCAATGAGCAGAGCATGGTCTTTTATGCCAAAAATCAAGCCTCAGGCAACATTCCAAATTAGCATTGGGTTCATACAAACTGACCAATCGCAGAGTGACATTTTGAAAATTGCGTATGACGACAATCCCACTTTCCGTTGTCCAGCCCACCAGAAATGACCAAGCACATTCCAATATTCTTGTTCGCTCAGGCCGGACAAACCCATCATAAAACCCTTAACCCAAATCAGTGATTATGTCATAAAGGAAGGAGCAGAAGCAGATTGGAAGTGAGATAGAAAGGTGGGTGCAGTGTACCGTAAACTCGGGCATGTCCTGCTCTTTGATCTTTATCTGACCAGCTGCTTAACAAGGAACTGGCTCAGCGAGGTCAGCCTCGGGCAAGGGAGTCAGTTCGGCCAGGTCACTCAGAAGTCAGCTAAGGTGTACGTGTCCCAAGGACTCGTTCGGCCGCAGTCATCGGCCTATGTGAGGGCAACCACACAAAATGGCTGCTGTACACAAAATGGAACCTGAGGGTTCAAACAAAATGCCTGAATACGTAGTGTTCTCATTGATCGATTAATACGAAAACACTCGTACCCACAACACTCGTCATTTGCGGTCTGCTGACACCAAAATCGTCTATTTCCGACGATCTTTATTGAACGGGTTCGGAACCACCGAACCTCCCTCACAAACCACGGAACCACACGACGCCGAAGCTAGTGAAGAGACAAGCGCGGTGGGGAGAGAGAGAGGCCAAGCACGGATTCCGCCACAGCCAGCAGCGCCCCCGCCTCAGCAAACCGGGACCCCGACACAGCCAGCAGCGCCCGACGGACCTGGCTTAGCTCCGCCGCAGCAGCTGCAGGTTGAATCTCCAACTTGCCCGACATCGCCCCCGAGCTCCCAAGGCTGAGACGGTGAGCGCAGGACTCAACAAGGAGATCAACACACCGCCCTCCCCCATGCATCCGAGATCCCGGAGCCTGAGCTGGCTCGAGGGCCATTACGCTGTGCTCTCGGACGTCCTGCCACAGCACGGGGCAGCCGACTCCCATGCCCTGAGAGACGGCCGGTTGAGTCAGGCCCTTGGCAGAGTGCACTGACTGTAGGCTTGTAGACTGTGGGCTTTAAGGTGTCGTAACACCCCTGATGCTGGTCTGCCGGTTTCCCTTTCACCCGCTCTCTCCCTCTCGCTCCGTGGCAGCCCATCTCCCTCCCTCCCTCTCCCACTCCTCAGGCCGGCCGTCATGTTACGCACCGGAGAGGGAGTGAAAGGAGGAGGGGCAGTGAGTGCAGAACGCGTCCCTCTGGAGCCGACGCTGAGTCTCTCCTGGTCGCGGCCCGCAGCTTGGATAACGCAGGTAAGGGGTTTGTGCTTGCTCGTTGTGCTTGCTTTTCTGCCCCCTGCCCCCTCGTTGGTTGTGCTTGCTCTCCTGCCCCCTCGTTGGTTGTTCTTGCTCTCCTGCCCCCTCGTTGTGCTTGCTCTCCTGCCCCCTCGTTGGTTGTGCTTGCTCCCCTGCCCCCTCGTTGGTTGTGCTTGCTCTCTTGCCCCCTCGTTGTTTGTGCTTGCTCGCCTGCCCCCTCATTTTTTGTGCTTGCTCTCCTGCCCCCTTGTTGTGCTTGCTTTCCTGTCCCCTCGTTGTGTTTGCTCTCCTGCACCCTCGTTGGTTGTGCTTGCTCTCCTGCCCCCTCGTTGGTTGTGCTTGCTCTCCTGCCCCCTCGTTGGTTGTGCTTGCTCTCCTGCCCCCTTGTTGGTTGTGCTTGCTCTCCTGCACCCTCGTTGTGCTTGCTCTCCTGCCCCCTTGTTGTGCTTGCTCTCCTGCCCCCTCGTTCATTGTGCTTGATCTCCTGCCCCCTCATTGGTTGTGCTTGCTCTCCTGCCCCCTGGTTGGTTGTGCTTGCTCTCCAGCCCCCTCGTTGTGCTTGCTCTCCTGCCCCCTCGTTGTGCTTGCTCTCCTGCCCTCTCGTTGGTTGTGCTTGCTCTCCTGCCCCCTCGTTCATTGTGCTTGATCTCCTGCCCCCTCGTTGGTTGTGCTTGCTCTCCTGCCCCTTGGTTGGTTGTGCTTGCTCTCCTGCCCCCTCGTTGGTTGTGCTTGCTCTCCTGCCCCCTCGTTGTGCTTGCTCTCCTGCCCCCTCATTGGTTGTGCTTGCTCTCCTGCCCCCTCGTTGGTTGTGCTTGCCCTCCTGTCCCCTTGTTGGTCGTGCTTGCTCTCCTGCCCCCTCGTTGGTTGTGCTTGCTCTCCTGCCCCCTCGTTGGTTGTGCTTGCTCTCCTGCCCCCTTGTTGGTTGTGCTTGCTCTCCTGCACCCTCGTTGTGCTTGCTCTCCTGCCCCCTTGTTGTGCTTGCTATCCTGCCCCCTCGTTCATTGTGCTTGATCTCCTGCCCCCTCATTGGTTGTGCTTGCTCTCCTGCCCCCTGGTTGGTTGTGCTTGCTCTCCTGCCCCCTCGTTGTGCTTGCTCTCCTGCCCCCTCATTGGTTGTGCTTGCTCTCCTGCCCCCTCGTTGGTTGTGCTTGCCCTCCTGCCCCCTCGTTGGTTGTGCTTGCTCTCCTGCCCCCTCGTTGGTTGTGCTTGCTCTCCTGCCCCCTTGTTGGTTGTGCTTGCTCTCCTGCACCCTCGTTGTGCTTGCTCTCCTGCCCCCTTGTTGTGCTTGCTCTCCTGCCCCCTCGTTCATTGTGCTTGATCTCCTGCCCCCTCATTGGTTGTGCTTGCTCTCCTGCCCCCTGGTTGGTTGTGCTTGCTCTCCAGCCCCCTCGTTGTGCTTGCTCTCCTGCCCCCTCGTTGTGCTTGCTCTCCTGCCCTCTCGTTGGTTGTGCTTGCTCTCCTGCCCCCTCGTTCATTGTGCTTGATCTCCTGCCCCCTCGTTGGTTGTGCTTGCTCTCCTGCCCCTTGGTTGGTTGTGCTTGCTCTCCTGCCCCCTCGTTGGTTGTGCTTGCTCTCCTGCCCCCTCGTTGTGCTTGCTCTCCTGCCCCCTCATTGGTTGTGCTTGCTCTCCTGCCCCCTCGTTGGTTGTGCTTGCCCTCCTGTCCCCTTGTTGGTCGTGCTTGCTCTCCTGCCCCCTCGTTGGTTGTGCTTGCTCTCCTGCCCCCTCGTTGGTTGTGCTTGCTCTCCTGCCCCCTTGTTGGTTGTGCTTGCTCTCCTGCACCCTCGTTGTGCTTGCTCTCCTGCCCCCTTGTTGTGCTTGCTATCCTGCCCCCTCGTTCATTGTGCTTGATCTCCTGCCCCCTCATTGGTTGTGCTTGCTCTCCTGCCCCCTGGTTGGTTGTGCTTGCTCTCCTGCCCCCTCGTTGGTGTGCTTGCTCTCCTGCCCTCTCGTTGGTTGTGCTTGCTCTTTTGCCCCCTCGTTGGTTGTGCTTGCTCTCCTGCCCCCTGGTTGTGCTTGCTCCCCTGCCCCCTCGTTGTGCTTGCTCTCCTGCCCCCTCGTTGTGCTTGCTCTCCTGCCCCCTGGCTGTGCTTGCGCTCCTGCCCCTTGGTTGTGCTTGCTCTCCTGCCTCCTCATTGTGCTTGCTTTCCTGCCCCCCGTTCCCTCGTTGTGAGCGTTTTTTCTGGTCTCTGTTCCCTGTGTGTGGCTGTGTGTGTGTGTGTGTGTGTGTGTATGTGTGGTTGTGTGTGCGTGTGTGTGTGTGTGTGTGGCTCTGTGTGGGTGGCTCTGTATGTGTGTGTGGGTGGCTTTGTGTGTGTGGCTCTGTGTGGGTGCATTTGCGAGCGAATAAGCTGTTGGCATTATAAATGACAATGCCATTTATTTATGTTTTAAAAACAAAAACATAAATAAAAATAATGTCATTAGCAATGCCAATAGCTCTAACTTTAAGAATGCTGAGACCATTGCATTGTAAATGCTTGTTAATTTTAAGCCTAAGAAGTCACATTGGGAGCGTGGAGGTGCCCCAGTTTCAAGTGGGATGTTTGCAACATCATGCCAGACACTTTCGGTATCAGAGCTCTTTTGATGAAACATTACTGATGAATCTTTGAAGATTGTCCTTATTATTAGCAGCGTATGCCCTGAAGTCATTGGTTAGATCCATGTGATAAAACACTTGTTGGTGGTTAAAACTTCAGCTAAGAAAGAGAGAAAATTGCCTATTAAGAAAAATCATTTATATTGTATGCTAGACTCTCTGGTGAACTCTGAAGGCATGCTTGCAATTGACCGATAAGGGTGCCAGGAAAATTAAGTCACAGTTTGGGGTACTTTGCGCAGCAGAAGCTACTAGCAAAAGATAAGATTAGTGTAGTTAAGCATGTACAATCAAATCCTGATAAAACCCAAGAAAATATTTTGCGTGGAAGGTACAGGGAACTTGTTGCGGTAATGAGAAAACAGATAATGATGCACAAGGCTCTCCTGGAATAGCCTGCGGTGGAATCTTTTCACATTCAGTAGTGATGAGAGATCAGATACAATGTAAGGGTAGATACTCTCTTTGCCTGCAATGGAATCCTTACCTGCAGGTACCGGCGACACACCAAGGGTAAACGGGATATCAAAAGAACGGCCCCAAAGTTCACAAGAGTCTTTTTCAATCTCCTGTAGCGCCTCCTGAAACCAAAGAAAAAGTTATTATTGGCACATAAGCAACTACCAGAGAATTAGAAAATTGTAACTGGAATCCGTTATAAATGCCACAGGCCTACTGACTTACAAAAGATTGAGAGAGGTTTTGCAACTGGCAGGGGCCTCTGAAGCTACTGTGAAGCTGGAGCACGGATGCCCACATATTAGGATCTACTTGTATAAGACTGATTTTCCTGGAATTTTTGAGGAACCTCCTTCACTAGAGAAATCAGATTTCTTTATGGTTCCGTCTGCCTTTTACAAATGGACACCCATCAAACCCAATGGTTTGTTATTCATCCATCATGGATGGGAATTCAGGCTAAAACTGCAAGCATGCCCTATTTTACAGTCTGATTCTTCAACAAGAGGACCATCTTCCCATGTTCCAAAGTATTGTTATGTACAATCAGAGAATTAAAGTCTGGCACACTTCTCTACACCAACACTTGCCTATATCTGGAGTCATCAGCTTTCGCCTCAGAAGTTAATTGGGCGCTTCTTCATGCCAGATGCAGATTCTGTTTTAGTCTGTAAATTCCTTGATCCACAAGTACCACAACTTCCTTAATACCTGTGCTCCAATAACAAGACTCTTTGTCAAAATGTGAGATTTAACCCAACCTAATCCCTAACTAGGTTAAGCAAAGAATGACCTGGTTTCACCCTTGACAGCACATTGCATGACTATTTAAATAGCGCTCTCCAGTCTCCATATACCCATTCAGCATATTTACACTCATAGGCACCCAGACCCTAGCCAAAGGGTTCATCATACATCTGTACTCTCAAGACTTAGACATACAGTGAGTTCTGCAAGTGGAGAAATCCACACCACAGTACCTATAAATTGGTCTTCAAATGCCTTAGCAACTTATCTTAATCAGTATACCACCTCAAGTACATCAGTTCATTCCAATGTTATGTCCAGGGCTGGCCCAGGCAATTTTCGCTATCCGCTTACAAAGCATTACCTGTTCAGTATCACTCACTCTTCCTCAAATATCACCACCAGAACGTCACATTTAGCAGTAGTAGTTAATGTGTAAAGTACTGGGGCTCTGCTCAGGAGGCAGCTTGCACCAGCCAATTTCTCCCGTTAGCGCTGCCTAAAACAGAACCTATTACTAACCATGAAGTGGGAGAGGATGTGGCATAATGGTCAGGTCTGCCAACTTCGAAGCTGGGGAACCAGGGTTGAGTCTCGGCATCCGCTCAATAGCCTCTGATTCTGGGCAAATCACTTAATCTCCCCATAAATGAATGGGTCCTTAACCGGTGTTCATGAAAAGTGCTGGTGTTGATGATTAAGTGCGGCTGTTGAGCACCGGAAACCACTGGCTCAAATTAAGCACTGTTTAGCAGACTGTTCACTGCCCACTTTTCTCTCATACACAACATCTCCTTCAGAATATCCACAAAAGCAGATACCCATACTCTGACTGACCATCCCATCTTCAGCTCCATTCACCCCTCAAATCATGGAAGCCACTCATTTTCCCCTAAAGGATCATGATCTCACTCCCAAGTCTAAACACCTTTTTCCTCTCACGCACCTTTCCACGATGCTTTGAACTGTCCATCTAGTTTCTAACATCTCAACACTTAAGGACTGATACCTGAACATTTCAACAATTTCCTGTCTATTAAGCTACTTAATCAAATGGTTTCACTAGCTCCAATGCACTGAGATGGGTTTAGATGAGTACGTTATTTGCCTCTTTTCACCACAACTATCTCTCTCCCATTCTCATCCTCCTGGAACTCTTAGAATAAATTACCACCCGACCATTGCATTAACCCAAGTCTCCTTAGGAACCGCAGGCGTAGCACTGGAGGGATTCTCCAGCTGCTCCTTCTTTGAGCCCTAGTGCTAGTTACGCTACCAGCTCACTCATGCCAGTTATTTACCCAAAGGCTTAGTCCTCGCCCCACTTCTATTGTCCATCCACACTATATTCTTCAGCAACAAAATCTCTTCTGCTATCTTTCCATATCAACGCTACATTGAGGTCACCCTGGTCTTTCTCTCCTCCTCTTTTACACTCCACCATAAAACACAAATTGCAAGCTGTTTCACAGTCACCTGGCACAGGAGGGCCATCTCCTCCTTTATACTCAACTCCTCAAAAACAAAGATTATTTACTTTAGTGCCACTGCACTAGCCCCCTTTAATGCTAATACCGACTTTTCGCCTTCTGGTCGGACACAACCTTAGCATGCAATTCAACCCTAGCAAGAATTGGACCCTTTTATCACTGTTTAAAGCTGTCAGGTTCCAGCTGCTAAACACTAGAAAAATTCACTCAACCTCTCCTAAGTTAGTTTTACTGGTTATGATTAGGGTAGCCTGCTAAAACAGAGTTCAAGTGCAAATTCCAAGGTATTTTTCCCTTACACCAAACAATTTCACAACAATTCGTATACATGTGCTTATGTAACTCCACCAACACTGAGCAGGATGGCTGTATGTGCATCCTAAGGCAAACGTATTGACGCGCCTACTGTTCAAAGCAATAAATGTCCATTCTCCTTATCTCAGACTTTCACAAGCCTCTCAGCTTTTACAAGCTGCACCCAGGCACAGTCACTACACTTGGTCAACCACAACTTCCTGGCAGTACTCAAACCTACATGAGCCGCCTCCTCCCACGTGGAGTTCATGCACATCCATGAAAACAACTCCTAAATCTCAAAATCCCTTAAAGCTAATAATCCTCACAATTGTTGGTAAAGGCAATTAACGAATGACTTAGGAATACTTTGTAATATTCTCGGAGTGTGCAATAATGCCTTTGTTTATATTTTATTACTCATCATCAGGTATCATCACTTTATCAATATGTAGACACCCCCCTGAAAATGTTGCTCTGTTTATTGCTTCAGCTCAAAGGGCATACCAACTTAATCAATAATTAAAATAAAATATTTTAAAAAGCCAGTAACGCTGAGGCTTTCTCCTCAAACATTGCCAATCACTCTCAATGCACAATCTTTAAGCTTGCTTATATCCATAAATGCTACTATGAACACTCAAGTCAAGTTCTATGGCTACCCAATTATCGATTGAGACTGTCCACAATCATAAATAATTCACCCTGTAGCACGTGGCTTGTGAAATCATAGCATTTTTTAAGTTAACATTTTTACAGTGGCCCTGCAGTTCAGCTTGAAACCCTTAAACTGGGGTTTTGGGCCTATCCTATAAGCATCAGGGTTTCTCGCAGAAAAGAAAAACTCCTCAGTCAGAGCCTTGGTGTCCAGTAAACGATTGCCTCGCACCTTGCTTGGTAGCCCCGGATATGAGCCTGGATGATCGTGATCTTCTTGCGGAAGGCCTGGAATTTCTTACGGTTTATGAATGCTCTCAGGTTCTTCTGTATGGTGATGATGGCCCAGCTCTGTGTCTGATTCCATCGTCTCTCCAGCATCTGATGAGCCTTCTCCCTCATGAAGACCTGGATGGGACAGAGAAATAATAGAACAGACGACCAATGTATCAGGAACCTCAGCACTAGATACTTTTTTCTAATGTAAATCTAGGACAAGGCAGAGCAATGACACAGCCACTGATCAATATATCAAGAATAACATCCTTGCTGAGATATGGGGCAGTACAGAACAATCATGGAACCACAGACTGTTGTATCAGCAACTGCAACACTAGAGACATTTTCCTCATGAAGACATGCAAGTTGACAGAGAAGCGATACTACTTCTTACCAATGTTTAGGGAGCCTATTGTTTGAGTATTCCCAATCTTAAAGGCCTGAGATGGAACAGAGTAATGATAGCACCTTTGGTCACACTTTCAGAAACCCCAGCGCCACAACCATCACAATCCTGAAGATGTAGGATGAGATAGACAAACACAAAAGCCCCCTGTCCCTGCCAGCTGCCACAGTTCACAGCTGTCGGTAGGCCCAGGAATTAAGTAAGATGTACTTGGAAATAGAAGACCTACAGATGAACAAAAATGCTTATTTCTAACAAGGTATGAACATTCAGATTAAACGTAATCTATAATAAGCATAAGTATAAGTAGGTTACTGTTAGAAAGTGTGGCTGTGCCAAATGTTTACAATACCAGCTGTCAGACATCCATGCCTTTTAAAGCAGCAGAAAAGGTTTCTCATGAGAGGTTTTTCCAGAATACATTGTCTATTCTTGGCTGCAGAATAGTGAGAGACCATCCCCGGTTTTATCTTAACTCATAGAATTCCTTTCTCACAGGAGCTCTGTCAACCCTTGTCTCCATTAAGGCTGAAAGAGATGTCCTATAGGGTTCCCCTATTTACATTTTATTTAAATCCAAATATTGTCATCTAAACCCAGAAACCACAAAGAGGGTTTAGGCCCTTCCCTGTGGATATTCGGCGTTTTGGAAAGGATGAGCTAGCCGCCAACCACTGCCCCCGGGCACTGGCTGGAGCTCTTTTATTGTAATAACCGGCTTACAGGGGTGACACCCGATCAGGGCTGTAGGGCCACAGAGGAACACAAGATAACAGCAGCATACGCTGTGGTTGGGATTGTCTGGGCCACTACTACGTACAATGAGTGTGCGACTCAGAGTGTCTCCACGACTCTGGAGTTCCACCCCAGTTGTACTGGATACAGGTGTGTCGTTGGGGATGCAGATGATGTGGCTCCAGGCATGGGTGAGAGAAGTTGCCAATTCTGGGTTGTCAAGAAAGGCCAAATGGGGTGAATTCTCCCACTGCTGTTTGACGAGAGGATGGACCCTAAAAATAGGACAGCAACAGATCCTTTTCAGCATTAAAATACCTCAAAAAGACAAGAGATAGAGGGGCCCAATACACGCAAAGGCATTTTTATAGAACTGCCCAGTCATTGGCCCACAAGGGGAAAGCAGTGACCATCTAGAGAAGCAGGGAGATTTACTGACACAAGAACAGTCCTTGATAATGACTTTACTGGGAGCCCTACAAGGCATGACCAGCAGCACTGGCGAAAGAACCGCCTCTTTGGAGACTGTTATAGAAGACATTAAAAGTCATGTCTCTGTGACTGAGAGGGGTGTGGGATCTCCAGAACAATGCAAGTAGGTGCAGGAGCAAGAGACAGAACATCGCAGAGGCAACCCATAGATACTATAATCTTGAAGCCAGTGACTTTGTGTCCATCGCAGATCTAGAATTCAATGTAGGGCTCCTGAAAAACAACGCTCTTGGCAGCTGAGGCGCACAAAGAGTGTAGAAACACATTAGTTCAGAGTTTCTATAAATAAAGTTAGAACCAGCAAGATGGTGCCCGGCAGCTTTTCATTTGTTGCAGGGCTCCTGTTCGCACACGTTCATCGCCAACATTGCATCCCTCGCAGCTGTTTAAGGTTCTCTTCCTCGGTTCGCTTCTTTCCCCTCTATTTTCAGAGTTTCCAAAGACTTCCTTACCTGTCACCTCACCTACAAGCGTTTTGAATTTCCGGACCTCACGGCAGTGGATCCATGGCATCTTCATTGCCAGTTCTTTGGGGGTGCAGGGGTGTCTCGGGTGCCAGCAGAGGTTCAGCACTGTATTCTCTTCTGAAGGAGCTGGTGAGTAACTTAACCATCTAGTATGGCATATGTGTTGTTGTCAGGGCGTATTCATTTAAAAATGCTGTTATGGAACTTGTTATCCTAAGGGCCCAGTTGTTACTCTGTCAAAGCCAATATCTACATAAGTGTTGAGAAGCTCCTCCTGTGACAGAAGTGTGTTCTGTCTTCTCACTCTATTCTTCTCTTCCTCATGCAGGAGTCTCTCAGAGTTTTATACATTCATTCAGTGGACCTACACTCTGTGCATGCCCATTCATGGAGATTGTGGTGTTGATGTTCAAATCTATTGCACCTTTTTTCTCATGGGACGGTGCATACCTAACATAATGTTTATTGTGGCTTAGCAGGACCTAATCTCAAATTCAAAGGTCCCCTATTAAATGTCTTTTGACGAATGTGCTCTAAAATGCACCATTTCACCCTGCGAGTTGAAAAAATGCTTAGGGGCGGAATTTTCTTAGAACCTTTCTTGGGGTAGTTGGTCGTGCTCGTGAAGAAAGTTTTGGTTTGATGTTATCCAGAACGATAACACTCTGCTAAAACCGTATCCTAGAGAAATGTTGAGTTCCAAGTTGGGAGCAGTTTCTGCACGGCAGGGTGCTCAGTGTCTTTTATGTATGCTTGTATGGAGATAAGTATATTAGACACTAACAAGAGGGCTAATTTTGACAACGGCCACCTCAGGAGTTGACCCCCAACTAGACTTGGTGCGTCAAGGTGAGTTCTGCAGTTAAGACCTAAAGCGATCCTCTTGACCTTGCCAAACCTAGGCCTAATGGGCATTTTGGTGGAGGCCACCTGGAAAATTTGGTACTTACGGACCTTGGCTAATGCGTCTCTTGCGTCTCAAACACTCAAGTAATGTCCAAAACACAAAGGACTCTTAGGAAGTGCCCCTTACAAAACAAATATTTTCCCTTTCTGAATTACTTACCGTTATTTGCTAATTCTGGAAATCCTTAAGCTTACCTTCCCTGAAGATCTTCGTTCACTACAGTAGGAGGAGAGATCTTTGTTAAGATTGGAAATACTGTCTTTAAAGATTTGAAAGGCAAGAAAGGTTGTCTTTTGGATACATCTCTGCTGTATGAGAGGCTGCTGCTGTCAAGTGTAGTCAATGAAGCTGCACTTTAGCTGATAATCCTCTCTTCAGGTGTAGAAAGACAGTAAACTAAACTGGTGTCCATGTGCAAAGCAGCTTAAGGTATTACAAAAATGACACCAGCAGTCACTAAAACAACACCCTATCTAGGAAGCTACCAACTTTTCTGTCGTTCTCCGTGTTCCGTGTGAAGCTCACTCACGAGGATTAGGCTCTGACTTTCTTTACTGCATGAACATCAGCCAACATTAATGTAAGAAACCCTTTTAGTGTACCATGGGGCACACAGGTGCTACTGAACCCAACCGTGGTGGTTGAGGCCTTTTACTCCTGATGTCCCGGGGCCCGACCTACTATGGATCTTTAGCAATTGGGTCAGGTACCCCTTCTGCACTTCACACAGTTTTTCTGTGGTACTGGACAGAATGGGAGCAGGTTCCTTTGGAACACACACCCCAGCCAAGACCGCTACGAATCTCAGCACTTCTCTCAATAGCAATTTTACTGGTGGCCCCTCCTGGTATACAGGGTGACTGCAATGTGATGGTACAGACACATCAAGTCCCGCACGGTGCTTAACTCGCGGTTATACATACGGTGGCCACCTTCACAGGGGCTACACCCCAATAGGTGCACAGCTGAATCCTAACACCACACACAGGGAGTTCTTACAGTAGGACTCCCCACTGGACCTTGCTCCCTCCAATGCTCTCCTCTCCTCACAGGTCACATTGGTCTTGCAAAAAGGAAGGTGCTGGTGCTCCAGGCTCCATGGCAAGTGTTCTTAGCTTCCCTGGGTGATACCCCTTCACCTATCAGGGATGCTAGCAGGCCTTTTCTCCCAGTTCTGGTTACAGGCAGAAATCTTGCAAAGCACCCTTCCTCACAGTCCAGCTGACTTCTTAGCACATGACAAATGTGGGGGTCTCAACCTCTCCTTTTATAGCCCTTTTTCAGACACCAAATGTGATTTAGGTCTGAGCCTTTAAAGGTTTATGTTAGGGTTCTGCTTCTTTTAAAGTGCACACTTCTCCTTTTATTCTTTCCTCCTTAAAGGATGTTTGTGGCAGCAGGCAAGACTCCGAAGCTGACTGACCCACAACACAATTCATGGGCGTGAGCAGAGCTCACCACTGAAAGTCTGCCACAGTGATATGTGAGTCTGAAGATTAATCCCATCCTCCCAGCCCTATTCTTTATGATTCTCTAATCAGATCCATCTCCCTTCCTGAGATGTGTCCAGGCCCCTTCCCTGTGCTTTATCACTGAATCAAAGAGCAACCTTTTGTAATGTAAAGGGAGGGTTCCTTCCTTCAGTGTGTTTTCTAGTGTGCCCCACCAGCTCACAGGAATGCACGAATCCACAAATCTGTCTGGATTATTCCTCTACTCATGTCTTCATCAGGCAGGCCTGGGCCTCACAAAATGGAACCCAGGGTCCTCCATACAATGTACCATTCCAGGTACCCTCACTCAGTGTACATTCATAGCACACTTTCTGTTCAGCACTAATACCTATATGTACTGTACCCTCACATGTACCCATGCCTCTAGCACATACACTGTTCAGCACTGAAGCTTTCCTATCTTTAAAAAAACAACAGTTGATGGACAGAATGCAGAACAATGTCATACATTCACCCCAGTACAGAGATCTGGGCCTAAATCCATTGTTTTTTTTGCACTCCACACCACCCCAGTTCAGACATGGCCATATGCAAATCAGCCTTGACCCTGTGCCTCATGGGAACAGTCCAGCCCGAACTGCCAAGCCATGTCTTTCCTGGACCAGAATCAAGCATCCAAGGACCGGTTTCTGGCTATCAGCCATCTTCAGCCAGGATAGCTTGACTCCAGTGGTGTGGAGAGCATGGGACTCACGTCTGAGCATACCCATCCCACTCGGGGGGACAAATGCAAAAACAACATTTGATGGACAGAATGCAGAACAATGTCATACATTCACCCCAGTACAGAGATCTGGGCCTAAATCCATCGTTTTTGTTCACTCCACACCACCCCAATTCAAACATGGCCAAATGCAAATCAGCCTTGACCCTGTGCCTCATGGGAACAGTCCAGCCCGAACTGCCAAGCCATGTCTTTCCTAGACCAGAATCAAGCATCCTAGGACTGGTTTCTGGATATCAGCCGTCTTCAGCAAGGATAGCTTGTCTCCAGTGGTTTGGAGAGCATGGGACATCTGTCATGTATTGTATTCCTCTCAGGCATACATACTCCCAGCACATGTACTTACCACAAATATACTGCATAGTACTTCTCCATCCCTGTAGTGTACCTTTCCCAGATACACATACAACTAACACATTCACAACTACTGCACTATGCAGCTCCACATTTACCAGATGTAGGCCAAGGGTGGGTTAAACACACATCAGTGGAACTTTAAAGAAGTAGAGTGAGCCTATAGGCTGGTGACACAGGGTAACCAGCATTTGCAATGCAATAGGTCTCGCATTTGCGAGAGTTTGAGCTATTGGCATTGTAAATGACAATGCCTTTTATTTATGTGTTGTTTTTAAAACCGGCAAATAAAAGACATTGTCATTTACAATGCCAATAGCTTAAACTTTCATAAATACGAGACCTACTACATTGCAAATGCGTTTTGTGCAATAAAAATATTTTTAAAGAGTTAGGAGAGAGCTTGCACTGCCTGCATCAGCAGGCAGGGCAAAGCTATATGAGAAAATAGTGCTCGGAGGCTGTAAGAAATGCGTTACTTACCTGTAACTGCAGTTATCCAGTATTGGTATCTCTCATAGATTCACATGCCTGAATCATTCCCCGTCGTCGGGGTGGGAGTCCCAGGTATATAAAAAATAGTAATGTCATACAGACATGTACATACTAATAGGCCAGAGGCCCCTCATTAGTAACTTATCCATGTCCTTTTGTAAAAAGGACCAAACTTTGGCCAGGAGCCAATCAGCTGACACCACCCTCTAGAACCTTCCTGGAAGGAGCCCTAGTACCGCAGATTTTCGTAAGCACAGTGCTAAGTAGTACCTACTGAGTAACCAAGGTGAGCCCTTCCAGGGGAGGCGGGTGGGTTGCATGTGAATCTATGAAAGATACCAATACTGGATAACTGCAGTTACAGGTAAGTAACGCATTTCTTATCCAGTATTATGGGTATCTTTCATAGATTTACATGCCTGAATCAGAGTAGCAAGCAATTACTAGCACATTTCGAAAAATACATTATGTAAAGTCACCTGATAATAGTATATCAATTGTGAAATACAACAAGTAATAAGATACTATAAACATGGAGAAATGTGCAAGAAGGCAATAGGACAGAGGGATGAAAGGAAGAAGGCTCACCTCTAGTGAAAGAGATGACGGAGCACCGCTTGTCCCACTGCTGCATCCTTCATCAGTTCTGAATCCAAGCAGTAGTGCTTGGTGAACGTATGAGGTGTCTTCCATGTCGCCGCTCTGCATATGTCAATGATGGGTACTCCAGCGAAGAGCGCCATTGAAGTGGAGACCGCTCTAGTGGAGTGAGCCCGAACTTTAGAATGCCGAGGATGTCCTGCCTGTTGGTGGCAGAAAGTAATGGCTGCAGAAATCCAACTTGAAATGGTCTGCTTTGTTAATGGAAGACCTTTTCTGGGTCTGCTAAAGGCAATAAATAGTTAGATTTACAAAACTGTTCTGTTCTATGGATGTAGAACTTCAGACATCTCTTTAGGTCTAAGGAATGGAGAGACTTTTCTGCTGCGGTGATTGGATTCGGGAAGAAAGCACGCAGAACTATAGGTTCATTTAGATGAAAGTTTGACGGAACCTTTGGTATGAGTTTAGGATTAGTCCTTAGGATAACCCTTTCCTGTTTGAACTGTAAGAAAGGGTCTTGAATGGAGAAGGCTTGGAGCTCACTCACTCTCCTTGCTGATGTGAGCGCTACTAAGAGAGCTGTTTTCCATGACAGGTATTTGATGTCTGCTTTGTATATTGGCTCAAAGGAGTGTTTCATTAACTGAGCAAGTACAATGTTGAGCTGCCAGGTAAGTGGCAGAGCCCTCACTGGAGGAAATGCCCTGAACAATCCTTTCAGGAACTGCTGGACCAGTCTATTGGACCAGAGAGAAGTACCAGACGAAGAACCGCCTATACCGAGATATAGCCGCCAGGTGGACTTTTATTGAGGCGTGGGCCAATCCCGAGTTAGCCAAATGAAGCAGGTAAGGCAGAATCTGTGCCGGCAATGATGAGAATGGGTGTATCATGTTTGTCTTACACCATATACAGAATCTTTTCCACTTCAGGGAATACGTTTCGTTGGTACTGTCGGCCCGAGCCTGGGCCAAGACTTCCCTGAATTCTTGAGGAACATCTAAATCCTGGAACTCTCTGAACTCAGGAGCCAAGCCGATAATTTGAGAGATGCTGGATCCGGATGTTGGACTTGCCCGTGGTTCATTGCGAGGAGAGTCGGGCTTGGCCTGAATGGAATTGGCGGTTCCAGCGACAGAAGGTGAAGTTCCGTAAACCAGTGTTGGCACGGCCACGCTGGGGCTATCAGGATTAGGGTGCAAGCTCTGCCTTCATTTTCCAGAGAACCCTGGGAATCAGGGGAAATGAGGGATATGCGTATGCAAAGACGTTGCACCATGCGATCGAAAATGCATTCCCGAGAGACCCCTTCTGGGGGTGCCAGCTTGCATAGTATTGGCATTTTGCATTGAGTTGCGTCGCAAATAGATCCAGGTGAGGCCTGCCACAATGGGAGAAAACGGCGTTGAGAAGATGTTGATCTAGCTCCCACTCGTGGCAAATGGAGCGTTGCCTGCTTAGAGAGTCTGCCAGGGTATTGTCTGCCCCTGGGACATACTCTGCCCGTAAAGAAATGTTGTTTTGAAGTAGACATTTCTAAATACATTGAGATTCTTGCGATAACTTTAGAGATCGAGTTCCCCCTTGTTTGTTCAGATAGTGCATTGTAGTGGTGTTGTCTGTTCTCACAAGCACAGGGGAATCCTTAATCCGGGGCAGGAATGCTCGTAGTGCCAGATAGACTGCCCTTAGCTCGGGAAGGTTGATGTGCAGCTGTTTTTTTGCCAGAGACCATAGCCCGCTGATCTGAAGTTCCTGCAGAAATGCACCATTCCCCTCCAATGAAGCATCTGTGGTGATCACATGTGGTGGGACTGGTAGTAGGAATGGAAGGCCCTGGTTCAGATTTCGTGGTTGAAGCCACCAGTCTAGGGCCTGCACCATGGATGGAGTGATCTGGATTAAATCGTCGAAGGATCCTGTACATTGGATACACTGAGTGGATAACGCCTCCTGCAGCGGCCGCATACGAAGGCGGCAGTGTGGAATCAACAGGATGTTGGAGGACATCATCCCCAATAATGACTTGTACAGGCGCACCGTGATGGTCTTTTTGGCCTGAATCCGGGCCGCCAGAGACCTTAGTTTGAACTGACGTTCCTGTGACGGGAAGGCTTTTTCCTGAGCTGTATCCAGGACTGCTCCCAGGAAAATGAGGCGCTGGGAAGGCTGTCGAACAGACTTTTCCTGTTTTAGAGTGAGTCCCAGGTTTTCGAAGAGTTGCAGACAGGCGTCGGAGGACCTGCTCACGCCTGCGAAAGTAGGTGCCTTGACTAGCCAGTCGTCCAAGTACGGGAAGACTTGATGATGGTGTTGGCAAAGGTATGCTGCCACCGGAGACAGGCATTTTGTAAAAATGCGTGGTGCCGATTTCAGCCCGAAGGGCACCACCCGGAACTGGTAGTGTTTGCCCGCCACAGCAAACCTGAGGAATTGTCTGTGGTTTTTGTGGATCGGTATGTGGAAGTAGGCGTCTTGGAGGTCTAAAGACACCATGAAGTCTTTCGCATTGAGAAGCTGCAGCACCTCCTGGATGGACACCATACGAAACAACTGTTTCTTGAGGTATCTGTTGAGGTCTCTTAAGTCCAATATAGGTCTCCACTTTTTCTCCTTTTCCTTATTAGGAAGAATCGAGAATAGAATCCTTTGCCCTTCTGATTCCTGGGGACTGTTTCTATAGCTCTTTTCTGGAGCATTAGAGAGAGTTCCTTTTGGAGGAGATGTAGATTTTTGTGGCTCATCGGACGTGTAGGATTCGAAGGAGGAGTTTCCACAAACTCCAAAGAATGTCCGAACTGGACCAGCTGAAGGACCCAGCAATCTGTTGTAATTTGTTGCCAATTGTGGAGGAAGGATGAGATTTTTTCTCCAACTGCGTAAGGTGGAGAAGAAGTGGAGGCCTGTGGGAGAAAGAGGTCATTGCCTTCTGGTTGTGTCTTTTTTCCCTCCTCGTCCACGAAAGGAAGATTTTTTGTATGATGACTGATTTTGTTGCTGCTGCCTTTGTTTGTACTGGGGTTTGTACTGCTGGTTTGAGCCGTACGATGATTTGTACCCCTGATATCTACCTCTCGAAGGTTGTCCTTTTCCTCTGGAGCCCCGAAGGGAAGTTTTCCTGAACTGGAGAGTACCCAGGGCTTTCGCGGTATCAGTATCTTTTTGAAACCTTGCAGCATCTCGTCTATCTGCTCCCCAAATAGTAGCTTGCCATCAAACGGCATGTCCAATATCTTGGCCTGCACTTACGGCCGGAAAGACGTGGCTTTAAGCCATCCATGGCGCCTTAGGACCGCAGCCCCTGCCAGCTGTCGGAATCCTGTGGAGGCGATATCCATCGCCACGTCGATTATCTCCGAGGCTGAATGTTCACCTTCGAGGAGAATCTTTTTTGCCTCTTCCTTTTGATCTTCTGAGATAGTTCCCAAATATGGGGCAATATCCGCCCACATCTGGCGGTTGTAGCACCCTAACAAAGCTAAAGAGTTAGCCGCTCGTACTGTTAGGGCCGACATGGATGAAAAACGTTTGCCAATATTATCCAGTTTACGACCCTCCTTATCCGGTGGTGCAGACAACGCAGCCGATGGATTATTAGACTTATGCTGCGCAGCCTGGGTAATGACAGAGTTTGGTTTTGTGTGACCTGTAAGGCATGCTGGAGCTTTGTCCGGAGCCTTATACTTTTTGTCAAGCCTGGGTAGAAGTGAAGGTAAAGATGAAGGATTCTTCATTATTTTCACTCCCTGATCCCAAATGTAACCAATAATGGGAATGTATCTTACAGCCTTTTTAAATGGCTCTTTAAAGTCATAGAGGCAGCAATCCTGAGGTTGTGTGGTCATTTCAATCTTAAATCTTGACACAGCCCTTTCCAAGATGTTATGGAACCCTCCGATGTCTTCCGGAGGCGAGTCTGCCTGCGCTTGGTCAGGGGAAGCCGGATCTGGAATTACATAATCATTCCATTCGTCGTCCTGTAGTTCTCCTTCCTCTTGTTGTTCCTCCTCTCCTTGTGCTCCATCTTCTTCCTCATCAGAAGATGGTAAAGGAGGTAAATAAGTAGTTTCTGGTTGGAGGACCAGCGGAGCCGGCCTAGTGAGAGGAGATGGGGTAGGTGTCACGAGTGGTGGTGGTGGCACTACTGGAGGAGGCGGATTGGATGGAAACCGCTGTTTGTAATCCGCAATGAGAAATTGCCGATCCGTCACTATGGATGCAGGGAGACACACCATAGGTTGTGACGTTGGAGGAGGAGGAGGAGGCTGATATTCCTCCTGGAAATCCATTTCTTCCTGACCCAGGTCTTCACAGTCAGAACTTTCATGGATTTAAATGTGAAGTTCTGATGGGCTGGTTGCAGTTTGAAGCATTGAGCCGTCCTCTGAGTCCTCCGTGTCCAACAGATGAGCTGGTGGCAGTGGCTGGACTCTGCTTGGAGAAGTCAATTCAGGCATTAGATTACGCTTAGTTATTCTGAAGTGTGTGTAAGAGTGCTTCAATGGAGGTGACCGTCGTCGACGAGGTGGTCGTCGACGGGGGAACGTCGATGGCCATAGCAGATGTTGTTGGCGGTGTCTTCGTCGACAATGGTACTGTCGACGGCAACGTCGTCGACGGTGTTTGCTTCGCTGGAGACATCTTCGGTGGTCCCGTCGATGACATCGTCGACGCTGGTGTCGACGTCGATACGTCGGAACTGTCGACGGAGTCTTCACTGTCGACAATGAGGGTCTCATCGACGACGAAGAAGGTTTCATCGACGTCGATGGAGCTTTTGCCGTCGACGATGACTTTGGCGTCGTCGACCAGGAGGCGCTCGTCGACGGTGGCTTCGTCGACGATTTTTTAATTATAATAACAGATGGAATGGACCTACCCGTCGACGCCGAGGCTGAAGTAGTCGTCGACGTGGAAGAGAAGGACGATGCCATTGATGTGGAGATAGTTGTCGTCGACGTTGCCACAGCCATAACTGAAGACGTCATAAGAGGCTTTTTGAAGGTAGTATCCTGAAGAGAAACCTTCTCAGCCATGACCTTTGAACAAACCTCTGAAGACTTGGGCGTCTTCTTTTGAGGTGGCTCCAAAGATGGTCCTGGGGATGACGTTCTAGGCCTTTTGGGAGAGGAATGAGTGCTTTTAATGGAACACTCACTCTCCCCTGATGAGAATACCTAGTCCTTGTCCTTAATTCCCTGGAGCCAAAGGAGCAGGCGTCCCTCTCTGTCGTTCAGAGTTTCGACTGAAAAAGTGCGGCAGACCTTGCAGTCCTTTGCAGAATGGTCAGGGTAGAGACAGTAAAGGCAGTCCTCATGCTTGTCATCAATATGAAGTCTCTTTTTCCCACAAGAGGCACAGGATCTAAATAGCCCTTTTTTAGGAGTGTCAGCCATGGTAAACTGAACAACTCCTCACAGAGAACAAATTCTGAGAGAAAAATATTAAAAAGGTATGGAAAAAATCCAGAAATACCAGAAAACTGAGCAGAGCTCAGAGGAGACTCCCTTAGCACGACGTGCGGTAGAAAATCTGCGGTACTAGGGCTCCTTCCAGGAAGGTTCTAGAGGGTGGTGTCAGCTGATTGGCTCCTGGCCAAAGTTTGGTCCTTTTTACAAAAGGACATGGATAAGTTACTAATGAGGGGCCTCTGGCCTATTAGTATGTACATGTCTGTATGACATTGCTATTTTTTATATGCCGGGGACTCCCACCCCGACGACGGGGAATGATTCAGGCATGTGAATCTATGAAAGATACCCATAATACTGGATAATTAAAGTCTACCAAGTAACAATAGATGTAAGAGGGGGTGTCGCCATGGGAGGTTACAAAATGAGACAAGGCGGGACTATGAAGGACATACCAAGCCTTTGACCAATGAACAGCCACAGTTTACTGGTGGTAATGACACAAGCCAATGAAAATATGGGCAGAAAGTGGGCGGAGCTTCAAGTCCGTACCTGAATAAGAGCATGCCTCGCAGAGCAGCGCATGCGCTGCCGAGGATCAACCTAAAAAGGTCCTGCTCACTACACTGAGCACTACTCAGTATGCTGGCACCATCATGCTTGTGCTGCTTAACTCCTGGTACCACTGCAGGCACACTTACGCAGTGTACATTAACAGCACACTTACTCACCAACTCTGTCCCCTCAATGCATTGTACCATTACTAGTACACATACATTCAGTACACCCATTCATTCCATATGCACTGTTCAGCACTGAAGCTTTTCTATTTTGTACCAGGGTGTGCCATTTGCAAACAGACACACTGCCAGCACACACTCTTGCTATGTGTGCTGCCCAACACTTCACCCTATATGTATTATGATTCACACCAGCACACATACAGCCAACACAAGCTTTAATTGCGCACACGCTACACAGTACATCTTTCATTTCATGTATTCCTCGCTGTCATACATATAATCAGCACATGCTCTGATCCTACATGTACTACACAGTACTGCTCGATCCCTATACTGCACCCTCCCCAGGCACACATACATACAGCTACTCCTACCCATACTCCTGTGCTGCCTAGTACTCCAAGGGTGAGTTAAGCACACAGCAGCGGAACCTTTAAAGGGTCACAGGGTTAAAAGGTTCTGTTCACTGATACTGATCTCTACACGGTATGCAGCCACCACCATGCTTGTGCTGCTTAACTCTTGGAGAGGGCAGCAGCCTTCCACAGCTATGAGGGTAGCGCTTTGGGTGACCCGCCCGGTCCAACAAGACCACAATCTATGAGTCAGGCTTACACCATGGTGCACATGCATGATTGGGGCTTATCTCTGAAAAGAAAAATCAGCATCAGGGATCCAGACAACAGTGCAGTTGGGCACTCAGGGCAGGGGTACATGTCTCCTACCATGCGGAGAACTTTTCTGTCCCAACGATGAACCAAAACGAAATCAAAACATATCACCCAGCAATCACTGGATGTGAATTACGAAGGACATGGCACTGAGGCGATGTCTCATATTCCTCCGAAGTACCCTGGCAGAACAGACTGGCTCAATCTTTGATGTTTAGCAGCCAGTTAGGAGCTTTTATTAACTTGCTTCCTCAGCATCTACTATTTTCTGTTCTTATATTTCATGTGTGCTTGCTTTAATAGCTCTATTTAGGTACCTATTACTAGCATTGTCTTTTGATTTCAGGTTTTTCCTTCATGCGTCGGGGTCATGCTTAGGTTGAGCATAATAGACAGTGCAAGCTGGCTGGCTGTAAAAGACTATTGAGGGCTTACCAAGAACACAGAAAAGCTTGCAGCCCAAACACTTTTCACTACTAGTTGGCTTTACTGTCACTCATTTGCCTGCTTCTTATGTGATGCCTTGCCCATCTTGTGCTTGTCCTTTCCATGAAGCGTAGCCTTTTTATCGTAACTTTGATTGGCCGAATTCTATGCTTTATAAATGAAAGCAGTGATTAATGTGAGCTGATGGTTGCCGGTGGATCTAACGTCACTCATTGTAGGAACTGGCACTTATTTGTCCTCATCTGACATTTCCCAAGAGCAAATGAGGGAGACACATGCAAAGAGCAAAGAAGGAGAAAGATAAAAACAGGAATCTTGCCACAAACAGAGAAAGCAGGAACCTGCAAGAGTGAAATTAAGGGATGGTGGTGTCTGGCTGCAGATCAAATAGGCATGAGGTGGAATTCGGACTATGTAGCCTTCTACTATTCACTACGTCCACATGTTTAGCGGTGGCTGCAGGCTTCTGAGCAGTGCTCTGGGCACTAGCACTCATTCTTTTACAAATTAAGCACTGAATAAAAGTATCCCAGGAACAAGAATTTGACTTACTCAGTTTAGAGTGCAGTCAAACTGTAAATAAGCCCTGGAGTCCAGCTCGAACGTCAAAGTATGAGGGAATGCCACTGCAGCATTGTAGGGAGAAAGCTAGGAAATAAGTCATAGAAATAATAAGAGCTGGGAAGCAGACGGAACCGAGAAGAGAAAAAACAGTAAAGGTGAGAGCACCACCGTGATAAGCGGTCATGTCTTCCTACTCGGACGCCACACCACTCGATGCCGGAAATACTTATGGTACTGGCATTAAATATGGAATAATTATATTCCTATCTGGTTTTGCACTACTGAAGGTGTTGATAGTGCCGAAGTCTGGGTCAATCTTTACTAGGAACAATTAAGAATTATTATCATTAATTACTAGCTCCACTAAATTGATTGGCAGTATTCTATTAGGTCTGGTATCAAACAGTGTCTGGAGACGATTTCTGTACTTTAAGACTCACCGATTGTTATTATCTTGGCGTGATATATATATATATATATATATATATATATATATGCATTAGCCATACCAGGACCCTTGAAATAAACGGCTGTTTGTTCTGTGTTCCCCGCGTGGCTTCTCATCTTTTTCGTGGCAAAAGGATTTTCAATCATGTTTACTGCACAGCCAGACGTGCAGAAGAGCGAGCTCTGCAGCACCAAGTGACTTTGGGTTTAACTGGCAAACCGGCTGCTTGCAGCCTAAACGACAATCGAGGGATCGATAAAACCCAAGAGTCCGCCAGGAGTCCCAACGAGGAGGAAGCAAGCTGAGGTATTTCATCTCTACGGGGCGTACGGTCTCACATTTGACTGCTCCAGCTTCTGACCGGACTTGGGAGGAGAGGCGCAGCAGTTCAGCGGGGACACAGGGCATGCACCGCGATGTTCTCTCGTCCGTCAACCAACCTACCTACCTGTTTGGGCACGAAACGACATGGACTCTACTCCCCCACACCGGCTACCTGACATGTCCAAAACTGTTGCATGTTGGGATTTGGAGTTCCAGATATTCAATACGGACTCTGATTGGCTGTGCAGACTGCAAGGGGGAGGGAACACAGTGCTTTTGAACATTTAACGGGAGCTAACTGGAAAGCAGGTTGTTAAGGGACAAGGCGCTGAGGAAGGCAAGATAGCCGAAATGCATTCGCCATACCAGGACCCTTGAAATAAACGGCTGTTTGTTCTGTGTTCCCCGCGTGGCTTCTCATCTTTTTCGTGGCAAAAGGATTTTCAATCATGTTTACTGCACAGCCAGACGTGCAGAAGAGCGAGCCCTGCAGCACCAAGTGACTTTGGGTTTAACTGGCAAACCGGCTGCTTGCAGCCTAAACGACAATCGAGGGATCGATAAAACCCAAGAGTCCGCCAGGAGTCCCAACGAGGAGGAAGCAAGCTGAGGTATTTCATCTCTACGGGGCGTACGGTCTCACATTTGACTGCTCCAGCTTCTGACCGGACTTGGGAGGAGAGGCGCAGCAGTTCAGCGGGGACACAGGGCATGCACCGCGATGTTCTCTCGTCCGTCAACCAACCTACCTACCTGTTTGGGCACGAAACGACATGGACTCTACTCCCCCACACCGGCTACCTGACATGTCCAAAACTGTTGCATGTTGGGATTTGGAGTCCCAGATACTCAATACGGACTCTGATTGGCTGTGCAGACTGCAAGGAGGAGGGAACACAGTGCTTTTGAACATTTAACGGGAGGTAACTGGAAAGCAGGTTGTTAAGGGACAAGGCGCTGAGGAAGGCAAGATAGCCGAAATGCATTCGCCATACCAGGACCCTTGAAATAAACGGCTGTTTGTTCTGTGTTCCCCGCGTGGCTTCTCATCTTTTTCGTGGCAAAAGGATTTTCAATCATATATATATATATATATATATATATATATATATATATATATATATATATATATATATATATATATATATATATATATATATATATATATCATTACCATTTAAACCCTGATGAAGTTCCATAAGCTGTTGCTTTTTGAGGAACGAACCGCGTTGGCTTTCTTTGTGCACCATTGTCGTTTTTGAAATAAAAGACAAAACTAAAGAAAATAATTTGGACATTTTGTATTAAGTTCGGTGCCCTTCCATTTGTTCAAAACAGCCACTGTTGCCAAACAGCTTTCCTCTGCACATGGTAGGTCTTTATACAATCACTGTCTTTACTGTCCTGGAAGTGCTACTGCAAGGACTGGTTCTACTGTGGCTAGTGTTGGTCCGAGTACTTGTCATTTCTTTGCAGGTCTGAATTTTACAGTCTGTGTTACACAATCTCCAAGTTTGATGTCTTAAGTGTGTTGTTTGTGCTACCGTGTCTGTTGAGCTGACACAAAAGATGCTGCTAGAAAAAGCTGAAAGGAAGACACCGAATATTATTAAACAAATGAAATGCCTCGGCCTGTGTAATAAGAACAAAAAGGTGTGAATGTTAGACAATGCAACTTTCTTTACAAGTGCTTTAGGAGGCTCTGTCTATGATCTTAATTGACACAATGCACTAAATCTTTGAATCTACATTGAGTGGGGTCTCAGTAAGCGATTCACAGGGGAGGTTGCACGACACAACTAAGGTGTGTTGGTAAAATTTTGCGGTACCAGTAAATAAATAATAGAGCAGCGGCAGGTCAGAACTACGGTCTACTGACACAGCAGAGTGTGTGTCCGTGCAGGATGGCAGGGTGTGAAGTAGGATAGAATTGAAGAGTATTCAGACACCTAGTGGGTGGTTTTGTAGAGATGTGTGAGGCCTAATACTGTACTAGAATGAATGCTGTAGGTGAGCACTGAAGATCACTGAAAGAGCTGTGCAGGGGTCTAGCGTCTAGAACAACCAGGGGTACGTATTATAGATCAGAAGTGAGGTACATTAGCAGAGCAGTGTGGAGCCTCTGTGTTTAAATCAAGGTGGTAGATCTGTAACTGCATTATCAAATCTGTGTGAATCCCAGTACTGCAATCGGAGGGGGTTACTGCAGGGAAAGTTGATGTGCTTCTGTGTGGGTTCCACTGCTTGTCCAACAAGTAGGTGCTACGAACCAGGACTAAGTGGCATGGAGAATGCTCAATGAATATGCAGAGAATTGACCCCAATGACTACTGGATAAGGCGCACCACACACTGCCGATATGACCCAGCAGATTCATACACAAAATACTGCTGTAGCAAATTTCTCATTAAAGTTCATTGATAACTAGTAGCCTTTTTGAAAGCAGAAGGGAGACATAGAACCCCCAGTCATATGTCCAGAAATGAGTACCTTGGTGACTCCAATCTGGAACAGATCAGAGGGCTCTCCAACTATCTTCGCCAACACAGCGGCACAGAAATCTCCTTCCTGTTCCCAGGTCTGGCCTCTGCCTGCAAGATAACCATATCTGGAAAAAATTGAAGTACAGGTGGTCACTACCTAACCATAGCAAAGGCAGGGAGGGAGGGTGCACGCGTGAAAAAAAAACCCAACAAAATGGAGACCACCAACCCTTCACATTTTTATCAAAAGGAAGGCACACTTGAATTTACAGGTTGTCATGGTTTGGTCTATTTTTTGAAAGTAATGGGAAACAAAGCTGCATGAAACAGCTGCCTCATGCGCACAGGGACAAAGATAACCAACTATTTACATTTTTAATTCTTTTTATTGAAACATTACTCAGCATGCAGTAAGTACAGGGATAACATGGAAGAGAACGTTCAGTATGCACTTCAGTTAAAGCAGACAGTAGCAAAAGTAAATCATGGTTGTACATTTGAAATGGAGCCTTTATGGCCAATGACATTTTGTAGGTCACAGAATAGAAGACATCTAAACGACAGCTCCCTTTCTTCCCTCCCCAGCTCCAACCCACATACTCGGTACCCTTGAAGGTTGCGCCAGCTAGCCCACACTTTTTTCCACTTCTTCAGGCAGCCCCTGCTTTGATAGACCCCTCAAAGCTGGACCATACCCAACTATTTCATTTCTACACAAAGGCTGCCTAAGTACTTTCTATCAGAATTCATTTCGATACTTGAGTGCTCCAGCCCTTCAAATTCTAATTTTATAATCACATTAATTCTCGATTTATTACTTGGATTACAATTAACTGTTTGCTCTAGCTGAGGTATGCAGATGACTTTGGACTTCCTTTGCGGACTGTGCTCTGGACTTCTTTGCTGAACCACTTCTGTAGACCCAATGCAGAACCTTACTTGGGCTTATACCTGAACCATTCCCTGAATCTCTACTGCCCGTTGAAAGGACACTTTGAGAAATTCCGCTATGCCCCGTTGTTTTTCCCTAAGTGTGGTTTACACACTTATTTCCGACCTACTGAAGAGTCCTGACCGAGCTTCTGCAATGCTACTGCTAGTGTGCATTGTTCCTATCGTTTTTCGTACAACTCTTTGATTGCTGAACTTTTAGAATTCTCATGTCTTGAACTGTGCTTGGAAGAACTTTGATAATGTATAGAAAAGACCAATTGAGATTATTGCTCATGCTATCGTTTTGTATTGCAGCAACTGAGCTGCTTGTTTTTTTTTATTATTGTCCATCTTCTTCAGAAGGCTTGGTCTCCCTGTTGTAATCTTATACGTTTACAGTATGGTTCTAGGAGTGATTTATTTGAACTTGAATACTAATTTATAATAAACACCCTTGAACTTGGGTACCGATTCCTGGTTCTCATTCTGTAGGCAATTGGTTGCACTGTCAATCATATTTTAGTTGATCGAATATAAAATAATAACGCTCTTTTTCCCCTAAGGGCAACTTAAAGATCTATTGGAGGACCAAGATAGAATGTAAATATGAGTTTAGTGATCCAGAAAAGGAGATAAGCTAAACTGTCATTGGCCCAGAAAGGCAGGATTATCATCATTCTCCTTAGTTGCATAATCTCTGGCACATTTCTGATGGTACACTGACATTTGTTTAGTATGAATGAAGAAGTGATGTTATGACTTGTTGGTGTGGTTTTTGTGTGTGCTGCGCTGTTCCTAGTCTTTTCATTAGGGAATGCAGAAAGTACTTCACCTCCCTATGTACTTATGGCCCATATAGGGCAATTCTGTGATGTTCGAAAACTGGTGAGCTTTCTGTAGTCTCTAATATGTTGTAATTTTATTGGGGGTCTGTTATAGGTTTGGACCAATGCTGGTGTTCTCATTAGTGCAAAAATGTGATCAATTGCTGTTGTCACTACCTCTACTGAAGTGTTTACCATAAAGTCTAAAAAGTCTTAAAGAGAATACTCTGGAATGTTTGCCCATGAAAACCATGATGCTTTTGCCCTTTGAGACGTGAAGTAGATCTACACTCACCGTTTCCATGGATTGCTGGGGCTTGGCATTGTGATTATGGGTGCGTGCAGAGGTTCTTGTGAGGTGGCGTAACACCAGATCCAATTTGCCATGAATTCTTCGACCATCATGTTAATTCCTGGGAATCAGGGTAATGTCTTGGGGCCTGATTTACAAAGAGGCGACGCAGTCTTGGAAGAGTCTCCACACTCGTGGTAGAATTTCCACGATGAGAATTCTCACTGTGCAGGGTCCGCCACGAATGTGGAGACTCCAACACGATTGAGGAGGCAATTTGTGAATTCGGCCCTAGGTTATATGGCCTTTGATGTGGGAACACCACCAGGACTCCCTACTTCTTGCAAAGCAGTTCTGTTGCCTTTAAGCAAACTGCCTTCTGGGGTAAGAGACAGTTCATGCTTAATATGCACTAATTATCGTAATATGATTCTTATAATAAGTCAATGATTTCCCAAGTGTTCTATTGATAAGCTTCAATTGCTAACTGCAGACAATCCTTTTTGTTTCCTTCCTATGACATTTGTTTCAAAGTGATGGATTTTTGTAGCACATTGTGCCGTGAGAAATTGATATGTTGCGCTGTTTGACTTGATTATTCAATTCATGGTCTTGCAAGCTTATTGGTTTGTGATGTCTTGATTTCTTTTTTTCATTTCAAAGTTTTTTTTAAAGGCATACAATCAGATAATATGGCGAAACTATCAAAGGGTAGCAAGAACAGATTAACCTGAAATGTTTTTGGTTTACATACATTACTTATAACAATACAGATGATCACTGAATATATGAGAGTAATCCAGGTTCAGAATGACTACAATCTAAACAGTGCCTTCAGTAGATCTAGAAGAGTGTGTGCACTGTAGGTACAAGGATACTATAATTTGTCTGGACTGGACATAATAAGTAAATTCAATTTAAAGAAATACAACATTTGAATCACCTGTATACGAAGAAATGCCAAACATGAACAGGGGTAGAGAAAGAAGGACAGGAAAAGGGGGACAAAGAGGGAGGAGACGTCGTTGAGAAGACTTAGGAAAAAGACCCAGTTATAGGTTGGACTATAAGACGTTCGGTACTTAGTTTGATGTATTTATCCAGGGTTTAGTACACACAAAGGGAAGGGGTGAAGGTAACGGACTCACCTACTCCGAACCCCCTGTCTATACTTATTACACCAAAAGGAGTAGGGAGAAATAAAATGTCTGTGTCTCGATGTGGCACGTGCTGTGTGTCTTACTACTGCCCTCACTCACACTATTGTGTGACATGCTTTATCATAGGGCTGCTTACAATACACCCCGGTACAGCCAACGCCTGGGGTGGAGCAATAGGGTGGTGGAAGACAATACAACACAAAAGAGAAACAATAATTATTTCAAAAGTGACTGCGAAAGCCGGAAGTGAAAGTGCAGTGTGGTGAAGATTAAAATTAGCTTGGAGGTGTCACTGTGCCTATAATTTTATTCCTGGAACCCCCGACTAGGATTATAAACGTGAAGGATGGTGGTGATTGGGAGATGCAATGTGCTCCTAACACCCCTCCTTACTGCCTGGTGGTCGACATGTTTCGGCCGTGAAGAGAAAGGGTGTGAGCATATGTTCCTCCTTTCCAAAAAGTGTATTCTGGTCAGTAGGGTGATTCCTTATTTAAATACAACACAGTAATCCAGGTTGATTTGAGTGAGAATAGTTCTTTTTAGTCACCACTTGATTAAATCCATTTCACTAATTTAAAATTTTTGACCGAATAAGTTATTAGGGAGAGAGCACAGCCGACACGTGTTTCACCCTATGTGGCAAGTAGAGCCAGGGCTTTCTCAAGGCTAGTCATTTCGTTCCAGTGTCATGGTGTCAAACGATTAGTCTGTACATTTTCAAAATTATTATTATAGGAAAATGTATTTAAACATCCAATTCGTTATGTGGGGAGATGCCAGAATCCACACGACGCGGATGCAAAGGCAGCTGGTTGGAGCAGCGGGAGGACGAAACAATGCGCCCTTCTCCTTAGAGGCAGTGTGTCTGTTGAGGGATAAAAAATAGATTTCCCATACATGAGGAGCATCAGACCTATATTATGTTAGCATGATGCATCTATACGTACCTTTTTTTGCTAAAATTATATGTATATATTCTATATGT
The DNA here is from genome assembly GCF_964263255.1 of Lissotriton vulgaris. Taxonomy (NCBI): domain Eukaryota; kingdom Metazoa; phylum Chordata; class Amphibia; order Caudata; family Salamandridae; genus Lissotriton; species Lissotriton vulgaris. Next base: position 608,562,454 of record NC_141695.1, read on the forward strand.
GCTTGCAAAGGGGAAAACGTTTATTCGCTCCTTGCGTATCTATTGCTAACAGAGTAGGCCAAGAACCATACAGACGCCATTTTCGAATCTATGCTCGAACACGGGCTGTGATCACGTGTTAGTCTCTGGCAGTTGTCAAGCCCCAGTTCATCTGAGATACTGGGAGCAGCTGAACGTAGGCTGTCTACTCGACTGTCCTGAGACTCAAGGCCGCATCTGGCTTTGGGTGCGATAAGCGCATTCCTGGAGGCGCTGTGCCTACACTCCTGGGCACCAAGACGAAAGGGAGTCACCCCTCCTGACCTTCCCAGTGATAAATAGTTAAGCTTTGAACTAATCATGTGTGCCATATATGGTCCCTTCCTGGAGCTCGAGGGCCAACTGGTGTTTTTCTTTTTACAGTGACTATATGTGTTGAACTGAAAAGTATATAACCTCATGTTTGAATGCGAGCCAAGAGTCTTCTCCGCGCACCTGATGGGTTAGGGTTGGAGAGGCTCCTCAATAGAGTATTTTTGCTTAATAAATGATTGAACTTTTTTCACTGGCAACTGACTGATTATTTGGTAAATGGGATTGGGGCTATTGGTAGGTATAGCCCTTTATGTTATTTTTATAGTACTTCAGTTGGCGACTCTGGTGGGACTCTGTGATAGGGTCGTCCTCCCGTAACCGGGTAGAAAGGACAAAGAAAGGGGAGCTCTGGTCGAGCGGGTGGACGGACCGAATTTTTTTTACTTACTCTGCTCTCGCGATCAGAGTGCCCCAGCGGCTAGTGACCCTTCGCCGGAGTCCTACGGGTGTAACCCAGGAACTGACCGTGTTGGTCTTCAGGAGTTGGCAGTGGAGAATACGCAATTGTACCTGCGTGCACCAGGTGAGTGGATTGTTTTTGATGTCTTTTGGAACGCGCTGTTGAGCAGTGCTTTTGAAGCAGTTAACTGTGTAGGATTTGGTGGTCGGTGTACCTCAGAAAATTCTGGGGGTCTGACGGGGCAGCATTGTGGCTGCACAGGTAGATGCTCCACGGACTTGTTTTGTGAACAATAGAGACACCATACGGACGCCATGGTGTGGCTCGTGTGGTGTGCACCCGGCCGGACTGGCCTCGGAAAGGCCTGTGGTTGTACCTGGGTAGCTTTGGGGACATATCTGAAGTGATGCTAAGGAAGCGGGCTTAGTCGGAATAGTCCCAAAAGGTGAACCAGGAAGACTGCAGGATGGTCTGTAGGACAGTCTGTGGTTATACCTTTCCAACGGTCTCTTGGTAGTCTTTGGACTGCTTGATTTTGGTATCTGTTGGTCTGGAATCTGAATTGATTGATTCTGCATTAACAGGAGTCGACGGGCTCTGTTCTTTGTTTGGAAAGGCAGAAAAGAGACATGCCATTTTTAATATCTTTGTATGTACATATATTACTGTTCTGTGTATGTTTGAATAGGAGTGAGGTTGAATATGTTGTAAATGTTTGAACATGGCCATGTTTGGAAGTATGTTTTTTATGATTGAATGAGAAATACATGACAACAATCATTATGCCATGTGTTATCAAATTAGTTGTTTTGGATGTTGTTGTCGCCCTAAGTATACGTGATTGGCTTAAAGTCAACCTGCCCCGCCTGAGGGAAGCCCGAGTTATGATATGTATGTAAAGCGTGGTATTACACATATATTGTTTAACACACTATGGTATAAATATACTAAGGATAATGTAGAGTAGCAATGGCCTTTAACCCGGCCTTTTGATGGGAAAAAGATACATTTCCTGTTGGATCGATTGTTTTCTAAACATAGTCGACAGTCAATGTTTGATTCCCTAAACCTATGGCAGAAGGAAGCAAAGCATAGACGTATATGGGAGGAGAAATTATGCAGAATGAAGGGAGGTCAGACGATTACGCAGAAAGCCATTCCTTATGATAAAGCTCAAACCGAGGCAATTTAGATTGCAAATGGATAAGACCTATGTGGCTAGGACTGAAGCGGAGGATGAGATGGAGGGTTTATTGGATATTCGTCTCCCTTCACCTTATGCCCCACACATATATACCCAGTTGTTCCCCCAGCTCCAGTACAGGTCCCTTCAGCCTCTGCCCCTGTTGTTTCCTCTTCCCCTGTCTCTCCGGGAATGTCCTCTGTTGTATCTCCCTCTGTGTCTGAGGCGGCTACCTTATGGTCAGTTACATTGCCATCTTCGGTCATGTCCACAGCTGTTTTGTCTCCCCCTACCCTTGCGTGGGCTTCCCATTCCGCGAGCACGACCCCATCCTTAGCTGTTTCCACTCCAGCTCGTGCTCCAGGGGATTTCGACACACAAAAGTTATTTACTAGTTCGACTGTAGGATTAGACGAGAAATATATGATTGAAAATCAGTCATCCCAGTGGATGCGATAGCCTATTTATACTATAACTGATATATGGAGCACTCTTCGAGACTTTGAGCCTGTTATGCAGCAACATGCCCTGAAACACATGGCCACATGTCTTCTTACTTTATGGGAACAGTTTTTTGCAGGAGGGATGGCCGCCCAAGTGAAGCATGAAATTTGGAACAGGGCTCATAAGTCTGAACTTAGACAAGAGGAATTGTACAAAAATGTTGAGGTTTTATTAAGTTATCGAGGGCGGATGCACCAAAAATGTCCCTCATGGGACTCTCAGCACCCTATGCGAGAAGTTCATCCTATTGTTCACCCTGAAATACCGGAATTAAAAAATGATCAGGATGTGGTGACTAGACCTCGTGTAGAGGCACGAGTACAGGAACAATGGGTTTACACCCCCTGGAAGAGGAGTGAAGTCCTCTAGCTAAAACCACAACTACCTGACCCCGGTAAGAATCCCACGGCTTATTATAAAGAACTCACAGAAGCAGCTTCCTCGGCCGTTATAACCCTAGCTGACATAGAGCTATTTTTTGCGTTGTTAGTCCCTGTTGATGTATGGCGTCAGGTGCATGATCAGGACCATGTTCAGGAGTTAGGCGGAACATGGAAACAGATAAAAGATTGGAATAAGGAACGCAAGCCTGGTGATAAACCAAAACCCGAACTATTGGCGTTACCTGTCTGTATTATTACTTACATGCATTCCTTAATCCCGCCTCGTAAGGTGGATTGGGATAAATTGACAGCATGTAAGCAGAAGAAAGATGAAAGCGTTTCCGATTTCTTCACTAGATTTGAAGGAGTGTTCATTGATTTTAGTGGACAGGATTTATCATTGGAAGGCGGGATACGATTATTTGTTAATCGTTTTGTGACCAATTTGTTACCAGAAGTCTCTGCACGGCTACAGGCCGCTGAAAGTACTTGGACCGCGTCTACGCCTTCGGTAATATTGAGTATGGCCCAATATTACGAACATAGCGAAAATCAGAGTAAGGATAAGACGGAAAAGAAAACGAAAGATCTTAAAACAAGGGTGTTCTTACAGCAAATTGTTCGAGGACGAGGCAGAGATAGAGGTGGTAGAGGGTTCGTCCCGAGGGGGGCGGGAACCGGACGAGCGGAGGGCCTGCTGTTGTTTTAGGAATAAACCAGTGCGCCTATTGTAAGGAGGAAGGGCATTGCCGATTTCAGTGTCCATTGTTGCTGGCTCAGAATGGGGCTATGAGAGGAGGAGGAGGAGGTTGAGATGGTGTGGATCGCAGTGATATGCGACGAGAGGAGGGGACGCATGTCGGATTAGAAAATAATTATTTCGACAATCCGAGAGGTAGGCAGTACTATAATGAGGACTGTACGACGGATGCAACCGAAGGGTATGCCTATACATAGGACAGCCAAGGACAGAGTGGGGGCCAGGTGTCAGTACCCGTTGATCAGTAAGGTCCTTATGTAAAGGCGCATTTGATGGGAACATCTGAAAAGTTTTTAGTTGATACGGGTGCGATGAATAGTTCTGTTTCTCGCTCTCTGGTCCCAGGAGCTGCTCTGTCCGGGCAAAATAATGTTTCGGTGGGATTCTCAGGAATTACGGTGGTGAGCCCCATTTCCAAACCTATTCCGTTTACAATTTGTCCAGTAACAGTAGATTCCCTGTTTCTTTTGACTTCCAATTGTGGGGAAAATCCATTGGGCTTGGATTTGTTGAAGAAATTACATGCAAAAATTCTTTGTTCACCTGATGGTGTTTATTTGACTATCAATCTCCTTGGCAAGCATACTTTGCAGTGTTTCACCAAAAATGAACCCCTCCCTCCGAGTTTGCTGCTATTCCAGCGATGCTGTGGGTCACTGGAGACACAGATGTAGGATTATTAAGGATTCCACCCGTTTCTATTACTTTTAAACAAAACGCTCGGCTTTCACGTATACCTCAGTACAAAATTTCTCCGGCAGGCGAGAAAGCTTTGCTCTCCATCATACAAGATTTGATCCAAAAGGGTGTGGTGGAAGAAACAGCTGCTAATATATGCAACTAGAGTAAACGGTGTGCTGTTATGCGGAGGATTCTGCACGCATCCTTGAATGGAAACCCGAGTGAACTTTGAAGGGGATTGTTTAAAAGACACCGCTCAACCCGCTCCATGGCGCGCGGCAAGTCATTAAATTAAATGGTACACGGATGGACAGCGAGGAGCTTTCCCGCTTTGTTCGATTTTCGGATATATAAACGAACCTAGGAGGTCTTATTTAAAGGCAGTTTTCCCGATTAGCGATTTGGAAGCAAGAAGTCACTGCCAGCAAATTGTTTTGGCTCCTTTTGTTTCACCCTCATATATGATGTGAGTTTTCTGTCATGAATAGAAGCGTTCCCATGCATAAACAGCACCTAGGATCACTGCCGCGTGAATAGGATAACGCTCTCTTGGCAATAGGAGCCCTTGGCCCAACATCAGTTTCAGACGGAGCCGCTAGATTCACCGTGCTTCGTGTGCCCCTTTTTGTACTCCCACACCCCACCACCACCCGTCCTGAGGAAGACCCCGCTGTAGGGCAATACCGTTGCCTGCGAAACTGGGGTCGAAACGTCGACATACTGTTATCCTTTCTTACCTGTGGGCAAACTGAATACTTGTGGACTGTGCCTGATTATTACAGGATAAGATTTTCTCAACCTATGAGTTGATATATGATAATGTATATATATCCAGTGTGGCACTATATGTTCAAATATTGATGAGACCACATATTATGCTATTCCTTTATGACTAATTTAAACCTATGCTGCACAATTTTCCTTTCTTCACCTTCCCCCCCCACCCCCCTTTTTCTGGGCTTATCATGAAATGTTTTGAATTGTATTATTGCGAAAAGGATATGGTAATGAATTTACAAGGAAGGATGTATATTAAATAACATTCTTTGAAGTTTATGCTTATGAGGTTAATTTTGCTGATTTGTTTGTCTTATGTTGTTCCGTCTGGGACCCCTTCTCATATACCATTGATTACCCAGGTCCCAGTACTAGTGGGTTGACCCATTTATTATAATAATATATGCAACAGCCCCATTTTACCGATCTTAAAAAAGGCCCCTGTTGGAAATGATCCTGACTATGTTGATACTTATCGTTTTGTGAATGATTTGAGTGAAAATAATAAAATAGTGGTGCCCCAATACCCTGTGGTTTCTGATATCGCTACTATTCTCACTATGATTCCTCCCACTGCTAAATATTTCTCTGTGATTTATTTGAAGAATGCTTTCTTTAGCATTCCGATACATCCTGATAGCCGCCATATTTTCGGCTTCTCATTATCTGGTCTCAGCATTCGGTTTCGTCGCGCTCCCCAGGGGTACGCGGAGAGTTCTAGTATTTATAGTCAAGCTTTGAAGACATTGTTAGAAGATTTGGTCCTGCCCCCTGGTAATGTGCTTTTGCAATATGTTGATGATCTGTTACTGGCCTCTGATACAGAGGAGGGTTGTAAGGAAGCCACTGTACAGTTATTGTCTCATTTGGCGGCTAATGGCAATAAAGTAACTCCTTCTAAATTCCAATATCGTCGACAGGAGGTGAACTACCTAGGTCATCTACTGTCGAAAGAAGGGAGGAGACTAACCCCTGAGCGTGTGACTACCATTTTTAGTATGTCTGTACCTCGTACTCAGCGTGATGTTCGTGCATTTCTCAACATAACTTCTTACTGTTGCCAATGGATCCCTAATTCTTCCCTTCTCACTAAAGCTCTCCTGTATTTAACCACTAAAGATGTGCATGAACCTTTACCCTGGACTGATGATTGCCAAAATGCTTTTGACTCTTTGAAATCTGCACTTTGCTCTGCACCTGTTCTTGGTACCCCTGACTACCAAAAACCTTTTGTGCTTTATGTACACGAGGTGGATCGTTGCTCGCTTTCTGTGTTAACAAAAGGATTTGGTGGCCAACAGAGACCTTGTGCCTATTTCTCGGCGGTGTTGGATAACGTCGCCAGAGCACTTCCTAGCTGTTTAAGGGCTACTGCTGCGGTCGCAGTGGCTATCCGACAGTTGGAAGGGCTATTTCTGAACACTGATCTCACTGTGATGGTACCATACGCTGTGGATACATTATTGAACAAAACGAAGACCCAGCACCTTACGAGTGCGCGTCTTACAGGTTACAAATTGACTTTGTTTGCTCCCCACATTACGATTAAACGATGTGCCATTCTGAACCCTGCCATGTTACTACCCCTCCATTCGAACAAAAGGAACAATGATGTTCATGATTGTATATTTCGGATGGAGGAAGAGACGAAGGGATGGGTAGACCTGACAGACAATCCTCTATCTGATCCTCAAGGGGAGTTGTATGTCGATGGCTGTTGTTTCAAATTAACAGATGGCACGACAACTCGAGGGCCAACTTGTGTTTTTCCTTTTACAGTGATTATATGTGTTGAACTGAAAAGTATATAACCTCATGTTTGAATGCGAGCCAACAGTCTACTCCGTGCACCTGATGGGTGAGGGTTGGAGAGGCTCCTCTATAAAGTATTTTTTGCTTAATAAATAATTGAACTTTTTTCACTGCCAACTGACTGATTATTTGGTAAATGGGATTGGGGTAATTGGTAGGTTTAGCCCTTTATGTTATTTTTATGGTACTTCATCTGTACCCCTCGATTGGGGTCACGCCGGCCTTCTTCAGGACTCTACCGGTCCCAGTGGAATTGTGTAACTCTCTCACCTCTGGTTGAGATAAGAGGGTGTCAAAAACCCTAGTTCTGTATCCGAGGGATTTCCTCAAAGATAATCATGGAAATAACGAGTTTCACCCCATTTCATATTTAAAATGGCAGTGGGCAAGGAGAGACCCCCTATAGTCACACTTACTCCAAGGGTAGTGCTCTTCTTATCAGCTGCTCGCCTGCTGCAGCCGAGTAGGTCAGGCTATATGAGAGTAATCCAGGTTCAGAATGAATACAATCTAAACCGTACCTTCAGTATATCTAGAAGAGTGTGTGCACTGTAGGTATAAGGCTACTTTAATTTGTCTAGACTGGGCATAATAGATCAATTCCATTCAAAGAAATACAACATTTGAATCACCTGTATACCAAGAAATGCCAAACATGAACAGTGGTAGAGAAAGAAAGACAGGAAGAGGGGGACAATGGGGGAGGAGATGTCTACTTCATAAACATCGTTGAGAACACTTAGAAAAAAGACCCAGTTATAGGTTGAACTATAAGACCGTGGGTACTTAGTTTGATGTATTTATCCAGGGATTGCCATACTGTGCTAGAGATTGGTGGTACGGATTGATTCTTGAGTTGTAACGTGTGTGCATTTTGGCGAGATGAAACCCATGCCCATAGTATCACAGATGATTAAAGCATTTCCATTCTGGGAAGATAACTTTAACTGCAATTGATAGGAGTAGATGTAGCAGCGCTATATCATTTGGACCTAGGGGCAGTGGAGTCAGTGAAGCCCAGGGACTCAGTGTTACCATAGAGAAAGATAGGATTATGGTAGTATTAAAGATCACTGACAGATGTTTTTAAATCAGTAACCAGTATGAGTCTAGCAACTGGCATCTCAAAGAACATGTGTTGATGGGAGCCCGATTCCTGGTTGCAGTTACAGCATTTATTGTTTTCTCATAGTTTCAATTTTTACAAATTGGCCGGGGTCCACTGCAAGAGATTCGTTGTAAATAATTTTGACTGAATAAGAGATGAGGCAATTTTAATTGCTCAAGGAGAATTTGGCAATCTTGTACCAGGAATCAGGTAATATGTGTTAAAAGATTCCTCTCTCAAAATGCTTAGCCCATTTGGTGCAAGTAATTGAATATTGTGAAGGTTGAGGATCGGAAAGGAACTTATATATTTTGAAGGCAACATGTGCAGAGCATTGCCAACGGGCAAGAACGTGAGTAGAGTACATTTTTTTGAGAGATTAAGTTTGGAGAGCCTTATTTTAATTTTTTGAAAACTATAGAAGTCCAATTTGGAGAGATTGAACTTTCTAGCTGGGGTTGAAATGGGGAGGGGGTCATTGTTGTTATTGTAACGGTCACTTATTAATCTGACGCCTTTAGTGGTCCACTCGGATTGCAATGGTAGGAGCAACTTCAGGTTTAACTTTTGGGTTAGACAATAAAGACACCTATTTTAAATTATAGATGGGCCCTGGGAGGAGTTTGTCTATCAGTTTCAGTGCACTTGCAGTATCAGTAAGAATATGGTGAGAGTGTGGTAAGTAAAAAGTCAACATTGTAATAAAGAAGGATTTCCCAAAAGTCAAACAAATCACATGTTCAATATGTATCCATGGTGATGTATTCTGAGAGTCTGGGAGAAACCAGCCAGCCCCATGGGCAGCTAAAAAAGATGACTGGTCCAAGTTCCCGTTTGGGAGATTACAACCCCCTTGTGTCACTGTCTTCCTGAGGTATTTGCAGGCAATCCTCATTCTCTTATCGCTCCAAATAAACCAGGAGGTGAGTGTAGTGACAGCCAAAATGAGTCCAAAAGACTTCACTGTGGTAAACCAAGCAGGTTTATTAAAGATCAGATCTTACACTGCGACCTCAGCCACAGCCTCCGCTTTGCAGCTTTTCACACACAGCTCCCGGCGCTCGCCTTAGAACGCTGGTCGCGGTGACATTCCAAGTGATATCACCGCGAGCAGCTCATTACAAGCGGAGCCGCCGGGGGGGCAATTAGAGTGGGAGATACCACACATCCCCCTCCCCTGTGGAGGAAAACAATGGAACAACGCATGAACAACAGTGTGGCAACCATAACACAGTACAAACTGACAAAACCCTCTGGAGGGTCTGGTCAAAGTCCTGCTGGGAGGATAATACAAGAATAACAGAATAGCAGGGGTTACATCATAATATATTGATCCAAGTATCTGGGGGGTCTGGTCACTCTCCTGCTAGACCTATCACCTGGGTGGGGGAAGGACAACAGCTTCTTAGTGTCAGGACCTTCGTTCTGTCTGGCATCACCCCCTCTCCCCCTTTCACTACTAGAGTCATGCCCTGGTGGGTGGAACCTCATTACTCTCCCTAGGTTCCAGATCTTCCCCTCTTGAGTCTTGACGGCATTCTTGAATAGTTTGGTGATTTTGGTGGGATTACTGTACTCTGACCAATTTGCCCTTCCAGTGGGGGTTCTGATCTTGATGCTATCCCCTACTTTGAATATGGCCTCCCGTGTGGCCTTGAGCCGGTCGTATCTTTCTTTCCTTTTTTCCATGGCTTGCTCTTGTCTCTCTGAGCATTCCGCTCCTTTGGAAGGGTCTGACCATCCTTTGTGCCACCCCATCCACCCTGGGGATAGCTTGGTGTTGGGTATTCTTGCACGGAGCAGTTCGAATGGGGTGACTCACGTCGTCTGGTGCGGTGTGAACCTGTATGCTTCTAGCCGTCTCCAGGCCTCTTCTTTCCAGCTTATGCCACTGGCTTTGGCCAGCTGGATGCTTTCCTTGAGGGTTTTGTTAAATCGCTCGACCATGCCATTGGTTTCAGGGTGATACAAAGCGCAACGCTTGTGTTTGATTCCTCTCTCCGCTAGGAACGCTTCCATCTATTTCGAACACAGTTGTACCCCATTATCCGTGAGAATGTTGCTGGGTAGCCCTTCCGTGATAAAGACCTCTTCCAGGAATCCGATGACTGTCTTGGTCGTGACTTCATTCACCAGTTTCATTTCAGGCCACCTAGAATACAAATCCATGAGCACCAGGACGTAAGGCGTCCGCAGTTCTCCAGACAATGGGCCCACGATGTCTAGCGCCAGCTCTTCCCAGGGTCCTGACGGTGGCGGCCTGCATACCATTGGGGGCGTCAATTGCTTCAAGACTTTGTCACTGTTGCTACACGGAATACAGTCTCTAATTTTCCTTTCCGTGACAAGGTCCATGTTGGGCCACCAATAGTACTCCCTGAGTCTTTGTTTAGTTTTAGTGATACCCAGATGCCCTTCGTGGGCTATCTCAACCAGGTCGTCTCTCACCGACGTAGGCGGTACAAGTCTCGTCCCTCTGAACAGGCACCCATCTACCATGGACAGCTCATCTTTGACAGCCCAGTATGGTCGCAGGTTTTCATCTCCTTTATCTTCGTTCTTCCACCTGTCTTTTATTCTTTCGCACACCTCCTCCAGGGTCTTGTCTTCCTCCATGGCCTTCTTCCACGTTTCTTCACCCAACGCTCTTTGGATGGTGCAGACATTCTCCATCTGAAGTTCATCCTCTTCATCATCCACATCTCTTTGCTTCTCTCTCGCCTCATCTTCGCTGACGAGTCTCGACAGACAGTCTGCCGCAACATTCCTCGTCCCCGGGACGTACTCGACACCGAAGGTGTATTCTTGGAGGCTGACTACCCACCGTCTTATCCTGCTGGAGATGGCATCCAGCCCTTTCCTGCTGAACACTTCCACCAACGGCTTGTGGTCAGTACGGAGAGTGAACTGAGTTCCCCACAGGAAGTCTCTGAATTTCCCCAATGCCCAGGATACTGCTAGGGCTTCTTTTTCTATTACTGAGTAGTTGTTCTCGGACTTCTGGAGTGACCTTGAGGCAAACGCTATGGTTTCTTCTCCGTCCTTTCCTACTTGGGTGAGAACTGCTCCCAGCCCCTTGGCACTAGCATCGGTGGTGACTACGGTCGCCCGGTTGGGTATGTATGACTTCAAACTGGGTGCTTCTGCAAGTGCCCTCCTTACGTCTTCAAACTCCCTCTGGCACTCCTGACTCCAGTTGAATTCAGCCTCTTTCTTCAACAGCAGTCTGATGGCGTAAGTCCTTCCTGCCAGGTTCCTTATGAATTTCCCGTAGAACTCCACCATTCCCATGAATGACTTGATTTCATCTTTGCTTGTGGGAGGTGTCAAATTCACGATGGTGTTTTGTAGTTCGGCCTTGGGGCATATTCCTTCTGTCGTTACTTTGTGCCCCAAGAAATTACAACTCTGCACAGCCGAACACGCACTTGTCTTTTTTCACTGTAAGACCTTGTGACTGGAACCTTCCTAGCACGCGTCTCAGTCTCTCATCATGCTCTTCATGGTCCTTTGCGAAAATGAGCACGTCATCTTGGTAACACAAGACACCTGGGATGCCTTTCAAGATGCTGCCCATGAGTCTCTGAAATACAGCGGCCGCTGAGACTAGCCCGAAAGGCATCCTTTTGAATTTGTACGCACCCATCGGCGTCACGAAAGCTGTGAGTTCCTGTGACTCTTCGTGTAGTTTAATCTGGAAGAATGCCGAGGCGAGATCGAGAGTGGAAAACACCTTTGCCCCCTCTAGCATGCTCGTCAATTGGGTGATGTTCGGTAGAGGGTATCGGTCGACCACGACCTCCTTGTTCAATGCCCTCAGGTCGATGCAGAGCCGGACCGACCCATCCTTCTTCTTTGCGGCCACAATGGGCGCCAACCATTCCGTCGCTTCCACAGGCTCGATGACTCCAGCCTTGCACAATTTCTCCAGTTCACATTTCACCTCTTCTTGGATGGCAATGGGGAGCTTTCTGACTTTAGCCACAACTGGTCTTGCGTTCTCTTTCAATTTTATCTTGTCGCAGTAGTTTTTTAGGCATCCTACTTCCTCTCTGAACACTCCTTTGAACTCTGTCACTATGTCCGTCTGGTGCTCTTGTATTTCCTGTATCAGGATCTGGGGATTACTGTTGGGATTGAGATAAACCCCTAACTCCTTCTGTGCTCGCCACCCCAAAATGTTGTCCCCTACAGTGGACACATAAATCTGGACACATATGTCCTGTTACTGCATTCAATCTTACTTAGGAAATAGCCTTTCATGGAGATGGGGCGACCAGCATACCCCCCCAGGCCTCAAATCCATTCTTCTCAAAATTATCTTTCCCATGGACACCCGAGAGAATTCCTTAGCATTGATAATGGTTATCCTAGAACAGGAATCGAACAATGCCTCCAGGGCAATCCCCCCTACATTTATGGTGTCTTTAGGGCTGTTGACCTGACCTTCGTCAACCTGCACCACTATTTCTTCGCACGTGGTGTCATTGAGGCTTGGGACCTGCAACTCTTTGACCTGCACCACAAATTCGTCGCACACTACATTCGTCCTGTCTCTACTCTGCCTACTGACTCCTTGCCCACTCTTGCAGTATTGCTTGAAGTGACCTTTCTTGCCGCACTTGTTACATGTAAATCTGAGGGCGGGGCACTCTTTGTCGTTGGCTAGATGTCCCTGCTTGCCACACCTATAGCAGGTGCCCTTGAATGACCCCCCCATTTTGTTCTCCTTCTGCTCTCTGCTCGCTACCTTCTGCCCTTTGACCACAGATACTGCCTCACATTCAGTCACCACTTCACTGACATTGGTCTTGTCATCGCACCTCTTTTCCCCAGTGTCTTGCTTTATCTCTCTGACACACTGTAACATGTGCTCCACCTGTTTGGCTATGATAAGAACCTCCCTCAACGGCGGGTCATCCTTAAGCCATAACTCTTCTCGCACAAGCTCCATCCTGCAAGCCAAAACAAATTGATCCCTAATTCTTTCCTCACTTGCCCCACCGAACTTGCAGGTAGCTGCTAGTTTCCTCAAATCAGAAACAAAATCTTCTATAGATTCTCCCTCCTTCTGTGCTCTCTTCCCAAAGTGGTACTTCTCCATAATTGTGCTGGTCTTGGGGAGGTAATGCAAATCTAATTTCTTGAGGCTTACTTCAAATTCATTGAGACCCCTTGCTTCCTGTGTCCCTAAGTCTGGGAGGTGATCTAAAACCTCCTCTCCTTCTGCCCCTAGATAATAGGCTAACAATGCTACCTTCCTTTCTAAACCAAGGTTGGGCCCACATACAGTAGCGTAATTCAAGAACACCTTCTTCCATTTTTTCCATTGGATAGTGGGATCACCTGGGTTGGTCAAGAAAAAAGGTGGAGGGGTCACACTCTGCATGGTTCTGTATCACAGAGCGATATTGCAGATCTACACCCCAGCTGAGGATGCACGGGTTCTACTAAACACAACGTAAAATTAGGGCAGAGCACAATTTTCCTGCACCCAATGGAGCTAGCATGCATAAACTACTCTCTTGTGTAACTTCTACCTCTAACATAGGTTCGAAAATGACAGTTGGAGAGTGTCCAGGTGAATGTTCAAAACCACATAAATTGCGCAGTAGATTAAGCAGCCAGCAAAGGAAAGCCCTTCAGACAGTTTCTAGTTTTTTCCTGCGCAGCCCACACTTCATGCAGCAGACTGTACTATCCTTTAAGCTGAATGCAGGAGGAAGCTGACACCACAGCATGAGGCCTCCCCCCTTAACACAGTCATGCTTCGCAAATTGTGTGCTCAACAGCGCGTTCAATTCTCCTTTCAGTCCGCCCAGTTCGTCTAGAAGCGCTTCCGTGGAGACAGAGGAAAAACACCTCCTTCTTAACACACCCCTGCCAAAGTCAATCGTTAGCACACACTTTTAGACGAATACTGCTCAATTAGTTCTTCAAATACTGGCACTCTCCACGTGTGACAGGAAATACGTGTGGATCCGGTTACTTCGACCGTGGGTCACTGGCAATGTTTATTGTGCAGTTACTCTCCGGGGAGAAAGGAGGGCTGCCTTAGTCAAACGCACCTCACAGCTTTACTGGAAAACAGCTGTCTGTTTATACTCATTCTACGTTTACACGGCAATGAGCAAAGGCAAAGTCACATGAAAAGGTGGATGATTCGCACAATGTCCCACACGCTGCCTCCACGCACAGGGTAACCGCTGGGAGCGAACATTAAGTTCTTAGTCAGCCTCTCCCTAGCGCCATGTTTCACCTCGCTCGGCTGACAAACCCCATACACAAATCGTAAGGCAATTGCGCTTAGCCTTCAGCTGTTCAGATGCGCGCAACCTAGGGGTGGGCGGAAAATCCGTTCCGCTCGCGGATTTTGCGGATTTTCGGGAAATCCGCAATCCGCGAGATTTGCGAATCTCCCGCAAAATCCGCAAATCCGCGAGCAGCGGATTTTGCTCGCACTGCTCGCACTGTTCGCGTGAGTTCGCGTGAGTTCGCGCCCCGCGAATAAGTGCAAAATTGCAGAAATACGATCTTAGCAAAACTGAAAGTAACTACTTACCAGGTTCAAAAGTTCAGGCTCATCATTAGTAGCCATTTCCTGTAGTGCTTCCTGAGGGGCCCCTCCAGAGTTCAGTTGCCAGTTGAAACTGTTATGTGACCCTGCTCTGAACCTCAGAATAGTTACACATATGCCACAAAGGTCCTGAATTACAGCTAAGGGAGACAAGCAGGAGCCAGGCTGGAAGTTAAAATCCATTAATCAGCCCCTAATTCATTATTGTCAGTTGGGGCAGGGCAGGTGTTGTAACTAATTTTGCAACAATGAAAGCACTTAGCAAGTGCAAAAGATCACTAATCAGGGCGCACTAAGGAAGCAGGTGCCAGCTAAAAAAATATTCTGTGACACATTATTCAGCCCCAAATTAATTCAGGTCACTTGAGGCAGGGAAGGTGTGCTTTGCTTTGCCGAAAATAATGTACACTGGACAACCAGAGGGTGTGGTGATGAAACAGAGGGTGGCATGGGTGGGCCAGAGGGTGGCATGAGTAGTCAGAGAGTGGCAGTGGTGACAGAGAGTGGCAGTGATGAAGAAGAGTGTCCCAAACAGGCTGGACACGTAGAAACAACAAGTTCGCGAAACTTGCGACCCGACAGGTAAGTTCGCAATTTGCGAAAGTGTACAAAACCCTCGCGAACTGGCAGAAACACGGGCGAACACAAAAAAAAATCCGCAAATTCGCGGAATTCGCGGATTTTGCGGATTGCGAATCCGCAAATCCGCAAAATTCGCGAACGCGAGATCCGCAAAATTCGCTCATGCTTAGGCAACCCCCCTTCTTCTCACTCCGCGCCTTAGATCACTAACAGAGTGCCTTACTTCTGTCTTCAATTAAGACTGATGCGGCAACATCCGAGCAGCAGTTGCTCTCTGCTCCACTTCCTATTGTCTTTCCTCACGCGAAGAAATTATCCCGATGCTGTCCGCTTCTTCCGCACTGACAAGCAACTTGCTTCTACCCGTCAGCCGTTTATTTCTTTATTCCTTGGGCGTGTTGAGGTCGCTGGAGAGTTTCCCTCGTCGCCAGTGTAGTGACGGCCAAAATGAGTTCAAAAGACTTCACTGTGGTAAACCATGCAGGTTTATTAAAGACCAGATCTTACACTTCGACCTCAGCCACAGCCTCCGCTTTGCAGCTTTTCACACACAGCTCCCGGCGCTCGCCTTAGAACGCTGGTCGCGGTGACATTCCAAGTGATGTCACCGCGAGCAGCTCATTACAAGCGGAGCCGCCGGGAGGGCAATTAGAGTGGGAGATACCACAGTGAGCTTATATAATTCCTGGAAAAAGGAGGGGGAGAGTTTGAGAGGAAGCATGGATGGCAAGAGATTTACTATTGCACTGATCATCCTTTTGAGTGATTGGAACCTACCCAACCAGGAGATAAATGTGGGTGAACAGGCATTTAGGAGGTCCCTAACCTTGGCAATGGTTGTCTACTGGATTTGACATTCCTGATCTTGTAGGGATGCTGTAGTTCAAGTAATAAATGTTCCGTTCTCATTGGGGCCATAACATTCTTTGTGTTGAAAATGAATGTAAGAGGTTTGTGGTCAGGAACTGTCCTCCTAAGCACTCTGTGTGCATCAATAGGAAACTCAGTGGTGAAAGGATTACTTCTATTTACTGAGAAATTCCGTTTTTGCTTTCCGGTGGCAATTGTGGCTTCTGCCTGCACTCTGTATAAAAAACGAAAACACTGCTGTGGTCATGCACCAATGTGACAAAGAACCAAATCCAGACAGCAGTGGCAGCTCCTCTGCTAAGGCGGAGGAGCGTCGCCCACTGCTCAAAAGGAATAATAAAATGATTATAACGTATTGTTATTAGCATTTTATTTTTCCTATTGAAGACAGTGGGTCTTGGGACAGGGCAGGGCTGCCGGGGCAGGGGAAGTGGTTTGCACTCCTTCAGTGCGCATTGACTGCATAGCCGGCCCAAACAGTCCTGCGCACTTTGCATCTTTCCCACCAGGCTTGCTTTACACAGCCTGGCGAGGAACATGCAAAGCTTTCCAGTCCTCATCTGAGCACCAAACCACGGCACTCAGACCAATTGTTGTGATTAGCTACGGGGAGCCTCAGAGCCAGGGTACTTCGTGCAGCCAGCGGAGACAAGAAGAAGACGGAGGAGAGGCGGCAGCCAGACGTCCGAGGCAAGTGTTTTTTTCCCATTTCGTTCATGCACCCCCATCACAGCCCCCCACCATGCCCCACCTCACCACTTCCGCTAGGTAGTAGCCGCTACTGCCAGATAGAAGTTTTACCTGCTTATGAAATCTTTGAATGGTATTCGAATGGGATAGCCTTCTTTCCGCATGTGAATGGCCTCCAATATCCCAGAATGCCTTAGTTGGCAGGCGACATACTCCACATCAAATATACCAGACACCTGCAAAGAAGAAACAGTAAAATCAGAGCGAGATTAGTATGGTCTACTCATAAACAACAGAAAACACTAATCATTGGAGAGTGGCATAGCTTGTTTGTCAGGGAGTAATAGAACCTATGCTTCAAAAAGAATTACAGTCAGCCTCTCAGAGAGCAGCACCACAGGATAGTCAGAGCACAACATAGTCAGCTCATCAAAGAGCAGTAAAAATTGTCCTTCAGAGAACAACATAGGCTGCATGTATAGAGCAGTTGTGCAGGGACATGAGCAACCATAGAGCAGGGTACCAAGCCTGTCAGAGAGCAGCAAAAAGCCCACATAAGAGAAAGCAGTGTTCCACCCAGTCACGAAACAGGACAGACTGGTAAGAGAACAACTTGACTATGGGAAGCCGTGCAGCTCATCCATAAAGCGCAAGCACAGCCATCACCCTTTAGTTAATAATATTCCTTTACAACATGTTTTTATCTTACCTTTTTGGGGTTCGGAGTGATGCACTGAACAAAGAATGTATGACTCCTACACAACAGAAAAGAGAAAGAGGATTCATGTTAGTCTTTCATAACTTGCTCATTCACATGAGTGGGATAGAGTGTGTGAGAGAGGTTATGTAACCATTAGCATTTATATGTAACTAACAGCTATTCATCATCAACTCTTGGCATAACCTTCTAGCAATGATATCTAAACTTAACTCCTAGAGGCTTCTGCTGTTCCAAATTAGGCTGAGGAAAGCATTGGGGTGAACAGCAATGCAGTGTATGAATATTTATTTATAAAAGACTGAACTCATGTCTGTTGTGTTAAGCATGCATCTTTCAGTAACAAAATTAAATAAACATGTGCTAAACTATCAACAAATTCTCTTGGCTTGGCAGCTGCAGTGCCCAAATTGTACAGAGCGCCAGGCAAAATTGCTTCTTGGTGTTATCTTCCCACAGCAGGAAATCTTTTCTTGAGGCCTTTGGTTATCACCGGGCAGCTTCTTGTGGTGGCACCATAAGGCTGTTACCTGAAGCTGCCCTAATGAAGCACTAGCCAATCCCAATCAGCTCTCTAAAAATTCTAGAAGACGAAGAATAAATGTTCTAACCAATCACCGAAATTCAGTGAACTCTCATAAAAGTCTTCAAAACTCACCGAAATTCAGCAGCGCAGAGTCATATTCCAATATCTTGGCAACAATCAGTTATTGTTCCAATTTTCAAAAAAGGGAACCAAGCAGACCCAGCATGTTATCGATCTATTTCTTTATGCCAAAATGAAAGTTCTTGCCAGGGATTGCACAAACCCTTGAATCCTCCGTTTTGCTTATTTGATTTGGCTGCTTCACTAGACACTTTACTTATTATTTTTTTTTGCCTGAAATGGGTTCGTTTACAATATAAGTATATATTTGTCCACTTTTTTGCGTTTGGATTTTAAGCAAGCAAAGCCTGATCTACTGTATCTTCAATTTGTTAGATAATTGTAACATCCGTTTTTATTTGTCATGCATGATTCTTAGCTGGGGTGTTCCCTTCTTACTCATGAAATTTGATTATTTTCTCTAGAAACAATTGTAAATGATGCTATTGAAATATTTTTACTGTACTTTTATGATTTGCTATGCTAAATCGAATAAAGTTATTTTGACTTGAGCAGACATCATAATCATGGTATTGTTAATCCTTTTTTCGGGGCTACGTTGTAAGTGAGGGGCAAAGAAAAACACTGGAGAAGAATGACAGAAGTGGTTAAGGAATCTGTGATTTTTAGGTCTCGCTTAGGCAGCACACATGTGCTGCCCTACGAGAGCCATTATGGTATATGAAAGGAGGGTCCCAGTAGAGTTTGATGCATTTGTTTAAATTTATTATAGAAAAATCAAATGTCATAACAAGCAATGTCAGTTAATCACAATGCATGAGCCATATCATTTGGTAAATAAAAGTGCCCCAAGAAAGGAAGGAAAGTGGGATAGCGTGATGCTGTGAGGGAAAGGACAGTGAGGGAATAGAATTAGTGACAAATCATATATTGCAAAGTTAATTCAGAATGCAATATGGTTTCATGGCTTCAGATCCCTGAGCCGAAGAATTAGGGGATTATAACATATCCCAAAGATATTGAACTGTTTCTGTTGACACCGAAGTATTCAGAATCTTGGGGGAGTGTCAACCAAACCAAATATGGAAGTAGCCGTCGACGTTTCGACCCCACGCTACACTTGTAGGCGTATATATAGCCTTACATCGGGGTCTTCATCAGGACAGGGTAATCAGCAAGGGAGCACTACAATATCTGCTCAGGTAGAGCAAATTTCATGGCTATGACCACAATATGCACGCTGGACGATCAGGCTGAGCCTATAGAGACCACTAGGTTGCAAGTATCCTGCTCTTTGATATCGCTACGCAACGGCGGGGCGGCATTAAGGATCACATCAGATATGCCGCATCTGGTTTTTGAAATCACGGAGTTGTAAATCGAAGCCTGACTGCAGAAGATAAGCGTGGCTGGTTGGGGAAGTTAATCACGTTGTTTTGACACCCCGGATCTATATAGCCCGTGAGAGTTCGAAGTATGCAGTTTCATAGATTTATCACTTGTCTCGGCGGAGCGTCCATAAAGATCGCATCACGTTTGCCGCATCGTGTGTAGACGATCATGGAGCTCAAAACTTCAGCCTTTCCGCGGTTGCAGATCCGGGGTGTCAAAACAACGTGATTAACTTCCCCAACCAGCCACGCTTATCTTCTGCAGTCAGGCTTCGATTTACAACTCCGTGATTTCAAAAACCAGATGCGGCATATCTGATGTGATCCTTAATGCCGCCCCGCCGTTGCGTAGCGATATCAAAGAGTAGGATACTTGCAACCTAGTGGTCTCTATAGACTCAGCCTGATCGTCCAGCGTGCATATTGTGGTCATAGCCATGAAATTTGCTCTACCTGAGCAGATATTGTAGTGCTCCCTTGCTGATTACCCTGTCCTGATGAAGACCCCGATGTAAGGCTATATATACGCCTACAAGTGTAGCGTGGGGTCGAAACGTCGACGGCTACTTCCATATTTTGTTTGGTTGACACTCCCCCAAGATTCTGAATACTTCGGCGTCAACAGAAACAGTTCAATATCTTTGGGATATGTTATAATCCCCTAATTCTTCGGCTCAGGGATCTGAAGCCATGAAACCATATTGCATTCTGAATTAACTTTGCAATATATGATTTGTCACTAATTCTATTCCCTCACTGTCCTTTCCCTCACAGCATCACGCTATCCCACTTTCCTTCCTTTCTTGGGGCACTTTTATTTACCAAATGATATGGCTCATGCATTGTGATTAAATGACATTGCTTGTTATGACATTTGATTTTTCTATAATAAATCTAAGCAAATGCATCAAACTCTACTGGGACCCTCCTTTCATATACCATTTAGCACCCAGGTCCCATGTGTATTTCTTGGGTAGAACCCCCCCCTTAAATCATCTACGAGAGCCATTAGCCATCGGTTTCACTTTTCAAGAACTGCACTCGTGCTTGGGGCAGCATCCACCTTGAGGGAGTGAGCAGTGGCGCGCCACAAGCATGAGTGCAGTGCTTGAAAAGGGAAGACAGCTCTCCCAAGCGCGTGCGCGCATCACTCGCGGGCTCACCTCCTGCTCTCCCTCTCTCTCACAACCTCTTCCTCGTCCTAAATCACTCCCTCCTCCTGACACTCAACTTATTTCTCAGTTTCTCCAACCATGATATTTCATTTGCACATGAGTGCCATTTCCTTTTCGTATTGCTGCGCTTTTATCTTTCTCGATGCAAAAACAGTGTCACAATGTTTAAAATTAGTCAGCCTCTGTAGACCTTTATCCAGCACGTATTTCCCTCCAGACAGCCTATGCCTGAAAGCGCTGGTATACTGTCTAACACTACTCATGAAGTATAATCTGACTCATGTCAGCAGGCTTGCCTTCACTGCGGCGGTTCAGCAGTTTTTCAATAACTTGATTACATAGCACTGTGGACCAATGCCACTGATCCTGCCGAACTACTTGAGGACAGGTGCTCCAAAACGTGCAAGTGGCTGCACTTATAAATTAAAAAGACAAATCGCTTGGAAACAAGGAGACTAAAGTTGCTTGTAGAAACATGTTTGATGGATTGTTTTCCTTGGAGACATCTACAATATCTCGACAACACCCCCCGTGCGGGGGACACCTCTCCAATCCAAGTACTAGAGCGCAGATTTCAGACCTCTGCATTACTCAAATAGTAGTTAAATATTTTGTTTCACTGCTTCAGTACTCAAACATTGCCCCTTATAATTCACCTTTGTGCAGCAATGCTTTGCTTATGGACAGCTAAGAGGAGAGGAGAGACTGCCCCCCTCAGTAAAACAAAGTTATTTTTAGCTAGACCCATATCCGAGGTACATGAGCGAGACACTCCACCCGTGGAGGAACAAGAAAGGCTCAGCAGTGTCCTAGAAAGCAACAAATCTCAATGGTGAATTAACTGAAAAGTAGACAGTGAATTTTTCATTATCTTCACAACTGGATTGACTTAAGTACAGATACAAACTTGGCAGTTGCAATCTAGTTACTACGTTAAGTTTGGTTAAACTTTTCTAAAATTCAGTTATAACCTCCATGTTTAAAAACTCAATTTTAGTGGAGACGAGGCGCACAAGCATGATGAAGTTACCTCCATCATCCATGGATCTCTACTGAACACCATAGCCATACACAGGGGGGTCGACCAAGAAGGTACCAAGGGGGTAGCGTTGTTCAAGTGGGGAACCACCACATCTACCACCACCACGTCCACCACCACCATCACCACGTCCATCACCACCATTTCCACCACCACCACCACGTCCACCACCCCGTCCACCACCGCCACCACGTCCACCACCACCACGTCCACCGCCACCACGTCCACCACCACTACCACATCCACCACCACGTCCACCACCACATCCACCACCACCATGTCCACCACCACGTCCACCACCACCATGTCCAACACATCCGCCACCACCATGTCGAACACCACCACCAGCATGTCCACCACCACCATGTCCACCACCACCACCACGTCCACCACACCACGTCCACCACTACCATGTCCACCACCATGTCCACCATCACATCCACCACCACATCCACCATGTCCACCACCACCACGTCCACCACCATGACGTCTACCACCATCATGTCCACCACCACGTCCATCACCACCACGTCCATCACCACCACATCCACCACATTCACCAACACATCCATCATCACCATGTCCACCGCCACCACGTCCACCACCACCATGTCCACTGATGGAGCAAGGTTTCATAAGTACAGAAACTTGCTCGGACTTAATCCTCTCGAAATAACATGTAACTTATTAATCAATGTTTTGTGAATACTAATAATTGCACCACACAACATTTTTAGTATCTTTTACTAACAGTAACCAGAGTGTCTTAGTATGGCCACCGAAAACGTGAGAACTTTACTGCGCATGCATCTACCACATCAACGTGGTGTGATGTATCTTTGCTTTTGGTGGGAATTCTTGCAGTTGCGCACAAGTGCCAAAGATGGCCGCTTAAAACTTCACATTCTAATGCATATGCCAAGCGTGAAATAAACCTTGTGTGTTCTGCTTAACCATTAATGCTATAGTTAAAATAAAGTAATGGGGTTAGAGTAGAAATAAGTAGTATTCAGTGCAATCATTTATTTTTGTATTCTGATATGTCTCTCTTTGACTTTATTATTAGCTCGTATTTGGGCCTGATGGGTATCGCAAACTCCATTTTGAAAAGGCTGCGCCTGCGCAGATGATCCCAGAAATCCCTAAAGTCATTGTCATAGAACGGCAGCCAAGACCCATCTTATACCGATGTTCCTGGGAACCTGACCATTTGACCCCAGGAGAGGAAGAAATATGAACTGTATCTAAATACAGTGTATATGACTTGAAACCAATATTGCTGGGTGGAATAAAATCATGGGAAAGTAAAATTATGGGCGGGAACATTGATCAACTATATCGAATGGAAATGATCTCATACTAGTATGATGTGATGACCTCTCCTCATCTTTCTGCCCAATCAAATGAAGGGAACACATAGAATTTGCAACATTAAGGGGGTGGTACACACTCTGAAATGATATAACTAAGGTAGGCTTAGTCAGTTAGATTGTCCGACTTGTCACAGACCCGTCACTGACCCAACGTATTCTGAAGGAGAATCGAGAGCAGGGAGCTAGTCGAGCACTCTAACAGAAGAATCGGGAGTCTTACCGAGGGAGAAAATTCGGTCTACCCAGTCGGGGTCCGAGAGTAGCCATAGAGAGGGGTGTAACACTGGCGTGGCACTTATCGGAGGTTACCTGTCCTGTCTTGCACCTGTCCTGTCCATTTGGCACCTGATTAGTCAGGACCCCTTTTCTTGTCCCAGCCCGCGGCCAGGGTTGGTCTTCGCACCATTCTAGGTAAATATAATCTATGTGGTATGTCCTTGTGACGTTTTCCCTTTCAACCCTTTCCAGGTACCAATGTTTAAATGCATTTTCTTTAAGTCCTGCAAGATTTATATTTTAATAGTTATTTTCTTACTTGCAAAGTTTCTGATCACTCTATTGTGGCCCTTGACTCATAAAATATTGCTTAGATTAAGTGTTTAAAATTTCTCCTGAGTCTGTGGTTATTTCCTATGAAGGTAAATGTCAAATCGCTACCTATTATTCTAACTCCCTGATCCTTATATTTAGGACTTAAAGCACAAATGACAAGGATTTGGTAAGTCATGGTGTACAGGTATAAGTCCTAAAGTGAATAAAATTCTGATAGGCAAGACGTTAAGCTGGATTACTGGTTCAATGTGTGAATGTTTATGGGCCCAGGTGAGTATGGTAAACTGAGCTGGTAATCAGCGCCCGCCATCAGTATTCCTTTGGTAGCACCACCACCACCATTGCCACCACCACCATGTCCATCACCATCACCACCACGTCCACCACGTCAACTACCAACACCACGTACACCACATCCACCACCACCACGTCCACCACGTCCATCACCACCACGTCCACCACCACCATGTCCACCACCACGTCCACCACCACCACCATGTCCAACACCACCACCAGCATGTCCACCACCACCATGTCCACCACCACCACGTCCACCACACCACGTCCACCACTACCATGTCCACCACCATGTCCACCATCACATCCACCACCACATCCACCATGTCCACCACCACCACGTCCACCACCATGACGTCTACCACCATCATGTCCACCACCACGTCCATCACCACCACGTCCACCACCACCACATCCACCACATTCACCAACACATCCATCATCACCACGTCCACCGCCACCACGTCCACCACCACCATGTCCACTGATGGAGCAAGGTTTCATAAGTACAGAAACTTGCTCGGACTTAATCCTCTCGAAATAACATGTAACTTATTAATCAATGTTTTGTGAATACTAATAATTGCACCACACAACATTTTTAGTATCTTTTACTAACAGTAACCAGAGTGTCTTAGTATGGCCACCGAAAACGTGAGAACTTTACTGCGCATGCATCTACCACATCAACGTGGTGCGATGTATCTTTGCTTTTGGTGGGAATTCTTGCAGTTGCGCACAAGTGCCAAAGATGGCCGCTTAAAACTTCACATTCTAATGCATATGCCAAGCGTGAAATAAACCTTGTGTGTTCTGCTTAACCATTAATGCTATAGTTAAAATAAAGTAATGGGGTTAGAGTAGAAATAAGTAGTATTCAGTGCAATCATTTATTTTTGTATTCTGATATGTCTCTCTTTGACTTTATTATTAGCTCGTATTTGGGCCTGATGGGTATCGCAAACTCCATTTTGAAAAGGCTGCGCCTGCGCAGATGATCCCAGAAATCCCTAAAGTCATTGTCATAGAACGGCAGCCAAGACCCATCTTATTACCGATGTTCCTGGGAGCCTGACCATTTGACCCCAGGAGAGGAAGAAATATGAACTGTATCTAAATACAGTGTATATGACTTGAAACCAATATTGCTGGGTGGAATAAAATCATGGGAAAGTAAAATTATGGGCGGGAACATTGATCAACTATATCGAATGGAAATGATCTCATACTAGTATGATGTGATGACCTCTCCTCATCTTTCTGCCCAATCAAATGAAGGGAACACATAGAATTTGCAACATTAAGGGGGTGGTACACACTCTGAAATGATATAACTAAGGTAGGCTTAGTCAGTTAGATTGTCCGACTTGTCACAGACCCGTCACTGACCCAACGTATTCTGAAGGAGAATCGAGAGCAGGGAGCTAGTCGAGCACTCTAACAGAAGAATCGGGAGTCTTACCGAGGGAGAAAATTCGGTCTACCCAGTCGGGGTCCGAGAGTAGCCATAGAGAGGGGTGTAACACTGGCGTGGCACTTATCGGAGGTTACCTGTCCTGTCTTGCACCTGTCCTGTCCATTTGGCACCTGATTAGTCAGGACCCCTTTTCTTGTCCCAGCCCGCGGCCAGGGTTGGTCTTCGCACCATTCTAGGTAAATATAATCTATGTGGTATGTCCTTGTGACGTTTTCCCTTTCAACCCTTTCCAGGTAGCAATGTTTAAATGCATTTTCTTTAAGTCCTGCAAGATTTATATTTTAATAGTTATTTTCTTACTTGCAAAGTTTCTGATCACTCTATTGTGGCCCTTGACTCATAAAATATTGCATAGATTAAGTGTTTAAAATTTCTCCTGAGTCTGTGGTTATTTCCTATGAAGGTAAATGTCAAATCGCTACCTATTATTCTAACTCCCTGATCCTTATATTTAGGACTTAAAGCACAAATGACAAGGATTTGGTAAGTCATGGTGTACAGGTATAAGTCCTAAAGTGAATAAAATTCTGATAGGCAAGACGTTAAGCTGGATTACTGGTTCAATGTGTGAATGTTTATGGGCCCAGGTGAGTATGGTAAACTGAGCTGGTAATCAGCGCCCGCCATCAGTATTCCTTTGGTAGCACCACCACCACCATTGCCACCACCACCATGTCCATCACCACCACCACCACGTCCACCACGTCAACTACCAACACCACGTACACCACATCCACCACCACCACGTCCACCACGTCCATCACCACCACCTCCACCACCACAATGTCCACCACCACCACCACGTCCACCACCATTCCCTCCACCACCACCACATCCACCACCACCACGTCCACCATTAGCACCACCATGTGCACCACCACGTGCACCATGTCCACCACCAGCACCACATCCACCACCACCGCCACCACATCCACCACCACCACCACCATGTCCACCACATCCACCACCACCACTTTCACCACCACCACCACGTCCACCACCACCACCCTTGACATATCGACCCCGGCTGCACATGGGACATTTAAGGATGCATTGGGTGCAAGAAGACGGGAATAGGGGCTAGAAGTATTACACCAGACCCAAGATAAATTTTGAAGAGGTGCAATGTCACAGGGGCTCCTGTAAAAGCACTTGCAGCATCTCTACCTCACAGTGGCATATCTGCACAAGCCACTCACTAAATAAAAGCATTGGCATAGCCAATAGTTCTCGCCTTTGGGACCTTATAAGTGTTTAGCCATGCAACACTTGATGTTGTTGCACCAAGGATATTGTGCTGGAAAACTAACACTTATAAGGTCCCAAAGGCAAGACCTATTGGCTATGCCAATGCTTGTTATCGAAAGGGCGTGAGCCATTTACTCACTACTGAGGACTAAACTTTATTGGAAGGCCTACTTTCTAAAGTTTCTTCCCCATCAGTATATGTTGCTCAAACTAATCATTGCTAATTATCTTTCATAGTTCAACTACGCAACTAAGCTTTCAGCCTGTTGCTCTGGAAGACTGAAAGATGCTAGAACTTAAAGATCATTAAGGCTTGACATTCTTGCTCTCTTCTCCATGCTCCAGGCCCTGGCCAGCTTATAAAACTGTATTTTGAACCCTGAGCAGACAAGCCAGCTCGGTGAGCCAGGTAGGGAAGTGTCAGACTAGTGATGGAAGTTGGTGGTGGTGGCACTGAGCTGTGATGCTCTGGTAATGAAAGGAGAAGAAACTGTAGAAGAGTATAGAAGGTCAGGAAAGGTGGCAGATAAAGAATAACTGGAAGGTAGAAAGGATGTATTGACAACAGTTCAGGTTAAGAGGTCTGTGTGGGAGGTTTAGGAGTATATTGATTGTTAGTGATGGTATCCAAATGTACTACATTGACAGGCATTGTTACCATTAGTACAGATCTATCTCATTAAAGCAGCCTTTACACACTATAGCTACGTCTATCATGGTTACGTTTTCATGCTCAATATGACATTTATATGTAAAGACTGCGGCTGGGTGCAGAGAAAGTATGCCAGGACTAGGGGTTTCAAGGATCTTAAATTGCAGATTTTCAAAGCCATTTTGTAACAAAGAGTCCCGTTTTTAAAAAAGACAAAGGCGGTGAATATTATGCAGTCTCTTTTCCTACTGCTTATTGATATAGCACATTCAAAGTAAATCTAAATATCCCCTAATCCTCTTCCCCTGGGCAGGAAGTAAACAACAAATTCAAAGGACATCATGTGTTATAAATGGGTATGGCCCATGATCAACTTCTTCTTTTCTAGCTTATTGGTGTTTTTAGAGTGGAAAAATCTGAAAGAACACAAATAGTACCAAATGTTTAAGAAGTAACCACAGAACTTGATTCTTTTTTCGTTCTTTTTGTTGTTTAGCTAAATGTTCTCCATCAGAGGCAAATTGCTCTTTTCTAACAGGGTTTGCTCTGATGGCTCGTGCTGCCGTCGGATGAGTTGAGGCCGGCACTAGAAAATACCCGAAGGACGTGTTACCATACTGCCAAAGGGCGGGATGTATCACAAGAGGATGGATAGTTGCACACACGGCTGTAGGAATCTCATCACACAATTTAGGATGTAAAGGAAATGCTGGCGACTGTATTGTAGTGGACAAATTCTTAGTATTCTTAGCATGGCTTGTGATAGTGAAGAGGCACCATGCTGGGGAAAAATACATCCAGGAGATGGCTAAAGATCATCCAAGTCCAACACTGTCCTAAAAGACACCAGGCATAACATAACCAATTTAGCATATAACAATTTAAATGAAAGCTTGTCATTACGATCCCACGATTGAAAGAGCTGCAACACAGCAGCAAGAACAGAGGAAGCTGACAATGTGAAAGAGCTGTAACAGCAGCAAGGAGATGGGAAACTGACAAAGTGAAAGAGCTTTTACAGCAACAAGGAGAGAGGAAACTAACAAAGTGAAAGAGCTGTAACAGCAACAAGGAGAGGAAAATAAAGTGAAAGAGCTGTAAAAGCAATAAGGAGAGAGGAAACTGACAAAGTGAAAGAGCTGTCACATAGCAGCAAGAAAAGAGGAAGCTGACAATGTGAAAGAGCTGTAACAGCAGCAAGGAGATGGGAAGCTGACAATGTGAAAGAGCTGTAACAGCAACAAGGAGAGAGGAAACTGACAAAGTGAAAGAGCTGTCACATAGCAGCAAGAAAAGAGGAAGCTGACAATGTGAAAGAGCTGTAACAGCAGCAAGGAGATGGGAAGCTGACAATGTGAAAGAGCTGTAACAGCAACAAGGAGAGAGGAAACTGACAAAGTGAAAGAGCTGTAACATAGCAGCAACAAGAGAGAATGCTGACAATGTGAAAGAGCTGTCACATAGCAGCAAGAAAAGAGGAAGCTGACAATGTGAAAGAGCTGTCACATAGCAGCAAGAAAAGAGGAAGCTGACAATGTGAAAGTGCTGTAACACAGCAGCAAGAAGAGAGGAAGCTCATAATGAGTCGCACATATTTATTTTATATGGTGTGCTTTGCCTATGTTGTTTACTTCCTGTCCAGGGAAGTCGGATTATGGGATAGCTAGTTTTACTTTGAAGGTGCTCTATAAATAATAAACACCACGAAGAGAGGCTGCATAATAGCGGCTTCAGTCTTGTAACAACATTTAGCATTTTAGTTGAAAACTTTTCTGTGCAGTTTTCCTGGCCGTCTTTCTGAAAGCAAGTTTCCCAACCGAGCTGGGAAGGAGAGAGAGTTTGATGTAAGAAAACGAAAGGGTTCTCCTTTTGAGAGTAGCTACAGATACCCATTTTCAAATGCTGATCGAAGTTGTGCAGGCCAGTTCAAAAATGTAATTTTTTTAATGTTTATTTACAAATGATGTAATGAGTTAGAGACGCCTCAAACCTACCCTTTGCTTTCTGTTCAATTCATGCCTGCATAATGTTAACTGTCGACCAATTCTTGTACTGCAATTGGCAGAGGCTAACTCACCTGAAGACCTTTATTTCCAGGAAAAAACTCATGTATTAATTAACGGTGAATGCTCAATACCTGCCTCGGTGCGGCACCTGTTCAAAATGTTGTAGGCTGTCACTGTTCTGCGAATTAGCTTGAATATCAGAAGCATTGTGGCATGCTTTTAAGCCTATGGTACGCACAACTGTTTTAATCTGTAAGTAGACAAAATAGAGCTCCATAGATTCGCAGTTCAATGAATAAAGAGAGCATCCAGTTCAGGTAGTTTTTTTTATCATTCCTTGGTTAGCAGTCCTGTTGATTCCATTATAAAATCAGGACTACAGGTCATAGAACCCAAAACAAAAACCTTACTAGTATAAGCTACACATGTGTGGTTCTTGGAATATTGAGACCTCTGACAAAAATGTAACTAAAAGACAGACATGACTGAATACATAGAGGGGCACATGCATGAAGCGATTTTGGAATCGCAAACGGTGCGAATCACAAAATGGGCCGTTTGCGATTCCAAAATCACTTTTTGGGATGCATCATTTATTTTTCATGTTTCGCAATTTAAGAAATCGCAATTTTTTGCGATTTCTCAAATTGCGATAGCATTTAAGAAATCGCAAATTTTGCGATTTTTTAAATGCTATGCATGATTAATTTTATTTTGCGAATTCGCAATTTTTAAGGGAAAAATTACCATGAAGTACACCTTCATGGTAATTTGCGAAAAGTTTCAAAAATGCAAAAAAATGCTTTTTTGAAACTTACATGTTACACACACACATGCCCTTGGGACATGTGTGTGAGTAAAATGTACTTACATGACATTCCAGGGGTGCAGGGGGGGGTCCTTTGAACCCCCCCCTGCACCCTTTGAATTGCATTCTCATTTTATTATTCCTTAATGGCGAATTCGCAAAATGAGAATGCCTTCCGATTGATTCCTATGGGCCTCTTGGCCCATAGGAATCAATGTAAAGCATTTCCTTATTTGCGATTCGCAATTAAGGAATCGCAAATAAGGAAAATTAGGAAATCGCAAAAAAAAATGCGATTTTTTGATGCATAGGAATTTGCGATTCCTAAATTGCGATTCCTTAATTTTCGCAATTTAGGAATCGCAAATTCCTACAATGATGCATGTGGGCCAGAACTTCTGAGTCAGCTGACCAATAGGTTAAGTCCACCGACTGTGTGGCTTCATTAGCTCATGAGCTGTCACATAGCAGCAAGAAAAGAGGAAGCTGACAATG
This sequence comes from Lissotriton vulgaris, assembly GCF_964263255.1. Classification (NCBI taxonomy): domain Eukaryota; kingdom Metazoa; phylum Chordata; class Amphibia; order Caudata; family Salamandridae; genus Lissotriton; species Lissotriton vulgaris. The sequence goes on from NC_141695.1 coordinate 608,592,973, forward strand.
TGAAAGAGCTGTAACACAGCAGCAAGAAGAGAGGAAGCTCATAATGAATGTGTGACTTCATTATGGATGTAAACGAACAGAGGAGGCAATCTAAAAGCTTCACAATAACCTTTTTCTGCAAGGAAGAAGCTCCCAATAATTATTCTATTCAAGCCATTGGATTGGTCTCCTAGAATGCGACTTGTATGTGTGCGTGTCCCAAAGCAGAAACAAAGAACTGACCTATATCTTCTGAAGCCTACTTGTCCAGCACCTCGTAACAGATTGGCGCACCGAGATCTCATGTTTAACATGTCCATGTTCAAGCAGCTAAATTAGTGATGGTTTTGTCTTTGCTGCTTCTTTTTTGCCTCTCGTGCCTTGCAGTGGCTTCTGGGTGAATTCAAACACAATGCAATGCCTGAGTTCTGTGTTTGTTGCTCACGCCACGTTTTTCTACTCTCTTCTCAACAGCCATTTGCTGTGGAAAGAGTGGCACTCCTCTTCTTAACAGCCACTTGCATTGCACAGCGGCCAGGTGCAATAATGTTTCGTTACTTACTGGTAATTTTTATTACCCCGATTAAGATCCTCCTCGTCCCAGTCCTTATAGAACTGAAACAATCATTACCCCTCATATCTCCTCCTCGTGCCAGTCCTTATAGAAGTGAGGACGTCACAAGCAAAAAACACCAAGAAAACGCATGACACGAGGGATTATGCAGATATACAAAAGTCTAATCAAAAACAAGATTAAGACATAGCAGCATTCGTAACGACAACAGCAAAATTGACCACAGAGGCATGCAAGACATCAAGGCAATAATGCTGGACAAAAGTATGATGGGATTGCCAGGTAGCCTCCCTACAAATCTCCTGGACACAATCATCAGCTGCCTCAGCACAGGAAGCAGACATCGACTGCATCGAACGCCCCTGAACCTGAGCCAGACCCACAGACTTATAGGACTGGGGAACTGCCAAGCGAACCCATGGACCGATGGTGGAAGTAGACACCTTCTTCTGCTCAGCCACACCAACACAGGATACAAACAGGGCAGGAGAAAGACGAAAACCCTAGGTACGCTGGAGGTAAACCTAAAGAGCCCGGCAAACATCTAAGGTAGAAGGAACAAGACCATCCCCAGGAAAATGAGGAAGAATCACCTCCTGTTGTAAATGGAATTTGGAGGAGACTTTAGGGAGAAATGCCGGATCAAGCCGCAATACCACCCTGTCCAGCAAAAACTGCTAATAAGGAAAGGAAACAAGCAAAGGCCCCCAATTCTTCCAACCATAGAGCGGAGGTGATGGCCAACAGGAAGGCCAATTTAAAAGAAACCATAGCAAATCTGCCTCCAACAAAGATTCAAAAGGGAAAAACTGGAGACTCTGCAGAACAGTAGGCAAATCCCAAGAGGGCACAATCACAGGAGTGACCGGATAATGAAGCCGAAATCTCCGCAGGAGTCGATCCACCAAAGGAGGAATACACTCCAAGGAGGCCCCCGAACCCTTACACGCCCGGACAGCAGTCCACTTAGTAGACACAGTAGAAGGTGAAAGATCTTTCAAAAAATCATCCCTGAGAAACTCAAGAATAGAGGCCGGATCACCAACCATGAGAGGCACACCAATTGACAAAAAAAACAATGTTTACTGTAACTCTTAAGGGTGGAAGGCCTACGTGAACGCTGGGTATCTCTGGCCACCTGGGAAGAACAACCCAAAGACTCCAACGTCAAACTTTCAAGGGATAGGTCGTCAGCTTTAATTGACAGAGACAAGGCAAGGACAGAAGTGGAAACTGAAGCAGAGACAGGATCACAGGAAGCTGGACAAACCCGTCCCAGACAGCCGCATCAACAGTGGGAACCAAAGGCGGCAATGACAAATAGAAGTATTCAGGAGAACTTGACACCTTCTCCACCCGAATCTTCTGCAGCACCCTCGGGAAGAGGGTTATCGGGAGGAGAGTATACAGAAGGCCTGGGGGCCTAGGAATCAAGAGGGCAGTCTCCACCCATGCCTGAAGATAAACGATCTCAGAGCAGAACCGAGGGAGGAGGGCGTTGTGTGGAGAAGCAAAAAAGTGAATCCAAGGCATCCCAAACTGAAGACAAAGGTCCCGGAATAGGGGAACAGACAGATGGAACAGAATCAAAGGAAGGTTGCAGCTCAAGCTGTCCGCATGAAAGTTCAGGTGACCCTGAATGCAAACAGCCTTCAAGGCTGAGATGTGAGACTCCACCCAGGCACAAATCACAGAAGACAGGCAGATTCAGAGACTTGCACCAGGTCCCCCCATGGCAGTTCAAGTAGCAGCGATCCACCTGATTGTCAGTATGAACCAACAGATTCGCCCCCTGGAGGGGAATCAGAAAGAACAGTATCCCCTGCCAAATGGCCGCCAACTCCCGCCAAATCGAGGAACGGGCGCTGTTCGCCTGAGACCAGTGCCCCTTGGCCTCCAAAGACCCCAATGTGGTCCCCCAAAGACTGCATCGGTTGTCAACAACAGGGGAGGAGTAAGCTGAAAACTGACACCCCCCTTTTCAGATTGGGAGTGTAAAGCCAACAGCCCAAGTCCAGAACCTCAACAGGGGAGAGCGGAAACAGAGAGTCGTAACCTGCACTGGAGGGGTCCCGGGAGAGACAACAGATGATTCAACAAATGCGTGAGGTGCAGGTGATCCCCAGGAACCACAGTCGTGGTCGCAGCCATCAACCCCTGGACCCGCAACCAAGTGTGAGCTGGAGCACACTGCAGACTCAGCAGATCCTTCAGAAGAAGCTGCAGGGAAGAGATGCGAGCAGGAGGGAGAAACACTGCCGCCAACAAGGTTTCAAAGTCCCCGGATAAACTGCAGTCTCTGGACAGGGCCCAGATGAGATTTTGCCAGATTCAACTTGAACCCCAGACCCCGGAACATGACCATGGGCGCCTCCAGGGCCAGAAGAGCCGTAGGAAGGGAGTAAGCAGAGATCAAACAATCATCAATCTAGGGAAACACAGAAAAACCACAAAGCTGCAAAACCCCCACAGTAGGAGCCAATACCTTGGTAAAAGTCCAGGGAGCAGTAGAGAACCCTAAAGGCAACACCTGAAACTGGTAATGGACCCCATCCACCTCAAACCACAGGAACCGTTGGCTTCCAGGATGGACAGGGACATGAAAATAGGCGTCTTCCAAGTCCAAGAAAGCCAGAAAATCACCCTCTTGGATGAGGGGAATGATGGACTGCAAAGTGGTCATCTGAACGTGATCCAGCATCACCAACTTGTGCAGAGTCTTGAGATTCAGAATCGGGCAGTTCAAACCATCTGGTATTGGGACCAAGAAGAGCGTGGTATAGAAACCCAGGTCCTGTTCCGCCTCTTGAACCAGGAGAACAGCACCCTTCATCAGCAACATGCCCACCCCAGACAACATAGCAGTTCCCTTCACAGGGTCTTTTGACAATGGGGTAACCAATAACAGGACTGAGGGGGAGGGCCCTGGAACAGAATCTGGTCCCCCTGACCAATAACTGACAGGACCCATTGATCGGAAATCAGAATCAACCATTGGTCCAGGAATAAACGGAGCCGGGCCCCCAACTTGGCATAGTCATTTCTGCTCAGCGCCCTGTGGCTGCTGCTGCTGCTGAGGCCAGGAGTAGTTATGGAACACAGCTCCCCCCACCATGGGCCTGTCCACGAAAGGACTGAGAAGAGGAGATAACACCCTGAAAGCTCTGCTTATGGAAAAAGGACTTCTTCTGGGCACACTGAAAAGGCTTCAACAACTTCTTCTCTTCTGCAGAACGCTGCACCATCGTGTTCAATTCGTCACCAAAAAGCCAGGGACCCTCAAAAGACAATTTATTAATCAAGGCCTTCTGGCAGCCTCAAGACGCAGAGGCCGTCTGCCCCAGCATCCGAGGAAAAGGCCCACAGCATCTCAAAAGTGACATAGGACAGAAACTTCACCAAGACCTCCATCTGTGCCAAGATAGGAGTGGGATCCCCCTGATCCTGAAGATAGTCAAACAACTTCTCAAAATCCTTGATAAGGACCTGGGAGGCATAAGTGGAGTAAGTACTAGCCCAAATCACAAAATAAGACACATCGTAGGAATGTTTTAGGGCCGTCCCCACCTTCCGTTCAACCGGATCAAAAAGGGAAGCCTCCTCAGAAAATAAGTAAGAGGAAGGAGCCATTGAGGACAAAATCGAATTGACGTTAGGCGCCTGAGAAAACTGTACATTAAACTCTGCCAAGCGATATCTCTTGCCCAGAAAGAAAGGAATCCCATGCTTGTCGACCTCAAGCCATAATTTAGCCAGAATATTCTTAATAACATCATGCAAAGGCAAGTTATCCACCACCAAGGTACTATACTGGAATACAAACCATCATCCATCAAAGATTCAGGATCAAATCCCAGGACCTCACGAATATGGGCCAACATGTCTGAAAATACTTTACCCTGGGTATATTTCCCTTTTGGGGATCTGTCCAAGTACTCATCCTCCTTTCCTTTAGATTTCTTGGCAGAAGGCTCAGTCAGCGCAGCCTGAACAGCAGAATTAATAAAATCCTGCAAATCCGGCCTGGAAATCTGCAACAGTTCATCCCCCAGCAGGCCCTGCACATTTTTCTTTTTGGAAATAGATTTGGCAAGCTCAGGGGACCGACTCCTCATCCCACATGGCCAAGGTAGAGGAACAAACACCAAACAGGAACTAACAGACAAAGAGGAAGTGCTCAGCAACACCCAAATACACCATCTCCCAACAACTTGATTTGCGAAAAAAGACAGCCCTGCCGCCTCCCCCGCAGCCAAATGCACACAAGACGTGGCCGCGGGAGCCGGACGCTGCTGAAAGCCCTCCGCACCGGAACGCCCTGCCCACCAATCGCAGAGAAAGCTCCCCGCTTTCTCTGTGATCTCTGCAAGGGACTCATTACTAATGCTGTTACTTTGGTGCCAGGAGAAGTGCAGCGATGGTTTTTATATATTGCCCATATGGATGCATTCCACATTAATAAAACCTTTTTTTTGCATTATTGCAAGCAACACTGCCAGATGCACGGATGTGTTCATTGCTGTTAATTTTGCTAATGAAATGCCTGATTTGGTCATTATTCAAACATTAATAATATTTGTAGCTCTAGAATATTTGTATTGCAATATGAAGCTTTTATTATAGAAAGAGTAGGAAACCCCTGCTACAGGCGTCTTTTCTTCTAAATCTGCCATAACTCAATGTTATCACTTTCATCCAAGGCTTTTTACCCCTACGACATATGTTACTTCAAGGAGCCCTCAGCAGGCCTGCCTTACCTCCCCAGTCTGTTTGTCAGATCCTGCAGGGACTGCTGGAACCTGGAGGCCAGGGTCGGTGGCGGCTGTCGGAACCCTCTTCCCCGGAGGCCAAGTTCCCGGTGGTGACTTTGATGCTCTTTGGCTTTTTCGAACAGAGAGGCCACCATCTGACAACAGGGAGAACATGAGGTGAGATGCAAGGAAGGAGGTTATAAATAAGAGGGAAGCAGAGAATGGTAAAAGAGGAAAAGGTGACATGAGAGGTACCCTAGGAGAAGAAGATTTAAAATAAAAAGAGGTAAATGTAAGAAAAAAAGAAGGTAAGGGATAAGAAAAAAAAGAGGCATCAAGAGGTGGAAAATGGTCAGGGGACAAAGCAAGATAGGGCAGCTGGAGAGGCGACAAGGTGATAGCGCTCATAACAAGGCGACAAGGTGATAGCTCTCACAAGGCGCCAATAATACATAAATATTCCCGGAAGAGTGTTATTCCCTGAAAGAACTGCAAGTGGTCCCCCTACAATATCAAGCTCGGACAAAGGGATTCACACATTCACTGCATGATAACATAAGACTGAATGGGAATTTTCCAGTTTGGAAGGTAATTAACAAGTGAGGCAGACTGTGGGTTGCCACTGATGAAGGGCATGCGCTTTAACCCCCAGTTCTATACCTTCATTTTGTTGGGTCACCTTAAGGAAAATGACAGTATAAAAGAGTGATCAGTTCTGCTTGTCCCTCCAGTTCGCACTCTGCCTTGCACTAAATTGTTGTCCTCCCTTTTGTGTTCCCCGAGTCACTTTTTTGGTCCAGACCTTTGTGTGCCTTCGCTGTCCTGTGTGTGCTTTACTGTAGACTCATCTCCCCCTTGTCCAGGATACTGGTTGGCTCCTTGCCTTTCATGGGCTTGTCAAGGCTTCCAACTATGAGATGGCGGTGAATGACTGAGTGACTCTTATGTAATTACATATTGTAGAATACTTATGTTCCTCTCTTCCTATAGTCGTACTGTCTGTGCCTTAGGGGAACATTACCCCTACGTTACTCTTTCCCTGAACCCTACGATCTTCCAACCAGAAGTGATGGAACAATGTTCGGATGGGGGTGCTGCCATTAGTGTCAAAGCACTGAGGTCAAATGAGTTGTGGTAAATCCAAGCGTCGTCACACTAAGAACAAGAGCAGCAAATGAGCCACGCCCATTCATCAGGATAGTGGCACGGGTATAGCCAGTGGAGCATTTTGGAGCACAGTGTCGCAAATATTTTACTAAAGCATGGTGTGGTAGCTTACTGACATTTACAGACAGCACATTTTCTAATTGACACCCTATAGCCTTTCTTTCCACAGTCCCTGAACCCCAGCAAGATTGTGAGATATTTCATTATTCAAATGTCTCTCCCTTTAGAGTCAGGGAAAGAAATGTAAGCACCAATCCCCATATTAAAAAACAGCAATTTGCCAGAAGACATAGCCTGACTTTGAACGTACAGCAAATATGACAAGATGAAAACAAAACTTAAAGGCATCTTTATTGCTCATTCACTTTCTGAGCTCCTGCGTGGTTATTTTGGGGGTGCTGCAGAACCGCCACATTCCTACCTCCAGCACCTATGCTTTCAGCTCCAGAGCAGTGGTTCTCTTTCTTTGCTATTCCTTTCCCCAGGGACCTGGGCTGACGCTGGAGCTCCCATGGTTTTGGCAGAGTTTAGGGTAGGTAGGGACTGGCTTCAGATCAAGAGTCACTACATCTGTTCCATGATGCAAGGTCATATCCTCTGCCTGAAGAATCTTTGGGAGGGAAGATTATTCACGAGGTCTCCTATCCGTCTGGCGTATTTTTGACTGTTTTAGCAGCATTTTTTTGACAGCAATAAAGCCATCTCTCAAAGTGGAGGAGTCACTCGTGTATTTATTAATATATTTTTTTCATTCATTCATCTTTTTCCCTTACATCAGCTGAACGATAGTTCGTGAATCGTAATTGGCAAACAACGGTTATCCACCATCTCCAATAGCATTACCCAGATTGAAAATAAATATTTTATTGGTAGTTGGAACTATAAAAGACTGAGCTACTCATCAGTGAGTTTTTACTGGTATTGATACAAGTAAAGCAGTCAATAAAACATTAAAAAATATATCATTGAAATACAATGCAAATAATTGCAATGCGACTCAGATATCAAGTCCTGAACAAGTCTTAGATTTTCACCAAATACTCGGCAGAATCTCAGTTTCATTTAATATAAATATAGGCAGGAGCATAGCTTGTATACATTAATTACAGCCAGAACGATACACTTGCTGTTTGATTCTCAAAAAGTCGAACAGTAGGATATACTTACACAAAATAATTTTATATAACATTGATTTGGCCAAGTTAACTATAAGGGCTAACCTAAAAATGTGTTCCCAGGGAGATAAGTCCTGCGCGTAGCTGTGTTACTGCTATTTTAGAAACTTTTCTTTTGCCTAGCACTAGTGCAGGCAGGACACTAGTTCCCATGTTAGGGCTAATCAAGAGAGAGCATGCTGAAAAGTAATACTTAGCATTTAGGGATTTAATCCTCCATTGCCCTTTCAATATTTTAGCAATTATCAAAGGTTTCGTCTTGGCATTTATCTCATATGTTCAGGTAAGGTATGACAGCCTTACTTGTGATGACAGTTAAAACTTTACGCAAGCCAAGGTACTTTGTCCAGAGGTTCTTCTTCAATATAAAGCATAACGTCAGTTGCAAATAAGGAAGGCATTCTCAACCATATAATAAAACGGAGGGCACTTTCACCTCGTGGTTACTACGGCCTCCCCCCCCTCCCTCTCGGACACTGCCATCGGTGCGTCATTGTTAGGAGAATCATTGTGTGTCTGGAGCACTGGAATCATCAGCTAGGAATTCATGCATTGAACCTGTTGTGTTACGGGGAGGCAGTCTGGTCGTTACCCCCCTTCCTCTAAGTCACTTCCTATGTCAAAATCTCGCAGCGCTTGTACTAAGGCCTCCCACGCCTGCGCAGACTCTAGTGCTTTAACATTCTGTTGTCGCCGCGCTAGTTGAAATCTCAGAGGGCTCTCCCCCCAGCCCAATTAAGTAATTTGTTGCGCCATCTAGCATCCACTGGACCCGTTCGTGCCTTCCAGTTCCGCGTGATTTCACATTTCGCTAGGATAAGACCCATATCTATAAATTTGCTAGTGACTTTGTTCTTGGGGGTATGCGGGAACCAGTGGAGAATCCCAACTGCCATGTCAAACTGTAGCGCCTGTTCTGTCACCCCATTCAAGGTATTTCCCACCGAGTTCCAGTAGTGGGTTAGATTAGGGCAGGTCCATAACATGTGGCCAAGCTCCGCTCCAGTAGCTTGACATCTAGGGCAAGCCGCTGTGTCTATAGCAAAGTATTTTTGTATTTTTCCCGGGGTCAAGTAAGCTCGGTGCAAAATATAGAAGTGTACTAATTGAAACCGCGCATTACGTGTACTCTTCCAGGCCCGGCGCATCAGCTGAGCCCATGTTGTTTCAGGGATTTCCTTTCCTATATCCGCTTCCCATTTACCTCTAAGCACCTCCAGCGGGGGAAGTCCTTCATTAAGCATTCTGGTGTACAGGCAAATGACTGCCTAAACCGTCTCAGCCGCCATCATGGTATATTGGCATACCATTGTTGTCTTTGGTTCTTCAAGCTCTCCCTTCCAGTGTGCCTGTATTGCCCGTGTGATCGCCGCGTGGAGTAGGAAGTCGCCTTTGGGAATGTCAAAGAGATCTAATAGCGCTGGAAACGACAGTAGCAGCCCATCTTCGTAAAGGTCACCTAGGACTTGGATCCCTGCTTCCTCCCAGTTCTGCAGTTGTGACCAGTCTCCACCATGCGGTAATGCTGTGAGCATTCCCAGCGGAATTTCAGGGGCATAAGGGTGGTTCACCCCCGCTTTGCGCTGTGTTCGATTCCAGCATAGCCTAAGTGTACGTTCCTCTTGCGTGAGGTCTCTGAGATCTAATCTCTGCTGCATTGCTATGTAGGAGAGCACGTGTCTAGGAATTCCCAGGCCCCGTGTTTCCTCAGGTCCTCGAAACTCCAGAGCTATTTCTTGTGTGTATGTCTGTAACTGCGCTGCTAGGTAATAAGCTTCGAAGTCGGGTACCGCCAGCCCCCCTTCTGATTTAGGCGTCATCAAAGTTGCAAGTGCCACTCTACGACGGCCCGTCCCCCAGAGAAAGGACACTATCAATGATTTCAGGTGCCAAAACACAGCCGGCGGGATCCAAATCGGGAGCGTCCTAAAATAATATAGCAGGCGAGGTAGTGCCACCATCTTGAGCAGCGCTATACGACCCGCTACCGACAGTGGGAGGGTGGTCCAAAAGGTCATACTGCCCTTGAGCGCTCTGATGCTACGAGAGATGTTTCCCTCCAAGATGTCCGCCGGGGTGTGATAAATATATACCCCTAATTATTTCAGACAGTTAGGTTCCCATCTGATCGCCCTGGTCATAGTGGGCTGGATTTCACCCTTGCGCATTGGGAATAAGCACGTCTTGGACCAGATCACCCGTAGGCCCGATATCTCACCAAAGGTGGTCAGAACGGTGTCGGATCCCTTTAGAGCTCCGTCTCCGTCTTCCAAAAAGAGCAAATGGTCTTCTGCATATAGGGAGATGCACTGTTGCCCTGATAAGGAACGTAACCCTTTATAATGGGCCTACCTTGTGACCATCGTAAGTTGGATGTTATGAAACTGTTCCCTATTCATCTTTGTCCAGGCACCTGGGCTCTCATAGATCTCAAGAAAAACAGGGACATGACTAGGCTGGGGAGGTTTTAGGTGAGACTTTTGTCTAAAAATAAAGCACCAGTCCACCTACTAAATGCCATCCCCACATCAAGCATGAGATAGACTGTGAATATCTTGCGTTTGGTGGCCAGATCGATAAAATTCACCACCAACCTTGTATTACTGCAATTGTGTTGTCCCTGGGCAAACCCCAATTAAAGGGGAGAGCAGCTACGACCAAACCTGATTCAGCTTGCGACAAGGATCTTTGTGAATATCTTTTTTTTACTTCTTTATTTATGTAGTTTCCAATAGAACAAACAAAGAACACAAAGACCAGGCTACCCAGTTTCACAACAAATGCACCCCCCCCAGCCAACTTAGTGCAAGTAAATATTTGTGGAATGCAACAACAAAAAAATCACACAGCACAAAAGGGCCTCAACTCTCTTAGCATATTATAGTGGCATATAGCTAGCCAGTACTCGACCAGGCATTCACACTGGTTCAGACGGCACTGCCTGTATATCATCGTGGAAGGTCTCAGCAAGTTCGTGCGGGACAGCTTCTCAGATTGCTAGATCGTCCTTTACTTTATCATCCCTCCTGGGCATTCTGATATGTCACTCTTCAGTCAATGCCCATTCTAGAGTCACCCTCACCCAGAAAGCAATAATAAGATGAAATCTGCCATCCAGTCGATGGCAATGCACCCTTTAGCCAGCAATAAATCTTGACTGCAAGAACTTATTTTGCATTTTCTTCTTCTGAGGTCGACTAATAATGCCCAATAAGCATTGTTGAGTAGAAAGAGCAATCGGAATCCCTATCACCCTGTGTAATTTTGTGCTAAGCTTAGGCCAGAAGTCGACGAATATGGGACAGAACCAAACCAAGTGTAAAAAGGATGCTCCTTCTGCTCGACATCAAGGATTGCCCGCAGACCCGGATGGGTAAATGTTACTCAAAGGAATCGGTGTTCGATAGGTACGATGTAAGAAATTAAAGTGAATAATTTTAAAATGAGCATTCCCCCAAACCTTTTGACCAGTTCACAGGCCTCTGTCTATTTCTTAACTGTGAGCTGTGCACCCACGTCGGCATCCCAGGCATGCCTAGCCTTGAATATGGGTCCAACCCCAAATGAATCCTGTGCTTCCTTAAAGGTGATGAAGGATTACCCATGGTATAAATCACCAATTAAATTTCACCTCTCTTGTCTCCAATGAGCAATCAATCATTATTGTCAGACCCCCTTTTAGAGGGTCATGGGGCATGCATGGTCTACTGGTCCCAAACCTAAGGGTTGAGGCCTTTTACTCCTGATGTCCCCAGGCCTGACCTACTATGGCTTCTGAGCCCGACGGAGCTTCAGCGGTATGGGATCAGCGACTGGGGCCCATGGCAAGTGGACTTAAACTATAGAAACTCACGCTCCTGCAGCAGGGAAATTTGATATTGGGGCCAGAAGAAGAGCGTCCCCGTGACGACAACAGTGGGGAAGTCGGTTTGTGGTGGAAGGGGTGAGTGTGTGTGTGTAAATTCCCAAAGTCAGACGGGAGCTGCAAAGATAAGTGGGAGTACGCCGAGTGTGACGAGAGGTCCCCCCCTGTGTGATGCATGACCCTAAGATGGCGGCCGGAGTGCGCCCCTGGTGAATCTCGACACAAAGATCCCAGCGTGATGTCTTGTGAGGCGGTGGGAAGACTCTGGGGCCCCGAAGACCACATGGGGAAAGACACAACTTGACTTGTTCTGAGAAGCGATGCCGCTGCCTGCATCACCAAGCTGGCTTTCCTTTTGTGCTGAGTTGCTTGTCCCCCGACTCTGCAGCTTCCTTCTCTTCCTATAACTGCTTCCTTGAGTGACCGTGTGGTCTCCCCCATCTTGGATTTCTTGGGACAGATCGGCGACCTTCAACCTTACCAACTCCCAGACCTATCTGCCTACCCCATATAGCTTTGCCTATGGCGCATGTAATCCATTTCCCTGGTTCCTCCATCTTGCGGTTGCGACTGTCCCCATTATTTTTTTTTTCATATATTTTTATTGCAGATGATCGTTACACATTTATGTCGGTCAGGTTTTACTTAATCGTCATTTAGCTTCAATGACATAAAAAATATTTGGTGTACACAGCCATTTAGCCCACAACCCGGAGGTCGGGCGGCAATAGTCAGGAATGTAATATGTCCACGTGCTTCATATTATCATGGCAGTTAAGGATCTTGCATCTGCTTTTCTGTTCCTTCCGGATCCCCAACAAACAAACTACTTTATCCCTATAGTCTGACAGTAAGATATCTACGTAGCTGTGCTCACTTGCTCCCCCCTCTCGCTCGGACCCTTAAGTAAAGCTAGATGTTGCTGTATGAAGTGCTCCTGGTCAATTGGATACTAATCCAAGGAGGGCTTCCTTAACCAGTCCACTGTATCCTTGCTGTGTATAAGAATAGAGATTGAAAATTAACCCCCCCTCCCTCTCAGACACTGCCATCGGTGCGTCATTGTTAGGAGAATCATTGTGGGTCTGAAGCACTGGAATCATCAGCTAGGAGTTCATGCATTGAACCTGTTGTGTTACGGGGAGGCAGTCTGGTCGTTACCCCCCTTCCTCTGAGTCACTTCCTATGTCAAAATCTCGCAGCGCTTGTACTAAGGCCTCCCACGCCTGCGCAGACTCTAGTGCTTTAACATTCTGTTGTCGCTGCGCTAGTTGAAATCTCAGAGGGCTCTCCCCCCAGCCCATTTAAGTAATTCGTTGCGCCATCTAGCATCCACTGGACCCGTTCGTGCCTTCCAGTTCCGCGTGATTTCACGTTTCGCTAGGATAAGACCCATATCTATAAATTTGCTAGTGACTTTGTTCTTGGGGGTATGCGGGAACCAGTGGAGTATCCCAACTGCCATGTCAAACTGTAGCGCCCGTTCTGTCTTCCCATTCAAGGTATTTCCCACCGAGTTCCAGTAGTGGGTTAGATTAGGGCAGGTCCATAACATGTGGCCAAGCTCCGCTCCAGTAGCTTGACATCTAGGGCAAGCCGCTGTGTCTATAGCAACGTATTTTTGTATTTTTCCCGGGGTCAAGTACGCTTGGTGCAAAATATAGAAGTGTACTAATTGAAACCGCGCATTACGTGTACTCTTCCAGGCCCGGCGCATCAGCTGAGCCCATGTTGTTTCAGGGATTTCCTTTCCTATATCCGCTTCCCATTTACCTCTAAGCACCTCCAGCGGGGGAAGTCCTTCATTAAGCATTCTGGTGTACAGGCAAGTGACTGCCTAAACCGTCCCAGCCGCCATCATGGTATATTGGCATACCATTGTTGTCTTTGGTTCTTCAAGCTCTCCCTCCCAGTGTGCCTGTATTGCCAATGTGATCGCCGCGTGGAGTAGGAAGTCGCCTTTGGGAATGTCAAAGAGATCTAATAGCACTGGAAACGACAGTAGCAGCCCATCTTCATAAAGGTCACCTTGGACTTGGATCCCTGCTTCCTCCCAGTTCTGCAGTTGCGACCAGTCTCCACCATGCGGTAATGCTGTGAGCATTCCCAGCGGAATTTCAGGGGCATAAGGATGGTTCACCCCCGCTTTGCACTGTGTTCGATTCCAGCATAGCCTAAGTGTACGTTCCTCTTGCGTGAGGTCTCTGAGATCTAATCTCTGCTGCATTGCTATGTAGGAGAGCACGTGTCTAGGAATTCCCAGGCCCCGTGTTTCCTCAGGTCCTCGAAACTCCAGCGCTATTTCTTGTGTGTATGTCTGTAACTGCGCTGCTAGGTAATAAGCTTCGAAGTCGGGTACCGCCAGCACCCCTTCTGATTTAGGTCTCATCAAAGTTGCAAGTGCCACTCTACGACGGCCCGTCCCCCAGAGAAAGGACACTATCAATGATTTCAGGTGCCGAAACACAGCCGGCGGGATCCAAATCGGGAGCGTCCTAAAATAATATAGCAGGCGAAGTAGCGCCACCATCTTGAGCAGCGCTATACGACCCGCTACCGACAGTGGGAGGGTGGTCCAAAAGGTCATACTGCCCTTGAGCGCTCTGATGCTACGAGAGATGTTTCCCTCCAAGATGTCCACCGGGGTGTGATAAATATATACCCCAAAGTATTTCAGACAGTTAGGTTCTCATCTGATCGCCCTTGTCATAGTGGGCTGGATTTCACCCTTGCGCATTGGGAATAAGCACGTCTTGGACAAGTTCACCCGTAGGCCCGATATCTCACCAAAGGTGGTCAGAACGGTGTCAGATCCCTTTAGAGCTCCGTCTCCGTCTTCCAAAAAGAGCAAATGGTCATCTGCATATAGGGAGATGTACTGCTGCCCTGATAAGGATCGTAACCCTTTATAAGGGGCTCCCGCACGTATCATCATCGCAAGGGGTTCAACTGCCAGTGCAAATAGCAGCGGGGATAGTGAGCATCCCTGTCTCGTACCCCTTTCCACTGGATATTGTGGGGATATCAGCCCTCCCGATCTCACTCGCGCCAATGCTGATGCATACAGCACAGAGGTCCACTGAAGATATCCCTCCCCCACCCCATAACACCGAAGTGCTCTGTGGAGGTACTCCCATTCTAGGCTATCAAATGCCTTTTCCAAGTCGACCGATAGTATCATTGGGTGGGGGGCCTCCCCATGTTCCTCCTCTAACAAAGGAATCAGACGGCGAATGTTCATAGTGGTGTTTCTCTTAGGAATGAAACCCGCTTGATCCCCATGAACCAGCATGGGCATGTGCTTCAGCAATCTGGAGGCTAAAATACAGCTTAATATTTTATAATCTGTTGTAAGCATCGACAACGGTCTGTAAGACGCTGTGTCATTGCTCTCTTTATCGGGTTTAAGCAGGGGGATTACTAACGCCTCACGCATAGTGCGCGGTAGGCAACCCAGTTGTCTCGCCTCTTTGTATATTATCGTAAGTCGAGGAGCCAACAAATCTATGTATTTAGCGTAAAATTCGATAGGTAGTCCATCTAACCCTGGGGTTTTATTTCGTGCCATCCGTTTTATGGCGCCTCGGATTTCCCCCAGTTCGATGTCCTTGCCCAAATCCTGCGCTTGCTCGGGTTCCAACTGCGGGAAAGGGAGTCCTTCTAAGAAGTTATCTATGGCCGAGGTATCAGCTGTCAATCTACTCTGATACAATGTTGAATAGTAACTCGAGAAACAGTGAAGAATTTCAGGTTGGGTGTATACTTCGGTGCCCTCAGACGTGCACATCGAGACTGTGGGCGAGCTACGTTTCATGGGGTTGGCCAGCCAGGCCAGCAAGGCTCCCGATTTGTCTCCCTCCGCAAGGGACCTGGTTATATAAGTCTTATGGTCGAAACTGCGCAGCCTTTCCACTTCAACCGCCACCGCTTCTTTCGCTGCTGTGCACTGTTGTTGAAGCTCGGGTTGCCCAGGCCGCAATATCTCCATCTCTCGGAGTTTTTTATCAGCTTTGCTGAGGTCTTCCAACAGCACTCTACGCATCCCTACCTTTTTGGCTTTACAATATCCTCTCACCACTACTTTAAAGGCCTCCCACTCCGTCGCCCTTTCCCTAGTCGTACCCTCATTCTCTGCAAAGTAATTAGTGATCCTCTACCCCAAATCCTTGTGGAATAGTGGATCCTCTAGCATTTCGGAGCGTAATCTCCACGTAGGAACACAAGAGGCGCCCGGAAACCACTGCACCTCGAGCAAGACAGGATTGTGATCCGATATCGTCCTCGTCAAGTATTCGGTGTTGGTGACCATGGGCGTTATCGTTGCAGAGCATAAGAGTGCATCTAATCTCACATGAAGCTCGTGCATTCCCGAGAAGTAGGAGTAATCCCGGGTATGCGGATGTTGGGCCCTCCAAACGTCAGTTAGTCCCCACTTTGTTTGCCATTCCAGTCTGCCCTTAGCTATTCTGTGTGTTGAGGAGTCTGCCAGTGGGGGGTGTGATCTATCGAGGGCGACATCCGCCACTGAATTAAAGTCACCACCTATCAGCAGTGGCCCCACTAGGTAGTGGGTCAGAGAACCCGACAGCGTCGCAGGAAAGGCCAACTGGTCCACGTTAGGTGCGTAGATGCTGCAAATGTTTATTTCCCTGTGTGAGAAGTTGGCCCGATATGCAGTGCTCACTATTCTAGTGATCAGTATGCATCAGTCCAAACGACCCTTATGGTGATTGGTTGTAAGTCAACCTTAGACCAGCTATCCTAGTAGCGTGGATACGAGCAGTCTTCGGGCTAAACTCTAGAGGGCGTGTTAAGCCAGCTGTTATACCATCACATACCCCTTGAACACCAAGTGAAAGGACACCACACAAGTGTTATGAAAATAAAAAGTATATTTATTAGAATCACAACAGCTCTGGACTCTTTATGAGGACAGGGTACTAAGCACAGAACAAAACTCTTAGGAAAATACTTCAAGTGCACAATCAATACAAGTGCCCGAGGGCACGGAAAGTTTAGTGGTCTCCAGCGGACTCGATAAGGCAAGTCGGAAGCGATAGGGACTCGGGACCCTTAAATAAGGAGGTTATGCAGGCACCGAAATGCCGAAGTTACCTAGCCCAAGGGCTGCGGCTGCACAAGTCTTTACAGACGTCGGGAGTCCTCGCTGACGAGCCAGGAGCCGGAAGGAAGGAGTTGCTGGCCGGCGACCAGTGGAAATAGTTCGTAGAGATCCAAGCCTGGATCAGAGATGGATGACACCTGAAAGCAGAGGGGACCAAGTTCGTACTACTAGCCAGTAGTCAGAGGGTACCAGGAGGGCACCGGATGATCGTCACCTCGACTAGGTGAGTGGGCGACGCTAGGCTCTGCAGTCTCACAGACCAGGAGGCGTTGTCGGCGACCAGGATGGAGGTGCGAGCTGTCCCACGAAGGTTGATGCTGTCGGCGTCGCTGGGCCCAGGATTGGGGCAACAAGCCTTGGCAAATTTCAGGGCCACGTGGTGGGCCTAAAATGGCGTCTGGAGTGGACCAGGAGGGTCCGGGGTGCTCCTCTCTCAACAGGGAGCAAAGGCCAGTCTGGAGCAACCAGACTAGCACCGTTGGTTGTCGGATGTCGTCAAGGAGGTCACAAGCCAGCGGCTAGTAACCAGACAACGTACTGAGCGGCAGAAGCAGAAGGGCCCCACGCAGATCGTGGAGATGCTGGGAGGCTGCACTTCGGTGCTGGAGCTGCTCAGGGTCGGGGCTTCTCGGACCCCAGAGCACTCACCAGAGGATTCCTTCGGTGGTCGTGCTGGTTAAGAAAGCATGCAGGTTTTGATGATGGCCGGTCCCTCGAGGTCTCGTCGCACCCACGGATCTCAGCTGAGCTGACGATGTGGGTAGAGGTCAGAGGTGCCAGGGAAGCCGGTTCTCGTCGAGCTGGGCAGTCGGATTCCTGAGGAAGGACTTGCAGCAAACCGCAGAGTTCTTGGATGGTGCCCTGCAGACGCAGGGTGACTACTCCTTAGCCACAAGGGAGAAATCTTGAGAAGAGTCTCGAAGTCCTTTCGTAGAAAGTGTTCTTGATTCAAAGATGATCTAATTTGGAAGGGTCCCCGCTCCTGCCTTTATCCTAAAGAAAGGGGTGGGTACATGACTAGGTCCTTCCCTAGGGGTGGGACCAGGAAGGGGGGTAGTTACACCCCTCTCCCCTGCCGTACTTTCCCCAGGTCAGGGGCTGCGCGCCCCTGGAACTGGTTCTAACCGGCAGATGCGTAGTGAGCACCGGGGTGCAACTCCGCAGTCACCTTCTTGTAAAGCCCTGCCTACCCAGGATACACAAAACCCTGTCTGGGATGGTGCGAGCACCGCCCCGGACAGGAAACCCTTTGTCCAAGCTCTCCTCGCTGGAAGGACTCCCAGCAGCAGGAGGTCAGACTCGTGTCTGTGGTGGCAGCGTCCATTTTGTGGAGCTGAGGCTTCAGTTAACTTTAACCGGGGTTCACAGTTACATACATGTCGTGTCCCTCTAGAAGGGCGGAATGCTAACCCCGTCGCCAGCATTGGTGAGGGGTCAGCATCCCGATTCGTATGACATCTTACTCGACTTGTCTTGATAACGCGATACCGAAGTTACTAGTATGGCACGCGTTATCATGGAACAGCCATTGGGTCTTGGTTCCGCAAGCTGCAACCGGGCTCGGCTCGTGCCAGAGCCCAATTCACACGATTCCACGCACTCTGCCTTCAGGATTGTCAAGGCCTGCCATAGGAGTGACTGATAGGAACTCGGGTGTCCATTTTAGGGTTAGATATAGGGATACTATACCTAAAGCAACGGGCGAGTACGCCACTTTGCCCCAGCTGTCGCGCAGCCAGTTGTGTCAGATTTAGATGGCCATCCAGGGGTGGCAAAAATACATGCTTCAGCCCCTGGTAGGCCCTGGGTACACCGATGCCCTGAGTTACAGGGTCTGACAAGGTGGCCCAGTTCCAATTGGGTAATGCACCTAAGGTACACATGTCAATTTAGCGAGAGAACAGCTAGGCTGTGGGTCTGATTGGCAGGCCCACAGCCCGAGAAAGTCGTAAACCAGTGAAACAAAAGCAAAAAGTCCGGGTGATCATAGGATTGCAGACCCTACTCTCCCACATGACCTCCCCCCAAACGTTGGGACAATAAACTAACCTTGACCAGGTGAGTCTTCTTGTTCTAAGTGGAAATACCTGGAGAGCCCATCTGCATTGCCATGATCAGTGCCAGGTCTATGCTCCACTGTGAAGTCCATCGCCTGTAGTGAAATGGACCACCTAAGCAGTTTGGGGTTTTCACCCTTCATCTGATTTAGCCATAAGAGGGGCTTATGGTCGGTCTGAATCTTGAAATGAGTGCCAAACAAGTATGGCCTCAGTTTCTTCAGGGCCCAAACCACAGCAAAGGCCTCCCTCTCAATAGCTGACCAATTTTTCTCTCTGGGGGTCAGCCGTCTGCTTATAAAAGCAATGGGCTGGTCATTACCATCAAAATTCAGTTGAGAAAGAACAGCTCCCACACCCAACTCAGAAGCATCTGTTTGGACAATGAATGGTTTGGAGTAGTCTGGACTCTTGAGGATAGGTGCCGTGCACATGGCCTGTTTTAGGTCATCGAATGCTTTTTGACAGCTCGCTGTCCACTGAACCTTTTTTGGCATTTTCTTACTTGTCAGTTCATTAAGCGGAGTCACAATCGATCCGTAATTTCTGACAAACTTTCGGTAGTAACCAGTCAGGCCCAAGAAAGCTCGAACCTGAGTCTGGGTGGTTGGAGGAGCCCAGTCCCTGATTGACTGTATTTTGCTCTCCAGTGGTTGAACTTGGCCTCCACCGACAAGGTAGCCCAAGTATACAACCTGTGTCTGCCCTATCTGGCACTTGGTAGCCTTGATAGTGAGACCTGCTGCTTGCAGAGCCTCTAACACTTTCCGCAGGTGGACCAGGTGATCCTCCCAGGTGGAGCTAAAGACAGCAATATCATAAGATACGCCGCACAGAAGTCATCCAGCCCAGTGAGAATGTGATTCACCAACCGTTGGAAGGTGGCAGGTGCATTTTTCAAACCAAAGGGCATCACCACAAATTGATAATGCCCACCAGGGGTAGAAAATGCGGTCTTAGGCTTGGCGTCCTCAGCTAACCTGATTTGCCAATACCCAGCTGTCAGGTCGAATGTACTTAAGTAGTTGGCAGAAGCCAATCTATCTATAAGCTCATCCGCCCTCTGTATTGGATGGGCATCAGTCTTAGTGACTGCATTGAGACCCCTGTAGTCTACGCAGAACCTCATCTCTTTCTTACCACCCTGGGTGTGAGGCTTCGGCACTAGAACTACGGGACTAGCCCAAGGGCTATCTGAGGGCTCAATGACTCCCAACTCCAACATTTTCTGCACTTCACTTTTGATGCAGTCTCTAACGTGATCGGGCTGCCTGTAGATTTTACTCTTGACGGGCAAGCTGTCACCAGTGTCAACCTCATGGGTACACCAATTGGTCTGACTGGGTGTTAGAGAGAACATATGCCGGAAGGATTGAAGAACCTGTTTACAATCCTCCTGTTGATGTTCAGAGAGGCTGCCGCAAAAGACAACACCGTCTACCGATCCATCGTCAGGATTCTGAGTGAGCAGGTCTGAGAGAGGGTCACTGTCTTCCTCCTGTCCCTCATCTATGGCCATGAGCAAGCTCATGTCCTTCCTGTCGACATATGCCTTGAGCCTGTTGACATGGAGCACCCGGTGGGGGCTCCTGGGAGTTTCAAGGTCCACCAGGTAGGTGACCTCTCCCTTTTTCTCCAAGATGGTGTAGGGCCCAGACCATTTGTCTTTGAGCGCTGCTGGGGCCACTGGCTCCAACAGCCACACCTTCTGCCAGGCTGGTAAACAGTCAGGACAGCCTTTTGGTCATGCCAAGCTTTTTGGAGTTCTTGGCTGGCCTTAAGGTTTTCAGATGCCTTTTCCATGTACTCAGCCATACGCGAGCGGAGACCAAGCACATAGTCCACTATGCTGGTTGCAGGCTTTTTGAGAGGTCTCTCCCATCCTTCCTTCACCAAACACAGGGGTCCTCTTATAGGATGCCCGTACAAAAGTTCAAAAGGGCTGTAGCCAACCCCCTTCTGTGGGACTTCTCTATAAGCGAATAAAAGGCAGGGAATCAGGACGTCCCATCTACGCCGGAGCTTTTCAGGTAGTCCATGAATCATCCCTTTTAGGGTCCTGTTGAACCGCTCAACAAGCCCATTGCATTGTGGATGATATGGTGTGGTGAACTTGTAGTTGACACCACATTCCTTCCACATAGCAGTCAGATAGCTCGACATGAAGTTTGCACCTCTGTCAGAGACAACCTCCTTAGGGAAGCCCACTCTGGAGAACACTCCAACTAGGGCTCTTGCCACAACAGGTGCTGTCGTGGTCCTAAGGGGAATAGCTTCAGGATACTTGGTGGCATGATCCACTACCACCAGTATAAACTTGTGCCCTGATGCTGTTTGGGGTTCCATTGGACCGACAATGTCAAACCCCACACGTTCAAAGGGCACCCCCACCACAGGCATTGGTATAAGGGGGCCTTTGTCGTGCCACCTGACTTACCACTGGCTTGGCAAGTGACACAGGAGCGACAAAACTCCTCGGTATCTTCGTTCATGTGAGGCCAGTGAAAGTGCGAGACAAGCCTGTCCCACGTCTTTGTCTGGCCTAAGTGTCCTGCTAAGGGAATCTCGTGGGCCAAGGTAAGATGGAAACCACGCTGAGACAAGGGGATAACCAGCCTCCTGGTCATGCCAGGCTTGGGGTCTCTTGCCTCAGTGTACAGGAGTCCATCCTCCCAGTATACCTTGTGGGTACCTGTGGCGTTCCCGGCAGCCTCAGCAGCAGCCTGCTGTCTGAGGGGTTCAAGGGAAGGGCAGTTTAACTGGTCCTTCCCCAGGTCTTCTCGTGTGGGTCCCCCTGAGCCCAGAAACTCAACTTGATCAAGTTCGAGGTCTTTAGGTTCAGTTTCCCGCAATTCCTGGAGGTCAGCCTCCTCTGAGACTTGATCCTCGACCTGGGGCAAGGGGGAAGGCGATGCCTTAACCCGACTGCTCTTCTTCTTGGGAGGTGTCTGGTCCATTGTTCCAGGATCCAGCACCGGTTCAGTGGGGCATCGTCTGACCTGTGACCTAGTCACAGCAAGCACATGCGCTGGCAAGCCTAACATTTCCATGTGAGTCCGGTGCTCCACTTCTGACCATTGCGATGACTCCAAATCATTGCCCAACAAACAATCCACTGGGAGGTCTGAACTAACAACAACCTTTTTCTGGCCATTTACCCCTCCCCAGGAGAAAGCAACAATCGCCATACTATGACTGGTAGTGACGTTGCTGGCATTGGTCACCAGGAAATCTGTACCTGGCATGATCTGTCCAGGGTCCACAAAGTTAGGCGTCACCATGGTGACGCTGGCACAAGTGTCCCTATAGGCCTGAGCCATTCTTCCATTGATCAAAGGCGTCTGTCGGTATTTGCCCAAAGTATTGGGACTGACATCAGGGGATATATCCACATCCCCCGTACAGACAAGGACAGCCTGAGTGAGTGTGCCAACTAAGTTGTCACACCCCTCAGAACCCAAGGTTAACCCAACTAGTCCCTTGGGAGGCGCACTACTACTGCTGGCTGTACTAGGGGGCACAGGTGCCTTAGGGGCTGCAGTAGCAGGAGTCTGCCCTCTTTTCTTGGTGCACTCACTAAACCAGTGAGTTTTACTTTTACAGTATTGGCACCACCTTTTCGATTGGCCTTCTTGATTCTTCTTTTTCTGGGAAGCCTGACCCCCCCCACCCCCTCCCCTCTTTGGGTTGTTGGGGACCTGTCGAAGACTTCTGGTCATTTTGTTCCCCTTTCGAATCTTTACCCTTCTGGTCTGCTTTCTTCTGACCACCCTGGTTCTGGCCCTGGTTTTGCTTAACCCTTGTTCTGACCCATCTGTCTGCCTTCTTTCCCAATTCTTGGGGAGAGGTCAGATCCGAGTCGACAAGGTGCTGATGCAACAACTGGTTCTGACAATTGTTTAAAATCTGTTCTCGCATGATCAAATTATACAATCCTGTGTAATCAGTAACCTTACTGCCCAGCAACCAGCCCTCCAAAGCCTTAGTGGCACAATCAACGAAATCAGACCAGTCCTGAGACTGAGTTTTCTGGGTATCCCTGAACAGCAACCTGTACTGCTCAGTGGTTAGGCCGAACCCATCAATCAGTGTGTTCTTCAGGACCTGGTAATCGTTAGCGTCCTCAGCTCTAGTAGTGAGGAGCTTATCTCTACCTTTACCTTCAAAGGAGAGCCACAAGATAGCTGCCCACTGACTCTGGGGGACGCACTGTACAGTGCAGGCCCGCTCCAAAGCAGTAATCCATTTGTGGATGTCATCCCCTTGCTTAAAGGGGGGCACTATCTTACTCAGGTGTCTAGTGTCTAAACTCCTGTTTTCCCGTGGGGGAATTCTGCCACCAGTGAGGTTTGCCCCACTCAATTCTTGCTCTCTAGCAAAGGCGAGTCTTTCTTTGGCTAGGGCAAGTTCTTACCTTTCGATCCGCAGATTGACTTCCCGCTCCTTCGCTTCGTACACTCTCCTCTCAGGGGATGTCATCCCTCTTCGAGAAGAGCCTTCGAGAGCCATTGGTTCGAACGGATCTATTAGAGCCTCTCGACAGAGACCTAACTCGTCCATTCCCAATGTTAAGCTGGCCTGAGAGGGGCCCCAGGGGTCTCCTAGTACCATTCTCGTGCCGGCTTAAGTTGTCCCTAGTTAGCTGGCTAACCACTACTGCACCTTTGTCTGCCTCGTCCCCAGATGTCTCTGGCTCCTCGTCCTCCTCTTCACCTTCTGTGGAGAGATGGATAAGGTCAGGGTCACCTCGGGTTCCCTCAAGGGGGGGCATGTTCCCTTCTGGATGAGAAGGGTCGGTGTTACCCGCCCTCCTAGCATCATAAGTCTCCAAGAGACCAATCAGAAACGGAATGGTAGGGTTTGCACCCTGTTTTAGCTTCCGAGATGTACAGATTTGTCGCATCTCTTGGAAGCTAAGTGCAGCATATCTGGAGGTGACCTGTGGAAGGTCGACTGACACAAGGGGAGACTCAGAGTTTCCTCCTTTGTCTGACATGCCGCTTCTAGTGTGGTGTAAGTGATGCACCTACCTACACTATATGTTTACCTACTGATCCCTTGCTAAGAGTTGTAGCCAAGGTGTGCTAAGCCTTGAGGAGCTACAACAGCTGGTTCAGTAGAACTCAGAGTATTCTAAGCTAAGTTATATGTACCTGGAGTACTTATGCGATCTTTCACAAGATTTTCTTAGGATACGCGTGGTAGAACAACAGCAAGCTCAAATCCCACCGCTGCCACCAATGTGAGAAGTTGGCCCGATATGCAGTGCTCACTATTCTAGTGATCACTATGCATCAGTCCAAACGACCCTTGTGGTGATTGGTTGTAAGTCAACCTTAGACCAGCTATCCTAGTAGCGTGGATACGAGCAGTCTTCGGGCTAAACTCTAGAGGGCGTGTTAAGCCAGCTGTTATACCATCACATACCCCTTGAACACCAAGTGAAAGGACACCACACAAGTGTTATGAAAATAAACAGTATATTTATTAGAATCACAACAGCCCTGGACTCTTTATGAGGACAGGGTACTAAGCACAGAACAAAACTCTTAGGAAAATACTTCAAGTGCACAATCAATACAAGTGCCCGAGGGCACGGAAAGTTTAGTGGTCTCGGGCAGACCCGATAA
The DNA here is from genome assembly GCF_964263255.1 of Lissotriton vulgaris. NCBI lineage: Eukaryota > Metazoa > Chordata > Amphibia > Caudata > Salamandridae > Lissotriton > Lissotriton vulgaris. The sequence continues at coordinate 608,617,296 of NC_141695.1, forward strand.
GGCAAGTCGGAAGCGATAGGGACTCGGGACCCTTAAATAAGGAGGTTATGCAGGCACCGAAATGCCGAAGTTACCTAGCCCAAGGGCTGCGGCTGCACAAGTCTTTACAGACGTCGGGAGTCCTCGCTGACGAGCCAGGAGCCGGAAGGAAGGAGTTGCTGGCCGGCGACCAGTGGAGATAGTTCGTAGAGATCCAAGCCTGGATCAGAGATGGATGACACCTGAAAGCAGAGGGGACCAAGTTCGTACTACTAGCCAGTGGTCAGAGGGTACCAGGAGGGCACCGGATGATCGTCACCTCGACTAGGTGAGTGGGCGACGCTAGGCTCTGCAGTCTCACGGACCAGGAGGCGTTGTCGGCGACCAGGATGGAGGTGCGAGCGGTCCCACGAAGGTTGATGCTGTCGGCGTCGCTGGGCCCAGGATTGGGGCAACAAGCCTTGGCAAATTTCAGGGCCACGTGGTGGGCCTAAAATGGCGTCTGGAGTGGACCAGGAGGGTCCGGGGTGCTCCTCTCTAAGCAGGGAGCAAAGGCCAGTCTGGAGCAACCAGACTAGCACCGTTGGTTGTCGGATGTCGTCAAGGAGGTCACAAGCCAGCGGCTAGTAACCAGACAACGTACTGAGCGGCAGAAGCAGAAGGGCCCCACGCAGATCGTGGAGATGCTGGGAGGCTGCACTTCGGTGCTGGAGCTGCTCAGGGTCGGGGCTTCTCGGACCCCAGAGCACTCACCAGAGGATTCCTTCGGTGGTCGTGCTGGTTAAGAAAGCGTGCAGGTTTTGATGATGGTCGGTCCCTCGAGGTCTCGTCGCACCCACGGATCTCAGCTGAGCTGACGATGTGGGTAGAGGTCAGAGGTGCCAGGGAAGCCGGTTCTCGTCGAGCTGGGCAGTCGGATTCCTGAGGAAGGACTTGCAGCAAACCGCAGAGTTCTTGGATGGTGCCCTGCAGACGCAGGGTGACTACTCCTTAGCCACAAGGGAGAAATCTTGAGAAGAGTCTCGAAGTCCTTTCGTAGAAAGTGTTCTTGATTCAAAGATGATCTAATTTGGAAGGGTCCCCGCTCCTGCCTTTATCCTAAAGAAAGGGGTGGGTACATGACTAGGTCCTTCCCTAGGGGTGGGACCAGGAAGGGGGGTAGTTACACCCCTCTCCCCTGCCGTACTTTCCCCAGGTCAGGGGCTGCGCGCCCCTGGAACTGGTTCTAACCGGCAGATGCGTAGTGAGCACCGGGGTGCAACTCCGCAGTCACCTTCTTGTAAAGCCCTGCCTACCCAGGATACACAAAACCCTGTCTGGGATGGTGCGAGCACCGCCCCGGACAGGAAACCCTTTGTCCAAGCTCTCCTCGCTGGAAGGACTCCCAGCAGCAGGAGGTCAGACTCGTGTCTGTGGTGGCAGCGTCCATTTTGTGGAGCTGAGGCTTCAGTTAACTTTAACCGGGGTTCACAGTTACATACATGTCGTGTCCCTCTAGAAGGGCGGAATGCTAACCCCGTCGCCAGCATTGGTGAGGGGTCAGCATCCCGATTCGTATGACATCTTACTCGACTTGTCTTGATAACGCGATACCGAAGTTACTAGTATGGCACGCGTTATCATGGAACAGCCATTGGGTCTTGGTTCCGCAAGCTGCAACCGGGCTCGGCTCGTGCCAGAGCCCAATTCACACGATTCCACGCACTCTGCCTTCAGGATTGTCAAGGCCTGCCATAGGAGTGACTGATAGGAACTCGGGTGTCCATTTTAGGGTTAGATATAGGGATACTATACCTAAAGCAACGGGCGAGTACGCCACTTTGCCCCAGCTGTCGCGCAGCCAGTTGTGTCAGATTTAGATGGCCATCCAGGGGTGGCAAAAATACATGCTTCAGCCCCTGGTAGGCCCTGGGTACACCGATCCCCTGAGTTACAGGGTCTGACAAGGTGTCCCAGTTCCAATTGGGTAATGCACCTAAGGTACACATGTCAATTTAGCGAGAGAACAGCTAGGCTGTGGGTCTGATTGGCAGGCCCACAGCCCGAGAAAGTCGTAAACCAGTGAAACAAAAGCAAAAACTCCGGGTGATCATAGGATTGCAGAGCCTACTCTCCTACACCCTGCCTCCCAATTTCCCAGCTATGGCCACGAACCGACCCTCAGGGTCCACTATGTGTCTGGTCACCTGAAAAGGGACTCCAGCTCTAATCCAAATCAGCGCTCCACTAGCATAAGCTGAATATGTAGTGTTGTAAACCTGTCCTCTCCATCTGCGTTGTAATGCTAGTCCTTCTGTCTTTGTTAAATGTGTTTCCTGTAACAACGCTATCTGGACTCCCCTGCGTACCAGGTAGGCATGCACTTTGTTTCGTCTTGTCATAGTGTGTAGTCCCCGCACATTCCAGGTAATGCATTTTAAGTTAGATATCTCACCCATTGTCCCACGATGCCCTGTGCTCGCTTCTCAACTCTATTTCCACTTGGTTTAAACATGTAAAACCCCTTGCACCGATGGCGGGTCCACCCTCTAACAAAACAACATTTCCAAGTCCCCCCCCCAAGAACATGACCCAAAGATCGCAATCTAGTTCCCATCCAAACTCACCCAAAAACAATCAAGAAAACCTGACGGTAGTCACCGCAGGTGTGCCTTAGGGGCAATGTGGGGGTCTGGCGCCGACGGGAAGCCTCCCTCTGCCCAAGCCTCCTGTGTGCGATCAAGCTCTGTTGACTTATGGTCAGCGCGATGCTTTGCCCTCCACCCAACTATTAGCTGGTCAACAATCCCCCCTTTGTGATGCACAGTTAATCTCCCGCAAAAGTCTTTCCCTTTTGAAAATAACAGCTCACCAAGAGTCTTCATTGTCCGTCGATTATTCCTTCAGCCGTCTCCGGAGTGATCGTGGGCAAAGGCACACTGTCAGTTTCGGAGTACTCCGTGTCCGATCGGTCATCGCCTCTGCCTGATTCTGTGCCCTCGGTTAAGGGCTTCTCCTGCGAGCCCGATATACTGGACACCACCTCCAACACTCCTCGCCTTTCCGCTGCTGTCTCCAGTATCGAGGGACGCCCAGCTCCTCTGCGGCCATTACGTATCTTCAGCGACAGTTTGAAACAGCGAACCAGGGCCGTCCTTTCCGGCTCTGAACAGTTCCAGCCAGTTACAAACCTCGTCTGGTGTGTCAAAGAATTTTGTGGTGTCATCCACTATTATTCGGAGTCTGGCTGGGAACAATAGGGAGTACTGTATACTCTTGATTCTCAACTCGTGCTTAATTGCCAAGAAGGAAGCTCGTCTGCGTTGCGTGTCATAAGTATAGTCTGGGAAGATGTTGACCTTACTGTTTTCCAGCTGGAAGGGACCATTCAACCGGGCATTATGTAACAGCAAGTCTCTGTCTCGATAGTGCAGCAGCCTCGCAACCACTGGGCGAGGGGGCCGGCCCTGTTGCCACGGCCTAGACGGGACCCTGTGTGCTCGTTCAAGCGTGTAAAAAGAGGACAGCCCTTCTGGCGCCACCACCTTCTGAAGCCATTCCTCCAAATAGCGGACCATATCTCCCCCTTCAATTTTTTCTGGTAGCCCCACTATTCGGATGTTGTTCCGGCGATTGCGCCCTTCAGCGTCCTCTGCCCTTTTCACCAGAGGGTCCATTCAGGCCAACACATCCATCATGGTGGCAGAGAGTGATTTCTGCGCCGGCTCCAGGGTTCAAACCGCACTTTCGACCTCCTTGACTTTATCAGAGATGCCATGATCAGCCCTGAGCAATCCGAGGCTCGTTGCGACTATATCCTGTTGGAGAGCCGCTCGCGTGTCCGTTATCGCCATCAAGATCTTGTCCAGCTGGTGCTGGAGGTACGGGTCTCTAGGTGACTCGTGGTCCGGTTGGTCCCCCTTGTCCGGCATCTCCACATCAGATGTAGATTGTGTGCTGCCCTTGGCGCCTTTCGGTTTCCCCATCTCAGTTGTGATGCCCAGCGTTGTTCCCGGCCAGCAAAGGGAAAAGCCACCAAACAGCAGGCCTATTCCAGCGGGCTTCCCCTCGGGCAATGGGTCTCCACTCTCCGGTGTGGGCACCCCCCGCTCGCACTCTACTCCAGCTACTGGGATCCACTACAAGGGCTCCCCTGCCCAGTTATCCACTCCGTTACACAAGCGCGCCGGGTCGGGGCAGTAATAGTCAAGGTCTCCGATCAGCAGGGTATCTCCACCAAGGGCGGTTGGCCAGACAGCAGTAGCGTCCGCGCCAGGCCCCTCATCTGGTTTTAACCTGCCATGACCCTCATGCCGTTCGACCCTGTTCCAGACACTGCCACCAGCAAACTAGTTGATAGTTCTCATCAGGTACGCAAGACTCAGCTATTGATTAGGGGCCTGTCCAGCGCCTACAATTTTATCAAGCCGAGTTCAACTGTGTAGTTTCGGGGCCGTCTCCTCCGCCCCACCCCGCGCCGGACCTCGGGCTCTCTCCTCCGATCTCCTGGGTCTCAATTAGGCACTGGGTGCCGATCGCTCCCCTCCGCCATTTTGTTTTGCCACAGCCCCCAGGTCATTATGTAGGCTGTGGAGCCTCCCTAGCTCCCATACTTCCATTGGAGCCAACAACACCTCTCTCTTCTTATTGGACTTGGTGATGCACCCCTTGTCTACCCCGATCTTCACCCGAGACCGAGCAATATGGCTGATGCCCGGTGGAGCTGCATAGGCAGCTGTAGAGATCGGCTTAGGTTCACCCCTCAGCTGTCACCTACCAAGCTGTACATTGGGCACTGTTCTCCACGTCTCTATGCTGTGTCTCCCTTCCTCCCCATCCCTCCGACCGCGTAACAATGTCTTTTATATGTCGCTGTACGGTGTTACCCTGTAACTGATGTGACAGTTTTCGCGCTATATAAATATGCCATACAATACAATACAATACTTGTATCGCACTTGTCCTCATGTAACATGTAACTCACTTGTCCTCATGTAAAGAGCTCTGATACTTCCGGACCTAGCCAGCGCTATATAAAAATCTTCAACTAAATAAATAAATAATGGATCCTTCTGCACTTGACTTTCGGTGGTAGCTGTGGACAAGCAGTCAAAGGCTCCCTTGGGGAACAAGTGTAGATATAGGCTAGTGAACATGACTTATAACTCAAGGTGAGCTCAGTAATGTCAATAAATCAATCTCCAGTCATATTCTTGCTCTTTTTGTAAACTCTACACATTCAAAGAAATAACGACGTTCATAAGCAACAGCACAATCCCTTTAAGGTCGGGACTGTAGTGTTTATCTGACAACCCCTGCCCCATCCTCTTCCCTGCAATGTGGTTGGGGTTATTCCCCATTCACTACCCGTTCCAGCAGCATGGAAGCATTCAGCATTTCAGCGCGTGCCCCGACCACTGGCATTTGTAAGCTCTGGTTTTGTTTGGAGGACACTGGTTGCTCCCGGTATAAGCAGCAGCACGCGGCAGGCGTAGTCTCTCTCCCGAGCGGTGCTACTGGCCTTAAAAGGATGAGAGGTGCTCCCAGCGTCCATTGGTGGTTGGTCAGGGGGCATGTCTTGATGCATAATTTTGACCCACAGGTCACAACTTAAATTTTCCCAAGTGATGGCCCGATCTTGGCAAAACTCAGTATCAGCAGCCCCTCCTGGCATACGGAGGTTGCTGCTATACCTGTTGGGTAGACTTCTCCTGTTCAATCACTGATACTACAGCAGCCCCTTCTATCATATGGGGTAGCGGCTAAGGCTCACACAAGTCTTGGTGTATTGTTGGTACAGTCACTTCTACGGTGGCCCCCTCTGCCGTACAGGGTCACCACAACAAGGCAGTATGGGTTTGTCACTCCCTGCATGGCACTCAATGCACAGCTCATTCCACAGTGGCCCTCTTCTGGTATACGGGGGTTCACTGAATCACTTCTGCACATTTGAAACCACCCAATGAAACTCAACTACCCAATCAATGCACAGCCGCCTCCTCACACCTTACACTTGGAGTTCTCTTGGTAGGGCTCCTCACTGGAACACGCTCACCCCAGCGCTCTTCTCTTCCTCACAGGGCACACTGGTGTTGGTAAGCAGGCAGGAGCTGATGCTCTAGGCTACAATGCAGGTTGTTTTGGTTTCCCTGGGTGAAGTCTCCTCACCCAGAAGAGACAAGAAGGCCTTGGCTCCCATTCCGGGTTAGAGGCAGTAGTCTTGCAGAGCTGCCCCTTCTAACACAGCCCATCTGGCTGCCCGGCAGATGGCAAATTTTGGAGTCTCAACCCCCCCATTTTTAGGTCTCGCCTGTCGATGCGCATGCGCATCGAGCAAGCGAGACTATTGCGAGTTATCCACTCTTTATCCACACTGCAAGGAATCGTGGCGATTCCTTGCAGTGCCCGTGACTTTTAAGGTCAATGCGCATGCGCATTAAGCTTATGCGCATGCGCATTGACCTTAAAAGTCACGGGCGCGTGCATGTCCGTCTCTGTTTACCCGCTCCGCCCCCTACCCCTTCCCGCCGTGTCGCATTTCTCCTCCCCCCTCCCCTCTCTTCCCTCCAGCTTGTTGTTTGTATAATTTAACCCGCTCCGCCCCCTCCCCTTCCCTCCGTGTCGCATTTCTCCTCCCCCCTCCCCTCTCTTCCGTCCGTCCGTCTTGTTTTCCTCTATTTGCTTTGCCGCAATCTTCTGGCGATTTGTATCGTTTGCTTGTTTTCGTTTACATGCTGGAAGCTCTAATCACCAAGTTCAATGCGCCTGTAAATGAAGACAATCGAAACACACTGTGCCCGTTCAGTTGACGGGCAGGACGGCCTTTGCTGACTGGGAACCAAAAAGCAATTGAGCGAGTGTTTTTCTACCGCAGGTTTTTCTCATCCTCGCCGGTTACTCCATATCCAACAATGTGCATTTTTCACAGAAAGCAACTCCATTGTTTTGTTATGACAGTTCACACGTTAAACTCCACGAGGCACGCCAACTGGTCTGCGCATACGGTACACGCGCGTCCTTTTCGCTCCTATCTTGTATCGTTCCCACGCCACCACAGACCGCCCCACTCCCCACGTGGGGCTTCCTTTACCCCACACACAGGCATCCGCGCAGATAGCTGCAGATCCATGGCAGATGCAGCACTGCACTGATAGAAGTGCGTGTCTACAAAAGTGTGTACCACGTTTGTCTCCCACCCACCACACACCTCTTGTTTTTCAAAGGGCTATGTTGCACGGCTATTCTGTGGCACGCAGCCCTACCGGCTGCACCTCTGGCGTGAAGCCCCCAGTGCTCTGTGAAGGCTCACTTTGTCCGCCAGAGCCTTGAAAGGAAGCAGGCCGCCCCCGGAGCCCGCTGTGTGATGCAGATTTCACCCTTTGTATGGAAAGCTCCGAGGAGCCCCGCTCCGTGCGCCCCTCCTAGCTCTGACACATTGCAAATGAGGCGCCGGGCAGAGGGGTCAGGCCTGGCAGCCGGAGGGGGAGGGGAGCAGCGACGCCTCCCCTTCCTTCAATGTGACTTCCACACCCGCATCAAAACACCGAACAAAGCCAATGCAGGCCATTTCAAACCGCGAATGCGAGATGAAAACATGCAGTGTGCACCCGTGCCCGTCTTTCCAGGGTTTTCAAGTTTCGAAAATGTATTTGAGCGGTACACGTGTTCTTAAATATTTTGCACAGCATTTTCCATTTTCGGCAGTTCCTTTTCTCTCTTGGAGGGTTTGGTCTGAGGATGGGGGGAGGGGTACCCTATTGGCCTTTGAGTTCTGGTTTAATTTTTTTTTCAGTGCCATTTAGCTAAGCTTTCAATACAAATCTTCGGGATGAAGGGTTGCACATTTATCCATAAATTGGTAGTAATTGAAATATTCATAAGGGTTGTGTGTAAAACATAATTTCAACAAACATTCCAGTTCAAATCGTCACATGGGAGACAGTCAAATAAGCAGTCTGATGTCCAGTGAGACTTGCAATGCTTTTTATGCTTATTTTCCTTGAATTATAGTGTAACTATATTATATAGCGCAAATTCCACCCAACCGGGTTCCACGGCGGTAGTCATTGCATATTGAAAATCAGATAGTGACATTGGCGGCATTTAAACAAAGATTTGTCATTATTATTGCAAGGCTAATAATGTTGCATCAAAGCTGGTATGGACAAATAATACAGTGTACATGGAATATTTGGCCAATTTTGCCATGGTTCATAGAAACACGTATTTCACATGAAAAGGGAGCAGAAGGCGCAATGGTAGTTGGCGCTTTCCATATTATCGAGCCGGTTGTATGTTATAATATTGTAGTTTTAATATAGACTTGCACTTGTATTGCTTAACCAATAGCTACTAATATTAAATTGTCAAGTTACGAGTATATAGGGAAGTATGGATTTACTATTCTTAACTCCACATTTACTTACCTTAATAGGGTGGACGTAAGAATATATAGGGAAGTATAGATTTACTGTACTTAACCCCACATCTACTTACCTTCCACTCACCCTCACTCTCACTCATCCTCACTCACCCTCAACCCCTCACCCTCACCCTCACTCACCCTTAACTCCTCACCCTCACTCACTCACCCTCAACCCCTCACTCACCCTCACTCAGCCTCAACTACTCCCCCTCACCCTCACTCACCCAAAACCCCTCATCCTCACTCACCCTCACTCCCCCTCACCCTCCCTCACCCTCAACACCTCACTCACACTCACCCACCCTCACCCTCACTCACCTTCAACACCTCACCCTCAACCTCAACCCCTCACTCACCCTCACTCACCCTCACTCACCCTCACCCTCACTCAACCTCACCCTCACTCACCCTCACTCACCCTCACTCTCACTCATCCTCACTCACCCTCACCCTCACTCACCCTCACTCACCCTCAACCACTCACCCTCACCCTCACTCACCCTCACCCTCACTCACCCTCACTCACCCTCACCCACCCACCCTCACTCTCACTCATCCTCACTCACCCTCACCCACCCTCAACCCCTCACCCTAACTCACCCTCACTCACCCTCAACCCCTCACCCTCACTCACCCTCACTCATCCTCACTCACCCTCACCCACCCTCAACCCCTCACCCTAACTCACCCTCACTCACCCTCAACCCCTCACCCTCACTCACCCTCACTCACCCTCACTCACCCTCAACCCCTCACCCTCACCCACACTCACCCACACTCACCCTCACTCACCCTCACCCTCAACACCTCAGCCTCACCCTCACTCACCCTCAACCCCTCACCCTCACTCACCCTCACTCACCCTCAACCTCATGCTAAAGATTTAGCAAAAAACCCATAAACAATTCTAAAAGCACTAACTCTAATGCTGCGAGACCTATTGCATTTCTAATGCTTGTTATAGTCTATTTCCAGAAACCCAATGTGATTTAGGGTCTCGGTCTTTGAAGTTTTATGTTGGGTTTCTGCTTTTTTTTAAGTGTACATGTTTCTCTCTCTTCTTCCTCCTAAAAGGCAGTCTGTCAAAGAAGGAGAGACTTGGAAATCCCACAGTACAGGCAATGGGAAGGCCAAATATTATCTCCTGGATGTCAGCCACAGTGATGTGTGCATCAAAAGGTTAATCCCAGACTCCCGGTCCTACCCTTTATGATTCCCTTATCAGCCCCATTTCCTTACTGAGATACGTCCAGGCCACTTCATTATGATCTATCACTGAATCAAAGAGCACCCTTTTGAAGTGTACAGGGGGAGTCTCTTTCTCCTTTCCTAAAGCGTCGACCACCCAGCTCACAGAAATGCAGTAATACAGTAATCTGTTGGCGATTGTGGGGGATTCCTCTACTCCTCACGTCTTCACCAGGCAGGCTGGGCTTCCCAAATTGGAACCCATGGTTCTCAGTGTAATGTAGCAGTGCAGGCCCCTTGCGCTCAGTGTACATACACAGACCACATACTGCCCAGTACTGTCCCCTAAACGTATTGTGCCACCTCAGGCACATATACATACAGCACACACAACTACTCTGTGCACACTTCTCAGTACTGTATCCTTTCTGTATTGTGCTATGTTGTAATGTATCCTTTCTGTATTGTGCTATGGTGTGCTACTTGCAAACGCAAACACTTCCAGCACACACACTTACCATTCATTTGCTGCACATCACTTCACCCTTCATGTATGGTACTTCTTGCAAGCATGCATACACCCAAGCACATGCTTTAATTTAGCATGCACTGCACAGCACTTCATCTCCCAGGTAATGTATTACTCACAGGCATATATACATACAATCAGTAAATGCATTAACAATGCTGGTACTGCATAGCACTGCCCTATCCCTGTACTGTACCCTTCCCGGGCACATATCCATCCAGCTTAAAGTCACCACTCCTGATCCAACTGATGTAGGCCAAAGGTGAGTTAAGCACACAGCAGCGGAACTTTAAAAACGATGAGTGAACCTGTAGGCCTCACTCAAGTGACCCAGGTTAAAAGGACCTGTTCAGCCTTATTGATCACGACATGGTATGCTGCCACCACTGCGCTCATGCTGCTGAACTCTTGGTGAAGGCGTCAACCTTCCACCACCATGAGGGAAGTGCTTTGGGCGACGCTCCCACTCCGACAAGACCGCAATCCATGAGAAACGCCTATTTCATGTTTGCCTATGACAACAAAAATCAGCTTTCAGGAATCAGACAACAGTACAGTTGGCCACTCAGGGCAGGGTTACATGTCTTTTATCATGTAGAGGACATTTTCGTCCCAATTGTCATAGCGCTACATAGGAATTACAAGGGTTGCAAATCGGAAATCTAAACCTCTTTGGCAAAGGGTGATCGTTTGAGAACTCTCGTAGCAATCCTTTCCCAGAAACGTGCAGTATGTTGCACTACATCTGGTTGTGCGGTGCTCAAGTCACCACCCCTCATACGTAAAACAGGTAGGGATTCTCCACCACATGCTTTGTGAATATCTTTACCACATTATTAGGAACAGCTATAGATTGACTGGAACTACTTTGCAGGAGATCTTTGCCTGGTTTTAGGAAAACCTTGGTCATGGCTTCAAAAATAGTGTCAGTGACCCATGAAATGCTTTGTAAGATTGCATAGGAAAACCACCAGAAGCCTTGTTCTGTGGCATTCTCTGAATGGTGGCCCAAAGCTCTAATGGAGTAGTGGGTGCTTCTGGTTCCTGGAGGATCTCACGTTCTTACGCTGGAGATCATAGTGATGTAAGTATGTGCCCTGCTCTTGTGTGTCTAAGTCTTGCTTTCTATACAGTTCCCTATAGAACTCAGAAAGACTGCAATTTTTTTTTTTTGAAGACGTTTATTATTGTAAAAGAAAAAGTGCAGTACATATAGCAGAGCCTACAACCCTGCGGGCCGGCTGCAAGAAATCCGTGAATTGTGGGTGCATAGGGTTACAGGGGAAGGCATTATGCATCATCTCACTCGTTGTCTGGCGTGCTTCTTCACTGGCGGATTGTGTATACTCTTCACATTACGCACACGATCTGATCTATAATTGACGTCTTATTTTACATTTTTCTATAATTCAACCAGTAACTTTGCAACATAAAACAGGGATGATCATGTCAGTATGTCCCAGTGTGTCCGTGTTGCCAGTGCCGTGCCACGTATCATCTGTGCGCACGGCACCAACGTCCCATCAACATGCTAGGCATGCGCTGGTGGCGCATCGATGAAATGCGGGGTCTATAGCTCGCGTATGTGAGTAGCTGTGAAGCTGGTGTGGAACAGGTTTGGTGAGCGGTGGCAACCCCCCGTTTGTCGGTTCAGTGTACGGTGTGCGTGGCAGACACATGTGTCGCCCCTGTTGCATTTTCGGTGGGTGTCACCCGCTCCCGTGTTCCCTGCTGAGTGTCCGGTCAGTGGCACTTGACCGCCGCTGTGTGACGGTGGGTGTACACGCATCTGGTAAGAACAGGAGTGCGAAACCTTTAACTTGGGGTTACGTGAGGGGGTCGGACATGAGGGGGGGGGGGGAAAGTGTACTCGTGGGGGCTGGGTCAGGGCAAAGTGGCTAAGATCTGTGTTCGGGCTATTGTGTGGTGGAGGGTCCTCGTGTGTGCGGCCGATTGTTGGTCGCGGCTCGTGTGTCGGGGGGAGTCAGTGCTGCCCACATTGAGGGGGGGGGGGGCCAACGTGGCGCGTAGTCCTGCCTATGGTGTCTCCGCTCGTGGGGCGTCTATCCTTCTCAGCTGTCTCTGCGTAAGCCCCCTAGCCTCGCCTTCCCCCCGCAGGGACCCCAGGATATCATCCCAAACATGTGCGATCGGGAACTGCCTCAAACCCGCAATCTCCTCACTTCGCAGTGCCGTGCCCTCTGCTCTGGCCCAGTTGAGAAAGGATGTGTACCAGTGTGCGGGGGTTGGTGGTTCTCTACTTTTCCAGTGCCTGGTGAGCAGGCGCTTGGCCGTGATAAGGCCTAGGTCCCAGAACCGGGCTAGTGTTTTATTTTGTTTAGTTCTCTTGTATAGCCCAAGAACGCATGCCTCCCACGTGTTAGGTAGCCCCGGGCCTGTGCTGTGTGTCAGGAGCGATGTCACCTCCCCCCAGTATGTGGACAGAGTCGGGCAGCTCCAAAGCATGTGTAGGATGTCGGCATCCAGCAGGTCGCACCTGGGACAGGCTGTGGAGTCTGTCGCAAAGTACTTATTTATTCTGTCTGGCGACAGATATGCCTGATGCAGTATATACAATTGAATAGTGCGGAAGCGGGAGTTACGTGGGATGTTCACAGGGCTGGCTAGGACCAGTTTCCATTCTTTGTCTGTCCACCCCCTCCCCCGGTGGGTCGCCCACTTGTCCCTGATCGGTTGTGTGGACCTCTGGGTGTGCATGAGGAGCGCCTGTGCCAGCCAGTGTGTAATGTGTGATCCTCTGCCCATAACATGCAAGTACTGGATCAAGTGATGAAGTTGTGGCTCCTCCTGGATGTCCCCCCAGGACTCCGTGTACGCCCTCACCACTGACGCGTGGAGCAGGAATTGTCCCGCTGGCAGGCCAGTGCTCACCGATAGTTCCGCAAAAGGAAGCAGGCCCCCGTCCGCGTAGAGGTCTCCCATGGTCTCCACTCCGGCGGCCACCCAGGGCTCCATGCTGCGTGGTGACACCATCCCATTCCTCCGGGGGGTGCCCAGCAGGGGAAGGGCGGGGGCGTGCGGCTTGACGTTCTTCGTCAACTTCAGGCAGCGAAGGAAACATTTGCGGGCTACGGCCATGTGCAGGGGCAGGGGGCGAGGCCCTTTGGTCAGTGGGTGAAACAGGGCACACACCTGCGTGTGTGTCCATTGATAGTCCGCGTTGGCGGTGTCTTCGAGGTGTGAGTCGCTAAGCCAGTACGTGACCCACTGCAGCTGTGCTGCCAGGTAGTATAACTCCATATTGGGGACCGCCAGCCCCCCCTCCGCCGTCGGGGAGTACAGCTTCGCCAGGGCTACTCGTGGGCGCCATGTGCTCCAGATCAGGCCTCGGAGCATCACCTCCAGTTCTCGGAAGATCCTGGTGGGGACATATATCGGGACGTTCGCAAAGTGGTAGAGCAGTCTCGGTAGCGCAATCATTTTAGACAGAGCGATCCGGCTAGGTACATTCAACGGCAGGGTCCTCCAGAAGTTCATCTGGGCCCTCAGCGAGGACACGGCGCGCACCAGGTTGCCTTCCAGTATATTCTGCGGGTCTCTATAAATGTGGAGCCCGAGGTACTTGAACGTGGTCGGGTACCAGGTGAGCCGGGCGCCTCCAAGGTGCACTTCGCATTCCTCCAGGTCAGGGCTGAAGGCGTATACTCCGGACTTAGTCCAATTGACTCTGAGGCCCGACACCCCTTCAAAGGTCCGGAATATGTCCGACAGTGTTGCAGGCACCGTCGTGAGGTCTCGCACATAGAGTAGCAGGTCGTCTGCGTAGAGCGAGACCGTGTGCACCCCGTCAGCCAGTGGGATCCCCCATTCCACTCCCTTGTCCCTCAGTAGAGCCGCCAGGGGTTCGATCGCCAGGGAGAAGAGAAGGGGCGACAGGGGGCAGCCTTGTCTGGTACCCCTGCGCACCCGTACCGTCTCCGACAGCAGCCTGCCCGTCCGTACGCGGACGTTCGGTCGCTGGTATAGCAGTCCGACCATGTCCATGAAGGCATCCCCGACGCCGAGTTTGTCGAGCACCGCTCCCAAGTACGGCCACTCCACCGAGTCGAAGGCCTTCTCCAGGTCTAATACGAGGCACCCCGACCTCGGCCAATGTAGTGTGGCCGCTTCCTGGACCCGAAAGAGACGTCGTAAGTTACGGGAAGTGCTCCTCGCCGGCATGAACCCGTTTTGGTCTGCATGTACCAGTGCCGGGACCTCTAGGGTCAGGCGGCGGGCCAGCAGGGAGGTGAACACTTTGTAGTCCGTGTTCAGCATGGCCAGAGGTCTGTAGGACCCCATGCACGTGCCATCCCTGCCCGGCTTCAGCAGCGAAACCAGGTTCGCCTCATTTAGTGAGTTTGGGAGCGCCGAGTCCTCGATCGCGTGTGTGTAGAGCTTGAGCATCTCCGGGACCAGTACGTCCGAGCAGGCCTTGAAGAACTCGGCAGGCAGGCCATCGGGGCCGGGGGACTTGCCGTTGGACATTGCGAAGATTGCTTCTCGCAATTCCTCTTGGGTGAATGGGCCCCCTAAGTCCTCCTGTTGCGCGTTCGTCAGAGAAGGCAGTTGGATGTCAGCAAGGAAACCCTCAATGGTGGCTGTGGAGACCCTCAGCTGTGACTTGTATAGGGCCTGGTAGTGCCCCACAAATGCCTGGTGTATCTTGCTTTGCGTGTACACGATCTCCCCTCCAGTTGTCCGAATGGCGGATACTGGTTCCGTGCGGGATTCCTGTTTGACCAGCCAAGCCAGCAACCTCCCCGGTTTGTCGCCATGTTGGTGTACCCGCGCTGAGTGGGCCGCGAAGTTGACGTGCTTCAGTCTCTCTAGTAGCACAGCGTGTTCCTCACGGGCCTCGCGTAGCCGATCACTGCCTCCCGCTCCCAGCGGAGCAGGTCCGCCTCCACCTTGCTTAGGTCCGCCTCCAACTTTTTCTGTATGCTCCCTTGTGTGCCCAAGCAATGACCCCGTATCACCACTTTGAAGGCGTCCCACTCCACACTTGGGGAGGACGCCGTGCCCGAGTTGTCGGCGAAGTACTGCGCTACTCGGGCCTGTAGGGCGTCTCTGAAGGGTGCGTCGAGCAGCAGGGCGGGTTGTAGCCGCCATGTGGGTATGGGTGGGTGTGGGCGTTCCCATGCTATTGCCAGCGTGTGTGGGTTGTGGTCTGAATGTGTCCGGCCGAGGTATTGCGACTCAGTAATGTGCGGTAGCATTTCCGTTGTCACCATGAATCTGTCCAGGCGGACGTGTAGCGTGTGTGCCCCCGAGTAATATGAATATACCCTGGTGTCCGGGTTGTGCGCGCGCCATGCATCCCTGAGGTCCCACTGTGCCGCCCATCTTGTGAACGCCTTCGCAGCCCCCAAAGATGTAGCATCTGGCCTGGGCGGGGTCGAGCGGTCCAGCGCAGGGTCTAGCACCGCGTTGTAATCACCTCCCAGTACCCAGGGGACTCCGTGCCAGGGCGCCAATTTTTCCGATAGGTGCGTCAGGAAGCTTCCCTGGTCTGTGTTTGGAGAGTAAACGGATGCCAGAACTACTGGCTGCCCGTCCATCCGGCCCTTCACCAGTACATACCTCCCCCCCTGGTCTGTGAGCACTTTAGACATTGTGAAGGGGGTGCCTGGCCTAACCCACAGTAGTGTTCCACGGGCAAACGAGGAGTATTCCGTGGCGTACAACTGACCCCTCCACCTGCGCCGCAGTGCAGCCACCTCCGCCCCACATAGGTGTGTCTCCTGCAGGAGTGCGATTTGTACATGCTGCCTTTTCAGGTAGGAATATATCTGGTATCTGCGCGCAGGTGTGTGCATTCCCCTGATGTTCCAGGTGCATATCTTAATCGAGGTCATACTGGTGGTGCGTACTCCTCCCCCTCCCTCGTACTAACAGCCGCTCCACTAGAGGCCCTCCCTTCGCCATCCTCAGCATGTCCATCTCCACCCCTCGTAGTACACTTTGCATTGATCAGGTAGACATTAGGTGGGGAAAAAACAATAACCAACATTAACCAACTGTGGGCAAGACCCACTGAAATACCAAAGGGACCGTGGCGAAACGGGCCACCGTCCATAATCTCAATTGAGAGGGACAACAGTTCCAGTCTAAGGGGCAGTGCGCATAAGCACGGTTGAGGCTAAGAGGAAGTTAAGTCAGTTAAAGGAGTTCCGGTTCCATCCCCGAGCCTCAGGGTGCAGGCCGTTTGCTGGCCACCGGCTGTGGACCGGCACACGACGTGTCTCTGGTCCTAAGGAGCCCCGCTTGTGTGGACCCCAGCCATTTGGGGGGAAGGGTCGTAGTTCTGTGCGAGCTCTCGGCCCCAGTCAGGGAGGGCACCTCTCCCCCCCAGGCCGCGCCTGCAGCCGGCCAAGGATGAGCACGGGTCAAGGGGCAACCCCACCATCACCAATCTCATCAGTTTCCAACGCCACTGAGGCAGTACTCACTGTGTCTGTGGTCCGCTGTCCATTCGGCAGGCAGGGGGGGTAGAGGAGTGCACTCCCAGTTGCACCTGGCGCTAGCTGCGCTTCAGCGCCTCGTCCGTCATTGCCGCATCCCCCTCGCCTGGACGGTCCTGTTCCAGACTGCTTCTGTGGGGCTAGTGGATCAGGTCTGAGGTTTGCGGCGTGACCACCGGCAGTTCCACAGAGATTTGTGAGTTCGGGATCCCGTATATGGCTTCGTCGTCGTCGCTGGGCGCTGTCTGCAGTCCGTCCTCGGGGTGTGATTCCTGGGAGGGTGGGTTGCTGAGCTGGGAAACTTTCCGCATCGCGTCGCGTTGTTCCTGGAGCATTTGATCCAGCGGGGGAGAGTGTCGTGACCCTCCCTCTGCCCGCTGGGACTGATGTGTTCCGTGCCTCCGGCGGTGTCGTGGGCCGCGTCGCCTGGGCCTTGTCTCGCCCCCCCGATGGGTCTTGGGGGCCGTGTCCGTGCCTCCGTCCAGCCACTCGCTGACCTCCCCGGGGGTCCCGAAAAAGTACGTGTTGTCCCCCGCCACCACTCTCAGCTTTGCGGGGAAGAGCAGTGAGTATTTGAGGCCTGCAGTGCGCAACCTCCTCTTAACTTCCAGGAAGTCATGTCTCTGGCGTTGCACCTGGATGGTGTAGTCGGGGAAAAACATGATCGCCACATTGTCTATGCGGATTTCGCCCATTTTCCTCGTTTCCCGCAGCACTGTGTCACGGTCCCTGTAGTTCAGTATCCTGAAGAGTAGTGGCCTTGGGTTGGCGCCGGTCGCGTAGGGTCTGGTCGGCACTCGGTGCGCTCGTTCTACGACAAAGTGGGGCGAGAGCGTGTCTTCTGGCAACAGGGTCCGTAGCCAGTCTTCCACATGTTGTGCAGGGTGGTTCCCTTCCCATTTTTCCGGGACACCCACGAGCCTGATGTTGTTGCGTCTCGCCCTCCCTTCCGCATCTTCGGCCCTGTCTTCCAGGAACTCTACTCTGTTCAGGAGGTCCTGCACGTGCTTGTCCGTTTGGGTGAGTTTGGGCTCTATCTCCTTCACCGTGCCCTCCAGGACCTTTGTCCGGTCGGACAGCTTCCTGTGGTCGTCTCTCAGGAGGGTCAGGTCCACGGCCACGCCGTCTATCTTGGACTCCAGGGAGGTCCTGGTCTGCTGGAGTGATTGTTCCATTCGCTCGACGGCCGCCAGCACGCTGTCTAGTCTCGTGGCCAGTTGCTCGGCAGCCATTTTGTCAAGCTGCTTGTTCGTTTTCCCTTTCTGCGGGGCCCCACCAGTCCCGGTGCGGGTCCGCACCCCTCCTGACATGTGCGGGGGTGAACGATCAGCAGATTTGTCGTCTCCGCCGCTCTGGTGGCTCCTCTGGGATCACCCCCTGGGTTGGGGGTTCGCTGGTCCGTGTTCCTCCCCGGCCGCGGCTGGTGTCTTCGCGGGGGGGGGTTGGGGGGGTCCGTCGGGTCTTCGCCCCTCCGTGGCCCAGCTCCGCCACGCAGCCCCTGATGTAGCGGGCGCCCCAGTGGTCCGGGTGTCTCTTGTGAGGCCGGTCGCTCCCTCCCGACCTTCCTTCCTCCCTGCACGCGTGCCTGTGCGGAGGGGGGGGGGGGTCCGCAAATGCCTTTGCGTGTGTCTTCACTGCGGGGGGGGGGGACGCCTGCTGTGCCACCATCCACCGATTGCGGGCCTGACCGGTGACACCGGCCCGTGTCAGCGAGTTGTGTGTGGCCTCCCCGCCCCAGTCTCTCCGCGCCTGCACCCCTGCCTGTGACTCCCGGTCGGCGCTCCCCGGTCCTCCCAGGCGTGTCGGAGGCAGCGCTACCGGACTTGTGGCGTGAGTGCTGGGTGCTGGGTCCTCGGTGCCTTCCGGGCGGTAGCGGGTTGCTGGTGGACCTCGGGGAGCGTGGGCCGGGCGCGGTGGTGAGCTGTGGGTGGCCTCTCCTCCCCGGGCCCTCCGCGCCTGCCTCTGAGTCTGCAGCTCCCCGGGTAGCACCTGGCGTCGGGCTGCGTCCCAGGGGTCTCCCGACTCTCCTCCTCCTCACCGGGCAAGTCGTGTTCCTAGGCTGCAGCGTAGACGCCGGGCTGCCGTGGTTCGCTGGCCGGGGCAGCAGCAGCGAGGCTGGTCGTTGCTGGTGCGGCGGCAGTCTGCTGGCGGCCCTTGAGGAGTGCGGGCCGGGGCCTTCACGCTAGGCCCAAGCCCCGGTCTCTCGTGACCGCACCGCCGGTCAGGTGGCCACAGGGTCCGCAGGAGGGCCGTGGGACAGGCCGGGGTCCGGCCCGACGGAGCCTCAGGACAAAAGTCGGCCTGGCTGTCGGGATGGTCTCCGCGGGTGTCCGCCTGCAATTTCCGGCGGCCCCGATGTAAATTGGCGGATAACTGGCTCGGGGAAGGGGAGCTATTCACAGAGCTCTACCCGAGCACGTCCTCCGCCATTGCGTGCTTAGCCACGCCCCCTCAGAAAGACTGCAATGAATCATAAGTGTGTGACAGTGTTGTACCATCTGCGCCGTGCATTTCTTGTATAAAATTAGGCATCTGCAAGGGCTTCAGTTTGAATGCCAAAATACTGCTTTGACTTTCTTTTCAAGATGCCTCTGACCAGTATATAGCATTGTATGACTGTTTTCCTCAATTATGAGGCGTTCTAGCTCTCCTTGTGCCCTTCAGAAAGACCTATGTGTGCTGGATTGACAATCCACATTATGTTGTGGTTCTAGAGCTCAAATATGGGACCCTAGCTCTTCCTTCTCTCTTGCCAGCCTATGAAATGTGGAGGTATGAGAGATCAGTTGACCTCTCAAACTCACCTTCACCTCATCCCAAAAGTTGCAGTCAAAAGTTACCCTGTGTCAGACTCTTGAAAATAGCAATGTCTGCTATCAGTTATTGTAGCCCTCTGGGGCATATCCCTAAACGTTGTCGATTTTGGCTTCACATTCTCGGTGTTGGTGGTTTAGGGATCAAGTGCCGAAAGTGGAGCAACATGGGTTGTTATCTGACAATGAGCATGTCTCTACCCCTGCTTCCAGTGCTTAATGTGAGCAGGTGCTTTCAGGTGCTCAGCACCGGCACTTCTTTCACAGCTAATCAGCTATGATTTCTGGTCCTGCAGGTGATGGTCTCAATAATAATTGCCCAATTTTAAATAAAAAGAACCACATACCTTGCATGGTCACGGGCTGGTATGTTTTCAAAGGAAGGCATACATCTTTTTAGGCAGGAATGATTGTGTATCATGACTTTAGTGAAGATGTCGTCACGCCGGTCATGAATCCAAGAAGTCATCACTAACGAATGGCTTACATTCTATTCCCCAAGTCTGCTGCACCCTGCCACTGCCTTGGCCTAAGACTCCCATTGGATAATTGTAGTGGGGGCTTGCAGTCCTGCATTGCTACTATCCTCAACGCGCTTGATGTGAATGTGGCCCACTGCAACTTTTGTGCGCTTTGGGGTCACCTGCAATTTCCGTGCGCTGCCTCCAAGCATGCTAATTGCTGAGTGTGCTTGACAGGCATTGCAGCATTACGGTTGGGGACAGTGCTTTTGCTGTAGCAGGCAGGGTCACAGCAACGTGAGCAGTGGATGCCTATGCCGTTATCATAACTGGACCAAACTAATTACAGACGGCACTAGCAGTGGCATGACCTGCTGTGCTCAAGCAGCCTCCTGACCTGCAACAAACCCAGTCAGACCGCACTGAATAATAGATTCAAAAAAAGCATTTTCATTTGGTATACATTTTGTTTTCGCACTCATCTGTCGGTGTAGGTAAAGAAGTCAAACTCATGTCTTATGGGACAGATAGCACAGCATGGTTACAGGATAGAGATTGAGTCAGTGCAGGTGTTGAAAGTTGTGCACACCGGAGGTAGAAGTGAGCTGTAGCCTCCTTGGCAGCATTTTCGGCCCCGGCACTTCATTTTTTTACAAATTAAGCACTGCCTGCTTCTAGTCAATATAATAAAATGATTATGAATGCCCCTGAAGGGATAGACCTAAAAGCTTGAATAGTATAAATACTGAGCATACAAGCTAGCATGTACCCAGGAACCGCTTCAGGCTGAGGCCCAACAGAAAGGAGCCAAGGACGATTTGGTTAAACATCGACTTCTGTTCCGGAAGAGCATATCTTGACAGTCATATTATAAGTTCATGGTCTTGAGTCCCAAGACTTTTCATTTCACATTAACTCCCATATTTGTAAAACTAGTAAAGATTGTGAGTGGGAATTGGGCAAAGAGATGGATGAACTGAATAAGTTGGCAGCTACGGTGAAGATACAATTTTCTATGATGTTTCATATCATGTGGCAGCATACGATGCATAATTTAAGAACTGTGAAGGAGTTTAAATTAGCCGACTGCAGCTATCAGGAGAGAGAATGGGGTGGACGTAGAGAAACAGGGAGGCCTGTGGAGATCAGTGAGGGGTCCCATACTGGCACTATGAAAGGGGCAGAAGGGGGGGAGGGTGTATGCAAGTGGGGTTAAAAAACAATAAGAATGAAAGTCTACAGGTTTTATAAAAGGTAAAGGAACTAGGAAAGGATGCCCTCCATTCCCACTGCTCTTGAATCACTGAAATCCTGACATAACTTCTGACACAAGGGAGTGATCCTGCTCCAGTGCAGAGGATATAGCAATAAAATGGCTCTTCATGAAGATGGCTTTAATATTTATACTTCTGATTCAAGTATGGCAAGTCCTCAAGTTGAGTAGTTGGTTCGATATTTTGGATCTTTGGGTATCTGGTGAATGAGTCAAAATCAGAAACTATTCACTCCGATGAGCAGTACGAGTCTACGCACAGCTGTTTTGAAGTGAGGTATCTGGGCACTGACAACAACTCAAGATTTAGGTAGAATTCCAGAATCCAAGATGAGTAAAGTGACAAAGCAGGTTAAGAGGCTCCAGAGAAAGTGGTAGAATCTTCCTTTGATTATGAAGGGGTGAGTAAACTTGGTAAAAATGGCAATTTTTCCTCAGTTCACTTTTTTGTTTAACTCTATTACAGAAAAACATAATTTTAAGAAGCCTTTCTATTCTAAAAGACGAAGAATGATTCGTTGCTTTTTATGGCCTCGAGGGGACAATATGTGTAAGGAGAACTTTGTCCATACATTTTCCCAACTTTAAAAAAAAAAAAAGTATGTCTGAAAATATTACAGGATGTTTTGGGGAGTCAGTATTATTCAAACATCGCCCCTATATAGAGTTCACAAGGTTCTTCAGCCTGTGCGAAAGACATACATGGTCTTTCTATGCAAGCGGCTGCAGGACTAAGGGACGAGAAGATGAAGAATGGAGCTAGGCTGTTGTCCCAGAAATGCCCACGCTCATTGACTGAGGATTCTGTTTCAAGATTTAAATATGTAAAATCAACCTCATTGGTATCACCACAACACTGAAATGGTGATTGAATTGCAAGAAGCAATTCCAAACTCCAGCAACAGAGATGCCTACTATTCTATCTTGGTGGCCGGACATGAGATATGTATAAAGTGGGCCTCTAATAAACCTCCCTCGGCACATGGATAGTAAAAGTCTGTAGAAATGATGCATAAATTACGTAACTGCAAAATGAGAAAAAAAATGAATTGTGGATATTTTGAGAGCTGGTTAGACAGGTATAAAGTGACTAAATCCTAATTGTCCAATGATAAATCCTTCTTTTTAAGTGGACATTCATGGGTGTTGCTGTCCATGAGATACAGTCTGGTTATTCAATAGTTTGCTACTGTGTAACGATCGGAACATCTGTCTGTTGTAAGAAGACCATAATAAAAACATATACAAGTATTTGTGTTTGGGGGGGGGGGGGGGGGGTTTGTAGTGCCCATCACATGATAGGTAGCTAGCCAGATTCAAAGAGCCACAATAAAAAGCAATACAAATATAAAACAATAAGGACATAAAAACGCATAAAGAAATCACCATATATAATGTGAAAGAGCCAATAGGACACTTACATTCAATATGCTGCAATACAGCCAACTGAACCAAATACGGTGTCGGTGAATACTGCTTTAATTTGATTTTAAAATTTGCATATTTAACAATGGTAAACCAAAGACAGTGTCAGTCAATATTGTTGTCAATTGATTTTAAAATGTTGCAGATTTAACATTGGTAAACTAAAGACAATTGCAGTAAATATTGTTTCGATTTGATTTGAAATTTTTCAGAGTTACCAAAGGGAGCAAAGAGGAGGGGAGATGATTCTACAGCCTTGCACCAGCTTAACTGAGTAGTATACCAGTTACCTCCCGTTGCCATCATGGAATTATCGTCTGCAGCACAATAGAAAGGCTGCAATAATTACATTGTGTATATTAACTGAATTAGGGAGGACATCCCTGAAATAGTACTACTTCAGAAAGGTTACACCAATGAAAACGGACCCCATTTATAGTTACTTGAAGCTCAGAGAATAAATTTGAATCAGATATGACACCCAGGCTCCTAACAAACTGCACTGCTGGAGGAGGGGCATCCAGTTTTATAGGGCACTCGAAGCACAAGGATGAGACTTCGTCAATACAAGTAGATATAATTTCCATTTTTCGAGTGTTAAATCATAGATATTGGATGTCATCCAAACATTTATAGCTAACAAAAATGGGGTGCTGGAGGATGGATAAGAGACATCACTCAGATCCACGAGGTTCTAGGATTCATCTGTGTGCATTTGAATCTATGGGCTGCAATTTTTTGTGCCAAGGGGACCATAGAAGCACTGAACAACAAGGGTGAGTGGACGTATTTATTTATTTTATTTATTTATTTATAGAGCGCAGCATTCATCTTGGAGGATATCACAGCACTATGTAGCGAGAATTCGTGGTAGGGCTGCCAATGGGAGTGGTAGAAGTAGAGCTGTTGGGTATTAGGCCTTAGGGAACAAATACGTTTTAGGTTTCTTTCTAAAAGCTAAACAGTCAGCCGTGAGGCATAGGTCTTGGGGTAGTTCGTTCCACTTCCTAGCTGCCAGATATGAGAATGAACGTACTCCCTTTCCTTATACGCTTTGTCCTGATCTGTGCTTGATGGCTTGACCTTAAGCACCTTGTGGGGACGTAAAATTCGATTTTCTTCTGTAGAATTCTAGGGCCACAGTGGTGCAGGGCCTTGTGTGCATGACTGAGCAGCTTGAACACTGCTCTTTGCCGCATGGGTAGCCAGTGAAGCTGTTTCATGCACATCGATGCTGAGCTCAGTCTGCTTTTATTACGCACCAGTTTGGCTGTGGCGTTTTGTAGCACCTGCAGGAGTGTAAAGAGGTACTCTGCCATGCCTACAAATAATTGTGAGGGTGCCACACTAGCCCACCAAGGGTGGATGAAAACCCTCCTGCATTGACCAGCTGACTCACTCCATTAAAAATGGTCGAATCAGGCGAATGCCACTCCCCAAGCCAATAAGCAATATCCGGTCCTACTACTGGCGTGGCAGCCTGTGATCGACAGTGTCAAATGCCTCGGAAAGGGCCAGTAAAATAAAAGAAGCTGGACTTGTTTTGTCCATGGTGGGTCCGGCTAGGAACTTAGGGGTCTGGTTTGACAGCAACTTGAAGTTTGAAAACCATATCAAAAGACTCACGGGGTGTGCTTTGGTACACTAAAAGCCCTGCGTAGATTTTTTCCTTTTCTCCCGAGAGAGGCCAAAGAGACGGTGTCGCGGGCCCTCATCCTTTCTAGGCTCGATTATGCGAATGCTCTGTTCAGTGGCTTACCATCTTACCTGATTCAACGGCTACAGGTGATCCAAAATGCAGTCGCTAGACTACTGTTTAATCTGCCCAGGAGGGTTAGCGTTCATCCCCACCTGCGTAGCCTCCATTGGCTCCCTGTAGCTCAGCGAATCATGTTCAAGGCTTTGGTTCTTGCTTTCCGAGCTATCCATCAGCTCGGGCCCCTGTACTTGAGAAGACGTTTCTCTTTCTTTGTCCGTAATCGCTGCCTCCGATCTGCCAATCAGTGCAAGATGGTGCTGCCCAGATTTAAGTTTGCCAGACTGGGAGGCCAGTCTATCTCTGTGAGGGCTGCCAGAGCCTGGAATGCGCTTCCGCTCCGCCTCCGTGCAGCCCAGTCTATCCCCTGTTTTAAGAAAGGGTTAAAAACTCGTCTGTTTAATGCGGCCATTTAACTGCTCTCCCTCTCCTCCTAGCTGTCTTTTCTCTTTCTTTGCCCAGAAAATTTGCCACATTCCTCTCCACCGCGCCAGGATACTAGCTAGTAATAGAGCGCGTTATAAAACCCTTTAAAACTAAACTAAAACTGATGGTATAAAAAAATCTTCTCCGATATCTAAAGCTGTTGTCCTGATTGGACAGAAACCTGGCTGCGAGACAAAGAACAATGTATTGGTCTCAAGATAATCCTGCAGTTGGGATTTAACAACTGACTCAGCAAATGTAATAAGGAATGTTATTGTCGAAACGGGTCGGTAATTGGCTGGATAACTGGTGCATAAACATACCTGGAAAGTTAACACGACGTGCTTTCCTTTACAGAAGGTTAAAGCCTCTTTGAAGAAATGCCTTTATACCACATAAGAGATGGACTTTACACGCTTGTTTATCTGACTCTGATTTACTCTTCACCCTTCTCTTCCCAATTGTCTGTCGTTCCGTTTTACATTTAAAAGCACGAGAGTAAAGAAACCAGGGATTGGATTAACTGGCATAAAATTTTGGGATAGCATCTCCTTATTCGCAGGAATTAATTTATCTGAGGTCTATTTTCATTTTAGGTTGAACTGAGAAAGCACGGCAGTCGCACGGTACTAGGAGTAGTACGGACATCTAACTGAACTGAATTCTGACGCATGGTTTAATATCTAATCCAAGCCTCTGCCGGCCAATAGTAGGCACAGGCTGAGAGCTCTGTAGGGAAAGATGGAGGTTCCTCGGCAGCGGTGCCTCTAAAAGGCACATAGTGATAGAGCCGTCACTCACACACCAGACAATCGTGGACTACAACTGCACCAGCCACACGCACCTGACATATCGCTTGCCTCAGTCATAATGCTTTCTATCAGGCACTCAACCGCCACAAAATGCCCACCCCCAAAAAAATAAAACTGCAGAGTGAAGTGGGCACCACTCGAGTGCCCTGCCTACACCTTTGTAGCGCCACCAGATGCTGCCGACAATGGCGTGACGTCTGAAAGGAGCCTTAATCTATTGCACACAAACGGAAATAAAACAGTTGGAGCGGCATTACCCCTCACCTGGCGCTACCCGCCCAGCTACACTGCAGGAGCAGATGAATGCACTTACATCCAGTGTTTTAAATGTAATTACAGAAGTGCAGGTACTCACAATATAGAGAACCTCTTTGCTGCGGAGACATGCAGGAAGTATCTCATTAAATCTATTGCAGCAGCTCTACCTTTCAAATTGAAATACCGCAGGTACTCAGTACCGGAAAGTACCTGCCCGTTTAAAGCACTGCTTATCTCTAACACTACTCCGCAAGTAGTATATTTCACAGATTCCTAACGTATGCCTTGGAATGTGACACAACAGGTGGCAAAAGCTGTGAAAAACCAATGGAAGGAGCTTGGGAAAAACTGCGAGAGACTGAGACAAAGAAGAGAGAGCGAGGGGGCCAGAGAGAGACAGACAGACAGAGTGAGAGAGAGAGGAGACAGACCAAAAGAGCGGGAGAGATGAAATTGTGGCGACAGGGAAAGGAGGTCAAAGGAAAAGGGCACGTGATCTACCTTCAGTCGGCTTTTGGAAAAAATATCCAGAACTTCAGGTCGCAGCTGGTCATGGTTCTTATTTAGAAATTTGTGTACCTGTAAAAATCAAAACCATACATGTCAATCCTAGAAACAATGACGGGCTTATCACATAGACAGAAAATTCACGAAATATCACGTGCAGGGGCATTCAATATTTTATCTCACAGCGACGCAATGCCTCTCATACTGGGAATAATTACTGGAACCCAACTCCAGTGCACTGTTTTTACGTCACAGCAAAGAAACAAAAGCGGGGTTCACAGCTGTGAACATCTCAGGGACATTCTGCCGCACATTTGTTCCTACATGAGGAAAAGGAGCCTCTATCTTACCCAGATGTTTGACCAAAGCAGTGGACTTAAAACAGAATCATGTGTATGGACAAAGACCAGACTGACCTTGTTGAACGGTTAACAATGGGCAAGGACAACTAAGGCGTGAGAGAAAAGGGAGCACAATAGTACCCTTTAAGAACAAAAAGAGGGTATGTGAAGGTTGCACCCTTGGCCTCATCATTTGTGCAACCTATGGAACTGATTTCTGGAGGATCTCCCCAGGGCGGTGCTTTAAATAAGTGCAAAATTTGAAAAAAAAAATCCAGAGACCCAAAGTTTTTTTAGTGGCCTAATGGGGATGTACCATGTTACAACGCATACCGTTACAACTACCTACCATTACAACGCGACCATTACAACGCATACCATTACAACGCATAGCGCTTTGGGGTGCTGGATAGTGGTAAGTATAATTTACTATTCTAACTCCAGTCCCCGTGGACCCTAGGGAAGGTGTTGGATAGTAAATTATACTTATTCCCTATCCTATAGCGCCCCCCAGCGCAATGCGTTGTAATGGTATGCGTTGTAAAAGTCGCGTTGTAATGGTAGTGCGGAGTAACGAATGCGTTGTAACAGGTGCATACCCCTAAGGGTGTCGAATGCCAGAGTTTTCAAATACCAAGGCCGCCAAGTTTTGATTTCCCCGTATGCTTCTTTCTTCGCTCCTTCTAAACTTCCTGTCTCGTTATCTCACTTTTGTACATTATTTTTCACCCCTGCTTTGTCCCTTTCCCAATGTTTTCTCATCTTTCACTTCATGTTTCTTTCTCCCATTGCTGCCTTACTTTCGTTTGATCTGGGTCAACGTCTGATGAGGAAAATGAAGTCCTGGTCCCCAAACATGAGTGTTGGTCCTCACCAAATGAACAAATTAAACACTGCCTCTGATGTTCCATTGTTTATTAAATGTACATATATGACACTGTAGGCAGATGAAATGGCCTTAATCTTGGTAACCACTAAGGGTTCGAGGGATAATGTAATTTGTAATCATTCTCCATTTAAACCTCGAAAAGGAAGTTGCAGTGTTTGGCAGGACCCCAAGTAGAATGTCTTGGTTTAACAAACTAAGCCACAGACTTTAAAAATTAAACTTCTATTTAACATTGAGGGCCTGATTCTGATGCGGTGAGGAAAGCATTCCCTCCTAGGGCCTGATTCTGATCCAGTAAGGAAGGCCTCATAATGGCCTTTTCTCCTTCCAAATCGGATCGGGAACGTGTCTTCCTGACCCAGGGCCCAATTATGATGCGGTTAGGAACATATGCTCCCATTGAAATCAATGGGAATCCAACCAAATTGTGTATGGAAGCATCCGGATGCATCGTACTCCGTCGGTCAGACTCTTCCGAAGTGGGTCGGAAATCATATCCACACCGATTCGGTCGGGAAGCTTTCCAACCCGCATCAGAATCAGGCCCTTAGTAGTTGAAGAAAATGGCAGATGAACAACACAAATCAAGTTCTAGGTTTCAACAGTAAAATTAGGCATGGATGATGACTCCTTTATCTTATTATAAATTTGGAGGGTCCATTACAGATGGTTGCTTTGATGTTTTTAATCTTACATTTTTGACCATTCTACGTCATGGTGACTAAGTGAGGAGAACAACCCAAGCTCCTGCTTAAGGAGAAACTCGAATTATATTCATGCGTACAGTGTTGAAGATGCCACAGTACACTACGATTGTATCTTTAGTCTGACATTTAGGACTTGAATCTATGTCTTCACAAATGGGAAAAAATGCAACAGTGAGTTTCAGCATGGAGTAGAGGTCTCATATGAGTCATTGTAAAATTCAAATATTACTACTGACATATTTTATTATGGATTATCTGCCTACTTACGCCGTGCTAACGGACATCTGACAACTCCTTGGAACCTGGGGCTTTCCTGAACTCTATAACCAAAAAGTGAAGCTCTACTATCATCAGGTACCAGGTTTGGCAAATGAATCAGCCGAGTACAAGGCAATCCTTGTTGAAGGATTGGAGGCTGTCACTTAATATGTACATCCCAATGAAGTGGCTAGAGCCCACATAGCGCAGATCCAGTGACCAACAACAGTCAGACCCTCACACCACCACCAAAAGACATGGTAGTAGTAAGTAATTTTATTCGATCAAATGAAAAATTGATCATTTACATGAATAAAAGCCATCATAATACAATATCAGATAACAGTCGGATAAAATTAGATAAAAACATCATGTACCAAATAGGAACAATTACAATTAAGAAGTAATAACAATTCATTTCAATAAAAACAGTTTTACATATACTAAAATTAATTTGATTAAAACTTCAAACGTTTACGCGACGCATACAGAAGATACCTAGTTAGTGCAAATACAAGCCACCTGGTATTATCAGACGTAAATATCCTAATGGCATCAGAGGGGCGAGTACAAGATAAAATACGACAAACAGGGATGATCTATTTTTTCCGATAATCATTATATGCAGTACAGAAAAAGATAAAATGTTCTATGGTCTCTGGTTTGTCCAAACACAGAGGGCATGTAGATGAAACAAATGCATTAGCCCAATTACTTCTTCTAGTGTACAATGGTAAAATCCCATATCTGAACTGAAAATATATAGCTCTAGCCTGAAGGGGCTCAATATCATCTAAAAACTGTTAAAAGGTAAGTTCTCATTTGAAATTAATAAAAAAGTATTGTGAGCGAGCCATTAGTACTATTTAACAAGAATTCATTGTCCATAAAAACCCAGAACATTTTTTTAAAAAACGGAATAGTCGCCTTCTGGATACACCCTGGATCATCCCATAGATAGGTCATACTGAGCTTGGTGAACCAATCCCTAAATTGTTTAAGCCATTTGATGCACCCGTTTTTTTAATGTAAATCAAGAAGTTCACCCATAGCACACCTTAATGGTATCTTCGTTCTACTCACCTAAATTCTTAACCAAAAGGTGAGCGCCCTTAAGAGAGCATAATATCCTATGCATCTTAACCCTAAATCAGATTTAAGGGGTATTAGAGGAGTACATTCTGGGACGCTCATGGATGTTGATTGAGAACTCCACACAGGTAAGATTACACCAAAAATAATTCCAGGTGACGTTAGCCAACTGCATCCCAAAACACCAAGAAACAAAACTAGAGACAAGTACAACAGAACTGTTTTAGATCGTATAAAATATGATGCTGCACTATTGTATAGCGTTTCAGTCGGAACTACATGTTGTTCAAAAAAAGGGGCAAAAAAGGAGAACCATCAAGCTGACCAAGGATAAAACACCCAAAAACCGACATCCAGTACAGAGCCAAAGCACAATGCAAAAGAGGTGCAAACCATCGAACACTCAAGGAACACAAGCACCAAACTTCAGAAGCAGGGACCTATCCAGGCAACACTAGGTAAGAGAGGGGGTGCACAAAGTGGGGGTCGAGTTAAGGAAGCAGTAAGAGACCAACATAGAATCAAAAACCCAATACCCCAGAAGGCCTGAACATATACCAACAAAAAAGGAACCCAAGCACATCCTCCCAACCCTTCACAAAACAAAAATTGACAGAAGCAATAGTTCTTGCTTTGGCACCTTTAAGCTTTGCCAATAGTTTTTAGCAATGCTGTGTAGCATGGATAAAGAGGAAACAAAAGGTGCTATGACCTAGCTGCTGCAGCCGTGTCATTTTGCAAGCGCATGCACCACACATGTGTGTGTCTAAAAAAATGTGTGGGTGTTTTTTTAATTTTTTGTAAAATGTACTGATCCAAGTTAGATTGGTAGATAAAAAAAAGTAGTGGAAAAGCGCTAAAAAAAAAGAAGTGTGTGTATGTGTGGGGGGCAACAAGGAGGACAAGGGAAGAAGTACATAATATGGTCCAGAAAGAGCAATATGAAGTGTAGGGGAACAGAGGCACATGGGCGCGAGAGAACGCAACATGGAACGAGGAGAAGCACATAGGCGAGAAAGCGGAAAGCAGTGTTGGAGGAGAAGCACTCCAGGGCAAACAGAACACAGAGGGTGTAGAGAAGAAACACACAGGCGACAGCAACATGGAGTGTGGCGAAGTAAAATATATGCGGATAACAGCTGTAAAACACGTGCACTCTCAAGGAGTGCTTAACCAAAAAGAAAAACAGAGTGTGTGGAAAGCGTTGGAAGGACACAAGTAATGAGGCCATACGTCAAGGCGCTTGAAAAACACAAGAAGACAAAGAAAAGACCACACAACCAGTCTTCGAAGCAGGATTGACTGCGTTCATAGTTTGATTTGTTAAAAGCATACCACATAAAACAATGAACACTATGTTTTCTGATACTCACTACACAGCAATTAAAATGTAGAAGACAATCAAATATGAAGTTTATGCAAATGTGAATCTGCCCAGTGAGCACTCACCTTAGGGTTCACAGAAACATCCTACCACAAAGTTCCTCCTCAACACTCATTGATTTCTATAAAATAGTCTGACAGGTCATTACATAGCTATAGATGGCGTGTAAATGTTTCTTAAACTTAGATATGGCTTACCTTTACTAGATACCTAGATGCATAATTTCATCTGAGAACAAGATAGTCGAGAATAAACAAATGCAAATGTAGATATCAACTTTCCATAAAAACACCTCTCTTCCTTTAATAAGGCGGCTGGTGATGATACACTCCCCATAGAGCTATATTAAATCTGCGCGGATGAAATCCTGTCACTTCTTTGTTCGGTAATTAATTTAATTGGTGCTACAGGGAAGGCCTCTTGGAAGCCAAAATTATGTTCTTTAAAAAAAAATTTAAAAAACACCCGTGGAGTGTGGGTCTTATCGACCTATATCTCTGATAAATGCCGACGCTAAAGCTTATTCTAAACTCTTAGCAATGCAAATGGCTCCTCTCATGCCACAACTTGTAAATGATTAACAGCATGGCTTTGTTGTTGGGAGGGACACCACCACACATGTCAACATGGCTATTACTGCATTCGATGTGGCTGCAACTAATCTCACCCCACTCGGTATGATACTTTTAGATGCAGAGAAGGCGTTCGACCGAGTGGGTGGGATTATTTGTGGGGAGTCTTGAAGCAATTTGGTTTTAGAGGGCGTTTTTTGAGAAGTATACAGGCACTATATAGGGATCCTAATGCAAAAATTAGCTATGCTGGGGAACTTTCATCAACTTTTTCAATTTTACGGGGGACGCGGCAGGGATGCCCGCTATCACCCCTGCTTTTCGCTCTTTCCATGGAGCCATTTATTAATGCCTTACAAGCTCAAGTTAAGATTGTCCCTATCCAGCATGAAGGCAAAACTCTAAAAATCACAGCATATGCGGATGATTTAGCTAGCTATACCACTAATGTGGTGGACGCACTAGTAGGGATAACGGAAGAAGCCAATAATTTTGGGGCCATCTCAGGCTATAAATTAAATATAAATAAAACTCAAGTTATTATGAATTATCAGGCCAACTCACCAGTGCGGGGACTCTGCCAGTCTGCAGTTTATTTAGGGGTAAAAATATCATCTAAGATTGCCGAAATAAATGCATTAAATTATGATCCTTTATTAAAAGAAGTGACTACTCTTTTGAAAAAATGGCATAAGATTCCGCTAAACCTCCTAGGTCGTATGAACTTGATTGAGATGAACATTTTGCCGAAATTTTTATATTTTTTCCGTTCCATACCTTGCTGCGTTAATAATTTTTTTTTTTAAATTAGACTGTATTTTTAGTAGCTTTATTTGGGGCTACAAGAAGTCTCGAAGATCTATGTCAATATTAAAACTTTCACTTGAAAAGGGAGGCCTTAATTTTCCTGATTTCAGAGCTTATTTTTTTGCTTCTTTTTTAGGCCGGCTTCGTAGTTTGTTCACTGTTAACAACCAATATTTTTTTCATCAATTCATGCTCGTTAGTGACTCAAAACAATTCCTGGCAAAAGTGCAAGATCCAAACTACTATAAACGTGTAAAATTTTAGACTGCGAGGGACGCAGTACGTATATGGAATTTGATGCTGACTAACTGTAATACTTATTTTTTCCATAATGAGCTGCCATTATGGGATAATCCAGGGCTTTCTGTTATTTTTAGAGATAAAATTGGTCGTGAATGGGCTAACTATGGTATTGAGACATTAGGAGATCTATACGGTACTGATGGCTTTCAACAATTCGCAACATTGAAACATCTGTACAAATTGCCTGAAAAAATGCGATATAAATATATCCAAATTAGGGATTACCTAATACGTAAGATGAATTTGATAGAAGTTAGCAGCTCAGATATATGGACTTGTTTTTACTCTGCAAATAGAAAATCATTAATTAGTTTGGGCTATAAGTCTCTCAGTCAAAATAGGTTGGATGAAGCCCCTAGATTGGCGCTAAAATGGACTACTAGTTTAGGATTTAATGTGACAGCCCAGAATATCTCAGCTGCCTTAGCTAATATTAGTAAAGTCGTCCAGTCTTCTAGTTTGAAACTTCAATCGTACAGGACGATTAGCCATCTTTACTATACTCCATTACAAATTTCAAAATGGTCACAAAATAAGTTAGGTAACGATCGTACTAAATGTCCTAAATGCGGTCTGGTGGCAGCAGACCTCATAGATATGATCTATTCGTGCCCATCATTAACTAAGTATTGGTTGGAAATAGAAAATATCTTAATTCAAAATCAATTGATTAATTTTCCACTAACTGCAGCTTCTGTTTTACTGTCTATTTACCCGGTTAGTTTTACTAATAAAGATTTGTTAAATATTGTCTTGGCTTGTGCCAGACTGGTGATAGCGAGGGCTTGAATCTCTCAGAATCCTCCTCATACGACCGAGTGGTGGACACTTGTTCATGAAATGTATACTATGGAAGGTGCAATTGCCAGGACCAGAGGAACAAAAGCAAATGCAAAGTAGGGTAATTTTTTGTAAAGTTTACACTGATACGGATTATGGATGCTCTGTGTTTATGATGTTATTAATGATCTATATTGTTCAGGAACTACCTTTCTTTTTCTCATTTGTGCTTCTTCTTTTCTTTTTGTCTATTGTTTGTTGTATATTGATCTGTACCTGTATTCAATGTGAATTTGCACTAATTTGAAATTGATTTATTTCTTTTTTTCTTCTTTTTTTTGTATATGGAAAATGTTAATCTCCTTGACTTGCTTGTCAATAAAAAATTAAAATTAAAAAAA
Source organism: Lissotriton vulgaris (assembly GCF_964263255.1). NCBI lineage: Eukaryota > Metazoa > Chordata > Amphibia > Caudata > Salamandridae > Lissotriton > Lissotriton vulgaris. The sequence continues at coordinate 608,651,125 of NC_141695.1, forward strand.
AACAACAATCAAGGAATGAGTTTAAAACGGATGTCTAAAAATGAAGAGTTCTACAGGAATTGAGAACCATGTTGAATGATAAGGTGGTGATGCTGGTGGTTAGAGTATTGTGGTTACAGTAACGGTGGTGGTGGTGGTGATGGTAGGGTAGTGGTGGTAATGGTAGAGTACTGGTGGTCAGTAGCAGCCACTCGTATTGCAAAGTGTTGGGGTGGGGGAACACAAAAAAACCTGAATTATAAATAAAGAAAATATACCTTACCTGCTCCAACAGCCGTGGCCTTGCCCCCGATCCTTGCGTCCTGTCCAGGAACTGCTGCACACTGTGCAGGCTTCCAGCTCTCAATCTCAGCGATGCTAACATGCTAGGAAAACTATTACATTGACTGGGAGCCTGTGTTGGTTTCTCCACACAGCTGTATAACACCACTCCCCTTCCTCCCTGGTGCTGCAGCAGCAGCGCCAGTATGGGTGGCCAAACTCATCTCTCGGCTCGCAGCCTGCAGGGCTAAAATGAAAATGACAATAAAAATGTTTTATTTTCATTTCATTTTTGTCCTCTTCTTTGGCTGGATTTCTGCAGGGGGGGGGGCACGACGCTTCTCAGCTATAACAGAGGAGCCGCCCCTGGTGGTGGTGAGGGGGTAGTGGTTGTTAGGGTGGTATTGGTTAGGGTGGTCGTTAGGGAAGGGCGGTGGTGGGGGTGGTTATGGAAGGGTGGTGGTGATTGATAGGGTGGTAGTGGTTAGGGTGATGTGGTTAGGGAACGATGGTGGTAGTGGTTAGTGTGGTAGTGGTGGTGGTAGGTCTAGAGTGGTGGTTGGTGGGTGGTAAGCTGGTGGGGGTGGGTGATGGTTAGGGTGATGGTAGGTTGTTTAGGGAAGGTTGATGGTGATATGGGTAGGGTGGTGGTGGTTCAGGAGAGGGAGGTTAGTGTGGTGGTGGTTAAGGTGGTGGTTAAAGTGGTTTAGGGAGGTGGTGCTGGAGTGGTGGTAGATCGGTTCGGTTGAGGTGGTGGTAGACTGGTTAGGGTAGTTAAAGTGTTAATAAGATTGATGGTTAGGTGGAGGTGGTGGTTAGGTTGGAGGTGGGTAGGGTGGTGATTAAGAGGGGGGTTGTAGGCTGGTAGTTAGGGTGGAGGTGTTTGTGGTTACGGTGATGGTGGTTAAGATTGTGGTAAGGTGGTGGTGGTAGTGTAGTGACTGTAATGGTAGTAGGGTGGTGGTGTTGGTATGGTGGAGTTCCTAGGATGGCTGTGGCAATAGGGTAAAGTTGATAGAGGGGGGGAGGGGGGTGGTGGTAAGGTGATAGAGTGGTAGTGATGGGTGGAATTTGTGTTTGGTGTGCCAGCATGTGCCTGAGCTGGTTTGTGCGAGATAGTTTGTTTAGATAATTATGATCCCCCTTTTCCCCAGAGAAATTTTATCCCAGCAATATTTCTCCAAAAGCCAACATGGAAAATTTCCACCTGTACTACAAGGCAGCCCAGCTAAGGGAGATCTTGAGTGATCCAAACGTGAGTCAGATAAACACTGGCTCCATATGGACAGAGCAGTTGCGGGGACATTAATCTGGAACTTGTTGTGGAAGCTTAAAGGGGAGTGTACCCTTAACATGTATCTGAGCACCCCATACAGGACTACCCTCAGGGTCTGGAATGATGTGAGTAGGGTAGCCCCATTGTCAACCTTTGCCACTCTATTCACCCTGATCCACTGCAAACCAGCCTTCATCTTAGCACTACAACCAGGCCCTTATGAGGCCTGTAGAGTTGGGGGTTGTTTGATGATCTCACATCTGTTTCATAATTGGAACATATTAACTTTTGAGATTTGTCAACCGGACTTCTAACTATAGCCCACAGAATTTTTGGGGTATAATCAACTAATACACCGGGTGCATCAACCAGAAGTACGAGCGGCCGCAACTAGAGAGCCGACCTCTATTGAGAAATTTGGTTAGAAGGGGGACTGGCACTAAGGGGTGTATCTCCTTTCTGTATGCTCTCTTGTTAGACACATTACACACTCCCAGATGACGGCATATGGAGTTTTGGGCGGGGACCCTGCTGAGGAACATCCCAGAGGCATACTGATTCAAGTTGTAGAGGGATATCCCCGTTTTAATCACTCGACAGGTATGAGGATGGCTCATTATAAGTTATTATACAATTGGTACTTTTACTCAACCAAAGTTTAAAAAAATCTTCCCTAACTCGTCTGATCAATGTTGGAGAGGGTGTTGGGTGATTTTAGGCACATTTGGTGGGGACTGACCGATTATTAGTCCTTTCTGATCTGAAATTTTAGCCCAAATCAAAGACATACTGGGGTATCCAATACCCTATAATCCCGGTTTTGCACTTCTGAGGCTGCGAGAGGGTTCTCTTAAATGTCAGTCAAATGGAGATCGGACAGTAATGTGGCTTTGTCTGAAGACTGAGAAAATGGCTGTGGTGGCCACGTGGAAATGTAAAGAAGCACTGTCACTTGCGCTACGGTATATAAGGCGGTGGCGTGCAATTACAATGGAACATATGGCCGACATCCTATATGTCACATATACATTTTGAATACGTTTTGGGAACCTCTGGCCTCCCCTTTTGTGCGTGTCCAACGCGAACAAGGGTGCTACATCTCTTTCAATTTTAAGGTTCCCCGCTGTTCATGACCTCAGGAGGGATGGGTGTCCCAGGAAGTCTTCTTTTGTACCCACTTGGTGCCTCATCCAGACTAGGTGCCAAGCCCTCCTATAGCTCCACAAAGGTCTCCATTGATCAAATATACTCCACTGGACAAGACAATTCAATCCTGATACCATACATAACAAAACATGAACATAATGAATGACTGTGAATTTGTGCATTAAAGCAATAAACATCAATCTAAATGGTGGTTCCATATACACTAAACATACACTGTCTAAATGGTGATTCCATATACACTAAACATACACTGTCAACATAGGCTTGAATAAAATAATCAGAACCAGTCAAACAATTCAAAGCTAGAGGTGACTCTCACAATTGTTTTGAATGTTGTGACCCTCTTGGAAAAAGCTTGGGGATTTCAAAGTTATTTGACAAGAGTGGAATTTTTGTGCAAAATGTTTGCCCACTGTCCAAACTGATTTTGATAAAAAAAAGTCCCCAAGGTTTTATTGTTGATGCGCTTCGAAACACTAAGGATTAAGGGTTCTTATCAGGACCTTGGCTGGTCAGTTTCTTATATCCTCTGAGACGGACAGATTCTATAAGTTGTTCATGAGTTTGTTAACACTTCTTATCAGCAATCATACCACTGTTAATAGCCATACTCTGATCAGCTCACCAGGGGAAATATTGTTTATTGCACTTTTAAAAAGTTTTAGATTGTTGGCATTTTCTTGCCTTAGCCCTATGGTGCCAGCAGCCTGTCTCTGGGTCACATGACTGGGTGTAGTTGACAGCTGGGCGTTATGTTTCCTCCTACACATCCACACACAAGGGGAGCTTAGGTGTGACTGGTTGGGCCATCACTAGCAGGATAGGAGGGAGGAGATGACTCCAACTGCACTTACACTTGAATAGGCAGTGTCCTGTCTCCACATAAAAGGCTACCTACCCTTTGTAGTTTGTCTGGAGCCAGGGCCAGGAATGCAGGGCACATGTACACTTCAAAGGCATGCCTCTAGAAGCTTCTACCCACTTCAAAGGGACAACTGGGTATAAATATTGGACCTGAAACAACATCTCTTCAGTACATTTCAGGACCTGTGGATACAGGAAGAAGGACTTCTGTGCTGCTGAAAGGGCCGCCATTCTGCTGGACTGCTGCTCTGAAGGACTGCTGCCCTGCTGAACTGAACTGCTGCCCTCTTGCCTGGGTGAGGACTGGACCTGAATCTCTTGAACCCAGAACCTAGAGTGACTCCAAAAGCTAGTTGGCTGGACTCTTGATCTGCAGCCTCATGGACATAACAGGCTTCTAACAACCATGCACCTGCACCTGGACTCTGCCATCTTTGAGTCTACCCTATCAAGTGGGCCACCCCAGTCCTAGACCCTTGGCCCACTATGGATCCAGCGGGAAACACACATCTCCTCGGCTGCACAAACCTGAGCAGAACTGACACATCGCTGCTGCTGTATGAATTGGACCTGTCGCAAAGACCAGCATTCCCATCGCAGCCCCATTTAAACTGCTGCTGTGCAATGCAACCTCGGCACAGACACGCACATTCATTGTTGACGGCAGTTCAAAAAGTAATGCTTGGCAAAGGAATGAATTGAGAGGCAAGTGGCAATTGTGCAGCTCTCTGATGTTGAAAGTCTAAGTTTCAATTTCTAAATATTTCGTAGGTGGTTGTAGTGGCATATTACCATTTGGGATGAGGCATCAGAGTTTACCTACTCCTTATGGCAGTCCTCTGGAGATAGGATAGGAATTGGTATCCAGCAGTAAGATTCAACCCCTTGCACATGACTTTTATCCATTTCTATAACTGGTAAGTGCACCCCGAGCTAGTTAAGCAACAGGGACTGGGTAGCAGGGTAGTTTTGGGAAACAACTGTAGGGAATTCGTTTAACACTCTGGTATTAATGTTTTCTACACCTTATGCTTTGAAGGTGCTGGAGTGTGCATGTGTGAATGTATGTGTGTGTGTGGCACCCTACCAAACTGCCAACACCCATGCTTGAGACTGCTCGTGTTTATCATCACATGCTGCGCCAGTCCAAGCCCTCTCCTAGTGCCAAGTGATCCTAATACCACATAGAGGGCTCAGGAAGTACTAAAGGCTACTTAAAGCTGCCTACGAATGATGGCTGGTTTACTCCTTGAGGAATGTGCTCTTGGCATTCTTGACCGTTATTATATATGGGGTAACCCAAAGGAAGTCCTAGGACCTGGGTATCAATTGTTGCAGATATGGTGGTCCTAGACATAAAATTCCACACACAATGTTTGATATTATTTCAAAAATACTTTTCTCAATTCTTATTCCACATGCGAAATCAATCCTGCAATAAAAGATTTTGAAAGCAAAAAAAGGGAAAACACAATAGCCCAAAAATAAACAGATGTCCAGTATACACACAAAAAGATTTGTTCAAACGTTTTAAAAGTAGAGGAGAGAAGACTCTACTGTTTATTCTCAATAAAATTCCTCCTCATAGGACAGTACATAAATACACAATATATACAGTTCTTTGAAACAGAAGGGCTTACCAAAAGAGGTAAGGTGCATAGAGTGAGAAGTTTTTAGTGCTCGTGTGAAAGAAAGAAAGGACCAAACGGTCGGGGGATGGTGAATTGTACACTTGTCTTTGAGTCCAAGGCTGAGATAGTCCTTGGTTTGGTTTAAGCAAGAGCCTGCCCTCAACAGTTTGTTGCAAAGAAATGTCAATGGGGCTCTGTCTGTCGCCAACAGACAGAGCCCCATTGATAGGCCGCGCAGTTCTACTGAGGAGACACAGCGTGTATACTGTTCGACCGATTAATCAATTTTCATCCATCGCCAACGCAGCGAGGTACTCGAGAGCACGTTTGGACGGCTTTCATACACCGAATTGATCTGTTGACATAATGGCACACCATTAAAGGGTGTCCGCCTACACTACTGGGGTTACATGAATGCAATGTAACTAAACTCCTTCCCTTCACCTCCCCGTCCTGATGAAGACCCGCCTATGAGGATATAAACTGCCCTTCTTATCCTTGGGTCGAAACGTCGACAATCTCTCTCACAGTGAGCCTGCATCTCCTATGTCCCTGCCCACTCACCCCCTCTGAAGACACGAAACCTCCGAGCGAAGTGACCGCCGCAAAGATAAAAAGATTGACATTTCTTTGCAACAAACTGTTGAGGGCAGGCTCTTGCTTAAACCAAACCAAGGACTATCTCAGCCTTGGACTCAAAGACAAGTGTACAATTCACCATCCCCCGACCGTTTGGTCCTTTCTTTCTTTCACACGAGCACTAAAAACTTCTCACTCTATGCACCTTACCTCTTTTGGTAACCCCTTCTGTTTCAAAGAACTGTATATATTGTGTATTTATGTACTGTCCTATGAGGAGGACTTTTATTGAGAATAAACAGTAGAGTCTTCTCTCCTCTACTTTTAAAACGTTTGAACAAATCTTTTTGTGTGTATACTGGACATCTGTTTATTTTTGGGCTATTGTGTTTTCCCTTTTTTTGCTTTCAAAATCTTTTATTGCAGGATTGATTTCGCATATGGAATAAGAATTGAGAAAAGTATACTTGGCATTCTTGACAGCTGTCTCCCAGCCAAGTGATAGCAGAAGCAAATAAGGCCACTGCCTATCTTGATGAGCTTGCTTTAGAAAATGCCTTCTTACCGTCTGCAGGGCATACAAACACAATCAGTTAGTGTGTACTTCTAATGTTTGCAGTTGTGTCAACGTAATCGCTTAGGTCCTTCTGCCATCCAGGCTGAGTAAACTTGCAAGCTTTTGAGTATTCAAAACTTATTGACAGGTGCATTCCCACACTAGATATGGTCAGAGAATTATTCCCGGTTAGGGCAGGATCAAACCCTGAGACGGGATGGGAATTGTTAAACATCACTAAAAATGTGTGGATGCCTTGAGGCAGTGCTTCAGAGAGCCGGCATTCGGCCTACCTTTCACAGATTGGTGAGACTGCTATACAGAGCCACCTCTGTACAGGTTCAGGTAAATGGGATCCTCTCCCCACCTTTCCCAATCTGTAGAGGGATGCGTCAAGGCTGTCCCCTGTCCCCGCTGTTCTTTGCTCTTGCCATAGAACTGCTTGTGTTCCTGCTAAAATGCGATACACACATTTGGGGCTGGAGGTGGGGAGGTGGCATGGAGGACCAGATTTCCCTCTACGCAGAAGATGTCCTCTTTTTCCTTAGTGAACCACGATTGTCAGGTCCTAGATGTCTTGAGGTCCTCTAACTTTATTCTGAGGCATCTGGTTTGCAGGTGAATGCCAGTAAGTCTGTTTTGGTGGAGGTTGCTGGGGATGCTGGAGGGCAGCATTGGTGTCCAGTTATTCCAGTCAGAAGCAACTCATTGATGTAACTGGGGATTCACATCTCCAGTCATCCAGGCCTGGCATGGTCCCTAAAATTCTGCCCCCTCGCCTCCACACTTGACCATGATTTACACAAGTCGTCCAGTCTGCCATTTAACCCATTGTGGCATATTGCGGTCTTCAGTGGCGGATCCTCGGCTAAGGTGGAGGAGTGTTGCCCCAATGCTCAAAGGAAAAATACAATGATCATAACGTTTTGGTATTATCATTGTATTTTTCAGATGGAATCAGTGGCTCGTGGGGCAGACTGGGCAGCGCAGGGGGTGGAGTGGTTTGCACTACCTAAGGGCCATGACTGTTTGGCCGGCACTCTTAGGCCGGCCAAGCAGTCATGCGCACTTTGCATCTTCCCCTCCAGGCTGCATTACACAACCTGGTGAGGAACATGCAAAGCCTCCCTGTACCCATCTGAGCAACAAACCACAGCACTCAGACCAATCACAATGCTCAATTGCAGCCACTGTGATTGGCTCAGGAGAGCCTGTGTGCTTCCTGCTGCTGGCTGGGATTGCGACCAGAAGATGAAGGATGGAGGAAAGCCAGCCATTTCAGGTAAGTCATTTTTTTTTTTTCCATTACCCCTTCCCTCCTCACCCTAACACCTGGTCTGGTAGCAGCTGCTACTAAACTGATGTGGCTCCCCTGGCATCTTCACACACTGGCATATAACTCCCATCCTATTCCATGCGCATGGTTTTGATCCCTTACCTTGCAGCGGACATCCTTTGCCTGGGCGGGTGGGCTTCATTGTGCAGCTTTTGCCTCAGCCTACAAATCGATGTTTGACGGATGCCTCGGCATCCCCAATCTATATGGCTACTACCTTGTGGCACCGGATTCTGGTGAACGACTGGTTTGCTGGAGGATGGGATGATCCCCCATAGGCTTGAGTTGCATCTCTTGGGCTTTGACGGGCTCCTTGACCTTCTCTATGGTAGTCTCTTAACCTCTACGACACTCTCATGCACCCAAGTGTCACAGCTCTGTTGGAGAGCAGTCTTGCACCTTACGCAGTGGGCTCATTGCCTCACGGACATGACGCCACTGTTGAGGGGTTACTTGGCTATGACAGGTGTTGGGTCTGAGGGGCTTTGTCCACTGGGACCGCATGGGTATTACCTATAGAGGCGATATTCTCCAGAGTGGCACCCTGATGTCCTTTCATGAGATGCAGGCCCAATATGTTCTATCATTATTTTTTCGTTCTCTACAGATGCAGCATGCGTTATCAGCCCACCTCTCGGCTTCCGCTCAAATTCCTGAAAACAGCCCAACAGAAGTGAAACTCATGATGGGACAACTGGCCAGGGGTGCAATTTCGACGATTTATCACTCTCTGATGATTAATGCACTGTATCTGTTTCTCCCCCTCTGGCGCAGTTGGGAGACCTGGGTGGGTGAGTTCGATGGCGAGGATTGATGGGAGGCTTGTCTGGCTCCGAGGAAACTGGTGATCTTCCCATGCCTACGGATGATCCAGATTATCTCCATGTGACATACCTGTCCCCCCAGAGCTTACAGTGCATGGGTCATACAGACCAGGCCTTGTGTCCACGTTGTTCCACACCCTCTACCAATTTTTTATCACATGGTCTCGTTGTGTCCAGCTTTGACACCCTTTTGCAGCAGGTGAGTCATGAAATCTGGGAGGTGTTGGGTCACCAGATTGAATTGGGCCCTCAAGAAGAACTTTTGAGTCTCCTGGAAGGGTTGGGTGAATCCTGCTCCGACTTGACTTTTATACGGGTGGCCTCTTTGGTTGCTAAACGCGATATTGCACGTACCAGGAAAAACCCTAGAAACCCTCCCCCCACCCTGGTGGCTTGGTAAAGAGATGTTGACTGATGTGCGTGCCAGGAGCAGCCAATTTACGTGGCTCTGGGATGTCCCCGGAAAAATGCGAAAATATGGGTTAGATGGTGTGCCCCCGATGGATTGCCAAACTGTACAGCGGTGATATGTGATTGTGACTATCTGATGCTCTGGTGCCATATGTTTCTGTCATTCATTTGTTAATCTCAGTGGGTGATTCTGTATATAAAAAATTGGTTTGTAAAAAAAAAATTGTGGATATGTAGGGGAACGGATTTTTCCACAGAGAAAATACGTTTCCTATAGAGAAACCAAAAAAGAAGTAAGTACAAATGCATTGAGTGGCGCAGATACACATGCACAAATGTACACTTGCTATTGCGTGACAGTAATATGGAATGTTTCCAGAACTACCCCAAAGAATATGGGACTGCGGCAGCTTCCTCGAAATACACCTAGAATTCTCTGTGACTCGATCAAAAAATAAAACACTGAAAGGTACTCCAAATGTAAGCATTCCCCTACTTTAGGAAAGTTCTAATTATTCGGCGGAATCATGGGAGTTTAATTGTTAGATATGACGCCTTTTTCAGAATTAAAGGAGTTGGGGTTACCAAACCTTTCTTCTATCTATGGTACGGTATACAAGGTTCATCCACCCAAAAGTCTTGTAATGAGCGGACTCACCGAGTAGACTCTAAATAATTTAATACAGAGCACCTTAAATAAGCGGTGGTTAATATCATATCTGAACAGTGCTCAATGCAAGTTCCATAAATGTAGACAAAAAGCTCCCATGATGCAGCTGGTTGACTGACTGCAGAACGTTTTCTCTGTAATCATTCTGTAAGTTCAAGGTTTCTATGTGTTGAAAGAGAGTGATGGCTGGCACCAATGAATGGGAAAATAGTGAAGCTACACAAGCATAAACGCCATATTAGGGTTTGTCAGGAATAGGAGCTGCTACTGCTGGTGTGTGCTCTCACACCCCTGGCACTGCCCTTGCTACTCTAGTCTCAAGGACATGAAAGCAGCAAACAGAACAGAAAGTAAACAGGATTCAAAGAGCCCAGTTTTCTTTCCATAGTGTCCTATCCTTGTCTTTCTCCTAGCTTCTCAGCAGGAAGTTGGGGGGCTAAAGTTGGAGCATGTCAAGTCAAGTCAAGTCAATAAATTTATATAGCGCGCTACATACCCAGAGGGTCTCAAGGCGCTTGGGGAAGGGTGGTGAATTACTGTGCTCCTGGCAATTTAGTGGATCAGCGCCCGTGTACACAAACAATACCTAAACAGAACATAATTTGTGAAATGTCACACTTTAAAGTACTAAAAGAATCTAACTTAATAGAATACTATCTTCTAATTAAGGCATTCTAGCATCATAGTGGAAGCCTCATACATCCTTGAGACACAGTCAAATGGTCAGATTTGCAGGACAGTGAAGAACCCCAATGTCCACCTAAGTGACTGATGCTTCGATAAGGGCATCTGTAGGCAAAGGTAGCCAGACAGCTGTTAAACTGGATTACCTTTCAGCCAACATCAAAATGTCTGACAACAAAATGCTTCACTGTCACCTCAACTACCGACCACCAGGAAACAATATCACATTCGGTGAACAGCTGGCTGACCTGATCTCGCACTGCTCACTCTCCAACGAGAACAACCTAATGCTAGTAGACTTAAACCTTCACTGAAATGAGACCAACAACCCTCAAATACAAACCTTAAACGATCTCCTTCACAACAACAACTTGATCCAACACTGCACTGAACAAACCCACGACAAAGGCTCAATCATAGATGCCATCATAGCCCATGAAGATGCAATCACCATCGTTCGCACCCTCCCTGTCCACTGGTCAGACCATCATCTCATCCTCTTCTACATCAATCAAAAAACACATCGAATCCCTAGCGGAATTGATCACTTCCATTGGACAAGAAACCTGAGACGGATCCCCGTAGAAGAACTAGAAGAAAGACTGAGCACACTTTTCCCCCCCAATGAAGGTGAAAGATCTACAGTAGAACTTACCTCTCAATACAATGAGGCCCTGACTGACATGTTGGACAAAATAGCACCCTTGAAACAAAAAAGAGCAAGACCCTGCCATCAAGATCGTGGTTCAACACTGGGCTAAACGTGGAAAGAAGACAACTAAGAGCAACTGAAAGACTCTGGCACAACAACCCCTCGACAACACACCTCGAACTACTAAAAAAGAAACGTAGGTTGTATAATAAGCATATCGCGCACAAAAAATTATTCTTCTTTTGCAACTCACTGAACAATGCGAAAAACCGTCCCAAAGAACTCTTCAACATTATCAGACAACAAACATCCAAACCATCACCTGCTGCAATTCCGGCCTCCAAAGAACTATGCAACGAATTTGCTAATTTCTTCAGTGAAAAAATTCTAAAGATTGAGCTCTCACTAACGGACCATTCGCCTCTAGCCAAGGCAGGCCCGCTACTCACCAAAGATGAGGCAAACCCACCTAGCCAACCAACCAACAACTGGCTAACCTTCACTCCCACTACTGAGACAGAAATTATTGATCTAACCACCGGATCCAAACCCTCATCGCACCTTGAAGACCCTCTCCCCGCTCAACTGAAATGAAATGAAATGAAATTGGGTTTTGTAAAGCGCGTTACTTGAGGAAATATAAAATTTTATGGTCAAGAAATGTTCCCTAACGTGTACCCCACCGTCTCCATGTACGAGCTTAAAGTACATGTAACTTCCCTCCTGTGCCAGCTATGAAGACGCAAATACATTTGCGTCCAACGTTAACATGTTCTCTTTCAGATCCACCCTGAACGGGTTGAATATTCCGTTCCTAAGTATGCCTTGCCAACGTCTTTATGTGGTGTACTTTACACGTTTTTCAGCTCTGGCGAAGTAGGCCCTGAATTCTGCCATCAAGCCTTTCCCTGCCTTCTGACTCTGAATGCCTCAGCCTGGGCCTGCCTCTGTACCCGTGACCTCTGCCTTACTCCCTGCGCGGCTAACGGCGCTTAGCTCAGCCTGTTGCCTGCCAAGACTGTATTCAACCTTCGAATTATCTGCTCCGCTCCTCAAAAATACATTCCTGCCTACTAGTTCAAGTAAACATCCTTCCAGCTGCAGAGCAAAGGGCCCGGCCTCACTGTCTCCGTGCAAGTAATTCATAGCTCTTGTTACCATGGTAGGCCCATGCCCCCTCGCATCTCATGCAGACACGTAGACGCTTATACACGCACTCACAGTCAGTATAGAATAGCCTCTGCCCAAGAGACCTTTCCCTCTAGATAATATGGTTCCCAAACATCAGATATCAGATATGATATAGGAACGAGTTGATCTGACATGCCAGACTTCTGTCTTTTTCCTCTAGTGTAAATGTCAAGTCCCCTGCACCCTCCAGCTTCACGTCAATCACACGTCATGCAGCTGCGCGCGCATCCAGATCTCAGATTTCTGCTGACATTGCAAGATTCTGCTATGTACCCACCCACTTGTGACACTTTCATGTGACGTATCTAGCACACACCTCTATGTTCACGCCTAGTTCACGCCTTCTGATTACGTATTGCTAACACGTGTGTGCTCTTATCTTGTTTCTCTCAGCTGTTACGCCTACTGTATTGGTTTCCAGTATATGATTTGAGTATAAAAGTTATGTATTGTCAATAAAACTTTGCTCTATCCCTTCCTGAACCCCAGTGGTGTCAGGAACCCGATATCCGGTCCAAGAACCATTCCTTTTTAAGGAATAAAACCCCTAAGAACTCTAACACCACGGACTCTGCGTCTTTCTTTCCGATTGAGTTATTTTATTTTTAGTACTTACCTGCATAGAAATTAGGACGGTAATTAAATATTTACCACATTATTTTGGCGCCCGAATAGGGACCCCTCCCCCACCCCACGCGCCGGTTGGTGCGTTGCAACCTTTGCCCCCTGCCATAAGTCAAGACGGACAATTACGCGTACCCGCAGGATTTCCTGTATCTCCCTCAGGCCTACGGAGGTGACGAAGACTGCGATCAGCACCCAGACGAGGCGGTGAGGAGTGCGGAGGATCCCGACCAGAGCCTAGCCGAAAGAAGCAAGGTCCGAGGTGTCAAGAGGCCCACCAGTTCCGAAGTATTCACGTATCGAGTCGAGTCCAGTCCAGTCCGGTCCAGTCCAGTCGAGTTTTCCGAGGCCTTCTGTTCCGTGCTTCCCGGTGAGTACCATTGCTGGGGACGCATCTAGACGGGTGCATTATTATGTATCCGGTAAAGACGGGTTTGGGTACACAAACACGGTCTGCACTGTTTTAGACAGTGTATCTGTACTGTTTAGCAGTACATCAGGCATTCAAGTTCTTGCACTGTTCTCAACAGTGTATCTGTACTGTTTAGCAGTACATCTAGTATCAAGGGTAGTCATATGTGTTCAAAATGTTTCATGTGATTAATGTCGTGGTATGAGTGACTGTTTGATGTACATTACTGTGTTTTTGTGTAACTAGCTGTGTTCAGAGTAAGTAACAAGTATCGAGTATTCAGTACTAAGTAACAAGATGCCGTTTTTTAATAAATTAAGACAGATAGGAACTAGGAAAGGGATACTAGAGGAAGAAATTCCTGTCCCCCCTAGGGACACTCCTGGAAATTTTATGTACCATAAGCATGGCTTAGATGCCATACTGTACCTAGATTTATGGGCTGATTACACCAAGCACCTAGAAGAGAGACACAGGTGGCCCGTTACAGGAACATGGGATGCCGAGTGCATCATGAGAGTAGAGGAAGCGCTATGGAAAAAGAAAGCCAGACAATCCCAGAAAGATGCCATAGAATTGTGGCGTAAAGAATCACATAAACGTGCCGAAAAAGCACTCCGAAAAGAAGAAAAACATAGAGAAGAGTCGGATGAAGTCCGAGAAAACGAATTAGTTAATGAAGGGATCCGAGTAAAAGCAGAACAAGTAGACCGCATGCGAAACACTCTTGCAAATGGCATGTACTTTGTGGCCGAGGGTTTGCCTAAAGCCACTTCAGAAATACCGAAAGATCTGCCGCCACCATTGGTTCCAACTAAAGTAAGTCACAGGACCACCAAAGACATATTCCTTGCTTCCTATCTAGACGATGTAGCTCCCGCTTACACCAATCCACATGCCCACGTACCGCCTACTGACGGTGACGGAGGTGGCAACCCACTCCAAGACAATGTCCCGCCATTGCCGCAACAAAGTTCACCCGTTCGACAGCCTGCTCCACCTGCTCCTCCACCTCCACCACTTCCCACATCTAAGATTAATACACTAAATCCGTTTGCGCCTGATCCTAGTAAGAGACAAGTTCAGGTACAGATACCGACTCCACAGACACACAATGCTCAAGCCCCCGTCTCAGGAGGTGCGACAGGAGGTTTCCAGACTCCGCCATCAACACACAGATTAAACCTTAGGGACATAATGAAGCAACGTACACCCCAAACACCACGTTTCGACATGCTTAAAGAACCCCTTCCAATTTGCAGATACGATCCAGTACCCGGTAAAGACGATAGAATGTTGTTAGCATCACTACGTTTACGAAAAGTCACGGATTACCTAGTGCTATTTCCAGGAATGACTGAACACCTAGATAGAATATATCATTTTATCCAGACTGGGGAAGATCCTGAAAGTATTAAAGAGGCCCTGGCTCACCAGAAAGTTGACACTCAAGGTTGTATATTACGTTTCTTCATAAATTGCTTAATAAGAGAACGAGACAGGCCTGGAGTAGACAAGGAAGAGATGGAAGCACTAAACAGGTGGGGTCAAAATATAGCCGAAGGAAACCATGATAAACTGAATTGTATAGCAAGCATGTACAAGAAAATCAGAAAAGCAGTAATAGAAATACACGAAAAAGAACAAGAAAAAGAAAAAGAAAGCGGCAGGAATGACTCCTCCGAGGAGGACGGACCTGAAGAACCTGACACGGCTAAAGAAATGATAGCGTATGTGGGTAAGGGAAATTACCTTAAGAAAGGCATTCGCCCAGAAAGCAAGAGAGTTTTTCTCTCTGGCATATCAAAACCGAGTTCTCCTGAATATCTGTTTCAAGGTACCGATAAAATTCTTCAAGAACGAATGGGGTACCATGTACTCAATTCTATGGATGAACAAGAACTAGCCCGGTCAGCAGTACTATGGGCTGACAATCCTAGCACATACAATGATGATACAGTAGCACAGACATTTCTGAACCTTTCCCCAGACGAGCAGAAATTAGCTGGTGTGTACATGATTCAGCATCTCATCACGTTATACAGACAACAACATTCTGATCCAGGTCCCTTACCTGATACATTAGAAGCACTACTTATGAATAGATGGAGAGGCCTAAGTACCAAGTTAATTCAAATAATTCTAGAACAACGGCACAGATATAACGCTTTCTTAGGCCCACAATATGTTTCAGCTCCGCCCCCAGAAAGAAAAATGTTTCATTTTGACAGGCAGAATCCTTTACGAGAAGTACACCCAGTTATGAACCGATAATACCCTGGAACGTGTGTTTGTGTACACACCTTTAACAAAGTTGGAATTGTTAGAAATGAAGAAACTAGTACCCTGTCATGATAAAGACCCTGCAGGTTTTCACCGAGAACTTAAGGACATGTTACTCATGGGAGATTACACGTATACGGATATCATGAAATTGTTAAAAGTACTGCTGCCCACCGGCATTTACGAGAAACTCAAGGAAAAAGAATGGGAGGTGGGAGATAAAAAGATTATTTGGACTGAAATAGAAGACGAGGAAAAAGCTCGTACTCCAGGGCTAGGCCTTGGGGACAAAGCTAAAGCATTACCAGGTCTAATAGTACAGGTTTTGCCAAGATTACTGACAACTAAAAAGGAAGACTGGGACGCAATCTCAGCCTGTAAACAGAAACACGATGAAGATACTAGTGACTTCTATTCAAGATTCGAGAAATGTTTCATTATTAATAGTGGCCTGAAACCAGGTAGCGAGTCATACCCACATCTTTTTGTAACAAAATTAGTCGAGAATTCCCTGACACAAGTTAAGAATCGTGTCTATAAAGTTGAAAGTACATGGCAAGCAAATACGCCATCCCAGATGTTACAAATGTTACAATATCACCAGAACAGAATTAGAGAAGAACAGGATCACGAACAGAGACGTATGAAAGACACGAAAATGAAAATGTTAGTGGCCCAGTCGGTTCCAGCCGACGGTCAGAGAAAGGGTGCGACCCAGACAGGTAATTCAGCAGCTCCCGTTAAAGGGACATGCAACTATTGCAAACAGCCAGGTCACTACGTAAATGAATGTCCAGTCCTGAAACACAATATATCAACAGGTAAAACTAAAGAAAGACCGCGTCAGCCTAGACAAGACCAGGTCCAGCAACAGACTTCACAGAATATACAGCCTATGCATGCTCCACCACATACAGTACAGACCGTAGCGGTATCACAGCCACAGCCACAGCCCATTGCCGCGACGCAGCAAGTTTCACAGCAGATGTACCAGTATGCCCAATCTGATTATCCCGATTATCAGCGATACACATGAAACAGCCTAGAGAGGGAGGTTGGCTTGCCTCTTATTGAGATTCCTGTAGATCAAGAGGGTCCTTATGTACATAGTCAAGTATTGGGAAAAGACAGAAAGTTTTTAATTGACACAGGGGCAAGCCGCACAACGATCAATCATGATGAAGTTCCAGGGGCACCCCTCTCAGGCTCACAGAATGTTTCCCTTGGTTTTTCAGGACAGCCTATTGTAAATGAAGTATCGAAACCCGTCCCCCTAGCAGTAGGTCCATTATCACGTGTTACAGACTTGTTACTCACGAAATCATGTCCAGAAAACTTGCTAGGTATCAAAACTCTGAAGGCTCTAGGAGCAGTGATATGTTGTTCTCCGGAAGGGGTTAGACTTTTTCTACGTGACTTTAAAGGTCACTATGTATTACGAGAGTTTGATGTCAGATTGAAAAATGTACCGAAACACCTATGGGCACAAGGCCCAACCGATGTAGGTTGTATGCACATCACACCATACCGTGTTACACTCAAACCAGGAGTTGTTTTACCCCGAATCAGACAATACAAGTTACCACCCGATGCTGTAGTGGCTTTACTGGAAATCATTGAAGAGCTCATTGCCCAAGGAGTGGTCGTAGAAACCGACTCCAATATCTGTAATTCCCCTATCATTCCGATTCTTAAACGTACTGATCCCAATGCACCACCAGTATATCGGCTGGTGATTGATTTACGAGAACTGAATAAATGCATTGTTCCACAGTATCCTGTGGTTCCCGACATCTCATCCTTATTGACTGCTATTGATTCAGAAGCGACGTTCTTTACTGTAATTGACCTCAAGAACGCCTTCTTCAGTGTACCCATTGATCCAGAGAGCCAATATCTCTTCGGATTCAGTTTAAATGGACGAAGTTTCAAATTTTCACGCGCACCTCAAGGATTCACAGAAAGCCCCAGCATCTATAGCCAAGCACTGAAAAGACAACTTGACTGTATCCAAATGCCAGTTAACACTGCCTTACTACAGTACGTCGATGATCTGCTGATCACCGCCCGAAGTGAACCCGAATGTGAACAAGCATCACTGACAGTTTTACATTTTCTGGCTGACAAGGGACACAAGGTGTCTCCTTCGAAGCTACAATTCTGTGTTCAGCAAGTTGTGTACCTGGGTCACTTGCTGTCCAAAGTGGGGAGACAGCTCACTCCTGACCGCATCCAGTTAATTGTAAACATGCCACAACCCCAGACACAAAAGGAAGTGCGGGCCTTTATAGGCCTCACCTCGTACTGCAGACAATGGATTCCTCAGTATGCATTTCTAGCTAAACCACTCATTCAGTTGACAACACAGGAGGCAGCGACTTCGACTGCCCTTCCTTGGACCCAGGAACATACACAGGCTTTTGAGGAATTAAAGAAAGCTTTATGTCAAGCACCAGTTTTAGCGACACCATGTTACAGCAAACCTTTTACACTTTTTGTTACAGAACGTGATGGTACAGCGTTGTCTGTCCTCACACAAGATCAAGCAGGTTCACATAAGCCTTGTG
Source organism: Lissotriton vulgaris (assembly GCF_964263255.1). Lineage (NCBI taxonomy): Eukaryota > Metazoa > Chordata > Amphibia > Caudata > Salamandridae > Lissotriton > Lissotriton vulgaris. The sequence goes on from NC_141695.1 coordinate 608,669,113, forward strand.
CTTATTTTTCAAGTACATTGGATTCAGTGGCCCAGGCTCTGCCTGCGTGCTTAAAATCAGTTGCAGCGACAGCCCTAGCAATCAGACAAAGAGACTCAATAGTATTAGGACATCCATTGACAGTACAAGTTCCACATTCTGTAGAGGTCCTTCTAAACCGAACACAGACTCAACACCTGACTATAGCACGACTGACAGGTTATGAATTAACGCTATTCCAGCCACACATAGAAATCAGACGCTGTAACATTCTAAATCCTGCAACATTGTTACCTTCGATTATGACAGATTCAGCCCCGCATGATTGTATAGAGATCATTAATGCAGTAACAAAGCCCCGACGAGACTTAACAGATGTTCCACTGACAAATCCAGACCTGACACTTTACGTGGACGGTTCATGTATGAGAACAAGTACAGGAGAATTGGTGGCCGCGTATGCAGTGACCACTGAAACCGAAGTCAAAGAAACACACCGTATCGATACACTGTCTGCTCAAGCAGCAGAGCTCATCGCTCTGACCCGAGCCTGTATACTAGCCAAGAACAGAAATGTTAACATATACACAGATTCACGTTATGCTTTCGGAGTTGTACACGACTTCGGAGTGTTATGGCAAGAACGAGGTTTCTTGACCTCTCACGGTGCCAAGATCCAACACGGTCCCCTTATTCAAGCACTGTTAGAAGCAATACATCTGCCTTCAGGCATATCCATCATGAAGTGTAAAGCACATACTAAAGTTACAGACTCTATTTCCCAGGGTAACGACCTGGCAGACCAAACAGCAAAACATACAGCATTGACTCACACCCAGACAACTGATGTAACAAAGATCATAGTGCCGACACATTGTATGACAGTTAGGGATCCCACACTAGATGTAATCGATATTCAGACACATGCTACTCCAGATGAAATCAAGAAATGGACTGAACTAGGAGGGATCCAGACAGATCAGGGATGGATGACGAAGGGAAAATCTACATGGTTTCTCCCCGACTCTATGGTTCAAGTCATAATAAATACAGCACATAGTCCAGCACACCTAGGAGAAAAAGCTATGTTAGACAGTTTACAGAATCTCTGGTACAACAAACATTTACGAGCAGCAGCAAAACAGAAAGTGCGTACTTGCATGATCTGTTGTCAGTTCAATCCAGGTAAAAGCGTCCCTGTAGAGCAAGGTGGATTTCATCCTCCCGATCACCCTTTTGAAGTCCTCCAGATGGATTATATCCAGATGGAACGTTGTCGAGGATTCAAGTACGTCCTCGTAGTTGTTTGTGCACTTTCCCGTTGGACCGAAGCATATCCAGTCCCAGATTACACTGCCCCGACCACTGCCAAGCAGCTGGTTCGAGAATTCTTCCCACGGTACGGCTTGCCTCGTATCGTGTACTCAGATAACGGACAGCCATTCTCATCCGAGCTCATGAAGCAGGTTTCACTTCTGCTAGGATACCAGTGGAAATTCCATTGCGTCCGACATCCCGAGGCAGCTGGCCTTGTAGAAAGGCACAATCAAACACTGAAAACCCGTCTTGCAAAAATATGTAAAGAGAAAGGGGTCGACTGGATAGTCGCCCTGCCAGTTGCACTATTCTACATGAGAATGGTCCCACATTCGAGATCAGGACTATCCCCGTATGAGGTGGTTTTTGGCCGGCCACCAAATATGTGGGGGACGCCCATGCCTAAGAAAATAACCGATGTTGACTGTAATATGCTGACAGATTACCTTGCCTCCTTGATGTCTGCACTCCAATCATGTCGTTCACAGGTTGCCGCAGCCTTTCCCGACAACACTGATGTGAAGCCACACGATGTCCGTCCTGGAGATACTGTCCTGATACGAAATTTCGATAGGAGGAGTCCGCTGGAGCCCCGTTGGCAGGAGCCGAAGCTCGTCCTTTTGACCACGAGGACTGCAATCAAGGTGGAGGGCCGAAAGGGGTGGATTCATACGAGTCATATTAAAAAGTGTAATGAACTGTTGCCAGAGACTGGCTCTTCCACCCCCTCAAAGGACTGCCTCTGTATCCAGTGTGGGCCGGCACTCTGTGGAATCTGTGCCGTGTGTCTAACCCCCACACCTGTCAACAAGCAAAAAGAAAAGAAACAACAAGAACAAGAGATCCATGAGCTCATGCAGATTTGTCTCTAGGGTTTGCCATTCAATGACAAAAGGAAGGACTGAAGGACTTTGGAAAATTGCTAACAATGACTATCGTACCGCCATCTTGAAAAGTTTTCACGAACGTTGCCCTTGAATGTACAAACCCTGCCGATCCTGCACCCTCCCAACCTCAGGCACAGCTGTGCACACAAGAACCCCCTTTATGACATTTGCCACCGAGCCGACCCAGGAATGTGGCCCTGAACTGTTTCCCACACTCTGCTCCCGGGTACACACATCTGCCTTCGACTAACAGCTGAAAGCTATGAACAGGATCATCAAACACCCTCCCCGTGCTGACTTAACACCTCCTCCCTGGGAACAGCGGAATCTAGCCATTTACGACTTGGGAATACGACAACATCAAACACATGTTGCTTCCTCCATCCTGTTTCAGAGACTCTTGTGTCCGGACATCAAAGGCGGGAGGGGTGGAGCTTTGGGTATAAGAGATTGTACACCACGGATTCAAGTGGCAGCCTCAGCAGATCAGTTTTGTGTATTCCAGGAGACTGTCCTAACCCGGGTTAGCAGAATAAAAGCTGGTGTTCTAGTTTCAAGCCTGAAGTCCTGAGTCCATTTCTTTTCCTGGAAGAGGTGAATGTAGACTTGGGCTTGCCCTGCGCCGCTGGCCCGTGGGAAGTCTTCGGGGGTCCGTTCTACAGAAATTAGTGGTAATCATGCAAACGACCCTCCGCTATCTCCTTTTTGCGCAGTCAAACACTTACTGGAGAAAAAGGAAACACAGTACTGGAAGAAAAGAGAAACTCCTACCCAGACAGTCTGGATGCATAGTTTGTGACAGACTATAAGGCTGGATAACACATTGCCTCATGAAATCTGAAAACAAGCATTGGCCACGCGATCGTGAAAGCGAAAGTGATGGCAGGGACGCGCTCTGTGGTGGGGGAGGGGCAGAGCGAGGCACTTGGGAGAGCAAGGCTTAATAAGCCATGAAAGCCACATGCCGGCTACACGCGTGCATAGTAGATTGTGGTAGCACTTTGAAAAGCCACTAACTAAATGTCTCACAGAGAAGCGCATGTGCATGTGCTTGCTCAGCAAGACCTAAAAAAGGAAGGGTTGACTTTGCCATCACTTTAAATCGCACAGTCGAATTACCAGTTTAAAACTGCCCTTTCAGCCTGCCTTGGCAGACTAGGAGCCATGCTTGCCTTGGTCACACCCAGGGTGGCACAACCAGTGCTGCAGCCACTGGTAGGCCCTCTAACTTAAAAGCCATGAGTACCAAATACTAGGGACTTACAAGTAAGTTAGTATATGCCAATTAGGTATTAGCCAATCAAACATACACGCTTTAAGGTCAGGGCACAGGCATGGAGGTCTGGTTAGTAGGCCTCCGTGCACTCGGAGTAAAAAAAACAGCAGCTTCAGGTCAAAACGTTTGGGGTGACAATACAAAAAGAGGCATTTCCTTACTCCACTCATTTTGGACTGGAGCATTATCCAGCATACTGTTTCGGCTTTCCGAAAGTGGTATGAACAGAATCATCCTCACAGGAATCCACATGTAGATTATCCACAGTCATTCCACTATTAAAGCCATTGTCAGCTGTACTGGACAAGGGAGGATGGACAAAATGTTCACAAACTGTAGAGATTTTATCCTAAATAAATCTGATAATTTGCGAGAGAGATTTAGAATGCTCAAAGGACTGCAGGAAGCAAGGAGAGGACAACGACCACACTATAGAAAAGATCTCTGCAGAAGGGTTCTGTGCAGTCAGAACTTTATTGGCAAAAAGATATGCTTTAGGAGAGGAGATACTTTTCCTATAAGTCTTATATGCAGATTTGAGCTCAGGTTTGGCCTCCAGAGCATAGTGGGAATGGCAGATCTTTTTGAGCTTTTTACACCCAATGTTTACATCTTTGAGAGAAGGAGTGTACTGGGCGGCAGATAGTTTAGCCTGTTCGTTTTAAAAGCACCTGAAAGAGCAATATCTGAGGCAGCATTGACACGTCTACATAGCCCTTGTAGTCAGAGCTGACCAAGCCCCGCTTATTGCCCTATCAACAAAGTTAAGAGATTCCTTTACCTGTTGAAAGACCTAATTTAGGCACCTTCTGAGAGTAGGCTTTACACACTTGTGGAACAATGTTCTTACAAAATACCCCTCCTATAAGATCAAAAATAAGGTAAAGAGTATGGCCATCTTGCTGGGTAGGCCTTACTATTTTTTTGCAAGAGTTCAAGAGCTTCAAGGGTGTTAATAAAGTGCATGGTCTGTGTGTTGGAAGGCTGCTCCCAACAGATGTTTAATTCACCTAATACTATGAAAGCAAAATGGGAGATGAGTAGTGGCAACACTAAATCTGCAAATAACTCCATCAAGTCTCTGAGGGGACACTAACATACTGTCCGACTAATTAGAACCCAGGTGGGAATTGAGATGGCAAAACCCAAAATAATGCATCAGAATTATAGATTATGGTAACTCCCCCCACCTTGCTGGTGTGGACAAGGATGATGGATTTATAGCCTTTACGGAAGACTTCAGATATATCTGGTGTCGAATCATCTGTAACCCATGTTTCAGTAAAAAAAAAGCAAATCCAAATTGCTCAGAGTAAGAACATCAAAAAAGTCATTTGCATGTTTAACTAAGGAGCATGCTCTAATTAAAGGCACAAGTCAAGGTGTCGAACCAGGAAAGAGGGGGTGGGGGGAATCATAGTAGTCCACATCATTAGAGCCTGCCATTGCACAATTTGCAGGTGTAAATTGCAACTGCCCCACCAAGGCCGCAAAAATGGAAAAGCTGAGCCAAGACTGGCCAATAAGAAAAAAAAGAAAGTACTTATCTGTAACTGTAGATCTCCAGTATGAGTATCTTTCATAGATTCACATGCTTGAATCATTCTCAGTCGTTGAAGTGGGAGTACCATGGTACAATAGTACAACAGTATGGTATATTACCATAGAGTATAATGCCAATAAACATTCACTTTGGTAACTTAACCAAAATTCATTCAATCAGGCGACAACACCCTCTAGACTACTCCTCACAGAGGCTTATTCTCTCAGATTTCCAAGCACTAGTTGGAATTGTAATCCTGCAACAATAAGGGGACACTCTACAGGGGGAGAGTCAGTGCAGCAGCGTAGCGCGTTCTAGGGCCCGCCCCAATCACAGCATGCGCAGTTTTGTGGCGCCCCCCGCCACCGTAAAGGAGTGGTATGCTGTAGAAAAAGGCATCTGTCCCACTATGCACGTTGGTGGTTACAGGTTGCAATGCTTGTTTAGGGTGTTGCTACACTTTGTTTTCCTTCTGTAGCTGCTGGGGAAAGGGTTTACCTGCTGCTGAAGACAGTCACTTAGGACGTGGCCCAGATCTATGTAAGCAGCCCCACCCTTGGGATGCTCCTCACTATTCCTCGATCTTGGGCGGAGCAGGAGCTCTGGGTTTCTTCCTCCTTCAGGTTCCAGTGATGGCGGCCGGGCCCAGGGGTGTTTCTGGAGTGCATCTTGGATTCCGTCTCCGGTGTGAAGTCCCGTCATTGCTCAACAGCGCTCCAGTCTTGGTCCCGTACTGGTGTGTGTCCTCCGTCGAGAGCTGAAAGGTTCCTCGGCTTGCTGCAGTTCCATTTTCGGCTACGCTCTGGTAGCCATAGTCAGAGCAGGCCGTGCTCTGAGTGGTAAGAACCAAAGGTGGGGAACGCATTCCTTTCTGCATTATGGTCACGCCCTCTCTTGAATCTCCGTAGGGCAGAATTCTCAGAGAGTGTTTTGATGTATGTGTGTCTCAGGCTTGAGATTCACTTCTTATTATGTAAGTCAGTGGCTGTGACCATTGAATGAAACAAGAATGAACCATTCCTCTGCCTCCTTCAAAAAAGAAGTGAGAGCGATCCTCATGGCTAAATTCACGTGAACTCTATGACTGTTTACTGTATTTAATTACTTGTTCTGTTTTTGCACTCCATAGTTGTCCTTCTGGTTTTTTTTTCGCTAGCTTAATATTTTTTGTTTTTGATTAGGAGCTTCGTATAACATCTTCACATAGATCTCTGTATGCTATATCTTGCTATATCTTGCCTTCTACATATGACTTGTAAAGCGCTCTGATACTCGCAAAAGTCTTGTTCGCGCTATATAAAACCTTCAACATAAAATAAAATAAAATTAATTGAACAGGGTGATGGAATACACCTGCTATATGTAGTGCTTGTGTATCGCCATGCTGCAAGTAGGCATTGCAGAACATTTGGGTCTCTTATAGTTCTGTAAGATGTTATTGCAGAAATCATTTCGGTTTCTGTATGAGAAGGATCATAGCAGATCATAGAATAAATCCAAGAAATATTTAGGATAAGAAACAGAAACTAATCTTGAAGACTATTAAGCTTATTGTTTATGTATGTGTGTTAACTGATTTTTCCTTTTCAGATCTCCTTCCCGGCAGTTCCCTTCCCACACCCTTCCTCCCCGCCTGGCCTCTCTAAGCCTCAGTGCTATGACAGCATACTGAATTGGAGCTGCCTGGAGGTGGGCCACAATCTCGTCCTGTAGATCCCGAGGAGCAGCTGTTACAGGGAGGATGGGTCACATGTGAATCTATGAAAAAACCTATGCTGGAGAACTACAATTACAGGTAATTCATTTTCTTCTCCAGTATTGGATCTTTCTTAAATTTCAAGCTGCTAGCTTGAATTAGAAGGGCTAGCAGTTAGAGTATTTGTACAATCATCATAATAACATCACAATAGCGGATGGCGGGTGCAATATATATTGACTTCATGTAAGATTTATTCCACCACCTTGGCACATCAAAAGTTCGTATTCAAATGCAGTTCTATAAACACCTGGCAGACGCGTTTCGGCTAAATGCCTTCCTCAATGCCAGCGTCGTGGGAAAGAGTTTGTTTTCAACAGGGTTTTGAAATGTTCTCTTGTTAACTCCCATTGGAGAATGCTGTGCGGTGATAGAGAGCGGACTGCAGAATCTCTGTCAGCTGTAAATACTGTCCCCTCTCAATCGCATGATTTCATTGCCCCCGGGCTCACAGCATAATGTGCCTCACGTCCAGCCACCTAAGTATGAAGACAGTCCAAATCCGCGAGTAAGGTCAAATAACCTCTCATGCTCATGATAATGCCCTGACTTCTGTCAGCTGTCAGACTGCATTCTCACCGCTGCGGCAGACTCAATGGCGGTTTACCTCACACAGAAGCGTCCCATTCAGCAGTCAATTTGCTGCTCTCTCCCCATTGCAACAATGTATACTCACTGCCGGGGGTGGGGGGGGGAGGGGGGTTGCAGTGTGTAGCTTCGTACACTCTCTGAGAATTGCTGGCATGCTGCGGTGCATCAGACCGAGAGGCGCGTCAGTTTTCAGAGAGCGGACTGCAGAATGTCTGTCAGCTGCGAACTTGAATTAGAAGAGCTAGCAGTTAGAGTATTTGTACAATCATCATAATAATATTACAATAGAGGATGGTGGGTACAAAATATATAGATATACAGATATATATTTTACACATACATATACATATGTAATCAAACAAAAAGGCTCACCTTATTGAAATAAATGGTGTGACATTGCTTGGCCCACAGCTGTATCACTGCTTGCGAAGAATCCAGGTAATAATGTTGCATGAACGTATGCCTGTTCTTCAATGTCGCTGCTTGGCATATACCTTCAATAGGCACCCCAGAGAACAAAGCGTTCAAGGTAGAGACCGCTCTAGTGGAGTGAACCTTGACATTGATTATCAAAGGTTTTCTGGCCTTGGAATGGCAGAATTGGAGAACAGCTGAAATCCATCGAGCTATGCTTGCCTTTGAGACTAGACCACCTCTATGGTGATTCCCGTAAGCTACTAACAATTGGTCTGTCTTTCTGAATGTTATTATTTTATTATTTATTTATTTTAAGGTTTTATAGAGTGCAAACCTGACCCCTGAGGGTATCAGAGCGCTTTACATAATCAAACAGTACTATAGAGCGTAGTATATCATAGGACCTGTACATCAGGGAGCTTACAGCAATTGAGGGGTCGTAAGGTAGGCAGGAGCATCCAACAATATTATACATTTGGGGAAGGAGAGACTGTACAAAGGGGCATTTTACAGAGAGCAAGATACATACAATTGGCAGGAAGTCACACGAGTACTGTACAAAGTGGCAGGATGAGGCAATAGTCTCTTAGGTAGCTGAGGAGCAGGTTTAGCCAAGGAATTTACCCATGAGGAAGGATTTGGTCTCCTTTTTGAAGCGTGCAAGGGAGGGGATTGTTCTGATGTCCGGAGGGAGGGAGTTCCATATTCTTGGTGCTGATCCAGCGAAGGCTCGATTGTAAGTTTTTGTTTTCCTAAAGCGAGCAGGCCGGAGGAGGAGGGTGTTAGCCGATCGTGAGTTTCTGGTTCCTCCAGATAACACAAGCTTCTGTGCCAGATACGCCGGGGAGTTAGAGTGTAGGGCCTTGTGCGTTATGCATGCCAATTTGAGGTGGATCCTGGCCTCGATGGGAAGCCAGTTCAAAGCTTTCAGGTGAGGAGTGATGTGATCGAATTTTCTAGAGCCTGTAAGTAGTCTGGCGGCTGCATTGAGGCATGTTTTTAAGGGAGCCAGCAAGATCTTAGGAAAGCCGGAAAGGGTGGAGCAACCATATTCAAGTCGAGAAATGACTAATGCTTGGACTTCTAATTTTAGGTCGGGAGCGTCAAGGAAATGTTTCAGTTTCCATAGGTAGCTCAGGTGGAATCTGGCTGATTTGGCCATTGCGTTGACATGGTCTTGCATGTTCAAATTGTGGTCCAAGGTGAGTCCCAGGGATTTGGCCGAGTCCACAATGGTTGGAGAACAGTTTAAAGCAGTGATGGCTTTAATCCATGTCTGGATCTCAGGATTGTTTTTGGGCGGGGAGACTTAAAGGAACTCAGTTTTCTTGGCATTGAGTTTAAGTTGGTTAGAGCAGAGCCATCTGACGGTCAACTTTAAGGTCTTATTCAGGGTGAGGATCTCTGGAAGGGAAGAGATTTTTATGTAGATCTGAGTGTCATCAGCATACATATGGAAGGAGATATTTGCTGTGCGAAGGACTACGGCTAGAGGTTTGAGATAGAGATTGAAGAGGGTGGGGGACAACGTTGATCCTTGCGGGACTCCCATCGTGACCATGGAGGGGGCGGACAGTTCGCCGTTGACTAAGAACCGCTGAGATCGGTTTTGAAGGTAGGAGCTAAACCAGTCGAGGACTGTACCATCTAATCCCATTCTCAGTTTCAGGCGTTCAAGTAGCATCTCGTGGTTGACCGTGTCGAAGGCGGAGGAAAGATCAAGGAGGATCAAGAGACAGGTTTTGTCTTGGTCAAGGGCAAGAAGAGCATCATCGACAATGTGGAGCATGGTGGTTTCAGTACTGTGACCCGGTCTGAATCCGGATTGGCAGTCGTTGAGTAGATGGAAGTTGTTGATGTGGAGACTTAGCTGTGTCTGGACACACTTTTCCAGCACTTTGGCCAAGAGAGGAATGTTGGAAATTGGTCTAAAGTTGTCTGGGGAGGCTGGGTCCAATGATGGCTTTTTCAGAATGGGGAGGACTTGGCCAGCTTTCAGAGAGCCCGGTATTGATCCCTGCCGGAGGGAGGCATTGATAATCGCAGTCCAGCTGGGAATAATAGATTTGGCAATGGTCGTGAGACAGTTCGAGGGGAGCGGGTCGTAAATGGTTGTTAGGGTTTTTTCTACGGACGACTGTGGATTTGAAAAGAAAGTCTATATAGCACAATAGGTTTATTAAGTTGGAAATCTGTAGGGACTATGGGGATGAATCTAGGATTGGTCCTGAGGATTACAGCATCATCTTACAAACTGCAAGAAATGTTCATTAATCGTGAAGGCTTGTATTTCACTAACGCTTCTGGCTGATGTTAGAGCCAAGAGCAATGCCACTTTCCACATCAGAAACCTGACCTCTGCTCTATGTATGGGTTTAAATGGATTCTTCATTAGTATTAGTTGTGCATTAATGTATTAAGTTGCCACATAGGAGGAGGAGCCTTTATTGGAGGGAAGACACAGAAAAGACATTTAATGAACTGCTTAATGACCTTGTTAGACCATAAAGATGGTGAGCCAGATGAACGTCTATACCTTGAGGTTGCTGCTAGATGCAATTTAATAGAAGCATGGACTAAGCCTGATTTTGCCAATGACAAAAGATAAGGCAACAGGTGCTCTCGGGTGCCAAAATAGGGAGAATATGTGTCTTCTGGCACAATAAACAGAAATGCTTCCCCTTTAGTTTATATGTTTTATTAGTTATGTCATCTCTAGTTGTAGCAAGAACGTCTCTGCAGTCCTGAGGTATGTTTACACCTGCAAACTCATGGTATTCAGAAGCCAGACAGATGAGGGCAGGCTAGATAGGTTTGAATGAGGTACCTGGCTGTGGCTCATTGTCAAAAGTGTACTGCTAGGTTTCAGCTGAATGTGATTTGTCTCCAATAGTAGTAACAGCTCTGTGAACCAGTGTCTGGGCCATCTTGGTGCACTCAAATTTATTCAACACAGTTCTTCTCTCTTCATTTTGCTGAGAAGCCTGGGTATTAGAGGTATCGAGGCAAAGCATAGGCAAAGATCCCTGACCATCTGATCGAAAATGCATTCCCCCACAACCCTTGTTGTGGATACCAACTTACATACAATTGGAATTTTCGGTTTTCTTGTGACATAAAGATATCCAGAGTTGGTTTGCCGCATTCATTGAATATCTTTTTCAGTATTGACTGATGGAGCTCCCATTCGTGGCTGTTGTTTTTGGTTCTGCTCAATGTATCTGCCAAGATATTTTTTGTGCCAGGAACATGTTCTGCTCAAAATATTATTTGCCGCCATTGTTGGAAGAAGCTTGGTGATTTGTAAAGGGTTTGACCTGCACTTCTATAGGGTCACTGCTTCCTGCCAGTGTCTCTTGCCTGTGAGGCATGCTTTCTGCTAGGTGTTTGCTTCATGTAAGCTGCTGCCGGTGGTTATCTAAACACCTGTTGTTTGGTAGGATGGTTGATATTGCTGCTGAAAGGGCTGGTATTGTTGGTACTTCTGGTCACTCCCTTTATATGAAAACAAATCTATTCCTCATGCACCTCAAAAAGGCGTCTTCCTGAATTGCAGAGTGTCCAAAGATCTTGCGATGTTTGTATCCGCCTTAATTGCCTGTAACTGACACAAAAGGGGGGTTGGGCCCAAAGGGACAAACACCGGGTAGGGCAGTAATACTATCATGAAAAAAGAGGAAACCCAGTATTTATACAACTTCCGCAATTTCTTTACTGCATACAATCAGAATAAGAGAATCTTTTATCTGATTCGGTTTTTAATTAAACCTGAAATATTTTCACCTTATAAATTTATGTACATTTTTTAGAAAAATGTGGATATGACCCACTTTTAGTCCATCAACACAACCACATATCAACAATACATATATTTACATACATTTACAAAAGTTACAACATTTAACACAACTACATGTAATCACAGTGACATCAATCAAGCACATAAACCTAATGTGGTCCACCTAATACATTCTTAGCTGAAATACGCAGCCAAATTCGAATGCCAATATTTTTCACTAATGATTTCTTTTAGTGATTCGACTTTTAATTGCCTGTAAGGCATGTCAATAGGTTTGCCAAATAATGCCTCCCCTTCATAAGACATAGCTAAAACTTTGCTCTGAACTTCAGGCCCGAATGACGTCCTTCTCCCCATCCTTGTCGCCTTAGAAATGCAGCTCCTGCCAGGTGTTTGAATCCTGTTGACGCTATATCCATAGTGCAGTTTATTATTTTGGAAGCAGTTCTTCTTCCCTCCTGAAGAATTTTCTTTGCTTCCCCAATTTTATCTGCAGGTAAAAGATATATATATATATATATACGGTGATGTCCGACCACACTTGCTTGTCGTACCTTCCCAATGTGGCTAACGAACTGGCAGCTTGAACTGTAGTTGCTGATATTGTGGAAAATCTTTTGTCAATATTATCAAGGCGCCTGCCCTTTCTGTCTGGTGGAGTTAATATGGGTGTCAAAGGATTATTGGACTGGCGCTGAGTCGCCTGTATTATCACTGAACCTGTTTGTGGGTGCCCAACCAAACATGCAGACATGGTCTCTGGTGCCTTCAATGTCTTGTTCCGTCCTTGGCATCGTAATCCGCTATTGGGATCACTCTAACAGATCTTGTGGTAATCTCTTTAAAATTATATAAGAAGCAGTCTGACTGTTTCACAGTTAAAGGTAATTAAAATCTTTGTGTAGCTCTTTTCATGAGATTATGGAAAACTCCAATGTCATCAGGTGGTGAATCCAACGGTTCCAGTGCAGGTGGAGATGAAGTTGGAATTAAATAGTCATCCCATTTGTTGGGGGGAGTTTGACTGTTGGGTAGTTCCCCCTCTTGTCTGTCATCATCCGAAGCGGATGGGCCGTCCCTAGGAGTCACTGCAGTGTTGGAAGATTGAGTCATTCTAGATGTTAAAGGTAGAGGAATAAGACGAGGATTTCTTGAAGCTGGAGGTGAATGCATGGGCTGCACTGGAGATGTTGTCTTTGTGGGTTCAGGAAATCTTTTACAATAGTTTTGCAACATGCTTTGGAGGACCAGGCTTGTAGAAATTGACACATGCCTTCTTGGGATGGAAAGTGAACATAGTGTTGGAAATGTTCCACATATTATTTAGGGCTTTCCATGTATTGCTGTTTTTGTGGAGCATAGTACTCTCCGTAATACACTTCCACATCATTCTCCTGATACTTGACATTTAGTTCGTAGGGGCTATGGGCTGGTCCAAATGGACCTGCATCGTCTGAATCATCCTCATCAAGAAGGTGACTTGGCAGAAGTGGAGAGACCTTGCTTGGCAATGTGAATACCAGCATTTGTAAAGCACACAGCTACCTCTGGAGAGGTGTCCCGATGCTAGGGGTCGTCGGGAAGATTAAGCAAGCTAACCTGCTAGAAAGCAAAAATTCATGAAATGGTACATCCTTTGTCAATGATATAGTCGAAAAGTCGTAGTTGATGCTGTGGTTATGTTCCCCGATTGTAGAAGCTTTTTTGCTGGTTTCATTGTCGACGACAATGTTTTCGTCAATGGTCCTTTTGTGGACTGTATCATCGTTGACGGCTGGATTGCTGTCAACGATGCCTTTGCCAAAAGGATAAACGTCGACAATGTTGTCGATCTGGTTATCGTCGACAGCGGAACGGTCATCGTCGCTGTATTTTCAACGGCGATGGTACCGTTGCCAACATGTTTAAAGCCAGTTTAGCCTTCATCATCGAACGTTCTGAGGAGGATTTGTTTAGGCATATTGCCAAGTTGGAAGACAGAGTGCTAGGCTCTGACCACACAGTTTCTGGGGAAATTTTTTCTTTCTTCTGCCTGTGAGAACTATCTCCTGCAGATTCAAGATAAGTCTTTTCAAGGTCTTCCTAGACACATCTGATGACCCTTGATCGAATATGCCTCATTACCCTGCATGCTTTTTTTTACACATGCCATTACAACGGGGTCATTACAACAACCGCATTGTAACAACGCATGCCATTACTCCGCAAGTTAGAACACCAACTTGCTCTAGTGGGGGCGCTGGATGTTGGATTAGTATAATTTACTATTTCAACTTCAGTCTGTGCAACAGTAGGGAAGGTGTTGGATTTTAAATCCAACACCATCTGACCCCTAGAACAAGTCATTGTCCCGACTTGCGGAGTAACGTCATGCGTTGCAACAATGCGGTCGTTGTAACGACCGCGTTGTAATGGCATGCAGGGTTCTGGTTTCGGGTTAGATGATGTTTACCCCCTTGGTCATGCAACCTTTCTCTTTTCAGTGACCTTTGCTGAGAGTGAGTAGAATCCTCACTATCCTCCTCCTCAGAGAGACCACACTTTCTTGATCTCAACTTCTGGAGCCATAAGAGGAGCCTCCCTTCCATACGTTTAAGAGTTTTGGAGGAAAAAGTGCTACAGATTTTGCAGGTCTTTACCTTGTGGGCAGGGTGTAGGCAGTATATACACTCCTTGTGTAGGCCTTCAGAGTGAAGACTCTTTTTCCCACAGGGTCGGAAAAGTCCTTTTCTTGATGGCTCTAATATGATAATAGTCAGTATCTGGTAGCTGTAAGTAAAAGTTAACAATAGAATTGAAGAAACTGAGAAGAACTCAGGGAGATTCCCCTCACATGATACGTGGTAGGAAATCTGGGGGAATCAGCATCTGTGGGGAGTATTCTAGAGGGTGCTATCACCTGATTGGCTGAATTTTGGTTCATTTTAAATTATGTGGATAAGTAACTATAGTGAATGTTTCATTGCCCTTATAATCTATGGTGAAATACGATATTTCTTTACTATTGTACTGTGGGACTCCCATTTCAACGACAGGGAAGGATTCAAGCATGTGAATCTATGAAAGAACTAATCCAGGAGAATCACTAAATACTCTTTTTAAGTAAAAAATGCAAACTGATGGCCCAGCAAAAGAGCAAGGCCTACCATTAGCTGAAAAACAGGTAGCATGGCCGGAGCTGAGTGCAGCCGGAAGGTGGACACGTGCAGATGGGCTTGCCTTTGGTGCACCTGCATAGCAGGTGTCCTTAAGTAGAATACCTATTGCTTGTACATTGAGCTCCAACAAACAACAAGACTGATTACCAAAATGGCGTCCTGGTTGAGCCTAGATATGAGGAAGTAAATACGGTGTTGTGGTGACACATACTCTGCATCAGTCTGATCAACTAAATGTATTAAAATGTTATCCGACCACTGAGAGAGATGCTGATCCCTCATATTATCACCCAACATACCACTCTGCAGCACCCAGCTGATTGTCAAAATGCAGGAGTAGCCCCAGTTACCTAATCCCACTAAATAGAAGTTAAATACAAATGAACATTTAAGCAATGCAAGTTAAAACAATGGTCAGCGCAAGTACAAGGAAATAATGATGTGAGAAATACACAAATAGAATGCCATTACTTAAGCATCCACATATCAGGCGTCCTTAAGTAAGTCACCTCTTGCTTGCACACTGGGATCCAACAAACAACTAGAATAACAACCATCACAGTGTCCTGGTTGAGTCGGAGTATGAGGAGGTATAATGGTGCCGAGCTGACGGGTACTCTGCGTCAGTCCAAACCAGGAAAAGTATTAACATTTTATCTGGCCCACCAGATATGTTAATCACTCCAATAATCACCATCCTACCACCCTGCAACACCCATCTGATTGCCAAAATACAGGAGAAGCATCCGCTCCCTAATCACATTATAGCAATTTTAAAATCAAGCCAACATTTAAGCAGCACTAGTTAAAATAATGGTAAGCACAAATACAAATAAAAAATGATGTGAACAGTGTACTAACAGAAGGCCTTTATGAAAGCTTTAAATCACACGACAGGTGTATAATCATCTGAAGATCCAGGGGCCTGCAAAGAATCGAATACTTTCAGAAGAGAGTCTTCTGTAATCACATTGAAATGGTTCAATTAAGCTGTTTTTAAATTGATTTAGAGGATATTTCTTCTTGCATTGTTTACATTTTGGTCTTGAGTAAAGGGTAACGACCATTGCAGAGTTTGTCAGAATGACTTGTATGGGATCTAATGGACTGAGGAAATCATAAAACGTTCCTTAGATAAATTAGGAGTTGTTAGAAATGGGATCTCTGGTTGGCTGAGGCTTGCGCCAAAGCCAGGCAGAGACCATCACTCTAGTCAGGGCAAGGGAGTTACACGCCAAGATAACCTCTGCTCACCTCCTTGGCAGCATGGCACGAGCAGTAAGGCTTATCCCGGAGGCAATGTGTAAAGTGTTTGCGCAACACACACACACAGAAGCAACACACTAGGCACACCACAAAAAGGAACTCCACACAAGGTTATATATATAAAAATAGCCTTTGCATTACCATAAACACATTAGATCATAATTACACTGTGCCAACTGGCACCGGGCAGTATTTACAGGGGATTATTTACACATGACAGGGCCACGTGGGCCACTGTCAGAATCAGCACTTAGTAGAAATAGGACTTCTAGAACATAGAATAATTATAGCGCAAAATAACAAGTGTAGGACACAACCAGTAACCACTGGTAAAAGGTAGGTACACACTACGCAATACTAATCACCGTAGGCATAGGTCACGTAGAGAAACATAAACTGACTGGCATAAACTATACTAGGCAAAACCACTCCTAAGCATGAAAACACAGTTAGATGTCTAAAACAGGGTGCATACATACATTACGCACAAATCACATTAGGCATAGACACAGTGCGCCCCAGGCAGGGGCACAACTCAGGAAAACTGTCCCCAGGCCAACTGGCTTCTCATGGGACTCAAAACGCCCTTTGTCCCAAATAGTCAGGGCTGGCTGCGCATGCAGGCAAAAGCAACAACCCCAAAGTACATGCCTAAACGTGGCAGCTGCCCACTAATTGCTGGGCAGCTGGGAGATCACCAAGAGGGGCACGGGCATGGACTGTGCCCCCTGTAGAAGAATTGATCAATGTTGCAGCTGTCCACTGCCAGCCAGGGTAGCTGGAGAAAAATGGCACTGGCCCAAGGAATACTGGCACTCCTCGCGCCTGGTGAGCCCCCCCTCTGGGGACTCTGTCCAGAAAATGGCCCCAAAGCAAATCAGTGGGGGCACTACTGTGGGCGCGAAGCTTCTCTGGGATTTTTAATAACAAGGTGGGCCCCCAAAGACGTTAGTGACGGCAGGCGGGGACGGGCACCGGCAATGTGCCCCGACGCTCCCTCTAATAATGAACACAGGAGCCCTACTCACCGAGCTGGACTGTCGGGGTTCTCGCTCTCTCTGGCTCTTCCCGGTCCCCCTTTACCGTCGGGGTCCTCCTCATCGTGCAGGCGGGGCTCTCCTCATCGTGCAGGTGGGGCTCTTCTCTCTGGCCCGCACTGGCTCCTCTCTGGGGCTCTCACTGTCACCGGAGCCCTAGAGGCTCCTATTTGGAGACAAGTCTCCAAACACGGGGCTACTGACAGCCTGAGGAGCCCGCGAGGCTTCCCCCCAGCACTCGAGCTTCACCCAGTCTCTCTCCGGGGACACGGGACTTTGCTGGGAAGCCCGCGGGACTCCAGACGGCTTCCCCAGCAGGCAGCACGTCCTCTCTCGGCTTCCGGGTGATTACGTGGGCGCGGGGCTTCCTTCGGGAATACGGAAGTCCCGCCCCACGGCAGGCAATAAGCAGCCTGACTTCCGGCAATCCCCGACTGCGGCGGTGATTTCCTTCAAGGTTTTAGCAATAAGGCACAATACGGGGTAGGCTCCCGTTTTAGGACGAAGCCCCTGGAGTGGTGGGCACCCGCTAGGGGTAGATATAAAAACAAACAATGGCACAATGTCCTTGTCCTTGGTGGACACCCGCTAGGGATATACGAAAAAGCACAATGCGGGGTAGGCACCCGCCCTTGAGGTACCGATGCTTGGTGGGCTCCCGCTCGGATTTTCAGCACCGAGATGCAGAGTGGGCACCTGCTTGAAGATAATAAAGCCCAATCCGGCAGGGTAGGGACAGAGTGCTCACCAGGGCATAAATCCAGCGCTCTGTCCAGGAATAAATAAAGCTCTTCTTTTCCCCACTGCAGAAAGTAAAGCGCTCTTAGGCGCCAAAGTCCAAGAACAAGTCCTTTAGAATGTAGGGGGGGGGGCAAAGGCTGGGACCAGGGAGGGCCCTCCAGCAGGGAGGCAGTCCCCAGTGGCGGTTCCTCCTGTCGCCCAGAAGCAGCAGGCCCCCCTCAAGTCAGTAACAAGAATGAACCTTTTTCATGGGGTCACAGCCCCTTTTTATAAACACATTTCCTTTGTCTAAGGCTGTAGGGCAGGGGGAGAACCAGTTACAACTGGTTCTTGAGCACTTTGTTTTGCTCAGCCCCTCTCCCTATTCACAGGACAGGCTAGGGACATCAGACGCACCACAGGGGTGGAGCCAGCATTGTGGAGGGAAGGCCCACTCCTATTCAGGTCCCAGGTGCACTCCTCCCTCCCATCTACATGCAGATCTCCTTATTCACCACCGGGCAGACCCATCCTGACTCCTGGAGCCAGGCACACCAGCCAGCTCCTGTCACTCACAAGCCAGCCAGGCAATTCACAATCACTGCACACAGACATGCCAACTTCTAGAAGTGGCACTTCTACACTAGCCATATTAAATCTGCGCACACCGTCGCTCAGCATTTAATCTCACGAGTTCGCACATACCAAACTCGCCGCAAAAAGTTTAGGGGTGAACCTGCCAAAAGGGCCAAGTCCAACAGGAGTATTAACAATCCAGTTTGTAAACTGTATTTTTCAGCAAAGTTGATTTAAACTTTATACACCTTAATCATACAGTGATTAACATATTTGGCTTTAAATACTGGATTATATGATTGGAGCCATTTGCTCTCCAGCTGGCGATCTCAAACTTTAAGCTTGCTCAGTTCACTGGTAAACAGGGATTGTGTCTGGGTGTTGCTTTGGACATAGATATTATCCTCGGTATGGTGTTGTTCACAGAGTTATTTAGGTACTCAGTAAATCAAAGAAGTGTGATCTCAGGGTCAGGATTTGAACATTTTATATATTTGATTTCAGGGGCACCTGCCTGAGGAGAGCCGGAATTTTATCTTTTTACCAGTATGGGCTTGATGTTGGAGGGTCCTCTTCAATGTAGTGGGTAGAGGGATCTCACAGGGGAAGGTTTTACGATTGGTTCATGGAAGACTAATAGGTTGACCCGCTAAGAATGAAAGTAGTGTCAAAAAGACAGGGTCAAAAAGATGGCTGGCAATGATGGCAGGATTGGAATTCAGTAGATGAAAGTCAAAAGTCTCTTATCTTTCTTTAAAGTGAAGAATTTATTCAAACTGCTTTAGGAGAATCAAGTCAGAGGTTTAAGTCAGCCAAAAGAGACAAGTTATGTTTGGCAATTGCAAACTGGCCTATTACTTGTGCTAGCTCAGTCAAATATGATATGAAGGAGACCGTAAGCAGATACTTTAAAGTAAAATCAAAAGAAGTGTTAGCTATTTTCTAAGAAAAAGCCAGCCAATCATTGATAGGCAGTGCTTGAAATTATTCAATATTAATGGCAATGACAGGATGGGTAACAATAGCAACTCTTTCACCTGGCATATTAAGGCAACCAGCTCTATAAACACTACAGTTGGGAGGATCTAATTTGTCCAACTGAGGTTGTTCTTTTCGGAAAGCCACATTCCCGACATATATAACATTTCAGGACTCATTTCTTCAAAGAGGTCTTCAATCTGGTAATGATGAGCTTTAGCAGATCTCATGCTCTATAGTACTGTTCATGGCTTAGCCTAAGTGTATATTTTTGAATGGCTATGATCAAGGACCTAAACTAAGGAACAAGGGAAGTAATTTTAATTCTTGAAAAATATTTTGTGGTAGTGATATCAAACAGGCCTCTCTAGGTAACAGTCCATACAGATCATGAAGCAAATATATTAAGCAGGACTAGACTGTTAAAGCATGAAAGGCACTGTGAGAGTCCATTTAGGCCATGTGTGTGGCTGCTGTACACATCCGGGCAGGGACAGGCACAGAAGGACTTGCCTTTGGCGCAACTTCGCACGTCATTGCATTGGCCTGATTTAAATAGCACCGTTGGCCGGTCAGTATATGAAAAACTAGACCGCCTACTGTGAATTTTACCACTGAAAAAAACAATGATGATGCAACCGTTGAAAAGATCTGTCAGGTTTAATGGGGGAGACTAGAGGCACAAAAAACTGAGACAAAGTTTAAAAGCAATTGAAACATTAATAAGAGAGAATAAGATTTGACGTCAGTGTCAGACTGACCATAATAACTACATAAATAAAATTAAAAACTTGCTTTAAAAAATAGTGGTAACAGAAAATCAAAAAGGAAATACAGAGCACAACAGTCAGCATTCAAACCACACTCTACCAGATTGTAGTCTCAATGGTAAACCTGACATGTCCACAGTGAGAGCTGTGAATATGTGAGCTGGTTGAAGGGTATAGCAGGTGTGGGTGTGACAGATGTGGGCCTGGCCTTATCTTAAGCCCTTCCGTCACAAGTCAGTAAGAAGCTGGTTGTCACATTACTGGTTGCTGCCATGGCCGAAAGATGTGCACCGCTGCCTTGGATGGGATTAGGTTGGTTGTGATTTGTTTATTCTAGGCAAACATCCATGTGAGACAGTCCTGTCCAGGACAGCACTCCCAAATTACTCCTGCAACTACATACCTGGTAGGTGACAGGACCGGCGTAGTGCTGCACAGTGAAAACTGGCAGAGGCACTTTGGGTTTTGTATAGTACCGGCTGCCCCCATGGTGGTAATGGCACTTCTGCAGGAAAGTGTGATCTGTGGCCTGGAAAGAAAAGGAATCAGGTGAGAGGGTCGGGTGGAGAAAGCATGAATGTTGATTCAACAAAATGTCAGGGGTAGCAGAAGTGACATCACACGGCTCACCCCCATTAATATCACAGGAAATGCTGTCACAAGGCCTCTGCACTTGTGAACACTCAAGTAAAATGAATTACTAGTGCAAGATCGGTAAAATCCCTAGCAATATATGAAAGCTCGTAAAAGTATTTTAGTTGGTAACCATATATCAACTAGGTAGATGTCAGAATAGGCTCTGCATTCAGCCATCATATACATCACTATAGCAATTCTATACATAAGTACATATATATATATATATATATATATAGATATATATCTATATATATATATATATATATATCTATATATATATATATATATATATAGATATATATATATATATATATATATATATATATGAGAGAGAGATCTAAGTATATATATATATATATATATATATATATATATATATATATATATATATATATATATATATATATATATATATATATATATATATATATATATATATATATATATATATAATACACACACATAAACACACTCAGCTATGGTCTGTAATGCCTAGGCACAGTCATTATATATCCATGCATTGATTCAAATGTCCAAACAATTTCAAATGCCCATGCCAAGGTCCAACCTAGTGTTTTGCATTAAGAGAAGCAAGCATGTCAATAAGGTTATGCAATTTTAGAGACTTCAAAGATAATACAGGCAGAGCTTTGGGCAGCAGACTAAGTGCTCAGGTAACCACATCATACTGTCTCATAAAGATAGTAAATATAACTCCCAGGAGAAACAGATCTTATGTGCTCAGGCATAGATTGTAGTAGTTTCGATCAGGTTACACAGATGTTAAATACTCCCAGAGGTGATGTAGGGTCAAGTTTTAGACAGCAGTACTGTTTTTCAAGTCAACTGTATTTGCCTATTCAGGCTTTTGCCAGCAGAGCTATCTCTCAGTTTACATATGTTTTGAACGTTCCAGGTATATTAAAATAATTAAAATCTGTGCAGCCACTTAACAGATCTGAATTGTGTTAACATTACAGGACCTATTCAATAATATTTACCCCCTCGACCGCTACTAGGGGAGTTTGGGGGGTTCTCCCCCCAAGGAAATTTTGGGAAAAGACAGACCAAAATGGTGAATTTTAAAGCACATTTTTCCTTACATATTCAATTGTATTAACTTTCAAAGCACAGTAAATAGTGGATGATGACCTTAAAGAGCACCAGGTTACCCACCCAATCATATGTACCCATAGACATTCTTTCAGAGAGCACCAAAAATAGACACAAGTAGTGAATCAGAGAGAACAAAGTAAAAGTGAGACGAGCTCCCACATGGTGTGTTGCGAGCAAGCGCAGTGGGCAACCGCTACTAGGGGGAGTTTGGTGGGTTGTCTCCCCGAGAAAATATGAGAGACAGAAAGGCCAAAGCAAAGCATTTTTCAATACATTTTTCATTACATATTAGATTGTATTAACTTTTAAAGCATAGTAAATGATTACCTCATGAAGCACCAGGATACTCAGTCATAAATCACAGACATTCCTACAGAGAACACTAAAAGATGAAATGTGAAGCACGAAACATGCTAAACTGCGCCCTAATTGTCTTCTAATGTAAACAGCCATTGAAACTCCACTTCAGGGATCGCCTTGAATATCTTGCAATCAGACGTATTTGTAGTCCTTCAAAGTGGTCCCCAAAGCAGTGGCTTTTCAGTGCATGAGAAGCAGAACATGGCAGTTGACTGATAGGGAATAGAGGGCAGGTTTATTGGCCACACAATCCTGGATTATTTCACTATTATATCATGTCTACTGTGTTCCCTACTCCTAGTTTACCGCATGAGACTTTAGGATACGGTCTTGTGGTTTAATCAAGTCATGTGCATCTTGGAAATGTTGCTTTAGTGGGGTAATCCGTTTCTGCACCACCATGAAGCTGACTGGTGCAACATTAGTTTTTGTTTGATTCTTACCTTACTGATCGAGGGACAAGCATTACTGTCCTTCTTCATGTGGACGTTGTGACCGCGTTGGTCATCAAACTCTGTGCCAAACAAACCTTTCCTAGAGATGGTGACAAACCAGAGGTGCACTTTCATGGGACATTTTATATGAGCAAGACCTCATTGTCACTCAGACTGCAGTTGTGCCTGTGGTTCACCCTTTGGGAGAACTATTTTACATCCACTAAATAGGTGCACAAAGTGATAGTTACTTGGACTGCACTACCAGAGAGATGTGAGCTTTCTTTAAAAGTTAGCTAAGAGTGCCCATTTCCAGCTAAGGTTTTTTGGGTATGAGGAGCCCCATCCCAGCACAAAACCTTAAATCTTTTGTCCAGGCACTTGTGCTCCCCAGACTCGACTAAGGAATTGCACTCGTTTTCTGTATTCCTAAAGTGTACCTAGGTCCTCTCATCACAGTACTACATGTGGCACTCCGCTACATGACAGGTCACTAGAAATTCGACCACATCTCTCCCATTCTACACTCCCTTCATTGGCTTCCCATAGAAGCGGGGCCTCAATTTAAAACTGCCTGCATTACTCATAAAGCTCTGCACTTTATTTTACCCTTTTACCTCTTTGAGAAACTGAAAATCTTAGGCGCCGGCTGTGACTCACAAAATGCTAAATTGCTCCCCCTCAAGCCCTCCACCTTCAAGCATGAGCAATACATAGGTCAATCCTTCTCTGGAAATGCCACAAGATTATGGAACTCTCTGCCACCAAGCCTCTGCCTGATTATGTCATGTTACCTCAAAACTCTTCTCTTTGATCGACACCTGAGCTAACTCCTCACCCTCCCACCAAACGCAGACCAGCCTTAACCAGCACAAACAATTGATATCCATCTCGTGGTACTGAACCACCAGATTGTCTCTGCTATGTTCTAATGAACACATGTGAAGTGGTCTTCTTCTTCTGGTATTTCAACCTGTGAGGAGAAAGAGGTGTGTGAGCAAGAGAGACAACAATCGAAAGAGTGACTCTCTCAACAGGGGCTGATTTATTGTTTGGTGGCTGCCCGCCCTCTGTTATGGTGTCACTACACCTGCCACCCTGACAGACTACTACCCACCATATCAAGAGGTCTCCACTGGCCAGCAATGATTTCTGTGACTTCAGAAGAACTGTTATTCCTCTGACGGCACTGCAAATTTAGGGCGCAGTCATCATCTTTGAGGCTGAAGAGTACCAAACCATTTTTGTTTTTCAAAAGCAAACTCCCAAAGCTAAATTTTACAAATTGAAAAAACAAAAAAACAATGACCCTTACACCCTACAGTGTGGGGTTAAAACCTATGGGTTTTTCCTGGAGGTGATGGACAAAAAAAATCAACAGGCCATCCAATCTAAATAGGTCGCTTGGACTGATGTCCTTACTCTCACTGACACTACTCCATTGGTTTCGCCATTGGAAAGCTTATTCCGACTACTCCATTGGGCAGTCGGAGTAAACTTTCTGGCGGTGAAACCAGTGGATCCACCACTGTTGTAAGATGATGGTACGCCTGACTCATGAGAGAACAACTCGACCAAGGGTTTGACTGAAAGGTTACTCTGTTACTTTTCTGGCAGATTACCCTGCTCACCAACCTCTCGTGGACTTAAGTAAAAAACAAATTAAAATGACTCCCCTGGGTGTCAGGGTCATTTGTATTTTATTTACCAAAAGTAAACTCTCGCTTTAGGCATATGTTTTTGTGAAACAAAAAAGTTTTAGAGAGCGTGGACTGGCAGCCTAAGATGTCGGCCGCAGGTGAGCTCCGTGCTGGCCCCAAGAATCCTGAACCATCCGGCCCAACAGCACTCTGTGGAAGAAAATAAGTCATCCACCCTTTATCCTCATCTACTTCCAGGGCCCCTAACCCTGTAGGGTGGCGAACACTTGAAGCGGCCCAGGCAGATGACATCATGAGGCACCAACGGTCCACGAGGACATGATTCCGGAAACCCAAGGCAAACGCAGCCCAGGTCTGCATGGACACCAGTGGCAGACCTCACCTCTTCAGAGACTAGTGGCTGCGCAGTAGTGAAGGGGGAACAGCGAGTGGCTGGCCCTGCAAGACACCGTAAGTCCAGGAGGGTGACTGGCGCCGGTGTGACCAGTGAGCGGGAACTCTCCCTTTCCCCATTTGAGATTAACGCGGAGTGAAGCTGCTTGACAAACAGCATCAGCCCCTCTCTCCCTATGTTCGAGAGTCTTGTGGACGTGTAGCGACAGAGGAGGGGCCGCAAGTGGCCGGCCTGGGGAAAAACAGCTTGGCCGCATGGGAGACCGGCACAAGAGCAACAGGAAAGAGACGACTCTCCTCCCATGACTACACCAGAGATGCCACTGAAGCAAGGCCGCAAAGACCGACCTGGGTATGCAGGAGGTAGAGACCTGCAGCTGAACTCATCAAGGGGGTGGGCCCTTGCCAGGCCCTGGAGGTGAAGAGCGGGAGGCCTGGAACACAGCATAAAGGCGAGCC
This sequence comes from Lissotriton vulgaris, assembly GCF_964263255.1. NCBI lineage: Eukaryota > Metazoa > Chordata > Amphibia > Caudata > Salamandridae > Lissotriton > Lissotriton vulgaris. The sequence goes on from NC_141695.1 coordinate 608,694,245, forward strand.
GCCCCCCTGGCCCCAACTTGGAGAGCAGACCCAGGAGACCCAGCGGGGGACTGAACTTCATACATAGAGCAGGGGCTGGGGGACTTCTACATGCCTCCTTGGCCCCTGGAGTGCTTACTTGGGCGGCACTGTGAGTGGTGCTCCTTTGAGAGAGAGCTAAGCGGAGGGTTTCAGTCCAGTGAGCACTGCCCTGATACTGCCCCATATAGGGCCCCCCCAGAGGGGGCAGACTATCGATCCAGATTGGGTGGAGAGAGGCAGTGGACTCGAAGGCAGGCAATGATCCAACTTGTCAGGTTGGTGAAGAAAAAGATGGTCACAGGATGGGGTGGATAGACAAATATGCCAAGTCGACAACCTCGGCTGGACTAGAAGATGGGGGGGACGCAGAGATCCCCATTTGGGATGCAGAAGGAAATAGACTTGCTGGCCACAAGACTTCAGGCTATAAAAGACTCCTGCAAAGACCTAAATGATAAAATTGGAGGAGTGGGGGTAGAGGTGTCCTTCCACCGCCAGGGCTTTGTAATTTATCCACCCCCACCATGGAGGCAGAGGGGCATATCTCCTTCCTGGAAGATGGAGAAGGAAACGCCAGTAAAGGGAGCAAGCAGCTGCAGGAGCTGCTAGCTAACCTTGAACATCGAATCGAGGTTGCAGAGGGCCAATGACACAGAAACACTGTGGCTGGTAGGCATGCCAGAGAGTTTGGGGGGCCAGCGACCAGAAGAAAGTTCAAGCCATGGATCATGCACAGTATTATCCTCATGCTTCGTCTTAAAGAGGGCCCACCGGGTGCTGACACCGAAGTACCCTTGGAGGCTCTGCCCAGACTTAACATCACCTGGGTGCTCAACTACATGGACAGGTACACAATCTTGTAGGGTGCATGTCGCCTTCCAGCTATCCGGTGTGCAGAAACAAAAGTCAGGATCTTCCCGAATTACGCAGCTATGGTACGACTTCTCTGCAAATCCTTCCTGGAAATAAAGAAGAAACTAAGGGTAATGAGCATACATGTACCCAGCTAAATTGAAATTACTGTATCAGGGGAAATATCTCCTCTTTGAAAGCCCAGAGGAGGCCTGGGATTGGGCAGGAGAAAATAAATTTGCTAAAACGGACTATGGAACCAATGGCATCCCAAAGGAGTGAATGGAGGAGACCGCACTGCCCAAGGGGAAACAGAAGCTGAAGGCGATGCTGCAGGCGATGCCAAAACCATCAAGGGCTAAAGTTGGAGAACAGGTGAGAAGCATCTTCTTCAGAAGGTTCCAGTGACAGGCAAGAGGGGGACCCGTAATACGGTCACAAACGCTTGCTGGGATGGAATGGATACACCCTTCCTCCTCTCCACCAACAGCTTTCTACACTCATATTCTACAGGCTGCTGTCGTTGGGATATAGGAAACCTCGCTAGGGAGGCTGGCATTGGGAAAGGTAACCCCTGCTACCTAAGACTATGGTTTTGTTTCATTTTATGTTTTTGTTCACATTGGTTATGTTTGCTTTCAGGGTGACAGATGATTCCAGTTTCAAAGTGTTGGGTGGAGAGCAGTTAAAGGGACAATTGAGGGTACTCCCTGTAATTCTAGTTATTACACTGCGCATGCAGGGCACATTCCCCAAGACTTATGCACATATTGCAGATGACTCGCCATGACCAAGGATGATTGCGCCATGCACTATAAGATAGTGTCTTGGATTGTGAATGGGCTTCTGGACAAAGTTAAAGGCACTGTGATCCTCCGGCAGGCACATAAACTGACGCCAGAACACCTCCTACTACAGGAGACACACCTACGTCTTATACATTCAACACCCAGATCAGTTGATTCCCACAGTTGATTTGCATGTTAGAGATCTATGACGAGGCGGCTAGATTGCATGTGTATGATTCCAGTGTTGGGCGACTCACCAGATCTGCCAGCAGGATCCCGAAAATTAGGCATGCAATAAGGGCCTTCAAATATCTGGGAATGTATATATCCAGGGACCTAGAAGACTGCTGGGAAAGTAAAATAACTACTCTGCTCCAAAAAATATGGGGGCACATGACACATTGGAGCTCCTTCCCCCTGAACATGATGGAGCATATAGCCCACCTAAAAATGGTGGCACTACCACAGATGCTTTATGTCCTGCAACATTACCCCTTTACCATACCCACGCGATGGTTTGACACTTTGCAAGTGAGCGTTAATGGCTACATGTAGGCGAGGATCGGCTCCCAGGGTCCCCCACAAGACCCTGGGAGACCCAAATGAGGGCGGGCTGGGGGCGGTGGGCATGTGCATATACTATTGGGCAGCACAGCTGCTTCTGAATAATGATTGGATCTTCGGAGACCAGTATGATCTGACCACAAGGCTTGAGCAAACCTTTCTCACTGGGCAAGCACAATAGTCCTCGTTATATGGGGAAGCCCTCCCGCCCATCCTCCCAGCCCTTATGGCTATTCCTACTATCAGTTGGAGAGAGGTGCTGAAGTAATAAAGTAGTGGGGGACTTGAAGGGGAAACGCCGTTGTGAATGGGCTCATGGCTGTGTGAAGTAGCGAGGTTCCAGGTTTTCCAGAATTGGGAGAGGCAGGGGATCTCCAAACTGGGAGTGCGGCAGACAAATCACATGATGTCATATGAGCAACTGTCTACAGAACATGATCTGCATAGATTGCAGTTCTTCCTTTAGTTACACCTCCGCTGTATTCTGGATAGGTACAAAGCATGCACAAGAGTGATCCCAGGATGCAGCCCACTGGAGGTCAGACTTACAATGTTGGTCATTAAAGGGAAGGGCATATCCTGTTTATACAAGACTCTGGTGATACACACCACTGACCTGCTGGCCAGCTCAGGGAGCATTGGGAGTCGGCTCTTGGGGCACTTGAAGAAGAAGAAGAATGGGTTGGTGATGCCCACCCGCCTGAGATTGTTCCAGTTTAAATGTTTTCATAGAATGTATTACACCCTGGAGAGGTTGTGGAGGATGGGGCGGGGTGACAGCCCAGACTGCCTCCACTGTAGCCAGGCCAGGAACACCATGAAGCATGTGTTGTGGGAATGCTAGGGGATATGGAGATACTGGAACTCGATCTTCCAGAATTTATTAGGCGGTGACAGGAATCCTGGCAGACCGTGACCCGAAATTGGCAATCTTAGGGGGTGTTTCCAGGGTGCGATAGAAACAGAGGACAAAAGTTATTGTTTGGGACGGTTGTATGCTGGTGAAACAAGACATTGCTGATCACTGGAGATCTAGCGAAGTCCCTCCAATCTTGAAGTGGTTAGGAGGGATGGATCATTGCTCACTAGCTGAAGAGGAGATATACTGGTTCAGCGGCTGCCCTCAGACATACAATAAAATCTGGAGTCATTGGAGAGAACATCAAGGTCTACTGAGCTCTGGCCACCATGCAGAGCCCTCTGGAGAAAGAGGGTGATGATAGCTACAAAGCGGAGAAGGGTATGGGGAACTGGGGTTGTGGGTGGGGTGGTATAAAAAACAACAAAAGGTCCAGCCTGCGAGTCACTGGTATCGGGGGGGGGGGGGTGGTAGGGAGGAGGGGGGACCGCCTAAGTGGTGGTAGCGACTCCTTGATGTTTTGTATTAATGAACTGTTTGCAACATTAATAAGAATGGTTATGATGTACTTGGGGGATGGCACAGGCAGTGGTGGCGCTTTATGGAAATTTTGTACGACTGAGCAGTTAAAATTAGAAATCCCAATCAAAAGAATTTTGAAAAAAACCTATAAATGTTTGATGAACAGCCGCAAGGAACATGGCAGTCACTCCATAAACCATCAGTTTAATCCCTTGCAGTGTAACTTCGCTTGTGAAACAGTAACATTTCACAGACAGCCTTCCGAGTGTGTAAGCTTGAATGGAGCCCCCTGCCACCCTTCCGGTTTTGAAACAAGTACTCAGAGGTAATACTCGATGTTTTGCACAGGGACCCTTTAATAATGCAACGTTCGAGCAACTTCAGAATTATGCTGATCTGTAGGGATACGGCACTGCATAAAGGATGTATGGAATATTGACTGTGAGTTGCCTTTTTAATGCCTTTTCACTTGCCTGCCTTTAGTGGTGTGAAATGCACTGGTACCAGCATGCTGCACAGAGGATGGACGCATTCTTGAAATTGCAGCCCTTTTGCTTTTCCTTACACACACTCACCTAGCACTATTTGCATGCACAACAAGCATTGGCATAGCCAATAGGTCTCGCCTTTGGGACCTTATAAGTGTTTAACCATGCAACGGTTAATGTTGTTGCACCAAGGATATTGTGCTGCATAACTAAATACTTATAAGGTCCCAAAAGCGAGACCTATTGGCTATGCCAATGCTTGTTTAAATTCTATAATGTGGCCTAAAAAAAATGTGTCAGATGCAGGGATAGGCCGAGAATGGGTGGAGTATGTTGGACTATATCCTAGCAAAGAATCTAGTGTGAGGGGTGCCGTGGATGTAGAAGCACTATCAGTGCAATCTCTACCATTCTCCTCTGTTTGCTACATTACTGGGAACATGAGACATGTTGAGTAAGAGGGTTGGGAGCACCTTGCATCTGTCACCCTTTACTCTGTAATGCGGATACACCAAGGAAATATGGTGCATGCCACTACACATCTCTATAAAGTCCTACAAGTGACACTGAGGGGGCATAGAGCCACATTTCAGACTGCCTGGGAACAGGATTTAGGCATGCAGATTAATGTAGAATCAGTGGCCAGACATCTTCACCAGAAACACAAATCATGCCAGACACGCAAAGGGCAGACACACGTCATTTAGAATGCAGTATTGATGACTTTTAACGCCAGCAAAATTGAATTTGAGGGATCTGGGTAGAATGGATAAATGTTGGAGGGGATCAACAGAAGTGGAAATATCTCTCTCACATATTACTGCAAAGCCGCAAAACAGAGGAGTTCTAGTAGAAGGTACTAAGAACTACTGAAGAGGCCACAAGACACCAAATAGATGCTTGCCCTGAGGTGGCCCTATTAGGTGACCTATCAGAAGTTATGACCCCATTTTATATGAAAGAAAAGGAAGACTAACAGCAAACCTCCTCAAGCAGCGGAACCGGAAATAATAGTGTTATTGGGGAGGCAACAGTGCCAACTTTGGAGCCTTGGTGGGTAGGATATGGCCTACTGGGTATTTAGAAATGGGCAGATCGGGCTCACAGTAAGGGGCCAGGGGTGACATTTATGAAGATTTTTGGCTCAAACGCTCATAGCTCTCATAGTTTCTACATATTGTTAAACAACCCCATGAAACGATGCAAGTGGACACTGGTAGAGTGCGCGCTCCAGATGAGATAGGAAAAGGACGTACTCGGAAAAAGATGCATCTGTTGAAACGCTCCAGTGATGGCTAGTGACGTGGGGGAGGGAGAAGGAGGAGGGAAGCAGTTGGGTGGATGAGGTTCTTCTTTTCTTGAGTATCTTTTTGCTCCTCTTATATTAGCTGTTTATTATAATTTGGGTGATAGCAAAGCCCGCCGAATGGCTGCATATTATAAAACAAATACACATTTTATTCTGCACTAAACAATATTTATCTATGTTGCATTCATGGAAAAACTTGTTTGACAATATTTTCGGATAGCTTCTCCGTCTGTTCTGCCATTTTATTCCACGTATCAGGTCACGAGCTCCAATCTAGAGCATTAGCCTACCACTCCTACAATCCATAGTAAGTGGGTAGTTCTTACCCATTGAACAACACATTCATTAGCATATCTTAGGGGCAGATTTATATTTAGGGGCACTACCTGCCCTTCCGCCATGGGAACGGAGCAAAATACTCCACCTCCAGAATGGATGGACTGCCTGCCACATTTTTAAATTACCACCAAGCAGACGGTCACTTCTAAAAGCATTGGCAGGAACCGCCATTGCAGCGGTTTCTTCTAATGCATTTTACTCTTCACTACAGTGCTGCATCAGCAGAAAGTACAGTATTTGTGCCTTATTTACAAAAAGTTATGCTCCCTCAGCATGGCAGTCTTCCTTCATGGTGGGGGAAACATTATTTGGTTTTTACGTCCCTCGCCACCGGGTTTTCGCCTGGAAGTGACAGACAGTATTAAGTATTGTCAAAGCCACTAGGTTTCACCTATGCCAATGGTATTGGCTTTGTCAAAGATTTTTTTGACATGTTGCACAGCAGTGTGAGCTGCGTTTAACATGGCTTCAAGTTAAAAACAATATATATATATATATTGCAATATGGGGTGGGCAGCAATGACGAAATCATATCGCATTTTAGATTTTATTTAAAGCATGTTGCACAGCAACTGTGCAACTTGGAATACAATAGGGGGTTGTGGAGGTGAAGCAATTCTGGGGAGGAAGGTGGGAAAGACATTGGGCGGGGGTTGGGTGAAACCACAGGAAGCAGGAAAAGGTGGTGGTGAAACCACCAGGAGGGTGGCAAACATTTAAAACATGTAACAAACAACAATGTCTCAACTGGAAATCATTAATATAGGACAATACGGGAAAAGGGAACTAAATCACAACGGGGTGAGAAACAAAGAAAGGGAGACCACAATGATGAAGTTAGAGTGAAAATGATATCATTTGTAAGTAGTTATTACAGCACTACAGTATAATAAAATATACAATGACCATAACACAAAGTGAGCACTGGACATGTTTTTAGTGATAGTGAACGGAGCAGTGACACAAGAGTGATGAGAACAGCGTGAACGGCGACAAGGAGTTATAGAAATGTGGTCAAAATTTACAAAAAGATATATACAATGTTGATATTTTAAGTTTCAGACTAAATAAATTGATCACAACAGCGCCAAAGTTCTATGCTGGCTAGTCAACGGCGTTTCAACCTGGATTATTTCAGGTCATCATCAGGACCATGATCATTAGTTTTTAGGTAGTGCTGTATTGAAGGGGGAAGGGAAAGGGGAATAACTAAAAATCTGAAAAGCCCAAGAATGTAGCAGAAAAAACGTAGGTACGGATTGAGTAATATTTACCTGAACTAGACAGGGATAAGTCAAGTGTCTGGGTCAGGACAATCAGGGAATTGGGAACCTGCGATGGTCAGGTATCCGCCTGAGAACTGAAATCGAAAGGGTCCTTAGTGAGTCGGGAGCCCAGAAATTATACATACACAAGGCAGGCTCATGACAATCATTCTCAGCGTGCATTTATAATTGCCCAAAATCGATCAGGCAACGTGAAAATAAGCATGGCATAACCAATAGGACTCGCCTTTGGGACTTTAGAAGTGTTTAGTCAAAGCTATTGGCTATGCCAATGTTTTTAAACTAACTATGTTGTAGGGTAGTGTGGCTGCTGTGCAGCATGTTTAAAAGTTATTATTAAAAGTGGTACAAGCATTTTTGGTACCTTATGCATAACCAAGCTGGGGGCCACGTGGGAAGGTCAGGAAGGACACACTTAAAATACCATAGCTTTATTTTATCATTGTATGTGTAGACATGGAACAAAATTTCTAGCTCATCTGATGAACGCTGGTATTATAAATTAAGTTTTACTACATAGTCCTGCCAAGTACCACACATCAGGTGCTAGACTAAGGCATTTTAGTGTGGTGTCCGAAGCACTGCACTAAAATGTGTTAAACACGCATTATAGCACACCAGGTCCACTGCACAAGGCGCGCTTATCTGGACTTCCATTTAATCAGCAAGCACGCCATCCGTAAGTGCGCTGTGATGACTCTCAAAATACAGTTCATCGACAACTCTGTAGCTATAAGGAGCTGCGTACCAGGTAGCCTATTGCAGCCTGTGGCATAAACAAATACTATCCAGAGGTCCCGGCAGCACTCTGAAATTGATCCTGGGGGCCGTACCTTGACTGTTGATCTGTGCAAGCAGTGTGTCTGAGGCAGTGGATGGCAGCTTTTGTTTTTCCATGCCGTGCTTGCCGAAATTAGTGGTATCTCATCCAGTCCACATGCAACCCCACCGTGTTTTGAAAGTTCTGCCTATTTCCTACCCCAACACTTCAGCAGCCTGGCCCCCAGGCAATGCATCGTAGACGTCATGGGGCTTGGGAAGTAAGCAACATTTTATCTGCCCTCCTGCCATGTGAATTGAGGGTCAGATTTGTGCAGGTGAGGGCAGTGTCACTGTATTGAAAGGTTCGGACGAGCCAGTGACTGTCCATGACTGGCGACTGCCGTGCCGACACTCAGCTCAGACCACGAACTGCTCTGAGCCCCATCAATCTGTCAAGAAAGAGGATCAGCGCCTGCCTATCAGTGTGACACAAATACCAGTGCACCAGCACTGAAACAAGCAATTTAACAAGACGCTGCTATAGACCACTACACCAGGCCTGCAGCATTTCTCAGTTGGTAAGTGAGGATATGCCCATCAGTCAGAGCTACCAACTTTAGAACTATAGAACCAGGCTCGAGTCTCTGTGTCGGTGCTCAATATCCTGTGACTCTGGGCAAATCACGTAATCTCCCTGTACCCAAAATCAAAAAGAGAATGTGGTGATCATATAAAGCACTCCAATACCTTCGAGTCCTGTTTAAGCGATATAAAAGTGAAAAAAGTGCCCAGTCAAGAAGGGTCAAACACTGCCAGTGAGTGAAGCCTGTTTGGAGTAGTTTAATGTGGTATACACATGAAAGGTTACACGAAGGGGTTTGAATTTAATGATAAGTCTAGTTCTGGTCAGGTGCATGTAGCCAAACATGGTCTGGCAATTTTACACTCGAGACTGCAGTGTGGCCTGTCTGTGGTACTGCAAACAGGTGCACTGAAGTGCACATAGAAATGTAGGTTGTCACAGATCAGTAGGTTAGTGTCCTAGATGGAAGGTGTTTTGCAGTAAGTGCAGCATCTTTTTAGAGGTTCTCAATGCTCAAGGGGATGGGAAGAAAGGCAACAGAAACTAAGGCGGGAGGGGTGGGACCAAAGTGAACATGGACCAGGCACGCCCCGTGCCGGGCGTTATACTGGGGTGTGACGTCAGGCAGGGGAGGGTCAGGGTGGGGGGGGATGTAAAATACGGGATAAGGACCATTAGAGGTAAGTATCGAAATAAATAAATAAAACGAATTTCGTTGCACACTCTGCATCGCCAAATGTGATGCAGCGTGGGCAACGAAATTCGTTTTTTCCCCCGATACTTACCTCTAATGGTCCTTATCCCGTATTTTACATCCCCCCACCCTGACCCTCCCCTGCCTGACCTCACCGCCCCAGTATAACGCCCGGCAGGGGCCGTGCCTGACATGGACAATGAGAGGGAATGGGAAGAAAGGCAACACAAATTACAGCATGGGGGGGGGGTAACAAAGGCAAAACAAACTAAGGCAGGAGGGGCGGTAAAAAAGGCAACACAAACTACAGAAAGAGGGGCAGGAGCAAAGGCAACACACGCTACGGTGGGAGGGAGTGGTAGCAAAGTCAATACCCACGGCGGAGGGAAGGGGGTGAGAAGAAAGGCAACACAAATACGGCGGGAGGGGGCGGGAGCAAAGTCAACACAACCTATGGCGGGAGGGGGCAGGAGGAAAGGCAACACTAACTACGGCGGGAGGGGGCCGGGGCAAAGTCAACACAAACTACGGTGGATGGGGGGCGGGAAGAAAGGCAACACTAACTGCGGCTGGAGAGGGGGCGCGAACATAGTCAACACTAACTACAGTGGGAGAGGGTGGGAACAAAGTCAACAGGGACAATGGGAGGGGGCGGTAACAAAGGCAACACAAACTATGGCAGGAGGGGGCTGGAGCAAAGTCAACACAAACTACAGTGGGTGGAAAAGCAGCACAAATGGGGGCAGGAGGGCGTGAACAAAGGCAACACGGACAGACAGCGCTCGGAGATAGCAGCAGAGCTCAGAAGATGAACAGGAAAGTCTCAAAGCAAGCAGAGGAAGTCACTTTATATGGCCATGCAAACAAAACATATGGCCCATATCGAAAGGATCTATGTAGCAGGGGTAGTCCGCAGGGTGGGAACAAAAGAGCCAGAAGGTGGGACAAATGTACTCTATTCACAAACAAAAACTATGGAATTTGCAAAGGCGGACCATGCAACCAATGAAAAGCTGTGGGCGAATGGTGGGTGTGTTAAAACCCCACAGAGGGATTACAGCATGCCTCGCAGAGAAGCGCATGCGTGCTGCCTCTAGGCCCGACCTAAAAACAGCACAGTGAGTTAGGAGGTCAAGCAACACAGGGGAGGAACAGGCTGGAAAGGCAAGAAAGAGCGTGATGGGTGTTTTGGTGAAAACACAGTGAATGGAGGGGAAGGTAGGTTTTCAAGGGGGGTTGGCTGCCCACAACACTTCTACTTCAAATGAAGGATTTAGTTCTGCGACTTAAATGTTCACTCTACTGCCTTATAATGAATTGCTCTTTCATGCGCACCGATATCTCCTATTTAAAGATAACGAATGTATATTTAACACATGTAATGAACTGAGACCTCAAATCTAGGCGCAAGCCTGAACTCTTTCGGGACCTCTCCAAACTATCCCACATCACCCCCCACATGAGAGACCTCAATTGACTCCTCAACCAGAAGTGATGCCAGTTCAAGATTCTCCCGCACCCCTACAAAGCCCTCCATGACGTAGGACCTGCCTACATCAACCATCGATTGAACTTCCACTAACCCTCCAGACACCTGCGCTCCTCTTTACTCGCCCTTGTACACACCGCCTGCATCCGTCACAGCCGCAGCAGTGGCCGCTCCTACATCGCTGCCAAGACCTGGAACAACCTTCCTCTCCAGCTCTGTACAGCCTCCTCACTGGCACACTTCAGAAAGAAAATTAAGACATGGCTCTTTGACGGAGACACAGCACCCAGATAACACTAGGGTGTGACAGTGTTGTGCTTTACCAATGCTGATTAATTGAAGCTTATCTTTTATATATTTCTTTAATTTTATCATTACCATATTTTTATTTGGTTAAATAATCGAAAATGCTGATATACTTGCACTACCTTTAAGGAGAAAGTGTTTTAGGGTAGGTCGGTGGCTCTTCACGCTGATGTTTAAAGAACATGGCTGGACCACATTCAGCATAATCATGCATGAACTCCAGCTTATGCCTTAGCAAAGTGCTGGAGGCAGTCTTCCAGTGTTCTTGCATGTTTCACGATTCACAGCTCGGATGGGAAGCAATAGTTGTAGTGTTCCTGTATGTGCTGGAACAATATACTGTATGACTGTGGGTAAACTGTGCCATTTGTGTTGCGATAATACACACGTGTACAGGGTAATATAGGATTGCATGCTGAAAGAACAAATTCATGAGATACAACAAGCAAGACGGTTCGGGTAATGCCAGCATGTTAATAGTGGATAACATGTATGAGGGTGATTGCTAATTCTCGTGTTTGCCTATTAATATAGGCATGTGTCTGTTGGGTAAAACGAGCAAGCTCGCTGGTGAAACACAGGCATGTTTATTCTGAAGAACATGCATGCTAAAATGCATGTGAGGACTAATTTGTGCATTCTATTACCCTTTTATGAAAAGTAAATTGATCTTGCACCTTAGCATAATATGCATATGTAACGTGTATTGGTGAGAACACTGATGCTGAATGATAGAGTTATGTGCTTTTGCGTATGTGTGGCACCACCAACAGAGATTGCTGGGGGCAGGGAGAACACCCCAACCGAAGGCCAGGCCTCCCTGACTGCCCACACCCCTGTCACAGCGCAAGGCTCCTCCAGGAAGGGATCCGTGGAGAAGTGAAGGGACCCGGAGACTGCCCCTAGCTTCGTCCTCCAGAAGCGATTGTCTAAAACACACATCTCCAATCCCGAAGCTCTTAATATGTAATGTCTCCGGGCATATGTAAGAACAAAGATTGTTGGGAGGCCACGAGGGGCACCAATATCCCAAGGGAGACACATCATTTCTGACTCTTGAAAAGTAGGCATTGCGGAAAAAGTGAAAAAAGATCCTGAAAATTGGTTTAATTCACTAAACACGCTGGGCAACAAGGGCCATGCAAGATGTTCAATGCCTGCGCCACACCAAGAGTGAACACTGAAAAAATCTCACGGATTAGTCAGCAGCCTACTTCTGATTTAAACTGGAAGAGGGGGGCTGAATGTATTAAATCTAATCCTCCCAGACAGTCGCAAGCTCCTAGATTGTCTGGGGTTGCTACTCAGGACTCCAGAGACTTTCACTCTTGGATGTGCCAAGTCATTGCTGAACGTGTCCCGTCCACAAACCGTTCTAGCAAGGGCACCAGGAAAAAGTTGAATGCACCTTGGTATTCGCAGGTGTTAGCAGAAAGTCATCTACTATGTAAAAAAAGTGAAAGGAAATGGAGAAAAACCTATGATCAATCAGCCAAAACCCTTTACTTACAGCAAAGGAAATCCTACCTGGACAGTATTAAGCTGACCAAAAAGGAATATTACATCAATGCTATCAAAGAGGCAGAGCAGAAGCAAAGAACTGTCTTCTCTATAGTGAAGTCCTTCACGCATCCAAAAGCTCTGGAGCCACAAATTCCTCCTTCGGCGACCATCTGCAACCAGATTGCCGACTACTTCGAGGAGAAAATCGAGCGAATACAGAGAGATTTCCCAGTCCCTCCTCCCCCCTTTGATAATAGCCATCTAAGGCCAGGGGAAATCAAACACCCTGAGTGCCTTTCAATTGGCTTCTCTTATGCAAACCCGTGAGGTCATCCTGGCCTGTAAATCAGGAGCCCCCTCCGATTCATGTCCTCCTCAAATACTTCATCAGATAATTGATGTAATTAATCCTACTACCAATGCGATAGTCAATGCTTCACTCAGCTCTGGAGTGGTTCCTCCTGATTGGAAAAAGCAATTGTGAAGCCTTTAATGAAGAAATCTAACAAATCTACCACGGATCTATCTAATCTTCGACCAATATCCCTCCTCCCTGTCTTGGGTAAAATTACAGAGCAGATAGTATACCAAGAATTGAAAACTTTTGTTGACACTCATAATATTTTACATCCTCAACAGTCAGGTTTCCGTCCTAAACATTCGACCGAAACTGCTCTTAGTGAGCTTACTGACTCTATCAAATTCTTGCAGGATGAGAGCAAAAACGCTGTCTTGATTTTACTGGAACTCACGGCAGCGTTCGACACCATCTCGCATGAGATCCTGTTTGACAGGTTGAGAAGTATAGGCATAACAGAAGTTGCCCTGGCATGGTTAACATCTTTCTTGACTGACAGATCTCAAACAGTCTCTTTAGGCTCTTTTTTATCCAAAGAAAAAAAAGTTCCATCTTAAGCCCGTTATTATTTAACATTTATATGATCCCCCTCATTACACTAATAGAGTCACATGGGATACTAATTACATCATACGCTGATGATACTCAGCTAGTGGTCTCTATGGATAAAAATTCCATCAATATGGAACAAAACTTCAAGAGCTGTCTGATGGAGGTCTTCCGATGGATAAACACAAACCATTTAAAATGTAAAGCAAACAAAACGGAGATTTTACCTATGGGAAAAGATGTCCATTTCTGTCCCAGGACTGGTGGCCTGAGGACTCACCTACTCCACCGAAATCAGTTGAAACCACAAGAAATTTAAGGGTCCTCTTTGACTCCGCTCTCTCCTTCGACCAGCATGTAAGGAACACAGCAGGAAGCTGTTTCAGAATTATCAAATCTCTAAAAAAGTTTTTCGAGTTATGCCCACTAATTCCAGAAAGACGGTGGCAGTAGCATTGATATTATCGTGTTTGGATTATTGCAACGGCTTGATGGCCGGGGTCAAAAAGTCCACGCTAAAAAAACTTGAAAGTGTCCAACACGCAGCCGCGAGATTGGTTCTTAAACTACCCAGAAGATCCTCGGCCACCAGTGCACTCAAGACCTTGCATTGGCTGCCGTTGCATAAGAGAATCTTCTTTAAGATCTTGCTGACCTCTTTCAGAGCTTTAAATAAGATAGGTCCAAAGTATCTTGCGAGACGTTTTGTTCACTATAACCCTTCAAGATGCCTGAGGTCGGCAGGCGGCAACCTAATTAATATCCCCAGATTTATTTAGAAAACCAAGGGAGGTAAGACACTTACCGTACTGGCCTCTAAGGCATGGAATGCCATGCCCAAAAACCTCAGACTTCTGACTCAGGAGAATGCTTTTAGGAAACAACTAAAAACTTGGATTTACAGTCTGTCAGACAGTTTTGTAATGGCTGCAATCTAGGTTTTAATATTGCTTTGTACACTGTATCAGCGCCAGGATGCTCCTTTCGGAGCGACAGTTTGCGCTTTATAAATGCCACATACAAATACAAATACAAATAAAACAGTAACTCACTGTTAATAAAACCTATCCCAAGAGCAAGGTTGTTGTTTTAAAAAGGATTTATAACCATTACTAGTCATGTGGTGGGGCAGGGATGAAATCCTCACAAAAAGTTCAGTCTGTGCTGACAGTGTAAGGATGTCCATCATCTGCACCCAGCACACCTGTACTGTATGCGGTCACAAAAATACATGTTACAGGAAAAAAACAATAACTGTAACCTACAAGGGCACTCATAAAAAATGCACAACTGCACTACTAGCATCCACGTGCCAGTGGTCACATAAATCATGTAACAGGTGCCTTATTTAAGGTACACACCATGGCCTTTATCTTAACACCACCACACCTTCGACACCTGTGTAACTCTCCTGGCGGCCACCGACCCTGCACTGGCGACTCACTACGTGTAGCGTTGTTTGAGGAAAATGAAGTATTTCAAATAGTATGTACGGGCAACAAGTTCTCACTTGTGGTTGAAGTATATGAAGGCATTCAGCTGCACTTCAGGTGCGCTTTGTAATGGCAAAAGGGGCACTATACATTCACTATATATAGCCACTAAAACGTGCAACCTGCTGACAGAACCTAGCAGTTGCACCCATGTAACATGTAAATACAAAAAACTGCAGTACAGGAAGCCCTTTTGTTCCAGTCCATGTGCAGTATATGTAATGGCAAAGCGCAGTTTGTTTGAACTGCCTGCGGTCACCAAAGTATTGCCATCGTACTTATCGGAGGCCACGCAGCTGCACGCTGACACTAGGTTTCAGGGTTCAAGACATTGTCCTTCCCGGGCACTGCAGCTCTGAGTAGCAAAGGCCAGAATTAAAAAAATACAAATAAAAAATAAAAAGAGTGCCTGCACTTTAGGAGCCTACAATGGAAGGACACTACCACCAGAAGCAGTACTTGGTCCAGGCTCCATGCATGAAGATGTGAAGACCCAAAACCAGGAGGAATACGGAGACGCTGTCCAATAGGAAGCAAGGAAATGAGAGTGACGTATCAGCCATGTGGGAGCCATCCAATGGTAAGCAAAGTGACGTGAGGAGGGATCGAATTCCCTTTTTAGATTTTTTTGTTTTTTAATACAAGAGATTTCGCAAGCGATGTGCGAGTGAAACATAAGAAATGGCAGGATGTACGCCAATCCTAATTGGACAGGTGGATATGTAGTAATTTCTCCAATGGCCATCCAACGGCCCTTACTCTGCAGGGCCGTCGTAGAAGTTTGGCCACAGAGGAGTAGTAGTCTCTACATGGTCAAACTTAAGGTCCACCCACATATAGATCGGATAGTCACACCACTATGTTGGTGTTGAATAAACTGTCACTTCTGCAATGGACTTCCTTTCCCGTCAACATATAAATCAGATGAACAAGAGTCCCATGCACACGTTTAAGTGTAAAGGGTTTTAGTGTAAAAACCAAAATTCTAAAACAATGATCTTGTAGAAATAATGAAGGTTGACATCTCGAGAAGTTTCAGCAGATGGATTTATAAATCAATCCAGATCAGTACAGAGTACACTAAACCAGCCGGTGTCAGTTTTCTCAGGTTTTGGCAAGGTGATAATGATTGCATCCCCCAACTTTTGGGGCAGTATGCCCAAATACCGGGCCTCCTCGTATACCGCCAACAGACGAGGTGCAAGCTCCTCCACATACTTTTTATAGAATGTGTTTGTCAAGCCATGAAGACCCAGGAGCCTTGTCTAGGGGCAGACTTTTTATCACCTGAGCCACGTCTTCAGCAGCAAACAGGATGTCCATATCCCCTTTGATGCGAGCATCGGCCAACAGCCGTCGCAAGCATTACCTTGCTAGTGCTGCGCACGTCCGTTGGCCGACGCGGCCCCGCCCACTCTTTCAAACTGCTGCACAGCGGCGGAATTCGCGCTGCGGGTAAGCAGATAAATTCCGTGTGATTGTTATTAAACCAAGTGAGTTGGAGTGTGGAGAACTCATTAAGAATATCCATTTGGCCCCTAATTGTTTCACAGTGTGTGTTAATCACCTCGGGAACATAAGTAGTGGACCGCAGATTATGAATCATGCCAGCAAGTGTCCGCCCCGGCCTATCGCCCTCCCCATATCTTCACGCTTCTGCATGCTTCCCAAGAAACTTCACTTCGCGCTGAGCTTCTTCAACATAGTCTAGCAGTTTGGTTTTCGGGAGAGCTAAAGTTTCAGAGTTATCAACGGCGTAGAATGGTGTTTCAAGGCCTTTAATTTGGGATTCAAGTGAGGCAAGCGTACCCCTAATTGCTTTCAGCACCCCGGCCTGAGGGGCGATACATTGACCTCTAATGACCACCTTGAACACCTCCCACAGTGAGGCTTCTGTGTCGACAGAGCCTGCATTAAGAGTAAAATAGTCAGTTATATCAGTTCGTATTTCTTCCTTAAAGGTCTCGTCCAATAGCGCATGCGGGGGGAGTCTCCAAGAGAATGCGCACGGAATGGAGTCTGGAAGTGTCAAAGACAGAATGCCCAGAGTGTAATCGGATAGAGTGCACGGTTAATGTGACACATCCATGACCCATCTGTCCACATCTCTAGATGCCAGCCAAAAGTCCAATTGGGACCAAGCCCTGTGATGCTCAGAGAAGCAAGAGCCCTCCCTAGTCAGTGGGTTTCTCAATCGCCAGACGTCAACTAGGTTCCCATAAGCGAGTATGGCATGCAAAGCATTGCTAGTAGCGGGATGAAGAGTCCACGCTGTCCCTTGTCTGTCCATATCATCATCCAACACAGCGTTAAAATCCCCCCACACACAAAACCGCACTGCGCCCAGTCGCTCTAATTTTGGCCCAGATATCTTAAAAGAACGTGGGGAGTCCACATTTGGGCCGTATAATGCTACGAACACAATGGTAACACCACCCAGTGACCCCAATAGTATATTGTACCTACCCTCTGGATCTCTGTATGCCTCTCTCTCTCCCCAGTCTAGACCTCGCTTAACCGGTACCGCCACACCATGGGCGTAATTAGAGTATATAGAGGAATAAACATGTCCCCATCTATTGTGTTTTAGCTTTGAGGAGGGTCTGACATTGAGGTGGTTCTCCTGCAGGAGGGATATGTCTATATATGTCTGGTCAGGTAGGCGTGCACAAGCCTACATTTTCTTCCGTCATTTGAACCTCTAATGTTCCATGTAAAAAAGTTTAGGCTGTTAGAATGGTATACAATATTACCATATGCATAAGATCACATTGTCAAGGGCAACACTTCATCTTCGCAAAGTTGGTTGTGCATTTAGTCCAATAGCATTCTGGTACATGGCCAAAACATACATCAACAGTCCCAACCGTCCGCCCGCCACCCACTCCAACCCCCCAATCAGGTTGAAGGGAACCCACCCAACAACATAAATAGAAACAACTGAGATACGGGAAACTTCCCATGGGGATGTGGGAGTGCTGGCACACTTCCCCACCTAGGCATGGTGGCAAAGAAACTGAAGAGTTAGGTCTGCAGCTTAACTAGATAATAGGACAGCGGTTAAAAATCATGAGTTTCTTGCATGGCATTCCAACCCCGCCCATCCCAGCATGGCCTCACGGTGGCAATATTAGACCTACAGTCCTCAGATTGATAGCAGATGGAATAACAATTCCCCATATCAAACAAGGCCCTCTGCCCATTACAGGTGCATCCATCCCTAAAAAGATATATTGATCTACAAATACTCTAACTGTTACCAATATGAGCTAGCAGATAATATGACAACATACTGGCATTCAAATAACAGGGACAATAGAGATCCATATTAAAATAGGAGAGGACCTAAAGAGCCATCGTATCAAGTCCCAAGTGCTCTCAATCATTGTCACTTAACTGGGTTTCTGCTGAAGCCTCCAGTCTAGGGCTTCGCTTCGCCTTTTTACCTCCTACATGTTTTGCAAACTTAAGCGCGGATTTGGAATCAGTAAAAAAGTGCGAGGAGCCATCATGTGACACCTTAAGTTTAGCGGGGTACAGCAGCAAATTGGGAATGTGTGCCTGCATAAGGATTCTTGTAGTAGGCAGGAATTTGCGTCTCGCCGACTGAACCGCTGGTGTAAAGTCCGGATAAAAGAAGATCTGGTTCCCTTTGTGCATGATTTTCCCCATCTAACTAGCCTATCCCAAAATTATATCTCCGGTCCTGATAATTGAGGAGTTTCACAAGATTTGTCGGGGTGGCCCCGATCAGAGGTTTAGGACCTAAGGCGCAATGTGCTCTTTCTATCGCAAACACCGGTGAAAGATATGCATCGAATAGAGTTTTTGCAGTAAGTCCTTCACATATGACACCATTTTAATGATGGCCGTGGACTCCGGGATGCCAGTAATGTGTAAGTTGCTGCCGTGGGATCTCGCCTCCAAGTCTTCATTCTTGGCGCGTATCATGCCTAATAATTTGTCCAATTGCAACAACCGCTCTTTAGTCTCCACTTGAAACTCTTGGAATTCTGTTTGTTTGTTTTCTAGTACATCCAATCGGTGCTTGTGAACTCCCACCTGAGATTTGACAGATTCCATTTGGGTTGTCAGTGCGTCCAATGTGGCATCAATGGTACGGAGGCTAGACCTCATTTCAAGCATGAGTGTCCGAATGTCTTCTCCCTGATCTCCCTACTGACTCTCGGTGGATCCACCCGCACCGGTCTCTGGGTCGGATTCTGTAAGTCGGGTCGTCCTCCTTTGATCAAAGCTTATTTTGGGATGTTTAGCATCTTGTTTTCCCATGGCTGCTAATGAGATCCGCACCACAGCGGCAGCGTTAACACCACACGTTGTGTCAACTGCACACACCATCCTTCCACCTCCGCATGGTCGCCTGGCGCTGGCGAAATGCTGAGACGTAAAAGGGGATAGTAGCACCCAGTTCAGCCAAGGTCCTCACTGCTCAGTCCACCAGGAGGTAGGCCGGACCTCAGGATGTTTCTCCCCAAGTTTGGGCCCATTTGCAACAGCGATGTGAGTTGGCTTATGGTTCGATAACCACCTCCCTCCAGTCAATTGCCACAGCTGCACCAGTCCATTGCCTCTCCAGACCTGTTAACTGTGCAAAATGGTCTCAGCTCACCGCATATTCCGGCAGGGGTAGGCCAGCAAGCTGTTATTTGTCTCGTACGTACTTCGTAATTGACAGGGTCCACAGCGGCGCTTGGAGTTGAGCAGGAGTTGCGGGCCAGCTGTTTAACTCCAGCCGGATCACCCAGGGAAAAGCTGCGGTAGGAGATCAGGCCGCACGAGCCCAAAATGGTGCCCACATGTCTCGGAGCTCCTCGCAGTTGCCTCCCTGCTCCGGCTTATCCTTGTGATCCAACGCCGTTCAGCTGAGTGATGCTGCGGGTCCGCCCGGCACTGCAGGCTCGTCCAGTACCGCAGCAGGAGGCGTCCAGGCTAGAGGACATTCGTCGAATAGCCAGATGAGGCCTGTATTTCATCCGAAGCTGTGGTCTTGAGTAGGGCGGTTCTCCAACTGTGTGTCATCGGGACCCACCCTTGTCTTCAATCCTCTTACCTCAGGGCATGTATCTCATCGCCAGAGCGGGGCAGGCAGGCAGAATCGGCGCCACTTGGTGCAGCAGGTTTTCCGCTACAAGTGGGTAGGTTCTGGCAGGACCACAACTCCCCTTTTGTGCGAATATGTTAGGGATAAGTTCTTGGCCGACGGAGCTCGCTCACAGAGCGGCCATTCCGTAGCTCGGCAGACCATGGCCCAAGCTCCTGGATAATTAGCATTCCACATGTTCCACTAATCAACGCTGCAACAATAGATAAAAGGTGCCTTCCAGCATTCGGCAGTAGAGGTATGAAAGCTGGAAAGGGTGGAGAGTCTCTAAATGTTAGCAAAAATCCTACTTCCTCTTATTAAACATAAAAATTACAAAGAGGGATATTGTAAACTTGTGTTCTGGGCTCCCACTCCACTTTCTCGTTCTCCCAAAAAACAAAGAGAAGTTACCGAACGGATGAGCATTCGTATTTAATCTGCTCTCCCCTTGCCATTAAAGAAAAGTATTTTGACGTCATTACTCCATGAGCTCACAAGTATCTGATGAAAAGTGAAGCCTTCTTCTCTGCCAGGTTTTGTAACCCCTGAGAACTCTGGGTCCTTAATACTTGCACTACGAGCCCCTAGCAGGGTCTAGGGCATTGTGGTGTGGTTGCATATTAGTGCTTAGCCCACACAATATCTCCCAAAGAAAATAGGAGCAATGTGTCTTAGGAGAAGAAATGGTTTTTTTCTGCTGCACAAACACCCTCTCCCCAGCAGCTTGGAGGCAGGCATTGGGTCAACAACCCACATTTGGCCTGCCTGGTGCAAGGGACATATATTGTTGTCGACTCCATTGATTACTTGTGGGCGACTATGCACAATAGCGACCCCCAAGTTCACATTTAAGGAGGGCAGTTCAGAGAAATTGAAAAGAAATGGAGACGATGGTTGTGGGATTAGACAAAAGGATGCTGAAGCTGGAATTGCAAATAAAGAAGCACGAGGTCGAACTGCAGTGATATGATACATTTAGACACTGTAGAATCCTCTATGATCTGCATGGAATACAAAGGTGCACTCATGAAAAATGTAGCACAGTCTTTGTGGCTCAAGATTTGTGGGGTCTCACTAGCCATGTGAGAGGTCAGAACATTGCTGTGCCTGCTCCACTTGTAGACAAAGGTGGTGGGGGCTGATTATTCCACCACGGTGGAAATTCACAAGGTGCTCCATATCCCAGCATATAGTCCTGGGATGAAAACGTCTGGGGTGGTCAGTGTGCCGTACAACTTAACAAGCCCGCTACAATAAAATGCCACACAAGGGGCTTCCAAAAATAGAGATTTCAAATTTTAGAGCTGTAACATTCTAGTTTTCCCTGATCTTAGTTGTGTTACTCAAGAGAGGAGGGAGGAACTCCAGGGCGTTACAAACAACTGGCTATCAAATCAGAGCCCTCACTCTGGCCTGTTGCTCAATACAAGAGTGGTGAGTGACAGAAAACTCCACTGAAGGCTTTCTAGAAAACAAGGGGTTCCATCATTGTGGCAGGAGGTCAACCAGCGGTCCTGTTGTCTGATTCTTTATTTGTACACACTTAGCTGCTTGATTCACTGCCCCTTAATGACTGGGGAATTCATAGAGGAGGGTCAATGTTTTGTTGAATGTAGTTTGTCTTTCCTCTCTTCCTTTTCACCTTTTCTTTATCTGCACCTGTTCTGGTGGGGGAGAGGGATATTGCTTTTGTAACGTACTTGAGGGAACTGCTGAGATGCTATGCTTTGTCATAAGGACAACCTATTCCATTCTGATATTTAAAACAGGGATTTATCATTTTTTTACAGCCCAATGAACAAGAATTAAACATACCTGGGGCAAGGCAGTCTGGTCATCAAGTATGCGCAAGATCCCATGAGGTTTCGCACAGATCAGATCCAGACAGGATTCATCGTCTGACCTTGACAGTGGGATCCAGCTCAGTTGTTCCTGTCTGTACTCCATCTGGGGTGAGATGAACACACATGGAAAGTTACTGAACGACAAAAGGGTGAATGGGATGGCGACCAAGAGGTGAGAAAAGTAAACTGGCATGCATAGACATGCATGCACAGAGGGAATAGGGGCTATGAAAAGTTAAAGGGCAGCTGAGGACAAAAGGGGGAAAGGACTAGATGGGGGAGAATGGCGAATCGTAGAAAAATGAAAAAGGGGGTGGGTGGAAGGATTAAAAGAGAGTCAAGGCAAAGGGTAAAAAAAAGAGCAAAAATGGGCAATGAAAGGTGGGAGAAAGGAAGAAGAAAGAAAAGAGAAAAAGGCAAAAACGTCTAAAAGCAGCAAACAAGGACAAAGTGGTCAAAAATGCAACAGTGAACGTGCAAAAGAGAAAGAAAAAATGGGAGAAAAGCCAAGTAAGAAGACAGGGTGAATGAGACAAAGGTCAAAGTGGAATAAAGAGAAAAGCAGGAGAGTGAATTAGGGTACAAAGTACTCTGCACCTAATTTTCTCTAATGAGTGACACATCTAATTAGTGATCTCCTTTGGCAACTGTACTCCGAAATTCATCTGGAATATGAGACACCTCCTCGCCATCTCGAGAATCAAAAAGATAACACAATTACTAACTACGCTCAAATAGGACTACTGCAGCTCCCTCCTAAAAACTTAACATTTCTCCTCATTCAGACATCTTCAAGTCCTGAGAGCTCAAAAGCTTGCCTCATCTCAAACTTTGGTCAATAGGACCAAAATCTGACTTAACCTGTGTACATGTTTGCTGTTAATTCTTTTTTTCTTGCACTTTAGTTATACAGTTTTTATTTTTTCATTGTGGTCAAAAAGGGAAACACATCAAACCAGACACGGGTAATCCCAGGGAGTATTAAACAAAAGAAGGGGAAGCAGTGGGGAAAAGAGAGAAACAAGGGGGTTTGTTCAGCAGTCCATTTAGTCATGGGAGGAAAAGGAAATAGTGGTCTTCTATCTCTCATTTAGGTGATTGTTCCAGACTGTTAGAACTGGGGGAGGAACCATAGCTCAAAGTTCTCATCACACTCAGCAAACCCCCTAGGTTGCTTCAGTGTCTGTGGCGTCATCTTTGGATAATCAATTTTTCCACATAGTTAATTGAGCCAGATCTTTGCTCTCCATAAACCAAGTGGGGGCAAGGAACTTTGCTTCCACAGTGGGCCAGTGTTGTTCTGCCAGCTAATAGGAAAGGTGTGGTCAGTGTTTCCACGTGTGAATGTACTGGGAACACCCTGTTTTTTCCCCCGAGTCATGCAGCTGTGTTGGAGTTGGATTGACTTGTATACCTATGCCCATCATATCCATTATGAGACACATTAAGGACACCCTGCAAGGTTGGAACTTGGGACAGACCCATCAAAGGTGCCCCATCATGGCCCTCATCTGAGAGTTTATTCAACATGCATCAGAGCCGATAGCATTGCCTTAAGAGTGACTGGAATCCGATAACACTTTGTTTGCACTTTGTAAGCGTTCTATTGTACAGATGGAAGCGAATCGGTCACTGCCCTCTCCCACTCAACCTTGTCACGGCTTCTCACCAGTTCTGCCTCCCACCTCTCCTTTTAGCTGTGCTGACTTTGGTTTGAGCTCATGTCTAGAGTTTATTAAAGATGGGAGATACCCCTCTGAATGGAGTTATGCTCAAAAATTGTTTGTAAAGGAATTTACTCGGGGCATCCTTAGGCTCACCTCTACCATGATGGACCTAATGGAATGCTTGTAATAGTTAGAACCCATGTCGATTATGGATTTGGTTAGAGTCCTCACGTTCAACTCTGGCTTTGAAGATTCAATTTTCAAATAAAAATCTTCCAATATACATGGGCGGACCAACCCACTTAAAAAAATTGGGCAGTGTTGAACTGATGAAAAGTCTGTATTAATTCTTAGGGGAGAAAGTAGTGATGCGCCTTCTCTGAACCAAATCCTTCTAGTAATATGGTAATGGTGTGTGGGGGTGTATTTATATGTGTCCTGTGATGTGTAGGGAGCCATAGCAGGTTCAATAGTCGAGTGGGGGAGAAAGTTTCTTAAATAAAGAACCAGGGGTTTGTTATAACAGCTCTCATCCATTCAACGGATGCCCGAATCTGGGCTGCATTTATATATCATTAGGTATCAGGGAGATCGAGGCCCCGTTTCGTCAGACTCTTAATGTGAGTTGATTTAGAAATCCTATGAGACCTACTTTCCAATATAAAGTGCAGTGGTGGAGACTGGATCTCCCTCAATATCCGACTAGGAAATTCTAGGGGAAGGGTCAGCTTTACATATAGCATGGAAATTAATCTTAATAGTATTAATCTGGCTGATCCAGGACAGATCCAGTCTACCCCATCAGTAGAGCTCCTTAAAAAAGACATCCCGCAGAGCAGGCATCCTGCTGTTGTACAAGGTTTTGCTTTTTGCTGGTATACAAACCTCAAAGCAATGCAAAGGCCCCTCTGTGCAAAGTCTTTGATTTGCAAATATCTTCTCAAGTTCTTAGATGGATTTGTTACAGCCATCCTAAGGACTTGTTATAGTTCATTTGAAAACCAGACACCCTCAAGAAGGCTTCCAATTCTCCTTAAGAGCAGGGATGTACTCAGCCAGGTCTGTTAGGAAATACAAAATGATCAGCTAATAGAACAAGTTTAATTGTTTTGCCTTTAATGGGCTGTAGGAAAGGAGGATCTGCTTTCATGGTTACCCACACTTTTTGCTGGTGTCAGTATGCTTTTTTGACTAATGTGACTGGGGTACTGCTACCCAGGACCCCAGTCACTGTGCTTACTCCTGACATTGACATGGTAAGCACTCTTGTACCTCCACAATTGGCTACTGGTGTATCCTTATACTTCCCTAGTATATGGTACTGAGGTACCCAGGGCATAGGTACACCAGGGGTCTCCCATGGGCTGCAGCATGCATTATGCTACCCATGAGAGACAACTCAACTGTGACTACAGGCCTGTCATTGTAGCCTGTGTAAGCTGGTGCTTGCACAATTTACAACAGATATAGGTTTTCTTATATCTGAGGTCACTACCCTTAAAACCTATAAGTCAACCGTAAGGTAGACCTTTCAATCCTGAAGGCAGGGTGCTGGGTTATAAGTGTGAGGGTGCCCCTGCATGAGCAGGATACCCCTACAGACTCCGGAGTCGCTTCACCAAACTTAGAAAGTGCAGCTAGCCATTTGAATACATATAGTGGCCATCCGTCATTACGCGATGGCTAACTATGTAGAGGCTGTGCCGAACCTGGGCACGTTTGGTATCAAAAATGTTGGAATCATACCCCAACACCATTACCGGTGTTGTAGGTATGATTCTATGCACTGGGGGGCTCCTCCTGGAAGCCCCCAGTACTCCCGGTAACAGCCTTCCAGGGTCTGCCAGCAAGTTACTGCTGCTGCCGACCCCAGACATGATTCTGCCCTCCTGCTGCAGAGCTGAGCTCGAGCAGGGGAAGGTAGAACAATAAGTTTCCTGTGACAGGAAGGTGTGACCACCTCACAGACATGACTTAGTGTATTGGGCTGGGGTGAGGGTGCTTGCCAGCGCCATCAGACTGCATTGAAGGGCACATTTAGTGCCCTCCTTGCATACACTGGTGTGAGCTAGTTCAGGGAGCCCTTGGATCCCACTCTGGTGTGAAACTGGACAAAGGACATGGGAATCCCTCCTCTCTGTCCAGCCCCTCCTCTGGGAGGGATCCCTGAGTCGTCCTAACTTTCTTCCTAGGGTATTTAAGGGCTTACCTGGGGCCGGGTCCTCATATTATCGTGGGACAAGACTTTAACCTGAAACCACATCAATCTTCGACCGTCTGGACACTTGGACTTCGCCTGAAACCGAGACTGCATCACTGAAAACTCCTGCTGCTCATGGTCTCGCTGTTCTGCAAGTCTTCTTTGTTGTCTGTGTCTGTGCCTCTTCCAGGATCTTCACTAGACCTGTGAGCATCAAGGACACCCAAAGCAATCTCCCTTGGAGTGAAGGTGTCACTCCTCTGCATCTGCATCTGCATCTGCTGCTCCCGACTTCTCACAGACTTTAAAAGGCTCAGCAACACAGGTGGTGGTTCTGCAACTCCCTTGAGGCCTGACCTGTTCTCTCTGCAATTTTGAGGCCAGTATCCTTTGTCGGAACCACTCGAACTTAACCCATGTGCACCTCATTAACTTGCTGTTGCAAAGCTCTGTTGGCTGTTCACTCCAGAGATCTTCGGGCTACAAGAAGCTCCAGCCTCCAGGATCTCTTCCTACCAAGATCAGCATTCTCACTGCATCCTCTGCACCGTGGGCCTTCATACTTGGTGAGCTGTTCGAGGTCCTCTCGTGACTACTGTGCCTTCAGCCTGTGGGTCCTCGAGGGTTTTCTCCTGCTCTAGTGGTCTCCCCTGCTTGTGGTGAGTCCCTTGGACCTTGCTGGTTCCAACGTTAGCCCTTCTTCACTTTCCACACCTGTTGCAGCTGTCAAGGCTTGTTGGCGCTCCCGCCGGACATCGACCCCCTGGTTCTCAACTTCCAACGTGGAACAGCTCGTGCACAGCTCCTGCTCTTCCTCAGCGTCACCTGGTCCCCAGAACTGCAGCGACAAGGTCACTGTCAACTCTCCTCAACCATCCAACATCAGTGGGCATTGCACTTCTGTTCCTCTTGGTCACCCCCGAGTGGCCTAGACTCTGTCCCCTCCGCTTGCAGGTTCTTCACTTCAAGAACCCACCCTCGGATTCCACTGGACTCTTTCACAGTCTTCTCAAGATGCATCTTTTCTGAAGCCTTCCATTGTGGTCAATTTCCATCGGCACTTTGCATCTATGCACCCGGCTTCCATGGTGTAGGTATCCTGGTTCCTGGGGTATCCACGGGTGGGGCGACTCCCAAACCTTCTATCTTCCAAGGGGTTTCTTCAGGTTCCACTGGGAAGGGTTATTTTTCTCCAAAACTGCATCCGTCTGGCAAAGATACCCTTCATTGTGAGTCGTACATGCCCATATCGCTTCTAAATAACGACTATAAAATATTCACACAGATCTTAGAAAAAGACTTGGGTTCCTATCTAATAAACTTATCCATAATGACCAGAAGGGAGGGCTTCATAAAGGGGGAGACGGTTGCATGATCTCACTCACCAACTTATTGGAGCAATCGAAATTGCTGTACAGGAAAAATCCCCTCTTGCGGTTCTTACTTTTGATGCGGCCAAAGCCTTTGACCGCGCGAATTGATCCTTTCTGCAGGAGGCTATCCTTTACTACGGCCTAAGGGAAAATTACTCAAAAGTAATAGTGAATATATACTCGGCTCCTGTGGCAAAAATACTTATTAATGGTAGCTTAACAAAATGTTTTCCGATCAAAAGAGGCACCAGACAGGGATGCCTGTTCTCCCCCCATCTTTTTAATCTCTATATATAACCTTTAGCTAACATGATAAGGCGGTTTCATGAAATCATTCCTTTTAATTTCAAGGGATGTAACTTGAAAGTTGCATTATACGCCGACAACCTAATGATCTATACTAGCAGCATGAATAAATCCCTTAACAGCATAATGTGTCTATTAACAAGATTTAGGAGCATCTCTGGTTACCAGATTAACCACCAGAAGACCGAGGTTATGCATTGGAACACAACCACGCCAGTGATAGAATCTAAAAACAAAATCAAATATTTGGGGATAGAAGTCTTAAAAAATATTGATGAAATTGCCCAAGTAAATTTGGACTTAAAAGCTAAAGAGATGAGGAACCTATTAAAATCATGGAGCTTTTTATCCCTTATTTTCATGGGGAGAGCTAACATTATCAAAACAGCTATTCTACCAAAGTTTACTTTTGTATTCAATGCTATTCCTTTGGAGTTTAAATCACACTGGATAAAAAAGATTCAGGGCAAATTAAACACCTTTATCTGGGCCTCTAGATGAGTAAGGATAACCTGGAAAAAGCTCTGCCAAAAGAAAAATCGAGAGGGATAGCAAGCCCAGACCTCATGATGTATTATAAAGCCTTCCATTTTAAGAATATCAGGAATCTTTTTCGACCGCACAAACTTTACTCCACCTATTGGAAAGCAGTAACTGAACATGATCATTGTTTTTATAAGTTTGGCCACCCTAAGTATTTTTAAAAAATAAGACCAAAGTTACTGGGATCAGCGTACAAGTTATGGTACGAGATAAGGAAAATATGGAAGTTCACGTACTACAGTCCGCTAGCACCAATATGGAATTCTCTGGGAACACCAGATCAGAATGCCTGAAAGACTCCCTAGCAGGCCCTTTAAAAAGAGCAGGAATAGAGAAATGGGGAGAACATGGTAACTTAAAAAGTTGGGACACTTTATCTGAAAGAACTAATGCAGAAATATCAAGGTTCAAATATTACGAGTTGGCTAGCTGGTCTAAAGAACAAGTGACAATGTCAGAACATATCGGGAAGCTAGAGGAAGAAATACAAAAAGACCCAGCTCGAAAAGAAATCTCAAAATGGTACTGGTAACTGACTCCGAGGAATGAGGTCGAATTTAACACACCAGACGTCATTTGGTAGAATATCTTTATGGCTCAAGACTTGCAAAAACTTTGAAAAGTATCCTGCACTTTTTTTATGGCATTTTATAGTTTCTGCACCCCTTAGGAAAAAACATCTTTTTACTTTGCACAGGTCCAACCGGACGCCTGAAAGACTAACAAAAATGAACAGACAGGTGACGAAAAAGTGTCCTAAATGTGGCGAGATAAAGGCAAACGATATCCATATGTTTTATTTATGTGCCCATCTTGATGCTTACTGGAATGAAATTGGTACGATTGTTGATAACGCTCTAAACACCAATATTAAGGTAAGGACCTTTACTGTTTTTTTTTGGCATTTTGGACACTAATGAACCTAATATTGTTTTAAGTAAAAACCATAAATATCTTTTATTTACTTTAATGTTATTAGCCAGACTTGAGGTGTGTATAAATTGGATTCTTCCATCTCCTCCGAAGGTGGAAGACTGGCTCTGTTCAGTTGATAAGTTTAGGAAATTGGATAAATCTAGAGGGGAAAGCAAATGTATGAAGTATTGGGAACTTTGGGACATGATCTATGTGGCAGGGTAGGAAGGGACGTCCAATGATTTCAACTAACGCGATCAAACAAATTCAAGGGAATCATCATGGTGGCTACGTGGTGTAAACTCAAAGAATTTGTAGGTTTTTTAAGACATGGTCTTACCTCGCTATCCAAGGGCAGTCTCTTTTCTAATGAATAGGAGGTGGCCTTGCTTGCCATACATTTACTAAGAAAAGAGGAGCACTCAAAGTTATCGCAATCTTGAAAGGTAAACCAAGGGTGCAAACTGCTAGACTATGTTGGCTACATAGTACAAACACAGAAAATGAAAATGCAAGCAGAGCCTACATGCAGGATGCACTGTTCCTGAGAGAATAATATTCTCACATAGTAAACAAATTATGCGAATATATTAAATCAAAAATCTATAAAATAGTATTGCCAACATTAATTTTATTTTACACAATGATTATTCGAAAACTATACTGTGTTCTTAGATCATCTTGTGAATCATGAGCTAGAGACTTTTCATAAGTCTAAGTAATTCATAACTTGAAAGAAAATACAAATATCTATGTCCATATAAACCACTATATTACATGGTTGTCCATTTGAAACAATAACATTATGGGTGGTCTCTTGCTGCCGCCCGATGCATTTCGGGAAGCCCTGTTCCCTTCTTCAGGGGCGGAAGCCTAGACAGATATAATACAAAGAAGTGTCTATATCAAAACATAATCCAACACCGAATAAATAGTCATTATACACAGGAAGGAACAATAACATTAATTTCATGAATTGTCAATTAGTGGAATGAAGAATATCAAAAATATCAGAACAATCTGTTATATTTCACAGAAGAATCATTGTACAAAGCCTTAGCAAGAGTGGACGAGCAGTTCATCTAGTAGTGCTGTGTGACCCACATACATGGAAATACAGATGATGAATGTGATTTTCCATTAAATATGTACTCAGTCATAAAAAACCAGACATGGTTCAAGAACAATAACACATAAATAACCATATCTATGAATTCATGATCAGTAACTGTGGGGTTAAACCAAAGCTGATGTCCTATTTAACTAATCAGTGTCCGACATTAACGGAATAAGGGGATAATACAACGTGTATACATGTGCCAAAGCTGGGACATGCATGGTATCGTCAAAAGAAGGAAAATAGGCAACCTACCAAGTGGTGGGAAGTAAATACTGCGTTATATGAATCTTCACTGGTATGTATCACGAGTAAAGCTGTGAAGCAAATGATATAAATGGACAAGGTGAGCTATACGTTACTACAAAAGTGGGGTCTGCTCTAAAGAATAACAGGACTTGTTAAATAAGCATGACACTTAAATTACGAGTGATTATTAAATCTCAACCGATTCATAAACATGTTGTATATGCAGCCTGATGATAACTGGACATGAACGTTCCCTGAGTTTTAATCGACAAAAGTAATGTCAGGCTTCGTCTTGAAAATGAGAAAATAAATACCTGCTGCCGAAAGGGCATATTATGGTGTTGAAACGGAGACTTGTGCTGAGATCAGAATCATTCTGAAATGTGCGTTTAAACTCCTGGCGGTATGAGTAATGGACTTCTACGAAGAAATGCAAGAACGTGCTTAGGAGCTAATCCGGGAGGCTTAACTACAGTAAACGTTCGCGCTAAACTATGTCTTACCGGTTCAAAAAAATGCGTTCATTGCTCCTGGCGGTATTGATGGTAGACCTCTGCGTAAAAAAAAAATAAGAAACAGTACTAAGGAGATGAACCGGGAGTATGGTAACTACGGGTAACATGGGCACTAAACTGTGTCTTACCGGTAATGTCTCACTTCACAGCGTGTCAAGCAAGGATAGAATCCAAGTGCGGAAATCTTCGCGGAGGGATACCATACGGGATATAAAAATAGTTCCAGAATGGAACACGTGTGTGGCCATACGGGAATGTGGGAAATGTAGTGTATAACGAAGGGATGCTAAGAAGAGGGAAACCCTCACGTGTTGTCAATGTATATCAAATGTATTTCAGTGGTAAAAGAGTAAACTGAAAACAAACATGTCAAATACACTTAACAAATAAAAATGTATCCCGAGGTGTATGTATGATATGCGAGCTAACATACAGAATGTGGTAAAAGCTAATGCTGGGTCATATGTATATAAGGCTTGTATAGGTAAAAACATGCCAGATGGCTATGCATACACCAACATGCAGAGACAGCACTGTATAGTATGGATGAGTGTATACGTCCTGCTGTGAATAATACTAGATTACCCTCTACGGTATGTAGTTACATTCTATAAAAGGTGGCAGTAGCTCACTGATTACTATCATTAGTAAAACATGACACAAATCCACTAGAAAACACTCTACCAAGGTAGTTACATTCTATTATGGGTACATCAACATATCCTGTTAATAAAACAAGTGTGGACTGCATACGAATGTATAGAAGATTCATATATCAAGATCAAATAGCTACCTACGGAGACTCGTAAATACAAACAAATGTGTGGAGATCTTGGGGACGCAGAATTGATGTGATAATAACTATAACCAGTCTGGGATGAGAGTAAATATGCTGGGGTTATGATGTTACAATGAAAGTGAAACACAACTATAGATGCTGATGGGAGATAGTTATATTTGTGTAGCTATAAGAAACAACTGTAATCAACCCTATCATTGAGACCTATGGGGATTAAAGTGACAAGATGTTCAATCCAGTACACCTCCCTCTGCAATAGTCTGGCGTTGTGATCTTGGCCTTCTAGTTTGGGTACAACTTCAATGATTTGAGCTCTCAGTTGAGCGATGTTGTGTTTAAATTCTAGCCAGTGGGTTGCTACTGAAGTAGTTCTGTTTTTGCACCTGAAATTACTTTTGTGCTCAGTGAGCCTTGTTTTGAATTTGCGAGCAGTTTTGCCTATATATAATTTACCACATGGGCATTTCAGGCAGTAAATGATGTTCATGGTATTACAGTCACCCGAGTGACGTAACTCAATCTTCTTGCCTGTGGTCGGGTGTGTCATGCTATTGCCAGTAATAATGTTGTTGCAATGCACGCAATTGTGGCAACGCATGGTGCCTGTATGGGGTTCTGTGATCGTTTTGATAGTGGGAGTTCTCAACTTGTCCATTAAGTTCTTACCTCGGGTGTATGCAAAAATGGGTTTATCCGCAAAAATGCCTCTAAATTCGCTTTCGTTTTGTAACAATTCCCATCTGTTCAAGATTATTCTTTTGATTTTACTAGACGCAGTCGAGAATTTTGACACAAATGTAATTCCTGTCTTCTTTGGTTTGGGTAAAGGATTAAGCAACATTTGCCTATCAACAATTGACAATCTATCAATTGTGTGATCTAACACTTGCGGAGGATAGCCTCTACTCTCAAACCTGTTACGATGCTTGGGGATTTGAGCATTCAATGCTTCATCATTAGTACAAATTCTTTTAAGTCTCAGAAAATGCGAGTATGGTAAATTGGTGATGAGACTCTTAGGATGGAAACTAGTAAATAATAATGTACCATTGCGGTCTGTAGGCTTTGAGAAGATGTCTGTGTGCAACCTGCGTGCCTGGTCATCTTTCTTGATGAGTACATCTAGATAGTTAACCTGAATGTCACTCATGGAATGAGTGAATTGTATTCTAAGGTTCCTGGTGTTGAGTTCAGTGATGAGTCTATGGAGTTCACTGATGTCTTCACTCCAAATCAAAAAAATGTCATCAATATATCGACAATATTGAACAAGACCACTCTGCCATTCTTCATTAGTTAGAATGTATTCATCCTCGAACTTGGACATGAATATATTTGCATAGGCTGGAGCCCCAGAAAATCCCATGCTTGTCCCTGTCAATTGGCCATAGAAATTGTCTCTCCATCTGAAGTAACTGTTGTTAAGGCAAAAATGCAATAGTTTCAAGATAAATATACTTTTATCCTTTGAGAGATCTAATTTAAGCAATGCCCATTCAGTTGCATCCATACCTTCCTGGTGATTTATCGAAGTGTATAGTGCGGTAACATCGATGGTGCATAATGTCCACTTACGACTATACATGCTTTGGATAATCTCAATTTTGTTGAGAAAATGTGTAGTGTCTCTGGTGTATGTGCACCATGATTGCACAAATTTTTGGAGATAGAAGTCCAGATATTTCCCAATGGGGTCGAATATGGATCCGCAGCCAGCCACAATGGGGCGGAAAAGAGGGTCAGTTGGGTGTTTGTGTATCTTGGGCGTCATATAAAGGCGCGGTCTTTTGGGATTAGGTGTGGTTAGAAAAGACTTTTCTTCATCAGTGATAATGCCATCTTGTATGGCTTTCTGTAGATAGGTTTGCAGGATACCCTGTAGGGTATTGGTGGGATCATTGGCCAAGATAGTGTAAGTATTAAGATCATGAACATGGTCATCAACTTTCCGCTCATAGTAATCTGTGTCCATAACAACGAGGGCACCTCCCTTATCTGCAGGTTTAAGGGTAAGAGTGTCATCTTGCGAAATTCCCTGGATCGTTCTATGTTCATATTGATTGAAATTCGATCTGCCAGTTGATTTGTAACGGATCTTTATAAGATCACGTTTAACAGTTTCCTCAAAAAAATCAATAATTTTGTGTGACACGGGGGCTTGGAAGGTACTTTTGGGACGAAAAATTCTTTCATTATCATCCATGTTCACATCATCACATACTTGGAGAATATTAGAAAAGTAATGACGAAGTCTTAACTTTCGTGTCAGTTTATAGAGAGCAACCTTGGTGTCTAACAACGTGGTATCATTAGTGGGTACAAAACTCATTCCCTTGTTGAGGGTCATGAGTTGTTGTTTGGTAAGATCTTTGGTGGAAATATTAATGATCAGACTACATTCTTCCCACTTCTTAATACTTTTCCCCTGTCCTCGCCTGGTGGGCCGTTTGCTGGTTCTGATGTTGGTTGTTCCTGTGAAATTAACGGGGGTGGTTGTCCTGATTGTGGCACCTGGGATAAAAAAGACATCGTGGTGGTAGAAGGACCTGATGCTGTTGTGACTCTCGCTTGTTTGTGGGTGGATGGTTGAATCCCTGTGTCTAGAGTGTTAGTCGAGACCGGTAGTCTGGTTGCGGCAATGTCTTGGTCTGTGGTGATACTCTCTTCACTAGATGTGTTCACTATGGGTTTGCATGACACACCCGACCACAGGCAAGAAGATTGAGTTACGTCACTCGGGTGACTGTAATACCATGAACATCATTTACTGCCTGAAATGCCCATGTGGTAAATTATATATAGGCAAAACTGCTCGCAAATTCAAAACAAGGCTCACTGAGCACAAAAGTAATTTCAGGTGCAAAAACAGAACTACTTCAGTAGCAACCCACTGGCTGGAATTTAAACACAACATCGCTCAACTGAGAGCTCAAATCATTGAAGTTGTACCCAAACTAGAAGGCCAAGATAACAACGCCAGACTATTGCAGAGGGAGGTGTACTGGATTGAACATCTTGTCACTTTAATCCCCATAGGTCTCAATGATAGGGTTGATTACAGTTGTTTCTTATAGCTACACAAATATAACTATCTCCCATCAGCATCTATAGTTGTGTTTCACTTTCATTGTAACATCATAACCCCAGCATATTTACTCTCATCCCAGACTGGTTATAGTTATTATCACATCAATTCTGCGTCCCCAAGATCTCCACACATTTGTTTGTATTTACGAGTCTCCGTAGGTAGCTATTTGATCTTGATATATGAATCTTCTATACATTCGTATGCAGTCCACACTTGTTTTATTAACAGGATATGTTGATGTACCCATAATAGAATGTAACTACCTTGGTAGAGTGTTTTCTAGTGGATTTGTGTCATGTTTTACTAATGATAGTAATCAGTGAGCTACTGCCACCTTTTATAGAATGTAACTACATACCGTAGAGGGTAATCTAGTATTATTCACAGCAGGACGTATACACTCATCCATACTATACAGTGCTGCATGTTGGTGTATGCATAGCCATCTGGCATGTTTTTACCTATACAAGCCTTATATACATATGACCCAGCATTAGCTTTTACCACATTCTGTATGTTAGCTCGCATATCATACATACACCTCGGGATACATTTTTATTTGTTAAGTGTATATTGACATGTTTGTTTTCAGTTTACTCTTTTACCACTGAAATACATTTGATATACATTGACAACACGTGAGGGTTTCCCTCTTCTTAGCATCCCTTCGTTATACACTACATTTCCCACATTCCCGTATGGCCACACACGTGTTCCATTCTGGAACTATTTTTATATCCCGTATGGTATCCCTCCGCGAAGATTTCCGCACTTGGATTCTATCCTTGCTTGACACGCTGTGAAGTGAGACATTACCGGTAAGACACAGTTTAGTGCCCATGTTACCCGTAGTTACCATACTCCCGGTTCATCTCCTTAGTACTGTTTCTTATTTTTTTTTACGCAGAGGTCTACCATCAATACCGCCAGGAGCAATGAACGCATTTTTTTGAACCGGTAAGACATAGTTTAGCGCGAACGTTTACTGTAGTTAAGCCTCCCGGATTAGCTCCTAAGCACGTTGTAGTAAAACCACTACACAGAGAGTAGGTTCAAGTAGATTTATTCAACAGGAGAACAGCTTATACAACCACAGGTAGCAAGTGATGTCCTCGTCCTCCAGACAAGCTGTAACTGACTACAGTCAAGGGAAAACATTCTAAAGTCCTAACACTCTACTGAGTGACATGGGAGGATTCTAGATGACATAAGTCAGATGACATGGGTAATGGAATACCACACACCTCCCCCCCTTAAAAAAAACAGAAAAAAAAACAAAATAAAAAAAAAAATAAATAAATAAAACCCCAAAAGAAACAAGATAATACAAAAAGGAATCAGGTTATAATGTAATCTTTAAGTTTTGAAGGAACACATTTCACTCGCACGCTACGTCTTAATGGAATGTCTTCACACTCTACATTTGATTGGTTGTCCACAGTGACACAAGGAATAGGTTGCACATCAGGGTTAAACACAACATCAGAATTATTTACAATCACCTTTCCTAAGTTGTCATAAACTTCATGCATGCCGGAGAAACCATCGGAACTGTAATTTGATACAGGTTTGTCTGAGACAACCCTGTCTGGAACAAGTCTGTTAGGAACAAACCTCTCTGGAAGAGTGGATTTCTGAGGAGGAGTGACTAAGGGTTTACATAGTGAAATCCTTCTTAAATTCCATATTTTCCCACCTTCAACTCTGACAGCCTTGCTAAAGATTTCGATAACTTTGATAGGATCAGACCACCTAGATACATTTTTGTGGAACAAACCACCCATCTTTACACGAACACGATCACCAACTTTTATGCTGCAGTTATTGTACTTCTTTTTAGCAGAATGCTGAACCATACCTTCCTGGTATTTCCCAATTTTCTCCCTCAAGACCTTAAAGTCTACCTCGTAGGGAGAATCACCTTTTAGCCACCAAGGAAAAAGCCGAGAGCCTGGTTTCCTTCCGCGCAATAATTCGAAAGGAGACAGACCAGTGACTGAATTGGGGGATAAACGATAAGTCAATAAGGTTGCTTGAAGAGCTTTCTTCCATTTCAAGCCACTTTTAATAGCTAGTTGACAAGATTCTTTGATGACTCTGTTGAACCTTTCAACTTGGCCATTGGCTTGCGGGAAATAATTAGAGGTTCTTTTGTGAACAATACCACAGTTTCTGAGAAAATGCTCAAACTCATTACTTATAAATTGTGGACCATTGTCTGATATAAGTTCCTCCGGTAAACCTTCCCTTGCAAATATCTCATCAAGGAAATCAATGACATGTTCAGAAGAGGTTTTCTCGACAATTTTTAACTCAGGCCACTTAGAGAAGTAGTCAATTAAAACTAAAGCAAACATTTCCTTACCAGACTGATAACTGAAAGGTCCAATGATATCAATAGCTAACCTTCGCCAAGGACCATTGGCGTACTCAATGGGAGTGACATCAACAGACATACTCTTTACAGATTTGTCACTTAAGGAGCACGGAGAACAATTCCTGACCCAACTATCTACCATGGCATCAATACCAGGCCACCAGTAGTGTTCCCTAATCCTTCTTTTAGTGGTAGACATCCCCATGTGCCCCTCATGTGCCAATGTGCAAATTCTTTCTCTCAAACTAGAAGGAGGTATGATTTTGTCTGATCTGACAATAATATCACGACATAACATAAGATCATCCTTAACTTTATAAAACGACCCCAACTCTCCAGAAAGTTTCCTTTCTTCAGGCCAACCCCTAATTAAGAATTGTCTAACCTGAGTCAAAACAGGGTCATTCTCCATAGCTTCTGCCCAGTCCTTCTCTGAGAGAACTAAAGAACTTTCTTGATCTGAAATGATGTTGACATCCGCAAGAGAATAAGCAACATCACAATCAACACTGTCACCAACATCTACCCTAGCTGGAAAACGCGACATACAATCCGCGTGGACATTCATACGTCCAGGAATGTACACCACCTCGCAACGGTATTCCTGTAATTTGGCTGCAAGTCTCGCTAACCTAGCAGTAAGAACTCTTCCACCACCAGCAGCTAACATGGTGATCAGAGGCTTATGATCGGTTTTCAAAAGAAATTTTGTCCCCCACAAAAATTGTCTGAAGTGCTGAGCAGCCCACGTACAGGCAAGTAACTCTCGCTCAATAGTAGAGTAGTTTTTCTCAGCGTCACGTAGAGCTCGAGAAGCATACGAGACAACAAACTCACCAGAATTATCCTTTTGCATTAAAACAGCCCCTAATCCAATGTTGCTTGCATCCACACAAACAATACATTCTTTGCCCACAGAGTAAGGTTTCAAAAATGGAGCCTCAACAATTTTTTGTTTCAAAATTCCAAAAGAATCTTCTTGCTCTTTGCCCCAAATAAATTTTGCATTTTTTTTTAACAAGACCCTCAAAGGATGCACAATATCAGAATAATTTTTAACAAGTTTGCCATAGAATTCAGTCAATCCTAAAAAAGAAAGTAACTGTTCTTTTGAGTTGGGAGAAGGAGCATTGACAATATTTTGAACATGATTAACTTTGGGTTTGATTCCATAACTTGATATTTCATGGCCAAGGTACTCCACTTTGTCTTGCCTGAATTTGCATTTGTTAAATTTCAAGGTAAGACCCTTAGACCGGACTCTTTCCAAAACCAAAGCTAAATTCTCATCATGTTCAGCATAGTCTTTTCCAAAAATCAAAATGTCGTCTTGGAAGGCTATAGCCCCCTTGCAATCTGTCAATAATTCCTTCATAAGACGCTGGAAGACGGAGGCCGCACTTGCCAAGCCGAAGGGCATGCGTAAGTACTGAAACATGCCCTCTGGAGTGACAAAGGCAGTAAGTTTCCTTGAGTCTTCATCTAACTCCACCTGGTGGTAGGCACTAGCCAAATCGATTGAGGAAAATACAGTAGCACCAGATAAAGCAGAAATCAACTCGTGAATATTAGGCAAAGGATGTTTGTCTATCCATATTTCCTTATTGAGACTGCGTAAATCTGCACATAAACGAAGTTCGCCTGAACTTTTAATTGAAATTACAATGGGTGAAACCCAAGGGGAAGATTCAATTGGCTCTATTATATTCCTTTTTACTAAATCGTCTAGAATAACTTTTAATTTGGATCTGTAAGCTAAGGGAACATTTCTCACTTTATGCCTAACGGGGACAGCATTATCAAATAGAACTATTTTGTGCTTGAAATTAATATATTTTCCCAGCTTATCATTGAAAATTTCAGGAAAATTCTTGAGTATGCCTTTGGTGAAGTCCGAATCACTAGATGTATTCAAAGTTAAATTAATTAGAGAGTCAGTAATGTGCCTTTCAACTCGGGGCTCTTCAACATAAACTGGTGGAACAGCATTTGGATCTAATTTGATCCCTAGAATACGTTGATGGGGCCAACTTAGGATGGAAACACCTTTGGTGGCAACATAAACTTTTGCTCTGACATCCCAGTTTCTAAAAAACAATTTGGTCCAAAAGAAACCCTCTAAAGAAATTTTCCGTCCTGTGTACCCACCAGGATATATGTCAGGACTTAAGAGTTCTCTTTTGTGCCAAAGACGTTCAAAAATATCTTTACCAATAATACTGTACCAAGCACACGAGTCAACAAAAATATCAATAGGTTTGTTGTCCATAAAAATAGTGCAAGAGGGAAAATTATTTTGAATACATTCATCAATAGATAGTATGCAATTTAGGCTATTTAAAACTTCCTCTTCTTCAGGAGATATATAATTAATTCTTTGACCAGATCTGCACACATTCCCAAAATGACCTTTCTTTTTGCACTTGATGCAAATCTTATCCCAAGCGGGACAACCTTTGTAATTCCCAACGTGGTTAGTACTACCACATCTGTAACAAACAACAGTACTTCTTTTGGTAAAATTCCTATTATCACTAGTGTTTCTTATATATTCTTTCTTAAAGGTAGGTCTGGAACTGAAAGTGTTTGAAGTGGAATTACTAGAATGAGTTTTAACAATGGCTACTTCAACTTCGGGAACATTAGCTTTCAGACTTTGCCCCCTTATTTCAGATACAAATTTTTCAGAGTGCTCTATTCCCTTAGCTATGTTCACCACTGCGGCAAGAGTGGTTTCAGTGCCCAACCAAAGCCTTTCTTGGATCTTTTTGCTTTTCGTTTTCATCATGATCTGGTCTCTGAGGACTTGCTCATAAGATATAGTTTCAAAGGAACAAGTACAAGCAAGAGAACGCAGTGCTGCAACGTAATCCTCAATTGTTTCATCAGGTTTCTGTTCACGAGAGTAAAATTTGAACCTTTCCATCACAGTATTAATCCTTCTACCAAAACGAATTTTCATTTGTTCGGAAGCTTTGTTGAACACATCTATATCACCTGCATCTTCCAAAGGTGGTAAATTATCAAATTCTTTTATACCTGCCCCGCCAAGACAATGTCTTAGAAGAGCAAGTTTTCTTTTTGCTGAACAATCCTCTTTTTCCAAGACATCCACGTAAGCAATAAACATGGGAAACCAAAGATCCCATTCTATTGGAGGATCGCCAGCCACCTGGAGAAAATGAGGTGGTGCCGCAATGTTTGACATCCTGTAAATAAAGGTTAATATTAACACATAAATTAGAACAGTGTAAATAAATTATTAAATAAATGAATAACTCTATATAAGGTTTTGTTTTCCTTTTCTTTGAAGAAGGTGTGCAAATCACCGTGGAAAGATTTGCAACTAAAAAAAAAAAAAACTTAGTAAATGTACGTTAGATAAAATTGCAGCAAAGCGTTTGATATTTGGAAACAGAAAAATAGATTTAATTCGCCTTTTCTTTTCTTCCAAACGGCGTGATTGCTTCAAACCGAAGCTTGACTACAATCAATGTTGGATTGTGAAGGAAATACGAAGAAAATGCTTCGTACTACATTAAGATGGCCGCCTTGAACGTGAAGAGGTGCGCGATGACGTGCACTATGTTGTCATCCCAGAATGCAGTGCGCAATGACGAGCGCGAAGGAATTATCCCAGGATGCAATGCGGGATAGAAACGGACTCGTTGAAGCTCGAGCGGGATCTCGAGGTGAGTCCTTGAAATTGTTTACTTTCAACGTTTCGTAGAAAGAAATGGCACATCAAAGTTGACAAATACACCAAACATGCTCGTAGAAAACCGCTCGATGAATGCGGTCGACAATAACGGTGACTGCTTGCTGAATGCGCGCGAGCTAGGCAAACTGCTCAATGAATGCGCGCGAGCCAGGGAAACTGCTCGATAAATGCAGTAGAAAGTTGAACACAAATGAATGCTCGAAGGATAAGAATTGAAAAGACTCACGGACTCAATTAGGACGAGCTGCAATAAAAGTTCTTTCCCACGGCATTCAAATGGGTCGAAGATCTTTTCCAGTAAACAAAGTCCAACTTTGCATAAAACAGGAGTGCAGATAGGCAGGTGAACGCTGTCTCCCGAACTCCACTGCTCCCGACGTCGCCAGTAATTGTGTAGTAAAACCACTACACAGAGAGTAGGTTCAAGTAGATTTATTCAACAGGAGAACAGCTTATACAACCACAGGTAGCAAGTGATGTCCTCGTCCTCCAGACAAGCTGTAACTGACTACAGTCAAGGGAAAACATTCTAAAGTCCTAACACTCTACTGAGTGACATGGGAGGATTCTAGATGACATAAGTCAGATGACATGGGTAATGGAATACCACACACGTTCTTGCATTTCTTCGTAGAAGTCCATTACTCATACCGCCAGGAGTTTAAACGCACATTTCAGAATGATTCTGATCTCAGCACAAGTCTCCGTTTCAACACCATAATATGCCCTTTCGGCAGCAGGTATTTATTTTCTCATTTTCAAGACGAAGCCTGACATTACTTTTGTCGATTAAAACTCAGGGAACGTTCATGTCCAGTTATCATCAGGCTGCATATACAACATGTTTATGAATCGGTTGAGATTTAATAATCACTCGTAATTTAAGTGTCATGCTTATTTAACAAGTCCTGTTATTCTTTAGAGCAGACCCCACTTTTGTAGTAATGTATAGCTCACCTTGTCCATTTATATCATTTGCTTCACAGCTTTACTCGTGATACATACCAGTGAAGATTCATATAACGCAGTATTTACTTCCCACCACTTGGTAGGTTGCCTATTTTCCTTCTTTTGACGATACCATGCATGTCCCAGCTTTGGCACATGTATACACGTTGTATTATCCCCTTATTCCGTTAATGTCGGACACTGATTAGTTAAATAGGACATCAGCTTTGGTTTAACCCCACAGTTACTGATCATGAATTCATAGATATGGTTATTTATGTGTTATTGTTCTTGAACCATGTCTGGTTTTTTATGACTGAGTACATATTTAATGGAAAATCACATTCATCATCTGTATTTCCATGTATGTGGGTCACACAGCACTACTAGATGAACTGCTCGTCCACTCTTGCTAAGGCTTTGTACAATGATTCTTCTGTGAAATATAACAGATTGTTCTGATATTTTTGATATTCTTCATTCCACTAATTGACAATTCATGAAATTAATGTTATTGTTCCTTCCTGTGTATAATGACTATTTATTCGGTGTTGGATTATGTTTTGATATAGACACTTCTTTGTATTATATCTGTCTAGGCTTCCGCCCCTGAAGAAGGGAACAGGGGTTCCCGAAATGCATCGGGCGACAGCAAGAGACCACCCATAATGTTATTGTTTCAAATGGACAACCATGTAATATAGTGGTTTATATGGACATAGATATTTGTATTTTCTTTCAAGTTATGAATTACTTAGACTTATGAAAAGTCTCTAGCTCATGATTCACAAGATGATCTAAGAACACAGTATAGTTTTCGAATAATCATTGTGTAAAATAAAATTAATGTTGGCAATACTATTTTATAGATTTTTGATTTAATATATTCGCATAATTTGTTTACTATGTGAGAATATTATTCTCTCAGGAACAGTGCATCCTGCATGTAGGCTCTGCTTGCATTTTCATTTTCTGTGTTTGTACTATGTAGCCAACATAGTCTAGCAGTTTGCACCCTTGGTTTACCTTTCAAGATTGCGATAACTTTGAGTGCTCCTCTTTTCTTAGTAAATGTATATCACTTTTTGGCGCCTGTAGAGGTAGCACCACATTCATCTAAATATTTTATTAATTGATACAAGTATGGCAGCATTTGATAACATAACACGCATCACCGAAAATAGAGCCGAGACCATGACATATTCTAATGAAGAGGCAACGGGCATTTACGCTCTTATCAAAGAAATTCAATTAGTTGATACACAGGGAGGATCCACCATTCAAAGACTCAAACAATTAGAATACCTCACACGTAGACAACTTAATCAAAGGTTGCATGCCTCAACTTTGGTACAATACCACCGAGCCAAAAGAATTCCACGAGGCCTTAGGATAGCCTTACGACCCATGCTTTTTAGATTTCACTTAAATTCCAAGT
This sequence comes from Lissotriton vulgaris, assembly GCF_964263255.1. Taxonomy (NCBI): domain Eukaryota; kingdom Metazoa; phylum Chordata; class Amphibia; order Caudata; family Salamandridae; genus Lissotriton; species Lissotriton vulgaris. The sequence continues at coordinate 608,737,214 of NC_141695.1, forward strand.
TCATGGACAAATGGTTTGCCATTCTTAACAAGTGCTCGCTTGATCTCATTTTGTTGATCATAGAAGAGTTGTCTAATACTATCAGAGATCTGGATGAAGAAATCTTCGATCTAAAAAAAGATTTGGAAACATGTATTGATCCACAAATTTGGTCAAAAACATTAGAAGATCTCAATGCTAAACTTGACAAATACAACAAAGAATTACAAGAAGGCAAAATTAGGAAGTATCGACGAGATACTATTGATTATAAACTTAATGAGGTCTACACGTGGGCTGAAATTTATGCTAAAAAGAGATTCACCAAACCCATAGTGAACACATCTAGTGAAGAGAGTATCACCACAGACCAAGACATTGCCGCAACCAGACTACCGGTCTCGACTAACACTCTAGACACAGGGATTCAACCATCCACCCACAAACAAGCGAGAGTCACAACAGCATCAGGTCCTTCTACCACGATGTCTTTTTTATCCCAGGTGCCACAATCAGGACAACCACCCCCGTTAATTTCACAGGAACAACCAACATCAGAACCAGCAAACGGCCCACCAGGCGAGGACAGGGGAAAAGTATTAAGAAGTGGGAAGAATGTAGTCTGATCATTAATATTTCCACCAAAGATCTTACCAAACAACAACTCATGACCCTCAACAAGGGAATGAGTTTTGTACCCACTAATGATACCACGTTGTTAGACACCAAGGTTGCTCTCTATAAACTGACACGAAAGTTAAGACTTCGTCATTACTTTTCTAATATTCTCCAAGTATGTGATGATGTGAACATGGATGATAATGAAAGAATTTTTCGTCCCAAAAGTACCTTCCAAGCCCCCGTGTCACACAAAATTATTGATTTTTTTGAGGAAACTGTTAAACGTGATCTTATAAAGATCCGTTACAAATCAACTGGCAGATCGAATTTCAATCAATATGAACATAGAACGATCCAGGGAATTTCGCAAGATGACACTCTTACCCTTAAACCTGCAGATAAGGGAGGTGCCCTCGTTGTTATGGACACAGATTACTATGAGCGGAAAGTTGATGACCATGTTCATGATCTTAATACTTACACTATCTTGGCCAATGATCCCACCAATACCCTACAGGGTATCCTGCAAACCTATCTACAGAAAGCCATACAAGATGGCATTATCACTGATGAAGAAAAGTCTTTTCTAACCACACCTAATCCCAAAAGACCGCGCCTTTATATGACGCCCAAGATACACAAACACCCAACTGACCCTCCTTTCCGCCCCATTGTGGCTGGCTGCGGATCCATATTCGACCCCATTGGGAAATATCTGGACTTCTATCTCCAAAAATTTGTGCAATCATGGTGCACATACACCAGAGACACTACACATTTTCTCAACAAAATTGAGATTATCCAAAGCATGTATAGTCGTAAGTGGACATTATGCACCATCGATGTTACCGCACTATACTCTTCGATAAATCACCAGGAAGGTATGGATGCAACTGAATGGGCATTGCTTAAATTAGATCTCTCAAAGGATAAAAGTATATTTATCTTGAAACTATTGCATTTTTGCCTTAACAACAGTTACTTCAGATGGAGAGACAATTTCTATGGCCAATTGACAGGGACAAGCATGGGATTTTCTGGGGCTCCAGCCTATGCAAATATATTCATGTCCAAGTTCGAGGATGAATACATTCTAACTAATGAAGAATGGCAGAGTGGTCTTGTTCAATATTGTCGATATATTGATGACATTTTTTTGATTTGGAGTGAAGACATCAGTGAACTCCATAGACTCATCACTGAACTCAACACCAGGAACCTTAGAATACAATTCACTCATTCCATGAGTGACATTCAGGTTAACTATCTAGATGTACTCATCAAGAAAGATGACCAGGCACGCAGGTTGCACACAGACATCTTCTCAAAGCCTACAGACCGCAATAGTACATTATTATTTACTAGTTTCCATCCTAAGAGTCTCATCACCAATTTACCATACTCGCATTTTCTGAGACTTAAAAGAATTTGTACTAATGATGAAGCATTGAATGCTCAAATCCCCAAGCATCGTAACAGGTTTGAGAGTAGAGGCTATCCTCCGCAAGTGTTAGATCACACAATTGATAGATTGTCAATTGTTGATAGGCAAATGTTGCTTAATCCTTTACCCAAACGAAAGAAGACAGGAATTACATTTGTGTCAAAATTCTCGACTGCGTCTAGTAAAATCAAAAGAATAATCTTGAACAGATGGGAATTGTTACAAAACGAAAGCGAATTTAGAGGCATTTTTGCGGATAAACCCATTTTTGCATACACCCGAGGTAAGAACTTAATGGACAAGTTGAGAACTCCCACTATCAAAACGATCACAGAACCCCATACAGGCACCATGCGTTGCCACAATTGCGTGCATTGCAACAACATTATTACTGGCAATAGCATGACACACCCGACCACAGGCAAGAAGATTGAGTTACGTCACTCGGGTGACTGTAATACCATGAACATCATTTACTGCCTGAAATGCCCATGTGGTAAATTATATATAGGCAAAACTGCTCGCAAATTCAAAACAAGGCTCACTGAGCACAAAAGTAATTTCAGGTGCAAAAACAGAACTACTTCAGTAGCAACCCACTGGCTAGAATTTAAACACAACATCGCTCAACTGAGAGCTCAAATCATTGAAGTTGTACCCAAACTAGAAGGCCAAGATCACAACGCCAGACTATTGCAGAGGGAGGTGTACTGGATTGAACATCTTGTCACTTTAATCCCCATAGGTCTCAATGATAGGGTTGATTACAGTTGTTTCTTATAGCTACACAAATATAACTATCTCCCATCAGCATCTATAGTTGTGTTTCACTTTCATTGTAACATCATAACCCCAGCATATTTACTCTCATCCCAGACTGGTTATAGTTATTATCACATCAATTCTGCGTCCCCAAGATCTCCACACATTTGTTTGTATTTACGAGTCTCCGTAGGTAGCTATTTGATCTTGATATATGAATCTTCTATACATTCGTATGCAGTCCACACTTGTTTTATTAACAGGATATGTTGATGTACCCATAATAGAATGTAACTACCTTGGTAGAGTGTTTTCTAGTGGATTTGTGTCATGTTTTACTAATGATAGTAATCAGTGAGCTACTGCCACCTTTTATAGAATGTAACTACATACCGTAGAGGGTAATCTAGTATTATTCACGGCAGGACGTATACACTCATCCATACTATACAGTGCTGTCTCTGCATGTTGGTGTATGCATAGCCATCTGGCATGTTTTTACCTATACAAGCCTTATATACATATGACCCAGCATTAGCTTTTACCACATTCTGTATGTTAGCTCGCATATCATACATACACCTCGGGATACATTTTTATTTGTTAAGTGTATATTGACATGTTTGTTTTCAGTTTACTCTTTTACCACTGAAATACATTTGATATACATTGACAACACGTGAGGGTTTCCCTCTTCTTAGCATCCCTTCGTTATACACTACATTTCCCACATTCCCGTATGGCCACACACGTGTTCCATTCTGGAACTATTTTTATATCCCGTATGGTATCCCTCCGCGAAGATTTCCGCACTTGGATTCTATCCTTGCTTGACACGCTGTGAAGTGAGACATTACCGGTAAGACACAGTTTAGTGCCCATGTTACCCGTAGTTACCATACTCCCGGTTCAGCTCCTTAGTACTGTTTCTTATTTTTTTTTACGCAGAGGTCTACCATCAATACCGCCAGGAGCAATGAACGCATTTTTTTGAACCGGTAAGACATAGTTTAGCGCGAACGTTTACTGTAGTTAAGCCTCCCGGATTAGCTCCTAAGCACGTTCTTGCATTTCTTCGTAGAAGTCCATTACTCATACCGCCAGGAGTTTAAACGCACATTTCAGAATGATTCTGATCTCAGCACAAGTCTCCGTTTCAACACCATAATATGCCCTTTCGGCAGCAGGTATTTATTTTCTCATTTTCAAGACGAAGCCTGACATTACTTTTGTCGATTAAAACTCAGGGAACGTTCATGTCCAGTTATCATCAGGCTGCATATACAACATGTTTATGAATCGGTTGAGATTTAATAATCACTCGTAATTTAAGTTTCATGCTTATTTAACAAGTCCTGTTATTCTTTAGAGCAGACCCCACTTTTGTAGTAACGTATAGCTCACCTTGTCCATTTATATCATTTGCTTCACAGCTTTACTCGTGATACATACCAGTGAAGATTCATATAACGCAGTATTTACTTCCCACCACTTGGTAGGTTGCCTATTTTCCTTCTTTTGACGATACCATGCATGTCCCAGCTTTGGCACATGTATACACGTTGTATTATCCCCTTATTCCGTTAATGTCGGACACTGATTAGTTAAATAGGACATCAGCTTTGGTTTAACCCCACAGTTACTGATCATGAATTCATAGATATGGTTATTTATGTGTTATTGTTCTTGAACCATGTCTGGTTTTTTATGACTGAGTACATATTTAATGGAAAATCACATTCATCATCTGTATTTCCATGTATGTGGGTCACACAGCACTACTAGATGAACTGCTCGTCCACTCTTGCTAAGGCTTTGTACAATGATTCTTCTGTGAAATATAACAGATTGTTCTGATATTTTTGATATTCTTCATTCCACTAATTGACAATTCATGAAATTAATGTTATTGTTCCTTCCTGTGTATAATGACTATTTATTCGGTGTTGGATTATGTTTTGATATAGACACTTCTTTGTATTATATCTGTCTAGGCTTCCGCCCCTGAAGAAGGGAACAGGGCTTCCCGAAATGCATCGGGCGACAGCAAGAGACCACCCATAATGTTATTGTTTCAAATGGACAACCATGTAATATAGTGGTTTATATGGACATAGATATTTGTATTTTCTTTCAAGTTATGAATTACTTAGACTTATGAAAAGTCTCTAGCTCATGATTCACAAGATGATCTAAGAACACAGTATAGTTTTCGAATAATCATTGTGTAAAATAAAATTAATGTTGGCAATACTATTTTATAGATTTTTGATTTAATATATTCGCATAATTTGTTTACTATGTGAGAATATTATTCTCTCAGGAACAGTGCATCCTGCATGTAGGCTCTGCTTGCATTTTCACTTGCTTGCCATAACCATGAAGATCGCATAAATGAGGACTAAAAAGAAAAATTAAAAATTAAAAAACTGCCTCCATGACTTCCCCATTGACTTCTATTGGACATGCCACTGTGTTTCCACTCTGCACACAGCCTACATGGGGACCCCGGGTGGTTCCTGGTGTCCCCAGTTCCTCTGAGTCTCCTGGTCCAAGTCCCGACTTTGGTCGCAGTTCGTATTCCACATTTTTAATATATGGTTTGGTTTCCCCTCCCCCTGGAGACCACTGTATTTTGTGCTTACTTACCCATTGCTAATGAAGTTTTGTTGTGTATTTGTGTTTATATCTCAGGGTAAGAGATATACCAATGTGTTAGTGAGTGTTGTGTAACAAATAGACATATTTTTTAAATTTACACTGTGTGGTTCTTTTTCGTTTAACCTACACTACATGATTAGATCTGGTAAAACAAGCTGCTTAACACTCCTTCTGGACTAATCCTGAAGGCTGCTCTCCACAGCTACCACTTAGAGAGCTTTCTAAGGTTGGTTGTCTAAGACCAATAGAATCACCATAAAGGTTGTCTGGGTTGGTGCACAATGCATCCCTTAATTAGTTTTGCACCATATACTAAGCCAGCCTCCTATATGGTCATAATATGTATAGATTGTTTATTGTTTATCCTATAGATGAGGGGTTCCATGGCAAAAATAAGTGGGGGCAAGGGCATCCCTGTCTACATCCTATCATAAGCTGGATGCTGTACAACTGTTCATCCTTATATTTTATCCGAGCTAAAAGGCCCACAGACATCACCGTGATAAACAAGGACATGACAGGACCAATAGGAGTTTTACAATAACAAATCTGTGAACGCCCTCAAAATATCTTGAATGCATGAGAGGATTGTTCCATTAGTGTTTTACAGTTTCTATATATAATTACATGTTTGCAGGTCCTTCAAAATAGATGCTAAATTATAGTCTGCATTGCCTCCATCCTCATATTAACTTTGGCCGGTGTACAACATTTCTTTGGGCGGTTTCCCCAATCAAGAGGTGCTCCAGTTTCCCTGAAGGAGACAGTCTTGCTGCTCTAGAGCTGGGATTCGAGTTCCTACTTCTTTTCATTTTCAAGTTTCTGGATTGTGGACTTAAGCAAAATCAGCTCGTCTCTCAAAACTGCCTTTGCAGCATCCTAAACTGTCTCAGGTGGAGTTCACCTGTGCCGTTCCCTTGAAAGTAATGGTGGATAGTGTCAGCTATCGTGACCCAAAGGATGATATCCCTAATAGCGATCTTGTTTAAATTCTGTGATCTCCATGTTGGGGGCCTGTGGACTGCAAGCCCGAGGTGCAGAAACACAGGCGAATGGTCAGATAAAGTGCAAGTCTCGCTCTCTGTGACCAAGGCTAATTCAAAAGTGGGACTATTTGCCAAAAATAAAACAATTTTAAAATGAGTTCTGTCTGTGTACCAGCAAGAAGAAAGTGTAAACCCTTTCATTCGTGTGCTATAGGTGCCAAACCTCTAAGAACCCAAGAGTTTTTAAGCCCTCATACAGTGTCTGTGGCATGCTATGAATGCGCTGTCTTGGAATGGATCCATCCATGATCCTGTCCATGGATAATTTCAATTATGGTTTCTCATACAGTAAGTTCTTAATAACAATTCTTCCTCTGCTCCAAATATTTGTACTACCCTCGTCCTCGTGGGTGCCACATGTTGCACCCTATAAACAGAATAAGAAAGAATGGAAAATAAGTTTAAAGAGCAGAATGGGTGGAGCAAACAAAGGGAGGGAAATGACAAAAGGGGAAAAGGAAAGGGCGGAATTGCAAAAAAAGTAAAAATGTGTTGCATGAAGGAAAAGAGATCAAGATTTCTGGCACATGTATATTTTGAACTGAATAATTTGAAGACACTCAGGTAATCACTCATGTGAATTTAGGGTATACAGTCGGCACTACAGAAGGTGTTAGAATAAAAGCATCAGACACTTGAAAACTTAAATTCTTCACAGTACAGCAGGCTTCTAACAGCCCTCTGGCATGAATTAATGCACTGCCCATTCAACCATTGTGTTCCTTCCCTGACGATACTGCCTAGTACAAGACATCTGACCACTATCTTACTACCTCCTCCTGTGCAATGACCGTGCGTCTGTAGAAATTCTGGAGATGTTCATTGGCAAAGTTGATGCAGAGTTGCTCCAGGCTGTTCACTCCTAAATCCTAAGCAGAGAAAAACAAGGCAAAGTTAGCATTCCGCCGATACTATGATAGGAACGAGCAAACGGGCTGCAGACTTGCACACAATTATTATTAGTGAACATGCATTATCTCCCTACATACTATAATCCGGACTGTCAAAAGATATGGCAGCATGTGATGAGAAGGCTAACTATCTGGCTACAGAGCTCGCCTTCGAACTCTGAGATTCTGCAATACCATGAGCTGCCTAGTATTTCGGCTCCTAAAAGACTGGGTCTGGAAATTCCAGATCCAGTTTTACAGGGTGCAGCCCCACACCAGGTAAACGTGCAGGTGAATTGGCACTAGCGCCGTGGACACAGGTTTAGTCCCGAGCCTGTTAAGTATTTGTACGAAAAAGCAGCAGCGGACCTTAAAATGCCGCACCTAAACTCCAGTGCCAATAGGTTTATGTTCAAGTCAGTTTGATATTGTGCTGCCAACCCCGACACCAGCTGCTGTTTGGCGTCGCTGTGCTCTCCAGATCAGTTAAACAGTTTAGATACTCAAGGGGGCGCACCAAAATGAGAGTCCAAATAAAGTAAGTAGAGAAATGTTCTTTATTTATCTTTGTTCAGCAACAAAAGGCATATCAATAAAATAGGTAGTGAGATCAGCCAACGCGTTTCACTCCCTACCAAGGAGTTTCTTCAGGGCGCTGCGAGTATATCCGGTAAGTTGTCTTTTATAAGGTCCCTCTGTAGTCACACTGGTATTTTTCGGGTCATTTCTTTATTCCAGCCTATTTCTTTAAAAGCCTTTGGAGTATCTCTCTTCCCTTATCTTTTCTTTGTATCGTGGACTTTGTAGGTCTTGTCCGAAATCGTTCTTGTTCTGGAACCAGCCATGCCGAGACGCCGAAACTGACAACGGTAACCACAGCACTGTACCCACCTGTAACAAATACAACCAGGGACGGGTAGCTTTTTGAAATACAAGAACGATTTCGGACAAGACCTACAAAGTCCACGATACAAAGAAAAGATAAGGGAAGAGAGATACTCCAAAGGCTTTTAAAGAAATAGGCTGGAATAAAGAAATGACCCGAAAAATACCAGTGTGACTACAGAGGGATCTTACAAAAGACAACTTACCGGATATACTCGCAGCGCCCTGAAGAAACTCCTTGGTAGGGAGTGAAACGCGTTGGCTGATCTCACTACTTATTTTATTGATATGCCTTTTGTTGCTGAACAAAGATAAATAAAGAACATTTCTCTACTTACTTTATTTGGACTCTCATTTTGGTGCGCCCCCTTGAGTATCTAAACTGTTTAGTCCCGAGCCTGCCTGGCCCTCTCCAGCACTACAGGGAAGCAGAAAACCCTCCCTCAAGCGAGGCCACAGCCTTTACTCACACCAGACATTTCCCAGCCAAGGGCAGGTAGTAAATACTAGCAGACTAAAACCCCAGAATCGGGGAAAACTAGCAGATTTTCACCCAGTTTTCCTGGGTCTCCATTATTAATCTCCATTCCTGGGACTAAAACTCACAATGGTAGCGTGGAGGTGCAGGGATACTGGGTAGAATCGGAGATACCACCTCCCCCAATCCCTTAACACACCCTGGTATCCTTGCATCTAAGTTAGAGCAACTCGTAAGGAAACTCACGCAGTCTTTTATAACAAACTGTTGGCTTTCTATAGAGCAGACAACAGGATCTTTGCACCCACACAATACTCAGGCTCACATCGCCGTCTCAGTTTAAAAGCTGCCATTTTAGTAACTATTAGCTTGAGGTTTTTATTTTATTTCTCACGCAGTATGGAGACTCTGATCACATTACATAGAAGTAATTATCTGGTAGCATCTAATTTGTGGTGGGCGTGTGCTTGAAAAAAACTAATATATTTTGCTTTGTTACTTCTGTCAACAGTGAGAGCTCCAGTTATTATTACAAAATATGCACAGCTATCTTATATATTATAGATACTGCTTACTGCTTGGAATTTTTTTCATTTCCTAACCACAAGCTGCAATAAAAATACAATAAAAAGTAATTGGTAACACCAAGAGGAAAACAAAAAGACACTTAACCTGTGCAGCACCTGGCAGCACGAAGACCATATTTCACAATAAACCGGATTAGCTTCCATTGTCTCAGTTCTTTTGGTCTACGTCCAGCAAGGTGGAGTGGATAGGAAGACTTGAAAGTGGGAATAGGTGGCAGGTTTTAAAAAAGGAATGGGTCATGCTGTCTACGAGCTGCTGGTAAGTCACTTGTACAACTCTTGTCGGCAGCACCCCTATTCCTATACTTTTGGACAATCTTCAAGTATAGAAGACAATGTGGGAGAGGATTCTCAGGCGAATGTTTCTTAGAATGGCTTGCCCAAGTTGAGCATCAAAGCTGCAGCCCGTATCCAGCACAAAAAGCCTTATTTGAAACGCAGTTGGAATACACCTTTAGAGCAAATAGTGGTTCTGCATATTTTTGCCTAAAAGCATAGTTACAGATTTGCAGTAACACCCGAGTTATCACGTCTTTCTTGTGCATTCGACAGTCAGCATTTTTATGGTGCTAATCCAACTAACACAATTTAGCAAAGTATGCGATTTAGTCTTTACTGCATTTTATACTAATGTTGGTAAATCCTGTAATGATCAAACAGCAGGACCAATTGGTACGGTAATAACAATCACATTTGATATGGCTGAGATACCCGCCACCCCCTCTCAACACAATCCCCAAAGGAGGGAAACCGGAAACAGTTCTTGAAGTTTTTGGAAGTGGGAGGGAGTGACCCTCCCGGCCGTATTTATTAAAACAAAAAATTAAAACATTTAAACATTTATGTACAATTTCATACCACATTGCGATGTTTGGCTAACCTTAACAGATTCTCTAATACAGAGGTTCTCCTAGCCGAACTAACATCCTACAAAACATTTACTTGAAATATTGAAATTGTACATCCTAACGTTTAAGGGCCAACGGCAAGGTCGTAACCGGTGTCAAGATCCCTAACCAGACATACCCCCCCCACTTGGAGGGGCGACAGCACTGAGGCGTACTCAAGTGCAACTACTACCAATTTCCCTTGACTTGACGGGGGCACTTATCAACTCGACGCCAGTTAAAGGTCGTTCGAAGACTCGTGTGAGGTATCTAGAAGGTATCGTAGACCTCCCCCCAACCCCACACAACTTACCGCATCTGCCGTCGCAGATGTCACTGGCCCCGGGAAATTCCCCAGGAGGGGGCTGTAACCCCTCCTACACAGGAAGGGGCCTTGACCGCCTTTCCTCTTCTTTCGGCGACCCATCCTTAGAAGGGACCGCCTCCCCGTTGAGGGGCCAAAGGCCACCTCCCCCGAGCGCTCCCATCCGTGTTGGGTGACGCCCACTCATAGGGATCTTCCAATTAGTGCTCACCGATCATGACCTTACCGCCCGACCAAAATAAATACGACAAATGCTAACTAAACGAAACTACATTGACCACTATGACCAAAAAGCCTGTTTATAAATGGACCTTACATCCGAAGTTCTTTAATCACATACTTGTAAAATTAGACCAATCTTTATTACACATTCAACATCAACACAACACTACAATAACCTGTAAACGAAATAGAATAATTGATCAAATTTATTAAAACAACTGGCTGTCCTCAGGGGCTGGTGGGTGGGTCAAAATTGGCTCTTCGTTCCGTCTCGAGCTCACGTGCAGCGAGGAGGTGCAGCTTCAGAGCACAGGAACAAGAGGATGTCTTCTGGTCTTGCGTCCCTTTTTATCCATCTTCAGGGCGGGCGTAAACCCGCCCCTGCCTGCCCCGAGGGCGTGGCCAGCCGCGTCAGTGTCTAGGCCAGCCCACTCTAGGGCGGGAAAAAGCGCGCCCCGGCTACGCCGCTTCGGGCATACCAGCCGAGACGCGCCTCCCGCCCAAAATGGCTTCCCGGGGGGATCGAGGCACTCTGCCATACGTTCGGGGGGACCGAGTGGTCGCCCCTTTCCATATGGCTGAGATACCCGCCACCCCCTCTCAACACAATCCCCAAAGGAGGGAAACCGGAAACAGTTCTTGAAGTTTTTGGAAGTGGGAGGGAGTGACCCTCCCGGCCGTATTTATTAAAACAAAAAATTAAAACATTTAAACATTTATGTACAATTTCATACCACATTGCGATGTTTGGCTAACCTTAACAGATTCTCTAATACAGAGGTTCTCCTAGCCGAACTAACATCCTACAAAACATTTACTTGAAATATTGAAATTGTACATCCTAACGTTTAAGGGCCAACGGCAAGGTCGTAACCGGTGTCAAGATCCCTAACCAGACATACCCCCCCCCACTTGGAGGGGCGACAGCACTGAGGCGTACTCAAGTGCAACTACTACCAATTTCCCTTGACTTGACGGGGGCACTTATCAACTCGACGCCAGTTAAAGGTCGTTCGAAGACTCGTGTGAGGTATCTAGAAGGTATCGTAGACCTCCCCCCAACCCCACACAACTTACCGCATCTGCCGTCGCAGATGTCACTGGCCCCGGGAAATTCCCCAGGAGGGGGCTGTAACCCCTCCTACACAGGAAGGGGCCTTGACCGCCTTTCCTCTTCTTTCGGCGACCCATCCTTAGAAGGGACCGCCTCCCCGTTGAGGGGCCAAAGGCCACCTCCCCCGAGCGCTCCCATCCGTGTTGGGTGACCCCCACTCATAGGGATCTTCCAATTAGTGCTCACCGATCATGACCTTACCGCCACAGGCCGGATAGTTGACCGGCTATCCGGACCCCCCACACAACTCCTACCTATAGGTCATGTTTCAACGATTTTAACCATGCTAAGAAGTCTCCTAAGAGTAACTCATTCCCCACCCAAGACAAATGCACACCATCCCCCAAATACATACTGTCATCATTAATACAGCTGTGAGAAATAGAATGCAATGTCCTGGAACGGAACAACCTACTCACTTTATTGTTAAGCTTTCTAACAGAATGGTTCAAAGCAGGAATAGAGATAGCCCCCCGCCACACCTTTCGTGGAATCAAATGGGACCATGCAATCGTGCACCCCGGAACTCTCCTCGCCAACCAACTTACAGTGGAAAGCATTGCCTCCAGGAGTAGTCGTCTACCGATGGTGACCAAATCATTGCCCCCAACATGCACTATAACTATAGACGGCGGTGACCTTGTCCGCCCTAACAAACCCTCGAAAAATGTTTGAAACTGGTCAATACAGAGACCGCCCCTTCCGTAGAAGGACATCCTGTACCCGTATTCCCCAGCTACGTGAATCATGTCACCTGCTTTGAATACGTCTGCGGCACGCCTCACGTATGAGTGGCCCACGACCCACACCTCCTTTTTCACAGCCGGTGATGTCTGACCGCTGGCCCGGTGTAGGGTCGACTGCATAGTCCGCCCCGCCTCGTAGGCTTGCGTAACTGAAAACCAAACAAAAACAAGAAGCGTGAGTACATTATTACAGCTTCACAACATGTGCAACCGCACGTATCTTTTATAACAATTGGAGGACCAACGCCCCACTCGTTTCACTTGCTCAACATTAAGACCCCTGGCTGTAGCTTCCGTAGCAGCCCCTATCCGAAAGGAATGGGTCCCAAATTCGCCCGGGTTCAAGCCCGCAGCGGCAATTGACATCGCAAGCACCCGCTGAAACTGAAATTTCGTCAGTGGGGTGGCGTCAGCGTGTCTTAACAAAGTCCCCCCCCATGATGCCACCCTTCGTGCTAGGTAATCCTCTAAACACTTTACCGGACATATGGAGGACCCAGGAATCCTGCGTATGATGACGCAGTCACCTATCCCATCTTGATCAGTCTTGGATTTTACAAAGGAGACAGTCATTGTTTCTCCCCTGATCTGAACATGTTCCTGGCACAAACCCCCTGCCACATCCAGTTTGTTCCTTGCAACTAGTTCGCTTACCCGCATTGCTCCGTGAAATGCTAGCGTAAAAGCGGCTCGGAACAGCACCGCCTCAAACTGAGATGAACATGTGGCCGGGAGTGTGGCCAACAACTGGGACAATCTATCCAAACCTATCGGGCGCCTTTCATCTACTCTGCGACCCTCAAGGCGTTGCCACCCACGCAGTGCTTTCTGTACAACGAAAGACGCTGTTGGGTCCTGGATAGCGTGTGCTCTGGCAACAAAGGAAATGGCAGCACGATGCCTCTGGGCCGTAGCCACCGATTTCCCAGCCCTACGTAAGGACATCAGGAAATTCACTACCCATTCCTCGTGACCCCAAAGTCGCTCTCTATCACTCCCCAAAAAGGCTAAATAGGCCCGAAACGCCCCTTCGTATGCCTTCCTCGTCCTTGGTGCTAGACTCTCTCCCACGAGGTGACGAAGTTCGGGGCACCGAGAGACCAGAGAGCTTCGGGAAAGGGTGCCGGCTCTGGGTCCGCTGAGGGGAGGAAACCCGAAAAAGCCTGCATTTGAAAACGAGACAGTGCGTCAGCCGCCTGATTCATCACCCCTGGAACATGTTTTGCTCTGAATAGCACGTTCAATTGCATACATAGTAAAACAATTTCCTTAAGCAGTCTTAAAATCAGTTTACAACGTGCTGCCTGACTATTGATGCACTCGACCACGGTCATATTGTCAGACCAAAATATGACAGAGTGATCTTTGAACCCATCGGGCCATGTTCTCAAGGCCACCAAGATGGGAAACAGTTCCAGGAAAGCAATATTACTCGTCAGACCATTCTCATGCCACCATGTCGGCCATCTTTGTGCCGACCATTTCGTGCCGAATATGGCGCCAAAACCTATGCTTCCTGCTGAATCTGTCCACAGCCCCAGCTCTTCAGAAGACACGGCTGGTTCATTCCAGACGATTCTACCATTGAAGTCCGCCAGAAATGCTAACCAAATACGCATGTCCTGGCGGATCTCGGCCGATAGTCTCGTGCGATGATGGCACTCTTTAAGTCCGACCATTGCTTGGGCAATCGAACGGGAAAAGGGGCGGGCCATTGGTATTACCCTCAGGGCAAAATTCAACTGTCCCACCAACTGCTGTAACTGTTGCAGCGTAACTTTTGATGCATTTATACACACTTGCAGCGCAGCCCTGAACTTCAACACTTTCTCAGCTGGCAAACGGAAACACCCTTCAATGGAGTCCAACTCGATCCCCAGAAACTCGAGGCAAGTCGTAGGACCCACTGTTTTACCCGGCGCCAATGGCACACCAAACTGTTTCATTAACACACAAAATTCGGCCAAGGCCCGGCCACATTCAAGATCCCCGGCTGCCCCAAGAAACAGAAAATCATCAAGGTAGTGCATTACATCTTGGAAACCTGTTTTCTTTGTGAAGACCCATTGTAGAAAACTACTGAATTTCTCGAAATAAGCACAGGATATAGAGCACCCCATTGGCATACACCTATCCATGTAATAACAACCCTGAAACATGAAACCTAGGAGACGCTGGTCGTCTGGGTGTACCGGGAGCAATCGGAACGCTGACTCGATATCTGACTTCGCCATCAGCGCCCCGGGCCCCAGGCGATTCAAAATGGCTACGGCCTCATCGAAGGATGCGTACCGCACCGAACACACTTCTGGATCGATTGCATCATTTACGGAAAGACCTCGTGGAGCTGATAAATTATGAATCAGTCGGAACTCACCGGGGTCTTTCTTGGGGACTACCCCTAAGGGAGAACAAACAAAATTCTGGACCGGGGGTACACTAAACGGGCCGGCGACCCGACCTCGAGTCACCTCTTTCCGGATCTTAACCTGTACTACGGTCGTATGCTGCAGGACGGAAAGTTGATTTTTACACTTTTCCACACCCTGAAAGTCCCCTACCGGGATGCGGAAACCATACGAAAAACCGTTCCGCAGCACCCCAGCAGAAGTACGATCCGGGTATTCACTGAGCCAGGGAATCATCGCCAGGGTATCAATCGGGGTAGGTAAAGGCGCCCCTCGGACTATATTAGACCTGTTTGGCACCTCCTCTCCCCCCATTATCACCCGTTCTGGCTCTGCACGAGGACTCAGGATGGGACGACCCACAACCACTACATTCATGTTTGAATTTACACGATCCCTGGGGTCTAGTACATTTACCTCTGTTGAAATTAAAGCAGAAACCCCTTTTTCCGGTACTGCCGGCAGGTTTCGAGTAATCGTCGGCACCCGTACCTGATCGAAAGGGCGTCCCCGCATATTGCCGGGAGGATTCGCCAACATTACTTCCCACCAACGGCATTTTCAACATTCCTGACTCCTTCATTTTATCCCAAGTCAAGGAATCATAACAATCCCAGGTTAAACTTTTATTATGCTCCTTTTCCTTTCTGAACAGATTGTCGTAACAGAACCAATGATTACCCTGGTGCGATGTCGAGTACCCCATGATTCGCGATTGATAGATTGGGAACTCGGAAAGCAACTCAGGTCTACGTTCCCCCAAGATTGATGTAAAGATTCCCCAAGCATTGCCCCAATTGCCGATATTCTCATTCACTTTAAAGGCGGCCATTTTTGCGCGCCAAACACTCGGATGCATGAGATCCTTCTGACTCTTTACATGCTCTACCTCATAATGATCAACAAGCAGTGAGAAAATGTTCACATACTCCCCCGCCCAAATCTTTTCCTTAATTGCCAAAGGAACATGTTGCCCCAACTTTTCTCTCCGAGAGGGTGTTGACTCATCCCTCGCGATCGGCAATGGCCGCTTACCTGCACCTGACGCTGCCTCTGTGGTCGCAATCGTCCCTGGTGTCTTGTCCCCTACTGCAGCCGGCACGGGCACCTTGGCTGCTTCCCGTTTCTCACGCAATTGCTTTATCAGCGCCTGCGCATCGACAGCCGTGGCGCCCTCGTTACCTTTACCCAACCACGCTGCCAATTGTGCTGCCAGCTCGGGCGGCATATCATCCTCGGACACGGGGGTGACCACAACGGGGATTGGATTCCCCTCCTCCGGCACGGGAGTTGGAGCCTCGAGCGGGGCACTGGGACCCGGGATGTCTTCCCCCGCTGACCCCCTCCTGGGCCTCTTGTTTTTCCCTCCCGGGGCTGCTCCCGCCAAAGGACGTTTTGGACCCCCTTCCTCATTCTTGTCCACCCGCTTCTTTAGCTCGGACATCTCCTTCATGAGAACCCGCAGCATCTGGTCAGTAGTCATGCGCTTTCCCACCTTCTTCGGCATTCTCCAACAAAGTAACTGTAAAACAAACAAGAACGATTAAAACGCTCAAAATTGGCTCTTCGTTCCGTCTCGAGCTCACGTGCAGCGAGGAGGTGCAGCTTCAGAGCACAGGAACAAGAGGATGTCTTCTGGTCTTGCGTCCCTTTTTATCCATCTTCAGGGCGGGCGTAAACCCGCCCCTGCCTGCCCCGAGGGCGTGGCCAGTCGCGTCAGTGTCTAGGCCAGCCCACTCTAGGGCGGGAAAAAGCGCGCCCCGGCTACGCCGCTTCGGGCATACCAGCCGAGACGCGCCTCCCGCCCAAAATGGCTTCCCGGGGGGATCGAGGCACTCTGCCATACGTTCGGGGGGACCGAGTGGTCGCCCCTTTCCAGAATTACTGCTCTGATCTATGCCAACCTCTGAATGAGGCTGATTAGTGTCTACGTAAAATTATATGACTCAGCCCATTCCACTGCCATGCAGATTATCTCAATAAAAACTGTTATGAAGTCTAATAGCACCAGTGTAATTCCTTTTTAAATACACATTGTTCAATGAAAGCCTTATGAGTGACCGGTGGGGGAGCCTGGCAAGATGCCCAACAGGATGTGTGTCCATGTTTTTACAGGGGAGATGTGCTTGACACCAGTACAAAGAGAAACTGACCTCTATTCGAGAGTTCAACCTGCTGGAGGCAAAGATTACTTTGGAGGCGACAGACAGTCATAGCATTTTCCACATCTACTGTTCCCTCACTATAAATGCAAAAGACTGGTTTAGCTCCCTGCATTTGGCCTGAGAGATGGATGTAGGACTCTGGAGAACGAGGAGTGGCCTTCGGCTAGGCTGGCTCATTGTGAGCTTGCGATACCCATGCACCTACATACAACTAAAATTTTTACATAGATTTATTATCCCCCACCGGGTCCTGGAGAGTAGGCAGCATTGAGTATCCCAACTGTGTACATTATAGGGAGGATTGTGGAGACGGATTTCAAATTTGCTCTTGCTCAGGGATAACAGAGAAAGTGGGGTGTACATTATCCAGGGATCTAGGAAGACCTGTTGCGATATCCTCAAAATTGTGCCTAGTTGGCATAACTGAGGGTTGGAATGATTGCACATATTAAAAGATTGTATTGGGTTTGGGGTATCTTGTGACAAAGAGACAGGCCAGGCCGGGTTCCGCCCCGCACACTCTACGGAGTCCGTAGTCCTCTCGGTCCTGGACTACCTCAGGGAGGGTATGGATACCAACCAGCCCCAGGCCTTGGTCCTCCTCGATCTCTCAGCCGCTTTTGACACGGTGGATCATACCATCTTGCTTTCCCGTGTCAAGGCGGCGGGGATCGGGGGCACCGCACTGGTCTGGTTATCCTCCTTCCTGAGCGACCGCACCCAGGCTGTATGCCTGGGTGATTTCACTGCGGACGTTCGGAAAGTTCAGTGCGGGTCCCCCAAGGCTCCTCCCTTTCCCCTCTTTTGTTTAATCTTTATATCGCCCCTCTTATCTTCTCTCTGCAACAAATGGAGGTCGCCGTATTTAATTATGCGGACGACCTCCAGCTTGTCTTCAATCTGTCTTCCTCCCCCTCTTCTGTTCTTAATTTCCAATCTATTATGATCCATATCCGGGACTGGATGAACCACAACCATCTGAAACTCAACCCAGACAAGACCGAGCTGATGTTGACGGGTGGTTCATCCAGCCCCTGGTCTTCTTTATTTTGGCCCCCCTCTCTTGGCCCTCCACCTATCCCCTCTACCTCAGTCAAAACATTAGGTATTAAACTCAATTCTCAACTCACTCTTCACTCCCAGGTTAGCTCTGTGGTTTCTTCTTCCTTCCTTTCACTGCGCACTATACGCAGGGTGTCCCGCTTTTTTTCCTTTGCTGCCCTCAAACTGATCACCTTGGCCATGGTGGTCTCCCGCCTGGATTACGGCAACGCCCTATATGCAGGTATTCCTGCATATAGCCTACGGCGTCTGCAACAGATCCAAAACCAGGCGGCGCGCCTGGTATTCAAACTCCCGAAATCCCACCACACCACCCCCCTTTTAAAGTCTCTACACTGGCTCCCTGTTCGTGCCCATGTCCAGTTTAAGCTCGCCTCCATCGCCTTTCAAGCACGACTGGGCACGGCACCGGCTTTCATCTCATCTGAGATCACCCCTTACGTTCCCACCAGGGAACTACGCTCATCTACCCAGTCCCTTCTTACAATCCCACGGTTCCAGAGAAAGAAATGGGGAGGTTCGAAATTTGCGACCCTCGCCCCGCTCCTCTGGAACTCTCTGCCCCCTGAGCTCAGAGCCTTAACCCTGTATCCGCAATTCCGGAAGCAGCTCAAGGCTCACCTGTTCACGAAGTCCTTCAATTAACCCACTAGCAGTTTGTTTTTCGTTTATCCAGCTCCGGTCCTTTGTTAGTTGTAGCGCCAAGAAACCGCTGGTGTACGTGCGCTTTAAAAATAATTTTAAATAAACAAATTAAATTCAAAGAACTAGAGAGCGGAATAAACTTCATGACATTGGACTTGCTTTGTTAACAGTGGTTTTGTAGCACACTAATAACCTGTGAGGGTATCCAGGTGCTCTGTAGCCGGTGTGTGAGGCCTGCCCTGGGATCTTACTAAAAAAAACAGGTCTTTAGGTCCTTGCAAAAGCCAAGAAGAGAGGAGGAGGCTATGATGTATTGTGGGATTGTGGGAGGTTGTTCCAGACTTTTTTTTTAAACTTTATTTTCCAGTTTTCAAAAACAAAATAGTCGGGAATCAATATCAGAGCGGTACATTTTTAAGCGTTTCATTATACAGCAATACAACTGTGGCATGCACAACACAAGATTTAACAACAGTAGATACAGTACTGTCTGCAGGGGGAGCAGTAACAAATTGACAGACCCTGTTCCATCCAAACAGCAAATCAGTGATCTACAGCGATTCCATGTATGATGACTGTTATATAATCTGCCAGTAGTGGCGTCCCCCCGAGACAAGCGTGGTGCAGTATAGTGAGCATATATTACATCAGTGAACAGGAATCACACACCTATGTAGGGTCAACTCAGCCCACACCTTCTGGCACAGTGCCGCGCTCCACTTGTGTGCCAGAGTCCCTGGTTTTCACAGCTATATAAGCCTTGTAGGGGCCCCATATATCTTTAGGACATGAGGAGCTTGGCATTAGGGATGCATTGACTTCACAATTTACATTACAGTCAATCAATCAATCAATCATTTAATCATGGTATTTGTAAAGCGTGCTACTCACCCGTGAGGGTCTCAAGGCGCTGAGAGGGGTGTGGGGGTTTCGCTACTGCTCGAAGAGCCAGGTCTCGAGGAGTCTTCTGAAGGCGAGTTGGTCTTCGGTCTGCCCTAGGTGGGTAGGCAGGGTGCTCCAGGTCTTGGCGGCGAGGTAGGAGAAGCATCTGACGCCGGAGGTTGTTCGTTGGATGCGTGGGACTGCGGCGAGGGCGAGGCTGGCGGAGCGGAGCTGGCGGGTGGGGGTGTGGAAGCTGAGTCTGCTGTTCAGGTAGGTTGGTCCGGTGTTGTGGAGTGCTTTGTGTGTGAGGAGTTTGAAGGTGATCCTCTTGTGGACGGGGAGCTAGTGTAGGTTTGTCAGGTGGGGGGTGATGTGGCTGCGGCAGGGGACGTTGACGATCAGTCGAGTGGAGGCATTTTGGATGCGCTGTAGTCGTCGTAGGTGTTTGGCTGGGATTCCGGCGTAGAGTGCGTTGCCGTAGTCCAGCCTGCTGCTGACGAGGGCCTGTCTCATCGTTCTTCTTGTTTCGGTCGGGATCCACTTGTAGATCCTGCGGAGCATGCGGAGGGTGTTGTAGCAGGAGGAGGAGACGGCGTTGACCTGTTTGGACATGGAGAGGGAGGAGTCGAGGATGAATCCTAGATTGCGTGCGTGGTCGGTGGGTGTCGGTGCTGTCCCGAGAGTGGTCGGCCACCAGGAGTCGTCCCAGGCAGAGGGGTTGGGTCCGAGGATGAGGACCTCCGTCTTGTCAGAGTTCAGTTTCAGCCGGCTGCTCCTCATCCAGTCGGCGATGGCCTTCATTCCGTCGTGGATGTTGGTTTTGGCGGTGCGTGGGTCCTTGGTGAGGGAGAGGATGAGCTGAGTGTCGTCGGCGTAGGAGATGATATTGAGGTTGTGGTGGCAGGCCACTTGTGCGAGGGGGGCCATGTAGATGTTGAACAGCGTTGGGCTGAGGGAAGAGCCCTGGGGGACACCGCAGATGATGTCGGTAGCCTCAGATCGGAAGGGTGGGAGGCGGATCTGCCTGAGAGGAAGGATGTGGTCCAGTCGAGGGCCTTCATTGGATACCGGCTTCTTGGAGGCGTGTTTTTAGAGTGCGATGGCAGACCGTGTCGAATGCGGCCGAGAGGTTCAGGGGGATGAGGGCTGATGTTTCGCCGTTGTCTAATAGGCGCCTGAGGGCAGTCTCGGTGCTGTGGTTTCGTCTGAATCCGGATTGGGACGGGTCCAGGATGTTGTTGTCTTCGAGGTGGCGGGTCAGTTGCATGTTGACGATTTTCTCGATGACCTTCGCCGGAAACGGGAGCGGGGAGATGGGCCGGAAGTTCTTGAGGTCCTTGGGGTCCACCTTGGGCTTCTTGAGGACGCAGGACGGGGATTCGGGCATCCGGGTGGTACCACGCATAAGCATAGCTACACTATGCAGTTAAATAGTATAAATACATGTCAGGGACTCCAAAACCACCCCTCTCATACGGAAGTGTCAAAGCCTGCCAGTTAACCCGTGGATGCTTACCTCCCCATACCAATCTTATAAAGAGTTGCCGCAGCAGCAGAAAAAAGGACTGAGTGAGGGGAATGGGAATATTATTAAAAAGATATAGTAATTTCTGCAGGACTATCATTTTAATAATGGCAACTCTACTTGCCATTGACAATGGAAGACGGAGCCCCCGCTCTATTTGTAACTCTAAGAAGCTAATGGCACAAACAAAGTTTAGCCTAATTATAGCAGCTGAATGGGTACTCGCAGTCCCATGGAACAGTGCTGCACGTCAGCGGAAAGATCACAGACTTGTGCCAGTTAAGCCCAAGTCCCGAAAACCTGCCAAACCACAAGATTTCCCTAATAATTGGATCAAGGTTAGGGGGAGGGTATCTCACATATAATATAGTGTCGTCCGCATATAGGGACACTAGCAGTGGACCAGTTTTAAACTGCAGGCCAAGGTGTAAATGACGCCCCTGGAAGTGTCTTATCAGGGGATCCATTGCTAAAATAAATAATAAAGGAGATAAAGGCCATCCTTGCCTTGTCCCGCGGGATAATCAAAATGGTTGGGATAACGTACCGTTGCAGCGCATTCCGGCAGTGGGGCTGGTATACAAAAGAGCGGTGGTGGAAACAAAACCCTCAGGCATCCCCATGCGGCGCATAACTGAAAGAAAAAAGGGCCACTCTAGAGAGCCAAATGCCTTTTCGGCGTCTAATAATACCGCTGCAGCTGGCGTCGATCCTATGAAGAACAGCGAAAAGGGTCCGTAAATTAAGGGACGTGGATCGATGAGGAACGAAACCGGACTGAGCCGGGGAGATAATATACTCCATTAATAAAGAAAACCTGATAGCAATCACTTTGGCCAATATTTTATAATCCAGGTTCAATAGCGACAGGGGCCTGTATGAGCCACACAGAGAAGGGTCTTTACCTGGTTTAGGGAGAAGAATAATGACGGCCTCCCTGAAAGAGGGGGGAAGAATGCCTGTATCCTGCGCTTCTGCATATACCTCTATTAATCACGGGACCAGAATGTCTTTATATATCTTATAGAAATCTGCTGTGAACCCATCCAGGCCAGGAGTAGAGGACCCCGTAGTGCATCTGTTGCCTCCATCACATTCTCCTGTGATATGGGAAGAGCCAGAAGGTCCAAAATGTATTTCTCAAGGTAAACTAGCGCAATTTCGGACAAATATTCCTCCTGGGCGCTAAGATCACTCCCTATTCTGGAAGTGTATAGGGTTTTACAGTAGGTCAGGAATGTGTCGCTTATCTCAGGAGTGGAGTACACTGGCTGATCAGCAGAGTTTTTGATTTCGGTTATGTAAGCTCGGCTGTAGGGGGGGCGAAGTATGTGTGCCAGTATTCTGCCAGGGAGTTCGCCCTCGCCGTACCTCCTGGTTGTGTGATGTTTACCCAGCTATAACAGTTCCCTGTCTGCTGCATCTCGAAAATCTACCAGCAGAGCCAAGCGTCGAGCCTCCGCGTCAGCTGAGGCCCCAGCAAGCAATTCTGCGTCTGAGGCTGCAATGTCCGTCTCAGGGTATTCCGCACGTCTTTTAGGACACCCGCACATTTGGCAACACAGACCCCCCGAATATATGCTTTAAAATCCTCCCATAGCACCGCCCAGGTGTCCACTGATCTGGTATTAATGTCAAAGTAGTCTTCGATGGCAACCCTCACCTCGTCCAGATAGACCTGATCATGAAGCCCCCCCCCCCCCCCCGGGAAATCGACCTTTGTCTTTCAAATCCCCCAAGGCGAGGTATTGCAAGCCTGAGCACCACGGGGGAATGATCTAAGAAGGTCCGCGGCAGTGTATCTAGTGACCGGAATCAGCCTGTTATCCCAGGTGAAACCAACCAATAATGGATTCTAGTCCAGGTATTGTGGAACCCAGAATAATGGGTGTATGAAGCAGCAGCCAGGGAGTGAGTACGCTCTATGTCTACCAACGAAAATTGCCGACATATATCTTGTAAGGCCAGGCGAGGGCGGGGCTTAGTGTCTGAAGCGGTGGAGATGCTGTCTCTTGTATAATCCAATAATAAATTAAAATGCCCCCCCCCATAATGATCAGACTCGGGGCTAATGTTAATAAATGTACTTGCAATGAATAAAAAAAATCTGAGGAATCAACGTTGGGACCATATATGCCTATTACTGCAACAAAGTGACCCATTAAAGTGCCTGTAATAATCAAAAAACGGCCCTCATTGTCTTCAATGACTTTGCCCGGTGAAAAAGGGACTCGTTTGTGAATAAGTAGTGCTACCCCGCTCACGTACCTACTATAACTAGAGAAATATCTGTGTGTCCCCCAGCTCACAGCCATAGGAGCTGCGTCAGATTTGGACAAATGAGTCTCTTTCAGGCAGGCAATGTCAATGTTATGTCGTAATATGTAATTGAGTACCTGGCGTCTTTTATGGGTGTTATTCAGACCCCTGACATTACATGACATAAGGGACAGCCCAGAAGGCCCAGACAGAGTACCTAACTGTGCCATACTAAGATAGAGACATACATCATGTGCATATAGGAGCTAAACAAACGCCTTAAGACAATGACCTGTGTCCCAATCCTCCTAAAACGGTAAACATATTGCAAGAGTCCCCCCCCCACCTCCCACCACCCAGCTTCACCATATCCCTGGCGAGGCAAACCTATGCCCTAAGGAACAACTGACGGTGCCAAAGGAAAAAGCATTTAATTGTGAAAGGAACACATGAACACCGTGATGTTTGCAACAACTGAAACCAAATCAGGGTATACATCACGAGGTGTGGCAACGTCACGTCGGTCGGACCTCAATTGTAATTATAGTAAACAGTATGAAACCACAGATTAAAACATTTACTCACAGAAAAACAAACGTGTCAGTGCAAAATCAAGAGAGAAAACCAAATTGCACAAGCACCCTCTTAACAGTCCATTAATCTATGAACATGAATGTAGTCATTTCCAAGGTTATTGCACCAACATTATTCAATGGTTCGATGTCAATGTAAAATATGGATCCAAAACCGAATCTTGTTCTTAAAGTTCTTTATTGTTCAAATAGGTTAAAAGATTCCCAGCTTATCATTGCCGACACGTGTTTCGCCCTCTCCAGGGCTTTTTCAAGGCTATCTTGTTCTGGTCTTATGCTGCTCTGGTCTTGTGCTGCTCTGGCATCGGACTGGTTTGTAATCAAAAGGATATGGGTATGAAGCGTTTTGTGCGAAACCTATTGGAAGTTTTGGTCACAGCGAGCTATTCAGCAAATAGATTCCCTTTAAGTAACAAGGATCTAGTTAAGTCCCTCATGGATCATTGAACGAACAGAGCTGGTTTAGATTAGTCTTGTTATGAGGGTGCGTCTCGCTGCGTGGAGATACGTCCTATCTTGTTAGATGAGAAATTCATTAAGACCTTGATAAGTCTTCTTCATGTTGTTTCCGGGCCCCTAGTCTCCACTGCAAGGCAAAATCATCAAGTCCCAGTATTGGAAAAGAGCTCCATACTGGCTTCAGAGCCACTTCAAGGAGGAGATGTGACTCGCTCTGTTCCAGCCGCCCCATTGTTGTCTTTCTTGTAATTGTGGCAAAACTCCTGTGCTTCAGTCGGTGTGTCAAAGATGCATGATCTGCCTCCCACATCCACTTTAAGCCTGGCAGGATATAGCATTCCTTACCGTAGTCCCAGGTTCCGTAGCATAGCTTTCACACCATTAAATTTGTGACGCGCGTCTTGAACCACCACTGTGAAATCCGGGAAAAACGATAATTTAGATCCTTGCCACTGTATGTCGTCACGTTCACGGGCAGCGCACAAGACAGAGTCCCTGTCCCTGAAGTTCATAATTCTCGCAATTATGGGTCTAGGAAGAAGGCCAGGGTTGGGACGGGGGCCCAATGATCTGTGAGCAGGTTCTACTACAAACCCCTGAGTGAAAGTCTCCCTACCAAACAAATCAGATAGCAATTGCTCGACAAAGGTTTCCATGTGACCAGTGTTGGACATTTCTGGAACCCCCAGGATGCGCACGTTGTTGCGCCGGCTACGCGCTTCCAAATCCTCGTTCTTTATCGCGACTTCCTTCAAGATTCTTTCCACTCGGTCCAGTCTTTTCTGGGACTGCGCAACACTATCCTCCACATCCTCCACATCCGATATCCATGCCTCCGCCACATCTAAGCACCGGTCATGCGCCTGGACCTTGGAGCCCATTTCAGCCAGGTTTTTATCCAGTGCATCAAACCTGCCATCTAGGGCCCTGAATCCTGCTCTCATTTCCTGAAGCATCGCAGCTGTTAGGGACGGTGGATCTCCCATATCTTCAGCTCCCTGGGCGCCGTCCGCCATGTCGGCAGGATCGTCAGGCGCATTGTCCGTGACTTTCTCAAAGGGCAAAGTCCTTTGTTTGGGATCTTTGCAGCCCATGCCTCAGGGTAAAGCAGGACACAATCCGGGGAGGGCCCTGTGTGGCGAGTGCACGGTCAGGGATTTGGAATAGAGTAGAGGTGTCACCTAGTCAGGCTCAAACGTATGGCGGTGTAGGCAGGTTTCGCTATGCGCAGCCCACTCAGCCATGGGCAGACATGGTGAAGGTGTGGGCCTCACCCCGACCCAGGGTAATCAGGCCAGGCAGAGCGTAGTCGATAAGCAGAGAGGCCCCATGTCACAGCATCCGCATGTTTCAAATCCGGAAGGGCTGCATGCATGGAGAAGCAGATATCAGCTCCTGTAGAATCCGCGACCCACCAAACTAAGTGGAGCTGCCAGCAGAGTAGCGTCTTGTGACCTCTTGCTGTAACAGATGAGCTGCGGTAGTGCTACGTCTACTCCGGGCACTATCAGGTGAGGAAATGTTAGCAATGTGGCGAGGCTGTGGAGGGGGACTTGTAGCAGGGAGCGAAGGGGCCTCCCCAGAGGCATGGGCAATGCAGCTCAACAAAGGAGTGTAGACTGCCAGCACATAGTGAAAAGCACAGACCGTGATCTCATTGTAGGCTCAAATTAGGCAGATCAATGTGGAGAGAAGCGTCCCCAGTGTATTATTGCCAGCATTGATATGTACGAGTTCCTGGGGCCTTGATGATGTCACCACCAGGAAGTAGGCCAGGTCAGGCCTATCGGGAACAATTTATTATTTATTTATGAATCTTACAAAGCGCACTGTCGCCTTGTAGGCATCCTGGCGCTAAGGCTCCATGAAAGGTGGGAAAAAAGGTATGTCATAAAGTACAAAGAACTCGGACCCTAGGGAACAGCCAGGTTTTCAGGCATTTTCTGAACGGGAGGAGTTCCTCAACTTGTCTAATCTCCAAAGGTAGACTGTTCCAAAGTTTGGCCGCAGCCACCCCAAAAGATCTACCCCCTGTCCTGACTTTCTTGAATCTAGGTACTCTCACCAACCGGGCCGAAGAAGAGCGAAGCACCCTGGTGGGAGTGTACCAGGCAAATTTAGATTGCATTGATCGAGGGCCTAGCCCATGAAGGGCTTTAAAAACAAGGCAGAGAGACTTAAATTGTACTCTCTGCCTGAGGGGAAGCCAGTGGAGTTCGGTCAAAGCTGCAGACGCTCTTCTGGGCCATCCCAAAGCCATTCTAGCAGCCGCTGATTGGGCTCTTTGAAGTCTATCTAACAGAAAGCTAGGGGACTCAAGTAGGAGGGCGTTACTGTAATCGAGCCTACTCAAGATTGTGCATCTAGCCACTAAAGCACGAGTATGGATGGGTAATAATGGCATAATCTTACGCAGGGACCTAATCAGGGCAAAACAGCAAGACACAGTTTTCGCAACCTGAGCCTCCATGGTCAGTTTTTTATCTAGCATGACGCCTAGGTTACGGACGGTTTTAACTGGTAGAACCTTAATCGATATTTCTGGGGGCCAGAAATTGTCAGGAAAGGGAGGCGAAATCCTGTTCCCGCATAGAAAAGCACCTCAGTTTTGCCCGTGTTACATTGAAGGGAATTGTCCTGTAACCAACCGGCAGTATCCCGCAGACACTCATGAAACACCTCCAACTGTGTCGAGTCCTCACCCTCAAAGGAGAGGATCAATTGAGTGTCATCCGCATAATTAATCACATTGATCTTATGTGATTTGATCAATGATATCAAGGGTTTTAAATAAAGATTGAACAAAATAGGGCTAATTGCCGAGCCCTGAGAAACCCCGTGCGGCACAGGGAAAACCGCAGATTGGAAAGGGGGAAGGGACACAGCCTGCTGTCTGTCCTATAGAAAAGATCGAAACCAACGCAAGGCACAGCCTCTCACCACAGCCTCACTCAGTCTACTCAGGAGGGTTTCATGGTTGACCATGTCAAATGCGGCAGACAGGTCGAGCAGAATCAAAGCTGCTGTCTGACCCCTGTCTGTACGTATTTGAAGCTCATCCATGGCAGTAACCAAGGCCGTCTCCGTCCCATGGGCAGGGCGAAAGCCAAATTGCATTTCCTCGAGCAGCTGATGTTGCTCCAGATGTTTAGAGAGTGAGGAACTGACCCTGCATTCAACAATCTTTGCGGGACAGGGTAGCAGGGAGATCGGTCTGTAGTTCTTAGAACACTCTGGGTCGAATGATGGTTTTTTCAACAGCGGGGATACAAGGGCTTGTTTCCAACGAGCGAGCACCATACCGCTGGCCAGAGACTGGTTACAAATCATGCGGAGAGTAGGAAATAGTTCCTCTTCATACTCTTTCCAGACCTTGTGCGGGACCGGGTCCATGGGCGAGCCAGAGGAGATGCCCCGTGCCAGCCTACTGAAGTGTTCCTCCCTTAGGGGCGGAAACTCCGATAGTTGATTAGCAGGCTGCCAACAAGGGCCATTATCCCCACTCTCCAAGGCCTGATCCCTCAGAATCTGAGAACAGCTGGATTCAGTAGAACACTTGAGCTCTTTGATGATTATCTCAATTTTTTCTCTGAAGAACTTAGCCAGGTTCTCACAGAGTTCCTGCGAGGGGGGTATCGAGTTCTTGGAGCAGTCAGGACTGGAGAGGCTGTTCAGAATGTTAAAAATGCTCCTAGAGCTGTTTGAAGCATTGCAGATCGTGGAGCAGAAATAGTCTGCTTTGGATTTATGAATCAAGGTCTTGTGCTCAACAATTTTGAGCTTCCAAAGCAACCTGTCTGATTCCTTATAGCCCCACCTCCATTTCCTTTCTGCCTGTATACATGCTAATTTAGTGGATTTCAGAGTATCATTAAACCAGGGGGCAGAGGCTCTGCCCTTACAACTAAGTTTTTTTAGAGGAGCATGAGAGTCTACCGCCGCAGTGATCCTAAGGCACAACGAGGCATAGTTCTCGTCGACCTGTTTGTCCTGGGAGAAGCAATCTCTGGCCTTTACACACCAAGTCCGAGGATCTCAGCCGTGCCAGGGCCTTCCAATCCCTACAAGAAACTTCAGTGGTGGTACGCGCAGGCCGGGTCTGGGCAACGTTAAAATTAACATAACATTTAATTAAGAAATGGTCTGTCCAGTCCATGGGCAAGATTTCTCCCATGTGCAACAGATGAGGACCCGAAAAGAGAAGGTCAAGGCTATGACCCTCCTTATGAGTGGCACCCACAACTTGCTGAAAAAGGCCGAGGCCTTCGCAAGAGTGGAGTAGATTAAGGAACCCAGTGTCAAGGAAGCCATTTAGCCACAGATTGAAGTCCCCTAAGACTATCATTTTGTTGTGGGTGGCTGCCATGTTAGTGAAAGTATCTAACAGAGATTGTTGTTGTTGAACAGTAAAGGCCCCAGGGGGTCTATAACAAATTACCCCAGTAAAAATAAGCCCAGCTGCATTTTTTATGGACAGGCCAAGGAGCTCCACTCCATTAACCGGATCCATACCAATGGTCCCGATTTGCCAAGAGGTCCTATAGATGACCCCCACCCCACCTCCCCTTCCGTTAGGTCTGGGGAGATGTAAAATTTTTAAATCTGGCAGACAGGCCCAGCCTGGCTCGATCTCGCAATCAGGGCGAGTCCAGGCCTCCATCATGAATAAGACATCAAGATGGTGAGATTCAACTAACAGATGAATTTCGACCCAGTGTTTTGGCAGAGATCTTACATTAAGAAGTCCGGAGGATAGGAGCTTTCCAGCAAGGAAATCGCTCAATGGGTGAGCTAAGTCAGTAAAAGTAAGAAATGCGTTACTTACCTGTAACTGCAGTTATCCAGTATTGTTGTCTTTCATAGATTCAATGCCTGAATCATTCCCTGTCGTCGAGACGGGAGTCTCCGGTACATAGAAAAGTAATGTCCTATAGACCTACATAGAGAATAGTAGGCCTAAAGGCCTCACCTTAGTAACATATCCATGTCCTTTTGTAAAAAGGACCAAACTCTAGATAAGAGCCAATCAGCTATCACCTCCCTCTAGAACCTTCCTGGCAGGAGCCTCAGTCCCTCAGATTTTCGTATGCACTAAGCTAAGTCGGCATGTCACTGAGAAAGTTAGGTGAGTCCTTCCAGGGAAGGCGGGAGGGTTGCATGATAATCTATGAAAGACACCAATACTGGATAACTGCAGTTACAGGTAAGTAACTCATTTCTTATCCAGTGTTATGGGTGTCTCTCATAGATTCACATGTCTGAATCAGAGTAGCAAGCAATGCAGAGTGCACATTTCTGATGGAACAGCATATAATAATACACATCATGTGAGCATAAACCATCATTAGACATCCACAATAAGTATTAGTAAAGAAATGTGCATATCAGAGTAGATGGAGGGACAGTGGAAGGCTCACCTTACTGAAATAGATGGCGTAACACTGTTTGTCCCACTGCAGCATCATTCATCAGCTCCGTATCCAGGCAGTAGTGCCTAGTGAAGGTATGCGTCGACTTCCATTTTGCTGCCCTGCAAATGTCAATGGCTGGCGCCCCTGAAAAGAGAACCATAGAAGTTGACATAGCTCTCTTGGAGTGCGCTCTCACTTTGGAATGCAATGGCTGTCCAGCTTGGTCATGACAGAAAGCAATGGCTGCAGAAATCCATCTGGAGATGCTCTGCTTGGTAAGTGGTAGACCTTTCCTAGGGCTGCTGTAAGCTATGAATAGCTGGTTAGATTTCCTGAATGTCTTCGTTTTGTCAATGTAAAACTTCAAGCATCGTTTGAGATCCAAAGAATGCAGCGATCTTTCAGCTGCCGTGCTTGGGTTTGGAAAGAAGGAACGCAGAACCACAGGTTCATTTAGGTGGGAGTCCGACGGGACTTTTGGGATAAACCTAGGATTGGTTCTCAGGATTACTCTGTCATTTTTAAAACTGTAGAAAAGGATCCTGGGTTGAAAACGCCTGTAGCTCACTGACCCTCCTTGCAGATATGAGTGCCAGGAGGAGTGCTGTTTTCCACGAGATATACTTTAGGTCAGCTCTGTGTACTGGTTCGAACGGAGGCTTCATGAGCTGGTTAAGAACCACATTGAGATGCCAGGTAGGTGGCAACATCCTTACTGGCGGGAAAGATCTGTATAATCCTTTTAGAAATTGCTTAATCAACCTCCTTGACCAGAGAGATTGACTCGTTGAAGTTCTTTTATAACGAGATATTGCTGCTAAGTGTACTTTAATGGAGGAGTGAGCTAGGCCCAACTGTGCCAGATATAATAGATAAGGTAAGATTTGCTCCGGTGAGGAGAAGAAAGGCCTAATGCCTTTATCTGCACACCAAACACAAAAGCGCTTCCATTTCAGGGAGTACGTTTTGGTCGTGCTATCCGCCCTTGCTCTGGCAAGAATGTCTCTACAGTCTTGTGGAATATTCAGATCGTGGAACTCTCGGAACTCAGGAGCCCTGCAGCTAACCTGAGAGACTTCAGATCCGGATGTTGAACTTGATTGTTGTTCATTTTGAGCAGAGATGGATACTGCCGCAGGTGGATCGGTGGCTCCAGGGATAGACGGTGGAGCTCTGTGAACCAATATTGCCCCAACCAAGTTGGGGCTATTAAAATTAGAGTACAAGGTTCCACCTAAATTTTCCTGAGGACTCTGGGAAGCATCTGGAATGGCGGAAAGGCGTACGCAAAGTTGTTGCACCATGCGATGGAAAATGCATTCCCTAGAGACCCTGACTGGGGATTCCAACTTGCGAAGTGTGGGCATTTGGTGTTCATTCTCGTCGCAAATAGATTGATTTGCGGCATGCCCCATCTGGAGAAGATCTGGTCGATAATTTGTTGATCCAGCTCCCACTCGCGTGACGATGTTTTCTGCCTGCCCAACGCGTCAGCGAGCACATTGTCCGTGTCTCGGGCGTATTCCGTCCTTAGGGTTACATTGTGGAATATGAGTCAGTTCAGAATTTTTTTGCTACTCGCGAGAGAGCGCCAGCTAGCGTGTCCCTCCCTGTTTGTTGAGGTAGTGCATAGTCGTGGTGTTGTCAGTCCGGACGAGCACCAGGGAATGTTTGATTCTTGGCAGGAAAGCTTGAAGGGCCAGGAAGACTACCCGCAGTTCGAGCCAATTGATATGTAGTTTCTTCTCCATAGGAGACCACTTCCCGCTTATCTGTAGTTCTTGCAGAAAAGCTCCCCAGCCTTCCAAGGAGGCGCCTGTTGTGACAACATGAGGAGCAGCCGGAGGCAGGAATGACAAGCCTTGAGACAGGTTTTGAGATGACATCCACCATTGCAGGGCTCCGACCATCTGAGGACTCACTTTTATGTGGTCGTCGAATTAGACCCACTGCTTCGAGAGCGCTTCCTGTAGAGGTCTCATTCGTAGTCGACAGTGAGGAATCAGGAGGATACCCGATGACATCATCCCCAGGAGGGATTTGAAGAGGCGGACTGTCAAGACTTTCTTCGAGGCTACTAATGCAGCTAGTGCAAGGAGCTTGTTCATCCTCTCTCTGGATGGGAAAGCTTTTGCTGACCGTGTGTCCAGGGTTGCACCTAGGAAACTGATGCACTGAGAAGGTTGTAGGACCGATTTTTCCTGATTAAGGGTGAGACCCAAGCAATGGAAAAGCTTTAAACAGGCGCTGGAAGACCTGGACGCGTCTTATAAGGATGGAGCCTTGACCAGCCAGTCATTCAGATACGGAAAGACTTGGTGATGGCACTGTCTGAGATATGCCGCCACCGGCGTATGGCATTTCGTGAATAGGCGCGGTGCAGACTTGAGCCCGAAGGGCAGAATGCGAAATTGCAAGTGTCTGCCCACTACTGCAAATCGGAAGTACCTTTTTGTGATTCCTGTGATTTGGGATATGGAAGTAAGCGTCCTGTAGGTCTAGGGACGCCCTAAAATCCTGCTCTTACAGTAGTTGCAAGACCTCCTGGATCGTTACCATGCAAAACAACTGCTTCTTAGGAATTTGCTGAGGGCCCTGAGGTCCAAGATTGGTTTCCACTTCTTGTCTTTTTTTTTTTGGATCAAAAAGAAGCGGGAATAAAACCCTTTCCCCTTCTGAGATGGAGGTACTCTCTCTATTGCTCCTTTTTGCAGCATAATCGAGATCTCTTGTAGAAGCAGCCATTGATTTTTGTTATTTCCGCTGTCCTATTCTACTAAAGGACTGGTTCTTATACTGAAGAGTGCCCAAAGCTCTTGCAGTGTCTACTTCGTCAATTTTTTGTGCCAAATAGTAACTGGCTATCATATGGCATGTCCAAAATCTTTGTTTGCACCTCAGGACGGAAAGAGGTTGCCTTTAGCCATCCTTGGAGCCGCAAGACTGCTGCTCCAGCCAACTGGTAGAACCCTGTCATAGCGATATCCATCACGCAGTCTATATTTTCTGACCCCGATGCTTCACCATCTAGCAGAATCCTCTTTACTTCCTCTTTGGATGAATCTGGCATCTCCTACAGGTATGGGGCTATGTGTGCCCACAAACTATTATAGCGTCCCAAGAGCGCTAGGGCATTCGCGGCCTTTACCGTCATTGCCGACATTGAGGAAAACCTGTTCCCAAAGTTGTCCACTCTTCTTCCCTCCTTATCAGGAGGAAGCGACAAAGGGGATGAAGGATTCCTGGAGGTCTTCTGGGCCGCCTGTGTCACCACGGAGTCCGGCTTAGGATTCCTGTTCAACACGCCAGTGCTGTATCTGGCGCCCTATACTTCTTATCCAACTGAGGGATCACTGGTGATACAGAGGAGGGGTTCTGCATGACCTTTACCCCTTCTGACTATAGGTAATTGATAATCGGTATTGACCTTACTGCCTTCTTGAGAGGTTCTTTGAAGTCCTACAAGAAGCAGACCTGTTATTGAGAGACCATTGAGATCTTAAAACATTGAGCAGCCCTCTCTACCACATTATAAGAGATTCCAGAATTGTCGAAATGCCCCTCGTCGACGAGCCCGTCGACGAGATCGCCGTCATAGACTATGCCGGCGTAGACGAGCACTCATAGACGAGGCAGTCGTAGGCGACGCCATAGACGATTCGTCGTAGACGAGGCCGTTGTCAACGACGCCGTCGTAGATGAGCCATCGTAGAGGAGCCATCGTAGACGAGGCCATCATAGCTGAGGCCATGGTAGACGAGGCCATGGTAGACGAGGCCATTGTAGACGAGGCCATCGTAGACGAGGCCATCGTCGACGCCGTAGACAGGCCGTCGTAGACGAGCAGTCATAGACGAGGCCGTCGTCGACGACACAGTCGTAGACGAGCCATCGTAGACGAGGCCATCGTAGACGAGGCCATCGTAGACGAGGCCATCATAGACAAGGCCATCATAGACGAGGCCATCATAGACGGGGCCATCGTAGATGCCTTAAACTGGGAGTCGTAGACGAGCAGTCATAGACGAGGCTGTCGTCGACGCTGTCGTCGACGAGCAGTCGTAGATGAGCCGTCGTAGATGAGCCGTCGTAGATGAGCCATTGTAGATGAGCCATCGTAGGCGAGCCATCGTAGACGAGCCATCATAGACAAACCATCGTAGATTAATCCATCGTAGACGAGGCCATCGTAGATGAGGCCATCGTCGACGCCGTAAAACATGCCGTCGTAGACGAGCAGTCATAGACGACGCCGTTGTCTTCGACGAGCCATCGTAGACGAGCCATCGTAGATGAGCCATTGTAGACGAGGCCATCGTAAATGAGGCCATCGTAGACGAGGCCATCGTAGACGAAGAGGCTGTAATAGACAATGATGATGGTTTCTTCGTCGACGATCCTGTTGACGATGTTGGCTTCTTAGTCTTTACCTCAGGAGGTATAGAAGACGCCTTCCTGAAGGGTCCTATGACCAGAGGAGGTGATTTTGACGGCTCCGAAGTCGTCTTTTTTACATGATTTTTCTCCAAAAACAAGTCCTTTACTCTCCTTTTCCACAGAGTGAGGAGATTTCGAAGAACTGCGCCCAGAAGACCCAAGAGTGGTCTTTTTGAGGGCCTTCTCAGGACGTTGCCCTGAGGAATGAGTTAGATGAGATTTTCTTCTCTTTTGAGATCTCCTAGATGTTGAGGTCCACGTCGCATCACTTTCACTGGAGAAAATAAAAATACTCCTTTCTGGTCTTAGTGTTTGACACCATATTAAAAGTCGACCTTCACGACCTCTCAAAAAACTTACTTGAGAAAGTGCGACATACCTTGCAGTCTTTACTTACCAGACCTTCTTTAAAGAACGTATTTGAAGATACTCCATAGTAGAAAAGAAACCTTGACAACAAAGTTATTTAATGAAGTGAAAAAACACAGAATCTGAGCAGAGCTCAGAGGAGACTCCCTTAGCACAACGTCCGGTAGAAAATCTGAGGGACTGAGGCTCCTGCCAGGAAGGTTCTAGAGGGAGGTGATAGCTGATTGGCTCTTATCTAGAGTTTGGTCCTTTTTACAAAAGGACATGGATATGTTACTAAGGTGAGGCCTTTAGGCCTACTATTCTCTATGTATGTCTATAGGACATTACTTTTCTATGTACCCGAGACTCCCATCTCGACGACAGGGAATGAATCAGGCATGTGAATCGATGAAAGACACCCATAATACTGGATAAGATTATCCTTATTGGCATGGCACTCACCTATGTTCAGCAAGGTCTCACTAGAATAATGTAGGGAGTCCGCTTTTAGAGGAGAAGCACTTCCACTGACACAATGGGCAGCATGGCTGGCGCAGGGCGCTGCCTTGGCGTGGACGGGCGCAGACAGGCTTGCCTTTGGAGCGCCCGCTGCGCACGTCCGCTGCGCGTTCGCTCCAGCGTCGATTTTATGGAGCCCTGAGCGCCCTGAGCGCGAACCACTAGAGCGCGAGTGAAGACTCCCCTCAAGATGGCGGGTCCAATCGCACGGACGGACCCAGCCAGAGGGAGTGGAACGCGAGGAGCAGAGCCGCTCCGGTCCCCTCTCAAGTGAGTAGATTAAAAACACAGTAAAACACAGTAAAAGGAAATCAGGAACCTTTTTTTAGAAGCCTTGTTGCAAATAGCGCCACTAACAGAGGATGCGTGAACTGTGCTGGTAGAGCCCTACTTGACACACACTGCCACCCTCAGGAGCCGATCAAGGAGGGAGGAGGGAGCAGGCGCCCACCAGCCAGACCCACTGTGTACTAGTTCCGGAACACGGAACCGAGCAGGTTGCCCCTGGGTGCCCGCAGCACCCCCAGGCAACACGGGGACCGGAAGGCCCTATCCCCAAAACGGTCCCCCTCGGCAGAGCCGCGCAAGCAGGGTAGGATGCGCCCCGTAGCCTCAGCACAGCGCCGTCCGGGAGGCAGCCGATCACAAGCGGGGGGCCAGGGAGAGAAGCCGCACAGCAGAAGAGGAAGCGGACACAGTATCGGGAGCCGGCCGGCAGCTCCCGCTCACCTCACAGCCCGATCTACTGTGCCAGGCGCTGACGTCAGCATGGTGTAGGCCCCGGCCTCGTGACGAGGAGACCTCACATGCAGTCACTGGTGGCGTAGATTCACAGCATCGCCGCGGCTCCGAAAATGCAATCATTGCGTTCCACCTTTCCTCATGAGTGCATTGGGGGTAATTCCGCCTCAGGAGATGGAGGTTATCATGCTGAAAACAGGCTTGCAGTGCGCCCGGCTGATGGAGCTTCAGTCGCAAGCGTTCATCTTTTGCGCTTGCGTGGCCAAGCCCCTGTTCCAGACTTTAGGGGCTAGTCACGAGTAGGTGCATCCCCCTGCTCTGATTTTGTGTATGTGTGGGGGGGGGTGTGAAACTGGCAGAGCGAAAGTGTCTGGAAGGTTGGTGGAAGTGCATGCTGCTATTCAGGTGGACAGGGCCAGTGTTGTGGAGAGCTTTGTAGGTTTGGGTGAGGAGTTTAACATGTGTGTGCTTGTATATCAGGAGCCAGTTGAGTTCCCCAAGGTGTGGTGTGATGTGGGCTTAGCATTGGAGGAGGAGGACTACTAGCCTGGATGCTGCATTTTGTACAGTCTGCAGTCTTTTTGGGAGCTGGTTGGTAATCCATGCATACAGAGTGTTTCCATAGTCTACTCTTCTGGTGATGAGGGCTTGGGTGTTCGTTTTCCTATTGTTTTCTAGTAGCCACTTGAAGATTTTCACCAGCATCCTTAGTGTTGGAGCAGGCCAATACCACTGCATTGCACTGGGCTGTCTTGTCCAGTTAGTTGTCTAAGATGATTCTCGCTTGCAAGTAGGGCATGAGGAGTGGGTCCAAGGTATGTGGGTCACCAGGTGGAGTCCTGTGGGGAGGCATTCTTCCCGAAGGCTACCACTTTGGTCTTGTCTAAGTTCAATTAGAGGCAATTGGATTTCATCCACGTGGCTACTTCTCTCATGCATGTGGTGACCTTGTTCCTAGTGTTTAAAACATCTGCTCCCAGGTGAAATTGTGCTTTACAAATACACATGCTATGTCATGTGTTGTCCAAGAAGGACAATATCTTTGGCGAAAGTGGGGCTGTGTATCTTGTGAGCTCGTATGGTGTCGGCAAGCATGCTCATAAAGACCTTAAGCAATGAGTCCTTTGGGGCTCCACAAATGAGATGTGTAGAGGAGTAGGTTGGCGGTTTGGGTTCATCTGGTGAGGAAGGAGCAGATCCATTAGAGAGAGAGCCTTTGGATGCGTGCTTCATGGAATCATTGGATTAGGATGATGTGGGAGATGGTGTTGAATGCTGCTTATAGGTTTATAAGTATGAGGGCTGCAGTTTCTCCCTGTTGAGGATCAGCCTGATGTCATCCGTTGCTTCTATAAGGGCATTTTCTGTGCTGTGGTTGCGTCTGAAACCTGATTGAGTGGTGTTGAGAAGCTGGTGCTTGGCAAGGTGGTCAGAGGGGCTCTTGTTCATGGCTTTTTCCAGGACTTTGGCTGGGTAGGGCAGGAGAGAGATCGGTTGGTAGTTGGAGAGTTTTGGTCAAGTTAGCGGAGGGTTTCTTTGGGAGGGCACTGACAGCTGCATGGTTCTGCGAAGGTGGTTGCACTGATAGACGTGTTGAGGATAAGGGTGAGGCCTCGCTGATAGGGAGTCCTTCTTTGTTGAAGGCGTGGTGAGGGCAGAGGGCCGCTGTTACCCCGAAATGGTCTTCATGATTGTTGTGGTTTGCTCTCTGCTAATGGTGTCTCTTGTGGTGATTGTGCAGATTTCCTTTGTCACTGGGAAACTTCTGGAGAGGGCAATGGGTTCCAATTGTAGGGGGGAAGTTGCAGTATATGACTTCTACTTTGCTGCAGAAGGCGTTTGAGAGGTAGTTGCAAATATTTTGTGATAAGTTGATGTTTCTGGTGGCACCTATGGGTGTGGTGAAGTCTTGGACGATTTCAAAGATTTCTTTGCTGCTGTTGGAGCTGGCACTTATTTGTTAGACTAGGGCCTTCACATCGGATTCTCAAAATAGCTGGCGGTACCTCTTCTGGGTGGCTTTGAAGGTGTCTTTTTCCACTTCCCCTTTGCTGGTTTTCCCTTTCCGTTCCAAAAAGCAATGGCGTATTATGCTGTTATAGAGAAGGAGACTTACTGAGCTTGTGGCTGTCTGAACAAGCAAGCCAAAATATGGAATTGTTGGTCGGGGGGACTCATATTTGGATACTTCTTGGCTAAAGTAATGTGGGAGAGGCTGGGTGCCATTTGGGGATCATATGGGATTAGTGATGGTGGTCAATATGCTTATGAACATCAGTGTCTGTATTGTGCTTCTGGAAAATCAGTTAAAAAACATTGTAAAGACATTAAAAAAAACAGACCTCGAATCCATATATATCAATGACCCCAACAGTGCTGTCAATCTCACGCGGAAGCAGCCAATCGTTGATCCTCGCCAGCAACCAGTCAAAGAGCAGGAAATACAAAGTTTTAGCAATAGAATCTCTGAAAGAAAGAGAGCAAAACCTTACAATGCAGTCCACAAGTAAGATACACAAAAATTAAAAACTGATGGGAATGGAAATAGAAGGCACTGGAGAAAGGATAACTAGCAGATCAGTGTGCCAAGAATCTTTCAGGGACATAAAAGCAGAAAGGAAATGCCTCGGTAAAAAAATGAGAATATGGATCTACAGCCAGATGTACAAACATTAGGAATACCTATTTCCTAATTTTGATTCTCTCTGAATCGCAATTAGGGAATCGGTATTTCCAATGTGTATGAAACTCTTTTGAGTTTCATTAGCGATTCCTAATGGGTCACAAATAGACCTACCTCATGCATGTTAATGAAGTAGGTCACAATCTGCGACCCATTAGGAATCACAGCAATTACAGAGATGGTGGGCTGCTGAGTTCAGTAGACCACAACTGTGATTGCTTTTTAATAAAGCAATCTTTTTTTTTTTTTTAATACAGCCCGGAATCCTTAAAGGAAAATGGGATGCGTTTAAAAAGACAAAATAAAACTTTGCAGTTTCATTTTTTAACATTCTCAAAGGGGAAGGGTTTCCCAAGGGACCCCTTACCCTTTGAGAACGAGTTACTACCAGTTTTAAACTGGTGGTAAAATTTTACTGTTTTGCAGCCGGAATTTGGTCCCAAAACATACCATTCTGATTCGGTATTTGGAAAGGAGACCCCTTCCAAATTCCGAATCGGAATTTGGTAGCAAATGCAAATTGAAATTCGGTAACAAGTTACCAAATCACAATTTGACTTTTGTACATTGTAAAAAGCTTCTTTACAGTTGCAATTAGCCCGATTCCGCGAATCGGGCCGTTGGCGACAGCAAAAAAGCTTTGTACATCTAGCCCTTGGAGTAGAAAGCAGAGTGCATGAGGCCCTACCATTGGGCAAAGTGCCTTACAGCAAGGCACAGTGATATCTTTACCTGAGACCTGGGTGGGGTACAGATTGAAAGTACACTGGCACACGAACTGTTGTAGCAGTGTTTCGAGCAGGCGCTGGGTTCATCAAGAATTCCTTATCCTTTAAGTGTAATGAGGTTTTTTTGCCATTCATCTGCTCAGGACTCTTTATGTTAATCATCTAGCTCATTTAAGGTAGCCATAGCAAAAGGCTGTCCTAGATTGGATGAATCTACAGTGACAAGGAAAAAGGGCGCGGCAGTGAAATCCGTCTCCTGGGAAGTCACAGTGGCTTACATATTGAAGTAGTACCAGGTCATATATCTTTTTAGCAGTGTAGTGCTTGAAGTACATCTGGGTGCTAGTGGACTGTAATAGATTCTAAGACAATCCTGAGAGGAACCCAAGTGAAGTACTCCTTCCAAGGAGCAAGCCTCATTCAAAATAAATGCAACTGCTACCAGGATGTTGAATCTATATATCTCTAAAAGACTTACAGTTATTGGCTAGTCTGAGCCTGGAGCTCTGCTAGCATAGTTCGGATGCTCCTGCTTGGCCAAATGACGACTACAGACTCCACTGAGGATGTATGTAAGACACATTTTCATGGGAATCATTTTCTTCAGTCAATATCATCTTACATCGTACCTCGTTCTCTGCGTCATGCCATTCTGACATTGATATAATGTGCATGTTAAGCTTGTATTCTGTGAAGTCACATTAATACTAGAACTTTACTACGTCACCCAGAATTGTTCCAAGTCAGAAGGGCTTACAGTTCCAGGTGTTTTACTTGCTGCCAGGCATATTTAGTGGTTTCTCACGTAAAGTGCATTGAAACATCCTTACCTATACCTACACTGCATGTAACATGTAGTGACGAGTACGGGAAATGCATGAGAGGTGGGCAAAATTGCACCACGAAACCCTAAATTTGTCAATCAATAAGTGCAGAAGGGCAAGCAACCCTTGCTAGGGGCACTGACAGATCACACACTGCTGTTATGGACTGTTACTTGTATCCCTTGAGAGGACAAATGAAGAAGGGGACACAATTTAAGTGATGAGTAGAGTTATTTAGACCATCAACATAAAGTCACAAAGTCAGATGCTTTTGTAGAGCGCACAAATAACCGCTAGGTCTCAGGGCGCTTTGCAGTAAAAGGACAACAACCTTGACATAGGCTTGGGACTAATAGGCAGCAGTTATTTCGGGACAAGCCAGGTTTTTAAGTTTTTTCGAAACAGCTAGTGGTTGGTAATTGACAAAAGATGGGGGTGAGTTTATTCCAGAGTTGTGGAGCCACATAGGAGAAGGACCGACAGCCATTACGTGACGTCCAAACCCGTGGCTGAACTAGGAGAGATTTTGAGCTAGATCTTAATGATCTGGTGGGACGATACCAGACCAGTTTTATTGCAAGATATGCTGGCCCGGGGCTGTAAAGAAGTTTGTGGGTCAGACTTACAACTTTAAAATGGCTTCTCTGGTGAATTGGCAACCAGTGTAGCTGCATAAGGCTCGGCATAGCGGCTGATCTGGGGGAAGGCCAAGCACCAGTCTTGCCGCAACATTCTGCAGCGTGTGTAATTTAGAGAGTAAACACTCATTGATTGTTGTAAACTGGGCGTTGCCGTAGTCCAAGCGGCTTATAATTAAACCTCGCA
This sequence comes from Lissotriton vulgaris, assembly GCF_964263255.1. Taxonomy (NCBI): domain Eukaryota; kingdom Metazoa; phylum Chordata; class Amphibia; order Caudata; family Salamandridae; genus Lissotriton; species Lissotriton vulgaris. The sequence continues at coordinate 608,778,378 of NC_141695.1, forward strand.
ACAGTGGCTTTCTGGTTTCCAGAGGTAGCCATTTAAAAATGTTACACAATTTATGCATGATCCCGTAACAGATGCCGGATACTTGGTTAATATGGGTTTTCATGGAGAGAGAACAATCTATCATGATTCCCAGATCACGAACCACCTCCTTGGGTGCGGGGCAGGGTCCCAGTTCTTGGGGCCACCAGTCCTGTGACCAAACTTCATTGGCCTTACCAAACAGAATGATTTCCGTTTTGCTGTAGTTCAGTTGGAGTTTGTTGTCACACATCCATTTGCTGATGTCAATCATACACTTTTTGAATCTAGTACATGTTTCGGAAAAATCAGCACTACAGGTGATAAGCACCTGAGTGTCGTCGGCATACAACACTGTTGTAAAACCATGAAATTTTACTATATTGGCCAACTGAGTTAGGTATAAATTAAATAACATGGGGCTAAGAATTGAACCCTGAGGGACTCCTACGGTAAGAGGCAGACTACTAGATATGAGGTGTCAACCTTAATGGAATTGAGGCGATCCGCCAGGTAATTTTCAAACCAGGATAGGGCCTTGCCTCTGACACCTATCTCCCACAACCAATGTTTCAGAATGCTGTGGGAGATGGTGTCAAAGGCTGCCAACAGATCCAATAGAACAAGAATTGCAGAATTGCCTTTATCTAGTGTGAGTCTAATATTGTCCACAATCTCTATTACAGCTGTCTCAGTGCCATGATCGGCGCAGAACCCCGGCTGAGAGGGGTCCAGGAGCTCGTGCGTTTCAATACAGGTAGTGAGACGCTTGTTCACCAAATATTCTAGTACCTTCCCAAAATAGAGCAGTAAAGAGATAGGTCTGTAGTTAGTCGGGAGAGTAGGATCACTGGAAGGCTTTTTTAAAATAGGTTTGACCTGGGCATGCTTCCAACTTCTGGGTATAAGGGATAACTCAAATGAGGTGTTAAAAATGTTAGTAAGAGAGCTAGCCAATAGCTGGAGTATCTCTGTGCAATTGCGGGGAGACAAAAGGTCTGTAGAAGAGCCGGATTTAATTTTCCTAGGGCCTTCTAGAACTTCAGAGGCGGTGGTGGGATCAAATTCTCTGAGATACGGCGTATCCGTGGCTACCTCGACAGTGAAATTGAGCGAAGGATCGTCATCATGTTGTTATGAGTCTTGGCTGGTGTCCGGGAATGCAGAGTAAATCAACTTAATTTTATTATCAAAATAGGAAGACAATGAATGTACCCATTCCACAGTGGGAATAAATTCTGATTGTTCTACCTGGGGGGCAATGAATTCCTTCAGTCTTTTATAAAGCTCTTTTCGAGAGTGGACTGCTTTATTAATTCTTTGAGTGAGATAGAGTTTTTTCGCCACTTTTATATTTTTTATATAATTAGAGTGTGCAAGTTTGTAATTCTCCATTGTTTTGGTTTTTCTCCACCGGCGTTCTGCAGATCTGCTGATCAGCTTTTCTTTTTTTAGGGCAGCAGTGAACCAGGGGACCGCAATGGTTTTTACATTAACACTGGTGTCAGGTATTATTTCGTCCAGCATTTCCCCGATGGAGGTTTCTAGCTGAATTCACATTTGTTCAACGTTGTTAGATTGTTCTGTGAGAGGTTTAAAATGGGTCAGGAAGGCTTCCGAAGTTATTTTACGCCATGGTCTGACAAGAACTGTTTTATTTTTATGGTTCCTAAAGCTCACTCCATTAGGTTTAGGAAAACTAAATTTTAATAGAAAATGATCAGTCCAGATCATGGGGAGCGGGGTTTCATTGACTAAATTAGGCAGATTGCTGAAAATCAGATCCAGGGTGTGTCCGGCCTGGTGTGTTGGTCCTGTTACCCTTTGAGTTAGAACCAAGGTTTCCATGGTGGTAATCAGGTGGCTGGTATCAGAATCTAGGGATAGTTCTGCATAAGGATTAAAATCTCCTAGTAAAATAAAATTGTCGGTTGCTAATACGTGTGAAGCTATTATTTCTAGAAGATGATTAACAAATTTAGACCTTACGCCAGGGGGTCTATATACCAAGGCTACTCTTCCAAAAGTAACCTTATTAATCTTCATATTAATAATCAGAATTTCAAAACATAGGGTTGGAAAAAGATTCTTGTAAGGTGATCTCAATGGGGGCTTTAACTGCCACTGTAATACTACCTTCTCGGTTTCCTTCTCTATCCAGCCTAATGAAGTGATATTCCTGAGGGAAGGCGGAAAACATATCTGGTGAGGCTTGGCTGTGGAGCCACGTTTTGGTAAAGAAACAAATATCCGTTTTTTCACTCTCTAAAAGGCTCCACAGCTCGAGTGCGTGTTTTGGTATTGATCTGGTGTTGAGATAAAGAGCAGAGAGGAGATTGGCCTCCATTTTGATGTTAGGGCTCAATTTTTCAAGAGGGTTAGCTCTGAATACACTTTTCGGACAGGTTTTAGACATGATAGTAAAGGGGGGTTTTGGTAGTTCACTTGAGGATAGGAGCATTTCGGGTCGACCCTCCTGTTTAACTGAAGGGTTATGAGTGTTTAAGGAAATTAACTCCTGCCTCGTGTAGCGCAACATTATTATTATTATTATTATTAGATTTTGTAAAGCGCGTAGTCACCCGTAAGTATCCCAGCGCTAAGATCCAAACAGCTAAGGGTAACAGGGGGGAAGAGGAGGAAAGGCAGATCAGGGGAAAAGGTGCGTTTTCAGCCGCTTCCTGAATCGGAGATAGTCTGGTTCCGTCCTGAGATCACGGGGGAATGGGAATGGAAACAGCACGCTTACCCAAAATATGTAAGGTATGAACCAGGTGTCCGGGCGGCGGGCGGCATCCAGGCGCGGACGGGCGCAGACGGGCTTGCCTTTGGTGCGCCCTTGCGCGCCGCTGGCGCGCACCTGCGCGCGTCCGTGCTGGGGAGGAAATTAAGTAGGGAGGAAGGCGGGGTCAGCACCGATGACGCTGCCCTATATGCATCTGCTTCCTGTCCCTCCGTACAACCGGCACGAGCCGTGACGGACCGGGGACCCAGCAGGGAGAAGATATTGACAGTAAGTGAGGAGCGTTTCTTTCTAAGGTGCACAGTGCAAACAGAGTTTTAGCAGGATTTCAAACAGAGAGTTAAATGAATTAAAAAAAATTAAAAGCAAAGCACCATAGAACATTGAAAATTGCGGTTGCCTGTAAATTTTGTAATCAAATCCAGACGCCCTGCGCTAGCTTAGCAGCCCAAATACTAACAGCGTGGAATGCCGTTCTTGCTGCCATAGGTAGTGAACAGCTCTCAGGCAATTTGATGTGAAGGAAAAAACATAATATCTGGTGCTAGAGTGAAACAGTTAGAGACAGATGGACCACATGCCCTTTGTACACGTTTTTTGATGCAAAGGGTCAAAAAGTCACTCCCAGAACTGAAAGAGGGAGAGCAGGATTCAGATAGTATGATTTAGAGATAGCATACTGAAAGGGGTAAGGAACACGGCTTGCCAACCATTTATACCAACTGCTGGTGGATGATGGAGTTATTTTAGGACAGGGAAAAAAGATGTGGGGGACAGAAAGTGCGTTGCAGGAAAAAGAATGGAAGGGTGCAAAGAAAGTAGATGAGGTACTGAAGGACGTTATGAGGAAGGTGGTCATATGGTGCCAGTAGAGTAAAGGTTAGAGGAGAGGGAAAATGAATTGTGGTGTGTAAGTGATTAGCGGAACAGTCAGGAAGCTTCAGACAAGTCACAGGTTAGTTCTACAAAAGCCAGTCTGTGAGATGATTTTACACTTAGCACATCAATGGCACCTGGAAGGAGTTTCTCTAGTGCCAGTATATGGGACGTTTACCTGTGTCCTAGACTGTATTTGCTAGCTGAAATTCAGTCTGGTTAAAATCTGTATCCATGGAGCTGCAAGTGACAAATTGAAGGGAAGTAGAGAGACTATTCTCACCTACTGTGAATCCCACAGACACAGTGGAGGCTTTCTGGGTGAATATTACAGGGTCCTTTTAGCTGTTACCTCTGCATGAATTTATTTGCTACTAGTGTTGGTGGATTACAACACCAAACGGTAAGTGGTGAAGAATGTAAGAAGGCCAATGATACATATTTTACTGAGTGCCTCAAGGATGAATTAGCAAGTGCCACAGATCACCATTATGGCTAATGATTTGTGTCGAATGACATTAAAAGATTTGGGTAGTGAGGCAGAGGGACACCATAACATGGCTCTATATTCTACTATAGTAAATCGACTCGTGAAGAGAATGAGCAGGATGATTAGATAGTCCTGTGTGCAAAAGGCATTGGTTGAAGTCAAACCAGCGAAGAGTGTGTTTTGTGAGACACAGGAACTTCTTGAGGATTTTAGGGGCCTGGGGCAAACATATTTTGGGGTCCCCTTTTTGGAACAGCTTTGAATTTATGATCCAATTTCAGCTCTTTCATTCCCCCTTTATGCAGGTCACTGACAATGCACATGCACACTCGTCTAAATATGTTTACATCTCATCTTTAGGGATCGTGATGTGTTTCAAATATTGAAACACAGCAGCAGCTCACTAAGATTACTTCAAATAATATCTGTGATACCCTCCCATTTCTCCTATATCATGTCCTGTTTTGATCTACAAAAAAAACTTCTTTAGGGATGTTGCATGAAACATAAATACAACATTTCTCTGCAAAATGTCTGTAATAGATTCTCACACATCACCCACATTGAAAATAAAAGTTAAAGTAAAACTGTATTTAAAACAATCTGTTTAAGCATTATTCAAGGTCATCGGGGCAGGACCTCTGCAGAACAGAGCTGGCTCTTTCTGGGGTCCCCCCTGAAAGGCTGGGTCCCTGGGCCAGAGACCACTTTGCCCATGCCTTAAAACGTCTCTATTTTATTGTCAGCACATCTAAAAGTGCTTAATTCTGTAAAGGCATGTTGGTTTTTGTAAGTTTACGATGGAATTACAAGGGTCTGAAATTTCTTGTAACAGAACTTTTCAGAGTGATAGTAGTGGCAACAGTAGCTCACAGAGACTGGTTAGGTAGAGATATCAAAGGGGAAGAAGTGACAGTGGCTGTAGCAGCTTTAAACTCATGCTCCTGTTTAACTTCTTCTTAGACATTTGCGTCCACCGGAGCCCAGTGTTCATCAATCTATTTAACTTGTTTGAAGAGTCAAGTACAGTGAAGGAGACATTGATGGAAGCTAACAAAACGGAGATACCCAAGACAGGCAACAACAGTGCTGAATATTCATGGCATCACCCAATTACCAATGAACAGAGATGGAAAAAGTATTTAAAAATATCTTATCCTCCTGACTTAAGTTAGTGCCACCAAGAAGGAAGACTTAAAGAAAAGAGGATTGAAAGGATTATGATTCGGAGACTTGAACTGTAATTCAATCAAGTATTTAAAAAGCAGACCATGAACAAAATTAAGATCCCTAGGGGCTTAAGTGAAAATATATTTTGCAGCTGCTTAATAAACTGCAATGGTCTCCAATCCAGCTAGGAGACCAGTCATAACCATATGCAAGTAGAAAGTCACTCATTCCTTGTATAATTTCTCCCCAATGTTTGTCTCGGGGTACAGTTTCCAGATTTTTTTTCTGATTCTTGCTTCTGCCAAACAAGAGTATTTCATCTAACAGGACGATCTTAAGCACCATTTTCCAGAATTTGATCACAGGCATGCCAGCAGATGCCAGGGCCCACGGAAACTCTAGAAACAAGCCTGCCTCACAGAGCCAGGCCACTGAGTGTTATAGGTGTCAAGAATATGGATGAACGCATATCTATAAAACTGTTTCTGTCTAATAAACTGTTTATTGAAAGAAGGAAGAGGCTATTGATTCACTAAACTGGGAATTTATTGAATGCAGAGATTACTATAAAATGTGCTTCTATTTATCTTTCCCAAGGCAATCAAAGTAATTAAAAAGATCTGTATCTGCTGTGCTACGTTAGTGGATTTCACTAATATCAAATTTTCTCTGAATACACCTCCCGTTTGTCCTGCTCAGGGTTAAAAGTTCCATGCAGTCCAATTTTAATAGCGCTTTTGCCAGGTTACAAAGTACAACCAAGTTATGACTCATGATCATGTCCTCATACATCCAGACCTGCTGTTTGGCATAACCGTGATCTGTAGTTATGGAAGCTTTACTGCACTCTTGTACTGATTCTGCGAGCGGATCCCAGCCTCTGTCTGCTGCTAGACCATTTCATGCAGTCAACAACAGCCAAACAAGAAGGAGGGAGGAGTCAATGCTTTTAATAGGTAGCCTATTAATAGGCAGCGGGAGGGAGTAGTAGGGAGGGCTATGTCAAGTATTACAGAGCGATTAGGTAAGAAATTTGAATGCAATAATGGGGTGTGTGAGGCAAGGGGTGTTTTTGGCAAAACTGTGCATCTGGGATCATCAGGGTTACCTAGCATCGATGGCGCTCTCCACAGACAGCGGTGAAAAGATGCGATCATATGAGGTCTCCTGGAAAAGACAGAAGAAAGTTGTTTAGGAGCAACATTAGTCATGGTGAGGATATACAACCCCATCATGTTTCATATTCCATTTTCATTTCCCTTGGTACCATCATAACATAGATTAGTTCTACGGTACTCGATAAAACTATGGCACTTGATATTAGCATAGTTCATAGTACCACCATAAGAAAATAGTTACTCACCTCTTCTCCGGTTTTGATATGTATCATAGATTCACATGCTTGAATCATCCTCATTGTCAAGATGGGGGTCCCACAGTAACATTACTATAGTAGTATAATGTCACTTAAGAAACCTATCCACTTCTCTTAAGAAGAGCAATACAACAACCAGTGAAAGCCATTATCCTGCAAAGTTTGTAGCACTAGTGTCAATGGTAGGTGAGCCTCTAGCAGGGAGGTTAGTGGATGCATCTGAATCTATGAAAGCAGCCCTGCCAAGTACCACACATCAGGGGTTAGGATAACACATCCCAGTGCTGGTGTCTGCTTCACAGCACTAAAATGCATTAGTCACGCATACTACAGCTCCGGGAACAAACATAATAATGTGGGCGGAATCACTGCATAAAACAAAAGCAGTCAGTATGCGTCTGCTTCCCCTGAGCTGCTAGCTGGGAGCCCAACTGCAAACATGAGCACACTCAGGAGAGGGGAGCGTTGCTAGGTTACAAAGTGTCAAACTGCTTCCACGGTGTTTTGAGTTTTCACAATGAATAAATAAATCATGGCCAGGCCCATCCTCTCTGGGCCAGGTGGATCTGGCATCAGCGAGTGAAACAACAGGCAGGCAGGATCCAGAACAGGTTTCACACGGATCGGGCGCTTTCTGTTGTTTTATGGAATAGGACACCTAATGATTGACTTATGCGATGTCAGAAAAATCTTAATTTGTTTCCAGCTCTGTCGCACCAGTCCAGACAAGATGGCACTGAACGACCCACACCGTACTCTGTGTGTGGGTCATGTTGGCAGTGAGGACAGCAGGAGCGGTGTATGATTTCTCCTCTCTCTGTCCGACTCCCCAACCTCCTGGCCAGAGACACCAGATATTAATGTTGTTGACTTAAAGTCAACAAATTGTAGCCCTCGCCTGCCCTGTAGTCTCGTGCGCATGGGTGAGGCAAGTCTGGACTGCTGTACTCCAGTTCAGTCTGCCAGCGGCCAAGCGCACAACTAAAAGCACCGCCATCAGCCCGCCTACCCTCCTTCATCTACCACTAGAATCCCAAGACCAACAGCACTGTGACCAGTCAGCAGGGGGATACTGCCTTATGTATTGGCACTGCTTCCCAAATACTTGCTTATATATTTTATTACATGGTACCACAATTATTTTATAGTACGATCACCTTTGAAAGAGGCAGTAGGTTAGTGATCTTCCAAGCCAGGAATTTTGGAGTAGTTTCAACAACTTTTTAGAGCTTCTCATTGCTCAAATGGGCATCATTTCTGATACTTATCTTTTTCTATGGACTTCATTGCTTGGGTCACACTTTTGTTAGTTCAATGTCACTCCTAAGTACACTAAAACTATGAAAATGCTACACATAAGCAATCTGAAAACTTCACAACTAAGTGAAAGAAACCGAAACAGAAGAACCATCATTACAGGTAAGTAAACATTTTCTTCTCCAGCATTAGATGTTTCATAGACTCACGTTTGAATTAGAACAATAAGTACACTGAAGCAATATACAGGCTTAGTAGTGGATAACGAGTAAAGAAAAATTGAGTTCACATTGCTAAAATATATGACGAAGGACCACCTGATTTTCTGTTGCTTCCAGACAGTAGTGTTGAGAAACAGGTGTTGATTTATCCAGGTTGCTATCCTGTATATGTCATCCAGTGGCACTTCAGCGAGCAGAGATGGAGAAGAAAATAAGTTACTTACCTGTAACTTTGGTTCCCCAGTATTGTTAACTTTCATAGATTCCCATGCTTTTGTATCATTCCCCATCGTCGGAATTGGAGTCTCGGTAACAAAATAACATAGCAGTAGGTACAAAAGAGAAAGAAAAAGGCCTAGGCCTCATTCCCTTTTGTAGCATATCCGCCTCTTTTTGTAAAAGAGACCAAAATAAGCATCAGCCAATCAGAAGAGCCTCACCCCATAGAACCCTCCTGAAGGAACCTCAGAGCCTCAGATTTTCGTAGCCGTTGTGTAACAGTCACCATATCTGCTGAAGGCTGAGCTTTCCTTGGGGAGGTGGGTGGGCGCATGGGAATCTATGAAAGTTCCCAAGACTGGGGAACCAAAGTTACAGGTAAGTAACTTGTTTTCTTGCCCCAGTATTGGAACTTTCATAGATTCCAATGCTTTTGATTCAGAGTAGAAAGCAGACAGCAATAAAACACATTTTGTGGCATAAACATACATTGCAATAGCCATCATTACATGAAGACACAAAATGTGCAGAAAAAAGGAAGGTGGGATAGAAAGGAAAGCTCCCCAATTAGTGGAAGAGGTTCCTCAGGACTTCCTGGCCCACAGCCATGTCCTCCTGAGTCAAGGATTCCAAGCAGTAATGCTTTGTAAAGGTGTGAACGCTGCTCCAAGTCGCAGCCCTGCAAATTTTTCTGATGTGCACTCCCGCGAAGAAAGCTGTTGAAGAAGCCTCCGATCTTGTGGAATGCACTCTAATTCTGCTGGTCAGCGGCTTACCCGCTGTCGAATGGCAATGGAGAATGGCACTGGAAATCCATCTCGCTATACATTGTTTTGAAAGAGGGAGGCCCTTGCGAGGACCACCAAAAGCGATGAACAATTGGGAAGATTTACGGAATCCTTTGGTGCGATCCAAATAAAATTTCAAGCACCTTTGTGCATCCCGAGAATGCAGTGACCTCTCCGCTGGTGTGGAAGGGTGAGGAAAGAAAGATTTAAGAATAACTGGCTCATTTAAGTGAAAGTCCGAGGGCACCTTGGGTATGAACCTCGGGATAGTTCTTAAGATTACTGTATTCCATTTGAATTGGAGAAACGGTTCCTGAGATATGAGAGCCTGCAACTCCCCAATGCGTCTTGCCGATGTGAGGGCAAGAAGGAGAGCCAATTTCCATGAAAGGAATTTCATGTCCGTTCGATGGATGTATGACGATACATTGCTAACCGCCACAACGCCAGCAATGACCACGCCGTTTTTACATCGCAAAAGGCATCACATCGCACGCATTCAGTGCGCATGCTGTCACCACGCTATTGTAGTGTGTCTTCTCCTTTAGGCAAATACATCGCAGTTCATCACATCGCATGCTATAAAATCGTTTTTCTGAAACTATTTATTATAGTATCTGGGGCGATTTGTATTGACCTACCTGGACGTCACCTGCTCTTTGTGCATGCCATCTGTCACCACAGCACGCGTTGGATCTGTCACCTTTGCGTTGCATCTGTCACCTTCCGTGGCTATGTTATGAGGTCATGTTGCAGCATAGCATAAAATATCCAAGCTTCTGAGTGTTTGTGACCCCCAAAAACTTTTTATTTTCAATCTGCCATGTCATCTTGCATCAGCTTCTTTTAAGAACGCGTTTTTATTTGAGCATGTGATAATTATCTTTAGTTTAAAACTAACTTTTTTCTCAAAGTGTAACCATATGTGCGTAAAATAAATCATATCCAATACAACTGATCACTGCAGGCATCCCTCACCTCTCCTGATGATTGCAGGCATCCGTCCTCTTCCCGTGTTCAAAACTAATGTTTTTTTCGTAGTGTAACCATATGTGCGTAAAATAAATCATATTCCATACAACTGATCATAGCAGGCATCTGTCATCCCCCGTGTTCCTGCCCCTCCCCCCATCTTGCATCAGTCATAACGCGCATCTGTCATCTGCCCGCATTAGCCAGCCTTTGCTAAGATGTCATCCCTCTGGCCGGTGGGTATGGTATGATGTCACCGCATAATGTCATATTCCATCTCCCATGTCATCGCAGCACGCGCATCTTGCATCAGTCATAATGCGCATCATAATAATTGTAATACAATGCAAGTGATCAATGCGCATCTGTCATCTACACGCATCAATATTTTTCCTTCAATACAAGTGATCGGCATCTGAATCTCCATCTGTCATCTTCATCATCGCACCCGCATCTTGCATCAGTGATAATGCGATGGCAGTGCGTGAAAACACAGTTGTTGAAATGGGTGTTTCCCCTCACCGAAGTGCATCCGCACTATTTACTAGGATGTGTTCATTAAAATCAGCCTCATTAGGTGTGTCCCATAAGTGCGGTTACCAGGGTGTGTTTATTAAATACACCTTTGTAGGGCGACCAATTCAGCGCTTTTTCATGCCAGGTGAGCGTTGGAGGGGAAGGTAAATCCTTTAAAGAGAGTCATTTTCTCTCTTGATTTCCCTCTCTTTTTGAATCTCAGGAGCAGCAACATTGTCGTGGTGTCACCAGGGCTTAAAGGAAGCTTTTTCAATATTATATACAAGCCATAGTTGCTGCTTATTTATCTTGTGCAACTAACAACCACTGACAAAGCCAATAGTCTTGACTTGTATTTATGATGTGACTTGTATCATATATTTGGATGCAATGACGGAAACAGCTAAATACAAGTCGGGCTGCACACTATGCTAAGCATCCATTCATCCATCCGCCAACCATCCACCCTTACATCCATCCATCCTTCCACCATCCATCCTCTCATCCATCCATCCAGACACCCACCCATCCATCCATTCAAACTAACATCCATCCATCCGCCATCCTGCACCCATCCATCCATACATTCACCCACCCATGCATCCATCCACCCATACACCCATCCATGCATCCATCCATCCATCCAGACACCCATCCATCCATCCGCCATCATACAGCCATCCACACTTTTATCCTTCCATCCATCCACCTACCCACCCATACATCCATCCATGCATCCATCTACCCATCCATCCATCCACCCACCCATCCAGCCACCCACACATCATGCACCCATCCACACTTTTATCCATCCATCCATCCACCTACACACCCATATATCCATCCATGCATCCATCCACCCATCAATCCATCCACCCACCCATCCAGCCACCCACACATCATGCACCCATCCACACTTTTATCCATCCATCCATCCATCCATCCATCCATCCATCCATCCATCCATCCACCCATCCATCCACCCACCCACCCATACATCCATCCATGCACCCATCCACCCACACATCATGCATCCATCCATCCACCCACCCACCACACACACATCATACGGTCTCAGCATCTCATATTTACGTAGCCAGTTTGCACGAGGCCTGTAAAGCTGGTTGTCGAGGACAAAGAGTTGGAAGAAAAGGTGATAGCAGTGAGCCTTCATACGTGACTTTACAGAAGAGGTAGAAAGTGCAGCAAACTTGTTTGCAGTTGCCATTGATTTTGAGCTGTCAGTACACTATAAAGATTTTGAGCTGAATTAGGGGGCTTGTCTACATTTTGCACACCTTCTGCACTTTTCGTTTGTCTCCCAACCAGCAGGGCCTTTCTTTTAGATTGTTGCCAGTTTCGGTTGCGCTAGTGTTTGCCGTTGACGTCAAAAGCAGCTGAATAAAAAATGGTGGCACTTGGGAAGTTAGGAAGCTTATTTTGGCGTGATACACATTTGCACGAGGCCTGTAAAGCTGCCATTAACATCGCATGCGTTGTAATTGCATGCGATGTAGTGAAAGCATGCGATGTCAACGAGAAGAAGAGAAAGGGTCAACACCTTCTTTCCTGCACCAAATGCAAAATCTTTTCCATTTGAAACGGTAAGTCTTCTTCGTGGAAGGAGCTCTAGCCTGGGAGAGAACCTCTCTTATTTCATTTGAGATGGGAAGGTTCATGAATTCTCGCTGCTCAGGAGCCATGCTGTCAGGTGCAATGAATCAGGATCCAGATGCCAAATTTGCCCCTCGGACATTGTGAGAAGGTCCGTGATGGTTTGCAAGGGAAGAGGAGGAACAAGCGACAACATATGGAGTTCTGTGAACCAGAACTGTCTCGGCCAAGCAGGGGCTATCAAGATCATCTTGCATGGCTCCACCTTGATCTTTCTGATAAGTATCGGGATCATTGGAATGGGGGGAAAGGCGTAAACAAATGTCCCTGACCAGGCTATCGAAAGTGCATTCCCCAATGATCCCTGATGGTGAAGCCAGCTTGCATAAGACCGGCATTTCTTGTTGGTCGGCGTGGCAAATAGATCTATTGCAGGCTTGCCCCACTGTTGGAAAACCTTGGCAGAACTCTCTGGTTTAGTTCCCACTCGTGACTGACAGAGGATAGCCTGCTTAGTCTGTCTGCATGTTTCGTTTAAGATCACTGGCAGATGTTCCGCCTGCAATGAAATTCCGTGAAGAATCACCCATTCCCAGATTTCTTGAGCTTCCTGAGATAACGGGACAGACCTGGCTCCTCCTTCCTTGTTTATGTAATGCATGGCCGTGGTGTAGTCCGTCCGGATGAGAACCTTCGAACTACCTAGTCGAGGGAGAAAAGCTTGAAGAGCCAGCTTGATTACCCTGAGTTCTAAGAGATTGATGTGAAGCAGACGGTTCTGAGGTGACCAATGTCCAGTGACATGCAGATCCTGCAGTACTGCCCCCAGCTGTCCAATGACGCATCCGTCATCACAACCTGAGGAGATGGATCGCTTACGAAGGATAGACCTTGGGACAAGTTCTCCTGCTTTGTCAACCACAAGGCAGCTCTTCTCATCTCATTGCCAAGGTGATAGTCACTTTGTCGTCGAACGTACCGTAAATCTGTCTCCACTGGTTGTCCAGCTGCTCCTGATGAGGACGCATCCTCAATCTGCAGGGTGGAATAAGAGGAATGCATGACGAAATCACTCCTTGAAGAGATTTGTAACTGCGTACTGAAAGACACCTTCTTCTTCTTAAAGCTAGCGCCATGGTTTGCAGTTTTCCTGCCTCTCCAAGGTTGGGAAAGCTTTTTTGAGATTCGAGTCCAAGATGGCCCCCAGGAAGCGTGCAGTCCTGGACAGAACCAGAGATGACTTCTCTTTGTTTAGAGTGAGACCCAAATTCTGAAACAGGTTTGAACAAACATCGACCGCTTCCCTCGCGGCCTCCCTGGATGGAGCCTTCAGCAACCAGTCGTCCAGGTAAGGGAAGACTTGAAAGTGATTCCTCCGTAGAAACGCTGCCACTGGTGCCAGCACCTTTGTGAAGATTCTTGGGGCTGAGCGAAGACCAAAGGGTAAAACCCTGAATTGAAAGTGGCTCTTGGCTACTGTAAATCGTACAAACCTTCTGTGTGCTGGGTGAATCGGTATGTGAAAGTACGCATCTTTGAGATCGAGCGTGGCCATGAAATCCCCTGGATTGATGAGATGTAGTATGTCTTGAAGGGAGACCATCAGGAAAGATAGGGAGATGAGATAGGTGTTGAGCTCCCTGAGATCTAAAATGGGGCACCATTTCTCTAGCGTCTTCCTTATCAGGAAGAACCTGGAATAGAATCCTTCGCCTCTTTAGGCGGAGGGAACCGGCTCTATAGCACCTTTCAGGAGCATCTGATGAACTTCGAGCCTCAGAAGACACAGATGTTTCGATGGGATGGCGGCCGGGGGCTTGGATGGTGGGATTTATGTAAATTCCAAAGTATGGCCCTTTCAAATGATGTTTAACACCCAACGGTCTGATGTTATATTGGACCAATTCTGAAGGTATTGAGACAACCTGCCTCCTACTGATGATCTTGCCAAGGTAGGCACAGCAGAAAGAGCCAGGAGGGCGCTATTGTCTCTTGGACGTTTCACGTCCTTGGCGAGTTTGCTTACCTCTATTATTAGATCTTGAGAAATTCGAGGACTGGCCTTGTCTTTGCTGATGAGGCTGGCGTTACTGTTGCGAACCTGAGCCATACAATGAGTACCGTTGCTGCTGGTAAGAGCCTCTGTACGTGGTACTCTTGCCTCTGGAACCTCCGAATGGAGCTTTACGGTACTGAAGCGTACCCAGAGACTTAGCTGTCTCAGTGCCTTTTTTAATATCCTGGAGAGTGTCATCTATAAACTTTTCAAACAATGCCTCTCCATCGAAAGGTAGATCCAGGATTTTATTCTGGATTTCGGGTCTGAACCAAGTCACCTCGAGCCATCCCTGGCGACGAAGGACTGCAGCACCAGCCAATGAACGGAAAGCTGTTGTGGCGATGTCCATGGCACAGTCTATAATTTCCATTGATGTTGCTTCCCCTTCTTGTAAAATCTTCTTCGCCTCTGTTTTTGATTCTGAAGGCAATCAATCCAAATGTGACGAAACGTCACACCATAGTTGGCGATCATACCTCCCCATATTGCCAAGGCATTTGCTGCCCGCACCAAAAGACTAGCCATTGAAGAGAACCTCTTCCCGGCGTTGTCTAACCTCCTACCTTCCTTATCTGGAGTAGTTATCAAAGGAGCTGAAGGGTTGCGTGACTTCCTTTGTGCCACTTGTGAAATTACCGAGTCCGGTTTTGGGTGTCCCGTCAAAGACGGAGGACCATCATCAGGTGCTTTGTATTTTTTGTCGAGGCACAGTAGGACAGGGACCACCGTCGCTGGATTCTTCATTGCTTTAAGGCCTTCATCCCAAACATGTTGGACAATAGGGATAGATCTAGTAGTCTTTCTATAAGGCTCTTTAAAGTCATATAAAAAAACATTCGGTGGCAACAGAAGGCATTGGTAGCTTGAATCTGCCAGCCGCTCTCTCCACCAGCTTATGGAACCCCCCTAAATCCGCTGGCAGGGAGTGCACCCGATCCGGACATGGTGAAGCTGGGTCTGGGATGACATACTCGTCCCATTCCACACCTTGATCAGGTGTGCCATCAAAGTTTTGATCCTCATCCGAGGAATCACCATGAGTGTCCAGAGGTATCGAAGGTACCTGTGGAACCGGTGTCTGCGGCTGTTCTGGAGAAACCACTGCAGGAGCCGCATGGACAGGCAGGGTTTGAGTAGTCAGAACAGCAGCAGGCTGTGAACATCTAGATTTGTAATCCTGCAGCATGTTGTGGAGATCCTGCAAGAGAGAAGATGGTACAGACACCATGTCTTGCCTCGAATACTGTTGTGGCTGGGCAGAATGATGATACCCACATTCCTGCTGGTACTCCCCTTCGGAATCCGTTTCCTGGCATTTAACCAGAAGTTGAGATGGACTGTTTGCATAACCATATGAGTCCTGATCGTCATCCTCTGATTCGTCATCATCCTCCTCTAACAGCAAAGCTGGAGGCAAGGGGGTAACTCTCCTAGGAGACATCATGTCAGGTGTAATTCGCCTCATAGAAATAGTAATTCTTACCGTTGACGACAAAATCGTCGACGATCCCTTCGACGATGGAGCTGGTAATACTGCCGTCATAGGCGTCGTCGACGGAGTAGACTTCGTCGACGAACGAACAATCGTCGTCGAGATGGGCGTCGTCGACGCCACCGTCGACGCTCCTGCTGTCGTCGTAGTCAATGTTGTCGTCGTCAAAGCCCTCGACGCTGACACTGTCGTCGTCACCACCGTCTACGAACTCTTCGTCGTCGACATCTTTGTGACACTGTCATCGTTGACGCCGTCGTTGCCGACGATCCCATCGACGTCGATTGTACCGTGGATGGGCCCGTCGACGGTACCATTTTAAGTTTAGGCTTCACCACCTTCGTCGGCGAAGCCTTCGCCGACGAAGCCTTTATCTGCGTCGTCGACGACTTGGAACTTCTGTCAGACTTCCCAGAAGACTGAGAAGAAGGTCTTTTGAAGGCTGGATCAGTCTTCATCCTTCTTCCCTCTCCTTTTCACCATGGTGAGGAGATTCGACTGGACCCTGGCTCTCAGACTCTCTGGGGGTCTTTTTTGAGGCCTTAGATGGACGCTCCATAGAAGGAGAAGGGGAAACCCTACCCCTTTTGACTGACCTTCTTGTAGATGAGGCTGAAGAAGAGTCTTCACTGTCACTGGAGACTGTGTCTTTTCTTGACTTCAACTTCTAGAGCCAGGTAAGAAGCCTACCCTCACGATCCCGGAGGGTCTTGGTAGAAAAGGTGCGGCAGATATTGCAGTCCGCAGCCTTATGATCAGGATAGAGGCAATAAATACAATCTTTATGCTTATCCTCAACAAACAATCTTTTCTTGCCACAGGTGGAACATTGCTTGAAAAGGGCCTTCTTCTTCTCCTTATCAGACATCCTGGAAGGGACAGCCAACAATTCTGAAGAGAAATCCTGAGGAAAACTTCTGAAAATAGTAGAGATTGAGCAGAGCTCAAAGGAGACTCCCTAAACACAACGTGCAGTAAAAAACCTAAGGCTCTGAGGTTCCTTCAGGAGGGTTCTATGGGGTGAGGCTCTTCTGATTGGCTGATGCTTAGTATGGTCTCTTTTACAAAAAGAGGCAGATATGCTACAAAAGGGCATGAGGCCTAGGCCTTTTTCTTTCTCTTTTGTATCTACTGCTATGTTAATTTGTTACCGAGACTCCCATTCCGACGACGGGGAATGATACAAAAGCATGGGAATCTATGAAAGTTCCAATACTGGGGCAAATGGAGATACTTCTTGAGGAATATGCTGTAACAAGGCCTTTGGAGAGGTCAGTCTCCTCTAAATGACAGAACGTTATCGCCACCACAACCCAGTGAGCTAAATCTTGCTTGGAGATAAGATGTCCTCCTTTTTGCGGATTAACAAATATCACTAATAACTGGTTAGATTTACAAAAAAGGTTTCAATCTCACTGACTGGAGAAAGCCTACTATGAAGGCCTGGAGCTCACTAATTCTCCTTGCTGAAGTCAATGCTAGAAGAGGTGCGATATTCCAAGATATGTACTTTAATCCTGTCTTATGTATTGGCCCAGGTACCTTATCATCAGGTGTGAGAGTGCAGAATTTAGTTGCCATAGAATTGCCGGACTCCTCACAGGGGCGAAATCCAAGAAGAGAGCTTTATTCAATTCCTTTAATCATAGTTTAACAATGCTGTTTTCTGAATAACTTCAAAATCCAATAACGACTGTAATATGTCCCTTCATTGATGGAGCCATGTGGAAGGCCTGAGTGAGTAAAGTGAAGAAAATATGGGAGCTTCTAGTGTGACAATACTGCTAATGGATGATGGTTGTTGTATTTAAAAAATAAAGCAAAACCAAAGGGGATGATGGACGGAGTGTTGAACGTTGCAAGCACCCAGCCCAAGTCAACTGATCTGGGTTTAATCCATCATCATTCTTAAGCTCACTCCACCACCCCAGCTCAGACATGGCCATTTGCAAATCAGTCTGACTCTGTTCCTCATGGGAACAGTCCAGCCCAAACTGCCAAGCCACGTCTTCCCTGGACTGGAAACAATCATCCTGGGACCGGTTTCTGGCTAATCAGCCGTCATCAGCCACGCTGGCTTGAATCCAGTGGCAAAGTGAGCAAGGGACCCACGTCTGGACATATCCTGTCAACTTAGGGCAAACAAAGCAAAACCAAAGGGGAAGATGGACGGAGTGTTGAACACTGCAAGCACTCCCCCCGAGTCAAATGATCTGGGTTTAATACATCATCATTCTTTAGCTCACTACGCCACCCCAGCTCAGACATGGCCATGTGCAAATCAGTCTGACCCTGTGCCTCATGGGAACAGTCCAGCCCGAACTGCCAAGCCATGTCTTCCCTGGACCGGAAACAAGCATCATGGGACAGGTTTCTGGCTAATCAGCCGTCATCAGCCAGCTTAGCTTGAATCCAGAGGCAAAGTGAGAAAGAGACCCACGTCTGGGCATACCTGCCAACTTAGGGCAAACAAAGCAAAACCAAAGGGGATAATGGACGGAGTGTTGAACATTGCAAGCACTCACCCCTAGTCAATTGATCAGGGTTTTGCTGTACTTAAAAAATGAACACAATCTTTTCCATTTCACTCTAAGTTTTATTTGTGGACAAGGCTCTGGCCTGTGTAAGTATCCTTCTCAATTCATCTGCAATACCTTGCTGGCAATCTGAATGGGAATACCTTTAAAGAAGAAACCAATCACTTTGAAACCTAGGTATGTTCAATGTTTGGAAAGAATGGTAACATGAAAGTAAGCTTCTTACAGATTTAGCATTCATTAACTCTCCCTCCATCAGAAGCTGATGAATTCCCCATAATTACACCATGCAAAATGTTCTTTTAGGTATTTAACTGCCGAAGATCTAAAAGAAGAAACATAACAGTAATCCTAAATTTCTCTGGGATTACGAAAACTGTTTTTTAGTTCCCTTCTGTATCATGGAAAGAATTTTGTCTTGTAGCCGGGTCCTCTTCTGTAAAGCATTCTCTTCTTTGCCTCGTATATTTACACAAACAAATTGTCGTCCACATGGTGTTCCTAGGTATGATCAATGTAAAGGTTTTCCGCCCTTTTGTGGTCATGGCAAGGAACCTTCTCTCCTCTTTCAAGGGCTGAGGGAGACCAAAGAAAACGGATAGGGTGATGGATTGTCTAACGTGAAAGGGAGTCAAGAGTTTAGGCAAGAAAGCTGCCTGTGACTTTGATGGGTAGGGCTGTCTTATTCAAAATGATGGGCCTGCCATGCATGCTATATGTCCTACAAAACACCCTGCCCCACAAAATACCACTCGATTTCTTTCACAAAGTGGACAATAAATTGTGAAAGCTCCTATGGGATGGAGGTAGCTCCACGATAGCACTAAGTACATTTCAGGGAGGAATATTTGTAGAGGACTTGGCGATCCCCGACATTAATTAATACTACTGGGCTGCCCAACTTATTACATTCATTTCTGGGTGTTCGCAGATAGGAATGAACTGCCTAAAGGGTAGACAACCTCTCAATGTGACACAGAGAATACCCTGCTGTGCCTTACTGTATAAAGCTGGAACAGCAATTGCGACTACATACACAAGGAGTTCACTCAGTGTGGTGAGAGGCCACTAAATTTCTTGGATGGGAAGACAAAATAATGGAGAAGACCCCGCTGTGGATAGCGACCTGCTATAGGAAGTGGGGAAGCTGCAGGGATTTAATAAATGGGAACTCCTGGGTATAGATCACCTCAGGTATGTCTGGAGGGGTCAAGCAATAATTTCTTTTGACGATCTGAAGGTAGAATACCAGATGACTGACTCAGAAGATGTCCACTATCTGCAGTTGGGACAGGCATTGCACAATCACATCCTTGAAGGAGAACAGCAGCCGGATATATGACGTTACAACGCGTCCTTTTACAACGCATACCATGACCACGGATCTATTACAACGCAGGTCATGTTACAACGGATCCCTTTACAACGCTATTCACTACAACGCAGGTACTATTACAACGCAATACCATTACATCGTAAGTATAATTACAGGTAAGTAAATACAATTAATATTTAATGTAAATAATTATTAATGTATTATTAATTTAAATTATTTATTATTAAAAAAATAAAACATATATTAATACAATTAATTTTTATTTTTTGAATTGTAAATATATATTAAAAATAACCCTGTACCCCAAAACCCAACCCCCGCCCTAAAACCTAAAAATACCCCTGTACCCCAAAACCCAAACCCAGCCCTATAACCTAAAAATACCCCTGTACCCCAAAACCCAAACCCAGCCCTAAAACCTAAAAATACCCCTGTACCCCAAAACCCAAACCCAGCCCTCAAACCTAAAAATACCCCTGTACCCCAAAACCCAAACCCAGCCCTAAAACCTAATATTACCCCTGTACCCCAAAACCCAAACCCAGCCCTAAAACCTAAAAATACCCCTGTACCCCAAAACCCAAACCCAGCCCTAAAACCTAAAAATACCCCTGTACCCCAAACCCCAAACCCAGCCCTAAAACCTAAAAATACCCCTGTACCCCAAAACCTAAACCCAGCCCTAAAACCTAAAAGTACCCCTGTACCCCAAAACCCAAACCCAGCACTAAAACCTAAAATACCCCTGTACCCCAAAACCCAAACCCAGCCCTAAAACCTAAAAATACCCCTCAACCCCAAAACCCAAACCCAGCCCTAAAACCTAAAAATACCCCTGTACCCCAAAACCCAAACCCAGCCCTAAAACCTAAAAATACCCCTGTACCCTGTGAGAAGGTGGCCTGATATGCAGTGGTCACTATTCTAGTGAACACTATGTATCAGTCCAGCAACCCTTATTGATGATTGGTTGTAAGTCAACCTTATAGACCAGCTATCCTAGTAGCGTGGATACGAGCAGTCTAAGGCTAAAGACTCGAGAGGGCGTGTTAAGCCAGCTGTTATACCACATATACCCCTTGAACACCAAGTGAAAGGACACCACACAAGTGTTATGAAAATAAACAGTTATTTATTAAAGATCACAACAGCCCTGTACTCTTTATGAGGACAGGGTACTACGCACAAACCAAAACTCTTACAAAAATACTTAAGTTAGCACAGTATATACAAATGCCCGAGGGGCACGGAAAACCCTATACTTGAAAAGTGGAATGCGAAATTACTAGCAGGTAAGTACAGTACTAATAGGCTTAGGAATCGCTAGGACTTAACTATAGAACCTTCAGATTACTTATAGGAGGCCTAGGGGACTCGGGTGCAGTGTGTGCACTCTCACGCGAGATGCGGGACAAAGTCTATGGTAGCTAGGAATTGCAAAGTTAGTGTTCTCGGGCGAACCCGACCTGGTAGGGAGAAAACGAAAGTAGATTCTGACCCTTGGATAGTGAGGCTATGCTGGGTCACCGAAATGCCGAAGTTACCTAGCCCAGGGGTTGCAGCTGCATAGGACTCAAAAGACGTCGGGAATCCTCGTTGACGGACCAGGAGCCTGGAAGAAAGAAGTTGCTGGCAGGCGACCAGTGAAGAAAGTTCGGTGGATCCAAGCCTGGATCGATGGAAGATGACACCTGAAAGCAGAGGGGACCAAGTTCGAGATTACTAGCCAGTAGTCAGTGGGCACCAGGAGGGCACCGGATGGTAGCCACCTCGACAAGGCGTGTGGGTGACGCTGGGCTCGGAGATCTCACGGACCAGGAGGCGTTGTCGGCGACCAGGAAGGAGGATCGAGCTGTCCCACAAAGATAGAAGCTGTCGGCGTCGCTGGACCCAGGATTGGGCAACAAAGCCTTGGCAAATTCAAGCCCACGCGGTGGACCTAAAATGGCGTCTGGAGTGGACCAGGAGGGTCCGGGGTGCCTCTCTTCAAGAAGGAAGCAAGGGCCAGTCTGGAGCAACCAGACCAGCAGCAGTGATGTCGTCGGGTGTCGTTCAGAAGGCCACAAGCCAGCCGGCTAGTAGCCAAACAACGAGGTGCACAGCAAACAGCAGAAGGGCCCCACGCAGATCGTGGAGATGCAGGGAGGCTGACCTTGGGTGCTGGAGCTGCGCAGGGTCGGGGCTTCTCGGACCCCAAAGCACTCACCCGTGGAGGACACGGTGGGCTTGCAGTAAAGATGTCGTGCAGTCTTGGCGATCGTCGGTCCCTCGAGGTCTCGTCGCACTCACGGTTCTCAGCTTAGCTGTAGAGGTGAGTAGAGGTCAGAGGTGCCAGGGAAGCCGGGTCTCGTCGAGCTGGGTCGTCGGATTCGTGATGAAGGACTTGCAGCAGACCGCAGTGTTCTTTAGGATGGTGCCTGCGGATGCAGGTTGACTACTCCTTAGCCACAAGGGAGAATCTTGATGAAGAAATCGTGAAGTCCTTTCGAAGAAAGTCGTGTCTTGATTCCAAAGATGATCTAATTTGAACAGGGGGCCCGCTCCCATCTTTATACTAAAAAGGGGGGCTGACCCGGTGACTAGGTCCTGCCTATGGGTGGGACTAGGAGGGGGGTGGTTACACCCCTCTGCCATGCCGGACTTTCCCCAGGCCAGGGGCTGGTGTGCCCCTGGAACTGGTTCTGACCGGCCTATGCGTAGTGAGCACCGGGGTGCCACTCAGCAGTCACCTTCCTGAAAAGCCCTGCCTACCCAGGATACACAAAACCATGTCTGGGACGGTGCTAGCACCGCCCCTGACAGGAAACCCTTTGTCCAGGCTCCCCTCGCTGGAAGGACTCCCAGCTGCAGGGGGTCAGACTCGTGTCTGTGGTGGCAGCATCCATTTTGTGGAGCTGAGGCTTCAGTTAACTTTAACCGGGGTTCACAGTTACATACATGCCGTGTCCCTCTAGAAGGGTGGAATGCTAACCCCGTCGCCAGAATTGGCGAGGGGTTAGTATTCCAATTCGTATGACACCTTACTCGACATGTTTTGATAACACAATACCAAAGTTAGCATTTAACCGCGAGGATTATAATGCACTTAAGAGTATATGGTATGCGATATCATGGAACAGCTATTTGGACTTGGTTCCGCAAGCTGCAGACAGGCTCAGCTCATGCCAGAGCACCATCTCACACGATTCCAAGCACTCTGCCTTCAGGATTGTCAAGGCCTGCCATAGGAGTGACTGATAGGAATCTGTGTGTCCATTTTAGGGTTAGGTATAGGTATACTACACCTACAGCAAAGGGTGATTACACAACTTTGCCCCAGCTGTCATGCAGCCAGTTGTGTCAAATTTAGGAGGCCAGCCAGGGGTGGCATAATACATGCTGCAGCCCCTGGCAGCCCTGGGTACACCTATGCCCTGAGTTACAGGGTCTGATAAGGTGGCCCAGTACCAATTGGTAAATGCACCTAGGGTACATGTCGTAATTTAGAAAGAGAACAGCCAGGCTGTGGGTCTGATTGGCAGGCCCACAGCCAGAGAAAGTCGTAAACCAGTGAAACAAAAGCAAAAAATCTGGGTGATCATAGGATTGCAGACCCTACTCTCCTACATACCCCAAAACCCAAACCCAGCCCTAAAACCTAAAAGTACCCCTGTACCCCCAAACCCAGCCCTAAAACCTAAAAATACCCCTGTACCCCAAAACCCAAACCCAGCCCTAAAACCTAAAAATACCCCTTTACCCCAAAACCCAAACCCAGCCCTTAAACCTAAAAATACCCCTGTACCCCAAAACCCAAACCCAGCCCTAAAACCTAAAAATACCCCTGTACCCCAAAACCCAACCCAGCCCTAAAACCTAAAAATACCCCTGTACCCCAAAACCCAAACCCAGCCCTAAAACCAAAAAATACCCCTGTACCCCAAAACCCAAACACAGCCCTAAAACCTAAAAATACCCCTGTACCCCAAAACCCAAACCCAGCCCTAAAACCTAAAAATACCCCTGTACCCCAAAACCCCAAAAAAGATAAACTTACCTATAATTATACTTACGATGTAATGGTATTGCGTTGTAATAGTACCTGCGTTGTAGTGAATAGCGTTGTAAAAGGATCCGTTGTAACATGACCTGCGTTGTAAAAAATCCGTGGTCATGGAATCCGTTGTAAAAAATCCGTGGTAACAGTTGTACACCACAGCAGCCAGAATACACACCCTGCGGGGTCAGCTCTTGCTAGGCTCAATGACAGATAAAGCCACCTCGTTAATTTATAGGAAGGTTATGAAAAATACACCGGCCAATTGGGGTCCGTACGGGAGGCATGGGAAACAGACGTGGGAATGTTGGAAGAGAATGATTGGGTGGAGGTGATTCACAGTCCCAGAAAGGTAGCTATCCGGGCACGCTTTAGTGTTATACAGCTTCATTCTTCACAGATACTATTCCTGTAGAATACTCATGCATTGGATCGCATGCTGCAACTCAGACCAATGCACCAGGGGATGTCAGGAAGTGGGTTACTTCTTCCACATTTTATGGGTCTGTCCCAAAATCTAACAGTACTGGTGGGAGATAATACACCGGAGTAACGTGCCTGACTATTATTTCAGTGGAGGCAAGGTGGCATATACTATGCGTGACGGGAGAGGAGGTATGGTCGAAGTACCACAAAATAAGGCTGATGGTGGCAGCCTTGCTGGTGAAAAGAAGTATAGCCAGGGCCTGGGGTATGGGTTGTCCTCCAAGGGTAGCAGATTGGGAAACTGATCTAGACTGGTATTATGCAGCCAAAATGGTGGTGTTTCAGAGCTTGTAAATGGGAAAAGGTCTGGTGCCAATGGTGGCATATAGGGACTAATGTATATTCATTTTGGGGTTGGACTTTGGGTTTAGTTGTTAAAACCATCATGAGATTTCTTAACAATGTTAAAAGATAATAGTACTGGGTAGAGAAGTATTGTCTACTCACCCGCAACCAATGTATCGGGTACAAGTGACATATTGTAACCTTCTGTACTTACTGTCGAAAATTTCCAACATATCACTGTTTCTGTATAGCTGAGCATACGTTCAATAAAAAGAAGTTAAAAAAAAAGAAAAGGACTTTAGGCAAGAATGCCATCCGAGTCCTCAACACCAACATGTCCGGGAAAAATGAGGGGTATGGCAGTTGCACTGAAAGAACCTGGAGTTCTCTTACTCGACAAGCTGATGTAATTGCGATGAGGAAGATGGTGCTTAAGTCAGGAGACATAAAGAGCAACTGTGTATTGCCTCAAAGGTAGTCTGCATGAGTAAAGTTAAGATCAAGTTAAGGTCCCACTGTGCATCACAATCGGCTTTGGAGAGCACAGGTGTGTCAAACCTTTAATAAATCTCATCACAACAAGTGACTTAAACAGGGATGGTTGGTTCAGCAAACGTAAAGAAAGCTTAAAATGACGACAAATAACCTTTAATATAGCCTGTGAGAAGTTGGCCTGATATATGATGCTCACTAGTTCTAGTGATCACCTTGTATCAGTCCAAACAACCCTTATGGCGATTGGTTGTAAGTCAACCTTATAGACCAGCTATACTAATGGTAGCATGGACAAAGCAGTCTTAGGCTAAACTCTTTTGGCATGTGAAGCCAGCTGTTTTACCACATATAACCCCTTGAATACCAGATGAAAGGACACCACACAGGTTGGTATGAAAATAAACAATAGATTTATTACTAACAAACACCTCTGAACTCTTTATGAGATCAGAGGGCTAAGCACATAACAATAATCTTAAGGAAAATACAGTAAGTCGCACAAATTACAATGGTGCCCTAGGGGCAAGGCAAACCATTTACTAAGTAAATGGTATAAGTAGAACGATAGAAGAAATGAGGATGCTCAGAGGCTGTAGAATCTCTGGGGCTACACTACCCTAACCTTAGGTAAGGAGCAGGAGGTCCACGGGACGCGTGGGCAGTGTTAAAACACACGCGGGTTCCAATGCAAAGTCAATGGGCATGAACAAATTACGAAATAGGTAAGTAAAGACAGTTCCGACTGGTTGAGACTGAAACTACAGGATACCTGGACACTAGGAGAGTTAATCTACCTATGAGCACCGAAATGCTCTCGTTACCTCACCCACGGGCTGCGGGTGCATAGGTGTGAAAGTGTGTTGGGTTTCCGCGTTGAAGTCAATGGAGCCTTGGAGAAAGATGCTGCAGGCGACCAGGAGGAAGATGTCCGAAGTGATCCAAGGGTGGATCAAGGAAGATGGAGACCTGAAAGCAGAGGGGACAATGTTCACAGTCACTAGCCAGTGACCGGAGTGGAACCAGGAAGGAACCAGATGATGTCGTCGCGATCAGGTGCAGAGGTGACGCTTGACTCTGCAGCCACGTGAACGAGGAGGTGTCTTCGACGACCAGGATGGAGGCACGAGCTGTCCCACGCAGGCTCTCGCTGTTGGCAGTGTCTGTTCCGGGATCAGAGTCAACAGGCCTTGGCAAAGGCAACCCAAGCGGTGAGTGAAGATGGCGTCTGGTGCGGACCAGGAGGGTCCGGGGTACTTCTCTTTTGGAAGGAAGCAAGGGCCAGTCTGGAGAAACCAGACCAGTGGTGTAGATTTCAAGGTTCATTGTCTAGGAGGCCACTAGCCAGCTGGCAAGTGACCAGACAACGCGTCAAGCAGCAATCAAGCAAAAGGGCCCCACGCAGATCTCGTGGATGCTGGAGGGCTGGTCTTTGGTGCAGGAGCTGCTCCGGGCTGGGGCTTCTCAATCCCCAACGCACTTTCTCGAGGGTGCCTCAGAGGTTGTGCTGGAAGCAAAGTGCAGTTCTTCAAAGATGGCCGGCCCCACGTGTCTCGTCGCACCCACGGGTCTCAGCCGTGCTGCAGATGTGGGTAGAGGTCGGAGAGGTCTGGGAGTTTAGGTCTCGTCGAGCTCTGAGGTCTGGTTCCGGCAGGAAGGACGACAAAGTTAACCGCTAGGACGCTTGATGGTGCCTGCAGATGCAGGGTGGTCACTCCTTGGCCACAAGGGAGATTTCTTCAGGCTTCTGTGGAGCAGAACGTCGAAGTCCAGAGTTTCTTCTTTGTAGAGTTGTTCAGGATAATCTAATTTGGAATGGGACCAGCTCCTACCTTTATTCTGCTAAAGCGGGCTGTACTAGTGACTAGGTCCCTCCCATGGGTGGGACCAGGAAGGGGGGTGGTTACACCCCCTATCCTTTGTCCGGTTTCGCACCAGAGCTGGGCCTGGAGTGCCCCAGCAACTGGTTTGAACCGGGGTACGCACAGGGACACCTTGTGTGCCCCAGGCATGTCTCATTCCTTTCAGCCCTGCCTATCTGGATACACAAAGTCCTTTCTGGGGTGCTGCTAGCACCTCCCCAGGCAGGAAATCCTTTGTCCAGGCCTCCGTTGCTGGAAGGACTCCCAGCAGCAGGAGGTCAGACTTGTGTCTGTGGCGGCAGCATCCATTTTGTGATGCTGAGACTCGGGTTAACTTTAACTGGGGTTCTAGTTACATACATGTCTTATCCCTCTAGAAGGGTGGAATGCTACCCCCGTCGCCAGAACTGGCGAGGGGGTAGTATTCCAAAGCGTATGACACCTTACACGACATGTTTTGATAATGCTATGCCGAAGTTAGCAATAACCGCGAGGATTATATTGCACTTAAGAGTATATGGTATAGCGTTATCATGGAACAGCTATAAGGACGTGGTTCCGAAAGCTGCAGACAGGCTCAGCTCATGCTAGAGCACCATCTCACATAATTCCAAGCACCCTGCCTTCAGGATTGATAAGGCCTGCCATAGGAGTGACTTATAGGAATCTATGTGTCCATTTTGGGTTAGATATAGGTATACTATATCTACAGCAAAGGGTGATTACACCACCTTGCCCCAGCTGTGTTACCAGCCAGTTGTGTCAGTTTGGATGGCCAGCCAGGGGTGGCATAATACATGCTGCAGCCCCTGGTAGGCCCTGGGTACACCTATGCCCTCGGTACCTAAGGTACACTGTACTGGGGCTGATAAGGTGACCCAGTATCTAATTAGATATGTACCTAAGGTACATGGAGTCCATTTTAACAGAGAGAGCAGGAAGCCTGGGGTCCTGAATAGCAGGATTCCAGGCCAACTATGTCGAAAACCAGCTAAACACTAGGCAAAAAGTTGGGGCAACCATAGTCAGATATCCACCTTCCTACAGAGCCCACTGCAAGACCTTGGTGGATCAAAAACAAAACAAATAAAGGAACATCTGACAGCTTGACTTGCGAAGGATCAATCTTGCGGATATCTCACCAGGCCACAAATTTGTCCCAGTGCCCACCATAAATGTATTTTATGCCAGGGCATCTAGTGGAGATGTTGACATGCACGTCTCTGGTGACAGATTAAATGCAGTCAACGCCGCCCATCAATCTCCACGACTGGAGGAGTAGATTGCATGAATTTATGTGGAGGATCTTTTCCTGTTCCTGAGACAGGAGATCCTACCGAAGGGGCATTCTGATTGGAGGACAAGTGCTCATACCCAGAAGTGCTCATACCCAGAATCTCCGAGTACCACACTCTGCAGGCCCAAATCCAAGTCACTTGAAATCTTGGTCTTGATCTTTTTAGAGCCTTGGGCAGGAGAGGCAAAGGCAGAAAAGTGTATTGGCATCCCAAATTCTATTCCAGCCGGAACGCATCTCCAAGTGAGTGTTCTCGCGTAAACTCCAACTCTCAAAACTGTTGACACTGCACATTTTTATGGTGACGAACAGATCTAGCAAGGCCTCTCCACACTGCTGGAATATGTCCTGCACCTCCTTGGGATGTGGTTACGATTCCTGGTCTGTCGGATGCATTCTGCTGAACTTGTCTGCTCTAGCATTCAAGGACCTTGCCAGGTACTTCGTAAAGTTGTCCTGACGCTCTCACTCCAGAGGTGCAGATCGCACACCACCCTGTTTTTTGCAGTACCACATGATGATAGGGTTGTCTATGAGAGCCTGCCCGGGCCTCACTTTGATGAACAGTAAGAAGGCCATCAAGGGCAAACGAATGGCTTGAAACTCCAGCGGAGACAACAGTCCTTTGATCTCCCCAAGAAGACCTCACCAATCCAGCAGTAAGATGTCGGTCACCACTGTCAAGGGAAGGTGGGAGAAGGGTGAGGGGGCTGCCACTGGTTCAAATGCAGTTGAGTAGCAAGCACTGAAGATTGTGTGCAGTTTCCAGAATGTGAATAGTGTCCAATAGGATTCCTTAGTGAGGGCCCATTGAAACGTCCAATTCCATTGCAGAACCCTCACATGTCACCTGGCATAGTCGACAAGGAGGGTAAAAGGCAAAGAAGCCTCAGAGCTGCTATTGCAGAGATCCAGGACCAAGGCTGAAACATTGGCTTCACAGCCCAAACATTGCAACAGAAGGAAGGCCCAGAATGGATCCAATGAGAGGAAGCCTCCTCAAAGGAGTCCGGTGTGACTTTGGCTCGTTGATCATGAACCCCAACAATGCCAGGAGGTTCGACATTGTCTGAAGGAAATCTATGACTACAATTTAACAAGAGAGGGAAAATAAGGGAGGCTGACTAGTGTGACTAATTGTTTGAGCACGCCACCCCCCTAGTCACACTAAGCAACAACCATGGGTACACTAAAGGTAAGACAAGAAGAACAATTGTTACTTACCTGTAAACAGGTGGTTCTCCGTTATTGGTGTCTTTCATAGATTCACATGCTTGAATATTCCCCGTCGTCGAATTGGGAGTCCCACAGTAAATAAAATAGCAATAACATACCAATAACATATGTATGTAAATACATAACACATGAAATAGTAGTAGTAAATACATAATAAAGGCTCAAAACCCAATTCCTACATAGGAATACATGATAGAGAGAAAAAACACTTGTAACATATTCCTGTCATTATGTTAGTCCAAACTACAGCCCATCAGGCGCCAGCACCCTTCCAGAACCTTCTCCTCAGAGCTCAGACCCTCAGATTTTCGTAGCACAAGAGTGACAAAAGAGTCGATGAGGAGAAGCGAGCCTCTGAGGGGAGGAGGGTGGGTTGCATGTGAATCTATGAAAGACACCAATACTGGAGAACCACCTGTTTACAGGTAAGTAACAATTGTTCTTCTCCAGTATTAGGGTGTCTTTCATAGATTCACATGCTTGAATAGAAAAGAGAGCAGTAACATCCGAAGAGGTCCGAACAGCATGGAGAAAACCAAAGAGACAGTAATAATACAGTCATGTAAGTACTGATAGCAATCATAAAAACCATAGCGGAGGAGGGAAGACAGAGGCTCATCTTAGTTAAAAAGATGACGAAGGACAGCCTGTCCCACTGCTGTATCCGCCTCGTTGATGGCATCCAAGCAGTAGTGCTTCGGGAACGTGTGACGGTTGGACCACGTGGCTGCTCGGCAGATCTGATGAAGCGGCACACCAGCAAACAAGGCGGTAGAGGATGACATCGCCCTGGTGGAATGAGCCCTCACTGTAGATGGTAGAGGCTTGCTGGCCTGCTGATGGCAGAAGACAATGGCTGAAGAAATACAACGTGAAATAGTTGGCTTGGTAACAGGGCGCCCTTTACGCATGTGTCCGTAGGCAATGAACAGTTGATCGGACCTGCGAAAAGGGGGAGTCCTGCTGATTTAAAATTTAAGGCATCTTTTGATGTCCAAAGAGTGCAATCGTTGCTCTGCCGGAGATTGAGGATCAGCAAAGAAAGTCTTTAAGAAAACAGGCTTGTTTAGATGGAAATCCGTAGGCACCTTCGGCTGGAAAGTTGGGTTGGTGCAAAGCACCACACAGTCAGGTTTGAATTGAAGAAAAGGAGGTTTAACAGTGAAAGCGTGAAGATCACTCACGCGGCGAGATTAGGTCAGAGCAAGGAGAAGGGCTACCTTCCAGGGAAGAATTTTTAAGTCCGCCCTATGAATAGGCTCGAAGTGCGCCTTCATTAGTTGGGCTAAGACGAAATTGAGATGCTAAGTGGGAGGAGGACGCCGAAGAGGTGGGAACTTTAGGAGCAGTCCCTTGAAAAACTGACGAATAACTCTGGAAGAGCAGGGAGAGGAGGAGCCATCCTGCCGGAAACGAGAGATTGCCACCAAGAAAACTCTCAAAGTAGCATGGGACAGCCCAGATTGAGCCAGGTCCAGAAAAAACGGAAGTAGCTGCTCTGAAGTGGAATGGATAGGATGGATATTCGTAGCCACACACCAATGGCAGAACCTCTTCCATTTGAGCTTGTAAGTCTTAATGGTAGACAGAGCCCTGGCCTGAACGAGAATGTCTCGGCATTCCGGCGAGATATTTAAATGCGCAAATTCAAGGTGCTCAGGTTCCAGGCCGACAATTGTAAAGAGGAGGGGTTCGGATGCCAAACTTGACCCTTGTCCATCGTGAGGAGGTCCGGTCGAGGATGAAGGAGGATGGGCTTGCACTGGGACAGAAGGAGCAACTCCGAGAACCATGCCTGACGGGGCCATCTGTGAGCGATCAGGAGAATGTGGCAGGGCTGCCTCAGCATCTTTTCACAGCACACGAGGCACCAACAGGATTGTAGGAAAAGCGTAGGCAAATAGATCGCACCAATTCATCAAAAGGGCATTCCCACACGACCCGTGGTGGGGATGCAAACTTGCGTAATAAGGGCATTTCCGGTTCTTCGATGTTGCAAAGAGATCCAGAGACGGACGACCCCATCGTTGAAAAACGAGGTCGAGAGTCAGTTGGTGTAACTCCCACTCGTGGGTCAATGACGTGGACCTGCTGAGGGAATCCGCTAGGATGTTGGAGACGCCCGGCAGATGCACCGTCGTCAGGGATACTTGATGACGGATTGCCCAATCCTAGATCGACTGAGCCAGCCGAGACAAGAGTGGAGACCTGGTTCCGCCCTGCTTGTTGACATAGTGCATACTGTTGGTATTGTCCGTCTGAATGAGCACTGATTCCCCTTGAATCACAGGAAGGAACGACTTAAGTGCCAGAAAAATTGCCATCAGCTCCAGCCTGTTGATGTGCCAAGAACGTTGAAGCGGAGACCATTTGCCCTTGATGGAAAGGCCTTGAAGGTGAGCACCCCAGCCTTCTAATGAGGCGTCTGTTGTGAGCGTGAGTTCTGGAGTGGTGGAGAGGAAAGAAATTCCTGTCGCAAGATTGGACGGTTGCGCCCACCATTGGAGAGCTGATCTCATGCGAGCTGTGACACTCACAAGGTCGTTGAAAGAACCAGAGATCTGACGCCACTGTACGTCCTCCTCCTCCTGAATGGGGCGAGTCCGAAGTCTGCACTTTGGGATCAGTGCAATACAAGACAACGCCATCCCCAGAAATGACTTCAAGATCCGGACAGAAACGGACAGTCTTGCCCGAATCAGAGACACCAATCGAAGGATCTTTTGTTGACGCTCTTGGGACACGAATGCCTTTGAAAGCACTGTGTCCAGTGTTGCTCCTAGAAAATTCCTGCTTTGAGCCGGATCGACCTGAGACTTGTCGACTTTGCTGGTTAGGCCGAGAGATCAAAACACGTCCCGACAAAGACGGGTGTGTTGACACAGCTTTTTGCGAGACTGTGAATTGAGGAGGCAGTCGCCCAAATATGGAAAGATTTGGACGCCTCGCAGACGCAGGTAAGTCACTACTGGAGCCAATACTTTCGTGAAGACACAAGGGGCAGATCGGTGGCCGAAAGGCAACACCTTGAACTGGAAGTCTCCGTCCCACCTGGAAGTGCAAGTACCTCCGATGCTTTTGAAGAATTAGAACATGGAATTAGGCATCCTGTAGGTCGATGGTGGTCATGAAGTCGCCCATGGAGAGAAGACGCAGGATCTCTACCAGTGTAAGCATGCGGAAGGATTGGCTCTTGAGGTACCTGTTGAGCGCTCGCAAATCCAGAATCGGTCGCCAATCTCCCGTCTTCTTGAGTATTAGGAAAAAACGGGAATAGAAACCCTATCCTCTCTGAGACTTGGGAACCACTTTGACGGCACCTTTCTGGATTAGAAGACGAACTTGATGGAAAAGCTCCGTGAGGTGGGGAGGAGGCGGGCCAGACGGTGGAGTGGGAGGAGGAATCTTGATGAACTCCAGAGCATGGCCATTTTTTACAATGTCCAGAACCCAGCGGTCCGAGGTGATGGAGGACCACTGAGAAAAGAACAGAAAGATTCGACCTCCAATGCTGTGGGGATACACAAGTCATTGACGTTTGGGAGTGGATCCTCTATACGAGGATTTGCCCCTGTAGGATTTTGACGTCTGCTGTCGGGAGGACTGCTGTTGGTTGGAAGAGTAACGTTGGTTACTTTGATGGTAGGAGCGGTATTGAGAGTTTCCTCCATGAAAAGTTGAGGAGGTGCCGCGACCGCAAGCGCCCCGAAATGGCTGCTTCCGAATCTGTAAAGTCCCCAATGAGCGAGCAGTGTCAGTGTCCTTTTTAATGGCCTGCAAAGCCTCGTCTATGTGCGCTGCAAAAAAGCGACTCCCCGTCGTATGGCATATCCAGGATCTTGGATTGAACTTCTTTGCGGAAAGAGGTGGACCATAACCAGCCCTGCCTTCGTAAGACCGCTGGACCAGCAAGCTGACGAAAGCCAGTACACGCAATGTCAACTGCACAATCAATGATTTCTTCCGATGTCCTCTCTCCGTCCTGCAGGATTTGCAAAGCTTCAGCCTTGGAAGCGTCAGGGATGAGGTTCACCAGGGCAGACAAGTCCGACCACATCTGGCGGTCGTAGCGGCCTAATATGGCTAAAGCATTAGCCGCCCTCACCGTGGTGGATGCCATAGTGGAGAACTTGCGTCCAATAGCGTCCAGGCGCCGACCCTCTCTATCAGGCGGAGCTGAAATTGGCGATGCCGGATTACGGGAACGACGTTGTGCAGCTTGAGTGACCACTGAGTCGGGCTTTGGATGAGCGACAAGGCACGCTGGAGATCCTATGGGCGCCTTGCATTTTTTCTCAAGGTGAGGCAGCTGAGCCGGCAGCGAATTAGGAGTTTGCATGAGCTTCACCCCTTCAGCCCATATAAAGTCTATGATGGGTATAGTGTGGACTTGTTTAAATGGCTGATTTTTAAAATCATAGAGGAAACAGTCCTCCTCCCTCTGGACTCTAGGCAATTTGAAACGTTGGGCCGCTCTATCCAACAGCTGATGGAAACTCGCAATGTCCACCGGAGGCGAATTCCCGGGCTCTACCGAGGGAGGGGAAGGCGTCTGGATTTGATAGTCGTCCCACTCAGCCATGTGGGCGGCTGCGTCATCATCATCATCATCATGGGCTTCACCATTTTCCCGTTCGGGAGCGACGTCATCATCATCAACGGGGTACACAGTAGTGTGGATCTTCACTGACGTCTGAACCTGTGGTGAAGGCATTGATGGCAAAGGTGATGGAACAGGGACAGGAGCCGCTGCAGTCGCAGGCACATGAGGCATAAGCGTACCCTGCGGAGAAGGTGAGAAACGCTGGTTGTAGTCATCCAACATATGTTTGAGATTTTAGATGAGCGACAATGGCAATGTCGCAGTAGAAACTTGTATAGAGCGTTCTTCTGCCTGAGAGTACTGGTCATCGCTATCATCATCATCATCGTAATCCTGGCACTTATTAATCAAATCCGACGGACTGCGTGCCACTCTGAAAGAATCACCCATATCATGATCAGATTCAGAATCTAGCTCAGAGCCCGTGGCGAACACGGGCGAGGGAGGCTGTGGATCTGAAAGAGATAGTTGGTCAACCGGCCGTTGACGACAATGGTGCAAGGGGTCGGCGGTGGAAGAGCCAGACCCAGTGGAAGACAAAGGCACCAAAGGTAATGAGGCAAACGATGAAGGAACCACCGTCGACGGTGACGTAGACGGTGCCGACGACGACGCTGGTAGAGGCGTTGACGAAGTCATCGGCGATGATAAAGCCAACGTCGACGGAGTTGATGTCGACGGAGCCCTCGTCGAAGGGACCATCGACGAAGAAGACTTTTTGTGAGCTTTCGTCGATGATGATTTTGCTGACGACGAAGCAGATTTCTTCGTCGACGACGAGGCAATAGGTATCGTCGACGAGACAGTCATGAAGCTGAGGGATACCTTAGTGGACATGGCCGACATCGACGTAGCCGTCGTCGACGATCCGGAGGCTGATGTCGTCGTCACTGTCGCCGTCGGCGATCCGGAGACGGCTGATCTCGTCGTCAGGACGATCGTCAACGCTCCCGTCGACGATGAAACATGTTTTGGAGCAGAAACATGATGGGAGGCAGCAGAAGACGCCTGAGAGCCAGGTCTCGTGGGCGTAGCGGTAGTAGGAGGTGGTGAAGACACTGCAGGAGCCACAGACATGGAAAGTTTTTTCCTTTTTAGAAAAGGTGAAGGCATTTCTTGCACACTACTACGCTTGGAGGCTGCATGAGAAGGCCCAGACTGCAAACTTTCTGCATCTGACAATGCTGAATACTTATCCTTAAGACGTTGGAGCCAAATGAGGAGACGGCCTTCTCTGTCCTTAAGGGTTTTAGTAGAGAAAGTCCTGCAAAACTTGTGGGGGTCATCAGAGTAAAGACGCAGTTTCCCACAAGAAGAGCAAGGTCTAAATAAAGACTTCTTACTTAACATGTTGAGAAGACTGGAAAAGCTTGAAGAAATAGAGAAAACTTATCAGAGCTCAGGGATACTCCCTTCACACGACGTCCGGTAGAAAATATGAGGGTCTGAGCTCTGAGGAGAAGGTTGTGGAAGGGTGCTGGCGCCTGATTGGATGTAGTTTGGACTAACATAATGACAGGAATATGTTACAAGTGTTTTTTCTCTCTATCATGTATTCCTATGTAGGAATTGGTTTTTGAGCCTTTATTATGTATTTACTACTACTATTTCATGTGTTATGTATTTACATACATATGTTATTGGTATGTTATTTGTATTTTATTTACCGTGGGACTCCCACTTCGACGACGGGGAATATTCAAGCATGTGAATCTATGAAAGACACCCTAATACTGGAGAAGAGTGATAATAGTGTTGTCATGGAAAAATGAATAATTTAAAGGGTGAAAGCGGAACAATGATGTGGTCTTGAACAGTGAGTTATGCAAAGGATGGAAGTCCTCACCCATCCAAAGATGGTATGCTTCATCATAGGTCTCCTCCTTAAATTGATAGCAATGCTGTCGATGTGGGCTATAACCCTGTGTCTCAGGGAGGGAACGTATTTGTGGAAAACCAAAGGGTCCTATGTAGATAAGGTGGAACAAAAGTGTGGAGATGAGGAATGATGTTCTCTTTCCTTCCTAAAAATACAGGCTTTAAGCTATGTGGGAAGGCCAAAATTCTACAATGATTTGACCAGCACCAGGCGAGTGTGAGGATCTTTAGGTCAAGCATATGGCCCTTCGGATCGATTGGTCTAAATCCTGTCTTTTCCCATGGTGCCCTGATACTATTCTGACCTATCTTCATCTGGGAGATTATCCTATTGCATGGGAGCATCTCAATTTACTATCTGGGGAATAAGGATCTGTCATAATGACTGGTATGATCTTGATGGAAATCTTCCAAGGACTGTGTCTGCTCTTAGGGTGTAAATGGCTTTTTGGAGGCTATGCTTCCTATCGGTCATGTGGTGTATCGCTGTGGCCAAAACAGTGATGCTACCCTGCCTGTATTATTTCACCAACCTCTTCCTTCTCCTTATGAGGATGTTCTACCGAGATCTAGATGTCCAGCTTGGGCAACTACCATGGAGCAGGGTCGCTCTGGCTAGGCTGCGACTCCCAGTAGAACAGGGTGGGCTAAGGCTCTGAATTTTGTACACTATTAGCTGGTGATGCAGCTGCAACGGATCAACCATTGGCTTTCATTGTATTCACTAGAAGAAATATGCCATAGTGGAACCCAGCTGCGACTTGTAAGGCTATATCAGCTGCCCCTCCTGGGCATCAAGCTTGGGTGGGTTCTGCTCCGGTTGGTAACTACGGCTCTGAGCTTCTTTGCATAGAGCCTACTTCTCACCAGGCATATCATACCCTATTCCCCTTCTGTCCCCTTGCTTGGTTTGCCCAAGCACTTCGGTTGCCTTATAACTGATGATCTGAAACATTGGAAGGATGGGGTATCATGTAATTGGGGCATGTTTCACAGATTTGTTACAGGAACTTCAAGAACAGTTTGAGTAAAGATGGGAGTTCCTGGTGTATCTGCTCCTGGTTAAGGTCCTCTGGGCTAAATTATACATTATGAACACAGAACCCTTGACACACTCTCTGGTGCTGGCATTATTTGTGTTGGGAAATGGCAGCAAACAAATTAGTTGGTTGTATAAAGCACTTCAGATACACGCACAATTATCGCTAACCCCTGCACGACGTATGGGAGGCTGAGGTTAGTAGAGTGTGTGAGGCTGATGGCATATCCACACTTTTCACGAAATGTCAGGTTCAAATGCATACAATTAAACATTTGCACAGGGCCTACTTATCTCCCATTAAAGTCAATAACATCTTTGCCTTTGCCACTGCCTCCTGTCCCCGCTATGCAGCACCTTCTGCCAATTGCCAACACACACGCTATGCAGTTGTCCACCTTAGGCAATCTGCTGATCTGTAGTTGCAGACAAATTGGTTGCCATAACTGGATTAGTAAACCTGAATTGCTGGGAGAGGTGTGTCCTTGGACTCTATAAATGGTCTGGAAAGGACAAAGTTGCTGCCCCCTTTCTCAACCTGACTTTACTCCCTGCTAAACAGAAGCCACCATGAGATGGATCCAGGGATGACAATCTGCTACTGTAAACATCATGCAGCTTTAGACGATTCCAAGGTTTCTCATACATTGGACCCTGCATGGAACTGAGCCAGGTGTCACACTCTTCTGAGAGCAGGTAAAGCATCAATCAGGTACCTCCCTTGCAGCATGTTCATGCCTCCTCCTGCACAGTGTTTCCCAACTCTCCTCCTCCCCTTGTTTTTTTTCTTGCTCTCCACCTTACTGTTGGGATCAAGCATTTAGATACTCCCCTGCCCAAGCCACTGATGATGTCCTATTCACTTATCTACTCATTGTTTGTTAAACATTGCCTGCCGCTGCCTTTGGGGGACTGATTGTGTCAGTTCATGGTCTCTTGATTTACTGATCATTACTTATCATCATTAGCCCTCTGCTTTACAATCGGACTGTAGATAAAGCAGCGTGGTAATTTTATTTCATGCATACACTGTTAAAATAAATAGGTTGTATGCCTATGTGTAGCTTACTTTGTTTGTGGGCAAGGACTGGGTTTTTTCCTAACGGAGGGTTTTGGTTCATCTGATCAAGATCATACTGAAGCTACTACTACTACTTTGAGGTCACTATATATTGTGTCACATAATGTGTTAGGAAGGAAAGAATAAGCTTTGTTTGCCTTTCTCCCCTCTTTGTGATGTGGGCTCTGGGGAAGAGGTCGATTTCTTTTAGACAGGTGAAGCACCAGTGATGATGGCACTGGAGTGGTGCTGGGCTTGCTAATCCTCATGGGAGTCAGGCTTGTTTTAGAAATGATAGCCCTTGTTTGGTAATTTTTAAAAAAATATCGGGCATGATAGCTAAGGTGATTGATTTGACTGGTCATGATAAGTAAATGTATCTCTGACCCAATGCCCCTGAACATATCTTGATTTACTACCTGTATATAGAAGCTATCATACCTTATCCCGGTTATACTTAATACCTATTTTAGTCATATTGCACACGAGTCCCCCAGATGTCATTTGGAGGGGAAAAGAATGTTACACATGATATGGAAGTGCCCACTCTTGACTGACTGCTGGTCGGAAGTAGTACATTTTCTGTCTGAATGACGTTACAGATCGCATTATTGACTTATTTCCTATGCCATATATACTAGGGCCTTATCCCCGTCAAGCTAAAAAGAAACTGACTTCTCGATTTATTGAGCTAGCGTGGATATTGACCGCTGCGTAACAATCCCTTGGAAAGTGTCCACAGGACTGCAGGTTGAAAGACGGAAAGCGGATCTTTCTACAGTGGGCGAGTTGGAGGGTGGCATTCTTCTCAGAGACATTAGAAAGGGAAAGGGAAATCTAGAGTGTGCTAGGGCCTGGGAGAATCTGATAGAGATGACGAGGGAGAGAAATGACAAGGAGGAGGATGCCTCTTCCCTTTGAATATTCCCTTACCTGTTGATCCTGAGGAATATGATCCTATTTGTCAGGACCTTATACATATCACCACTGCCCAGCTGATAGATTGTGGACTGACACAGACCACCATGGCCATGTGCACCGACTAGACATTTTCTTTTTCATAACCATCCTCATATGAGAAGCATGACACCACAAAGACATGGAGACGGGGAGAGGGGAACAGACATTGTTGATCTAGGATTAAGAACAATTGTTACTTACCTGTAAACAGGTGGTTCTCCAGTATTGGTGTCTTTCATAGATTCACATGCTTGAATATTCCCCGTCGTCGGAGTGGGAGTCCCACGGTAAATAAAATAGCAATAAATACTAAATATATAATAATATATAATAAATATATATATACATAATAAGGAAACACAAGCATCTGGTACCTAACCAAAAAGTTCCACATAGGAATGCATGGGGATAAAGAAGTTCCAATGCAGCCTATCCTTGTCATTATGTTAGTCCAAACTGCAGCCAATCAGGCGCCAGCAGCCCTCTAGAACCTTCTCCTCAGAGCTCAAGCCCTCAGATTTTCGTAGCACAAGAGTGACCACATAGTCTATGAGGAGAAGAGAGCCTCTGAGGGGAGGATGGGAGGGTCGCATGTGAATCTATGAAAGACACCAATACTGGAGAACCACCTGTTTACAGGTAAGTAACAATTGTTCTTCTCCAGTATTGGGGTGTCTTTCATAGATTCACATGCTTGAATATAGAATAGTAAGCAGTCCGTATCCGAACACAAAGTTTCCAGGATGCAATGTATACACAAAAGGTTGGATTCAACAGGTGTAAACCCATGCCATACAAGTTATACAACTATATGTATACATAGAGAAGACATGCATAAGACTGGAAACCATAGGAGGAGGGTAGAACAGAGGCTCACCTTATTGAAAAAGATTACGGAGCACAGCTTGTCCCACTGCGGTATCTCCTTCAGCCATGGCACCCAGATTGTAGTGCTTTGTGAACGTGTGCCTGCTGGACCACGTGGCTGCTCTGCAAATCTGATGCAATGGAACTCCGGCAAAGAGTGCAGTCGAAGAGGCCACAGATCTGGTAGAGTGGGCTCTTACTGTAGACTGTAAAGGCTTTCCCGCTTTCTGATGGCAGAAAGCAATCGGCGAAGCCACCCAGCGGGCTACTGTAGGTTTGGTGACTGGTCGCCCTTTTTGAAAACGGCCATAGGCCACGAAGAGCTGATCCGATTTTCGGAACTGGGCTGTTCTGCTGATGTAGAACTTTAAACATCTTCTAATGTCCAAAGAGTGCAAGCGTTGTTCCGCAGGTGATTGCGGTTGGCAAAGAAAGACTTCAGTATAACAGGCTCATTAATATGGAAGTCTGACGGCACTTTTGGAAGGAAAGTAGGGTTAGTGCGTAAAAGCACAGAATCCGGTTTAAACTGCAGAAATGGTTGTTTAATCGTGAAAGCATGTATATCACTCACTCGACGTGAAGACGTCAAAGCAAGTAAAAGCGCAACCTTCCAGGTGACATACTTGAGGTCTGCTTTATGGATTGGTTCAAACGGTGCAGTCATTAATTGTGATAGGACAATGTTGAGGCGCCACTCGGGAGGAGGACGCCGAACTGGAGGAAAAGTCCGAAGAAGTCCTTTGAAGAATTGACGTATCAATCTGGATGAGCATAAGGAGGCGGAGCCATCATGGCGGAAGCGTGATATTGCCGCCAGAAAGACCCTCAAAGTAGCATGTGACAAACCCGACTGAGCCAGATGGAGAAAGAAAGGGAGGAGCTCAGCGGGCGTGGCACGCAAAGAATGTACTCCGGCGTCTGCACACCAGTGGCAAAAGCGTTTCCATTTCAACTTATAAGTCTTTATAGTTGATGGAGCCCTGGCCTGAGCGAGGATGTTACGACACTCCTGAGGGATGATTAGATGTGCAAATTCACAGTGCTCAGGTTCCAGGCTGACAAGCTCAGGGAAGAGGGGTCCGGATGGTAGATTTGACCCCTGTTCATGGAGAGAAGGTCCATTCGAGGATGAAGAAGAATGGGTTTGCATTGAGACAGGAGTAGCAGCTCCGAGAACCACGCCTGTCGTGGCCACCTGGGAGCAATCAGAAGGATGTGGTAGGGTTCTCTCCGCATCTTCCAAAGTACTCGAGGCACTAGAGGGATCGGAGGAAAAGCGTAGGCGAAGAGATTCGACCAATCCATCAAAAGGGCATTGCCTTGGGATCCTTTGTGGGGATGCAAACTTTCGTAAGCGGGGCATTTGCGGTTCTCTGGAGTCGCAAAGAGGTCGATTTCCGGGAATCCCCAACGGTGAAAGACCATATTGAGTGTTGGCTGGTGGAGTTCCCACTCGTGGTTGGATGATCGGGACCTGCTTAGGGAATCCGCCAGGAGGTTGGACAACCCCGGAAGATGAACTGCGGTGATTTGGATTTGATGATTGATGGACCAGTCCCAAATCGC
Source organism: Lissotriton vulgaris (assembly GCF_964263255.1). NCBI lineage: Eukaryota > Metazoa > Chordata > Amphibia > Caudata > Salamandridae > Lissotriton > Lissotriton vulgaris. The sequence goes on from NC_141695.1 coordinate 608,819,731, forward strand.
CTCTGCCAGACGGGATAACACCGGAGACTTTGTTCCGCCCTGCTTGTTTATATAATGCATGCAGGTCGTGTTGTCCGTCTGTATGAGAACTGACTCTCCCTGCAGCATTGGTTGAAATGATTTCAGGGCCAAAAAGATAGCCATAAGCTCCAACTTGTTTATGTGCCAGGTCTTTTGATGCAAAGTCCATTTCCCTTTGACGGACAGGTCTTGGAGGTGAGCTCCCCAGCCCTCCAGGGAGGCATCCGTCATTAGTGTCAGATCTGGGGTGTTGGACAGAAAGGACGTGCCTGCCGCTAGCTGGTGTGGTTGTGCCCACCATTTGAGCGCCTTCTTCATGGGAATGGTGATGGAAACCTGATCGTTGAAGGAACCGGTGACTTGACGCCACTGCTTGTCCAGAGCCTGTTGGATAGGTCGTGCTCGTAGTCGGCAATGGGGGACAAGAGCGATGCACGACGAAGCCATCCCTAGAAAGGACTTCAACAAACGGACTGAAACGCACTTCTTTGCTAGAAGTAGCGAAACTAGTCGGAGAATCCTTTGCTGACGTTCCCGGGAGACAAATGCCTTGGCTAGTTTGGTGTCCAGCGTTGCTCCTAGGAAATCCTTGCAAGTTGTTGGCTGCAATTGAGATTTCTCCAGATTGATGGACAGACCCAAGGAACGGAATACTGTCTGACAAACTGCAGTATGGTGTAGAAGTTGTGAGCGGGATTGTGATTTCAGGAGGCAGTCGTCGAGATATGGGAATATCTGTATGCCTTGGAGACGAAGAAAAGCCATGACCGGAGCCAACATTTTTGTAAAGACTCGGGGGGCCGAACGGAGGCCAAATGGAAGGACCCTGAATTGGAAATGAAGGTGTCCCACCTTGAAGCGCAGGAACTTGCGATGACCCGCAAGAATTGGGACATGGAAGTAAGCGTCTCGGAGATCGATGGTAGTCATGAAATCTCCGACTGAGAGCAATCGCAAGATCTCTGCAAGCGTTAGCATACGGAAGGTCTGATCCTTGAGATAATGATTGAGTGCTCTCAAGTCCAGTATTGGTCTCCATTCTCCGTTCTTTTTGATGACAAGGAAAAAACGGGAATAAAACCCCTTCCCTCTCTGAGATTTTGGCACTACTTCCACCGCACCTTTTTGAATGAGAAGGCGAACTTGATGAAATAGTTCTTTGAGGTGCGGAGGTGGCGGTCCGGAAGGTGGCGTTGGAGGAGGTACCTCGACAAATTCCAATGCATGGCCTCTCTTCACAATGTCGAGTGCCCAACGGTCCGTAGTAATGGAGGACCATTGAGAACCAAACAGAGAGATTTGACCTCCAATTCTCCGTTCGATAGACAAGTCATTGACGTTTGTTGGATTGTCCTCTGAAATTAGACTTCCCTCTGTAAGTTCTGGCAGGTTGCTGGCGGGAAGACTGCTGGCGGTTACCGGTGAAACGTTGGTTACCTTGGTTGAAGGACCGATATTGACTGCTCCCTCCACGAAAAGTGGATGTAGTGCCACGTCCTCGAGCACCCCGAAAGGGCTGCTTCTTAAACTGAAGGGTACCCAAAGCACGTGCAGTGTCCGTGTCCTTTTTAATGGATTGTAGCGCTTCATCAATATGCGCTCCAAATAATGACTCGCCGTCATATGGCATATCTAGGATTCTTGCCTGAACTTCCTGCCGAAACGATGTTGAGCGTAACCAACCCCGACGACGCAGGACGGCCGCTCCAGCGAGTTGGCGAAAACCAGTGCAGGCTACATCCACTGCACAATCAATAAGTTCTTCTGCCGTTCTTTCTCCTTCTTGCAGAATTTTCTGTGCTTCTGCCTTGGAAGCATCCAGGAGTAACGCCACATAGGCAGACATGTCAGCCCAAGCCTGACGGTCATAACGACCTAATATGGCCATTGCGTTAGCTACTCAAACCGTAGTAGAGGACATGGAGGAACATTTTCGCCCAATAGCATCTAGGCGACGGCCCTCACGGTCCGGAGGAGCAGTGATTGTAGACGCCGGATTCTTTGAACTTCGTTGAGCTGCCTGCGTGACGACAGAGTCGGGCTTAGGTTGACCTGTAAGGCATGCTGGAGATCGTACAGGAGCTTTGTATTTCTTCTCTAACCTCGGCAGTTGTGCTGGTAGAGAGTTTGGTGTCTTCATTATTTTCTACCCTTCAGACCAGATGAAGTCTATAATCGGGACTGTGTGGATCTGTTTCAAGGGCTGGTTCTTGAAATCATATAGGAAGCAATCTTCCTCTCTGTGAGCTCGTGGCAATTTGAATCGCTGCGCCGCCCTGTCCATTAACTGGTGGAAGCCTGCGATATCTACTGGCGGAGAATCCCCTGTTGGCACCTGAGAAGGAGATGGTGTCTGAGCACGATAGTCATCCCACTCCGCTAAATGTTCTTCACCATCCTCATCTGCTTCAGAAACTTCACCATCCTCACGCTCTGGAGGATTCTCGTCATCATCATCCTCTGGATAAATGGTAGTGTGAACACGAACTGATGTAGTTCTGTGAACAGTTACAGGCGATGCCGGTTGAGGAGGAGCCAGAACCGGATCAGAAACTGGATTCAGCACCGATGGAACAGCTGTAACCTGTGGTGTTGGTGGGAAACGGCGATTGTAATCTTCCAACATACTTTGGAGGTTCGATATCATTGATATAGGCAACATCGCAGTTGGAACTTGAGGGTGAGATGTTTGATGTTGGCCATACTGATCTTCCTCGTCGTTACTGAATTCTTGGCACTTAATATTCAGATCTGAAAGACTCTGCGCTTGGTTATCAGATTCTTGATCAGAATCAGTAGCAAACAGCGGAGATGGAGGAGTAATCATCTCACTTTCTGTAAAAGTCTCGAACTGTGTTTTGCTGGACTGTAAATGCAGTAAAGGCATTGTAGCAAATGAAGAGGCCGGTGTCGAAATCGTGTCTTGCGCACGCGTCGACGGCATGACATCAGTAGACTTCTGCGATGGAATCGACTTGGAAGCCATCGTCGACGAGGAGACCGTCGACGGAGCAATCTTCATTGGTATCGTCGATGGAACCTTCACTTTTAAAGTCTTCGTCGACGGAGTCGTCGTCGACGGAGTCAACGTCGACGGAATCATCGTCGACGGAATCATCGCCGACGGAGCGGTCGTCGACGGAGCGGTCGTCGACGGAGTAGATGGCACAGGCCCTCTCGTCGACGGGATAGACGTCGGCAGTGCGCTCATCGTCGAGGGCGTCGACGGAGTCAGAGTCTTCAAACTTCTAGTGGACGACGACCGGGTCGTCGACGAGTGAACTTTCTTCGTCGACGAAGATGAAATAGGAATCAAAGAAGACACGGTCTTAGAACTGAGAACCACTCTCATCGACGACGAAGACGTCGACGCTAAAGCTGACGACGATCCAGGGGCCAGCGTCGTCGTGACCGTCGTCGTCGATTTGGAACCAGAGACAGCCTCTCTCGTCGACGGAGCTGGGACTACCGTCGTCGACGAAAATTCCGTTTTCTTCACAGAAAAACTGGACATTGAAGCAGAGGGAGCCTGAGAGCTTTGTCTCGTGGGCCCAGACGTGGTAGGTAAAGGTGAAGACACCGCAGGGGTCAAAGCGAGGGAAACTTTCCTCTTTTTTAGAAATGGTGAAGGCACCTCCTGCACACTACCACGTTTAGAAGCTGCTTTAGAACGGCCTGACACTTGACTTTCAGCATCAGAAAGTACATTGTCCTTGTCCTTTAGCCTTTGAAGCCAAACAAGTAAACGGCCTTCTCTGTCCTTTTGAGTTTTCTCTGAGAATTTTCTACAGAGTTTACAGGTGCCTACTTCATGGTCCGGGTAAAGGCAGTAAATACACTTACTGTGTGGGTCATCATGAAATAATCTCAGCTTTCCACAGGAGGAACAAGCTCTGAAGAGAGACTTCTTACTTGAAGACATTTTGGAGAAACTGGAACACTTGAAGAAAGAAAAAACTGAGCAGAGCTCAGGGAGACTCCCTTACACACGACGTGCGGTAGAAAATCTGAGGGCTTGAGCTCTGAGGAGAAGGTTCTAGAGGGCTGCTGGCGCCTGATTGGCTGCAGTTTGGACTAACATAATGACAAGGATAGGCTGCATTGGAACTTCTTTATCCCCATGCATTCCTATGTGGAACTTTTTGGTTAGGTACCAGATGCTTCTTGTATGCATTTTTTGGGTTTTTCCTTATTATGTATATATATATTTATTATATATTATTATATATTTAGTATTTATTGCTATTTTATTTACCGTGGGACTCCCACTCCGACGACGGGGAATATTCAAGCATGTGAATCTATGAAAGACACCCCAATACTGGAGAAACTGTTTTCTTTTTTGATGAATATGCAATTGTATATCACCTACAGACATGCCCTGTTGCACTTCCTCAATGACTACTGGTTGGCTAAGGGGACCACTGACCAACGATTGACCATGCTGTTAATTGCTTCTTTTGAGGACGAGATCAGATCTCCTGGCACAACCTATCCTTATACTATGTACAAGATTGGTGCATATGTAAAGGCTCAAATAAAATATGTTGCCAGGTATGATTTGTTGGGATCATACCCGGCAGAACCCTGCTATTAAGCTAACTGCATCTGATACCCGGCGATCGAGCCGTGGATGTAGGCAACGGCGACCCCCCCCCCCTCATCTACTTCAAACGCATGCTCCTACTTAACCGAACGCGCCTACATAGCAACCTCCTCAATGATTACTGGTTGGCTAAGGGGACCACTGACCAACGATTGACCATGCTGTTAATTGCTTCTTTTGAGGACGAGATCAGATCTCCTGGCACAACCTATCCTTATACTATGTACAAGATTGGTGCATATGTAAAGGCTCCAATAAAACATGTTGCCGGGTATGATTTGTTGGGATCATACCAGGCAGAACCCTGCTATTGAGCTAACTGCATCTGATACCCGGCGATCGAGCCGTGGATGTAGGCAACGGCGACTCCCCCCCTCATCTACTTCAAACGCATGCTCCTACTTAACCGGACGCACCTACATAGTAACCTCTCCCAAGACCACCAATACTGATTACTTGGGCTATTGAGAAATTATTCAAACAGGCATGCAACCAATTTCCTGATGATATTCTTTTCATTCACTTAATGAATCAAAAAGCCGTTGACACCTTAAACACACCTTATACGCCAAAAACGTTAGTTTATTTTGCTGTAAAGGTGTTCCTTCTGGGATTTGTTCTCATGATATTATGTATTATTTATGTCTAACAAACCAAAAAAAGCTTTGCCTGAGCCCGATGTTGTTTGTTTTCTCCCCTGTTTTGTATTTCACTGGCTACATAGGACACAGGCTTGTGTCCCATTTTATGAAGTGTTGTGCATTCATGTTTATACTGCTTATAAGTAAATACAATACCTCTGTCCAGCTGGGCAATTCCACTAAATATGGAGACGGTTGAGTCTATATTCATTGTTCCCTATCTTCTTCTTTCTGGGGACCACTGTTGTCTAAAATAATTGATTCCCAAGGTCCCTGGTCGACCGGTTTGGGTACCCTTGTTGCTTTGGAAATAGTTGGTTATAATTCGGCTTGTAGGATTGTGACTGGGAACCATTCGAGGAGTAGAGTTGTTGTTGGTAACCTCCCCTATATGAAAAGTTACCTCTTCCCCTCGCTCCTCGGAATGGGAACTTGCCGTACTGCAGAGTCCCTAAGGATTTTGCTGTTTCTGTATCCTTCTTAATGTCTTGGAGTGCGTCATCTATATGCTTTCCAAAAAGCGCTTCCCCATCAAAAGGCAAATCTAAAATCTTATTCTAGTATAGCCAGAGAATTTGCTGCTCTGACCAGCAGGTGGACATAGATGAAAATCTCTTGCCTACATTATCCAAATGCCTGCCCTCTTTATCTGGAGGAGTGGTAAGGGGGGTGGAAGGATTTCTGGATTTCCTTTGAGCAGCCTGCGAGATGACAGAGTCCGGTTTTGGCTGACTGGTCAAACAGGCTGGGCTACCCTATGGAGCCTTACATTTTTTCTCCAGACGAGGTAAAACTGGAATGACAGTGGCTGGATTTTGCATTGCCTTTAAGCCTACCTCCCAAACATGGTCCACAATTGGAATTGATCGGACCAATCTCTTAAAAGGTTCCTTAAAATCATAAAGGAAGCACTCCGATTCCACTTGGTCATGGGTACCTCTTGGCGACCCTCTCCCTTAGATTATGGAAACCCCCTATATCCACTGGGGGGAATCAACAGGTGCCGGAGCAGGAGAAGCTGGATCTGGGATAACATAGTCATCCCACTCCACATCTGGATCCTGGATCATGACATTGCCTTGGTCGTCGTCAGAATTGTCATCCTGGACGGAAGGCGCAACTGGTGGAATATCCTGCGCTTCGCGCAATGGCTTAGGAAGTGGTAAGTTAGTAGCCAATGGACAAGCAGGCGGAACAGCAGTATCCTGCACTCCTACTGGAACAGAAGGCTCTGCTGCAAATCGTTTTCTGTAATCTACGAGCATAGCTTGTAAGTCCGTTAGTAAGGAGGAGGGCATTTGGACCATCTCCTGATGATAGTATCGTTGATATTGAGCGGAAGGACCATACTGTTCAAAATCCTTATACTCCCCTTCGGAATGGGCTGTCCGCATAGCCAAAAGCACTCTCCTCCTCATCCGATTCCTCTTCTTCAAGGAGAAGTGCAGAAGGTAAAGGAGTGACCCTCCTTGCAAAGTCGTCTCTGGTGTAATTTGACGCTTTTTGAGCGAAATCACATTTTTTTCCACTGTCGTCGATGTCGCAGACGGGGCCGTCGACGGGACTGTCGACGACGAAGAAAGAACCGTCAACAAATAAATCACCTTCGTCGATGCAGCTGTCGTCGACTCAGTCATCGTCGATCTCATAGTCGTCGTCCACGTCCTCGTCGACGTTGTTGGCGTCGTCAACATCCTCGTCGACATCGTCATCGTCGACACCATCGTCGACGATACCATCGTCGGCGTCGAACTCTTCGACACAGAGCCCTATGTCAGTACCAGTGACGAGGAAACCACCGCTGACAAGCCCGTCAACGGGGTGACAGAAGATGAAGAAGACTGTACCTTAGGCTTCTTCGTCGACTGAATCTTTTTTACTGATTTTACCTCAGAAGATTCAGGAGGAGATGTTGGAGTAACAGGGCTGGATTTCCTCTTAAGCCTTACTTCTTTTGAAAGTCCTTCCCTCTCCTTTACACCTCGGTAAGGAGATTCGACAGGACTAAGGCCTTCAGACTTAGCAGAGGTCTTTTTCAAGTCCTTACCAGGGCGTTTCTCAGAAGGTGAAGAAGAAGTTCTACCCCTTTTTACAGACCTTCTGGAAGAGGACGCAGAAGATGTCTCATCACTGTCACTGGACACTGGCTCCTTTCTTGATTTCAGCTTCTGTAGCCAGGTCAGCAGACGCCCCTCACAATCACGCATAGCTTTGGTAGAGAAGTTGTGGCATATCTTACAATCTGCAGTTTTGTGGTCTGGGTACAGACAGTAGATACAGTCCTTGTGCTTGTCCCCAATATATAACCTATTTTTAGCACAGGTGGCACATGCTTTAACACCAACGCTGCTAGGGAGATTTTCCTCCGGTGCTGAACTCCCTTGAAATCCCATTGTTCAGGACGAGCTCAGCTCGTCATAAGCACACGACCAGTGTACTGCATGACGAGCTGCGCTCGTCATGAGCAGCGAAGAGATTAAAGAGGGCCTTCTTCGCCTTGTCAGACATTTTGGAGACATTGTTGAAGAAAAAACTGTTGAAAAAGATGTAGAATCCAAGTTCTAGGAAAAAACTGAGCAGAGCTCAGTGGAGACTCCCTTGCACAACGTGCAGTAGAAAATCTAAGGTTCTGAGCTTCTCTCAGGATGGTTCTAGGGGGTGAGGCTAATCTGATTGGTTGTTCATTTTTTTGGTCTCTTTTACAAAAAGAGGTGGATGGGTTACAAAACAGCAATGGGCCTCGGCCTAGGTTCTGTTTTAGTGATGGTTTCTATTGATATTTTATGTAAACCGGGGACTCCCATTCCGACGACGGTGAATGATACAAGCATGGTAATCTATGAAAGTTCCAATACTGGAGTAAGCAATGGTACCTTAAAATATTTAGTGCTTATCTTTATGAAAAAGCAAGTACTTTTAATTTCACAGCAAAACTAATACAATGCAAAACAATTGAAATATCATACAGGGTTGTTGTACTCTGTGCTAGCAGTGAAACACTGCAGTCCCCTTCCTTCTTGGTAACCGTACTCTCTCACTCTGGGGTCAGTATCCCGCTGTTGCCATCCCGTTTGTACTATGGGCCTATGTAAGGATTACACTCAAAAGTTGTCACACATTAATTTATGTTACTCTGTTCAATGTTGCTACCAGCTTTTTTTGCAGAAATTCTCAGGTGAGCACAACAGGTTCTTTTTAATACCCAGGTAAGGTTAAGCCCACGGTTACCTGTTGCTTAGAGGCCATTTTGGATATGGGGAGGGCACAGGCTGTGTGCCCACTCTCTCACGATGGACTCCTCTGTTGCAGGAATATGGGAAACCGTGTTTGAACAAGGTATTGTGGAACTAACCCATTCTGATGTGAATCTAATTGATTCCTGATGCAAATATAGTGCTTTCTGTGTGTGAGGGTAATCAGAGATTAAAAAGCTTTCAAATTGAATACTTCAAAGTATGTTGGGTCTGATCGGCCAACTAAATACTCCTTTTATCAGAATAACAAAAGTTAAAGTGAGTTCCACACAAGGTTTTGAATTTATATTAGTATTGTAACTGTGGTACTACTTCCTGTGAGTGAAGGTCCCAACCCCTACTCTTTGCAAAAGGTTTTCCATTGACAGCTGATAATAGCCAGTACTCTTCATTGTGCCCCTGGTACTCCTGCTTTGAGCCAGCCCGAGTGCTACCTACAGTCAGAAGCTTACCTTTCCAAAAAATACATTTTTGGGAACCCTGTTTGAACAAGGTATTGTGGAACTAGCCCATTCTGATGTGAATCTAGTTGTTTTTAAAATGTACAGATGGATTCACTGGTGAGCAATAAGATTGAAAAGCTTCAACCAATTAAATGTTCCTATGATCAGTATGAAAAAAGTTAAAGTGATTTTCACATGAGGTTTAATATTTTTGTTATCAGCTGCCACCAGCCTTCCTGAAGCAGTACTTACAGACAGACAAAAGGGAAAGGTCAGCCCTAGAAACTTCCTAACCTTAACCGAAAGAAACTGCAGAGAAACAACAGATGTCCCACCCTCCCAAGATTTCTGCAACAAACTTGGCACCTTCTTCCGCCATAAGATTAAAGATAATCTACGACAACCAAGACCACCTCACCGCTACAGCTCCTCCCTCATGCGGCGCCACCCAACAGACCCTGCTCGAATGGATCCGTCTCACAACAGAAAACACCTTGATGACCATGAAGAGCATACACTCTGGAGCCCCCACAGACCCCTGCCCATGCATCTTCCACAGAGTTGCCTCTGCCATCACACCCGAACTACGTTGGATGATTAACTGCTCGTTTGAGACCGCCACCTTCCTCAATGATTGGAAACACGCCAAAGTCAACTCCCTTCTTAAGAAATCCTTTACGGACCCGACGGATCTCAAGAACTTCAGGCCCATCTCCCTGCTTCCATTCGCAGCCAAGGTCATCGAAAAATCTGCCAACACCCAGCTAGCAAACTTCATCGAAGCTAACAACGTCCAGGACATCTCACAAGCCGGATTCCGAAGCAATCACAGCACCAAGACGGCCCGACTCACCGCCACTGATGACATCCACTCTCTCCTCGACCTGGGCGAAACCGCAGCTCTCATCCTCCTAAACCTCTCTGCTGCATTCAACATTGTCTCCCACCCCACCCTTGCCAACAACCTCCATGACGCCGGCATACGCGGCAAAGCTCCTTCCTCACCGGCAGAACTCAGCGGGTTAGACTCTCTCCGTACCTCCCGGAACCAACAGAGACCAATTGTGGAGTTCACTAGGGCTCCTCCCTCAGCCCCACTCTCTTCAACATCTACATGGCTTCCCCTCACAACCATCGTCAGGAACCACGGGCTCAACATAGTCTCGTACGCCGACGACACCCCGCTGATCCTCTCCCTCCACAACGAACCCAACATCACCAAACAGAACTTTCAAGAAGGGATGAAAGCTGTCTCCACCTGGATAAAGAACAGCTGCCTGAAACACTACTCAGAAAAGACAGAAGTCCTCATCCTTGGCTCCATCCCCTCTGCTTGTGAAGACTCTTGTTGGCCCTCCGCCCTCAGAAATCCCTCCACCCGACAGACCACGCACAAAACCTTGTCATCATACTAGACTCATCGCTCACAATGAAACGCCAGATCAACGCTGTATCCTTGACCTGCTTCAACACCCTCCGCATACTTCAAAAGGCTTTCATAGGTATCCCATTCCCATGTCACGCATGCACTCATCAGCCACAGAGTGGACTACGGCAACGCTATCTATGCCGGAATCAAATAGAAACTCCTTCACAAACTCCAGACTGTCCAGAATGCTGCATCCTGACTGATCCTCGATATCCCCTGTCGCAGTCACATCACCCAACTCCTCCACATTCTCCACTGGTTTCCAGTTGAAAGAAGAATAATGTCAGACTCCTCCCTCAAGCATACAAGGTCCTTCACAACACCAGAACCGCATACCTGAACAGCCGCCTCTTCCTCCACTCACCCAAAAGACACCTACGATCAGCCCAGCTCTCTCTGGCCACCGTCCCACATATCAACAAAACCAGAACAGGAGGAAAGTCCTCCTACCTCGCAGCCAAAGCCTAAAACACCCTCCCCTCCGCCTCCAGCACTCTCCCACATGGCCCCAGCTCAGGAAAGACCTCAAGACCTGGCTCTTCAGCTGACCCAGAACCCCAGAAACTGCAGTCCCACCCCACCACAAACTAAAAGGCAGTGTGCAAGAATAACTAACCAGCAGCTCCTTGATAACAAAGTCTTCATGGAATTTCAAATGGTAGACCTGTCTCCATCAATTGTCTTTGTCTGGCTTTCCACTCTCTGGCCACAGGAATGCAGGTAGTACACTTCCACTGTCTGGAGAAGTTATCGTCCACTCCATCTGGTGGCATGCTACAACCAGGGGCATCCACAATGGATCCCATTTCATCCACAGTTAATTACCCTGAGGATCTGGAGTGATCAAACCCTTTCCAAACATGCGTAAATATTGTGCAATATATGGGGCATGGCTGCTCCCAAAAGTACTCCAAAATATGGGGCCCAATGGAGGAATGTAGGGACACTTCCTGAGGACACGTGAAATGCTAATGGGGGATGACGCTACATTCATTAGTAGTATAAGACATTGGGTAGCCAATGCATTGCCCGCAGCCTGGGTCCTGAGCCTCCCATGCCCGACCGCGGATTGTCCCAGTGCAATGTCGGATGATGCCCTGGCATATAAATGCATAATGTTATATGTAAAAACCTGGGCCTAAAAAGAATTTGAAAAACCTAGCTAAACAGAAATATTCCTTTTAGGACGAATTCCCTCACATACACTATGCCATCACATCTAGAGCAAGACAACATACATTGCTCTTCTTTGATGGCTGCTTACATTTGACTTCCCATGGGTATTTGACTGAACCCCTGGTTCCTTCTTTTAGCCTGCTATCTCTTTCTTTTACTGATGCTATTCTCCGTTTTTTCGAGGAAACAGCACCCACTGAGTGTAACAGTGCCAAATAGCTTTACTACTACTTATTTTACCTATGTAATACTAACCTATATTCCCACTATAGGACAGAGCGCACCCTGAGCCCCACACCAGGGTCCCTCGGGTTGAGGAACAGCACACGATGATTTCAAGTAAGCTTGTGTATTTTGTATGAACACCACATTTTGATTAATGTTATATACACGCTTTTGTAGTGGTCACATCACACCATAATTTGGGCAGGTGGTGGCACTAATTGGTAAGTGCAACTGACATTGTTATAATAACCTAGCTGTCATATCTCCCTACAGGTTGTAAGGCAGTGGATAGCGGTTGAAATTCACTGTGTGTGGATCACTTATTGGTTTTATATTTTTTCCTTTCATGAACACGTTCATTGAGCAGAAGTGATACTTAGAGGTCCTGAAGAAAGCCAACACAACTCTTCCCAAGGTCTAGTTGGCAGAAACACGTTGATCAATAAGATAAAAAGTTACTTACCTGTAACTGTGGTTCTCCCGCATTGGTACCTTTCATAGATTCACAAGCTTGAATCATTCCTCGTCATCAAAGTGAAAGTCTGGGAATCCCACTTCAACCACAGGGAATGATTCAAGCATGTGAATCTATGAAAGATCCAATGCTAGAGGACTACTTACACACAGAAGTAGGGTCAGTTAACCATTGCAGTGTCCCTGCTCTCTTTTTTAAAGCCTGACGCAGGCATGCATGAATAAAGTTGTACACCTGCCCTGGAGTCAGTTTTAAACATTTTTTCCCATAATGCACACTCTGGAAACCTCACCACCCTTTAGTTCACCATAGAGCGTCTACCAAATCTCTTAAAACATCTGAAGAGCTCTTCCTTTTCAGAGAGGGAGTAGTAGCCAGCACCGTGATCTGCTGTCATGGTGCGAGGAGAATCTCAATGATGAAGCATGCAACTTCTGATGGGTGAGTCGAATACATCCTAAAAAAAAAACATTTTGGTTTTTCTAACTCTTTTCAGACCCACGTGTTTCTGTTTGTGTAAGGTATATGAGCTGTGAGTGAACACCTGCAAGTCTCGCAATCTCCCCTTGCCCTTCTTTTGTGTTTACCTACTGTTTATATATGCATGTGCTAATGTGTGTCAACCAGGAGAACACCATGTTTTTGTATTATGGATTACCATGATAGTTTGAAAATAAATAAAAAGATTTCAAAATGGATCCCATTGACTTCATTACTCTGCCCTCTCTGACAGAGTCTGGTTGCCCTATAATCATAATACACAGTACGCTGCCACCACAGCTTAATGTGATGTATCCGTGGCATGGACCGTAGTCTGCTATTCTTTGAGGGCACATGCTTGCTCATCCACATCACAGGCAAGGTCCTGGACCTCACTTCTTTCTGGGGCAGGTTTTGGCTTCTGCTCTCACAATAGATTAGTGTGACACCAAGGCCAAAAGAATAGCCCTGATACCAGTTTCACAAGCAGACTTGCACTTGGGACAAGGGAACACTCCTGTACACCTTACAGGGTGACATTCCCATCCCAAAAGTTACTGAATGAGGAGATGGTGTTTAGCCTGATAACAAACCGATTTTCTACACATGTGCCCGCTAACAAAAATACCTCAAATGCGACCAAAACAGTAAAAACCGTAGCAGCCCCAAGCACCACCAACAATTCACAACAGATAATTACTTTGTCCTCCCCAGGTCCGGCACCTACAACTGCCGCGACCCCGACGGCACCCAGTAGCGCCGCCAACAAAACCCCAGGCAAAAACGTGAATAAAACAACAACGAAAACCTTACCCCCCCCACCCGTTCCACCAAAAACACCTGCGGATAGGCCCAAGAGAAATACTGCGAGGAATCCTGGTCCTCCAAGACTCCCAGCAGATTTCCCTCCTGAGGCCTCACCCTACGTGGTGGTCATGGCTGGAGTTCCCGAATTAACAGATCTCACCCCAGAACCGGTCTGGTCCTTAAAAAATAAGGCCCAGCATTGGCTCCAGACCAACCGCCCGATTCCATCTTCCTGGCGTGGAAGAATTAGATCTGTAGCTAGGGTACCGTGGGTAGGCAGTACTAGAAAAACCATTCCTGGGGATTGTATAACAATCACATTTGAGGACCCACGAATAGTGGACTATGTCTGCGCTTGGGAAGATATCACCCCAAATGGAGGAATTAAGATCAAGTCACTCTCCTTCTTCTATCCCTTTAGGCAAGTGGACGGCTACATACAGGAGCAGGAGCCTCCTTGGTCCGTTCCATTCCCCAGGCAGGACGACCTATTAAATTCCAGATATCATGGCCCCCCTAACTTATATGAGCCAGATTACTCCTGGCACACAGTAAGACAACGTCACCAGGGTGGAAGGTGGGACGATAGAAGACCTTATACACAATGGCCCCCACACAGAGATCAACCCCGATGGGACCCATGGCATAACATCCCGCTAAACAATAGGTATAGTGGCCTAGAAATGGTCGATTGACCATCAACAGAAACCTCTCCAATTGACCTTCAACTATCTTCCCCTTCACAGCTCCTTATTACCTCCCCAGCTATCTGTAACAAGGAACCCATAATCTCAAAAGAAGAATCTGGTGATGACTCTTCATCCATCATAGTCTCTTATTGGAACATCGCGGGCCTCCGAAATAAAATCGAGGATGGATCTGCGCAGGAGTTCCTAACCCCATATCAAATAATTTGTCTCCAGGAGACATGGACTGTAGAAGAATTACACTTACAAGGCTATAAAACCTATTTTGTTCCAGCACTAACCAGCACAATGGGTAGACCAAAAGGTGGGCTAACAATTTACATTTCAAACTCCCTACCTCTCAACAAAGTGGTTACACTCTCCCAGGACGCTAATCATCAAATCCTTTCACTCACCCTCCCCAACAAAGACACAATCAATTTGACCAATATATATAATAACCTACCGGAAGAAAACTTCACAACTCTTCTCACTACCTTAACTGACAAACTGAAACAAGTCCACCACTGGAGATCCGCAAACAAAGCAACCCACTTAATTTGGGGAGGCGACTTCAATCTCCACCCCTGCACAGCTCCCAACCTATTGTGCTGTGGGATAGTGGACGATTTCAACGTCCCACTAGCGCACCTCGCTCACACTAAACTGGGAAATATTATTAACACCGTCCTATCAGACCTGGATCTCTACATTGCTAACCATCTAAAAGCAGTCCCAAACAAATTTATCCCGACCTATGTGGGCAGAGGTCATCAAACCACAGTAGACTTCATATTCCTTTCCCAAAGTCTCATGAACAAACTCAAAGATTTCGAGGTCATTGTCACTCCCCTCAGCGATCACTCAGCCTTAATAATAAAACTATCTATGCCATCCAATTTTTCCCACAAATTGGAGATGGCGACTACCCTCACTCAGAACAAGATCCAGGTTGGTAAACGTAACGGACTCACAATCAAATGGGCTAAAATTAACCCATCTGACATAACGAAAAAACTAATTACTCGGTCCTACCCAAATATTGTGAAATGCCTGGATCTTGCAACTAGTCACAAGGAAGTCCTGAGAAATTTTAACTTAATATTAGATACCATAAAGGACCTACTCACTTCAAAATCCAAATCAAACCGCTCCGCAAAACCAAAGTGGTTTAATCATAACTGTACAGCGGCTCTATCAAAATTAAAATCTGCACTCAAAAACAACCCACGAGATGCAGCTCAGATCCAACTCCTCAGGCGCCAATACACAGGGGAAAGAAAGCTGAGAACTGCCCAACTCAAACAAAAACTATGAGATGATCTCCACCAAGGTGCAGTCTCAAAAAACAGCGAGCTTTTCTGGCGCACAGTCAGAACCCCATATCTCACCGAAAAGGATACCCCGAAAATAGAAGTCGCTATCGACGAAAATATATGGGTTTCCCACTTCGAGGAGATTTTTAAAAACACTTCACCAACAGAATCCCCTCCCCCCAAGGCTAACTATCCCATTTTGGTCCCTTTTGACATCCCAGACCTCATAGACGCTCTGCAGAGCAGTAAACCAGGCAAGGCGCCAGGACCTGATGGGGTCCCAGTGGACCTCTTTAAAAGCAACCAAGACCTTTGGGCCCCCATTCTAACCAGAGTCTGTACAGCGGCAGCGAGTGAGGGAATCCTAACCTCCTGGACAAAATCAATAATGGTTCCCATCTTCAAAAAGGGGGACCGGCAAGACGTAAAGTGTTACCGGCCCATATCACTGCTGGATTCGCTCAGGAAAGTAGTGGGGAGAGTGATCCTAGAGCGCCTTCAGCAGTGGAGTGAGGACCGGGGAATAATTTCTGACATCCAATTCGGCTTCCGAGAAGGCTTTGGTACTCTAGAGCAGGTCCTCAATCTTACCCTAATAATGGGGAAATACACACAGGCGAACCCAACTAAGATATATATGGTCTTTGTCGACCTTTCCGCAGCTTTTGACTGCGTGTCGCATACAAAGCTGTGGAAGGTCTTAGCTCAACTGGGAGTAGATCCACCCCTCTTAGATTTTCTAAGAGAGCTCTATACCGGGGCAACAGCCAGAGTGCGCTTTGGCGTAAATGGAGAGCTGACGTCGCCGTTTAGCGTAGGGCGTGGGGTCAGGCAGGGATGTGTCCTGGCCCCCTTCCTCTTCTCACTCTACACCAACGGCTTGGAGGAGGAGATGTTGAGGGGGGCTCAGGACCTCCCACGCATAAATCGCCGCCTGATCCCAGCCCTGCTCTACGCGGATGACGCTGTTATCCTAGCACGAACCCCCAGAGAACTCCAGAAAGCAGTGAGCAGGTACACGTCTTTCATGGGCAATCTAGACTTAAAGGTGAACGTGAAAAAAACGTTCGTAATGACAGTTGGTAGAGGCCAAAAAAGAACACATCCTACACTGCTCAACAATCAGAAGCTTGAAGTTACCCCCCACTACCCCTACTTGGGGGTCATGATAGACGACCAACTCAGCTGGAAGCAAGCAGTGAACACTAGGGCACTCTTATTCAGGAGGTCAATTGCCGCTCTTATAACTTTCTCTCAGAGATTAGGCAAAAGACCACCAGTAGAGCTCCTTAAGATCTACAACGCCAAATGCCAGGCAATCGCAACATATGGTGCGGGAGTCTGGGGGTACACTGACATCAGCCCCATTCAGAAGGCAGAAAACACCTTTTTAAGATTCTTGTTAGCCACCCCCAAAGGCACCTCAACTTACGCAATGCACCTAGAATTAGCTATACCCTATATAGAGGACCTAAATAAAATTGAACCTCTGATGTTGTGGCGCCGCATTTGGAAGTCAAATAAAAATGCTCTGACACAAGCCATCATTGCAGACTCAATGAACATGGACAATTCTGCAAAAATAAAGTGGCTCCTGTATGTTAGGAACTTTTTTAACGACCTAGGCCTTGAGAACTACTATTCGGACCCAGCATCTATAACGGACATCTCAAAAAAAGATCTTAAGCAGAAAGCACTAAGTCATTTGGAATCTTTAAGACTTGCATCCAATTCCTCAAAAACGGCAGTGATCCATGCAAACATGATCCAAGTAGCCTTTGACATTCACCCGTATCTGGCACTTCAAACATCAACCTACGAGAGAATGTTAATCACAAGATTCAGGCTAAACACCTTCTTCAGAATGGTAACCTTCCC
The DNA here is from genome assembly GCF_964263255.1 of Lissotriton vulgaris. NCBI lineage: Eukaryota > Metazoa > Chordata > Amphibia > Caudata > Salamandridae > Lissotriton > Lissotriton vulgaris. The sequence continues at coordinate 608,837,168 of NC_141695.1, forward strand.
GTCACAAAACTGTTGGAATGTCATACTCCCGCCCTGTCCATGTGATGGTCTATCAACGCAGTCGAATCTGCACGTGATCCTGCTTTGTAAATACCATCAAGCCCATAGAAAGATCTGGCTTTTACCGATATTAAGATCTTGGGGGTTGAGACAGTGCAGACCCGCTCTCTTAAGATTGCAAATGCTGGAAACGGTAAATGTCTGTTATTTTGTGAGTAGTTTCTTAAAGTGTATCATGAAACATAGAAAGAACCTCTGAAAACCTCGTCAGATCTACTTTAAGCGGCCCCTTGTACATTTGATTAACTCCTTTTTAACCATGAAATGAATTTTATATGAAACACTATGTAACATATGTACTTTTATATTGTATGATATTTTTTGCTCTTTTATGGTTTTTCCACTGTGAATAAGCCGAATAAAGATTTTATATATATATATACACAAGGCCAATGCTGGTTAAGAGAGAAAAAGTTCTAGCCAGTCACACACAGACATTCATAATGTGGTATGTGCTAGTAGGACTTCCTGTCTGTTCTCAAAATTTAAAATTCACAAAATGGTTTTTTAGGCCAAAAAAGCTATTACAGGAAATGCTGCCTGTTTGTATAACTCCTTAATGTGACAAGGACTCTAATACTAAATAAGGATTATTCCTCTCCTGTGGATATGAATGGAGTTAATTCTTACATCTACTGCAACAGAAGTTTAGTCTTAAAACATTTTGAGTCACATCCAGACTTCCTTTCTTCTCTACAATCCTTGGACACGTCTCTCATCTACTGGATTTATCATGTGTAGATCTAAAACATTTAAAGGGTGAGCACCACAATATCCAGTGATTCAGCACCATAGTTGGGAAAGTGTATTCAACACCTTTGGTCCACGAATCAACAACTCTGAGAAACTGTTCATCAATAAATGTACTGGTAGTTTCACTTACAGAAATGGTTATTTTTGATAGCCTCTTGTCCTCTAAAGACCTTTTCATTTGTAATGCTCTACCTCTCCAATAGATTTATTCTTCAAACATTTAGTTGTTGCAGTACTGATAGTGACAACCAAATCAGTTATATTTACATACTGCAGTACTGATAGTGAGCAGTGTAGTAATAACTAAATTACATTCTATTGAACCAATACAGAGTGTGAACCACTGTAGCTGTACTCACAGTGACCCGATGAGTGATGGCTTTTTGCAGTCGCTCTGCTGATATGTGAAGCAAACTAGCCACAATGCGAATTTCTGCATCATTGAAGATGGCTGCCAGCTCATAGGATTCTTTCTACAAAAAATGGACATGGATTAAAATAGACTTGATACAATATGGTAGCAAGAGACGATACTGCATCACAAGGATGGCCCTTTAGGAAAGAAGCATCCTCACACGGCAAAGAATCCCCACAAAAAAACACAGTGGTGAATTAGGCCAGACTTGATACTCTAACAACGGCATAGTACATGGACGCAATGGTGTGGTGTGTAAAAGGCTGTGGCACTCCCAAGGAAAGGTACCAGATGATGCCATAACATCTGGTATTGGGTCAATAATTGGGGTTGCCTCCATTGTTTGGATGCCGAAAATGCGTATGATTGTACCCTATGATATTAAAATACCCCTTTTTCACATTATAGTAAACGTAATATTCAGTGAATTATTCATTTTCAACAAATTTACTGGAAGATCTAGAACTGTTGTTGGACTTTACCCAGTTGTGGCATGCACCGACCTTGTAGGGTGTGCAAACCTAGCAGTGGGATTTAAAGACCTGTCTATAGGCAGGGCCACTGGAATTATGCAGCAGGGTAGGGCCAAATTATTTGGGAGGGTTGAGTAAATTATGCAGCAAGAAAAGGTAAATTATGGGGCATAAAGTGCACATTTTCTGATAGTATTTCATTATGTTGTCATTGTTATACTTGTTAATCCTGCCTGGGCATTGGTTGCACATTAGTAGTACCAATTTAACACAAAAATATAGCAAAAAACAGAAATCGTTCCAGTGCCCCTGACTATAGAATATAAGGGCCAGATGTATCAAAGGGTTTTGCCCATTCTGTGTCTATGGGGAAATGTCTTGATACATATGGCCCTAAATGCCTTGCATTGGGTTGTGTTTGCAGGGCTTCCTATAGGCATCCGTCTTGATCTGAATGCATGACCCTCAATGTAGAACATGCAGAAGTCAGTGTGGGGTCTGCAGTCCTTACTGTTAAATGTGCAAGACCTGTTGTAGAATTTGCAGGTCTATCCATGGGACTTTGTGCCCTTGGTGTGACGTGACGCATGTACTTTTTCGATGACCTGAAGCTACCGACTTTGGATAAACAGTGCTTCTTAATAAATATGCTTGCATGAGAGGCAACCCCTTGGCACCTACCTCATAAGAGGTGAAGCATATGTTACCCAGTTGCAAGATGGACGCCAGCACAGCCCAGATGGAGGTCAGCTGCTCCTCAGAAAGGCCAATCCTACGCAGAGATTTTCCCAAGACCAGGAAGTCACTGCCGTCGTCCTTTTCTGGAAGGTCACATGCTCTGCCCTAGACCAACGAGAGATTGCATTTAGATAGAGTATATATTTTACAACAAGAAAATATAAAAAGTCTAAACTGCAGAAATCATGCTACCACAGGGCGCAGATGGAGAGAGTACTGCAGGTGTGGAGAGGAGCAGGAGAAAGGAAAAAGTTGCAAAAGGGGGCTGGGCACGTGAAAGAGAATGGAAAGCAGTGTGTGTGTGGTGAAATCAGATTTCCTAATGAGGATGTTGGTGAAATCTATTTTATTCATCTTCCCTTTAACCATGTTTATCATTGGAAGAGGATTTTTGGCTTCAAGTGAGTACTAGTAATTGCCTTTGCCGCAAGGGCTTGCATACACATAGATGGCAGGAAGCTGGGCAAGGAATTGTCTATCTTCCAGATTATACAGAAAGAAGAAAGGTTCATTACATTCTGTGAAAATAAATACTCTTTTGGATCATTTTGTTTATTTTGTAAGGGCAAAGAAAAGTGCGGTGAAAAGGGGGTTTGTAATGATAATCAGACAGGACATCTGTGACAATGAGGTATCCAAACGGCAAATTGAGGTGCAGGAAGGAGGCTTGTTAATCACACAGAGCGCTTGTGAGTACTAGAGATCTAGTTGGTATAAATGAAATGCATTGGTAAGTCATGGACAGATTGGGGCTTCTTTAGAAATTGAGGCACACACAATTAACAGTCTCTTTGGTCTTGTGTGGCAGGGTTTCTTTTGTAATATATAAATGTTGCATACACAGCAGGGATGCCAACATGAGAAAACTAACTCTTTAGAGCAGGGGTCTCCAACCTTTTTTGTAATATGAGCTTCTTATGTTAAAAATAACGTCATAAATTACCAATAAATTGTAATAGTGATCGTAATAGACAAGATTATGGGTACAATTACGAATTTGGGGTTAAGATCATGCTGCTGTGAAGGGAGCCTTGGAGGAAGGGAACCACATGGGAGACTGATGGGAAGATAGGAAATGGGTGAGTATGCACCCCAATTCTTTCAGTTCCGCCGATTTGAAGCAGGTGATCTCACCGCCACAGCCGGCTTGGCGGAAAGCCAACTCGTAATTCCGACGGCAGTGAACTCGTCTGTACTGCCCTCCAGTAGCTGTTTGACCCATATGAAGCCATTGAGGCAGTCGACGAATGGTTGGCGGTGTCGGCGGTGCTCAGGCGGCCTTTCATTCTGCAAACCGCCAACATCGTAATGCAGTGGATAGACCGGCAACTAGGCAGCGGGGAATCCAACACCATCGCGATAGCAGAACAATGACCGCCAAACTCGTAATCAGGCCCTTTATTAGTAGCCACAATACACAAGATCCAGCAGTGATCACCTTAGTTCATCAGGGGGATTTGCCAGCAGTAATGTAAAGAAGGGTGTGTCAGTGTGGAATGCCTTTACGTGGGTAATACATATAAACTATAGCTGCCTGCAATGCCCCTGTCACAAAGTTAATAATAACAGTAATAAGTCTCCTCTATGCCACATGATTAATCACTCAGTTATCAGCTTTAAAAATATTTTGGAAATGTAATGCATACATGTCCATTTCTAATACACACTTTTATATTTCGGGATACATGTATTAATTCTACTAAGCAAAAGCTTCTACTTTAGTAGGATGGACTCTGCACAGGAGAGCTACTTACAGGTAGGTGGAGAACTGACAGTAGCTAGCCACTCATCGGCGAAGCCTGCTTTAAAGTGTTTATGGCTTTTTAAACTAATAATCTAAACGGTGCTAAAATGTTTGCAAGATCGCCACATTATTTTCATGGCTGGTTATTGACACCAGTTGCACAAACAAAGCAGAGAACTGGAAATGTTCCACTCGCTGTAAACTGGAAGGATACATGCAGAGATTAGAGCTACAAGGCCATCCTGACTTGTGCGAATCAGACTTGGAAGGAAATAGTGATGGCTAAAGGTACTTGCCTTCCGTGTGCTTCTGCAACAGAGATACAAGAAACTGAGCAGAGATACCCCTTTCCCCTATGTATAGAATAATTAGAGGAGAAAGTATAAAGGGATGTGAGCATTTGAGAATGCCAGACACACAGATTAATTTCAAAGGGGACATCCTGAAATGCTGATATCCAGCTGCAGATTAGATGGTTTTCTAAAACAGGCGGGGTGTGTACACAGCCAGGCATAGAAATATTTAGATTGTTATAATAACCATTCAGTCAATACACAATCATGAGGCTGACAGCACATATGTAGCTATTAGGAAGGGACTAGGCTATTAGAAAATGTAGGGACATGTGATGAAATATGCTTGAGTTTTCCTAATATATTACAACTGCTGAGATTACCATAGTCATTTATCATCATTCTGATACACAATACATATGGTCTAATATATAACTGTATGTTGTAAAATACCAGCAACAGTTAGTTTCAACTTTTTCTGGGGACCAGGGTAGGGATCTGTATCTATATACAATACTCCCCCTGTAGATAAGAGTTACATTGTCTGACTCTTAACACTCCTTATCTGAATGAACATAACTCATGGTAGAGCAGAGTGAGAGATATCTGCAGTTCTCCTTTTATCCAAAGAGGTCCCACTACGAATTATTCCTCTTGGGGTTTAGGAGGATTTCACCAGTGTGGTAAGAGGCCTAGTGAGTGTAGATGTCGAGTGAGTGGATTAAAACAGGTCAGTTTGTCCTAAAACAAGAAGAGTGGCAGTGAACTAGAGGTTAGGTTTCTAGCTATGTTTGCTCTACTCTTTAATGGTCAACATGTATCGTGCTCTCAGCGTCAGGAGGATCAAACCACTTCGTCAGGACCAAAGAAACTATGTACACAACATGATAAGTGAGAATCTACATATCACATATTCAGGTAGGTACTCTAGATGTGGGAACAAAGGATATGCATTTAAACAAAACAAAACAAGTAGATAAAGGTGCTCTAGTCATTGTTGTGCTCGTACACCCATCTTCTACACCGTGCTCATGGTGTAGTGTTTGGGATAAAATATCATGCACAAAACATGTGATTTAGAATGCCAAAAGAGCAGGCACGCAGTGGTGGGCACAATAAAATCAAACATCAAGTAGATGACATGAGGGAAAAAAATTATAAAAAGTATTACAACTAACAGAAGCAGGAGCAAGGCTCCTGGGGTTTGCAACCAGTGTTCCTCACATTTGGACAGTGTCATCCACAGGGGGCTGGCTTCACACCTGATGCTAGGTCAGCTGCTGTGTCTTTAAGGAAAATTAGCAAATTGTCCACATGTAGGACTATCAGATGCTGGTGCCCACCCACCTGCACTCCCTGATATCTGCTTCCCATCTGAGTAAGACTAGCCAGCGGCTCAATGGCCAACGCTAGAAGCAAGGGTGACAAAGGACACCCATGCCTCATTCCGCGCTCAACCCTATAGCCGTCAGAGATGGTCCTGCTGGTGTGGACTCTTTCTAGGGGGTCCGTATACAGCAGTTTGGTCCATGTTAGGAGGCCCCTTCCCAACTGCATATGCACCAGCACTTCATAGAAGTAGTGGCACTCTAGGGTGTCGAAGTCCTTCACTACATCTACAGCAAACACTGCTGCTTCCCTGTGGCCATAGTCGTCAGCCTCCAGCAGCACCAGAAGGCATGTTAAGTGCTGTGTTAGGCCAGGGATAAACCCAGCCTGGTCAGGGTGTATTAATTTTGTCATGAAAGGAAGGAGTCTGGTTGCAAGGGTTTTGGTAACATTTTGTAGTCGATATTAAGCATCAAAAGTGGCTTACAGGCTTTGCAGTCATGTGCAGGCTCTCCTGGTTTCAATAGGGGCACCACCAGTGCATCCGGGATTGAGCCTGGCAGGCCCCCAGTTTCTCTGGATGTGCTGTATAAATTTACCAACTTGGGAGACAGTTCCTCAACATAGGCTGCATAGATGTCGACTGGGAATCCATCCATTCCTGGTGTTTTACCTCTTGTCAAGCTCTTGATCGCCGCCCTGACTTCTGGGCGTGTAATCTCACTGCCAAGTTCCTCCACCTCTTCATCTGTAAGGCGTGGGAGGGGCCAGGAAGGGCAATAGTGCCTTCTCATCATGCGGCGTGGAGTTCCTGAATAAGGCCAGCTAAAACTGATGAAAGTGTTGATTAATTCCTTATTGGCTAAATACCTGGTACCCCCATCAGTGTCAACTTGGACTATGAATGACCCCCTTTTCACTGGGTTAGCCAACCAGGCCAGTAAGGATCCCGTCCAATCCCTCTCAGCGTATTTTTTTTTGTCGAAACACCTGAGTCTTTCAACTTGCGCTGTTACATTTTCCTTGGCTTTTTATAGGACTGCTGTAACTGTGGGTTCCCAGGTCTGTCAGTTCTATGTCACGCAGTTCTTGTTCTGCTGTTAACACCTCCTTTGCCAGAGTGCCTCTGACTTCTACTTACTCGGCTATGCACTGACCTCTGATCATCACTTTGAAAGCATCCCACGCTATCTGGGAGAGAATGCGGTGCCAGCATTACCTGCAAAATACTGCTCTGTCTTACCCCTTATCACTACAGCATGAGGAATGGGACCCCCTCAAAAGAATAATTTGCGACCAAGGAACAGAGGGGAAGAGAGAAATTTGTTCTAGAAAGTTGTTCCTTCAATGGTCATATATATCTGTGGGCAGTATACATCAGATAATTTTGAGAAAGGTGACAGACTTATATAAACATGTTTATTTTGTCATAGTTTTTATTTTCATTTACTTAAGTTTTTTTCATTTCAATTTCTCAAATACAAATTACATAATTCATCATAAATACATTTTACAGATTCAAAAAAATTTTTTGGTTTTTAAAACACACATTATTAATAACACACAAAAAATACAAGAAAGAATTATTTATACACTGAAGAAATTGATTGATTTTTAAGAAGGCCACCTGATATTCAAGGACACAACTCAATTCACAAACAAACACACATGCATACCACACTTACACTACCAAAAGGGGAAAAAAGGGAAGAAAACTACGTATAGACTGACAAGTTCACAGGTTGTCAGGTTTTAGGGTCTCAGAAAGACTTAAGACCCCCGCACATGATTGGTCGACGCGCGTTTCGGTGGATAACCACCTTCCTCAGGACCTTTTTTTCTCTTGTGGGTCAAAGATATCAGGGGACAAGAAAGGCTAGGCCAATATGGATTCCTTGCGTGCTCAGTTGATAGATTTTCAGATTGAATACTTGTTAAAAACACCACTTTTCATTGTGAAACAGGGTTCGATTACTTCAACCTGTTCAGAGACGATTATTTGTTCTCCAGGGAGTCAATTAAAAACTTTAAATGGCTGATGATGCCCTCAGTAGTATAAAATGAGTTGGTAAGATGTGGTCTCAGTAGTTGCGGTGTCTCGTTATTTGCATAGACGCAGGAAACATTCCTTTATATGGCCAGTGATCTGTTGCCAGTTACTGGACCGGGAATGGTGATAATGCTTTTCTCAGCTTGATGAATATGACCCCATTCATTACACTGCATCCATCTAATAGCTGGACATGTGGGGTCTCGGGGTGTATTCGGATCTTCCTCGGTCCTCGTGACCGAGGAAGATCCGAATACACCCCGAGACCCCACATGTCCAGCTATTAGATGGATGCAGTGTAATGAATGGGGTCATATTCATCAAGCTGAGAAAAGCATTATCACCATTCCCGGTCCAGTAACTGGCAACTGTTTCCTGCGTCTATGCAAATAACGAGACACCGCAACTACTGAGACCACATCTTACCAACTCATTTTATACTACTGAGGGCATCATCAGCCATTTAAAGTTTTTAATTGACTCCCTGGAGAACAAATAATCGTCTCTGAACAGGTTGAAGTAATCGAACCCTGTTTCACAATGAAAAGTGGTGTTTTTAACAAGTATTCAATCTGAAAATCTATCAACTGAGCACGCAAGGAATCCATATTGGCCTAGCCTTTCTTTTCCCCTGATATCTTTGACCCACAAGAGAAAAAAAGGTCCTGAGGAAGGTGGTTATCCACCGAAACGCGCGTCGACCAATCATGTGCGGGGGTCTTAAGTCTTTCTGAGACCCTAAAACCTGACAACCTGTGAACTTGTCAGTCTATACGTAGTTTTCTTCCCTTTTTTCCCCTTTTGGTAGTGTAAGTGTGGTATGCATGTGTGTTTGTTTGTGAATTGAGTTGTGTCCTTGAATATCAGGTGGCCTTCTTAAAAATCAATCAATTTCTTCAGTGTATAAATAATTCTTTCTTGTATTTTTTGTGTGTTATTAATAATGTGTGTTTTAAAAACCAAAACATTTTTTTGAATCTGTAAAATGTATTTATGATGAATTATGTAATTTGTATTTGAGAAATTAAAAATGAAAAAAACTTAAGTAAATGAAAATAAAAACTATGACAAAATAAACATGTTTATATAAGTCTGTCACCTTTCTCAAAATTATCTGATGTATACTGCCCACAGATATATATGACCATTGAAGGAACAACTTTCTAGAACAAATTACCCCTTATCACTTCCTCAACCATCTGGTCTTCTGTTGATTCAGGTTTTAACTTCCATGTTGAGATACATGGCCTGGCCCGCTCCCATTGTAGCAACAGGAGAACTGGGCTATGGTCCGATATCGTGCAAGCTAAGTATTCTGTGTGAAACGCTAGGCTATGTATTTCCAGGGAACATAAGAAAGTATCTATGCAAGTGTGAAGCTCATGGAGTCCAGAGAAAAAGGAGTAATCCAGCGCTTGCAAGTGTGTGCTCCTCCAGGTGTCTAGCAATCCCCATCTAGCTTGACAGTCTGCAAATATACAAGCCATTTTATAAACAACTTTATTGAAAGTTTTGCAGCAAGACACATAGTAGCATAGCTCCAAAGAATACATTGTACAAGCACATCAGTACAGCAAGCCCAGTCCTCAGCATCATACAACATTGCATGGTAAAATCAACAGTCCATAGTAGCTATACCATTTCCCTCATATTCGGCTGTGCTTCTGTGGACAACCACGAGCCTCATAAATAGTTTTCTCCTGGAGCGAGCACCAGTCTGCTCCCCTGCACCAGCACTTGACAGTCTGTGGGTTTTGCTGTTTCCAGGTACTAGCCTCATCCCGTTTGGCAACCAAACACGCCACTCCCAAAAAGATCCGTTCAGCCTGGGGGCTCCCAACCTCCTCCACCAACCAGAGCAGCAGAATACGGACCGTATGGTCCAGGGTGCAGCCCAAAACAGAGGAAAGCACACTACCCACCCCCTCCAAGAATGTTCTCACCACTGGGCATTCCCATGCCACATGAAAGAAATCTACTGCTGGGAGTGCACATCGAGCACACACTGCCTGGGCACGAGTGCTGTCGGCCCCACGGGTGATGTATGTCTCATGCACTTTATTAAACTCTTGGGCGCCATATAGGCCTCCCCATATAGGCCTCCCTCCATTCCTCTTCTTCCAGTGCTCCAACCCAGGCCTCCCATCTCTGCCTTGCTCGCCCAAGGCCGTTAATGCATGGATTACCACCGAGCAATAAATACTAGAGATTACCCCTTCACCTAAACGCCCAAAGAAAACCTACGCCTCTAGTAAACTAAACTCAGGCTGGGGATCATCTGGGAGATCGTGAGCCTTCAGGGATTGGCGTAGCTGGAGGAAACAAAAGAACCACGAATTGGCCAGGCTGTGCCTGACCTTTAAGTCCTGAAATGTCACAAGGCTAGCTCCCCTATAGACGTCTCCTAGATAGGAAATCCCAGTTCGGTCCCAGTGGATGAAACCTTACAGGGCCAAGAGCTGACTAAGCCAAGTTCCCCACCATAAAGGAGTCATCTCAGTGAGGTGACGGTCCCAACCAATTAGCCGAAGAGCCGCCCTCCAGCAGGTAATGGACAACTGCTCAGAAGAAGGCAGTTTGATGGGCAGTTATGCGCCGTACAGCAAATTAAGCAGACCTTCCAGACTCTGCGAATAAATCTCTAGACGGCACGCCGGGTCATCCCACCCACCTGTAAAGTAGTCATTAATTGGTACCAGGTGGGCTGCAAAGTAGTATTGATTAATGTCTGACAAACCTAAGCCTCCATCGAAGGTGGATTTTGCACAGGGACGGAAAAGCTACTGTGTGCCTGCCCATACAAAATTAGTAATCTTGGCAGTAGGGGAGTAAAACCTCTTGTGTGGGATGGGGTCAGGGTAGTTGCACAGAATGTACAAATAGTGAAGCAGGCACACCATCTTAAAGAGGCCAGTACACCCCATGGGATTCAGTGTCAGGTTGGCCCAGTGGCACAGGTCGCATTTGAGCATAAGGCCCAGCCCAAGGAAGTTAAGAGCCCAGGCTAGTTCCGGGAGGGGGGACATGTGGATCCCTAAATACTTGAAGGAGTTGTGTCGGGGGGGAATGTTGGGACACCAAACCCACCCAAGGGCATCCCCTTCACCTCAACCAGGCAGGACTTGCCTTCATTAATTCAAAGTCCGGACGCCTCGCAGTACAGCTGAGGCAGAGATAGACATCAGGGGCGGGAACACTGTGGGTCTTTCAGAAACAGAAGGAGATTGTCCACATATAATGCTATGCGGTCCTCAAAACCACTTCCCCACTGCAAGCCCCAGAACTGGATATTGCAGCGTATAAATCTATCACCAAGGCAAATAGTAATGGGGACAGCGGACACCCCTTAAGTGTACCACGTTCAATAGGAAAAGTGGGGGACAGAACCTCATTTGCACGGACTTGAGTGGTGGGGGCCTGGTAAAGAAGAAGGTTCATGCGACGGAACCTCTCTCCAAAACTCACAAACTGGAAAACTCTTGCCATAAAATTCCACGACACTGTGTCAAAAGCCTTGGTGAAATCCACTAACAGAAGGGTCAGGGTGCCATCCAAGCCCTGCGCCCGAGACAGCTCCGCATTGACCCTTATGATGCAATGAAGCATGCTGCAACCTGGCAGGAATCCACACTGATCTGGATGGACCAGGTGCGGCAACACCCAGAGCAACCGCGTCACCAGAACTTTCACATAGATCTTAATGTCAACGTTAATAAGGGCGGTCGGGTGATACGTTGAACTCTAGTCTCTAGGGAAGCCGTCTTTGGGCAAGACAAAAATTGTGGCACAGTCTAAATCTGGTGGAAAGGACCCCCTGCTGCAGTTCGGCTACATAAAAGTTCAGAAGATGGGGGGCATATACGGCCATTTTAAATGCCTGTGAGTCCCTCAATGAGGGGTGTGATCGATCTACATCTACATCAATCTTACATAATGCCTGCTATTTAGCCATCAGCTGGGTAAATAAAGACATTTTCTTGCTATTTGTATAGCATCCAAACCAAATAGGGCAAACTGATTGCCATTTAACTACCAACCAGGTAAATAGTTAAGCAGGAGCACAATAAGGGTACTGCGGGTCCTAAAACAAGAAAGAGAACTGTCCCCCTGACCCCAGGTTAGACAGTAAAAGATATCCATAATTTGGGTGCAGCAGACATCATGTGCTCCAGTGCCACTTGCATCTGTACTTGCTGCACTCACAATTGCTACACCCCTTGTATAAATATCAAAATGTTTTACCATATTGAAGCACTGTAAAGACCAGTCACACTTTATCAATAGCTTTTGTCCATAGTACACTACAGAGAAGAAGCATGCTGGGTAGCATTTCCTCTTAGTTCATCGATAATAGCTATGACAACCAGAAAAGGTCACCAAGGAAGAACATGTGGGGAAGTGACTGGGCTTATTTGTCACTCTGATTGCCTACAACAGGGATAGTTTAGTGCAGACGCCAAGAACAGGTTCTCTTTTGAAAATACAGATGCTGCTTAGTGGCTGGTGGCAGCCATGTTAACCATTTCAAGATGAAATGAAATGAATGAAGAACGGATGAAAACTGTGAATATGGTCTTCTCATGGTCCCGAGTTCCATCTGTTCCTATTGAGGGCACTAGGCCCAACCACACAAGTGGTTTAACATTTTTATCAAAGAAGTGTGAGAACGCTGGCTGGTGGGAATCGTGTGGGTACCCACAGATTCCGAACCTCTCCTTTACTGAAATGTGAAGAAAATGTTATTGTTAGCCAAAGTTTGAGGGTTACAGGACATTCTATGTTGGTAAGGGTAGTAGAATCCATGTAAGTCACACCACACTAGACTCCCCTCGGTATCTAGATTTCAGAAATATCCGAGTTTAATACTTTTCATTGGGAGGCTGCAGAGCTTAGGCCCAAACACCGTTGATACCCACATTACAGGCTGGGTGGATTTTGATGGTGAAAAGTTTTTGTTTTTATGTTGCGTTTTGGAACCTTTTCTGGAGCCTTTTCTGTCATGGGAGTCAAGTTCAGCCACACAAGTAAGGTACTATTTTTATGGAAATGCTGGTTGGCAGGAATTTTATGGACACCACAGATTCTGAAATTTTCCCTCCCAGAAATGTGAGGAAAATCCTTGATTTTAGTCAACGATTGAGGTTTGCTGAGCATTGTGGGTAAGAAAATCTACCAGAAGCCTTGCATGTCACGCCACCCTGGACTCTCCTGGGTGTCTAGTTTTCTGAAATGTTTGTGTTTACTAGGTTTCCCTTGGTGGCAGGTGAGCCTAGGGCTAAATATCCACATTGCCAAAATGAGTTAATTTTTATGGTGAAAATTTGAGGTCTACAGATTGTGTTCTGGGGCCTTTCTATCACAGGCGATAGGCCCACCCATGCATAAGAGGTTCTGTTGTTATCAGGAGAAGTGTTAAACACAGAAAAGTAAACATTTGTTAACAGCATTTACACCTCTCTCTATTTTAGGCTTCCAAATGTAAGCCAATGTGCAAGAAAGAACCCATTTTTCAAACGTCCTCAGAATCACCCCAACCCCAACTTCATAACTGAACACATCACAACTAATCATAAAGTCAATATCTTGGAAACATTTAAAAAATGCAAAGGTTTCTTTGATACCCATTTTTTATTCATTAGATTTTACCAAATGATTGAAGTCTAGTCGTTACTTAAAGAAAAATTATTATAAGCTTCATCTCAGGTGTTGACTTTGTGCTTTTGGACAACTAACAAATACCATATATCCCTTAGATTAGAAGGGTGTGATAGACTTTAACAGTGTATTACTTTTGTAAATCAGTCACTGGGCCAAAAAGTTACACATGAAAATGTTGTCAGTGGTTTCTAGTTTTTCCTACCTTTTTATTTTAGTTTTTGTTCCAATGATTAATTTCTTTGGGTAAACCATAAGTGAGATACACAAATGCCCCCTTTATGGGTGTCCCATTAAATTTCACACCTGTTTCCATCACAAACTGCAAATAGGTTGAAACCACTAAATGAATAGGGATAATTAGCCACTACTTACAAAAATGTACACACTGTGATAAAAAAGTTTTTTTTACAACTCTGCTTGTTCCTGGAGGTTGGAAAATGGAGATATTAGCACAGCAGACCTTTTGTTCATTCATTTTTTAGGGAATAAAAACCAACAACAGCAAAAATCAACCCTTCTTCTCATTAAAAGAAAAAACACATTTAGCTGTATTTTGCCTATTTTCTCATTTCCTCTAAGCAAATCCAGAAACACTAGGCACCCTTTACAACTCTCACCATATGAGAAAAAAGTACATAAGTTTGGCCTGATACCATAGGTGGGAATAAAGTTATGAAGGTTTATGCCCCAAACATAAAAGCGGCTCTGCATGGCCAAGGGGAAGATCGCAGCAGATAAGAGGTTATCATCAGTCAGGTTTTGTTAACAGGATCACATTTGCTTTATCGCAACTTTATCGCAATACTTTGAAACCTCAAGCCCGCAGAATAGGCTTGATTTTGTATGTTTGTGTTGAATATACATGATGTTACAATAGACTATGCACCACTAAGATGTATTATTTCGAGCGATAACAACCATATACAAGCATAAATTAGGAATACCCAATAACAGAGCCTTACTTCCAAAATTCTCTGCTGCAGTTACCCCCTTGAAAAGCCTGCAGTTCTGCATAAACTTGTGTGTCGGCTACAATACATTCTGCAGCACTACACATGTCTACAAAGAACCTCGCCATTCCGCTTTATCACTTGTGAATTGACACTGCACCTTTCTTGAAATCGCTAGCCCAGAAAGTTTGTCTGGAGCTATGAGTGGGGACATGTGACCCTTAGAAAGACCAACTCTGTCTCCTTCAATTTAGATCTGTCGTAGCACAAGTAGTTCAAATGGGTACCACTAGGTCAGACCCACCCTCATACCATATCTCTTAGGCTCAATCCTGTCAGACTATATTCAATATCTCTGTGGAGCTTCTAGGAAGCTTGATGAGGCATGTATGCTAAAGGCTCCATATATATCAAAGGGTGTCACCTTTGGCAGGTGTCTCCCATCTTAGGCGATGCCTTGTTTTCTTACATTATTGGATGTCCTTTCAGTCTCCTAAGATAAATCCATAAAAATTAAAATGACAATAGTTCACTTTTACACTGGGCACATTTCTGGTCTCAATTTGTCTTTCCACTCTTTGGTTGCTCAATACATCTCTGACGTTGGCTTCTAATGTCTATTGTCGGATGTATGTCAGAATATTGTTTAAACATCTCGGAAGGGAATTTACTTGAGGCTCCAGGGTCTCTCTATATCCAACTTGTAATATTCACTTCACATTTTCTTACCCCACGGCCTAATTCTTCTTTCCATCCTAAAGGATGGAAATCGTATTTATTTTACCTGCCTTTCCCCATCCACAATCGAACGAGGGCCACGGCGAGACAGGCGATGCCACATGCACTCTCAGGGTGCCTCCAGTGAGTGTCACTGTCAGGTCCTTAATAAGGAATGGTGGCAACAGCACAGCTGTGGATTCAAGTTTTTGCTAACTGAGGGCCTGTCCCTTTGCAGCACTGACTGTTATTTTAAGGGACACGGCAGCATTATCCTGCCTGAGCATTTGACTGCTTACAAACCAGTAGTGTCAGACTCCTCTGATGAGCTCAGAGCAGAAGATGTACGAGTAGTTGCAATGAACCACAATATGAGTAAAGGTTTACCAAATAAATGACTATAATGACAAAACCCAAGGTACATATACCTGACAGGCACTGATGCTGATTTGGTGGTGTGTGGCCATGGCAGTCGTTTTTTGTTTCCTAGGCATAGTGGTGTTGCTCAGTGGCCTGAACAATCTCTGAGGTATTAAACTGTAAAAATTGAACTGCTTTAAACCTGGCTCTGCTACACTTTTCTGACCAGTTCCAAATAGCAAACTATGAATCAAGTGTTGCACTGAAGCAAGAAGTGAGGAAATTCATTTCCCCATGAATAATGAAAGTGACCATACAGAGTTATATTGGAGCAAAATGTGTAGAAATGCATTACCATGTGATGAACTACGGAAGATATATTTACAAGGTCTACACTGCAATAGGAGACAAGAAAGAGGGCCCTGGAACACAATAGAAAATTCTTAATAGTACTGATGTTTTTGTTATGGTGTTCCCATAAACTTTATTTTGATTTGCATTAAGATGTGTTCC
Source organism: Lissotriton vulgaris (assembly GCF_964263255.1). NCBI lineage: Eukaryota > Metazoa > Chordata > Amphibia > Caudata > Salamandridae > Lissotriton > Lissotriton vulgaris. The sequence goes on from NC_141695.1 coordinate 608,853,221, forward strand.
TGCTTTCAAAGGATATGAACCCTCATATGACGCTGGGTAAAAAGAGAAGACATTTCAAAATCAGAAATGTAACAGCTTCAATCCTGAAAAGAAAAAGTCTACTGCTTAGATATCCTAGCTTACAGAACAAAATTCTTAACAGAGACTAAATACACAGTGGGATTCTGAGGAAGCCTGGCTACCTTAAAGAGGGAAGTTCTGAAAGTATGGCTACCTGCCTATTCGTTTCTTTTCATTTTATTTTTATTTTTTAAATAGGGATTTGTAAAAAGGTCTTGTAGGAAAGTAGGATCTGCTTTCATGGTTAACCTCACTTTTTGCCTGGTGTTATCCTGTTTCTGACTAGTCTGACTGGGATCCTACTAACCAGGGCCCAGTCTTCGTGCTTTCTCCCCTAAATTGCCTATGGTAAATACTTATTTAGGTGCACCCCAAATTGGCTACTGGTGTACTCCTATATGTCCCTAGTATATGGTATCAAGGTACCCAGGGCATAGGTACACCAGTGGTCCCCCAAGGGATGAAGCATGTATTATTCCACCCATGAGAGACCACTCAAACTGTGGCTACAGGCCTGCCATTGCAGCCTGTTTAAGCTTGTGCTAGCACTTCTTACAACAGATATACGTTTTCTTATATCTGAGGTCACTGAACTTAAAACTTATAAGTCACCCCTATGGCAGGCCTTTCAGTACAGTAGGCAGGATGCTCATTTCTAACTGGGAGGTGTCCCTGCATGAACGGGACACCCCTACAACCTTCGGAGACCATTCTCCCAGGTTGTAAGTGCATCAGCCATTACGATATATAGAGTGAACATACGTCATTATATGATGACCATCTCTAAACTGGCTGTAACGAACCCTGTCATGTTTGGTATCAAACATGTTGGAATCATACCCCACACCATATGATTCCATGCACTGCAAAGCTCCTCTGGGAGGCCCTCAGTGCTCCCAGGACCAGTCTTCCAGAACCGTTCAGCTAGCTAGGGCTGCTGTTGACCAGAGACATGTTTCTGCCCTCATGCTACTGAGCCAAGCTTGAACAGGTGAAGGCAGAACAATAGATATCCTATCACAGGGAGGTGTGAGCACCTCCCAGACAGGGTTAGCCCCCACATGCATCAACCTATTTAGGAAGTGCAAACGGTGCGAATTGGTAAATTCGGCCGTTTGCACTTCCTAAATAAGTTTTTGGGATGCATCATGCATTTTTGTGAAATTTGCTATTTTTAGCGATTTCCAAAAATGCGATTGCTTTTAGGGATCGCAAATTTGCGATTCCTTAAAAGCAATGCATGATTGTTTTTCTAATTGCGAATTAGCAATTAGGAGGTGCAAATTACCACGAGGTTGAACCTCGTGGTAATTTGCGAAAAGTTTTGAAAATGCTCAAAAATGCATGTTTTAAACTTTCATGTTTCAGACACACATGTCCTTAGGACATGTTTGTGTGAAACATGCACTTCAAATTACATTTCTGGGGTGCAGGGGGGGTCCTTTGGACCCCCCTCTGCACCCTTGGAATGCATTAACAAATTGCGATTTTCAAAAAGAAAATCGCAATTTGTTAAAGCCTTCCCATTGATCCCTATGGGCCTTTTGGCCCATAGGAATCAATGGGAATTGCGAATTTGCATTTTGGAATTCGCATAATATTTGCGATTCGGTAAAAATTGCGATTTTTACCGAATCGCAAATATTTTGCGAAAATATACATGCATCCCATTTTGCGAATTCCAAATTGCGATTCCCTATTTTTCGCAATTTGGAATTCGCAAAAGGCCGGTATGATGCATGTGGCCGCTAGTGTATTGGGGCAGGGTGGGGGCACTTGCCAGCGCCACTGAGACTGCTGGAAGGGCACACTTGGTGCCCTCCTTGCATACTCTAGTTCAAACCAGTTCAGGGAGTTGTTGGCTCCCACTCTGGTGCAAAACTGGACAAAGGACATGGGAGTATCCTCCCAACTGTCCAAACCCTCCTCTGGGAAGGACCCCTGAATCATCCCAGCCCTTTCCTTAGGGTACTTGAGGGCTTACCTGTGGGTGGATCCCAAGATTTGTTGTGGGACAAGATTCAGATCAAGACACCACTTCATCTTCGACAGTCTGAGCACTCTGGACTTTGCAGTCATGTGCTCTGGGCACTGAGACTGCAATTGGGAAGACTCCTGCTGCTCCTGGTCCCGTTGTGTTGCTCGTCCACTGCAATGCCTGTGATCCATACAGGATCCTTCCAAGGCCTGTGGGCATCCAAGACATCTGAAGGAATCTTCCTTGAAGTGAAGGAGTCACTTCCCTGCATCTGCAGGCACCGCAACACAGCTGACCGGCCTGCAGATCCTAGGATCCCACTGGCTCGGTATGGCTCAGCAACACAGGTGGTGGTTCTGCAACTTCCTCGTGGACTGCACTGTCTTCTCACTAAGTTTGAGGCCAGTATCCCTCGTCGGAACTGCTGGAACAGAACACCTGTTCACCGCTTTGACTTGCCGGTGCAAATGCTTGTTAGCTCTCTTCCTCAGAGATCTTTGGGCTTCAAGAAGCTCCTAAATCAAGCATCTCCTGCAGCCAAGATTGTTGGCCTCACCACATCCCTTGCACCGTGGGCCTGAATCTTTGGTGAGCTGCTCGAGTTCCTCTTGCAAATTCTGTGCCTCCGGCCAGGGGGTCCTCTCGAGGGTCTTCTTTGTTTCAAGAGGCTCCCCTAATTGCATTGAGGCCTACTCTGACTCCCCCGCTTGTGGTGAGACACTTGGACTTTACTGGTTCCAACACTGCATCTTTTTTGCTTGCCATGTTGTTTGTAGTTGCCAAGGATTGTTGGTGTTCCTGACGGACACCGACCCCCCAATTCTCGACATCCAAAATGGGACAGCTTGTGAAGGGCTCCTGGCCTTCCACAGCATCGCCTGGTCCACACAGCTGTAGCTCCAAGGTCATTGGCAACTCTCCTGAATCTCCCGACATCAGTGGGCATTCGTCTTCCTTGCCGCCTGGTAACTCTTGAGTGGCATAGAATCTGTCCCCTCTCCTGGCAGGTACTCCTCAACTTGAATCCACTTTTGGGTTCCACCGGACACTTTCACCTTCTTGAACAGCGGCATCTACCTGAAGTCCTCTACTGAGTTCAACTGTAGTTTCCGACGCCACTTCACACTTATGCACACAGCTTTCCTGGTGTAGGTGTGGAATTTTAGTTTGCGAACTGAACATCATCTTCGCCATCTTGCCCATTCCTCAGACTCACGTACGAATATGCACGGCAGCCATTTTAGGTACCATGGTCTCCCTGTTCACGATCGATCGCTAGCGCACTCCCCTGACCCTGCAAGCACCCCCCCACGCACCCTGGCTGCCCCCGCTCTCACATGCACAAGTCATAAACCCTCCCCTTCCGCGTGACTCTGTCCCTGGGAGTCACACCCCGCGCCTGACCAACACCTCCTTTCCTGCCATGAATACCCCTCTTTTGATAAACCCTTCCTCTACGCTCGATTGTCCACACCGACCCTTCCTTTCATGAATATCTCTCCTTTGATGACCCCTTCCTCTGAGCCCGATTGTCTGCACGGATCCCAGGCCATCACCTAGCCGGAGGATACAGTTTATTGCCCCCTACTATATGAAGTCGTCCCTCTTCAAAGGAGCTACTATTGATCATGGCCTCCCCACCCCCTGAGATCCGATCAGGCGCACACATTCTAAAGAATCGGCGGAACATCCAGCTGCGTGATAGCCCCCTCCTATCGTATGTGGGGTGAGGACCTCTACTGTAGCCACGTGTTGGAATGGGCCGGAAACAGGGGTGTCTTTTCCTTACTTCACAATGTCTTTATTGTAATAAAGAGTGGTCACATGCCATAAACCAGTGTATAAGAGGCCAGGCCTCAGAGAGGCTGTTAGAGCACCTCGAGACGATACCTCGCTGTCCGATCTGATGTGTTCTGCTCCGTCGGAATAAAACTTGTTTCTTGCCTTCCAGTCTCCAGCGCCTGCCTTTTTGTTTGGTAACTTGAGTGGTAATAGAGGCGGTTAGCGCCGGGCAACTTTGAGAAAGGTCATCGGCCCTACCTTTTCAACAATGGTATCCTGGTTCCTAGGGTATCCACGAGTGAGGTGGCTCTTAAACCTTCTGTCTAACACATGGTTGCTTCAGGGTCCACTGGGAAGGGGCCTGCTTTAAAATTACAACCCTGGTTTACCCATTGACTTGAATTGAGCCCGCGGTCGTGTTCCCACTCTGCACACGGCCTCTGGGGGGTTCTTGGGTACTTACCTCGGGTGGTTCCTTGGGTCACCAGCACTTCTAAGTTGTCTGGGTACAGTCTTGACTCGAGTTGTGATTTGCATCCCTCTATTTTAGTATATGGTTTGGTCTCTCCCGGGCGACCACTGTGCATTTGTGCTTCTTACAAATTACAAAGTATTGTGTGCATTCTGTCATATCTCCGGGTAGGAGATATTGTTATGTGTTAGTGAGTGTATTATAATAAATACCTATTTTTATAAATACACCGTGTGATTCTTTTTTACTTAACCTATACCAATAAGATTAATATCTGGTAAAACAAGCTGCTTTACATTACTTCTGGAATGTCTAAAGGTTGCTCTTAGAAGCTACCACTTAAAGAGCTTTCTAAGGTTGATGAAGACCACTAAAATCAACATAAGGGTTGTCTGGATTAGTGCAGGGTGCTACACTCACATAAGTGAACACCATATACTAAGCCAGCCTCAAACAGGTCTCGTCAGTATAGTTGGGCTTATAGTTCAGAATTATCATAAACTGAATAATGAAACAGTGAAGCCATATAGGCATGTTGAATTAGTGTTGAACATGCCTATCTGGATTAAAGCAGAATTTCTTGTTTTTGTAAGTGTTTCAAGATGCAACACATAGGTGAAAATATTCACTGCTAATGAATATTTAATATCAGACCATTACTAGGCCCACAGTTTGGTGCAAATCACTGTTGTATTTCTCCACCACAACAAAGAATAGGTTGATAATGTTCACTGCTATCTAAATGACAAACTTTTCTACTAATGTTCTTGCAAACTGTGTGCCTAATTTAGAGTCTGATGAATGAGTACTCAGTCACAAATGTGATAGATATAATATACTTGTAATTCAGGGTGCACTAGAAGTCCAGAAGATAGTGCTCCTTAACATGAATGCCCCCAATATCTATGCACCCAAAATCTTTCAGTCCCTATCACTTACCCTGCAACGAGTCAAGAATGCCCCAGTAATATAGGGGAGAGGGGTGAACTCAATTTGGTCTTCAACCCAGAAAAAGAATGTATGGGGCCCAGAGGTACAGGGAGATCACACACCACTAGAACTTTGGAAGAGATCATAGATTTCTTGAAAATTACGGACATCTGGAGACTCAGACATTTCACCACTCACGAATACACATTTCATTCAGCCCCTCATGGAACTCAGTCCCGCATTGACTATTGGCTTGTCAGATGATCCATAAATATGTGAGTCAAAGATGTTTCAAATCAGCAGCGTACACTGTCTAACGACTCCCCTACAAATGTGGTCCTTAAGATACCAGGTCACAGATTACACTCCCACCCAAAATTCCCCTCCCCCAACCCAAGCAATTCCTGAATGGGGCCCTCATAGACGAGCTCTTTTGTGAATAGTTACTTGAGGCAATATTTCTGACTAAATGAAGGGACTGTGTCTACCCATTCCACACTCCGAGAAGACTTTAAAGTTTGTATCAGAGGTATCACTATATCTAAACATTCTGGAGTGTTGAAGACCATACATACACAGCTCAATAAACTCAAGCAAGACCTTATGTGGTTGGAATCGACCAAAGCAACCCACGCTGCATACCCACATGAGTGTTACTGTTTACTCTGGCAGTCCCGGGATTTTGCCGATAGCGAGGTGGCATTTCTGGATAAGCATGCTCGTACCTGGAAATATGGAGAGGGTGATAGACCGGGTAGGACACTAACATTTTGAGGGACTACTCGCATCAGACACACAAAGCCCATATTTCACAATCAGGGAGGTGAATGTATACTCTCCACAGAAGAAAGATTAGCTGGATTTGTCTGTTACTATGGTAACCTATACAGGACCCAATTAGATGAATCCTCTGCCGCCATCCAAACATACTTCAATTACATTGTAATGGTGTGACTGGAGCAGGCTCATCAGCAATACCTAAGCGCACCCTTTGCTACGGCACTGCGATAAATAGTGGCAGTTATTGGCTTGGACAGGCTGACTGGAGAATTCTATAAAGCGTTTAAGCGCCTTTTACCACCTTCACCTGCTGGAGGCGTACACCAAAGCAGTGCAGACCAGGATCCTCTTCCTCCCTCTGCGAGGTCGTAATCACACAACTGCCTAAACCTTTTAAAAACACTGCACACTGCGACTCTTACAGGCTGTTATCTCTAATAAATCTTGATAGTAATATTCTAGCGAGAGTAATTGCTATGCGACTCTCCTCACTAATGGAGCACCTGATCTCTTCTGTTCAGTCTGGCTTTGTTCCCCATAGATCCACACCCATTAACCTGTGCACTGTTTTTGCAGTGACTGACCAGATCGCTCACAAGTGCCTGTAGTGGTGATCCCTTTAGAAGCAGAACATCCGTTTGACTCATTGGAGTGTCCTTTCCTGATCCGGGTGCTGTCAGAGGTTGGTGCCCCTATGGACTTCATTGCACTCATTAAACTACTCTACACAGATGCAACTGTCTGTACCATGGTTAATGGTTCCCAGACTGAGCTCATGCCAATATCTATAGGCACCAGACAGGGATGTCCCCTCTTGTCTCTGGTGTTTGTGTTGCCTATGAACCCCATGACACCCCGGTTGCAGGAACACCATTTACATAGGGGTCTGGTCTTCTACGCAAGGTCTCTGTATGTATGCGGACAAAATCCTGCTGCTTTTTCGTGACCCTGCAACCGATCTCTCAGTTATAATCCGTGAGATCATACTGTTTGGCCATCACTCTGTCCTAGCTATTAATTGGATGGAATCAGATATTTTTCCACTTACAGTTTACACATTACAGTCTCCTCTTGAATTTTGGCTGGGTTGACGACCCAATAGTCAACTCTATATGGGAGCTCAGAGGGGAAATATGACAGGGTCGCCCTCCACTCAAACGTAAACCAACAACAAAAACCCTGTACAAAGGGTGAACACTTGTGTCAGTTACTACACTAATAGACCAGTCCAAACGTACTGATAACTATTGCACACCCCCTCAATTTTTGAGGGGAAGAATTCACTGCACTACGCCCAAAAAGTTTCCAAATTTAGATAAAAAAAGGCCAATCTTCCTTGACAGATACACAGAACAAGACACTGTCTGACACAGCCAGGTCAGTATCAGGTACCCACACCGCCAGTGTTGGACAAAGTTCTACTTAGAAAAAATGTGCGAGAACCGAATGACACCTCATGGAAACACCACCAACGGGGTAACTGGTATGTAGTTTCCAGACATGCCCCAGTCTCATCATCGGTAGTCACTCGATTCTCAAAGAAAGAAAGAAGATAGTGTCCAAAACAAACAACCAAAACGTGTAACAAACAGTGGAAGCAGAGAACATCTGCTAGTGACAAACATTCAACATAGAAAAGTGCATAAAAGACAGCATCCAATTCCCTTCACAAACTTTATTCATAGGGAAATGAATGTCTGTTATCAAGATAAAAAGGCTGGTAGCTATTCATGCATACCATTACCTATTGCCAATGCCGACATGTTTCACTGCCACAATAATTTTGGCAGATTCATCAGGGCTGCACTATATGCTGCCACTCCACTCTTGGACACTTGTTCTGTGTTTAACCAGAGGCAACCTGTTTGGTCATACCAGCCGCCTGGGGGTGGGGAGGGATGCAGAAATACTCCAACTGTGAGTCTCTGCCTTCATTCAGCTTTAAACAATCGTCAGCTCAAGTAATGAGCGCCTTGTCTCCTGCAGCCCTGATGAATCTGCCAAAATTATTGTGGCAGTGAAACATTTCAGCATTGGCAATAGGTAATGGTATGCATGAATAGCTACCAGCCTTTTTATCTTGATAACAGACATTCATTTCCCTATGAATAAAGTTTGTGAAGGGAATTGGATGCTGTGTTTTATGTTCTTTTCTATGTTGAATGTTTGTCACTAGCAGATGTTCTCTGCTTCCACTGTTTGTTACACGTTTTGGTTGTTTGTTTTGGACACTATCTTCTTTCTTTCTTTGAGAATCGAGTGACTACCGATGATGAGACAGGGGCTTGTCTGTAAATTACATACCAGTTACCCCGTTGGTGGTGTTTCCGTGAGGTGTCATTCGGTTCTCGCACATTTTTTCTAAGTAGAACTTTGTCCAACACTGACGGTGTGGGTGCCTGATACTGACCTGGTTGTGTCAGACAGTGTGTTGTTCTGTGTATCTGTCAAGGAAGATTGGCCTTTTTTTATCTAAATTTGGAAACTTTCTGGGCGTAGTGCAGTGAATTCTTCCCCTCAAAAATTGAGGGGGTGTGCAATAGTTATCAGTACGTTTGGACTGGTCTAATAGTGTAGTAACTGACACAAGTGTTCGCCCTTTGTACGGGGTTTTTGTTGTTGGTTTGGGTTGACGACCCAGTCAAATTATTGGCCATAATACTGCAACAAGACCAACAGCTGATTGCCCAACACAAGAAATGTGTTCCTTACCTGTAACTTCAGTTATCCAGTATCGATATCTTTCATAGATTCACATGCCTGAATCATTAAACCGTCGTCAGGATGGGAGTCCCTGGTACATAAGAAAAGTAATGTCTCACTAGACATATAAAGAGATAGGCCAATGGTCTAACATTAGTAACATATCCAGGTCCTTTTGTAAAAAGGACCAAACTCTAGAGAACAACCAATCAGCTATCACCACCCTCTGGAACCTTCATGGAAGGAGCTCTAGTCCCTCAGATTTTTGTAAGCACAGTGATAAGTAGATCCATCACTGAGAGAACTAGGTGAGCCCTTCCGGGGAGGCGGGTGGGTTGCATGTGAATCTATGAAAGATACCAATACTGGATAACTGCAGTTACAGGTAAGTAACGCATTTCTTATCCAGTATTAGGGTATCTTTCATAGATTCACATGCCTGAATCAGAGTAGTAAGCAATGATAAGCACATTTTGGATGGCACAGCATGTACAAGTTCACCAGATAATAACATATCAATGTCAAAATAGAAAGTACCAAACTGCAATCAAGGAAAACAGTAGATAACACAATGGAGAAATGTGCATGGAAAAAGAAAGGATGGTGGGATGAAAAGAAGGCTCACCTCTATTGAAATAGATGACGTAACACCACCTGTCCCACTGCAGCATCCTTCATGAGTTCCGTCTCCAAGTAGTAATGCTTGGCAAAGGTATGCAGTGTCTTCCATGTCGCCGCTCTGCAAATGTCTATGAGAGGCACACCTGCAAAAAGTGCCATGGAGGTAGAAATCGCCCTAGTGGAATGGGCATGAACCGTGGAGTGCAAGGGTTAGCCCGCTTGCTGGTGACAGAAAGTAATAGCTCCAGAAATCCACCGAGAAATAGTTTGCTTAGTAAGTGGATGACCTTTTCTCGGTCGACTGAAAGCCACAAAGAGTTGGTTGGATTTGCGGAACGTCTTCGTCCTGTCAAGGTAGAATTTAAGGCAGCATTTAAGATCCTGAGAATGTAGAGCTCTTTCTGCCGCTGTTTGAGGATTTGGAAAAAAGGTTTGTAAGACTATAGGCTCATTGAGGTATAAATCTGACGGGACTTTGGGCACAAACTTGGGATTAGTCCGAAGTATAACCCTATCATGTTTGAATTTAATAAAAGGGTCTTGAATTGAGAATGCATGAAACTCGCTTACTCACCTTGCAGAGGTAAGGGCTAGAAGAAGTGCTGTCTTCCAAGAAAGAAATTTGAGATTGGCTCTATTTATCGGCTGAAAAAAGGGTGTTTCATAAGCTGAGCCAGTACTATGTTGAGTTGCCAAGTTGGAGGTAGAGACTTAACAGAAGGGATAGTCCTAAACAGACCCTTGGGAAATTGTTTAATCAGTCTACTTGACCAAAGAGAAGGGCCTGCAGATGATCTTCTGAAACGGGATATGGCTGCCAAGTGAGCTTTAATAGAGGCGTGAGCAAGACCTGAAGGCGCCAGATGGAGAAGGTAAGGCAATATTTGTTCAGGAGAAGAAGAGAGAGGGTGTACATTCGCAGACTTACACCAGATGCAAAATCTCTTCCATTTCAAGGAATATGTTTTGTTTGTACTGTTGGCTCGGGCCCGAGACAGAACTGCCATGCAGTCTGGAGGAATGTCTAGGCCATGGAACTCTCGGAACTCAGGAGCCAAGCCGATAATTTGAGAGATGCTGGATCCAGTGGTTGGACTTATTTCCGGTCCATCGTGAAGAGAGAAGGAAACGGTTTCAAAGGAATCAGCGGTTCCAGGGAGAGAAGATGGAACTCTGTGAACCAATGTTGGCGAGGACACGCTGGAGCTATCAGGATTAGCGTGCAGGGTTCTGCCTTCAACTTCCTGAGGACTCTGGGAATCAGGGGAATTGGTGGAAAAGCGTAGGCAAAGATGTTGAACCATGCTATTGAAAATGCATTCCCTAGAGATCCCCGTTGGGGATGCCAACTTGCGAAGTTGCAGCATTTGGCGTTGTGCTAGGTGGCAAATAGATCCAAGAGAGGAGTGCCCCATTGAGAGAATGTGCCGTCGAGAGTCCGTTGGTTTAACTCCCATTCGTGACGTGTTGTTTGTTGCCTGCTTAGTGATTCGGCCAGCACATTGTCTGTTCCTGGAACATATTCCGCTCGTAGGGAAATGTTATGAAGAAGTAACCAATTCCAGATCTTTTGAGCTTCGCGAGAGAGTGGCAGTGAACGAGTACCCCCTTGCTAGTTTAGGTAGTGCACTGTCGTAGTATTGTCTGTCCGGAGAAGCACTAGAGAACCTCTGATCTTGGGAAGGAACGCAAGGAGGGCCAGATAAACAGCTCGTAGCTCAAAGAGGTTTATGTGGAGCTGCCATTCGGAAGGAGGCCACATTCCCCTGATCCGGAGTTCTTGGAGGAAAGCTCCCCAACCCTCCAGGTACGCAGGGCAGGCCTTGAGAAAGATTCAGTGGACGAGTCCACCACTGTAGAGCAGTGGCCATCTGAGGGGTCACTTGAACAGCATCGTCGAAGGAACCTTTGGCTTGAATCCACTGAGTGGAGAGCGATTCCTGAAGAGGACGCGTGTGGAGGTGACAGTAGGGAACCAACAGAATACAGGATGACATCATCCCGAGCAGGGATTTGAACAGGCGTACTGAGAGGAGCTTTCTGGATCTTATGCGGTTCGCCAATTGAAGAAGTTTGGACTGTCGCTCTTGTGACGGGAAAGCTTTCTTCTGGTTTGTATCGAGAATAGCACGCAGAAAAGTTATCCGTTGAGAAGGTTGGAGGATGGATTTGTCCTGATTGGGAGTAAGCCCTAAAAGCTGTAGACAGGCGTTGGAATATCTGATTGTGCCGCTAGAGAAGGTGCCTTGACGAGCCAGTCGTCGAGATAGGGAAAAACTTGATGACGTTGTTGCCTGAGGTATGCAGCCACTGGAGAAAGGCATTTTGTAAAAATGCATGGGGCTGACTTGAGCCCGAAGGGAAGGACACGGAATTGGTTATGTCTGCCTGCCACCGCGAACCTCAGGAATTTTTTGTCATTCCTGTGGATAGGGATATGGAAATAGGCATCTTGAAGATCTAAAGGTACCATGTAGTCGTTTGCATTGAGAAGTTGCAGCACCTCTTGAATGGTGACCATGCGAAACAATTGCTTCTTTAAGAACTTATTGAGACTTCTCAAATCTAGGATTGGTCTCCATTTCTTCTCCTTTTTGCTTCCAATTGTGTAAAAAATGGGAAATTTTAGGAGGGTTGAGAGGCAATGGAGACCGGCGGTAGAGAAAAGTCATTGACGCCGGGCGACATCCTTCTGTCGTCCTCCCTTTCCTCAAAAGGAGGCCTTATTGTAAGAAGATTGCTGCTGTTGGCGTTGTTGGAATTGTGGCCGATATTGCTGGTTGGAGGAGGAATAAGAAGACCGATATTGTTGGTAGTCCCCTTTAGTGGAAGATTGCCCCCTACCCCTTGAACCTTTAAAAAGGGGGATTTTTAAATTGAAGGGTACCCAAAGCCCTAGCCATATCGGTATCCTTTTTTATGCCTTGAAGAGCTTTGCCAAAAAGAAACTGACCATTGTAGGGAATGTCCAGAAGTTTTGTCTGGACTTCCGGCCGGAATGTAGTCTCCTTAAGCCAACCTTGGCGTCGTAGGACAGCAGCACCAGCCAGTTGGCGGAAACCAGTAGAGACGATAGCCGTTGCACAATCGATGATCTCGGAAGCCGAACATTCACCCCCTAACAAGATCTTTTTCGCTTTCTCCTTTGAGTTATCCGGCAAGGCCCCCAAGTATGGTGCAATATCTGCAAACATCTGCCTGTTGTAGTGCCCCAATAACGCGAAGGAATTAGAAGCACACACTGTCAATGTGGACATGGAAGAAAAACGTTTCCCAATATTGTCGAGTCATCTGCCCTCCTTGTCCGGAGGGGCGGACAGTGAAGCAGAAGGGCTTTTAGACTTCTGCTGAGCTGCCTGAGTGATGACGGAATCAGGCTTGGGATGTCCGGTAAGGCAGGCCGGAGCGGTATCTGGAGCTCTGTACTTTTTGTCCAGACGAGGCAACACTGGGGGAACCAAAGATGGATTGTGCATGATCTTAACGCCTTGATCCCAGATGGAGTCTATAATAGGCACAGATCTCACTGATTTCTTAAAAGGTTCCTTAAAGTCATAAAGGAAACAATCCTGTTGGTGAGAAGGCATAGGAATCTGGAAACGCAGTGCAGCTCTTTCCAAGATATTATGAAACCCCCCCAATATCCTCAGGAGGCGAATCAGCTTGAGGAGGCACTGGGAACGCTGGACAAGGGATAACGTAATCATCCCACTCATCATGAATCGATTGGGAATCATGGAGCTCTCCTTCATTTTGTTGATCATCCTCCTCATCATTTATGGAAGGTGGAGGTGGTAGAGTGACAGGCATGGACTGTGGTCGTGGAGGCGGAGCTTGTGGCCTTGGTGGTGGAGAGACAACTGGAGTACGAGACGGAGCAGAAGTAGGAAATCTCTGATTGTAGTCAGAAATCAAAAATTGTAGGGCAGAAACCAAAGACGCAGGCAGACAAACCATGGGAGGTTGGCGAAGATGGCTGTCATCTGGATAATATGTCTGGTCTTTGGGTTCTTGGTCCTCATAGTTCGAGCTCTCCTGGTACTTGACATGGAGTTCTGAAGGACTTGTTGCAGCTCTGAACATACTGCAGTCGTCTGAATCTTCCTTCTCTTCCAAAAGGTGAGACGGATGCAATGGCTGGACCCTGCTAGGTGAAGTAAGGGCAGGCGTCAACGTGTGTTTTGTGATTTTTAGATGAACATACGCACTTTACACTTTGGACTCTGGTGTCGTCGACGAGCCCGTCGTCGATGTAAACGTCGTCGACAGTGAAGCACCGACGGACACAACTGAAGGCAACGTCGACGAAGCTCTCATCGATGGAGCCATCGTCAACGGAGCCCTCGTCGACGAAGTCCTCGTCGATGATGGGAGAAACGTCGACGGAACACTCCTCGTCGACGTAGTCGTCGACGCGCTAGCCATCAATCGAAGCATCGGCGCTGGCTTGGACATCGACGATGATTTCTTAATTTTGACTGTCAATGACAATGGTTTAACAGCCGTCGTCGGTGACGTTGTCGTCGTGGACGTTGCTGAGGACGCCAAGGATGTAGAGACTGTCGTCATAGACGAGGTTACTCCCACAGCTGTAGAAGAGGATTTTGTCATCAGCGAGGCCACCGTCGATGAGGCGGTCGTCGACGGGGTTGAAGTAGGTTTTTTAAAGGTGTGCAAAACTCCCTGTTGGCAAAACCTTAAGTTGGACCTCTGAAGACTTTTTCTGCGTCTTCTTTTGAGGGGGCTGTGACGAAGGTCCTGGAGAAGCAACTCTGGGCCTTTTCTGTGAGGTTTCTGAAGACTTTGTAGAGCCCTCACTCTCCTCAGAGGACAAGGCTTGATCTTTGTCCTTAAACCTCTGCAGCCAAATTAAAAGACGTCTCTCCCGGTCTTTAAGGGTCTTTGATGAAAAGGTACGACATACCTTACAGTCCTTTGATGAATGGTCCGGATAAAAACAGTAGAGGCAGTCTTTGTGTTGGTCGTCGACATGAAGCCTCTTTTTATTGCAGGAAGCACATGGCCTAAAACGCCCTTTGCTATGAAGATAAAGATAACTTCACTCAGAAGAAGGAATTCTGAAGAAAAAACCACTGGCAATCCAGAAACAAGGAAAAACTGAGCAGAGCTCAGTGGAGACTCCCTTAGCACTATGTGCGGTAGAAAATCTGAGGGACTAGAGCTCCTTCCAGGAAGGTTCCAGAGGGTGGTGATAGCTGATTGTTTGTTCTCTAGAGTTTGGTCCTTTTTACAAAAGGACCTGGATATGTTACTAATGTGAGGCCCTTGGCCTATCTCTTTATATGTCTCACTTCCACCGACCTTTTTCAACACACTCCATTGCACCCTGAATAAATTGATATGGGCTGGTAAGCAAACCTGCATTAGGTGGCGCACTCTCACATTGCCATATGAGACAGGCTGCCTAGAGGTGCCGGACCTAGAGCTCTCTTATGTAATGACACAATTATATTCTTCACGGCACATTATCATCCTGACACCAGACTCCCTTACTTGTGAGCAGAGACTGACCAAGCTGGTGCCACACCTCTCCAAACGCTTCTACCGATGTGGCTTCCTAGAGCTACACATACACTGAAACCCACTGCGATGATTTGCTGGGCCTGAAAAAGACTATGCGACGACTGGGCCACCCCAACTTATATTCACTAGCAATATCTATTTCAAACAAGCCACTGTTACCACCCACATCTGACAAAATGGTATAGTGTGTATTGACAAAATGGGAGGTGAGGGAATTGGGTGGCCTATCCCCCAAAAATAAATTTGCGACACTGGAATAACTTACCTGTGGGGACACTCCTCTTCCATTAGGCCGCTTCCTGTGCATGATGGTGCAACAAGTTGTTCAGACGTGTCTGTTCGGCTTTCCCGGTAAATCGCCAGACTTTCCTCCCTTGACCTTAACTATAAACTCCAATGGGTATTCCGCCTTTATAAAATCTGCTCTGCAACACATACCAACACCCCTGATGGCTCTAGAGCTACATGGAGTAGAGCCTCAGGATCTGAAATCACCTTTCACCAGTAGACGTACATCTGCATGGAAATTCAACTACTTTCAATGATCCATGAGCACAAACGTATACACTTTAAATACCTGCATCGCTTATACTCCACACCTTCTCAGAGGGCCAGAATAGACCCCTCTCGTTCACATCCTTGTCTGAAGTGTTCCCAAGATCAAGCTGATTTTTTCCACCTGGCATGGATCTGCCCTGACATATAGGCCTTGTGGGAAGAGGTGGCAGACGCAATAAGAGATGTGATTGAGATCCAATTGGAGCGCTCAACCCTGGTTGCCTTACTGGGCTGTGTGATACAGATACCCAAAGGAGTGTACAAATTTCCAGCGATAGCTCTGCTGCTGATGAAGAGATGATGAACAATATACGGGGGGAGTTCGATTGTGCAGCACAGGCAGGACTGGATTTGAGATTTAGTGCAATGAAATACCCATTGTGGAGTATACATGCAGCTACAGCCCCCAAATTCCAGGCCAAGCAACATGTGGGGACCCCTGACAACATATTTCCTTCAGGGTAGAGACTCAGATGTACACTAAAGCACACAAGATGAGGAGGAGAAGATTGACCCTTGCTCACCCTCGGACGTTCAAGTGATACTGCTGAAGAGGGTGTTGATGCAGAGCGCAGGTACGTTTTCTCTGTGCATGCTCTGTCACCTGTTCATCCCTAGATGGGGGCCTTTTCAAGGATAACAGTAATGTACAACCTGCATATATGTACCCATGTCTCCAAATTACACCACAGCATATTGAACTGTGGCCCGACTATATTGTTTTATGTCCTTGTACCGGTTTGTAAACTTACTAAAACTTTTTTTTTTTATGAAGTCACTTGAAATAAGATTGGATCGGATATCTGCCCCTCAAACTCTAAATCAGGTAGCAAATCTTATATTTCTCTGTATCAAGGCCAGATGCTTGATGGGTTGGAAGGAATCTGTCCATTCTTGCTGGAGAGATGGCTACTTTCTAGAAAATACCCTTCAGTAATTGCTTTTAGGTCTCGTCTAGCTATCGCGTAAACGATGCTATGCAACATATTTAGTAAGGTGCTTTTGAAAATGCTCCCAAAGTCTGCAGGCGGATCGGATACAGTGCATGTGCGCTGTGCGCGCGCACCATTTGTCAGCCTGCGTGATCACTTTTGCGGCCGCTTTGATGTTCTCAGTGAGCCGCGCGGCCACTGAACATCAAAGCGGCCGCAAAAGTGATCACCATTTACCATCTGAAGGATTCTGTAAGTCGCAGAACCACTCACCTTAATTATCATTACATTTTGCTCCTTCGAGGTGTGTTGCTCTTTCTCTGCACACGTGTTTCTTCCGGCACCGTAGTGTGCTTTTCCCCTACTTTGTTTTCTTGCCTGTATGCTTCTCCTCCAAGCGCTACATTGTGCACTCTCCTACATTTACTGCCCTGTTCATAATACCTTTAGCCAATTGCTTCCCCCCAAGCTACTGTTTACACACTTTAGCTTTTTTTTCTTTACCAATGCAACTGGGATCAGTTGCAGAAAAAAACACGACTGTCATGTTGTCAGCACACGCAGGGATGTGCTTCAGTCACTGCTGGTAAATATTTGAGTGCGTAGATTTTTACAGCTTTCAACATGCAAAAGAAGCGGCATGACGTGAGGGGCCATCTTGTAGCTAAAACATTTTATTTTTTTCTACAAACCGCACACCGTGCTTTTCTTTAACACTGCAACTGCGGCAACGCTTCCTCATTCCTCCTCCCGCAGCCATTCCCTACTCTGCCCGACCTCCTCCCTCTCTCCCAAAACCCCTATGCATAGGTCCCACGAGCGCATACAAGTACAGGCTTCACAGCAGAATTTCTATTTTTAAAAATGTAGCATGTGTAGGTCTTCCCATGCTCAGCCATGCTCTGCCCGACCTCCTCCCTCGCATCCAACATCCCCATGCACAGATCACATGGGCGCCTACAAGGTACGGGCTTCGCAGCTGCAGCATATGTATTTTCAAAAGAATAGTGTGTTTAGGCATTTTCAGTTTCTTCCTCATTCCTCCTCCCGCAGCCATTCCCTGCTCTCCCTATGCATAGGTCCCACAAGTGCATACAAGTACAGGCTTCACAGCAGCATTTCTATTTTTTTAAATGTAGCATGTGTAGGCATTTCAATCCTCAGCCATGCGCTGCCCGACCTCCTCCCTCGCTCCCAACACCCCCATGCACAGGTCTCATGGGCGCCTACAAGGTATGGGCTTCGCAGCTGCAGCATATGTATTTTCGGTCTTTGCTTTTCACTGCTACAAACATCGTTTTTTGCTTTTAAAACTTCACACATATGTGCCGATGCATTGGCATCACATTTGCCTCTCCTAACGCTGATACTGATCTTTACGAGGAGGAAACCATTGCTTTTATTCAGCTACGGCAGTCTCCCATTTAACCACAGGTAGTAACAGTTCCGACGTTTCACACCAGTGCAGACTGGATGGAGGCTACACTTGGGAGTCTTTTTGAAACAAGGTGTCAATTAATGCCAAAGCATTCCACTTTACAGTTTAAAAAAATGCTACATTCTCGTTAGTTTCTCTGCTTGCCATTTTGAAAACATTTTTTACATTAACTTTTAGTTCTGCTTCAAATATACTACAGGGTTAAAGAAAAGCTAGACTGTTTATCGGGTGCATCGCAAGTTAGTTGAGACTGCACCTACAGTTTCGAGTGCAAAGTATTATTTGTTCCTCCGGCAGAACATTGTGCTGTAATGCACCTCTAAACGCTCACTCACCGCATTTATGCCGACGTTACAGATGCCTTTCATACTGAACATTACCTCACTCCGTAAAAATGCATATAGCTCTTCCAATGCACTTCACACATTTTAGTCATAGTGCACATACCTGTAACACTGTACCTCTGGTCTGTCCCTTTTAATGCACACAGCTTTCCTAATACACTTTTAAGTATATCCCTCACACTTCTTACTGAACTTCAGGTCTATCCACGCTGCACCTACATCGCACATTAAATCTTCAGTGTGTATGCACTGCACACACCTCTTACACTGCACCTCAAATTAATCAGAAAAACTGATACCCTACACCCTCCCTAAAAAAAAAAAAAAACAATAAGCAAAGTGAATTTGAAATAACTTTATTGACCTTGCATTGATTAGCAAACTACTCGCAATACATCAAAGACATATATAGGCACTGCATACACAGCTCACACTACATCTGACCTGTGTCTACAGTACACAAACCTCTCCCACTCACTCTCAATGACAGACTCACTAATTCACTCTCACTGACAGACTCTCACTAACAGACTCTATCACTAACTGACTCTCCCACTCTCTCTTACTAACTGACTGACTCACTCTCACTGACTAATTTACTCTCTCATTAATTCACTCTCTCTCAATAACTAACTCTCTCTCACTTACTGACTCTCTCACACTAACTCTCTCTCACTGACTCTATCTCCCTAACTGATTCTCTCTCACTAACTGAATGACTCTTCTTAAAACACTGACTAACTCTCGCAAAAACACTGACTCACTCTCACTAACTTACTATCCCACTAACTCACTCTCTTTCACTCAGGAAATAACAAACTCACTCTCTCACTCTGATTCACTCTCACTTACTAACTCTCACCCTCACTGACTAACTCTCTCACCCTCACTGACTAACTCTCTCACTCTCATTAAATGACTGACTCTCACTGACTGACTGGCTCTCTAACTCACTAACTGACTCTCACTGACTAACTCTCTCACTCTCTTACTGACTCTCACTCTCTCACTAACTCTCGCTCTCTCACTAACTGACTCACTCTCTCACTGAATAACTGACTCTCTCACTCTAACTGACTAACTAATTCTTTCACTAACTGACTCTCTCTCACTAACTAAAAAATCACTCTCACTGTTGTAAAATGTGCCTTTACAAAGAATTAACTCAATTACTGTTGAGCCCACACACACAACCACGAACAGCGGGTCAGGTGTAAACATACAATAAGATGGCAAGTAGACTCATGATTATCTCGGCTGAACCAGAATGACTTAAAATGTAGTTACTTGCACTTTAACTGAATGTATCATCTGCCCATATAAGGCTTTAGTAGTTAAAAAATATTTTTACAATTAAACTTTCACTTTTTGCAGCTATGTTCATGGTTTGTTTTAGTATGTTAACCACATGGCTGCTGGGCGTTTCCCCCCCCCCTGTGCTGGAAAATGCCATTTTAGTGGCACCATGACTAGCTCAGCTCGTCATCAGCACAAGACACCCGTGGGTGATGACGAGCTGAGCTCGTCATCAGCATTGAAAGGGTTAAGTACAGTGAGAACATTAGGGGAATAGGTAGTACAATAGTAAGCACTGGTTTCTAAAGACGTGTCAAGCGTTTGTACATATTTTCAGAACATAGGTTTAGAGAGAGTACTGTGTGTCCCGAGCTTTGTGGATTTTGTTTCTTTCTCTGCAACCTTGACAGCAGAAATTTCTTGTGAGTACACTACCCCTCTACTCTTCTACCACTCTTCTACAACTCAACTCTTCTACCACTCTTCCACACTTCTACCACCCCTCTCCCACTCTTTTACACTTCTACCACCCCTCTACCCCTCTTCTACCACTCTACCCCTCTTCTAACCCTCTTCTACCCCTCTTCTAACCCTCTTTTACCCCTCTCCTAACCCTCTTCTACCTTTATACTCTTATACCACCCCTCTACTAACCCTCTACTACACCCTTCTACCCCTCTACCCCTCTTCTACCCTTCTACACCTCTTCAACTCCTCTTCTACCTGCCCCTCTACAGCTTTTCTACACCAAATTACCCTTTTCTACACCTCTACCCCTCCTCTACCCCTCAACTACCTTTCTACCCTGCTACCCCTCCACAGTCCACTATACCCCTTTTCTAACACTTTTCTACAACTATATGACCCCTCACCACCTCCTCTACCACTATAACCCTATTCTACACCTCTACCCCTCTTCTATCATTCTTCTACCCCTATACTACCCTACTACTATTCTACCACTCTTCTACAGCTCAACACTTCTACCACCATTCCACACCTATACCACCCCCTAACACTCTATTACACCTCTACCACCCCTCTACCCCTATTCTACCCCTCTACCCCTCTTCTACCCCTCCACTTAATCTCTCCGTACCTAACAAAACCAAACATTTGCTATGCAATTGGTTGCACATTTACCCACATTTAGTCAATTGACATTATCAATACCAATGCCTTTTATTTATGTTTTAAAAACAAAATCATAAATAAAAAAAATTCATATGCAATTCCAATAGCTCAAACTTAGTAATTGCGAAACCTATTGCATTGCAAATGCATGTTTCTATACCCATTTATCTGTCCGATTCGGGTCCCAGGAAGTGGGTAAATGGTAAATGTGGTCTCATTTTCAATCTCTTTTTCACTTACTTAGAACAGTAGGACAGTTAAGACTTAGGAACATAAGAATCAACATCAGTTTTTACTGTGGGGTTTGAATGAACAACCAGTGCTGCATGCTTCCCTTGAAAGGATCCCACCTAAGGGCAAGGCGCCACAGCTACTGACCGGAAGTTGATGTAAATAGTTACTTTGCGTCTTTCAGCAGGAATCAGACTATTTTCCTTCTCATTTGCTTTTTTCATAATTATTCTGTGACCTAAGGCCTAAAGTGTCTCATTCCAATAAAGGAATAGAAATAAGAAGGCTTTTAGATTATTAATTGTCTTTCATGGTTTTATCAACAGATATTTGGGGATGAGGTAGGACCATAACTCATGATGCTACAGCCGGACAGTCAAATGTTAACGAGACAAAAAGAGAGCCCCGTGCTACATTGTGTTTAAAATAAAGGCATAATCCTTTCTGCCTGGTGAGTCCTATATGTATTCTGCATCTGTCATTGATCAGATGGAGAGGTTTGCAACTAAGTAACGTTTTTTTAGAGCAACATCAATACATTTGTTCTCCCCATCAATTGGGATACATTTCTGCAGGAACTGCAGTGTTCTGGCATCTTTGATAATAGGAGAATTCCTCTTCAATCCTTCTAAGATATAAAACCTGAGCAAATACCTTGCTGCCTCTCTGCCTTGCCAATGCTTAAACAAAAGTTTCATTGTGTCTTGATTTACGTGTTGTGCAAAATAAAGAACTTAATGTATTGAGAGAAATTTCTGTTCCCCTCATATGTCATGGAAAGTACAAACACAATCAAAATCGCTAGATTCTACCAATATTTGTACTTGCCTTTATTTGTGGCTTTTTCGTCCTTGCCCAGATTTTCAACAGGCTACTGTTCAACCTGGAAATCTTCACCTTCTGATGATTAATATCCACACAGTATCATTCACTATGGTAGAGCCAGTGACACCTGCTTTCCTCTTGAATTAAAGAAGCCCCTTCTCCAGATCTGCTGTAGGATCCACAGCACTTTTATGGCAGTTGCTACGGTTTCATGGCTCCAATCCGTATTGGCCTCAATGCTACTGGACTCCAGAATACGGGTGATGTTGATGTATCCAAAGTTACAAAACAAGGGCTACGCTTGCAAGTCCTGTTGCTGAGGTAGCACAAGACCTACAAAAAGCCTACCACAGCATTTTTGCAGGCAAGTGAGACTTCACATCTTCCACCAAGTGCTGCAGTGGGAAGGCAATGAAATCAGTAGTGGCTGAGGCAGGAAGTGGGAGGTAAGCATCAAGGTACGGGGCACCCATATTCTCCTGCTTTAATAGAAAAGTTGCCATGGAAGCCGAGATCTATACCTTACCTACCTTACCTGCATTCTGCAACCAGCCACTCTCTTATTTAATTGTAAGGACCTAACTTTGTACCGCTCTTGTAGTGATTTCCCTTTTGGGCCCACTTTGGTTCTCCCTTGGTAGCACGTATTAGCTGTTTTAGGCTGTCTCTGCTTTGCACAGCAACATATAACACATTTGTTTATGAGACATGATTTTTTTTAGAAATATGCTGCACATAATATTTGTTATTCAGTGACTCTTCATGGGATTCAGTCTGAACATTTCATACATGGTCGAACAATATGATGGGCTGTTTCTAGTGCCCGGTTAGCAACATCTCCTAATGTTTTTAGACCTAACACTGTAGCACAGCTGCAGTTTTCTAACACAATTCTTATCATAAAAAACATGTCTCGCCCCCTTGGGGCAGAGAGTAGAATTCCAGCAGACAGACCAGTTCTAGAACCGAGGCAGCAGCCTTGCGTAAACTGTGTTTACACCTATGATGCGGACCACCAAACCACACATGCCAGGTATGGGGTTTGGTGTTAATCTCAGAGATCACTAATATAACCCTGTGCTCACAAAATGAGGGTAGGACTAGATAGATATATCAGTTGCCATGGTTGGGTTGTTCATTGTATACAGCTTGCTAGTAATGCTGATTAAGTTGCTCAGTTGTATTTGTTTACTAATCGCAGCACACTTGCTTCAAAATAGTCTACAATAGTTTTAATAAATATATTGTAAACTTGCTTTGTGTCTTTCTTTTGTTTACTATGGGCATGCATGAGTAAGAAAAGAATGGTGATATTCTGTTTCCATTGTTTCCTGGGGGGACTAGAAGTTTGTGTTCTAGGTTTGTCAAATTCACCTGCTACTCTGTAAAGGTTAGGAGTTCGGGTGAGGCACTGTGAGCTAGTCGGATTTGGGCCTACAGGTACAGACATGGTAGAGAGACTCAGTCCCTATATTCTGACGTCCTGTTCTCCCATGGCACAGTTCTGCTTCCAAGCAGAATCCCTGCAACACTCTCTGATGAATGCTTGCCAGGAGACAGGCACAACAGAATTTGAGTGTAAGTTTTGGTCCTTTTTAGGTCGAGCATGGGCAGCACATATGCTGCTTTGCGAGGCAAGCTGAATTGAGGTATGGCATAAAAGCTCCACCCATTTCCGTGCTCATCTTTCAATTGACTCCTGTTACTGTCCTTGCAAAATCATTGCTTTTTATTTGTGAATAGGCTTAGTAGTCCCAACTTGGTACCACCTTGTCTGCATTTGTAATCATCCATAACGATTGAACTTTTTACTTGTGTTGCTTTATAAGTCAGTGAACACTATTTTCTTTAATGAATAATGGGAGACAATGGCAGCCACTTCTTGTACCTGCAGCCCGCCCACATCGCACTCGTGAGACCATGGCGGCCGCTTCTTGCATATGCAGTGGGCTATGCGTGCTTTGACTTTAATAATGGCTGCCCCCAGCCCCCACACAGCACTCACGGAACAATGGCTGACGCTTCTCGTTTTTTGAACTTTCAAGCAGAGTGCGGCAACGCTTCAGGGACACCGCGGTTCTGTTTCAGATAAAAAAAATGTTTTACTTTAATACTGAGCGCGGCGCCAAATTCAGGGACACCATACTTTTTTTTTTTTTTTTGCTTTAATGCTCAGCGCAACACCCACTTCAGGGATATCGCGCATTCTGGGTTTTTTTTACTTTAAAGCTGAGCGCGGTGCCCACTTCAGGGACATCACGCTTTCTGTTTCTGCTTTCCCTACGATCTGTGTTGAAAGTTGCTCACCGCCGGAAGCTAGGCAGAATCACATGCCCGAATCTACTAAAGATTTTTGACTACGGGAGGCTAGGTAAGTGTCACTTTTTAGAATCTGCTACTGGATCTGGAAGGGTGCCCCTGCTTACAGGCCAAGAAGGTGCTAGCTCTGTACCACACAAACACGTTCATTTTCAATACAATAGGCCGTGCATTACTGAAAGTGTAAGCTATTAGCGTTGCATTATAATTTGCAAAGCCAAAAGGTGAAACTTTCAGTAATGTGAGACCTATTGCATTGGAAATGCTTGCTATCAACACCTGTGAGGAGGATCTAACAAAGTCCTCAAAATGCTTTTTGGAGCCAAGAAATGCTTCTAGTTTTGGAACAATGCCACCTACATACAGAACGTGACAAGGGAAAAAGATGAAGTAGTAATGGCTGAATGCACTTTCCTAAATCTTAAATATAAATCCACCCTTAACATTAAATGTAACATATAATTAGGCCATCTGGTTTTAGGTTTAAACCTATAAGAACTGATAAAACCCCACCAAAAGGAAAATAGTGATCACCGGTATAAACATATAAACACTGAAAAAACACATTTGCAAACCACAAACTAAGTGCCAGTCAAAGAAAGGAAAAGTTGAGTCAAAGAGACATTTTTATTTCTTCCTGAAAACGCCAATACAATGTAACTTTGTTATACGAGGTAGCATCAAGAAAGACTGGGCTAACGTTACTCTGCTTGAGTTTTGTTGTTTAGGGATGTCACTAAAACATTGTTTCTTCTTCCTTCTGCTTTTTTCAGTTTTGTGGTCTTTGTTCTAAAGAAACAGTCTTTAGAAGCATGTTTTTTTAGGTCTTATTTAGTTATTTTATAAACTGTAGAGAATCGGGGAAATATCAAAATCATATTTGGTATTTTGGCTACATTTGATTTCACTAATAGGTAAAATGGCTGGTTTCATAAGAATCTTTCCTAATATGTACCATCACATTTACCCACAGACAGAGAATGGGTAAAGTCCTTTGATACATCAGCCCCTTTTCTAGTGAGTCAGTATTGATTGCAAGTGAACTGTCAAACATCCCAAGCTTTAAACATTTAATGCAAGATGTATTGACAGGTAAATATAAAAAGAATGTTGTCACCAAGCACCTGAGATAGTGGTGAAAACATGACACCAGACGTTTGGAAAAAACGAAAAGCAGTGTCTCTTGGAATGTTGCTGAAAAAAGTTCCTACCAAGTTCAATAAAGATTGGAGTGATATAGTTTGTATTTGCAGTAATACAGCCACGTATGTGAAAAGGTTGTATGATGGTCTGTCAAAATCAATACCTGAGCTGAAGTGCATCCCTGTAAGAGATCCTTGTCACTTGCTAGATGGGATGCTGAAAGAGTCTTTACAATCTACAGAGTTAATGAAGAATGCTATTGACTTTGTAGTCGATTCTGGTGCAGTAAATATCTATTTGGATCTCATATACTCTGTGCACATGCACTATCAGTGCAGAAAGCAAGCAATAATTACAATTAAAACTAAAATTCCATAAACACTGGAAAAACACTGTTTCTATGTTTTTAATGGCGCAAAAATGTGTAACCACTGATAACCACTGTTTTTTAAGGTATAGAAAAAACTGAAAACACCCCACCAGAATTTACCAAAAATAGAAACTGAAAACAGGAAAGCCGACATATAATTGTATAATGTGGAACCTTAACTTCCCCTCTCTGGTCTTCAATATGAAAACAGATAACCATAAATGGACAAATCTACCACTGGCAAGAGGAGCTTTCTTTAAAATGAAGATACTTGGGGGCGTGGCCAAGATGTCGGCTCAATAGGACGTCCTGCTCTGTCTCTCCCGCCAGCGGCCTAGCAAAGCACTGGTTTTGCGCTGCTAATAGAAGTTGGATCCTCGATAAAAAGTGTCTATCTGCCACTGCCGGTGCAGAGGCTGTCCAGGTGGTGAGCAGTCACCGAATTTCCAGCCCGTGGCGTTACAAACAGCCGAAACGCCAGGAACGACCCTGCGGGGTGCGGCCTGACTAGTGGGCGGCCTTGTACCGGTGTGGCAGCGGCTAGGAAAGCAAGACCCGAGAGCGGTCCGGCTCTCCTGACGAGACCGAGGAGGAGGGAGCAGACCGGGCTGCCGATCCGACAGTGCCCGGAGAGCAGCGAGTGACTCGACCGCATCCTGCACCGAGAGGAGGGCTAGAAAGTTCCCACTGAGGCAAAGCCAGCAGTGGAGCAGTGGAAAGCCATTTTGCGCTGGGTCCGGCCGCAGTTAGGTGAACCTGAAGTCGACCGGCGTCCACCCCATCACACATCAGACAAGTGATCGGCCTGGGGGAAAAGTCGCAGTGTGTCATCGACACTGGGTGTAAGTGGAGAGGGGCGGCGGATGTCACCGGGAGGCCCGGGCTGCAACTGAATTGTGCTAGATATCTGAATGCAGCTGAGTTAAGGCCTGGGGATTGCATCGACCATACCCAGGAGAAACCATGCAGCAGACCGGCCCCGGCGACCCGAGTGGGCCCTGGAACACAGAAGCGGCTTGGGGACACAGTGGAGGGTGCCTGGTCCGTGATGATTGTGACGGCGAGCTACGCTTGGTGCAGGGGGTTAATTTGAGCACGCCGCCCACGGGGTCTGTGGACCCTACCAGGGGTCGCCCAGAAGATTGGCGCTGAAGACCCGGTTGGGCTTGAGGCACGCCAGTCACGTCCTGCACGTGCTGCTCGGGATGTTGGGCTCCCCCCAGACACCTCTGCGTGGCATGGGACCAACGCCAAAAGGGGGAATAGATACCTGGCAAGCCAAGGAGAAAGTGGTGCGTCAGCTTGGGAGTGGCGCTAGCGGGACTAACACCCAGGAGTGAGAAGGGACCCTCCAGAGTCTCAACATAGCTGACCAGATGGACCACATCACCGGCCTGCAGACAGAGGGTCAGCCTAGGGACCAGGAGCTGCGTACGGGCCGGGTGAAGCCGGATCGACACACGGTGCCTCCAAGAGAGGGCCACGGGAAGACATTAGGGATCAGGGCCACTGCATTATGCCCCAGAAAGACTCATACGGGGCCCACCAGATCCAGCTCCATCTGCTTGTGGGGTACACAGAATGTCCTCCTCCCAAGCGAGGAGAGACAAAAACCCTAAAGCATTTATTCGCAAAGGCCCAAGGCAGAAACCAAATGGACGCTATACCGCAAAGCAACAAACTCTCTGCACAAATGAGTGGTGATGGTGGGGAGCCAATAACGAGGGCCTTCCTGGAGTCCCTGTTCATGACACTGCAAGAGGACCTGCAAACACTCAAAGGGCACCTCACGGCTGGAATCAAAGATGTCCAAAGAGACATGCACAGCATAGGTGAGAGGGTCGCCGAGCTGGAACAGAAAAGTGACGGGAGGGACATGGAGCTGTCGACTCTTCAACAAGAAGTTATTCGAATCCACAATTAGCAGGTAGACCTACAGTCGCACCTCGAAGACTTGGAGAATCGGAATTGTCAAGTATACCCGAGAGCTCTTTAACCACATCTTAGGCAACCCTAGACAGGGTGCACAGAGTGGGACCCCCACGCCCTGACATAGCTCCCCATCCAACATTTTGGTCTGCGTCCAAGACTTTCGAACCAAAGAAGAAATCTTACAGAAAGCCCGACAGATGCACCCCCTATCATTCCGTGGACAGAACCCTGTCCTGTACCACGACTTTGCAGCACTCACTTTGCAAAAAAAGAGAATCTTCAGACCCATTACCTCGCACCTTTGCCAACGTAACATTTCCTGCAGCTGGGGCCACTCGTTTCGTCTGATCTTCCATATGGTCTGCTCCCTCTTGGAGGCATGCCGCCTGCTGCCAGCTGATGAGGACGGAGACAACGGCCCTACCCCCGGCGCAGAGGATACAAGACCATGATGGAAGCAGCATGGTTATGATGGCGTCGACCTAAGTGACCAGACCCCACACGAATTTCAAGGGGACAAAGAGCACCACTAGAGACTCTGCCCGAAGAATTGGCAAAGACAGAAACCTGATTGACATTCGCCTGACCCACCGATTTGTTTGATGTATCCCTCTTGTTAGTGGGAGGGTGGAGGGACGTCCTTGGCCATAATATGTCCCCTATGAAACTCTAACCCAATCATCCGAGGATGATGGACTACGTTACGACTCTCATAATTCCCCTTTCTTCTTTCTGCTCTTTGCAGATGATTTTCATCTGGATACTTGTTTGGGATTCTTTTTTAGGGGTTTTGGGGTCCCTCGTCCATCCTTTTTAATTGACAGCATGGTTCCACATAGGAAGAGCCTTCTTGCATCACAGCTCGCTCCCTACTTGCATGGCAGCGGCTCCCGGATCCCGTCACTGCTCCAAACCATCCATATCTGGGTAAATGGCCCCCACCACGCTTAAGAAAATTACCCTGAATGTGAGGGGATTTAACAATCCTGTTAAGCGTAAAGCAGTTTTGTCATGTTTGCAGAACACCAATGCGGATATATGCCTTCTGCAGGAGATGCATCTATTGCCAAAGGATTGCCACCACCTCAAATCCCGCTGGTTCCTGACCAGCTGTTTTCCTCTGACTTCACCAAATCAGCTCGCGTGGCCATATTAGTTGCCCATGGGTTTCAAGGGGAGATCCTTCAGAAGAAGGCCAAAATTAAGGGGCTGCTCCTAACCTATCGCTTCACTCTAGGGGGCCTAACATTCACCATACGCTCAGTGTTCGCACCTAACGTTGGACAAGAAAAGTTTCTACGCACAGCACTCACCGAAGTGACAGCTACGACAGATCCTATTGAGGGGCGACCTGAATTTGGTCTCGATAACGACACAGACAGATCATGTCAACACACAAGTCAGACAGGTGCACTATCGATGGCAGGTATAACATGACTGTAAGACTTAGGCCTCAAAGACATGTGGTGCTGCTTTCACCCCAATAGCCATGAATACTCCCACGACTCTAGTGCACACAAAACGTACGCTAGACTTGACTATCTGTTGGCCTCTGCACCTATACATGCGCTAGCGACAAACATAGAGATAGGAGTAGCTTCTCTATCTGACAACGAACCGGTAATAGCTACCTTCACTCTCCCTCCCATGCAGCGATCCTCCCAACAGTGGCGCCTCTGTGATACTCTTTTACATCACGCAGCAGTGGTAGAATAGATACCTCTCCCATAACGCTAATGACGACCCTTCCCTAGCTACACAGTGGGAAGCGCTTATGGTTGTCATATGTGGGTAATTTGTGGCTATCTCAATGGCAGAAAATGCAGAGTGTAAGTGCAAGAGGGATGATCTTACCCAAAAAAACAGAAGAGCTAGAACAGATGCATCAACGGACAGGGGTGCCCCGGGTATGGCGTCAATTGAAAGCAGCGCGACAACAGCTCGCGGCACTGGACCAAGCCAGAGCGGAGTACGCGGCCCTCCGCTTGC
Source organism: Lissotriton vulgaris (assembly GCF_964263255.1). Classification (NCBI taxonomy): domain Eukaryota; kingdom Metazoa; phylum Chordata; class Amphibia; order Caudata; family Salamandridae; genus Lissotriton; species Lissotriton vulgaris. Next base: position 608,882,602 of record NC_141695.1, read on the forward strand.
GACACGCCTATTACACTGGGGGAGATAGAGGTGGTGGTCTCCTCGCCTATAAATTGCATGAGGCCCGGCAGAAACAGGGGGTCCAGGAGATTCAACGGGGGACGGTCGTCGAGTTTCGGAGGATTCCGAGATCGCTGAGGCATTCCGAGATTTTTATGCTTGTCTGTATGCCAGCTCACCACTGACTAATGTGGACGGCGCCGCTTATCTAGCGACCACTGACCTACCTGCTCTGACTAAAGCCCAGGCTGATCACCTGGACAGAGAAATAAGAATAGAAGAGGTAATTGCAGCCATTGCAGCCATTTCACGCCTTAAGCCTGCCAAGGCCACAACATGTTACAAAACATTTTGTACGTGGTGGCCCCTGTCCTGACTAAGCTTTTTAACTCATTCGCTGAACCTGGAATGATACTGGGAGACATGCTTGAACCCTCCATAGTGGTTATCCCGAAGCCGGGAGGGGACACGACTAAATGCGGTGCTTACCCCATATCTCTTCTCAACATTGATAGTAAACTATATACTGGGATACAGGCTGCTCGCCTTGCGCCTCATATGCCTGGTCTGATTGATCCGGACCAGGTGGGTTTTATTCCCCAGCGCCAAACAAGCGATAATACCAAGCGGGCCCTCCACCTTATCGAGAAGGCCTCACAGATGCAGGGGGAGTATATGCTGCTCACTATTGATGCCGAGATGATAGGGTCCATTGGCCATACCTAGAACAGGTTCACGAGCGGGTGGGGATGGGGAAGAGGTTTCGAACACACATCTTAAACTGCTACCGATTCCCAACAGCCAAGGTTCGAGTAAATGGCTACACATCATCCTGATTTCCCATATAGAGGCACGAGGTAAGGGTGCCCCTTGTCCCCCTTCTCATTGGGTTTTATATGGAGCCTTTGGCCCTCCGATTTCGACACAACCCAGCGATAACAGGGATTAAATTTGGGGAGATATCTACACGATTCGTTTATATTCAGATGGCATCCGGTTCTCATCTTCGAATCCAGTTCTTGCACTGCCAGTGTGCCTCGCAGAATTAGAAACCTTTGCGCAAACCTCAGGGTTTAAGGTGAATATGGATAAATCGGTAGTGCTCGACCTCTCCCTAGTGCCCTCCACCCTCGCGTACCTTCAGGAACATCACCCCATTCAATGGGCAACAGACACGGTTCCCTATCTAGGGATCCAGTTAGCTCTTTCCCTACCGATCATAGTAGCCACTAACTATGCACGGTTGCAGTTGGAAATCCGCAAGGAGCTGAGCCAATGGAAGCACTACCCACTCTCCTGGCTCGGTAAAATAGAAGCAGTTAAAATGACTATATTGCCTTAGATCTTATATCTGTTTCAAACCCTGCCTCTCTGGCCCCTGAACGGGTGGATACAACAAACTCAGTCCGAACTTGCACAATTTATATGGAATGGTCGCAAGCCAAGGATGAAGCAGGTCTCGGCGGTGCTTCCACCAGAGGAGGGGGGCCTCGGTATCCCCGGTCTCCAACTCTATTTCCAAGTGACACAATTGTGCCATTTAGTTGAATGGAGCCGGTTGGAGTCAGAGAATCACTGGTTGTTTGAGGACCAAGCGGTGGCCGCTAGGCCCCTTTAGGGAATCCCCTTCCTTCGGAGGGTGCACAGACCACCCAACCTACACGCGTCCTATATCACCCGGGTTACCCTTGAAACATGGGACCGAACCAACCTCAAGCACAATCTAACTACCTTCACTTCACCACTTACTCCGTTGTTTGATAACCCCAAATTCCAGCCAGGCATGGATGTGACAGCTTTTACACGGTGGAGGTCCCCAGAGTGCCGCTCCATGGGCCACCTCTTCGAAGTAGTCGGGATCAGGTTGGAAAATGGGTTACCTGAAACTGAGCTGCTCCGGTACCTCCAGATTAGGCACTGGGCCTTACATACCCTGGTTAAGCGGACTGCCTATAGACACCTCTCTGTTTATGAGAAATGGCTTCTCACCCACACATCGGATAAAAAACTCATCTTGGATCTGTATAAGTTGCTACTAGCCAGAAATACACACACGTACAATGCCAGCCACACCAGATGGGAAAGGGAGCTAGGCAGAACACTCAGCCACAAGGAATGTACCATAGAGCTCGTCACTCAGCATACCATATGGGATTGACCGAAACCCTTACCAAACTGGCTACTTATTGGTATTACACCCAGAGCGCCTTCACCTAATTGATACCACCCGAGGGGCGGACTGCTGGCGGGGATGTGGGAGCGTGGGTACTCTAGTGCACCTGCTGTGGGACTGCAAACATCTCCAGACGTACTGGACTAAAGTACTTGATGAAGTGGACAAACATCTAGACACAAAAATACTGCGATTTTCTGCATATGTCCTTCTAGACCTTCCGAACCCTTTGACCTACCCGGTCAGATCCTGCAGAGGCCACTTGATTGCAATAGTAATGGGTTCCGCTGTGCAAAACATACTAGCACATTGGCACACCTCTCATATCCCAACCCTAACAGGTTGGCTATACTGCCTTTGGCATGTCCTGGGGATTGAGAAGTTGACTCTGACATTAGCAGGGAAGGGATCCATGTTTAGTGAATTATGGCAACCATTGTTGTCCCTACTTTCCTCCGAATTCAGGGAAATCACCTGACCCAGGTATCTCCGCCTCCTACGGCTTTCTGATCCGCAGCTGGCAGGGATGTGATGCCCACATTCAAATAGCGGGAACCAGGCAACCCTTATATTTGTTTATTTGGTGGACGAGGGACGGGGAAGGGGGTTTAGGGGAGGGGTTAGTATAAGCTTCCTTTTTAGGTCTCGGTAATATCCGGTTTGCCGAAGGCAGACCGGAAGTCCGAGATTTGATGTTGTTTAGTAGGGCTTCAGAACCCGCCTCCCTGCCCTGTCTCGCCACCATTGGCTGGCTTCCTAAACGGAGGCCAGCCATTGGAGGAGAGAGCGGTCCCTCCAAAGAAGCTCCGTCTTTCCCGGATTCGGGGGCGTGATTTTTTGCGTTCTTTAGCCCTGTGACGTCGTCCGTCACTCAGGGCGCACAACCACGCCCACGATTCCTAAAAAATCGGAGCTTCGCGGCAGCCATTTTTTTTTGGGTTGTTGTTGTGAGGATCAGCGCAGCTGCCACTCCAGGTAAGTTTTAATTTGTTTCTTGCTCACTTTGTGTCATAGTGTTTTCAATGTTACTTCCGAGTACGGCATTTTGCGTGTGTGCGTCTTAGATACCTACATTGCCGTTTTTCCTGCCCCCCCCTCTGTTTGTGCCGTGGTTTCTGGCCTCTGACTCCTTGTTTGTGCACCCCTTCCCTCCGCAGCTCTCCTTTGTCCCGCTTGATTTCACCGGCACAGAATCGCATGGCATAAATTAAGCCCAGGAAGAATACGTGCGGAAAGCTCCTTTTTTGTGTCCTCCTCCCCCTTTTGCCTTTACCACCCCCACCCCCCACGCCCGTTTCTCTCCGTTTATCGCGGGCTTAAGGTTGTTTCAAGAGCCCCCCTCTCATAGGAACTGTCGCTGCTGCTGGAGGTGTCTATTGCGAAGCCTTAGCCCAGGGAAACCCAGCGGAATGGTCTTGTTCGGTCTGCTAGTGACTCTAATGCTCCCTGACGCCGCGCTTCGTGGCACTGCAGCCTAACAGTATGTTGATCACGGAGTCGGGGGCTTAGCTTTCAAAAGTACCTCAGGTGTAGTGTAACCATGTTGGGGTGGGAGGGGGTATGACATTGCACGGTGGCCACTGGGACGGGCGAGGAACTAGGCTAGTTTGATCGGTGCGAAACTAACTCTGGTGAGTGGTGGTTCGCCACCACCTGGTGTTCTCTACCCCTTTCTGGTGCCGCGAAGCCCGCTCCAGGTTCACTAGCGCTAAAGAAAACAAAAGCTTGCCTGGAGCAGGCAGAGGGGAAAAGCCAAGCCTCGGGCCAAAGAAAATAATCAGCTCTGGGGGAGGGGCCCGGGGTCTGGGGAATACTTCGGACGGCTCGGTGGCCAAGGAGGGGGAGGGCGGCCCTTCTGGACCATGAACGGGGGAACAGTCATTACCCCTGCCATAGGTGGGGGAGAGGAGGCGGTGCCAGCGAGCCTTGATGTGCCACGGGGCGTGGGCTGTCCTGGGGCCCAGGAACAAACAATTAGCGCCGGGATTGATGAGAGGGGGTTAGGTGGTAAAGCCTTCAGCGACCCCAGGATGAGTAGTGTTCTCTTTGGGGTTCTTCAGGTGCACGGCAGGTCGATTTGTCTTTTCGGGGAGAAAAAGGGGTGCGCGCCAGGGTATCAACTTTTCTTGTGTGTGTGTGTTCATGTAGCCTCCCCGTCGCCCTATAAAGGCTTCCAGTAAGCTCTCGCCCCCTCCCGACTTGTTTCAAGTTTTTTCCATGCCTGGTGTTGGCAGCAGGCAGGGCGTCAGGAATGTGATGGTGTGTTTGTGACTGTTCTGTTAGGGGGCCGTGTGTGATAAGAGGTGGGCCAGGAAGGGTTGTTTTTGTGCTCATGAGTGACGTGTGTACAACGGGTGCAAGGAGTATCTTTTGGGAAGAGGGGACAACGTGTGTTGGGAGAGGGTTTAGAAGAGGTCGTACGCTGAGGAGAAATTGTGTGAAGCATAATGTAACTTTCCCTTTCCTACACGAATGTGACCTGCTCCAAACCCAGCACTAACGAAAATTACACATTAACATTACTCCTGGTCTCCTGCCCTGAAGTCACATTACCCCTGCCCTAAAGTCACATTGCCCCTGCCCTAAAGTCACATTACCCCTGCCCTAAAGTCATATTACTCCTGCACTGAAGTCACATTACTCCGAGTCCCTTTACTTCTGGTCACTTCTCCTGCACTGAAATAACGTAGTTCAAGATCACCCCCACCCCCTCCTGTGCAAATGCAACTTGCCCCAGGCACTATGCACACTTGAGCAGAGTGGCGATCACTCTATAAATCATACAATTATTTCATGTAATCCACACCTGTAATATCTTTTTGCATGTATTTAAGCTGCAACTGGCGCCATCTCCTGCAAGAAAGTAAACCACACCTGTCTGTCTCTGCACCTGGCACCGTGTGATTTACGCTGGTATCCCCTGCACAAATGTAACCTGGGCCCACATTAATGTAACCTACATTTGGCTCTACGTTCCCCACGAATGTAACCTATACCTGGCTGATTTCTTCACTCCTGTAACCTACACCTGCTGCATGTAACGCACTCTTCTTTCTGTCTCCTGCTCTGACCTGGCCCTCTCCTGGCTACGAGGAAACGCATTGGTGATGGGTGGATGACTGCAAACAGTCTCAAACGCTGCCAGTCACTTGGGTCGTATTTGAGGCCATTTGTTTACTCCCCCCCCCCTAACCCCACCCACCCTGCAGCACAACAGAGACTTGGTTTGGCGCCAGTAGAGAAGTCCAGCCCAGTCCAATCTGCCAAGCCAGGCCCGCTCCGAATGGGAACACAGGCGGCCCCAGCCACGTTTTGGGGTACTTGGCCCCGTATGGTATAGCTGGAGTCATGTGGCACAGGACCTGGTTGTGTCATATGCACTTCTGAACCTGCAACTGGGTCAACTCCTTCATTTCTACTCCTACAAACAAACGCCAAAATCTGGCACTAATGTTAGCAAGGTTCGACTGGCCTATAGGCGCAGGGACACTGGAATTATGCAACGAGAGGCTCAAATTATGTGGCGAAGTTGAGCACATATAATGTGGCACCTTTTGTAAATTGTATTACTTTGTTATTTTTAAACTTGTAACTGTCAGGGCCTTGGTTGCACCTCATTAGTACCAGTTTAATACCCAAATTTAGCATTAAGCAAAAGAAAGGTGACCAGTCCTGCTTTGCCCTGCACTGGAACACGTGTCACTGCAAATTAAGTAACTTTTGAACCATTTGAGCTAGAAACAATTTTTTGGGTCAAAATCCCAAGATTATGAGGCCCATGATGGTTTGTTCAGCAAATCTATTATTATGTAAAAATCGGTTGCACAATCGCATAATTCCAATAGCCCTGCCAATAGGGCAGTCGGGCAGAGCTCATGGACTGGTCTGACAGGTCAGTTTTATGATATGATATTCTGAGTCTGTTTTGATTTAACATAATGCACTGTAAAGCGAGCACCCCGGCGGGGCCTGCCCCGGCCTCCCGTCTCAAACCGCCTGTCAACAGTGGGAAAACAAGACCCACTACTCTCGGGAGCAGCCAGTTCAGCGGGGCAGGTAAGACGCAGACCGTACTCTTCCTATCCTTTTAGGGAATACTTATGAACGTTAGCTGTTAATATGGACCGTATTCCCGCACCGTCATACGTTTTTGGGGCCAACATCGTAACATGTTGTCATAGAGAGCATGTTTCTGTGTGGATGCGTGTTGTTTGGCTGCTTCCTCCTGTTTGTCCAGATGTGATGGCCAATACAGGGATACCTCTTTTCATTTCACGGTGGAGGATCTTATTCTACGTAATATCTTCATTTGGTTTCTGGAACACTGTGCTTGCACATACAAATACATTGCTTTTTTCAGTTTGTAAAGCATATGTATGCTTTTATTCATTGCGTGTTGTGCATGCAGTGCATTTTTCAGTCACTTTATTAATGTTGGTGGGATATTCTTTGCTGTACTTGGTAAAGGCCTTATATGTAGGCTTCGTTATAACTTTACACGTTTGATTTACCTCTGGATTGGCTGAAGTGTCCTCTTAAACAGTATATATTTTAGTAGTAGATAGCATGAACAGATCTTCAGGACGCTTTAATAGCATTTGCTCCAGGTTTAGCAATAGTGCCTGTTTGGGGCTGAGCACAAATTGGCTTCTCTTGTACTGTGCACACGTACATGCCCCCAGATGGTATCTGGTGCTAAGGGCCTGCTCAAAAAGACAAGCAAACAAGCAGGCTCAAATAATCCACACATGCACTGTGCATTCATTGATTGCATTTACGAGCTATTAAGCTATTGGCATTGTAAATGACAATGCCATTTTTTTAACGATTAAGCTATTGCCAATGTAAATGACAATGCCATTTTTTTAACGATTAAGCTATTGCCAATGTAAATGACAATGCCATTTATTTATGATTTAAAAAAAAAAAAATCATGAGCAATGCCAATAGCTCTACCTTTAATAATGCCGAGACCATTGCATTGTAATGGAAGAAAATTGTGGTGTCTTTGGAATGCCATTTTTTGCTTGCTCTTTGAAGCTCTCTGGTATTTTTGATCCGGTGTCGCCTGTTAAAAGTCGAGTCGAGTGGTTGTTTTGGTGAACTGTGATCCGGATTTCAGCACTTCAAATCCCAGTCCGGGCCTCTGTTTCCCCTTAAAGCCCCATTAACTAGCTTGGGCCTTGCCTGTTTGCTGTGGTGCCCTGGTCCTTCCTCACCTCCTGTTTGGGGTTTTGGGAATGTGTTTTGAGGAGATCACTTTACAAAAGGCGCTGCAGCCTCTGAGGGATCCCTCTAACCCAAGGCCTGCTCCCAAGGGACAGCAGGCTCTCTCGATAGAGACAGGCCAAAGCGGGCCCTCCAACTCCCAAGGGTGCTCCCCTCACGCTGTCCGTGTCTTTTTCCCGCCCCCTCACGCTGATGAGGTCGCCGCTCTCGTTTCTCTTGTGCCTGGAGAGTTTGCGGTGTATCAGGAAACTGTTGCCTTTTATGCCAGGTCCATGATGGGCAGTGGAACGAGCGCTAATGAGTCTAGGATAGATTGTTCTTGTTTCTCCTGACGGCTTATGTGTGCTGATCAGCGGCATGAGAGGTAAGTGCCTGTCTTGGGATGGGAGGTATTTGTAGCATGTTTGTTTGTTGCTCATTGTTAGCATGCATTCCACATCACTCTCAAACACACTACCTCACAACTTTACTCTCTCTATCTCACTAGCTCACTCTCTCTCTATCTCACTACCTCACTCTATATATTTCTATCTCACACTCTCACTACCTCACTATATCACAACTCACTCCCTCAAAAATTCACTACATCACTCTCTAACTCACTCTCTATCTCACTACCTCACAACTTCACTCTCTCTCTATCTCACTACCTCACTCTCTCTCTTTCTAATTTTGCTCATCCCCTGAGGCGGAAAGCCGGGGGCGCTATTCTCTCTCCTCTACTTGCGCTTGCACTCTGTTGGTTCTACTGTTTTTAAAAAATTGTATATATCTTAATTGGCACGATTTTAAGTACCACATCGGTGCATTTACTAAAGGCGAGACTTACATCGCCGGAGGGTTCCTGCACGCCTCTCCCCACCGGTTCAGCCGATCTTGACGCTGACGCCGGCACGGAGAGGGACAGACGCCATCTTGGGACAGGCAGGGTAGCGGTCCAGTTCTGGCCGCCTCCCGCCCTCCCGTGTTTATTTAAGGCGCACTGGTAAGAGCGGTGCAGTCAGACTAATTTTGCTCATCCCCTGAGGCGGAAAGCCGGGGGCGCTATTCTCTCTCCTCTACTTGCGCTTGCACTCTGTTGGTTCTACTGTTTTTAAAAAATTGTATATATCTTAATTGGCACGATTTTAAGTACCACATCGGTGCATTTACTAAAGGCGAGACTTACATCGCCGGAGGGTTCCTGCACGCCTCTCCCCACCGGTTCAGCCGATCTTGACGCTGACGCCGGCACGGAGAGGGACAGACGCCATCTTGGGACAGGCAGGGTAGCGGTCCAGTTCTGGCTGCCTCCCGCCCTCCCGTGTTTATTTAAGGCGCACTGGTAAGAGCGGTGCAGTCAGACTAATTTTGCTCATCCCCTGAGGCGGAAAGCCGGGGGCGCTATTCTCTCTCCTCTACTTGCGCTTGCACTCTGTTGGTTCTACTGTTTTAAAATTTTTTTATATATCTTAATTGGCACGATTTTAAGTACCACATCGGTGCATTTACTAAAGGCGAGACTTACATCGCCGGAGGGTTCCTGCACGCCTCTCCCCACCGGTTCAGCCGATCTTGACGCTGACGCCGGCACGGAGAGGGACAGACGCCATCTTGGGACAGGCAGGGTAGCGGTCCAGTTCTGGCCGCCTCCCTACCCTCCCTATGTATATAAATAACTGGACTTCCCGTCCGCGCAGCGGGCGGGCGCAGCGGGCGCGCCGATGGCGCGCCGAAGGCGCGCCTAAGGCAAGCCCGTCTGCGCCCGTCCGCGCCTGGCCCGCGCCTAGTGCCGGTCCCCCTGCCCGTCTTTCAGGGGCTCCTAGCGTTACTTGGTCTAAAACAGCATTATTACAACTGCGCCCGAGGGTGTGTACTCTGACCCCTCCATGCTGCCCGAGTCAATTAGAGGATTCCTCGTTTGAATGTCCGCTATGTACATTTAGATTGCTACCAGCTAGAAAACATGTTTCTCAGCATGGTAATATAAATAAGCGGCATATACGAGCGTCTCCGCTTAAAATTGCGTTACTTAATTGCCGCTCACTGCCACGCCATGCTGGGGAGATTTGGTCATCCCTTACTTCAGATGCTTGGGATGTACTGTTTCTCACTGAGACCTGGCTGAAGGATTCCTCGAACCCTGATATTCTTTTGGCCACGCCTCCGGGCTACCTCTTCAAAGGTTGTCATCGTGTAGGTGGCCAAATGGGTGGGGGCATTGCTATTATAGCCAAGGCCCATTTCAAGGTGACTACCACTAAACTTGGAAATATTGGAAAAATTGAAGCCTTGCACTTCACCCTGGCAGATTCCGCGGCTGTCATTTTAGCCGGGATTTTGGTATATAATCCACCTACTGCCTCGTCTGGTTCTCTTTCTTCGCTGGTGCATTTGATTGCAGATCTGTCCCTTAAACACTCGAATTTTATTGTGCTTGGGGATTTTAATTTACATGTGGATGATCCACTATGTTCCCCGGCCACCCAATTCTTGGACACTTTGAAGGGCCTAAATTTATCTCAACTAGTTCAGGGCCCCACGCATAAAGCCGGCCATACTTTGGATCTTATTTTTTCAAGGCACCTGGACATTATGCTTCACCCTCCCCTTCCGCTTATCTGGTCGGACCATTATCTCTTGCCCTTTGATCTTACCCTTACCTTGGCGCCTTCACCTATTGCACTCAATAAGGAGTATGGGAGAAAATGGCACAAAGTTACCTGTGCCACTCTAGGTCCTCTTTTGCTCTACGGCGATGAACCCTCGTCCTGTAACACTGTTGATGAAAGGGTGTCTAAGCTTAATGCTACCTTGCTGAGCGCCATAGATGCTATTGCGCCCCTTCAATCTATCATGTCTGCTAGATCTCGTCCTTCCTCTCCCTGGTTCTCATCGACTCTCAGGGAGGAGAAGAGCCGTTGTAAAAAACTTGAGCGTCTATGGCGTAAAAACTACGATCCAGAGGCTAAATCCATTTACAAAGCCGCTCTGAGAAAATTTCTCTCCTTAAAGCGGTCGACTATGAGAGACTTTTTCTCACTTCAAATTGAGAAGTCTAAGAACTCCTCTAAATCCCTTTTTAAAATTGTAAAGGATTTCTCGCATCCTGCTGCCTTATCCTCCCAGATCCCGGCTAGTCAGGCACTATGTAATGGTCTCTCGGAATACTTTCAGGAGAAGATCGTGACCATCAGGTCTTCCTTCCCCGTAGTAGGAATTTCATCATCCCCTAGTGAGACTGACGGGGTAAATCCTCTCCTTGAATCTTTCAAGGAGATGACTATTGAGTCGGCTCAGAGACTAATTACCCAATGCAAATCTGGTTCCCCCCTTGACCTGATCCCGGCCACAATGATGGGCATTTTTGCCCCTATATTGATTGAGCCTCTCCTTGATATCTGGAATTGCTCTCTTGGTTCGGGCCAGTTCCCCTCTATTTGGAAGGAGGCCATGCTGGTTCCGATCCTTAAAAAGGCGAATTCAGACCCTGGCCTTTTTTCTAACTATCGGCCCATTTCCCTCCTCCCTCAGTCGGCTAAGATCCTGGAGAAAGCAGTTCAACTGCAGCTGGCTGAATTTCTGGAGACTAATTTGCTCCTCCATGATTCCCAGTCGGGTTTTAGAGCAGGCTTCAGTACGGAGACGGCTCTGCTTGAAGTCTCCGAAACTGTCAGAGAGTGTGTGGATAGGGGCGAGAAGGCCATGTTGGTCCTCCTCGACCTATCCGCCGCCTTTGATACGGTTTCTCATACGATCTTACTAGATCGCCTAAGCCAGTTGGGCTTGGGAGGTACTGTGTTGGCATGGATCAGCTCCTTTTTGAAGGATCGTTCTCAGAGGGTCTTTTTGAGACCTTTTACATCTGCTGGGAAACCCCTTCTCTGTGGTGTCCCCCAGGGCTCGGCTTTGAGCCCTTTGTTATTTAATGTGTATCTTGCCCCCCTGGCCAAGGTGGTAGAATCTTGGGGAGTCAGAGTGATCTCCTACGCTGATGATACTCAGCTGGTGTTTTCTTTTAGGGATCACTCTGACACCTCGTTTGCCAACTTTCGTCAGTGTCTTAATAACATTTGCAACTGGATGACCACTAACCACCTCAGGCTTAATACGGATAAAACAGAGGTAATGTTTTTTAATCAGAAAACGTCCATTCCCTCTAGCCTATGGTGGCCAACGGTCCTTGATCCCCCCCCGATTCCAGCCACTACAGTTCGCAATCTGGGTTTCCAGTTCGACAATACCCTCTCTTGTGCTCCTCACATTAACAAAACTACATCTGCTTGTTTTGCAAAACTGGGTATGATTAAAAAAATTCTGCCTTTCCTCCCTTTGAATGCTCGCAGAACTGTGGTTCAATCTCTGATTACGTCCCACTTAGACTATGCCAACAGTCTCTACGTAGGTGCTCCCCTGTATCAGATTGAACGCCTACAAATCGTGCAGAATGCCGCGGCCAGATTGATTGGTAACATTCCTTACCGTCAATCCGTAGCACTCTATCGTAAACAACTGCACTGGCTCCCTATCATTAAACGTATCCACTTCAAGATACTGATACTTGCTTTCCGAGCCCTGAACAACCTCGGCCCAGGCTATCTGAAAAAAAGGCTTGCTCTCTCACATTCTGTGAGATCCTTACGCTCTAATAGTCTGCGTCTTCTGGTCGTTCCGCGCTTCCGCCTATCTAGAGTAGGCGGCAGAGGTTTTGGAGTGGCTGCAGCCAGACTGTGGAACAATCTCCCTTTGGAGCTAAGATTTGTCCCCACGGAACCCATCTTTCGCCGCAAATTAAAGACTTGGTTGTTCTCCTCTTAATTTTCTGCTCTCCTTCTTGTCTCTGGGCTCATTGGTTGTTAGCGCCGGGACACCCCTTCGGGGGTAGCCGTGCGCTCTATAAATTCCAAAAATAAATAAATAAATAAATAAATTTCTATCTCACTAGGTCACTTTCACTCTCTCTTTCACTAGCTCTCTCTATCTCACTACCTCACAAACTCACTCACTGTTTCTATCTCACTACCTCAGAACATCCCTCTCCCTCACTACCTCACTCTTTCACTACCTCACTCTCTGTCTCTCACTACCTCACTCTCTATCTACCTCTCTCACTACATAACTCTTTCTACCTCACTACTCCACTCTATCTATCTCACTACCTCACTATCTCACAACTTCTCTCTCTCAAAACATCACTATTTCACTCTCTCACTACCTCACTCTCTAGCTCACAACTTCACTCTCTCTCTCTAACTCACTATCTCAATCACTCTGTATCTCACTACCTCACTCTTTCTATCTCACTAACTCACTTTACTCTCTTTCACTACCTCTCTCTCTATCTCACTACATCACTCTATGCTTATATCTCACTACCTCACAACATCCCTCTCCCTCACTACCTCACTCTTTCACTACCTCACTCTCTATCTCACTACCTCACTCTCTATCTACCTCACTCTCTCTCACTACCTCACTCTCTCTCTTTTTCAATACCTCACTCGCTCTCTCTATCTCACTACCTCACTCTCTCTCTGCTAATGCAATAGGTGTCACATACGCAAAAAAAATCTATTGCCAATAGAAATGACAATGCCATTTATTTAGGGATACAAAAAAGATAAAAAAATAATGAGCAATACCAATAGCTCTACCTATAATATTGCCGAGACCATTGCATTGTAAATGCTTGTTTAGGTTATGTTTTGCCTTCATTTCGATGTGTTCTGCACATGCTCTGACTTCTTGACCATGACATATGTCAGCCGTGTAACCATAGCTATGATACAGTCCTTGAAATGCCGAACATATTGAATGTTGCTAAATTTCAATAGAAAGATTAAAACCATAAAATGAAGATACTCCCCTGCTTTTTGTACGAATACGATCCCTAGTTATCAATGCATTGCAACGTTTTTCCAAATTATGAGAGAAATAGGAGCATTGAGTCGGCGATTAGATGGAGTAGACTGGAGGGAAGCACAATGGCCACAAAGGAAATAGCTATCTTATTTCATTTACGTGTTATACAGTTGAAATACATAAACACTGTTACTACACCCACTGACAGCTGTGGCGCGCTAACAGACTGTCAGCTTCTTCTTGCGTCTCTGCACCAGTCAAGACGTTGATTTCTTTCATATGGTCTGAACGTGCCCTAAAATTATACACTACTGGCTGGTGATTGCGAATGTACTAACTAGGGTGCTAGAGAAATCGATTAACGTGATGCCCAGGAGTGCTCTCCTGGGACTCCTGGAGAAACCAGAGGACAGCGAGCCCTAACAGGCCTAGCTACAGAGTTTGCAAACAGAGACATAGCACAGGGCTAGAAGTCCCCACACCACTGCCACCCCCACCCTCACAATAGCACAATGGCCCAAGGCGAAGGATTGGTGTGTGAAACAGGAGGAACCTATATATATTGCTTGGGGCTGTCCATGTAAACATAAGAGGAATTAGGGCAAAGGGTGGGAATGTCATGGGCTGGTGGCTAAATGAGGGGAGGTGTATTACTGGGATGCTTGAGTGGTAGAGAATGGTAACGTACATAAGATCGGTAAGAGATGCTTGCTATTGTTACTGCTTTTACTTGGTTTGCACAAGATCAATAAAGATGCTCTATGAAAAAGTAGCATTATTTGTTGAGAACTCTACTGTCGTTTTTGGGGTGTTGCATAATACAGGCTGGCCAGTTGCTGTGAGTGAAATGCTCTCACCACATCTTCTGAGAGACACTGTAATTCTGGCTTACACCACTTGGGAAGAGAACACAAATGCAGAGAGGTACAGAAGCAGTAGAATGTTGTAGGTAGCAGGTGAGTCAGAGATAAAAGTGTTAGAAGCCTTTGAAATGAAGAACCATGTATTGCCTCTGGTATGTAGGATCCCCGCTGCTTTCACTGTCTTATGTTCAGGGTGGAGAGGAGATTCATATATGGGATCCTCACCTGGTTCAGGTAGAAGTATGTCTCTGCCTCCTGCAGGAAAAGCTTTTCCTTCTGCTCTGCAGATAGCCCAGCCAGCAACTCATAGAATGCATGGAAGCTCCTCTCACCTCGAGCCTAGGGATACAGAGGCACGGAAGGAGTGTAAAATATACTGCTGAGAGTCGAATACTACAGAGGGGACTGGAGCATACAAGAGAGTTAGCAAGATACCACTGTAGAGCATAAAAACATAGGAAAATGAAAGAAATAGAGGAGAGAATACTAGAAGACAGAATTGACAAGAGATGGGAAAGGAATCTTAAAGAAGCTATAAAAGACACACTAGACAGCAGAACGTGATCCTGCAGGGGGTGTAGCAATATAAAAAACAGAGAAAGAAATATACAAAAGAATCACAGCAGATGGGGGTATGATAAAGATATACAAAAGCGCAAACTTAATTACATGATGGGATTAGGAAACTGCAGCAGAAGGTCACAGACAAATACAGAAGAATGGGCAAATATGCGGATGTAGGGATAGAAATAAACTAGCTCACACAAGGTAGCATGCACCTGACAGGAGTGTGTTAGAAAGGGCAAGATACAGCATATTGTACAGTAACATGTAGTACATAGGACAGCATTATGCAGCAGGTACATAATACCAACAGCATGATATGCAGACAAACAGGATGGAAAAGTGGCAAAAGCATAATACACAGAGAATAAAAACATAAAGTGGGTGACATTATTCTACAGATGGGACAGAAACATGCCAGGAAGTGCAGCATATTGAACTGAACTATACAGGCGAGTACAGGAAGTTCAACAGGAGAATTAATACTACAGAACTATGCAGGAGGGGACTGAATATGACAGAAAATATACACAGGACAGAATAGAAACATGGAGGGACGTATAGAGATTGTAACATGCATGAGTGAACCGGCTACACTAGTAGATAAAGGGATGGACTTTATCAAGATATTTCTATCAAGAAAGACTCTTTGAAAATCATTGCCCCCCAGAGTGCTGCATGTCTTACCTGGAATACGACACGGGACTTTTCTAAGAGATACTGTGAGACGGAAGTCCCTGTAACAGTCCCACTGTAAGACCCAGTGAGAGAACAAAGTGAGATAATGTGAGTAATACCGCCTGGGTACAAAGCAGCATAAAAGACAAACCCAACAAGGAACAAAGATCAATCAAACTATCATAAAGGAAGTAAACCACATCAGTATCAAAGTCAAATGGCCATCATTATATGTTTCATACAACCATCCAGACCCATTTGTGGTAATCTCCTTTTAAACAGAAAATAATTTTGAACGAATCAGTGAGAAAACCGTTCCTCAAAAAAGAAGTATTTAATTCCAGTCAGAAGTTGACAAACATGGCCACTGTTTTCTATGGAGAGACTGGAGCTTGTGTATCTTAAATATAAATAGGCCAAAGACTTTAGCAGTGTGAGCTACACAGCTGAAGTGCCAGCTCTATCCAGGATTACTTAACCTTAACAATGGAGCTGCAGACAGAGAAGAGAGACTGTCTAGAGACAATTCTGAGATTCAGGCCAAAAAAGAGGCAGTATCAATTGTAATTTCAATAATAGGTGTGTGGCAGTGGATCAAATAAAACCTAGAATGTCATTGATCAGCATACTGCTACTGAATATACAACAATTTAAGGGAGCACAGTGGTAAATGGCAGGTCTGAAATATTATATATAACCAAAAAACAGGAAGGAGAAGTTAATCAAATGCACTGGTGTATCCATCTTTAGCCAATCATCCCATAAAAGAAACAAGACATGGTCAATATTATTTCTGTTGAGAGACGTCCCCTCTTTTAAAATAGAGTTGTGAAAAAAACTGACTAATTTTTGTCTTTTTGCCCAAAACAAGTCCCTGGCATCATGGTTGAAAGGATTGAACCCCCTCACTCAGTAACAGATGGTTCCTCCGCTACATGACATGCATTTTATGATTCAAGCAGCGCTTCTTTGGAGCTCTTAATCATAGTACCTTTCAGTGTTTTGCTCTACTGCTCAATCGGGTGGAATAGAACCGACTCAGTGAACAAGTGTAGTGTTCCCTCACATGGTTCCCTGTTTTGGTAAGAGCCTCAAGTTCAAAATGTGTTGAGACAGTGTTTGTAATTTTAATGACCTCCCTTAAAGGTGAAATTATTAAACCACTAGGGATCTATTATGTGTCCCTAAGGTCTATATGTTGACGTGTTTCTGCCTGTAATGTGTGTCTTGGGTGTGTGTGTGTGTGTGTGGGTAGGAGAGAAGGGGTCGTGGCTTGCCGTGGCAAGATGACGGTCAAGTTTTGGGACCACCCTGCCCTACTACCCATGATTCGGTGCTCCACGCTACAATCAGACCTGTGGCAGCCTTCCAACTGGGGACCCGTGTTGAGGTGAATGTGTGGCACCGACTGAGGGACGTTTGGACCAGCTAAGTGGTCGAGAGACAGCCATCACTGACAGTACCAGCTCCACGGAGGGAGTAATGTACATATGAAGTACACTTAAGATATTGCAGTAGTCCTCAACACCTGTGATGCACTTGAGTGGGCTAATTCTGACCGGCCTGATTAGCCCAGGACCGATTGCAGTAGGTGGCATGGGAGCTCTACGCCTGGCACATACACTGGGGCACGGCGGGGGAACGTGGCTGCCTCTTCACACTGCCTTATCTCCCTCCTCATTGCTGCGGATCAACGATACGATCTAGGTCTACTCTTTTACCTCCCCCTGTCTCTGAGGCATGTCATGGAGGGCCCTGTGCGGAGCCTGGACTGTTTGCGCCCCCCATAATGTGCCTCATCTGGGCTTAAGGGGTGAGGCGGATCCTGACACACATGGTCGAATTGGTAAGGTGGGTACTAGAGCAATGGCCGAGGGGCCGGTATCCGAGTTCCAGCTATGGGCTGCTTTTTTGGGCAGGCTGGGGGGAAGGGGCGATTTGGGTGGTGTCCATGTTGTTCGGATGCCGCCAGTGGCCCAGTGGGTCCCTGAGTGGCCTTTCTGGAGACAGATGTGCCTCCATTTCCTCCCTTTTATCAACATCCAGAGGTGTCACTCTCTTTCTCTCACTGGGCCGTCCCATTAATGTATGCATTCTAAGCAGGTGTAGGTGGCCTGAGCTGGAGTGGCCTCACTTGTTTTCATGTGTGCTTCACCAGTGTGAACTAATCCATGCATTTTTTTTAAATCTAAGTAAAATTAAGAAAACATGCCTCTGTCAGAGACACCCACCTTTTTCTTAATAAAACTTCACCTAAGCAGTGTTTTGCGCAAAGGCAATATGCAAATGTGGATCACCTTTTTTTAGCGTGCCCGGGACGATTTTTAATCCCAATCCAACCCTGCTGACACAATGCACAGGCTGAAAGCGACTGGGGACTTCCACAGGACTACAGGCAGGTATCCTTTTGCAACTAGCAGTCCCCTTTATCCCGATCTGACTCTCACTTCCGCACACTGACAGAAAACCTTTCGAAAGTCGACGACGGAGTTGTTGAGTCACTTAGACTACACGCGCCGACCCTGCCCTACCATGAAGTTCTGCAGTGACAGGTGGGGGTCAGATGGGTTCATAGTTCGAAGACATTGCTTGGAGAGCAACTTCTTCCTCTTAGGACCTGCCGGTCTAGTTCTATGAGGCATATGAAGACCCCTTAGCCCCTAAGCTCCTGGAATCAGACTGAGTTACCTGAGGGTCGGCTTCCTTTGACGCGCCATAAGGCATTACTGGTATCCCTCCCTAAACCCAGCAAAGACC
Source organism: Lissotriton vulgaris (assembly GCF_964263255.1). Taxonomy (NCBI): domain Eukaryota; kingdom Metazoa; phylum Chordata; class Amphibia; order Caudata; family Salamandridae; genus Lissotriton; species Lissotriton vulgaris. The sequence goes on from NC_141695.1 coordinate 608,900,707, forward strand.
TCTGTAGAGGTGACATCATACTGCCCACTACCTATGCTCAGGACAGACTATGACATTTAAGTAAAATAATTGCTGCTTGACTGCTGGAACACCTTCCCCACCTGGTGCACCCAGATCAAAATGGATTTATCCCGGGCTGATTCACTACCCTGAATATTCCAAGACTTCATAGAGTGCCGACGTTGGCCCCCGCCCATTGGCCCAAAGCTGCATGCATAGCAGTGGATTTAGAAAAGGCGTCGAATATGGTTGATTGGGGTTTTATATTTGACGCTGACCACTATGGGCATTACAGGCAGACTGCAGAGCCTTTTTAGACTCGTCTGCGCTGAACCCATTGTTCGAGAAAAGATTGGTCAATGCATTTATCCCCCTTTTGTGGTAAACAGGTGTACCCGCCAAGGATGCCCGCTCTCACTGCTCCTTTTCGCCTTGGCAATGGAGCTGTTGGCACAAAGGCTTCTTCAAAAAAGGCCAGGCATAGGGAAAACCGCTGGCTCATATTGTTTCATTATATCCTGATGACATACTGATTTGCATCTGAGACATCTGTAACGGTATTTCAGAGATTACAGATATCCTGATGGAGCTCTGGGTCACCTCTGGCTGAGGAGTGAGCTGGTCTTGCCTGTTCCTGATTCACCCGGAATGGCCACCACAACACTTACTGGTGGACTCCCAGTAGAGTGGCCAACAAGAGCTGAGATCCTGAATACTGAGGGGTACTGTCAGACTTCTGTATATGATCTAGCATTACGAAATTGTGGGAGGGCAACAATTCCTTTTCTGCTAATAAATACTGTTATATCTGAACTTATGAACTGTCATGGCTTTTTAGTTATTTATGTTTCACTGTTATCCCACTGAACTAATTACTCCTGTAAGACATATTATTTATTGCACTGTATGTACAGGGACCATAGTGGGACCATCAAACATCAGCAAATACGGACAATCTAAATGATTTTAATGGGTCTATGTAAATGTCTGCCAAAACACAATAAAAATTAGTTTAAAAAAACATCTGGGCAGGTGAGAATTTAAATGTGTTGGCATTTCTTTAGCAGAGGTCTCTTGATTTTAGTATGCATGGAGGTCCTTCACCAGATGAGTGTGATATGCAACTGTAGAGGGAGTGGTATAGTCAGTAGTCAAAAGAACTTTATTCGAATGTTCCTAGTAACATCCATAAAAGCACATTTCAATAAAATATTTCAATTAATACATATATAACTAGAGGTCACATATAGTAAAGTAAAAGTTTACAGGCAGAATACGCAATTAAAAACATTTAAATATAAATAGTGAGACTGATTTAAAAGAAAAACTCTCGACAAAAGCACAAATTATTATCCCTCCATGCTTTTCCTAAATTTGATCGCAAGTTTTAAAAAACTACATACAAACAAAGTGCAATCACTACTTAGTAGTTGGAGATAATAAAGTGCTGGTCGTATTTGTGCAAAATTCAGCTGTTTGAGTAAAGGTTTTAGGTACAATTTCCGTGGTACCAAATAAAAAGGGCAGATGAATAAAAAGTGTGCCAGATCTTGCGGAGACTTATCGTCGCAGCCGCAAGCTGGCAACACAGAGTGGTATAGATTTTGGCACCCACAGTGTGTATATGAGAGGGTGTTGGGATTTATGTGCAGCGCGTGAGTAGGGTTGTGTCCCAAGTAGGTTATAAGTTTGTATGTGTGTTGGCATGTGCGGCTGTGGTGGGGTATTGGCGTGTGCGTGTGCATGGTTTCAACAGGTCAGTTTCTCATACTCACCTGAGGATGTGTATATGTAGAAACTTCCCAAAGCGGCTAGAGTTATGGTTCAGGATGGTTTTGGCATTGCCGAAACTCTCCAAGATAGGATGGACTTGGCAGGGCTGCAGAGAACAGTAGAGCACAGAAGAAGAGATGATGCGCTTGCCCCAGTAAGGTATGTCTCTCTGATGGGCATGAGCCCGCTTTAAATTACATCATTGATATAACTTAGACAAATGCTTCCAAAAAAAATACAAAGGACCTAAACTGTTTCCTTGGCTTAACAGAGTCTTCAAATTGCTTTAGCCAAGGGAAGATGGTCCTGTTTTTCAAACGGTTCTGTCCAGGCTTACCCCTTTTCTTTCTGACTTAAGACAGTTTTAAATCTGACTTTTATGGTTTAAAATATTTTGAGACTACCTTCTGTTGGAATTCAGCATTGTGCGTTAGGTTAAGGTTTAAAGGAAAGTGCAGCCTGCTTTCAAGATTTTACCAAATTCAGTGCATAAGAAATTGGGTTGTTGGTTGACTGGGGTGTGACCCCTGATCAAGCAACAACTGCAATCCTTGTCATGGTGAGGCATACGCCAACCCTAAATTAACCTGTGCTCAAACCTCAAGTAGAGGCTTTACTTAGTGGTAATGTATAATATATTTTGTAACACTTCAAACAGTGAAAACACCACACAAAATGGATCCCACATCAAGTTTGAAAAATAGACCTTTCTTCAGTAAATAAATCAAGACCTTCATGACAAAATCCCATCAGTAGAACCACAGATATGACATTTTAAAGATTTTAGGGAAAATAACACCAAAAAGCATAAAGCACCAATTGTGGATATCTCGCCGCTCTGGAAAAGGACAAAGTCATAAGGTCAGGCTGGCCACGACGGAGCGTGGGCCAGCTACAGGGACCCACTGATTCCAGAAGTACCTTAAATCCTAGAATGCAGAGCATTGCAAGGATCTGCGAAGATGCTTTGCACAGCCGAAGAGAGCATCAGTTTCCGAGATGCGGCGAGGTTGCGGCGCGAGGTCCTTCATTGTCGAAGTCCGGCGTCAAGGATGAGTTACACTGTGGTGTAGTGTAGTTCCTATTTTCCCAATAGGCCCTTCGCATTGGAATAACATAAACAGTAGTATAGACATAGAAGTGCGGTCTTCCAGGTCTCTACTGACTATGCTAAATTTAATTGGGTTTTTTACCAACTAGCTCAGAGGTCACTGGAAACTTTCTTGACTGAATAGGAAGTGATCAGCTTCCCTGGTACAGAGAAGAGGATTCAGTTTTCCAACAACCCTGCAAGGGACAGCTGTTCTGCTCCTGTGTTCACCACACCATCGCTATCATCGATGTCGTCGCGTTTGCTTAAGGCAACGTTGGTAATATTTATACCTGAAAGGTGCCTTGTTTGACGTAAGTTTTTGGACATTAGACGTCAATAAAGATGTCACTAAGAAGTGATCGTCTCTCAGTGCTCATTAGAGTTCTATTACTAATCAAAACATAGCATGCGGGGATTTCCCAGGTTGCTGAGTTTTATCTTGTTGAAGAACTCGGAGTGTAATCTAGGAATCTAAGATAGTGGCTTCTGCTATGTCATCTGCTGTAATGAGCTGCAGAGGAAGAGATTCTGAAATGAGGCTCTGATCGTTTTAGGCCAGAGACGAGTTTCTGAAATATCGCTCTTGATCGTTTATGCCATTATAGGGGTATGAATGGATTATAGCCGTATAGGGGCATAAGGTCACAGTATTGATCGGGGTCCTAGATTAGAACACAACAGTGGGGGCAATACATGAGTTCAGAGGAGCTTTTAGGTAGAGTCCGGCGTTGAGGCTACAGTGGACGAGGAATGCACAGGCCTGCATTGAGGAGCGGTGATTGCAAACCTGTTGCGAGCTGCGAGGACAATATGGGTATTTGCATCGATTAATTCCATGCAGCAGTGGCGATGGGTTGGTTCTGCTTGGGGTTGTGCCGCACAGCAGAGGAGATGCTTCAGTTCCACTGGATCCACAGGGGCTGGAAAGCACCTGAGCTCCACTCCCAAATGCCCATGTCTGTGGTGGCATCACTTGGCAGGATAGACTCATAGACGACAGAGTCCAGGTGCAAAGTTGTTGGAAGTCTGTTGTGTCCCTGAGGCTTCAGATCAGGAGGCCAGCAAACTAGCCTTTGGAGTCACTCTGGGTCCAAGAGATGCAGATCCAGTTCTACTCACTTAGGCAAGAGACACCTGGTCAGCACAGCGGAGCAGCAGTTTCTTCAGAGCAGCAGCCCACCAGAGTGGCAGTTCTTTCAGCAGCACAGCATCTCTTCTTCCTGGCAGAGTTTGTAGTGCACGGGTGCCCTGCCATCCTTGTCCTGGCTCCGGACTAACTACAGGGGGTATGCAGTCCTTTGAGTGGAGATAGGACACACCTATTCAAGTGTAAATAGGGCTGTGCCTAGCTCCTCCTTCCCATCCTGCCAGTGATGGCCTGTCCAGGCACACCTAAGCTCTCTATTCTATAGGGCTATCTAGGAGGAATACACAAAGCCCAACTGTCAACTATACCTAGTCATGTGACCCAGTGATAGGCTGCAGGCACCAAATGGCTAAGACAGGAAAATGCCAACTTTCTAAAAGTAAAAGACACACAATTGATGGACGGAATGCAGAACAAATCAAAATATTCACTCCCAGTCAAGAGACCCCGTGCTCTCCATGTCACTGGAGTCAAGCTAGCCTGGTTGATGAGGGGTGAAACCCGAAACCGGGCCTAGGATGCTTGCTTTCCAGTCCAGGGAGAACCTGGCCTGGCAGTTTGGCTGGACTGTTCCCATGGGGAACGGGGTCAAGACTGATTTGCATATGAATGGGTTTAAACTTTTGCAACTTTCTTAAAGTGGCACTTTCACAATTGTAATTTAAAATTCAACTTTGCCATATGTTAGGATTTTTCACGACAATTCCAAGGACATCAAACATGGACTGGTTCTCGCTGCCATTTAGGAATGAAAGCTTATTAAATGTAATAAGGTAAATCTAATGTTATCCTGTAGGAGATGTAGGCCTTGCAGTAGTGAAAAATAAATTTAAGAGATTTTCACTACCAGAACATGTAAAACAAAAAAGTACCTGTCACTATTTAAAAACATTGCACCCTTCTCTCTTGACTGTCATGGGCCTACCCTGGGGAGGCTTATATTTATTAAAAAAAGAAGGTTTGGGTCTGGGAAAAAGGTTTATTTTACCAGGTTGAAAGGGCAGTTTTTAAACTGCCCACACAGGCTGCCATGGCAGGCGTGAGACATGGTTAAAGTGCTACTTAAGTGGGTGGCACAATCAGTGCTGCGGACCTTAGAACCAAGCTATACCTGGCTGATGAGCCCATAACTAGGGTGAAACCGGTCCTGGGTTGCTTGTGTTCCGGTTCAGGGGGAACCTGCCTTGGCAGTTCGGGCTGGACTGTTCCCACTGGAGAAGGGTCAAGACTGATTTGCATATGGCTGGATCCAAACTGAGGTGGCATAGTGTGCAAAATAATGATGAATTGGGATGCAGCTCAAGTGATTATCAGAGTATGACATTAAATTTATGCAGTCCACAACCATCCACGCAGTAATAGCCCTGTTAGACGCCCTGGAGTTCGAATCCCTGGAGTGGTCATTCCTGGCAGCGACTCAGACAAAACTATGTTTAACCCAAATCTTTATCTCCTCAGTTATGCTCCTTCATGCTAACCCAGTGGCATGCCTTAGTGTGAATGGCACCCTCACTATCTGCTTCCCTGTCACCAGAGGGACTAGAAATGGTTGCCCCATTTCCCGTCCCCTGTTCATAATTGCACTGGACCCATTGCTTTGCCACCTTCAGTTGCAGCACATGCATCGCGGCCTTCTGGTCCTCTCCTACACTCCCTGTATGTAGATGACATTTTTGTTTGTCCGCTGTTCCTTTGATAATCTCCCCTTTCTGATTCATGAGATTACAAGTTTCAGTAGTCTTTTGGACCTCCAAATAAAGGGCTAAATCTGTTTGAATATCTTTATTCGGCAAATTGATCACCATAAAAGAATACATATACATATACATTTCCAATTTACCAATAAAAAAAATTATAAAATACAGTTAAAAGAAGGATGGGCACCTCATTCACTAGTTTGGTAACAGCGGATTCATCATCAGCCTGTAGGACCCCCCGAATGCAGTTTCAGTAAGCGGGAGCGTGTCAACCACGCACTTCCCAAAAATTTAGCCACCCCGCAAATCATAATGGAAGATGAAGAATCTGTAGAGAGGACGCGTAGTGCCTGGCTATGGCACCTCAACCCTAATTCCCTGCAGACGGGTTTCAACCAGAATTTCCGCGCCCCTTTGTAGGCTGGGCAGGCAAAAAACAAGTGAGCCACCGATTCCTTTGGTGCCGCACAGCCAGGGCATGCACGCAAGAGGGCATCTGAATTCGACCACCTCACCGTAAAGTCATGCACCGGGAGCGTCCCATATCGCAATTTTAGGTACAACGCTCGATCCAACGGTTTGGTTATCAGGTCGAGAAAGGGTTCCAATTTTCTCACACATTTAAATAACAAAAATTGATCCGTAAGTGAGCCCACGTTCGTAACCCTCATAGCATTACTCTGTACCCAGTCCCAGTATAGTTTTTTAATCACATCTTTGGGTGGCGGCGATTGCGACTCCCTTGCCTCTCGTAGACCCAAATTGAAAGCCAGTTCTTTCAGTTTGTTTAGCCATCCTATTTTTTTACCCGTATCCAATAAAAGGAGATCGTCCAACCCTTCTGCATACTTTGCAAGCTCCTCGGTTCTTCTTAAACGGGACCAGAAGAGCAACGGGCGTAGCCTCACCAAGTCCTTTAGTGTCCTTCTGCCCAGATCTAATCTCAGTGGAATCATTGGGGTGGAAGCGGGAAGAGCTACCACCTTTCTAAAGAAATTATTTTCCGCTGTCATCAGATCCGAAACACCCTCGAACCCCCAAAGTTCGGAGCCATAAAGTGCCGCAGGAAGAATCTGTCCCTCGTAGATGGTCATAGCTGGGGAGACCGGTTTGCTACTTGATTCACGGAGCTCCTTCAGCGTCACCCCGGATACTCTTCGGTGACTAAGTAACATTTTGGAAAGATGGTCCTTCCAGGTCATGCGGCTGTTTATCCGGACACCAAGATAGTCAAAAGATTCAACCAGCTCCAGGGGAGCACTATTGAGCACAAAATTATTTTAAAATCTTTTTGAGGGGGCGAAAGCCATCAATTTGGTTTTCGATGTATTGATGGTTAAGCCTCGGATAGTGCAGAAGGAGCTAAACCGATTCAAGAGTTTTTGCAAGCCCACTGGGGATTTGGAGATTAATAAGGTGTCATCGGCGAAGAGAAGTGTGGGGATTCTTTCCCCCGCCAGGGATGGGGCATCCGTCTCCACCCCCTTCATATGGTCCACCACTCCATTTACGAATAGGGAGAAAAGGGTCGGAGCCATAACACAGCCCTGACGTACTCCTCTCCGCACTGGGATCCTATCTGTTAGTTGTCCCTGGGATCCCCATCTAACCCTCGCATAATTCCCCTCGTGCAGCTTTACGATTAGGTTCAGAAGACCACTGGGAAAACCCATCTCTCCAAGTATCTCCCAAAGTTTTGTACGAGGGACCAGGTCGAATGCTGTTTTGAGATCTATGAAGGCCATATACAAACTGCCTTTCTTGATGGTAACCGCCTTCCAATAGATGGCAAAAAAGCGAAAGACCTGGTCCATCGTGCCTACCTTCCTTCTAAAACCCGCTTGTAAGTGGGAGAGAATACTGGCCTCCTCTATCCAATCGCCTACTCTTGAAATGATGACCCTGCCGACCACTTTCTGAATTATGTCTATCAAACTGATAGGTCTGTAGTTCGCAGGGTCATCTCTTACCCCCTTCTTAAACACAGTAACTACCTCAGCCCCTTTCCAGGAGTCTGGTACCTGGTGTCCCCTCGTGATCAGATTCATTATTATAGCAATTAGTTTGGCCCAGGCCTCTGGCTCCGCCATCAACAGATCTCCAGGAATCCCATCCTGCCCGGCTGCTTTCTTAGGGGTTAGATGTCTAATCGCCATCACTACTTCTGAGGTCGAAAATAAAAGGGCGTTATCCTCTAAGTGGTCCCCTTCACCCAGACTATTCACCCTAGGGCTAGCTGTTTCCTCCAAGTCACCATATAGGGATGAAAAATTAGTAAACCATTGCTGGCTAGTTATATGTGCAGCCAATGGTTGCGATTTTCTCTGCCTTGTTCTATTGATCAAATCCCAAAAAAGGTTCGGGTTCCTACTGCTCACAGCCTTGGAGAGATCCTGCCAATGCTGTTCCTCCCACTCCCGTTTGGCCAATGATAATGTTTTCAGATAATCCTTCCTGGCCGCTCTAACCAGTAAAGGGTCCCCTGAAAACAGAGCTTTTGTCAGATTTTTCCTTTTGCTCTTACAGTGATCTGTATACCATGGTTTATAAAGAGTAGAGGGTATAACGGGACCCCTGTTACTTTTCCCTTTCGAGATAAAAAATTGGCCAACTTGATCAATTGTGGCTTTATAGGCAGAGTCAAGGGAGGGGTGTTGGGGGCTGTTAATCCGGTTTTCACCGACCCAGACCTCTAAATTAGAAGACAAGCCCTCTACCAGAGATTTAATGATTCCTATATCATCCTCCTTAAGGTTAGCCTTATCCCATTTCAGTCTGCGGTTATTGTTATATGGGATAATCTCTTTAGTTATTTTTAAGGTGTCATTCGCCCGCCTGTCTTTAAAGACACCCCAATTGAACTTACAACACAGGGGATTGTGGTCACTATCCTGACTTGGAAAGACCTCCATATCAATAAGGTCTGCCCAAAATCCAACATCCATTAGGATGTAATCGATTCGGGACGGCCCTGTGAGTCTATTAAAAGTCAGTGCCCCTGTCTGATCGGATATAGTCCTGCCATTAAGGGCTCTTAGTTTGTGGTCCCTTGTCAGTGCATTAATTTGAATGGCCCTGGGTGACCATTTCCTAATAGGGGGCAGGGATAGAGTTGGGATAGACCATTTTGAGTCCTCCTCTTCAATTCCCAAGGGGTCATCTCCGAGGAGGGGTTCAAACGTACAATTAAAATCACCCCCCACAAGGATTTTAGCTGAACAGGGGCAATTAGCTAAGGCGGCGTCCAGAGCTGTTAAGGTCAAGGAGGAAGAGTCACCCGGTGTCGCTCTAGCATAGACATTAAAAAGGTCAAGCCTAACGACATCCTCCCGTCCTCTTGCCGAAAGGTGGAGTATATCATTACACTCCACATTATGGCATGTGACCACCCAGTCCAGTTCTATTTTTATCCAGACCATGAGACCACCCGCTGGTCTACCCTTTCCCTTACTTACAGCAGGCACAAAGTGGGTGGTATACCCCGATTTATGTAGCGGTAATAGACTCCATGTTTCCTGGAACAGGCAAACATCAAACTGCTCAATGAGTGTATGCCACTCCGGGATTTCTAGCTTCCTCTTTAGCCCAGCAATATTCCAAGAAAGAAGGTTTATTACCCGCCGTCCTCTGGGCATAGAAGTATAACCCACCCCAGTCACACTCTCGTTATCCTCCCTGGTCATAGGGCTCCCCCCCTCCTGAACCAAGGGAATGGTGGTTGCAAGGCAACCAGCCATACTAGTCAAAGGCCCAGCTAGCCTAGAATCCTCAATAATGTTGTTGGTGGTGACCATGTGGGCTGTAAGTAGACTGACTTCTCCTGTATCTATACTACCACAGAGTAGTCGAGGGTCCTCCTCCCCAGGGAGTTCATTTAACCCCCCCCCGGGCCCCAAACTTCAATCACAGTCTTCCAGCCCTGACAGCTGAGAAAACCGATTGTAAGTATCCAACGGGGTAAAGGGTCTCAGATGATTCATCCTAGAGCCCTGGTTATTCATATGTCTATAAGGGACCATAGACCAAGCGGAGTGTTGGTCAGGCACCATGGTGAACTGATGCCCATACTGGGGATAATTGTTAATGTAGGGTAGTGTAAGAGGCGGCCTATAGGACTGTGGTCTGTTTGAATATTTAGAGGTAATAGCTTCTGACCTGGGGTAGAAGTATGTTAAAGCCCGAGGGGTGATACAGGTTTCCCCATTTCCAGGAGGCCAGTTTAAGATATAATCAACAGCCCGAGGGTCTCTAAAATTGACCACCACAAGGTCCCCCTCTATATTTTTGGTTCTACTCCCCAGCCAGTTGATCCGTCTAACATGAACTATGTCCCCATCTATATTAGGCGCTATTGGCCTGTGCAACCTCAACCAATGGATGATTTTATTCTTGAGGTCAGCATATCCCTCCTTCTTATTTTCTGTTAACTGAGGGACCCCCGATAAAATCACCACATAGGGCACTGCTTCTGGAGGAATCTCTACTTGTGGGACCCTTTTATGAGGTATTCTGCTATTTCCACCATCCCCGTGGGCGTTCTGGTTGTTACTCGTCGGGGCCTTTAAGGTTGATTTATTGGAGGCAGCACCCAATTCAATGGCTGGTGTCTTTAGTTGTTTAAGCGACGGTGTATTATGAGGTGGGGGGTCAGCTCTACCCTGAGGCTGGCAAGTTTGCTTAATCAGAGCTGGGGCAGATGGAATTTTGGATTTCTTTTGAACTGTGGTGGGAAGGGGCCCTGTCAAGGGAGTGGGATGCACCACCCCACTTCCTTTATTTTTGGTGAGAGTAGACATACTAGGTATGGCAGCTTCCAATATGGTCAGTCTAATTTCCACCTTTTTAATGGACTCATTAATAGGTAGAAGGAGAGATCTCAACAAAAATTCCAAGTTCCCTATCACTATGGGGGGAAGTAGAGGTGGAGTAACGGTTAGAGTCGCTCTATTGTTGTTATCTGGAGCCACATCTTGTGTAGCTGCTACAGATGGACAATGAACCGGTAGAGCTACTACTTGTGGTGTATAATCCTGCTCCACTACTGGGGGAATCTCAGTTACAATGGGGGGTTTTGTCCCTTTACCAAAATCAGTATGCGGTGTTTTGGCTTTACCTGGTACCGCCCTTTGTTTCTTCCTTTTTTTACTAGGGGGTGGGCGGTGGGTCTGGGCCGCAGGTAAAAGCTTAGCTTTTTGCTTCCTAGATTTAAATGTAACAATGGCGCGGCTACAACTAGGGGTAGGGGAAACAATTATAATATTATCCGAGGGCAAACAGGGAGTGGCTACAAAATCACGAAACAATAAGGGGACTCCGTCTTGACTAACGTTATCCTCACTCAAGTCAGTCGAATCTCCCTCCCGATTCAATATAAGCAGACTATCAGTGAGGGGTCTATGTTTCATACTCTCAACTGAGCGGCGCCGCTCTGCCCTACGCTCTGCTAGGATAGAGTCCTTTTCTCCCTCACTCTTCTTAGGAAAATAATTCTCCAGTGAGCCATTGCGTAATCTGGGTTTTTTACCCGGAGTTACATCTTCTGTTACCATATCCATCTTGTGGCAATACACTAACCTCCGGGCTACAAGTGATAGAGGTCAGGCCCTGCCCGGCCTCCTGCGGCCCCGGACGGCCACAGACGGTCCCGCCCTTGTCCCGGGCTTCTCCCGGCGCCCTCCCGCGCGCTCCCGCGCAGCAGGGCACTCAGCTGTAGATGTAGTAACGGTAAAATAAGGGGAGGAGCCCTGATAATGAGGCGTGTGGGGCTGGGCGGGGCGGTCAGGGAGAGCGGGCCAGCTGGAACGGCCAAGGCAACCCGGGACTCCTGGGAAACTGAGTCCGGGTTGCAGCTCGCAGCCCTGTCGCACACTCACCGCCCAGCAGTGCAGCACAGACTTGGTTCACCCCCTTCTGCGACGCGGGACCCGCGGAGCGGGTTCCGCTAGCTGTGATGACAGGTAGATATGGAGGAGAGAGGTCCGTGATCCGTGGAGAGCAGCAATGCAGGCGTCCTTGAGGGTCCCAAGGCAGGTAGGAAACGCTGCCGATTATGAGGCGTGTGGGGCTGGGCGGGGCGGTCAGGGAGAGCGGGCCAGCTGGAACGGCCAAGGCAACCCGGGACTCCTGGGAAACTGAGTCCGGGTTGCAGCTCGCAGCCCTGTCGCACACTCACCGCCCAGCAGTGCAGCACAGACTTGGTTCACCCCCTTCTGCGACGCGGGACCCGCGGAGCGGGTTCCGCTAGCTGTGATGACAGGTAGATATGGAGGAGAGAGGTCCGTGATCCGTGGAGAGCAGCAATGCAGGCGTCCTTGAGGGCTAAATCTGAACCTTTCCAGTTGACTGAAAACACTTACCCCATAGATATCGAATGTCCCTTATAATGGACCACAGACTCTACCAAATACCTAGGCATACACTTGCACTCTGACAAGGAGCAGATTATATTCCTCAATTACAGACCAGCCATTGACAAGCTCTCACAACACATCATCACCCTCTGCAGCCTCGTCTTGCGACTCATATGGGCAAACCCCGGATCCGATGGAACACACTGACTCTCCCTTATGAATGTGGAAGTTTTGGGGTCCCAGATTTCCATCTCTATTATCTTGCTGCACAATGCCAGTATGCATATCGCTGGTACCATCCAGATGCCCGCATCTCGCACCTCAGAGGGATCAGCTTGGACAACAGCCACTTTTGTCTCTACTACTGGAGGACATCCCTATAGTTCCCTCTGACATTCAAACCCTTTCCACCACCTGTAGGGCTTGGCGGAAACTTTGCCACCTTCTGGGCAGAGGCATTCTTTACTCTCCTGTTCTTCCACTGACAGACAATCCTTGGCTTCCCCTTACTCATAAGAAGCTCATCCAGCTCACCCTACAGCGTCATGATCTTCATAGCATGGGAGATGTGTTCCTCAATGGCCATGTCCTCGCGTATGCCAACAATGTCTGCTTTCAGAACATCTCCTATATGGATAATTTTGTACTAAAATGACTTCATAGAACCCTACGCCCCTGAGTACCCACATACCCTCTCGGCCTGGACGACTTCCCACTGTTAACGCTCATCATATCTGATACTGACGGCGGTCACCTAATCTCCAGGCTATATCGCACCAGCTTGGCCATGAAACCAGATTCCACAAAGAACGCTAGGGAGGATTGAAGTACGGACTTGGGCTATTTGCTCTCCAACAAAATGTGGCCCTACTGCTGCTCTCAAACAAAACTTGTATGTGTCAACCACAAGCACAAAGTTATACATTTTAAGTTTCTTCACTGGGCATACATCTCCCCTACAAATATTGCACAATTCGACCCTGCCCGCTCACCTCAGTGCCCCAAGTGTCTTACTCCAGATGCCCATTTTCCACATCTAACCTGGTTGTGCCCCCTGATAAGCCTTTACTGGACCACTATCTTACATAGAAGAAATACCATGACATGAGAATACTACATACCTCTTCCCTAATGAACAGAAGAATGAATAAATGCATAAAAATATAAACATGTAATAAACTATAAACATAAAAGTACATCATACGTAAATAGTCCACAAACCAAAGATGAAGGGAACACCACCCGCATCATGAAGAGGAAATGAACTATTTAAAACAGAGTCAAAAGCCCAGACCCAGGGATAACGGGAACCCCGCACCACGGGAGGGAATTAACTCAAGACAAAAAGGATAGATGGATACAGAAAACAGTACCCATCCACCTCCTCAAATACGGAAAATAAATAAAGATCATTGTCTTGTGGAATAAAGGGCCTAAAATCCAATATCCTGCCCCCAACATAACCAAGGGACAACAATGTGATGTCTTGTAAACAAAGGGGCTAAAACCCTAAGTCCTGCCCCAACCCTTAACAAGGGACAACTGTATGTGCTCTCCGTGAGGAGAATCAAGCCATGTGGACTAGAGGGACTAAATGTCCCGCCCCACAATCTAGAAGGGACAATCGTAAAAAGGTATACGCGCTCCAGGTAAAGAGACATACAAGGTCTAAACCTTGCAAAAACAAAACATGCAACAAAAGTAATACTGCGCACACAGGGAAAATAACGTGTGGCACAAGGTGTCTCACGCACACAGGGAACCCACCCCTGCAACAACTAAATAATGTGTGGCACAAGGTGTCTTACGCACGCAAGGAACAACACCTTGCAACAATTAATACAGGAAAACAAAACCCTAGAGCCAACCCTCATGTAAGGGTACAAGAATGTGATACATATAGGCCACCCAATGTAGGCAAATTTAAATTAAACTGTGCCATAAAAACACATGAAAAGTTAATACATATATATGCAAAAAAAAAATCCCACTAGTAGTGCAATAATAAACTGTGACCTGCCGGTGAGCGATCTCTCCCCTGAGTAGTTTGATCCTGGGTACGCTCTCACCTAGTGCACCCCAACTGTAACCAGTAGTGTGGAAACCAAATAATTTGGAGACCTATTAATTATAAACATGGAATGAAGACAAAAAAACAGAATAAAAATGTCCATGGTGTGTCTGTCACCGCAGTAGAGTGGCACTGGCTGCAAACTCCAACAAGCAAATTTCAAAAAGAAATGTTCCACGTTTCTTGGCACTGTGTACCAATATAGCCAACCGATATGTGAAATATGGCAACACTTGAAAACATAGAATCCGCATGAAAGTTCTTCCATAGATGCCAAACCACTGTCCAAATGAAGAATAGACACACTGCACAAAAGTTGGTAGTAATTTCAATATTGAAGATTAGAACAAACTTCCATTACCAGGTAGATGATCATTTATACAGTGCCTTTCATCCTCTTACGCGTTCACTTTATCTTTAAGAAATAAGCAGGTAGATGATCGTTTATACAGTGCCTTTCAACCTCTTACGCGTTGACTTTATCTTTAAGGAACAGGAACCGCCAAGCAGGAAAGATGCACTTTGTGGTACATAAACAAAGATGCGTAGTCAGGATATTCTGATAAAGTGGTAGAGAGGGAAAAGATATAGAAACCATTTACCACACACTTCAGGAAACTTACCGCATAAGAGACATTAATACTACTTGTGCTCGCAACAGGCCACACATTTTTCCTACGCACACGATCAGTAACAGGTGAATCCAAATAAAGCCACAAACCCAAAGATGGCGGCACAGTATTGACGCTGCACTGGATAGCTCCTTGCACATCCGTGCACCAAAGCGTCACAAAGCAGCAGCATTTGAAGACGTCAAAGAGGAACAATGGGGAATGCCGTTCGACATCACGTCAGGAAAGTCCCTGTTGCTCCTCCACACGACCGTTGGTAAGCTTAACGCGCATTAGGCGGCTCGAGCACATTTTGAACAACAAAGTGACTGTTTAACTGCCCACAACAGAGTGGACTAAAACCGGCAAATCTAAACAAAAAAAACATTTTGTCTCACCAAAATGTGTCCATATCCGGCAGCAGATATACAGGCAGACTTCCTCACATTTGTCTCAAAAAAACAAATGGTTGAAAGACAGGCTGTATACTAACAACTGTGCACACAGTATAGGCATCTTCCTTGCAGCTTGTAGTGTAGTGTAGTGTTGATTAAAAGTCCATGAAAATCTGTTTGTGCGCTTTTATTAGGTCTCAGAAAAGTCCACTAATCAAGGGCATATCTAGTCTCACCTCTCTTTGTCCTCAAGAACACGAAAGACATTGCACCTGTGTGGCCTCAAACACATCCTCATACTTGTTACTGTTCTGTGAGCCAGAGCTACTGTAAAGCCATTTAAATCTGTTTGCACACCTCCATGTGTGACATTGTGCAAGTCCCAGTGCCTAAGAAAGAGTGCTCCAACGCAGGCGAAAATAAGGCACATACATTTTAACATTGTAAGACTTGTTTGTTATAAAATGTACTATGCGGACGATACCCAGCTGGTGGTCTCTGACGCGGGCTGAAGACCCTGCGGGCACGATGGATCTGGTGGGCTGCCTGAGCGAAGTCAGCAGCTGGATGACCCTGTCTTACCTCAAACTTAATGGGCAAACAAAGCAGGTGATGGACCGAATGTGGATCAATGTCACACATTCAACCCAGTCCAAAGATCTGGGCCCAAATCCATCGTTTTTTTGCACTCCACACCACCCTGGGTTAGACAATGGCGATATGCAAATCAGCTCTGACCCTGTGCCCCATGGGAACAGTCCAGTCCGAACTACAAAAGCCATGTCCTTCCCAGAACGGAATCAAGCATCCGAGGACCGGACCGGTTTCGAGGTAACACCTCTCATCAGCCCGGCTAGCTTGACTCCAGTGGTGTGGAGTGCCTGGGACCCACGTCTGAGCATCCCCAGCGCACTTAGGGCGAATTTGCAAACAAAACAGGTGATGGACCGAATGTGGAACAATGTCACACATTCAACCCAGTCCAAAGATCTGGGCCCAAATCCATCGTTTTTTTGCACTCCACACCACCCTGGGTTAGACAATGGCGATATGCAAATCAGCTCTGACCCTGTGCCCCATGGGAACAGTCCAGTCCGAACTACAAAAGCCATGTCCTTCCCAGAACGGAATCAAGCATCCGAGGACCGGACCGGTTTCGAGGTAACACCTCTCATCAGCCCGGCTAGCTTGACTCCAGTGGTGTGGAGTGCCTGGGACACACGTCTGAGCATCCCCAGCGCACTTAGGGCGAATTTGCAAACAAAACAGGTGATGGACCGAATGTGGATCAATGTCACACATTCAACCCAGTCCAAAGATCTGGGCCCAAATCCATCGTTTTTTTGCACTCCACACCACCCTGGGTTAGACAATGGAGATAGGCAAATCAGCTCTGACCCTGTGCCCCATGGGAATAGTCCAGTCCGAACTACAAAAGCCATGTCCTTCCCAGAACGGAATCAAGCATCCGAGGACCGGACCGGTTTCGAGGTAACACCTCTCATCAGCCCGGCTAGCTTGACTCCAGTGGTGTGGAGTGCCTGGGACCCACGTCTGAGCATCCCCAGCGCACTTAGGGCGAATTTGCAAACAAAACAGGTGATGGACCGAATGTGGATCAATGTCACACATTCAACCCAGTCCAAAGATCTGGGCCCAAATCCATCGTTTTTTTGCACTCCACACCACCCTGGGTTAGACAATGGCGATATGCAAATCAGCTCTGACCCTGTGCCCCATGGGAACAGTCCAGTCCGAACTACAAAAGCCATGTCCTTCCCAGAACGGAATCAAACATCCGAGGACCGGACCGGTTTCGAGGTAACACCTCTCATCAGCCCGGCTAGCTTGACTCCAGTGGTGTGGAGTGCCTGGGACCCACGTCTGAGCATCCCCAGCGCACTTAGGGCGAATTTGCAAACAAAACAGGTGATGGACCGAATGTGGAACAATGTCACACATTCAACCCAGTCCAAAGATCTGGGCCCAAATCCATCGTTTTTTTGCACTCCACACCACCCTGGGTTAGACAATGGCGATATGCAAATCAGCTCTGACCCTGTGCCCCATGGGAACAGTCCAGTCCGAACTACAAAAGCCATATCCTTCCCAGAACGGAATCAAGCATCCGAGGACCGGACCAGTTTCGAGGTAACACCTCTCATCAGCCCGGCTAGCTTGACTCCAGTGGTGTGGAGTGCCTGGGACCCACGTCTGAGCATCCCCAGCGCACTTAGGGCGAATTTGCAAACAAAACAGGTGATGGACCGAATATGGATCAATGTTACACATTCAACCCAGTCCAAAGATCTGGGCCCAAATCCATCGTTTTTTTGCACTCCACACCACCCTGGGTTAGACAATGGCGATATGCAAATCAGCCCTGACCCTGTGCCCCATGGGAACAGTCCAGTCCGAACTACAAAAGCCATGTCCTTCCCAGAACGGAATCAAGCATCCGAGGACCGGACCGGTTTCGAGGTAACACCTCTCATCAGCCCGGCTAGCTTGACTCCAGTGGTGTGGAGTGCCTGGGACCCACGTCTGAGCATCCCCAGCGCACTTAGGGCGAATTTGCAAACAAAACAGGTGATGGACCGAATGGGGACAAGACAGAGATGCTGTTGGGTCGTTCTGCTCCATCTGCGGTCGACCAGATCTGGCCAGCTTGCCTGGGTCCCCCTCCAGTCCCCAAGGATGCTATCAAGAGCTTGGGTGTCTGGTTGGACAAGTCCTTGGCGTTTGACCATCAAGCTGTCGTGCTATCTGCCACTTGTTTTGGCCTCATTAGAATGCTGAGAAAGATTCTTCCCTTGCTACCATTTGAGGCCAAACAAATTGTTGTTCAAGGATTGATTCTCTCCAGATTAGATTTTGGAAATGCACTCTATCTTGGAGCTCCAGACTTTACACTGAGGAAGCTACAGGTGATCCAAAACTGTGCGGCTCGGACTCTGCTTCAAATCCCCCGTAGGACCTCTGTTAGACCAGGACTAATAAAACTGCACTGGCTCCCTGTAAGGGATAGGATTAGTTTTAAATCTCTCTGTGTTGCTCATCAGGCATTTTGGGAAACTGGTCCAGCAATTAGTCGTCCCTTAATCACCCCCTACCTCCCCAGCAGACAGCTACGGTCTACCAAAGCCTTCCGTGCAGTCGTGCCAAAGGTTAAACGGCCCAGAGCAGGAGGTCATTCTTTTCCCTGAAAGCGGCTAGGCTTTGGAACAGTTTACCCCTGTCTCTCAGGTCCAATTCAGATCTTACCTCTTTTAGGAAGCACCTGAAAACTTATTTGTTTAATAAATAGTTCTGTTCTTCTTTTGTTTCTGTCACTTGCCCAGCTGTCTATAAACTGTGAGCTTTAGCGCTTGGACGCCTCTGGGCAGCTAATTGCGCTTTACAAAACACATTTTCATTTCATTTTCATTTCATTTCAACCACTGCGCAACATGCACAGAACTTGTATGCTCACTCTGGCAGCATCTATGATATAAAAGTAGTGGTGCCCCGTATTTTGAGTCCCAAATGTTGTTGTAGTTACTTCTTCAGATAGGGTACAGCACACTCGTGTCATCATAACAGCAGTATATAAGTCCTGTACATGGTAAATCACAGCCGCACCAGGAGCAGCCTGCTAGCTGCTCAGTCCCTCTCACCAACTGTAACTCCTCATCCAGTCACCCAGCCATTCTACACATAGCCCAGACACCAACATCCCACTCAGAACACACACACAGGCTGAGCAGCTAGGGAAAGTTAACATAGGAGAAATACCATGACATGAGAATACTACAAACGTGATTGAAGATTTTGCACAATTACAAACCCTTACCTCTAGGCCTAAAGATGTTTGTCAACCCCTGCAAGACTATCTCCTTACCTTAGAAACAGATGCGTCAAGTTGAACTACATATCTGTTACACGGATTACCTGCTCAATGAGCTTTCTTCTTTAAGTCTCCTGTTTTGTCTGCCCTCAGCTTGATTCTATGGGATCTATTCACCGACACACTCCTCCCATCCCATTACCTCATTATTGTATCTTGTGTAGATCTGCTGATCTACATGGTATGATGTACCATGTACTGGATTGACAAAGCTCTTGCCCCTATGTAATGTACTCTTTGAATATTTGCATTACTTGTGAAAAAAAAACATTTAAAAAAAAGTACCCTCGAGCATGCTCAAAGTTATAAAATAATCTGCTATGCTCAAAATCATGAAATAATCAAAACATTCTATTCACTACAGGAATATCTTTCAAGACAATAGATAATTTCTGAAACTAGCGTAATAACATTTTTTTTTTAAATATAAGACGATTGTACACGGAGGTTCTCTTAGTCCACAGTTCATGAAATGCATGAGCAATGGGGTACAGAGTCATATTCTAAACCCATATATAAGGGTGGAAACACAATTCTAAACACTGATCTGCAGGGCCCCTTTGAAGCCTGCACCTGTGAATGTGTTCTCATGTGTGACTACAGCATGTAGCAACTGTAAATCTACAACGCCATACACTTAGCAAATTGAGTATTTACTTATGCATTTATGTTTCACAATTAGGAGCTATGTCACCAGGCCTGATAATTCAGTTTAGATATTGTAAAATGTATTTTCCCAAAGTAATTGCTGACATGTTTCAATATACATTATTATGGCTAGCTTGTCGCAGCATATGCTAACAAGGGGGAGAGCAAAGGATCGTGTTCACTGAGAGTGAACGGAGAGTACTCCTGTTCCCCTGTGGAAGGACTAGATAAAGAGAGGAGTACCATCAATGGAAGGTCAAAAGTGAGATTCCTAATGTGGTGGTAGACTGACAAAAAGTAGGAATTTATCCTTTTGTTAAAAACCCCTCACTCACCAGCCTAGTGGTGGCATGCTTCATCATCGGGGTCCACCCTAGTGGCCTAGCGTCACCAGGGTGTGCTACAACACCTGAATTACAGTGGAGCAGGTTGTGAATGTAAGTGCAGAAAAAAAGCGTGTTAAAAATTGTCCTAGTTTAACTTGATGGGAAGATAAATTTTATTGACAAGCAACTGGACAATGTTAAAAAGGTGAGGCGAGATACTGTGAGGGTATATTAAGGCCAAGAGTATCTCTTATATGTGTGTTGGTCTACTTGTTTCAACTGTGATTGGGATATACCAGGTTTTCATCAGGACCGGTTAAACAGGGAACTGGACGGTCTGGGCCCCCTAAAAGGCACACCCTATCCTCGTTCTCTGTGACCCAAAATAGCAAAATTCGCTAAATGGTGTCCTGTCTCGTGTGGTCGAGACAGGACGGCTTCGTAGCAGGGCAGTGGAGGACAAGCATAGGTAAACGGCATTTCCACCACGAAGGAACTAAATCGGTTGAGTCGTGGGGATATCCCCTCCCGCCCTCCGATGATATAAGACTCCAGAATAGTAGTCTTTTTTATTATTTTGGACTCACCCATTGCGACTGGAGGCTGTTTTACACCATTTAGCGAATTTTGCTATTTTGGGTCACAGAGAACGAGGATAGGGTGTGCCAACACACATATAAGACATACTCTTGGCCTTAATATACCCTCACGGTATCTCGCCTCACCTTTTTAACATTGTCCAGTTACTTGTCAATAAAATGTATCTTCCCATCAAGTTAAACCAGGACAATTTTTAACACGCTTTTTTCTGCACTTACATTCACAACCTGCTCCACTGTAATTCAGGTGTTGTAGCACACCCTTGTGACGCTAGGCCACTAGGGTGGACCCCGATGATGAAGCATGTCACCACTAGGCTGGTGAGTGAGGGGTTTTTAACAAAAGGATAAATTCCTTCCTTTTGTCAGTCTACCACCACATTAGGAATCTCATTTTTGACCTTCCATTGATGGTACTCCTCTCTTTGTTTATCTAGCTTGTCGCAGCAACAAAAGAGATGTGTAATGCGAGTCAACGTAGACCATGTACTGAGATAATTGTGGGATAGAAATACATTGCTATGGTATTGGTAGCTGCTGAAGAGCTTAGAAGTGGCAAGACCCGACGTGGCGTGGTGTAATGCTTCTATTTTCAATATTCAGAGTGATGAAACTAGCACTGGCTGGACAGATGGTGAGAAACAGAACTGCACAGGAGAGACTCGGAGAAGTGAAGTGGGTCAGACCATCACTCACATATGGCGCTACACACCTTAGAAACATTTCTGCTCACTGATGAGTGGAACAGGAAACGACAGAACTTTTAGAGGGGAAATGAGAGGTGTTGGGCTGCCAGGAGGATTAATCACACTGGAGAGAGAGCTTGAGCATGGAGCCACATGAACAGTAATCTGAGTTCTCTCAACCTTGAAGTTATTTCAGTGTGTGGCTGAAGAGATTTAAAACGTGCTAGCATGGGCTGAGCAAGCATTTATAAATTCTCCGATGCCTCTCATTCATGCATCTATCAGAAAACAGAGCAGACTCGGTTTTACTTTCCTTTCACACTAATGTATACCAGATGGCTATATGTTTAAAAAATGTGTATAATATTTTAAACCTAAATCAGGAAACATATAATAATTGGTTTAAACATTCCAAACTCAAAGATTGACTTTTTGTACAAAAATATTTACGTGCACATAACATTTGGGTTTGTTTACACTAGTAAATATTTGGAAGCATAGACTGCAAAATAGAGACATTCTAAATATATCTGTAACCCCGCAAAGTTCTTTTTTTCAGACACACCTGAAGACAGTGTATGCTGTTCACTTTTCAACCTATGTAAAAATATGAGGCTCCAGAATCATAAAGCTTTTCAAGGCAAAACTCGCCGCATTACCCCCAGGTCCCTCCGTCCTCCACACCTTCATGCTCACAAGTGGAGATGACCATCTCCCGACAGAAAAAAACAAGAGGAATGCTGGGACACTAATACTGCCCCTCCCCCCGGGAGTACATAAGCAAAACCTACCCAGCAGCCCTCCTGTTCTTTTTTTCTGTCTGTCGACAGTTTGGATGGTGTGCTGGTGCTGCTCCTGCTGAGCTGGAGTGGCGGTGCTTCTCTTCTTCCCCCTGCCCGGCTGCCTGGCTGTGCGGGCGCGGGGTCCCTGGACTGCCTCCTGGCCTGCTGGGCTTGCTGGGTGTCAGTTTCTGTTTGGTGCCGGTGTTGGGAGGACGGTGTTCCCGGCTTTGCTGTATGCTGCTTGCACCTCCCGGCTCTTTGTGGCTGGTGCTGGTATTCCCGGTTACTTCCGGGTCGCGGGCTCGGCTTCCCGAGCCTGGCCGGGGAGCCGTGCCTTGCTAGATGGGCTCCTGATGACTTCTGGGCAGACGGTGGAGTGGGGGCCTTGTTCCTGGGGTTGGCCCCCTCTCGGGGTAAGTCCCGTTTTCGGGTTCCTTCTTTCCTGCCTTGCGCACTTGGAGCGTTTGGCCTCCTGCTGTCTTTTGATGTGTGTTTGTCATGCTTCTTCGTTTTCAGTGAAACTTGTCTCCGGCATGAAGATGTTCGCAGCATGGTGGTTCTGTTGCATGCTACGGACGCTTTGTTCCTGCTGGATTCTGTCATACGGGGGGGGGGAGGTGGGGGCCTTGTTCGTGAGATTGGCCCCCGTTCCGGGTGAGTCCCGATTTCGGGTTCTTTTTTCTTCAGACTTGCTCACTTGGCAGCCCAAGTGGGTCTGCTTGCGAGGTCTGGGTGGTGCTGTGTCGCCCTCGTCTTGCGTGAGTCAAGGTAATTTTTGCCATTTTTCTGCACTATTGTTTTCTTTGCATGTTTGTGTGGCGCGCCTATGGGTGCCTCCCTGTCGCGTATGGCGGATTGTTCAGGAGTCATTGGTCCTGCCTGGTGGTGTTCGATGCATGGGGTTGTGATACATGCTGAGACCGTTTTCGCCCTGTCTGTGTTGCGGCTCCTGCTTCTCTGTATGGCTCAGTGGGCTGATGCGTCCGTTGCAGGAGCCTGTGTTCGACCTCGTGGTCACTGGTTCGATTCCAAGCGGGTCCGCTGACTTTCTTCCATCTGGGGTCGATAGAGTGTGTGCCATTTAGTTAGTTTACAATGAACATCTGTTATTCAGCGCCAAGAGGCCTCTGGTATACGTGCGCTACTTTATTACACATGTTGTGACATACTGCTGGCCCTGGTGTCTTCCTGGCTGCTCCTGGTCCATTCCCTCCCGGATGGAGGTCTATGTACATGATTCTGTGTGGTTTGGTCTCTGCTCAGTCACGCGCCTCATGTGCTCTGTGTGTTTTTCCCCTGGCATGTGTACCTTGGGCGCTGTATGTGGGTCGACCCTTTGTTCCCGTTCCCTGCTGTTGTTCAGTGGAGGCGGGCATCTGTGGTTGTGGGACGTGGTTTCCCACTTGCTTTACGGGTGCAGTGGTGTACGTTCGCGGTTCACGGCTCCTGCCCTCTGTTCCACTGCGGCTCACATTTTGTCTCGCTTGAGTCCTGCCGGTCCTCGCGTTTTTGGCATGTGGTGTGGCGGTGGGGGTTTGTACGTGTTCTTCGTTCTCTGTTTACTCTGTTGGTTGTCCTGGGTGCAGTGCCTCGGCCTGGTTTTGGTTGCGTTGCGGTGGGGGCCTTGTTGTGTGGTTGACCCCCACTCTGGCTGTTTTTCGCCCCCCTTTTTCTTCTGGGTGCTGCAAAGCGTTGCCTGCGCCTGTTGCTCGTGGCCTGTGGGTTCGTGTCTGGCCGCTGCTATCCTGCTATCCAGCTTCTGCTGGTCCTGGGGTGTTCCTGGCCTTCCTTCTGGAGTGTGTCTGGTCCTTTCTTCCTGACCTTCGCCCTTGCCTCCGGCCCGCCCCGGATCTTGCTTTCTCCGGTGGTGGGCGTTCAGGGGGTCTGCTCCCTCGGGTTCTCTTCAGGGGTGCCCCTGCTCTGGGCGGCTCTATGGCTGTTTGTGGGCTGCCTCGGGTTGGCGTGGTTTCCGGTCGCCTCTGTGGTGGCTGTTTCCTTTGCTGGCTCTGCCTTTGCTGGTTACTGGACTTCCCTGTGTTGTTGGAGTTTTCCTTCCTGCTGGCTTGCATCTTGACGTCTGCTGCTCTTGTCTCGTTGTGGCTTCTCTCTTCTTCAGCGTTGGCCTGTTGGGGGTGCGTTCTGTTCCCCCTCTGCTTCGGGCTCCCTGCCTCTCCTGCTGGTGGTTCGGTGTTCCTGTTCCTTGGACTGCTGCAGAGGTACGGGGAGGGGGGTGGGGGTGGTCCTGTGGGCTCCCCTGGTTCCGGTTGGCCTGCTGTGCTGTTCTCCCCCAGTGGCCTTGCCTCTGCTGCGGTCTGGCTCTTGTGGCCTCTTGTCCGCTTGGTTGTCCTCGTTTTTCCCTTCCTGGCTTCTGTGTGGATAGTGGGCGTTTGGGGCTCCTGGTCCTGTTTCTCCTGTTCCTTGGGATGCGCCTGGTTCCTCTGTTGGGTGGTTGCCAGTGTCGTGGGCTCTTTGGGGTGCTCTGTCCACTCGGGTTCTGTTCCTCCCTGCCTCCGCTTGTTCTTGTCTGTTCCCTGCCGGGTGCCTGGTTGAGTGCCTGCCTGGGTCTTCCTGTTGCTGTGGCCTTCCCTTTGCTCCGGCTTGTGGCTTCTGGTGTTGTCCGGGGGGCCGTTTCTGTGGCCTGTCGGGCTGTTTCTGCACTGGCTCCCCTTGTGCTTGCATTTGCCTTGCTTCTGGGGTTCCCTGTCCGCCCCTCCTGTTTCTGCCGTGGTGCCTGCCTGGTTTGTTCCTGGCTGGGGCCTCTTGGCTGCTGCCGTTTCCTGTAGTGCCTCCTGGTCTCTGGGTTCATGTGCTGTCCCCGTGCTCCGCTGTCTGCGCGGTGGTTGTGCTTGGTCGGGCTGGGTTGGGGCCTGCCTGGCTTCCTGGGGCTGCTGGGTGCTGTTGGCTTCTTGGGCCTTCTGCTCTCAGGGGTGTTTGCTCGCTGGGTTGTTCTGGTCTCGTATGGTTCTCTTGGTGGGTGCCTGGCTGAGTTTTCGGCTGGGGCGTGCAGCTCCTGCGTTTGGGGCTCCTTTTTGGGCTCTGCTTCCTTGCTGGTCTCCCTTCGGGTCCTGGCGGGATGTTCTGCTTTGGGGCCGCCTCCGGGTGGTTCCTTCTGGGCCTTCTCCTGCTGGTGGTTCTCTTCCCGGGCTTGTTTTCCCGGTGTTGTGGGCCTGTGTGGGGTTCTGTGGCTCCGGTTCTGCCGGCTTCTTGCTGGTTGTGTGTGTCCTCAGGCTGAGCCTCCTGGGTTTTTGGATTGTGCTGTCTTTTTCGGCCTGCTCTGGGGGTTTGTTGCCGGATGTTTCCGGGTTCTTCCTGGTTCTGCGGTCCTGGCTCGCTTCTTCCTCCCTTGCTTTCCCAGGCTTTGTTCCCGGTATGGGTCTGTTTGGGTGTACCGCCCCCCTCCCTCTCTGGTTGGGGTGCGGTTCTGTGGTGCTCTTGCCTGTGCGGGTCCCTCCCTCCTGGCGGCGGGTTGTCTGTGGTTTTCCTGCTGCTTGGTCCTCTGCTCTCCTTCTGGGGTCTGCCCGTGGTCGGGTTGCTTGGTTCTGGTCCTGGCTTCCCGGTTCTGTTGGCGTTTTGTTGCCCTGTTTTTTTGCGCTGTTTGCTTCGGCTCCTCTCCGGTGTTGCTGGATTTGGGCCTTGTGGTTGTGGTCTGGGTGCTCTGCTCCCTGGGCTTTTCTTTTCCGCTGCTCCTGCCCTTGCTGCTTGTCTGGCCTGGGTGTGGGGTTCCTGGGTGGTCCTGTGCCGTGTGGGCGCCTTCTTTGTGCTGCCTTCTGTGTTCGTTGGGCGGCTGCTGGGGTTTCCTGGTTGCTCTGTGCTTCCCTCCTGCCTTGTGTTCCATCCCTTTGGGGTTGGGGTTTTCTGGGCTTGTGGTCGGTTTCTCTGTTCCCGACCTGGTTGAGTTTTCTTTGTGGCTGGTTTCCGGTCTTGTTGGCCTCTCCTTGTTTGGTGGGCTTTCGGCTGGGTTCTGGGGTTCTTCCCCGTCCCTGTCTTTTGGGTCGGGTTCTTGCTCCTGTTCGGCTCCTGGGTGCTTGTTGCTTCCTGGGCCTCCTCGGCCGGGTTTCCTCCTCGGGTCTCTTGGGCTCGTATTCTTTCTTTTTGGGTGTTTGGCCGTGTTTCTGGCCTGTGCTTCTCCTTCCTTTTGGGCTGGGTGTTTGTGCCTGCGCCCTTCTGGCCGTTTCTTTCTTTGGCTTTCTTCCGGGTTGTCTCGTCTTCCTGGTGTGTCTGCCTGGCCCTGTGTGCCTTCTTGCTGGTTCTGGCCATGGCGGTCTTCTCCGGTGGGTTGTTTTGGCTGGTCTTGGTGTCCTGGTCCGGGTCCCGGTTGCCGGTTTCTCGGGTTGGTGGCCTCCTTTCTTGGTGCCTGTTGGACAGGCCACGTGAAGGGCCGCTCCCCCTCTGCCCGACCAGGCCCGAGCCCGGCCCTTCAAGTGTCACACACCACCACTTCACGTTTTCCGTCCCCTCCGGGACCCTTGCCTCTGAACATATCGACCTCGTGGGCCCGATCCACTACCAGCCCGCGCGCCCAGCCTGGGCGCCATCTTGGACACTCCACCACGAGGCCGCATGGCCCCCGATCGACCCCAACCCTGGGCCTGGCCAGGCCTCAGACATCCCGGCACCACCATCCACCCAGGAGGTGAGCGGACTACTTGGCAGGTCAATGGGAGAAAGAGGTGTCGATGGCTCTCCCCCGCCAGGTACCGCTCGCCCACAACCTCCCCGGGCGCTGGCTCCACCCCCCTGCTGGGTGTCTGGACTCCCTCATCCCGGACCCCCCGACCTCCAAGTGCGAGGGTCCGGACATCAAAGGGCACCAGCCCTATAACTGGGGCAGCTCCAGAGCAGGAAGGCAGTTGTATCCTGGAGTCGAGAGACGCAGAGAAGAACTCATCCTTGACGGGCTATTGGCGCTGCCGTAGCTCTGCCTTTCGAACTATCGTCCTGCCTGCTGGCGCTGCCGCAACCTTCGTAAACCTTCATCGTCGTCGGGACCTGCTGGCGTGGCCGCGGACCGTTTGTAACTACCATCTCCATCGGGACCTGCTGGCTCCGCCGCGGACCGTCGCTTCCTTCGTCCATCCCGGGACCTGCTGGCTCCGCCGCGGCCCGATCATCTAGAACGCCGAGCTCGAGGATTGAGAGCTATTTTCATCTATTGGTAACAAGACTGTCCCGCTACCCCTTTTCCCAATCCAGAGACCAGAACCGAGGGGACCCCTGAGTCCAGACCTCCTTGTATCATTTTACCGTACTTAAAGAATTGCTTATAAAGTATCGTTAAACCTTATCCTGGTGTGGTGTCCGTCTGTGGGGGGGAAGTTACTTGTCTGTACGATCGCTGGAGACGGCTCTCCCCGGAGACCTCTCCCCTTATACTCGGCCGACCCTCCCGGTCCGTCTAACATTGGTGGCCAGCGGCGCGATCCGAATCACCGCATAATCGTACAGAAAGTAGCTCACCCCACGACGAAATCACGATGACAACCAAAGAAAGCGGATCCACCGAGAAATTTCAGATGGAAAAATTGGACGAGTACAGCCATCGTGAATTAAAACAATTCTGCATCGAACTAGGTATCGCTACCACCGGTCTAAGTACCAAAGACGATTTCAAGCATGCCCTAGAGTCCTGGGCAGAAACCGGGGCCGTCGGAACCACCGACCAAAACATCGCAGCAGTAGAAAAAAACACCACGGCCCCCGAGGAGCGAAGAACGGGTCTCTCGCAAGACGAGATCCAGGAACGAGAAAAAACACGACTACATGAACTAGAAATGGCCCGGCTCAAAATGGATGTTGAACTTAAGTTGGCCGAACAAAAACTGAGCTTAGAGCACCTGCGTCTCCGAGAAGAAAGAGAGGAAAAACAGAGACAAAGGGAGCTCGAGGAAAAGAGACTGGCATATGAACACGAGCGCAAATTAGCTGAGATAGACTTACGCAAGCAGAACAAAGAATTAGGGGTGCCCGAGCAACCCCACACCCCAGGGACAACAGATAAGAAGGTACACATCCCCAAGGATGTCGTTCGAGAATACTTCCGAGAGGACGACATCCAGCAATGGTTCAAGGCCTACGAAATCGCTATGACCGCCCACCGGATCGATCAAAGCGACTGGGGAGCCGGTCTATGGGGGAGATTCCTCAATGAGGGCCGCGATGCCCTGCTACAGCTCCCGGACCACCAGATGACCTCCTATGACCACATGAAAGCTGCCCTCCTCACCCGCTATGGGCTCACACCCGAGATGTACCGTCAGAGGTTCCGAGACTGCACCCGCATCCCGGGTACAACTTGGGTGGACTACGTGAACTATTTTAGCCGAGCCTTCGAGGGCTGGATCAAAGGAAGCAATGTCACAACTTACGAACAACTATTCAATCTCATGGTGTGGGAGCATCTATCAAACAATTGCTTCATTGAGCTCCGGCAGCACCTCCTCGACAGCAAATTGACTGATCCACGGCAGCTCGCAGCCGAGGCTGACCGGTGGGAAATCACCAGAGTGGGCCGAAATGGATCCTATGAACAGAACCGGAACAACAACGGTCAGCACCGTCCCCGAGGAGGAGGAGGGGGCCAAGGACGAGGAAGAGACAACGCTCCGGTCGCCCCCGCTACCAGCACCACCCCCCCGGCCAACCGGGGCAGCACCCCGGCGCGACCGGGATACAGAGCCAATGTCACGTGTCACCGATGCCAACGAGTCGGCCACTATGCAAACGACCCAAATTGCCCACAGTACCAGAGCCCAAGACCCCGCCAAGTGGCCGCTGCTGCCCTGGGGGAAGAACAGATCTCCGAGGAGCAGGAAGAATATGAACAAGAGCATCAAGAATGGGAGCCAGCCGCCATGGCTCTAGCATGCTTAGGGGGGAAAGACATGGTCCCGCGGGTCCCCCTACCCGCTAACACCCGGAAGTACAGCCAATGGGTGAGCATCAATGGACGCCAGGCCGAAGCCCTCCGTGACACCGGGGCCAGTGTAACAGCCGTCCGCTGTCACCTGGTGACCCCAGAACAGTTCCTACTAAACATTCTCTGCCCTGTCCGTTCAGCCGATAACTCGGAGAGTCTATGCCAGATGGCCTGCGTCCCTTTCGAATGGGGAGGGGTCTCCGGCATGTTGAAAGTGACGGTCCGGGATGATGCCCCCGTAGACTGCCTCCTGGGAAATGACCTTGAAAGCTCTCCGTGGGCAGCCGTAGAACGAAGAGAACACCTGGGGATGTTAGGCATCCCGGACTGGGCGTGCGTCACCACCCGGTCCATGGCCACCCGTGCCAATCCCCGACCGGAGGAACCCGAATGGCCGGCGCCTCCTCCCCCGGTCGCCCCAGTCGAAGACACCGACCGTGCTGTCCCCCCAGAACCAGCTCAACCCCCGGACCTCGCTGGCCTCGACCAGTGGCATCAAGAGGGGGGGCCCACACAGGAGCAATTTCGCCAAGAGCAGAAGACCTGTCCCTCCCTCGAGGGACTCCGCCAACAAGCCCTCGCCCAGAGCGCAGGGGATACCTCCGGAACACATTGGATTTACTGGGACAATGATCTGCTCTACAGTGAGCAAAGGATCGCGGAGCTGGGGGCCAGCCGAGTGCTAGTGGTGCCCCTCCGTTTTAGAGACTTCTTGCTAAACCTGGCCCACGATGTCCCCCTGGCTGGACACCTGGGTCAGGATAAAACCTACAGCCGCCTAGTGACCCACTTCTTCTGGCCCAAAATGAGGAATGATGTACTCCAGCATTGCCGATCTTGCCCCACGTGCCAAGCCAGTGGAAAGAGCGGCCGCAAACTAAAAGCCCCCCTGCAACCATTTCCCGTGGTCACCACCCCGTTCGAGAGGGTCGGGATAGACATTGTGGGGCCCCTGGACCCCCGTACAAAACAAGGACATCGGTTCATCCTGGTACTGGTGGACCACGCCACCCGCTACCCCGAGGCTGTTCCCCTGCGAACTGTGACAGCCCCGGTAGTCGGCCGGGCCCTGATGGGGATCTTCTCCCGTGTGGGCTTCCCCCGAGAAGTCGTCAGCGACAGAGGCACGAACTTTATTTCTAAATATATGAAGTCCCTCTGGCAACATTGTGGGGTCACCTACCGATTCACGACCCCCTATCACCCTCAAGGAAACGGACTCGTTGAGCGGTTCAACCGCACGCTCAAAGGGATGATTGGGGGGTTGGAAGAGCCCCTCCGTCGCCAGTGGGATGTGCTGCTGCCGTGCCTCCTCTTCGCATATCGAGAGGTCCCCCAGAAGTCCCTCGGCTTCAGCCCATTTGAATTATTGTATGGACATCCCGTACGGGGGCCTCTCAGTCTAGTCAAGGAAGGCTGGGAAATGCCCCCTCTAAAGAACCCTCCAGATGTCTTCAAATACCTCCTAACCCTCCGCAACCAGACCCGACGGTTCAGAGAGCTGGCAAAAGCAAACTTGGAGGCCAGTCAAGAGTACATGAAAAAGTGGTATGACCAAAATGCCTCCTCCATCGAATTTGAACCCGGACAACCGGTATGGGTGATGTCCCCCACCGAACCCTGCGCCTTGCAAGACAAGTGGACGGGGCCCTTCAAAGTAGTCGAGCGCAAGGGTCCTGTCACCTATCTCATCGACATGGAATCTTCACGGAACCCCCTCCGAGTCCTCCACGCTAATAGACTGAAACCCCACTTTGTACGTTCAGAACTCAGCCTCCTGATGGCCACAGACAATGGAGCCGAAGAAGACTCCGAACCCCTCCCTGACCTCCTACGGACTCGGGAGAAAGATGGCTCTGTGGATGGGGTCCCACTCTCGGAGGCCCTCACCCTGGAACAACGCCAAGAATGTCGAGACTTTCTGTTGCAGTTCGCCGGCCTGTTTTCCCTCACCCCAGGTGTCACTTCCTGGTGTGTGCACGACGTGGACACGGGGGACAGCCCCCCTATCCGCCACCGGGCCTACCGCGTACCAGATCGGG
The DNA here is from genome assembly GCF_964263255.1 of Lissotriton vulgaris. NCBI lineage: Eukaryota > Metazoa > Chordata > Amphibia > Caudata > Salamandridae > Lissotriton > Lissotriton vulgaris. The sequence goes on from NC_141695.1 coordinate 608,931,729, forward strand.
TACGGGCCTGCATCCAGGAAGAAGTAACCAAAATGCTCACGCTCGGGGTCATTGAGCCCTCAGACAGCCCCTGGGCCAGCCCAGTAGTACTGGTCCCCAAAGCAGCCCCTCCCGGCACCACACCGGAACTCCGGTTCTGCGTCGACTACCGGGGCTTGAATGCGGTCACCAGAACGGACGCCCACCCCATCCCCCGGGCAGACGAGCTAATCGACCGCATGGGAGCTGCCCGCTACCTCAGTATTTTCGACCTGACGGCGGGCTATTGGCAGATCGGCCTCACACCCCGGGCCCAAGAACGATCTGCATTCTCCACTCCTGATGGCCATTATCATTTCAAGGTCATGCCCTTCGGCATGAAGAATGCTCCAGCAACATTTCAGCGGCTCGTCAATCAGGTCTTGGCCGGGCTCGAAGGATTCAGCGCCGCCTACCTAGACGACATCGCTGTGTACAGCCACCATTGGTCCGACCACCTCCACCACCTCCGAGCGGTGCTGCAGGCCCTTCAGCGAGCTGGCCTCACGATCAAGGCCAGCAAATGCCAAATTGGTCAGGGGTCCGTAACCTACCTCGGACACCAGGTGGGAAGCAGCCTGGTGGCCCCTCTGCAGCTCAAGATTGCCGCCATCCAGTCCTGGCAGCCCCCCATCACCCAGACCGAGGTACGCGCCTTTCTGGGACTCACGGGCTATTACAGACGGTTCGTGAAAGACTATGGTACCATAGTGGGGCCCCTCACAGAACTCACGTCCAAAAATCAACCCAAGAAGGTCAACTGGACCCCAGATTGTCAAACAGCCTTCGAACAACTGAAGGCCGCCATGTGCTCCGCCCCTGTGCTCCAGGCCCCCGACTACAGCCGGGAATTCGTCGTCCAGACGGATGCCTCCGACCACGGCATTGGGGCGGTCCTGTCTCAATTGAACACCGAAGGCCTTGATCAGCCAGTTGCCTTCATCAGCAGGCGACGCCTACCTCGAGAACAACGCTGGAGCACCATCGAGAGGGAGGCCTTCGCTGTGGTATGGGCCCTCAAAAAGCTCCGGCCCTACCTATTTGGCACACACTTCCGGGTACAGACCGACCATCGACCCCTGCAGTGGTTGATGCAGATGCGGGGGGAGAACCCAAAACTACTACGTTGGTCCATCTCCCTACAAGGGATGGACTTCACCGTTGAACACCGGCCTGGGCCAGATCACGCCAACGCGGATGGCCTGTCCCGCTTTTTCCGCCTCGATGAGGAGAGTCCCCAAGAGGATGGGTGACTCTCCCCGCCTTCAGCTGGGGGGGACGCATGTTGGACAGGCCACGTGAAGGGCCGCTCCCCCTCTGCCCGACCAGGCCCGAGCCCGGCCCCTCAAGTGTCACACACCACCACTTCACGTTTTCCGTCCCCTCCGGGACCCTTGCCTCTGAACATATCGACCTCGTGGGCCCGATCCACTACCAGCCCGCGCGCCCAGCCTGGGCGCCATCTTGGACACTCCACCACGAGGCCGCATGGCCCCCGATCGACCCCAACCCTGGGCCTGGCCAGGCCTCAGACATCCCGGCACCACCATCCACCCAGGAGGTGAGCGGACTACTTGGCAGGTCAATGGGAGAAAGAGGTGTCGATGGCTCTCCCCCGCCAGGTACCGCTCGCCCACAACCTCCCCGGGCGCTGGCTCCACCCCCCTGCTGGGTGTCTGGACTCCCTCATCCCGGACCCCCCGACCTCCAAGTGCGAGGGTCCGGACATCAAAGGGCACCAGCCCTATAACTGGGGCAGCTCCAGAGCAGGAAGGCAGTTGTATCCTGGAGTCGAGAGACGCAGAGAAGAACTCATCCTTGACGGGCTATTGGTGCTGCCGTAGCTCTGCCTTGCGAACTATCGTCCTGCCTGCTGGCGCTGCCGCAACCTTCGTAAACCTTCATCGTCGTCGGGACCTGCTGGCGTGGCCGCGGACCGTTTGTAACTACCATCTCCATCGGGACCTGCTGGCTCCGCCGCGGACCGTCGCTTCCTTCGTCCATCCCGGGACCTGCTGGCTCCGCCGCGGCCCGATCATCTAGAACGCCGAGCTCGAGGATTGAGAGCTATTTTCATCTATTGGTAACAAGACTGTCCCGCTACCCCTTTTCCCAATCCAGAGACCAGAACCGAGGGGACCCCTGAGTCCAGACCTCCTTGTATCATTTTACCGTACTTAAAGAATTGCTTATAAAGTATCGTTAAACCTTATCCTGGTGTGGTGTCCGTCTGTGGGGGGGAAGTTACTTGTCTGTACGATCGCTGGAGACGGCTCTCCCCAGAGACCTCTCCCCTTATACTCGGCCGACCCTCCCGGTCCGTCTAACAGTGCCCTGGCCTTTTTTTCTTTGTCTCCGGTCCTTGTCCCTGTTGTCCTGTTCTGGGTCGCGGGCCGGCTGTTTCCTGCGGTCTTCCTTCCTCCTTCTCGGTGCTCCCTTGGGTGGCTGCTTTGTTGTGGTTTCCTGGGTGTGCTTGTGCGTGCGGAAGGCCGGGTTTTCTGCTTTGGTATTCTCCTCTTGTGAGTATGAAGGTGTCGAGGACGGAGGGACCTGGGGGTATTGTCCTATTACTTACCGGTAATCTTCATTACTCCGGGTCCCGTGGTCCTCGACACCTTCATACGCCCCTCCCTCCCTCCCGGGCGGCCGGCCTTCCTGTCTGGGCTTGTTAGTACAGGAGGGCTGCTGGGTAAGTACTGCTTATGTACTCCCGGGGGGAGGGGCAGTATTAGTGTCCCAGCATTCCTCTTGTTTTTTTCTGTCGGGAGATGGTCATCTCCACTTGTGAGTATGAAGGTGTCGAGGACCACGGGACCCGGAGTAATGAAGATTACCGGTAAGTAATAGGACATTAAGTCTGTAGGCTATTGACAAAATGAAGCAGGTCAAGTGTAAATGGTTTTAATAACTCAATAAATTACATAATTGTATGTCACGACCGGCTTCAATTATACAGTAGATAATATACAGTAGATGATGCCTCCAACTGGAGGTGGCATTGGAAGCCGGGATGCAGGGGTGGTCCAGCACCCCCATACATCCTTGATAGAGTTCTAATGGAGATTTAACAATGAAGAGACCTATATTTATTAGTCCTAAAAGATTTACTGTGCGTGCATGCACAAGCTGTCTCACCACAGGTGACTTCAGTTGAGAGGACCCGATTCACAATGAATGGAGTAAATATTCCCACAGATTTACATCTACCAGCAAGTGTAGGTTTGCTGCTTTCTGGTAATCCTAGGCGCAGGTTTCCACATGGATTCAAAAGAAGGTCATGTGACTACTTTTCCTGTAGGGCTCCACACTGAGGGAATAGAAACCCCTGTGCTATTGCATTTTTTCCACTGGGAAATTATATTTCTCCATGGAGAACACCCTTCTCTTATACCTCCATCAAATCTGGGGTAATCAATTCCTCTCCCAACCCTGCAAAGTGGCTCATAATATCCCTAGTTATATGAATAAACAAAGTAGAATCCACTCAAAGTGATAGTGATCCCTAAAGTGATGGGGAACACACAGTGTTGTTTAAATGCCCCTCACACACCAACAGGCCCCTTGGTGTCATGCTTCATCATCGGGGCCTTCGCACCCCTCTACGGGATGCGGCGTGCTGCGATTCGCGGATACGCAGGAGCACTTAGAAGTGAACTATGTGTGGGGGTGTGTGTCTTTACCAAGGTGTGAGAGAGGTGAGGTGAAAAAAGGAGTGAATAGTTAAAAAATACCTGGCACGTGGGAGGAAAAAATATTTTAATTAAATCCCCGGCTGGTATTGTTAAAAGAAGTGCAGGGCGTGGTTAGATAGATACGTATTAGGGTATCAAAACCCTTTTGATACCCTAATACGTATCTTGTAGATCCTGCGGAGCATGCGGAAGGGGTTGTAGCAGGAGGAGGAGACGGCGTTGACCTGCTTAGACATGGAGAGGGAAGAGTCGAGGATGAATCCTAGATTGCGTGCATGGTCGGTGGGTGTTGGTGCTGTTCCCAGTGTGGCTGTCCACCAGGAGTCGTCCCAGGCTGAGGGGGTGGGTCCGAGGATGAGGACCTCCGTCTTGTCCGAGTTCAGCTTTAGACGGCTGCTCCCCCTCCAATCGGCGACGGCCTTCATTCCCTCGTGGAGGTTGGTTTTGGCGGTGTGTGGGTCCTTGGTGAGGGAGAGGATGAGCTGGGTGTCGTCAGTGTAGGAGATGATGTTGAGGTCGTGATGGCAGGCCACGTGTGCGAGGGGGGCCATGTAGATGTTGAACAGCATTGGGCTGAGGGATGAGCCCTGGGGGACACCGCAGATGATGTCGGTGGCTTCGGATCGGAAGGGTGGGAGGCAGACGCTCTGGGCTCTGCCGGAGAGGAAGGACGTGGTCCAGTCAAGAGCCTTCTCTTGGATTCCGGCTTCTAGGAGGCGTGTCTTTAGAGTGCGATAGCAGACTGTGTCGAAGGCGGCTGACAGGTCCAGGAGGATGAGGGCTGATGTTTCGCCGTTGTCTAGTTGGCCCCTGATGTTGTCTGTGGCGGCAATGAGGGCTATCTCCGTGCTGTGGTTTCGTCTGAATCCGGACTGGGACGGGTCCAAGATGTTGTCTTCGAGGTGGCGGGCCAGTTGCATGTTGATGATTTACTCGATGACCTCTGCCGGGAACGGGAGCAGGGAGATGGGCCGGAAGTTCTTGAGGTCCTTGGGGTCCGCTTTGGGCTTCTTGAGGAGAGCGTTGTATTCAGCGTGCTCCCAGCTTTCCGGGAATGTCGCTGTTTCGAAGGAGATGTCAATGATCTTCCATAGTTGGGGTGCGATAACTGCGTCTGCTTTGTTGAATACGTGGTGTGGGCACGGGTCAGACGGAGATCCTGAGTGGATGGAGTTCATGACCTTGAGTGTCTCGTCGTCGTTGATGTTGGACCAGGAGGTCAGGCGGTTGGAGCTGGTGGTGTTCACAGGGGAGGTGGAGTCTGGCGTAGTCGGGCGGTCGTGGTGTTGAAGCTGTCATGGATGTCAGCAATCTTGCGGTGGAAGAAGATGGCTAGTAAGTTGCACAGTTCTTGTGAGGACGGGATGTCGTTGGCGCTGGGGTTGGAGAGTTCCTTTACGATGCTGAAGAGCTCTTTGCTGCCGTGTGCGTTGTTATCCAAGCGGTCTTTGAAGGAGGATCTCTTGGCTAATCTGATGAGGTGGTGGTGTCTGCGGGTGGCGTCCTTGTGGGCTGTGTGGTTGTCCAGTGTGCGTTCGTGGACCCATGTCTTCTCCAGTTTCCGGCATGCACGTTTAGAGGTCTGGAGCTCGTCGGTGAACCAGGTGGCTCTCTTGTTGGTGTGGCTGTTGGAGGGTTTCTTGAGCGGAGTGAGGGTGTTGGCGCAGTTGTCGATCTACTGTCTGAGTTTTCGGGCTGCGGCGTCTTGGTTGGTGGGGTCAGTGGGTGGGTTCTTGGCGAGGGAGGTGATCAGCTGGTCTTCGGTGACTTTGCTCCAGCAGCGGCGAGGCAGCTGTTGGGTGCAGTGGTTGGTTTCTTGAAGGTGAAATGGATGCAGGGGTGGTCGGTCCAGTGGAGTTTGGTGGTGTGGTCGAAGGCGACGTGGGAGCCTGTGGAGAAGACGGGACCCAGCGTGTGGCCTGCGGCGTGGGTAGGTGCAGTGACGAGTTGTCTGAGGCCCAGGTTGGCGAGGTTGTCGATCAGGGTGGTGGAGTTGGCGATGTTGTTGTTCTCGAGGTGGAAGTTCAGGTCCCCGAGGAGGATGTAGTCCATGGAGGAGAGTGTGCGGGTGTTGGCGAGGTCGGCGATGGAGTCGCTGAACTGAGCCCGAGGTCAGGTGGGTCTGTAGATGAGTGTTCCTCTGAGGGTGGAGTTGGGGTCGGTGTGGATCCGGTAGTGCAGGTGTTCGGCAGTGTTGAGGGTGTCGTCTGCGTGAGTGGCGACCTTGAGTGTGGACTTGTGGACGATGGCTATTCCTCCTCCGATTCCGTTGGTGCGATCCCTGCGGGTGATCTTGTAGAAGTCCGGGATGGCTATGGCGATGTCAGGCGCCGAGGAGTCCTTCTACCAGGTCTCGGTCAGGAAGGCCACATCTGTGGCGGAGGTGTCGAGCAGATCCCAGAGCTCGACGGCGTGTTTGCGTGCAGAGCGGATGTTGAGGAATATGCAGCAGAGGTGGTTGGGTCCAGTCCTTGGAGGTCTGGTGATTCTGTCGCAGGTGAAGCTGCAGGTATGGCAGGAGAAGGGTCCGTGGGTCCATTTCGGGGCGGCCTGTAAGCAGGTGCGGTTTCAGCCAGCGTTGAGTGCGTGGAGGGTGCTGGCATTGTAGTGGATTCTGGTGTTGTGGTGTTCGCGGGGTCCAGGGGTTCTGGCGCTGGGCGCCGTCCAGGTGCGGATGGGCGCGGCGCACCAGTGGCGCGCCCGCTGCGCGGCTGCTTCTCGGCCTGCATATGAGGTGGCTTGGGAGGGAGATGCAGCTGGGAGACGGGAGGCGAATGGGTGTGCAGGGGGGGGCAGGGCCGCAGGGATGCAGCGGCGGGAAAGGGTAGATCGGGAGCGGCGGGAACTGGTGCACAGGGCAGAGGGAAGGGAAAAACCCAGGAAACAAGGAGGTAGCAAGGAGGCAGGAACCAGGCAGTCAGGTGACGAGCAGCGACGTGGGGGCGACCTGCCAGCAAGCAGGGTCAAAGGTCACAAAAAGAGCCGAAAGGTCACAAAAAATGGGGGGAAATGAGTGGCACAGAGGCACAATAGTCCAAGAAAGGGCAGAAAAGGTCACAATAAACGGGGGAAACGAGTGGCACAGAGGCACAAAGGTCACAAGAAAGGGCAGAAAGGTCACAAAAAACAGGGGGGAAAAAGTGGCACAGAGGCAGAACGGTCACAAGAAAGGGCAGAAAAGGTCACAGAAAACAGGGGGAAACGAGTGGCACAGAGGCAGAAAGGTCACAAGAAGGGGCAGAAAGTTACAAAAAACGGGGGGAAACGAGTGGCACAGAGGGCACAAAGGGGAGTAGAGGCAAGAAAAACGAGTACAATCAGGGGAGCAGAACACAAGAAAAACGAGTGCAATCAGGGGGGCAGAAGGCAAGAAAAACTATTGCAATCAGGGGAGCAGAGGCAAGAAAAACGAGTGCAATCAGGGAAGCAGAAGGCAAGAAAAACGAGTGCAATCAGGGGAGCAGAAGGCAAGAAAACGAGTACAATCAGGGGAGCAGAACGCAAGAAAAACAAGTGCAATAAGTGGAGAAGAAGGCAAGAAAAACGAGTGCAATCAGGGGAGCAGAAGGCAAGAAAAACTAGCGCAAATCAGGGGAGCAGAAGGCAAAGAAAAACGGGTGCAATCAGGAGAGCAGGAGGCAAGAGAACGGGCACAGATAAGAATACTGACACGGGGGTAGACAGGCAACAGCGGTCACAGACACCAGAAGACAGTATGGGCAGTACAGGGAAGACAGACAGACAGCGACAGTGATACAAACCTAAGGCCTACCACTGGCCACCAGGGATGAGGCGCAGGTGGTAGCCTGTGGGTGGAGGAGGGCCTCAGGGTGGAGGAGGGCCTCAACTTCTACAGCAGCGGCAGCTGGGGCAGGGTCAGGACACACAGGCTGAGCTGTGTGGTGGGGGAGCGACCTACCAGCAAGGTCAAGGGTCGCCTACCAGCAAGGTCAAGACTAACCTTGCCTTAGAAAATACGTTATCCTATTTCTTTAGTGGGATTTACAGGTTTGGAGATCTCCACAAGTGCCTTACACCTGTAAGGAAACCCTTTATGACTTTCTGGCAGGCGTAAAACTGGTAAACTCAATGGTAAATGTGAGTTTAAAACAGAATTTATCTTTGTGAATAGGGCCTTGTATGTTTTATTTATGCATACGTTTAGCACAAGTTAACAATATTTATGATCAAGGAAAATATTAAGCAACAGTTTATGTTCTGTAATTATTACTCATGTGCACTACTCGTTTAATGTGCTCTTTAATTGCGTTTTTATATTTTATACCAACGGCTATTTACGTATGCATTTTGTATTATACCATTCGCAGTGTTATTTCTACCAGATGAAGTAACTCCGATGGAATCGTGACAATATCTCTGTCTGTCCCACTTAGTACCTAAAAATAATTAGGTGGAGTGGATGCACTATTTTAAGTTTTATTTACTCTTGTCGTGTGTTCCGGAAAGCTACTTTATTATGGTTACCATGTCCTAAACTCAAAACCCCACCCTAACTAGATCTCTGCTTATAAAAAACACCTGACGGGACAAATAGGAAAGGGTGTCTGATACACTGGAATAGAAAAGGGGATGACGGAGATTAGAGGTAACTCGACACCACTGCACCCACGCAGGTTATGGTAGTTAATACATACCAGGGCAGTAGGTGCATGCCTGCTGATTGGCTATGCAGGCAGTGTCAGGGCAAAGCTGTTAGTACAACATCTGAGCCGACAGGCCTTCCTTCGTCTACAGCTCACAATCGTGAATTGAAACCATAGCCTGACTGTAAACCAAACTCAGCGTGGCAAAAATGTTCAAACCAGCTCTACACAGAAAGAGGCCAGAAGAAGAACGGCGCCACAGGCATGTGTTTAGGTTATTGCATCCCACCCTGTTCCGAAAGCAGCCTCCGCGCCTGCCATCCACTAAGGGTGGCACAATAGTCAGTACGGCCCTGATTTGGACTTCCAGGGCCCTGAGACTGAGACCAAACGTTTGCTAGTGATGTCTGGACTCAGGCAAACGTACAACCTGTAGTTTTTAGTTTATTTTAGAGCAGTGGGCCTTTCCACAGTGTGTCATGGCGGTCAGGGAAATCCTATGCCATTGTGGCACCATTCGCTTAGAGCTGCAGAAAGCAGGGAGAACGGCAACAATGTACCCCATTTTCACATTTTCAGGCACCTGCACAGACGATTTAAAACAAGCATACTTATGTGTAGGTAAGTGAAAGTGGTTAGTGAATTTGTGAAAGGATATAAATTACACCCATATCTAGGCGTCCCTCAGCATATGATAATTTACATGTTTTCTTTATTAAACTTGAGCATTTAGCTTAGTTTACACATGTTCTGTATCCCGGGGTGTTGCAGAGAACTGGTAAGGGAAATCTTATTTCTAGATACATGTACCACATTTTCAGAACATTTAAGTCACACCTGATTGCTGCTGGTCTAAGTGCAGCATACAATTCAGGAAAATTCACCTATACCTGTACTTTTTACGGAATGTGCATAGGAAGGATTAACATGGAAAGGACAATTTGTTGATGTAACAAATTGAAACAAAAGAGAAAAAAAACATCTCGTTTAAGTGTAATGTTTTGAGCACACAGATATAGGGTTTTTAAAATAAGCGTACATCATCTGCTTTAATGAATTTCAGAGACGTACATGGATGGTTGGTGACAAGTGGTTTGAATTAACTAACTGGCAGGATTAAGTGCATTTTCATTGGGGAGAGAACAGGCCAATAATTACATCCATAACGATGATCAGACAATTATATTTGAATCTTTAGTTATAGAGGAAATGCATAAACTTTGCAAAACGGGTCACAGTCTTTAAAACGCGCAATACCCAAACTGATTTCAATTAGGACTAGGCTTCAATAACCTATCCGACAAACTTCCAAATTTAAAACTCTTCAGTGAAAGGAGCTCAGATGTTCCACAGTCCCTAATGCCGAAAAATATGGCAACTAATAATTAAGAAGGAAATAATGATAGAAGAGCATAAAGGCAAGGCAAATATAGCATCCAAGACCTTTCATGGTATATCTTAGGGGCTAATGAGAAAATAAAATGCTCATATCAACTTAAAAAAGAACATTGCACTTCTTACTTTTAATGTGCTATGTAGTGTATGAATGTGCGTCTGTGGTAGGTGCCCTTCACCAGAGTGTGATTGAATTGGGTTGTAGGGAAATGGATTGTTCGACAAAAGAATATTTTACCAGTGGTTTGATGAAAGGTTAAATGTGCAATTACTCCCTTGACTGTCATTACTCGTTGCGTCATTTCACCCGGAGTGGTAAGTAGAGTAAACAATGCAAGTGTTTCAGTGCGCGGAATTATTCTGTTGGAAATCTCAGAACCCGATAATTTCGAGCACAGAGAGAGACTGCTTCTCAGAGAGGCTGCTGGGGCTGCAGCAAGCAACACTGGGTCGCCCTGTTCACCCCCTCTCATACGAGCACACCACACTCTTCACAAAACCATCCCTCACACAGTCAAAAGTACACTTTTCTACAATCATACATCTTCCTCAGACACGCAGCACTGCAACTATACAAATTAATTCTGGCAATGGGGGACCCCTTACTAAATAATCCACCACAAACGCAGAATAAGGACAACAGTTCACTCTCCAGGAATTAAATAAATAACAATGTTCTAAAGCTCACAAACCCATACACAAAAAGCACTGCAAAACTCTCTTTCAAGCTCAGGCAAATGTACTCATCCCACTGCCAATACCAACCATCACTAACCCCTACCCTGAGCAGACCAGTTATCGCATACTAATCGCAATGACATCAGCATACCTTGATTCTGGTGAATGCCATGCACAAATGGCAACCAGAATCCAAAGACAGCTAAGGGTCCATCCAAACAGCAAAACTGTTTTGTGCACTGGCGGGCTAAAAAAAAGTAGTAAGATTACATTCCATGCTTTACTAAAAGTCCAAAAGTAGGCAAGAAAAGCAAAGCAATGGATATTCAAATATACTCACAGAAGCAGCCAAAAACGTGATACCTTTATAGCTAAGTAGTCTAAAAGAATAGTTCATAAACACGAGGGCCATAAAGACAGCAGAAGCTAAAAATATCCTCGTTAAACATAAAACAACACAGGATTATTCACCAATCACGCTTTTCAATAACAACCCAAATAATAATTAAAATTTGTCGGTTGAAGGAAGCACGTGCTCGCTCTGTATTGTGGCTTAAGAAGCGGCTAGGTCCCCCATAATGTAGGATCACTGCGATCCTCCTTAAAGAAAACAATTGTTAAAGATTACAAAAATAGAAGCTGTCACATATTTTCACCAGATTGTGCGGTACTGATACACACACACACATATATATATATATATATATATATATATATATATATATATATATATATATATAAGAATCCACAGTCCTGAGGCGCCGAAAACAGCAAACGGACACAACCAGGTACAGACCACAAGGCAAGGAATTAAAGATGAATGGTGTGCTTTATTCCATCAATGGGGACGGCAACATGACGCGTTTCGTCCGGGAAACCCAGACTTGATCACATGACAAGACCCAGAGACATGAGTGGTTAAATACTGGTAATAACGAGACTCCTCCCACAAATTAACAGACATAGAAGAAATATCCTTCAACATACATGACGGTCAACCAAAATACAGTTTAAAGTGCAAATTAGTGCATCAAATGCAAAAAGTATTCAGTATGCAATTTAAAAATTGAAATAATCTGTTAGGAACATGTAGGGCAAGTGCCCAATGGATGACCACAGTATAAAAAATATACATCATGACTAAGCAATATAAACTAATGTCAGGGGGACATGTTGATAAACCAGTAAATAGATGTAAAAACCACAAATAGAATTTTAGTGCAAGAAGTAAAGTGCAGTGTGCATAATCCCAAAAATTGGGGAGCGAACAATGTATATCCAGGTAAAAACCTGGAGAAGAATGTAAACATTAGTGATAAAGTGCAAAGTGCAAAAAAAGTGCAAAATGCGGCAGTGCAATTATCTGGATGGGGGGGAAAAACACATTATTTGATCAAGATTGAGCAGCAAGAAATCGGGCATACCTAAAATTCATAGTGATACAGCTGGATTATAGGTAAAATGTATGAGAATTCATCATTAACAATTAATTCACAGAGTAAAGCAATGTATTTCTTCATAAACCATCCTCAACATGAAAAAATAGATTAAAACCATATAAATAGGTATAAAATCCATTTAAAAAAATCATGCATATGATGGAATAAAATATTTACAAAAAGTTATTAAGATCTTCTCCCATGTTAAGGCCATTAGGGATCTTACTGTTTAACCTCAAAATATATTGGCTTTCCAACTGTCTAAGTCTCTTCTCTCTGTCTCCACCTCTTTTATTAGGAGGGACTGCGTCAATGACAAAATATTGCAGGTCATTAAGATTGTTATTGTGCACCAGCTTGAAATGGCGTGCCACTGGATAATTGGGGTCAGAATTTACGATGGCACGGAGATGCTGTAAGATCCGATTGTATACTTGCAACTTTGTGCTGCCGACATATTGCAACTCGCACGTACATTTTAGAACATAGACCGCATGGTCAGTTTTACAAGTATACAAATTATTGATAGGGATCACAGCATCCGTTAGACCCTCAACAAATTCGCTGGTGTTCACACCAAATTTACATGCCCGGCATGAACTACACTTACGAAAACCCGTTTTGTTAGAGAACCAATTGGATTTTGTAATGGTTTCAGGACTAGTTCTGACCAGAGCATCCCTCATAGAGGGTGCTCGTCGGAAAGTGATGTTGGGCATATCTCCAAACAGAGGGCCCACCACAATATCTGTTTTTAATATGGGCCAATTAGATTTAATGATTTGCCTCATCTTTTTGTGTTGATTGTTGAAAGTGGTGATAAGGCGAATGGTAGATTTTTCAGATGTACTAGCAACCTCCTCAGGTGTTACTAAAATGGGTTGTTCTACCATTGCCACTGTTTGATTAGATAAAGCCCTTTTAAGAGAGTTGGTGAGGTTAGTGACATCATAGCCTCTACGTAAAAATCTCTGATAAGATCCATTCAGACAATTCATGAGGTCAATCTCATTGTTGCATATGCGTCTAATCCTTAAAAACTCCCCATAAGGGATGCTTTTAATAAGATGGTGTGGATGGTTACTCTGAGCGTGTAAAATTGAATTTCCAGCTGTGGACTTTCTATACATTCTAGTCATGATCTCGTTCTCTCTAATGTAGACCTCCACATCTAAGAAGTTAACACTTACATTGCTAATGTTGGCAGAAAATTCTAGATTTAAAGAATTGTTATTGATGTTACTAACAAATTCTTCGGCTGATGTTTTACAGCCTTGCCAAATTATGAAAACATCGTCAATGAAGCGCCACAACTTTACAATACCGGTTTCATCTTCCTCCAAACAGTCGCGGATCCCACCCAGGACGTGCCTCTCCCACCAGCCCACGTGTAAACACGCGTAGCTGGGGGAGAAGCACGCACCCCTTACTAAATAATCCACCACAAACGCAGAATAAGGACAACAGTTCACTCTCCAGGAATTAAATAAATAACAATGTTCTAAAGCTCACAAACCCATACACAAAAAGCACTGCAAAACTCTCAAGCTCAGGCAAATGTACTCATCCCACTGCCAATACCAACCATCACTAACCCCTACCCTGAGCAGACCAGTTATCGCATACTAATCGCAATGACATCAGCATACCTTGATTCTGGTGAATGCCATGCACAAATGGCAACCAGAATCCAAAGACAGCTAAGGGTCCATCCAAACAGCAAAACTGTTTTGTGCACTGGTGGGCTAAAAAAAGTAGTAAGATTACATTCCATGCTTTACTAAAAGTCCAAAAGTGGGCAAGAGAAGCAAAGCAATGGGTATTCAAATATACTCACAGAAGCAGCCAAAAACGTGATACCTTGATAGCTAAGTAGTCTAAAAGAATAGTTCATAAACACGAGGGCCATAAAGACAGCAGAAGCTAAAAATATCCTCGTTAAACATAAAACAACACAGGATTATTCACCAATCACGCTTTTCAATAACAACCCAAATAATAATTAAAATTTGTCGGTTGAAGGAAGCACGTGCTCGCTCTGTATTGTGGCTTAAGAAGCGGCTAGGTCCCCCATAATGTAGGATCACTGCGATCCTCCTTAAAGAAAACAATTGTTAAAGATTACAAAAATAGAAGCTGTCACATATTTTCACCAGATTGTGCGGTACTGATACACACACACACATATATATATATATATATATCTATATATATATATATATATATTCTCCGAGTTTGTCCCAAACTTGAAAATGCACACCAACTCTCACTGGTAACGGGTGCAAGCAGAGGCAGCATACCGCAAGTCGCAGCGGCATTAGAGTCTTCCTGTCTGCTGAGTTCTTAACGCCTGACGCGGTTCAGTGCTTCCGCACTTCATCAAAGGCGTGGTCATCACATACCCATCCATTTAAATGTTCAACATCCAATGAGCGGCTCGGTTGAGCCCAGGTGGAATTCTGGGACATGTAGTTTTGGTTGCGGCATGTTGTACTGCTCACGATCCCTTTGTGGAAGTTCCCATATGAGGCTCAGACTTTGAATGATGCATTGGAACTACAAGCTGCGCTTTACTCTTGGAACAACTTTTCGTGTTTGTGCAAGTAATGCTAAATAAAAGAAAAGTATGCTGTTTAAATTCCAACATGTTCTGTGTTTCTGGACCCACGAGGGTTAAACAGGGACTCCAACTCCCGTGATTCATTTCATTCAGGCCCAGCTGGGCAGAATATAAATTAAAGGGGATATGTTAGTTGGAGTGATTACAGAAAGAACATGGTTTGGCATGCTGCCTCTGAGGAAAGGGTTGTTTACTCTGAAACGCGTCAGGCAAGGCATGTGACTATTAATTTATTTGTGCTTCACAAAGGCTGTTCTTGTGCTTCTGAAAGGCTTGTTGGGAGTGCACTCTAAAAAGGCAACTTGTGAAACTGTATAAAAGAAGGCCTGCCAGGTCGGGGAGAGCACCTTTGCAGGAATCTGTGCAAATCCTGTACATTCAGACTTTGAATGATGCATTGGAACTACAAGCTGCGCTTTACTCTTGGAACAACTTTCCGTGTTTGTGCAAGTAATGCTAAATAAAAGAAAAGTATGCTGTTTAAATTCCAACATGTTCTGTGTTTCTGGACCCACCAGGGTTAAACAGGGACTCCAACTCCCGTGATTCATTTCATTCAGGCCCAGCTGGGCAGGATATAAATTAAAGGGGATATGTTAGTTGGAGTGATTACAAAAAGAACATGGTTTGGCATGCTGCCTCTGAGGAAAGGGTTGTTTACTCTGAAACGCGTCAGGCAAAGCATGTGACTATTAATTTATTTGTGCTTCACGAAGGCTGTTCTTGTGCTTCTGAAAGGCTTGTTGGGAGTGCACTCTAAAAAGGCAACTTGTGAAACTGTATATATATATATATATATATATATCCCAATATATCCCACACAAAAATGATTACTCTTGGCACTCCGCTTGGTAATTTCAAGTTAGTTTATTCCACAACTGTGATGGCCTACGCGTTTCGAACCTGTAGTTCCTTTTCACGGCAGTATCATACAGTTTGTCCCTTTTCACTTTCCATATTTACATTGTTTAGCATTTGCTATGCATTCTGGGATATGTAGTTTACAATGCTAGGTTTGCAACTTTATTCAGCTATGTTCTCAGCAAACATCCACGTATTTCTTGTGTATTCTATGTGATGTAGCATTATATTAGTGGTGTGAACTGGCATCGCCTTATGTGTATTACCACTATGTGTAAAATGTACACGTATGACTGTTATGTGAGTCACGAAAACCGCTGTTTCAGTTACGCCGCGGTTTTGTCCCCAACTTGGGTTTGTTTACAATGCCTTAATTACTAGGGCTGAGTGTCCTTTCCACCACTTAATATTTTCCCTGCATATCTGAATGTGTGATTGTGTTATACCTTTATGTCTGTTGTTTATCTGGAGCTTTCCTCATCCTGTATTAGCATGAGATTGATACATCTCTGTCGTATCTTTAAACGGTTATGTGTTTTGGGTGTTTTGGCTTGGCAGTGTGTCACTATACTCCTATATTTTACTATCTGGTAAGATATTCCAGATCATTCCGATCTTAAATTCTGATGTGTATGGTCCTTGACAAATATGTTGTGTACTATGCTTGGGAATTTATTGTATATAGTGTGAACTCATTTGTAGGGCTGAGTGCCCTTATCACCGCCAATCAGTAGCCTGTAGTGAAATCATACTAGACCACTTACATAACCCAATTTACTGTTAAATGTCTCAATCTAAGTCAATGTTAACTGCATACAATACATAATACTCCAAATTCCACGGTTTAAACTATTACTTCATTCCATTTATCAAAGTCTCATGCTATGCTGGAATAGATTTCATATTCCTTCATTTCTCAATTTTCAGTTTTTTATGCTCATCTCATATCATAAATGAACGTATAGTTCTTCATCCCCGTTAAGGCCTGCTGGTTGTCTAGTTTTAAACCTCATAATGAGTTTGGATTCCAGTCTCCTCAACTTGAGTTTCCTGTTTCCCCCTCGTTCATGTTGTGGTATTGTTGCCAGTCCAAAGTATTGGATATCTGACCAGGTTTTATTTGTATTGCAGATTATATGTTTCGCCATTGCATATGTATAGTCTCCATTTTGTATTGCCCTTATGTGTTCCAAAATCAATTTTTTTAGTGGGCATGTTGTGCTTCCAATATACCTTTTTCCACAGCAGCATTGGAGTAAATATACCACGTATGAGGTTTCACAGGTGATGTTATCTCTGATGACAACGTTTTTTCCGACTGTATCTCTAAGATTCTTCAGATTCTTACCAATCTTACATGCCTTGCATGTTTGGCATTTGGTGAACCCCTTAGATCTCTCATTTAGCCAGTTTGCTGATTTTCTCATTTCGAAGTGACTCCGCACCAGATGATCCGAGAGGTTTGGAGCCCTTCTATAGGTCATGAGCGGTCGGTCGCCTATGTTGTTGCCTATATCCGGGTCTTTTTGAATCACGTGCCAATATATTGTCAGAATTTTTTGAATTTTTTAGCTCTCTTTGTTAAATGTCATTATCATGCGTGGTGATTCTTCCTTCTTCTCCATTTGTCTTGTTTCTTTTTTCCGATTTGATTCCTGTTTAGTTTCTTTACTGTTTTTTCTTCCTTGGTTAATAGAGTTTCTGCTCTTGATTTTTTTCTGGCTTCCAATTCTCCTCTATTTATATCTGCTGGTTTGTATCCTCGTTGGGCGAATCGTTTCTTGGTCTCTGTGAACTTCTTCTCCATTTCGCTGTTTTCCAAGCAATTTCTCTTCATCCTTAAAAGTCCTCCATATGGTATACTTTTTTTCAACTTTTCAGGATGAAAGCTTTGGCCATGTAGTATGCTGTTCGTCGCAGTTTTCTTTCTGTGGACCGTTGTTTGTATTTTGTTGTCCCTTACGTATACGGTAGTGTCCAGAAATTCTACTTCTTTGGCACTAATTTTGTATGTGAATTTTAGCCCTACGTCGTTGGTATTCAATATGGTGAAGAATGTTAGAAATTCAGATTCAGTTTCCTTCCATAGAAGAAAGAGGTCGTCAATAAAGCGCAGCCAAAAATCCACGCTTGCCATATGATGGTCGTTTTCCTCTCTCCAAGCCACGCTCCTCTCCCACCACCCCGGGGGAGGGGGGGGGGGGGGGGGAAAGGTGGGGGGGCTTTGGGTGCAAATACATGGGTTGTTTCTTTTTCTCTTTCCCTCTCTCTATCTCCTTTCTCTACCTCACCACTTGTACTCTCAGACAAGGAGAGAGCATAGGCAGCTACCGACATGCAGGGACAGGCAACACCGCTGCACACAGGAGGGCAACAGGGAGCGCACTGCACAAAACAATGACACCTAAAAGAGTAAGCCAGTCGTACCGCGAGATACACAACACATAAAATGACACTCAACCAACACAGCCACCTTTCCGCTGATATCAAAGTAGTGTCCCTGAACGTGAAGGGTCTCAACCACCCAGTGAAAAGAAGGAAAGTCCTTGAATACCTGTCAAAACTCAAAAGCGACATATACATCCTACAAGAGACAAAACTAGAAGCGGAGGACATAGGCCGCCTCAAGGCAAGCTGGATAAGCGAAGTCATAGGCTCAACCGCACAAAATAAAAAGAACGGGGTTATTACAGTAATCAGCAAGAAATCAAAGCTAGTACTGAAAAACTCACAGGCTGACGAAGAGGGCAGAGTCCTAGTGACCAGTCTAGCAAGAGGGGAAGAAGCAATACATGTAGCCAACATCTACGGTCCCAACACAGAAGATAGATTCTTCTGGGACAGGGTTGGGGAGCAATTGAACACCTTACCACTAGAAGAACTCCTAATAGTAGCAGGCGACATGAACCAGGTCCTAGACCCAGCCACAGATAGACACCCACATAGACCGAGCCAACAATCACAAAGAGGGAATATTCTGAGGAATCTATGCACGAAACTCAGACTCAAAGATACCTGGAGACTTCAGAACCCGGATGGCAGAGAGTACACCTTCTACTCAAATCCACACAACTCCCACAGCAGAATCGACTACATTCTAATATCAGACTCACACACTCACCTAATTGACCAAACAGAGATAGGCCCAAGAACCATCTCTGACCACCCACACATCAGCCTGACACTGACGGGCAAACACAATGAAAGACCAACATGCAGGTGGAGGTTTGACGACCTGCTCAAGAACACAACAGCCAAGGCAGAAGTAGAGGCTGCTATAAAAGAATACCTTGCACTTAACGATACCCCTGATATGGACAGAAACCCCCTATGGGATGCCCTAAAAGCCACAATCAGGGGCAAAATACTCTGCCTCAAAGGCCGACTTAACAGAGAGAGGAATAAAAAGATTGACGACCTGGAAAAGGAAATCAAAAACATGGAGGCAGGACACATAGCCAACCTAAAAGATAGGAACACCCTCACAACACTAACGAAAAAGAAGTACGAGCTAAACAGAATTCTTAGTGAAAGGGCAGGAACTTGGATAAACAAGTACAAAGCCATAAATCTATGCACCGCCAACAAAGCAGGGAAGGCACTAGCTTCCTACCTCAAAAGCAAGCAGAAACAACACTCGATAGCAGCAGTCACAGATAACAAAAACACATCCCAGACAGCAAACAAGGAGATACTCAATGTCTTTAAAGACTTCTATGAGCAGCTCTACAAAAAAGACACCATGGTAGGCAGTGACGGAGGTAAGGCACTCCTTGAACATATCACAACGCCAGCACTCAATGGCGCCCAGCGAGATACACTGGAATCAGACATTACAGGCGACGAAATAGAAAGGTCAGTAGGCAGCCTCAAAGATAACAAAGCCCCAGGCCCAGACGGCTTCACAGCGAGATTCTACAAGCAATTCCTACCCATACTTAAGCCCATGATGACAGACGTGTTCTCAAGCTGCGTCCAACAAGGCCGCATGACACCAACAATGGCAGAAGCTAACATTATAGTAATACCCAAAGAAGGGAAAGACACGCAACACCCCAAGAACTACAGACCAATCTCCCTCATAAACGTGGACTGCAAAATATATGCGAATATCCTAGCGACCAGACTCAATGCACACCTACCCAAACTCATACACTGCTCACAGGTAGGCTACCTCAAAAACAGAATGTCCCACGACAACACTAGACTGCTCTGCCACATAATCAACCATGCCTCCAAAAGCAACAACACCGCAGTCATGATAGCCTTAGGCGCAGAGAAGGCATTCAACAGGGTGTCCTGGCCATTCCTGGACCAGTGCATGCAGAAATTTGGCCTGGGACCTAACTACAGGAAGATGGTACTTGCACTCTACAACGAGCCCAAGGCGCGCGTTGTTGTAAACGGAGGGACATCAGAACTACTCACCTTAGAACGCGGCACTAGACAGGGATGTCCTACTGGCGATAGAACCACTGCTCAATATGATAAGAACGAACAAAGACATAACAGGAATTCCTATAGGAGGAGAGGCGGTGAAGCTAGCAGCCTACGCTGACGACATCCTTATCACAACGGAGAACCCAGAGAAGTCAATAAAGGCCCTCATGGATGTGAGAAGTTGGCCCGATATGCAGCGTTCGCTATTCTAGCGACCGCTATGTATCGTTCCAACGACCCTTATGGTGTTTGGTTGTAAGTCAACCTATAGACCAGCTATCCTAGTAGCGTGGATACGAGCAGTCTAAGGCTAAAGACTCGAGAGGGCGTGTTAAGCCAGCTGTTTACCACACATGTATCCCTTGAACACCCAGTGAAAGGACACCACACAAGTGTTATGAAAATAAACAGTATATTTATTTAAGAATCACAACAGCCCTGTACTCTTTATGAGGACAGGGTACTAAGCACAAACCAAATCTCTTAGGAAAATACTTCAAGTGCACAATTAAAACAAGTGTCCGAAGACACGGAAAGTTTAGTGGTCTCGGGCGGACCCGATAAGGCAAGTCGGAAGCGAGGGACTCAGGACCCTAGAGTAAGGAGGCTATGCAGGCACCGAAATGCCGAAGTTACCTAGCCACGAGGGCTGCGGCTGCACAAGTCTTACAGGCGTCGGGGGTCTTCGCTGACGAGCCAGGAGCCGGAAGAAAAGGAGTTGCTGGCCGGCGACCAGTGATGAATAGTTCGTAGAGATCCAAGCCTGGATCAGAGATCGTTGATACCTGAAAGCAGAGGGGACCAAGTTCGTACTACTAGCCAGTAGTCAGAGGGTACCCGGAGGGCACCGGTTGGCCGTCACCTCGATCAGGTGAGTGGGCGACGCTAGGCTCTGCAGTCTCACGGACCAGGAGGCGTTGTCGGCGACCAGGATGGAGGTGCAAGCTGTCCCACGAAGGATGATGCTGTCGGCTTCGCTGGGCCCAGGATTGGGGCAACAAGCCTTGGCAGATCTCAGGGCCACGTGGTAGGCCTAAGATGGCGTTGTGAATGGACCAGGAGGGTCCGGGGTGCTCATCTCGGAAAAGGGAGCAAGGGCCGATCTGGAGCAACCAGACCAGCAGTGTTGTTTGTCGGTCGTTGTCAAGGAAGGGCACCAGCCAACGGCTAGTGACCAGACAACGGGCTGAGCAGCGAGCAGAAGGGCCCCACGCAGATCGTGGAGATGCTGGGAGACTGCACTTCGGTGCTGGAGCGGCTCAGGGTCGGGGCTTCTCGGGCCCCAGAGCACTCACCAGAGAATTGCTTCGATGGTCGTGCTGGTTAAGAGCGTGCAGGTTCTGATGTTGGCCGGTCCCTCGAGGTCTCGTCGCACCCACAGATCACAGCTGAGCTGATGACGTGGGTAGAGGTCGGAGGTGCCAGGGAAGCCGGTTCTCGTCGAGCTGGGCCGTCGGATTCCTTGAGGAAGGACTTACAGCAAACCGCAGAGTTCTTAGATGGTGCCCGCTGATGCAGGGTGACTACTCCTTAGTCACAAGGGAGAAATCTTGAGAAGAGTCTCGAATGTCCTTTCGTAGAAAGTAGTTCTTGATTCAAAGATGATCTCATTTGGAAGGGTCCCCGCTCCGGCCTTTTCTAAAGAAAGGGGTGGGTACATGACTAGGTCCTGCCCTAAGGGTGGGACCAGGAAGGGGGGTAGTTACACCCCTCTCCCCTGCCGGACTTTCCCCAGGCCAGGGCTGGTGCCCCTGGAACTGGTTCTAACCGGCAGATGCGTAGTGAGCACCGGGGTGCCACTCCGCAGTCACCTTCTTGCAAAAGCCCTACCTACCCAGAATACACAAACCCTGTCTGGGACGGTGCGAACACCGCCCTCGACAGGAAACCCTTTGTCCAAGCTCTCCTCGCTGGAAGGACTCCCAGCAGCAGGAGGTCAGACTCGTGTCTGTGGTGGCAGCATCCATTTTGTGGAGCTGAGGCTTTAGTTAACTTTAACCGGGGTTCACAGTTACGTACATGTCGTGTCCCTCTAGAAGGGCGGAATGCTAACCTCGTCGCCAGAATTGGTGAGAGGGCAGCATCCCGATTCGTATGACACCTTACTCGACATGCCTTGATAACGCGACACCGAAGTTACCTATGTGGTACGCGTTATCATGGAACAGCCATTGGGTCTTGATTCCGCAAG
The DNA here is from genome assembly GCF_964263255.1 of Lissotriton vulgaris. Lineage (NCBI taxonomy): Eukaryota > Metazoa > Chordata > Amphibia > Caudata > Salamandridae > Lissotriton > Lissotriton vulgaris. The sequence continues at coordinate 608,953,667 of NC_141695.1, forward strand.
CTGCAACCGGGCTCGGCTCGGGCCAGAACCTAGTTCACACGAGCCCACGCACTCTGCCTTCAGGATTGTCAAGGCCTGCCATAGGAGTGACTGATAGGAACTCGGGTGTCCATTGTATGGTTAGATATAGAGCTACTATACCTAAAGCAAAGGGTGATTACACGACTTTGCCCCAGCTGTCATGCAGCCAGTTGTGTCAAATTTAGGAGGCCAGCCAGGGGTGGCATAATACATGCTGCAGCCTCTGGCGGCCCTGGGTACACCTATGCCCTGCGTTACGGGGTCTGATAAGGTGGCCCAGTACCAATTGGTAAATGCACCTAGGGTACATATCGTAATTTAGAAAGAGAACAGCCAGGCTGTGGGTCTGATTGGCAGGCCCACAGCCAGAGAAAGTCGTAAACCAGTGAAACAAAAGCAAAAAATCTGGGTGATCATAGGATTGCAGACCCTACTCTCCTACATGACCCCCCCCCCAAACGTCGGAACAATAAGCTAACCTTGACCAGGTGAGTCTTCTTGTTCTAAGTGGAAATATCTGGAGAGCCCATCGGCATTGCCATGATCAGTACCAGGTCTATGTTCCACTGTAAAGTCCATCCCCTGTAGGGAAATGGACCACCTAAGCAGTTTGGGGTTTTCACCCTTCATCTGACTTAGCCACAAGAGGGGCTTATGGTCGGTCTGAATCTTGAAGTGAGTGCCAAACAAGTATGGCCTCAGCTTCTTCAGGGCCCAAACCACAGCAAAGGCCTCCCTCTCAATAGCTGACCAATTCTTCTCTCTAGGGGTCAGCCTTCTGCTTATAAAAGCAATGGGCTGGTCTTGACCATCAAAATTCAGTTGAGAAAGAACAGCTCCCACACCCAACTCAGAAGCGTGTGTTTGGACAATGAATGGTTTGGAGTAGTCTGGACTCTTAAGGATAGGCGCCGTGCACATGGCCTGCTTTAGGTCATCGAATGCTTTTTGACAGCTCGCTGTCCACTGAACCTTTTTTGGCATTTTCTTACTTGTCAGTTCATTTAATGGTGTCACGATGGAACCATAGTTCCTGACAAACTTTCGGTAGTATCCAGTCAGGCCCAAGAAAGCTCGAACCTGAGTCTGGGTGGTTGGAGGAGCCCAGTCCCTGATTGACTGTATTTTGCTCTCCAGTGGCTGAACCTGGCCTCCACCTACAAGGTGGCCCAGGTATACAACCTGTGTCTGCCCTATCTGGCACTTGGTGGCCTTGATAGTGAGGCCTGCTGCTTGCAGAGCCTCTAACACTTTCCGCAGGTGGACCAGGTGATCCTCCCAGGTGGAGCTAAAGACAGCAATATCGTCTAGATACGCCGCACAGAAGTCATCCAGCCCAGTAAGGACTTGATTCACCAACCTTTGGAAGGTGGCAGGTGCATTTTTCAGACCAAAGGGCATCACCACGAACTGATAATGCCCACCAGGGGTAGAAAATGCGGTCTTAGGCTTGGCGTCCTCAGCTAACCTGATTTGCCAATACCCAGCTGTTAGGTCAAACGTACTTAAGTAGTTGGCCGAAGCCAATCTATCGATAAGCTCGTCTGCCCTTGGTATTGGGTGGGCGTCAGGCTTAGTGACTGCATTGAGACCCCTGTAGTCTACGCAGAACCTCATCTCTTTCTTACCGCCCTGGGTGTGAGGTTTCGGCACTAGAACTACGGGACTAGCCCAAGGGCTATCCGAGGGTTCAATGACTCCCAGCTCCAACATTTTCTGCACTTCACTCTTGATGCAGTCTCTAACGTGATCAGGCTGCCGGTAGATTTTACTCTTGACGGGCAAGCTGTCACCAGTGTCAACCTCATGGGTGCACCAATCGGTCTGACTGGGTGTTAGAGAGAACATATGTCTGAAAGACTGAAGAACCTGTTTACAGTCTTTCTGAGAGGCTGCCACAAAAGACAACACCATCGACCGATCCATCGTCAGGATTCTGAGTGAGCAGGTCGGGGAGAGGGTCACTCTCCTCTTCCTGTCCCTCATCTAGGGCCATGAGCAAACTCATGTCCTTCCTGTCGACATATGCCTTGAGCCTGTTGACATGAAGCACCCTGTGGGGGCTCCGGGGAGTTCCCAGGTCGACCAGGTAGGTGACCTCTCCCTTTTTCTCCAGGATGGTGTAGGGCCCGGACCATTTGTCCTTGAGTGCTGCTGGGGCCACTGGCTCCAACACCCACACCTTCTGTCCGGGCTGGTAAACAGTCAAGACAGCCTTTTGGTCATGCCAAGCTTTTTGGAGTTCTTGGCTGGCCTTAAGGTTTTCAGATGCCTTCTCCATGTATTCAGCCATCCGCGAGCGGAGGCCAAGCACATAGTCCACTATGTTGGCTGCAGGCTTTTTGAGAGGTCTCTCCCATCCTTCCTTCACCAAACATAGGGGTCCTCTCACAGGATGCCCGTACAAAAGTTCAAAAGGGCTGTAGCCAACCCCCTTCTGTGGGACTTCTCTGTAAGCGAATAAAAGGCAGGGGATCAGGACGTCCCATCTACGCCAAAGCTTTTCAGGTAGTCCATGAATCATCCCTTTGAGGGTCCTGTTGAATCTCTCAACAAGCCCATTGCATTGTGGATGATAGGGTGTAGTGAACTTGTAGTTGACACCACATTCCTTCCACATAGCAGTTAAGTAGCTCGACATAAAGTTTGCACCTCTGTCGGAGACGACCTCCTTAGGGAAGCCCACTCTGGAGAATACTCCAACTAGGGCTCTTGCCACAACAGGTGCTGTAGTGGTCCTAAGGGGAATAGCTTCAGGATACCTGGTGGCATGATCCACTACCACCAGTATAAACTTGTGCCCTGATGCTGTTGGTGGTTCCATGGGACCGACGATGTCGATCCCCACCCGCTCAAAGGGCACCCCCACCACAGGCATTGGTATAAGGGGGGCCTTTGTCGTGCCACCTGACTTACCACTGGCTTGGCAAGTGACACAGGAGCGGCAAAACTCCTTTGTATCTTCGTTCATATGAGGCCAGTGAAAGTGTGAGACAAGCCTGTCCCACGTCTTCGTCTGGCCTAAGTGACCTGCTAAGGGAATCTCGTGGGCCAAGGTAAGTAGGAAACCACGCTGAGACAAGGGTACAACCAGCCTCCTGGTCATGCCAGGCTTGGGGTCTCTTGACTCAGTGTACAGGAGTCCATCTTCCCAGTATACCTTGTGGGTACCTGTGGCGTTCCCAGCAGCCTCAGCAGCAGCCTGCTGTCTGAGGGGTTCAAGAGAAGGGCAGTCTAACTGGTCCTTCCCCAGGTCTTCCCTTGAGTGTCCCCCTGAACCCAAGAATTCAACTTGATCAAGTTCTAACTCCCTAGGCTCAGTTTCCCTCAATTCCTGTAGGTCAGCCTCCTCTGAGACTTGATCCACGACCTGGGGCAAGGGGGAAGGCGCAGCCTTAACCCTACTGCTCTTTTTCTTGGGAGGTGTCTGGTCCGTTGTTCCAGGATCCAGCACCTGTTCAGTGGGGCATTTCCTGACCTGTGACCTGGTCACAGCGAACACATGTGCTGGCAAGCCTAACATTTCCATGTGAGTCCGGTGCTCCACTTCTGACCATTGTGATGACTCCAAATCATTGCCCAACAAACAATCCACTGGGAGGTCTGAACTAACTACAACCTTCTTTTGGCCAGTTACCCCTCCCCAGGAGAAAGCTACAATTGCCATACTGTGATTGGTAGTGACATTGCTTGCATTGGTCACCAGGAATTCTGTACCTGGCATGATCTGTCCAGGGTCCACAAAGTTAGGTGTCACCATGGTGACACTGGCACAAGTGTCCCTATAGGCCTGAGCCATTTTTCCATTTATGAAAGGCGTCTGTCTGTATTTGCCCAAAGTATTGGGACTTACGTCAGGGGACATATCCACATCCCCTGTACTGACAAGGACAGCCTGAGTGAGTGTGCCAACTAAGCTGTCACGCCCCTCAGAACCCAGGGTTAACCCTACTAAACCCTTGGGAGGTGCACTACCACTGCTGGCTGTACTAGGGGGCACAGGTGCCTTAGGGGCTGCAGTGATGGGGATGGGGCACTGAGATAAATAACGGTGATGGATCAAGCCCTGATCTTTGGACTGGGTAAGAGTGGTCTGTTTAACTCAGACACTCTGTTCATCACCACCCCCTTTTCTAAATCGTTTTTGGCCACTATAGGTGTGGCAGGGTATACTCAGACATGAGTCCCTTTCTCACTGCTCCATCAGGATTCAAGCAAGCCGGGCCGAAGAAGGCTGAAATGCCAGAAACCGGTCCCCGGTAGCTTGTCTCCTTTCTGGTGAAGAATTGGCTTGGTAGTTTAGTCTGCCCTGTTCCCATGATGCACTGGGCCAGGGACAGACTGATTTGCATATAGCCAGGTTCTGAGCTGGGATGGGGCAGTGAGATAAATAACGGTGATGGATCAAGCCCTGATCTTTGGACTGGGTAAGAGTGGTCTGTTTAACTCAGACACTCTGTTCATCACCACCCCCTTTTCTAAATCGTTAGGGGCTGCAGTGGCAGGAGTCTGCCCTCCTCCTTTCTTGGTGCACTCACTAAACCAGTGAGATTTACTTTTGCAGTACTGGCACCATCTTTTGGATTGGCCTTCTTTCTTCTTTTGGGGAGCCTGACCCCCACCCTCTTTGGGTTGTTGGGGACCTGTCGAAGACTTCTGGTCATTTTGTTCCCCCTTAGAATCTTTACCCTTCTGGTCTGCTTTCTTCTGACCACCTTGATTCTGGCCCTGGTTCTGTTTAACTCTTGTACGAACCCATCTGTCTGCCTTCTTTCCCAATTCTTGGGGAGAGGTCAGATCCGAGTCGACAAGATGCTGATGCAACAACTGGTTCTGACAATTGTTTAAAATTTGTTCTCTCATCATCAAATTATACAATCCTTCGTAATCAGTAACCTTACTGCCCAGCAACCAGCCTTCAAAAGCCTTAGTGGCACAATCGACAAAGTCAGACCAATCTTGAGACTGCGTTTTCTGGGTATCCCGGAACAGCACCCTGTACTGCTCCGTGGTTAGGCCAAACCCTTCGACGAGTGTATTCTTCAAGACGTGGTAATTATTAGCATCCTCTACCCTTGTGGTGAGGAGCTTGTCTCTTCCTTTACCTTCAAAGGAGAGCCACAAGATAGCTGCCCACTGACTCTGGGGAACACCTTGCACAGTGCAGGCCCTCTCCAAAGCAGTAATCCATTTGTGGATGTCGTCCCCTTGTTTAAAGGGGGGCACTATCTTACCAAGGTGTTTCGTATCAAAACTCCTTTCCCTATTGCTAGGTATAATGCTGCCACCAGTGGGGACTGCCCCACTTAACTGTTGCTCTCTAGCAAAGGCAAGCCTCTCTTTGGCCAGGGCAAGTTCTTCCCTTTCAATCCTCAGATTAGCTGCCCTTTCTTTAGCTTCGTACACTCTCCTCTGAGGGGACGTCATCCCTCTTTGAGAAGAGTTGTGAGAGCCATTGGTTTGAAGGGATCTGCCAGAGTCTCTTGACAGAGATCGGGGTCGTCCATTCCCAATGTTAAGCTGACCTGATAGTGGCCCCAGGGGTCCCCCAGTACCACTGTCATGTTTGCTTAAGTTGGCCCTGCTTAGTCTAACGACTTCTACCTGTCCCTTATCTGCCTCATCCCCAGAGGGATCCTCATTCTCATCATCCTCTACATCTTCAGTCTCAGTTGAGAGGTGGATGAGGTCAGGATCGTCTCTGGTTCCCTCGAGGGGAGGCATGTCTCCTTCTGGATTAGAAGAGCTGGGAAGGGTCTCAGCTTTTCTGGCATCATAAGTCTCCAAGAGACCAATCAGAAAGGACGTTGTGGGGTTAGACCCCTGCTTGATCTTCCTGGAGTGACACACTTGTCTTAACTCCTTGAAGCTCAGCACAGTATATCTTGAAGGGATGACCTGTGGAGGGTCAACTGACACAAGGGGAGACTCAGAGTTTCCTCCTTTGTCCGACATACTGTTTCTAGTGTGGTGTAAGTGATGCACCTACCTACACTATGTGTTTACCTACTGATCCCTTGCTAAGAGTTGCGGCCAAGGTGTGCTAAGCCTTGAGGAGCTACAACAGCTGGTTCAGTAGAACTCAGAGTATTCTAAGCTTTCGTTATATGTACTAACAGTACTTATGTGATCTTTCAACAAGATATTCTTAGGATACGTGTGGTGAAACAACAGCAAGCTCAAATCCCAACCGCTGCTCACCAATGTGAGAAGTTGGCCCGATATGCAGCGTTCGCTATTCTAGCGACCGCTATGTATCGTTCCAACGACCCTTATGGTGTTTGGTTGTAAGTCAACCTATAGACCAGCTATCCTAGTAGCGTGGATACGAGCAGTCTAAGGCTAAAGACTCGAGAGGGCGTGTTAAGCCAGCTGTTTACCACACATGTATCCCTTGAACACCCAGTGAAAGGACACCACACAAGTGTTATGAAAATAAACAGTATATTTATTTAAGAATCACAACAGCCCTGTACTCTTTATGAGGACAGGGTACTAAGCACAAACCAAATCTCTTAGGAAAATACTTCAAGTGCACAATTAAAACAAGTGTCCGAAGACACGGAAAGTTTAGTGGTCTCGGGCGGACCCGATAAGGCAAGTCGGAAGCGAGGGACTCAGGACCCTAGAGTAAGGAGGCTATGCAGGCACCGAAATGCCGAAGTTACCTAGCCACGAGGGCTGCGGCTGCACAAGTCTTACAGGCGTCGGGGGTCTTCGCTGACGAGCCAGGAGCCGGAAGAAAAGGAGTTGCTGGCCGGCGACCAGTGATGAATAGTTCGTAGGGATCCAAGCCTGGATCAGAGATCGTTGATACCTGAAAGCAGAGGGGACCAAGTTCGTACTACTAGCCAGTAGTCAGAGGGTACCCGGAGGGCACCGGTTGGCCGTCACCTCGACCAGGTGAGTGGGCGACGCTAGGCTCTGCAGTCTCACGGACCAGGAGGCGTTGTCGGCGACCAGGATGGAGGTGCGAGCTGTCCCACGAAGGATGATGCTGTCGGCGTCGCTGGGCCCAGGATTGGGGCAACAAGCCTTGGCAGATCTCAGGGCCACGTGGTAGGCCTAAGATGGCGTCGTGAATGGACCAGGAGGGTCCGGGGTGCTCCTCTCGGAAAAGGGAGCAAGGGCCGATCTGGAGCAACCAGACCAGCAGTGTTGTTTGTCGGTCGTCGTCAAGGAAGGGCACCAGCCAACGGCTAGTGACCAGACAACGGGCTGAGCAGCGAGCAGAAGGGCCCCACGCAGATCGTGGAGATGCTGGGAGACTGCACTTCGGTGCTGGAGCGGCTCAGGGTCGGGGCTTCTCGGGCCCCAGAGCACTCACCAGAGAATTGCTTCGATGGTCGTGCTGGTTAAGAGCGTGCAGGTTCTGATGATGGCCGGTCCCTCGAGGTCTCGTCGCACCCACAGATCACAGCTGAGCTGATGACGTGGGTAGAGGTCGGAGGTGCCAGGGAAGCCGGTTCTCGTCGAGCTGGGCCGTCGGATTCCTTGAGGAAGGACTTACAGCAAACCGCAGAGTTCTTAGATGGTGCCCGCTGATGCAGGGTGACTACTCCTTAGTCACAAGGGAGAAATCTTGAGAAGAGTCTCGAATGTCCTTTCGTAGAAAGTAGTTCTTGATTCAAAGATGATCTCATTTGGAAGGGTCCCCGCTCCGGCCTTTTCTAAAGAAAGGGGTGGGTACATGACTAGGTCCTGCCCTAAGGGTGGGACCAGGAAGGGGGGTAGTTACACCCCTCTCCCCTGCCGGACTTTCCCCAGGCCAGGGCTGGTGCCCTGGAACTGGTTCTAACCGGCAGATGCGTAGTGAGCACCGGGGTGCCACTCCGCAGTCACCTTCTTGCAAAAGCCCTACCTACCCAGAATACACAAACCCTGTCTGGGACGGTGCGAACACCGCCCTCGACAGGAAACCCTTTGTCCAAGCTCTCCTCGCTGGAAGGACTCCCAGCAGCAGGAGGTCAGACTCGTGTCTGTGGTGGCAGCATCCATTTTGTGGAGCTGAGGCTTTAGTTAACTTTAACCGGGGTTCACAGTTACGTACATGTCGTGTCCCTCTAGAAGGGCGGAATGCTAACCTCGTCGCCAGAATTGGTGAGAGGGCAGCATCCCGATTCGTATGACACCTTACTCGACATGCCTTGATAACGCGACACCGAAGTTACCTATGTGGTACGCGTTATCATGGAACAGCCATTGGGTCTTGATTCCGCAAGCTGCAACCGGGCTCGGCTCGGGCCAGAACCTAGTTCACACGAGCCCACGCACTCTGCCTTCAGGATTGTCAAGGCCTGCCATAGGAGTGACTGATAGGAACTCGGGTGTCCATTGTATGGTTAGATATAGAGCTACTATACCTAAAGCAAAGGGTGATTACACGACTTTGCCCCAGCTGTCATGCAGCCAGTTGTGTCAAATTTAGGAGGCCAGCCAGGGGTGGCATAATACATGCTGCAGCCTCTGGCGGCCCTGGGTACACCTATGCCCTGCGTTACGGGGTCTGATAAGGTGGCCCAGTACCAATTGGTAAATGCACCTAGGGTACATATCGTAATTTAGAAAGAGAACAGCCAGGCTGTGGGTCTGATTGGCAGGCCCACAGCCAGAGAAAGTCGTAAACCAGTGAAACAAAAGCAAAAAATCTGGGTGATCATAGGATTGCAGACCCTACTCTCCTACAATGGACACCATAGAACAGTATGCACATGTATCAGGATACAAACTAAACAGGGAAAAATCAGAATGCAAACCTCTGAACGTACACACCACGAAGACTGTAGTGGGAGAATCAGGGCTAACATGGCAGAAAAAATCCATAAAATACCTGGGTCTGCTCTTCGAGAGAGATCTCAAGTCCACACTAGAACAGAATGAGCAGGCGATACTACGCAAACTGAAAGAGAGAGTAGAAGGATGGTCACCCAAATTCACCACATGGTGGGGGAGAGTAGAGACAGTCAAAATGATGCTCACGCCGATAGTGAACTATATGCTCAACGTGCTCCCGCTAATTAACACAGTGGATTTCCACAAAAAACTGGATAAACTAATCAACAACTTCTTATGAAAGGGTAAAAAACCCCGAATTAGCCTGCAAAAACTCAGACTAGCCAAGGACCTGGGGGGCCTAAATATAACAAATTTCGAAACCTTCCAAACTGCATGCATAGCGAAACAAGGGATGTACTGGCTCACCCCCAAACAAGACTACACCCCAGCATGGCTCTCACTAGAGAGGAGACTTCTAGATGGAATGGAGCCCATCGCCCTACTCATGGCAACCAAACACCTTGCACTCACGCACAACCCCATACTGAGGAACACCAAGACGGCCCTCCTCAGGATAGACAGAATGTTGGACACAAGCGTGAGGAACACTCAGTGGGAGTCCATATGGCACAACCCCAAGATCAAATACAAGGATAGAACACTAGACATGCACTCCTGGTACAGGCACGGCATCTCCACAGCTAGTCAACTACACACCCAAGGCACACACACCACCTTTGACTCACTCAAGAACGAACACAAACTAGACAGCATTGAGCTATACAACTTTCTCAGGATCAAAGTAGTGATTAGCAAGGCAGACCTCAACAAACAAACACCTTCAATCCTGCAATACGCCACCAACCTAAATAGAACGGGACACCAGGTAGCATACCTCTACAAAGCCCTGTGCCCAAGATCCACCAAACTTAACAACAAAGCCACGGCCTACTGGGAATCACTAATGAGCAGGGAATTCAGTGAGAAAGAAAAGTCCGACCTCTGGACATCCACCTCGAGAAAGAAAGTAACGACCACCCTAGACCAAACCAAATTCTGGCTGATACACAAAGCGTACTGGACCCCCGCCCGCCTAGCCTCCATAGGAATCCGTGAAAATGACACATGCTGGAAGTGCAACAAGCAGAAAGGCGACCTAGCACACCTGATCTTTCACTGCCCCAAGGTTAAAAAATTCTGGCGCAAGATAGGCGAACTTATAAACGACATAACAGGCACCCCACTCCAGCTTGAGTTCCACAGCTTAGCCACAGGCTTTATGACCCCCACAATCAAATCCAGAGAGGACAGAGACCTGATTGACCTCCTACTAACAACGGCGGTCAAGACAGTACTGAACAACTGGAAAGAAACGGGGAAGGCCTCTTTCAAAACCTGGTTCAACTGGGTCACCTTCCTAAGGGGGGCAGACACCATAACAGCCAACCACACACTGAAGACACACACAAAGTGCGAAATGTGGCTCTCTCTGGACACCTACCTGTCCTCGCACAAGCCGCCGTAGACATCGCAGCAAGCAACGCTCCTGCAGGAGTCATAATCCGGTCCTAGAATAGTAACGCACGCCTTCCAGTACCACAACCAAACTAAACTCTCCCTATACCTCCCACCTTTTGCTCCTTCTCTTTCTCTTTTCCTGCCACTGAGGGGGTGAACAATCTATGGCCACGAAAGGGACAATCTCACCGACCACACGAAGGTATACAAGCCCGACCGCAAATGCCGGGAGGGCGGGAAGGACGGGGCAGAAAGCCGAGATGAACGCACAAGAAGACACGAACAAAAGGACGCAATGCCAGGTCTACGCAGCCAGTCAGAAATGCCAAATGCCAATGTTATGTTATGTGATATTGTTACCTCTGTGCCCCCCCCCCACATCCCCCAGGGCGTCTCTTCTGCCTCTTGTCTAATTGCTATCCGTGTAAGTGTAATGCACCGTGTATATATAATTTCAATAAAAAAAAGCTAATTCCTAACTATAACGTGTGTGAAACCTATGGTTTTTTCAGTGAATTTGCAAGGTTTTTTTAATGCTAATTCCTAACTATAACGTGGCTGAAACCTATGTTTTTTTCAGTGAATTTCAAAGGTTTTTTAAATGGTAATTCCTAACTATAACGTGGCTGAAACCTATGTTTTTTTCAGTGAATTTCAATGGTTTTGTAAATGATAATTTTTAAATGTAATAATTGTTATATTTTTAAACTGATTTACTACATTATTATAAATTATTTATTTTTAGATATATTATTTGTTAAATTACATTACATATTTTTAATATAAATTGAAAAAAAAATCTTTTTACACCTCTCTGCAACGCAGCCCCCTGGCGTGTTTGCCGGGGGGAACTAATTCCCCTTGCATACTGGCTGTCCCTGGGGGCCAACAAGCCCACCTGGAACCTCCAGTATCTGCCAGGGGGCTGCATTGCAGAGAGGTGTAATGAGGCCACACCCTTTTTTACACCTCTCTGCAACGCAGCCCCTGGGCGCGTTTGCAGTGGGGGAACTAATTCCCCTTGCATACTAGGGGTCCCTGGGGGCCAACTAGCCCACCTGGAACCTCCAGTATGCGCCAGGGGGCTGCATTGCAGAGAGGTGTAATGAGGCTACATCCTTTTTTACACTTCTCTGCGACGCAGCCCCCGGGCGTGTTTGCAGAGCGAGAACTAATTCCCCTTGCATACTGTGGTCCCTGGGGGCCAACTAGCCCACCTTGAACCTCCAGTATGCGCCAGGGGGCTGCATTGCAGAGAGGTGTAATGAGGCCGCACCCTTTTTACACCTCTCTGCCACGCAGCCCCCGGGCGTGTTTGCAGAGGGGGAACTAAAATTCCCTTGCATACTGGGGGTCCCTGGGGGCCAACTAGCCCACCTGGAACCTCCAGTATGCGCCAGTGGACTGCATTGCAGAGAGGTGTAATGAGGCCACACCCTTTTTTACACCTCTCTGCAACACAGCCCCCGGGCGTGTTTGCAGAGGGGAATAATTCCCCTTGCATACTGTGGGTCCCTGGGGGCCAACTAGCCCACCTGGAACCTCCAGTATGCGCCAGGGGGCTGCATTGCAGAGAGGTGTAACAAGGCTTTGCCCGTTTTACACCTCTCTGCAACGCAGCCCCCTGGCGCATAGGCAGAGGGGGAACTAATTCCCTTTGCATACTGGGGTCCCTGGGGGCCAACTAGTCCACCAGGAGCCTCTAGTAGGCGCCAGGGGGCTGCGTTGCTTTGCCCCGGAGGGCGGCTGTCCCCGGGGCAGTGTGGGGGGGATTGGGCACCCCCCACACTTCTTTATCACTGTGCCCCCGCGATTGGTCCCCCTGGGGGGTAATTTAAAAATAAACATACCGGGTTTAAAAAAAAAATTGGGCCTTGGGGTCCTTGTGGGACCACCTTGACAGGCCTAGGGGTCAGGGTGTTTCTAGCCTGCCCCCTTTTTGTGTTCTACACGTTTGTTTTTCTGCTTTCTTGTGCCTCGGTCTACTGAGCACAAGATGGCTGCCAACACTTCCTGGTTTGGAGTGTTGACAGCCAATGAGCATGCAGCTTTCTCGGAAAGGTACGCACACCGTACGCGTACCGTACGCATACGTACGCAGACCCGTGCGCGCACCCCGCGATTTTTCGAAAAGAAAAAAAAAAATTTGCCTTGGGGGTCCTTGTGGGACCCCCTGAGCAGGCCTAGGGGGTCAGGGTGCTTCTACCCTGCCCCCTTTTTGTGTTCTACAGGTTTGTTTTTCTGCTTTCTTGTGCCTTCAGCCCACCGAGGCACAAGATGGCTGCCAACAATTTCTGTTTGGGAGTGTTGACAAACATTGGCAGCCAATCAGGATGCATCTCGCGCACTCGAAGGTCCGCGCATGTATGCGTACATACGCGAACGGTGGCCACAGGATACGCGGACCATGCGCGTACGGTGCGCGCTTATAGATATATATATATATATTTTTCTTTTGATTTTCTCAGGAACTACTGGACGGATTTACACCATTTAAGCAAAAGAATGAAAATAAATGAAATAATTTGGTACGATTTCACGCCCGCTTATTATGCATCAATATTTAATGGTGCATAAGTTCAGCGATTTGTATTTAATTGACAAATGTGCTTTTTCCATTGTAATGCCAAGTTTATAATCACGCACTGGCGTAGACCCTGGAAATTGTTAACAGTGGAGATTATGTGCTACATAGTAACTCGTTTATTTCCTTTGTGATCACGTGCACGAAAGTAAACATGTTTGTATCACTTTAAAAAGAATGGCCCCTCAAACATATGCACCCGTGAGCAAGAGGCGCAAGCTTCGAAACGCGTAGGGTTGTTTCTGTCCGTGTGCCAATAAAACTCTGCACTACGAGCAACATTTGGGCCCCGGTTCTGGTTTATTTGCTGAATCTACTAGCATTACCGACCAGGAGTGTGGTTATATGGTAAGGGGTGGCGATCCTGCCGGGAAGCCTGCTGCCGAAGGAGGCTCGAGCACGCCAAAACAGTGTGTTTAATATATATAACCCGCATCCCTGCAGGGCGGCTTCGGAACAGGCAAGGAGCAGCCTTTGATAACCATCACAGCACAAAAGAGGAGTGAGGAAGCCAGACTCCATGACGTCCTGAGACACGTGGATTTCCGCACAGAGGGAGCCCTTCTCAGGTGGTCCTTGGATTAGGTGAGCAGAGTTTGGGGAGTAGATGTTTGTCTGCAAAGCTTCGTTTTGCCCCTTGCTGGGAGTGGGGTACCATTCTTTTCTCTGCTTGGCCCACTTCAATGAATCCTGTCATCAACCTTGCCTAAACCCCCAGGGTGCGTCTGAGATCCTTGGTGTGGAACTTTAGATGGTGGCGAGCAATGACCCTAATTCCACCTCTGGCCGCCCCACCTCCACAGAGGGGCCCGATCCTAGAACTGTGGTCCCCCTATGAAATTTCACACCCTCTATTGATCCTCCAGCAGAGCATTCATGTTGCTTATACTGGCCCCTGGGACCAGTGCACCAGTAGTTGATGTGCTGGGAGCTCCGGTGGAGGCCACACTGCACCTCCATCCACTAAGCCTACATGATCTTGCCTGCGCCCATCGCCCGACCCCTCTCTTTTGCCTTTATGCACTCTACTCACCTGTGTGGCTACCCTTTGGTCTTTGCTGTTTAGTAGGTGCGGGTACCGTCTGTTGTCACTGCTGCCCCATGCCCATGAGGCACTTGTATTAGTGTCATACTGTGCAAGGGACGACCTGATCACTTGCAGCACTCCTGGAAAGCTGGCCCTGGAGGCCCACACTGCGTGACCCACATACTTTGCACCACCTGGGATCTATGAACCCACTAATGGACCACACCCTCATGATTTACCCCCAGCCTCATTTTCATAATAAATGGGGGCTGGGGCAAGTGTAACTGTCCTCTCGGCGCCAATTAAAAGATAATGATTCCCCACTAACTGCATCAGGAGGACCTATTGACTCTCAGAAGGACCAGTTGCAGCCTATCACCAAATATTTGCTCCACCAGCTATTTCAGGAACTCCGAGATAACATCAAAGGGGTTAAACTCTGCCTCCAACAGGATATTAGAACTCTTCAGCGTGATGTAGATGACATTGGGAAAAGGCTGGCCCAGACTGAAACCTCCTTCAACCAACTCAGTGGAAAGGGTGAGGCCTTGCAACAAAACATCCTCCAACTCAAAGATCAGCATATCCTCTTGAATGAGAAGTGCGAAGACCTTGAGAAGAGGTCTTGTTTCAATAACATTTGTATTAGAGGAAAATAGACAACCACTGCAGGTGTTGACCTCCCAAAATACCTCTCAGACCAATTTTACATTATTCTCGAGAGAAGAGAGGGTGGCCCCATACACATGGATAAAACCCAAAGGGTTATACCTCTCCAAATAGCTGGAAAACACACACCATATGTTCTCACCGATATCTATTGTGTCGCAGATAAGGAGGAGATTATGACCAAGGTGAGGTGGGGGGCTCACCTCCTTCAACAGTGCGCAGCTCCTTTTTCAGGACCTTTAGGCAGCCACGCTTGCCGAGTGCTTTAATTTCAAACCGGTTATGGACTTTCTTTTTTTGTCAAAGTTCCTTATCTAAGTTTGTACAACTCTTACATTCAACATGTGTGACAAATAAGCCAACAATATGATATTGTGTGCTATTCCCTGCTACAGTTTCCTACTGAAAGCCACCGGTCTGTGTCTGCTTGATCATTACATTTGCATTGTTTCATCATATGAAGGTAAAGTAAACCCTCCCTCCCACTTACCACTTCCCACACCCAAATCGTGAACTGAAAAAGAAAACAACAAAAGAAATAACATATAACTATATAAGGTACTCAACGGAAGGGGCTATGACTGGGCTATATTATGTGTAGCTTTATATGTATGGAGGAATAGGCCTGGGGGCTGGGGGTATGGGTCGAATAACTCTGTTAATTCTGGGGAAGACACTTAAAATTGATAAAGATGCAGTGCCCTTGTTCTGGACGGGCACGCCAGTAGCGGCTACCCCGATGAAAGATAACTGGTTAAGGAAGCCCAAGTATATTCAACGTTTTTGAAATCGTCTCAGAAGATGCCACTTAACCTCGCCATAGTTATTGCCTGCCAAAGACGTGCACGCCACTGTGTGGTAGATGGTGCCTCAGCCTTTTTTCAGGCTGCTGCCGCTGCCATTTTGGCTGTCCCCAAACATAGCCACATGATTCCTTTATCTGCCCTTGTTTGGTGTTCAAGGGAATCTGACCTGAGCCCTAATAGCACAGAGGAGATAGTATTTGGTATGGGATAGCCCAAAATCTCCTTTATTTGAGCTAGAATTTTCGACCAGAATGGACGGATGTTTGGACAGTCCCACCAGAGGTGGTGGGAATCCCCCAACAGACCACAGCTTCTCCAGCATAGATCTGAAGTGTCAGGGTAAATTCTTTTCAGTTTTGTGGGATAAAGGTACCAATCGTATAATACCTTGTAATGTGCCTCTCTACGGCTAAGGGAGTGGTTATGTTTGTGTATATCTCTCCATAATGAATGCCACTCATGGTCCGAGATGTTATGGCCCAGTGTTCGCTCCCAGGATGTCATGTGTCTTGGAGGTGGACCCTGTAAGGACCAAAGCAGTTGCGAATACAAGGATAAGATGCCTTTGATGCCTTGTGTATTTCTTACGAATGCTTCAAGAGGAGTAAGGTCCCTCGTGCTAGCTTCTCATTTTGCTGGCTGCAGGGCCCAGTGTCCAAGTTGTTGGTAGTGGAAAAATTCCTCTTTTGTTAGGTTGAAGTCTTGTTGGCAATGTTCAAAGGTGAGGATATCAGAATTGTGAAAGAGATGTGACTATGTCAGGCATCCACCCTCTCTCCAAGCATCAAAGGGACCTAGGAGTAAACCTGTTGGGAACACTAGATGTGTATCGGTGTGATGGGGGAAGGGTATGTTGTCCAGGATGATTTCTTAAGAGCCTCATCCCATACCCTCAGGACTGTTCTCTTTGGCGTACTGATATAGGCTTTGGCAGGGTGGTCTATTTTGTGTTTCCACAGTAAATTCCAAATGACTCTGCCCACTATTGCTCTATCCATATGCAGCCAATACTTATCCGATTCCCTTTGTGACCACTTAATAATGGCTCGCAGCTGTGCTGCCTTATAGTACAGGCCGAAATCAGGGAGCCCAAGGCCTCCCTCCGACTAGAGCCTCCGTAGTAGCTTACAGGGTAAACATGCCTATTTATTCTGCCATATACAATTGTTGAGCAAAGTTTTAAGTTTGTCCAACTACCCTGTTTCAAGTTCAATGGGCAAGCTCTGGAACAGGTGGAGGAATTCTGGAAGCATCACCATTTTTATTGTGTGAATTCTCCCCAGCCAGGAAATATATAATGGGGCGCATCTCTTTAAACCTATTATTAGCTTTTGAAATAAGTGTGGGTAATTGGCCTGAAATAGTTGTTAAATAAGTTCTAGAGGTCAAGTTAATACCTAGAAACGTGAGAGCTTTCCTTTCCCATTGAAAGGGAGAGGAGCCACTAAGTGTCTGCATCTCTCCATCCGAAAGCGTCAGGTTTAAGAGGGAGGATTTGCAAAGATTAATACGTTAGCCTGCCACTTGTTCGAAGAGTCTTGATTCTTTTAAGAGGGCCGCCAGTGAGTCTCTAGTATTTGTGAGAGGGAGGAGGATGTTGTCAGCAAATAACGAGATTTTATGCTCCTCTCCGCTAAAGGTGATCCCCTTGATCTCTTGGTTGGCTCTAATTGCTGCTGCTAGGGGTTTGATGCTTAGGGCGAAAAGAAGAGGTGTTAGCTGGCATCCCTGTCTTGTCACCCTCTCTAAACTAAATGGCTTTGAGGCAATGCCATTCATGAGGACTCTGGTGGTTGGGGCAGCATAATTTACTTGAATCATGGTGACAAATTTATCATCAAAGCCAAAGTACTTGAGAGTTGCGAAAAGAAAAGTCCAATCAACTCAGTCAAATGCTTTTTCCACGTCTAAACCTAGTAGCTCTGCCAGTATTCGTTTTTTGCCAATTTTTCAATGAGATGGAGCACTCTTCTGACATTATAATGTGTTCGTCACCTCTTTATAAACCCCGATTGGTCAGGGTGGATGAGTTCGGGCATTAAGTCTTACAGGCGCGACGCCAATATTTTTTAATAGATCTTGGCGTCAAGATTTAGGAGCGCAATGGGTTGGTAGGAGCTACATAGCTGTGGATCTTTCCCTGTCTTAGGTAGAACTATTGTCAGTGCTTAGCTCATGGACGGAGTGACCATTCCTGTTTCGGCTGTGTGATTAAATAGAGTTGTCGGATGCGGAACCAGTTCCGCACTGAATGCCTTGTAGAAACGAGCTGTAATCTGTCCGGACCCGGCGACTTAAAAGGTTTTAGGGGGCCTATTGCCATTTAGACCTCCTCCTCACTGATGGGTTCTGCCAGCCTATCATTATGTGCCTGCGTCACTTTGGGTAGGACTATGTTGTCTAGATAGCTTAAGTGGGAGTGAGGATCTGCATGTTCAGCCTTATTTACGGTTATGGACTTTCTTGTCACCCATGACACTAAATCTTGCTGGACACACCCATTCAGTATCATCTTTTAATAGGATGGCTGACAACTCACTCAAAAAAGCAAAGCAAATTTTGGGTCTGCTGTGGAGACTGGGCCACTAGAATGCAGGGGACACAGTGGTCTCGAGGTAGGAGTGGCACACTGTTCCTGGACAACCAGGGCAAAACCGGCTTAGCCCAGCGGAATTCGAAACCAGCAAGATCCAGCTCTTGGAACACCTAAGCTGCTCTGCCAATGACTCCACTGTGGGCTGGTCCTGCATCAACTTTTTCCTTCCTCTTCAGGACAGGGTGGGGGACATAGGATTAGCAAAATTTCTGCACAGGCGGTAATCCCTCTCCAACCCTCTCCAGTGTGGAGGATAAGATCTTATTTTACACATTTGAGAGTTGGGAGGGGAAAGAGAGGGTGTGGACTGTGGGCCAGCCTCTATTGCAGCTACATGTCTGGTGCAGGACTGGGGAGGTAATAGAGAGAATCACTGAAATAATATTGAGTACAAAAATATAGATAATAACATGTAGAAATGGGACCCTCTCTATATTTGAATTAATGACCAGGGAAAAGAGAGAGAAACAACAACATGAACATACAAAGATTCCCCCTTGGTCAATTACTTCTTACAATCATTACATTGAATTAGTCTATTTACCTTCTTCGTAACATAGGTAAGGCAACAACAATACTTTCATTTTATATATTTTATTTATTTTCTTTTTTGTAGTGTACCTACACATTCATACATGTGTGAGCAAGGTACCTTAACTTGAAATAGTGACCTGAAGTATCTGGATTCTCTTATATCTGAACATAGGTTTATCTTCAAAGTGAGTTGAATAAGGAAACAGGGCCCCAAAATTATCTCATAGGTGCATCACCAAGGGGGTGTTCTTTATTTTCGTTTGTAGGATGGAGGCAAGCGTTTCGTGTTCTAGGATTCCTAGGGACACGTCCTGTTAATTAAAACAGTGGGATGTTGATTTTAGTCCATATTAGTACAAATGATGCCTTTATCGAGTCGATTCCATTCTTTTCTTTCCTAGTGGAAGATAATCTTGTTTTGTCAATTTCTCCCAGTCCATATGGTCGTCTTGCCTCCTGTCACTGATTCCGACTTATCCCTCTATGTTCAGATATAAGAGAATCCAGATACTTCAGGTCACTATTTCAAGTTAAGGTACCTTGCTCACACATTTGGAAGAGATATTACAACTCTTCCTTATCTGGTCCTGAGGAAGGTGGTCTCAACCCACCGAAACGCGCGTAGACCTGGCGTGGACAAGACACTAATGACATCTGTGTCACTTTAACCTTAGAATCAGTGTTTTTGTTGGGATTGGAATAAATGTGGAGTATGTATGAATGTGTAGGTGTGTTTGTTGGTTGATGTGTGATTAGCAGGGTTGTATTTTTCTTGTTTCGCATATATAGTTGAAACTTTAGTAACACTGTGAAGCTCATGGAATTTTGCACTAAAATTTTAAATGAACTGAATTGCAAATTATATTTATGAACTTTTTATATATACAAGAAATGATTTAAAATAAGTAAAGAAAAAAATATATATATCTTTTGATACACTACAAAAAAGAAAATAAATAAAATATATAAAATGAAAGTATTGTTGTTGCCTTACCTATGTTACGAAGAAGGTAAATAGACTAATTCAATGTAATGATTGTAAGAAGTAATTGACCAAGGGGGAATCTTTGTATGTTCAAAAATATAGATAATACAAAAATATCGAGGATAAAATATTGACTACAAAAATATTGAATTCCTATCTACAAACATGTAAGTACAAAAATATAGAATCAAAAATATTGTTTAAAAATAATATAGTTAGTCAAAACATCGAATTCTTGTAAATGTAGTAAAAGTAATTTAAAATAAATGAAATATTAAAAATAATTAACTAAAGCATACTTAAATAACCGTAAAATTATAAAATAATTAATTTAAGCTACAAAAAACATACAATTTTATTTTTTAAAACATATATATATATATGATATTAATAAAAAACATACAATATATTTACCGTAGGATAGCGGGACGGTAAAATTTGCTATTACCACTCCAGTGAGTGCAACAGTAGGGAAAGCGTTGGATAGCGTAGGGGTAAAAATTACTATTCCCACTCCAGTGAGTGCAACAGTAGGGAAAGCGTTGGATAGTGGTGGGGTACAAATTACTATTCCCACTCGAGAGAGTGCAACAGTAGGGAAAGCGTTGGATAGCGTAAGGGTAAAAATGACTATTCCCACTCCAGTGAGTGCAACAGTAGGGAAAGCGTTGGATAGCGTAGGAGTCAAATTTACTATTCCCACTCCAGAGAGTGCAACAGCAGGGAAAGCGTTGGATAGCGTAGGTTGCCACCTATGGCATCCTGTTTGATCTTTCCCTACAACCCCTCCTACAAAAAATTAGAGGCTACATGCAAATACATGGTATTGCATACTGCTGTGACACCTTCAAGGTGTCTGATTTCTCATACAAACTCCTCCTCACCCTCACAAAGCGAAGACAATCACTTTAGGGCTTTATTTCCTTGCTGAAGATATTTTGAGGAGCGCCAGTCCTCTACAGTAATATGACTAAATCTGAGGGTTTGGTCCATGTCGGAGGAAACACTTTGGCCGACTCGATGAACTCTACTACACCATTCCACTGGTCCACCCATTCTATCAGGTATTTAGGTATCCAACTGACACCCATCTTTTAAACATGAGCAGGAACTAAATTGGACCTTCTTGTGCGTGAAGCTAAATCTTTCCCCCGTTACCTGGCCTACGCTTGCTGTGTTGGACTCAGTTGCATGAAAAGGCCTCAATTCTTTTCTCTCCCTTCTCAGACACATTGTGGCAACACAGTGCCCGAGTCCCAAACGTACACTAAGACCTTTGATCTAAACTTAGACCAAGCATCTAAATTTATGACTTTGGGGATTCACAAAAGGCATTTACTATCTTTTTTTCCGCAATGGTGCAGGCATAAAGATAGTACTAGTAAATGTCCTAAAGTGAAGTCCCAAAGTCGTAGACATTTGGTCTTAGTATAGAGCAAATGTCTAAGTTTACCTTTGTAAATCGGGCACACAGATTTTAAACCTGTCAAGTCTACAAATAACTTTCAAATCTGCAGATCCAGGGACTGTTTCCGCCTTCAAGACCTCTACGCAGATGGCGCTTGGAAGTCCTTTGAGGACACCAAACTCTAATATGGAGTCCCCAAGTCAGAATGATTCCACTATTTCCAAATGAGGCACTGGGTTGCACAATTCCACAATAAGGCTCGTGCCAGCAGGACACTCACACCACTTGAAATCAAATTCCATCACCTTGCATTGCCCATGTGTCTGGTTTTCGAAGTCTACAGCATCCTCAATTTCCCAACACCTACATGCAAAGCACTTTTTGAAATGCGAAAACAGCCTTAATATCTCATTCAATCCTAAACAATGCCACATGATTTTTCTGTTTGTACTAACAACATTGCACGCCATCCTCAAGGCAGGGAGATCCCGTACAAATGGCTATTTTGGCACTTACCCCTGCCAGGCTTCATGTCACTGATCCTACTTGTTCTGATGCCTGCTGGCAGGGTAGTAGGCAACCGGGTACCCTTCCCACATTATATAGTCTTTCCCTCTCTTGGGGGTCTTCTGGAACAAAATATTTCTTGCCATCTCTCAGATCCAAGGTCAAAATATTTATTGACTGCCTGAGCTGGCTCTGCTTGGCAAACCATTGGGGGGTTACCAGCGGATCTCTGATCCCCTTCAGAAGCTAAACACTCCATCCTTTTCTTATAAGGGGAAACCGTTACGTCCACTTATGATCTCTGACTAAAGGTTGGCATCTCTTGGAGCATGAGGACATGGTCTATAACCGCAGTGATAAACCCACACTCTTCCTCAAATTGTGGCTCCTAATTATCTCTTATTTAAACATGGACTTTAAGGCCAGACCTGTCCCCAAATGTAGCTAGCCATGGGTCTGCTCAACTCTTTATTGATCACAAGATATGGGTACTCTGAGTCCTTGGAGGACTGCTGATTTAAGACTGTCTACTCATGTATGGTTGTGGTCCAGTAAGAGGGGTGGGAACTAGGAAGGGGGGTTTGTTTGGAATTGCTACTTTGTGGCTGCATCCACAGATAGTTATCAAAGTAAATTTATCTTCTGTCTCGTTTAGAGAGAATACAATAAACCTACTGAAACAAACAAAAGCGTTCAGGAATGCTGAATGTGGGCAGAAAAATGAATTGGTTATGACTAATATTGAAGATCCCCTGGAGGAGAAATGTGGGTCCTTCTTTTTAGACATATTGCTGGGTGAACTTCGAAATCCTGTCCTTTCAGAAGGATTGTCAGCTCATTTTTGGTCATCCCATTAAAAGGGCATTTACGCAGTTAGATCTAGTGTTGTCTACCGAACCAATTACCATCCCGTAAAATTTTGACAGGATAAACTTAAGGACTTTTTAAACATGTGAAGTGGAATAAAATGTTATTCACCATGAATTCAACTGGAAATTTCACAGAGGGTGTTAAGCTAGCCTTCCAGAATTTAAGTTTTAATTTCAGGTAAGATGGTTTTTCCAAACAAAGTGTTCTGAGGGTATATTTAAGGTCTTTACAAACCTCGGAACCAACTAGTACAGTTTCACTTTTGCTGCTAGTAAGATGTGGATTTCTCTTTCACCCAGGACTCACTTCCATCCTGAAAGAGTCCTGGGTGAAAGAGACATGGTTGGTTACTCTTCACAAGCTATAACAAAATCTGGGTATACATCTGCATAAGAACCGTATTCCAGTCTGCGTCTCCTCGAAATATCGATGAGTGGTTTCACATTGATGTTGAATAAAAATGGTGATAAAGCAAACTCTTGTATGACTCCAAGTAGTATAGGGAGGTAGAAGATTTAAGTAGCTCTTTTGTACTATTTGTACTCCATCATTCAGGAAAGAAATAAACCATCCATGGGCACTGGCCCTAACTCCTGTATCTTCAGTCAATCACCGCACCACCAGTCTTGAAAGCTGCAGAGAGGTTCATAAATATCAGAAGACGAAAGTCACCCTAATCAGTGATCTACAGCAGCACATTAATTACCTCACGCAAGACTGTTTCTTTTCCGTGGTTTGCCATAAAACCAAACTGATTGTTATCCACAATGTCAGTCATTTCCATGGAATTGTCTGGTGTCATCTTCTGGGTCTAAGGAGGGTTTCTTTGTTAGGAGTTCTATAATAGCTTGTTTGAAGCTGCCTGGTACTGATCTTTTCTGTAAAGGTGTATTGATTATTAATGCTGTTACAGGGGCAACAAAACAAGGAATTGACTTAGCATCCATCCAGGGGTGAGATCAGAAAGATCACTAATAATCTTTTTTGGTTGATACTCTATCTACTTGCAGATTCTTCCCTTTTGAATATCCCCAGGTGCCAGACTGGACCCTGAAATTTAGCAACGGCTCTTCTGTGCCAGTAGGTTCTGTTTTACTCCATCTCAATATTGGTTACTGTCCAGACATTATGTCACAGGAGCCATGAAGTGCCAACCTAGTGTCTGAAGTCAGTTCCATATTTCCAGAGTCCTTAGATGCATAGACAAGGCCAGCTTTAAGTTGACAATGAACCAAATCTAATTTGGAACATTTCCATTCAGATAACTACGACCAGTCTCCAGAACAGGGAGGTTGGCGGGATATTCGAGGAATCTGCAGTTAGTTAAGAGTATCTACCAAAAAATGCTACTATTGGTAAATACATTTCTTTTCTGATGGATACCTCTACCTACGGCTTCTTTGTCTTTTGAATAGGTACCTTAGCAATGACCATCCCTGATGGTGGGTCTGAAGGAATGGTCACATCAGAAAATCTTGGAGCACAGAATAAGAAAAATGGCAATCATTTCTCACCTCCAAGTCCAAGCAATAATGCTTGGAAAAAGTGTGAAGTGAAATTTATGTTGCCACATGGCAGATTTCTGCCATTGGCATCCCCCTGTCCAACACAGAAGAAGATGCAGTTGCTCTGATGGAGTTAACTCTTAGCCCATCTGGTGGTTCCTTCTTGGCAAAGGCATACCAGTACTGTAATAGAAAATTCAATTAATTGGGACAGACTCTTCTGAGCTGCTTTGCCCTTATTGTTGCCCAAATATCCGACAAAGAGTTGGTCTGAAATCCTTGGGTCCTTTAGATATAATACCTCATTCGAGGGTCCACCCCGTGTCGCCCTCCTCTTTGGTGAGATGGGCGGAGGGAAAAATGTGAGTAGTGTTATAGACTGGACCACCTTTGAAAGGAAAGCAGCTTTAGTTCTCAGAACCAGCTTGTCAAGCTATAAACCAGTGAAAGTGGGCAAGACGCACAGCGCCTGCAATTCAATGATGCACAAAGTCAACATGATGTCCACCAAAAATACTGTTTTGAATGTTAAAAGCTGCAGCTGGCTGGTATGCATGAGCTGAACTGGAGCCACATCAAGAACGTTATAACCAAATTAAGGTACCACTAAATCGTAATGGAAGGGGTATGACGAAATATATATGCAACCCCTTCAGAAATCTCAGAACTATAAGGGACTTTAACAGAGAACCTTATAATGTAAACAATTTTAGGCTGATAATACTGCAAAATAGCCTTTAACTGCCTCCACAGCACAACCTTGATGGGCTAAAAGAAAATGCTAAGTCTACACTCATTCACTTACCAGCCAGGAAAAAACGTTTTTACCATCCAGTATAAATCAAGTTAATGGAGGGGCAGCATGCTGACAGGATCATGCTGAGCAGCTCAACCGGCAGATGAAAAGAGCTCAGCTACCCCACTTATTCTCCAGGACTGTAAGGCATAGGTTCTGGATGTTGGAATGAAGAACCTGCTCCTCTAACTGCGAGAGGTGGAGACCTGGAGGGTCTCAGAAGGTCTGTGTACCTCATCGCTCTCAGCTAATCTAGGACCACTAGAATAACGTTTGCCCGGCCTTGCACAGTATCCTCAACACTGGAGGGATCCAAGTTAATTCAGGGTAATGCGTAGTAAGAGCAAAATTTCAAATCAACTGAATTTAAACCTACAAGGCTACCTGCAAGGGAAACCGGAGAGAAAAGAACTAAGGGCATTTTTGTGAGTGACAAACAGATCTACCTGAAGAGTGCACCACAGGGCAAAGATGTAATGAACACCTTCCGGATGGAAAGGTCATTCGAGGTCAGCACATGATTCAATTCAGGTTTTTGCCTTTCATGTTCTGATGGTTGGTGGCCAACCTGATCCCAAGCATTTGAACAGAGGCAAACGGAGCTTGTCGGCAGAGAAGATGAGATCTTACGTCTCCTGCTTGTTTTGCATCACTAATGTGTTGTCCATCAAGATCTGAACAGATTGACTGCAAGGGGACTGCAAGAAAGACTTTAGGACCAGACAAATCACCAGCAATTCAAGCATGATGATGTCTAGTCTCTGTTCTCCTGCACATTAGAGGCCTCTGATCTCTGGTTCCTCTAATGGGCTCCCCACCCTAATGTGGAGGCAACCACCACCTTTAAGACTAAAATAAGTAGTGGCAAAAAGGACTTCTCACATGAAAGGTTGTCCACTACCAACCATCACTGCGTTGTCCAGGGGAATCCTGATAATATTAATTAAAATGCCCTCTTACTGGAACCATTGTTGATAGAAGCACCACTGGAGAGCCCACACATACCAGTATGTGTGCATGAATAGCAGTAAAAAGGTAGCTAGCAAATCCAGAAAGTGGAGGACCACAAATGCAATCTTAGCATCCTCCTGAATCATATCCCAAATGTTCTGAACACTGTGAAGAGGAGGGAAGGCACTGAGAGATGTGTCCAGTAATGCCCCTGTGCACAGCAGGCACAGTGAGTTCACCAGGTGCAACTTTGGGAAGGTGATGGAAAGCCCTAAATCAAACAGTTGAGATGCTGTGGCATTCAGATGGTCCGACACCCACTGCAGTGTGTACACCTTGAACAGCTAGTCATTCAGGTATGGGAATACTGAGGTCCCTGCCCTAATCAGATGTGTCATAACTACCTCATCACTGCAAACCTACTACGAACTGAAGGTACCTCTGGTGTGACTGTGTGAGTGGTATATGAAAACATGCATCCTGCAAGTTGAGGGACATATCCAGTCCTTCTGTCCAAAGGCCAGAAGCAACTAAGACGGGCACAGCATCTTGAATTTCTCCTTGCGCTGAAGGGAATTCAGGATCCTCGGGTTCAGGATTGTAAGCAGACCACAGCTTTTCTGTGGAATAAGGTAGTACCAGGAGTAACATTCCTGCCCAATTTCCTGCTTGGAACCAACTCCAATGGCCCTTTCTGTAGGAGCATTGTGACCTCCTGCTGGATAATGCGACTGGTGTGTGAGGAAGGAACTGGGGAGAATGGGAAGGGTTTCTGCTTGAAGGGAAGGGGACATACCATTTCTACAGTTTGTAACACGTGTTGGTTCATCGTAATAGCCTTCCAGGCCTGTAGAAATGTATAGTGGCTTTCCAGGTATGTTGGGGAGTAGGAGGAGGAGAGGGGGCTGCAGGCCAGCCTGCCTGTGGACTTGCCATAGCCCCTGCACTGCTGAAGAAACTAGTTCTGGTGTTGGATGGGCATAGGGAGTTGGCATTGGTTAAATGACTGATCTTTGGATGGCCTTAAAACTTGCCATATTGTCTATGGAAGCCTGAGGCTGGATACACCAATCCGAAAGCATAAGCTATAACCCAATCCTCTCTTAAATCTTTCCTTGACCCAGTCAGTCTGTTCACCAAAGAGGCAGTACCCATCAAAGGACATGCCCATCAAGGTAGCTTGAACATTCCCTGATAATCTTGTTGAGCGCAGCTAGGTGTGCTTCTTAAAAGCAACAGAAGAACCCATGTCCCTTGCCACCAAATCCATGGTATCCAGGTCCACTCTGAGGATTTGTTTTGCAGCATCCTGTACACATTTGACTACCTTCATAAAGTTATCTGTTTAGTGCTTCATGAGGCTTGGTACTACCATCTGTGCCATATCGATAGGCTAATGAGTATAATTGCCTAGCAAGCAGGTGGACATCTCCTCTAGTTCCTTGGATATTCTGTTGGGAAGAGTCATAACAAAGATGCCCAGGCTCAGCAATGAGCAAGATGAAGTCTGTACCATCAGGCTTTCTGGAGAAGGATGAGGGCACAGCCTACCATGGGGCACAATAGGCCTGTTCACTCATGGCACCAAAGTGGTTTTGTGCAGGATACATTATTGTGTTCCATACGTGTTTCATTGAATGTAAGGAATAGCTCCAAGGAAGTAGGGTGTGGTTGAATGATCACTGTGAAAAACATTTGTTTGGTTTCCTCCATGTTTGGTTTCTTGTCTTGTTTCTTCTGCTGCATCCTTGCTAATGACCTTCTTGGACTTGGCCCCTTTTGCAGGGTCATCCCTGAACTTTTTGCCTTCCTCCTGTATTTTTTCTGACATGTGTTGGTTGTTTTATGACTCTGGGCACTTTTTCACTACTGATCAGCGCTAAAGTGCATATGATCTCTACTGTAAATTGTGTTACGGATTAGTGACTCCATGATTGGATTATTTGATTTACTTGTCAGACCCTAGTACTGTGCACCATGTGTGCCCTGGGCCTGTAAATCAAATGCTGCTGGTGGGCTTGCAACACTAATTGTGCCACCCACAGGAGCAGCTTGTAAAATGTGGCTCAGGCCTGCCATTGCAGAGCCTGTGTGCAGGCTGAGACTGCCATGTCGACTTGGCAAGTGCACCCACTTGCCAGTCCCTAAACCTTCCCTTTTCTACATTTT
Source organism: Lissotriton vulgaris (assembly GCF_964263255.1). Lineage (NCBI taxonomy): Eukaryota > Metazoa > Chordata > Amphibia > Caudata > Salamandridae > Lissotriton > Lissotriton vulgaris. The sequence continues at coordinate 608,981,388 of NC_141695.1, forward strand.
AGTCACCCCTATGGGCAGGGTGCATTGTATGTGACAGGTAGGACATGCCCTGGAGCGTGTGGCATGTCTTGATAGTGAATTACAGCCAATTTCGTTTTTCACTATTGCAAGGCTACCTGTTCCTATAGGCCAGAATGGGCATAACATGGCATAACATCTTATAATCCTAACTGACCCATAGAACTAGGTAGAAAAACGAGTTTAGTATGCCTGAACTCAGATTGAATGTTAAAATGCATCTTTTAGTGAGGGTGATTTTTATGTTCTGTGTTTGAAAATACCACTTTTGAAAAGTAGGTATTTTCTTGCCTAACCATCCAGTATGCCTCTGCTAGGTTTGTGTATTGCATGTCTGGTTTGTGAGTGACAGGGGGCTGGAGAGGACCTTGGCTCTAGCGGTCTGATGGGTCAGGGCTGGGCTGAATAGGACCTGCATTGAATAGAGAGTAGGGGGAGGAGATTTCCTTTCACTTACCTGAGCCTTCATAGAATAGAGAGTAGGGGGAGGAGATTTCCTTTTAGCTACCTGGGCCAGGTCTGCTTTCAACAATGCTGTCTCCAACTCCTGCCAGGAAGCTGCACCAGGGAGGACATAACTGGTTTTGGCTGGGCACAGACACTCTCTGCCTTCAGAGAACAAAGGATTTAGTAGTATAAATATTAGGGCCCAGACTCCAGAAGTTTAGATCACTTCTGGGAATCAAGACGAACCTTTGCCAAGGAGAGAAACCACGGAAGCTGAAGGAGGAGACTGCCCTGTGCTGTGTGCTGTTTTGTGGTTGTCCTATAGTGGTTACTTATTGCCAAGGAAAGGAGAAAATGAACTTTGTGTGCACTTTGTCATCTTGAGGAAGATCTCCAAGGGCATGAAGAAGAGCTTGTCTCCTGTTCTGAAATCTCAGGGACACAAAGACTTCACCACCAGCTCCCCTGAATTTCCTTGCTGGGAATTCTACCTGCAGAGAGGTGCCTGCTGCTGGTTTTGGGACCTCTAGAGGCTGAATGGCGCTGGGAGCTGGAAGAAGGAGCTTGTCTCAGGGCCTGCCGCGGCTCAAGAGTTCACCGAGTTCACTGAGTTCACCGCACGGCCATCATTCATGCACGCATCGCATTCAAGCTGTCGCATCGCATCAAAGATACCATTTTGTCGCATCGCACCGGATCACCGCATCACATCAAGGCGCCATCTCATCGCACCGGGACGCAGTAAAAAAAACAGGCATCAACTCCCCACTCAGTAAGGAAGCTGTGCGTCAACTCTCCGGCGCAGCAGTAAGGAACTGACGCATCCACTCCCCTGAGTGTAAGGAAGAGCGCATCACATTCCCTGTGATCCTTTTGTTTCTTTTGAGTGACACATCCATGGCAGTTTGAGAGTAAAGTGTTGCATTTACCATCTACATTGAAGTAAGCTATTTCTACCATTTTAAAGTCAAATTTTTGTCAGTGTATTGTGGATTTTTGTCGTTTGGTCTAGTCTAGTAAAGATTACTTATTTTTCTAAACTGGCGTGGTGTCCATTTGTAGTGTTTTCACTGTATTACTGTATGTGTTCACAAATGCTTTACACACTGCCTCTGAGATAAGCCTGTCTGCTTGTGCCAAGCTAGCAAGGGGGTGAGCAGGGGTTATTATAGGAGTGTATCCCCCTTTCCCTGACTAGAAGCAAGGGTCCCTATTTGGACAAAGGTGCAACACATTGCCAACTGGAAACACCCATTTCTAACAGACCTCCATAAAAGAAATCACCTCTAGAGTGAGGGCCCCATGGGAAATTCCATTTCAACATATGGAAAGATGCTGAGGCCATTAGCCTTTTCAAAGGTCAATTAATCTGCAGTATCTGAATCTGCAGAAGGGAGCAAATTGGCTTCCTCACTATTGTTGTCCTCATCATGTGGGATGATATGTTGCATTTGAATGTGGTCGGAATTTGACCTGAAAAGGTGATCTAGCATCGGCCAATATTTATCCCTGTCTAAAGGCTTGGGTTGAGTTCCGTCCCTGTAGCTAGTCGCATCCAGCAGTCTTTACACTTAACACTTAGAGCACATAACAATGTTGTGATAAATACAATTCCTCACTGTAGGAAACTGGGTTATTAGTAATGCTGGATGTGAGCCCTGAGCAATTCCCACAATTTCCCTGGGAACCAAGCACCATATTATTGCACTTGACTCTCTCAGTTCAGAGAAGCAGAGCAATCCAAGGCCTACTCAGGGGAGGTGGTGTGGCTAGTAATCACTATTCACTAGCACACAATAATAACACTTAATAAATGATTCTCCAGTAAGTGCTTTTTCTTTGGGAAAAGGAAAAGTACATTTATTACACACACACTACTAAATGCTGTGCATTAATTTGCAAATGTATACATAAGGTAGATTAAAAATACATTCGATGACATTATAAAATCACATTTGACCCTGAAAAGGTCATGACCTTCAACATCACAGTACTCTTCCTCCCCCATACCAGAGAGTACATCACAATATAAGGAAGTGTCAGTTAACCAAGACTGGCCTATTGTCTTTACCAAAGGGCATCAAAGAATATCAGGTAAGCCTAGTGTCCTTATAAAAGGTTCACCTTATTAAAAGGCCAACAAACTACATGTTAAAAAAGCCATAATTTGCATAAATATAATAATCTATAATAACCATGTGTAAATACAATAATCACTGTCAATAAAGCACTTTTAACATCCTCAACAATCACTGTACATATGACTTAATAAAGAATTCAAAATAAGCACGTGTCTGTGTCTTTTTATACACTTTTAGGCCACTCAGAACACAGCCATATAACCAGCCCCTAGAGGGTGCTGCTCTGTGTGTGTCTTCTTTATACATGTCCAGGTCACGTGAAATGCAACTTTAGAACCAGCCCTAAGAGTGCGCTACCCTTTATCTGCCGGCCTTATAAACATTTAAGCCACTTAAAATGCAATCACAGAACCAGCCCCTAGATGGCATTATACTCCAAGCTGTGGATCAGAAACTTCAGCCTTGCAAGTGCTTGAAATAATGACGAAATTGTAGGGGAGGGGCATCATTACCCGGGCCTCGCAATTGTAGTCTGTACCATTAATAGTTCCAACGGGTGGGGGGGAGGACGGGGGCTCTGCTGCACTCCTGAAACCCCTGCAACACTTCTTTATGTGGTTGGTGCCTGGTGCCCCTGCCATCCTGGGGCCACCACAAAGCAAGAGCAATATCTAAATGAGCCTCTTCTGAGACATTATGGGGCTCTTCAGCTGGAGGAGCAGCAAATATTTTCTGAGCCGCTCTCCCGTTGTGCCGTGGAGAGCAGTGTAGCTTTTCTTTTTTAAAGAGTAGGGGTGCAAGGTCCCACCAGGGGCAACCCAGGCATGTCTCGCACGTTGGGGCACTGGGGGTAGCCTGAGATGCCAACTCCCGGCTGCTCCAGCTGACTTCTGCCCGGCCAACATCCTGAACTGCCAGTGCGGGAGACGGCAGAGTGTGTCTCCCCTGCCTGCCCCATGCAGGCAGGGAGTTTGTTATGCGGTGGCCGCCCCACTCTCCCCAGACATGGGGAGCGGGAGCGAACCCACCACCAGTGGGTGCCCTATGAGGGGGTCCCGGGTCCCTTTCTCTTTTATTTGTCGGGGCGTCTGCAAAGCTGCTCCCCCAGCCTCAGTCTGCGTTATGCCCGTGAGCAAAGGTTGAAACGCGGAGGTGGTGCCACACACATCCCCTTCCTCCAAATAATGTATTAATTCTCGCGCCCCCAGGCCCTGGCCCATCCCGGGTTAAATGAAAGGAAATGTGGTGGAGCCCCAAGTGCTTCGATTCTCGCTGGGGGGCCAAAGGTCACCAACCATTTAAAGGCCATGAGTCAGGCCCCATTGGGCTGATTTGGATGACCCATATGATCTACATAGAGCTTCTTGGGACTAGCTTAATCCATCTTGACACACAATTCACCACATTTTGATATTCTGATGGACTTAGTAGGCCAAAGGGAAGTGAAACTGCACTCCAAGGCAGTGTTCCATTATATGTATAATAAGGTGTCACTGCAGACAAAACAGCAAATCATACTGACTTTCCCTATGAGTGCCGGCTAATATAATAACACCTAGCACAGGTCACTATCAAACCCTGCAGAAATCCCTCTTCACCAGGCTACCTATGCACAGTTACCAGGCTGCGCACTACAGTAGTCTCACACATGCAGTGTGGAAACATGGTTACATTTAACCAGTCAAGTGTGTTGCAGTGGCCTCATCTTAAAAGTTGGAACACTGGCAGTAAACTTGTGCAGTCCATTTACCATGTACTTACCTTACCTTACCGTAAGTGAGACACGCACTGAGACCCACAGTAAAATGTCCAAAACCGGGTGATCCAAAAAGAAACAAATCCTGGCGTATTACATAGGCAGAACCCATTTTGCAACACTCACTTTCAATGCCGCTTTAATTTATGGCCCTTCAATTGGCAGCAAATGATCTTTTATTCTCCTAAAATAGCTGCTTTTGTTGTTCGGGAAGCTCACTGCTGTGGGAAGCCTTACTTAAAACAGCGTTTCCTACCCTCTACCAAGTAATTCGTCAGTATGCAAAGTAATTTTCTAAACTTACTGAATGTCACTATTTAAGGTTGTATAATAACTTTGAAATGTGCAAACATGACTAATTCTTTAAAATAATGTTGCACATTTTCAAAATAATTATCAATTCTGTTTCACCTAATTTTGTGCATGGTTTTAAATATTTTCTAATTTTTTTAAAGAAATCATTTCTCATTTATTTTAAACTAGCAGCCTGTCCTGACGTTGTCTGGGAGCAAAAGGCTTGAGAGCAATCAGGCTTCAGGGCCCCTGCCCGCCCCGACGTTGTCCGTGGGTCCCCCGGAGCGCACCCGCGGCTGCTTCACCTACTTTAGCCGCCGCTCCTCCCCGTGCTCCTGAGTTCACCGCTCCTCGCCGCTCCTCACCTTTTTTTTTTAGTAAAAATATACTTTATTTAAAATTATTTGTCAGGTTTACATTTTAAGCAGTCCCTTATATTTGGGTGCTGTACATTTAACCATTCTCAAAGAAGCGCATCAGGCTATCTTTGGTGGTTTTCCATCAAGATTTCTCATTTTACCCATCCAGACCAACTCCTGATTTTCCAGGTTTCCTTTGCCCACTCTTGTCCAAATCTATGGGTGTCTATGCACATGTAAGAGAACATTTTAGTGAAAACAAGTTTTTGGCATTCTTTTTCCGTGATTGCTTGGTGTTTGTACAAGGAAAGGTTCCTGTTTTCCCACATCGCCTCTTTCACACAGTTTATTATTCTCCATAGTGTCCTTTCTTTATTTGCATTGCAATTCATGCCCAACCCATATAGAACCAGTTCATAGGACAGGGATGCCTGTCCTGTTAATTCTTTAATGAGCTGTCCCATTGCCTTCCACATGCTTTGTGCTCCGCCGCAGTTCCAAATGAAGTGCATCAGGGATTCATCTGCTGCACAGCCTGGTGTTGGGCATCTTGCTGTTTTTGCCAGTTTCCTTGCATGTTGGAATTGCTTCACTGGTAGGCATTTGGATACCATCATCCATGCCAAGTCTTTCTGGGAGTTTGTCAAGTCTTTGTGGTTCACCATCTCCCAAACCTTCCCTGATTGCTTCTCTGATAAGTTGTTTACCATTGTCACTGAGTCTGTTTCTTTCAGTTCTTTGCTTAAGGCCATCTGGGGTGTGATGTCCTTCGCTTGAATTTGTCTCTCTTTCAGCTTCTTAAAGAAAGGCTTGATGCCTTTGTACGCAGGGGGTGGTTCTAGTAAAAAAGGCTTTGTATTGTCCAGATTACATATTCCCTCTCTTGATAAGATGAAGCTTGTAGCAAACAGTGTGTAGGCAGCCACATGTGAGTCTTTCTTTGCATTCCCCAGTACGTTTTTAACAAAATGTGACATCAGGAAGTCATGGAGGTTTGGCAGGTCTTTCCCTCCTTTTGTGGGTAGTTTGAAAACTGTCTCTCTTTTTAGTTTTTCAATTTTTGACCCCCAAAAGAACTTTGCAAAAAGTCTTTGTGTCACTTTTGTCCACCTGTATGATGGAGGGAAGATCATGGCAATAAACATCAGGATTGGTAGACATATTGCTTTCAGCACCAAGACTTTCCCTTCCATGGAAAGTTTTCTCGTCGTCCAGAGCGCCATTTTCTGCTTGAGCTTTGTCTGGATCTTCTCCCAGTTTATTTCTCCCTTCATGTCCTGTGAAAAAAGAATCCCCAGTATTTTTACTGGGTCTTTGGAAGGTTTCACTGGCAGCTGAGACAGTTTGTCCCACTGTCCCACCGTCATGCAGTGTGTTTTCTCCACATTCACCTGTAGCCCAGCTGCTAGGGAAAAGAGTTGGGTTATAAGGAAAGTTCTTTTTATGGATCTAGCGTCAGTGCAAGCAATGGTGACATCGTCCATGTATGCTACACATTTGACCTGTTTGCCTTGGCTGCCCGGTACCAGAGGGCCAGTTATGCACTTGTCCTTCCTGATGGCACATAGGAGAGGTTCAATTGCACATACAAAGAGTGCCGGTGATAAGGGGCATCCCTGCCTGACCCCTGATTCAATGTGGAACCCCTCAGATAGTGTACCATTTATAAGGACCTGGCTTTCACATCCAGTGTATATTAAGCCAATAGTTTGGATGAAACCTTCTGGGAATCCCATTTTCCTGAGCACTTTAAAAAGGTATTCATGACTTAGGGAGTCAAAGGCTTTCTGGAAATCAAGGGCCAAGATAGCTAGTGGATTCCCCCTGTCTTTCGCTAACCACAAGGTGTCTCTAATGATGGCCAAGCTGTCCCAGATTTTCCTTCCTGGGACCGCACATGTTTGGTCTGGGTGCACGATGGAGGCCAGCACCTTTCTGCATCTTCCTGCCAGGACTTTACTCAGGATCTTACTGTCCACATTCAAGAGGGTGATTGGCCTCCAATTGTTGATGTCCAGCTTGTCCCCCTTTTTCTCCAGCAGTTTGATGATGCCCTGTGGAAAGGAGGAGGGTAAAACATTTTTTTCCAAGCATTCTTTCAACAGACTCCAAAAATCCTTTGCAATAAGCCCCCAGAAAGCTTTGTAAAACTCCCATGGAAGGCCGTCTTGCCCAGGGGCTGATCCTTTTGGGGCTTCCTGAATGATTTGGAAGAGTTCTTCTCCTGAAATGGGGGTGGTTAGAAAATGTTGTTCCTCTTGGGATAAAGAGCTCTGCAAAGACCCTAGAAAATCTTCACATGCACTTATATCTGATGGCTCTTTTTTGTACAATTGGGAAAAAAAGGCTGTTGTTATTTTCCCTACTTTCTCTGTGCCCTTTTGTGTTTGTCCATTTGTGTCTTTCAGTTCATTCATTACCTTTTGCACTTGCTGTGCCTTTTTGAAAAAGAACCTTGAGCACTTTCACCGCTCCTCCCCGCCTGTCTGCCGCTCCTCACCGCTCCTACCGCCTGTCGCAGCTCCTCACCGCTTTATACATGTCCAGGTCACGTGAAATGCAACTTTAGAACCAGCCCTAAGAGTGCGCTACCCTCTATCTGCCGGCCTTATAAACATTTAAGCCACTTAAAATGCAATCACAGAACCAGCCCCTAGATGGCATTATACTCCAAGCTGTGGATCAGAAACTTCAGCCTTGCAAGTGCTTGAAATAATGACGAAATTGTAGGGGAGGGGCATCATTTCCCGGCCCTCGCAATTGTAGTCTGTACCATTAATAGTTCCAACGGGTGGGGGGAAGGACGGGGGCTCTGCTGCACTCCTGAAACCCCAGCAACACTTCTTTATGTGGTTGGTGCCTGGTGCCCCTGCCATCCTGGGGCCACCACAAAGCAAGAGCAATATCTAAATGAGCCTCTTCTGAGACATTATGGGGCTCTTCAGCTGGAGGAGCAGCAAATATTTTCTGAGCCGCTCTCCCGTTGTGCCGTGGAGAGCAGTGTAGCTTTTCTTTTTTAAAGAGTAGGGGTGCAAGGTCCCACCAGGGGCAACCCAGGCATGTCTCGCACGTTGGGGCACTGGGGGTAGCCTGAGATGCCAACTCCCGGCTGCTCCAGCTGACTTCTGCCCGGCCAACATCCTGAACTGCCAGTGCGGGAGACGGCAGAGTGTGTCTCCCCTGCCTGCCCCATGCAGGCAGGGAGTTTGTTATGCGGTGGCCGCCCCACTCTCCCCAGACATGGGGAGCGGGAGCGAACCCACCACCAGTGGGTGCCCTATGAGGGGGTCCCGGGTCCCTTTCTCTTTTATTTGTCGGGGCGTCTGCAAAGCTGCTCCCCCAGCCTCAGTCTGCGTTATGCCCGTGAGCAAAGGTTGAAACGCGGAGGTGGTGCCACACACATCCCCTTCCTCCAAATAATGTATTAATTCTCGCGCCCCCAGGCCCTGGCCCATCCCGGGTTAAATGAAAGGAAATGTGGTGGAGCCCCAAGTGCTTCGATTCTCGCTGGGGGGCCAAAGGTCACCAACCATTTAAAGGCCATGAGTCAGGCCCCATTGGGCTGATTTGGATGACCCATATGATCTACATAGAGCTTCTTGGGACTAGCTTAATCCATCTTGACACACAATTCACCACATTTTGATATTCTGATGGACTTAGTAGGCCAAAGGGAAGTGAAACTGCACTCCAAGGCAGTGTTCCATTATATGTATAATAAGGTGTCACTGCAGACAAAACAGCAAATCATACTGACTTTCCCTATGAGTGCCGGCTAATATAATAACACCTAGCACAGGTCACTATCAAACCCTGCAGAAACCCCTCTTCACCAGGCTACCTATGCACAGTTACCAGGCTGCGCACTACAGTAGTCTCACACATGCAGTGTGGAAACATGGTTACATTTAACCAGTCAAGTGTGTTGCAGTGGCCTCATCTTAAAAGGAGGAACACTGGCAGTAAACTTGTGCAGTCCATTTACCATGTACTTACCTTACCTTACCGTAAGTGAGACACGCACTGAGACCCACAGTAAAATGTCCAAAACCGGGTGATCCAAAAAGAAACAAATCCTGGCGTATTACATAGGCAGAACCCATTTTGCAACACTCACTTTCAATGCAGCTTTAATTTATGGCCCTTCAATTGGCAGCAAATGATCTTTTATTCTCCTAAAATAGCTGCTTTTGTTGTTCGGGAAGCTCACTGCTGTGGGAAGCCTTACTTAAAACAGCGTTTCCTACCCTCTACCAAGTAATTCGTCAGTATGCAAAGTAATTTTCTAAACTTACTGAATGTCACTATTTAAGGTTGTATAATAACTTTGAAATGTGCAAACATGACTAATTCTTTAAAATAATGTTGCACATTTTCAAAATAATTATCAATTCTGTTTCACCTAATTTTGTGCATGGTTTTAAATATTTTCTAATTTTTTTAAAGAAATCATTTCTCATTTATTTTAAACTAGCAGCCTGTCCTGACGTTGTCTGGGAGCAAAAGGCTTGAGAGCAATCAGGCTTCAGGGCCCCTGCCCGCCCCGACGTTGTCCGTGGGTCCCCCGGAGCGCACCCGCGGCTGCTTCACCTACTTTAGCCGCCGCTCCTCCCCGTGCTCCTGAGTTCACCGCTCCTCGCCGCTCCTCACCGCTCCTCCCCGCCTGTCTGCCGCTCCTCACCGCTCCTACCGCTCCTACCGCCTGTCGCAGCTCCTCACCGCTCCTCCCCGCCTGTCCGCCGCTCCTCCCCGTGCTCATGTCCGCCGCTCCTCCTCACGCTCCTGTACCCCGCTCCTCCCTGCGCTCCTGATGTCAGCGGCCGGCGCTACTTCCAAGGGACTACTTTTTTTTTATCGTAAATTTTTTAAACAGCGCATTTTTTTTTTATATAGCCTATGTCCATCTGCTTGCCCTGACGTTTTCAAAGATGTATTGGGTGTTTGGATTGGTGGTGTCGTTTTTGAGTTTACCTGGCTCAAAGGACACAGTTCTCTCTTTATAATAGTAGTATAGATAAAAAAAGTTTTTTTAGAGTACATAATTTTTTAGACAATGTGTCTACCTAGCCTTAATTATTAACAGCTAATTCACCCATGCATATTCTGGTGAAACATTAAAAACCATTTTGAAATATGCAGAAAACATGTCTACAACTTACAAAATCAATGTAGCAGAGTATTTACTATGGATATTACTACATAGACGTTCAAACACAGAAGCGCACACACAGGCTTGTGCTAATGCCCACACATGTATACACACACATACACATACACATTTACCAACACAGGTAAAAGCATGTGTAACAGACAAACACAGGCACTAAAGAAAAATCAGCTACACCTATGTGCAAATACAGAAATGTTGACTTAAACATACAGACATGCAAACAACACACACAGAGGCATGCATAAAATATCCAAATGTATACATATGCACATACAAGCTCACAAACAGCTGCTCTTTCGTACACACATTGACATAAACACACACCTGAACTTCAATATGCACATATATATGTACATTAGAATGCATTTATCCACAGACTAGCGTGCACTATTTGATGTATCTCCTAAACTGGCCTGTCCTAGTATCAATTGGAGTTCAGCACTGTGTCCATGGCTGTCAATGTCCCCTACTGGGTGTATGCCCAAGATTTACATTTATTTATTTATTTATTTATTTATGCATTTTTATATAGCGCGGACTTTACCCGAAGGTGTCAGAGCGCTTCACTTAAGGAACAGAAATGAAACATAATGAGTTGTAATTCCGGTCACATGCTTGCTGTCTCAAGAGATAGGTCCTAGCTCTGTGTGATAATTCCCAGATGAACATGGTCTCCTCTCACCTGCCGTATGCTGCCCTGCTGCTCCTTGCCCAAGCTGGTGAGGTACTGCAGAACAGCCTTCGCTGCCTCCGTCTTTCCTGAGCCGCTATGCCCGCTGTTGTGACATAAAATCGAAAAGCGTATCAGTGTTTCTGAACAGAGAAGTGCATCTTCCACACCACCCAAAGGAAAGACACCCCAGGTGGGGTACATGCTTCGGAAAGAGCAAGCTGCAAGTAGGGGAATGTGCAGTAACAGTAAGTGTAGGTATAGAATGCAAGGAGTACACAATGGTTGACACTGCACACAGATGAGGTATAGTATGTGTAAGACACCCATTCAGAGAGATGCAAGTCAGAAAAAAAGGGTGCATATCACATCCGTCCTGATGACAGTCGAATACTCCTGCAGTAGTCCTTTTTAGGTCTCGGCTAGCGTAGGCTGCACTTGCGCAGTATCGCTGGCGAGATTTTATGTTTCTTAGTAGCGAGGGTTAACCCCGCCCCTCTTCTCCATTGGCTGGCCTCCTAAATGCTGGCCAGCCATTTGAGAAGAGGTTTCAGTGACGATTTAAGGCCAGTCTTTTTCAGATTGAGGGGCGTGTTTTTTAACATTCTTTCTCATTCTTCTTCATTGGCTGCAATGTAAAAACAACAGTCAAAATCTCCCGTTGTTTACATTCCAGCCAATGGAGAAGAGGGGATAAAGAAAAACACGCCCCCCAGTCTGCAAAGGACGGGGCTTAGAGCAAATGGCGTGCGCTTGTTGAACACAGTGGCGTAGCAGTTGCCCGTTCTCGCTGATGAAAGCAAGGACAATGAACATACCGACCCCAGGCCCAGCTGGGTTAAAAAAGATATAATTGGGGTATCTTGGCCTCTCGTGCCCCAGAGCTCCGCCACTGCACTGGCTGCAATACTTATAGCTACGCCCCGTCTCTGAAATCAGACGTCCCCGTTCACTCCAGCTGTCAGGAGGGTGCCTTAGAAGTTACCCCCAAAGTCTTTTGTGAGCTCCTCCAGCCGGGCTGCGCCTACAGCACTTTGGACCCCGCCCCCGAGAAGAGATAGGCGAGCCTGAGGAAGTCATACCCCGGCCTCCCCCCCAACCACTGCATGCGCTTCTCGCTGGCTCCTCCCCTGCCCCATTCCTCCGTAACGCAGAACCTCGTTTGGAAAAAGACACTGCCTGCCGGTCAACTTACCGAGGTCTTGGAGCCGGTGTTACCACGGTCCATATTAAGTACACACTCTATCCCTTGTCCTGCTACCTCTGCTGCTCGCCCCTTCTCTGTGGTCGGGACCAGTCTCTGCTGCTGCCCTTACAGTCGTGGAGAAGTGTGGCTCAGGGGTTAGAGGCGGCAGACCCGGAAGCTGAGATCGGCCCTGGACCAGGGTTCAATTCCCCGCCTCGGCGGGTCTTGGGCTCAAAAAATTCCACGGACTCGATAATTCTCGCTCCGGTGCCTTCTCAACTCACGGGTTCACACTCTGCAACTCTGGGCAATAGCTTGCTTAATCTCCACAACGGCCCCTCGCGGCGGGATGCCTGGCTTTCACCTTGTGGATACCCTGCCGGGGTTATCTCACAGGGGAATACCAGGACGGGTTCCCTAAGCAAGCGCCGGGAAACCCTTTGTGGGTAGCTGTGCGCTATATAAGCTCAAATACATTTACATTTACATTACAGTCGTCCCCGTCTGTGTATCCATCCGTCGCACCGATGCTGCAGTTCGCACGGAGCCTGCTGCCTGTGAGGGGGATCCCAAGGCCAGGTACGCCGAGCTCTTCAAGAAGCTGGACCTCAACCAGGATGGGAAGGTGGACATCGCCGATCTGCAGGCCGGGCTCTGGGCCATGGGAACGGCCATGGAGACGGATACCGAGCAGGTATGAGCTCCGAGAGGCTGCCTGCTAAGGTACAGGCCCCTTAAAACAAATCTTTCAAGCAATCTGGCTGTTTTCTGGCCTCCAAAACTAGTCCTAGCTTTTTCCTCCCCAGACTCAACCCTTTGCACACTGGGACTTTTAGTTTCACCTCCCCACTAAAAGCTTTGGCTTGCTTACACGTCTCAGCATGTAAAGTGCTCTAAGCGAGACCAGGCTGTAGGAAGGTGGATACCTGACTATGGTTGCCCCCAACTTTTTGCCTGGTGTTTTGCTGGTTTTCCGACTTAGTTGACCTGGGACCCTGCTATTTAGGGCCCCAGGCCTACTGCTCTCTCTGTAAAATGGATTCCATGTACCTTAGGTGCATTTACCAATTGGTACTGGGCCACCTTATCAGACCCTGTAACTCAGGGCATAGGTGTACCCAGGGCCTACCAGGGGGTGCAGCATGTATAATGCCACCCCTGGCTGGCCATCTAAATCTGACACAACTGGCTGCACGACAGCTGGGGCAAGGTGGTGTAATCACCCTTTGGTTTAGATATAGTATACCTATATCTAACCCTAAAATGGACACACAGATTCCTATCAGTCACTCCTATGTCAGGCCTTGACAATCCTGAAGGCAGAGTGCTTGGAATCGTGTGAGATGGTGATCTGGCATGAGCTGAGCCCGTTTGCAGCTTGTGGAACCAAGTCCTAATAGCTGTTCCATGATAACGCATACCATATACTCTTAAGTGTATTATAATCCTTGCGGTTAAATGCCAACTCTGGTATCGCTTTATCAAAACATGTCGAGTAAGGTGTCATACGAATTGGAATACTAACCCCTCGCCAATTCTGGTGACGGGGTTAGCATTCCACCCTTCTAGAGGGACACGACATGTATGTAACTGTGAACCCCGGTTAAAGTTAACTCAAGCCTCAGCATCACAAAATGGATGCTGCCACCACAGACACAAGTCTGACCTCCTGCTGCTGGGAGTCCTTCCAGCGAGGTAGGCTTGGACAGAGGGTTTCCTGTCGGGGCGGTGCTACCACCATCCCAGACAGGGTTTTGTGTATCCTGGGTAGGCAGGGCTTTAGAGGAAGGTGACTGCAAGTGGCACCCCGGTGCTCACTATGCAACTGCCGGCTAGAACCAGTTCCAGGGGCACACCAGCCCCTGAGCTGGGGAAAGTCCGGCATGGGAGAGGGGTGTAACCACCCCCCTTCCTGGTCCCACCCATGGGCAGGACCTAGTCGCGTGCCAGCCCCTTTTCCTAGTATAAAGATAGGAGCGGGCCCCCTTCCAAATTAGATCATCTTTGAATCCTGAAACTACTTTCTACGAAAGGAACTCTCGACTTCTTCTCAAGATTTCTCCCTTGTGGCTAAGGAGTAGTCACCCTGCATCCGCAGGCCCCATCCAAGCATCGCGGTCTGCTCCAAGTCTCTCCTTCGGATCAAGACTGCCCAGCTCGACGAGAACTGGCTTCCCTGGCACCTCTGACCTCTACCCACATCGTCAGCTCAGCTGAGACCCGTGGGTGCGACGAGACCTTGAGGGACCGGCCATCTTCAAGACTGCACGACGCTTGCCCAGTACGACCGCCGAGGGATCCTCGAGTGAGTGCTTTGGGGTCCGAGAAGCCCCAACCCTGAGCAGCTCCAGCACCGAAGTTCAGCCCTCCAGCATCCACCAGATCTGCGTGGGGCCCTTCTGCTTTTTGCTGCTCACCGCGTTGTCTGGCTACTAGCCCGCCGGCTTGTGGCCTTCCCGACGACGAACGACGACATCAACACCGCTGGTCTGGTTGCTCCAGACTGGCCCTTGCTCCCCTCCAAAAGAGGAGCACCCCGGACCCTCCTGGTCCACTCCAGATGCCATTTTGAGTCCACCGCGTGGGCTTGCATTTGCCAAGACTTGTTGCCCCAATCCTGGGTCCAGCGACGTCGACAGCAGCAACCATCGTGGGACAGCTCGCACCTCCATCCTGGTCACCGACAACGCCTCCTGGTCTGTGAGACTGCAGAGCCCAGCGTCGCCCACTCACCTGGTCGAGGTGACTCCATCCGGTGCCATCCTGGTGCCCATCTAATCACTGGCTAGTGATTCAGAACTTGGTCCCCTCTGCTTACAGGTGTCTTCCATCTCCGATCCAGGCTTGGATCCATCCGAATCTCTTCACTGGTCGCCTGCCAGCAACTTCTTCTTTCAGGCTCCATAGACTGCAACGAGGATTCCCAACGTCTTTCCAGACCTATGCATCCGCAGCCCCTGGGCTAGGTAACTTCGGCATTTTGGTGCCCCAGCATAGCCTCACTATCCAAGGGTCCAGATCCTTTTTCGTTTCAGCTCTACCTAGTCGGATTCGTCCGATAACACTAACTTTGTAAATCTCCGCATCCCGCGTGAGAGTGCACACTCTGCACCCGATCTCCCTAGGCCTCCTGCTAGTAATCTGAAGGTTCAGTAGTACAGTCCTAGCGATCCCAAAGCCTATTAGCGTAGTACTTACCTGCTAGTAATTGCGCATTCCACTTTTAGAGTATATGGTTTTTCGTGCACCTCGGGCATTTGTGTAAATTGTGCGACTTAAAGTATTTTCGTAAGAGTTTTGTTGTGTGCTTAGTACCCTGTCCTCATAAAGAGTACAGGGCTGTAGTGATCTAAATAAATACACTGTTTATTTTCATAACACTTGTGTGGTGTCCTTTCACTTGGTGTTCAAGGGGTATATGTGATGGTATAACAGCTGGCTTAACACGCCCTCTAGAGTCTAGCCTAAAGACTGCTCTTGTCCACGCTACTAGGATAGCTGGTCTATGGTTGACTTACAACCAATCATCAATAAGGGTTGTTTGGACTGATACATAGTGATCACTAGAACAGTGAGCACTGAAAATCAGGCCAACTTCTCACATTGGTGAGCAGCGGTTGGGATTTGAGCTTGCTGTTGTTTTACCACACGTATCCTAAGAATATCATTGTGAAAGATCACATAAGTATTAAGGTACATATAACTTAGCTTAGAATACTCTGAGTTCTACTGAACCAGCTGTTGTAGTTCAACAGGGCCTAGCACACCCTGACTACAACTCTTAGCAAGGGATCAGTAGGCAAACAAATAGTGTAGGTAGGTGCATCACTTACACCACACTAGAAAAGCATGTCAGACAAAGGAGGAAACTCTGAGTCTCCCCTTGTGTCAGTTGACCCTCCACAGGTCATGTCCAGATATGCAGCTCTTAGCTTCCAGGAGATGAGACAATTGTGTACCTCCAGGAAGCTAAAACAGGGTTATAACCCTACCATTCCCTTTCTGATTGGTCTCTTAGAGACTTATGATGCCAGGAGAACTGCTAACCCAGATTCTTCTAATCCAGATGGGAATATGCCCCCCTTAGAGGGAACCACTGGTGACCCGGACCGCCACCTCCAGGCAGCAGATGATGCTGAGGAGGAGGAGGAAGAGGAGTTATCAGAGGATGAGGCAGACAAAGGTCAGGTAGAAGTCAGTAGACTCACTAGGACCAACTTAAATAGGCATGAGAATGGATTTGGGGGACCCCCAGGGCCACTCTCAGGCAGACTTAACATTGGGAGTGGACGAGTTAGGTCTCTATCCAGAGGCTCTAACAGATCCATTCAAACCAATGGCTCTCAGACCTCTTCTCACAGAGGGATGACATCCCCTCAGAGGAGAGAGCATGAAGCAAAAATGAAGGAAGTCAATCTGAGGATTGAGAGGGAAGAACTTGCCCTGGCCAAAGAGAGACTTGCCTTTGCTAGAGAGCAGAAATTGTGTGGGGCAGACCCCACTGGTGGCAGCATTCTCCCAAGATAAAAAGACAGGAGTTTAGACACTAGACACCTGAGTAAGATAGTGCCCCCCTTTAAACAAGGGGATGACATCCACAAATGGATGACTGCTTTGGAGAGGGCCTGCACTGTACAGTGTGTCCCCCAGAGTCAGTGGGCAGCTATCTTGTGGCTCTCCTTTGAAGGCAAAGGTAGAGATAAGCTCCTCACTACTAGAGCTGAGGATGCTAACAATTACCAAGTCCTGAAGAATACACTGGTTGATGGGTTTGGTTTAACCACTGAACAGTACAGGTTGATGTTCAGAGACACCCAGAAAACTCAGTCTCAGGATTGGGCTGACTTTGTTGATTGTGCCACCAAGGCTTTTGAAGTCTGGCTACTGGGAAGTAAGGTTACTGATTTTAAAGGATTGTACAATCTAATTATGAGAGAGCAAATCTTAATTGTCAGAACCAGTTATTACACCAGCACCTGGTAGACTCTGATCTGACCTCTCCACAAGAATTGGGTAGAGGGCAGACAAATGGGTCAGAACCAGGATTAGGCCTAAGAACCAGGGTGGTGACCAAAAGATGGAATCAACCAAGCCTCAAGAGAAGGGTGGGAATAAATCTTCTGATCAAACCACAGGGCCCCAAAATTCCTCTGAAAAGGGTGGGTCCCAAACTTCTCCCAAAACCCAAAAGAAACCTTATTGTCATACCTGCAAACAGGTAGGCCATTATAAAAGTGACAGCAGTTGCCCAAAGGCCAACAACAATAAGGAGAACATACCCCCAGGTAATACTCCCAGACCTCCTGTTACCACTAGTGGTAATCCCCCAGGTGGTGGGAGTGCCCCCAAGAATGTAGTGGGCATTACTCTGGGAAACCAGGTGGACTATGGCCTAGCCAGGTCCCCTAACACCACTCTTGTCTGTGAGACTGGCATGGGGTTTGCCAACTTCACTACTGGTTCCCACATTTTGGGAAAGTATAGACAAGAGCCCTTTATCAATGGTCAGAAAGTTGAGGCATACAGAGACACAGGGGCCAGCATCACCATGGTGATTGACCATCTGGTCCCCTCTGCTCAACTGACCCCTGGTTTCATTTATCAGGTGACAGGCGTTCATGGAGTGAAAAGAAGGCATCCCATGGCAGTAGTCGAGCTCAGCTGGGGTAATGTCACAGGGCCCATGAGAGTGGCAGTGACAGACACCCTACCTGTAGATTGCTTACTGGGGAATGACCTGGAACTCTCAGCATGGGCTGAGGTGGAGCAAGAAACCCACTCCAGGATGATAGGCCTACCCAGAAAGGTTAGTGGGGCAGTAATAGCTACAGCCCCAGTCCAAGCACCATTCCTCCCTGAAAAGGTTGGAAGAGCAGTGGTAGCCACTGCCCAAGCTCAGACAGACTTTCCTGAACAGGATAGGAGGGCTGTGACAGTCACAGCCCAAACACAAACTGAGTACCTTCCTGAAAAGGTTGGTAAGGCTGTAATGGTCTCAGCCTCTACTCAAACAGATAGTGGGGTTGTGAAGCCTGAAACAATGGATCACTCCACCCAAACTGAGAGCATTGAGGAGGAAGAAAAGTCTTCCCCCTCCCAGACACTAGGTGAGAGCCAGCCTCCTCAGGGAACTGACTCTACCCCTGGTGAAGAAACTGCCCCAGAGGTAGTCAGGCCTAGCCTGGCAGAGCCCCTGATGGCAGTGGACCCTTCCCCGGTGGGACCCAGTCTGGAGCAGGTAGCCTGCACCTCTCTACCCTGCCTCAGTCAGCCCAGGGCTGTAGAGGTCAGGGAGGCCAGTAGTGGACCCCAAAGGGCCCCCTGTCCAAATGAACTCCCCAATCAACAGATTAGGATCACTGAAGCTAGTAGACCTAGCCAAGTGAAAATAAAACAGTCTCCTGAGGGATCCCCCTTAAAAGTAGTTAGGGACCTCCCACAGCTGGACACTGTTGGGCACAGCCAAACCTGGGGCCTAAAAACCCCAAACCTGACCTGTCCCTCCAGTAAGCCAAACAGAGGGACTCAGCCTCCAGCTTTAGGTAGCCAGAGGTTGACCCTGAGAGCTCATAGCAACTCAGTACTGGAAAGAAAGGCACATATGGTGGATAGTGATTGGAGGAAGTTGAGCCCAACAGTAGTGGAGTCTCACTTCAGTACTCCATTCCCACACCAGCCTTTTACTTTGCCAAAACACACCACAGGTAGTGATTCCCTATGGTGGGGACCCTCAGATACCCTTAGGGTGAGGGGTGGCTTAGTGGACCATGATATAGGGGGTAACCATGCCAGTACAGGTACCACCTCATATGGCCACTCAGGCAATATAGGCTTACCTGGTCAAGGATAGCCTTATCTCCTTTCGTTTGGGGGGGTTGTGTAGGAAGGTGGATACCTGACTATGGTTGCCCCCAACTTTTTGCCTGGTGTTTTGCTGGTTTTCCGACTTAGTTGACCTGGGACCCTGCTATTCAGGGCCCCAGGCCTACTGCTCGAACAGCCAGGTCTTGAGCTTCTTCCTGAAGGAGAGGTGGTTTGGGTCAGGCGCAGGTCGGGAGGGAGGGAGTTCCAGGTCTTGGCGGCCAGGTAGGAGAAGGACCTTCCTCCTGTTGTCGTTCTTCGGATGCGGGGGACGGCGGTGAGGGCGTGACTGGCTGATCGGAGGTGGCGTTTGGGAGCGTAGAAGTTGATGCGGTTGTTGAGGTAGCTCGGGCCTTGATCGTGTAGGGCTTTGTGTGCGTGGGTGAGTAGACGGAAGGTGATTCTTTTGTTGACGGGGAGCCAATGCAGGTCTCTCAGATGTCCGGAGATGTGGCTGTGTCGTGGGATGTCGAGGATGAGTCTGGCTGAGGTGTTCTGGATCCGCTGGAGTCTCTTCTGGAGCTTGGTGGTGGTTCCGGCGTAGAGGGTGTTGCCGTAGTCCAGTCGGCTGGTGACGAGGGCCTGGGTGACCGTCTTCCTGGTCTCGGTGGGGATCCACCGGAAGATCTTCCGAGCATGCGCAGGATGTTGAAGCACGACGAGGAGACGGCGTTGACTTGTCTGGTCATGGAGAGGGAGGAGTCCAGGATGAAGCCCAGGTTGCGTGCGTGGTCTGTCGGTTTGGGTGCGGTGCCCAGGGCGGGGGGCCACCAGGAGTTGTCCCAGGTGGAGGGCGAGGAGCCCAGGATGAGGACTTCCGTCTTGTCTGAGTTCAGTTTCAGGCGGCTGGTCGTCATCCACTCGGCTACGTCTTTCATCCCTTCGTGAAGGTTGGCTCTGGCGGCGGCGGGGTCGTTGGTCAGGGAGAGGATCAGCTGGGTGTCGTCAGCTTAGGAGATGATGTTGAGGTTGTGTTGGCGTGCGATGGCCGCGAGGGGGCTCATGTAGACGTTGAAGAGGGTGGGGCTCAGCGAGGATCCTTGAGGGACGCCGCAGATGACTTCGGTGGCCTCTGACTTGTACGGTGGTAGACGGACTCTCTGTGTTTTTCCGTCGAGGAAGGAGATGATCCATTCCAGTGCCTTCTCCTGGATTCCGACGTTGCTGAGGCGCTGCACTAGGGTGCGGTGGCAGACAGTGTTGAATGCCGCGAAGAGGTCTAGGAGGATGAGGGCCGCTGTTTCTCCGTTGTCCATCAGGGCTGGGATGTCATCGGTGGCAGCGATGAGGGCGGTCTCGGTGCTGTGGTTGGCTCGGAAGCCTGACTGTGAGGGGTCGAGGGATCCATTTGTCTCGAGGAAGGCGGCCAGCTGTTTGTTGACGGTCTTCTCGATGACTTTGGCTGGAAACGGGAGGAGCGAGATGGGGCAGTAATTCTTGAGTTCGGTGGGGTCCGCTGTTGGTTTCTTTAGTAGAGCGCTAAGTTTGGCGTGTTTCCAGCTCTCCGGGAAGGTGGCGGTGTCGAAGGAGGTGTTGATGATGTCCCGCAGGTGGGGTGCGATGACAGCGTCGGCCTTGTTGAAGACGTGGTGAGGGCAGGGGTCGGTTGGAGATCCGGAGTGGATGGAGTTCATCATGCGGATGGTGTCTTCGGTGCTGATCAGAGTCCAGGCGCGGAGGGTGGTGATGGGGGGCGGTGGTTCGGTCGTGGCGTGCGTCGGTTGAGTGCTGAAGCTGTTGTGTATGTCCGCTATCTTGTTGTGGAAGTAGGAGGCGAGGGAGTTGCAGAGGTCTTGCGATGGGGTGATGTCGTTGTTTCCGGCGTTGGGGTTGGAGAGCTCTTTCACAATGTTGAAGAGTTCCTTGCAGTTGTGTGCGTTGTTGTCCAGCCGGTCCTTGAATGCAGTTTTCTTGGTGGCGCGGATCAGTTGGTGGTGCTTCCGGGTGGCAAGCTTAATCCTCGCGGTTAAATGCCAACTCTGGTATCGCTTTATCAAAACATGTCGAGTAAGGTGTCATACGAATTGGAATACTAACCCCTCGCCAATTCTGGCAACGGGGTTAGCATTCCACCCTTCGAGAGGGACACGACATGTATGTAACTGTGAACCCCGGTTAAAGTTAACTCAAGCCTCAGCATCACAAAATGGATGCTGCCACCACAGACACAAGTCTGACCTCCTGCTGCTGGGAGTCCTTCCAGCGAGGGAGGCTTATACAAAGGGTTTCCTGTCGGGGGCGGTGCTAGCACCATCCCAGACAGGGTTTTGTGTATCCTGAGTAGGCAGGGCTTTAGAGGAAGGTGACTGCAAGTGGCACCCCGGTGCTCACTATGCATCTGCCGGCTAGAACCAGTTCCAGGGGCACACCAGCCCCTGAGCTGGGGAAAGTCCGGCATGGGAGAGGGGTGTAACCACCCCCCTTCCTGGTCCCACCCATGGGCGGGACCTAGTTGCGTGCCAGCCCCTTTTCCTAGTATAAAGATAGGAGCGGCCCCCTTCCAAATTAGATCATCTTTGAATCCTGAAACTACTTTCTACGAAAGGAACTCTCGACTTCTTCTCAAGATTTCTCCCTTGTGGCTAAGGAGTAGTCACCCTGCATCCGCAGGCACCATCCAAGCATCACGGTCTGCTGTAAGTCTCTCCTCCGGATCAAGACTGCCCAGCTCGACGAGAACCGGCTTCCCTGGCACCTCTGACCTCTACCCACATCGTCAGCTCAGCTGAGACCCGTGGGTGCGACGAGACCTCGAGGGACCGGCCATCTTCAAGACTGCACGACGCTTGCCCAGCATGACCGCCGAGGGATCCTCGAGTGAGTGCTTTGGGGTCCGAGAAGCCCCAACCCCTAGCAGCTCCAGCACCGAAGTTCAGCCCTCCAGCATCCACCAGATCTGCGTGGGGCCCTTCTGCTTTTTACTGCTCACCGAGTTGTCTGGCTACTGGCCCGCCGGCTTGTGGCCTTCCTGACGACGAACGACGTCATCAACACTGCTGGTCTGGTTGCTCCAGACTGGCCCTTGCTCCCCTCCAAAAGAGGAGCACCCCGGACCCTCCTGGTCCACTTCAGACGCCATTTTGAGTCCACCGCGTGGGCTTGCATTTGCCAAGACTTGTTGCCCCAATCCTGGGTCCAGCGACGTCGACAGCAGCAACCATCGTGGGACAGCTCGCACCTCCATCCTGGATGCCGACAACGCCTCCTGGTCCGTGAGACTGCAGAGCCCAGCGTCGCCCACTCACCTGGTCGAGGTGACTCCATCCGGTGCCATCCTGGTGCCCATCTAATCACTGGTTAGTGATTCAGAACTTGGTCCCCTCTGCTTACAGGTGTCTTCCATCTCCGATCCAGGCTTGGATCCATCCGAATCTCTTCACTGGTCGCCTGCCAGCAACTTCTTCTTTCAGGCTCCATAGACTGCAACGAGGATTCCCGACGTCTTTCCAGACCTATGCATCCGCAGGCCCTGGGCTAGGTAACTTCGGCATTTTGGTGCCCCAGCATAGCCTCACTATCCAAGGGTCCAGATCCTTTTTCGTTTCAGATCTACCTAGTCGGATTCGTCCGATAACACTAACTTTGTAATTCCTAGCAACCATAGACTTTGTTCCGCATCCCGCGTGAGAGTGCACACTCTGCACCCGATCTCCCTAGGCCTCCTGCTAGTAATCTGAAGGTTCAGTAGTACAGTCCTAGCGATCCCAAAGCCTATTAGCGTAGTACTTACCTGCTAGTAATTGCGCATTCCACTTTTAGAGTATATGGTTTTTCGTGCCCCTCGGGCATTTGTGTAAATTGTGCGACTTAAAGTATTTTCGTAAGAGTTTTGTTGTGTGCTTAGTACCCTGTCCTCATAAAGAGTACAGGGCTGTTGTGATCTAAATAAATACACTGTTTATTTTCATAACACTTGTGTGGTGTCCTTTCACTTGGTGTTCAAGGGGTATATGTGATGGTATAACAGCTGGCTTAACACGCCCTCTAGAGTCTAGCCTAAAGACTGCTCTTGTCCAATCTACTAGGATAGCTGGTCTATGGTTGACTTACAACCAATCATCAATAAGGGTTGTTTGGACTGATCCATAGTGATCACTAGAACAGTGAGCACTGAAAATCAGGCCAACTTCTCACACAGGCCTTGCACTGCCTCACTCTGGAAAAAGTCATAACTAAACAAGTTGCATGTAAAACTTCAGTTACCTTTCGTGTAAAGGCTGAAGGGTCAGATGGGGTCCGCACGTGTGGGTTGGCCGAGATTGAAAGTGGCCCGAGCGGCGGCTGAAGGAGGAGCAGGAAGCCGAGGAGAGGGGCCGAGGCAGGCGGGGCATGCGGGGGCGCCGCACAGCACAACTTTGCGCAGAGAGACGGGGCCTCACGGCCCCTGGGGCTACTGGATGCTTGGTTCCCTGAACACGGACTCTTCCCCCCTCCAGCCCGGAAGCGGCGGTAGAGGGTAGGGAAGCCGGGGAGGCACCGGCAGCCGCGACCACAACAAAGCCCGGCGCCCGCCACGCATGCGGACTGCAGGCTGCTGCCGCTGGGGCGCGCATAGCGGTGATAGCTGTCTGAGCCTGCCCGCTGCTGCTGGCCGCCTTGCTGTTGAGCACCGGCCGGGCTCAAAAAGGTGAGTGCCACCTCCCTCCTCGTACCTTCCTCAAACACTGCTGTGTGAGACTTGAGAGATGTGTATGCAGAGCTCTCTTGCTACTAACAAAGATCTATTGTTATGGTCACTTCACCCATCTGATATCCCTGCTTTGCAAAATCCATCCTCTGTTTAGATCTGCTCTCGTTACTAAATTACTATGACCAGTCATCTGTTTACATTCCACAGTTAAATTTTTGGAATATACATTATAAAAGCACCACAAAAACTGAGGTTTAACTGCACCTGAATCCAACATATTGTAATTTTTGTTGCTCATTTATGTATTTTTCACTCGCATTTTAAAAATATGGATGGGCTATTAAACTTCGTGGCTACAGTAATGGCCAACAACTTTAATCTAAAATACAGTTTAAGCCTGGTTCGCTCCCAAAGGCCGCATTTAAAAGACATTGTTTAATTCTATTATACACTAAGCTACTTCCACAGTCCATCTTTTTAGGTCTCAGTGTCAGCAGGGGGGAGAATACCATGCCAGTGGGGAGGACAGTTTGCTACAAGTTGGAGAATGCCCTCAGTGTCAGCAGTGCCCTGCAAGTGGGATAATGCCAAGCCAGTGGGGAGGGCAATGTGCTACAAGTAGTGTCAGCAGGGGGGAGAATGCCATGTCCGTGGGGGGGCAGTGTGCTACAAGTAGGAAAATGCCCCCAGTGTCAGCAGGGGGAGAATGCCATGCCCGTGGGGAGGACAGTGAGCTATAAGTGGAAGAATGCCCCTCAGTGTCAGCAGTGCCCTGCAGGGGGGAGATTACTTTGGTAGTGGAGGGAGCAGTGTCATCTGTGGCATGCTCCGACAGTGTTGAAAGTGCCCCCGACAGTGGAACGGGCTAGAGGGGGAATGCTTGATCAGCGAGGGAATGCCATGCCAGTGGGAGGGCAATGTCTTGCAAATCAAAAATCAATGCAAGATGAATGGCCCTTTGTGATGTCATTTTAACATTGCACCTTAACAAAAAAAGATTTCAGAAGGCTGTGTGTGTGTGTGGCTCTGTGTGTGTGTGGCTCTGTCTGTGTGTGTGTGTTTGGCTCTGTCTCTGTGTGTGTGTGTGTGTGGCTCTGTGTGTGTGTTTGGCTCTGTGTGTATGTGTTGCTCTGTGTGTGTGTGTGTGTGTGTGTGTGTGTGTGGCTCTGTGTGTGTGTGTTTGTGTGGCTCTGTGTGTGTGTGTGTGTGGCTCTGTGTGTGTGTGGATGTGTGTGTGTGTGTGTGTGTGGCTGTGTGTGTGTGTGGCTGTGTGTGTGTGTGGCTGTGTGTGTGTGTGGATGTGTTTGTGTGTGTGCGTGTGTGTGTGTGTGGCTCTATGTGTGGGTGCAAATGCAAAAGCTCTTGCATTTGCGAGAGATTAAGCTATTGGAATTGTAAATGACAATGCCATTTATGTATCTGTTTTCAAAACCAACACATAAATAAAAATGTTGTCATTTACAATTCCAAGAGCTCTAACTTTTGCAAAGGTGAGAACGTTCTGTTCTGTTTCCTCCCTTGCCACTCTTCCTTGGCCCTCTCTTTCATTTTCGTCTCCACGTTACTTCACTCTCTGTCTTTCTCTGGCGCACACACTGTTTTTATCTTCGCTTCTCCCTGAAGCAAAGACAAAACAATTGCTCAGTTTAACAAGCATTTGCAATGCAATAGGTCTTTCATTTAGGCAAGTTTAGGTTATTGATTGGCATTTTAAATGACAATGCCTTTTATTTATCTGTTTTCAAAAACAACATATAAATAAAAATGTTGTCATTTACAATGCCAATAGCTCTAACTTTTGCAGAGGCGAGACCGTTGCATTGTACTCTACTACTCAGATTATAATACCCTACTCACACTATACTAATAACTATATCTACAATATACTACTCACTCGCCACACCTCAAATACTCTATACTACTCACTCAAATACTCTATAATACTCTAATCCTAATACTCTCTACTACTCTACTCACTAATAATTCTCTACTACACACTCTCTACTACTCAAAATAATTATACTACTAACTTCCTACAATATTAATACCTATTACTCTATAGTACTCACTACTACTCTACTACACACTATATAAAACTATCTACTGCTCACTATTACTCACTCTACAACTCACTCTCTACTACTAACTCTCTAATACTCAGTTTATAATACCCTACTCAAACTATTCTAATAACTATATCTACAAAATACTACTTATTACTACTCACTATAATACTCTGTATTATAACTATCTAATACTCTACTACACTTTACTAACTACTCACTCTACTACTACTGTAAGCTACTCACACTTTACTCAATCTCTACTACTCTCTAATACTCTCAATTCACACTCTACTACTGACTCAACTAATCACACTCTAATACACCCTCTAACTACTCTCTACTACATACAAGTCACACTCCTCACAACTCACTAAATTACACTATCCACAATTTTATACTCACTCTCTACTACTCTACTACTCTCTACTACACTCTAATACTAAAAAGCAATAACTAACTACTGCTCTCTAATATATACTCTATTTTAAAAGTAATTCACAACTCACTCTACTAAATAGATATACTACTCCATATACTATCTATAACTCACTACACTACATCTATTTCTATCTAGTACTTTTCATTGCTCATTACTGCTCTGTCTCTACTACTCGCTAACTCCTACACACTCTCTAAACACTATCTACTACTCACTCTATACTACTCTCCACTGATCTACACTACTCACTAACTAATATTGCCTACAACTCACTCCTACTCTACTCTATACAAGTATACTCTCTATTAATCAACTAGTCACTCTCTACTAACTATTAGTCACTGGTAATACTCTCTACTACTCTCTAATGCTTACCCATTGCCATTGTAAATGACAACGCCATACAGTTATTGATTTTTAAAAATAAACAATAAGTGAAAAAATGACATTTGCAATGCCAACAGCTTTAACTTTAACAAAGACGAGACCATTGCATTGTAAATGCTTGTTCTTCATAGGTACTCTCCTAGTAGCTGAGCAAGCAGTTGTTAAAGTAGAAACATTAGAGTGGGTAATTGGGTTACCAACGTAGAAAGCTACCCAATTGATTTTTCGATATATTTACCTCAATGTTTAATGACATGTTCATAGGAAGCAGGGGCAATAGGAAAGATATCTCTAAGAGGATGCCATGAGAAGATTGGGTACAAAATTTAACAATAACAAGGGCAAGCCCAAAGGTGCAGTGCTCATTGTAATCAAAGTACGTTCTGGAGCAACTTTCTCAACTTGATCTTTATAAGGAATTTATCCTGGCTGCAAAGCTAACAATAGAATGTGGAAAAGATATTGATATGGAGACTCTATGGCAATGACTTTGTTCTAGAACATTTGCACTTAAAACATTGTGATTTTTAGTTCTATCGTACATCCTACACACGTTCATGAAGATATTAGCATACAGAAAATGTTGTCCATCGCTGAGCCTTGGTTTTACATTAAATGAATCTATATGCATATTAAATGGTTACCGGCTGTGCTGGGTCCTTGAAATTTGATAATGCTAAATGGTTGACCTATTGGCAATTTTGTAGCAAACAGTAGTTAGCCCCCAGCAGCCCCTTTAGAATCCAAATTTTGAGTATGTTAATATAAGTCTTCCATTGTGTAGTCTCGAGGCAGTATCTTCCCACAGTTAAAAAAGTAAAGGGAACCCAGGTCAGGTGCAATCAAACTCCAGCCCAGCAGGTGTGGTTGTGGGGGCTGGATCGACAGTGATCTAATTTGAGAGGTTAGTGTGGTCGAAAAATATTAAACATATGGCATTTACTGGATTTCTGTCTAGAAATGTTAAAAAGAGAGGAAAATAATGTTGGGTTTTGGAAAAGGAACCAATAATATGTGATGTTAAAAAGAAATATATTAATTGCTGATGGAATTAAGCTTTGATCAGTAATCCGATTTGTTCTTTGCAGAGTTAAAATGGAAATTTGGCATATTAATGAATGTGATAGGCGAATGCCTGAATGGGTTTATGTAATTTTGTTAAATTAAATAGGCAAATTTATAGGTAAAAAAATAAATAGTTTAAAGTGAACATGTGTGTGGTGTGTATGGATGTTCAGGGGGTGTGAGATCAGGGCGTCCAGAGGCAAGTTGTATTTGGAAGAAGAGCTCACTATCCCAATTTATGTGACAAAGGATGCAGACCCCTCCTACCTGATGACAATGCACTGTTCCTGGTCCGAAGACTGCGACAGTGTATACGCCTTTTCTGCCACAGCGAAGATGTGTCTGAAGAGATTAAAAACAAAGTATGCAAGGTGATCATTCATGAATCACACTGAAGTTGCTTATCCACAAAAACACATGAGAAGACTTACCACATTTACACGGCACCACCAGAGGCAGATACCCTGGATAGGTGATAAGGTGGTAGACGTGACAACAAATCTTTAGAGCCTAGAGATATCAATGTAAATAAATAAGGTGGAAAACAAGCAATTTATAGTGTTAGAGGAATAGCTAGGGGAGGTATACACTCTCAAGGGCAGAAGAGTATGAAGGCAAGAAACTCATCAATAAATATAAAGTAGACAATGGAATGACTTCTTGGATGCCAGTTCTGAAGCCCCTCACCCACTCATCTACATGTATCAGACGTTCTCTCTGCACTATAGTAGGCCTGAACATTTTGCTGTGATGGGCAGTATGCCATGTAGAGCAGCGGTGTCCGTCGTAGATCTAGGAGGGCTGTATCTATGCCACAGACTACACTAATGACTTTCATATAGATTCATTCTCTGTAAATTCATCACATTTGAAATCTGGTATGTATCTGGTATGTATCTGGACCTCTTCAGCCTGATGTTACCCCTGATTTAGAGGAAGGAAAGCTGCATGGCTGGGATCACAAGAGTCATTAAGGTGCATAATGAGACCTTACTCTAATCTACAGAAGCCATTTCACTGCCCTCCTGGGAACATTTACAGGGTTAGAAAAACCATTGAGAAGGGAAGTTATGAAGGATTAAAAATGTCGACCAAAATCTTCTCAGCACAGCCTGTCCAGCCAGACCAAGACCATTAGCTATAGCACAGATATGCAAAGCTTACTGCTTAAAAGAGGCTCATCGCCCAAATATAGCTTTGCTGATGGACTAGAGCTGCATATTCTTTAGAAATGCCGCTCACACATCCTTGTACACAGGTGTCCTCAGGGGGAGGTTCGCCCATAAAGAAAAGATTTCAAGATACTGGAGCCAGCCCAGGGGACAATAAAGGGACTCGGAAGCTTGTTTTCACGCTGCTGCACAACCACTGGGGTAGGCAAAAGTTAATTTGCCCTTCTGCCCCCTGTCCTGTGAAACACAATTCTAGTTTTCATTTGAAATTTTGCATCTCATATTTGGAAGAAAAACATCAACGTCACTATTTTCTAGGCTTCGATTCCTTCTGTTTGGCGCTGTTCTTTGTATTGCAGCAGTGTTGAGCGCTTTTAGGTGTACCTAGTAGTCGCTCACTTTAGAAATAATAAAATTATGATTAAATGCTTTTTTTCCTCTGATCTAATATGAAAATCACTTGGTTTCCAGGCTGCACTCTTAATGCGTCAGACTTTCTAACTTTGCTCCCCCTTACAAAACACTGATTCCGTCCAAACTATGGACCAATCCTATCATCCTGGCCTTTGTCTGATGTTCAGGACTGGATCAAATTACATCCAGATACAACATGATTAAGCAATAATTGGTTGCCCTTCTTTCATCAGTGCTTCCTTTTTAAAATGAAGCTTGAGGTAGTGGAGGGCTACATAGGGCCCGAGGCAAACAGTGTGCGACTGGTGGTATAGATGGTTTTAAAGAGCAAAGAGGACTAATACTGCATCATGAAGTAGTGTTCTTTAAAGACATGTCTTCAGCTCTTTACTAACCCTTAGTAGGGTTGGGACAGTCCTGATGGATACAGAGATGCTTTTCTAGACCCTGGGTCCATAGGTGGAGAAGGCAGGCTCATGGCGTTCATTCTGCGGTTGTGTTAAGAGCCACCGAAGATGGTGAGCTTGTCAGTCATAAAATTCCTAATTTTTCTAAAACTTCTATACATTTTAGATTGACAATGGTTCAGTTATGGAGCATGGGACCTCTTTTGGCTTAGATCTTCAATGTGGGCTTGAAGTCTCACCAAGAGGTGTTATTATTTGTGTGTTCTTTCCACTCAGGACCCATAGAGCATTAACTACCAGGTGCCTTTAAACAAACTGCCCTTCTTGAAGGAAATGTTTGAATCTCTCTGGATAGGCAAATTGCTATTTGGGATGGTATTGAAACCAGGTAAAGGTACGCTTCCACTTTAAGCTGGGCAATCGGAGATAACAATAGATGAAATCTATTGCCTCTCTTGGGTCACTTTGCCTGGCTACCCATACTTCACTAAGATGCCTAGGGAGGTGCACAAGAGCAGACGTAGCAAACAACTATCCACCCTTCCCTCCCCTCCTTTGTTGGTAAGTCTATACTGGGTCCAGACCATTATTCGGCTCCTACAAGCATGTCACAGTGATCACCACTGGTAGAGATCTCACCCTTCGTGGCATTGCACAATTTTGCAGCAGGGTTGCTACATTATCCTCTTGTCCCTCATGTCATTCTCAATACCTGAACCGGTCAAGTGAGGCACTTGGCCAAGTGTTTACTGATAGGAAAGGCAGCCAGGGCTGTGAGAGGTCATCTTCCTCTGCAGCATAGACATCTGGGCAAGGTATACCTCAACCACTGCCTAGCCTCATAAATTAAAGGAAGAGTCCATTTAGCAGAGGAACGTCTAATGAGGTAGGGACTGCCCAACTAACACAGGAGCTTAAAAGGTGAGAGAGAGACTGGTGAGTTCACAGAAGGCCCTCATGGTTCAGAGAGGGACAGTTAGCTCAGATTTTCGCAGAAGAAATGACTGTCCAGCTAGCGCGAGGACAACCTGCATGAAAGAAGGAGCTACCTAACAAAATTACCTTGAGGCTAAGAAGGAGACTTTTGATAAATCAATGTTTAATGGACTATTTTACTGTAAGAACTTATGGACTTACGGAGCCCGCTGAGAGTAGGCAACCTGGCGGTACATTTCTTCCACGTCTGTAGAGTATATATTAAGAATTTTGAAGGGGTTCACAGAGACCAGCATATGCCCGATGTAGGTCTGCAAGACAATGATGAAAGGATGTTAGAATCAGTCACATAGCCAACCATCTTTAAGATATAAGACTGAAAGGGTGAAGTAAAGGGTCAAAACACTCGAAACTCTTCAGGATCATTGTCTGGCAGAAATAGTGCAAATCTAAAAGAATGCAAAGTACTTTACTGAAATGGTTAAATGGATCAGTACCACTTACACAATCATAAAAAAGAGAATGTCAGGCTGCACAAGTGGAGGTCTCCATCCTCTTTCATCTTGTCATTTCAAATTAGTAAGGCCTGCATTATGTATTAGTGGTAGCAAAACACATCCTTGTGTTTTGCCACCACTCTGCTTTGTCAAGGTTGATTTTACCACACAACGTGTAAGCTGCACCTTGTTGCCTGTGGCGAATTTTAAAATACTGATAAATCTGCTACTGAAACTCGTAAAATGGGCGGATCCCCATTGATGACCCACACTGGATCCTTCCACTTGATATTCTTATTAATTTATTTAGTCCACATTTAAGCTCTGTAAATACCACAAATCCTGGTAACTATTTCGTTTGCATATTATCATGACACATCCCCCGTATTTATTTCCCAACGATGCAAAGATCACTTCCCATTTGATAAGCTACTTATTATTTATTTACACGTTCATTTTTTTTAAACATGTGTTGGCTCATTTGTCTTTATGAAAAACAAAATGCCAAATAGCATTTTGATACATAAACAGAATAAAAGAGAGGGAATAAAAATCAAAGACAACAAAGTGGAAAGTAAGAAATTACTCATATAACAATACCTTTTCCTCGCTCTGATTTTAATTGGCGTATTTTGCTTATTCTAGTCTTTTTTCATGTAACTCCACTAAATAGTCCTTGGTCCGACTGGGACAAAAATTAGGCCCGGGTACCAAAATTAAACTGGCCCCAATTAGCGAACCAGAGAGTTAAAAAAGTAGTCCACATTTGCTAATCTGGGTAGTTTTGAGCTTGTAAAGACGCGCTATATGGGTGTTATGCAAGTTAAGGGAGACTGCATGCATCTGTGTTTGCTGCAAGCAATGTCTGTTTAATATCATGGAAATACACCGCAAATATCGGCCCACGAGGCCATAAAGCATGCCCACAAAATGCTCCCAAAAACAGCCAACACACTAACCTGTCAGAACAGACCATGGGGCACTTCCTGGTTGCCCTATAGGCCAGGCCGACCGTGCATACAATGAAGTCCCATGGGGCACTCCTGGTCCTACCGTCCTGCACTGTGCAAACATTTTCAACACATACGCAACTGTTTTGTACCCTTACAATGTAATGTCTCGCGTCTCATGCACGTGGGATGGTCGACAGCGAATCCTTCTTGCATTACAAATGCAGTGCGCATCAGAAAACTATTGAAATCTGAGCTCGTCAAGCTTGCCTATAACTGGACTTTATACAAGAAAGGGGTAAACATGAAGTACGCCGTGCGATCAGAAGACGACTCAACCAACCAACAGTAGGACAAAGAATTGACACAGCGCTCCAGGGTAACCGTAAAGAGAGATGCAGCACTTTACAACCCAGTGCCAAATAGGCGAATAAACAACATCCCATGAATAACGGGTTAAGGGGAGGTGTGTAGATGTTCACATAGGAAAACATGATGAAAGCAGTCATGGCGGAACGTGAAAATTAAAGATTACAAATACGTGCAACCATTACAAAAACCCAAGCGTGAATCTTTTCAGGTGGTAAAGAAACTCTCCTCTCCTCAGAACACTGGACCTGTTCTGGAAATGTGCAACCCTGAGTGTGGCAGCTCAGCCCTGACCCTCATGTTAGCCTCTTGTGTGACAAGTTCCAGAAGGCTTTAAATGCAACTGTAGTATATCAACAAAAGCAAACTAGGCAACATATACGTCATAATTGTCCAGAATACGGAACATTGAGACAAACATTTTAATCTACACCCCCTTCGAATGGCAATACGGTAGATGAAGGTACGTAAATGAATGGGGTAGTTAGTTGTGTACGTACGTAAATGAAGTCACGGTGAAACCTCTTCTTGAGACACAGCAGCACGGCGCTCTCACACACCTCTCTAAAGGGGAGGCAAATAAGAAAGAAAAGGCGGTCACATAAGCAATCAATGGGCGAGGCTCATGTCATAATGACGGTGTTCAGGACATGCTGAATGCACTCCAGTACTGTCGTGATAAGAAATGCGTTACTTACCTGTAACAGCAGTTATCCAGTATTGGTATCTTTCATAGATTCACATGCCTGAATCATTCCCCGTCGTCGGGGTAGGAGTCCCCGGTAAATAACAATAGTAATGTCACATAGACATATACTTAGTACTAGGCCAGAGGCCTCACATTAGTAGCCTATCTAGGTCCTTATGTAAAAAGGACCAAACTTTGGCCAGGAGCCAATCAGCTACCATCACCCTTCTCACCTTCCTGGAAGGAGCCCTAGTCCCTCAGATTTTCGTAAGCACAGTGCTAAGTAGTACCTACTGAGAGGGAGAAGGTGAGCCCTTCCAGGGGAGGCGGGTGGGTTGCATGTGAATCTATGAAAGATACCAATACTGGATAACTGCTGTTACAGGTAAATAACGCATTTCTTATCCAGTATTATGGGTATCTTTCATAGATTCACATGCCTGAATCAGAATAGCAAGCAATAATGAGCACATTTCGCATAATACATTCGTAAAGACATAGTAATCTTATCATAAGTTGTTACACAGTTTACATGATACTCACAACCTGATAAGAAATGTGCGATAAATTACCTGGAAGGTGGTATGATAGGAAGAAGGCTCACCACTAATGAAATAGATGACGTAGGACAGCCTGCCCCACTGCTGCGTCCTTCATAAGTTCAGAGTCCAAGCAGTAGTGCTTGGTGAACGTATGTGGTGTCTTCCATGTCGCCGCTCTGCAAATGTCGACAATGGATACCCCAGCAAAGAGCGCCATGGAGGTGGAAACCGCTCTAGTGGAGTGTGCTCGTACTTTTGAAGGCAGAGGGTGGCCCGCCTGTTGGTGACAGAAGGCGATGGCCGCTGAAATCCATCTGGAAATGCTCTGTTTTGTTAAAGCTAAGCCTTTCCTGGGTCTGCTAAATGCAACAAACAATTGGTTGGACTTTCGAAATTGCTCCGTCCTGTGAAGGTAAAATTTGAGACATCGTTTGAGGTCCAATGAGTGAAGAGATCTTTCAGCCGCAGATGATGGATTCGGGAAGAAAGATCGTAGGACAATAGGTTCGTTGAGATGGAAAGAGGACGGAACCTTCGGTATAAACTTAGGGTTAGTCCGTAGAATGACTCTGTCGTTCTTGAACTGGATGAAAGGGTCTTGCACAGAAAAAGCCTGTAGTTCACTCACTCTCCTTGCTGACGTGAGCGCCAGCAATAGAGCTGTTTTCCATGACAAATATTTTAGATCTGCTCTGTGGATTGGCTCAAACGGGTGTTTCATTAGTTGAGCTAGTACCACATTTAGTTGCCATGTAGGTGGAGGTGCTCTAACTGGAGGGAAAGATCTGAATAATCCCTTCAGAAACTTCTTGATTAGTCTGTTGGTCCATAGTGAAGCTCCACACGAAGATCGTCTGAACCTGGATATGGCCGCCAGGTGGACCTTTATTGAAGCGTTGTCAGAAGATTCAAGTAACACTGGAGTCGACACTGGTTCCTATGCCCACCACCTCTGAAAAACAACTTATGAAACACTCTGGACAATTGCTGTGAATTACTTGGAAAATAACAGTCGAAGTCTCTTACCCTCAGTATGATCTGGACAAGCCTCAGGATGTGATAGATGTCGGGTAATTCTCTGTTCCTCACAAGTAGCCAAGGCGAAGAATCAATTGGAGAATGGCTATGCGACACTCTTGGGGAATTGGAATGGAGAAAGTTCTGACTCAAGGAATGAACGCTGTAGTTGACACTGAAATGACTAAAACCTTGCTATAAGTAAGCTAATATAGTCCTATTGAACTGACTGAACTAAGGTGGGGTAAAGACCCCTACTCTGGTACTAGAAATATCTAACTGAATTCCATGAAGTGGCACCAACTAAATACATACTACGAAATTCTTCAAATAAGTCACTTGCCAGAATCCCACGTTGCGCATGCGATAAGAACAACCAAAACAAGAAGCGCTGACAGGAATTTCCTCAGAACAAGAACTTCACTCAGAGCCGCGCTATGACTCCGGTGAAGAGGTCAGTTGAAGTGCGCAGATTCCAGAGCAGCCGTGCGCTTCATCTCCACAGCTGCTCGCGCGCTCTCGCAGACTAGAACGCTCACTCCTCACTGTTCGTAATCCCCCTCGGCGGCCATGTTGGGATACTCGCTTCCTCAGGTTCTGTACACAGCGCTGCAGGAACAACGTGGTCACTCTATGCTGCCTTCTCCAACGTGGATATTTGGAGACCTGCTTTAATGACCGTTGAGTTTTTGCTGGCACTGATCTAATGCTGGCTATGGTTCTGGAAGTCTTGACAAGCGTGTGCCAGTCCAGAATTGGCTAAGTGGAGCAAGTAGGGCAGAATTTGTGCTGGAGTAGAAGTGAACGGATGCAAATTCTGAGCTCTACACCACAAACAGAACCTTTTCCACTTGAGGGAATACGTCTTATTAGTACTTTCAGCCCGAGCCCGGGCTAAGACGACCCTGCATTCCTGTGGTATATCTAAATCCTGGAACTCTCTGAACTCAGGAGCCAAGCTGATAATTTTAGAGATGTTGGATCCGGATGCTGGACTTGTCCCTGGTTCATTGTGAGGAGATGTGGGCATGTCCTGAATAGAATTGGAGGTTCCAGCGATAGAAGGTGTAGCTCTGTATACCAGTGTTGGCGCGGCCACGCTGGGGCTATCAGGATCATGGTACAACTCTCTGCTTTCAGTTTCCAGAGAACCCTGGAGATCAGGGGAAACGGTGGAAAAGCGTAAGCAAAGACGTTGCACCATGTCATCGAAAAGGCATTCCCTAGGGACCTTTTCTGGGGAAGCCAGCTTGCGTAATGTTGGCATTTCGCATTCACTTCCGTCGCAAAGAGATCCAGGTGAGGTTTGCCCCAACGGGAGAACACCGAGTCGAGCGTCTGCTGGTCGAGCTCCCACTCGTGGCAAAGTGAACGCTGCCTGCTTAGCGAGTCTGCCAGGGTGTTGTCTACTCCTGGAACATACTCTGCCCGCAGAGAAATGTCGTGTTGTACCAGCCAGATCCAAATTTGCTGAGATTCTCGAGACAACGTCCTGGATCGAGTACCCCCCTGCTTGTTCAGGTAGTACATTGTGGTGGTGTTGTCCGTCCTCACAAGCACTGGGGAGTTCCGGATTCGGGGC
This sequence comes from Lissotriton vulgaris, assembly GCF_964263255.1. Taxonomy (NCBI): domain Eukaryota; kingdom Metazoa; phylum Chordata; class Amphibia; order Caudata; family Salamandridae; genus Lissotriton; species Lissotriton vulgaris. Next base: position 609,017,391 of record NC_141695.1, read on the forward strand.
AGAAATGCTCGAAGTGCCAAGCGCACTGCTCTTAACTCTAGCAGATTGATGTGGAGTTGTTTTTCTGCTACTGACTATTGACCGTGTACTTGCAGTTCCTGCAGGAACGCCCCCCATCCTTCCAGTGAAGCGTCTGTGGTTATCACATGAGGAGAGACTGGGAGAAGAAAAGGGAGACCCTTGTTTAAGTTGTCGCCCAGAAGCCACCATCTCAGAGCTTTCTTCATGGCCTGAGTGATCTTGATCCAGTCGTCGAAAGACCCTGTACTTTGGATCCACTGATTTGTTAAGGCTTCCTGTAGAGGCCGCATGTGTAGGCGACAGTGAGGAATGAGAAAAATGTTGGAAGACATCATTCCTAACAACGACTTGAATAGTCGAACTTTGACTCTCTTTTTGGTCTGAATGTGGACGGCCAGGGTCTTCAGCTTGACCTGACGTTCTCTGGAAGGGAAGGCTTTCTCTTGTTGTGTATCCAACGTTGCTCCCAGGAAATTGAGACGTTGTGACGGTTGGAGAGTTGACTTTTCCTGGTTGAGTGTTAGGCCCAGATTTTCGAATAGATGAAGGCAGGCCGAAGAGGACTTGGCCACGCCTGTCCGAGTCGGAGCTTTGATGAGCCAGTCGTCTAGGTAGGGAAAGACTTGGTGATGATGCTGGTGAAGGTATGCCGCTACCGGAGACAGACACTTCGTGAAGATGCGTGGAGCTGACTTCAGGCCGAATGGTAAAACTCTGAACTGGTAGTGTCTGCCTGCCACTGCAAACCTCAGAAATTGTCGATGACTCTTGTGAATGAGGACATGAAAATAGGCATCCTGGAGGTCTAAGGATACCATATAGTCTTTTGGATTGAGTAGGTGTAATACCTCCTGGAGGGTAACCATACGGAAGGACTGCTTCTTGAGGTATATATTTAGGTTTCTCAGATCCAGTATTGGTCTCCATTGCTTCTTCTCCTTTTTTCTGACCAGGAAGAATCGGGAATAGAATCCTCTCCCCTTCTGACCTCGAGGAACTCTCTCCACTGCTCTTTTCTGGAGCATTAGAGAGAGCTCCTGTTGAAGTAGTTGTAGATTCTTGTGCTGCATAGGACATGGTGGGTTCGGAGGAGGATGTTCCACAAACTCCAAAGTGTGTCCGAAGCGAACTAACTGCAGCACCCAACGATCTGTTGTAATTTGCTTCCAATTGTGAAGGAAGTTGGTAATTTTTCCTCCAACTGCGAATTGTGGAGAAGAGGTGGAGGCATGCTGGAGAAAGCAGTCATTGGCGTCTGTAATTATCTTTCTTTCCTCCTTTCCCTCGAAAGGACGACTTGTTGTAGGAAGTTCGTCCTTGTTGTTGTCTCTGCTGATATTGAGGCTTGTACTGCTGAGAAGAGTTATAAGCGGACTTGTAACCTTGATAGCTGCCTCGATTCTGTTGCCCTCTACCTCTGGATCCTCGAAAGGAATTAGTTTTGTATTGTAGGGTGCCTAGGGCTTTTGCCGTGTCGGTATCCTTCTTAATACCTTGCAGCATATCATCGATATGTTCACCGAAGAGCAGTTCTCCATCAAATGGCATGTCTAGAACTTTGGCTTGTACATCAGGCCGGAATGCAGTGGCTTTAAGCCAGCCCTGGCGTCTCAAAACCGCTGCTCCTGCCAGTTGACGAAATCCTGTGGAAGCGATATCCAAGGCCACATCGATCATTTCCGAGGCAGAGCGTTCGCCCTCCAGCAAAATTTTCTTAACCTCTTCTTTCTGGTCTTCTGGGATTGCCTCTAGATATGGGGCTATATCTGCCCATATCTGTCGATTGTAGCGACCTAGTAATGCCAGAGAATTTGCAGCCCTGACTGATAGGGCGGACATGGACGAAAATCTTTTGCCAATGGCATCAAGTTTTCTCCCCTCTTTATCAGGAGGCGCTGTTATTGCCGCCGACGGGTTGCTAGACTTCTGCTGAGCGGCCTGTGATATAACTGAGTCCGGTTTAGTCTGGCCAGTTAAACATGCGGGCGCAGTGTCTGGGGCTTTGTACTTCCTTTCAAGCCTAGCCGGCACTGGAATAAGAGAGGAAGGATTTTTCATAATTTTAAGTCCTTGCTCCCATATATAATCGATTACTGGGATGGATCGAACAGATCTTTTGAAGGATTCCTTAAAATCATGGAGGAAACAGTCCTGCGTTTCCGAAGCTATTTGGATGTTGAATCTTGCAGCCGCTCTCCCTACTATATTATGGAATCCCCCTAAATCTTCAGGGGGTGAATCATCCTGTACTTGCTCCGGGGATGCCGGATCCAGGTTGGCGTTATCATCAGAATCCTCATCGTGTATTTCACCTTCCTCATCTTGGACTTCATCATGTCTCATTTCTTCCTCATATTCATCCTCATCAGAAGAAATTTGAGGAGGCAATTTCTCTTGCTCCTGATGCACAACCAGCGGAGGTGGTCCCTGGCGACGTTGAGGAGTTGGAGCTTCCTGCTGTGCTGGCACTCCTGAAGCAGGAGCAGAAGACGGAAATCTTTGCTTATAGTCTGAAATCAGAAACTGTAGGTCAGAGACAATTGACGCCGGAAGGCATACCATAGGCTGAACAGTGGTATGCTGTCGGACTTCTTCTTGAATCGTCACCTCTTCAAGATCTTCACAGTCTGAACTCTCATGAACCTTGATGTTAAGATGAGAGGGACTGGATGCTATGGGAAACATGTTCTCCACGTCAGGATCTTCTGCTTCTAGAAACTGCGTTGGCAGCAGTTGCTGGACTTTGCTAGGTGAAGTCATCTCTGGTGTCACCATGCATGATGACATCTTAAAATGGGTAAAGGAATACTTCAGTGATGGAGAGCCTTTCGATTGTAGATTAATTGTGGCGTCCGATGGAGCGTCTACAATTGCTGACATTTTATCATGCATTTTCATCGTCGACTGCATCGACGTCGATGATGTCCTCGTCGACGTCGACGACAATGCCCTCGTCGACGGCGGCGTCGACACTGCAGAAGTCGACGACGACGATGGCTTCGTCGACGGGCTCGTCGACGATGGTGTCGTCGTCGACGGTGTCCTCGTCGACGGTGTCGTCGTCGACGGTGTCCTCGTCGACGGTGTCCTCGTCGACAGTGCCTTCGTCGACGATGTAGTCTTCGTCGACGAGGAAGTCTTCGTCGACGGTCTCGACGTCGACGGGTTTGTAGACGAAGGTGTCGACGTCGACGGTGTCCTCGTCGACGGTGTCTTCGACGACGATGAAGTCTTCGTCGACGATGAACTCGACGTCGACGATGGGATTTTCGTCGACGCTGGAAGCCTTGCCTTCGTCGACGATGAAGCAGACGTCGACGGGAGCGTCGTCGACGGTTTTGTGAGAGGAATAACAGAAGGTATTGACCTACCCATCGTCGACGACGTTGTAGCAGTTGAAGCCATGGAGAAAGTAGACGCCGTGGACGTCGAAATGGATACTGTCGACATCGTCACAGGCAGGCCAGAAGATACCACAGCAGGCTTTTTGAAGGCTGTCATCTGAAGAGAAGGCTTGACCTTAGGATGACCCTCCATGGACTTTGGCTTCTTGTGAGGAGGCACAGCAGACTGACCTGGAGATGTCGGTCGAGGCCTTTTAGGAGAGGAGTGGAAACTTCTGAAGGAACACTCACTCTCACCTGAGGAGACTTGGTCTTTGTCCTTCAGTCTCTGGAGCCACAGAAGCAGTCGCCCTTCCCTGTCTTTCAATGTCTTGACCGGGAGAGTGCGACAAATCTTACATTCCTTGGCAGAATGCTGAGGATAGAGGCAGTACAAACATTCTTCATGCTTGTCCTCTATGTGTAGCCTCATTTTACTACATGAGGCACATGGCCTAAAAAGTCTTTTTTTAGGAGTAGTAGACATATTAAATATCAATACTCCTTTTCCAACTGAACCTGAAGAATTAGTAGGCAAAAAACCAAAGATATAGGAAAAAACCTGAGCAGAGCTCAGTGGAGACTCCTCTGCACGACGTGCGGTAGAAAATCTGAGGGACTAGGGCTCCTTCCAGGAAGGTGAGAAGGGTGATGGTAGCTGATTGGCTCCTGGCCAAAGTTTGGTCCTTTTTACATAAGGACCTAGATAGGCTACTAATGTGAGGCCTCTGGCCTAGTACTAAGTATATGTCTATGTGACATTACTATTGTTATTTACCGGGGACTCCTACCCCGACGACGGGGAATGATTCAGGCATGTGAATCTATGAAAGATACCCATAATACTGGATAATCAAAATGACAACACGCTAGTTTTAATAAAGCGCTCACGCCACTGGCTAGCAACTTTAAATCACTGTAAGGAACAGGTGATGTTATCCTTCCCGGCTCCGGGTTACTTACTTTATCGATGCTGGGAATGATGTAGGGGTCACGTGCCCCATCATCATTCCAACAAGTGGCTTGCAGGTTCCACAAAGAGATCAGTAGCCAGCAAGTGCACTAAACTTACAAGCTGGCTCACCTGCAAAATGGAAACAAAGGGCAAAAAGAAAGAGAGACAGTGCAAGAGCGCTAGGCAGGAAAAAGGGGGAGTCGGCTTGTTAAAGGGGGCGTGGGATAAAAAGAACAGAGAGAAGAGAAAAAGTGAACAAAACGACGTGATAGAAAACAACGAGTGGGCAATCGTGGTAGAAGGGGTCGTAAGCAGTAGTACGCGTGTGCCCAGTGGAAGGGGAAGAAGGGAACAATATCAGAAGAGTGCCACCGGAGTCTGTTAAGTATCCCCATGTTGAAATGGAAGGCAGCCGCTAAGTCCCATGAAATAGAACACATTTTCCTAACCAGGCCTAATAAGGAACTCTGATACTGCAGCTGGAGAATCAAACAAAAAACAATACAAAGAACTTCCATACAGGATCCCGTTTAGGCATTGGTATTGTTGCTTTGCCTTTTGTTGACATTCATGCAAATTTCTTTTTCTCCTGTGCTTTTTTGCATTTTTGGATGTTAACTTGCAAGCCCTATTTACTGTGTTTTCATTACTTTCCATTCTTTCTGGTTTGCCCTCAACCATTCTCAGGTCTTTGCAATGGTACGTTTTCAGATTTAGGTGCATGTTATTTTCTCTGTGATGTGCTTTTCGCTTGTATCATTGCATTGTATTTTTGTTTAATATGAGGAAGGGAGAAGTGTTGTACCTGCTGCTCAGCCAGTGTGAGTGTGGTTTGGAATGTTGGTGTGGATGATGCTGTGGAATGTTGGGTGAGTGAGTTTGTTAGTTGGGAGAAGGGGCTGAGCAGCAGAAGGCTGCTCCTGGTGGGGCTCTCTGTGTACTTTTATCTTGATCCGTTTATCTTAATAAATACCATCTTAAGTTTACCTTGGATCTTCGTTTTGATTACAACAGCCTTCACACCTGAAAAACTAAAATCACACATTGGGACTGATTCACAGACTGCACCTTGCAGTATGTTTTGTAACACTAGACAACTTAATACAAAGTGCTATTCACAAACAGCACTTTTGTAGTAACTTACTTGTGTAACTTACACTTTTGTACTAAGTCCAGCACTACACACGGCCAACCACTAGTACTGCAGTACCCTTCCACAGAAAATTATGGAGATTGGGGCTTAAAATAAAACCCCATATTAAACAATGTTGAACTAAGAGATTTAAAATAGGTAAAATATAAATAAATATTGATGAAGCCGTCAAAAACATTGCTATGTTACTTGCCCCAGTCCCCTACAATTCCAACAACTTGCTACTAAAATATAAATTACTAAGAAAAGTATAATTAAAAAATATGCATTATTTTGAAATTAAACTTAAACAAAGAACATACAATGTAAAACAAAATATTGAAATGTGTAATTTACAATTAAAAGGTAACATTAGCATAAATTTCATTATAATTTAACTAAGTCTCAATCCATTCCCCTATAAACCATATAACCCACAATAAAAATATAAATGACTAACAAAACTATAAAAAAATCAAATGTACAATAAAATGAACAAATTAAACGTAAATAAAATAAAAAATTGAACAAATAAACAATTTACATATTTAATTAAATATTTATTAAACAATAACAAAATATTTACCATTAAAATTAATTACAATGTAATTAACTTCTCACCCTATCACCCTACAAACCTAACAACCTGCTACTACATTATAATGGAACATTGAAATAAAAAAAATTAACTGCACATTTAAAATTACAAACTATAATGTAAAAAATATTAACAATTATGCTAACAATTCTAAAACCTAAAATTAATATACTAATAAACACTAAATTAGTTTTAGAAAAACAATATTTATTATAACAGTATTAAAGTAAACAATATTTACCAAAATGATATTCTGATAAACGATATTGTGCACCAAAAAACCCCAATATTAATAATTTCTACAATATTTTGGTACTGACAATATTTTTGACATGCTTTATGTTACATGATGCTTTTCCTTCTATATTTGCATCATTCACCTGTTATTTGCATATTGAACACCTAAAGAAAGGCAGCAGAATAAAGTACAAGGAAGCAGATATTTAGCCAAATCCATGGACATTCAGTGGTCGCACTAGCCATCCTCTGTGAGCCTTCATGACTAATCCTTTTGAAAAGCTCTCTCTCGCCTGAACAGCTGGCCAGACACAAGTGGAGAGGCCCTGTAGCTTACTGTCTGCATAATTCGATCGGGGGTAACCTGAGTCACCCCCTTAAAGAGTGTTTTGGATACCCAAGTGGGATGGAAGGGGTACCTAAGAACAGGGAAAAGGGAGTAAGGAGACATATAGCTGGAAAGGCTGTTGTGGGTGGGGAGTATGGAGACATGGTTAAGTTCTGCTGCTTAAAAGACTTCTTATTTGTGGGAAGAACAAGGGCTAAAGGTGAATGTCAGTTTCTGTTAAGAAAGCGAAGAAGATGGCTGAGGATTTTGTTGAGCCGCTGGCCCTAAAGAAGACCCAAAGGCTCTCAAAGATACTTATTTTTTTGGGTTACAGCCTCTCATTTACCACAAAGCAAGTTAGAGGTCTGGCACTTTGGTTAGAATTACTAGAAAGCTTTAGTGGTGCACCAGTGTGGTGAACAGTGGCTCACAGATTGGGTAGGTGTAAATTCAGAGAACAATGCAGCAGGAATTGGAGGTTTACGCTGTTCTTGGAAAGATGATGAGAGGCAGAACGGAGGTTAGTGCCTTACGGGAAACTTAAAAATCACATGAAGTGCTTGGATCTATTTTTGTTGTCACTGGTAGAAATATATAAGGGAGTTAGCAACTAACTGAACTGAAAGTGTGGCGTTGCTGTTTGGAAGGCATCTGCTTCGCTTGAAATGCAATATACTGGTTTCGACTACATATGTTTTAGGGCTGATAACAGAGTATGCTGATATGGGATGATGTTGCTAATATGGGTTGCAGCATCAACCTATAATAAGGTTCCTGGTGTAGGTACGTTAAAAAGCCCAGGCAAAAGGACAGTTTGGTAGCACCCATCGCCTAGCAACAAGGCAATTTTTCTAGTCCATTTGCTGTAATCTAGAACCCTCTTGTGGTTGCATTAAAAGAGAAATGCCTAGAGTGGCCTTCATGTAGGAAAGCCTGTACCCACATGTCAAAAGACTTGTGGGATCTAGGAATATGAAGCCATCATAATAATTACTTACTTTTGGAGGTGGGGTGAATTCTTATGTATTACGTCCAGAGGAGAGCATTGCCAGGGAAAGGAGCAGCACAGACCTCATCCAACTGATCATGGACAGAAGAGACACCACTGTTCTCATGCTTTTGGATCTATCTGCTGGCTTTGATAGCATCTTCCACCCCATTCTCACTTAACATCTACATGATGCCGACATCCAGAGATCAGCGCTCATCTAGATGTGCTCTTTTCTCACAGAACACACAGTCAGTCAGTCAGCCTGCCTCCCTTCACCTTGGCTGCCACCAAACTCATCTACAGAGTGCCACAAGGATCCACACTCCGTACCACATTGTTAAATGCCTACATAGTCCCACCCACCCTCACTGAATGGTCCCATTAACACCCACAGAATCAACAGTATATCCTATGCAGATGACACCAAGTTGTCCGTATGTGACAAAACATCGAGCACCCAAACCAAATTCTCTGCCTGTCCAAAGTCGCCAGATGGATGAAAACAAAATGCCTCAAGCTCAACTCAAACAAGACAAAAGTAGTCATCTTCGGTAAAGACAACTCATTATGGGACTCCACCTGGTGGCTTGCTGATCTCCGACCCATACCCAACCCAACCCGACCATGCATGCGCAGAACCTTGGAATAATAGTCGATAACCAGCTCGCTATGACAGGCTAAGTGAACGCAGTCTCAGCTCCTGTTTCCATGCCCTCATGATGCTCAAGAAGATTTTCAAGTGACTTCTCTTGCAGGACCATTACCCAGGCCTTTATCACCAGCAAGGTGAACTACAGCAACACACTCTATTTATTTATTTATTTATTTTTGAAATTTATAAAGAGCAAACAAATGCCCTTAGGCGTCTCGGCGCAACAGATTCAGTGCAGGATGTAAGCGGCTAGGTTTACTGATTAAACAACCAGGTTTTTATAATTTTTACGGAATTGAAGCAGTGATGGGGCAGAGCGGATCTGTAGTGGTAGGGAATTCCATAGCTTGGCTGCTGTCACCACGAAACGTCTGTCTCCCCAGGACATTGTCCTAGTACGGGGTACCACTAGCTGATGAGCCGTTATAGATCTGAGCTGTCTCGTGGGACAGTATGCGACCAACTGTTTAGATAAAAACTGTAGGCCTTGATTGTGCACAGCTTTATAAGTCAGACATAGGGTCTTGAATTTTACGCGATTATTAATCGCCAGCCAGTGGTAGTTTCGAATGACATGTGAGATTGCCTGAAATTTAGGTGTCCCTGAGAGCAGACGAGCAGCTGCATTTTGGACTGTCTGCATTTTTTTAATGACCCTGCATTGTGCATTTGCAAACAGTCCATTACAGTAATTTAATGACGACATTACCAGAGTGCTGACCAGTGTCTTCCCTGCACTCTCTGGTAGGATGGAATCAGTTTTTTTTTATCATTCTGAGTTTGAAAAAGGCTGTGGACACAACTTGGTTGGCATCGGAGACGAAGTTTAGATTGTCATCAAATATTATTCCTAGAATCCTAACCTTTGAGACCGGTTGGGGTGCCGACCCCATTGATGGAGTCTACCATGAACTGGACCAGACTGGGGATAGTTTCCCAAAGATAACCACCTCCGTCTTCTCGGAGTTGAGTTTAAGGCAATTACTGGCCATCCAATCCTTGATGGCCAGCATGCCTTTTTGGAAACACTCTGCCACCCTGTCTCCATCACTGTTTATGGCCAACACCAACTGAGTGTCGTCAGCATAGGAGGTAAGGCCCATCCCGTGAGATTTTATAACTCTAGCTAAGTCCGACACATAGATGTTAAAAAGTGTCGGACTTAGGGATGAGCCTTGAAGAACTCCACAAGGAAGGGTTCGCTCAGCCGATCGAAATGGCCCCAGGCTAACTGCCTGCGTTCTCTCCGACAGGAAAGAAGCCAGCAGATCTTTGGCTCTGTGTTGGATGCCCATCGCCGAGACACGGTCGATCAAGATTGCATGATCGACGTGTCAAAGGCTGCAGACAGATCCAACAATATGAGCACTGCAGTGTCTCCCTGGTCTCTAATTATTCTAATGTCCTCTGTGGCTTTAATAAGAGCAGTTTCAGTTCCATGAAGCTTACGGAACCCGAAAGGGTCGAGGGCAGAGCCCAACTTTATCGCTTTCATAATGTCCACTATGTGCTGTTCGTTGACTTCTTTAAATTGTGATAAGAAGTGGTCAGGAGGATTAATACTAGATAGCTTGGTGTGAATAATTACTTTGGAAGAGAACTCTACGTAGATATTATTGACTTTTTCAAAAAAGTATAAAGCCAGGGCATCGCTAAGCACTTGTGTTGGAGAAGGAGCAGCTTCTGGTGTAGATCCAGATAGTTGCTTCATCACTTGGTACAATTCTCTATGGGAGTTTTTTGCTGTTTCAATCTGTGTAGTGTAAAATTTTCTTTTTTCCTCCTTAATCATTTTTTTATACTTATTGAGTTCCTCTTTGTATTGCATCTTTTGTTCCATAGAATACGATCTGCGCCAGTGTCTTTCACAGTTTCTACACTTCAGTCTCTGTTCTCGGAGATAGTCAGTGAACCACGGCGCGGCAGGGGAGGACCTATTTTTAGAGATGTTTTTTTCGGTACCAGTTGGTTCGTGGCGTTACTTATCCAATCCGTGAATTGTTCGGTAGCTATATTAGGGTCAGATGAAATAGCCGGGCAGGTGTTATTTAGGACACAAATCCTCGGTCGGGGGGTAGAGATCATTATATAGGAGAGAAAGGAGGGTGGGAGGCAGCCAACAGCTAGAGCGCTGCCCTTGGCGTCCACCCCTGTCTCCTACCGCGTGAGCACCTAGTCGGCTGCGCGGGGAGTGGGGTTCGAGATGCGGCAAGGTAGATAGTGCAAAAGCTCCAATGAATTTTAAAAATAAATCGACAATTTACATGACATTTTAAAAAAATTTCATTCAACAACCTAGAGCCTAAACCCCCAGCCTTCCGCCTCAGGGGAAATGTGCAAACTGAATCTATGCGCCGGCGTTGCTGCGCGAGTTAAATAAACTAGGAGGGTGGGAGGCAGCCAACAGCTAGAGCGCTGTCCTTGGCGTCCACCCAAGCTGGCGTCCGCCCCTGTCTCCTACCGCGTGAGCACCTAGTCGGCTGCACGGGGAGCGGGGTTCGAGATGCGGCAAGGTAGATAGTGCAAAAGCTCCAATTAATTTTAAAAATAAATCGACAATTTACGTGACAGTTTTAAAAAATTTCATGCAACAACCTAGAGCCTAAACCCCCGGCTTTCCGCCTCAGGGGAAATGTGCAAACTGAATCTATGCGCCGGCGTTGCTGCGCGAGTTTAATAACCTAGGAGGGCGGGAGGCAGCCAACAGCTAGAGCGCTGCCCTTGGCGTCCACCCAAGATGGCGTCCACCCCTGTCTCCTACCGCTTGAGCACCTAGTCGGCTGCGCGGGGAGTGGGGTTCGAGATGCGGCAAGGTAGATAGTGCAAAAGCTCCAATAAATTTGAAAAATAAATCGACAATTTACGTGACAGTTTAAAAAAAAATTCATGCAACAACCTAGAGCCTAAACCCCCGGCTTTCCGCCTCAGGGGAAATGTGCAAACTGAATGCTTTGATTTTATGTAAAAATCAAAGCACAACTGACCAGAAGACTCCAGAGCATACAGAATTCAGCTGCCAGACTCACACTCCGCCTTACCCCCATACCCACATCACCCTGTACCTCAAAGACTTCCAATGGTCTCTCATCCTCAAACAGGTACTCTTCAAACTCCTCACATACACATACAAAGCTGTGTACAACATCAGCCTCAACTACAGTAATTACATTAACTTTACATACCTCTCTCACACCTCCAATTAGGCGGACTCCTACCCACATCCCCTCCTGCATATGCAGACCAAATCTGGTGGCTGGGATTTCTCTTACCTTGCTCCAAAAGCCTGCAACAAACTTACTGCAAACATCAGAGCCACCTCGTCAGTTCTTGAACTTCGCAAAAAACTGAAGGCATGCTCTTCATCTAGTCTCATCCCTGGCTCGACTGAAGTCGCTTCTGCTTTTCAGCTCCAGGCAACCCTCCCCGGTGAGTCATGCGCTCTACAACTACCCATAACATAAAATAAAAGAGTTGAGGCCCCGCAATCATTATTAGATTCAATGGGTATCACGCTATGGTGTGGCTATGGTGTGTCTCCCACCAGGTAGAAAAATTGGGAGCTTGAAGTTGCAGGGTTGCACCAGAGTAAGAAGAAAGAAAAGGGGTGGCAGGAGGTCAGCAGCAGAGATTTTGTAAGTCACTTAGTGTGAACTTTTTTATCACAATGAATGCATGAATTCAATGCAAAAGATAAACCTCACAAGAAAAAGGTGTGGATAGGTGCCCACTGTATCATGAAGTGGGCTAGCATTCACACAGAGAAGATGACGTTCTTGGGAATGGTTTGCTATTTTAGCTTGTTTTTACTACATTGTTTTCATTCAGGGTTGTTTTGTTTGTGTTGGTGAGGGGTCCTGGCCCACCTGTCCATTTATTTATTTTAGAACACTATTTTAATCCAGGCATTTGTGCATTTTTCACTAGATGTGCTGGGTACAAAACCCCTATACTCCAGAGTCTAAGTTCCAGTTTGAGTTTCGCTTGCCCTTAAGTTGGCACTTGTAAGACATTGGGGTATTACCTCAAGTAAAAATCACAGTCCTTGTTAATGTGAACCACTAAAGTCACTGAATTAACATGAGCTCAACCCAATGGCAACTATTGCAAAGAACAGACAGGCTTAATTTAAAGGCAATGTGTGAAGTAGTTATGCAGTACTAAACCAGTAAAGAAGTTAAAATGCAAAACAATTACAATCGCAAAACAAGTATGAGAAATAGAGTAAACATCTAATAAACAAAATGACACCAGAATGATAAAAATCCAATAAGGGGAACTGGGGATGTGATTTTTTCAAGTTTAAGAAATAGAGCCAAAAATCACAGTGTGAATGATAGTCAGTGGTCATTGTAGAACAGCACGTAGGTGCAATTTGACATTGACTGCAATGGAGCATGGGTCAGACACACTAACAAGGTTTGTCCTGGTCAAAGATTGTACCTTCTTCCTTTAGTCCTTTAAGTCCCAATCCACCACTGGAGTACATTTCTAAAGCCCACAGGAGCTCTCTGGGGGCCCTTAGAGACCCACAGGGTGGCAGGTAGAGTCTAATCTAGATCCAGATGTCACTAATCACCTGGGCAATTGCAGAAAAGGGCTTGTGTACATTATTGTATCCCTGTCGCTTGAACAAGTGGTCAACCTAATAACCATTGGAGTCCACTTCTGTGTCCAAGGTACAAAAGGAACACCAGGTCCAGTCTTCAGGGCTCTTCAAAGGTCACATGCAGCAGGTCCAGTCCTCTTCTCTTCTTCCACAGTTTTTAAAGTGAATGTCTGGAGGAGTCACATGTATGCCTGCGAATGGGTAAATGTTCCCAACCTAACCAATGGGGTAAAGATTCCGAAGGCTAACCCTATCCACTGTGACCATTTTCAAAATAGTGAAAGTCTTTGTCCATGCTAAATTTGGGTACTGAGGGTTGTGTGGGAAAAATACTATGGTAATCCTAACGTCCTCCACCTCAGTTTAGGGCAGTCACTGTACCCATAATAAACCTGGCGATAGACATCTGGGAGGATAAGCAGGGTTTTCCAGCAATCAACTGTTTTGCCATTCTGTTTCCCTTCCTTTCAAGTGCACACCCTGTATTATATGTAAAAACCCAGCTGAAAAAGTCAAGCACAATTTGATATTTAACTAGGACTTGACATAATGTCAAAAATGATGCTCATGGCCCCACCCCACATATTCTGTCTGGTTCAGAGGAGTCATTTCTGTCTATTTAGGTCAGCCTATGGCTTTTTCCCTGGATCCACTTTGCACCTTTCTTTTTACCATCTTCACACCTATTCAAAGATTAGTTAAAGGCTGGCAGAAGTGGGAGAGAAATGCAAATTTAGCCTTCAGAAACTTCAGCCAGGGAAAAGGTGACTTTCTAAAAGTTACTTCTCCTTAAAAATTGAACTACATCATTGAATTAGATTTTTAGTAACTATTAAACGTTGTTTTTAAATGTGTTTTCTAGGTAGTCCAATTCCTGAGATACAATATTAGGATTTTTATCTGTATTCTGGTTTTCTACTTGGGACAACTAGGCGTGCTACAGTGAAAATAGATTTTGGGAGCTGATCACTGTGAGACCATGCTAGCATTAAAATTCTACATGTCCTACTTTTGAATACCATGCACCATGTCTTGTGAGGGGGCGGGGGGGGCAGGCCTACTCAGGGGTTACTATTTATAAGGGAATTTCTGACCTGTCAAAAGGGTTTATTTTGACATGCCGAATTTCAGTTTTTAAAGTGCTACAGCCAGGCTACCATGGTAGCCTTGAAGCTATGTTTTACACTGTCCTAAAGAGGATGGCACAATAGATGCTTCTGTCGACCAGTGTCATTTAACTTACAGGCCCTGGGCACACCTTGTATTGTATATTCGGGACTTATAGGTAAGTTAAATATACCAAGTACGAGTATGCCAATTTGACCATGTTTGAAGGGGAGCACAGGGACTTTAATACTGGTTAGCAAAGGTAAAGTGCATAGAATTCTTCAGCCACACTAAACAGCAGCTCTGAGGGCAGGTGGTGTGTAGGGAGAATACTATGGTAAGAGTGGTGTCCTCTCACATCTAACATTAAAATCCATTTTAGGCAGACCCTGTACCCCAACCAACTCAGAAACATACATTTGGTATAATAAAGCTGACATTGGATACACAAACATTGTTTTGGCATTCTGTTTTCCTCCTTTGAAGTGCGCCCCAAATGTTATATGAAAAGCCCCAGCAGATGTGTCAAGCAATATGTGACATTGAAGCAGGGCTTGACACTTACATGTAAAAAAAGAATCCTCCCATCCCCCACTGCATTTTATGTCATGTTCAGGGGGGCCATCACTTTCCATTCAGGCCAGCCTATTATTTTGTTCCTTGGAGCAAGTTCCCACATCATTCACTTCTATTAAAATGGTAGTTACTGGCAGGCTGAAGTCTTAATACAAAATGCAGATTCAGCTCCCAGGGGCTTTATGAAATGCAAAGGTAACTTTTTAAAAGTTATTTTTCAGTAACTTTGCGAACAAATCCAAATTCCCCATTGAACTGGATTTTTAACACCTAATAAAAATAGTTGTTTAATTACTTTTCTAGCAGGTCTCATTCCTGAGATACAGGATTAGTATTTCAATTTCAAAAGCTTTTATTCGATTTGTACATACAAATCATACAAGCAAAAAGAAGTACATAATTAAAATATTTAAAATCACCATATGAACACTTATAGGAAAAGATGGTAAGACAATGTGCAAAAGGTTAGAGTGCAACAATTAATAAGTAATCTTGTCTCTATAAGTCAACATACTATTATAAAATACAAGACATTCGTAAATGAACAGACAGGAGATCAGTAGGGATTACTCAATAGGCCTTTCCTGGCAGCTGTACATCAAAAATTTTTAAATAATCATAATATACTGTGGACATCAACAAATATGAATAATACCTTAATTACTGAAATTGATATAAAATTTGAAGGCGTATATATACAGACAGGAATGTAAACAATGATAGCAACATAAAACAATTCCTGGCAGCTGTATAACATAGGTACAGACAGGTAAGTATAAAAATATTATAGTACAATACTTTTCCTGGCAGCTGTACACTTCAAAATAAAAGTAGCCAGAAAAAAGCAAATCTCCTCGTTCTCTAATGAGGATAAAAATATCAGTGCTGTTTCTGTAGTACGAATATTGTATTTAATAAAAATTGGCTTAAGGTATTTTAACCTGAAATAATGAAAAAATTTACAGAAAAGTAAAAAATGGCAACTACTCTGCCGAGAAATACTGTCACACGGACAGGGTATATCTGAACTGGTTCTTGTGTTTGGAAAAGCAACCAGATGGTGAACAATACCCAATCTGACACGTGTTAAAACATACTGATGAGAGGGACGAGTCACATACACAAGATAGGATTGGAATCCCGAAGTTAGATTTAAATCTTTATAAAATTTCACGGTAACAAGATTGCCAGAGATTTTATCTCGCTCTGCCTTTCGGAAGTTTAGGAACGTTGTCTTAATTTCTTTTTTTGAGATAGAAACAACCTCTTCAGGCTCACGGAACACATCAATATTAAAAAGAAGGAGATACCAACGGTGAATGTATCTCAACCACTGTAAGCGTGAAGAGTGGTCCAAGCCTATACAATCAAGAATAATATCCTGAGTGAATCGAGTCTCTGGCTTAGCCCAAATAGAACGCCACAATAAAAGTGGCCGGACTGCTGCTAAGTCAGAAATGAACTCGATCCCGACTTCTTCATGGATCAGCTGGATGGAGGCAGAAGGGGGAACACATAACAACCTCCTTAAAAACTTATTTTCCTCCTTCTGCAGGGATATACCCTCGCTATGTCCCCACACCCCTGCCCCATACAGAGCAGAGGAGACACAACATACATTGTATATGTTCATCATGTCTAAAATGCTTCGTGAGCCAAGTTTAGAGGCAAAACGAAAAATACTGCTAGTAGACCGCAGCATTTTTAGTCTGATAGAATCAAATTCCGAGGTCCAGGACCCACTATTGTTGTATGTAATTCCTAGATAACAAAAGGACTTGACAGGAGTCAACTTTTCCTTATCCAGGAAAAAGGTATGCTTTACCTGCTTAG
The DNA here is from genome assembly GCF_964263255.1 of Lissotriton vulgaris. Taxonomy (NCBI): domain Eukaryota; kingdom Metazoa; phylum Chordata; class Amphibia; order Caudata; family Salamandridae; genus Lissotriton; species Lissotriton vulgaris. Next base: position 609,033,810 of record NC_141695.1, read on the forward strand.
CTGCCTGACCGCATGACATTACATACGTCTTGGTTTTGTTCACACGAAGCCGCCTAACTTGAATAAACTGCATAAAATTATCGATTAGGCGCTGAAGGCCCATCTGTGTTCGGGATAAAAGAACAGCGTCATCCGCGTAAAGTAACAGCGGAACAGGTTTACCACCAATCAGGGGGGCATCTGCTGGGATGTCAACCAAGGAACGGTCGACGTCATTAATAAAGAGGGAAAATAAAAGCGGGGCCAAAACACATCCCTGGCGTATGCCCCGAGACACTTTAAAAAACGGGGTACATTCACCAAGGGTGCCATAGCGGACCTTACAGGAGAGTTTTTCGTAGAGTCTAGCCAAAAAATGAACTATTTCCCTTGGGGCCCCTGCATCAAGCAAAACCTCCCAAAGAATGGTATGGTTAACCAAATCAAAAGCGCTGCTCAAATCAGCAAAACATAAAAAGAGGTTGCCATTTTTAGCCACAGTATATTTGTTGATTAAAAGGTCCAGATTTACACATTGGTCCAATGTGCCCAGGCCTTTCCGAAAGCCATATTGGACTCTAGTTAAGATGTTAAAATCAGTTGCCCAGTCTTCCAGCCTCTTGAGCAAAATCCTACTCATCACCTTTACAGAGGCGTCCAATAATGAAATTGGACGGTAGTTAGAGGCCTCTGATTTATCACCTTTCTTATGTAAAGGAATAATGACCGATTGGCCCCAAGTGGATGGAAAATTAGTTTCTGCCGCGCAGTTAAATATCCTCGCCAAGATGGGAGCCCATAAAGCCGGTTCATCTTTGTATAAATCCAGCGGGACCCCATCGGGGCCAGGGGCCTTGCCTCCTTTGCTTAAAGAAATTGCTTCATGGCTTTCTTCTAATGTTATTCCCAACGGGAGGGGTAGCCATGGAGTAGGCTCAGGTGATAGTGACTCAGAAGATAACCCTTCTGGATTAAAAATTTTGGAAAAATGACTAACCCAATCGCTGCATGCCACATAAGAAGTTAATTCTGGAACATTTTCTTTATTGAGAAACGGGCTGTTAATTGTTTCCCAATACAGTTTGCAGTTTTTAGTCTCGGCTGCTTCCTTCAACTTATCCCACGCCTCAGTCTGTAATACCCTTTTCCTAGTGTTAATTGCTATTTTATATCTAGCCCTAAAATATTGTATATCCGTCTTGACGCGTGGTTTGGTGCCTAAAGCATTCTTTAGATCACGGAGGGCGACTATACAGGTCTTATCAAACCACCCCTGCTTCGGACCACTATTGGCTAACGGGGCCTTAGTAAAAATACCATCAATAATACTATTCATGGAGACAAAGTGAGCTATTAGGCAGCCAGAATCCCAATCATCATCCAAACAGGAACTAATTTGATTCTTACAGTGAGTAAGAACCTCCTTCTGCTTAACCTTAGAATTTAATCCAGTCCATTTAATCCTTAGACCCTTTGGTCTAATAGGTACTAAGTCAGTTGAACATTTTCCATCTGAAACTAATGAGGTACCATGCCCCAAGAGGGTAACACGAAGGCTGTTATGGTCACTGAGACTTTCTTCGTTTACATACAGATCAGTAAAGTCTCCACTGCTAGACAACAAAATATGATCTATAAATGATCCTGCATCTCTGCCTGTAAATGTAGGGCATGTTATTGCCTGGTTGTTTGTGTTACAGTTTAACAGGGTCATGTCTAGTGTGACTAGCATATTATTTAATGTGGAACCATAACTGCAATGTTGGAAGTGAGGAGAATCCTCCCTCGCCCCCAGGCCCCCCCAATGGCTACTCGTTGCTGCACCAAAGCCGCAGATGTTCCCATTAGACAAATGGCAGGGCTGCAGGTTAAAATCCCCTGCCCAGACAACCTCGGCCTTTCTTTTCGAGATACCAAGGGCCTTGACAATTTCCCTTTCTAGAGGCAGTAGAATATCCCCTCTGGTAGCATCAAAAATATTGTTGTAGAAATTTACTACAACTAAATCAATATTCTTCCTGCACTCCACCCTTATAACTTGGCTGTGAGTCCCAACAGTCGTACTGTATTTGACCGTACAATCACACAGCTTGGTGGATAAAAGCAACAAAAGGCCCCCCTTAGCCCCACCCGAGCTAGATTTGGTTGCTCTAAGACAGTAAGATGCGTACCCTTCGATATTAATAGGGTCCAGACACCAAGTTTCCTGCAATAAAATTAGGTCCAATCCCTCCCCCAAAAAGCTGGTCCAGAAGGGTGTACCTAGTTTGCTGGCAAGGCCAGCAATGTTCCAGGAAACAAGAGAGAGTCCTGCTGGTTTACCAGAATCGCCAACAACAGACGACTCTGGCTGAATTGCTCGTAATAGGGCAGGACCATCTTCCCGAGAGATGGTATCTGGGCTTAATCTGGGGCTAACAGTAGCTGTACATGCATCAAGGCTACCCCTATTTTCTATACGTGGGAGGGGTATTAGCGATGACACCATTAAGGGTTCAAGAAGTGCGGCTAAAGGTGTGACTGGAGAAGAACTCGCCATATCTAAATAGGACGTAGAGATGTTTGAATCCAAAGCTTCAGTAGGGCTGAGTCAATCTACCTCGTCTAACACAGCATATCTGTTTGGATGGGCGAATTGTGAGAACAGGGGATCTTGGGAAGGGGGCAAGTCCTGCCATGTTTGTTGCCACTGGTGTTTAACTGGTTGTAGTGGCTGAAAGGGTTGCTGCCACTGATGGGCAGGCTGAAGTAGGGGTGGTGGAAAATGGGGGGGATGTTGCCAATGAGAATTAACATGGTGCAGGGGAAAAGATGGAGCATTTAATGGCTGCTGCTGAAAATTAACATAATGTGGAAGAAAAGGAGAAGGGTGTAGTGGTTGCTGCCAAGGTTTGGCAGCATGTTGCGGGGGGTACACAGATCCTCTATTACTTTGAAAAGTGGAACAAGGAGGGTTTGGTCTTGAAGACATCGGTAAAAAATAAGACAAAGGAAGTGGGTTAATTTGAGTCGCAGGACCACTATTGGGGGCATTACATATATAGCTAGCTGCCCCTATATCCCTAAAATTAACTGTAATTACGTCCCCTACTATTGTTTTCTTGCTTCTGCCCACCCAGTCCCCTCTACGCACGGTAAGAATTTCACCGTTCATGCTGTTGGGTAGAGGTTTATGTAAGTGGAGCCATTGAGCACATTTATTTCTAAGCTCAGTGAAAGTTTCTTTTACTCCCTCCTTCAACGGGGGGACTGCTGTCAACACAACCACAAAAGGGGAAACCTCTGGTGGTAGATTAATTGACCTAAAACGTGCCTGCTTTGGCTTAGGACCTTCAGGTTTGTTCGTAGGAAGAGGTACTGAAGGGGTATTAGATTTCCCTACAACATCTTTTACTTGAATAGTGGTGGTATTATTATCAACAACAGAGTGTTGGTGAGTCAAAATAGGAGCCATCACCTTCGAAGTGGGTATAGTTGTGGATTGGACAGAGTTGTTCCCTGTTTGTGACAGATGAGATATAACTGGGTCCCCGGGGGCTACAGTTACTTGAACGTTGTTTGATACATCTTTAGGGGGCTGGATACACGATGAACATTTAGGGGCTACTTCTGTAATCCCTTGTGGCTGAGCAGGCCCTTGCCCATTCGTTTTGTGTGGCCATTTCGAATGTATTAAAGATGTAAGCCTGTCCAATTTGGAAATTAAAGGCTTGATTTGTGCTGCTAATGTGGCTTCAAGGTCTAATTTTAAATCTGTTACCATGTTTTGCACCCAGCAAGGAATACCTGATGTCATTTGTGGAGTAGGGGAAATCAGATTGTGATTCCTAACTGATGCTTTTACTTTATTTTTACTCTTAGATATAGCCTTTGGGAGATTGGAAGCCCTTCCCCGAGGAACTATAGGTACAGGAGCTGTTTCCACATCATTAAACCCACTCAGACTCGGCGCCACTTTGCCAGGTGACTGACAGGCTTATAGATCTGGTGTAACCTCCAGGTCAACAAAAGACGGGTCTGAGTCTGATGGGGCAACCGATAAATCAACAGTATTTGGTACAGTCGGAGCACTATTAGTGGGCATGGTTAGGGGTAGGGAACAATTATTCGAAGACTGCAAAGCGGGTGATTTAACATTTGCCAGAGAACCCAAGGATGAGCGCTTAGCATTTGCAAGGTCCATGGAGACTCTCTTTTCCAATAAAACAATACTTTGGTCAATAGTCTCATGTACACGGGAAATAAAAAGATCTATAGGTCCAGTCACCTGTGCTACCGCCGTAGCTTTTTTCGCGCAACTTCTGGTTCTATTGCGCATGGCCGACATCTTAGACGTTAATGATGATTGAGGGCGAAAAAGCAGGGGTTCAGGGCCAGGGCCGTCCTCTGCCGTCCTTGAACGGCCTTAAACGGCCCGCTCTTTGCCCGGTCTTCGCCCCGAGCTGCGTCCCGCGCTGCGGGAGAACTAGGTCAATAAATAGATGATCGGGTAGACAGGGGGGCGTGGCAGCGGGGAGAGCGGACCGGAAGTTGGTAAATGGTCTTGCAGGGACTCCTGGGCAATGGAGTCCCCTGCACGCTCGCAGCCCCGCTGACCGCACTCACCCGGTAACCTGCAGCAGACCTTCGCCTGTGTCCCGGTTTGCAAAGACACGCAGCGGCACCCGCGGAGCGGGTGCGGCAAGAAGTGGCTGGAATCCTTGGAAGAGGCGCTGTGAGCAGTTCAATCTGCCAAAGTGCGTCCGTGCTCTGGAGGGCGTCCCGCAGGAGGAGAAGTGGTGAGGGTTTTTAACACAGCTGCAAGGGGCGGGGGGCGGCAGCGGGGAGAGCGGACCGGAAGTTGGTAAATGGTCTTGCAGGGACTCCTGGGCAATGGAGTCCCCTGCACGCTCGCAGCCCCGCTGACCGCACTCACCCGGTAACCTGCAGCAGACCTTCGCCTGTGTCCCGGTTTGCAAAGACACGCAGCGGCACCCGCGGAGCGGGTGCGGCAAGAAGTGGCTGGAATCCTTGGAAGAGGCGCTGTGAGCAGTTCAATCTGCCAAAGTGCGTCCGTGCTCTGGAGGGCGTCCCGCAGGAGGAGAAGTGGTGAGGGTTTTTAACACAGCTGCAAGGGGCGGGGGGCGGCAGCGGGGAGAGCGGACCGGAAGTTGGTAAATGGTCTTGCAGGGACTCCTGGGCAATGGAGTCCCCTGCACGCTCGCAGCCCCGCTGACCGCACTCACCCGGTAACCTGCAGCAGACCTTCGCCTGTGTCCCGGTTTGCAAAGACACGCAGCGGCACCCGCGGAGCGGGTGCGGCAAGAAGTGGCTGGAATCCTTGGAAGAGGCGCTGTGAGCAGTTCAATCTGCCAAAGTGCGTCCGTGCTCTGGATTAGTATTTAATATTGCACCTCAGTGTTTTACTATGAAACCGCCAAATCTGCCATAGTGAAAATAGATTTGAGGGCATTTTCACTATTAGGACATGGTTAACATTAGATTTTTACATGTCCTACTTTTAAATACCGCAAGCCCTGTCTTTGTGGGCAATAAGTCTGACTTAGGCGTGACATAAATATTTTAAAGAATGGTGTAGGTCTGTCAGAAGGGGTTATTTAGACATATCAAACTAGCAATTAAAACCTCCATAGCTAGGCTACAGGCCTAAACTCCTGATTACACTGTCACTGTAGTGGATGGCACTTATAACATTGAATTTACAGGTCCTGGGTACACCTTGGTACAGTATACATATGGACTTATAGGTAAGCTAAATATATCAAACAGGAGTTTACCAATTTTACCGTATTAAAAGGAGGAGGCACAGTCAATTTACAATTGGTTATCAGGGGTAAAGTGCACGGTTCTATCACCAACTAAAATAGGGTTCAGCAAAAATGCTAAAAATTGTGGTTACCCTGTAGAAAGGGCTTATTTTCAACAGTACTTGTTTAGTACTGAAGTACTGGCCTTACTTCCAGCTCTGTTGATGGTGCCTGGGTGTGGTCTCCACCCCAGGCCTTCAGGATTAGCAGATGCTTTGATCCTTTTATACTCCGATAATTGCGCAGCTGTGCAATTGGTGTACCACTTGCCTGCCAAAGGCATGCCTAATGCAAGTCAATCTTGCCCCTCTATGGACTGCCTGTTTGCACCCGGACAATCAGGACATTCTGACAAAGATTATGTATTCACGCCCCGAGCTAACGGCTCTCAATCCCGTTGGCAACCGGACCTGCCTCATCTTGGATAGACCTGGTTGCTCCGCTCCCCTTTTGGCACCCTCTCTTTCTCCTAAGATTGTCCACAAATCATTCTGCACTCATGTCTCCAAGGCAGTTACAAGCCAGATTGGTCATTGCCAGATTTTTGTGCAAACATGGGAACAAAATTGTTGACTTCTTGGAATACACCTATTACACCAACCGAAGTATTTATGTCACTCGGAGCCTTTCTTCCAAGAAATTATCGCTAAGATTTACGACCTTTTTCCACCTCATATCTCATCTGATTTGGCTGAACTTCCATTTGAGAATAACATTCATGTACAGCCATTAAGACACTTTCCTCTGCTTTACCAAAAACACATCTTAGGCCTGAATCATAAAGTAGTAAATCTACAGTGGGACCACCAAATTTAAGTTGCTGAAAGACAAGACAACTCTCTGCTCCCATATCAGTATGTAAAAGGAAGAAAAGGACTCTCCAAAATATTGATGCAGATCCTCTGGGCAGCAGCGAAGTCCACCTGGAGTGAAATGATGATGCGCAACTCAGCTATAGTCCATTGAGTGTCTAGGTTGCAGCAGGACAGTCTGGAATCCTCAAACAAAGTATTGATTTCTTAATACTCAACACACCAACTCCTACTCTCAAGAACTAGCAATTGGAGAAATTTGTGTTTAACCCATTATTCTTCACCAACCATGAATAAGTCCTCAAAAAACTGAAATTGCAACATTACAAGAGAAATTACAATGGATTAGGTCTTGGGAAGCCATTAGCGACCTCCATACCTGCAAGTCTGGAGAAGATGGCTTTCCTGGTGGCGCAGGGCTGATGTGCTTTGCTTGGGGAGCCTTACCTGCTTTGACGCCAGTCGGCTGATTTCCCATGCTGTCTTCAGTGTGCTTCCAGCGGCCTGCAGGGGGTTGAGACACTGGACAAGGAGGGGAGGGCGAGCGAGGGCCTGTGGTGGACTGTTGGCCAAGATTGGGCACTTCATAATGCCAGATCAGCGATGTGGGTACAACAAGGCAGTGGGCTGCAGCTGTGGCCTCGGACGGCTGGGAATGTCCGAGAGGTCATCTCAAGCAACCAGGCTTATGGCAAGACTCTGACGGGAGCAGACAGGGAGCGCAAGGAACCAAGAAAGAAAGCTGCTGGGAGAGACTGTGTCAGCACACTGAACTTACTGCTATAGAAAATGCTACTGAAATAAATATGCATATGAGCATTGATGGCTCCACTGAAGGTCCACAGTTAAAGCCACATATTCATTTGTTTAAGCGTAGTGACGCTAATGCCAATTCATCGGATACTATGGCTAGTCAAAGGACCCTGGTTGACTTATTTGATCCCAAGGAGTTTGGACTACAAGCACTTACAGCAATAGCACTACCAATCCGTTTAGCTGATTCAGGAATGCTCCCTGACAGGCTGGCCAGGTAAAGTCCAGCATCTGTCAAACACAAAGCACAGGAAGAGGTGACTATGCAGGTTATGTTATGTTAAGTTACATAAATAACGCGTGCAGATACTCATGAGTGTCCCGGCGTGAAGCCTAGTGGGGTATGAGAGAGACAATCAGGCAAAGAAGTGTGTCTTCAATTTCCTTTTAAAAGCAAGTGGGTCCTGAATGGACCTCAGGACGAGAGGAAGGGCATTCCAGGCAGCTGCAGCCTTCACCGCAAAGTAACTGCCCCCTAGCCTCTGATACTTGAAGCGGGGAACCTGGGCAAAGCGTGGGGACATGGATTGAAGTGCTCGCGAAGGAACATAAAAAGTGAACCGTCTCTGCCGATAGAGAGAGTCCCACCCGTGAAGAGCACGATGGGCCAGAACCAATGATTTGAATTTATATCTGTCCACCACGGTAAGCCAATGGAGAGATCGCAGCAGATGGTGAACACTGTTCCTAGCTGAAATGCCCAATAGCAGTCTGGCTGCCAAATTTTGAACCTCCTGAAGCCTCTTCAACAGGTAGCCCGGAACACCAACATAAAGGGCATTGGCATAATCCAGCCGCAAAAGAATCAGTGCACACATAACCGTTTCTCTCGTCGCCCGAGGTAAAAGTGGAAAGAACTTTCTGAGAGTTTTAAGAAGGCCGAAATAGCAACCATCCAGCTTCTTAATGTGTGTCGAGAAAGAGAGACTACAGCTGCATGTGTAGCCTGCACACCATCTAGTTTTCTAAACTATAGTTCAATTTAATCTTAAACTAATTGGTGCAAACCTGCTTACCCTGACTAACCCCTGTCAGGTTTTTTAAAACGAACTGCACACACCGACACAATTGTGTCACGTGCAGGAATGCACTGTTCAAATTTGCTCAGGTGCAACCCGTTCTGTATGACTCTTATTCATAAGTAATCAACCATAGTGAATCATTATACATTTCAATGCTTATCTTTCAAACAACATTTTCTACCAGTGTCGTTAATATAAACGAAACCACAAATTAAGTATCTTCACACCTTATTCTTTACTTCAGTTGATAAAAACATGTCAACATTCTACAAAACACATAATTCAAACTAATTAGCAATTGGTTATTACTGCTGATACAATTCCCATTTGGCGAATATCAAGTTAATACAAAAGGAAACCCTTTTCATCTGTGCTTGTGTCGGTTCCCAATGCATTTCGATGCACTCGCATCTTCGTCAGGGGAAATCACTGCATAAATAAATAATAAGAATTTTGTAACCGTATCAATTTTTCATCTACTACTCGCATACTACCATTTTTAATCATAATACAACACTGTACTGTTATTTCTTAAACATGTTATTTGATCAAACACAACCAGCTATCCAAGCAATGTTCATTTCCACTGTGGTATTCCCTATACATGCTATTGAGTTTAACCAAGTATAATCAACGTGTATAATATGAGTACTAAACTACCTGCCTTACAAAAAATGAAATAAAGGGGAGAAACATACCCTGAACTCAAGCACAAGTACTTTCTTCAACTGCTGTGAATTGAGCCAATAGTCCTGCAAACCAACATCAAGATTTCACGTAAGTGCACACTCTCTCTAACCGCTTTCCATTACAACATCACAATAGTATGTCACTTACTTCTAAATATTCTGGTGTAAGTCTTGAGCCTTTTAAATGCACTGCGCTGAATGCTAAAAGCACAAAAAGGAACCCACTGTCAAAAAATCTTTTACTCTCCACAACCTTAACGTACTGCGTACTCAATGTCTTGGTGTGCTACGCGTTCTAACGCTTACCGTCTGCCTTCCTTCCAATGCGTACGCCCTGTTCACCTTGCTCACTCCAACAACAATGACAACGCCATGTGGCCACGTGTCTAACCGGGGTCTATTTAAACCCGTCATCAATACGAGACAGGAGTCCCCGCCCCCTGAAAGTTACTATTGTTTTTCAAATACCCGTTACTAAATAACTCATTTGCGAGCGAAGGTTCAAAGATATGTAACCACGTACGCTAATGTACACCAGTGGACACTATTTTAAAGTGATATTAGAATAATATGAGTTGCGTGCAACTACCGTCCATGGTTATGGAAAGAGGACTAATCTAACTACCTCTCATCCATTTCAACTTGTGCTTCTCTTCTACCTGCTTCTACACTGTATTGTTAACAACAATGTTTGTGTCTCCTAATCGCCACTGCGAAAAATATGCTAAGGAGGTAAATTAATTGTAAATTCACTACGTACTCAATCCTTGATGATACTTCAGTATAAGCTCAATCCTGTATTGACAACTCAACATGTTACCACAGATTTTAACAAAATGCTGTTGATTAAACCAATTATTACAGAAAACACGCAAATTCAATTTTGTCATTTAGCCCACCAGGTTTTACGGTATTCAGATATCTCATCCAAAATGTTTCTCTCTGAGCTATTCTAATGTTAGGATCCACATGGGGTTCAACTAACACCTGCTCCAGTACAGTAAATCTTAGCTGGGGAATAGTGTGTTGCCTCTCCTTCCAGTGTTGAGCCAAACTAGATTTCTCCTGATCTAGCCTTATGTTAGACTTGTGTTCTGTGATCCTTATCTTGATCTTTCTAGTAGTGCGGACTACATAAACTAGGCCGCACGGACATATGATGGCATAAATTACAGAACTGGTGTTACAATCAGAGGTGTGTCTCAGTTTTATTTGCTTCCCTGTATGTGGATGTGCAATAGTGTCTCCCACCTGTACGTTTCCACAATGTCCACAGTTAAAGCATTTTCGCATGCCTTTGGTATTTTCTTTCACAATGTCCTTGTCTTTCAGTTTCAGTAATTCCTTAAGATTTTTAGATCTTGATAATGCAAAGATTGGTTTGTCACCGAATACTGTTCTGAAGTCCTCCTCCTGTTCGATGAGTTCCCACCTCCTCAAGATACATTTCTTTATTTTTGATGTAAGTGTTGACTGTTTCAACACACAGACTTCTCTCCTGCCGGGAGTTCTCTTATCCTTCTGGAGTAGCACTTCTCTTGTTTTCTGAGTGACCTTCTGTTTTGCTTCAATCAGTACCTGTTCTGGATATCCTCTTCTGCTATATTGTTGAGACATTTCTTCTATGTCATCCAAGGCCTGTGTTTCATCACTACTGATCCTTTTAATTCTAGTAAACTGTGAGAATGGCAGATGGTTCTTCAGACTGATTGAGTGAAAACTCGAGTAATGTAATGCATTGTTCCGATCAGTTGGTTTCTTGAACACTTTCGTTGTCATTCGATCACCTGACTTATTTATTGTTATATCCAAGAAATTGATGGTGTTCTGATCAATATTGTTGGTGAATTTTATCATGGGATGACAACTATTCAAAACAGCAATTGCCTCTTCCAACTGTTTCTTCGTTCCCTGCCAGACTATTAGAATGTCATCTATGTACCGGGCATACAGTTTTAGATGTTCTGTCCAATTCAAATTTTCAAGAATGTGTTCATGTTCACACTTTGCCATGAAAATATTCGCGTATGCCGGCGCCCCGGTGAATCCCATTGATGTTCCCATCTTCTGGAGATAAAATTTGGAATCCCAAGAAAAGTATCCATGGTACAGGCACAATTGTAAGATTTCTAATAGAAAAATGTTTAATGACTCCTCATATTCACTTTTTAACAGCATCCACTCCACCGCTTCTATTCCTTCCCCATGGGGGATTGATGTATAGAGTGCAGTTACATCAATTGTGGCCAACCATGTCTCTGAATCATTAGATATTTCAACTTTGCCAAGTTTATTTAGGCAGTCCGTAGTATCCTGTATGTACGATACCCATCCTTGAACCAAGGGTTGCAAATAGTGATCCAAAAAAATTCCTATGGGCTCATGTAATGAGCCACATCCTGCCACAATAGGGCGGAAAGGCGGGTCTCTGGCATCTTTATGCAGTTTAGGCAACATGTAGATGTGTGGTCTCTTAGGATATTCTGTGATTAGGTATCTGTATATCTTTTCATTAATCCAGCATAGATCTTTGGCTTTCTTTAAGATGTCTTTTAGTATTGTTTGAAAAGTCACAGTAGGATCTGTATCCAGGGCAATATATGTGTTGTTGTCCCCCACATGGTTCGAAACCTTTTGGTTATAGTAAGTAGTGTCCATTACCACTAGGGCGCCACCCTTATCTGCCGCTTGAAATGTTAAATCCTGATTACTCCTTAGTGTCTTTAAAGTTGTCAAATCCTTTCTCGTCAAATTCATGTGCTTTGGTACATTTTTGTGTGTCTCCACCAAATCTTTTTTCACTAGTAGCTCAAATAAGTCCAATGTCTTATGTGAAGTCGGAGGAATGAACGTACTTTTTTGGTTTAAACATTTGAGTAGTGGTATCTGTGTTGGGTTCTTGTGGTATATTATGAAAAAACCATCTCAAACGAAGTTTCCTAGTGAATTTATACAGAGATATTTCAGTTTCCAGTGGATTGGTATTATATGTTGGTACGAAAGACATCCCTTTGTTAAGCACTTTCAATTGGTTTTCCGTTAATTCCTTGCTCGAGATGTTAACCATGAGATCCTCTACCGGTTTCTCCCTTTCGGCTTGGACTTTTTTTGTTGTTGTTGAGCCTTGTCCCCTTCTAACTCGTTTGTTCTGCTTGCTTCGTCCTCTTGAGGAGGATGGTCGCTCCTCTGGCCTGCCTCTAAACAAGGCTCCCTGCTCGACCCACTGGTGGATGCTATATTGCCAGTCGTTGATGTAGTTCCCGTAGTTGATACTGGTGGTCTGTTTGGGAGGGTATCTTGTTCTGTTGCCACACTTTCTTCCGATGAGGCCTGTGTTTTTTTAAAAGGACGTCTTTGGGCGTACACCTCCGCCCACGTGTACACCTCATCCAGCTTATAGTCAATCGTATCTCTACGAAACTTCCTCAATTTTCTTTCGTGTACCTCTTTCTCATGCGCGTCAATTATTTCATTTATGTCCTTGAGTGCCTGATCCAACTCTTCTTTAGACATTTGGGCTTCTAAGTTTGTTTTTAAATCCGGAATTTCTGTTGCCAGTTCTTTAAGAATGTCCGATAATTCTTCTATTATCAAAAGTATAAGATCGAGTGAGCACTTATTTAAAATTGAGTACCACTTCACCATGAACGGCTTATTGAATTTGAACAGCATGGGTTTTAAAGCGATCCTGAGCCCTCGCGGAATCCGCTTAACCCGGTGGTACTGAATGAGCGTGGAGGCGTGCAGCCTTTGGTTAACTTCTTTTCGAAGTGTGTATTGTAATTGCTTAAGAATCTTGCTGGTCGTGCCTGGGGTTGCTTGAAAAGCCCTCGTCTCCTTGATTAGGGCGTAAATGCTCGTTGCTTGCTCTTCCGTGTAACCTTTTACCTCTGCTTGATTAGCAGTTAGATTCGATATCTCCTCAAAATTCATTGTCTTTGGTGTATGGGTGCTGGTCTACGGGTGGGGAAAATGAGTAAACTACAGCTGCATGTGTAGCCTGCACACCATCTAGTTTTCTAAACCATAGTTCAATTTAATCTTAAACTAATTGGTGCAAACCTGCTTACCCTGACTAACCCTTTCAGGTTTTTTTAAACGAACTGCACACACCGACACAATTGTGTCACATGCAGGAATGCACTGTTCAAATTTGCTCAGGTGCAACCCGTTCTGTATGACTCTTATTCATAAGTAATCAAACATAGTGAATCATTATACATTTCAATGCTTATCTTTCAAACAACATTTTCTACCAGTGTCGTTAATATAAACGAAACCTCAAATTAAGTATCTTCACACCTTATTCTTTACTTCAGTTGATAAAAACATGTCAACATTCTACAAAACACATAATTCAAACTAATTAGCAATTGGTTATTACTGCTGATACAATTCCAAGGTGGCGAATATCAAGTTAATACAAAAGGAAACCCTTTTCATCTGTGCTTGTGTCGGTTCCCAATGCATTTCGATGCACTCGCATCTTCGTCAGGGGAAATCACTGCATAAATAAATAATAAGAATTTTGTAACCATATTATCAATTTTTCATCTACTACTCGCATAATACCATTTTTAATCATAATACAACACAGTACTTATTTCTTAAACATGTTATTTGATCAAACACAACCAGCTATCCAAGCAATGTTCATTTCCACTGTGGTATTCCCTATACATGCTATTGAGTTTAACCAAGTATAATCAACGTGTATAATATGAGTACTAAAATACCTGCCTTACAAAAAATGAAATAAAGGGGAGAAACATACCCTGAACTCAAGCACAAGTACTTTCTCAAACTGCTGTGAATTGAGCCAATAGTACTGCAAACCAACATCAAGATTTCACGTAAGTGCACACTCTCTCTAACCGCTTTCCATTACAACATCACAATAGTATGTCACTTACTTCTAAATATTCTGGTGTAAGTCTTGAGCCTTTTAAATGCACTGCGCTGAATGCTGAAAGCACAAAAAGGAACCCACTGTCAAAAACTCTTTTACTCTCCACAACCTTAACGTACTGCGTACTCAATGTCTTGGTGTGCTACGCGTTCTAACGCTTACCGTCTGCCTTCCTTCCGATGCGTACGCCCTGTTCACCTTGCTCACTCCAACAACACTGACAACGCCATGTGCTTGAAAAACATTAGTAACTTTCAGGGGGCGGGGACTCCTGTCCCGTATTGATGACGGGTTTCAATAGACCCCGGTTAGACACGTGGCCACATGGCGTTGTCAGTGTTGTTGGAGTGAGCAAGGTGAACAGGGCGTACGCATCGGAAGGAAGGCAGACGGTAAGCGTTAGAACGCGTAGCAAACCAAGACATTGAGTACGCACTACGTTAAGGTTGTGGAGAGTAAAAGATTTTTTGACAGTGGGTTCCTTTTTGTGCTTTCAGCATTCAGCGCAGTGCATTTAAAAGGCTCAAGACTTACACCAGAATATTTAGAAGTAAGTGACATACTATTGTGATGTTGTAATGGAAAGCGGTTAGAGAGAGTGTGCACTTACGTGAAATCTTGATGTTGGTTTGCAGGACTATTGGCTCAATTCACAGCAGCTGAAGAAAGTTCTTGTGCTTGAGTTCAGGGTATGTTTCTACCCTTTATTTCATTTTTTGTAAGGCAGGTAGTTTAGTACTCATATTATACACGTTGATTATACTTGGTTAAACTCAATAGCATGTATAAGGAATACCACAGTGGAAATGAACATTGCTTGGATAGCTGGTTGTGTTTGATCAAATAACATGGTTAAGAAATAAGTACTGTGTTGTATTATGATTAAAAATGGTAGTATGCGAGTAGTAGATGAAAAATTGATAATATGGTTACAAAATTCTTATTATTTATTTATGCAGTGATTTCCCCTGACGAAGATGCGAGTGCATCGAAATGCATTGGGAACCGGCACAAGCACAGATGAAAAGGGTTTCCTTTTGTATTAACTTGATATTCGCCACATGGGAATTGTATCAGCAGTAATAACCAATTGCTAATTAGTTTGAATTATGTGTTTTGTAGAATGTTGACATGTTTTTATCAACTGAAGTAAAGAATAAGGTGTGAAGATACTTAATTTGTGGTTTCGTTTATATTAACGACACTGGTAGAAAATGTTGTTTGAAAGATAAGCATTGAAATGTATAATGATTCACTATGTTTGATTACTTATGAATAAGAGTCATACAGAACGGGTTGCACCTGAGCAAATTTGAACAGTGCATTCCTGCACGTGACACAATTGTGTCGGTGAGTGCAGTTCGTTTTAAAAAACCTGACAGGGGTTAGTCAGGGTAAGCAGGTTTGCACCAATTAGTTTAAGATTAAATTGAACTATGGTTTAGAAAACTAGATGGTGTGCAGGCTACACATGCAGCTGTAGTTTACTAATTTTCCCCACACGTAGACCAGCACCCATACACCAAAGACAATGAATTTTTAGGAGATATCGAATCTAACTGCTAATCAAGCAGAGGTAAAAGGTTACACGGAAGAGCAAGCAACGAGCATTTACGCCCTAATCAAGGAGACGAGGGCTTTTCAAGCAACCCTAGGCACGACCAGCAAGATTCTTAAGCAATTACAATACACACTTCGAAAAGAAGTTAACCAAAGGCTGCACGCCTCCACGCTCAATCAGTACCACCGGGTTAAGCGGATTCCGCGAGGGCTCAGGATCGCTTTAAAACCCATGCTGTTCAAATTCAATAAGCCGTTCATGGTGAAGTGGTACTCAATTTTAAATAAGTGCTCACTCGATCTTATACTTTTGATAATAGAAGAATTATCGGACATTCTTAAAGAACTGGCAACAGAAATTCAGGATTTAAAAACAAACTTAGAAGCCCAAATGTCTAAAGAAGAGTTGGATCAGGCACTCAAGGACATAAATGAAATAATTGACGCGCATGAGAAAGAGGTACACGAAAGAAAATTGAGGAAGTTTCGTAGAGATACGATTGACTATAAGCTGGATGAGGTGTACACGTGGGCGGAGGTGTACGCCCAAAGACGTCCTTTTAAAAAAACACAGGCCTCATCGGAAGAAAATGTGGCAGCAGAACAAGATACCCTCCCAAACAGACCACCAGTATCAACTACGGGAACTACATCAACGACTGGCAATATAGCATCCACCAGTGGGTCGAGCAGGGAGCCTTTTTTAGAGGCAGGCCAGAGGAGCGACCATCCTCCTCAAGAGGACGAAGCAAGCAGAACAAACGAGTTAGAAGGGGACAAGGCTCAACAACAACAAAAAAAGTCCAAGCCGAAAGGGAGAAAACGGTAGAGGATCTCGTGGTTAACATCTCGAGCAAGGAATTAACGGAAAACCAATTGAAAGTGCTTAACAAAGGGATGTCTTTCGTACCAACATATAATACCAATCCACTGGAAACTGAAATATCTCTGTATAAATTCACAAGGAAACTTCGTTTGAGATGGTTTTTTCATAATATACCACAAGAACCCAACACAGATACCACTACTCAAATGTTTAAACCAAAAAGTACGTTCATTCCTCCGACTTCACATAAGACATTGGACTTATCTGAGCTACTAGTAAAAAAAGATTTGGTGGAGACACACAAAAATGTACCAAAGCACATGAATTTGACGAGAAAGGATTTGACAACTTTAAAGACACTAAGGAGTGATCAGGATTTAACATTTCAAGCGGCAGATAAGGGTGGCGCCCTAGTGGTAATGGACACTACTTACTATAACCAAAAGGTTTCGAACCATGTGGGGGACAACGACACGTATATTGCCCTGGATACAGATCCTACTGTGACTTTTCAAACAATACTAAAAGACATCTTAAAGAAAGCCAAAGATCTATGCTGGATTAATGAAAAGATATACAGATACCTAATCACAGAATATCCTAAGAGACCACACATCTACATGTTGCCTACACTGCATAAAGATGCCAGAGACCCGCCTTTCCGCCCTATTGTGGCAGGATGTGGCTCATTACATGAGCCCGTAGGAAAATTTTTGGATCACTATTTGCAACCCTTGGTTCAAGGATGGGTATCGTACATACAGGATACTACGGACTGCCTAAATAAACTTGGCAAAGTTGAAATATCTAATGATTCAGAGACATGGTTGGCCACAATTGATGTAACTGTACTCTATACATCAATCCCCCATGGGGAAGGAATAGAAGCGGTGGAGTGGATGCTGTTAAAAAGTGAATATGAGGAGTCATTAAACATTTTTCTATTAGAAATCTTACAATTTTGCCTGTACCATGGATACTTTTCTTGGGATTCCAAATTTTATCTCCAGAAGACGGGAACATCAATGGGATTCACGGGGGCGCCGGCATACGCGAATATTTTCATGGCAAAGTTTGAACATGAACACATTCTTGAAAATTTGAATTGGACAGAACATCTAAAACTGTATGCCCGGTACATAGATGACATTCTAATAGTCTGGCAGGGAACGAAGAAACAGTTGGAAGAGGCAATTGCTGTTTTGAATAGTTGTCATCCCATGATAAAATTCACCAACAATATTGATCAGAACACCATCAATTTCTTGGATATAACAATAAATAAGTCAGGTGATCGAATGACAACGAAAGTGTTCAAGAAACCAACTGATCGGAACAATGCATTACATTACTCGAGTTTTCACTCAATCAGTCTGAAGAACCATCTGCCATTCTCACAGTTTACTAGAATTAAAAGGATCAGTAGTGATGAAACACAGGCCTTGGATGACATAGAAAAAATGTCTCAACAATATAGCAGAAGAGGATATCCAGAACAGGTACTGATTGAAGCAAAACAGAAGGTCACTCAGAAAACAAGAGAAGTGCTACTCCAGAAGGTTAAGAGAACTCCCGGCAGGAGAGAAGTCTGTGTGTTGAAACAGTCAAAACTTACATCAAAAATAAAGAAATGTATCTTGAGGAGGTGGGAACTCATCGAACAGGAGGAGGACTTCAGAACAGTATTCGTTGACAAACCAATCTTTGCATTATCAAGATCTAAAAATCTTAAGGAATTACTGAAACTGAAAGACAAGGACATTGTGAAAGAAAATACCAAAGGCATGCAAAAATGCTTTAACTGTGGACATTGTGGAAACGTACAGGTGGGAGACACTATTGCACATCCACATACAGGGAAGCAAATAAAACTGAGACACACCTCTGATTGTAACACCAGTTCCGTAATTTATGCCATCATATGTCCGTGCGGCCTAGTTTATGTAGGCCGCACTACTAGAAAGATCAAGATAAGGATCACAGAACACAAGTCTAACATAAGGCTAGATCAGGAGAAATCTAGTTTGGCTCAACACTGGAAGGAGAGGCAACACACTATTCCCCAGCTAAGATTTACTGTACTGGAGCAGGTGTTAGTTGAATCCCATGTGGATCCTAACATTAGAATAGCTCAGAGAGAAACATTTTGGATGAGATATCTGAATACCGTAAAACCTGGTGGGCTAAATGACAAAATTGAATTTGCGTGTTTTCTGTAATAATTGGTTTAATCAACAGCATTTTGTTAAAATCTGTGGTAACATGTTGAGTTGTCAATACAGGATTGAGCTTATACTGAAGTATCATCAAGGATTGAGTACGTAGTGAATTTACAATTAATTTACCTCCTTAGCATATTTTTCGCAGTGGCGATTAGGAGACACAAACATTGTTGTTAACAATACAGTGTAGAAGCAGGTAGAAGAGAAGCACAAGTTGAAATGGATGAGAGGTAGTTAGATTAGTCCTCTTTCCATAACCATGGACGGTAGTTGCACGCAACTCATATTATTCTAATATCACTTTAAAATAGTGTCCACTGGTGTACATTAGCTTACGTGGTTACATATTTTTGAACCTTCGCTCGCAAATGAGTTATTTAGTAACGGGTATTTGAAAAACATTAGTAACTTTCAGGGGGCGGGGACTCCTGTCCCGTATTGAAGACGGGTTTAAATAGACCCCGGTTAGACACGTGGCCACATGGCATTGTCAGTGTTGTTGGAGTGAGCAAGGTGAACAGGGCGTACGCATCGGAAGGAAGGCAGACGGTAAGCGTTAGAACGCGTAGCACACCAAGACATTGAGTACGCAGTACGTTAAGGTTGTGGAGAGTAAAAGATTTTTTGACAGTGGGTTCCTTTTTGTGCTTTCAGCATTCAGCGCAGTGCATTTAAAAGGCTCAAGACTTACACCAGAATATTTAGAAGTAAGTGACATACTATTGTAATGTTGTAATGGAAAGCGGTTAGAGAGAGTGTGCACTTACGTGAAATCTTGATGTTGGTTTGCAGGACTATTGGCTCAATTCACAGCAGTTGAAGAAAGTACTTGTGCTTGAGTTCAGGGTATGTTTCTCCCCTTTATTTCATTTTTTGTAAGGCAGGTAGTTTAGTACTCATATTATACACGTTGATTATACTTGGTTAAACTCAATAGCATGTATAGGGAATACCACAGTGGAAATGAACATTGCTTGGATAGCTGGTTGTATTTGATCAAATAACATGTTTAAGAAATAAGTAATGTGTTGTATTATGATAAAAAATGGTAGTATGCGAGTAGTAGATGAAAAATTGATAATATGGTTACAAAATTCTTATTATTTATTTATGCAGTGATTTCCCCTGACGAAGATGCGAGTGCATCGAAATGCATTGGGAACCGACACAAGCACAGATGAAAAGGGTTTCCTTTTGTATTAACTTGACATTCGCCACAAGGGAATTGTATCAGCAGTAATAACCAATTGCTAATTAGTTTGAATTATGTGTTTTGTAAAATGTTGACATGTTTTTATCAACTGAAGTAAAGAATAAGGTGTGAAGATACTTAATTTGTGGTTTCGTTTATATTAACGACACTGGTAGAAAATGTTGTTTGAAAGACAAGCATTGAAATGTTTAATGATTCACTATGTTTGATTACTTATGAATAAGAGTCATACAGAATGGGTTGCACCTGAGCAAATTTGAACAGTGCATTCCTGCACGTGACACAATTGTGTCGGTGTGTGCAGTTCGAGAAAGAGAGACTCTCATTGAACCATACTCCCAAATTCTTTATGGGTTTCCCTGTGGTGGAGGGCAGTGGAAGGTTAGGTGGCCACAGATGCTCTCGGAAATTGGGAGGGAATTTACCAAATAGCAGGATCTCAGACTTCTGTTCATTACACTTAAGCTGTAAAAAGAGAAGCTAGGTAATGTTGAACCAATGAAACAGAGTCTGCATCTTTGTCGCAGGTAAAGAGCAGCTGGGTATCGTTCGCGTAGGCCATCACCTTAGCCCCTAGCTCCTCAGCCAAATATATCAGTGGAGACACATAGATATTAAAAAGGAGAGGGCTAAGGGAGGATCCCTGAGGGACTCCAGTTGTCACTGACTGAGGGGAGGAGGAGGACAGTGGAAGCCAAATCTGCTCGACCCGCCCCTCCAGGAAGGACCTAAGCCAACCCCAAACGACCCGACACACAGATCGCACAAGTAGAGGATATCGTTGCTGGGCACTCTAGGAGTGTGGATCTCGGCCCCATTACTTATAATTGTGCCATCAGCCAGTTGAATCCTGGGAGTGGGCACCAGGGTTCTGCGAATGCTCAAAGATTGGATGCAGCTGCCAGTAGCATGGGAGCAGTTTTGGTGCTGCAATCATTTGACTGGGAAGACTCTGAGGCCAGATCTTCCAAATGATAAAAATCTGAACAAGTTAGTGGCGAGTCACAGACTCCAGGGGGCTTGAGGAAATGAGACGAAGAGGCGGAGCGGGGAGGGTCCTCAGCTCACGCTGAGCGCCTGAGCAGCGAAGCACATGCTATACATAAATCACTGGATGCTTTCTTTTCCATGGCAGCTTGGTCTGGAAACAGTAGCCTATCAAGCACTTATGAGTCAGAAATGGATGGCAATCTAGCCCGGGGAGGTGAGTAAATGGCTAATATAAAGCAGCCTGGTTGGAAGCAACACAACAACTGATTCCCTAAGGTGGGGGGCTCAGAAGAAAAAGTCTCAGGCCGATGGTCTCAACGTTCAACAGGGCCAGCTCATTGCTCGGGATCTTGAGAAAGGCTGCAGCATACTGGAAGTGAGGAAAGGAGGATCTCCTTATGATGGGGAGTTAGTTTGAGATCCGGATGGCATTGAACTAACTCCTACTAACAAATAAAAGAGGGGGGTTGTCAAACACTCCCCTCAGTCAGGCTGGTTTTGTATGGATCGCCTCACAGCCCAGAATTGCTGCACGAATGCTTCCTTCTAGCCAGAACTGACCAATGGAGAGCAGGGGAAGGGCGGAGACTGGAATTCCACTGCCCACAGACAAGCTGAAACTAGGGAACGTACCCCCTCAATTTATGAATGATTACAGCTGCATAGAGAGGAATATTCGAGGCATTTCGCATGGACTAAGACATTGCACCAGAAGACTCAGGTAATACTGCAGAAAATGTCTAAAAACATGGATATCATTTATAGCAAGTTGAACAAACCTGAAATGCGAATTGCAGAGTCTATGGAGTCAAATAAGACATTGAAAATTCAAGTAGACCATCATGAGGTCAAATTGAGTGAGACAGACCACAAGGTCGAAGATATGAAGAATCGTCTACAGAGGAATAACCTCAGGGTGCTGGGCATAACAGAGGGGAATGAGGATTTCGAACCAGGCAAATACATTGTCCATCTTTTTAAATAAGTCTTTCCTCAAATATTGGATTGGGATACAGAAAGTCAAGTCCAAAGGGATCACAGGTACCCCTTCTGAAATCCTGACAAGAATCGTCTATCACAATACCCTTGTGCTGGTTTCATGTGTTTGGGTAATTTTTTGTTTCAACAGCTAGTTTCTCAGCTGGCACGCCCTGCAGCCAACTCAAGGCACTCGGAGTGGAGTTCATTGTGCAATCTGACATCTGCCATCACACAGTAACGAGATCATGGCATATACTGATCCCAGCCTTTCAAAACATTGGGGAGGTAGTATCTATGCTCAAAACAGCTACTGAAGATGTTATGCCAAGGACAAATCCTCTTCTGTCAAGACACAGTGAAAGCTAAAGAAGTCTTAAGATAGTAGGGCGGCTCTATTGGAAAATATATGTCTACTGTTCTATCTTGTCTCCCTTTGATGGAAGGCGCTAATTTGGTTAGCCGTGATAATATCTAGATCTGCTGCAGAAACATAGTATTTGGGCATTTCTCTCCAAAAAGGAGTGTTAGTTTTCGCACTGTATCTTATTTGATGGTGGTCTACAATGAGCTCAGCTGCTGTTATGCATGGACATTGTCCCTTCCTTATTTTTTCTCTTCTCTCATTAGCTCTCAAACAATACTTTCCAAGACTTTTTATATTTTCCTTGGTAAGATTTTTTCACCTTTTTTTGTTATTCTTTTTCTTCCCCCTCTTCATTATTGCAATGGCCATGGTTCCGGTGGGAGTCACTGGCACTAATACAGCCACTTTCCTTTAGTGCTGGTGGAGTTTGTTTAGGGGATGGGGTTAAGGTCTATTTCCCTCTTGTGTAATATGATAGATATGGGTAGTTTGGAAATGTGGGTGGGTGGGAGCTGAGGTTGGTCAGGGGAGGACTGGGAAGGGTGCTGAGAGGAAGTAATATTCACAATTTCTCTATGGGCTTATTTGAGAAGAGGCATGGTTGTTTTGTTAATTTATGTGAAATGAAAAATTGGAAAGTATCAGACCAGAAGCCCTTGAAAGCATTTCTAAACGGAGAAATCACATGGGACAAACCACACTTGTGATTTGTGTATCAAAGAGGGCATGCCTTTGCACAATCTACAGGCCAATACCTTGGCAAGGATTTTGATACAAACATTTATCAAGGTGATCAGATGGTAGCTGCCATAATTAAGGGGGTCCTCTCCTTAAATATGGATGTAACAATTGCCCTATTTCAAATGCGTTCAACAGTGCCTGTTGTTTTTTCTTCTTTGTAGTCAACACATGACATTAGATTGAGGGAATGTACTCCTTTCTTCCTTAAGGGTGGTTAATCATCAGAGACATTTTCTGGTGGCCCACCAACTTCCAGAGGTTCAGAGCATCCCGTCACAAGGCCCAGTACCCCACCTGCCCTGCTTGTTGCAGTGCCACATGGTGGTGGTGTTGTTTTTGAGCACCTACAACAGCCTTCCTTTGATTGTGGACAGGGGGGCCTCCAATTCTAAGCGAATTGCCCTCAACTCTGACAAACTGATGTGGAGTGGAGTCACCACCAGCGACCAGAGGCTTCTGATCTCCACCTCTCCCAGATGGCCTCCCCAACCCATTAGTGAGGGATCTGTAAGCATCATCATTTCTGGTTAAGAAGAGGGCCTGTCACTGGCCCAATCACAGTCTAGCAGTGACCACTGCAGATTTGTTTGCAATTTCCTCCAGAATTTGGATACAATTCAACAAGGTTCCCTAATGCTGTGGCCACTGAGATTGTATCTCCCAAGGAGGAGCCCACATATGCCATCTGGTATGTTTAGGAGACGAGATATAGAAGGCCAGAAAGCCAAGGGCCTCAGAGTTACCCGCAATGAGATCCAGGACAGAGGCTGAAACACTGGGATCCTAACCCAAATGTCCTGGACTCTCCATTCTGGTGGAAAGGCACAAAACCGTGCCATATCCAGAATAGCTCAGATGAAAGCGAGCATCTATGGAGTCAGGTAATAGTGAACCCCAACAATGGAAGGATGTTCATGTCATCTGGAAGTGATTGACGACTGCCTGGGGTAAGCCCACTTTCAGCAGCCAGTCATTGACGTAGTGGAAGACTGGTACCCTTGACCTCCAAAGATGTGCTGTGACCACCACCATCACTTTTGTGAAAAAACGAAGGGCACTGGTGAGCCCAAAAGGAAGCACTGCAAACTGAAAATGCTCCTGGACCACCATGAACCGCAAGTAGCACCTATGTTGTCCTGCAGTATGGGAATATGAAAATAAGCATCCAACACCATCCAGTCTCTAGGGTTTATGGTGGACAAGACCTGGTATCTGAGCATTTTGAATTTGTCCTTCCATAGGAAGGCGTTGCGAGGACGAAAATCGACAATAGGGCTCCATCCAATGCTGCAACCGTGAGTGATGCAAAATGAAATTTCAACATATCAAATTATACATACATAATGCATTCTTATGTAAATTTAATTAAATTCATTCATGTTTTACGTATGGACCCTTTCCACTGTGGAATGAATTATGTATTTATAATTTGAAATGTTGAAATTTCATTTTGCAGTATAAATCATATTGTCAGAGCTGCTTTACCAATTGAAAAAGCCCCCACTTTGAGAAGCCTATTTGGCTTCCCCCCAACATCAGGACACCATAAATGTGGTACCTGCATATGTTGCGACGAAACAATTGAAAACACAGTCTTTTCCTTCGATAATATCAACTGGAAACACGAAACCTTTACTAATTGTAAAACAAGGAACGTGGTGTATGCCATAGTTTGCCCCTGTCCCATGTTATACATAGGGAAAACAACTCAGGAAGCGAGGCAACGCATAACTCAGCACAAATCAAGAATTCGCCGAGAGGTGGAAAATGCCCCGTTAGAAAAC
Source organism: Lissotriton vulgaris (assembly GCF_964263255.1). NCBI lineage: Eukaryota > Metazoa > Chordata > Amphibia > Caudata > Salamandridae > Lissotriton > Lissotriton vulgaris. The sequence continues at coordinate 609,058,522 of NC_141695.1, forward strand.
CATTGGGTGGCTAAAAATCATCACAAAACTAAATTACAGTGGACAGTGTTATCAAAAATTGAAAGGGATCCACGAGGAGGGGATTTGGATGCACGACTCAGCCAGCGAGAAGCGCTGTTAATAATGAAATTTAACACAGCGGTTAAAGGGCTGAATGAAATTTCTGAAATTTACAAACCTAATTCATAATTACTCCACATTTGTTTTCACTACATCTCAAGCTCCACAGCAGAATGAACACTGGATGGTTAAGACTACAACGTCCACAATTCCATCGGGTTAAACCACGCCTCCAGGAAGTGAGTTTTACTCTCCACTTCACCACCCAGGCGAGCTTAGGAGCAGCAGCCTTTGAAGGAGCCAGAGCGATTTTCAGAGTTGAAGCGCCACTGTGAGCCTCAACGGTAAGAACATTAGGCGCAGCGCAGCTTTGAGATCAAAGTTCCACTGACAAACTAAATACGAGCTTTAACAAGCGCCGTTTGTTTCCTTCTTCAACAGCGCTTGATACTTTTTCAGTGCGAGTCCTTTTCCCTTGATTAAAAGAAGATGAAATAATTGTGGAAGCTGTTCACGCATCCACGGGTGAGTCCGTGTATCACTGTATGAAAAGAGCGTGTGTGTTTGTTGGAAGGCGAGTTGCTTGTTTTTCGTGAATTCTAAAACAGTACACATATGTGTCTCTTCCTCCAGCTCCTTCGCTTTCTCTGCATTGAAATACAATTTATTGATTTCACGGTTTGGAGCTTTGCCCCTGGAAATAAGGTAGGCTGAGGGGAGCCAGAATGTGGATAGGGGTGGCACAGGTCTCGGATTTTGAATCAGAATCCTCAATAAATGTTTCTTTTCTTTTTAGTTAATTGTGGTCCTGAGGAGAACCCTGGCAATTACAGGGTTTGAAACGCGTCGACCGACCCGGTCCCGGGTCATTGGTTGAAAATATTTAATTCACAATTTGAAAAAACACGAGGAGTTCTTCCTTTCCCTTTGAACTACATACGGAACTATAAACTGTCCAAAGAACAGGAGTCATTTTTTTGCTTTTTGTACAAGTTTTTGACACCGGGACCAGTATGTCTGAATAGTGGTGTGAATGTATGGCCAAGAGTGTTTGATTTTGAGAGTGTGTATAATGTATTGTATATATTGATTTGTATTTTTGTATTATTGTATATAAATCTATATATTCTATTTGTATTTCCATTCACAAAACAAAGAAGTGTTTAAAATAATTGAAATAATTCTTTAAAAAAGCAATTAAAAATGATATGTTGCAATTCATAAAGCAGGTTTTCATGTTATATTCTTGATAACCACTTGTTCGAATAAGAATTAAAAAAAAAAAAAAGTCAGGTTCTCAGCATTGGCAAGTGTATCGTTTCTTTAGTATTCACAGTAGCAGCATTGTTTGAGGGGTTTGAAAAATGTATGAAATATTTTACAATATACCTCAAGTTTACCATTACAAAATGGATGCCATTTTGGAAGAAGTGTGAAACCTTTCATGTCCTTTCTTACTTTCTGTTATTCAGTATGTATTGCTGTCGTTTCCCACAATACAGTGTGTGAACAAGCTTGCTTTGCAAGCAAAACACGTTACTGGAATAAACCATCTACTGGTGTTGGTACAAACTCTGAGTGATCGCTTTATTGGACTTCGAAACTTGATACTTTGTCTGGCGCGCTCCGCCGGCTGTAGCGATCCCCTGCCGTGGGCGAGCGTTGATGGAAGGAACATCGTTTTTCAGTATATATATATATATATATGCTGGCAACACTGAAATAAAGATTTATGCACAGAAATGTTACGACTTGGAGCACGTTTTTTAAAGGTCTGTACCTGATAACAGAAACGGAGGTTCTGAGGGTTCAGGACTTTGGTGATATATATATATATATACATATATATATATGATCAATGACTGTGTTTAATCATATTTGCCACTTTTTCAAATGTCTTACATTTCTAGCGAACAGCAGACCCACCCTCCTATGCAGGCTCCTTGAGCCACCAATACCAGATTATGCCTTACACTGAAATTTACTATGCACCTACCCCCAGATATCAAATTTTCTGTGCTGCGTTTTCGAGAAATAGAGAAACCAGGACAGCACCATATCTACTAAGATATGTGGCTGCTGCTCTCTTCCCAAGCTCTGGCTCACATTTGGATGCCTTGTGCCATGAACTTTGGCAGAATAGTGCAACACTGTGTGCTGGAGTCCAGCATAGTTTTTGGTCCGGAAGGCTAGCCTTCCACTACAAAACAATATGCTTGACTGACTGACTGACTGAAGTACTTATAAAGCGCTCGAATGCCGTGGCGTCTTGGCGCTAGAATGACTAAAGAGAGCGGTGAGAGCTGATCTTAATGCGAAGAAAAGAGCCAGGTTTTCAGTGCCTTTCTAAAACACAGTTTAGACTTTTGTGAGCGCATTGCAGGGGGCAGAGAATTCCATAGTCTGGAAGCTTGGTAGGAAAAAGACCTGCCACCCCATCGCATTCTTCTTATTTTAGGCTGGCATATTAGATCATGATTGGCTGATCTCAGCGTACGCGATTGCACATATCGAGGGAGAAGTTTGGGAAGGTCGTCTGGTCCCATACCGTGCAAGGATTTGTGGACCAGACAGAGGGCCTTAAACTGTATTCTACACCTGACTGGAAGCCAGTGAAGTTCCTTGATGACTTTGGATGTTGAGTGGCGGTAGGGTAAGTTCAGCAGAACCCTGGCTGCGGCATTTTGGATTGCCTGTAGTTTGTTCAGTTGATTTTCTCCTGTGCCCAAGTTGAGTGAGTTGCAATAATCCACCCGGGACATTACCAGGGCGCCCATTACAGTTTTTTTTATGTTGGAGGGATGTAGGGTAAAACTTTCCTAAGATCCTTGATGGTATGGAAGCAGGTGGAAGTTACCTGGTTAATCTGCGCCTTACAAGAAAGCTCTTTATCAACCAGGAAGCCAAGATTCCTAACCTTTTCTGCAGGGCTAGGACAAGAGCCCGCCTCCGAGGGCCACCAGAGGTTGTTCCAGTACGATGGTTTCTGACCGAACTCGATTATCTCGGTCTTGTCCGTATTTAATTTTAGGAAGTTACAGCTCATCCAGTTTTTTACACTGAGAAGACAGTTCTTAAAATGCTCTGCAGTGGCTTGAATAGACTGGGATATTGCCACTACAATTTGAGTGTTGTCAGCATACGACACTAGTTGCAAGCCAAGAGATTGAATTAAGGCAGCTAGGAGGATGACATATAGATTGAACAAGGTTAGACTAAATAAAACTTTTTCCATGCTCTATGTGTGCTGTACCGTGTGCATAACGCTTCTGTGCATTAATTTTAGGCAACTTTTAAGTGCAAAACAAGCTTTGTGCTGGAAATTAAATCCCAAATAAACACGTTGCACCAGTTAGTAATTTCTGGTGACTGCACCAACTCAAAGCGTTGATAAATCTGGCCCTTGGAGTGCATGCCAGGCCTGTCCAGCCTAGATCCCTGCACTCTAAGGCGTTGGTTGCAATTACATTGAAAATTAATCCGGTTTCACTTCTCTTCTCTCACTTTACCTCAGCTCTTCTACCTTACCACTATCTGTAAACTGCTCTCTCTCTCTACAATTCTATGTACCTAGATCCTCTCTTTCGACCTCAGCGCTAAGTCACCTTTGCCTACCTTACTTCTCTCTTAATATACCAAAAATACCTAATCTCTCTTTTGCTTTCTCATTACTTTGCCTCTAAGTCAGTCTTCTGGCTATCTCTTCTCATGCCTGCTGCTCTCAATTCCCTGTCTACCTCCGTTCTTTCGGTGTCTTATCCCTCCCTCTGTTCTTCATCTGATCTCCCTGTATCTCCATCTACTTCAGTTCACGTCTCTATATCTTTCTCTCCATGTCTCTACTGTCTTACCTCTCTCTTCACTTTCTGGACCTCACCCTTCTATTTTTTTTAACGGAGTTTTATATAGTGAGACTTGACCCGGTATCAGAGAGCTTTACATAGCATCAGTTGAATTACATGAGGACACATATTCATTTTTGTTCGGCACGGGAAGATTAAGCGATTTACCCAGAATCACAGGATGTTCAGCGTCATGGCGAGACTCGAACCCTGTTCCCCAGATTCGAGGTCGACCGCCCTAGCAGTTAGGCCAACTCCTCTCACCTTCTATCTCATTTCTCTCTCTGCCTCATATCTCACTCACTACCTCAACATCCTCCACCCACATATCTCTGTTTGAATCCCAAACCTCTTAATTTATCTCACCATTAGTTCACTACCTTATTTCCATACCTCCTCTTTCCCCTCATTCTACTTCTGTTCCCCTTCGTTCACCTTTTATTTTATTCCTTTCATTTCAGTCTCTCAACTTCCTGTTTTTGCTCTACAACCCCTTTTCATTGTGTGCTCTTCAGCCCTCTCTCTACTTTTCTCTTTTCCTCTCTGCTCTATTTTCCTGATCCGTGTTTCTATACCTCTTCCCATTTTATTCTCTCTTTGCTTTATATCTCTTTGTTTTTCCTCATGTCTCACTGTCTGTCTAGCTCTACCTATTGCTGCCTGTACCTCTCTCTAATTTACCTCTTTTTCTATATTACCTCTCTATACCTCATGCACCCCCTTGGAATCCAGTACTACTCTTCTTTTCTCTTCATGTCCTCTCTATCTCTCCCTACCTCTCTTACTCACTCCAAAACCTTACATAGTTCTTTAACTCTCTTTGTCTATCCACATCTATCTCTTTCTACCTTTCTTCATCTGTCCTTCTGGCAACTGAACCTTTCTCAATACACTTTAGTACTCTCCCTAAAATCTCATTTCTGTCTATATTATTTCTACCTCTATCACATTTTCCCTCTACTTCACATCTCTCGTTGCAAACTTCTCTTTATCTGTCCTTCTGCGGTATCTTGCCCTGCTCGACTTCTCTTACTCTTCAGTCATAGTTAATTATCTCGGCAAACGAAGGCACACATATAAAGAAAGAGAAGAGGGACAAGAGCAGGAGACATTTGAAGAAAATGATTACATTTTAACCAATGAAATGGAGAAAATCCACAGAGCAGCAGTTTGCAGCAAGAACACCAGTATAAAGGGGGTTATATAAGTCGATTCAAATATTCCAGCCACTAAACCTACAATTTCAAATGCTATATGCAGATGCCTTATTTTAATAATATGCACGAATCCATTAAACATCTACCAAGTCACCTTTAGCATATGTTTCCTAAAATGGAAACACCAAGTTGGTTAGACACAGAAGTTCACCAAAAATAATGTTGTTGTAAACAAACAAATACGGATTCGAGCTAAAATATAAATGGCTTTATCAATGTTTGTTCCAGCTTTCTTTTGGCACGATTTGTTTGGCACACGCCAGGCAGCTTGATTGTTCGGCTGAGTTTTTTAGAACCCAAATGTTATTTATTTTTTTAATAGGAAAAAAGGTAAACAATAACATTGTAAGTAGTCAGGTACAGCATTGATGCGCGTTAAACATTAATTTACAGTTATTCCTGTCTACCACCATTTACCCCAAAATTTCTGTTTTGCAAGTCCCCCGTTTCCGAAGGTTTAACTTATAATTTAATGTTGTTTAGCATCACCAGGGATAATACATTCCAAGTTATTCCATACAGGACCCCCCTAAATGTATCTTGCCCGTGACCCCACACATCATTAAGATATCACAGCCTGATTCAGGATAAGATTCAAGATAAGTCTTCCCAACATCCTTGATTATTGTCTTATGCCATATCTTAATATGGTTGGCGGTGTCTCGCAGACACCGCCACCATATGTAAGCACTTTTTCCGCCGGTCGCGAATGCGACCGGCGGAAAAGCGGCAGACGCTCTTGCCATCCGCTGCGGACCCCCCAGCCATCCTAATGTGGCGGGGGGGTCATTTCCGAGTAGGATGGCGGACGGATTGCCCCCGCCAGCCCGGCGGGGGCAATCCGTCCGCCATCCTAATCGGCCCTTAAGTGCTAAATATATCAAAGAATAAGTTCTGAGCCCCAAAGCGTTGCACAGAAGCCCATGGCCGCCACCACTAAACATCAATGTGTCACATACTGTGGCTGTGTGGTCTTGATCCCACGTCACGCATCTTTAATACGGCACCAGACACTCCCTGCCCCTTTCTCTCACTCTTGCAGGTTCTGCTTTCTCCCTTTGCCTTGGTTTTTCAGTCTTTCTCTTCCTCCATCTTTCCCACTTATGTGTTTTCCACTCTCTAGCTCTGGCTCAAAGTTGGGTCAGAGACAATAAGTTCCAGTGACCAAAAATGATTGCTGGAGTTCCCCACCTGCAACCAACGGCTCAAATTTAGCACTGCTCCCACTTTAATTCTCTTGCTGTCAGTTATGGCCTGGGGGATGTCCTGCAGCACGTGCATAATTCTTGGTTTCTCTTTCTTCATACTTAAAAAGCAAAAACATTTTCTATAGGTTTTGCCCCAATCTTTGGCTTACATTGATTAATCAACTGCTCATTTTCCGACAGCGTACAGACTGATTTCATATGGTTGGTCTCCTGTAACAGCAGACACTAAAAATATTGAATGCCGCCCAGAGAAATCCCCAGTGCTAAAAATTAATTCAAATAATTTCCTTAGTTGGGGTTGTGCTGCTTAAGTGAATCTCGATAAAAGAGTGTCAAGAATTCGATGACTGGGCAGTCCTTAAGTTAGTTAAGTTCACTGCCCTTTTCGATATTTTCTAACGTGGATCATTTTATAGTCTCAAATTGGAAAGTCTGACTATACCTGGAATATATGTTTTTAGATTTGGCTACCTTCCGTATACTATGGTTTGGTGAAGTGGGTATAAGAGAGTTGCATAAATCATAGGCCTTTTTATGAAAGATTTTGGGACCCATGGATATATGCTTGTAGCACAAAAGGGTTAAATAATAATGAATTTTGTGCAATAAGACTACGGGGCCAGCAGTTGGCAACATGTATAGGGTCCTCATTTAAATATACGGCTAGAAGATTTTCGGTTGAATTTTACCCCTTCTACTGTATTAAATCTTGTAGCTTTTATCGAATTGCTTGAACGGTCTAGTAAGGGTGCTCTGTCGACCTAGGCTCGTATATAGATGTGATTTATTCCACTGTAGATAGAAGAGAAGCAGTAACTTAATATACCATGTATTATCAATTGTAAGGTTTGCTTAATATGGAGAAGGATAAGAGGCTTAATTATTGTGATATATGTTTAATAATGAAGAATTTTGGTATAGGCGAATTTATTTTATTTATTTATTTATTTATTTATTTATTTTAGGAGTTTTATATAGGTCTGGCCAGACCCGAGGGTGTAGGAGCGCTTTACAAAAAAATGTAATACAAGAGTCACATAGTAAGAGAGGTATTATATTGGTTCGGTAGTCCCAGCGTGCTGTGCCACATTGAGGAAGGGAGTCCAGCGATAGCCTCGATGGGTGCACATTGTGATTGGGCTGAACCTCTTTCAGGAGGGAGGGGGTGAGGAGGTACGGGGAGCAGGAAGAGATAGGTCTTAATGACACAGTGTCAGGATGCTGTATGGTGTTTGTTGGTTCCTTTGGCGTCGGTTCTTGGTTCGGGAAGGCACGGTTGAAGAAGAGGACTTTTAGGAGTTTCTTGAATTTTACAAAGGAAAGGATAGTCCTGAAATCCGCTGGGATGGAGTTCCAGATTTTGGGAGCGCTCCCAGCAAAGGATTAAGTAGCTGCTTTTTGTTTGTGTGTCTTCATAGGGAGGAGTAGTAGGGTATTGGAGCTCCTGAGGTTCCTAGCCTGACCGGTCTTCTTAAGTTTGGAGGCCAGGTAGTCGGGTTTCCCAGTGTGCAGGGCTTTGTGTGTGAGGCAGGCGGTTCTGAAACTGGTGCGCATTTCGACTGGGAGCCATTTTAGTTCTCCGAGTGCGGGAGGTATGTGTTCATATTTTTTAACTCCAGTGACCATTCTGTCTGCTGCATTGAGAGTAGTTTTGAGGGGAGCTAGGTGGGATTTTGCTGTGCTGGTGAGGACTGCATTCCCATAGTCGAGTCTAGATAGCACCAGTGATTGAGTGGCTTGTTTGAGGTCTTTGGGCGGGATGAAGGGTTTTATTTTGTTGAGTAGCTTCATATTAAGGAAGGCGCTCTTTGCGGAGTTCTTAATGCGAATGTAATGTTAAACATGTTACTGGAATGTATGTTTGTGTTGCCTATTGGCACAATATCAAACAAAGAAAAATTGAATTGAATTAAAAGATAAGAGAGTGGATAAGCCAAGATGTGGGTCCCAAGCTCTTTATGGCACTGGGACATACGCTTCAGCTCACTGATGAGTCCTACAAGTCCAAAGCATTTTTGGGGTTGCTTGTGTTTCATATAGCTTCGTAGATTGTGCTGGACTGCTCTTACTTTAGGGTGTGGGACTAGCTGTATTACATTTGGTCGCTCTCAGAGGAATTTGCAGTGGTTAAGATTTGTAAAAGCATTTCAGTCTATGACTTATGTTCTGCTGCCAAACAGGCAACTCTTTTTGGAAAGGCTCTATTTCTTGACTATTATGCAATACTCACTCAAGCCTGGACAAGTCTTCTATCGCCTCGACTTCGACGCAGTGAGTTTCATCCACATGCACCTGCACCAAAAATAAGGCAAGTGTGAGTAGAAGAGCAGAGGGTTCGCGTTGCAGGACTACCACACCAGTCAGCCCTATCCCACTTAGTTCTCAACATCCATTTGGAAAGGCAATGCCACGAAAAATGAGGGACTCACCTACACATATTTCTGACTATCCCATATGTTAGAAAGAACAGTGGGGCTGCAGTGGGGTCATTGGCCTCTCAGAGTTGATTTGTGCAACTGGTAGACCAGCATGCCCTGCGTCTTTATGAGTATCTTACCCCTTTTGTAAGGGTTAGTCATAAGGAAATACCATATATTAATTCCTCTGGGACAATTATAACAACCAATTCCACGTTTTTCACGATGGAATGGTGAACAACATGTTGATGCAGTTTAATCACCCCTGAAACCCACATATTTTACATATCCATTACCAATTAGTTTCCAGGCATAGGTTATCCCTGGAGAGAATTTATCAAGGTCAACGTCAGGAAAGATGTAATTTTGCATAACTCAAAATTGCAAATCAGTCTTTGCACCAGTCTTTCGCATTTTCCCATCACTCAGAATTGCAGGCCAACTCAGCAAGACCCTGAAGAAAAGCAGATTATGGAGTCATTTCTAGTGCAGCTCACTGCAGCGGGCAGATTGGCTAGTAGGAGGGCACCATGGAGTTTGGCCTACCATGATCAAAGGAGGGCAGTCTTCTTCAGGTCAGGTTGCATGAGAAGGGCATTACAAACTATGGGCCAGATTCACAGAACTAACTTAAGACAAAATGCTAAACTTACTGCTTTTGGTATGCACAGAAGTTAGGATTTTGTCTTAAGTTTGTCTTCAGACTTAAGTTGGAATTTTGTCTTAAGTTTGACTTAAGACAAACTCAAGACAGACTTAAGACAGACTTAAGACAGGTTTAAGACAAATTTAAGACAGACTTAAGACAGACTTAAGTTAGGATTTTGTCCTAAGTTTGTCTTAAGTTTGTCTTAAGACAAACCTAAGACAAAATTCTAACTTCTGTGAATACCAAAAGTAGTAGGTTTAGGATTTTGTCTTAAGTTAGTTCTGTGAATTGGCCCCTATTGGAGTAACCCAAAATAGCCAAAGGGCCAGGGTACAATGCGATACAAACATCAATTGGCCCTATTGGCAAGGATATATAACATTAGACACAATACTTAGTATTGTAATTACATCAACATCAATTGATGCATAAGAAAGAGAGAGAGAGAAAATCCAATGGACAATGAACTATGGAAGTCAATTCAATTCTTTATATTTCTTTCATCAAAATAAAGAATTTACATACAATAAATAATTTTCAAATTCTCCTTATGCTGCATAAGAAAAAGTGCTCATAGAAGTGCTCAGGTGCCGTTAAAGGAGAGAGAAAAATTAATCTGAAAGTTATAGAAAACATAAGTGCTGTGGCAGGTACGTGTCCCTGCGATAAGCCTGTCAGAAAACATGTCAATTATTACAAAATATTTCCATATAAGATAAAGAGGCCAATGAATCGAAGCGCATCTGTCTTTGGAATAATTCGAAAACAATCCACGTTTGTATAGTTATGTCAAGGTTTCGACCCGGATGATTAGTGTGGCAATTTAAGACCAAATTGGCGGGTCTTCATGGTGACATAAAAGAAGGACCTTCAGCAACCGTCAGTGATGTGAAAGAATTACACACAATATGAGTGCATGGATGGGCCAATAGGCTTCTTATCCAGCCTTTCTTGTGGACAGGAGATCTGATCAAGTTGAAAAATCAAAGGATACCACCAGTTCAAGGTAAAATCAATATGAATTCAAGGGTAGTAGAGCCCATAACGATTACATCATAATGGGCCACTGACTTCGTAATATGGAGTCAGGTTCAGAGATGCCCACAATTAATCAAAGTGAGGGATCACTTGCTGAATAACTATCTTGACAAAAATCCTGTTCCTCGCTCGGTGGCTGATTGTTGTTACAGATCTCTGTAAATGCATTTGTTTGATAAAAGAAATATAAGGAATTGAATTGACTTTCATAGTTCATTGTCCATTGGATTTTCTCTCTCTCTTTCTCTCTCATGTATCAATTGATGTTGACGTAAATACAATATTAAAATTTTGTCTATTGTTATATATCCTTGCCAATAAGGCCAATTGTTGTTTGTATCACATGAGGAGGGCAAGCAACAGTATGAACAGAGCATTCCAAATATTAACTGAACAGTATGGTAGATCTATTTAAATCCAATTTAAAAACATTTACATCAGGATGAGCCTTTACAAATCACCTAAATCATCCATGTTCAGACTGGGTTGCATCAAAAAGACTTTAGCAACTTGATAGAAAGATTTTTGCAGCCTCAGAACCAACATTTTAGAGAATGAGGAGGGGCAACTGCACATGCAGCACTTCTACCTCTAACCTTCAAGGCAGCGGAAGCGTACCCTTAAAATGCTTTACATATACATATACATATAATGTTCCAACATCTAGTCCAAAAATTAAATGCCTAAGTCCTAACCATGTGTCCCAGCACCAGCGATCCCTCAAATGTGATATTTAAGGCTCAACCCAGAGTTGAACCTAGCCTTTATCCCCTGCCCTATGAGCTGCTGTGTGCTGACGTCTTAGTAGGGTATTTACCTGTTGGTGTGTTAAGTCCATTTCAAGGATTCCCTCCATGGCATCCTCTGCTTCCCATCTCTCCTGGGAGACCTTACTGCGATGGGGTTTATTGAGGTTGTGATCATGATACATTGTCCACTTGCTTAGGTTCTCAACAGTCAGCCTGGGCAACAGAGTTTCTGAGTTCAGCCAGGCTATGGGATCACATCTCATCCCATGACTCTGTGCCCAGTGCACATGAGCAGTGGTCTCATACAAGTCTTGGTGAAGAGCATGGGCAACCTCTTCATTTGGGTCTTCCTCAAAGTAGGAGTCAGCATCTTCCTCCTCCGATTCCTCTTCTTCCTGTGGTGGGTGGTTCTGAATTCTAACTAAGTCATTCTGGACTGGAGGGACGGCAGGATGTGGGTTTTGGTTCTGCAGTTGCTTTTCTTCTTTTAGAATAGAAGATGTTGAATTTGAAGCACGTTTTCCAACTAAGGAGTTTCCCACTTCTGAAGGAACATTGCCAAGACGAGATAATCGGTACGGTGGTGACACAGGCTGTGCATCATGAAGAATGTTCAAAGAGGGGTCAGGACCTTCTGTTTCAAAGGAATGCTCAAGCTGAACCTTCCTACCATTTTGTACCATCAAGGGCTTAGACTTATAACCTGGCTGCACAGACATTACAGCTTTCCTTGCAGCAAAGGCTTTCGACAAATGCTTCTGATGAATCTCATTCCTTTCTGAGGGTATCTTCTTGGATGTGACCAGGTTGTGCACTCTGGGAAACACAATTGCATACTTTGCATCTGCAGTACTGGCTTTCTCCTCTGTCTCTGCAAATCCATCAGAGTTCTTGACATGGCCTGCTGTACATTGAGCACTGCGCGGATTCAGCTCTGCCTCCAGTTCTTCAATAGCCCCGGCTGCTTCTCCACTTCCCCTGTCTTTATTTCCACTGATTTCTCTCAGTTGCCCTGCTCCACTGGGGGAAGGACTGCTTAGCCTGCTCACCAGGCCAGCAGTATTGACAATCCTCATTGCCAACCGCCTCCTGAATCCAGGGGGCATCCCACGCTTCTTTTTCTTGGTAAACTTTCGGATGAGCCATTCAGTTATTCCAATGGCCCGGGCTGCACTGGCAAAGCGGCGTTTCAGGTTGATTTTTTTGCCAGGCCTTTGTTTGAACCAGCCAGTCACTCTCCTAAAGGCTGAGATAGAGTTAAGGGCTCTGGTGTCCTTCTGCGTTACCTTCGGCATTCTTTCTGTTGGGAACTCTCTAGTTTCTTCTTCGTTTTCTGCTTTCCTCAACTCAGCATTCTTGGGGGAAGCCATTTTAACCTTCACAATCACTTTCTTCATCTTCTTTTTCTTGACGATTAACGGGGACTCATCAACTTTTTTTTCTGCACTCGAGCTGCTGGAAATGTTGGAAAGGCTGGGTTCTTTCTGCTCTTTGAGTAGAGGAGGCTTAGTTGAATTCAAAGATGATAGTTCTGTCTCCTTTTTAGGATGATCACCTTCTGGGTCTTCTGGCCCTGAAACAACCCTTCCTGCCATTTCAAGTTGCTCATGGTGCTCTTTTGATAGCAGCTTAGTTTTTACAACCCGGTGCCTGTTCTTTAGGTTTAAAATTATTTTGGACTGGTTACTTATAAGGCTCCTTTGCTTTCCCTTTCCTGGTGGTATCGTAGCCGACTCCCCACTTAGCTCTAAAGGAAAATCATTTCTTTCCTCTTGGTCAAGTTTAATGGTGTCTATATTTTCGTCTGCTAATTCAGAATGTTGGGATTCCTTCTTTGTTTTGGCATAAAGTTCAGTTAGGGCCTTGCCACCTTTGAGCACGGCCAATTTGCTCATGCATGCCACTGTAGTAGGAACATCTGCCTCCTTCTTCTGGCATGCTTTGCTCATGCCAATGTTGAGGAGTTTTGCTTTCACTCCAATTGGTAGTGCTTTCTTTCCAGTCACTCCTCTAGGTTTTCTTTTTTCCACTTCCTGACCCTCCTCAACCTCTTGATCTTCCTCAGCCATAGCACACACCGCTATACAAGATCTGCAACTGCTCCTTGCAGACTTCACTGACTCGTCCTCTGAAATTACTTGGCTGGTTTTCTTTTCAGAACCCTCTGGATACTGGAGATCTGAGGTTTCCTGTCTCTCCTCATCATTCAGAGAGCCTCTTCTGGAATGTTTGCTATCATTCTCTGAGCTGGTTGTGTCTCTATCCACAGTGCCACTCTCGCTCATGCCCCCCTGGCTCTTTTGTGAGCCTCCATCCTCTTCTTCATTTTCTTCTTCATCTTCCTCGTCCGTGTCCTCAGAATTCACTTCAACAGCTTCCTCTTCTCCTGATCTTTCCTCCTCTTCTTTCTCACTTTCAGTGGCTGAGCTTTGAGTGCTCGCATCCTCTGCTTCTTGGCTTTGTGAAACGTCTTGCACAATGGTCACAAACTCAACTGCTCCAGAAAAGGGTTCTTTTGAGTAACTCTTCTTCCCTTCATTACTCCCCGCTTCTTTTTCTATGTTTGGCAGTGACCGTTCTTTTTGAGGATTCAACAAGGATGCTTCATCAAAGCTTCTCACTCTTGCCTTATAGTTCCTCCTAGATGACATTCTCATGAGTTTCCTGTCGTTTCGCGTGGGCTTTGCAAGTTGGCCCTTGTAACTGGTTTCCATGTCTTCAGTGTCCACTTGTCTTGCCTTCTTACAATTGGTTTGTAAAAATGTGGCTTTTGTATCCCTAGGGTTTGCCATACTTTCCTTCACTCCTATCTCAGAATTGTGAGCCACCCTACTACTCTTGTCACTGTTGAAAGACTTCAGAGATTCCACATCTGCCTTGCTTCGACTTAGTTCTGTCACGTAGGAACGTCCTCTGCTTTTTTTTGTGATATTACGCTTCTTCTCCCTGTGTTTTTGGTTTCTCTCTTTATCTCCTGTGTCATCATCTGACTTGTCTTCATCTTCTATCTCACCATCCATCTTTCTATGTTGGGGCTCAGGCTCTTCATCAGCACTTACTCTCGCTTCTTTAAAGACTCTGGTTCGCCCTGTACAGGATTCGTCTATATCCCTGTGAGCTCGGCTCTCTTGTCGACTCTCTTTCTCCTCCTCCTTGCATTCTATGGAACGGGATACCTTTTTTTTGCCCCGGCCTTGTTTACCAGAGTCACTTTGCGCATTACCTCTCCTCCTCCACTTCCTGCCCTCATGAACCTTGGATGAATGTGGCGACATCCTTCGTTTCTTCCCCCTTCTTGACCTTCTGGATTTTTTGGCAGCCCTCTTGTGCCGTTTTGCTTTTGAGGAGGGCATCGTTTTGAAGGTTTGTCCACACATTAATTCTATCTCCTATGCTCACCTGTAAACAAAGAGACGAGAATCTATTTTAGGGAGGCGACTAAAGCTCTGGCGCTTACAGCATTCATGTGCAAGACAGGTAGCACACAGAAAAGAATAAAATGACACATTCAATACACACCAACACAAGGCAAAATAAAGCCAAACAGGCATAGAGCTGAATATGGACAATAACAAAGGGCAGTGGCAGACAGGAACACAATAACAAGAGAGAAAAGAGACACAAAGTTACAGGATATAATAGGATAGAACAGACACACAGGCATAGGGTGGAATAGGCACAAATATATAGTAGGGTAGTTTAGAAATATAAAAGTGAAGGAGGAACAGGCAATGTCCAGAATACAAACACATGGCAGATCAGATACACAATACAAGCAGCAGAGAATGATCACAAAATAAATATGGATTATATACATGAAGGCCAGCAAAATAGATTTTGTGATTGTTGCATAAGAAGCTATGCGAGTCAGCTGGACAAGAAAGATGTGGGAGGGATTGCAAAGGATGTCTCATCACTCCATGAGTAGATATGAGAGTATGCTACAATGGTGGCCTTTTGGGGAACGCTTCAGATGAGGCTGCATGAGAGGCCTGTTGGGTTTGATGATGATTATCATCATAGTTTATGGAGTGCTACTGCTATCGGTAGGGACTTCTGTCACTAAGCTGAAAATCTGGTGAAGTGGAAATATTTTGAAACAGCAACTGAGTGGAAAACATCATTAACAACGAAGGCATTACCACGCGTAACGTTTACAACGGGGTACTTACCACGTAAACGTCTTTTCAACGCGTATGCCTTCAACGATCGTCTTTGCCACGCATAAAAAAAAAACGTAGGATTAAAAATGGGGTTGGGGGGGGGGTCTCCCCCCCATAAAAAAAAGAACCCGCCTTGCCAAAGAAATCAGCGTCGTTAGAGAGGAAGAGGAATAAACTTCCGCTTCCTCTTTACGATGTAAGAGCGACGTGGTAAAGGTGATGCGGGGAAAACGAATTCCGTGGTAACGCATGCGTGGAAAAGGCATGTGTTGCAACGGAATTCGTAGTAACGACATATAACCCAACTGAGTAGGCTGACTCCTAGGGAGGAAACAAAGCTTTGTCCGTCCAAGACTTAGAAGTCCGATATAAAACAAATATGACGTTCATGTCGCATTCTACGAATAGTAGACACTTTGGGCAGAAAGTTGAAAGAAGAGTGATGATAAGAAGGAGGTGCAGGCGAGATTGCAGAAACCTCAGGCCAATTTTATAAACAGCCCTTCTTCAGACAAGAAGGCATTTGAAAAACATCCTTTTTAGCGCATGGAGCCAATAAAGATCAACAAAGTGTAGCATAATGTGTCCCCGGCTACTGTAACTTAACCATATGGGTAAGCCTTCTTAAAGTAAATTGCACAGTCCAGGTGTGAAAAAATCACTGCCAGGACCAGATTTCAATAGGCATCAACAGAATAATCTTCTTAAGATCTTGAGGGTAAAAAAGCAAACTGAAGTTCGTCTGTTGACCTGAGGGAGAAGTGAAAGATTTTTCATCAAATATAAATCCTAAATTCTGTGCTGACGATGCCGGAGATGGCAGACAGCCTGAACTGAATTCCACTAGGACTTGGTGTAGATACACATCGAGCCTCCCACAACTACCAATTCATTTGTATCAGTGTTTAATCAGTGAAAATTAGAATTCATCCATTTGCCTAGAGTGGTCAGACAGTTCTTGAAATAGTCTTTTGTGAAACCCTGCGTGTTATCCACATGGACTCGTTTGATCTAGATAGAAGCCAGCAGAAACAGAGTGAAAATTTAAAAAGTGCTTCACTGAGATCCTGTGTGAGGTAACAAGATGATCTGCATTTGTGTTCGGACAGTGAAGAAGCACAGTAGCTGTGTTTGAATGTCAATTAGAAGTTAGATCTGACCTCAGCTAAACACTACAAGAAAGGCAAGAAAGTTGACAAGATGAATGTATGAAATTCAGAAACATATAGATGGCTTGGTGAAAAGAAAGAAAATAATGAATTATTGAAATAACATGGTGTATTTGCTCAGTGAGGACGCACCAGCACTTGACTAACTTGCAGCTCTCTGATCCAAAGAAAGCATTGAACACTGACAAGTGAGTAGGGGTGAACTGATAAGGTTCCGTTGTGGTGAAATACAACATGGAGAAATGCAATCAACACCCAGTTTAGAACCAAAAGGACAGCTAGAGAAATTCCCAGGCTGTCCAATAATGAGAGCTGTCCAAGGGGAATGAACAATTTCAAAATAGCCACAAGATCAACAGAGAGTGGGGGAGGTTTTAGGGGTAAAATAAGTATCCACACAAAACCTTGGGATGGTTGTTAAAGTGTGGTTATCAGAACATCATGAGAGGGAACTGCCTGACTTTGACTATCACCCCAAGGCAACCAGTCTTGTATTTCACACAGAAGATGACTGTAACAGTAAAGTAGCCTTTGCATCTGTGTATGGCCTGGAGGCAAAATGAGGTCTGCTGCAAACCACTCATTTGCCTAGAGTGACTTTATGTATACAGCATATGGTTGGTTGGTCTTTGAGACGTGAGAGCCAGCCATTCAAATGGAAGACCACGACTCCTTAACCCCTTCGATGCTGGTGACTAGCTGAGCTCGTCATCTAACGCGGTAATTAGAAAATAGCCGCACAGCGCAAAAATCGCCGCAGCAGCGATGCAGTTAAAGTTAATTATCATAGCCTACAGTTTCCTTCCCAATAAAAGTGAAAGCCAATCATCAAGTGGAAGACCACGACTCCTTAAAGTTAATTATCACAGCCTAAAGTTTCCTTCCCCATAAAAGTGAGAGCCAGTCATCAAGTGGAAGACCACGACTCCTTAAAGTTAATTATCATAGCCTACAGTTTCCTTCTCCATAAAAGTACTAACTTTAACATTTAATTCTAGGGCTAAAAATTAGGCTCATGCAGATGGGCATAAGGGATGACCTCAATGCATACTGCCTGTTGGGGAACAAACTAAGGGATTGGTATCAATTGGACACTATTATGAGTCACCATCAGAGCTCTTGCAAGGTAGACTCTCAGGCACAGGAGATCCCAGAGAGGATGGTACGACATAAAGGTGCGCAAATAGAGCTAAGCTCAGCAGACTGCCCCATGGAAAATCCAGAGCGGTTTTCCAGGTCAAAGAAGGAGTCTAAGAGGGTAATTTATATACTGCCTGGCATCCTGCCAGATCAGAGGGGGCTATGGCCTCCATGCAACTGGTGGAGGACTGCTCACCATACGAAGAGATCCCAGATTGCTGGTGGGGATCTTTAAAGCCTTTATTGCAAATCATGACGCATTCGCTATAATGAAGGCTTTAAACTTTGAGAAATGAGCACCATGTTTATTGTGCCACCACATCATAGTATTTTGTTTTCCAAAAACAAACTAAAAGCAGGGTTTGTTTTACTGGAAAGCAATATACTAATGGCCCACCCATGCAGGGGGGTTCTCTCTGCACATCAGAGCCATTGAATTGCTTCCCTGACTGAAATCATCATGCTTTGTAAGACAGTTAGTCATGGACTGGGAAATTTACTGACGGTTGCCCCAATATAAATATGGTGACGTGGCCATTACTATGACCCGGTGATCAAGTTCAGATTCTGCCTGTGAAAAGCTGATATTTGCCCACCTATAAATAAATCAGGATAGAGAAAAGCGGGTGTGGCAACGATGGGGAACCACAAATTTGCAGTAGTTCTCCTCCTTCACAAAACAGTAAGTAGCCATCCAACTTGCCTGGGAGGCTCTCAGAGCTAGAGGAATTACTAGCAGCTGGTGGTACCCTAAAACCGGAGTTTGTAATACTGCATGGTGGGTTCATACTGACAAGAAAAATTCCAGCAATGATGTTCGCGGATGATACCCTCCTTCTGTCTAAATCACCCATGGGAATCCAGAAGGCCCCTAACAATTTTAGTTCTTTCTGCAGAAATCGAGGCTTGGAGATCAACCTACAAAAAACTAAATATATGGTCTTCAATGTTAGTTCTAGTACTCGTCCTAACCCCTGCCTAGACGGAAAACCTCTAGAGAGGGTCTCCATCTTCAAGTATCGTGGCATCATGCTTACAGAAAAACTGGACTGGGGAGCGCAAATTCAGAGGGCAAGCCTAAAGCTAGCACAATCTACAGTGGGCTAACTAAGGTATATAGGAGCTGCTCCCAAAAAAAAACCAGGCCCGGCAGTTGAAATCTACAAATTACAGGCCAGGGGTGCTGCTCTGTATGGTGCCGAAATTTGGGGCCATTGCTCCCTAGGCTCCTTGGTAAACTCTGAGAACTCTTTCGCTAGGCAACTCCTTGGTCTTGCCCCCAGCTCCCCTCTTATACCACTCAGAATGGACCTGGGGATTAGACCAATTTCAGATGAAACCGCCCTCAGACCTCTTTTATTCTGGCGTCATTTGTGGAGCACACCTGAACTGTCAGCCGATAGAGAAGATTGAGTGAAGTGCTGAGGCTCCAGGGTGTGGGCAAAATCGCCTGGCTGGTACACATTAGGAACACGTACGTTGCAATAGGGAGAGGTAATCTGTGGGCCAACGCAGAAGAAATCTGCCTTGCCACACTCAGGAATACCCTAGTGGAGAGCTATAGAGAATACAAACGAATTCAGGCCATAGGGAATCCCTCAGTTGGTCTTTTAACACTCGAGTTTCTACAACTAAAAGATCAATACAGTTTAGAACCAGTCTTGGATGATATCCAGCCATTCTTGGTCAAAAAATGATATCTTCTGTTCAGACACAGGGTGCTCCCACTGCGCGCATTTACTAGTAAATGAGCGGACACATCTGATCGGGGTTGCCTAGCTTGTAGCAATATAGAGCAGATAGACATTCCTGTATTGTTTATTTGCCAAGGTTATAAAAAGGCAAGGATGTGCTGGCTACACCAGATATGTAGAAATGTGGGAGTTAGACACTGTAGAGAGGCATACAGGTTATTGAAATATGGCACACACCCACCTATTGTGTTTTCTGGATCACGTTTTTTATTCTCAATGTGGTGTGTTCGTAGTGCCATTTTAAAGTTATCTCCCTAGCGTGGGCCAACACACTGTATCACACTTTCCACAAGGGGCCTAGTTCCCAGTTCCTTATTGGTATCTTTGTAAATTGTACACAACCATTTTATAATTGTTTTAAGAAACTTTTTAACTATATCGCTCAAAATAGATATTGACCATTGCTGCTTTCAACGATTATCTATTGTTGTTAGGTTAGATTATGGCCACGCTCCGCCTACATATGGGCCCTTCATGAATTCAATATTTGAGCTAAGGAATTAATCTCCAAGATTGCCCGTAGGATGTACAAGCACTTTAATATTTTGTAGTTTTTCCAAATGATGCATAAGCACTTCATGACTGTTCTAATTGAACAATAATGAGGGGGTGCGGCCTGGGGCATAAGGAAAATGGAGCCATGATCACCTAGAGTGGCTTCATGATGCACAAGCACTTCATTATCATCTCACCTAAACAATAATGTGGGGCTGTGATGTGAGCTAGAATGCCAAAAGGGATGACAATGGATTTTTATAATAATTTATGTTTTTAATCTCCTGGTTGGTGTTTCTTTCAAGGCAATCGTTATGATAACGCAATGAATTAAATGTGACTTTTTAGCCTTCTTGTTAACGAAATGTAATGTAGTCTTTTTATTTGTGCTTTTATGGCCATTTTAGGTCGAAATAAAGTTTCTGATGATGATGAATACTGCATGGTGAGTGGGACCTCCTTGGGTTCTTTTCCCTTGTTGTATTCCTTCAAATCATCTGGGACATGATATAGGAGTACCCTGATCAAGCCTTCTACCTGGAAACCAGGCTAGACCTGATCAAGGCATCAGTGAGCTCTTAGCTGTAGGGTTACACTACAGACTGTATCGAAAAATGTCAATAACATCAACTACTCTGTAAACCTAGGCATCAGTCAGGAAATCAGCAGGTTGTTCTTCATGAAGAAGCTGAAGCCATTCTTCCACAGGATGGAGATAGCTTCAATATCTTAATCCCCAAACCAGGAGAAGGAGAGGGAACCTCTCCGCAGCCTTCTGTAAGGAAGGCTGAAGAATGGCTTAGTTTAGAGAGTGTACCTCTTTCACAGAACTGACATTGCCAAGCTGGATGAGTACAGGGTATTGCTAAGACAGTTCTCAATCCTGGCCACACTGACCCTGGAGTAACACACAAGTTAAAATTCAGCTTTAATACTGCGGACAGCTAAATATAATGAACATAGTTTACAGATAGCCGATATTGTCAGTGTCTAGAGAGTAATCATTGTCTGCCCAGCCTTGCAACTTCAAGAGAGTTAAGACCCAAGACAGGACTTTGCCACTTTTGATTTGGGTAGTAGTAGCCAAGATTCCTGTGCAGAAGTGGTAAACAACAGTTACTCACAAGCAAGTTGCTGAGTATTAACTGCCTGCTCTATGGCTTGGAAAATGGCCTACAATACTACAACATAGTTCTGTACCATGCAGCAAGTTATATAACTAATTGTTAACAGCCATATAAGCAGATACAAATGCACAGTTGAAAGATGGCTAAAATATATTGTTCATCATTTTATGAACGTATTCATATTATAATGTTACCCCGGTAACCTCTGGTTATCGTGTCATCCCATGTTCTTGATGGTTGCTTTGCACACATGAGTACCTTTACATCCAAATATAATTCTAACTTCCATTTTTAAGGACCAAAACATGGATCCAAGATGCTTCAATTAAATATCACCTCACCATATGGATGCAATGAAGCCCTCATTGAACTCCTTTCTACACATCACTAATTCACAATTATACCAATATTCAATTACAAAAATATATGGAGTGTGAGAAAGGGAACACCCTGCAAGAGATCAAGAGCCTGATTTAGATATTGGTGGGACTACTGTTGTAACTCCACAGCAGGGTTTCTAAGTACTCCGTCAAGCTGACAGAATCCCGCCCGCCCTATTTAGATGTATGTAGGCTGAATCTCCCCGTTAGCATCAACAGACCGCTACTGACTCGGTGGACTCCTCTAGAATAGTAGTCCATCGCCATCAGGGCGCCGGGGTTGCGCCAAGCCTAATTAGCTTTCACAGTTGTGAAATCTAAGTGGTTTCCCAATAGGGGGATTCAGTCACGGGACGAGGTGAACAATGTACCATTATTATGGCCGATGGATGCTAGCATTACACACCTGATGTCTTTTTACTACTTGTTTGCACTTGCATACAACACTAGAAAACACATTAAATTTCAGACCATGATACTTTCCCATTCCAGCACAGCACAACATTTTCCTGGACAAGTTGTGCCTGAATATTCTGGATATTTCTTTTTACTCCTTCTTGTACTTGTGCATGTTATATTTTCTTTTCTTTGACTTTTACATTATAATGGCAGGGTAGAGAAATCCCATTTTACAGAGGGAGAATTGTCAGTCATGGTGGATGAAATTATTAGAGTAGAGCCACAATTGTTTGGAGCCCAAGTACAAAATACAACGACATCTCAGAAAAGGCAAATCTGGACCAGAATAGTTGACAGAGCGAATGCTGTACCAAACAACCTGTGCACACAGGAGGAAATTAGGAAGAGGTGGAACGACCTGCAGTAGAGAGTGCGTTCCCTAGCCTTCAGGTCCAGAAGACTGGTGGTGGTTCTCCCAGCCCCCATACAACTTTTTCCCTAGGAGGAGAAGGTCTTGCAGATCCTTCATCCTGAACACTTGACAGAAATCCCTGGTGGAACGGAGACTAGTAAATTATGCTTTAGAATGCGGCACTAAACGTAAATGTCCTTTTTCATTTTAATTTAGCTGTGCAAATGTGTTTTGCACCTCCGTTAATCATATAAACCTAAATATCTCAGTATAATGTTTCTTGTCTTGTTTGTTTGAATGTATTTTGTTGTAATTGAGATGACAGGATTCAATCTCCAGTACAATTCACATGATGTAATGGTGCTTTTACACCAAATAACATATCTTATATATGTGTTTTATTTTCTAAATGTCAGTTTTTTGTTCATACTGCATATCTTCATTAGGTATGTTTAATTTATAATTTTGCAAGTGTTGTGCATGTTTGACTGAAATTACCACAGCTAACATGATGCCTTGTTTTTATGTAAAAATAATAATGAAATGTAATGTTGCTCATTCTCGCCTTTCTGTCGAATTTCCACGTACGTTGAAGTAGTATACAGTTTATCAATCCCCATTTCATGCTATGTTTTTAAATGTGTTTGTGTTTAATGTTGTATGCTGTCCTATCCTTGGTATCTCATTGAAAAAATGGCATTTGTTTCACAAATCAAAGTTATCTGAATTACAAATGTGAAAGTATGTAATTTTGTATGCTTAATATAAGTTGTGTTCTTTTTTAACACATTTACTCTGCAATGTGTATATGATGAGTAATGCTAAATATCCTTCTAAGTTGGGTAATTGTCAGAATTCTTGACTGCTAGGCCTTGAAATGGTTCAATCACATTTTTCCTCTGTATTGTGTTGGGTTGAATCTTTGGTATAACTTATGTATACTTTCAATTTGTTTTTCATTTTAGGACATCGTTTTATCTGCTTTTTTTAAAATCTTTTTTATTGAGAACAAAAAACAACATAAAACAATACAAACCAAAACAAGTGCAGTAAGGGGCAGTCATCAGGAATTACAATACGGGCAATATAGAAGAGCAGTAAAAGACAAGTCGGTACATTGGGTCTTTATCACAATCATCTGCTTTGTAGGTCACATCATTCGGTAAAACATTACAGAGTCTCATGATCAGAAGACAGTGGGGGGCATCGCTGAAAGCTGTACATAGCAAAAGTCTATACTCGTTCCAAAGGCCCCATACTTTTTTCCATTTACAGAGGCATCCCCTGCTTTCATAGATAACCCTCTCTGCTTGCCTACATCAATCCATATTGGCTTCCCAGTCAGTGTATCGTGGCTTAACCACACACATCCATGTTCTGGCAATATTACGCTTTGCCACCATGCAACCCAACAAAACTCACAGTTTCTTAGTTCTTGACAAATCCATAGCATCCCAGATATTTAGAAGACAAAGCCGGTGGGAAACTTCAATAGGAGTATGACAAATCCGGGACAAAGCTGACACAACCTTCCCCCAATACGTCTGAAGGATAGGGCATTCCCACAATTGGTGTAGATAGGTACCGGTGAGACCACATCCTCAGGGACAGGCTGGGGAATCAAGAATCCCCATCTTAACAAGCACTGAGCTAGTGTAGTAGGACGTGTGGAGTAGTTTAAGTTGTATGAATTTGAAACGAGAATGGGTCACCACCTCCCGGGGGGGAGTCATGGCCACTCTCCAATCTTTGTCGGTTATGTGTCCTATATCGTCGTTTTTTATCTGCTTTTTTGAAGTTTTTTAGTATGTAATTTAAACTGTGTAATGTATTAGACGTTTACAACTTTGTTTGTTTCTTCTACATACATTATAGGGCCAACACCCAGAGTATGTGTACAATAACTTGCCACTGGGGATACCTGCACTCCAAACCAGGGACATGCCTTTAGGGAGGACTCCACTCATGAAAGTCAGGATGACAAGGAGCAGGGTGGTCAATCTAGTCTGCCTGGGCAGACAGTTCCAGTAAATCACACTCGGCCCAGTCCTACTCCTCCTACCCCAAATGTTACCACCCCTCAGCCTATGGATACCGCCACTTCCTGTGTCCAAACCAATATCACCCCAGTCTTGTGTCCCCCCTTCCAGTCCTGGCTGCAGTTCAACAAACACCACCTGCAGTTTAACCAGGACCCAGTGGGATGGTACACACTGGGTCAAAGGCACAGGGTAGTGGGGATAGAGGTCGTGTGAGGGTGTCTGTGTGACAGCAAAGTGAGCCCACTGGGTTCACTGTCATCCAGGCCACCATCAACCAAGTCTTGGGATCCCTCCATCAGTCCCAAGGCATAATGGGCCATGTCCTTACAGAGCTCCGGGAGATGAAGCAAGTGCAGAAGGAGCACAATATACAGATGGAGTAAATAAACTCCAATTTAGGATGCCTGACTGGGGTGCTGCATGGCATTTACACCTATATGTGCAGGGCTTTTCCAGCACCATCATCCAATTTCTGAGGTCCAACAACATCTGGGCTAACTACATCTGCCTCAGCCACAGAAAGGGAGGCCCTGCAACAACATAACACCTGCCCCTACCTCAGTACCTGCAACTCTGGATCCACCAGCCCTTTGCAGGAACACACGTTCATCCGGACCACCAGGAAAGGGCGGCAAGACCACCACCACCAAGAGACGCAGAACCTAATTTCCTCCAGAGTGTGAATACCGTTCACTCTGTAGACTATTTTCTGGACACATTTACCTTACTGATGCCAGCTGTATTTTGGACATTGAATTTCAAACATTTTTGGCTCCTTAATAATAATTTCATTCACCATAATTGACTTTTATAAATCTTTGTTAGCTTTTTTTATTTACATCCTGTTTTAGTTCATTTGCTTTTGTTGAAAAAAAACAAAACTAACAAAGACAAACACTGCTGTAGTATTCGTTTTCTCAAATTCTTTATCATTGTTTCCTTCCATAACACGTTAAAATGTAAAAATTAAAATGATTGTTTATTCATAAATAAATGTCATGTAGCTAATGTTTCTCGTATTCCCCTAAAATGAAAACAAAGAACAAATATCTCAAACCCAACTGATGTTTTTGATTTAATTGTAATAACTACATGTTTGTCATAGTTTACAGAAAACATCACAACCCATGCCTAATCCAAATCATCAATGCCATTTTAACATTTACTGTTTCAGACATAGCCAACATGGAAGAACGTGATATATTCCAAAATAACCAGATTCAATTGGCAAACTATCATGGATTTCTATTTTTAGCTGGAGCCTCACCTTCTGGCTCAGACTAGTAATTCCACATCAATAACACCAATAGTGAACATTCTGCCATTATTCCACTTTGCGGCTACAGGATCATTCCAATACATTGTTGCAGTATCTTGTGCAATGTCACAACCAGCTGCTTTAGGTGGTGTGACACAAGAAGTTCTTTCTACAAAGATGAGACATATCAACTAAGTCTGGCCGGTGAACTCCGCTCCACTTGCGGAGATTGCGGAGTTTTTCGCACTCCACGTTATTCGGAGCTCGCGGAGTTCTGAAAAACTCTGCTCCGCATAGCAAAGCGGAGGTTTTGCCTCTTGCTCGCATTCATCAACGTCAAGTTGGCGAGCGTGAAAAATCCACCTCCCGGTGAGATTTTTCCTTGTTCGCGATCGTCAACATCAAGTAGCGAGCGCAAGCGTGGAAAATCAACCTCCCAGCGAGATTTCTCAACGCGGGCGGTCAGATTTCTCATTGCAAGTATTCGCATATGCTCGCGACTGCGCGCGTTGAGAAACAGTCAGTTCACGTAAAAATCTGCACAAGCGGCAGAAAGGAAGCAGCGCCCACTCGCGTTGTGTATGCTGTCCTTCGCAAGGATTGCACAGTGCGGACATGTACCTGGCACTGAAAATCACCACGAATGGCATTTATCTAAAGGAACTCCACCACTCGCACAGCTCCGCATAGCGCGGCAGAGGTTTTTTTTGCACTTCACCCAGTTTTGATATCAACAGCTTCATACTATTAAAACAAAATGAGGATTTTGCCAATGTGAAGGGAGATTAGTATACTTTAGGGTGAATACCACATGTTGTTAGACCAATTTAAGAAGCGCAAATTGGTTTGGTGGTACCCTTCAACAGAAAACAAGTCAACTGCAAATATAATAATTTCAAATCACTTATGTGCAAGTTCTCTTTGTACAAGATATGTACACCCAAAGTGTCTGTGTGTTTTTTTAAGATCAATCCATGTTCCCTTTGTACTTTGCAACAGCAGCACATAACTACAAATGTCATAACTTTGAAATGTTCAAATGAAGATGACATGAAAGATCCTAAAAGAGATAAAAAACAAAATATTCATTAAATTACATTACAAGATAGACACCTTAAAAATGATTAATTGTGAGGACACATTTTCTAATCAATCAAAGATAAACAATGTAAATTAACCCAGTAGTCAACATGTCAAAACTTTGATCAACAAACTTCTTTGGCCTAGATTTCATCTGCTTGGGCTTTCTAAAAAATGTCCAGCACAGACTGTTATCCTCATTAGATTAAAAGTTGGTTTAACCTTAATGTCATAATGTTAATTTATACTTACACTTATGTGAAGAAATTGCCAATAACATCTTGACTTAAGTCAATTCCTTCATCTTCACCACCATCCTCTTTTTATTTATTTTTTTTAAACCATATTTAATGGGGTTTTATATATGCACTTCATCATGATTAGTGTTACTGTGTGGCTGTATCATTAAACCATTTGGTGCCATTGTCGTGCCCGCTTCCTTCAACATCATTAACATTCCCAATTCACCCCCCCCCCCCACCCTTCCCCTTGAGTCAATTTCTCACTTCGATGTTGTGAGCTTTCTGTGGCATATATGTATGCTGTAGAGGTCATCGCGCCTTAGCATGCGTGAGATAGGGATATGGGAGCTGGCGGGTGGTCAGTGGCGGGCCATTAGATGCGTGGCCTGTCCCATTCCCTCTCTTCCCTGTTCTGGCAATGCAGGTTGAGAGGGCAAGGCCGCATTAGGAGTCGTTGCCACTAAGTCGTTGACTAGTCCTCCCAAGGCCCTGGCTGCGCTCCAGTGTGCATATGACACGTTGGGCTTCCCTTGGGAGTATTCTCCATTCACATCCCGCCCATTTTTCCAGTTCTCTCCCCCACGTTACTATCCTCGGCCCTCTCGATGATTTCCAGTTCCTAGGAATTACCTGCTTGGCCAGGACATAAGCAAGATCTTGGAATTTCCCTGTTACTTTTGTTTTAGCTGTATGCGGGTACCATCCCAGCAGGCAGTGACCCGGAGTGCGAGACATCTCTCAGTCAGTGATAGTTTCAACTACAATTGTGACCTCCTTCCATAAGGCGCTCATGATGGGACACCCCCAGAGCATGTATAGGATATGCGCTTCCCGCTCCCCACAGCGGCTAGCTGTCTCCTCCGATTGGAAGTATTTCCTAATTCTCACAGGGGTAAGGTACGCCCTGTTCAAGATATAATTATTTATTAACTTAAAGCACGCATTTCGGGAGATCTTTGTTGTCCTTTCTACTATGAATTCCACGCTCCTGGAGAGAAACAGTACTTCTACATAAGACAAAAGATGTGTAGCGACTGAATTTGTTGTGAAACGAAATACATTTATTCTAATCGATAAAGCTTTTTCAAATTTTATGCAAAAACGTTTGAAGAGGTTGCTCAAAGGGGAACGTGCTTTTGCTTTTTCCTGCCTTTCCCTTTTTTCTTTGCTTTTCCCTGACTTTCCCTTTTTTCTTTCAGGTTGTTGCCATGAAATTGTTATTGTACGGAATTATGTGTTATTATGCCATAAGCGTTCAATTTGATTTCTGTATACTCATGTATTTTCAATAAAAAAAGATTAACAAATAAAAAAAAATAAAGGGGAACGTGCAAAGGAGAGAAGGTGCTCAAAGGTTGATGGGTGGGAAGATAATCCCAGAGTGAAGATGAAGAGAAATAGGAAAGTTCAATGTGGGATTGATTCAATGTATCAATCTTAGTGTCCTGGCCCAACAGTATTTTACATGGTCCATTTACATCAATTCTTTACAATCACAGATTATTATCATGTGAGGCACGTAATAGGAAAGGGTTGGATGGGTCCAGGTATATGGGTGTATATTCGTTGATGTTTCGACTCGGCTTGTGGCACATAGGGAGGTTGAGCCTTGACCTGCGAGTCTTCCTCAGGACGGGGGTGTTGGTGAATTAGGAGGCAACCAACACGTGGTTTAGGAACCTCATCTAATGGAAAAAGAGGGTGGCTATCAGTACACCATACAAGCTGACACATCCGATAAAAGAGTGACTGTACATTCATTATGAGGCTTACCCGCATGAGAAAACTGGCGGGAGTGATTATTTAAATCCCCCGTTTCACTGCCACAAGATTATTTTCATCGGAAGCCCCTCCAGGGTCAGTCCAGTAGCAACTAAATTGCACAGGTTCTGTTGAAACAAAGAGTCACCTATATATTAGTCAGGGACCAGTGATATCTACCCGTGGTTTGGGGCTGTGATCTATTGTTTCTTAATGCCCAAATTTGTGAACAACCGGGGATCTATGCGTGCATAATCACTATGTATTTTAAAAAAACTTTGCCCGTGCCATGATGAGGCGGGGCTCGGGGTGCCAATGTTGGCCAATGCAGAGTCCATTATCAAAACTACGGGGGTGACAACCGCCGCGGCCACCACAGAAATAACGGGAAGTAGGGTGCGCTTCATACCCGTGTCTCCCTGTGTTCACTGTTAACTTCTGATTCAGTGCCGCCGGTCTCGTGAAAAGAAACGCTGTCGTGTTTTCTTTTCCTTCCGTGGCTCCAGTTTTTCTTTACCATGTTTTCTTTCCCGCATGCACCAAAGAAACACCGGAGCGTGTTCCATATGCTATTTGATATTTCTGGGGGTTTTCCATTTGGTGATTGCATCGACTTTGCTCATCTCCATTTGAAAACCCTGAGCATTAATAATGTAACCTAAAAAGGCTACTTCCTGGACGTGAAAAAGACATTTCTCGAGTTTGGCGTATAATGCATGTTGCCGGAGCCGATCCAAGACTGCGTTAACGTGAGCCACGTGTTCCTGGAGTGTGGGTGAATGGTTTAAAATATCATTGATATATACAACACAGAAAGATTCCAAATAGCCATGTAGTACTTTGTCCATAAAAAACTGAAAGGCTGTGGGGCTTTACAGAGCCCAAAAGGCATCACCCTGTATTCAAAAAGACCGGACTTGGTTCTAAAAGCAGTTTTCCACACATCCCCCTTCCGAACTCGTAGTTGGCGATATGCTCCTCTAAGGTCGAGCTTGGTGAAATATCGAGCACTCTTTAATTGATCCAAAAGCGCGGGTATCAATGGCAGAGGGTATTGTTTTTTTATGGTCACCTGGTTTATGGCTCGATAGTCGATACAAGGCCGTAATTCCGCACAATCTTTCTTCGGAATGAAGAAAAGAGGAGAGGACGCAGGTGAGGATGAGTGTCGGATGAACCCAGATGCAAGGTTTTCTTCAAGGTAGGTAATGAGGTATTGCGTTTCTGGTTCCATCAAGGCATTGACCCTGCTGCCCGGTATGTTAGCTCCTGGCATCAGCTTGCTACAACAATCATACCCCCTGTGTGGTGGTAATCAAGTTACCTGTTGTTTATCAAATAGGGGCTGGTATTCGTTGTAGACATCAGGCAAGACCGTGGAACAGCAATAACGTTCTTGGACACAGGCTGCAGCCAGATACGTTGATGGTGTTTTTTCGTTGTCCTGATAATGTTTTTCCCTTTTGTTGCAATGTTCCTTGCAGTATTCGGAAGCCATGGTAACTGTGCCGGCCGCCCAACTGACTATGGGATCATGCAGTGTTAACCACGGCAACAGCAGATTGTTGAGTGTTTGCAAGTACCAGCGATATCATGGAGTGACGTTTACCCAAATCATAGACCTCATTCTTACTCAGGCTCTTCAGTTTTCCGCCGGTTCTCCTTGTCTCATAGTGGCTGGTATCCGTGGGACAAGCGTTCTCCCAGAGAGAGGAGTTCGAGCACGGCATTCTCTAATGAAATGGCCTCCTTTGCCACAGTACAGACAACTTCATTTTTCATCGTTTCTCTCTCCCCTCATGGGTAAGAGGACTTCGAATCCCTCCAATCTGCATCGGTTCGTGTCCTTTTGTGGGTTTGGGAGGTTCATCCACTGAACTCTTTGGTCTCGGATATAAATACCAGACGTCTCCTCGGGTCTTATCCCCTTTTCTTTCCTGGAGTCGATGATCAAGTTGCACAGTTAAATCTATCAGCTATTCGCATGTCTGTGGTATTTGGACTACTTGGGAAAGAACATCTTTGAGTTCTCCTCTTAGACCCTGGTAAAAAAGGGTGATTCTTTTTTCAGAGGGCCAGTCGGTTTTAACCACTAGCCGGTTAAACGTCGTGATGTATGTCAGCAGATCTTGGGACCATTGTCTTAAAGTGAGTAATTCTCGGTCCAAGGACATCATGTTGGACTTTCTGTCGAATAATTTCCTGATTTCTGTGCAGAAATATGTGAAATTATGCAAAACTGGATCATTCCTTTCTATCAGGGGGATAGTCCAACTGGCTGCATTACCACCTATGTAAGACATCATAAAAGCCGTTCTAGCTACTTCATCGTGGAACACAGCTGGTTTACATAGGAAATGAAGGCGATATGGATTCAGGAAAGTCTCAAACTTTTTTGGGTCCTCATAGAAATCTTCAGGGGGTGCCAAAGGAATGCTTGTATTCTGCAGCACATGAACTGTAGGAACAGTGTCTGTGGTCGTGGGGGAAAAGGAGTTGTATTAAAAAATCCATCCCCTTGGGTAACATGGAAAGAGGGCTGAGTCGTAGGCACAGGAGGGGGTAAAGTAGCTGGTCTAATATATGAACCTTCCCCATCACCCCTGCGAGAGAGGCCTGCAACCTCCCGACATAATGTGCCCATCTCCCTTTGTAAGTTCTGATTTTCTGCGCAAAAGGTTTGAACCTCCTGTTGTAGAGCAGCCAGGCTCTCCAACAATGAGGTCAACACCTCATTGGTATCCATCGTCCAGGCTGGGCATCAACTTAGGCTTGACAATCTGTCAGGCTGTCAGCAGCACAAGTATTTAAACAACGCCACTAACCTTTCTCTTATCACCAGCAGAGACGATGGTAGATGCTTATTTC
Organism: Lissotriton vulgaris; assembly: GCF_964263255.1. Lineage (NCBI taxonomy): Eukaryota > Metazoa > Chordata > Amphibia > Caudata > Salamandridae > Lissotriton > Lissotriton vulgaris. The sequence continues at coordinate 609,089,992 of NC_141695.1, forward strand.
CCCCACTTCCCCTGTACGCAACCCCCAACAGAGGAACGGGAATCCTGCTGTGTGGAATTGAGCCCAGGGGAAAAAGGGAAAAGGATAAAATAACAAACTTGCTGCTAGCGCTCTGCTCGTCAGGGTCTGCTCTAGGAGATTGTATGGCACCCGTATGGAAGCGACCCTGCAGGATAGGAGAAGAAAACATAACAGAAGTAATGGGAGCATATTCTAAATGCACAATGACAAACTGCAGACTTATTATACCCACTCACCAGAAGCTCAGCAGCTGGAATATTTGAAACTATTCACCACATATTCGTAATCCATAGCAGTGAATATTAATCATAAGGTCTTGACAGCAGTGGCGGCTCCTCTATAGGGGTGTTTGGGTGCCGCCCCCCTGCTTTCTAGCCGTGCGAGAAAGCATAAACATAAATGGTAATAACTACCATTTGTTTCTGCCTTCTCGCACGGCGAGAAAGCAGAAGTTCCTGGTGGGGTGTGGGCGGTCCTGCTCGAGGGCAGGGGAGAGAGGCTTGCCCACTGTTGTTCATACTGACTGTTTGGGCAGCCTGAGGCCACCCAAACAGGCAGTATGAACAACAGTGGACAAGCCACTCCCCCCTGCCCCTCGAGCAACACCGCCCACTCTTACTGTTCTCTATGTATGCTGCAGCATACATAGAGAAAATGACCCGGTGGGGCAGCGGCCTCACCAATCACAACGCTGCCATTGGCGGATGGGAGGGAGGCAGGATTCCTTTCCTGGCTGACGAGCGCTGCAGCCAGGAATTCAAAAGCAGGACGGCGGGAGTCGGGAGTCTCGGGACGGTAAGTTTAACTTTAATATATATCTTTTTTTTCCAATAACTGGTAAAGCTTAATTTTCCTCAGGAAGGCTATCATTGGCATGATTGTTTTTTTTTTAAAACATGGAATTAAAAATATTTCTTTGAAGGGCATGGCCACGGAAACGAACAAGATGGCCCCCTTTGCTTGAAGCTCCGCTGTCCGGGCGGCCTACACACGACATCCTGAGGGCCTGAGGCGTCGTTAACACCGCTCTCCTCATCCATCCTGCAGCAGCGGCGATTTGCTGCCGATTGATACCAGACTTGGGCTCGGGGGAGCCCGGGAGGAGACGCTACGGCGGAGGAGCGGGTCGCCACCCCACCGGCGACCGCTCTCCCTGCGCCTGGATCGCGGGTAAGTCCTGTGCTGGGGCGCTGCGCCTACGGTCGGGGGTCCGCTTTGGGTGCTGGGTGCCTGTACTCGTCATCCCCGGTTATCTGCCTGGGGGTTTGCCGGTGCTGGCTCTGGGGTTCTGGGCTGCGCGCAGCCTTGCGGCCTAGTGCGCGGGCCGGGACCGGGGGCTGGAGTAGCGGCTACCCCGGAAGGGGATCGGGGGCTGGTCGGGTGCTGGCGCCTAGAGTTAGACTCCTGGGCGGGGTGGGCGACCTTCGGTTCGAGGCTGCCACGAGACTGAGCGGCCCTGCCTCCTCCTCCTGTGTGTCCTCCTGTGCCCGACAGTAGAGCGGAGCGGTGAGGATCCTGAACTTTCGGCGGTCTCCCCGCCCTTGGCCGCCATATTATCTGGTGATCCCGCAGCGGTAGCGGTGACCGCACTGACGTACAGCTACTGCTCATTGACCTTGCCGACCACACGAATATTAGAGAGCCGTGCCAACCACATGGTCATTTGCTGTACGCTGGCTGACCGACCTCCTGTTTGTTGCCGGCCTTGTTCGCTACCAAAACCTGCCCTAAACAGTCCATCCTATCCTGCCTGCATGGTCTACATATCGCAGAAGCTCTTGCCACCGTGAGCCTTGACTGCCGGTTGCCGCATTGCCGTTCTCCTCTCCACAGCCGCACTAGGCATCAACTCGTGCCTACCCCTCCCTACTTGGCTGCTACAGACAGCAGACTGACCTTCGGCAATCATGGGGAAAAGAGATCCTAACCAGCGTAAACTCAGTTTCGATAAAACCCCCCTGCTCAACAGTGATGCTACCATGGGCGCCACTTCGGAAGCGGTGCCACCCACTCAACTGGACAATGCCACTACAATGGTCGCGACCATGATGACCGAGATGAGAGCTAGGTTCAAGGCACTGGACAATAGATTTGACACGCTGGAACAAAAACTCGCGGACGTGGGCTCCAAAGTACAGGCCCATGATCGCCGATTAGATGTAGCTGAAGCCCGCATTTCAGATCTGGAAGACTCGGGCACTAAAACACTGAAACGTCTTGAGAGAGTTGAGAAGATCTTGAAGGAGGTGGCCATTAAAAATGAGGACTTAGAGGCGCGCGGACGATGCAACAACATTCGCATTTTGGGTGTTGCGGCGTCGACCCAAACCGGCAGGATGGACGTCTTTGTTGAAAAGCTTCTTATTGACTTGTCGGAAGGGACCTATTTACCCAAGGGTTTGTGGTGGAAAGGGCGCACCGTTCACTAGGTCCGCGACCACAGCCGGGCCTTCCACCACGCCCAATCATCGCCAGGATCATGAACTTCAGGGACCGTGATGCAGCCCTGCGGGCCGCTCGAGAGATAGGCGAAATTCGATGGCAGGGCGACTCCCTGTCATTCTACCCTGACTTCACCGCCATGGTTCAGGAGGCGAGAAGAAAATACACCGGGGTAAAGGCCACACTGCGTAATCTGGGCCTGAAATACGGCATGCTTTACCCCGCACGCCTAAGGGTGGAGGTGGCATGGCAGGGCCCGCATTTTTGACTCCCCGTCGGAGGTGCAGGAGTTTTGTCAGACCTACAAGGCCAAAGGTTCCCAGAACTCGACCAATTCCAGGGCTCCGTCACCAGCGCAGGGAGACACTCAACAAAGCGTGGACCAGTTCACTGACGCTGGGCAGGGCTGACATTTGCTCTCCTGGTTTTGCTCTCACGCTTGCATTGTGCCCAGTGCGTGTCGCTGGCTGTGATTCACTGGATTGACTGCTCCATAATAGTATTCTGATTGCCCGGATGTCGAGGCGTTGCTGCCCCCCTGGCGATTGCCGTGTTCACTGGGGACTTTCTTGGTTCTTTTATTTTTGGAATTTCGGAGGTTTCAACTGCATTGGTACTTTCACTGTTCATGATGTTAAGTCTTTCCTCCTCACGGGGTGGGATGGTCCTCGTTGGGTTTTGCAAGGGGCTGGGTTGAGGGTGGGAATGGGTTTTTGTTGGGTTTTGTTTTGTTTACAGGTGTCCCAAAGTCTATACAGTCACTGTCTCGATACTTACCGGTTCATGCTACAGGTCATTTAAACCTACTTCGCCCCTATGGCCATATTAGGACTGCAACTGGGCCCCTCGGAACTGTCGCTAATGACCTGGAATGTTAGGGGTCTGAACAATGACAGAAAATGCAAACAGGTGCTAAACTATATAGCCAGGCACAAGATCGATATTGTCTTCCTACAGGAAACCCACCTGACTGCTGATTCTGCTACTAGGGTGGCCAGGAGTTGGGGCACACATCGCTTCTTCGCTAACGACAACAGATACTCCCGGGGGTAGCGATCTGCGTCCACAAACGGCTCCCATTTCAACCACATCACACCATCCTCGACAAGGATGGCAGATATGTAATAGTTACGGGAACCCTGATGGGACACAGGGTCACACTCGTTGGGATATATGGCCCTAATACTGACACCCCCGCTTTCTTCAATGACATACTGGTACACTTGTTACACTCTGACCCTGGCCTGCTACTGATGGGCAGGGATTTCAATCTGCTCCTCGACCCACAGAGGGACAGCACGGCGACTACCCCAGACACGCGACCCCATTCACGCCCAGCCCTTCGTGACATCTGCACGCGCTGTTCCCTGGTGGACATTGAAGCACTACTACACACTGCTACTCCCGCCGATTCCCACTATTCGGGATTTCACGACACCTGGACCAGGATCGATTATTGGCTGTTATCCCCAGAGGTGGTTGGGTGGGTGACGGACCTCCTTACACTCCCACGCACACTGTCCGATCATTCTCCCATAGTGATTTGGTTGAGGATCCCTCGGGAGGGGGGTTATGAGAGGAGATGGCGCTTCCCTGTGAAGGCTTTACAGGATCCGGTTTTCGCAGAGTCAAGTCAAGTCAAGTCATAAAATTTATATAGCGCACTACATACCCAGAGGGTTTCAAGGCGCTTAGGAAGGGGAGGAGGATTATTTGTCAAATATCCACGTTTTAAGCTGCTTTCTGAACGCTGGGTGATTCTGGGTGAGGCGAAGGTAAGCGGGGAGTGAGTTCCATGTTTTGGCAGCCAGGTATGAGAAGGATCTGCCTCCCATGGTGGTCTTGTTGATGCGAGGTACAGTGGCGAAGGCTTGGTTGGAAGAGCGAAGTTGGCGGGAGGGGGTGTAGAAGGACAGTCGAGAGTTGAGGCAATCTGGTCCGATGTCGTAGAGTGATTTGTGTGCGTGGGTAAGCAGTCGGAAAGTAATCCTTTTATTGACGGGTAGCCAGTGGAGGTCTTTAAGGTGACCAGAGATGTGTTCGTTGCGTGGGATGTCTAGTATGAGCCTGGCTGAGGCGTTTTGGATTCGTTGGAGTTTCTTCTGGAGTTTTGCGGTAGTACCTGCGTAGAGGGTGTTTCCATAGTCCAGTCGGCTCGTGACTAGAGCGTGGGTGACTGTTTTCCTTGTTTCGGTGGGGATCCAGCGAAATGTTTTTCTGAGCATGCGAAGAATGTTAAAGCAGGAAGAGGATACGGCGCTGACTTGTCTGTTCATTGAGAGTGACGAATCCAGGATGACGCCAAGGTTCCGTGCATGGTCTGTCGGGATGGGTGCATTTCCGAGGGCTTCCGGCCACCAGGAGTCGTCCCATGCAGAGGGGGATGTACCTAAGATGAGGACTTCTGTTTTGTCTGAGTTCAGTTTCAGACGGCTTTGTTTCATCCATTCGGCGACTTCTTTCATTCCTTCGTGTAGGTTATTTTTGGCGGTGCTGGGGTCCTTGGTGAGAGATAGTATCAGTTGAGTGTCATCCGCGTAAGAGATGATGTTGAGGTTGTGTTGGCGGGCGATAGCCGCGAGGGGGCTCATGTATACGTTGAAGAGGGTGGGACTGAGTGAGGATCCTTGTGGTACGCCACAGATGACTTCAGTGGACTCGGACTTGAATGGTGGAAGGCGGACTCTCTGGGTTCTTCCGGAGAGGAACGAGGTGATCCATTCAAGTGCTTTTCCTTGTATTCCGATGTTATTGAGGCGTTGTAAAAGGGTGCTGTGGCAGACTGTGTCGAAGGCTGCAGAGAGGTCGAGGAGGATGAGTGCGACTGTGTCTCCATTGTCCAGTAGAGTTCGAATGTCGTCTGTTGCTGCGATGAGGGCGGTCTCAGTGCTGTGTTTAGCTCGGAAGCCAGATTGTGAGGGGTCGAGGGATTTGTTGGCTTCGAGGAAGGCGGCGAGCTGGTTGTTGACGGCTTTCTCGATGACTTTGGCCGGGAATGGAAGAAGCGAGATGGGGCGGTAATTTTTGAGTTCGGTGGGGTCCGCTGTTGGTTTTTTCAGAAGGGCGGTGAGTTCAGCGTGTTTCCAGTCTTCTGGGAAGGTAGCGGAGTTGAAGGAGCAGTTGATGACGTCTCGGAGGTGCGGAGCTATGACGGAGTCTGCTTTGTTGAAGATGTGGTGAGGGCATGGGTCTGTGGGGGATCCAGAGTGGATGGAATTCATCAGGCGGATGGTGTCCTCAGTGGAGATTGGGTTCCAGATGTTAAGGGTGTTAACGGGGGGAGGATGGTCAGCAGATGGTAGGGTGGGTTGGCTTCCGGGTTGGTTGTCAAAGCTGTTGTGGATGTCAGCAATCTTGTTGTGGAAAAAAGAGGCTAGGGAATCGCAGAGGGTTTGAGAGGGGGTGATGTCGTTGGAGTTGGCCGAGGGGTTGGAAAATTCCTTGACGATGTTGAAAAGTTCCTTGCTATTGTGGGCGTTGTTGTCAAGTCGATCCTTGAATGCTGTTTTCTTGGCTTTTCGGATCAGTTGGTGGTGAGTACGGATGGCGCTTTTGAAGGCGTCCTTGGTGCTGGTGGATGGGTCTTTTTTCCAGGCCTTTTCAAGGGATCGGCACAGTTTCTTGGACTTCTTGAGGTCATCGTTGAACCATGAGGCCTTCTTGATGCCAAGTTTGTGTTGACGTTTTTTCAGTGGTGCTAAGGTGTCGGCGGTGTTGGATAACCAAAGGGTGAGGTTGGAGGCGGCTTCGTTGGTGTTAGAAGAGAGGGCTGGGGAGGTTTGAAGGAGTGATGTGGAGATCTGCTCCGTGGTGATTTTGTTCCAGTTTCTTTGTAGAGTTGGTCGGAGGTGGATGATGGGTTTCGGCTTGTTGTAGGTGAAGTGAACGCAGCTGTGGTCAGTCCAGAGGAGATCCGTAGTGTGGCTGAAGGAGACATGGTTGCTGGAGGTGAAGATGGGGTCGAGTGTGTGACCTGCGATGTGGGTGGGGGAAGTGACTAGTTGTTTAAGTCCGAGGTTGGCGAGGTTGTCTAAGAGGGTGGCGGTGTTGCGGTCGTTGATCTTCTCAAGGTGGAAGTTGAGGTCTCCCTTGAGGATGTAGTCTTTGGAGGGGAGCGCGTGTGGGGTGATGAAGTCCGTGATGTCTTCACTGAATTTTGCGCGGGGTCCTGGTGGTCTGTAGAGGAGGGTGCCTCTGAGTGTGGTCTTTGGGTCGATGTGGATCTGGAAGTGAAGGTGTTCGGAGTTGGCGAGGTTGGCGTCAGAGCTGGTTGAGATGCGGATTGATTTCTTATGGACGATAGCGATTCCTCCTCCTGTGTGGTCAGTGCGGTCCTTGCGTGTGATCTTATAGTCATCAGGGATAGCGATGGCGATGTCAGGGGCGGAGGAAGCGTTCATCCATGTTTCCGTTAGGAAGGCGACGTCAGGAGAGATGGTGTCTAGTAGGTTCCAAAGGTCAATGGCGTGCCTGTGGACCGAGCGGGTGTTGAGAAGGATGCATTGTAGGCGGTTGGGGTCAGGAATCTGTGTTGTGGTCGTAGCGGAGATGTTTTCGGTTCCGCTGAATCTGCAGTAGTAGCATGAGAAAGGTCCATGGGTGTGTCCAGGAGCGGCTTGGACGCAGTTGGGGGCACGGCCGGGGTCAAGGGCTAGGAGGGTGGCGGCATCGTAGGTAATACGGGAGGGCTGGGCAGCGCGAGGGGCAGGGGGACTGGCGCTGGGCGCGGTCCAGGCGTAGACGGGCTTACCTTTGGCGCACCTTCGGCGAGGCCGTAGCGCGTGGACGCTGCGCGTGGGACCATCTGACATTAATGGACAGTGGAGGGGGCGGAGCGTGGGAGGGGCAGCAGGGAGGCGGTAGTGTGGCTGAGGGGCGGGCCTGGGGAGGTCAACAACAACAAAATGGAGGGTCCGAGTGGTAGGCAGACAGGGGTAACAATAGCAGAAATACAGCGAGTAAGCACAATCTGTCCTAAAGCGCTATGTTAATACAGCACACTCTCACCAAAAGCGCTATGCAAATATAGCACAATCTGTCCTAAAGCGCTATGTTACTACAGCACAGTCTCACCAAAAGCGCTATGCAAATATAGCACAATCTGTCCTAAAGCGCTATGTTACTACAGCACAGTCTCACCAAAAGCGCTATGCAAATATAGCACAATCTGTCCTAAAGCGCTATGTTACTACAGCACAGTCTCACCAAAAGCGCTATGCAAATATAGCACTATCTGTCCTAAAGCGCTATGTTACTACAGCACAGTCTCACCAAAAGCGCTATGCAAATATAGCACAATCTGTCCTAAAGCGCTATGTTACTACAGCACAGTCTCACCAAAAGCGCTATGCAAATATAGCACTATCTGTCCTAAAGCGCTATGTTACTACAGCACAGTCTCACCAAAAGCGCTATGCAAATATATCACAATCTGAACAAAGGCGCTTTACAAATGCGGCAATAATGATTCCAAAAGCGCAGAGAGAGCCAGGTAATCAGCAGAGGCGCCAAAATACAAATGTAGCAGCAGTTTAGTTTTTAGTGCGTTACAGCGATACCAGGGATCGTCGCAGCTGAAGCACAGGAGGAGCGTGGTGGAGCGGCCGTACTGGAGGCCATAGTTCATTACTTTGATTTAAACACGGGCTCGGTTGACACCCAGGCTGTTCTCTGGGAGGGGTTTAAGGTGACCATCAGGGGTGTATGCATTACTAAGCACACTGGAATGCTTCGTGACGTCAGGGCTGCCCTCTCACGCATAGAGCGCGACATAGCGGCGCTGGACACGGCACAACTGCTTCACCACACGGAGGACAGGGAGCGCAGGCGCTTACAATTAATGGTGGACTTTCGGGAAGAGGCTGAGCGGGAGCTTCGTTTCTTGTCCAGATCATAAACGGCCAGACAATATGGGGAGGGGGATGGACCTGGCAAACTACTAGCACACCTACTCAGTCCCCCCCGCTCCTCCTCCTACATTACTGAGCTTAGGGGACCGATGGGGGACATGGTACGCACCACACCTGAGATCTGTGCCGCCTTCCTATCCTACTACACCAACCTCTACACCTCCACCCTGACTGACAATGCCAATGAGAGAGGGGATTATCTGAATGAGATTGCCATGGTGTTTTTAGAAAGATGGATGATTGATTTCTTGGCAGACCCCATAACAGCGGATAGTGTTGAGGAGGCCATAGACTCTATGAAAAGCTCATCGGCCCCGGGGCTGGATGGGTTTTCAGCAGATTTCTACAAGGCCTACAAGGACCTCCTAGTTCCCCAACTGGTAGAAATGTACGCGGAGGCGCTCGAAACTGGTCGCCTACCCCCGACTCTGAGGGAGGCAGTCATTGTGCTGTTACCTAAGCCGGGCAAAGACGCTACACTCTGTGAATCCTACCGCCCCCTGTCCCTATTGAATATTGATTATAAGATCCTAGCGAAAGTGCTTGCCATGCGCCGCTCCCTCTTGATGGAAGCCATAATCTCGCATGCCCAGTCGGGCTTTATCCCTCACCGCTCCACTTCCCTCAACCTCCGCACCCTCTTTTCTGTCCTGCACCGGGTGGGCCCCGACACACCAGCAGCGGCGATATTATTGGATGCCAAAAAGGCGTTTGACTCCTTAGAGTGGCCTTTTCTGATGTCTGTGATGCGCCGCATGGGCATCCCGGAATGCTTGGTCAACACAGTTGAATTATTGTATACTCTGCCCGTCGCCCGCCTCCGCCTCAATGGTACCCTCACTGCCCAGTTCCGGCTGGCGCGCGGTACGAGACAGGGCTGCCCCCTATTCCCCCTATTGTACATACTAGCAATGGACCCGCTGGTCCGTCATTTCCAGGAGAGGCACTTACATCGTGGCCTCCAATTTCGCACGGGCCCACTCCTGGTCTCGCTATATGCGGACGATACTATCCTCTACGTCAGACAACTACAAACCAACCTTGAGCCATTGTTCCTAGAAATTACCAGATTTGGCAAATACTCTGGTCTCCGTATTAACTGGCACAAATCGGTCATATTTCCGCTCACGCCCAGCACTGTTGAATGGCCCAACTCTTTCCCCCTTACATGGTGCCATGACTCCGTGAAATATTTAGGTATTCATATACATTTGGAGACTGACTCCATTCTTAGATTGAATTACGGCACTGCACTGACGGCCCTGGAGGGGCAGATTGAACGATGGAATAGACTCCCACTGTCCATGGCTGGTTGCGTCTCTATCATCAAAATGATAGTCTTGCCTAGGTTCCTATAACTGTTCAACAATATACCCATACCCCTCACCAAGGCTTTCTTCACGCAGCTTCGCTCCTTGCTCCGGTCACTGGTGTGGGGCAACAAAACCCCACGGGTGGCATGGCGAGTGCTAATGCTCCCATATGAACGGGGTGGACTGGGAGTCCCTGACTTTTACCTTTACTTTCTGGTGGTGCAGTGCTCGTATGCATATTCATGGTTTCACCCTGACGCCAGGGTCCCATATCTGAAGCCAGAGGCCGACTTGGTGTTGCCGGGTTCATTATCTACCACACTCCCGTCGGGCTTCCCGAGGGATCCGACTGACATCCAAACGGTTTCATCTATGTGCTGGGCGTGGGGGAGACTGCGCCGTCTGGTCGACCTCCCGCAACTATATTCCCTGGCCCTTCCACTGCTGAACGCCACTTGGCTCCCGATTACTGGGGAATCGGTGGTGCGTCAAACATTGACGAAGTTCCATATAGGCACGATCGGAGATTTGTTCCCGGAAGGGCACGCTTTCACACTGACGGAGGATCACAGATTTGCTGAGAGGACGTTCATGGACTCCTTTGTCCTTACCAGACTACGCTCCCTACTACGCGCTTCCTTCTCATCGTTTCCCTTCCCCCCTGAGGAGATGACACCCCTCACTTTTATCATTCAGCACCCTTCAAGTGCGCACCTGGTCTACAAACTATACCGAATGTGCTGCAATCTCCTCCCCTCCCGAGATCAGGTTGTACGTGCTGCTTGGGAGGCCGATTTGGGATACTCTATTTCTGACGACCAATGGCTGTGGTGCTGCAGAGCGACCAAAAACGTGTCTATTAATAGCAAACACAAACTCTTACATTTCAAATTCCTGCGTAGGTTGTACTTTACACCAGCGCGACTCCACAGAATAGACTCATCACGCTCTCATAACTGTCCCAAATGCAGTGGCCAATTTGCTGATTTTGCTCACCTTTCTTGGACCTGTCCTAAGCTGCACGACTATTGGTCCCGAGTACATACTACCCTTGGTACCATGCTCAATTTAACCCTGGCCCCAATACCTGAAATCGCTCTGCTGGGTTATGTGGCGGAGTTTCCGAAAGCAGTGCGCAGACTAGCGGCGCTAGGCTTTCTTCTGGCCAAACGAGAAGTTGCGCTGAGATGGTGCAACCGGCGTCCCCCTCTTCACAGTTCCTGGCTCCGGAGCATGGCACATTGCAACCTCAACCGCACTGAATACTCAGAAATGGTCCCCTCGACATCCAGACCGGTCGACATCTGCGGCCCATACCGTGCGTACATAGCGAGCACCATCGAGAGTACTCAAAATGCACCTGCTCCCGAGATGGCCCCGGAGGGTATCGGTTGAAGGTTAGGGATATGCCCTGTTGCTGGCCACTTGTTATTTGCACACTTGGTGGGTGTGCCGCCCCCCTTTTGATTGGATGCCTTGTTGACTGGGAAACTGATCTGCGTGCACACACGATTGGTAGCGCTGAGTGGGTCTACTGCCCTGCTTGCTCAAAGTAGATATAGTTCCCTGACGTGGGTTTTTGTTCCTATGTTGACTGTACAGTTGGAGTATGATTGGTTAATGATACAATTAATTACTGTGACTGAAGTGACACCTTTTGAATCATCAATTCAAATTGCATTGGTCTGCTTTTCTTTCTTTATTTTTTTTAATGGAAAAATGTACCTATTTCGCTTGTATGTTACTTCATGACGTTCCTGAAAAAGAAAAAGTTCTTCTGTAAAGATACACCACATCTGTATTGCACACGGTGCGCACTGCGATATATATATTACTGCCAAATGCCACCGGGCCTCCGGGCTGTCAGTAACAAGGCTGTGTCATCTTGTCGCACATCTGCTCGGTGTCAGCTCTATCATGCTGCCGGCCTCCGGGTTGTAGGCTCTAAAGGCAGTGTACTGTATGCAACATGCAATAAACAGTTGAACACCAAAAAATATATATATATATATTTCTTTGGATATATGAAAGCAGCAATGTACCGCCAGCATAAGGCTCCACTTGTTCAGTGCTTTATTCGCGATAACAAGGAGCCTTGAAAGGTGGTGGTTTAAATAAAACATGCCTGTGTCGTGCTCTCTTCCTCTGCAGCCTTCTGCTTCGCTTGCCTGCTCAGGCGAAGTTTTTTAAATATACAGTGGTTATGCGTGCATAGATCCCCGACTGTTCACAAATCTGGACATTAAGAAAAAAAAGCTCACGGTCCCAAACTACGGTTAATTCACATGAAATGGTTACACTTTTGTACGCCAGAGGGTACTACCTTATGGAGCTTTATACCCAAATCGCCTCACATCTGCGGATCTGCGGTGGCCGCGGCGGTTGTCACCCCCGTAGTTTTGATAATGGACTCTGCATTGGCCAACATTGGCACCCCGAGCCCCGCATCATCATGGCACGGGCAAAGTTTTTTTAAAATACACAGTGATTATGCACGCATAGATCCCCGGTTGTTCACAAATTTGGGCATTAAGAAACAATAGATCACAGCCCCAAACCACGGGTAGATATCACTGGTCCCTGACTAATATATAGGTGACTCTTTATTTCAACAGAACCTGTGCAATTTAGCTGCTACCAGACTGACCCTGGACAGGCTTCCGATGAAAATAATCTTGTGGCAGTGAAACAGCTGTTCCTGCTTAACGATTTAAATAATCACTCCCGCCAGTTTTCTTGTGCGGGTATGCCTCATAATTAATGTACAGTCACTCTTTTATCAGATGTGTCAGCTTGTATGGTGTACTGATAGCCACCCTATTTCTCCATTAGATGAGGTTCTTTAATCTTAAACCACGTGTTGTTGCCTCCTAATTCCCCAACACCCCCGTACTGAGGAAGACTCGCAGACCAAGGCTCAACCTCCCTATGTGCAGCAGGCCGAGTCGAAAGGTTGACAAATATACACCCATATACCTGGACCCATCCAACCCTTTCCTATTACGTGTCTCAAATGATAACAATCTGTGATTGTAAAGAATTGATGTAAATAGACCATGTAAAATACTGTTGGCCAGGACACTAAGATCGATACATTGAATCAATCCCACACTGAACTTTCCTATTTCTCTTCATCTTCACTCTGGGATTATCTTCCCACCCACCAACCTTTGAGCATCTTCTCTCCTTTGCACGTTCCCCTTGGAGCAACCTCTTCAAACATTTTTGCATAAAATTTGAAAAAGCTTTATCAATTGGAATACATTTATTTTGTTTCACAACAAATTCAGTCGCTGCACATCTTTTTCCCTTATGTAGAAGTACTGTTTTTCTCCAAGAGCGTGAAATTAATTTAAGCTCGTAAACAAAGAAATTGTAATCGATTTTACTTTAATGATTGATTGGTTTGAGGACCATTGCTTTTCTAAATCGAACTGTACCCAGGTCCACAAACTTGTTATTATTATTATTATTTATTTTTATAAAGCGCATAGTCACCCGGAGGTATTCCAGCGCTGGAGAACCCTAAAACAGTAAAGCTGAGGACCGAGGCTGAGTTCACGAGGAGGACATAGGAGCTAGGGAAAAAGATGTGTCTTTAGCAACTTCCTAAAACGCAGGTATTGGGGTTCGAGACGTAGATCACGAGGAAGGGAGTTCCAAAGACGGGCCGCTTGTACCGAGAACCGTCTTCCTCCTGAACGAGCTTTCCTAAATCTTGGGGCGTTGATGAGATTTTCTGCGTTGGAACGGAGGGATCTAGTGGCTATGTAAGGGGTGATAAGATTGCGGAGAACTGGAGGGCCTTGGTTGTTCAAAGTTTTGTGCACCAAACACAAGGCTTTAAATGTAATTCTCTCCCTTATAGGGAGCCAGTGAAGGAGTTTGAGGGCAGGTTTGGCCGATGATCTGGCCGGGGTGTTGGTAATAATCCGGGCAGCAGTATTCTGAATTCTCTGCAGTTTATTCAGTGTCGCTTCCGGTGCGCCCAGATAAATCGCATTACTATAGTCCAGTCTTGATATAATAAGACCTTGGACTAGTAATTTTTGCGATTTAGGAGGGAGAAGGGGCAGGACTTTCCTCAAGGATTTTAGAAGACCGAAGCAGGTCCCTACGACCTTCTTTGCTTGCGGGGCGAATGAGAGTTCAGAGTCTATCCATAAACCCAGACTTTTCACCTCTGTCTTTGGGTCTGGGGGAGGACCTAGACAGGTTGGCCACATGTCCAGGGGAAGTGAAGTTCCTTTTGAGCCGAGTAAAAGGACCTCGGTTTTTGTCCCGTTTAGTTTTAGCGCTGATCTATTCATCCAGTGATGGACCTGCGTGAGGCAGTTGAAGAGATCAGCTTTCTGTTGTTTAGGGTGGGACTTGTATTGGGTTAACCCCTTACGTGTAATGGTCCTTTCTGCTATGGCATCCCAGTCCACTACAGATGTTATATTCAAGATTAGGCCCTTGTAGCAAAGCAGCTTATTTCATACATTGTCCTCAAAAATAATATTTTCAGCTGTGACCTTTTGCACATATTTGCATGCAAGACAATGTTGGATTAGTTTCTCTGAAACGAAATTTCTTTTTACATGTAGCTTCGCACAACATTATCACAACGCCCTGAACATCATGTACAAGGTCTTGTTTCACACTACGTACACATGTCATCACTATCTTCATCCCAGGGAAAACAGGGCTATCTATATATCCATAATATCACTTATCTATTCGTACATCGCAAGGCCGCTTACACCGAGGGTCCTTGCATGCTGAGAAATCACCAAGCAGCGGTCTGACATCTAATGAGGGGTGTTCAGTTTGTGACCAAGACGGGGTCTTTCTCTCTATCCCATCAGGTAATTGGGTTGGATCATCCCTTGGGGGGATCAATGGCTCTACACCTACACACAATTAGCTACACTTAGAGTTAGATTTGCATATTAGCAGTAAGCTAGATTATGCCTGGATTTGCAATTTCCATATTTCCAGAACCCACCAATTTCCAGAGAAAACGAAATGGAAGATTGCTGAATTTCATAAAAGTGACTTGTTAATAAATTCCACAAATTTGCTGTCCATCTATATATGATCTGTGGGTGCAATCCTACAGCTATTTTAAGATCTTCATCATGCATAAGTACATTCCAACTTTTAAAATGCATTTTGTCATGTTTGCATGCTCCACGTTATACTTCATGAAGAACCTACAAGTTTTGTTATACGGTTGTGTTGATGTGGCACCACATCACCTTCTTTCATTCTAACAGAATAGCACTTCATCTCCATTTTTCAATTAGCTCTGTTATATACATCCATTAACACATGCTTAGGATATCCCCTTCTGAGAAATCAAGACATCATCAGCTGGGCCTCCTTATTAAATTCTCTTTCCGCTGAGCATATTCTTTTAGCATGTAATAGTTGGCCATATGGGATACTCCATTTTTGAAGACTTCAGATACCCACTATGCACAAGCAACAGGGAGTCTGCTTCTGTAGCTTTTCTAATTATTGTCGTGTGTAGAGCCCAATCAAGTAATTCCATCTCATATTTATGAACTTGTGCGTTAAGTGTAAACTGTACTCATTTGTATTCAGCTTCTTCAGAAATAATTTCAAGATGTTCTCCTCTCCGTCCCATATTAGGAATAGGTAATCTATGAAGAGTGTCCACAGAATAACGTGGTCCATTTAGATTTGATCTTCAGACCAGGCCACCTTTTCCCGCCACCCCATGAACAGGTTTGCATTAACCTTGGGCCTAGTACTAAGCTATGCTCTCACAGAGTGCGAGGTTTGCGCTACTATGCACTACGCGAATTGCACGTTGCACAGTGCAAAAACGCGTAGCATAGCGGGCATGTTTTGCTTGCTCGTGGTCCTCAACGTCAAGTTGGCAACCGCGAGCGAGCAAAAGCAACATCCTGGTGAGACGTTTTCCTCGTTCATGATCAGCAACGTTCAGTTGCTGATCGCGAGAGTGGAAAATAAACCTCCCAGCGAGATTCTCAACGCGGGGAGGTAAGGTTTCTCATTGCGAGTGGTCACGTATGCTCGCGACCGCTCGCGATGAGAAACTACCGGTCCGCGTTGTGAAAGCTGCTGTTCGAGAACAAATCTAATCAAGCTGCAGAAAACGACCGCTTGCACTGTGCAAGATGCCGTTTTCAATGATTGCACAGTGGGGACAAGCATCCGGCGCTGTGCAATCAGTGCGAACAGCATTTTCCCTACCGCACTACGTAGTTTGCGAAGTGCACTTCGCGTAGCGCTACTACACAAACTACGCCCAGGGTTAGTTTGCATAGGTGGGGGCAAAGGAGGTACCCATGGCCTTACCCTGTTTCTGTAGGTACGTCATTCCCAAGTTCAGTGACAGTGCTCGTAAAAAATATTGACATTCAGCAATTCCTTGTTCATGATCAATTGATATATACAATGAGGCAATATCCATTGTTACCATTATATATGCTGGTTTCCATGGTATATGTATATTTGCACATAAAGTTAGATGTATCATTAATGTATCATGGCAGTGTGACCACATATTTTGCTAGGAATAAGCCTAGGTATCTTGATGTGTTCTCTAGTAAAGCCCCTATGGAACTGACAATAGACCTGTCATGGGGATTTACTGAAGATTTGTGGAGGTTTGGAAGGAAGTAAATTGTAGATATTATGGCTCGAATTGTTCTTAAAAATACTTAAACTCTTCCATTTTCAATAATCCAACATCTCTCCAAAAGGAGAACATCTGGTGGTATTCTTTCTCTAGATCTCTCATAGGATATTCTTTCAAAATCTGAAAATGTTGTCTATTTTTTTGCTGTCTCTTAGCTTCCGCTTGATGTTGAGGATTGTCCATAATCACAATATTACCCCCTTTGTCTGAGGTCTTTATGATGATAGTGTCATTGCTTCTTAGCCTTGTTCAGCTCACTCCATTCGTAAGGCATCATATTTTAATACTTCCAGACTTCTCACTAATGTTCAATTTCTAATTTGCATCCCATTTTCTATGGGCCTTATTCATATCATCAACCATCATCTCATGGAAAATATCCACCTTTGTTGCATGGTGAGAACTGCAGGCAAAACCTGTCGCAAATCCAATTTGTGTAAAGACTCAAACCACAGTTTTAAGATCTTTAGTTGCATTTCAGATAGTTCTTGTGCTGAAATGTTTATCACAAGTGGTCTATCATGTGATGTGTTTGTTATCAATTATTTTTCCTCTTCCCTCTCCTCATCCTGCAGCTCCTTTTCCTCGACACCCTCTTTTGCCATGTGCCCCTTGTCTTGTGGTCAAATGAAAATAACTTAATTTCCTGTAAAAAGTGAGTTTTTCCTAGAGACCCTCATCAGCTGACGAGCCGGGATCTAAACTATTTTCGTCATCACTGACACCTTGATCACTCCTCAGTTTGTTATCCATTAGCTACTTTGTTCTTAGATATTCAAATCTCCTAGAGAAAGTATAAATTTGCTAATACTCATAGCCTAGTCTATCCCAGTTAAACTTCAGAATGTTCTTATTCTTGCTCTTTTCCTCATTTTTTTCCATTGGTTTTTCAAGCATATCCAAGAGGATTTTTACCTCCTCCTTCTAAACCCTTCATGAGTTCTTCAATCTTTCTGGACTGTGCATCAATCTTGTGATCAGCATGTCTTATTGATGTTTCCATTAATTTCATTGAGCACCCCTCTGTGTTCCCTCTCTATTCTTCCAATTGATCTCTGTCCATGTCATTAAGTGTTGACATCAGCATTATTCTTAAACCAGTGGCGTAACAATAATTGAGGGGGCGCCCCTGCAAGGTAAGTGGAGGGGCCCCCTCCAGACTCTATCAGGAGCTCCCCAGCCGATGTGCAGAGCTGAAACTCCCCCCCCCCCGCACTGCGAGGGATTCAGGGGTCTGTGTTACGCCCCTGTCTTAAACCCCTTGGTAGGCACTTACATTCAATATATTCAATATATATCCTTAATGATGTAATTTCCCATAATATATTAGGTTCTTGTAAGCTTGCTTTCTCCAACTCTCAAATTATTTGTACAGGAGTTCTTTTTCCCTATCACTCCAGCTCCTCTAGATTTATTAGCTGTTTCCAAATTACTAAATGGATCCTGTGCAACCAACACTCTTTTGCTGTGCTGGTCACTCCTTTTCGTCAAAAGTTAAACTGATTACGTTATCAGTTATTGCACTATTTTTGTTCCACAATTATTTTCTTTTCAAGTTGGTCTCATGAACCAGAAGAGTAGTCCTAATCAGTGTTGTCAGTGATTTATCATTATAAATGTAACTGAGGATGAAAACCTGCAGAGTAAAGGCGTTCGGAGTAATAGTTTGAGGTTTCACATCTAATATTCCTTACCTTGGGCTTAGAGCCTGCCAGTCGCTTACTATTGATGTATTTGGGGTCACTCTCATTTGCTCGCTTCTTATTCGTTAGCATGTGCGAACTTTCATTTCCCGTACCTTTGTCCACCCCCTGGAGCATGGGCACATTACATGTCCTTACACTGCTTAAACAAAAAGAACAAACATTAGGTTTTAGCTATTTGATTAATAATAAGGTGGCTTGCCGGTCTTTTTATTTATTTATTTGGGAAATGGGGGCGCTTTGTTCCTCTTCCCTGGGCCAATTTCTGCCCCAGTGACCCCATTCCCCAGGACCAGGCCTATTTTGAAATGGGGTGAGTGCCCATGCCCTCATCAGGCTGATTTCGGTCCCGGAGCCCCAATCCACAGGGGCCTGGCCTTGTAATAAAAAATGATTTAATAACTTAAAGGGAGGGGGGTACAAGCAGTCACTCTCCCCAGGCCGATTTCAGGCTGGGGTCCCCCATTCCCCAGGGTCCGGCCTTATAAAAATAATAATAATCATAATAAACTTAAGGGAAGGGGCCTGAGCAGCCACCCTCCCAAGCCGATTTCGGCCCCAGAGACCCCATTCACCAGCATCAACTGTGGGTGCCCTGGTCTCACCAAAGTCACCCACTCTGTTGTGAGCCATGGGGGGAGTCTCACTTCCATCTCCCTGCCTCCTGCGGGAGTCTGCATTTCTTTGACAGAGACATGAACTCCCTCTCTGTCAAAGCAATTGTGCTCGGCTTCTAGCAAGCAAGACATTTTTTGTCCTCTTGCTTGCAAGAAGCCGAGCAAAGTTTGGTATGGCTTGGCGGGAACTATTTCCCGCCAAGTCACAGCAAACAGCTTTGCCCCAGGGGTAGGCACCCTTGGAAATAGCAGGAGGGGGTGGCGGTCCCCAGGGCAATCTATGGCTCCAGGAGGAGGCCACGCAGCCCCCCTCCAATCTTTACTTTAACCCCTGGGAGGGTGTGATCCCTTTTGCCAGGGGTCGACAATCGACCCCCTCCATTATATTATTTGAACCCCATGGAGATGATGGTCCCTGGAGATGGAGAGAGGGGGGGTGCTCAGGCTATAATGTATTGCCCCAGGTGGCGTCCCTGGGGCTGCAGGAGGGCAATGCGGGTGCTCCCGCATTTTTATATGTTCATTGCTTTGGGGAGGTGACATCCCCGGGCTGCAGAAAGGGGGGCCACGCAGGTCCTCCGCACTTCTAAAATTCTTTGCCCCAGGGAGGTGGCTGTCCCCTTGGCTCCGGGTTATTTACTTTTACCACAAATTTGTTGCACCCTTGCGGTAAAAATGTTTTTAAAATGCTTTTCCTTTTATTGGGACCCCAAGACCATGGCTTGGGGATCAGGGTATACCTACTCTGCCTCCTTTTCTATATTTTCACTTTTATTTTTGGGACTCATAAAGCCGAGTCCCAAGATGGCTGCCAGCACTTCCCGGTGGAAGTGTTGGCAGCGAATCAGAGCTGTGCATTTCCCTGCACAAACTCATCTTTTTTCACAAAGGCTTCGCACCCACAGATATCACTAACTTTTTCTTCTTAAATTTCTCCAAAACTACTGAACAGATTTGCACCAAATACCAAAATCTGCACAACAACATCTACCATTCTGTCAAATTTGGTGTAATTCCAGCGGTTTGGGCTGTAGGTTCCACTACGCATCCTGTGGGGAAACACACTTTTATTTAGCCCCCTTTTTCTCTGTCTCCGCTTGACAGATCACCCCGGAGCTTGCCGGGCACAAGACTCACTATGACACTTTTGGGAACATTTTGTGAATAATCACTAACCAACGTCAAAAATATAGGCAAGTCAAACAAAGCTTTTCCTATGGAAAAGTAGGTACCAACTATAACTACCTACTGGCGACCACCAGTAGGTTGGATAAGGAGATATATATTTACTTTTTACCGAAAGTCCATAAAGCCACCCGAAATCCACCAGGAATACCGATCATGAGCCCCACGTGTTTGCTCCTGGAAAACACATCACGTTTTATTGACATCTTTTTAATGGCGTATGTGACACCGTTGTCCTCTTATCTAAGAGATATTATGGATTTTCTAAATAAGATTCAGGGAATTGAATGGAAAGAGGGCCTCATCATGGCAACAAATGACATCACTTCCCTGTACACTTCCATCGTCCATTCTGTTGGCATTGCTGCTGTTAAAAACTTCTTATGCACTAGATCGGTGAGTGTCAGGGGGTTCCTACCTGCCACGACTCTGATACTGAATGTGTTCAGGGGGTTCCTACCTGCCACGACTCTGCTACTGATGTTTGTCCTTCTTCGTTTCCGCCTCGGCGGACACAGGATGTTCGTGCACCTTCCACTGCCGCCTGGGCTTACCCCGAGGCGGGGCCTTCAGCGGTGACGTCGTCACCTGATGACCAATCATCCCCCACGACGGCGCTGATAACGCGAGGTTTCGAACAGAAGGGCGCGAACGCCGGAGCAGCACAGGAAGCATCGGACGTCTTCGCCGCTGGACGGAAGGAACCCGGAACCGAATTGCCCGAGGAGACGGAAGCAGGAGACGGGGAGAGACCGACTGCCGGAAAGCCAGGAGGCCAACGATACCACGCTTCGCCCAGCCACACTTCACCTGGAGAAGTGTGGCACCGCAAGGTACGAGCTCGTATATGGGGTCTGTTTCACACAGAGGGAGGAACAGCTTAAGGGGCGGCTGAGAGTGACTAAGGGACGGGGTTGGTTACGGTATCGCCTCGGTTTAGTAACACGACAGACGGTGGTGGTCCCTGGTGTTCCCTCACGCCCTTGCCCTGCCCTTCCACGTATCAGATAAGGAAAAAACAGTCCAGTAATGTGGCGTTCTCTCTCTCTCTTTTCCCTTCCGCGCCACGCCACCTGGGAGTAAGAAGCAGACGTACCAACCGGGACCCCTGGCCTGACGAAGGAGTCTACTTTATGTTTCACCTGTAATTCTGTACCGCATCAAGTTTGAATAAACCCTTCAGTGCCACTATACTTTCCTCTCTGGTTTATTGCTATCCCAGCGTTAGCAAACCTCACAATTGGTGCCGTGACTCGGATCCTCCTTTGAACCGTCCTCTGATACAAGATGGAAGCTTTGATTCAACAAATGAAGGAAGCTCAGACAAAGCTCGAGTGGGCCATAGGTCAGACCGCTACTCAGGCTGACACAGACCGCACCACCTTTTCCAACGCCATGCAGGCTCAAGTTGATAATCTCGTAAAGTTGGCCGAGGGACAGAATCAACTTTTGGCGGTGTTGGGACAAGGTAAAACACACGCCCCTGGCCCCGTTGTTCCATTACAAAAGTTCACGCCAGGTGACGATCCTTTGGCTTTCTTCCTGAACTTTGAAAGAGCTGCCAGAGCCAGTGCCTGGCCGGGGGATA
This sequence comes from Lissotriton vulgaris, assembly GCF_964263255.1. NCBI lineage: Eukaryota > Metazoa > Chordata > Amphibia > Caudata > Salamandridae > Lissotriton > Lissotriton vulgaris. The sequence continues at coordinate 609,111,446 of NC_141695.1, forward strand.
GGTGGCCATTCTATCTTGCACCGTTACTAACCGGTGACGCCCAGTCCGCTTATCAAACAGTTAACAGGGACGGTACTGCAGGGTATGCTGTCGTAAAGAAATATGTACTGGAACGACTGGGTGTTGATGAAGAAACACACAGACTCAAATTCCGACAGGAACGAGGTACCCCCGGGGATCTTCCTAAAACTCTGTTTTACAAACTCAAAGCAGCTGCCGACCTTTGGTTGAAACCACATGAAGGTAACATAGATGATGTGATGAATAAAATTTACCTCGAACAATTTTTAGAGGCCCTTCCCTATGGCACGCAACGCTGGTTGAAACAACACGCAGGATTGACTCTTGAGCATGCCATTGAAATGGCCACTTCTTATGCCCGCGCTCAAGGTCGACCCCCGGTAAAAGAACCGGAAAAACCCTTGAAACCAGTGCCAGTGAGAGTTGAGAAAAAGTTTGTAAAACCCCTGTTTGAACCTCAACGACCACGCTTTCCCAAGCCGGAAGTACAACCCACTCAGGGACCTCAATGCTATGATTGCGGAGAGTGGGGACACATAGCGAGGTTCTGTAGAAAGAAGCCGAAAGAGAGGGAGGAAGAGCCCATGGATGTCAGTTATGCACCATATTCTCTTCTCTTTGCAGAAGAGACTGGACCGGTGTTTTACGTAAGTGTCACCATACATGGGAAAGTAGTAAGGGCCCTACTAGACTCTGGGTGTAAACACTCGGTGGTACGCCAAGAATTAGTTCCTCCTTCATGTTTAATGGCAGGGAAAACTGTACATATACGATGTGTTCACGGGGACGTCAAGGAATATCCCCTAGCCACTGTTAGTTTGTGTACTGCGGCAGGATCCGTAACCGAGGTAGTGGTGGGAGTGATGCCCTCTTTGCCAGAACCTGTGATTATAGGTACTGATAACCCGGGGTTTTCTGTCTTATTGAAGGATGCCTTGCAAACCGATCCCCGGAATGCGCTCCTAGTTCCCGAGCCCTGGGCTAGAGACACTCATTTTTGAACAGCGCAGTTAAATGACTCTACGCTTTCTAATGCTTGGCAAATCGCCCGTTCTGGTCAAGACCCTTCTCAGAGAACATTTCCCACATTTATTGAGGAAAATGGGTTGTTGTATAGAGTAGCCAAATCCGGTGATACGCCCCAACTCCTGGTTCCTGTTGACTTCTGAGACCAAATCCTGTTTTTTGCACATGCGCATTTATTGGCAGGCCACTCAGGAGCAGAAAAGACAGGACAGGCTATTTTAAAACACTTCTTTTGGCCAGGGGTGTATGCACAGATACAACGTTACTGCCAGGAGTGTCAAATATGTCAGCGCAGGAATCCATATGTTCCTCCAGCAGTTCCATTGAACCCCCTACCCATCATCGGAAAGCCATTTGACAGGGTTGGGATGGACCTTATTGGGCCCTTACCGAAGTCAACCAGAGGACATTTATATGCCCTAGTCTTGGTTGACTATGCCACTCGGTATCCTGAGGCCTTCCCTCTCAGAGCAGCCACTTCTGCAGCCATTGCCCAGAAGTTGGTAGAAGTCTTTTCCAGAATGGGTTTTCCTCGAGAAATCATTACTGACCAGGGAACCCCCTTTGTTTCGCGACTCATGGCCCAAGTTTGCAAACAACTAGGAGTCAAACATATCAAAACCTCCGTATACCATCCCCAGACAGATGGACAAGTCGAGCGATATAACGGTAGTTTAAAGCTTACCCTAAAGAAACTTCTGTCCGGGGATGGTAAGAATTGGGACCAGTTGTTGCCGTTAGCCCTTTTTGTCCTTCGAAGCCAAAAACAAGCTAGTCTGGGTACGTCCCCGTTTGAGTTGCTGTTTGGTCGTGCTCCCAGAACCTTGCTCGAAATTACGAAGGATAGTTGGGAAAGGGAGGGAGTTCAGGAAGCCGAGGCTCTCTTGGACTATACACGACAACTACAGTCGAGACTCCACAAACTTAGAACGTTGGCCCATGACCATCTAGCGGTAGCCCAAAAGAAACAAAAGACCTTTTACGATAGGGTAAAAAAATGGAGGGAATTGGATGTAGGTGACTGTGAGTGGAAGAGGGCAACAATACCAAAGCCCAAACTTAAAAAAGAGTGGCAAGGTCCTTTTGAGGTTATCAGGAAAGTAGGGAAGACCACCTATGTGTTACGTCTCAAAGGGAACAAGACCCAGATGTACCACATCAATCTCCTAAAAAAATGGTTGGGAAAACCTCCCCAGTCGGTACAAACTGTTGAAACCATCCCTCATACTGTACACAACACCCCTATCAATCCTGAAATAACGGAAACTCAGAGAGAAGAGATTCTGGCCCTGCTTCTCCAATATAAGGACGTCTTTTCTGACCAACCCGGGAAAACCAACATTGCCATCCACACGATTCCCACTCCCCAGGGGACGGTAGTGAAACAAAAGCCCTACAGAATTCCGGAGGCCCGTAGACAGGCCTTTCAAGATGAAATCAACCAGATGTTACGTTCTGGAGTCATTGTGCCCTCGAAAAGCAACTGGTGCTCTCCAGTGGTACTAGTTCCAAAACCGGATGGAAGTATCCGTTTTTGCATTGACTTTCGAGCTGTGAATAGGGTCTCAAAGCAGGACGCCTACCCACTTCCTCATGTGGATGAACTGCTAGAGCGTCTTGGTGAGGCCCAATACATTACCACCATTGATCTCACCAAGGGCTACTGGCAGATTCCCCTACATCCTGCAGATCAGGAAAAAACGGCTTTTTCCACTCCCTCAGGTCATTTTCACTTCACTGTTCTCCCTTTTGGCCTCCATGGAGCTCCGGCCACATTCCAAAGAGCAATGGACACTGTCCTATCCTCACACCAGCAGTATTCTTCCGCTTATTTGGACGACATTGTGGTCTTTAGCAAAACGTGGGAGGAACACAAAATCCATCTGGAGAATATACTCTCTAGTCTACGAGATACAGGGTTCCACATCAATGCCAAAAAAATCAGAGTAGCCTTCAAAAAGGTTAAGTACTTGGGGTACGTACTTGGAAATGGACTAATTGAACCTCAGACTGAGAAAGTCAAGGCTATTCAGGACCTTTCCTATCCCAAAACCAAGAGGGAGTTGAGGGCTTTCTTGGGTTTAGTGGGATACTACAGGCGGTTTATTCCCCAGTTCGCTGAATTGGCCGGACCCCTCACGGACTTATTGAGGAAAACGCAGTCGTCTCCAAGGCTACCTGCTCCTGGTCCTAAAGAGTCGACCGCCTTTCAGGCCTTGCAAACTGTCCTTACAACTTCACCTGTGCTGATTTCGCCTGACTATAGGAAACCTTTCATTCTTCAAACGGATGCCTCTGGGGTGGGTATAGGGGCTGTCCTTTCACAGGAGGATTCTGATGGCCTTGAGAGGCCGGTGCTTTTCATCAGCCGTAAACTCTTTCCCAGGGAACAGGCTTACTCCACCATTGAAAAGGAGTGTTTGGCTGTCCGCTGGAGTGTGGAAAAGCTTCGGTACTATCTTGAGGGTCGTCCTTTTGTTTTGTATACAGATCATGCCCCTTTGACTTGGTTGCAGCGTAACCGTGGCCACAATGACCGCATTCTTCGGTGGTTCCTTGCTCTCCAGCCCTTTCAGATTGAGGTCCGTCATCGCAAGGGTCGTGATCAGGGCAACGCAGACTTTCTGTCCCGATTTCCTCTTTCCCCCGATCGGGGAAATCCTGGGGGGAGGATGTGTCAGGGGGTTCCTACCTGCCACGACTCTGATACTGAATGTGTTCAGGGGGTTCCTACCTGCCACGACTCTGCTACTGATGTTTGTCCTTCTTCGTTTCCGCCTCGGCGGACACAGGATGTTCGTGCACCTTCCACTGCCGCCTGGGCTTACCCCGAGGCGGGGCCTTCAGCGGTGGCGTCGTCACCTGATGACCAATCATCCTCCACGACGGCGCTGATAACGCGAGGTTTCGAACAGAAGGGCGCGAACGCCGGAGCAGCACAGGAAGCATCGGACGTCTTCGCCGCTGGACGGAAGGAACCCGGAACCGAATTGCCCGAGGAGACGGAAGCAGGAGACGGGGAGAGACCGACTGCCGGAAAGCCAGGAGGCCAACGATACCACGCTTCGCCCAGCCACACTTCACCTGGAGAAGTGTGGCACCGCAAGGTACGAGCTCGTATACGGGGTCTGTTTCACACAGAGGGAGGAACAGCTTAAGGGGCGGCTGAGAGTGACTAAGGGACGGGGTTGGTTACGGTATCGCCTCGGTTTAGTAACACGACAGACGGTGGTGGTCCCTGGTGTTCCCTCACGCCCTTGCCCTGCCCTTCCACGTATCAGATAATGAAAAAACAGTCCAGTAATGTGGCGTTCTCTCTCTCTTTTTTCCCTTCCGCGCCACGCCACCTGGGAGTAAGAAGCAGACGTACCAACCGGGACCCCTGGCCTGACGAAGGAGTCTACTTTATGTTTCACCTGTAATTCTGTACCGCATCAAGTTTGAATAAACCCTTCAGTGCCACTATACTTTCCTCTCTGGTTTATTGCTATCCCAGCGTTAGCAAACCTCACAGTGAGTTACCTCAAACATTCAGAGATGCTGGTGGACATGTTAACATACTGGACAAACAAAGCTAGTCTCTATGCTTCCATGAAGGAAAAGACAGTATTATACTTCCACGGTTGACTCAAGAACCCACTAGTACCACGTTAACATATTCAGAAGCAAATGTGAAAAAAATAATAAAAATGTTGTTCTTAAGAAAAGTTGCACAATTTATTCAATACATTACAACATTATGCACAAGAGTGCCATATAATCAAGTTAAAAAGTGTGAATAAACATAAAAAACATTAAAAAACATTAAAAACTGAGATACAGGTTGTCGACGCAGCGTTTCGGCATTGGTATTTACACCTTCATCAGGACAAAATTCTATTTAATAAATTGAATTTTGTCCTGATGAAGGTGTAAATACAAAAACCGTGGAAGTATAATACTGTCTTTTCCTTCATGGAAGCATAGGGACTAGCTTTGTTTGTCCATATCCTTCTCCTTGTCCCTGATTGGAATATTAAGTAGACCTCCTTTTCATTTTTTCACACATGTTAACATACTGCCTCAATCACGATGTATTTCTTTTCAGAGGTGACTTTTTTTAATCAAAAGCAGGGGACAGCAATGGGGACATCTTTTGCACCCACTTATGCAAATCTGGTGAAGGCAGTTTGGGAGACTGAAATTTTGAAAACACCCACCAGTCGCAATATCAAAATGTGGAGGAGATTCATAGATCTTTTTGTGATCTGGGAGGGACTTGTCGAACTTGAGATTTTCTCCAAACACTGAATAACAACAAATACAATCTTTCCTTCACATTTACCATCAGTGAGTCCATGTCGTGTTCCTGGATGTAGAAGTATTTCTAAAAAAATATGTACTAAAATGCGTTCTCCATGCTAACAGCGGGCACCCACAGAACTTAAAATGGAGTATACCCTATGGAGAGATGCTCAGGGCCAAAAGGAACTGCTCAGAAACTATGGACATGGTGGCCCAACTAGATGAAATGAGTGTTTGTTTCCTGGGAAAGGGGATATCCACTGAAAGTCATTATAATTGATAGAACTTAAGTGGAATCCAGAATGCGAAAAGATCTTCTAACCAAACATCAGGATACTCCAGGGACACTGGATATAACAAGGACACTGGACTTCCACTGATCATTGATTTCAATAATCAACACAAAGATCTAAGAGAAATCATACAAAGGAACTGGAAAATACTTCTATTAATCGATGAAACCTTAAAAACAACTTTTTCCCTGCATCCCAGTATCACATACAGAAAAAACATCATCTCTTGGTGATATTTTGACACACAGTCATTTGTCGACAAAACAACCCACCATCTCTACCTTGCTCAATACTCCTGGTTTCTGGAGATGTCAAAAGTGCAAGGCATGTGCTAGTGGTCAAAGCACCAAAGCACCAAAACATTTCAACTTCTAAATGGCAAAATCGAGCAGATCACATCACCTGCGAGTCCAAATTCGTGGTTTATATACCACAGTGTCCGTGCCAGAAACTTTACGTTGGAAGTACAATAAATACATTGAAATTGAGGATTCTATAACACGTGCGGGCCATCAAAAATATGGATTTATCTTATCCATTGGCCAAACATTTCTATGGCTTCTGCTCCAGTGATAACCAACAACTGAAATACTTTACATTAAGCTGAAAGAACGAGGCGGAGATAGGACACTGAATTTAAGAAAAGCAGAATCACGACTCATTCTAGCCATGGGTACTGAGACTCCACAAGGACATAATCTGGATGCAGAAATACATATACATACACAGTAATCAGATATGAACCATCAATCTGTATTTATCACAAAACCATAGATCTACCAACTTTCCTGGCCATTCTCCTCTAGATGTTTCTAATTTTCAAATTACGGAATTATGAGATATGCTTTTTTGTCATTTTACAGTTTGAACTTTGTGATTGGCCTACATCTGTACTTGGACAACTGATGCTGTGATTAAACATCCCTAAGCACTAAGCCTTGCCTACGGAGTCTGTTTCCTGGTTCTGCGCCGCTGCCCTGGTTGGTCGCACTGCTGAGATTTTGGTGTGATATATATATATATATATAATTTGCACTTGGAGACGCCATCTTGGATGGCGGTCTAGTTGTTTCGCACTCCCTATTGCCTACTTAAGTGCGACATGGCACGGGAGTGCAGCGGATGCACGCAGCGGGTGCGCCGGCGGCGCGCCAAAGGCAAGCCCATCTGCGCCCGTCCGCGCCAGTACGTCGCCTCTCGCCAGAAATGCTGGTCGAGACGTGCCAGGAGTCTTTACTTTTTCCAGGGAAGATCTACTAGCTATGAATCCTATAGCCACTCGATGTAAAGCATCTCCATTACGCCCTTTGAGTGGCCCCATTAGCTGCTCATGTGGTATGTTTGCGCTCCCTACTCCTCTGTCCCATCCACCCCCTTCTGCCACATCTCCCCAATGTCGGCTGAAAATTTTGCAGCTCAATGTGAGGTCATTAGTTAAACATCATGCTGAAATCTATGACCTCATTACTGATGAAACTCCGGATATATTCTTTTTGACGGAGACATGGCTTAATGGGGATATGGTTGCTGAGCCTAATCTAGCTCTACCCCCGGACTACTCAATCTGTATGATAAACAGAGAGACTAGGGGGAGCGGCATCGCAGTGATTTTTAAGTCCTGCTACTACTGTCTCTTCACTAAGGAAACAGTAGAGGGGTGCAAATGTGCACGTTTCAGCATTACTGTGGACACTCACTTGATCCTTTCAGGGATCCTGATGTACAGGCCACCAGGGCAAGCCACCAGTTTGAAAAATGCACTTTTGGAGGTGGTAGGCATGCTTGCCATGGGGACTGCCAACTTTAGTATTTTCGGCGACTTGAATCTGCATTTCGATGTTGTGCAAGACAAGACTGTCTGTAGCTTGCTTGCAGATTTAGATGCATTTCAGCTTAACCAAATGGTCGCTAGTCCCACTCATATTGGGGGGCCATCTGCTAGACCCTATTTTTTTGAACATTGAATCTGCAACCGTGGCGATTCCTACTCCCGTGGGCTGGTCTGACCATCTGTTGGTAGAAATGACCTTCCCTTTATCAGAGCCGTTATGCAAGGCAGCTCAGTGACCTGTCTATAAACGGCCTTGGCGGAAATTGAGACTAGAGGGCTTTCATGCACTTCTTAGGGCTGACCCTTTGGGTTCTTTTAATAATGTGGAGTCAGGATATGAGGTGTTTTGTGCCTGTATCATAAGGGCGCTGGACTCCCTCATTCCGACGGGCTGGTTTAAGGGTCGCCTACAGGATTCTAGTCCTTGGTACAACAATGCTTTGACTTTACTAAGGAAGTCCTGTAAAAGAACACAACGCGATTGGAGCATGGACTATGATCCTGGGAAAAAGCTAACTATTTGGCTGAACTCAAATCATACCATAGAGCCATCTGTAAGACTCGGACGGCCTATTATGCCAATGAGATCAAGCTTAGCTCTAACCCTGCTAAATGTATTTTTTAAATCCTAAAAGATCTCAGAGCCAGGAAAAACTCTGCGCCTATAATCACTTCTGAACTCCATTTTGAAGAACTGGCCTCCATTTTTGTGGAGAAAGTGTGTGCTATTTATAGGTCCTTTCCTTCTACGACCTCTTCTCTTGGTCAAACTCCTTCAAGACCGGGCCGAGTTCCAGTCTTACGGTCATTCTGAGATTTCTTATGAGGAGCTTATCAGGCTGAGCGCGAAAATTAAATCTGGCTCTCCGGCTGACCCTCTAAAGCCTGATCGGTTTAGGGAGTCATTTCCGCTTTTTCTGACTCCTCTTCGTCAGATAATTAATTCCTCCTTTTCATCAGCCATGGTGCTGGTGCAGTGGAAACATGCATGGGTGTCCCCCATTCTTAAAAAACCAGCACTGGACTCGCCTAAACCTGAGAACTTCAGGACGATTTCTCTTCTTTCCTGAGTGGCGGAGGCACATGTTAACATCACACTAACTAATTTTTTGCATTCCAATAACATTCTGGATGCATCGCAACACGGCTTCCGTTCTGGCAATAGTACAGAAACTGCTCTCCTGGCCATGACTTAACACCTGTATACCATTCTCGATTCTGGTCAAACGGCGGCACTGATTCTGCTGGATCTTAGTGCTGCCTTCAACACGGTCTCGCATGGTGTTCTGCTTCAACGTCTGGAGGAGGCAGGTACAACTGGCCTGGCTATGGAATGGTTTAGATCCTTTTTGACCGGAAGATCTTTCTGGGTCTCCACTCCGCCATTTCTATCACAGGTCCGTTCCATTGAGCAGGGGGTTCCTCAGGGCTCGGCTCTGAGTCCCACATTGTTTAACCTATATGTTCAGCCACTAGCGGCGGTCGCCAGGCAGTGGGATCTCTCAATGGTCTCATATGCGGACGACATGCAGCTAGTGGTTGTACTGGCTGAAGGTTCCACCCTGAACGCCTCTAGGTTCAGAAGCGACCTGACGGCCGTAGCTGAATGGATGACTTCTAATTCTTTGCAACTAAATGCAAATAAAACTGAAGTTTTGTTAGTCGGAAAGAATGCAAGCCTGAGGGGTGAGCACTGGTGGGTGAATGCTCTGGGCAAGGCTCCAGAACCAAAGGAGGAGTTTAAGAGCTTGGGAGTGCAGATAGACTCTTCTCTTAGTTTCCGTATCCACACCAAAAAAATTGCAGGTACTTGCTTTGGCCTTTTGCGAAGTCTTAAACCGCTTTTAAAGTTTTTTGATCTTTCAACTCATGAGCTGATAGTCCAGTCGACTTTTCATTCTCATCTGGACTACGCTACCTCCTTGTTATTGGGGGCTAATCAAGCTGAGCTTATCCGGATGCAGCGTATCCAAAACGCGGCGGCCAGAGCCTTGTTGGGGCCCTCTCGGTTTTGTCCTTTCGCCGATACCATCCGGAAACTTCACTGGCTCCCTATGGCAGAGCGGATTCAATTTAAGACTTTATGTTTTTCTTTTAAGATTCTGAAACTTGCTATGCCTAACCTGCTCTGCAATCTGCTGACCCCGTATGTTCCACCTCGCGCATTGCGTTCTTTAGGGCAGCATTTGGTCACTGTTCCCCAGGTGAAGCGTTGTCGAGCGGGAGGACGCTCCTTCCTTTATCTGGCGGCCAAATTATGGAACTTATTGCCAGTTCACATACGTGGATTGGAGAGTCTGTTAGATTTTAGGATAGCTATCAAGACCCACCTCTTTCCTTTAAAATAGTTTTCTGGCCTTTGTTTTGATGGAGCTTCCTGTTGTTGTACCAGGTTCGTTTCTCTGCTGTTGAAAGCGCCGGGACCCCCTTTGCTGGGGCAGCTGTGCGCTATATAAGCTCTGATACCATAACATAACATGTTTGTATAGGTTAATGTATTACTCATTCAGAGGTATAGGGTAACATGGATTAACTGAATGGTTCATGAAATACTGAGGTGCTTTTGCAACATGTGTTATCTCAGTAATTTACTGTTATTATTCCTTCTTGCACTGACACTTTACTCCTAGTCATTGGCACTCTCTGGGTCGCATGATCTATTATCAGTTAGTTGTATTTTCCAAGCATGGGCTCCCTGAGTATCTCTGTTATAAGGGAATTGATCAATACTAGATGAACAAACGCAACAGCCTTTGTATAATTTTCTCTTGTTCTAGAGATTCTGACAGTATGATCAATACAGAATGGGTTAACATTGTATGTGTACTTCACTTTGAATGAATTTTCAACCCATTATATATATTTGCACCAGTCACTTTAAGATTACCTCTCTATGCACTATATTCTCTTATTTATTGTCAATCAGCGATCTTTTACTCATTGTGGTCAATCTTACTATATCAATTTTGGGACCTTCTTATCGATCTCATGTTCCTTTTACTGAATACGCAATTTTGTCTATGAATTTGAATTGTTAAATGTTATACCTGCACTTGCACTTTATGTCCTTTGAGGTTATTTAATGCAGCATTAAATGTAGTTTACAGTCATGAGACAGCACACATACATTTGTTAAAAAATTATAAAAAGTGTAAAACTATCTAAAAATTTTGAACATATAAATGTCCATTATCTAGGTAACATTATGCACTTTTTTCATATCATTGTACTCTTCCCAAAAAAACATAAGTTGTAAAATGGTGACATAGATTGCCATCATTTATATATGTGGATGCAGAGTCTAGCTGCTAGGGAGCAGTAAAAAGTAAAAAAGGATCGAGCACTTGTGTACTTTAAGAAGATGCTCTAGACGGTTGCACTCTATGGTGCCATAGAAGGCTGTGAAGCCGAAACACGCGGCCATCCTATTAACCTGTTGTTGCACTTGGGTGTGCCAAATAAATAATTCTTGATAAACTTACCTCTGTTGTGGTGCAGTGAATTCTCACTGGATCAGCGAAGAGTTAATCCGGGAGATATAGATATCTATATAAATATATATATATCTCCATCCTTTCACCCAACCACTTTTTCACTCTTTTTTCCTACAACCTTTCACCCATCTGTCATGATTCTTCCATCGTTGCCTCTTTCACCCTTTTAATGATTTATTTCACCCTTCTATCCATGTTATCCTTCACCCTTCCTTCCTTTCACCCTTCCATTCTACCTTTCACTTTTTCTTCCTTTTTCCTTTATTCTACATTTCTTTCCTCCTTTATAATTTCTGTTTCCATCACTATACTGGCAGCCCACACCCCCATCATGGTATTTCCCATTTGTGTTATTTATGACTATTTTAAGTGCAGACCTACAAATGAAATGAAATAAAAGAGGCTCAGAAACAACAACCTTTTTATTGGGGCCAGTGTTACCAACCTTTGGGTTCTGAGACCGTCCTGGCTTAAGCTGCAGGTTGGGGGGGGGGGGGAGGGTCCTCGACGTTCTGTAGGTCTCCCTGGTCTGCCCTTTCTAGCTTCTCGCACTAAGCCTCCCTAGCTGCCCTCTCTTTCTCCTCACCTGTTAACTCTCAATTCAGGGTGATCCTGAGGATGAAGTTGTAAAAGTCAATAGAGAGTGTGACACTATTATATTCTATGGAGTGTTTTTGTTTTTTAGGATGGTGAATATAATTGAAGAGACATTCATAACTACAAAATTAAGATGATTTGACAGGTATACATCTTTCTTGCCTAGCCTCATCTTTGATTCACTATTTTTGCGAGCACCTAGGAAAGAGCATTTAAGAAATAGATTTGAAGAAAAAATGGGAATTTACTTACACTTGAATGGAGGAAGTTTTAAGTGGGAGAAAAGCAGAGCGCACTCCTAACAAAACAAGCATTTGCAATGCAATAGGTCTCGTATTAGGAAATTTTGAGCTATTGGTATTGTAAATGACAAATATTTTATGTATGTGTTTGTTTTGAAAATAGCTAAAGTAATAGCTTTGTCATTTACAATGCCAATAGTTTTAACTTTTGAAAACGTGACACCTATAGCATTTGTATTGCAATATGTGTTGTATTTACATGACTTAGATGTATTAATATTACAAATAACAATGGATTTTATTTTTTTTATAATTAATACTTAAATAAAAGTTATTGTAATTTATAATGGCAATAGCTTAAACTTTTGTAAATAACTTTTTGGGAAGATTGTGTTCAGTGTATTTTATTATGATGAAAGTCCAAGAACAGCAGTGAAATATTAACATCTTTTTGTGACATTTGTAATAAAGCTTGAAACATTGAGAGAACATATTAGAACCAGTTGTTGTTGAATGGTTGCACAGAGTGATGCTGTTGCGTTCAGTGGTGATGAGTGATGGTGTGGCCTTCAGTGGTGCTGAGTGATGCTGTGGGGTTCAGTGGTGCTGAGTGATGCTGTGGCGTTCAGTGGTGCTGAGTGATGTTGTGGCGTTTAGTGGTGCTGAGTGATGCTGTGGCATTCAGTGGTGCTGTGGTTGAGTGGTGCTGAGTGATGCTGTGGCGTTAAGTGATGCTGTGGCATTGAGTGATGCTGTGGCATTGAGTGATGCTGTGCATTGAGTGATGCTGTGGCATTGAGTAGTGATGTGGTGTTGAGTGGTGCTGTGGTGTTGAGTGGTGCTGTGGTGTTGAGTGGTGCTGTGGTGTTGAGTGGTGCTGTGGCGTTGAGTGGTGCTGAGTGATGCTGTGGCGTTGAGTGATGCTGTGGCATTGAGTGATGCTGTGGCATTGAGTGATGCTGTGGCATTGAGTGATGCTGTGGCATTGAGTGATGCTGTGGCATTGAGTAATGCTGTGGCATTGAGTAATGCTGTGGCATTGAGTAATGCTGTGATGTTGAGGGATGCTGTGTGCTGAGTGATGCTGTGGCATTGAGTGATGCTGTGGCATTGAGTGATACTGTGGCGTTGAGTGATGCTGTGGCATTGAGTGAAGCTGTGGCATTGAGTAGTGATGTAGTGTTGAGTGGTGCTGTGGTGTTGAGTGGTGCTGTGGCGTTGAGTGGTGCTGAGGGATGCTGTGGCGTTGAGTGATGCTGTGGCATTGAGTGATGCTGTGGCATTGAGTGATGCTGTGGCATTGAGTGATGCTGTGGCATTGAGTGATGCTGTGGCATTGAGTAATGCTGTGATGTTGAGGGATGCTGTGCGCTGAATGGTGCTGTGGCGTTGAGTGGTGTAGTGGCATTGAGTGGCGCTGTGGCGTTGAGGGGTGCTGTGGCATTCAGTGGTGCCGAGTGATGCTGTGGCGCTGAGTGATGCCTTTGCATTGAGTGATGCTGTGGCATTGAGTGGTGCTGTGGTGTTGAGTGGTGCTGTGGTATTGAGTAGTGCTGTGGCATTGAGTGGTTCTGTGGCATTGAGTGGTTCTGTGGCGTTGAGTGGTTCTGTGGAGTTGAGTGGTGCTGAGTGATGCTGTGGTGTTGAGTGATGCTGTGGGAAGGTAATAAGGAGGCTAGATAGAGGGTAGGAAAGAGAAAGGAGAGAAGAGGGGTGAAAGAAGGGTTGGCGTGGAGATGCAGAATGATGAGGTGAAAGATCACTAAAGGGGTGTTGGACAGCACACATACCATATGATGTACATATACATTGCTCTAAAACGTTGTGCCAATTGCTTTACTAGGATGGCTTAGCATATGGACACTTGACCCAAGAGAGGGGCGCTCATTAAAATCACCTATTATAAGTTATTGGGTAGACCAGCATGCCATTCACTATACACAAGTTCTTTTGAATATTTGGGTGCTACGATACTGCCAAGGTCACAGGTTAACATAGCCAAAAATATGTTTGTTCAGACAGCACGACTTTGCCATGCACTGTCAGCATTGTTTAGCACTGGGCAGCTGCCCATGAAGAACTTTAAATTACATTAAGTCAAGGTAAACAATAGTGCGTGCTCAGAGTGATTAAAACAGTGTTGCCAAATCTCATATTCGTGCCATGTGTGAGATCAAGCTTGACTCTGTGAGCAAACAAGCACTTTCAAGCATAACTCAATGTGTGTCTAAGTCTGCAGCTCCCAATTATTACAAGCTACATTAACTGCCCAAATGTTGTGCGCAGTGTGTGTGAGTGAGAGAGTGTGAGTGAGAAAGAGTGTGTGTGTGTGAGAGAGAAAGAGTGTGTGTGTGTGAGAGAGAAAGAGTGTGTGTGTGTGAGAGAGTGTGTGTGTGTGTGTGAGAGCGAGAGAGTGTGTGTGAGAGAGAGTGTGTGTGTGAGAGAGTGTGTCTGTGTGAGAGAGTGTGTGTATGTGAGAGAGTGTGTGTATGTGAGAGAGTGTGTGTGTGTGAGAGAGAGAGTGTGTGTGAGAGAGAGTGTGAGAGAGAGTGTGTGAGAGAGAGTGTGAGAAAGAGAGTGTGTGAGAGAGAGTGTGAGAGAGTGTGAGAGAGAGAGTGTGTGAGAGAGAGAGAGAGTGTGTGAGAGAGAGAGAGAGTGTGTGAGAGAGAGTGTGTGGAAGAGAGTGAGAGAGAGAGTGTGTGTGTGTGTCAGAGAGAGTGTGTGTGAGAGAGAGTGTGTGTGTAAGAGAGTGTGTGTGTGAGAGAGAATGTGTGTGTGTGTGAGAGAGAATGTGTGTGAGAGAGAGAGTGTGTGTAGCGCTGACCTTTTGATTTTAATAAAATAATATATGTGATATAGTTACAGGGGCTTTCATGCAGCCCTCGTCATGTACTGGGCTGTAATTGCTTCATTCAACATTTGTCTTTCGCCCACTACTACATACATAGTGGAGGCGGGTGGGGGTGTAATGGGTCAGTCATCACTTTACGCTGAGTGATATTGGTCCATCCCTTTCACAGGGAGCACATCCGCTCACAAAATAGTTCTCCAATTGCCTTGGAATAGTACGAGAATAGGCGTTTTTTGAGGTCAAAAGCATATTTTTATTTTACATCTGTTTAAGTTCAAGGGTTTGTAAAAACAAACATGACAAAACCGAAAGGCCATGCCAGACCTGTTGTGTTTCACCGCTGCGCGCTTCCATTATACCGTTAAGAAAGAAGCGTTGTCTTTTTGTTGGTGGTCGAAGCATCACCGTTTAGGACACGGTAGCTGCATGGTAACTCTGTCGCAGTAACCCCCTTCCTTAGCTACTGAATCCCACCTCTGTGCTCGAGGCACAAACAGAAATGGGTGTTATCTTAAACGGTCTTTGAAGGAATCTGGACCTGCCATCAGGCCTGCTGTCATAATATCTACTTGAATCCCCTCTGGGGAGGGCTGAGTCTGTAGAGAAGGGGGTGGATGGCCCTCACTGTGAGGTGGGTTCACAGAGGAGGTGGGGAAAGCCCGGTCTGATGTCAGAAGTGACGAGAGCCCGTGCGTCTGAATTTCCCCAGTAACAGGCCGCTATTGATGTAGCTTGGCAGAAGCTGGCATGCCCGCTCTTAGGAGCTGAGATTCGGGCACATTCCTGTGAATGGCTGCCCCATGGCCAGACAGGCAAGACAGCTCACATGTATTAACCAGGCACTACCACTGGCATAAGGGCAGACAGTGACACCCCCATATTCTCATGACACCTCGAGGCTCGATCTGGCCAATTTTGCTGTCCGGGTAATCCGTTGTGAATCTCCCCTTATTTTCGTACATTGACCCTCACAGCCTGCAGCCTCGGTGGCACGGGAATGACTTGTAGCGCTAAGAAGAAATTTGTTCCCCGAGATTCTCCAGGGATTTTTGTTGACGTGCGAAATATTCAGTGAGCGGTTATGTGAAAAAGGAACAGGGAGTGATTAATTTAACTTCCCTTCGATATTAATTGAGAAAAGGCTGGAACAAATACCTTATTTTTTGCAGATCAATTGTAGGGCGAACTAGACCCGAAGGTATTAGAGTGCTTTATACACGAGCAGCAGTTACGTTTCACAAGGACACGTTCGTTTCTGGAAGGCACGGGGAGATTTAGTGATTTGCCCACAATCACAGTAAGCTTAGCCGACGCTCGAACCTGGAACCCCAGCTCTAAAGTCGGCAGCTCTAGCCGCAAGGCCACGAATAAAACACATGCAACAACAAAGAGAAGTGGAAAGTACTAATGTTGTTTTAAACCCGATGTTTTAGTTCGGAGGAGTGGTATGCTGGAATTGTAGGGTTTGGACATAAGTGGGATTGTGTACAGCTAATTAAAAAGCAATTTAATTAATTGTTTTAACACAAAAGAATGCATGTGCCACGAGCGCTGGGAGGGGGCTGGGCAAGCATGCCAACATTCACGAGCAGACGGTCCTGTTTTATAACCTGCGGAGCGCGTGAAGTGGCTGGTGGCAAATGGACTCAAAGCGGCAGGTCGCTTTGATGTTCTTGGCTTGTCTTGCTTGGTGGGGGAGCGGATTACTGTGCATATGCATTTATCACATGAACTGCATGGAATTCGGGAAGGAATCTGCTTGTTCAAGAAGTGTTGTTTCCCCTGCAATAGGTTCTGAGCTATAAATAGCTCGACCTAAAAAAAAGTAGGGGGCACTATCCAAGTAAGACTGTATGCAATTGATATCATGGCCCGTAACATCACAGCATGTCTGGGCCTTAACTTAAACATTTCGTTTTTTTAACTCTGCTACAGAGACACTGGCAACAAGGAGAAATATCACCGCTGCCGGCATACCTGCAGCACCACCAAGACCACAGATCCAGCGCAACCCGCCCGCAAGAACGCACCTGAACCAAAGACCCTGCAATGCATCCTTCTCAACGTCCGATCCCTCCACAAACACGCCACAGAAATCTGGGACCTCCTCGACAGCACCACCCCGACGTAGCATTCATTCCCCAAGGATACAAGATCTCTAGGAAGGACTGCGCCAACAGCCCAGGAGGAGTAATCACCATCTTCCACAAATCCACCCTCCGACTAAGCACACTCCCTGACGTGCCCACAGACCTGATGGAACACCTTCACTTCAAGATACTGGCCAGCCCTACCTACACCTTCCAAGGAACCCTCATCTACTGACCCCCTTCAACATCATCAAGGAGTTCGCCAAACACACCAGCGAATCCACCGACATCCCTACCTCACAAAACCTCTGTGACAAACTCAGCACCCTTTTCCACCACAAAATCAAGAGCATCTACGACAACTTCGACGAAGACAACCAACACACTGAACCATCAGCAACAACCCCCGACAGCCTGAAGCCAGCGATCGACAACTGGACAGCCCTCACCACCGAAGACACAATGAAGACGATGAAGACAATCCACTCCGGGGCCCCCACGGACAGCTGCCCCCACCACATTTTCAACAGAGCAGCCAACACCATCACACCCATGCTCTGCCACACTATCAACCGCTCCCTTGCAACCACCTCATTCTCTGACTGGAAACACACTGTTATCAACCCCCTCCTGAAGAAACCCTCGGGGACCCCACCGACATCAAAAACTACAGACCCATCTCCCTGCTCCCGTTACCAGCAAAAGTCATTGAGAAAGCCATCAACAACCAACTCGCCACATTCCTAGAAGAGCACAACATACTCAACTCCTCCCAATCTGTCTTCAGAAAAAAACACTGTACGGAAACCGCCCTCCTCACCGCAACAGACGAAAATCATACCTTACTGGACAAAGGAGAAATAGCAGCCCTCCCAAGGCGACACCGGGAAGGGCCACTAACATGGCGGTTTTGCTGGTCCCTAGTGTAATGTCCCTCGCGAGGGGGGGGTGGGTCCCGTGCTGATGACGCACGGGCATCGCACCCTCTTTACCCCTCGCCCCCATTGGGTAATGCCAATTTGATCCGGAAACACTTCTGGCGCAAAACGCAGCCAGAACTTTCCTGGACCTAGCCGGGATCAGTTCCAACAAGCTTGGGGGTTCGGACCCCTTTAAGAGCCCTGGCAGAGTGTGAGGAGAGTCTATTTCTCCTTAGCTCTACCAGGAAGTCAGCACGCCTGACCCACTAGGCCATGGAGGTCTTCAGGGAGCCTCCTGACGGGCATCTTTTCTTTCTTTCTATTACAGGTCGTTAGGAAAGAGTGTAGATCCCACGACGACGGTCGGGACCTCGAGGCGGCTGATTTCACTTGTTCCTCGCTATATTTTGGAGTCTCTGCCTCAAGGGCAGGGGCATTGGGGCATTTGTTACCTTGTGTTTTTCTATCCCACTGCAGAGCGAGGAAAAAGCGGCATTCACATGGTGTTCCGGAACCCAAGCGGCGAATTGGAGCCGTTATTTCTGCACATCCAGGCGGCTGTTTGTTGCAGGTCAGCGAGCAAGAGCGCGGATCCGGCGGCAACGGTTGGGACCTCCAGGCAGCAGTCTGTCTCTCCCCCGCATTTTGGAGCCTCTTCCCCTAAGGGCAGGGGCATTTGAGCATTTCACTTTGTTAATTTTTATCTCCCTGCAGAAGCGAAGAGGAAGCGACTGAGAAGGCAACCTGGGCATTTCGCGGGAACTCAGCGCGGTGGTTTTTCACTCGCATTCAAGCCTCTGCCCCAAGCGGCAGGGGCCCAAAGAGTTAACCCATTGTTTTTTTATTACCCCAAGGGAACTCATTTCACACAGGAGGCTGCTGTTTGCCAGAGTGTGGTGCAGGCATACTGGAGCCTCTACACACACGTCTCCGGGCTCAGGAGAACATTACCCTTCATCTTCCCCACACAGGACCGGGACTGGGAAGCACAGTCCAGGAGCCACGCGTGTTGGAGGATATCCTCACCTGCCCCACATTCTTGAACGTGTGGGATTGGCTCTGGCTGTAGCTGCGGTCTGGGGTCCTGCACTATAGGGAGGAAAGGGACAGTGTGGGGGTGCACATGTGGTATTGATAAATGTTTTGCCTTTCTGCTACCAGGGTGTATGGCAGAGTCATGTGGTATGTTACTCACATAGGCAAATAGGTAGCGGGGTGTGCTTCATTTAGTCCATATTTGCATTGGAGCAATACCATTTATGGGCAGTAGGGTGTGATAAATAAAGGTCTTTTAGAGAGGTGTCTAGTGCAAATACGCCAAAGGCAAAGAGAGGGCAGATTCCATCCAGGATGG
The DNA here is from genome assembly GCF_964263255.1 of Lissotriton vulgaris. Classification (NCBI taxonomy): domain Eukaryota; kingdom Metazoa; phylum Chordata; class Amphibia; order Caudata; family Salamandridae; genus Lissotriton; species Lissotriton vulgaris. The sequence continues at coordinate 609,130,449 of NC_141695.1, forward strand.
AGGAATGGATGGAAAACATGATGCGCACCGTGAGCGATTTAAACCAGACTGTGTCAGACCTCACCAGAAGGGTGGAGGGACAGGAAGGCACAGGGGACAGGCCCATACACCCTAATGTTGCATCCATCTTACTTTTCTTTTGGTACCGCGGAGATCAAGGAAAAAGCAAGGGAGGGCAGGGGCAATAGTTCCTTTAGAGCCTGTAGTCCTGGTGGTCCTGGCGCCATTAGCCATATCTATGCCTATCCCCCCATTGCCAATAGCCATACCTGAGCCTATCGCTCCTGCCATGCCGGTGTCCTGAGGCACCAGTGCCAGCAGGAACGCACATACTGATGCCTAGTGTCTCTGCAATACCAGCGCCAGCAATACCAGCGCAACCATTAACTATAGCCGCTCCCAATATAGCGCCAGAGCAGCAGGACATTGTGGCCAATTTAGCGGCATTGCTACCATGGCTATCTAAGGCTGGGGCAGTGATTCCAGGTACAGGTAGCGGGGTCCTGTCAGAAGAGGGAAATGCCCTAGAGGAGGTAAGGAGTTTGATAGCGCAAGTAGAAAAGACAACACCGGTGGTACCGCCACCGGTTGAGGTTCTTGTTAAAACAACAGGGAACACCGCTATTGAAGTGGAGACTTCAGGGAAGGCTGCTGCAGGACCTGACGACGCCAAGACGCAAGCAGGCACATCAACAGGTACAGCGCAATTACTGCCAATGTTAGGTCTGGGGGACGTGCGCTCCAACAGAGAGCATTTGGCTAGACACATCGCGCAGGATGTTAAAGAGCAGATATGGAAGGGTGAATATATGAATATATTTTCATTGTTGGTAGACAAGGATGAAAAGGAAGAGGCCAAGAAGGCTAGGGAGTGGGCCAATTGGCCAACCAGAAAGAAGGTAGATGAAAAACTGATCAATTGGAATAAGGCATTTGGGAACTTACATGCGGTAATAATAGAAAAATGTCCAGGGCTAAGCACGGAGTTGGTATGTTACCAGAACAGGAATACATGTGCTCATGATGAATATGGTGGGATGTGTTGGAAGGAATATGATAAAGCTTTTAGGAGGGTAAAAACATCTGATCCAGTTCTCACATGGGACCAGGTCGATATGCTTTTATGGTCAAGACACATGAATTACCAGGGTAAGGATGCCCCTAAGGGGCAGTCCTTTCGGCCAGCTACACCCCACGCCCGGGGAGGGCAGGGGTGAGAAACAAAAAGGGAGAAGCTGGGATTTCAATAGAAAGACTTGCACCAGATCCAGTGGTTCCTGTAAATTCAAACACGCCTGCTCATTCTGCGGTATTCCCTCATACCCAGAGTCTAGATGTTGTAAAAAAATGAAAGGACAGTGGAGCAAAGAAGTAGGAATGAAGTCCAGTTGTTCCCAAAAGCGCACTCGCCTATTGATTTTATGGATCTGGGACCCTGGTTGAAAATAAAATGCAGGCCCTAGCACAGCCCAGATTTTGCTTGAAGGTTCTAGGGATGGTTTTCGTATCCCAGCCCCTGGGTACTCACGGGTGTCTTACTGCCGCAACCAGCAGTCAGTGAGGGATAACATTTCTACTGCACGAGGGAAGGTAGAAAAGGAAATGCATTTGGGGAGAGTGGCAGGTCCGTTTGACTCAATCCCAGTGCCCAACTTTGTCTGTTCACCACTGGGTGTGGTTCCCAAGAAAGAACCTGGTGATTTCCACCTCATCCATAATTTATCTGCTCCCAACTGTCTGTCGTTAAATGAGGCCATTGATGGAGCACTCTGCACCGTCAGATATGCATCACTGGACCAGGCTGTTGCTATGCTGCGATCGCTCAGCCCATCAAATCTTATGGAATAGATTTGATAAATTACGCTGACGACACCCAACTGGTGTTCTCCTTAGAAGGACGACAGGCGGTGACAATGGAGACCTTTCAGAAATGCATGAGCAGGGTCTCCAGATGGCTGAAAGTAAACTCCCTCCAATTTAACGAGAGTAAGACAGAGGTAGTCTATTGCTCGTCAGCCAAACTGAGTCAGCAACCTTCGAGATCAGGCTTGCGCCGGGAGCTGATCCTTGCATCCCAGTCAAGACCGTGCGTAATTTAGGGGTAATGTTTGATGCGGATCTCCAAATGACCTCTCAGACCAATAAAACCATCAGTGTCTGCTTTGGATTGCTCAAAGCGCTCAGACAGATTTTGCCCCTTCTGCCTGATGAGTCTAGACCGCAGGTGGTTAGGAGTGTGATCCTGGCCAGACTGGACTACTGTAACTCCCTATATCTAGGGGCCCCCTTATACATCTTACAGGGGCTCCAGAGAGTCCAGTCCATAGCGGCCAAGCTGGCACTTAAAAGACCTCGCAGCTCCTCCACTACGCTGGCGCTCAGAGATCTACACTGGCTGCCAATCGGGAGTAGAGTTGCTTTTAAGTCCCTATGTATTGTGTATAGAGCCCTGCACAACACGGGACCTATTCCTTTACAGGAAAGGCTCAACAGGTATAAGCCTACCAGGTCCCTGCATTCCTCTAGCCTGGGTTTGGCAGCAACCACCAGGATCAGGAGATCGAGGATGGGAGGCAGAGCCTTCTGCACTTCCGCATCTAGGATGTGGAACGAGCTTCCCCAGAACATCAGGCAAATTGACACCCTGCTTGGACTTAGAAAGAGTCTGAAAACATGGCTGTTTGCCAAAGTTTAATCCCCTTAACTCCATTTAATGGAACTGGCGGCTGTTTTACATGTCATGACAGCCAGTGTATTGTTGTTCCATCTGACTACTTCCTGTTTGGGCGCAAGGATACCCGTAGGGTGACAGTTGCGCGATACAAATACAAATACAATATAATACACAATACAGGCACCCTACTAGCAAAATCAGACATTGAATCTGCATTCCGTTTATTACCTGTGAACCCACAGGATTTCCACTTACTAGGTTTACAGTTAGAGGGGAAATTCTACATGGACATGTGCATGCCAATGGGCTGCTCTATCTCTGGCTCATACTTTGAAAAATTCAGCTCCTTTTTGGAATGGGTTTTTAGGCAAGCTTCAGGGCACCATTGGGTACTTCACTACCTAGATGATTTTCTACTACTAGGTGCACCACAGTCACACGAGTGCAGCAAGGCATTGGACACATTCTGGACATTGATGAGGGAGTTAGAGGTACACCTGGCACAAGGTAAGACAGTTGGGCCAACAACAAAGATCGAATTCTTGGGCATTGAGCTAGACTCTTTTGAGGGGGTGTCACGTTTGCCTTCGGGCAAGGTGAAAGATTTCTCAATGTCATTGATGGACTGCTTGCAAAAGGAAAAAGTCACTTTGCATCAGTTACAAAAAACAGTGGGCATGCTGAATTTTGCTTTAAAAATAATCCCAATGGCCCACCCCTTTTTCCGGTCCATTGCTCAAGCGATGACAGGTTTAAAAACCAAACATCACCACACTAGGCTGTCCAGTGAGGTTAATATGCGTATTTGTTTGATTGACATTTTTGTGTGATTTCAATGGGTCAGTGGTGTGGCCCAGCCAAGTCCAGTGCAGAACTTGGGCTGATGACAGATGCAGCAGGGAGTGAGGGGTTTTGGGCAATCCTGGGTGCCCATTAGGCAGCCGGACGTTGGCCCGAATGGTGGGCCAACAGCGGTCTCACAAGTAACATTTCTTTTCTAGAACTATTTCCCATTTTGGTGGCAGTGACAATTTGGCCGCATCAGTTATGTGATCAGTCAGTTGTTTTCTGGTCAGACAACATGGCAGTAGTGGAGTGCGTCAATACACAATCAGCCAAATGCAAAATGTTGCTGTGCTTGCTAAAAGAATTTGAACTGCAATAAATGAAGCTGAATGTGTTGTTTAGAACTAGACATATCCGGGCGTCCTCAACCATGCAGCTGAGGCATTATCTCGTTTCAAGATGCAGGTTTTCAGGTCCCATCATCTGGTGGCAGTGGAGTGTCCCACACCTTTTCCGGAGCATCTCTGGCAGCTTGGTGCCCCAACATACCAGACCTCGTGGCAGCTCGTTTAGGGCCCAGGACTAGGCGGGCCTATGAGGCAGCATTTACTGCATACTGTGCATAACTAGGACAGGATTGGGAAAAGACCCGGCATAACCCAGCATCTATCTTGTCATTTTTAAAGGGACTAAGGAATGGGGGCCAGTCAGTAGCATGCGCAAAGCGCCACATGATGGCAGTAGCATTTTTTGCAAAAATGATGGGGCATAGGGACCCGACGTGTGCATTCTTGTTCCAATTAGGATTAAAGGGCTGGCAACGTTTGCAGGGTACACAGCCGGACGGAAGACATCCAATCAGCATTCATGGGCTCACAGCCATCTTGGCAGCTTTAGAAAGAATATGCAACGACAGCCATGAGGCCTGCCTACTCTGATGTGCTTTTTCCCTTGCCTTCTACGGCACCTTCAGGGTGGGTGAGCTGGTTTCACAGAACAAAAAAGAATGGCAGGGAGGTGTACAATTGGCCCATGTACAAAGGCAGGCGGGCTCAATTTCGTTGTCAATTCCTAAGTCAAAAATGGACCAGAATGGGAGGGGGACCATGTTATATTACAGAGGGCTCCAGGGAGCCCATGTTGTCCAGTGGGAAATCTGGAGTCATATATGGCTGTCAGGCCACAGGGTGCCGATGGACCTTTACTGATCCACCAAGTTATTTCCCCCCTGACGAAGTTTCAGTTTAGTAGAGTCCTGGCGCTGGCTTTGGGTGCAGCAGGTCTGGATGCCTCCAAATTTGGGACCCATTCTTTCAGAATAGGAGCAGCCACGGAAGCCACGGCTAGGGGAGTAACTGCTCAAAAGGTCTAGAGAATATGGCGTTGGTCTTCGGACTGCTACAAACGCTATGTGCGGCTGAACTTGCTATAAGTATTATCACTTACATTGGACTTGTTTCCATTTTCTGCAGTTTCCATGTCCTGTCCCACAGGAGGGGAACATGTCATCACCGCTCTGTCCGATGCGCACCACGCACTCCAGGTATCTGCGGGGAGGCCGGGTCGCAAGGAAGCCTGGATCATAGGACATTCATATATCAACAGGTTAAAACGGCATTTCCTCACAATTTTTTTTAACAGAGCCCGCCAGGCGGGGTGTAACGTGTCAATACATGGTCAAGGGGGGTTGAGGCTGGGCCAGTTCCAAAAATTCATGGCTCCTTTGTTGTTAAAATCCCTGGCATCACCAGCTGCAATAATAATTCACCTGGGAGGAAATTATCTGATCCATATGGGCTGGCAGGGGGTGGTAGAGACATTAATCTCAGAAGTAGGGTGGCTGGCTAAACAATGTCCTCTAGCGTCATTAGAATGGTCCCACATGATACTGATACTACAATGGCAGGGAGGACCTGTCTGGGTGTTGAATCACTAGGTAAAGAGGATCAACAACAGGGTGAGCCGACTTTTCAGGACCACAAAACTAGGGACAATCCCACATGGGTGCATCCCGGGTGAGAATTGCTATCTACAGGACGGGGTCCACCTTGCAAAAATAGGGACCAAGATATTCTTTGAGAATATACAAGCCTGGCTGGTAGCAGGAGGGGTGCAGGGCATGACTCTGAGACCATAGTTAGTGGATGGGGACGGCCAGACAGTCGGTCAACTATGCTGGCCCGTGGCAATAATGTCATGATTGCTAGAAAATAATGACTTCTATTAGCAGGCATCCCACTATTTAACAGGGACGCCTGGGGGGTGGGGGGGGACAGTAGTCCCTCATCACACTCCAGGGGGGCAGTGATGGTTGATACAATGAAGGGCACGTGGGGTAGGAAGTCCCGCCTCCGGTAGGCCGCTTGGGCCAACCCCTGCATATGCACATTGGGCGCCAACCTGGCACAACATCAGTGCCTGGGAGGTGTGAGAAAAGGGTGTAGGGGGCACCCACGTCATCTAGTGGGGACACGGGCCCCCTGTGCAAGGTCACACCGGTAAAGGGGGTGACCTGCTTAACTAGTTGGGAACAGTCATGACCTTGCACGTAGGCTAATCCAGGATACACAAAAAACAAATTGTACATATTCCAGTCTAAATTAGGGATGGATTTGTATTAGACTCTTGTTAAGGTCAGCCATTTAAATGTAACAAATACAGAAAAAAATGTATTGGATATGTTTTGGGTTTGCGTATATGTAAAACTCAGTTTTAATTATGATTTATTAATAATGTGTTTTCTTAATATGTAATAAATACAGGCTGGGTTACCGACCCCTAATCCAAAGAAATGGTGTTGGATCTGATTACTAATATTCTCTGAGGGAGGGGGCAATGTGATATTGGCCACGTCCAGGGAGGGGACTCGGCAATACCAGGCCAAATCATCCTCCATGGCCTCTCAGCGGCGCTCGACACAGTCTCTCACTGCACCCTAACACGCATACTCCACAACGCAGGGATCCAAGACAAGGCCCTAGGCTGGGTTCGCTCCTTCCTCTCCGGCAGAATGCAGTGGGTCAGACTCCCCCATTTCCTCTCGGACCCTACACCTATCACCTGCGGAGTCCCCCTGGGGTCCCCCCTCAGCCCTACACTCTTTAACGTCTACATGGCTCCGCTCGCCCCATGGTCAGAACCTACGGACTGAACATTGTTTCATATGCAGACGACACCCAACTCATTCTCTCCCTATCCAAAGAACTCAACACCACCAGACACAACTTTCGAGAAGACATGGAAGCCGTCGCCAAGTGGATGAAAAAGAGCTGCCTACAACTAAACACCAACAAAACGGAAGTACTCGTCATGGGCCCAAACCCCGACGCCTGGAACGACACCTGGTGGCCCCCCGCCCTCGGAACCTCGCCCACCCCCAAGGACCACGCATGCAACTTGGGAATCATCCTGGATTCCGAGCTCAAAATGGACCGCCAGATCAACTCCATCTCGCCCTCCTGCTTCCACACCCTCGGCTTCCTACGTAAGACCTTAAAATGGATCCCTCTCGAACACAACAAGACCGTCACTCACGCCCTGGTCACCAGCAGGTTCGAATACGGCAACACACTCTATGCCGGAATAAACAAAATCCTCTGCCGCAAGCTACAGAACATCCAAAATGCCGCCGCAAGACTGGTCCTCAACCTGCCAAGACACTGCCACATCTCCCAGCACCTGCACACACTCCACTGGCTCCCCATCGAAGCTAGAGTCACCTTCAAGATGCTAACCCATGCTCACAAGGCCCTCGACGGCACCGGACCAGCATACCTAAACAGCCGACTAAAATTCCACGCACCCCAAAGGACCCTACGATCAGCCCAGCTCTCCTACGCCGAGGTCCCCGGCACCAGAAAGACCAGATCGGCAGGCCACTCCGTCTCCTTTTGTGCGGCCAGAGCCTGGAACCACCTTCCGCTCCACCTCAGACAGATAACATTGCTCCCCATCTTCGCTAGAGACCTCAAAACCTGGTTCTTTGACAGACCCCCTCCTTGATGGATTGGAACCTACGACACTAACCCCCCCCCCCCCCCCCACCCCCCAACCCCCTGCGCCTTGAGACCCTTACGGGTGAGTAGTCACACTTAACAAACACCTGATTGATTGAAACGTGCTCTGCATAATTGGTTGCAAAGTCTGCAATTTAAAATATCTTATGGGATTTAGTCACCTGCTGCAGCCAACTAAATCTCAGGGAATAATAATAATGGTTAGATAACTCTGGACATTAAAGTATTTGCTGGAGAGACCTGTGTTTTGTCTAGTCAAGTTCAAGAATTTATATAGCGCACTACTCACCCAGAGGGTCTCAAGGCGCTTGGGGAGGGGGATCATTATTTATCAAATAGCCAGGTTTTAAGTTCTTTTCTGAAGGAGATGTGGTTCTGTGTAAGGCGGAGGTGAGTGGGGAGTGAGTTCCAGGTCTTGGCTGCCAAGTAGGAGAAGGATCTACCTCCCATGGTGGATCTTTGGATACGCGGAACTGCGGCGAGGCCTTGACTGGAGGATCTTAGTTGGCGGGTGGGTGTGTAGAAGGATAGTCGAGTGTTGAGGCATTCGGGCCCTAGTTTGTAGAGGGCCTTGTGTGCGTGGGTGAGGAGACGGAATGTTATTCTTTTGTTGACAGGAAGCCAGTGGAGGTCTTTCAGGTGGCCGGTAATGTGATCTTGGCGAGGGATGTCCAAAATAAGTCTCGCTGATGCGTTTTGGATGCGTTGGAGTTTTTTCTGTAATTTGGCTGTAATTCCGGCGTAGAGGGTGTTTCCGTAGTCTAGTCGGCTCGTAACCAGTGCGTGGGTGACAGTCTTTCTTGTCTCGGTGGGGATCCAGTGGAAGATTTTTTTGAGCATACGGAGCACGTTGAAGCAGGAGGATGAGACGGCGTTGACTTGTTTGGTCATCGAGAGTGAGGAGTCTAGGATAAAGCCAAGTTTGCGTGCGTGGTCTGTGGGTATGGGTGCTGAGCCCAGATCCGAAGGCCACCATGAGTCGTCCCAGGCAGAGGGGGATGATCCTAGGATGAGCACTTCCGTTTTGTCTGAGTTAAGTTTTAGGCGGCTGAGTTTCATCCATACGGCTACTTCTTTCATGCCTTCGTGAAGATTGGTTTTGGCGGTGTTGGGGTCTTTGGTGAGGGAAAGGATCAGCTGGGTGTCGTCAGCGTAGGAGATGATGTTAAGGTTGTGTTGACGCGCGATGGAAGCGAGTGGACTCATGTAAACGTTGAAGAGGGTGGGACTGAGTGATGATCCTTGTGGTACACCGCAGATGACTTCGGTGGCCTCTGATTTGAAAGGGGGAAGTCGGACTCTGAGTTCTCCCAGCTAGGAATGAGATGATCCAGTCCAAGGCTTTTCCTTTTATGCCGATGTTGCTGAGGCGTTGTATGAGGGTGCTGTGACAGACAGTGTCGAAGGCGGCGGAGAGGTCGAGTAGAATGAGGGCCACTGTTTCTCCGTTGTCCAGTAGTGTTCGGATGTCGTCTGTTGCTGCGATGAGGGCGGTCTCAGTGCTGTGTTTGGCTCGAAATCCGGACTGTGAGGGATCGAGGGAGTTGTTGGATTCGAGGAAGGCGGCGAGTTGGCTATTAACGGCTTTCTCAATGACTTTGGCCGGGAATGGGATGAGGAATATGGGGAGGAAGTTTTTAAGTTCAGAGGGGTCTGCTGTGGGTTTCTTCAGGAGGGCGCTGACTTCGGCATGTTTCCAGCTTTCTGGGAAGGTAGCAGAGTTGAAGGAGCAGTTGATGACATCGCGGAGATGGGGTGCGATGATGGAGTCTGCTTTGTTGAAGATGTGGTGGGGAAAGGGGCGGTTGGCGAGCCAGAGTGGATGGAATTCATTAGGCGGATAGTGTCTTCAGTGTTGATTGGGTTCCAGGCGCTGAGGTTGTTAGAGGGCGGTTTAGGTTCAGAGGGGGGTGGAGAGGATTGTTCGTTGGAACTGTTTCCGAAGCTGTTATGTATGTCGGCAATTTTGTTGTAGAAGGAGGAGGATAACGAGTCGCAGAGGTCTTGGGAGGGAGTGATGTCATTTGAGGCTGCGGTGGGGTTGGTGAATTCTTTGACGATGTTGAATAGTTCCTTGCTGTTATGGGCGTTGTTGTCGAGTCGATTCTTGAATGCTGATTTCTTGGTGGATCGAATCAGCTGGTGGTGTTTGCGGGTGGCTGTCTTGAAGGTGGTCATGTTGTCAGTGGTTGGGTTTTTTCTCCATGTTTTCTCGAGAGTACGGCATAGCTTTTTGGATTTCTTAAGGTCATCGTTGAACCAGGGGGCCTTTTTGCTGTCTTGTTTGGTGTGATGGTTTTTCAAGGGTGCTAATTCGTCAGCGCTGTGAGTGATCCATTGTTTGAATTTGATGGCAGCTTGGTTTGGGTCCGATGAGAGGGCGGGTGGGTTTTGGTTGAGCGATGTGAGGAGTTGGTCGGTGGTGATTTTGTTCCATTTTCTTTGGGGAATAGGTTGTGGGGGTTGTGGGTCGAGGTGGTTTTGTAGCTGAAGTGAATGCAGCTGTGGTCCGTCCAATGGAGAGCTGTGGTGCGGTCGAAGGAGATGTGTTTGCTCGAGGTGAATATTGGGTCGAGCGTGTGTCCGGCTACATGGGTGGGGGTGTCAACAAGTTGTTTGAGGCCGAGATTGGCCAGGTTGTCAAGAAGGGTGGTGGTGTTGTTGTCGTTTTTCTTTTCCAGGTGGAAGTTGAGGTCTCCTAGTAGAATGTAGTTCTCGGAGGCGAGGGCATGTGGACTGATGAAGTCAGTGATGTCTTCGCTGAATTGTTTACGGGTTCCTGGAGGCCTGTAGATGAGAGAGCCTCTGAGTGTGGTCCTAGGGTCGGTGTGGATCTGGAAGTGAAGCTGTTCGGCGGTTGCAAGGTTATCGTCGGAGCTGGTCGTGATTTTGATGGCGTTCTTATGGACGATGGCGATTCCTCCTCCTGTTTGGACGGTGCGGTCTTTTCGGATGATCTTGTAATTGTTCGGGATGGCTATGGCGATGTCGGGTGTTGATGATGCGTTCATCCATGTTTCAGTAAGGAAGGCGACGTCCGGTGATGTAGTGTCGAGTAGATCCCAGAGTTCGGTGGTGTGTCTGTGGATCGAGCGGGTGTTAAGCAGGATGCACTTCAGGTGGTTAGAGTTGGAGCTGTGTTTGGGGTTGGTGGATGTGGTATGGATCTTGATGCTGGTAAATTTGCAGGAGCGGCAGGCGAAGGGACCGTGGGTACGTCCTGGGACAGCTTCGTAGCATTGTGATGTGCGTCCGGTGTTAAGGGCTAGGAGGGTGGCGGCGTCATACGTTGTGCGGGATGAGTGAGGTTTGCGGGGGCATGGGGGTCTGGCGCTGGGCGCGGTCCAGGCGCGGACGGGCGTAGACGGGCTTACCTTTGGCGCACCTTCGGCGCGCATTGGGCGCGACCGCTGCGCGTGAACGCTGCACACAGAGGTATTGGTCATAAGTAGATAGTGGAGGGGGAGGGGCGAGGGATGGTCAGCTGGGAGGCGGGAGCTGGGCGGAGATCTGGGCAGGGAAGGCACAAAGAGCAACAACAACAAGCACAAAATGGCCTCAGCCAGAATCGAAAGCACAATTGGGGCACCAAGGTAAATAACGCTACTCTGATGGCAGTGGCACCGGTAAAATCAGGCAGCAATTAGATAGTTAGGCAGCACAGCAATTTAAACAATGTAAGTTACAGCGTAGATAGGCAAACACAAGCGCTACGATAATACAATGCTCGGCAGCCTCTCAGGCAATCTAGCGCTACTGGCAACTTGCGGTTTCGAGGCAGAGCGAGGTGAAGAGGCAGTAAGCTGGTCGGGTGGTGGGCAGAGCGGGAGGCAGCGTCTGGAGCGACTGTGTCTGTGTAGAGCAGGACGGTCACAGCGCTGCAGCGAGGGAGCGGGGCTTATGGTGTCAGTGGGAGGGATGGTCAGCTGGGAGGCGGGAGCTGGGCGGAGATCTGGGCAGGGAAGGCACAAAGAGCAACAACAACAAGCACAAAATGGCCTCAGCCAGAATCGAAAGCACAATTGGGGCACCGAGGTAAATAACGCTACTCTGATGGCAGTGGAACCGGTAAAATCAGGCAGCAATTAGATAGTTAGGCAGCACAGCAATTTAAACAATGTAAGTTACAGCGTAGATAGGCAAACACAAGCGCTACGATAATACAATGCTCGGCAGCCTCTCTGTGAAAGTCCTATAAAGCACATTATGTAGCACATAAATAACAGATTTATATTTTATGTAATGGGTAAGTGGGGTTACTGCTTTTAATACAGAGATCCTTTAGTTACTGGCAGTTCATAAACTGTAATCTAAAATATAGCACAGTGAGCTATGGAGGACATGTAGCTCCTACACTCTGAAACCATCACTTTATTATGCAAAACACCCTACACATTGATTTACACCCATATGATTTATTGTCAATATGTACGTGTGATGTAAAACTCTAACACCCTGCATTGGGATGAGTTTTTCAGAAAGGTGAGTATATTTAGACAGTGGTATCTAAATTGCTCTCTGTGTAAATACTGAGACAGACCAACACATCTGATATTCTTACAGTGCATGCATATCTCTTATATACAGGGTCCGTACAAAGCCAAAGCCTCTTAAGTACCTTGGAAGTGATAACCTGCGCGCCTTTGTTTCCCCTCCACTGAATTTAGGTGTGAGGCTCCTGATAGCTCACAGCGAGCCAGGATACTCCAACAAAAGAGGCCGGATGGCCCCTTAACTTCGGTCTTTGTCATGGCCCAGACGGAATCTGATAAGCCCCTTCCTCAACATGCACCTTGCAGCTCGGAACGAAAGCAGCCAACGTGCGGGCGCTGCTGAATGAGTCCTGGTGTCTGAAAATTACACCTGGAGAAGCTTCACATATTTATTTCTGTGAGGTCCAATCTCTCAGAAGGGTAGACGGAGTCCACTCTGTGAAAAGAGTGGGTAGACCTGCCGGCCTACCCACGGGTACCATCGACTTTTACCGTGGAGAAAAGTAAGACACCGTAATTAAAAGTCAACGAAAGTGGGAAAAACTCACCTAAATCGCGAATATATATGACCTTTTCCAGTTTTTTTCCAGTTACTTATCTGCTGCCCGCCTATCTTTCTCCACACCCGCAGCTCTGTCCCGGGAGGCTTCCTCCTCGCCTGTGGGACTCTGATGTTCCCACCAGTAAAGCCTCCTTGGCTGCTCCGAGATCCGCCCTCCTGAAACTGCTGACTGGGACTAGGGCCGTCACACCACAGCCTGCGCTCAGGCCTCACTGCTCGCACCTGATTTACAGGCACGCGCCGATCCGCAGACAGAATGCGGCCTGGCCATCAATTATGCACGAACCCTCGTGGCACCAATCAGCAGCCGTCCGAGGAGGGTCGAGAGGAGTGCGCCAGGTGGCGTTTGGATGTCTTTAATGTGAGAATAATGGATAAGGTAGTAATGGACGGTGCCCAACCGTTAAAGGGAGTGTTTTTTCAGGAGGCCTGCAGCTACAGGCCAATCAAACTGTTTTCTCCAGGCGGCATCCTACCCTTGTAATGAGAGAACCGCAAGGAACCCCCGGCTGCTACGTTTTGTTTAAGACAGACCTGTACTATTTTCCATTATGAATCACAAAATGGGCCCCCATGGAGGAAGAATTCCCGGTAGCCCCCAAATTATTCCTAGCCTCGATCCTGGAGGGCCAACTTTCAGACACCTGAGCGCGCCTCTTTTTTTTTTTTTGGAGAGGGAGGGGGGAGGAGTCATTGCCAGCATCACTCAGAAATTACCTATTGCAGGGCCCAATGAGCCCACGAACGGAGCCACCACTGAAGAAGTCAGCCAAATGACTTCCAATGACAGCCCTCATCCAGGACAACCATTGCCAAGCCGGACACGGAGCACAAGTGTAGAGTGACCTGATGGCACCCAGGACACCACTTTTCCATTCCTGGACTTTGCTTTTATATATTATTATCAGGTGCGTTTGTTCATTTGACTCAATTAATGTGAATCAAGACTATAACGCCCAGAATGCACTCATTTGTTGAATCGAAAACCAGATCTGGCAATGTAGTGTCCAGGTGACATGGGGTTATGTGGTCGCCCCATGCAAGTGACCACTTAATGGGTTTACCCAATGGTTACCTGGTCACCATCCTCCCCCATGAATTACCAGTAGGCTGAACCCCAAGAACCATCACTAAAGTTATCAGTTGGGGTAGTGATACTCAAAGTACGGCCCGGGGCCACATGCGCCCTCCTGACCTTTACAGGCAGCCCCCTGGTCAGCACTCACAGCAGCACTGGGCTGCTGTTTTCTCGCCTCAGCACTAACAATGAGAAAGATGCTAAATATAGGAGTAAGCATTAATTTAAAGGTTGACTTAATTTAAAGACCCGAAGTAACTGAGGTGTCTGCCCTGCACCACTTAACTTTAGGAACTCCTCAGTTATAAAGACATCTTGCAACAAACGTGTGAAAAAATTATTTAAGTCTCTTCAAAATTCAAAAAGTATATTTCTTTAACAAGCGTTTCACCTTAGCATATCAGATTACATCTGGGCATTGAGAAGCATTAAAGGGATAGCTTGCAAACATGAAATTAGAAACATTCATGCTTCTCCCTACATTGGCAAAAAGCAAATAGTGAACTAAGAGGCAAGCCAGTTGTTATTTGAGCACTCTGAGTGGCCTGGGGTGCTATTATAAATGGACAGCAATATAGTATATTAAATAAAAGTGTGCATCCTCAAGTCATGTATTTCAAGGTCCTCTTGTATATGATAAGGAAGAAATAAGAGGTAAAGTAAAAGAAAACAATTTCCTAGAATCACACAATTCGGCCAATCGAGGAAGCCGGCATTGATCCCAGGTTTTCTGGTTTCACATCGTGTAATACAGCTTTTCGATGTACATGCTTCGCTTCTCCAGATGCTCATCTTGCACACCTTCTGCCCCAATGAGGCCTTGGTCACACCACCTTCCAAGCTTTTTCACCATCTTGAAAATGTTTGCGAGTATCCATGAGATAGAGCACTCCCAAAATCAATCCTTACTAGGGTTGTCAGACTGCCAATATCTTACCAATACTGGTATTTTTTATGTTAAGGCAGGTAAAACCTTTTGAAATATCAGCATTTTAAATGGGCCAGTTCTATCCGGGTCTCAGAACTAGTGGTAATTAAAAACGAACATGGAAATAGGTCACTTTCAGGTCCTGGATTCATGTCCTTAACTTTGTAGGCAAAAACACTGATCAATTTCTGAACAATAATTGTAAAATCTATTAAGGTAATCCATATCTTTCCTATTTATATTTCACATGCTTTATTTCATCCTAAATTCCCTAAGAGTGTTTGGTTTTCCAGAACGTTGTGTTATGGTATTTTATTTCATCCAGCATATACTTAATGTATAGTGCATACTTTCAATTGAGTCGCCTCCTGGTGTTGTCATGAACCACAATTGAGAGCACTGGAGCGGAGGATGGAAACAGTGCAAGTATCTCCCACTGCCTGTCAGTGGGTCAAAAAGGTGTTTAAAATACCAAGTCATCCAATCCTTAGCCTCTCTACAAAGCAAACAGAACAAACCACTGACAACCATTGGCAAAGCAAATAGTGCTGGCTTGTTTTAGGTGTGTTGGACTTTGCCCTCTCTGCATGGTCACCACCAGACTTTTTGCATTCATCTCTTGTTTTCTGAACCCATGTTTCGGCTGTTTAGGACTCTGTGCACTTTACCACTGCTAACCAGTGCCGAAGTGCTTGTACTCTCTCCTTTAAACTTGGTAAAAATGCCGTACACCCATTTGGTTCATTTTATTTACTTGTAAGTACTTAATAAAATGGTACTACATGTACACAGGGCCTATAAATTAAATGCTACTAGTGTCCTGCAAAAAGAACAAATGATGGACAGGATGCTAAGCAGTGCAAACATTCAACCCCAGTCACAAAGATCTAGGTTTAATCCATCCTTTATTTGCTCACAATGCCACCCCGGTTTAGACCCAACCATATGCAACTCAGTCTTGACCCTGGCTGATGAGGGGTGATTCCCCCAAACCAGTCCCAGGATGCTTGTTTCCAGTCCAGCTAGCCCTGACCTGCAGTTTGGGCTGAACGGTTCCGCTGGGAGCAGGTTCAAGACTGATTTGCATGTGTCTGGGTCTAGTTAGAAGAAAAACAATGATGGATTTTAGCCAAGGTCTCTGTACTGGGGGTGAATGTTTGATATTGTTCATCATTCCGTCTGTCAATTGTTCTTTTTGCATTTGTCGCCCTAAGTGGAACGTGTATGCCCAGACGAGGGTCGAGTGCTCTTCATGCCACCTGAGTCAAACTAGCCTGGCTGATGAGGGGTCATACCCCGAAACCAGTCCCAGGATGCTTGTATCCGGGTCAGGGAGGACCCGGCCTGGCAGTTCGGGCTGGACTGTTCCCATGGGGAACAGGGTCAAGACTGATTTGTGAATGGCTGGGTCTAAACTGGAATGGAATGGTGAGCCATAAAAAACGATGAATTTAGGGCCAGATCTCTGTACTGGGGTGAATGTTTGACATTGTCCAGCATTCCATCCATCAATTGTTTTTTTTGCATTTTGCATTTGTTGCCCGAAATGGTACAGGTATGCCCAGACGTGGGTCATGTGCTCTTTATGCCACTGGAGTCAAAATAGCCTGGCTGATGAGGGATGATACCCCGAAACTGGTTGCAGGATGCTTGTTTCTAGTCCAGGGAGGACCTAGCCTGGCAGTTCGGACTTGACAGTTCCTTCTGGGAACAGGGTCAAGACTGATTTGCATATTGCTGAGTCTAAACTCGAATGGCATGGTGAGCAAAAAAAGATGGTTTTAGGCCCAGATCTCTGTGCTGGGGGTGAATGTTTGGCATTGTTCAGCATTCCATTCATCAATTGCTCTGATTGTGCCAACCACTTAAGCAGCCATTTAAAACATGTCTCAGGCTTGACATTGCAGCCTGTATGTACAGTTTAAACTTCCAATTTGACCTAACCTTTTTCCAGGTCTAAATCTTCTTTTTCAATACATATAGGTCACCCCTTAGGGTAGGTCCTAAACAGCCCACAGGGCAGGGTACAGTGTATTTAAAATGTGGGACATGTACTTTTAACTTTTACATGTACTGGTAATGAAAAACTCTTACATTCATTTTTCACTACTGCAAGGCCTACCTCTCCCACAGGAAATCATTTGGTTACCTAATTACATTTAATTAGTGATACCTTTCAATTGAGAGCAGGTAGGAAAGTCAAGTTTGGTCTCTAAAGAATTGTGATTTAAAACCCTCTATAATGGTTTCGTTGGATTTTAAGTCACAATTCTGAAAATGGCATTTTTAGAAAGTTGCCACTTTCTTGTCCCAACTATTTGGTGCCTGCTGCCTGTATTCTTGGTAAAATGACTAGGCGTAGCTGGCAGTTGGTGTTTGTGTATTGCTTTCTTCCATACAGTTTGACAAAAGGGATATAGGTGTTGGCAGGATGGCCCATCTCTGACTTGAGGGGTGTGGAGCTGTCACCTACCACACTTGCATATCACATAAGCTCTGCTTTAGTACACTTACAAAGGGTTTCACACTGTTCTTTGGTGCCCCCAGACAAGCTGGGGTCTGAGCAGGGAGAAAGGAAAGATCAGAGCTTCCAGAACAGGAAAGGCTACAACCATCTTGAAACCAGCCCCTACACTCTGCTGTGAGTCTTGATCCCCAAGTGTTGCCACCCCAGTCCTGGAACCTTGGAAGAGGGCCTGAAGGTGCTCTACCAGCCCAACTGTGGTATGTGCAGAACTGATGCATCAAGACGCATTGTCTTACAATGGAACCGCCGCTGCACAACGTATTCCCAACACAGGACCACGCTGCTCCTCGGAACTGCTGCTTTATGACACATCCCCAACGCAGGACCTCACATCATAGCTAACCCTGGGTGTAGTTCACGTAGTTGCACTACGTGTAGCTATGAGAAGTGCACTTTGCACCACACAAGCTACGCGAGTTGCACTTCACACTACGCAAGCTACACGTAGCTACGAAAACTGCGTAGTGCGGTAGGGAAAATGCTGTTCGCACTGATTGCACAGTGCCGGATGCTTGTCCGCACTGTGCAATCATTGCAAGCGACATCTTGAACAGTGCAAGTTTTCTGCCGCTCTATTAGATTTGTACTCGAGCGGCAGTTTTCTCAACGCGGACTGGTAGTTTCTCATCGCGAGCTGTTACAAGCATACACGACCACTCACAATGAGAAACCTGACCTCCCCGCGTTAAGAATCTTGCCGGGAGGTTTATTTTTCACGGTTGCGATGTGCAACTTGATGTTGCTGATGGCGAACGAGGAAAAAGTCTCGCCGGATGTAATTTTGACCGGTCGCCAACTTGACCATGAGGACCGCGAGCAAGCAAAAAATGCCCGCTACGCGTTTTTTCACTGTGCTACGTGCAATTCGTGTAGCGCGTAGTTGCGCAAACTACGCGAGCGTAGCGTAGTCCTACACCCAGGGTTAATCATAGCCCCATGGTTCCTCAGAACCACCGCTGCATGGTGCATCCTTGATACAGGACCTGACATCACAGCCCCCCAGCTCCTCTGAACCGTTGTTCCGCAATGCATCCTTGAAGCAGGACCTTACATTGCAGCCCCTAACTACCACTGTGCGACGCATCCTCTACGTGGGACCTCGCAGTGTTCCACAACCAAGATTTAAGGTTCTTTTTTCCAGCGGGTCTAACTTAATCATTGTATCCGGCCTAGGAGGGCAACATCCTTTGGATTAAAATGGCATTACCCCCCGCCCCCGTTGTCTTCACAGTCCAGGCGGCTGCAACATGGAATGACACAATTTGCTGGCTGCCATGGGCTGGGGCAACAAGGCCAGCCTAATCCAAAGTGCTTTACCGGCTTTTCAAAAGCCATTTACTGGCTTATGAGCCTTTGTTTTGTTTTTCTTTTACTCACAGTGACTCCTGCAGTCCCCACTTTCATTGCCTATTCAGTCCCCTTGCAAAGTAACCATCAAGGCTACTTGAAGTGTCTGGGGGAAAGAACAGCAGGGGTTTTAACCCATGTTAGCACTTCCCACATAATATACAAATGCATAGTAGGGATCCCCTGCCACACTCTACAACAAGAGGCAGAGAATGCAAAATGTCATCAGAATGTAATCAAGAGAGGGACATGAGAAGGATTTTGTCTTCTAAATTAAAAAAATGTGTATAAAAGTAGAACCTAATAGTTATCAGCGGTTTAACTTTTAGTGCTTTGAAAGCATTAACAATACAAGGCAATATTAAAAAAGAAAGTGAAAGTAAGAAAAGTTTCACTCTGACACTATGGGGCCAAATTTATCAATACTTTGTGCCAGTGCAAAGTCATAAAGATGAGTCAAAGTGTTGCTAAACTATATACTTACCAGGCCCAAACTTTTTTTTTTTCACTGGAAAGCTGTTTAAAAGTAACACAAATAGAGCTATGCACTAATTTCCTTCAAAGGGGCGTTATAATGGTGGTACATGGGCTTTCCCATCCTAGCACACATGGTTTTTACATAAAGCTCCATGCAGTAGGGATCCTGGAGGTATACTAGCGCTTTGAAAGAGAGCAGCTGGGCCATACCTTAATTTGAGCACTGTCTTGCATGAAATAGTAGTAAATCTTCACCTTAGGCGCAGAGTTACAAATATTTTGCGTCATTGGCGCCCCACTTTTTTGGCCCAGCCACAAATCGAAATTTATTTTAGGATTTACAGAGGCAACAAAAAGCTTAACTTGTGTGGCTTTGTAAAAAAAAAGTAACTCAAGGCAGTCCATATAATTTGCATCAGGGAGGCATTACATGGGTGAAGAATGGGAGTTCATGTGCAACCACAAATGTATTTTGACGCAAACCTGGATTTCATAAAGTCTGTAAACCTGAGTTTGCTCAAAATGGTGTGCCTATCTTAGGCTGTCATAACGAAGAGCAATATCTATATTCCTTCTCATTGCTTCCTCTTTGTTTGTATGCTGCATTCTGCAGCACACATACAAAGTGAAATAAGCCTCTAAGAATAGATTTTGTGCAGGAAGGTACTTCTTTCTGCACAGAAACTATTCTGATGAAAACACAGGCACCCTTGCATCATGGCGCAAATGCACCTGAATTGGAGCTAGATTGCCACAAGTTCACCAGCGCAAGGAGAGAGCAGAAGTGCCTCATATGTTAGTAAATTTGGCGTATTTCTGTTCTCTCCCTTTCACGCAATACATCACAGCAAGTTTCCTTGCTGCGTTGTGTGAAAGTTTAGTAAATCAAGACCATAGTGTTTTCCCGCCGGAAGAGTATCCTTCCAGTATAAAACCTATGTTGAACTTACACATACATCTTTGGTACTAGGCAGCCTGATTGTGCACCAGCACTTGGAAAGAGAGCAGCCGCGCTATATTTTTGTAGCTATGATGCTGTCCTGCTCTCTCCCTTTCACACAGCACAGAAACTTTGATTGCTGCATTGCCTGAAATAATAGTACATTTTCATCTAGATACCATTGATGATTCTAATAATTGCTGCACTCTTCTCAGTCTGGGTGATCCTCTCATCTCAGGTAAATGCAGGTTTAATGAATGTGTATTTTGGGTACTGTTGCTCCTGTTGCACTGTGCCATGCATATGTTTTTTGACTTTTACAGAACCTGTTTTGGGGGGAATGGATGATTTTTCGGTCCTTGTAGCTGCCTGCTTTGCTATGTTTTATTCAATTCTTCTTCTCCCACCTTTTCTCTATCCCATCCTCTGTTCCTCTCTAGTGCAATCTTCAGATCAGCTTCACAAGGGGATCCAGCTTGTTACCTGCACTACCCCAGCGCTACCACCTAGTCTTCTCCACTGAACCCCAGTGAAAGGTTCCTGCCCATGTCATTTTTGGGCGCATTAGCAATGTGTGTTATGAGTGCTGTGTAGCTTTGTACAGCGCCTAGTTCTTCCGCACACTTCTCCTATCCTGAATTTCAGCATCCTGGTCCTTCCTAACCTGCCCTCTCACCAATAAATTATCTTATGAACAGCAAATGATGGATATTGGCGAGCAGCTCAGGGGCACCAAATAGAGGTCAGCAAGAGGGAACTAGGGCTGAAGTTCCTCCACCCTTGTATTTAAAACCTACACAATGTTGCAATCAGCAATTCATAAACTTCTATGTACCTACAAATCAGAATTTGAAAGCACTGTGAGACCATGCAAATGGTGCAACTACACTACACAAATGTTGTTAACATACATAATGTCTCACAGTTAAAGGTTTGTCAAACAACAGAAGAGTGTCGAGAGAAACAGAAGTGTAAGCAAAAAAACAGAGAAAGAATCGACCTACGGAAATCACATTGGAAATCGTTAGGGATTTTTAGAATCCCTCACTCACCACCCTGGGTGGTGACATGCTTCTTCATCGGGCCCACCAGGAGAAGCCGAATGCCTCCCTGGTGTGCTACAATGCCAGAATGCCGCGGAGCTGGTTTTTCGTGACAGTAGTGTGAAAAAAGTGAGTTTAAAAATGTCAAGGTACTGTACCATACAAAAGTTTTATTCAATGGTCAGCCTGACATGGTTAAAAATATGTGTTTGGGAAATCTACCAAATAATGCTTTGGGTATTTCCACTTAAAGTGGGGTCGACATGTTTCTGCCCGTTATGTGATAGCCAGAAACCGGTCCTAGGATGCTTGATATCGGTCAAGGGAAGACATGGCTTGGCAGTTCGGGCTGGACTGTTCCCATGAGGCACAGGGTCAAGACTGATTTGCATGTGGCCCTGTCTGAACTGGGGTGGCTTGGTGAGCAAAATAGCGATGAATTAAACCCAGATCTGTGACTGGGGGTGAATGTTTTGCCATTGTGCACCATTCCGTCCATCATCTTGTGTGTTTTGCTGTTCACCCTATGTGGGAAGGGTATGCCCAGACGTGGGTCCCGTGCTCACTAAGCCACTGGAGTCAAGCTATCCTGGCTGAAGACGGCTGACAGACAGAAACCGGTCCTAGGATGCTTGATACCGGTCCAGGGAAGACATGGCTTGGCAGTTCGGTCTGGACTGTTCCCATGAGGCACAGGGTCAAGACTTATTTGCATGTGGCCATGTCTGAACTGGGGTGGCTTGGTGAGCAAAATAACGATGGATTGAACCCAGATCTGTGACTGGGGGTGAATGTTTTGCCATTGTGCAACATTCCGTCCATCATCTTGTGTGTTTTGCTGTTCACCCTATGTGGGAAGGGTATGCCCAGACGTGGGTCCCGTGCTCACTAAGCCACTGGAGTCAAGCTATCCTGGCTGAAGACGGCTGATAGCCAGAAACCGGTCCTAGGATGCTTGATACCCGTCCAGGGAAGACATGGCTTGGCAGTTCTGGCTGGACTGTTCCCATGAGCAAAATAACGATGGATTAAACCCAGATCTGTGACTGGGGGTGAATGTTTTGCCATTGTGCAACATTCCGTCCATCATCTTGTGTGTTTTTTCTGATAAGAAGGTGCCACTTATTACAGTGTGACAGCCAAATAATTATGCATGTCTCTGACTAGAAGACATTAATTAGGAATAATAAGGCCACAAAGTGACAGACTGCATAACAGCACAAATACAATTTCAAGAACTCTAACAGAAATGTTGTCTGGCAAATCCAAGCTGTGTAGGTTTTCATAGGGCTTGTGCTCTACATGGGAATTACTGATGTCCTGGTTATTTTCTAGTAATCTTCATTACACCTAATCCTACTGATTCTTGTCACAGTGATCAATTGTGAGGTAAGCCTGTCTTCAGAAAGGTAGATCTCAGAAGCACGCTGAATTTAAGACAACACCCACTCTACAGGGTGCTACAAAGCAGATGGCTTCCCAGCAAAACACCCTGACTTTTCTTAGCCAACTTGAAAGCTTGACCAGTTTTTGTACTCAACAGCATCTGAAAGCATGAACAAATGGGTGTCATTTTTCTCTTGAAAAATGTTTCAAACCTTGTCCTCACTCAAGAACGCTCTAATAACAGCAGGTCTCACGCTAGGCCTCACCAGAG
The DNA here is from genome assembly GCF_964263255.1 of Lissotriton vulgaris. Lineage (NCBI taxonomy): Eukaryota > Metazoa > Chordata > Amphibia > Caudata > Salamandridae > Lissotriton > Lissotriton vulgaris. Next base: position 609,152,977 of record NC_141695.1, read on the forward strand.
AGAATCCAGTTGTAGGTCTAATATGTAATATCACAAGAGTGACAATCTCCAACTGAAGGGAGAACCACAAACACTCCAAGAGGAGAGAAAGCTGAGGGTGACCGAGTTGGAAAAGGAGAGTCAAAAAGAGAAGGAGGAGGAAGAACAGGCACTTTGGCATAGAGTAGCGCTTCACAGAAGGATGCCTATCTATAGCACAGTTCCCAGATTAAATCTCGAGAACATCACCAACAAATTGTGGCCTCATTGCACAATGAGCACGTACCAAACAACAAGTCACTCACTTACAGCAGGCCTCACACAGGGTGTATCCATTGAATAGTTGCTTCCAACGAGAAATTAATGACTAGTTTACTCAGGGAACCCTCGAGGTTGGACTTATTGGGAGGCCTCAGTGAGCTTTCTCACAGTGGATGTACCCACCGTCAGACTTCTCAGACGAAGCAACCCCTAACCCGCCCTAGACCAGGAGCAGCGACTGACATCACACAAGGAACACCCAGGAAGCATCAGCTGATGTATCCACTCAGATCACACCAACCTCACCAGAGATCAGCCACCGATCCTCTGCCATTAGAGAGCACCCACTCACCATCCTTGTCACGTGGCATGCTCTGATCTGCCTCACCTACAGACCATCCATTCACAGACCTTTCCAAGCTACACCAGTTGATCAGTCTCACCCTTGACAAGCCCCAAGCCTCACCCACGTTTTACTGGCTGCCTCCTGAATGGAACCTAGTGATGGTCATCATCACGGGCGCACCCCTGCAGATGGCAGGCCTCACTCAAGGGCAGCCACCAAGCAGCACCCAGGGAATATAAGTACCACTGACAGGCCTAACTAAATGAGTTGCAACTAGCAAACTTTACCAAGGCTTTACCCAGGACTACCCACCGAGCAGTTTCCTCCAGGAACAGTAGGCCCAGGGCTTTTAGTGGGCCTGGTCCTGCCGGTGCTGAGCACCAATAGTTCTAAAAAGCAGGTGTCGAGACGGGTATCTTGTTATTGTGCCTTGTTCTGTTTTTTTCTGTCTCCCTGTTGTTTTTGGCTTGTTTGTATCCCCGTGCCCATTTCCTTTCCTGCTGCTGATGACCCCGCAGCCCCTTCCCCTGCTGGGTCCCGCCAGAAGAACTACCAACCCATCTCTCTCCTTCTCTTTGCAGCCAAAGTCACAGTCACAAAGAAGATCGTCAACATCCAGCTAACAAACTTCATTAAAGAGAACGCCATCCTCGACTCCTCACAATCCGGGTTCCGCAGTGACCACAGAACCGAGACCACCCTCTTCACCGCCATGGATGACATCCGCACACTCCTCGATGAAGGCCAGATAGCAGCCCTCATACTAGTCGTCCTCTCCGCAGCCTTCGACACTGTCTCCCACCGCCCCTTCACCGCTAGACTCCACGACGCTGGCATACAGGGAACTGCCCTCAACTGGATCTGCTCCACCCTCACCGGCCGAACCCAAAGAATCAAACTCAAGCCTTCCCTCTCCGAACCCACAGAGATCAACTGCAGAGTACCCCAAGGATCATGATTCATTGCTCAATCCCACGCTCTTCAACATCTACATGGCCGCCCTCGCCGCCATAGTCAGACAGCATGGATTCAAGATTGTATCCTAAGCCGACGAAACCCAGCTCATCCTCAACCCTCATGAAGAACCCCGAAACCACCAGACTCAGCTTCCAAAAAGGAATGAAAGATGTTGCAGCTTGGATGAGCCGCAGCTGTCTGAAACTCAACTCAGAGAAGACAGAAGTTCTCATCCTTGTACCCACCCCCTCAGCTTGGGACACCTCCTGGTGGCCCACCGCCCTTGGCAGCCATCCACCCCACCCTCACAGACCATGCCCGGAACTTGAGCATCATACGTGACACCTCTCTCACCATGACCCGACAGATCAACGCCGTTGCCTCCACCTGTTTCAACACCCTCCACATCCTTTGCAAGACCTTCAAGTGGATTCCCCCTGAAGCCAGAAAACCATCACCCACACACTCATAACAAGCAGACTGGACTACGGAAATGCCCTCTACGCTTGAATCAACAAATCCCTGCTACGCAAACTCCAGACCATCCTGAACACCTCGGCCAAACTCGTCCACGGCATCCCACAACACGAGCACATCACCCAACACCAGCGAGAAATTCACTGGCTCCCCGTCGAGAAGAGAGTAACCTTCAAGCTACTCTCCCACGCCTACAAATCCCTCCATAACACTGGAGCCCAATACCACAACAAAAGATTCTCCTTCCACGTACCCAAAAGGAACCTCCTCTCTGCCGACCTCGCCCTAGCAGAAACCCCACGCATCCGCAGAACCAGAGCGCGTGGAAGAGCCTTCTCCTACATCGCAGCCAAAGCCTAGAATGAACTCTGTTGCAATCAAGACGGGGTCTGGTTCCATGGTAAATTCAAGATGGTATTTATTAAGATAGTACGTTCAAGAAAAAGATACAGTGATCCCCACCAGGAGCAGCCTTCCTGCTGCTCAGCCCATTCTTCCAACTGACAAACTCCACTCATCCAACATTCCACCACATCATCCACCCCAACATTCCACACCACACTCACACTGACTGAGCAGCAGGTACAACACCTCATATTAAACGAAAAACAATGCAATGATCCGAGTGCAAAACACATCAGAGAAAATACCATGCACATAAATCTGAAAAGGTACTATTGCAAAGACATGAGAATGGTTGAGGGCAAACCAGTAGAATGAAAAGCAAGAAAACACAGTACAATGGGCTTACAAGTTAACATCCCAAAACTGCAGGTAAGCACAGGAGAAAATTGCAATTTGCAAGAATGTGAACGTAAGGCAAAGCAACAGTAAAACGACAATGCCCACCCACGTATCTACAAAGAAGAAAATAACAAACTGGACAGGAAGATCAATCTATAGACAGAAAGACAACCTTTACACACATCCACTCCCTTTCCACACAAAACTCCCACCTAACCACACAAAACCAAACAAACCAGCAAACAACTACACCACGCACAACCAACCAACCCCTTGAGCCACAAACAAGCCAGGTAGCCAGGCCAAAAATGAACGTGAACACCAAGGGGAACAAACCACAACGGTGCAGAAGAAAATACAACACAGGACACACATGCTCAACAGGACAAAAACGCCTGAGCTAAAAGGGAGGGGGGAAAGATAGGACAAGCACACAGAAAATGCTCGAAGAAAACGCAAAGCTACAGGTGAAGAGAACTTCATCAACCAACCGAACGAAAGTGGTAGACACGAGTGACCTCAAAACAAAGGCCCACAAGGGAGACAAACCTAAGCCAACCCAAAACCACAAAAATAGTGATAGGCCAGAGAGCCTCCACAACAAAGAGCCTTCTCACATACACACACCCAACAGTGAGAGGTACACACACTCCCACAACCCTAAGGGGTCAATTACAAAACATTGCCCACAAAGGTAACACACCTATGTCACCCATAACCACGAAAATACTGGTAGGCTAGAGAGGCTCAGAACCTAAGAGCCAACTCATACACACACCCCCAACAGAGAGATACACAGACTCTCAGAACAACAACTAGGGGATAAGCCAGAGTGACTTAATGCGTGAAAATCAGCTCAGCAACACATTCACAGGTGGTAACAGAGTGTCCAAAGTGCAAGGAATCTCCACAGTCCTTGTTTGCCGGTTTTACAAGGAGGAGGAGTTCCTTTGTTCGCGCTGGGAAGTGAGTCGAGGAAGGAGTGTTTCTTTTGACACACTATTTCCACTGTGCTCTGGTAAGCCTTGATACTTATGGATGCTCTGCCTGCACGCTTACTGTTAAGGTCTCTGTGGTGGCGCTTGAATTAGATTTTTTTAATTCGGCACGAGAGTTGGGCTGCTGATGTGTCTGCAGCTGTGAGAGTGGCGCTCATGCTCCGTTTCTGTTGTCCCTCACGTGCAGCGCCTCTTCAGTTTTCTTGCCCCCACATCCCCTCATCTTCACCAGCAGAACGGCAGCTAGAACATGACTGGAGCCACCCAGCGCTACGTAAGTCTGCTAGCTGCCATTTTTTTTACCATCCATCTTCATGGAACTTCATGCTGAGGAAATCTTCTTGCTGTTTTCCATGTGGACGTTAAGCCTCCCCTCGTGTAGTGTAGTTCCTATATTCCCAATAGGCTCTGCGCATTGGAATAATATACCCTGCAACTTAGACGTAGGACTGAAGTTGACTAGGTCTCTGCCGCATATATTAGACTTAGTTGTGAGTGCCAGCTAGCTCAGAGGTCACTAGAAACTTTCTCGAATAAACAAGAAGGGATTAGCTTCTGACAACCATATAACATGACAACTTTGTTTCCCCAGAATGAAACGTATCTCTAGAGTCGCGGAAACAATAGACGGCTATTTCACTCAGTCAATCGTGCATGTTTCTTTTCACCAGAGTTGCTTTAGAAATAGAGAGACGAGCGTTTTCAATAAAAGTATTTATTGAACAGTCTTATTTCTTAAGCATAAGAAATGCACTGCTACAATTGAAATGCTAGTTAAGAAGTACGAGACATATAATACGAATAGTATTATAAAATAGTACTGTAAAAGCATGATATGGTTTGTAAGTCATAACCATAGAATACATAAAATGCATAAAATACATACAGTGATAAAATAATGGCTAAAAGTACTCAACTGGTGCTTCTAACGTACGCCTACCCCAGTGTACCGAACCTAAGCCTAGTACGAGGGAGGAATAAGTAAGGAGTAGTTTAAGTTTTAGTATTTCTCTGCCAGGAATCTGTTCAAGAATTCTCTTAGGGATCTAATCAGCTCTGGACCTTGGTTTTAGAATGATAGAGGTCTTGTATCTCTCTCTCGGAACTCGATCTCCCAGCAACCCGCAAGGGTAGCCTGGAAACACTGGAGCTGGATTTCTCGGCAGGAGAAAAGACAGCGTCTTTTCAGTGTGTCAGTTGGAGGGTCAGCTTCTTTCAGCACTTGCATCAGCAGGTCGTCGGGCAAGTAGTTAGTCGATCTGCTCCGGAACCACCGTGTGTTTGACTGGGCAAATGTAGGCATATTTATACCCCTGAAGGTGCTGATTCTGACGAAAGATTGGACATAATATCGTCACTAGTGCCTTAGTTCCTTGAAAACTCCCGGATTTCTTGGATAAATCAGTATTCCAGCAGGTGGAGGTTCCTGACTGCTGAGGGCTGGTTTTACCACGAAATCAAAACCATGCCGTATCAGGGCTGCGCCGGCTATAACTAAATAAGGCAATGATTCTTTATGCCTATATAAGGACTGGATGGTTTATACCTATATATGGGCATGAATCGGGAAAAGTTTAATAGGGTCCTAGATTCCCACATAACACCCACTCCACGAATGTTAATAAGCACTGAACATATTTCAAAACAAATTGTTTACAATCCCACCCCAAAATACAAAATGCATTTGCGAATAGGCTTGTTTGCATGAAGGGAATATACATCATGTAAAAATCATAGGCATCATGAAATCAAATATAAACTATGAGCATATATCTTCACATTATATAAAACGAAAGTACAGTCATTAATCGATACCTATTTGTCTAACTATCTTTGTAATCGAGGTTGAAGCCAAATATTGTAAATTATGAAGTACAAACGTGAAATCTTGTTCTCTAAGAATAGTTCTACAATAAGCAGATTACCCTGTGCCAAAGTTCTATTTTGGAAAAAGTTCAAATTAGTTGAATGTTTTGAAAAAAATGAAGGCCGAATTGCAGAGTTCAGGGAACGCTGTGTGAAATAATCAAAAACTATTCTCAGGAGAGTTAGTAGATTCGGTAGAAAACATCATGTTGCCAAGGCTCGTAAAGAAACCGTCCACTGTATTAGGTGAAAGTGGAACCACTTCAGTCAGCAGATCAAAAGTGCAGAAGTGGGGATCATCGCCGTCAGCGTTTGATGCGTTAGCAATGTCCGTAGTAGATGGTAACTGTATGCCTGTGACTCTTCGTATCTCACCTCCAGTTAGACTTGCTGGTGAGACCTCAATGAATGCCGTCATCAGAATTTGCATCCGTTAGGGGCAACACGATGCATGAGCCGTTACAGGACCTAGCAAAGCGTCGACATCCGATGGCAGTACTGATGGAAGTGTAAGACAAATGTCCAACACGCATTCCTGTCCGCAAAGCAGGCATCGAAGAACAGGTAAGATGCAATCTTGCTAGATTGGTGTGAACGAAAGAAACCAGGTTGTGTTCAGATCTCTTAAACGAGCCAAGCCAAGAATCTGTGAAATCCTTTCACGATATCTCATTGCAAGGATGCATTGTTCCATGGTACTTTCGGTGTTGCTGGTGACTGGACTTGCCATATCGGAGCAAAAGGAATAAAAATAGGATTCCTGCTTCTAGTCCCAAGATAAGAGGCAGGCCTCCGAACACAGAGTGCACGAAATTAGGAAAAATGCAGAGGACTGCTTCAAATGGTGTTAACAGTCCCGAAAAAATTGTCTTAAATACATGTGCAATGCCGTTGGTATCAGACATGTTTAAGATTTGGCTTAACATTTCTGCGAAATGCACTGGGCAGTTTGTTGATAATAATGCATGTATCTCTGCAGAAGACCTTGCTACTTGCAGATCATACGTTTCTCTAGACGAGGTCAGTGGCACATATTTTTGTAAAAGAATGGCTTTCATTCTGCTTAAAGTATCAATTCGTATAGAAGAGATATTCAGTGAAGGCCATATAGCCGTCTCCCTTTCTGTCTCTGTTTTTTGATACAATACTTGCATACAACAAGTGACCGTGGACGACACAGTTACGAGATAACTTTTTCCTGGCAACATGCCACAACAGCTGTGATCATTCAACATAATGTAACTGCCATTGGATAGCTGCCTGAAAACCGGTATTATCGTAGGATAAGGTGAAGTGTGCAGGTGGCATGAAAGGTTATTTGCAGAACCGTCACAGGCCCTGTGCAAACTAACTTCATTGCACAGAAGTGTACCACTTAGTGACTTTTTGCAATTATTGCCACTAAGGAAAACTTCATGCCCCCCCATTCCAACACTTGTGTGTATATGGTAAAAACCAGGTCGGCTTAATGTATTCTTTACCCAACCTTTAATGCAGGCCCACTGGTATATACTGAAACTGGAATGTCGTGACTGGAATTGAAATGGAGCCATGAATTATCCACTCAATAACAGGCTTCTCAGAAACTGTTAATTGTAATCTTTCGAGTTTTTCAATGCTCAGCACCGTATAGTCTGCTCCTCTTTGTGCCAAAAATATTTGTTTATCTGTAAGGTTAAATACAGCAAACAATTACGTTGTATTGATTAGATGCCATGGCATATAGCCAGAACACAGATTTTGCAACGTCCAGCCTAACAGCATGATAGAATGCAATTGAGATTGACCATGTTGTAACTTTAGTAAGTCTTGTTCTATGATGTCTATAGCAGATGACACGATGCTGTCCATAGAATATATTCTGGAGGACAGAGTCGTTAACCCATTGTCCACTACAGAAGTGCTTTCTCCAAATTAATACGATCAATTTCCCGTATTTTTTCTGCAGTTTCTATTTGCGTCACTTTCCAAGCTTCGTTGTAAGCCGCATATATACCGGTGTATATGAAACGTTTTTGTCTTGGCTTGCGAGGTCCCATTAAGAAATCCCGCAAATCATTGCTTTCTTTCAGTAAAGACAAGTGTTGTTTTATTTCTGGAAGTGTAGATTTCTGAAGCCATTCAAGGCAAAGCTTCCCTACACTATGAGTAGTTACCATCCCTGGATGTTGCCTCTGGGAATATCTTGGATCTGGCCTATTCCAACTGAATCCTTGTGATTTGTTCAGGAATCTTTCATGACAGTTATTAGTGTCTGTTTGCCAGATTAGCCACTTTTTCCAGTTAGGATCAGTTCTGTTCTGTTTTAATATATAATTTACATCTACCTTCTCATCCGAATCGTTATTACTGTCAGGTGCAGGAATTGGTAAAGACGGTTTATTTAAATCTTTTATCTTAGCTAAGCCAAGACAAGAGGTTTGTTGAACAGTGCCATTCAAAAACAAAATGTGTTCTGGTATGATGCAGGCTCTGAATAGTGCTTCTAAACCTTGTACCTGCCAATCTTTCGTGCCCCAGACAGTTTTTGTCTCTATGTTGTCTTTCCAGTAGTCAAACCCTAATGTAGACAGTTGAGCATAAAAGTTTGCAGAATAAATTTGTTTAGTATTGGTCAACATTGTTTTCATACCTGTGTTATTTATATTTTTAAAATAAAACATTTCTGGATTTGTAACATTAAACCCTGTGAAGTATGGAAGTTTTTCCAAGAATTTTCTCGAACTGCCTTTTGGCGGAGTTGGACAATGTTCCCATTGATTGTAATATAAAACATTTCTAGGACTTGCAGATCTATGCAAATAAGGATGACCATAACGATTAAAACAATACATTTGTTCATAATCCGATGACCCTTCTAAGTATTCATGTTCTGTAAATTTAGCTGATATTTCCAAATTTTTCATCATGTTGTTAATAGTCTCAAAGTCCCAATCATCAGAAAATTCACTGGGTGCGACAAAATCACTCAAAAAAACCTTAAATTGGTGTGGAAGCTTCAGAAGCTCAACCGGACCATAGATGTCATAATCAGTTCTGTCCCATGCTATACCACCAGGTATAGGAACAGCTGTGATGTTCACTGCTGACAGTCCTCTTTTTTCACGATGAGAAGATTTGTAAGGTTTCAGGACCAAGTTGATTTTCTTACTTGCTGTGTCCATAGTACTGTATTTTCCATCAATCATCCTTCCCAAGCTCAATACTAGCATGAGCCAGAGCAGGAGGAAAGGTATACCCAATCCAATCCAAAATTCCACCCATGGTGAAACCAGATATGTTTTTTCTAGTAGATGAAGGAGTTCTGTTACTTTTTCCTTGATAGTTTTGTTCGCTGGCTCATCTTCAGGTTCACTGGGATCGTCAGAAAAGTTATCGAAGTTGATAAAGTAGCCAGAAGCAGTTCTGTCAATTGTTGGGATTGCATCAGGATTACTTGAAGTCACAGGAGCTGTCTCTTTCTTTGTCATATTTGTATATTCAGACGGTACATCATTGTAGACAGGTGTTTCTTGACAAACTGTTATTTGGGTTTCCAGAGGTACAAGTTTCATGGCTTTGTTGCGTAGTCCTTCATTTTTTACTGTTGGTTTATCAAATGTGATAAGTCTTTCAGTTTGAACCTCTTGTATTGTAGCAAGGTTTGGTCGTCTGCTACTTCTCGGGAGACCACTGGGCCTACTACTTATTATTGGCCACATGACTGTGGTTTGACCAGGTCGATAGATACAACTCTGTTCTCCCTTTTACCAGCAAGGGGCGGTAGTACTACTGATCTTGTTCCTTGGACGGCCAAGACCGGTACTGCTTTTCTGTAAGAAGGCCCAAATTCCTTCTTCACCGCAATTTTCTCCCTGATCAGATCCCCAATCTTTGGAATCCAGACAGACCTTGCTGGGACAGGTAGTTTTTCTTCAGTGGGCGTTTGGTTCTGTATGGTATTACTCAGACTTCTTCTTGTTTCACTTAAGTCCTGTAAAACAGTCAAACGATCTTTGACATCAAAGGGTTTTTGTTTCACCACTGAAGTCTGACTATTGAGGTCTTCGATTATCATTCTAGTACCAAACATTAATTCATACGGAGTGACTTCCCAGAGAATTTCTTGGCAGATTATTAAGACTACGTTGGATACTTGTTAGATGTTTGACCCACCCATCACCCAAACCTAATACCTTGGCTGTTATGGATTGCTTTATGCCATGGTTTTTTCTTTCCACTACCGCATTACCCTCAGGATGGAAGGGACTAGAATACCGCAATGCAATGCCCAAGCTAACCATGGCCTCCTTGTAAGCTCGAGAGCTAAACGCAGGACCCTGGTCAGAATGTAGCGTGCCAATTACATATGTGCCGATAAAGACTCGCAAATCCTTTATAACAGTTCTGCCGTCAGCCAAGCGCTGGGGCCACATCCAAATAAATCTCTTGCAGGAGTCCACTGCGACCATGATATATTTATAGTTACCATCCCTTTGTAAGGGACTGCAGTGGTCCAGGTAAACACACGCTAGTGGTTTATCTGAAATCAGGAGGGGCGTCTGTGGAGGACGTTCCACTGTTGACACTTTTATTTTCTGGCAGATTTCACATTCTAGAACATAATTTCTAGTTTGTTTCCTCATGCGTGGCCACCAATATCTTTGTTTTAATAACAACACTGTGGCGGAAATACCTGCGTGTGAAGATGCCAGTCCCTCATGTGCTGCTAAGATCAGTCCTAACCTATGTTCCATGTTTGGAATTGCCCTATCCCCCACTCCAGGGATTCGAGCAAAAGGAACATTATTCGCATCAGTTATATATGAGTACTTTATTGGAAAGCCGTTCGGGAGTGTCTTACCACTGTCTTTAACTGAAGCAGTGACAGCTTGCATTATTTCGCTGTCTATTTTTGTTTTTGACCGAGTAATCGCAGCTACGGAAGCCGTTTGCACAGCTGCCTTTGCGGCATCATCAGCCAATGAATTCCCTGCAACGTGAACGCCATCACGCTGATGACTCAGTGTATGAATCACGTGAGTCTTTTGTAGTTCTTTCTGTAAAAGAACTACTTGTTCCCAAAGCGTTTTATGCTTAATTGTGCAACCTTTCGCGTCTTTGAAACCATTTTGAACCCAGTTCTGTAGATACTCATTGTAAGATTAAATGCAGTAATACGAGTCGCACACTATTAGTGTGGGGAATTCGCAATCGGTATTTTCAAGCGCCATCTTGAAAGCCTGTAGTTCAGCTCGCTGAGCTGTACAGTCTCCGAGTGGTTGAGTTTTAGTGACCATAGGTCTGAATTTACCTTTGTGCCAACAACCTTTAACGATCGCGCACGCAGCACTATAGGCTTGTTTACCCCCAATTGCAGGTTGTGCTGATCCGTCTGTATATATTATACATCCGTAATGTTCTAGAGCCAGAATTTCGGTCGGCATCGGACATTCGTATTCGTATTGTAGGAATTCCTGTGTCTTTAGATTAAGGTCAAAGTCATATTCAACGTCTGTCGCAGCAAGAGAATTAACCCATTGCATCCATCTTGGATGTAAAGCCTTAGCATTAGGAATGCTAGCCTTTGTTACTGCCTCTAGGGCAGGTACAGGTGTAACGATTAATATGCGTTTACCCTGCGCCAGAGTTCTTTCTTTTGCTACTGCAGTTGGAACTGCTGTCAGAATTTTTTCTGTTGAAGTGAACTTCATTTCTGCTTGTGTGTACAAGTGTGATTTGAATGCAATTGGTACCTTTTCACCTTCATTAAAGGTCAGGTACTTGAATCCGCATCTTCCTGGGATGACTCGGATAACAAGGTTGCGCACATTATTGCGTGTATCTAATTTTGTTTTAGTTAACATGTCTGTTTGTACTGAACGTAAAATTTCTGTATGTGTTTGAGTCCAATTAGTTTGTTTGAAATCAGATTTTATTAGTTCGTAGAGAGGTTTAACCCTTTCTGCATAGTTTAGAACATAAGTTCTTCCAAAATTCAGAAAGCCTAGAATTAACTGTAAGTTTTTCAGCGTCTTTGGAGGTTGGCGCAGCACACATTTCTCTAGGAAGTTTGCTGCCAGGCTTTGCCTTCACTTGATAACTCGTATCCTAAGAATAGGACATTGAGGTGGGCAATTCGTGATTTCTTAAAATTGAATTTATACCCTTCAGAAGCAAACCCAAGTATTATGGTGTTTACTCTTTTCAAGTGCCTGTCCAAATCGTCATCTGTAAGATAGATGTCATCGACATATGATAATGCCTCATTATCATACATTTGTAGTATTTCTGCTACTCTGGCTGAAAATAAGCCCGGACTATTCTTAAATCCATGGGGGAGACGGCAAAATTGCCACTGTGACCCCAAGATTGAGAAAGAGGTCAAATACCTGCTTTCTTGTGCAATGGTTTGACAGAAAAACCCATTTGAAATATCTAATGTGGTTTTATATTTTTTGCGCACAATGTTATTCATTAGTGCTGTACTATGTGAATTTTGTACTGCAAACATTTTGCAACAAGAGTTCAGGTGTCTGTAATCCAAAACTAGACAATATGTATTGTCTGGTTTGGAGACAGGAAACAAAGGATTGTTCATAGATGAGGTGCATGTTTCAATCACCCCTTGATATTCAAGTTGATCTAAGATCTCCCTGACTTGTTTTTTAGCTTCTTGCTTGACTGGATACTGCCTTTGAGCAGTAGGTTGATTTTTTAACTGGATTTTGTGATGGTGTGAGTCCTCATCCCATCCTACATGATTTTTATATAATGCTGGGGATTGGGCCACTGTCCATTTCCTATTTAGAAAAGGGGGTGGTGATGAACAGAGTGTCTGAGTTAAACAGACCACTCTTACCCAGTCCAAAGATCAGGGCTTGATCCATCACCGTTATTTATCTCACTGCCCCATCCCAGCTCAGAACCTGGCTATATGCAAATCAGTCTGTCCCTGGCCCAGTACATCATGGGAACAGGGCAGACTAAACTACCAAGCCAATTCTTCACCAGAAAGGAGACAAGCTACCGGGGACCGGTTTCTGGCATTTCAGCCTTCTTCGGCCCGGCTTGCTTGAATCCTGATGGAGCAGTGAGAAAGGGACTCATGTCTGAGTATACCCTGCCACACCTATAGTGGCCAAAAACGATTTAGAAAAGGGGGTGGTGATGAACAGAGTTGTCCACCCTAAGCGTGGAAGGGTATTCTCAGATGTGAGACCCTTGCTCATTGCACCATCAGGATTCAAGCAAACCGGGCCGAAGACGGCTGTAATGCCAGAAACCGGTCCCCGGGAGCTTGTTTCCTTCCCAGTGTAAGAATTGGCTTTTGTAGTTTGGTTTGCCCTGTTCCCATAATGCACTGGGACAGGAACAGACTAATTTGCATACAGCCAGGTTCTGAAACTGGGATGGTGCAGTGAGCTAAAAAACGGTGTTGGATCTAGCCCTGATCTCTTGACTGGGTGAGAGCTTTCTGCTTAATTCAGAGACTCTGTCCCTCACCACCCCTTGTTGTAAATATTACTGTCCATTTCCTGGCATATGTATATTTTTTATGAATTGGAATTTGATTTGAGAAGGCTGGCATAATTATCTCTTCGCCATGTGGGCACTCCCTAACAACTGCAGGTGGCCAGTCTTTTTCAGCTAGAAGTATGTCATAACGCTAGGAAAGCTTGTCCCAGAAGAGAGCTTTAATTTTTCTAGTTATGTCCCCCTCCATCCGGAGTGTTACTTCATGTAACTTGTGGGGTACACTAACCCTGGTGTCTGCAGTTCCAACCTGAATGTTTTCATTCAAGTCCACTGTCTCCAGATGATCCTTCATTTTTTTTCTTCTTTTTTTTTTATTGGGTCTCCAGATGATCCTTCAGGATCCTGCGAACTATGGTTACTTCTGCTGCGCTGTCTAGCATTGTATGAGCCCATTCCTCGTTCTTGAGTTGTGTCCTCAAGATCCTCGGCATGTCTGACCTTTATGCTTGCTACCTTCTTTTTCGAAAATTGAGCTTTTTTACTTTGGTGAACGGGTTCTTTGTCTTTGGACTTGACGCGTTCTCCTTTGTGTTCTGATCGTCCTCTTCTTTCCGATTTCTGTGAGGAAGTCTGAAAAGATCGAGAGGGACCTGTGTCATTATCTTGATATCTATCAGGTTTTCTTAAAGTATCCCTATTTCTAAGCTTGTATCTTTTTTCAGAGGGTTCCCGTTGGGGAGACCTAACTCCTCTTTGGGGAGATTTTCCTCTGGACTGAGAACTTTTCTCTCTAGGCAGTGTCTGTTTAGTATTTTCCCACTTCTTTTTAGGAGTAGTGAGATTATTTTTAATAAACACCTTTTCATGATTTTCTGTTAATTCAGGTTTTACTGGTTTACCACCCAAACTATCTCTTCCTAATTCTTCATAGGACTTTTCAATAATTCTGGCAAGCTCATAAGGTTGCTCAGTAATGTCTGTTTCTTTTAATTTCTGGCGGATTGCCACTGATGCTGCTTCTCCTCTAATGTTGGCTAATAGTATAGCCGAGACCTGTTTGAAATCTTTCAGTAATTTCATACCTAGATTGAAGGCCGGTTCTGGACCGTATTCATTTTGAATCGGTCTTAGAACGTCTGGTATTACCGCCATGGACGGAACACCATATGTTTTAGTGTTGATTGAAGCAAAGACTGTACCCCAAGTGTCACAATCCTCTACGTGTGGTGCAATCCCCATAGGTAAACAGATTGTCAGAATCCTGTGTTTTTCATGAGGTGTACTATCAGGAAATACTGCCTCTATTTGAGTAATTATTTGTGCTAACCAGAACGGAATCTGTTCTCGTTTCGCTGGTAGTTTACCAATGACTGACTATATAGTCTGTGGTGTGATTTTATTTGTGTTCCCCTGTTGAGGGTTGCGCTGTAGAATTCTTACAGCTGGTTGGACTGTTAATGTCCGCATGACATATTGAACCAATTGTCTATATATTTTAATTAATTGTTTTAGCTGAGCTAATAATTCTACATCTGACATCCTTTCAATGTCTAGATGAGGTGTATAGCTGGCTAGTACCGGCCATGTAGCTCCTGCTCTACCTAGTGGACCGAGCCTGGTAGTGTGATTTTCATGTTTTAGGGCCTTTAAACCAGAGCTGATGCTCCTGGTAAGTTAATGGAATTTCAACGTCCTCGAAAGGAACGTATTCCGCTGGAGGTTCCTCTACTTTGTAGTAGTGGAACTCGTGTGTTACTGCATTTGCTGCAGGAAATAGAATCCATGAATACAATACCTCTGTCTGCCGATATTCATGTGCCTCTATAACAAAGATTACTTTACCACCTGTCAATGATACCCCATTTTCTATAAGTTTTATAGTTATAATTTTTCTTACATTTACCGGGATGATTATAGCATCCGCTTCATTTTGTTGGAGATTTGTGTCATCTAAGACTGCTTCAGCTGCTTCTCTAGCTCTCTCCCTTTCTTCGTCACTCTCTGACATTTTGTCGACAGAAAGTTTTTGCAGAGCAAAGTTTCAAGGAAACAAAGATTAGGTGCACAATATTTTGGAACACTGTATCCTTCAACTTTGAACAAACCAAAAACTAATACATAGGACTTCTCGTCCTACTCAGTTTTTTGGCAGATATTATCCTTTTCCCCACTCCAGACGTCTTTTGGAGTTTTTTTACGGGAAAAAAGGGGTCTGTGTGAAAAGCACGACTGAGTTACTCTAGTATCTAGCGTTAAATTATCGCCTTACCAAACGCTGGGCGCCATGTAGTGTAGTTCCTATATTCCCAATAGGCTCTGCGCATTGGAATAATATACCCTGCAGCTTAGACGTAGGACTGAAGTCGACTAGGTCTCTGCTGAATATATTAGACTTAATTGTGAGTGCCAGCTAGCTCAGAGGTCACTAGAAACTTTCTCGAATAAACAAGAAGGGATTAGCTTCTGACAACCTTATAACATGACAACTTTGTTTCCCCAGAATGAAACGTATCTCCAGAGTCGCGGAAACAATAGACGGCTATTTCACTCAGTCAATCGTGCATGCTTCGTTTCACCAGAGTTGCTTTAGAAATAGAGAGACGGGCGTTTTCAATAAAAGTATTTATTGAACAGTTATATTTATTAAGCATAAGAAAGGCACTGCTACAATTGAAATGCTAGTTAAGAAGTACGAGACATATAATACGAATAGTATTATAAAATAGTACTGTAAAAGCATGATATGGTTTCTAAGCCATAACCATAGAATACATAAAATGCATAAAATACATACAGTGATAAAATGATGGCTAAAAGTACTCAACTGGTGCTTCTAACGTACGCCTACCCCAGTGTACCTAACCTAAGCCTAGTATGAGAGAGGAGTAAGTAAGGAGTAGTTTCAGTTTTAGTATTTCTCTGCCAAGAATCTGTTTAAGAATTCTCTTAGGGATCTAATCAGCTCCGTACCTTGGTTTTAGAATGATAGCGGTCTTGTATCTCTCTCTCGGGACTCGATCTCTCAGCAACCCGCAAGGGTAGCCTGGAAACACTGGAGCTGGATTTCTCGGAAGGAGAAAAGACAGCGTCTTTTCAGTGCGTCAGTTGGAGGGTCGGCTTCCTTCAGCACTTGCATCAGCGGACAGTCGGGCAAGTAGTTAGTCGATCTGCTCCGGAACCACTGTGTGTTTGACTGGGCAAATGTAGGCATATTTATACCCCTGAAGGTGCAGAGTCTGACGTAAGATTGGACATAATATCGTCACTAGTGCCTTAGTTCCTTGAAAACTCCCGGATTTCTTGGATAAATCAGTATTCAAGCAGGGGGAGGTTCCTGACTGCTGAGGGCTGGTTTTACCACAAAATCAATGTGGATTCTCGGAGTTTAGTGGAAGTAGCCATGCCGTATTAGGGCTGAGCCGGCCATAACTAAATAATGGAATGATTCTTTATGCCTATATAAGGACTGGATGGTTTATACCTATATATCGACATGAATCGGGAAAAGTTACACTAGGGTCCTAGATTCCCACATAACACTCGTTTTTGGAGCTTTGGTGAGCCGTTTAGCATTCTGGTGAGCAACTTGTTGACTCAACGCTTACTTTACACTTTCCATGTGTGCTGTTGCACTGACATTGCCACGAAGCGTCCTTGCTTTCATCTGCTAATGCGGTGTACATCTTCTGGGAATTCTGCCTACGCCATCTTGTGGGATAGCTGATAAAATGACTTTTCTCCAGAAAATGTAATGTTGACCGTTTTTCCCAAGATAAAAGACGCTTCCTCGTTTTGTTTTGTTTAATTTCTTACAATTTCTTTGTTTCCCGTATCTTTACGTAGTACTTTTTGGGAAATGTATAATTTTGAATGTTGTAACATTGGGACACTTCTAAAATTGGTGTTATTAACTCCATTGAAGGGTATCTTTCACCATCAAAGTGTTCTTTTATTTTAAAAGTGCTGGGAAGTGGCTGTCATTTAGGCG
Organism: Lissotriton vulgaris; assembly: GCF_964263255.1. Classification (NCBI taxonomy): domain Eukaryota; kingdom Metazoa; phylum Chordata; class Amphibia; order Caudata; family Salamandridae; genus Lissotriton; species Lissotriton vulgaris. The sequence continues at coordinate 609,170,051 of NC_141695.1, forward strand.
TTCAAACCCCTTTCATCTTCCACATTTTGGTGGGTATGGTTTGTTGTGAGTTGGTCACTCTGTTGGTGGTGCCTGTGAGTGATTTTTGGGTGTTTTGGACACTCTGTTACTACCTGTGAATGTGTTGCTGAGCTGATTTTCATGCATGAAGCCACTCTGGCTTATCCCATAGTCGTTGTTCTGAGAGTCTGTGTATCTCTCTGTTTGGGGGGTGTATGAGTTGGCTCTTAGGTTCTGAGCCTCTTCAGCCCACCACTAATTTCGTGGTTGTGGGTGACATATGTATGTTTCCTTTGTGGGGAATGTTTTGTAATTGACCCCTTGTGGTTGTTGTGGGAGTGTGTCTACCTCTCATTGTTGGGGGTGTGTAGGTGAGAAGGCTCTTTGTTGTGGAGCCTCTCTGGCCTACCACTATGTTTGTGGTGGGTTGGCTTAGGTTTGTCTCCCTTGTGGGCCTTGGTTGGAGTAGACTTTGTTCGCACTCGTGTCTACCACTTTTGTGTTGTTGGTTGGTGAAGTTCTCTTCACGTGTAGCTTTACGTTTTCGCTGAGCATTTTCTGTGTGCTTGTCCTCTCTTTCCTCCCTCCCTTTTAGCTCGGGCGTTTTTGTACTGGTTGAGCATGTGTGTCCTGTGGTGTGTTTTCTTCGGCACCATTGTGGTTTGTTCCCCTTGGTGTTCACATTCATTTTCGGCCTGGCAAGCTGGCTTGTTTGTGGCTCAAGGGGTTGGTTGGTTGTGCGTGGTGTAGTTGTTTGCTGGTTTGTTCGGATTTGTGCGGTTAGGTGGGAGTTTTGTGTGGAAAGGGAGTGGATGTGTGTAAAGGGTGTCTTTCGGTCTATAGATTGATTTTCCTGTCCAGTTTGTTATTTTTTTCTTTGTATGTACGTGGGTGGGCATTGTCGTTTTACTGTTGCCTTGCCTTATGTTGACTTTGCAAATTGCTATTTTCTCCTGTGCCTTCCTGCAGTTTTGGGATGTTAACTTGTAAGCCCATTGTACTGTGCTTTTTTGCTTTTCATTCTACTGGTTTGCCCTCATCCATTATCATGTCTTTGCAATGGTACCTTTTCAGATTTATGTCCCTGTTCTTTTCTCTTTGATGTGTTTTGCACTTGGATCATTGCATTGTGTTCTGTTTAATATGAGGTAGGGGAAAATGTTGTACCTGCTGCTCAGCCAGTGTGAGTGTGGTGTGGAATGTTGGGGGGGGGGGGTGATGCAGTGGAATGTTGGATGAGTGGAGTTTGTCAGTTGGGAGAATGGGCTGAGCAGCAGGAAGGCTGTTCCTGGTGGGGCTCACTGTATCTTTAGCTTGAACTTACTATCTTAATATATACCATCTTGAATATACCATGGAACCAGACCCCGTCTTGATTACAACAAACTCCCAGTCAACATCAGACACTCCCCTACTCTGCACACCTTCAGGAAGAGCCTCAAGACCTGGCTTTTCAGCTGAGTATGAGTAGCGTGCTTTAAACTCCCTGGTTGATTGATTGAATGACAGAAGCATCAAAATACCAGTCGGGAGCCACACTATGCTAAGCACAGATGTTTTGGTCAGTGTTTTAGGACTCCCCCCCCCCCCAGTTTTTTGATCCCATGTAAAGCCCTGTGTAGGCCTCACTCTAGTGTGCACCCGTCACACCGGGAACCCTTAGGAACCTGCCACACACAGGCACGTCCACACTAGCACCCAGCTTCAGTTCCGGGGAAGGCACTAACCAGGGATGTGACGTCATCAACGATGTCTTACGTGAGCAGTGCATATAGGGGGTGGAGGGGGGAGTCAGGGGGATTTACGCGCACCACCAGTCGGCAAATAACATTATAGGACAGAAAAGTCAAAGTCTTGAAACTGTTTATTCCGCAAAGGGCAACAATGCGGTAACAGTTTAATTAGCTTTTTTTTTTACCAAGCAAACTTGGCGTTGGTGTGGATTCTGAAAGATAAAAGAGTGAGTAGGATTTGTACTTCTGGTCTATGGCCTGTTGCGGGTGCACTAACCCTCTTTTGCACCCGTGCCTGCTGCAGCCAGTGACGTGTGTGCCATCATCTGCCTCTTGTTGGTAGGTGAACTCGCAGCATTGGTACTGTGGCTCTTGCAGCTGTGAAGGACCCCAGCCCAATAAGAACCGGTGGATATTTCTCCGTCCAGCAAGTAGGAGCGGGACAGAGTCACCAATAAGCCAGAAGATACCCACTCTATGGGTGTTTCTGAGGCGAATGTCCGAGGTATGACTGTCTGCTCCAGACCCAGCAGTCTTTCAGAGCCACGAGCCTGAAATCTCAGTAACAGAACAGAAGCCCAGCTTCGGGGGACACTTCCTGGCAGCCATTCTGGTTACCTATGTCCCATGCTGTCAGCACTGGCCTGAACATGTCATATTGCACCCCTGCCCACCCTCATCTGTCTATAGAGCGGCCTCTGATTGCCCAATGCACCTGATATTAGTACCCCAACTTTACTGTTTACAGATTACTTGAGCGAGATAGGGAGGGCCTCTCAATACTGGGGGCTCTTGGGTGGCTGACAAAAAGAAAGGCGTGGGACGAGAAATGTCAAAATAGAAATATTTGAACTTTTTTTTAATAAACCGCTTTTCATTTTAACAGACTGCCGTGCAATGTTCTCAGCTCGAGCCTAACACAAGTGCGGGGTGCAGACCCACCCCCAATTGCCGTTTAAGCTACCTCACCCCGCAGCAGTCCTGTGCCCACCCTAACTAATGGACTTAAAGCCTGCAAGTCATTGATAAACTAATCTCCCCCTCCCTGCCTCGAGCTCGGCTTTCCTCCAGATAAGGGGGTGGTCTCAACAGCCCATTGTCTGCCACAAGGACGGCCAGTGGGGCGCTAATGGGACATCTAATGGCTCAAGAACCCCGCCCAGGGCGAGGCCTTACCCAGGGGGACCCCCGCAGAAGGCCTGCTCTCTCCTCAGTTGAGGCGCAGTGCAGAGGAGGCCGGTCCCGGGAGAACAGGTCCTGGCGCAGGCGAGGTCGTCGTTCTTCACACGGTCCTGGGGACCCCAGCTCGGCCAGGTAAGGCCTGGTGTGAAAGTAGAGCACGCCGCTCTACAAAACTCAGCATCCTCGTATGAGGAAAAGGGTAACCGACAGCACCCATGGGTTCTACGGAAGCCAGGGGATCAAAGTCGGAGGTGGGGGGCTTTCTTTGGGTACCTGCGAATTATGAAAGATTTTGGGTGTATAATAAATGGAACGTAATTGTTGGGGGCAGGAAGCGCAGAAGCAAGACAGGTCTGGGGTGAACATAGTGCTCAGGCTCCGGGGGCGGCAGTGATGCCTGGCTTGCGATCCCTCGGTCCCTGGGAGGATCATGTGAGCGGTGTCGTGACCTACCTCAAAGAACTGAACAATTACGGACACGCTCTTTAGCGATAGATTGGGCGTGGGGAGGAGGCTGGGGTGGAGCATTAATTTTTCAGGGGCTCTTTGTCCACTAATTGTCTGAAACTCAATGCGGACAGGGAGGACAGGGACCGGTGACTCGGGCAGAACACCGGGCAGGGTCCAGTTACAGGCTAGCTGCACAGTGGATGCGCCTTGGCTGTGCCCGTTCTCCCACCCCACCTGCTGCATCCCAGCGTCGTCTCCACGGACCTGTTAATGCACCCCTAGACCCAGCATTAATGGGCCTGTCTCGTTGCTTCAAGTCTCAGAGACCGGTTGCTCCCCTCAGAGATGACCCCTCTGCCTCTCGCTGCCACCACCCTCAAAGCCCCGCGCTGAGCGGAGGGCGCGCGCTAATCGCTCTGCAGCCCGAGAACCGCGGTTTAGACAGAACTTGAACATTTTCTGGGTACCTCAGTGGTGGAGTCTCTTTCATCTCCTCTCAGTCAAAGATGCGCTCTCCCACATCGGATAACTTGGGATGTCTAGGCCGCAGAGCGGATCGACTGTGCTTTAATTAACTATTCCATAGCGACCCCCACTCCCCTCCCTATTACACCCTACACCATTCATGCCCATGTCACATCATTCCTCGTCCCAAAACACATTTTTGCAGCCCTGCGAACAACTAGGCCTGTTTGTCATTGTTGCACTGTACATTTCATATGTTCACACCCTCCCTTCCATGAGATGCTTGCAGTGCCTGGCGCACTGGTGCAGTGCAACCAGAGGAAACCTGACAAGGCCAATCGTTTTGGCTTTTGAACAGAGAACATTTTAACAAGCTCCATTTACATGGCCCAGCCTGGACAGCAGCGCTGCAGCTCCCCATACACAAAGAGCAGTGGGTTTGCAGGGGGCACCCACAGCCGCGTACAACACAGGTAGCAGCAGTGCGTGCTTCTTTACACACAGGAGATGCACAGCATAACTGTACAGTACTGCCCCACAGCATAACTGTACAAGCTTCCCCCAAGGCATAACAGTACAGACTCCCCCACAGCATAACGGTAAACACTTCCCCATGGTATAACGGTACAAGTTTCATCACAGCTTAACAGTACAAGCTTCCCCATAGCATAACAGTAAATACAAGCTTTCCTACAGCATAACGGTACAATGTTCCCCTCGGCATAACTGTACAAGCTTCCCTTGCAAATAAGCATAGTAGCACAAGCAGTACCTAAAAGGCCAGGACCAAGGCACCTTTTATGTCTCCTATACAGCCTGCTCACTTGGCGCTCCGCGGTTTAAATATACTTTACACTCTTTTTCACTTTGTACTTATTTTTATTCTTATTCTTTATACTTGATTTCTATTGTTCATGTGTTTTTTTACTTATTATAATGTAACACAAACATATGATTCAATTCATCATTTTTGTAGACATTGTAACATAATTTGCACTTTCAATACTTTGGCTTCATGTTTTTACATAAAACAATATACAAAACATTAACAAAAGAGCCCTATGCATTTCGGCGCCACGACGGTGCCTTCATCAGGGGCGTGTCTGTAAATAAAACATATGAAAAATGTGTAAGAGTCTTGATTCAAAGTTGTTCAAGGGGGGTTAAATAACTGTTTTTTGTTGATATTGTACCTGGTGTTTACTATGATGGGTATGAAAAATCGTGTCGCCTCGCTTGCTGGACTCAGTGTCCTGTCTCTGCAAGTAATAATAAATGAATAGATGTGAATATACGTATTTTTCACTAGTTCACCTTACACTCAGCTGATATTGGCTCAATTTTAATCTCTGATCATGCTCCAGTCTCTGTAAATTTAGATCCCTTGCCTAAATCCACCTATTCGAAAAGACAGAGATAGGATAGCATTCTTACCTACTCTTTCAGTTCCTTCTTTCCTGAATGTTTTCTTTTCAACCAGACGGAGAAAACTCCTTTCCATACTGTTTGGGACACATTTAAAGCCCCTGCCAGTGATTTATCCATCAATTTTGTTCCTAAGAAAAGGCAGCTTTCTCAGTCACAGTGTAAACAAATTTTTTAGGAAATTAAACACATCGAGCATTCCTATTTCACCTCTAACTTACAACCATCACTACAGAAACTCATTAACGCTAAGCTTACATTTAATAAGGTTATCTACTGAAGATTCAGCTTCTTATCTTCTCAAGTCTAGTGCCAAGTATTAATGGGGCCAAAATAAATCTGGAAAGTTATTGACAAATTATCTTAAAATTAAGAAGAACAAATTACTTATTGAACCATTTTTAGGTGATACAGTTACAACCCATCATAAGGACCCTGATATTTTAACTCGATTTCAGAAATTCTACACCATCTGTACACACTGGAATATCTCCCCTCAGACAATGAAATTGTATACCACCAGCCTTCTGTTCATAAGCCAGACTCATTCCAAATAGATTATTCATCTTTATAAATAGATATTACACAAACAGAACTACACCTTGCATTACTATCCCATAAGAAAGACAAATCTCCAGGACCACACAGTAGTTGAGTTTTATATACAGGTTTCCACATTACTCCTCCCTAAACTATGCACTCTTATCCACTCCTTCACTAACTCCTCCACCTAATTCGGTTCCTTTCTGGAAACTCTCTTATCCTGAGAAAAGGAAAATACACACATTCTTACAAGGACTATAGACCAATTTCTTTATTCAACTTAGATTACAAGATCTTTTCTAAAGCAATAGCCTGCAGGTTAGAAGCACTTCTCACCAACCTTTTGGAAAAGGAATAATCAGTGTTTGTTAAAGGCCGATACCGTTCCGATAACACTCGCTTGTTCTTTGATATTATTTCCAAATCAATGAGTATGTCTGATCTTTGTCAGCCAGTGCCTTGGTTGCCGGGAAGGCTTATGATCGCTTAAATTGGACTTTCCTATTTCATTCCCTCGCCTAGTTTGGCTTTAGTCTAAAGATCACAACCTTAATTTCCCCTTATTTATACTTCTCCTAAGGCTGCCATTTATGCTAATGGTCGGGACTCTTCTTATTTAACACTTTCCAGAGGTGTACATCAAGGGTGTCCCCTCTCCCTGTTTCTTTATAACATAGCTCTAGAGCCATTTTGCCTAAGATCCGGCATCATGCATGGTTTCATCCACAACTCTCAACACATCAAACTGGCCATATACCCTGATGCCATTTTGCTATTTATTTCTCAACCTCACTCAGTTCTTACTTCTGAGGTTTCCTCTTATGCTTCTGTTGCTAGATATAAATTGAACACTGACAAATGTGAAATTTTACCTCTAATTAATTAAACTTTAAACAGGATTTCTGTTTTCTCCAATTTCGAATGGCAATCTAAACAACTTACATATTTTGGGCTCCTAATTCACCTAATCTTTTGCAACTTCCATTTCTATTAATATTGATGCCTGGATTCATAAACAAACTTCCTTGACGAATAGAAGGCATCCCCTCCATTTATCATGGTGGGGTCCTCTGGATACTGTCAAGGTGATGTTAGTTCCCATTATCCGTTTTGCTGTTTCTAACAATCGATTGAATATTCCTCTTAGGTCATTCTCGAAAATGTACTCAATCGGATCTTCCTTTCTTTGGAATAATAAAAAGCCTCATATCTCTCTACTTAAATTAAAGCATCCCAAGGTTGAAGGTGGAGGGGATTTTTCCAATAATTACAAATCCTTTTATTAAGGCAACCTGCACACGGGACTGAGCCTTCCTTATCATATACTCCTCTTTGGGTGGGTTTGGAACGAGCACTCCTAATCAATTTTTTTATTCCTGGAATGTTTAACTTTCATACAAAAACCTAAAAAATTATTGACTCCGCTTTTGAAAAACACCTGCAAATGATTGGCTTGCTTCACCTCATACTTCCCCACAGACTTACCATCCTTCATCAACTCCACCATTTGGTATAACCAATATATTCAAGTGAAAAAATACCTATTTATTGGGATACTTGGCGGACTAAAGGGCTGATTTAGGTTAACCAATTATTTAAACAGAACTCACTTATCTTTTTCTCACAAGCTCAGACACTCTTTGGCGTGCCATCCACCTTCCGGAACAGATTTAAAACTTTACAAAACACTTTCTCAAGCATACACTTTCTTCAACCATTATTTCATCACATACTCCTCTAGCTGATCTTTAACATATGCCTCTTAAGGCTTCCACTATGTATTCACACTTGCAAGGTATCTCTATTAACAGATCTAAAGATGATAGTGAACTAGCATGGGAGAAAGATTTCTCCATTACTTTACCCATAGCCACTTGGAGACAGATTTTGATTAAAATTAGGAAATCCTCCCGAGCGGCCAACACAATCACTTTTTTCCCTACATACAACTGGCTTTTCATGATGCCAGGATTCCTTCATAAGACTAACCCGGACATTCCAGATACGGGCTGGACTTGTTCAGCGCAACCAACTGATTTGAAGCACTTACCTTTCACACGTCCTTCAGTTTCTACATTTTGTGTTGAAATTTTTTATTAAGAAAATTATAAATAAATTGCAAAGATAGATACAAATGCAGAGGAAAAAATGAAACATAATATAGATGAGGAAACCATACATTAATTAAGTATAATAAAGAAGGCATAAAACAATACATCCTCTGGAATTCATAAGGCAGAAAATAGAAGTGAAAAAGAGAAGAAAAGAGAGAAAGGGAAGAAGGGGGAAGGAGAAAAGAAAAAAAAAAAAAAGAGGGTGGGCCCCAGAGTAACAAACTGGTTATGAAGAGAAAAATGGGAGTAAGAAGAATGGTAAGAAATGGAAAAAAGATTTGTGGAAGAGAAATTAAGAAGGAGGAGGAGCCGTAGAAGAAGAAGAAGTAGAGACAGGGTCATTATCCACTGTGGTCTCTAGGAATGGGGACCAAACTTGAAGAAAGATGGAAGCTTGGTCCTGTAGATTATAAATTATACGTTCATAAGAAGCTGTTTGTATCATTGCCACCAACCACTCCTCCTGGGAAGGAGGCAATGAAGACTTCCAATGACGCAGTATACAAATTTTCGCCGTGGCTAAAGCAGTATGGAGGAGACGGGTCTGTGGTTTAGTAAACTTTGAAAGGCCACGAAAGTCATGTAAAATTATATTCGCAGAGGTAAAGGGTAGGGATAGTGGCATAGAATGAGCCAAGGTATTTCGTACAAAGATCCAAAATGATCTGGTACAGGGGCACTCACATATGATGTGCGTTATATCACAACCGGAAGCAGAGCATCTCCAACACAAGGAATGGGAAAGTAGCTTGGCATGATGTAATTTGACCGGGGACCAGTGCCATTCATGTAGAATTTTCAAAATACAAAATTTAAGACGAGCTTCTCGAACACCCTTATGCAAACCTTCCAAAATGAGATCCCATTGAGTATCTGAGCATGTTACAGAGAGGCGTGTTTGCCATTTTAATTGAAGGCTTTTTGAAAGGGGTTGTGAGAATAAGGGTGTAGGAAAGTCTTATAAAGACCAGAGGTGACTCCCTTAAGAGTGCCCCATAAATTCAGATAAGATAAAATAGGAGAAGCGGATAATAGATCAGGTGGGGAACCTAGATGTTTTATGATAGCTTGCTGAAGATGAGAATATTTACAGGATTGCGTGGGTGGGAGGTGAAATTCCTCACTCAATTGGGGAAAAGAGGGGGCGTGGCTAGCTGGCCAACATGGCGGACGGAGTTTGCTAGTGCTCCGATGCCGCTGGGGGAGAAACGATCCTGTCGCCCACGCCGAGGGGCCGATTCAGTCTGAGTGCAGCTGTGTCCTACAGATCCTGCACCCCGCCTGCCTCGCTGCAAATCCTGGGGCTCTGGCGGCTGGTGCCTCGGAGTTACGCCGTGGTCGGGGGTGAGGCCTGGTGTCACGCTGCGGACCGGGGGACTCGAGTAGCAGCGGTGCCCGGAGGACGAGGGCTGGAAGGTGGCGGCGCGCCGGGGGCCCCGTGACCGGAAGTGCACCCCTGGATCGGGAACCCCGACCCCGCGACAGCCGAGAAAGGCAGGCGACACCCTGCGACCCCGGGTGCCGGGGGAAAGGACGGAGACTGCGGACGGCCTTGAGCGGCGGACTGAGGCGCCGGAGTGCTGTGACCCGTGTGTTCCCGCCGGCTGAGCTACCCCCTGCCCGCGAGGGCCGAAGGTGAGAGGTCCGGGGAGGTGCGGAGGGGCCAGGTGTGGCGCTGCTGCCCCACATCCAGCTGAGGGCGGACTACATTCGGCAGGGACCCCTGGACTGAGGAACGGGTCCGGCCGGGACGCCCTGATAGCCCGGCTGCAGCGAGGTGGTGTCTGGGCCTCCCCCTGGGGCGAGCTGGAGACTGGGACGCCTGGAGGGGAGCTGATCCTACCCCCGGAGCGACATAACTACTCCATTGCCGGCTGGGCCCCAATCACGAGGCACCGGACCGGTGTGGCTGATCCGGACGGGGTGGCACCCACTAGATCCTGCTGCTGTTCTTGGGCCCTTGCTGTGAGCTGGCAGGAGAGAGAAGGAGATAGCGCCTCAGGGTGAGCGGCGCTGCGGTGGGCCCCGACGCCCCTATTAGCTGAGCCCCCCCCCCCCCCCCCTTAACAGGGCCAAGGCGGCCTTCGCCGGCTACCCCAGGTAGTGGATGCTGGGGGCGACCTGCAGGGGGGCAACAGACGAACCTCGGACGGCTGGAGATCGCCTGCGGACGCGACCCTACCGCCGTCTGGACACCGGGCGCTTAACATGGGGCGCAAAGGCTTGAAGAACGCGGAGGGCAAGGAGGGGCCAGGCGTGGGCCCTGCTCCAGGTGTGAACCCCGGGGGCTCTGCGCCACTGACGCTGGCTTCCACCCTTTCAGAGAGTCAGCAAGGTGATAAGCTGGACCTTATACTTAAAGAGATCAGGGACTCCAGAGCTGTGATGGAGACGCAGATGGGTACCCTCACCACTAATCTCTCCTTGCTTAAGGCGGACCATGAGAAATTAGCGGACAAAGTGGAGGATCATGGTCTGTCGCTGGCTGAAATTGCCCCGGCGGTGGCGGAGCACACGGACTCTATCCAGCTGATTCAGCGTCAAGTCAAGACCCTGATGGACCGCGTGGAGGATGCGGAAGGGCGTAATCGACGCAATAACATCCGCGTTATTGGCCTGCCGGAACGAAGCGAGGGATCCCGTCCGGCGGAGTTCATGGAACAATGGTTCCAAGATAACGTCGCCCCTGAAGGCCTTTCACCGTTCTTTTGTGTCGAGAGAGCCCATAGGATCCCAACAGGACAACCTAAACCGGGCCAACCGCCAAGACCGCTCATTGTCCGGATCCTGAATTACCGGGACAGAGACATGCTGTTGAACCAGGCCAGAATAAAATCGGTCATACCGTGGGAGAATAAAAGAATATCATTATACCCAGACTACACCACTCAAGTGCAAAAACAACGGTCATCATACTATGAGGTGAAACAGAAACTCCAAAAGGCGAAGTTACGGTATGCCTTACTGTTCCCTGCGCGCCTGAAGGTGATCCATGACAAGAAAACTCACTTTTTCGAAAGTCCCACAGATGTGGAAGAGTGGATGGAGGTGATGGACATTGAGGAACGGCTGGACCCAACACAGGATTCTACGGATGCTGAGTCCAAAGTTGGCCAGAATCAGGAAGACAACGGGGACGGCGCCCGACGCACTCACCCAAGACAGCGTAAACCGACTGCCCATCAGCAAAAGCAGGGACAGATGGAGGCAGTGGCAGCGGTGGGCACCTTCAGGGAGGACCGGGAGACAATTCATACGGATACCGAAGATAGCACAGTCCACTCGGACTCGGACAATAGTATGGTCCTGTTCCCGACGGTGACACCTGGAACCGCGGACGATCTCATGGACAATGCCCAAGAGTAATATCTCCTGTGGACTGGACCTAAAAAGCTTGAGTACACCACAATATCCTTTTATGTGCAGATTGGGGGGGGCGGTGGGGGGAGGGGGAGAGAGATGGACTGTGTTTGCTCTGGCAATATGGGTGGCCCTTCTCTGATGGCGGACACTACGTGCCCCACCCTTGGGTGGGGTGGGAGCCTCGGGTGTGAAGACTGCGAGATATGAACCCTGTATCTCCTATGATCCTGTGGCGCTTGGCAGCTGTTCACTGGCTGCACCAGTATGGGGCCACCCCTGTATTTTCCCCCCCCCCCCCCCTGCCCCCTTCCTCTTCCCCCCCCCCTACCACGAGATGTGGCTACACTTGTCGAATAATGCTGATGGAACTCTCCCAGCGGCGCCGTTGAGCCGGCGGCTTGATCGGACATGGCACTAAGGACACGGCCAGAGCTTGACCGACCCCCCACTAGCGTATGCAACGTTATCTGTTTTATTATGTTATACAGTTTATTGTTCGGCACAGCGGAGTTCAGAGGCTGCGCCTCCACAGTTGGGGTTTGGGATAGGGTGGGTACTGTCTCCTGGTTGACACGGGCGAGTCACCCACTGGGACATATGGGAACACTCATTGCGACACCTACACGGGGTTATGGCTGACGTACAGGGTAGGTATAGGCTGGTCACCTGGAATGTGAGAGGGCTGGGGGCAGTGCAGAAGAGACACAGGGTGCATGCTTTCCTGCTGCGACAAAAGGCACATATAGTGTTCTTGCAGGAGTCACACTTGACACACTCCGAAGCACTCCTGCTGCGGAAGAAATGGAGAGGCACTGTATTCTCTACCACGTACTCTGCATTCTCCAGAGGGGCCACGATATGGGTACGTCATGGTACTCCTTTTGTGGAACTGGAGAGGCGGACTGACGACCAAGGACGCTACGTACTAGTGAGAGGTACCCTAGACGGGGAAGTGGTAGTGCTGGGCAGCATCTACGCCCCGAATTTCGACCAAGATAAGTTTTTAGCTAAGATGGGCCGGGCTCTGGCGGACTGGGCGGACGTCCCCTGGATCCTGGGAGGTGACTGGAACATGGTCTTAGACGTGACCCTTGATAGGTCACACCCCCCCCTTCAGGCAGCGGGAACACATAAACTATCTGAATTGTTTGGAACATGGCTTCGGGGCTGGGGATTGGTTGACACCTGGCGCACATTGCACCCGACACATAAAGAATATTCATACTACTCCCCTGTACACCACCTGCACACCAGACTGGACAGATTTGTATGCTCCAGCTCCCTCGCGGCCAGATGCGACGCAGCAGATTATCTGGCTAAAACGTTCTCGGACCACCGGCCGTTGACACTCGACCTACACTGGGGTAGAATACCCTCGCCTGTCCCTACCTGGAGGCTTAACCCTGCGTTGCTTGCGGATGGCCCGTTTCACTCATATATAGCTGAGGCCTTAACTGGCTACTTCGATACAAACTGGGACTCTGCGTCCTCGAACTTAGTGGTGTGGGACGCAATGAAAACCGTAATTCGGGGGGCTGCTATAGGCCGCCTGGTGGGAGCCAGACAGGAGATTCATAGTAAACTGTGCGAGGTAGAGACGCGGTTAAGTGACCTGGAAAACGCGGTGGGGCAGGACCCTGACCGCCGACCGGATCTGCAGCAGTGTAATATCGAACATGCTGAACTACTGGAGACCCTGAGGGTGATGGACTACGGAGCCTATTTGAAACGGCAACAGTCAGAGGCAGATAGGTCCGGTGCTCTGCTCGCCCGGCTGGTCCGGGATGCCCCTGAGAGCCCTACAATAACGTCTATCCGGAACGCGGCAGGTGATCTGATACACACTCAAATGGGTATTAATACTGTGTTTAAGACACACCTGGAGACCCTCTATGCTCCCCCCTCTGTCGAGGACAGGGACGAAATGACGGAATTCCTGGATGACTTGACGCTCCCAGTGCTGGCCCCGGGAGTCCAGGCGGCTCTAGCCGGGCCTATAACACAGCAGGAAATAAAGGTAGCGATCCACTCACTTAACCGGGGTAAAACCCCGGGTATGGATGGCCTACCAGGGGAATTTTATCAATCATATACTGATGTGTTGGCCCCTGTTCTGGAGAAAATATACCTCACTGCGTACGAGGCTGGCCATCTCCCGGCTACCACCATGCAGGCCTTGGTGATTTCGATCCCGAAACCCGGTAGGGACCCTCAGGATGTAGGTAACTACAGGCCCCTCTCTATGCTCTCCACGGAGTATAAGATTCTCAGTAAAGCTATTGCCTTGAGGATCCAACATCACCTCCCTGGCCTGATCCATACCGATCAATGCGGCTTCCTCCCGGAGAGGAGTACCTCCCAAAACTCGAGGCGACTCCACGCCCTCATGACAACTACACCCCACAATCTGCCACACGCGGGCTGCATAGCCCTAGACCTCCGTCAGGCGTTTGACTCTTTGACGTGGAATTTCATGTTCGAAGTCTTACACCGCTTTGGTTTCCCGGAAGCCCTGATCAAATGGATCCGTTTATTATATACGGGTCCGACGGCCAGGGCGCGCACAGGAAGGCACACTTCGGACAGTTATGGAGTCCACAGGGGCACCCGTCAGGGCTGCCCATTGTCGCCACTACTGTTTGTGTTGACGCTGGAGCCCCTGGCTATTGCGCTTCGCAACAGAGCTGCGGAGGACGGCATACCGGTGGGGGGCACCGACCACATGACTTCAATATATGCCGACGACATCCTGGTGTTCCTCCGAAACCTGCGGGGAGACCACTCGTCTCTGGCGGATATCTTCAGGCGATTTGAGGACATATCTGGGCTGGCTATAAATCCAGGGAAATCCCTGGGCTTCTTCTTTCGAGATGGCCAACGACCTCCCCTCATACAGTTCGGGGCCTACGACATACAAGTGGCACCGACCACGTTCAAGTATCTTGGAATACAGGTCTACCGGGACCCGGAGGCCCAGATTGACGGTAATATCCGTAAGGCCATTACTGGCATACGAGGTAGCGTGGGATTCTGGACATCCTTGCCCCTATCGGTAATGGGACGAGTGGCGGTCTCGAAGATGGTCCTCCTTCCCCGCATTCTGTATTATTTTGTGAACCTACCGGTTCTGCTGCCGCGTCAGATATTTACCTCACTGGATACATTATTGATCACCCTTATCTGGGGCTCGGGGAGGAGGCGGATCAGCCTTAAAAAACTGCAACTACATACTAGGCAGGGCGGACTGGGAGTGCCGGACCTGCGCAGTTACTACTACGCCAGCCAACTCCAATGGCTGACCCGATGGGTGGGGGGCAGGGACTTGCATGAGATCGCTTACACGGAGGACAAACTGGCGCGGGGAGACCTGCACTCCCTCCTCTTGCCCAATGCTAGAATTCCTGGGGACTGCCACCCCCTCCTGCACGTGGCCTTGACCTGCTGGAAGAAAGCGCTGTCGTACTCGAATGGGACCCCCCCATATGCAGACAACATACCACTACTGGGACTCCCGACACCGCAGGGGACCTTAACACGGCGCAGATTGCGACCCTGGGCGGAGACAGGAGTGGACAGGGTGGGAGACCTGTTCGGCGATGACACCTTGCTGGAACATGACTCATTTGTGCAGGCCACGGGAGCACCTTCACGCTTCTACCTACTGCACGCCTCGGTGACGCACTATGTCAGACGGGCTTGGGCCCCGCAAAGGACGAAACCGGAACAGCATGAATTAGTACATCTCTTACACTACATGGGAGCGGGGAGACACCTAGTGAAATGGCTATACACTGGCATCAGGGAACATGTACCTTCACCGATTGCTACACTTAGGGAGTCCTGGACTGCAGACTCAGGGGAAGACATTACAGACGGGGAGTGGAAAATTATTTTAGGCCATCATAGACGGGTGTCTAGGAATGTTAAGTTTCAGTTCATACAGGCCATGGTTCTCCACAGAGCTTACCTTACTCCCCAGAGGCTGCATCGGATGTTCCCTGCCACCGCACATTGCTGCCCGAGATGTTACCAGGATGAGGCACATATTCTCCACATGCTGTGGACATGCCCGAAGTTACACTCTTACTGGGGAACGATCAAACATACACTACACTCCATAACAACACTCCGAATCCCTGAGGGAGCGTTACCATGCCTGTTGGGGAATAGAAAGCGGCCCAAGACATGCAAGGCACAGCTGAGGTTTACGGACCTGGCACTGGTGCTGGCGATCAGGGTGCTCACCATGAGATGGAAGTCACCCAGGGCCCCGCAGATAGAAACGTGGCGCAGCGACTTGCTGAAGTGGGGCAAGGCAGAATCCGCGGCGCTGCGAGACGAGGAGAGCAAGGGCCTGCGCAAATATCCTATAGCTCAGGATTGGGACTTAATGATGGTAGACCTGGAGGAGATAGACCTGGACTGCTCGGGAGGCCCGGTGGGATGAACTCGCAAAGATGGCGGGAGGGGGACGAGGCCTACAGGGCACCAATGTGACTCACATCGGCTAGACCAGACCTACGGCTTTTACCACTTCAGACACACATAGTGCCACCTTGACCCGGGATGTGGAGTGTACGAGTGAGGACGACCAGGAGACAGGGGGTGGGCGGGCGGTTGGGGAGGAGGGGACAGTTGGGGTATGCTACTTACGACGGACACAATCCTGGAGGGTACGGAGTACATATGGGAACCATCCTGGGGATGCTCTGATAAGCAATTTGAAACTGAAATGCACTGATCCCACAAGCTTCTGGGTTTGAAAATGGAAAAGACTGATGTATGTTACGATAAGAAAATGTACAGAAATGTAAGACATCCTGTAACAGTCACGAATAAAGAGTTTAAAAAAAAAAAAAAAAATTGGGGAAAAGATTTAAAATTATCACCATGAAATAGTTGTTCCAGGGAATGAATACCAGCTTCCTGCCACAAAGGCCAGGAGACAACGCGACCACGAATCCGAATAGCCGAGTTAGACCATATAGGAGCAGTAAAATGAAGCCGCGAGTTAGATTTGAGGAGACGGTGGCTTCTTTGCCAAGACTTAAACATGGCAGATAAAATAGGATTTTTAGGGTCAAGAGAACTGGATCCCTTGCCATATCGAATGGACAAACCAGTGCCAGAAGCCAATAAATGACGTTCAAGTGGAACCCATTGGGGGATGTCCTTAGATTTAGGTAAAAAGAAAGAGAGATGAGAAAGATGAAGAGCAAGGGAATAGTGCTCAATAGAGGGAAGACCTAAACCTCCATGCAATTGATGGGACTTTAATTTGGCAAAGGCAAGACGCGGTTTAGCTGCACCCCATATAAAAAAATTAATTTTTGAATCAATAGACCGAAGAGTAGCCAGAGGAATAGTCAAAGGGAGCATACCCAGAACATAAAGAAAACGCGGTAAGGTGACCATCTTAATCGCCTGAACCCGCCCCCAAAGGGATAAACCAAGGGCCTTCCATTTATCGAAGTCTCTTTGCATTTGCGCAATCAAGGGAGTGAGATTGTCAATGACAACGTTATCTAATCCTCTAGTGAGAAGTATCCCCAAGTATTTAAGCCGAGAAGGTTGCCAGTGAAATGGAAAACCAGAGATTGCATCCTTTGTAGTGCCAAGGGACATAGGTAAGGCTTCGCTCTTGTCCCAGTTTATTTTATAACCGGAAAAAGAAGAAAATTTGTCAATGATATGGAGGAGAGCAGGGAGAGAGCGGGGAAGATTAGTAAGTGTAAGAAGAATATCGTCCGCATATAAATAAATCTTTGAGTGACCAATTGGAAGAGGAACGCCCACCACAGCAGCCGATTGACGAATTGTAGCAGCTAGAGTTTCCATAGCCAAAAGGAAAAGAAGAGGAGAAAGTGGACAACCTTGACGAGTACCCCGCCGAATGGGAAATGGAGTAGATAGAAAACCTCCACAATTAACTTGGGCAGGTGGGCTATCATAGAGTAGTCGTACTTTAGCTATGAACTGGTCACCTAGTCCAAATTTTTGCATTATGGTAAAAAGGTATTCCCACTCAATACGGTCAAATGCTTTTTCAGCATCCAAAGAAAGAAGGAGGGCATCACTGGAAAGATGTTTAGCGGACCATAGGGCATGGGAGAGAGTACGTAAATGATTGCGGGAGGAACGACCAGGAACAAAACCTACTTGGGAGTTATGGATTAAAGAGGGCAAAACCTTGCGGAGTCTTGATGCTAGAATGCTGGCAAGAATTTTAACATCAGAATTTAAAAGAGATATAGGACGATAACTACTACACAACAGAGGATCCTTACCCGGTTTTGGTAAAACTGCAATGATGGCTTTATTAGAGACAGAACCAAGAGAGGACTCCTCCACGGCTTCCCCAAAGGCAGCATGAAGAGTATCAAGCATACTTTGACCAGTCCATTAAAAAAATTCAGGAGGAAAACCATCATCTCCCGGAGCCTTATGGTACGGTAAGGCAGATATAGCTGAAGAAATTTCGTCCTTCGTAATAGGTCCCTCAAGTAGAGCCCTGCCATCATCGGAAAGCCGCGGAAGATGAACTTCATCCAAAAATGTTGACATCGCCATCATATCCACCTGAGTGCCTGGGGAATATAAAGATCTATAAAAAGAAGCGAACTCCTCAACAATCTCTTGTGGCCGAGTAAGGATATCACCACCGCTTGATCGTATTGCTGGAATCGCCATAGCGGCGTCCCTTTGACGCAATTGTGCAGCCAATAAGCGACCAGCTTTTTCTCCTTGTTCATAGTGGCGGCCTTTCATTTTTTGTAAGGCGTATTCCGCCTTAGAAGTGAAAAGAGTATTAAGGGACATACGCGCCTGTTCCAGTAACTTCCGGTTTTGGAGAGATGGTTGCGAAATATATAATTGAGAGAGTCGGCGAATATCTTTTTCCAAATCAATTTGTGTGGCAGCATTCTTTTTATTATAAAGGGCAGCGTCTCGCATAATTTGGCCTCTAATAGTTGCTTTAGCAGCTGCCCAAACCGCCCGTTTAGAAGAAACTGAATCGGCATTATTGAGAAGATAATCATGGAAGTGGGACTGCAAAAGAAGTTTTCCCGCAGGCGTTTTATATTTGTTGATATTCAAACGCCACGATTTGCGCCCCGGACTCATAAGACCCAAATCCAGAGACAAAAGGACAGGTGAATGATCAGATAAAGCCGCTTCTAATATCCTGGAATCAGTAACTAGTCGGACTGAATTTTGCGAAAGAAGAAAGTAGTCAAGACGCGAGATCGTACCGTGGGTAGAAGAAAAAAACGTATATTCTTTGTCCTGTGGATGACTGAGTCTCCAGTGGTCAACAAGACTAGCGTCAGCAAGAATGTCACAGAAGACGGCTCTGTCCGAAGCGTTAATAGTGTCAATGCAACCTGTTCTGTCAAGAGCAGGATCCAGTGCCAGATTCCAATCACCACCAATGAGAAATTGAGAAGCATTTATTTCCGTAAGAAGGCGATTTAAACGAAGAAAAAATTGCTTTTTGGAACCAATCGGGGCGTATACGGAACCAAGACAGAGAAAGGAATTGCCAATCTTCAATTTAACAAAAACATACCGGCCTTCAGGATCCGACCATGACTTTAAGATTGTGAGAGGAAGTGACTTCCGAAAAAGGATGGCGACTCCGCATTTACGAACAGGGTTAGGGTTGGCAGGATCAGGTTTAGAGACTGAACTGTGAATGACTTTACCAACCCAGTCTCTGCTGAGCTTAGTAGACTCAATGTCATCCAAATGAGTCTCCTGCAATAGAGCAACATCCACATGCTTAGAATATAAAT
Source organism: Lissotriton vulgaris (assembly GCF_964263255.1). NCBI lineage: Eukaryota > Metazoa > Chordata > Amphibia > Caudata > Salamandridae > Lissotriton > Lissotriton vulgaris. Next base: position 609,189,122 of record NC_141695.1, read on the forward strand.
AGGAAAGAACTTTTTTGCGTTTTATGTAATGAGTAAGGCCATGAACATTCCATGAAACCACAGACAACGGATGGATAGAAGGCATGATGGTAGGTTTGAGTTAACAAGAAGTGAGGAAGAACAGAGAGAAAAGAAGAGAAGAGATGTTACTCTGGGAGGAAAAAGGAGAAGAAAAGAAGGGAAAAGGAAAGTAAATAAGAACAGTAGAAGAAAAGATTAACCTAGACTGCTAACTGCGGGTCTGGGCGCACTTAGAGCAACACCAGAGGGAGCTGGACCCCCTTCGAGAAAGAAAGAATAGGGATCTAAAGGATAAATGATAACATGAAATACATAAAGCATAAGAGAATAAGATATCATCATCCAAATCGGGACCAACTCCTATACGTCCCCACAGGAGACTGTCACGAAATATGATAAGAAGAGTAACCAACACATCAAAACCTCCCGTATTCTGAAGATGACATGAGAAGGACATGAGAAGAATGAATAAAAGTAAGAAGAATAAAGCAAAAGGAAGATGTGAGACCAGAAGAGGAAAGTAGAACCTATTGAAGAAATATGAGAAATCGTACTTATCAGAGTAACGAAAATAAATAATACTCCATTTAACAACCAGTAAAACAACATTGGGAGGGAGATGCATTGAAAAAGGGAAATTGACATAAGTGGTACCAACTTCAAGGAAAGGCTGCGATCAAATAAATACTCTGAGGAGTTCAATCATCTAATTCAAAAAGAAAACGTAAAAGAACAAGGAGGCATAAGCTACAATATAAAGCAGAGAATGGGAATGATTACATCAGAAAGAGGAACACATCAGTAAAAGAGAACCTAGACGAGAATAGTATGACAAGAACAAAAAGAAAAGACATAGCTAATAAGAAGAAGACAGTAAAGGGAAACATACCAACATTGTCATTGAAAGGGAGGGAAAGAGATATTAGATATAAGAAGAAGAAGAGATACCCTAAAGCCAGACAGCCGAGAAGAAACAGAAGAAAGATGGTCAAACACCGTTTGAATCAAGAAAACAGAAAAACAAAGAGACATCATAGAAAATCGGAGGAAGTAAGACATGAAAGACATGAAATAATTAGTAATAAGCATACCAACATGAACAGCATTATTCTTATATTATATGATAAGCATACCCTAAAGTAGTGAAATAAATGCCAACTGTATAGAACTAATTCTATTGTAGCATGCCATAAGACCTCGGTGAGGTAAAGAAGCAGTGAAAGCATCACGAACAAGAAACACTTAAAACAGAGAAAATAAAATTTCAATCAGTATCAGAGGGTGTTGTAAGAGGCATTTGAATGAAGAAAACAGAGAAACAAAGAGACATCATAGAAAACCGGAGTCAGTAAGACATGAAACAATTGGTAATAAGCGTAACAGGAACAGCATCATATGTAGGAAAATGGACATGAATAGAGGAAAATCCCTTGAGGGATGAGGGACAATCGTATATTATATGATAAGCAAACCTAAAAATAGTTAAATAACTGCCAACAGTAAATCACATAATAATAATAAATATAGAAGGGCAATAGAGCACTGAACCTTATATAAAACACTAAAAAGAATGAATCCTATCGTAGCATACTATAAGACCTCGGTCAGGTAGATAAACAGTAAAAGCATCACGAACAATAAACACTAAAACATTGAAAAAATTCAATCAGCATCAGAAGGTGTTTTAAGAGGTGATCTAGACTTGTCCCTTTGCGGTGTGTTAGTGTGAGAGGACACAGAGCGTAGAGCCGAATCTTTGCCATCCTGAGAACGAGGGAGACGAGTGGGATCTCTGCCACGTTGCTTAGATACAGGAGAGGAATATAATGGAGATGTTGGAAGATTCGTAGATGAGGACTTGGACTGAGCAGAGGGAGCAGAGGAAGGAGACTGTGTTTCCATATCGTCGGACCTAATATCATTCAGAAACTGTTGTAGTAGTGCAGGATCATAAAAGTCTTTGGACTCTCCATTCCTAGTGATACGAAAACGAGCAGGCTCAAATAAACCGTATTTGATGTCCATTTGACGTAGTTGGGGTCGCATGGAAAGAAACGCCTTCCGTCGTTCATTCGTTTCTCTAGAGAAGTCTGCAGCCATGTAGATGGTATGACCCTGGAACAGAAAGGAACCACGAGTGCGAGTCAATGATAGAACTTGTCTGGTTTGCTCATGGCGAAGGAAACAAGCAATGATTGGTCTAGGTCTTGCAGAAGGTCCAGGACGCGGTGGGCCCAATCTGTGAGCACGTTGGAGCTCAAGAGGAGGAGTAAAAGAAAAGTTTCTACATTTTGGTCACAAGTTTGGAACCAGATAAACTCTATTTTTCACTCAAATGTACCCTATTCCATTTCCAATTTATTTTTAGGAAGTATATCTGATGCATGGGAAAATGCTTCATTTAACGTGAAACTATTGGACCTACTTTTAGCAATTGCCTTTCAGCAAATCACTCAAAATTGGAAGGACTTTACGAAATGATCATTTAAAGCATGGTGGTATGCAGTCTGTCATAACCACCGATTGGATACTGTTTATATGCTCCCTCTACCTCTTGTTTTAAAGTGAAAGGCCCTTTGGACATCAGTTACATGGTTTCTACATAACTCTACAAACTCGTGATTTACCCCTGCACCCTGCATCCAGGAAGTTCTAAAACCTCCCTGACCTCCCACTTCTGACCATATTATTTTTCTAAAATATACCTTTTGCTATTTATTTTAGTATTTAATTTTTGCTTATAATCAGACAATGTATTTTATGAACTATGTACTTACTTCTTATGTTCCCTTTCTCCAGTTGTTTTGTAGTATTCCAATGCATTACTCACCAAGTCTTGTTTTTTCTGTCAGTATCACTTTTCTTTCAATAAACGTACTTTTTAAACTTTAGCATGCAATGCATGGATAGCATGGAGGACCAGTGGTCCAACAATGATGGGCTTGTATAGACTAGTCTTAGAGAGGCTTCGGGCCCACTGGCAAGTTGTATTCCACAGGGCAACACTCACCAGGCCAGAATGATAAATGTATCTGTGCCCTCACCTGCTCAGCCATTTTCCTTCTAGATACTTCACTCCCGTCTTTAAAAATAACGTAAACATTCAGCCGCCCTAATGGCCCCATCCACACCACTGAATCCTTATCTGTATTGTGACAACTCATCCCCATGATGATGATGCCGGAACCTCCAGTTGCCACCCACCCCCAACCAACTCCACTGGTCCACCTTTTAGCGCCGCGGCCCCTTCACTTCTTTACATTGTGGGTTATTTGAAAACGCATTTCATGTTTGCAAACAGTACAGGCACTCGCACACTCCACCACACATACACAGAATTTAATGTGTTTACATTTTACATTTTGGTTGGCAGACGATGTTTCTAGTTTACAAAAAATTAATTCCGGCAGGTGGAGAGGGCTCCAATGTGCCCCTTCGAGGCGAACCTGCTACTTCTGGCTTAGTTCACAGCCTTTCCATCTGCTCCTGGCCATGGAAGGCTGCCCGGTCACTTCTTCGTCAGGACACACTGCCTGCCACGAGACACATAGACTGATGATGGACTGCATAGGGCCCAATTAGACCCTGCACTTAAAATCACGGAGAAGTGAAAACTCCAACAAGTGAACCCATATAGAGGCTCGGTGCGCTTACAATCTCCACAGCAGCAGAGAGGCCCCTGTTGTGTTGTCCTCATAGATAAACCTCCCCCGAGCCTCCCATTCTGTCCATCAGAGTTCCGATATTCTCCCCGGCTAAAGAGAAGATCCGGTACTAATGGGGGGGAGATTTGGAAGTGCCGGTACTTAGTGCCAGATTGCCCCGGCCCATTTACAGCACTGCTGTTAGTGTTTGTGAGCTCAGAATATCACTTGTGGGCTGTGGTTTGCTTTTTCTTCACACTACACAGGCATCTATGGTGGATTACACTATCACCTTCATATTTTTGTTTTTGTAGCTAGAAATTAGCGTAAGACACTCGTCGGAGCCCCCAAATCACAGTCACTTGAGAGTTAGGGGTGTACAGGCCTCTCCTTTTGATCCCCCTTGCAATTGCCAGGATGACTTCACAATGCCACACATGAAGTCACTAGGGCCCTGACCTGCTGGGACCACATGCTATGGCAGCCCAACACCAGGGATCACTTGAGATAAGACAGCACCAAGATTCCATGGCTTTGACATTTACAAGATGTAGACTGGTGAAATAGAGCTTTACTGTGTTAAATTTATGACTTGATGGGATTTTCTCTCGTTTTTTTCAATAGGAAGAGGCACACAGGTGTGGAAGCTGTGGGCTTGATGTGGAAAGAGGCTAGAAGCAGTGTGCAAGGACTGTGGAAACAGAGCTGCACTGTTCAAGAGCACACTGGGCTCCCTGACCTTCTGCAGCCCTTGGGGGGGCCATCAAACCTCAGATCGGCAGAAGGGTCCAGAAGTCAGGAAGCACCTCCTTGTAGAAGCCTCAGCCCTGCAAACCTGCAGCCTGGATCAATGGGTTGTGGGCGAAGGGACAAGACTGCTACCTACCCAATAATGCCGATAGGACAGCGATCAGCACAACCACGGACACTGGGTACCCAGGGGTCCCAACTAGCGGCCAGCGGAGTCCTTCACCAGAGAGATCTGGGTGGCCAGGTACATGAGGACATGGCCGTGCTGCACAATGTGCCAGAGTCATTCATCCACATCTGCGCCACGGACCTGCTACTGGAAGCCCAACAAAGGAAGAGGCCTCGACTGCTGCCCCCTCACCGAAAAATGCACCTGGAGGTGCCTCATGGCAGAACCGAGCCTCCACCAGCAGTATCAGAGTGGCAGCACAGCAGGGGTCAAGAGAGCCAGATGCCCCTGGAATACAGACATCTAATGGACACCATGTCCCTCCTAACGCCCACCGACATCTCGCAGGTGGAGATGCTCTACCGCCAGTTCACACCCTGGCCACGTCAAGCCCTCCTGCCACCATGCAGCCAGGCCAGGCCCCCCAACTTCACCCCTTATGCCAGGGGGTTGGCAGGCAGCCGGCAGCAGTTCAGAGTCTCATCAGGGTCCATGAGTAGACATCGTAGGACCCCCAAGAGTGCTCAAGAATCTCACCTGGGACACCTGCCACCCAAGAAAAGGTTCCCTCCCACACCTCAAGGGCCTCAAGTGATCCTTTAATCCTCCCCAGTTCCATCCCATGGTTGTGTGTGGGAGTTACTGGACTGTCATGGAATCAGCAGGAGCTCCAGACTACATTAAAAAGTACACTTATGCATACAATAAACAAAAACGTGTTTTTATTAAAAGCGATTCATTGCATTTTGTGAGACAGTATTTATATAACCCGGGGGGGGGGGGGGGGTGACTGAGGGTGGAGTGCTGTTGTGTGGTCTTACATTGGGGCAGTGCCACTCAGACCACGGTGGGCTCCCTCTGCCTTAATTTAGGTCAGTGTGCCCTGAAAGGAGAGTTCAGGTGCACTATGCAATGAATGGCTAGTCTGAAATGAATTAGGGTGGTACCCTAAGGAAGGAAGGGCTCTGTCTGACTCCACCCAAGACCTTCAGAAGGGAGAATTGCTGGGATATTTACAAGAGTGCATTACTATTCATTGGTCTCCAAATAAGGGGTTCTTTGCATACTTATAGTTGAGGGGCTCACTGGCGCAGAAATGGCAGATAAAATAGTCTGTGTAGTTACAAGGTGGTCAGTCAGGCTGGAGAAACACAAAATGTTATGCCAGGGCAGTCTTCGGTACAGTTTCGAGAGAGGCACGCTCAGTCCAGGGCATTATTGCATGCATGTTGTGGACTTGCCTTGAGATGGCTGTGGGACCAGTCAGAGAGGTGAAGGGCTTGCACATGACAAAACACAGGTTTCCTCTCCTTTCGAGCTTAGTATTGGTAGGGAAAAGGACTATGGGCAGCCGAGATGTTAGCATGTGCAGCAAAATAAACACCCAAAAGCCCCTTCCATAGGGCCTTTCACTAAAGACAGAAAAATGCGCTTAATTCCCAGCGCCATCTTGCTTGCTTTAAAAGCCCTTTTTTCATCGATCACTTGTATTATTTATATTATGCTTACTAGCCTTATCTGCAGCACTTGCCTTCAGGGGTAGCATGCTAGTCAGGATGCGGTCTTTGTTTTGATCCTATGTAGGGGGTGTTTCAATGTCATGCAGGAGGAGCACTGAGGTTCAGTTATTGTGCTTTAGGACTTCACAGTGTGATGGCTGAAGAAGTTTGAGAGATGGGTGCAGTTTATGGTTTTCAGTAATCTGGCATCTGTGTGCTTCGCAGGTCTCTTCATGGTATTCATGATTGCAGGCCACAAAGCTCATTATTGCATCGGGTCCTCCATTCTGAGATTTTTGTTTATGATCCTTAGCAGGCATAGGCTGGGGGTGAGGGGTGGGGTGGTGGAACCTGCACGGATGGACCTTGTTACAATCATCCCTTATAAGATGGTCCTTGTGAGAGGTCAAGAAGCAGTTGTGGTATGTAGTTAGATGTGACCTGCCAGGATGGGATAAAGCAGAGTCCTCCGGGGCCAGCAGTATGTGTCAGATCTCTAGGTAGCCCGTGCCGGTCCAACTGATGGGTGGGTTTTTGTTGCAGACTGGTACCTAGCCTTATCTGTAGGGAGTGGCATGGGAACTTGGCAAAGCGGCAGCCCATGCAGGTAAGAGTGGTGTGGCCAGGTTGTGGGGGGAATTCAACAGACTACCACGAGGGAAAATTAAATAAATTATTAATTTTCCATTATCTGTCGGAATAATTCTTCTTCTCTCCCAGCCCCCGCACCTCCCAACCCGCCCCACCGCTTTTACCTGCAGAGGCCGCTGCTCAGAAAGAAAACACAGCACGCATTATGTACCTTTCCTGTGAAGCCAATACACCCTGAGACGGGCCACATAATCTGAATATCCAATCTGCTATTTTCTTGCAAAGAAAAGGCCTCCCTGAAAATGCCAGAGTAGTTATCGTTTCCAAAAGCTTTCGCCCTACTGTTCTCAGCCACCATATCCTGCCACTTTTTTTGTTCAGAAATGTTTTTTTTTAATTGCTGCCCAACACACAATGCCCTCCTCAGGGGACTTTAATCATAATCAGGGCAAACAACCCAAAGCCCCCTAATGTTGATTGAATATTTAGCCAATGTTCACATTAGCATCCTTCGGTTCCAGTAGCAAAAGCTCAATCTCTAAATTTCTTCCTTTCACCTTTCCAATAACTCTTAATCGCAGAAGAAACTCACTCTCCCCAGAGTGCCCCACCCAGAGCAGCCACATATCTTCTCCGCCTAGCAGAGAAGACCCAGTCTCAGGCAATAAGCTGAGCAGTGCATGTGTTAGAAAATAATGCATAAAAATATTGCATCTAGAATGTTAACAAAAAAATTATTTAACAGTAAGTGTATATATAGGAGTGTATATGTACTTTTCTTAACTCATATCTTGAAAAGATGTGAATTGAAGGTATATTTAAATATAGTAAAGCTACATTTACCTGCATGAGTTTTGAAGTCCATATTCTTGCTACAATATTTGATTTTCGATATTATGCTAATATACCAGTCAAGCTATCAGTTATATAACATAGGAAACGCAATTAGGCCCTCTGAAGTCACCAATCATAGCAGGGGAAGGTTGCTTCTACAAATGACTCCTATGGCAGCCCAATTGTGGCCTACTATGAGCCCAGTCTCCAAAATACACCCGGTACCCATTCATTCATTTGATAACTTTATTTCGGTCAATGACCATAAAAGTGCAATAAATATGTACAGGCACAGAAATAAAACCATAAGTACAGAGAATTAAAAAAGTTATTAAATGGTAGTTATCAAGGATGAGATAAAATGAAAAGCAATGGACCATTATTTCTTGTTAATAAAAACAGTTCTTCTCCGCCACATGCCATGTAAAAATCGGGAGACAGCAAAAAAAAAATGGGAGGGGTGGTATTGTAGGTTAAAACTCTGCAAGCTTGTACACATTGTCTGAAACCCAAGTTTTTAGACAATGGAATAATCCAGCATTTCCGAATTTCGCTATATGCCGGGCAGAAAAAGAAGATATGTACAATGTCTTCCCTGCAGTAATTACAAGCAGGGCAGTTGGCGTCCATCGACTTTGCCCATCTGGATGTAAATGCCATAATCGGTATAGAGCCATGCCTCAGTTGGATGTATAGTTTTCTTGCAAGTGGAGGCTGCACTAAGTTCAAGAACACCTCCGTCCTGGATTCGGCTTTCATCAGTAGGCACTCAGTAGACAGCCTGCCCAAGGAAGTCGAGCAATATAGTATTTTGAGGTTATATGACCTTACAGCCGCCACTAATACAGACCTTTGCATCCTCGTGCAGCTGTCCTCTGGTGTGTCCCATAGTTGGGGTAGACCAATTTGGTAGAGGAGAGCCTTTACATGAGCCAACCAGGGTATGTTCTTATTCTTTAGCTGCCCCCAAATTGCAATGAACTCTGCTCTAAAGGATATGAACTCCGGCACAGACCAGAGCCTTCTCCAGTAGAGCAGAGGTCGTGCAGCTGCCAATTCGTTAATGGGTTCCAGGCCCAGATATAAGCGTAGTGGTATGAGGGGCGTGCTTTGGGGAAGGGCAATTAGATGTCGCATGAAGGCCTGTTCAACCTTCAGTAAGTTGTATACGTTTGTGTGTCCCCAAAGTTCTGCAGCGTACAAAGCTGCAGACCTGACCTGTGTTTTATATATCTCAAGGGCAGGGGTAACTGGTTTAAAAGTTGAGGCTCTGTAAAATCTGCCTATGCCTCCCATAATCTGCGCAAGTCTCAGGGAAGATTTAGAAACTTGGTGGTCCCATGCAAAGTGCTCAGTCAACGTGACACCCCAAGTATATAAAAGTCTTAACTCGCTCTAGGGGAGTTCCATTCAGTGCGGGATTTGGGCGGGTGTGCCTCGAGGGATTGAAAATCATAAACTTGGTTTTCTCCAAGTTGACCTCCAATCCCCGCGAGGCACAAAAGGACACAAACCCGTCCAGGACCCGCTGGATGCCCGATGATGTCCGCGACAGCAACAAGGTGTCGTCCGCGAACATCAGAGCGGGCACCCTACCAGTAGCCAGGCGCGGAGCATCTTTATCCCTAACGCCATTAAGTTCATCTATCAGACCATTGACATACAGGCTGAAAAGAGTGGGGGCCAGTACGCAACCCTGGCATACGCCCCGGGTGACAGGGAAGCGAGCTGATAATTCCCAATTCCTCCCACACCTCACCTGTGCATAATTCCTAGTGTGAAGTCTGATTAGGGCATCTAATAAGTAGGGTGGGAGACCAAGTTCCTTCAACACCGTCCAGAGCCTCTCCCTAGGAACCAGATCGAATGCGGCCCGCAGGTCCACAAAGACAAGGTAGAGGCTGCCACCCTCTACTCTTGCAGTTTTCCAGTATAGGACCTGGAGCCGGAAGATCTGGTCCATGGGCGAGACCCCTGATCTAAATCCGGCTTGGAGGGTGGTCAAAGTTTTATTCTCCTCCACTCAGCCCAATAGTCTTTCGAGTAGGATTCGACCCATCAGCTTCTGGGTGGTGTCAAGTAAACTGATTGGTCTGTAGTTGGATGGGACGAGCGGGCAGCCCTTTTTAAAAATCGGAACCCCAATGGCTGACTGCAGCACTTGTGCACCAACTACATCAAAATATTTTCGCTCTACTGCTTTCTCAACTCTGCCATGGCTAGCCATGAAAGGAGGATGAGGGTAATGGGTGGGGCCAACTACCCCACCATGTAAAAAAATTCTAGCTACAGAAATGCTAAACATAAGAGAAAAATACATTCCAGCCTTGAAGAGAGTAATCTCCTTCATTAAGAGCCAGGACATCTTGTGGTGAAAACCAGAGATCCCTGGAAGTCACAAAGCCAATCCACCTGCTATCAACCAAGACCATCAGCACATGGAATATGAGGATCATCTACAGCACAGGCAAGGCAGTCCTAGTAGCAGCAGGGTGTGTGTGTGTGTATGTATGTATGTATGTATGTATGTATGTATGTATGTATGTATATATATATATATATATATATATATATATATATACACACACACACACACACACACACACACACACACACACACACACACGCCCTGCTTGGCATCAGCAAGACTAGATTGACACAATCTGGACAGAAAAGACTTGCTCCAGGAGGAATGCTGTTGTGTTTTGGACACAAAGAAGAGAAACCCCACACATACTCCACATCACTGCTACCCCCTAACACCAGCAGAGCTCCGATGGTGCCAAAGGCTGCTGTGATGATTCTGGGACTGATGGCTTCCCATCCAAAGAACAAGTGAATGAACATTAACCATTGCTATGTACCTACAAATGACAGCAAAGAGGAGGAAAAATAACTGTTTTACAACAGACTTCAGTCCATCCTTGCAAGAGATATCACCACACTGATGAGGGACTTCAACTCCAAGAATGGAAGCGACAACATTGGGTACGCAGTAGTAAGGGGCAACCATGGCCTTGGCAACATGAACAAGTATGGTGAAAGGCTTGCAGATCTGTGCGCTGAGCAGTCTGGTGACAGGTGGTAGCGTTTTCCCACATAAAAGAATACACAAGGCAGAACAAGTGTCACCAGACCATTCAACATAGAATCTACCAAGTCTGCATTGCTAGGAGGTTTTTGTGTTGAAATTGTTTATCAAGAAAATTTCAAATAAGTCACAAATGCAGATACATATGCAGAGGAAGAAATGGAACACAGTATAAATGAGGAAACCATTCATAAAATATAACAAAGGAGGCATAAAACAGCACATCCTCTAGTATTCATAAGGCGAAATTTGGGGTAAAAAAGAAAAGAGAAGAGAAAGGAAGGAAAAAAGGAAAGAGAAAGAAAAAGGAAGCCCCAGAGTAACAAACTAGTTGTGAAGAGAGATGGGAGCAAGAAGAATGATAAGAAGCGGAAAAGAGAGAAGGAAGAGAAAGTAAGCATGTTACAAGGAAGGTGAAATTAAGAAGGAAGAGAAGTCGTAGAAGAAGAAGAAGTAGAGACAGAGTCATTATCCACTGTGGTTTCCAGGAATGGGGACCGTACTTGAAGAAAAATGGAAGCTTGGTCCTGTAGACTGTAAATTATACGTTCATAAGAAGCTGTTTGTATCATTGCCACCAACCATTCCTCCTGAGAAGGAGGTAAGGAAGACTTCCAGTGACGCAATATGCACATTTTTGCCGTGGCTAAAGCAGTATGGAGGAGACGGGTCTGTGGTTTAGTAAACTTGAAAAGGCCACGAAAGTCATGTAAAATTATGGTTGTAGAGGTAAAGGGTAAGGGCAATGACATAGAATGAGCCAAAGTGTTTCGTACAAAAAGCCAAAATGATCTGGTACGAGGGCACTCACATATAATGTGCGTTATGTCACAGCCGGAAGCAGAACATCTCCAACACAAGGAATGCGAAAGTAACTTAGCATGATGTAATTTGACCGGAGACCAGTGCCATTCATGGAGAATTTTAAAAATACAAAATTTAAGTCGAGCTTCTCGAACACCCTTATGTAATCCTTCCAAAATGAGATCCCATTGAGTATCTGAGCATGTCACTGAGAGGCGTGTTTGCCATTTCAATTGAAGAGCTTTCAAAAGGGGTTGTGAAAATAGAGGGTGCAAAAAAGTCTTATAAAGACCAGAAGTGACACCCTTACAAGTTCCCCATAAATTAAATTAAGATAAAATAGGAGAAGCGGACAACAATTCAGGTGGGGAACTTAGATGTTTTGTGATAGCTTGCTGAAGATGAGAATATTTACTGGATTGAGTGGGCGGTAGATGAAATTCCTCACTTAATTGGGAAAAGGATTTAAAATTGTCACCATGGAACAGTTGTTCCAGGGAATGAATACCAGCTTCCTGCCATAAAGGCCAGGATACAGTTCAACCTCAAACTCGAATAGCCGAATGAGACCATGTAGGAGCATTAAAGTGAAGCCGTGAATTAGATTTAAGGAGACGGTGACTTCTTTGCCAAGACTTAAACATGGCAGATAAGATAGGATTTTTGGGGTCAAGAGAACTGGAACCCTTGCCATATAAAAGGGACAAACCAGGGCCAGAAGCCAATAAATGGCGTTCAAGTGGCACCCATTGAGGGATGTTTTTAGACTTAGGTAAAAAGAAAGAAAGATGGGAAAGATGAAGGGCAAGGGAATAGTGCTCGATAGAGGGAAGAGCCAAACCTCCCTGCAATTGGTGGGATTTTAATTTTGCAAAGGAGATTTTGAAAGTCCCTGCAGGATGAGCATGATGGGGAGGGGATGTGGCATCAGATCATCATCTTGTCATGCCCAGGTGTTCGAAACGATAAACCAACAACAGCGATATACCAACCTCCTAAAAGATGCCAGAAACTGAGTGAATACTCAGTCCCCCTCAGTAACAAGTTTCAAGTCCTGCAAGAACTAGAGGACAACAGACCCAGTAGAAAGTCAGTGGGAGAACATCAAAGAAACCGTGACATCAACCTGCCAGAAAGCAGCAAGTAATTGAAACTTGAATGACATAAGGAAACTCAGGCAGATACAGTAAGCCAGAGAGACCTGTTAAATACCAAGTTTGTGAGACAATCGTGGGTAACGAAGGTCAACAATGAAGATGAGTGAAGAACTTTGCAGTTCTTCAGTCTCCACTAGGCATGCAGCCAGTTGACAATGACTTGTCAATCAACTGCAGCAAACAAACCAACAAAGAAATACAGCAATCCACCAAACATCTGAGATATGGAACGGCAGCAGGACTTGACAACATTACAGCAGAGGCACAAAAGGCAGACATTAAAACGTCAGTAGATGCTCGGTACCCCATGTTTGGAAGGATCTGGTAGGAGGAGAATGTAGACTGAAAGGAGGGATTTCTGATCAAAATCTCCAAGAAAAGTGAGCAGAGTAACATCGCAAACTACAGAGGGATAACTTCTATCAGCCCCAGGTAAAGTGTTCAGAGTCACGCTGACAGAATGAAGGAACAAGTCGATGCTCAGATTTGAGACCAGCAAGCTGCCTTCCAGAAAGAGATGCTGTGCGCACACCAGATTGCAACACTGCGTATCATTGATCAGTCGATGGAAAGGAACTCTCCCACCCACCGACCCACCCCTTCCCCCGTTAACTTCATGAACTATGAGAAGGCATTATACTGTATGGACAGAGACCCTTTGGAAACTCCCTTGCCACTCCAATGTGCAATATAAACTTAGAAGAATCATCAGGAACTCTTACAAGGGAATGGCCTGCAAGATGGTTCATGTAGCACAACTCATAGGGGCGTGGCTTGGATGCCGATCGGGATGGCGGCGTGAGCTCGTAGCTCCGCGCGGAATCCCGCTAATTCTCCTGATTCCTGCACCCCGAGCAACCCGTGGTCGACAATTCTGCCCTGCGAAGTGTAGGGGGGCCAATGGGCATCGGTGGCTGGCTGCTGGGGGTTCGCTGGCCCCGGGGAACCCTCGATGAACGACGACCCAGGTGTCGCCGAGAGTGTGAGGAAAATGGCGGCGGGGGGACCGACGGCTCCGGACGACGACATTGAGCAGTCTTGGCACCGACTGGAGGGGGGACCCACTGCTGTGAGATCGGCGCTGTGGGGACTGTGGAGACGGTCCTGAAGATTGGGGGACCGGGAACCCGACGCGGCTCGGGCATCGGGGACGATTACTTGCGGCTATCCTTCCTCCTTCCCCTCCTCCCCCCGGATTTGAAGAGTGCGAACCGGATGGTGCCAACCCATTTGGTCCTTGGAGTGGCGGGCATCAGAGGGGGCCCTTGATCCTGTACATTATTGGGACGCCTGCCCTCCACACGGCAACTGCCGGGACTAGGTGAATCTCTTTGCCTGTGACGCAGTTATCTAAGATGGCGGCTTCGGGAGGAACGGGGGCCTTGGAGCTGGGACAGGAGGACTTGGCTGCACTGTCCCAGGTGGGCGAGACCCCCCCGCAGACGGACCAGGAGCAGCGGCTGAATCGGCGCCTGGATGCCATACTGGACGCTATCGCCTCGACCAAGGAGGCGTTGCGGCAGGACATTGCACAAGTCGCCACGGGGCTGGGGCTATTGCGAGCGGACCATGCGAAGTTGGCAGATAAGGTCAAGGACCATGATCAGCTCCTATCGGACCTGAAACCGTCGGTGGTGACCGCGGAACACAAGATCACGGATATCCTAGCTTGGTTGGATTCGCTGGAGCGAAGAGCGGAGGATGCCGAAGGTCGCAATAGGCGGAACAACGTGCGGGTAGTAGGCCTGCCGGAACGAATTGAGGGGGAGGATGCGGTGGCCTACATGGAGAACTGGTTTCGAACTGTGGTGGCACCGGAGGGGCTTACTCCTTTCTTTACCCTGGAACGAGCCCACAGGGTGCCGGCCCGCCCGCCAACGCTGGGCCGCCCTCCCCGACCGATGGTGGTGCGGCTCCTCCATTATAAAGACCGGGACCTCCTCATCCAGAGGGCTAGGGCGTCGGGCCCGTTTGAGGTGGAGAACAGCAGGGTTACGATTTTCCCGGACTACACCCAGGCGGTCCAGAAGAATAGGGCATCGTTTCTGGCGGTGAAGAAGGAACTGCGGTAAGAGGGCATCAAGTACTCCTTGCTCTTCCCGGCCAAGCTGCGGGTCATCCTGGATGAGACCATGCACTTCTATCAGTCCCCGGACGAGGCTTGGCAGTGGCTGGAATCGTACAGGGCCGGGACGGATAGGTCACACAGGAGTAGACGGGATCGGCCTAAAACACCTCAGGTCAGACAATGTCAACGGATCCGGTCCCGCAACAGGCGCCAGCGGGAGAAACGGGAGGCCCAAATGGCTGCGGACAAGAGAGAGGCTCTGGCGGCGACGGCGGCCATTACGGGGTCACAGCAGGGTAGTGAACTGGCGGAGACGGACTCTGGCGACGAAGGTGGCAGGACTGGGGAGGACCTTTCGGAAGCGGAGAGTTCGAAGGGGCCGGTGGTCACCCCCCAGACATCTGATGGAATTTTTTGTGGCTGATGTATCATTGGAACTTGGACACGGTTTTTGGTAGGGTAGTATCCTGTTGGAGATGGGTGGGTTGCCGGGCAGGGTGCCGCTTGGGCATGACAGGATGGGGAGCGCGGGGCGTGGGCTCCGCTCGCTGGGGTCGGCGATAAATCACCCCCCCAGGGCCCTTAAGGCCTTCTGTGGTGGCGACCGCAGGTTAGACGGACGTGTGTTTGGTTTGAGGTTTGGACCGGGGCTGACGTTGGGTTTGTAGGCTCTGTCCTGGGGAGTGGGGTTCGGGGTGTTTTCTTTTCCAATGTTTGTTTCGGGGGGGGCAACTGCTATGGTGTGTGCACGGACTGGCACTGTTTGACTTGGAATGTTCACTATCAGTATGGGGATGTTACCTAACTTAAAATGCCTGACGTGGAATGTCCGAGGGCTGCGAACTATGGTCAAGCGCCACAAGGTACATGCGTATTTGGTACGAAGGGGGTCCAGGTTGCCATGCTGCAGGAGACCCACTTGACAAAGCAGGAATGTGCAGCAGGGTACTGATATGGGTGAGAGCGGGAATACCGTTTCAGGTGCTGAACCAAGTGGTGGACCCTGAGGGCAGGTTTGTGGCGGTGGAGGGGCGGTTGTATGGCCGGGATGTGACTCTCTGTTGTGTGTATGCGCCAAATGTTGATCAGGCCCGATTCTTCGATGGCCTTTCCGGGTCCTTGGCCTCCTTTCTAGCGGGCCCGGTGATATTGGGAGGGGATTTTAATTCAATTACAGATGTGGTCCTGGACAGGTCTCACCTTCCCCTTGTTGATTCCCCGGTACGCAAGTTGGCCATGCACAGGAAGGATTGGCAGGATAGATGGGGGTTGCTGGATGTGTGGCGGGAACAACACAGGGATGTCAGGGATTATTCCTTTTTCTCAGCCCTCCATGCGCTACATGTGAGAATTGATTCGGTGCTCTGTAGTGGGCCCCTGGCCCCATTGATCTCTCATTCGGAATACCTAGCCAGAACTATATCGGATCATAATCCCCTATTGATACATGTCCAGTGGCAACAGGAGCGCTCGGCGATTCCAACATGGCGGCTCCAGCCAGACACGTTGGAGGACTCAGTGTTTAGTGATGCGGTCCACCAGGGCATTGACCATTATTTCGATGAGAATGAGGGTTCCGCTACGTGTAGGTCCACTGAGTGGGATGCAATGAAAGTGGTGGTGAGAGGGGTATGCCTGGGCAGGTTTTCGAACGCGCGTACGACTGTGTTGAATGCACTTGCTAAAGCGGAAGTGAAACTGAGAGACCTGGAGCGGCGCAGGCCGACCCGACCGGACTTGCAGGCCCGGTTGCCGGAAGCAAAGGAGGCGGTCGCTACCGAAACAGAACGGTTGAGGAGCTACGATTATCGGCTATACGCCATTAAAGCACATGCTGAACGGGATAAGGTGGGCACGCTCCTGGCCAGACTTGCTAATCCTGATATTAGGGGCTGCCCGGTCCTTAGCGTCGGTAACGCATTGGGGGAAACGGTGTATTCTCAGGCAGCGGTACTGGAGTGCTTCCGCGTGTATTATGAGGAATTGTATCGGAGTCAGTTGGGGGTAGAGGCCCACGATATTGCAGAGTATCTGGGGGCGAGGCAGCTTCCGGTCCTTGACGAAGAGGACGCGGCGGATCTGGGCGGGCCGATCACACTGGCTGAGATAAGGGCGGCCATCAAGCATAAGGCGCGGAATAAAACGCCCGGTGTGGATGGGTTGCCGATAGAGTTCTACCAGAAGTTTATGGATAGTTTGGCGCCCAGACTGCTGGTGGTGTACACGGAGGCTTTTGAGTCGGGGGTTTGCCCGGATCCATGAGGGAAGCATTGATAGTGCCTCTGCTTAAGCCCGGCAGGGATGCGACGGATGTAAGGTCCTATCGTCCATTGTCCATGCTGACGGTGGACTACAAAATACTGAGCCGGATCTTGGCCACCAAGCTGGCTCCGCATATGACTGGCCTGGTGCACAGGGATCAGGCAGGGTTTATCCCCACGAGGAATACGGCGTTGAATATTCGTCGCCTGGTGGGGATAATGGACGCTGTGACAGATGAGAACGGGGCCCCGGCGGTACTGTCGGTGGACATTGAAAAGGCTTTCGACAGCTTGGAGTGGGTTTTTCTAGATGGAGCTGTATTCCTCAGCGACGGCACGAGTACGCCTGGGTGGATTGGTGTCCGCGGCTTACCCGGTCGGTAGAGGCACGCGGCAGGGGTGCTCCCTTTCCCCCCTTCTGTTCGCCCTGGCGATGGAACCCTTGGCGGCCCATGCTAGGTCGGGAGACAGGTACGAGGGGATAGACAGCGGTGGGCAGCTACACCACATCTCGCTGTATGCGGATGATTTGTTGCTGTATTTGGGCGACACGGTGCGGGCGTTGGAAGGAGCAATGGACCTGTTGTCGGAGTTTGGCCGGTTGTCGGGCCTCAAGGTCAATTGGGCGAAGACCTGTGTGTTCTCACTACGAGCGGAGTCGCCCTGCCCTGCACGTGATTTGGGGGTGGTTTGGGAGCCATCTTGCTTCACTTATTTGGGAGTCCGTATCTACCACGTGACCGCGGACCTATTAGAGGGCAATATCGGACGGTGTGTACGGGCGCTGAGAGGTAGTATGGCTTTTTGGGCAACCCTTCCACTGACAGTACTAGGTAGGGTTGCTCTTTTGAAAATGGTGGCGCTCCCCCGGCTTCTGTACTTCTTTCGAACGCTGCCCATTTGGATTCCTCAGAGGATCTTTCGGGACCTGAGGACAATGGTTATTGGTTTCCTGTGGGGACATGGCCGCCGTAGAGTGGCACTGAGCACGTTGCTACGCCCTAAGATTGAGGGGGGGATGGCCGTCCCTGATTTTGAACTGTATTACTTGGCGGCGCAGCTCCAGGTTCTTACGCAACACGTGGCTCGGGTGTTTCGGGGACCGGAGTGTGATCGTGAGCGGGGGATACAGCGCCATGTACTGGCCTATATCGTTATGCAGCAGAGACTGGAGTTGCGCGGCCTCACTATGGAAGAGCGGACGCTTAGGTTATGCTGGCAGAGGAGTCTCAGGAGGGCGAAGGCGACCCGCCCGTATGCGCCTGAGATACCGATTGGCATGCTGACAGCCCTACCGCATGGGGGCGATTGGTCCCCATTGCTGGAATGGGAGGAGGCGGGACTTCAAGTGGGGGGGGACCTGTATGTTGATGGGGCCTTGGCGCCCTTCGGAGTACTACAAGAACAGTTTGGGCTACCTGACGGGGGGTTCCTCTTACATGCGGCGGTGGTGGCGGCTATTCAGAAGCACTGGAAGGGAGGGCTCATCGAGCCGGGCACGACCATGGCGTGCCACTACGTAGTAATGGCAGCGGGCACCTTTAAGGCGGTGACCTGCCTCCATAATAGGATGTTGCACGAGGGACTGGAACCGCTCCTGGGGCTCAAGGCGAAGTGGGAGGAAAGTGTGGGTAGGCCCATTCCGGACGCGACGTGGAGCCATATTTTACGGCGTACGTGGAAGGGCACGAGGAATGCGCGTTTACAGCAAGTGCACTTCTTTGTGTTACATAGGGCCTATCTGACTCCGGAAAAGATAAAACGGTACTTCCAGGTGCAGGACGCGTGGTGCCCGAGGTGCTTGTCACCGGAGGCGGACATGGATCACCTGTTCTGGAGTTGTCCGAATCTGGAGGCCTACTGGGCTGAGGTGGGGGACCTCCTGAACGAAGTGACTGACAGGGAGGTGGACTTTGATATGGCGGCGTGTCTGCTGCTCTGGTTCCCGCACACTAAACACACTAAGGTGACGAGCAAATTCATTGACCTGGGGTTGATACTAGCACAAAGAGATTTCGTGGCATTGGAAATCTAAGGGAGGGCCGTCTGTAAGGAGGTGGAGGACTGAGTTGCTGCGGTGGTCAGAGTGTGAGAGTGTGCTCCGAATGAAGCAGGCTGTCAAGCTTGATAATGAGAAAGCCTTGGATACAGCGCGTGCGTGGGAATTGGTGGTGCAGGCCTTGCGCGATTCGTTGGTGGAGGATGAGGACTGAGTGGATAGGTCCTAAGGACGCTGCGAGGCATACTAGTTCGGGGTTGCAATTGATGCTGTAGTGGGATCCATACTACAATCGGGAACAAGACACACACCATTAGCGGTTGCCGGGGAGTGGGCATCAGGGGGTTGTTCGAGGGTGTTCGGGGTGGGTTAGGAGCCAGAAGATAGCTTGCCGCGGTGGTGTTTCCGGGACTGGGAATGGGCCTGTGGGGCATGGGTTGCTAGTGGGAGGTGGCAGTGGGGCACGGAGTAGACGTGGTGGGCCTCACGGAGCACGGGGGTGGAACGGTAGCGGCTTGGTAGCATTGACCTGCTCTTGTAGGATGGCTGATGTTGTTATTGGTTGGGGTTGGGGGGGTAAAAGCAGATACGTAAAACGTTTCTTTTCGACCATTGTCCCATAGGGACACTCACCATGATGTCTTCCTGTTCCTTGGGACACTGCGCCGCCCGGCCTCCGGGATGCGGGCTGACTGGCTGTGTATGGTATACATTCTTACGATTGATGCGGGGGGACACCATGAGTGGACTGGTTGAGCAATTGTAAGGTGTGGTTTCTAATTCTGCAATAAAAACATATTTAAAAAAAAAAAATGTAGCATAACTCATGAAAGCCATCGAAGTGAGGGTTGGAGCCCACTAGGGCTGTTTGCACTTGCCTTTTCTGTTCCGGCTGGCTATAAAATGGACAGTGAAGACTTCCACAGCAAGGTAAAGAAATGGGATCCAATAGACTCAGCTCGACAATATAGACTTTGCAAATTACCTGGTCCTACTCTCCCATACTCCTCTACGGATGCAGAAGACAGACAAAGAGCCAGCCGCATCAGCACAACTTGGCCTCAACATCCACAGGGGAAAAACCAAGATCCTGAAGGCTAAACATGGTTAGCACTATGGGCAAAGGCCTGCCTTCTTTCAGCTAAAGAATATCTAGAGCTCCAAGGACCGAACGCTGCAAAGCAAGATCAAGCTTCTTAAACCCCCCCCCCCAAACAACAGTCCTTCTATATGGAGAAGAAACTTTGAGGACAACAGTGACCATCACCAACAGAGTCCAGACCTTCATCAACACCTGTCTGCAGAAAAACCTCCAAATCTGTTGGCTAAACACCATCAGCAACAACACCCTATGGCAGCAGACTTTCCAACTCCCTGCTCATAAAGAAATCTGCAAAAGGCGCTGGGCCTGGATATGTCACAACCTCTGCAAGCCCACATATACCACCACAATGCAAGCCTTCACATTGAACCCTTTAGGAAAAAGGACAAGACCAAGAAACACCTGGTGTCAAGGCCTCAAGACTGACTGCAAGGAGATGGGTTACACCTGGAGTCAGAGTGAAAGGAAAGCTGATACCCCAGGAGAAGTGGGAATATGCAAGTACTACTTTATCCTAGGATTTCTGCATTCTTTGTGTGAGATCTGGTGCAGCCATGTTGGCAATATATAAAACACCTAAGCAAACTTTTCTTAGGTGTTGGCTTTAGTCTCATACTTAGTTTGTTCTCCTCCAAGGCCTCCAACCACTGAAAATGCAGGCCACCTTGACACACTGTTCCGTATCTGTATTTATATGGCCACAAATTTATTCTTGACCAATAATCACCCAAACATGTCTTGCTCTTTCTATTTCTTGCAATACCCAATTCAGCCATATGCACCTGTAATTAACCAACCCAGCTCTATGGGTTTATTGTTCCCACCACATTAGTAAATAGTTTGTGAGAACTCTGGGCTTGCTCCTGCCAGCAATTGCACAGAGCAGAAGGTTTTTTTTCAAGCAATGAAAATATTCAAACAGTTTCAAGCCAACGCGAAAGCAAGATTCCAATCAGTAAAACGGTTAACCAATTTAGAAAAAAATGTATGATTCAAACAAGAGCAACATACCAAAATGTGATAAGGAAAATGGAGCACATGTATTTTTTAAAAAAAAGGCAAAAAGCACACTTCAGTGGGGGTGGAGCTTCCCTGGCTCCAACATGGCCGCAAGGGACTAGAGCTCTGGCAGCCAGATCGCTAATCCTTCACCCGCAACACGTACCCGTACTGAAAAACATGGCAGAAAGTCAGAATGTGTAGTGACTCAGAAGCAGTCTTCCAGACTGCAGGATTTTGCCCGTAAGCACTGGAATTGCTCAGAGCTCGGTATCGGCGACATGATTAACATGGCGCACGGTCTGTAGCTGAACACGCTGCGCATCAGTGACGTATAGGCCTCATTACAGTACAGAAAGGGTCTTCAAACTGTGAGGCGCGACCCACTGGGGGCGCGTGGAGCTATGCAAAGGGGGTCACGCCTTCACTTTCACACTTCTGCCCAGGCCCAAGGGCTTCAGCCCCCCTCCTCCCTCATCGTGTGTCTCAGCCCGGCTGCTGCTGCAGTGAAATTCGAGCTGCTGGGGGCTCGGCTGGGCAGTGTCTGGAGTCATCTCAAGCAGCCCAAGTTTTTCACAGGTCTTTAAAGACCATTTGCATATTTACATGCCTTTGTGAACTGGTTAAAGAGGCTTAGTTTTTTTCCTGGTTCCAGTACCCCCTGGGCCCCCACTCTGCCTGATCCTTACATTTGTATTTCGCAATTACTGTTGTACTGTGAGAATGCATTTAATGAAAATGAATATAAAGTAGGGTTGCCAAAAGAAAAATGCCTGTCTGTTTTGTTTAAAGAGTCTAGAAAGACCTCCTCTTGACACTAAATAGACTTATAATTACAAAAGTATGCATGCCTTCTTTATGTGACTTTTCTGTCTTTTTTCTCTTTGTCAGTCATGGATCATTCAGGCAGCCCTAGAACACAATTAAAAGTGTTTTCTATTTATATTTGCTGTTCAAAGTATGCATCCATCAATTACATGCTGAGTTACTTCAAGTGTCTGCGAATGCACCCTGCATTCAGACAACTCGCTCCTCATTCTCGCCCTTCACTTTCACGCTCACCCTGCACTCACACTGATCACCATGCACTCACACCATTCACCCACTCACCCTGCACTCACAGTGATCACTGTACTCACAATGCACTTGCGTTGTTCACCCTATACCTCACCCTGCAGGCACACGAGTACACTACTCATCCTGCACTCATGTGACACTTCACTCACCTGTCTCCCTCACTGCACAATATGCAACTCACTCAAACAAGCCCATCAGTAATCATACATTCATTCGTCCCATTCTAAACTTGCATTTGCACCCAAATTCATAAATTCATACGCCTCCTCACTCACCCTGCAGTCACTCCTCTTACCCTACTCTTGCACTGTTGCATCGCTCACCGTGCACTCACATTGGCACTCGTCACCCACAAAGTGTGCAGAGGTTTAATGTGCCTGCTACAAAGAACGTCTACCATGCAGATCACAGAACTGAGTGTGAGTAAACTATGAGCAGCGCTATAAAAAAAATTAAATGCTTGTCAGAAAGGTGCTATAGAGAGATGAGGTGCATTGTTGGTGAGCGGCAGTGAAGGAATTCATGGAGGAGGAGGAAACGGGGGTGGGGCACCAAAAAAGACTGTTGCACCGTGTGCGACCAGTTTTAGGACCAGCCCTGGCTGGGAGTGTCAGTCCTCCCCGAATTTCTGGTTTAGTGACTCCCCTGCTTCTGCCTATTATTATTATTTACATTTGTAGTGCGCTACTGTTACCAAAAGATGTCCTGGGGCTAATAACCATCTGCTGCCTGTAGGCAAATGAGAAACACACAGAAGGAGAAGGAGAACCAGCCAAATGGGGTAACCTACAGAGCAGAGAGAGAGGTTTTTATATCTTCCTGAAGGATAATAGATTCTTGGTGGAGTGAAGCAAAGGAGGGTACAAGTTCCATAACTGCTCAGCCTGCACCAAAACAGCGAGACAGACAACTCAATTCAATTCAAGAATACTTTATTCGGATTGCAAAAAATCCATGAAAGTCACACATTACATAAAAAATACATTTTTAAAATAATTTACACAATTTCCATAAAATAGTTAAAAACTGCAATTGGTTTTCAAGTATTAGTGTAAACAATCACAGTCAGATTATTAAAGTGCGTTCCAAGTAACTAAAGTGCTATTGCAAGGGAAGCATTTGAGCACGTGAGCATTTTCAGGGAGATTCCATAGATTTCCGTGCATAAAAGATGACTTTCAGAAATGAGCTTGCACGAAAAATCAGTTCGTCATTTTCTAATTTTAAAAGCATGTGATATGATTGAGTCAGGGAAACTGGTCTTTGTTTTTTAAAATATGGAGCTAAAAACCACTTGATATATTTCATAAAGAATTTGCAATGAAAAAAGAAATGTAAGTCATTTTGTCTGCTGTGTCAAGGGCAGGGGCTTAACTCATGTCCAAAGTTCATCGTGCTGTGGCCCATAGGAAAACAGAGTGAGTATTTTATGATTCCAGCTCTTAGACGAAATAGTAACGACCTTTCCCAGTTGGTCATGGGGAGTCTTAAGTATAGAGGTATTTGTTGTGGAGATAAATCATTGTTTATGTTGATTACATATGATTTAACAGTTTGTTTTTGTAATTCTATCTCCAACCTCTTTTCCCTGAAGAGGGCATAGAGTTCAATTTGTATGTCCTTTTTGTCCGTGCTCTTAATCTGGGAAGGATCGTTAAAAAGATGAGTTTTGCCAATACTGTCTAGGCTTTCCTTTGTTGCCCGAAGCCACGGGATGCTCATACCTTTATCACAGGTTAGACATTCGGACACAATTTCCTGTGTTAAGGTAGCACGTTCATTGGCCCAAATGGACAACCAAAATATTGCAGGTCGCGTGGCAATAAAGTCAGTTATGTAGGGCAAGTTGAGCTCAGCATGGCAGATGTACCCGGAAGAAGAAATTGGGACTCCAAGCAGTTTTCTACATAACCGGTTTTCTTCTGTCTGCAGGCTGGATGGACTCACTATCCCCCAAATCTCTGCGCCATAGGTTGCAACCGGGACGCATTGCAATTTGTAGATTTTCACAATTGCCTTAGTTGTTTCTGACCTTTTTGGCCGAGGCAAGGCAAGGATTGAGTTTATGGCCTTTGAGAACTTGCCTGTGGCGTGGGCGAGATGCCCACTCCACAGGCCGTTCGCAGCAAAGACCATACCTAGATAGGGGAATGATTTGGTGGAGTGTAACTTCTCTTGACCAATCGAGATGGAGTTAAGTTGTTTGGCCCCTGGCCCACATGTCATAATAAATGATTTTTTTAAATTCACCTTCAGGTCCAGGTTCCCCATAAAATGTGCAAAGCTCTTGACCAGGGCACGGAGAGCATTCGGTGTTAGGCCCATGATCACCGCATTGTCTGCATAAAGGAGTGCGGGTAGCAGGTTCCCTTGGATTTTCGGGACATCAGTTGTCGTCTTTTTCAGGGAGTCACTCAGTCCATTTATGTAGATGATGAACAGCAGGGGTGCTAAAACGCACCCCTGTCGGACGCCTCTTTCTACCTTAATTGCCCCCGAGGTTTCGCCCTCCATTCCAATTCGTACCTGGGCTTTAGTATCCGCGTGTAGGTAGGCTAGGAAGTGTACCAAGGGTTCATCAAGGCCATAGGAGAGAAGTGTCGCCCACAGTTTCGACCTATTCACTAGGTCGAATGCGGACGACAAGTCCATAAAGGCTAGGTAGACAGGAGAAGCCTTGGCTATGGTATATTTGCCTATTATAAGATTGAGATTCAGGCATTGTTCTGTTGTCCCGACCTTACTTCTAAAGCCCATCTGACATCTGTCCAGCACCCCTGTTTCTTCGGCCCAGTCATTCACTCTGTTGTACAACACCCGGCCCAAAATTTTCAGGGTGTTGTCTAAGAGTGAGATGGGCCTATAATTTGCAGGGTCAGATCTTTCACCTTTTTTGTAGATAGGCACTATTGTGCTTGTGGACCAGGTGACAGGGATGGCGCCCATCGGTACACAGTTGAAAACATTGACCAGAATAGGCCCCCAAAATTCTGGTTTGTGTTTAATTAAGTCAATTGGGAAGCCATCCGGCCCTGGCGCCTTGTTCCCAAGGCTTTGGTTGATGGCCAGAACGACTTTTCCCAGGGTTATATCAAGTGGGCTCAGTTTGTCGTAATTATGATCTTCTGCGGTGGCAGCGGGGTTAGCATATATTTTGGAGAAATGTTGCTCCCAATGCTGGCTTGAGATGGTGCAACTAATTGGTGACAACTGTTTCCCCATGTCCCGCATCTTCCTTACAGCGGGCCAGAAGGTTGCACTATTTCCCACAGCAGCGGAGACAGATAGTTCATTCCAATGTTCCTCTACCATGGTGGCCTTCCTTATCCCTATAGCTGTTTTATAGGCTTGCCTGGCGGACCGTACATCTACTTGGCTCCTCGGTTTGGAGTTTAGCGCCTTGTGAAGGGCCTTATTTGCCGCTGAACAACAACTATCGAACCACCTAGGCTCGTCGTTATTTTTCCTGTGGGGGACTGTCAGAAGAGTCTTAATGACATGGCACAGATTTGCAAAGTCTTTGATTATCCTATGGTGGTTCCCGCCGGTAAGTGAGCAAGAGGCAACTATTGGTTGATGATTGCTTATAATTATATCCATAATGGGTCCGCAGTTCACCCCTTTCCACTTTAACCTGAGGTTATCTGTTGATGTCATAATATCTCTTGCTCCCAAGGTGCGGGGGGGTGCTTGAATCGGGCCCAGTCTTAAGCTGAGTTCTAGTGCGTTATGGTCTCCGAAGGCTGTTTCTACGACTCGTGCTTGGAGCCTGTGAGTAAACTATGAGCAGCGCTATAAAAAAAATTAAATGCTTGTCAGAAAGGTGCTATAGAGAGATGAGGTGCATTGTTGGTGAGCGGCAGTGAAGGAATTCATGGAGGAGGAGGAAACGGGGGTGGGGCACCAAAAAAGACTGTTGCACCGTGTGCGACCAGTTTTAGGACCAGCCCTGGCTGGGAGTGTCAGTCCTCCCCGAATTTCTGGTTTAGTGACTCCCCTGCTTCTGCCTATTATTATTATTTACATTTGTAGTGCGCTACTGTTACCAAAAGATGTCCTGGGGCTAATAACCATCTGCTGCCTGTAGGCAAATGAGAAACACACAGAAGGAGAAGGAGAACCAGCCAAATGGGGTAACCTACAGAGCAGAGAGAGAGGTTTTTATATCTTCCTGAAGGATAATAGATTCTTGGTGGAGTGAAGCAAAGGAGGGTACAAGTTCCATAACTGCTCAGCCTGCACCAAAACAGCGAGACAGACAACTCATGCCTTCTTGAATTAGGGAACAATAAGCAGAGTGGCACAGGCTGAGAGGAGCATACAGGTCTGACCCGTATGCTTGGTGAGAAATGAAATGAAATGTATATTTGTAAAGCGCGATTGCTGCCCTGGGGCGTCCAAGTGCTAATTGACAGATGAAGTGGCTTAGCAGAGGGGTTTAGTTGGGGTTTAGTGAGGAACGTTAAAAAGAAAAGTCTTCAGCTGCTTCCGAAAGGAGGACAAATTAGGGTTGGACCTGAGTTGAAGGGGGAGTGAGTTCCATATCTTGGCAGCGTTGTAAGTAAACATCCTGCCGCCAGCTCTTGCCTTTTTTATTCTAGGGACTGAGGCAAGGAACGCCTGGCTAGAGCGAAGATTTCTACTGGGATGGTACTGTGATATTAGTTCACGGATGATTGCCGGTCCTGTGTCCCAGAAGGCTTGATGGGATATACACATAGCCTTAAAGGCGATTCTTTGTCGTACTGGTAACCAATGCAGACTGCTCAGTTCCGGTTTGGCTGACAGTCTACGCGGCAGCTGGAGCAATGTACGGGCCGCGCAGTTTTGGACTATCTGCAACTTACGCAGTGTGTATTCAGGAGCACCGAGACATAGGACATTGCTGAAGTCCAGTCGGGACTGAATCAGGCCCTGAATGGCCACTTGTTTGGCCTCCATAGGTATCAGTGGCAGAACTTTCTTCAGCATCCTAAGGAGACCAAAGCAGGTTGCCGAGAGTTTTGTGGCCTGGGTATTAAGAGAAGAGATGAGAGGCTGAGAGAGGACAGCAAGGGAGTGAGAGAATTTGATTGAAGAGGTCCAGGATGAGGAGAAATGTGAATTGCAGAAGAGAAGTGTGGGCGCGCAAGAAGTGAGTGCGAGCCAAAGGTGAGGGCTTCTGTCAGAACAAAGGGGAGATGTGAAAGTTGAATGGGGGGACTGTAGAGGTGTAAGATACAAATAGACAAATATTGAATGGAGAGACGAGGTGAATGAGAAGTGCTGAGGGGCACAAGAGGTAACGGGACCAGAGAGGCCATGAGATAAATGCGAGAGACTGTAAGAGATAAGGGCAGTGAAAAGAGAGAATGGCCAGAGGTGATTAAAGGTGAAGTGAGAGGTTGAATTGGGAGAGTTCAGAAGTTGTAAAAAGGGGTGAGAGAAAATGGCCTGCAAAGTGAGAGAGGGATCCGGGGTTAGGAGAGGAGAGGGGGGTGAAGCAAAGGGCGAGAGGAAAGCTGCATAGGTAAACTGCTTAACTCTGCACAAAACCACCAGGTTTTTAAGGGACCCCTGCTTCTCCTGGCCAGGGCCAGGTGAGCTTCTAAAGTGGCACCACATATTCCTGCGGAGTGGAAGGCCCTTCTCAAAGTTGACTAGAAATCTTTCTGATGTTAATTGCTGTATTGTGGTTATAAACGGGTACTGATGGGGTGACATCTTTCCTCAGTGTTACTGTGTGTAAAAAATGTCAAAATAATGAATCAATGCTATCCCAAAATACGCGGCATCACGTAACATCACTTACATTTTCTTCCCACACATTTTAGTCAAGCCTGTCGTGTAATTTGGTCCTCACCTGCCTCATAATTCTAGTAGCCCTGAGTACAGGTTTACAAATTTTTGTCAGGAGGTGGTCCTTACGCTTCAAAATGTTTACAGGGGGGTCACAGCATCCAAAAGTTTGAAGACCTCTGCAGTACAGGGACTCGAGGAGTCAGCGGGAGCCCCTCCGCACCAGGCCCTCACCGTACAGCTAGTATCAATAGTCCCGCGGAGAGTCTGGAGGATCCTGTAAGTTGGCGTCCCAAGGAAGTAGGTGCGACTGCGGAGAAATTGGGGGCTTTGTGGGCAAGCGCACGAGAGACTGAGGCATAGATATTGTGAACGCTTGTGATCGCAACACAGAAAGGTGCCCATACAGTGGGGCGGATACAGTCGCGGAGCGGATACACTGCTCTGGTGTGCCCTGTTGACTATGGAGAAAGCAGCAAGATTTGCAGCGCCAGCTGGGGGCCCTGGTCGGGAGCGACGAGAGAGACCTCTGTTATACCCACCCTTCAGAGGAGTTGTGGAGGACCAGAAACCTCCCTGCAGTCAAGTAAGACAACACTAATCCAGGCAGCAGCACTATAGCCACCCCAGGCAAGAAGGGTGAATGGGGGGGGGGGGGGAGTACCTCCTGGGGGCTAATGGACACGGGATCCCTCTTGCCATAAAAGCAGGATGTAGTACATCCAAGAAGGCCTGGCAAAACACACCTAAGAAGTAGTAAGAAGGCATCACATAGTTAACACCAACAAGCACAGAACGTCAACAAAAGACAAGTGGAGCCATTTGCTAACTACCA
Organism: Lissotriton vulgaris; assembly: GCF_964263255.1. Lineage (NCBI taxonomy): Eukaryota > Metazoa > Chordata > Amphibia > Caudata > Salamandridae > Lissotriton > Lissotriton vulgaris. The sequence continues at coordinate 609,217,801 of NC_141695.1, forward strand.
CCCTGCCCAGGATGTGGAAGCCAGGCAGATTGCAGCCTAAGCTCCAATTTAACACACGCAAGAACCCTAGGGTGAAAGAGACTGATCCACATGGCTGGAAACAAGAATCAGATGCTGATCAACCGTTCGACCCCGACCTCAAGCAGATTCTTGAGGCAATGCAGCATAACCTCAAAGATAGAAAGCAAGATCAATGCACTTACATTTTGTATGGACAGAAAGTCAGAGGAACTTGATAAACATACCGAAAGGATGGGTGCTGTTGAGAGGCAGGTATCAGATGCCGAGATGTCCTATCGGCACACACTGCAGAACAAAGAAAAAAATCGACTAAATGCTGCAGCCTCTGAAAGCCAAGACCGAAGATTTGGAAGCATGTTCTCGGAGAAATAACTTGCGCCTCACAGGGTTAGAAGTGACAACACTATTGAGAATATGGAGCTCTTTGTTGAGAAACTCCCGACTACCATCCTGGGCAGAGAAGCTGTCGGACATTTATCGTGGAACACACGCACCGCATGCTGGCGCCCAGACCAGCCCCAAGGGCCAGCTCTCGCCCCATCATAGTATGCCTTCCCAATCACTGAGACCGAGATGCAGCACTTCACAAGACACGAGAACTAAAGAACCTCCCATACGAGGAAATGGAGTTTTTTGTACCCATACATTACTCCGGTACAGGAAGCAAGACGACTATTCACCCCAGTTAAAAAGCTTCCACAAGTTGCAATTGGAATATAATCTGCTGTATCCGGCAAAATTCCACGTCCTGCCTGAGGGCAAAGCACACTTCACGAAACCGAAACAAGTTCTACACTTCTTGATGGGCAGTTGAAGGAGCTCACCACGTGGTAACCCATGAGGGCCAGGAGAAGCACAGGCAGAGTGTAAGCTACGATGAGGAGCAGGGTGAGGAAGCCACAGAGACTATGTCTGAACTCAAACATAGGTAAGACTGTTACAGTAATATGAAGGTGATTCCTCAAAGACACAGAATATAAGCCTTTTCCCCCAAGTTAAACAGCTGCCTCTCAATACACCCCGAGGAACTATTACGGGCAATATTACCTTAGTTGGGGGAGATGGCAGCCGCGTAGCGTCCATTGGGGCGTAGGGGCGTAGCCCCACTAAGCCTGCCCTGGATGCACTGAGGCAAGAAGTTGCGATAAAAACATTGCCTGTTGTCTTCAATCACTCAGTTCAAAAACAATCATAGCGCCACGAGAGGGATAATTTATTATGGTGCGGTCGGGTCCGGACTCTGAGTATGCAGGGGGTGGGGGCGGGTCTGCTGCTGTGATTGACAGTCTCTGACTGCAGCAGGCCAGGAGCAGCACACTTTGCGCCTGAGAAATATTGGGCTGTGACTTGCCCTAGCATGCGCAGATGTGTCAAACACAGTGAGGCATAATAGTAGAGAGGGTCAAAAGGGGCCGGGGTGCTCTTTCAGCCGGGCCCCGGGTTTTACAAGGGCCTGCAGGGCGAGTACACAATGTGCCCCCCTAGCCAATCCTGGTGCTGCATGCAGCGCCAGAATTGGCTGGTCCACCGCGCAACATCCATTATTGGATGCCGTGCGTGGGTGGGGGCAGATGCTCATGACTGTGGATCTGGCCAACCACTGTGTGACTTCAGCATGAAGCCAGCAGTGATTGGCCATTCATTCGGGAGTCGCTGGGCCGTCGTGACGTTGTGTTTCTGTTTTAGTAGCCACTGCACTGAGCCAGCAGCCGCCTGAGCCCAGCGGTCCACACTCCGTCGACTCGTCAGACTCCGACCTCAGAATCAATCATCACACAGGTGGGTGCGTGCTGCTCATCCTTTGTGTCCTTTGTGTGTGTAAAATGTGAGCAGAATTGTGGCATTTTTTTCAGGCACCTAATGAATGATATGGGTAGGAATGTTCATGCCTGATGCCTCACGCGCGCAGGTTCTTACAGAATTTTAAATCTGATTAACAATAAGTGAACGTGTTTAAAAAAAACAACGAAAAACGAGGTTGCACGATTTTATTTTATGGGTTTCGGGCGGGAGTGAGTACCTAACTTTTAAAAAAAAATTCATAATGTGCTTTTGAAATAATATGCGAGATATTCAATTAGCTAATATGGTTTACAACGCTGCCATATAATTCCATTGTGCCTGCATTGCCATAACTATACATTGTTCAGTCCTGTGTGTGCCAGTATATCTGTTAAAACACTTGCGCTAAGAAATACCATTGATAAAGGTGACAATAAGGGTTGATTCTTTCAGAAGAAGGGATTAGAACCTAGGAGGTCGTTTGACGTCTACTAGGAGAAGCTCCGAGAAATGTCATCAATGAAAAAGAACCAGACAGTCTTCTCTTCAGGTTTAAACACTGAACATTTTGTGGATGAAGGTGACCTTGTGGGTTCCTTGACTCCTTTCAGAAAAAGGGCTGCTATCAGAGACTAGATCTTAACAGTCACCTGTCTCCGAAAAAGTACCACCTTACCACCTTAAATGCCACAGCAGGGTAAAAGGCTGATAATTGACTTGAAAAAATACATGATTCTTGCACAAAAAACACATTATTTCCGTTGAGTAAATATGCTGTGGTGTTGAAATGTACTGTCAATGGTTGGTGTTGTAATTAATCTTGTATGGATATCTAGAGAAATGTCTTGGGATTCTGGATGCACCTCAAAAGGCCCAGGGATACTATGGGGGTATCAAGGATTGCCTAACAGTCACAATGCGACTAAGTGAGGGATAAGGTCTGGGGTGATGTTTTTGTGTGTTTTAGTTTTGGCTAGTATTTTTCTTTACCTGTTAGCATTTTCTGTGTTTTTCCCTGCCACCCACCTAGGCCCAATGTATAAATAGATGTCCAAGGTCTCCAATGCCGTAACAGAAGCACTACATACCTTTTGGTAAATTGTCAACTAGGGTTCTCACTAAACTGGTTCCCAATGCTTTGTGAAGGCTGTTTCCCAACAGCTGTGCAACTTCTTCTACTCTTAGAGCTGAGATTTTCATGAAAGTCTTATAAGTCTTATAGTCTGAATTCAGCACCTGAGAGTAATAGGACAGAATGTATGAAGCTCTGTGGTTATACTGAATAAGCAGCTACCTATGTTATGCCATCTATTAATGTAATAACTGCACTTTCACAATTGCTTTATTAACCTTCCTGCTTTCTCAAATTTGCGTGAAAATGCACGATTTTTCTTCTCTTTTTCAAAATTTTCTCGGGTGGTAACCCCCCAAACCCGCCTTATGGGGTTCGGGCTCGCTCGCTACGGTGCAGTATGCAAATCAGTTTGCGCCCCACCACTTTCAAATGTCACCAACTGCCCCTGGAGATGGGGTTAATAAGTTGAAGGCTTTGGGACATCGTAAGGGGAAAGGAACTCTTGTCCACAGGCTTACCATTGAACCTTGCTGCTGGGCAAGCATGTTAAGGACGAGATTACACCAAGTTACAACTAAGTGGTTGGGCCTAAGACAAGTTCATTTAGCAGGTACAATACACCCCGATGTGTGCACAACTATATGGACTTAACAGACTTGGGTTGTTTAAGGGTGGGGATACTAAAGGGGTGGGAATGTTTTCTGCTATGCGAGGTTGGGGGGCATTTAGCGTGGGAGGGGCGCTCTAGGAAATTTTTATTTTCATTTTTGTTCTTGCAAAAAAAAAAATAGGGACACGTTACAAAATGCAGCATGACAGCACAATAGCCAATGAGAGGCCACCATAGAAACTAGTACACAAAGTGAGAAGACAGGCATTGAAACATTACTCATAAGACTGCTCACCTGGAACGTGCATAGGCCTAATGACCGTAGAAAACTCCGGAAAGTAGTCGCTTACCTCAACCGATACACGGTAGATGTCCTGCAGGAAACTCACCTCCCGCAATAAAATGAGATACTGTCAAAACAGATGAGGGGACACTACTACATAGGATTCACGTCGCATGCACGTGGGGTTCTTGTCTGGAGTGATAGTCAAGCAGGGGTACTCCTGACAGGTGTACAAGCTGACGCGGGAGGTAGATACGTGATAGCCACATGCTGTAAAGACTACTTTGCAGTGGAGCTGGTAGGAATATATGGGCCCAACAATGATGATCGGCAATTCTATCATAATCTCAACACCAAATTAATGCAAAGGGGCAATCTTCCATAAATATGGGGAGGAGACATTAATTGTATATTGAATCCAGGCCTGGATTGGATAAAAGGCCCCCCTAGATGCACATCATCTGCAACCAAAGCTCGACAACGCAGGGTTAGCAGACATATGGCGAGATCAGCATCCCGACAAAGGGGGTTACTTACACACACTACTCGTCGGCCATGACATTTACGCGCATAGACTTTTGGCTTATACCCAACAGTCTAGTGCCCCGGGTAGTAAAGTGTCGGCCACTCCCATGCACCTATTCGAATCACTCCTGTGACCCTGGACCTCAGGCTCCAACCTCACCAAATGGCCCGTTCACCTGGAACTCAACCCCCCCGCCCCCCCATTCACTATTGGACCCAGTCTTCAAGGCAGAGATGGTGCAGGCCATAGAAGACTACTTTATAAGTAACATAGGCTCCGTTTCTAACTGTCACAGATGGGAAACATTTAAAGAATATATAAGAGGAGTTGCACTCTCCAAACATGCGGGGATCCTGAAGTCCTTGAGAGGTAGGCTTTGGAACCTGGAGCGGGAGATAGATTTAGAGTCACAACAAACAAATGGGGGGTGCTGGAGGGACATCAAATCCAAACTAGTGGAGTACACTGATATGCCAACGATGAGATTAAACATCTCGGCAAATACTCCACTGCAAAAACATAAGGGGAACGCCTAGGCACTGGCTTGGTAACACTCCTTCGCCCAAACAGAGCATACAGCACTTACAAGTATACTCGACGAAGAGGGGAATCTAATATCAGACGCCAGAGCGAATAGCATCCAGGTTTTGTCTCTACGATGCTGAATTATACCACACACATTACTTACGACAAAGCATCTACAACTGAATAGCTGTAAAATAGAGATGACTTGGCTCACTACATAACCCCATATGGCACTGCTGGACCCCTCTGAATTAAGGGTGGCACTAGAAGGAATGCAGGCAGGGTAAAACCAGGGACAGACTGCTTAACTATAGCCTTCTACAAGGCATTTCAAGATCTCCTGGTCCCACACTCAGCCACCCTCTATGAAGAAATGGCAGAGGTGGGAATCATGCCCCAATCAATGCAAAGCTTTGTTAGTTGAACTACTTAAACCGGGCAAGGACCCATAAAAACTTTCCTTGTATAGACCTTGGTCTCTGTTAAAGGTGGACACCAAGACATATGCGGATATCCTAGCTAACAGACTGGCACCTTTGCTGCCAGGTGTTGTGCGTGCGAAACAGGCAGGATTTGTCCCCGGTAGGTCATTAACATACAACTTAAGACTCTCTTGGGCACTATCCGATGCGCAGGTCTGCAAATGAAGGCAGCCGCAGAGTTTTTGGATGCTGAGAAGGCGTTTGACTATTGAGTGGGCATTACTAAAAACTGTTCTCCGCAGAACAGGCACAGGAGGGATATACCTCAAATTAATAGAAGTCCTATACAATAAGCCCACTGCCAGAATACAGATAAATATAGTATTAACCTTAATAGAGATTACCAGAGGCACTCAACAGGGGGGTCCACTCTAGCCATTATTATACACTATTGTCGCTGAACCCCTAGCTAGCGCGTTGAGGGAGTACCATGGACATAGAGGTATACGATTCCCTGGCTATAGATTTGTAATGTCCACATATGCGGATGACACTTTATTATACGACCCCGAAAGTAATCTTTCCCCAGTGTGAGGGGAGGTTGTCCAGTTTGAAGGCCTATCAGGATTCAAGATTAACTGGGACAAATCTATTATACCCCCCCCCCCCCTTACCCCAGCTACAATACCAATAAATACAGAATTTCCATTACAGTCATCAGACTAAATCAGGTACTTAGGGATACAAATACATACAGACCCAACACAAGTATTTTGGGAAAACTATGGAAAAGCAGTCCAAAAATTAGAAGACATCGCTAGATGGATCAAACTGCCACTGTCTAGGATGTTGAATAAACAAAAGGATCAGGCCCATAGAACAGGATCCAGATAGGGCCATTTATTATTGCAAAAACAAGGGGGCAACTTGGCATCCTAATCAGTTATAATGCTTGATTTATGCAACAACCACACTATATTCCTTTGGTGATTGGGTTATTTATTCACCCTATTTTTTCAAGAACTCTTTTTTTATATGTTATGGAAAGACCTCACATCCTTCTAGTGAAACACATATCAAGTAACATGTACATATTTACATCCATAACAGTTTGCACAACATTTAATCCAATACCAACAGTTTTGACAAACATTAATTTGACATTATTTTACATAAACGTCAATACAAGACCAATGTATCATATACACTCTGAATGACACCATTAAATTTCCTTTGGCGTTCCTACAATTCAGTCCATATCATTTCCTGAATTATGCACATGTCCATATCTATATTTGCCATCTTAATTGCCAACACGTTTCAAGCCACACGGATTCTCAATGGGCTCTCATCATCGGCAATTGCAAATATAGATATAGACATACGCATAATTCAGGAAATAATATGGACTGAATTGTAGGAACGCCAAAGGAAAGCTTATACCACGCATACCTCAACATTGGCTCATTGCGCTCTTTTGTATTCCACACAGACTTACCAGTTCAATGTAAAAGGCTACACTCCTTGCACCAGTGATACCATTACCACCAGGAGAAGCCCTGTTCAAAGACAGTGGCATCGCCCGCTTTGCACAACAAGTTGCAAGCCCTCATCTCTCTTCCAGCCTCACACTGAGGTAAACTTGACCAAGAGATACCGGCGCCCTTGGCCTTACAAGTGTTTTATTTTCAAAATTCTTTGAACTAATCCGTTACTTTCTCCCTCTGACACGTGTAGTGATGGAGCAAGGATTCGCTCGTAAAGCGACTTGCTCTTAATCAAGAACCTCGCCTAATTGTAATCATATTAATTCAACTTGTCCGTCATTTATTTAGCATTTTCCCCAACACGCTGGTGTCCCTAGGAGGCTTGCCTGTGTGTCTTTTCATCCTAACCATGCTTGCACTACGGAAATGGCTGCTTCGCAGAAATCCAATCTGCGCATACGTCGGTCATACCCATGTGATGTGACGCACTCGCATTTTGGAGGGATACTGTTGCACATGCGCATTGTTGCAAACATGGCCGCTTGTCTATAACCATGCTCTCTGCTTGCCACCGCTGCTTCTGCCTATCTGTCTTTTTTGCACTAAACCTTAATGCTATAGATATTTTAAAATAAGGGGTGCAGTGAAGCCTTTAACAGTATACAGTGTAATCATTTTTACGTATGATTCTAATTTGTTTTCGCTTACTTTTCATATACCGCGTATCTATGGGCCTGGGGACGGGGAGCCGCTCCATATTTGAAGCTCTTCTAAACCCTGTCACGTGACATGGGAGAAACCCCACTGTGCAGAAGCTGAAACCAGCCAGCTGGCTCCCGAAGCTCGATGCGCCTGGGAACCCACCTAGAAGATGCTGCAGTTCACCTTGCTAATGCAACAATGTTTCCATATACTGTACACTCTCATCGTCTTCTATATTCCTATGCCTGGGAACGTGAACCCAAGGGGCGGGTATGCAAAATTGAATATTCATGATGAGAACACTGAATTATAGGTGGTGACAGTGACAAAGTCACCTCTCCTGACCAATCATAACGTGGGAATTGTGTCACTTGCAACATTTGTGAGTGGTCTAGGGGTCCCAAAACAGTATAACTAGCTTAGTACAGCTTAGAGAAATTGTCCGACTTGTCCGAGTAGCAGACCTGTCACTGACCCTACGAACTATATAGGTGATTGATACAGAGTGCTGCGGAGCACTCTGCCCGTACTTTCCACAAAACTAGAAGGGGTGGAAATAGTCTTAAGTGCTGGCAGAGCTCTTTGCTGGGAAATTCGAAAACCCAAACGGGGTTACTGGCGGATTACTTGCAGAGAGGGGGTAACGCAGGCGTTGCATCCTAAGCTGTGGGTGTTGGTCGTACCTTGGTGAGCCCAGTCCTGATCCAAACCTGAGGGGTATCCTGTCCTGACTGTCTACGAGCTGTACCTGCTCGCTTTCTGGTACTCCAATCCTTGAGGGTCCTTGTCCCCGTCTTGTCCCAACTGACCCGTGGCCAGAGTTGGTCATCATTCTCGTTCTAGGTAAATATCCTCTGTGGGTGTCTGACTGACTATACTCTTTCTTCCCTTCTTAATAAAGCTCTCTTGCCTGTGACATTGCTCTATCATCTCTGAAAGCAATTTATATGCAATTGATTATTAGTGATGTTCCACTTCTCTCCCTACCTATAGGACATTATTGAACTGTCATATTATTTTAGTATGTTCCATTTTACCCTTCCCTTTAGCCTGATTGCCGTGAACTTAGTAAGAATAGCATAAGATCTAGGGATTAGGTTTAAGAATATTAGCACATATATTAGGTCCTCCTCACGTCCTTTTTCCTTAGTTTAAACTCGTGCTGAATAGCGTGTTTTCTAAATGCTCATACCATTTAGTGTTCCCAACTACTCTAATGGTACTTGCCCTGATCCATAGTTACATTGTGGCTTTAAAATTAATAATTGATGTGTTGATTTGCATTTGCCTCATTATTCTGGCATATTCATTCTGAAATTTTCTTATATAAAACTTTAAACTCCATCAGGTGTCTGTGGTCATTTTACAAAGTAAATGTCATTAAAGTATTAAACGTGAAAGGTTTTCTACCCTTTTATGAATCTTGTTACCTGTCCACTGCTAGCTCCTGATCCATCAGGAGTAATGTGCCTGGGGTAAGTCAGGTACATGTATAGTAAGTGGTGTAAGTGACACCCCCCGAATTACTCATAGTAGCGTGGTAAAGGTTTCACCTGGTTCATGAAAAATTCTGTCATTACATGCACACCAGGGCCCAGAGCGTGGAAATTGGTAATCTAATGACCCGGGTGACCTACCCGCTCTATCAGTAATTTTCTGGTAGCCAGAGGATGGTTAGGACTAGTTAAGATAGGTAGACAAGATAGTTAAGAAACAAACCGTGAAAATAAAATGTGCTGCTAAAATCTTTTTTATTGATTGTATGTCTACAAAAAAATTGCGCAAATGTTTTAAAGGGTTTGATATATATATATATGAATTTTGCATTGCTGCTATAAGTGTTCTATGTTACATTAACAGAAATTGTTTGTAAGTGTTCAGTGTAGTCCGAATCCCCGGGGAAGTCTATAGCTAACGGTGAGCAGAATCCGGTTAGCTGATGAGGTCGCATGTCGTGAGTTATTAGTGCATGGTTAGGAAGGACCGGAAGCACTAATTAGGGTCTTTTATATCTGGATGAATGATAGCAACGAGTCCTTTAGTGAAACTTTCATTGTGATATCTCCTAACAAGGGGCACATACGGAAGGAGTAATAGGGTCTCCGAGGCTTGACTGGTAAGCAAGGTAGTCCGCTGGTGAAAGCCTGACTTAGTATATATCCCGGAAAGAAGTGGATGAGTCAGAGGAGTAGCAGGTTCTACATTGCTCGTGTGAGAGGTTAGACAGAGAAGTCTATCCAGAGTGAATGAAAAGTAGACAGAAGAGGTTTACTTGTAGTGAAAGGAAGATTTTCTTTCTATTTAGAACACTCAGACACTGCGGCGAACGTTGTGTGTTAGTAACTAAAATTTGCACTCGCACTTTAGGAAAGATTCAAAGTTTCCGTTACCTTGTGAAGGAGGGAGTCAGTCGGAAGACTGCCCTGACGTCACTTCGTGCCGCGCTGGTATTGGTCGAGACAGCGGGCGTGTAGTGGAGCTGAAATTGTAAGGGAGGGGTGAGTGCCGGAGTGTGAGACCGTGTCTCGTGAAAGGCCGCGCACCCATTGGCTGAAAAGTTTTGAAATCTTGGTTTCAATTGGTTGCTGCGAGATAAAAGTCGCATTAGCATTGGAAGCACAAAGGTAAACAAAATTAATCAACAGGAGCTTGAGAAGAGTTTGGAAAGGTGTATGTGGTATCCTGAGTTCATACCTAATCCACAGTACTTAGGCTTCTATAAGGAACAGATTTTACGAGGTAGACCAAACAAAATGTACGGGGTTAAGAGGAAGATGTCTCTTGCTGACAAAATTAAGAATTATTTCAAGAAAGACCAGCCTATTAGGACTAGGGAGGGTGTGATCATACCTCCACCAGATACTCCTGCCTCTTTTATGATGTTTGATAAGGGGTATCATACTTGCGTATGGTTAGAAAATTGGGTAAAGTATACTAAAGATGACGGAGTTCTGGCATTTCCTATTAATGGTTCCTTTAATGGCAGAATCCTGTTTAACCTGAGGAATCGAATGAATGAATTACACCCCAGACCCAGATTAACACAGTACGAGGCATTAGAGGAATGGGAGATTGAGGCTCTGGAAAGAGACAGGCCCAGAATGGATAAGGGTTTGAGTAGATGGTATCCAAAATTGCCAAAAGAAACCAAAGAAACCAAAGAGCAGAAAATGAAACAGTGGAGGCAGAATATGATGGTTGAGGGATTGTTCCCAATGATGGGGGTACTAGAACAAGGGAAAGGGAAACGTACAGAGAAAACCCATCACTTAATGGCCGTGGGGGACTCTGAAGATGAACACCTAGAAGATTTGTTGATGAAAAACCCCCCTCCCTATGTTGCAGAGTCAGAGCCTTCGAGTTCAACAAACCCGTTTTCTAAATATCCTAGATGTCGGAGGGATAGTGAAACAGATGGAACGGGTACGGATAGTAAAACCAGTGATGGGGACGGGTTTTGCAGACCTAGTTCTACAGTCCCGAATTACCGTCCGTTTGGAGAGGACCCACCCAGGTTGGTTACTCCAACAGCCCCAAATATTTACCCTCCCTTGGTACCCCAAGTGGTGCATGACAATTCTGCAGAAAGGGCTTTGCGTGAGAAAAGAGACGCTCATAGATGATGATCAAGAAAGCGAATGTGAGTCAGTGGTCTTAATGGATCTGCCCATAAGGGAACCTAGAACCAGTGTGCCAAGGGCAAGAAGTCAGAGTAGGACAAAAGAGGTAATGATTGAAAGCACCTCTGGGGTCAGGAGTGCCACAGTAGTATCTCCAGAGGAATTGGACAGATGGACCAAAGAGTTGGAAAAAGAGACCACACCCCAACCGAAACCCTTAGAAATCTATAGACTAAGGATAGAAATAGAGGAACTGGTGGCTGGTAATGTAGGATTAGATCGGTTAAACTCCTTTAGTGAAGACGAGTTACTGTTTATCAGCAAAAACCTTACCCGAAGCACTAGATTGCTACATGAGAGATTGATGGACACAGCCACTGATATGGGAATAGATATTAGTCGATCCAAAGTCCTTAAGAAACCTTACAGAGCAGATTTTTCTGACAAAGACCTAGAGAACATGAACATGGTAGGAAAACAGATCCAGATAAAAGAATTACTGAAAGTCCTCCAGAATTGGGGAAATGTAGAAAAATGGAAAACCCGATGGGCGAAAAAGAAAGAAGAGAGTAAGGCTAATCCAAAGGGTTCAGAATATTTACTGAAAGAGGTAGAACCAGCAGAAAAATGGTGTCCCATGAGAGAGGTACCGGGGGGGAAATATGTCCATGTCCCTTGGTCCCGCCAAGACATTGTATCATTTACTAATGACTTTACAAAATTGAGGGAAAAACCAGTCGACTGGTACAGACAGGTTGAGCGCTTCATCAAAGTTCAGAAATGCCTTTTGAAAGACCTGGATGGGTTTTTCGACATTGTGGTGCCTGTAGATTTGTGGACGGATTGCAAAATTGAAATTGATTGGCCCAATGAAGAATATGCGAGAGACCCTAGAACCGGAGCTCCCTCAGCTGAAGTAATGAGGAAGTATGAGCAAGTCATACAATACCTGAAGAAAAAGGTGCCCGCAAAAGAAACTGATTGGACCCGAATAGATAGAACTACCCAAGAGCGTGATGAAACTGTTCACTCCTTTTATGAGAGGTTACTGCAGGTATTCAAAACTTACAGTGGAATTGATAATGTGGACATGAAAGACATGACCCATTTCAGTTACAGATTCGTGTTAGGATTAAGGCCTGAAATATCCCAGTGGATTCGAGATAATAAAATCAGTTGGCAAGGCAAGCCCATAGATGATGTCCTCAAGTACGCCAAGTACTGTGAGGATGAGATAGAAAATAAGAAGAAAGCCCTAAAGGAGAAGGTGATGTGGGCACAAGTGAAATTGGCTGAACAGCAAGAAAAACAGTTAAGTAAAATGAATAATGCTAATAATGCCCAAAATCCCAATGCTGGGGGAGGAGGGAAACCCCGGGTAAAAATGAGTCGGGAGGAGGCTATGAAGAAGTTCCCCTGCCACGGGTGCGGTCAGATAGGGCATTGGAGAGACGAGTGTCCACATCTGCAGGCTGGTAATGCCCCTGTAAATGGTTTAAATCCACAGGTGCAGAAAGAGGGGATACGAAAGAACCAGCAACAGGTAAAGCTACCTCCAGTGCCTCGCGCTCCTAGACCGAATTATAAGAATCAGGGTCAGCAGAATGAAAGGGCCGAGATATGGGAGGGAGAGAGTGAAAGAAATGCAGCGAGTCCACAGTATTTGTTAAATGATTCCTTCCTCTGTGAAGATCAAGATTGACGGGGCCTGAGAGGGGAGGACAAGGAGTGCGTGCTTGGCGCCTCTTTACCGGTAGACCAGACTGGACCATATATTGAAGGAAAGGTTGAGGGAAAAGACGTCACCTTTCTGTTGGACACTGGTGCTACTCGTTCTACTGTAAGAACAGTGGATGTTCCTAACCTACCCCTCTCGGGAGAAGCAATCCAAGTAGTGGGTGTTTCAAATCAGATAATCAGTACTCCAGTAACTGAACCAATGGAGATTTCTATAGGGAACTTCAAGGACATGCACAGATTTGTGGTCTGTAACTCCAGTCCCGTGAACCTGTTAGGACGAGATTTGCTGTGCAAAATGAATTGCACCATATTTTGCACACCAAATGGCGTCGAAAAACAGACCAAAGAGGAAGATGGCCTGTACAAATTGATGTTGCTAAGGCCAGATACAGAAGTTAGACCCCTGTCCATTGAAGACCTTCCTGAAGAATTACAGTCAAAAGTGGTACCTGAAGTTTGGGATTTCACTGGAAGAGATGTAGGCTTAATGGCAAATGTAGACCCAGTTAAAATAGCAATAAAAACAAATGCTGTTTATCCAAAAACCCGGCAGTACAAGATGAGTGCAGAAGTGAAGGCTGGAGTCGCAACAGAAATAAAACGGTTGCTCGAAGCAAACATAATACAGGAAGTAATGAGCAGTCCCTGTAATTCACCCATAATTGGAATTAAAAAGCCTAGCGGAAAGTACCGGGTAGTGCAGGATCTGCGCAAGGTGAACCAAATTGTTGTACCTTGCTGTCCCATTGTGCCCAACCCCGCAGTGATACTATACCAAATTCCTTGGGATGCGGAATGGTTCACTGTCATTGACCTGTGCCATGCATTCTTTTCCATCCCATTGCATCCAGAAAGCAAGTTCCTTTTTAGTTTTGAATTTGACAGCCATATCTATGTCTGGAATCGTGTCCCCCAGGGGTACACCGAAAGTCCATCGATTTTCAACCAGATCCTAAAAAGATGCCTTGAGTAGTTAGTACTGCCCAGATAGTCTGTTCTGGTACAATACATAGATGACCTTCTGGTGGCGTCTAAAAGTCAAACTGACTGTGTCACTGATACTATTGCCTTGTTAAATCACCTAGGAAAGGGAGGACATAAGGTCTCGCCTGACAAATTGCAGTTCTGCAGAAACTCAGTAAAGTATCTGGGGCACCAGATAGAGAGAGGAATTCGAAAAGTCACTACAGAAAGGATCAAAATAATTCAAAATATGGGCCTACCCGTGACCCAGAAAGAAGTGAGAATGTTCCTAGGAGTTGTAGGATACTGCAGGCAATGGATTGTAGGATTCGCAGCTCTAGCAAAACCTTTGATAAACATGACGAAGAAGGGAGTGGAAGATCCAGTGAAGTGGAATGATGAAAGCATGTCCGCTTGGGTAAAATTGCGGAATTGTCTGTGCTCAGCTCCTGCATTAGGAATGCCTGACTATTCCAAGAACTTCGAATTGTTCTGTGACACAAGAGACAATTGTGCGCTCTCAGTCCTAACCCAGGAACATGGGCTGATCAGGCATCCCGTGGCATATTTTTCGGCCACTTTAGATCCAGTGGCTGCTGGATTACCAGGATGTCTGAAAGCAGTAGCTGCTACTTGTGTAAGTCTAGAACAGAGTGAGAACATTGTCATGGGACATCCTGTCACTGTATATGTTCCTCATTCTGTTGTGATCTTACTGACCCGAACAAAGACCCAGTATCTCACCCCTAGTCGGCTGACTAAATATGAGAGAATCCTAGTGGGTGCCGAGAATGTAATCATTTCCCAGTGCAATGTCCTGAACCCTGCAACCCTGTTGCCTATTCCTCTGGATGTAGAAGCCGAGGATGAAATGGAGCATAACTGCGTAGATTTAACTGAATTTAGCACCAAGCCACGTCCTGATATCAGAGAAATAGCCTTACTTGATGAGGATATTATGATGTTTGTGGATGGCTCATGTTTAAGACATGAGAATGGAGGTCTGAGTGCTGCCTATGCCGTAGTCACATTGACCACAACCCTGGAAGCATCTTACCTATGCGAAGTGAAATCTGCCCAAGTAGCAAAACTAATCGCATTGACAAGAGCTTGTAAACGGGGGAAAAACAAAAGAGTAACTGTTTATACCGACAGCCAGTACTGTTATGGGGTTGTTCATGACTTCGGCCAACTATGGTTACAAAGAGAATTCATGACTTCCTCAGGTACCCCTATCAGAAATGGAAAGGTGGTACAGAACTTACTGGAAGCAATTCAATTGCCCAAAGAATTGGCTGTGGTCAAGTGTGCGGCTCACAGATTCGGAAATGATGATGTGACAGCCGGAAACCGATATGCTGACCAAATTGCCCAGTTTTGTGCCCGACACCAAATGTCCCTCCAAATTGGATTATGGGGTGGTGGAAGCAGCTGCCAACTGATGTTGTTTGAAAGTGTGTCTACATGGGAAGAATTGAGAAACTTACAACAGGCAACAGACAGGGAAGAAAAGGGCAGATGGAGGGCGAACGAATGCAGAATAAGGAATGATGGTGTGGTGGTGAGCCAAACTGGTATGCCTGTACTGCCAGACAGCCTGGTAGACCCCATGGTCAGAATGATTCATGAACCAACACATATGGGAAGGGATGCAATGTGTCGTGTGTTTGACAAGGTGTTCTACAATTCAAAATTCAGGAACCAAGCGGAAAGGCTTTGCCAGAGGTGCCTAGTGTGCCAGCAATTCAACGCAAGAAAGAGGACTGTAGTAGAGCAAAGTACCATTGGAAAGGCAGAAGGTCCCTTTGTCAGGATGCAGGCGGACTTTATAACATTGCCCAAGTGCAAGGGATATAGATATGTCCTGGTCATGGTTTGCCTGTTTTCCAGGTGGGTGGAGGCTTACCCAGCAAAGAAAAATGATGCCATAACTGTAGCTAAACTATTACTGAGGGAACTGATACCTAGGTACGGAATTCCAGAGACCATTGAAACAGACCAAGGTGGGCATTTTTCAAACGAAATCCTAAAAGAACTCTGTACAGCATTTAAAATGGAGCAAAGGCTGCACTGTGCCTATCATCCAGAGGCTTCTGGAATAGTTTTTTTTTTTTTTTTTAAACCTTTATTTGTAAAATGCACAATACACAGCGTCTGCCTACAACCCCTCGGGGCCGGCCGCTATGACATGGAGGAAAAAGATAAAGCAGGATCAATGAAACAGAACGCCATTAGAGCTGTCAGTGAGCGAAGAGTATTGTATGTAACATAGAACAGTAGCATAAGGATATAAAAAGGTTTAATTTTATAATTTTGTCGAGTGCGAATCTAAAACTACAAAAAGTGTCAAAGCCAATCACTGACCAGGATAGCTGTTATCATTCAGGGAGCATCCGGATGGAGGCGTGATAGAAGAAGGCATACGACAGAAAACAAATGGCCACCATCCAGGAACCAGGATCAGCCGCTATGTCACATGATGAGACGATATAATACACTCCCTAATAAGACTGAACCCCGACCCCAAAGGAAGCGAAGAGATATAGAAAAAAGAAAACAGAAGAAGAAAAGAAGAAGAAAGAGGGCCATAGAAACAAAGAGAAAACATAAAACACATCCCATCCCCCCACCCTGCATACCAGCGGAAGGCCACGGCCCACCCCCCCCCCCATAGGCATGCCTGTCGCCCCAAGAAAACCCCCAAGTGGGAAAGAGAGTATTGAGAGTGAGAAAAGCCATCCCACCCTCCAACTCTCAGAGAAGGCAGGGAGGAGCTAGATTCAACGTAATCTCGGTCACTACCGGTCCTATAAACATCCCTCATGCAAATTACATCATCGTAAGAGTAGTAGCAATCAGAAATGCAGGTGGGGAGAGTCATCACAAGCACACGAGTATATCAGAAAAAGAACAGTCACATCATAGTCCCCACCCGTCAATGTATCCATTACCCTTAAGAAATCACCGAGGACCAGCAGAAATTCCCAAGACCACCATCACATATCTCCAGCCGCCCGATCCCAGGCCCCGCGACCAATACAATACCCATATCCATTGTCCCCGGCAGTCCATCAGTATCTCAGCAGTGCGAGCAGAAACAGACCGTACATAACAGGAGACAACCTCAGCCCTGCCCCCTACGATGCGAAGCAACAGCATAGTCCAGCCTCATGGTAGACAACTTGGAAGAGGCGAGTGAGCAAAGTGTCCACATCAGAGCGGGGGGGTGTCCGTCAACGTCCATCCAACACACAGCCATGATGACAACAATGGAACAGGAGAACGTGGCGCCCTCCGGTGAATCAGCAGGAGCGGCAAGCACAGTCAGTAGGAACCACTCCAGGACAAAAAGACAAGCCATGTCAGTAACCCCGCGAGGAGTCGCTAAACGTGGCGCCCGGGCCCTTCCCTCAAGCCACATCGCCGCTCTAGAAACTGCAAGCCTCTCCGAGGATATAACAGCCGGCTCGCCGTCCTCAGACCGTTCAGCCACTTTTCCAATCCACACTGAAGTGTCCTCAGGCTCACGCACCTCCGATATCTCCGGATACACCCGGGTAGACACTCCATCGCAATCAAGAACAGGATATGGCATAGTGTCCTGCAATCGAGGGACAGCCCGTCTCACCGGGGGCACATAGGTGGAAATAGCGTCCAATCGGTCACTCACGTCCCGGACAATATCCTGCAGGGCAGATCGCAAAGTACCCAAGGCACATAGGACATTCGCCACCGTCAGTGGTGTAATAGAGGGAAGAGGAGCACCGGGTCTCTGCATGCGAGGATCACGGCGGTGTCGCAGTCCCTGAGGCTGGTCTCCACCATTACCGCCATAAAGCTGGGCTCCCAGTCCGGGCTCCGGATGCTGCGACATGACTGGGGGCACTGGGGCAGCACAACCCATGTTTATCCCATGCACAGCGCTAGAGCAATTTATGCGAGCGAACCTCGTCTCCGGCAGCAGCCCGGGGTAGGCACAGCAGCCGAAGGGACAGTCTTCAAGATGGCAGCACCCGGGACCCTGGAGAGGAAGGGGATCCATCAGTGCCTGCGAGAAGTCGGAGATACAATGTTGCACTCCGAACTCAAAATACCTCAAAGCGCGGATTTGAGACGAGACGAGCCAAGCAAATCTACGCGACTGCGATCACATCGGAGCAGCTGGTCCCGCCGGTCTCCTCTGCCGCTTCAGTGTCCGACGGGAGTGAAAACATGGCCGGCCATCGTCAGGACAAAGACCCGATCTGCTACAGTCAGCGTCTGAATGGGGACGCGGGCGCTCCGGCACTTCCACTGCTTGGGCTGCGTGAAGAAACACACCGCTGGGAGCAGAATCGCCTCCCGGTCCCGATGATGTTGGTGACGAACAGGATAGAGAGCAAATGAAGGTGCGGGCCGGGAGGAAGACGGAAGACTCGGCGGAGCCGAGGGATCAGGCGGCCATTACCGATGCAGGCTAGGCTCCTCCCCATCGCTTCTGGAATAGTTGAACAGATAAATGGTACGATCAAGTCCAGACTGGCGAAGATGTGTGATTCCACCAAAATGAACTGGATAGAAGCTTTGCCCCTAGTGCTGATGAGTCTGAGAAGAATTCCAAACCGAAAAACAGGCCTGAGCCCCCATGAAGTGCTAATGGGGAGAGTGATGCGACAGGCATGTGTACCTGGACACAAACTGCTAAGTATTTCTGATGATTTGGTACTAGAATACTGCAAGCAGCTGGGTGACCAAGTGCGTTCTATCTCTCACCAGATTGGAGAGACTGCTGACGAATGGCCCAAGACTCCAGCACATAAACTGCAACCAGGTGATTGGGTGGTGTTAAAGAAACACACCTGGACGAGTTGCCTTGGACCAAAGTGGGGAAAGCCAAGACAAGTGATCCTTGTCACCACAACTGCTGTAAAGTGTGCTGGTGTACCGAAGTGGATCCATGCAAGCCACACGAAGCGGGTAACCGGAGAAAACGCGACTGAAGCTGAAGGTAGTCCAGCTGAGGAGACTCCCGAGGAGAGTCCGGATCTCGCTGACATCGAACTGCCGAGCACAAGTCAAGACATTGATTGGTTCCCTGCTGATGAACAGGTTCTTGATCCAATACGAACCAGAAAATATTCCTACCTAGCTAGTGAGTGGGATAGTGAGGGTGAGACAGAACTAGAGGACAAAGGTCAGGTCAACGAGACTCACATCATACCTGATCAGGAAGTAGGCCAAGTAGGGACAGATCAAGCCATCGACACTCCTCCTGAAACTCCGGAGTCTGGAAAGGGACAGATAGTGGTCAAAGTTGAAGTTCATGCGGAAGAAACTCAAGGGAACGAAGTGCATGAACCAGAGCAGATAGATATAGACGAACGTGTTCAGGAAACAGAATCCAGTTCGCCTGAAAGTAAAGAACAAATACAAAGCCAACCTGAACAAGGCCAGCTTAGAAACCAGGCAGAAGAAATAGATGAAAGACCTGGAACTAGTCAGACAGGAAGGGAAATAGATACTGCCAAACAAAAGGTAACACAACAAAGCGAAATAAAAAGAGTGCACGAGGAAGGCCAAGTATCCTCGACCACTGAAAGCCACAAAAGTAAGGGTGAGCCCGATACATCAAAAGACTGAGACTCTGAATAAAGACAGTTGAAGAAAAACTAAAGGACCGAAAAAGGGCTGAAAGTGAAAGTAAAGAAGCCCGAGGCAAGTCTCTCAGAAAAGGCGACAGAGTAAAGAAACAGAACAGATTGTATCGGAGCCCTGAATGGACTTACTTGGTGTTGGAAGAAATTGACGAGCCCAACCACAGTGGCAAAAGTGACGAAGAGTCCATTGATGATCGGAGTTCTGACGAAGACCCTCCCTGAAACACACCTAAGTGAGCCTCCGGTGTAACGAAACAAAGAGGGGTTGAAAAGCCACCTGTAAGCTATAATGTCTGATTCAAGTGTCAATGGAAGATCCAAATTTAGGTGTTGCAAAACTTGCTGTAAAATATGCTTATGTAGTGTAGCCATGTTGATAGTGATATGGATAGGACTAACAGTCTTTATACCTTTTATGATAAGTAAAGATCCTAACCTGTCACCTACTGAACCAGAGACGCTAGACACAAACGTTGTACAGACTGAAGAAACACCACGAAGCTTAGAAAAACGTGACAATACAGTTAGTATGAGACACACACGACCTAAATTAGAAGCATCAGATGAGGGTGGACTGCATTTTCACAAAATGAGAAACCGGACACATTTAAATGTTTTCGCTAATCTTTTAGAGCATTATGTAGAGGCTATGGAAATAGAAGATTGTTATGTCTGCATGAAGCTACCCACTTCTGTAGCTGAAGGTGTGACTTATCACCATTTACCCCTAACCTATGGAATTTCCTGTAGTATATTAGCTAGCTTGTTTTATAGAAGCACTTTACAATACTATTACTCAAACACTGACGTAATCTTTTCAGAACTCCCTATTCGAGGAAACCTGAACCTTGTACATATTAGAAGTGAGGTGACCCGCTACATGGGAGAATATTTCCTGACTGTAGGTGAAATAGACTTAAATGAAGCAAGACAAGCTAATCTGACCTGTTCCTTACAAGAGCAGGAAAAGATGTTTATAAAAATGGCAGATAGAAGGAGAGAAAAGTTTCAGAAAAAGGCAAATGACGAAAAGGATAGAATCCCTAGGTGGGCAGAACACATGGACAACACCTCACAAGGCGAAGTTACTCCTGCTTTGTTGCTGGATTTTGAACGGAAAGGGAAACTTTGTCTCCATAGAGAAAGGACAGATTATTATAACAATGTATTCATCGGTTCCAGCGAGTGTGAACATAATTATAAGGTAATTGGAGGTTGGGGTTTCAAAAATGGGTCAGAACCTGTGTTTCCCGGAATTTATTATATATGTGGGAACAAGGCTTATTTCAAATTGCCGGATCACTGGTATGGGAGCTGCTACTTTGGCATTGTTTTCCCGAAAGTATACCATGTGAATAACGCTGCTGGAAGCAATGAAGAAACTAATGGCTTAGCGCGTAGAAAAAGAGAAAGTGTAGGAGAAATTATAGGTGATATTTTTAGTGCACTGATACCTGGAATGGGGGTAGTTCTGAATACTCACAGAATCTGCAAATTGTCTACAGTAGTGGATCGGTTATCAACTGACACTGCTGCCGGATTTCTGCTGGTCAATACTGAAATGGTTGCGATCAGATCAATGGTTTTACAAAATCGCCTTGCTCTTGACACCTTATTGGCAAAAGAGGGCGGAGTCTGTAAAATGCTGAAGGCGCAACATTGTTGCACCTACATACCTGACAAAAGTATCGAACTTAAGAAATATGTAAGGAACATAACTAATTTAGAAAGAACTCAAACCATTAGAGGTTGACAGTGCCTGGACGAGACTGACTGGAGGTCTCTCCTCTATAGGTAGTTGGTTTTCTAACTTGGGTAAAAATCTTCTGTGGAAAATACTGATACCAATAGCTGGAATAGGTGTGGTTGTACTGATCATCTTTATCTGTTGTAAATGTCAAAAATGCAAAAAGTACACTGTGAATAAGAGAGGAGTGAAGCGAAATATTGATGAGTTAGAATTAGAAGAATTAAGGAACCAAATCTACAAAAAGGCTAAGAATCGCCACTCTCATAGAGAAGCCGAAAGAAAATTAAACAATAAGTCTGTTGAAATTGAGATGGAAGAAATGGAAGAATGAAGTTGGCATCTGTTTCCTTTTAGTGATGATAGTAAATATCATCAAAGAGGGGATTGATGGAGCAAGGATTCGCACGTAAAGCGACTTGCTCTTAATCAAGAACCTTGCCTAATTGTAATCATATTAATTCAACTTGTCCGTCATTTATTTAGCATTTTCCCCAACACGCGGGTGTCCCTAGGAGGCTTGCCTGTGTGTCTTTTCATCCTAACCATGCTTGCACTACGGAAATGGCTGCTTCGCAGAAATCTAATCTGCGCATGCGTCGGTCATACCCATGTGATGTGACGCACTCGCATTTTGGAGGGATACTGTTGCACATGCGCATTGTTGCAAACATGGCCGCTTGTCTATAACCATGCTCTCTGCTTGCCACCGCTGCTTCTGCCTATCTGTCTTTTTTGCACTAAACCTTAATGCTATAGATATTTTAAAATAAGGGGTGCAGTGAAGCCTTTAACGGTATACAGTGTAATCATTTTTACGTATGATTCTAATTTGTTTTCGCTTACTTTTCATATACCGCGTATCTATGGGCCTGGGGACGGGGAGCCGCTCCATATTTGAAGCTCTTCTAAACCCTGTCACGTGACATGGGAGAAACCCCACTGCGCAGAAGCTGAAACCAGCCAGCTGGCTCCCGAAGCTCGATGCGCCTGGGAACCCACCTAGAAGATGCTGCAGTTCACCTTGCTAATGCAACAATGTTTCCATGTACTGTACACTCTCATTGTCTTCTATATTCCTATGCCTGGGAACGTGAACCCAAGGGGCGGTATCCAAAATTGAATATTCATGATGAGAACACTGAATTATAGGTGGTGACAGTGACAAAGTCACCTCTCCTGACCAATCATAACGTGGGAATTGTGTCACTTGCAACATTTGTGGGTGGTCTAGGGGTCCCAAAACAGTATAACTAGCTTAGTATAGCTTAGAGAAATTGTCCGACTTGTCCGAGTAGCAGACCTGTCACTGACCCTACGAACTCTATAGGTGATTGATACAGAGTGCTGCGGAGCACTCTGCCCGTACTTTCCACAAAACTAGAAGGGGTGGAAATAGTCTTAAGTGCTGGCGGAGCACTTTGCTGGGAAATTCGAAAACCCAAACGGGGTTACTGGCGGATTACTTGCAGAGAGGGGGTAACGCAGGCGTTGCATCCTAAGCTGTGGATGTTGGTCGTACCTTGGTGAGCCCAGTCCTGATCCAAACCTGAGGGGTATCCTGTCCTGACTGTCTACGAGCTGTACCTGCTCACTTTCTGATACTCCAATCCTTGAGGGTCCTTGTCCCCGTCTTGTCCCAACTGACCCGTGGCCAGGGTTGGTCATCATTCTCGTTCTAGGTAAATATCCTCTGTGGGTGTCTGACTGACTATACTCTTTCTTCCCTTCTTAATAAAGCTCTCTTGCCTGTAACATTGCTCTACCATCTCTGAAAGCAATTTATATGCAATTGATTATTAGTGATGTTCCACTTCTCTCCCTACCTATAGGACATTATTGAACTGTCATATTATTTTAGTATGTTCCATTTTACCCTTCCCTTTAGCCTGATTGCCGTGAATTTAGTAAGAATAGCATAAGATCTAGGGATTAGGTTTAAGAATATTAGCACATATATTAGATCCTCCTCACGTCCTTTTTCCTTAGTTTAAACTCGTGCTGAATAGCGTGTTTTCTAAATGCTCATACCCTTTAGTGTTCCCAACTACTCTAATGGTACTTGCCCTGATCCATAGTTACATTGTGGCTTTAAAATTAATCATTGATGTGTTGATTCGCATTTGCCTCATTATTCTGGCATATTCATTCTGAAATTTTCTTATATAAAACTTTAAACTCCATCAGGTGTCTGTGGTCATTTTACAAAGTAAATGTCATTAAAGTATTAAACGTGAAAGGTTTTCTACCCTTTTATGAATCTTGTTACCTGTCCACTGCTAGCTCCTGATCCATCAGGAGTAATGTGCCTGGGGTAAGTCAGGTACATGTATAGTAAGTGGTGTAAGTGACACCCCCCGAATTACTCATAGTAGCGTGGTAAAGGTTTCACCTGGTTCATGAAAAATTCTGTCATTACATGCACACCAGGGCCCAGTGCGTGGAAATTGGTAATCTAATGACCCGGGTAACCTACGCGCTCTATCAGTAGCACCAGGCTGGGTCCAGTGTGAGTATTCTTCTTTATTCATACACCAGTGTTCTTCACTTCACACACGTAGCTGTGCATATTGTTCCACACGCTCAGGTAACTTCTTGGCCATCATATAAAAAAAAAAATATATATATATATGCTTTCCCTTACTGGAAGCTTATGCCACTTTCCCATTCTTGACTTTCAGATGTCCCCACATGAGACCCCACATCCACAGAAGGGTTGAAACACCGTAGACTAGAGCGAGAAATGAATCACCAACATTGTTTATTAATACAGTGGTTGGATAAATAATCATTCATTGATCCTTTCTCAGATGCAGGAAACCAAACTGTATATAGCACTGTTGTCACAAATGTACTTCCTTTTCTGTTTTTGCTTCCAGTACACACTGGGGACACAAAGCACTATTTTCAAAGCATATATGTAAAAAAGAATTTGATTTACTGTTCTAAAAAAACTGCATATATTCAATCAAACAGTATTCCCCTCTCTGTCTGACATCCACAGGATCCATTTTTTAAATGCCATTGTGCAGAGTATATATATTATTTACTTTATTTAATTGTTTGCCACTTGAACCACTGTTTGACATAAAGGAAAGTTAATGGCATCATTCGGAGTGTATATGATACATTGGTCTTGTGTTGCATTTACGTTTATGTAAAATAATGTCAAATTAATGTTTGTGAAAACTGTTGGTATTGTATATCGGAATAAATGTTGTGTAAACGATTATGTGTTTTATTAGAAGGATGCGAGGTCATAACATAAAAAAAAAATAAGTTGTTGAAAAAATAGGGTGAATAAATAACCCATTCACCAAAAGATTAGTGTGGTTGTTGCATAAATCAAGCTTTAGAATTGATTAGGATACCAGGTTCCCCCCTTGTTTTTGCTGTCTAGGACTTGGCAATTATGAAGATGGGGGTCCTCCCCAGTTTCTTATTCCTTTAACAAAATATCCTGATGTCAATGCCCCATTCATTCTTCAACGCGCCGCGATATCAGCTGCTTAGGCTGCCCTGGCCAGGAAGCAACCTAGGGTGAAGTGGAACACTCTGGTGCTGCCATATGACATGGGTGGACTGACTGCCCCAGACTTAGAGCTTTATTATAGAGCAGAACAAGGCTCTCCAGTGCTTTATTGGCTGAACGCAGATAAGCTGGACTTTACATGTATCATGTTAGTGACCAGATAGTTTTTTTTGGGGGGGGCGGGGGGGGGGGGGGTCGTGAATTGGAAGTCATTGGTTCCGCTTCGGCGCTAGATCCCATGCTTGTGCTATTGGGAGAGGACTAGGAGATAAATGTTAAAGACAGGAAAACCGTAGCGATGGGATTAGTATTGGCCAAGAGTAGGGTCGCAATGCATTGGGAAAAGGTCCCGCCCCCAACAATGAAGGAATGGCATGCAGACAAGGTACCCCTGATACTCAAGGTACCCCTGATACTCAGTCAACACAAGTTGAGGGAACAGCGAGGAGGGGGCCTCAATTAGGGATCTGTGAACTAAAGCCTTAATTCAGTGGCTGGACTATTTGCGGTTTAAATGTTAAGCTGTAAGTGGAGTGCCTAATTCAGGTAGTGATGGTTCGATAACCTGGTCAATGCTGTTAGCAATGAGGATTGTAAATTCATGATCAGGATAATTTCATATTGAATGTCGTGTCACACTGTAACAATCTACATATGGTAACTGTGCCCCAATTAATAAGCAATTCAGCAAAGTCTGGGTGCAGTCAATCGTAGGTTATGTGCATATGCTCCCAAACCACCAATAGAAGTCATTCTTGCTCCAAAAATCAAAGTCAAATGGGACCTTAGTCTGCTCATGCCCCACACATGCTCAATGGACTTGGTCTGTCCTCTCACAGGCTAGTACGCTCAGTCTGGGGATGTTGGCTTGTGGGGCAGCTTACTTCACAAAAATGGAACCTAGCTATGTTCAGAAGTTTGACCCTCCACATAGGAGTGAGGGTTTTAAGTGTAGGGTGAAGTTTAAAAATACCTGGCTAGGGTTGTGAGACTAATTTAATCTGTCCCCTGGTCGGCTTGAATAAAAAAGGGAAAGGAGAAATTAGGAGTCCACTTTCCTACTAGGTCAACATGTTTCTAGCCACGCCCCTATTGACTTAACCATAACATGGACACGTGCTGGCTGCATCTTTCGGCCACAGTAGTTTCTGCCCTAGAGAGGCAGCTCTGAAGCCATGCTTTTAAAGTCACTCATGTGGGTGGTGTAAATCTGCCCTGTAGCTCTCATGCTACATCAAACCTTACTGTCATATTACTGGGACCTTATTAAAGAGTAAGGTATGCAAATCCGAATTAACCATTGTACCAAGCAAAAGGAACAGACAGCTTAGCGCCCAACGTCAAAAAAGCCAGATGTGTGTTTCTATACAATCTGTTGCCAGCCACATTTACAGACCACTAACGTTCTACCAAAATAGCTCTAATCCGTCAGGACTACATCAAGCTGAGCCCACCACTGAAGAAAACCATTGAGCATGGGTTCAGTTGCAGTGGTTCAAATTCTGAAGCAGTATTGAGGTGGGCAGGTCAAACGCTCCTTCTCAGGAATGGCACCCATGATCTGGAACTCACTCCCTCCTGAAACCAGGCTTATCTCCTCCATCACACTCTTTAAACAAGCATTGGAAATGCAATAGGTCTCGCAGCATTAGAGTTAGTGCTTTTAGAATTGTTTGTGTTTTTTTTGTAAATCTTTAGCATTTTTGTTTCCTGTAGCCAATGCTAAAGAATTACAAATAAAAAAAGCCATAAACAATTCTAAAAGCTCTAACTCAAATGCTCCTGTGGTCATGGTAATGTGCTCTGCCTTCCCAGCGGAGTAAACTCCATCTGCCAAACTCTAAATTGACCCCTAACTTCTATGCCAATTTCAGAAATGGGAGAACTGGTACTATCTCTTCTTGGTGATGACACCGTAAAATAATGTAGAAATTATGTACCCTCCTGGAGCAGAAATATTGCCAAGAAATGCTGCCTATTCAGTAATCCTGAAAGTGAAGCTGCCATTGAATAATGCGACTTAAAACAGCCAAACCTGCACTTGACGCCAGTATCATAAGAAGAATCGAGGAGTGGAGATGTTATGATTTCTTATTCACAGTGCGTTTTGTCATATATTTCGACTTTTGGGCACTATAAATACACATTCCTATTTCCCCCGTGCACCGACTAGAATTATAATCAGCTGGGACTAATTAAAGTGATTGCATCAACCAGGAAAAAGCATTTCGCTCAAATAAATGTAACTTGGATTTTTGATTTTTTTAAATTAAGACGCGCGCCTTATATTTTACATGCATGTACCTGTAGGTGAAAGCCCAACGTAAAAGTTGCAGAAACTTCTGATCCGGTTAGCCGCTGTCTCAGGTGTGCCGTTTTGCTTTTCTTTTTTTTTTAAATCTACGTAAAAATCATATTTAATACGTGTGCGTTCTGAACACTCCAGTCTTTTTTGTTTGTTTATAAAGCTGGAGGTGAACAACCCGGCAATAAAAGTAAAGGTGCACTTCAGACTCCTTGAGAGCGTGACCCCGCGTGAGGCTACAGGCAGAACATTCCTGTGAGCGCTTCCCTGAAAACAGCAGGAACTGTTCTGCCCCGCACGGTAAACAATCCTTACATTGCATACATATTTCTGTCCATTATTGTGCAGGCAGAACTAACAGCGCTTTGTGGCGGGGGGTATTTACACCGTAAAGCAGGGGCCGCTCCGTGATGTGGGCAAAGGGGTGAGACATCTGAACAGTCCAATGATCCCCAATAAAAGAGTGCACAAGAACGGGAGGTTGGCTAGACACGTCCTCATCTGGGCACGTCAAAGTAGGAGGAGGCGGCAGCGGCGCCAAACAAAACAGAAAAGCAGAAAACTTCCGAGGGACTGTTAAATGGAAAGACCTAGAGGATACTGCTGGGTGCAGTTCAGGGCGCGAGGGAGGACGCTGAGAAAGGTGCAGAGTCCTGCGGCGGTACAAAGGTCGCAGAACACCCGAGGGCTGAAATGTGCGCCTGCCTCCTGGCTACGTATTAGCATTCCAGCGCGGCGATGCCATCTGCGGGGGAGGGGAGGTGCGGGTGGTGTTGGTGGCCAAGGATAGGGGTGGCTAGTCGCCTGCTCGAATCCAGGCGGGATTACGCAGCCTTTCACCCTATGGTGTCTATACAATCTGTGCAGTTTATTAAACTAACAGCGTGGCTACACGAAAGTTTACTTTTAAGAAGAACTTTTTAAGAAGAACTCGATCGAGGCTTTGCTTTCCTCGTCGCCTATGAATGAGGGCGGGTCTGTGGAGAAGCGAGAGAGCTGGGGAATAATTCCCCTGTATATGTGTGTTTTGCCATCTACCCACCGCCCTCCATTACACAGAGAACTCTGCCAAACTAAGGCTGGATTGGAAATTAAAATCAACCCTGCAAAAATGTTCAAAGCACCGCGACACTGTAGAATGCTGGGAACAGACATGCGGCGCAGGGGTTGGGTGGGTTGTGACTGCCCAGCTCCGAGAAAGCAGGGTAACCTGACCCAGGAGGAGGGAGGAGAAATGCATCTCGGCCGGAGCAGGGGGCGGAGCAGGGAGAGCGGGCTTTGGAATGTAATTGACACGGCCGGCCGGCCGGCCGTGAAAGCCTTTGATGCGGCAGGGGAAATGCGAGACGGCGGGAAGGTGAGGGGGCGGAGCGGGTAAACAAAGACGGACGTGCACGCGCTTTTAAGCTCAATGCGCATGCGCATTGAGCTTAAAAGTCACGGGCACTGCAAGGAATCGCCACGATTCCTTGCAGTGTGGATAAAGAGTGGATAAGTCCCAATACTCTCGCTTGCTCGATGCGCATGCGCATCGACAGGCGAGACCTAAAAAGTAGTAAAAGCTATCCTCATGGCTAAATACACTTGGACTATTAACGTGGATTTTTAAAGTCTCTGCACCGATCTGTATTATCTGTTCGATCCCTGCGATTATCTGTATTATTTGTATTGTTGACTTACCTGACTGTCTATGCTCACACTTGTACTACTTGCATTGTTGATGTATCTGTTTTACTGTGCCTATTACCTACAATTACGCTATACCTAATGGCCTGTTATTCACTCTCCTGATTGTATCCCCTGCTCTGTAAAGCGCTCTGATATCTGCAAAGATCTTGTTCGCGCTTTATAAAACTTTCAAAATAAATAGTGGCATAAGAAATGCCTTGTAGTATAGTGTGCAATCGTGATTGGATATCCTCCGAGTGACCATGACTGGGGCCAGGAGCGCACATATTTAATTTATGAAGTCAACAAAAAAAAGTACATGATCCTTGGACAACAAAGCACTTCACCCAGGGACATTGTAATTGCAGGCATCAGTGTTGCACCAAATAAAGTAAGTCAGCATCAAGCAATGCGGAGCCAACTGCGCTGGACCAGGTGAAGGTGGTAGAGCTACTCCTTCAAATCCTGGACACTCACAGGTCTGTAGACATATTACCCTCATGTGATGGAATGCCGCAGTCTGTGGTCCCCTCCCGTCTGACCTTAATGGGAGTCTGTAGAGGATTTGCACCCCTCTGGTAATCAGTTTCTCAGCCTTTTCCAGCAGACTTCCTTGATCCTCTTCTGGGTTGAAGGCATGGGGTGAAGGAATATAAATAAAAGACATTTCTATAGTGTGCAGCTAATCAGAAGAGTGTCTGGGCGCATCAAAAGGCATAAAGTGCAACTTCAAGATGAGAAGGGGAGTGGGTGGTGAGAAAAAACCCAGCAGCTAAAGAAAGTTGGATTATTGATTGAAGAGCAAAGTTTTAAGGAGCTTCCTAAAAGTTGCTAAATCCATCACCACTCAACGATGCGGTAAGCACATTCCAGGCCTGTGCACAGAGTAACCTGAAAGAGGCAGCCTGAGCGGGCATGAGCTATTCTAGGGACCGCTGCCAGATTCATAGAGGAGGATCCCAGAATTCTAGACTGAGCATAGTGGGTAATCCTTCTGCGAAGGTACCTAGAATCCCCTTCTGTGAAATACTGTAAAGAACACCAGGACCTTGAACTGGATTCTATTTTTCACTGGGACCAAATGGCGAGCTCTGAGGGGGTGGGAAGATACGAGTCCTAGATTTCAGAATGAGAACGGCTCTGGCCACAGCATTTTGTGCCACCTGCAGGCAACTGAGAAGGTATTCCAGGAGGCAAAGATAAAGTATATTCATGTAGTCCAATCTTGATGTAAACAATGCCTGGACCACGAGTTTCCTGCAGTCCAAAGACCGGAGTGGAAGGAACTTTCTCAGCAACCTAAGGAGGCCAAGCACGTTCCCCCCACCAATTGAACTTGGGCTTTCATAGAAAGGCAATTGTCGATCATGATGCCCAAGTTTTTTACCGTTTGTTGAGCGGCGAGGGGGGGAGACATATCCTCAGGACACCTAAGTTTCCAATTGTCCGACGGGAAACGCCAAAG
Source organism: Lissotriton vulgaris (assembly GCF_964263255.1). NCBI lineage: Eukaryota > Metazoa > Chordata > Amphibia > Caudata > Salamandridae > Lissotriton > Lissotriton vulgaris. Next base: position 609,247,910 of record NC_141695.1, read on the forward strand.
AAAATAATTTCTGGCTTTTCAGGGTTGCATTTGAGCTGGTTAATTGTGAACCATGCAAACACTCGACATACCGGTTTTAATCTGACTGCCTCAAAACTCTTCCCTTTGTCACAAGTGAATAGGACGTGTGTCGTCTGCATAGGAAATCATTTTTGCTCCGTATGACTGCCAAGTCAGAAGGGACATAAAGAGTGAAGATGGGGCTCAGAATGGAACCCTGAGGGGACCCCCCCCCCCCCATCCATACCAGGGATTTCAGCCTCAAAAGGAGGAGTCCTGAACCCCTGGTCCCAATCTTGTAAAAAAGGAAGTGAGCCATTTTAAAACAGAGCCACCAATACCAAGAGTCAGGATACAGTCCAAGAGCCTATCACGAGGAATGGTATCAAGGGCCGCTGACCGGTCTAACAGGATTAGGATGGCTTTCCCTCCTTTATCCAGGCTTGCTTAAATGTGTTCAGAGACTTCTAGTAGAGCAGACTCGGTACAATGGTTGGCTCTGAAACTAGACCGACTAATGTGGAAGATTGTTGATTTCCACATAGTCTGTAACTACCTTAACATTTCTTGGAAAAGGCTGGAAGCAGGGAGATCGGCCTATAATTTGTGGTATTTTAGGATCAGATGAGGGCTTTTTGAGCAAAGGCATAATTTTGGCATGTTTCCACCTAGAAGGCATGTGTCCAGTATCTAATGAGGTATTAAAATTGTTATTAACCACCGGGTTAATGGCCAGTGCTACGGATGCTTGCACTTTAGCGGGACAGGGGTCGGTAGGGGAGCCAGACTTCAGGTGTTTGATAGTGGCTAGGGAGACTTCCAGGGACAGCATCGGGAATTGCCACAGAGGGGGCAGCTCCTGGCATGGGTACCGGGGAGGAAACTGGTAGTGGTAACGATTTGCAGTCAGATGGAAGGTCCTCCCTGAGAGTCTTGAATCGTCATAATTTTTCATGAGAAAAAGTTGGGTCGAGATTGGGTCTGTAAAGGCTTTTACAATTTTAAAAAGCTACTTATTTATAAAATTGGGCAATTCTATTTTGACAGACGTTATTCTCTTTTGCCTCATACACTTTGTTATAATGACTTAAGTGCTTGTTTGTATTCACTTTTAGCACCCAAATAGTTTTTCCGCCATTTGCAGATGTTTTTGCTGGCTTTAAGCAACTGATTGAACCAGGGAGCTGTGGATTTGGTTTTCTTCAGTGAAAAAGACTGCATGGGGGATAATTGGTGGACATTATGGAGCACCCAAGATTCAAGCAAACAAGCATCACGCTCAGAATTTCCGAGAAGGAGGAAGTTGAAGATGCGAGCATTTCACAAAGAGTCGCAGTAACAATCCGGTGGAAGGCACTGAATTTTGTTACCTTCTTCAAAGCCATCTGACCACCCACTCCCAGCTTCGGTATCCTCAAAGCAATAAGATAGTGGTCAGACCATAACAAGGAAAGGGGTGCATCAACCTCCAGTGTTCTATTGGTGAAGATCTGATCGAGGGCGTCACCTCTTATGTGTGGGGTGCAGGACTGCAGGAGCCAGTTCAAGAACGGATTGAGTGAGGGTAGGATTTAAGAGTCAGTGGGAATGTCCATATGTAGATGAAAATCCCCCAGAATCATGTAGTGGTTATAATGGAGGGCAAGAGGTGCAATAATCTCACCGATAGAGTTCAGAAATGATTTAGCAGGACCAGGAGGCCTGTACATCAGAGCACCGGCTAACAAGGGTTGCGCTGACAAGGTGTACTGAAGCCAAGACGTTCAGCGCCCTCTAATAAACCAAGTGAGATGGAATTACATAAAAATTTCTCTTTATAGACAATCAGTATTACCCCCTCCTTTACAGACCCACCAATCTAATTTAAAGATCTTATAGCCGGGAGCAATTGCCGTTGCTATGTTTGGAAGATTGCGACAACCAGGTCTCCGTGAGGAACAACAAGACAGGAGAAGATTCCTGCGCTAGAGCAAAGATCTGAAGTTTGTGTTTCTGAAGGGATCGTGTATTCGGTAATAAGGCTTTAAATCATACCCCCTGGCCAACCTTGGCGTCGCCTCCAGCACAGCGTTCAGTCATCATATTAGCTAGAGTGCCCTGCGTATGCCACCACTTCCAGCGAGCGCACGTGGGGGTGATTTCTCCCCGCAGATCTATGTTACCTCTGCATTTATGTGACTCGTCCAAGAGGAGCAGTGATCGCCTATCATACTGGAAATGCTGCGATGGATCCCCAGTTGAGCCAGCAGCCTGCCTGGCACCGGGTGGAGTCTAGGGAGGGTGACATTTGTGCGTCTAGACTAGAGGATGGCAAGCGGAGTTACATATGGCACCATACTACAGTTCCGAGAAGGAAAGTATATTCAGACTGATTCGGAGATAGCTCTGCGTTTTAGGAGATGGACGCCAATAACTGTAGGACAAAAAGCACAAATCTGAGAAGGAGGCCATTGAAGAGAAAGTTCATGGCTGCAATGTTCAAATGTGGACTGTAAATTAGAAGCTTGCACCCTCTGAACCTCCAATCAACTGTACTGAACCTCCAATCAATTCAAAACCAGGTCTAAGCAGCCCCTTGCTGTTTTTACCCTTGCCGAGATTAAGCACTGCTGAAATTCCAAAGACACCAGATTTAAAGACCCCGCCCCCCCTCCCCACCCCCCTTCCCCCCCCCCTCCCTCCCCTCCGGAGTCTTTAACATTGAGATAACTCATTGGAAAAGATGTGTTCCTCCACAGAGACCTCTTCTGCGAGATCTTATTGATGGGACTCAGCCAATTGTAGACTTGGACCCGCCTGGGCAATTGGTGCCGGGGCATCATGCATGTTCATACCCAGGTTCTGGCCCTGGTGCCAGAATCAGCACGAGGATTATCTGGGCTTTACCAAGGGAAGCACATGTTAATGGCCTTACTGCCGCTACATACAGATGTCCATTCCAATGCAGAGGGTTGTGTCCAGTATAGTACCTATACCTCTACCATAGCATGGACCTGGTCATCACCAGACACCTCCCATGGGGCACAGGGGTGGCAGGAGGAGTGTAGTCCGTGCTTTCCGAAACAGACCAAGCTGCTGCAGAGGGAAAGCCAGAATCCAATGATTCCAGTACATCTCATAGGGAATACCTAAATCAGACCCATGCAGGGGATGGGGGATCCCTGAAGGCGGTGCATGGAGGGCTGCTCATGGTTAGAGGGCAGCCATGGACCTAAGTGAAACAGTTCTTGGTTGAAGCAGCTCAGAACTGGGAATCTGGCATGCGCTGTTCAGTGGTGCCCACTGTAATGCCCACTTCAAAGAAGCAATGACACTTCAGACCAGAGCAAACTAATTATTAGCATTTGTTTTTTGTTGAAAAAAAAAAAAGCAAACATTTCCTGAAGAATTTATTGGTGTTCATCCACATCGGAGTCACAGATCCAGCTTTTATTCACAGGATGGAAGACATCCTCTCCAACCCTGCAAGAAAGATAAAAAAGTGTTACGTATATTCCGCAGCGTGACCAGAGTGGTTTGAGTGTATGCCATTGAGCATAAGAGCTAACATCCCCTCCCCCCCCCCCCCACCCCCCGAAGAACATACCCGAGGCGGGTGTACATTGGACTCATTTGTATGAAAGGCTCAGAACCCCCCCCCCCCCCCCCCTTTGGTGTACAAAGCACAGAACGTACTGGTATAGAGCATAGGAAGCCCCGGGGTAGAACAGCAAAGAAATATTGTAAGTCGTGCCTCAATATTACTGCAAACAGGCACCAGATACCATAAATACAAGCTCAAGAAGCAGGCAGAAGGAAGCATGCATAGTGAGGGTGGCATCTCACCGGGTGGCCTTCCAGTGATCCTCTGCACTCGTAGGAGACCTCAGGAGCCACATGGTCTTCAGAATAGGGGTGTCTGACTTGCAGAAGCACTGACCAGCCCACGTAGTGACTGCACCTGAAAGCAACAAGATGGATCAGGACCATAGGATGCATGGGCAACAGACCCCCCCGCCCCCTCAACCCACTGGATTGCTGAAAGTAGCAAGATCTGCCCCAGGCCCACCTCCAACCTGCCCTCTACGGACCGATGTACAGACAAGATAAATGCACACTGCTGCCACATGTCAGGCCTGGAACAGAGTGCCCCTAAGGCATTCATCCTGGCTCATAAGAATGCACCCTCTCAGCCTCAATGTACACTATTCTAAGTGCCATCCCTTCAGGCAATTTCCATTTTCCTACCAGAGCTGGGGTAAGAAAGCAGAACACAAGATCCTTACCTACACGAAGATTTTGCACCTATGGTTACGTGGTGCCCGTTCAGAGAAGGCTCTGCCACCTTTCAGAATATAGATGTGTATTTGCTACTTCCAACTTTGCCAATTCCCACATCTCCCAATTAAGTCTAGCATTTCAGTATACCCACTGTTATTTAGCTCAACAAGACCATTTTTGCTGTACAATTCCTCCCAGAGACTCCTTTTTTCCTGGTTATTATGAAACACGGAGCACTTGTCTCCCGCAGTCCTAGAATGGCTACCAGACCAGTTAATATCAGTAGCATTACTACAGGGCTAATCTTCAGTACAGACCCAACATTCTAGGAGTAACCATTATACATCACAATTACAGCAGAACTGCACATTTAACAAGTCTATAAAGTGCATGTGGAATGTGCACATGGCCGATACCTGGCATGTCCACCCCAAACATGCATTTATAAAGTGATTGTCCATCCCAAATGGTGCTGAACGGGTTACATATCACACTATGGCACCCAGATGGTAGGACCTCAGTGATGTTAAATTCACATATCAAAGGGGTGGCAATGAGGTTTGGTTTATAATGCACTAACGTCATCTGGCTGTCGACAAGGCTGTCTTATCAGCATTACAGGACCCTGGGCAGAGCACTGGGCCCGGCCTACTCAACCACTCACAGGAATAAAAACGTTCAACAGAAAATTAGTGTTAAATTCTGGTCTGCATGGGGCGCCCATGCTCATGGGGCCCTTGGGCAACTGGCCAGCATGCGAATGAGTTAAGACTGCACTGACTGTTTGAGCTTGTGGTCGAGGTTTAGCTGAACAGGTCAAGTCTCTTCTTTGAGATGTTCCATAGGACACTTTGCAGGTACAGAGGCCTGCTGCTGGAACATTTTACTTCCACCACCTAACCAGAAGTGAGATACCAACCCCATCTGCTTACACGTGGTCAGGAACCAGAAAGATGCTCCGCTTTCCAATGGCTGGTGCAAGAGCTGGCGTTTCACCTGAACCCAGAAAGGGAGAGATCCGGTGTACACAAGAAAGAAATGGACGTGACTGTTGAGGGAACTAGAGGGCTTCCCCTGGATCAAGACCAGAGGCTTTATGGAGGAATCCCTTTGAACACCGGATTCCGGGATACAACAGGAATGAGGCCGGGCCAGACTTCACTACCTGCCTCTTGGCCCTAGTACATGGATCCTGCACATTGTCCAGCTGGAAATAGGAGGGATTCCAGTCCTTTGAGGAGAGAAGACCCTGTTAAAGTTATAAAATTACATTGAACCGCAGTCAGAAAAAGTGCATCTAGAACATAGTGGCGTTTGGGACAACTAAGTGTTAAGAACATGGTCAACTTGACAGGCTGCATTCCACAGGGACCATCAGAAGGGACCAGCTAAGCCTCCAGGTACTCATAGCTTCTCCAGACTGGGGCCCTTGTTAGGAGACAAACTAAAATATAGCAACTTGAAAACTCCGGGACGGAACACAACTACTATATAAAATGGAAAAAAGGAATTTGCTAGAACAGTCACTCCTGCACAAAGGAAGAAACTTTATAGTAGGACTACACATTTAGTCTGTCCAACATACGGACAGAAGTCAAGATTAACCAGACAGGTGCCACCAGGTCTGTGTTGGTGCATGTGGAATAAGGGTATGTTGCACATATGGTAGGACAACGCAAAGGCTACTATCCAGAATATTGAAGGGGGGGGGGGGGGGCTTGAATTTAAGGTCTGGCGACAGGCAGCTTTAGCGGTGTTGCTAGTGCTCGTGTGGTGAGACTAGTGCCACAGCATTCTGTGGATGGTTAGACGTTGCCACCGACTTGACATTATAGATTTGGGGACGTTGAAAAGTAGTTCCATACTGCATACAGCAGAAGCAGTTCTAGTCCTGGTAGGCACGCGCCACAAAAGTATCACAATGTCGCCAGCTTCTCTCGCCCCCTGCAGGCCGGCCTCTGCAGAGCTCTTCACATAGTGCAAGCTGGAGGGGTTGGTTTCAAGCTATACCCTCCCCCAAGTCGCAGGAAAGATCGGAAATCATTAAATACCATGAAGTTAGAGACCCAAAGTATTTATTAGGGACTTAACACTTCGAAGCATCGCGGATGTCTGGAGAGGTCTGGGTTCTACCAGATTGTGGTAAATTTAAATTTTGAACCCATGCAAACCTTAAATTGGGGCAGTCCGCTGGCCCATCAGACTGCGATCTCAGCAGAGGACAGAACTGACTCCGCCACCTCGTGGCAGGGGCAGCCTTAGGCACGTGCAAGCTGTGCACCTGCACAGGGCCACCAAACCCCAGGGGCCACCACACCAATATATATCCTTAATATAATAATCCTGTGAGGATGGATACATATTTGCTTGGTGGCCCCTGGCAGGGATTTGGTGGCCTCCGGCTGTGTTTCACTTCCAAACAGCCTGACCCTCCCTCTTCACTGGCCTCCGCGCCTTCGTTCTTCCGGGGCCCCCTACCCACGCTCCCTGCCCAGGGCCGCCATGAGCTTACAGCCGGCCCTGCTTGTGGGGTTTCAGAAGCCGCCAGTGGAAGGTCCAGACACAAGCAGTTGGTCACTGCTCCCTTAGTTTATGATAAGTAAGATTGTCAAGAGCTGGGAAAACCGCTAGTGTCCAAACTGTACAAGGTGTAGTTTCTATGCTTTTTCTTTCGTTTGAGTTCCATGAACTGGGCGAAGGTTAGTAAACGTGTTCAAAGTACCTGCGGCACCGGAGTCTAGACAATGGCGTGCAAAGGTCAGTCGTTGCCTGACGTCACTTTAGGGAATCTCTCGAAAGTTCACCCCCCGCTTGAACTGCATTCAGACGCTCCGTGCAGCAGCACAATGGAAGACACCGAGCAGCAGGTTACGTTTTACACCAGAGGAAGCTGCGTGCTTGCGTAATACATAATTAAATTGGGTCGGTTTCACCTGTGCAGCAGACCGTGGGCCCGGGTGTAATTGGTGCAAGCTATTCTTCTCGGAACAGCTGAGACTTGCCCTTTTAGTAGGCCTCGGATCACGTTCCTGCAACAAAGTTTGGGTCCGCTGCTGATCGATGGGTGTGCCCCGAGAGTCTGGAGCCTCGGGCTGGAGACTTCTACCAGGACACTCCCAAAAAGACAGCCCAAGAGCACATTCCATGGCCACTTGCTGGTTAATCCCAAAATGTCAAGCCAAGCAATTTGTCTGGACTGTATTGAACGTGAATACACGGAACACGAAAAATCAGAGTTCGTGCATGCACTGCAAAAAGCGTGCATTAACTGCAGAAAGCGTGCATGCACTGCAAAAAGGGTGCATTAACTGCAAAAAGCAGGGCTCACATTGCAAAGCTTCGCAAAGAGGCAATCGCTGCTCATACATTTAACTGAGAAAATCAGGGTGAAAAGCATGATCTTTATTTAGTCAAAGCAAAAAAATTAAAAGGACACCTGTTTGTGAAATGCAGCCCCTGGCCCTGGATCAAGGTGCTCCAGGGTCTCTAGGGTCTAATGGACCCCAGAGAATACAACAACGCTCACATGCCTGTTTCAGACATGTGAGCGTTTTTGCATTCTCTGGGGTCCTTTAGTATTACAAAAAGGGTCGCAGGCACTGGTGTGGCCCCTTTTGCAAAATAGTTCATGCAAAGCAATAGTGTATTGTGCTTTGCATGTAGGGTAGTCCCATGCAAGCGAGGGGGCCCTTGCCATTCTGCCTAAACTGTAGTACAGACAAAAGCTGTCTGGAGGCTCACGGATTACTCATGGAGGATGAACTGATGTTGCCCAACTTTGAATGATGTCGACTCACTGGGATGAGATGAAAGGTCCCAGGAACCCCCCAGAGATCCCCTTGCAGGTGGATACAGCAACACTACACCCACTTGAGGGGAGATTCCTGATCATTCTGCAAATTGAAGCCGATCCCCCTCCAGTGAGAGACACAGCTACAGTTGAACCATCAGAGTTTGCACCTGTGTAGAGCAAAGCACATATATAACCATATGCACAGTCCTGGTCTGGTCTGTGCAGAGCGCACAGAGTTAAGCGCATCCAGAGCTGTATCATGAACAGTTACTGGTCAAGAGCACAGCCGAGTACATGTTGTGGATGTAGAGTGATAAAAGCACACAGTTAACTCAGTTAATGCATGAACTGCGGATAGCAAAGCACGAAGCCTGAGGCAATCACCATTTATAGTTTCTGAATTGTGCGGTCTGCAGTTTATGCATTAACTGGGATATTGGAGTTCAACATTTGTACTTTAGACAGTTAAAATGCATAAGTGATCAGCTTGCACCAGTCCAACTTTCCCTTTTTTGCCCCAAGTGCATAGGAAGAACCAGATTCTTCGGGAGACACCGTAATGAAGTGTAGGAAGCCGTCTTTATGTATTGCACCCAAATGATACAAAATGAGAAAGTCCAGGTGACCCTTATTGGCTTCCATGGTTTAAAATAATCTCAAATGCTCTGTGGAAGTGTGGATGAACAGTTTAGGTGCGTCAGAGGGTAGTGTTAAGTATTTGTTGTCCACAGTACATTTCGACACTCAAAACTCAAGCAATTTAGAAAACAAACACGTTTTATGTAATTTGACAAGATCGGAATCAGGCATGTACTTCGGAAGCTCTAGCTTTTTACAGGAAAAACAAAAACAGTTCAATTTTTTGCAGGAGCTTCGAATGCAGTAATTTTAGCCATTGGGTGCAACAGTCACTGCAAAGAGACACTTGCAGACTACTTACAGGACTGTTCTTCTGAACAGTAGGTAAGTAGGGGCAAAGGTCCAAGACAGCACTATCATTTCAAGTTCTGCCCTGGGGTGTGCAGGTGCTATATGCAGTGGTAGCCTCAATCACTACAAGCTAAAGTCAATGGCAAGAATACCTATAAGAAAAAGACTGAAGGTGGGGACTGGGGGACCAGTTCGGATGAACCCAAGGGGGGTGGTGAGGCTTCACCCCTGAGGGTCTATTATCACAGAAACTGCCAGTTTACTTGAGCACAGGCTAGGCAGCTCTGCTGCAGAGGTGTTGGTTCAGCAGGCGGAGAGTTAGAGGCGCTCACTCGTGTACCTGCAGAAAAGGCAAAACAAACCCAGCGGGGCCACTCTGTGTGGAGCTGGCCTCTCAAAAATCCCTCGATTTGCAGGTATGTTATAGCAGTGGTGATGTTCTGACTGAACACATACAAGCCTTGGTTGCTGCAAATGCTCTACTATACATGGTATTGGTGCTGGGTGGCTCCTGGAGTCTCCAAATTGGTAGGAGACAGATCAGACCTAGAGCAATGAAGGCCTCTTTCTGGACTGCAGTTCCCTTGATGGGCCCAAAAGCCAGAAACATGGACTGGACAGATGCACATAGGTGCCTACAGCTGCAGGGGGGATTGCTGTTCCACCCCATGGTAGATGCGAACTGGTTGTCAAAGTGCCAAGGTGGGGGTTGAGGTTCAAGCAGTTAGGCGCCAAGTACGTGGTCAGTCCTCAGTTTTTGCGGTGACGAATTCCTGAGAACTGAAGGACAAAAGAGCAGAGTCCTTGGTATCAGAGAGCCACCTAAATACTAAATTTAGGGACTAACCTCTGGGGTCACTACACCCCCCTACATGACCACTTCCTGTGGGGAGTGGGCATAGCCCTGTTCCAGAGTTCCCAATTCCAACAAACAAGATGTTGGACATCTTCTTTGTGGACCACAGCAGGTTGCCCAATTGGGGGGGGGTCTCTGGACAGAGGATGGCATTCTCCAGGTCTGGAGGAAGCTGGGATGCATATATAAGGCGGCAGGGGCTTTGAAGCCTCTTGACTTGGTTTACAGATACACTAGCCATCCTGCTTGAGGTGATGGCACCTTCCCCCAGATCAGGCACAGTTTCCAGACCAGAGAGCACGTCCTCTTACCTATGGTGGAGGGCCAGAAACTAGTCTCGGGTGGCAGGCTGGATGATGCCAGTGTGTGCCAGCACACTAGAAGACTAGTAGGGTTCAAGGGAATCTCTAAAATACGATACTGGCATCAGTAGAGTGGTTTGATACCAAACTGACTTCTGCAAGAGTAATTTCCTGTAAGGAAGACGTAGAGCATGAAATAGAAAGCCGTAGTAGTTCTCAAGTTAGTGTCTGGGGACAGTGTCCTAATCTTGGTGCCCTCACACACCCTGAAGGATGTCCTGCTTTATTGTCGGGCAGCGCTCCTAGTCAGGCCAGCTCTGCAATGCCCTATGGGTCCCCCGAAGGGTCACTTGGTCGTAGATCTTTAGAGATAAACCCGTAAGGGTGTGAGCAGGTCTGAGTGGCATTGGTGTCTTATTGAAAGGTTAAAATATGGCTGGAGGGGTAGCTAGAGATCTTAATAGAGAATAACCCCTCTCATCAGTAAAAAAAAAACAAGGTTGTGCTACTTGAGGGTGAAGATGGCCCTCGGTAGTTAGACCGATAACATACCCCTAATGGGCATGTAGAAAGTAAACATGTTTCGCAGTGAATGGTTTCAGGGAAGATCCCAAGCACTTCTTCAGGACCAAGGAAATGTGCAGTGAGATATGGATACAAGGCCTGCTGTAGGGGAGAGTTACATATATTGCATGCAGTGTCGGTTGGTATGGTACACAGGAGATTTGCCATGTCAAGGTCTCATTTGTTGGTACCATTTCATGCAGCCAGCATTGAAAGTCTGCAGGAGTTTGGTGGTTGGTCCCTTATATAAGCACAATACATGCTGTAGCCCTTAAGGCCCCTCTTTAGCAGTAATGTGGGGGGGGAAGGGAGCCTGGGCTTGGATGCACTTCTCGCACTCGTCACAATGTACAATAACTTTTTTTTTTTTTAAACACACCGCTCACAGCCAGAGTCCAGGTCCTGCATCTACGCTCCTGCTCTCCTGTCTCAGACTCCAGTAAGCAGTCAAGCTCCCCTTACAAATCGCAACGCTACATTGCAGCATTGCCATTGGTCCGAGCACCGCGGTTCGGCACGCAGTCAGGGACTGGTGGCCTGGGAATTTTCTCCATGCTGGCTGCATTACAGCCTGCATGGAGAATAAGGAACGTGTGCATGACTTTGGGCCGACCAAACAGTCCTTGTGCACCAAGGAGGGCTCTACCACTCCTCCCCAGCTCTGCAGCCCCACCCAGACATGCAAAGCTGCCACAGCAGGACAAATAAAAACCTATAATATTAATCATTTTCTTTTTCCCATTTTTTACTGCTTCAAGGCAGTGGGGCGACACTCCTCTGCCTTAGCAGAGGAGCCGCCACTGGTGGCGCTATAACCAAGTGGCCGTAAATTACCAGATGACTGAACAAAGGGCCAAAATGCTGCATAACCATTGAAGTTAAGAATGCCCTACAGTTGAGGGCGTTCATTTGTGAGCTTAAATCACCAACTGGGCTGTTTGCCAAGCTGACAGGGCATTCATGCCATTACTAAATTGTAGCAGCAGGCACTACAGGCAGGCAGTTGAATATTATTTAAGAGGGGGGGGGGGTATTGCAGGAGCAGAACAGATCGGGATCAGTCATGCTGTAGGGTAGGAGGGGAGAAGAATGGGTGATGGTTTGCAGGCTCTTCCAGAAGCATGGTTCCAGGGCAGACTTAACCCTTGCCTGCAGGGCTAATTGCCCCACTGTGCTGGGGGGCGGTGCGCACATCGCCCCGGTGTTCATGAAGAGCTCAGCTGGTTATGAGCCACAATGGCAGTATGCTCATAAAGGCTGAGCTAGTCACTGCCACATCAGTTTCTTTAGAACGCTCAGCACAGCAGGGGAATTAGCCCCGCGTGCGAGCGTTGTGGCCGTTATGACTAGCTCAGCTCGTCATGAACACACGGTCACAGAGCTGAGCTCGTCATGAGCATGGGAGGGGTTAACATGTATTGCAAAACAAGCATTTACAAAGTGAAAAGGGCTGGCCTATTGGCTTTGCTACTGCTTATTTAATATAAACATATGGTATCCCAACTGGCATTATTTAAAGACAGTTACAAAGGATATGTTGAAAACATTATCAGAAAGGAAAAAAGGAGACTCATTCGAAGTTATGTGCTCATGGCATCAGATTTATCCAAAACAGGAAAGTGACAAGTTACAGTTTAATCAGCACTGTAAACAATTCAATTAATACAACCCTAATTGTACTTGGTGCAAGTGATGTACACGGTGGTGACGGTAGTGACAATGACAATGATCAGCAAAGACGCGCAAAGTGACTAGTGCATGAATATATACAGTGAGTTGGAGAAACATGGTTCCAGCTGAATTGTGGTCTTTTTGGTTCTACTTTGGGCTGGCTGTAGTTTTAGATGAAACACATTGTATGTTGCGCCTTGGATTGCGCTGCGTGGTCGAAGGTGTTTCGATCCTCTTAAATTGGATCTTCCACAGGACTGGGTTGAGTGATAAACGGTGCTGTAAGCCAAGTCTGGCGGTGTACGCTCGAGTAGAAGAATGGTTCCGTATCAATTTAGGAGCCTGATGGCTGGGTGTACAGGGGTAGAAAAAGGAGGTCCCGTCGAGTGGGAGCAGGGCTCCAAGCCAAGGTAAGAATCAGGATAAATTATGGAAGTCCCGTCGGGTGGGAGCAAGGCATCGATCCAAGCGTGATCGATGGCGGGAGAATGAATCTGAGTGGAGCTGGCCTGTGATTCGGATTCAATCCAGGTTGTCCCACTTGGGTTTCAGGCATTTGTTTAATGCTCAATTCCCCTAAAGATGACGAAATTTAGAACTACATGTCCAACTGTTAGTAAGATTCAGGCATAAAATGTCTGCAGAACAGGATGGGAATACTTGTGAAAAAAAGGTCCATAAAAAATAGTTTGTCAGGAGAAAGTTATGATGGGGTGGTACCGCATAACTACCAAACTAAAGAAGTTCCTGAAACAGGAGCTAGATGCTGGAGTAAGTGGTGCACAAGGGACACCCCTCAAATAGTGTGCCAGATTACTACAATGTACTGGAAGAGCTAGCCACCAGATGGATCTAGTAGGAATTCCAACAGCACTTTTGGCTATTGCAAGCCTGGACCTGTGACCAATGCTGTAGGAGCAGGTTTCTTCAGGGACCCGGAAAATGTTCCATCGATTTGGAATGACTGCTGCCAGAGAAAAGAAATAGACCCTTCATGCTTACCCGGTAGACGTGCTAATGGGGCATATGGGAGACCATGGCTGTAGAGGCACTGTTGGCAGAAAACTATTTTTATTTTTATTTATTTTATATTCTTATAAAGCGCCAGACTAGACCCCCGAAGGGGTATCTCCGCGCTATTGCTGTACCACGAGAGTGTGCTAAATCCGAGAGTGTGTCTGATATAGGGTGCAGAAGCTGGAAGGCAGTTATTTGTCAGGATACAAATACGTTTTTAAAGTCTTTCGGAAACTCAGATGGCTGGGGATTGATCTGAGTTCTGCAGGCAAAGAATTCCAGAGTGCTGGTCCGGCATAAGCTAACGCACGGCCACCTTGTCTGGCCTTTTTTACTCTTGGTGTCTGCAAGAGCTGCTGATGACTGGAGCGCAGAGGTCGACCAGGGATGTAGGACTGAAAGATCTTAGCCATGTATTTGGGGCCCTCTCCTATCATGCTCTTGTGTATGGTGCGTAAAGTTTTGAATTGGACTCGCTTCCTCACTGGGAGCCAGTGGAGTCTCAACAGCAGGGGATTAGAAGGAGTCCTTGCTGGAGCGTTCAGGACAATCCTTGCTGCTGTATTTTGGATTACTTGTAATTTACTGAGCTGCTCCTCGTTAGCTCCGAGGAGTAGCCCATTGCAGTAATCCACCCTGCTGATGACCAAAGCCTGCACCAGCGTTTTTCTGTGATGGTCTGGTATGTAGGGGAAGACTCGTCTCAAAATCCCAATAGCCCGGAAGCAGGTGCCAGCAACCTGATTAACATGTCCCTTAAAGGTAAGTTGCTGATCTAAGAGCTCTGTTAGGAACCTGGGAGTGCTCTTTGGAGTGGGGACACGACCTAGCTCCACGGGCCACCAGTCAGATGACCAATATGTTGCCGCTTGTCCAAAACACATGACCTCAGTTTTCCCCACATTACACTGCAGACAGTTAGTTGACATCCAGTCTGCAATGGCTCTCATGCCATCTGCAAAAGATCTTTTTATTGCAGATGTGAGTTTTGAAAGGGAAAAGGAGTTGGGTGTCGTCAGCATACGACACCGGGGTGAACCCGAAAGATCTAGCTAAGTTGGCTAGGGGTGCCACATACACATTGAAAAGTGTAGGACTAAGGCATGAGCCTTGTGGCACTCCCTTATTGAGCTCCCTTAGCGTGGATTTGTGGGAGCCCAGCCTAACTTCTTGGACACGACCAGTCAAAAAGCTCTTCATCCATGTCAGAGCCTCTCCCTCCACACCCACCTCACCTAGGCGATCATGAAGCACCGTGTGAGACACCGTATTGAAAGCGGCGGAAAGGTCCAACAGCACCAGAATCATGGAACAGCCCTCATCCAGTGCCATTCTGATGTTATTGGTCACTGTCTGAAGGGCTGATTCTGTGCTGTGGTTTGGCCTGAAACCAGATTGTGAATAGTCCAGGCCATCCGTCGCTTCCAGATGTTGAGAAAGATAGGTGTTCACGTGCCTCTCTGTAACCTTGCCCAGGTAAGGCAGGGGGGAGATAGGTCGTAAGTTGGAGAGGTCTGTCCAAGGAGAAGATGCCTTTTTTCTAATCGGGTTCACCACCGCCCTTTTCCAATCTGCAGGAACCTGACCTTTTTTAGGGAGATGTTAATCACAACTAAAGACAGACAACCGTCTAGCAGGGTCAACCATTTGAGGTAAGTGGAAGTGGACAGGCAAGAGTAGTTGGTCCAGTTGCTAGGAGTGGAAAGTCTAGCTCCTGGTCAGGCAAACAGTTTGTTCAAGCCAGCGCTATTTCATAGAACACACATTAAGGATCAGTATTAGCAATACAACCTGTGAATCCTCAAAAAAAAAAAAAAATCACTCAGTAAAACTCCCACACCAACTTAATGAAATGTAAAAAAATAATTTGAATAAAAAGACTAATTATCTGTACCTCATACATACTTTGGTGCCACATCTAGCAGTGGTGGGAGATACCAGAATTCAATCCCAGAGGCAAAAATTACAACACGAACATTAGAGCTTTTTAAAAAAATTGCAAATGGTGTGAAAATCCTAGTGCTTTAAACTAGGTTTCTAGTTGAACTAAATGTAGCACCTGGAACAACCTACATAGGTAGTTAAAAAAAAAAAAAAACAGGAGAAACAGTTATGCCACATTTTCCTGCAAGAGGCCATTCTTTCTAATATGGATGCAGTTTCTGATCGGTTCAAATTGCTTCTGCTCATTCCACCTCCCAATCAGTGTCCAGCTGAAAGGCATCTCACATCATTTCCGGAATACCAAGTAAATAATGTCAATGTGAGAGGGATGTACAACGTTGTTATAAAGCCTGCACTGTGAATGAAGCTTCCACTGTGTACCCAAAGCACAGTACCCAAAGCATGTTTAAGCACTTCCACTGAAGTGTTCGTATGAATGTACAAATTATTTGAGCCATTATTAGAAGGATGTTGGACATGTTAGTGCCAATATATTTAAAAAGCTATTTAGTTTGATGTGCAATGCAACCCTGAGAGAGCGCAAAACTGAGTTAGAAATTAAGGGGTGCACCATATGCATGAATAATCAGCACGCCGCGTTAGTCACCCGCATAAATAACAGACATAGCGCTTTCCGCGATCTAAGGCGCTGTTCTGCTAATGAGGCTGGTTCATTACAACTGCTTCATTGCCTGTTACCCCGTGCGGACGAAGGGCCTCAGGGCTATGCTACGAGAGGGCAGCGAATGGGCTACCTGAATAGAGTTTATTTTCAGATCAAATTAATTTTGATTGGTCACTGGTAATTATCAGGTAAAATGAAAGTTCATTACCATTTGCAGTCACATACAAGAAAGCTATTAGTGCAGCTAATTGGTTGTATTGCAGTAACTTTTCAAAACCACAGCAAACTCGTTTTGCTGCACGTGCAACACACCAGGGCAAAAAGAAGAACATCGATTAGCAAGATTTTACAGTCAGACATACGAGGGGTGAGCAGACACCCTCGTTTTGTTTTGACAATGTTAAATTTTAATTATGGCCTCACTCACCGTCTCAGTGCCCCCGGCGCTGCCTCCTGTGCAGTTTAAACTGCGCATGAACATTCCAGACCAGCTCTGCCTCACCCTGAGGCTGAAGACTGAAGCTGCGCACCGAGCAGCATTTGATTGGACTGGAGCGCGCAGCAAGTAACATTAAACTACGTGAACGTCCCAGCACGGTTTGCGGACCCTGCCCTCAAAAACTACTGGTGGTACAATCTACTTGGGCATGATTTCGATTTGCAGTTAAAAAACGTTGTTTTATTTTATTTGCCGTGTATGAGTACAGTAAAAGCAATGCAGCAACTACTGTGTGCTGAAGGGGCCCCTAGAGCATGGGGCCCCTAGAGCATCGGGCCCCCCGCAATGCGGGGCCTGCGGGGGCATTTGTTACGCCCCTGTGCCTAAGTTAGAAAGTGTGTTTAGCAAATGTATTTTTCTATAATGGTGAAGGCCTAATGAACGAAAATGTTGGCTTATGTTAAGATGTGATGTCCTGAAACGTGCAGAGGCCCAGGTGGGGAGAAAGATTGTGTAGGCCGGACTGAGAACGTTTCATTCGACATTAAATCATGGAAATGTCTTTCCTAGAGGGTTGCTTTAGAAAATTAATTGCAAGTAGCATGGAACTGTGAACCGATTTATGTGCGTTCTTTTGCAGGTGCAAGGTTAACTAGAGATTGTAGAAAAAGGGCCCATTGTGTAGGAGCGTTAGGATGGTAGTCCCAGACATGGAGGAGTGGCTGCGGAATTTAGGGAAGCAACTTCAAGAGAAGACTCTGGGACCCAAGGACGTTTTACAACGAACAAGGATGAAGATGTCGTAATGGAAATTAATACTATGAGAGGGGCGTATCTTGGGGCGTGTCGTCCATATTGTGGGGTTTTGTATTAGGGACAGCACCCCGAAGGAGAGTAGATGCGCATGAGGGCGAAGAAAGATGTTGGTCAGGCAGAGAGCTTTGCTATGCGAGATGGATTCTTAGGCTAAGTCCGAACAAAGTGGTGTGCTTCCTTGGAAGTCACCACGGCTGACACCTTTGATAGGAGGGAACTTTTTAAGTAGGGATGTCACTTAGTATAGCGTAGGGACAGACTATTCTGGATTTATTCTTTCCTTTCCGATGCCTACCAAAACTCAGATTATAGCAATCCTTGTTAGCCTGATGATTTTGGAATTGATATTAGTATTGTTTTAGTCGATTAAGACTTTTCCGTATGATTATTTTTGTATTAGCGCCTGTTTAGCTCTTGAATCTCTTGCTGAGGTGTTTATATACACAACTGTTTTTGGCTTTATAATAAATCTTTAAACTCGACTTTATGTCAGTGGTTCTTTGGGGTAAGCAATGGGAATCGTTTAAATTGATATTACTCCGTTAAGATAGATTGCCTTCTACACTCTATGACAAGTAAAAAGGTCTAGTCCACCTGTGACGGGATTCTAGAAAATGCTATCTTGGTTCTAGAATACAAAATCCCGACTTTCCCAACCCTAACCATGATCACACTAGGCTGATTTCGCAAAATCTAATAGAAAGTGTGATGTAACTTGTGCTTTAGCTGTTCAATTTTAGTCTTAGCCTCATTGGGTTGTTCCTTTTGGGTCCTGTCGGATTTGTAAAGCAGTCATTATGACGGCTGTTGATGAAGACTATTTTTTCTGTGTTCATTTGACTGAGATTCTTTATGAACGGTCTGTGCTCTTTATGATTGACACTTAGAAACCAGGGATTAATGAGTTTTAGAATTTTATAATCACTAATTCTGTGTCAGAGGAAAATTCATGAAATGCCATAAAGGATATCACATATTGGTTATTCTGTATTAAAAATACACGTTTTGCTCCATTTTTTGCCTAGCACTCCGCCCCAAAAAGTTCCAATTTTTATTCCGGTTTAACTCTGCTAAATTGCGTTCCTGATGAGGAGTGCAGTCTAACTACAAGATCAGCTAGGGTCGCTGAAGCCAAATCAGGTAAGTGCTGGGGGTTTCAAATATTCGCGTTCAGATGATAACTGATGTTCAACTCAGACATCCACTTCTCACAATCTTTAATAAACACTGTTCATCCAAACACATTCCCAGAACTTACAATTGAGTGGGAGGCAGATGTACGATAGATTGACAATGTGCAGTGCCAGATTGCATTAATGGCACACAGCAAGTTCGGTTGTTTGATTAAAACAATTTAAATATCAAAATTAAATCTACGACACTAGAGAGAGACTGTAGCACCTAGGTAGAGAACACCCATAAGTCTCAGATGTCAGGAGGCACTGTGTGGAGTTGCCACATACTGTATTAAACCGAAGGTTATTGTGAAGGTGTGGCCAGAGACCGTGAAATGAACCATTAACTTCACCCTGAAAGTGTCATGGTTGAATATCCTGGAGAACATTACACTAGATGGGGGTAAAACAGCATCCGATTTTAGCCTTATTTATTAGTAAAAAGGGACATCGCATAAGCATTAAGGGTGGCAGGGCTCCCAGCCATTGGGGCCAAATGGACGGTGGGGCTGGATCATCGCAGGGTTCTAATGAAAACCTTGATCATACATGAGATCCATAAATGAATCTTGAGTGATAATATTCCAGATGGAGGATTAGGATTAGAAGAACGTTAATGTGTTAGACTTGCTAAAGTTTATCCACCCTACAGAAGCTCCTTGTTAATTGCATTCAACAGTACTAGAATGTTTCTAGGTTATTAAGACCAACTAATTATTTTGGATCAGTCACTGCGAAGATAGGTTCACAGTAGGTTACTTTCCACAATTCTCATCCATTCTGTAAGGGTAGTCCATGAACATTCCTGCATATTCCTCTAGTGGTCATGGAGGAATCCTCCCACTCCAGGAGTGCAGCACAGCTCCCAGCTCCAGGTTGCCCCTTGTCTTCTGGCATGTCAGAGGGGCTGGATGAGTCAGGCACAGCTTCCAAGCGTCAGTGTATTTGGAGAGCTAAAAGCCACACGACATCTAACCACTTCATTCTGGTCTGAAGTCGGTGCCCAGGTCTTGCCCTGCATACGCAAGGGAGCGGACTTTGCTGGGTGTAGTAGGTCAGTGCAAATCCAAAGCGTCGCTTTCAAACCCCATCACATAGCAAACCTAGCAGAGCTGCAGGGGCTGGGGAGGTGAGAGTTTGACCAGATACTCTATCTCATGCCATTCCCTAAGTTAGGAACTGCTTGATGGCAGAGGAACCATTCATTAAAAAATTTACAAATATTTTATAAAAATGGAATGCCCTTCAAGAAGGGCATGGTCATTTACTCCTTCAAATGGAAGAAACTGAGCAACCAAACTGGTTTGGTGACAGAGGGGTTTAAACCCTCCGCACAATCAGGCCAGAGCCATACTGGTCCCCATTCTGCCATTTTATTGCCAGTCCTTTTATCCTTCACTGGACAGCTGAGGGAAATTGCTCTTGTAGCTGTTCTTCCCTGTAACGTCAACAGGTTTTCAGTCTTGATCCTTGGAGTGCACTTGCTTGTCCTGGGTATGAAAAAGGATCAGGTCCCGTCATGAAGGGATCAGGTCCCGTCATGAAGGGAGCAGGTCCCGTCATGAAGGGAGCAATTCCAGTCCTTCAGGGCTTCACTCCTTCACAAAGACCAGCTTCAGTCCTCTTCTGAAAGTCCATAATAGTGTCCTGAAGTCGGTGCCCAGAGGTGCCACATTTATACGTGTTACTAGCTAGCGGGTGGTAATGACTCCTGGACATGCCCCAACCTATATATTAAAGTTTCCATGACCAAATCTACCCACTACAGACATTTTCAAGAGGAGTCTTCAGGCACTGTACGCTGTGGCTCAGAGTGCTGGATGTGTGGGTCAGTGTACTATGGTAATCAAGGTGTCCTCCCACATGCAACACTAAAATCCAGTTTGAGGTAGCCATTGTACCCACAAACTCAGTTCTGGTAGCACAAAAGCAGATTCTACAGGGGAATCGACAATTTTAAGCAGTTTGATTGGGTAAGAGACTCGCTATTTTATTAGCTCACAAAAAAAGCAAAAATAAAACACAAATAGTCAAGAGAATTTTTTTTTTTTTTTTTTTTAATGTTCAGCACCGTAAAGAAGTCTGGCAGCCCGGATAAATTAATAGGCGTCTGACCTTTCCCAGGTCAGAAAGAAAAACGTGTGGCGATTGCATCTCGTTTGCGAGTTGAAGATGAATACTGAATGTGTAGAAGAGGATTTGAGGATGGCTTAACCCAAAGTCTGGAAGTAGAAAAACGCACTGCTGGGAGTATCAGCTAGGGTGACAAGACCGAGTGTATTCTGGATGATCAGGAATTATGTGAATAATTTAGTTTTATTAAACAGATGACCCAAAGAAACAAGCACTCACTGACATAGCCAATATGTCTCACTTTTGGGATCCTAGAAGTATTTAGTTATGCCACACAATGTCCTTGGTGCAACAACATTAACTGTTGCATGGTTAAACACTTCTAAAAAAAAAAAAGGTCCCAAAGGCGAGACCTATTGGCTATGCCAATGCTGGTTGCCTATTGGGGCCTCCGGCCATGTGCAGCTTGGTTCCAGTGGCACGGTGAACACAGGCCCACATCTGGGCATAGCAGTGCACTTAGGGACTCACAATAAAGATTACAAGGAGCGATGGATAGAACGTTTAATTGAGCTCAGCCAGTGGCAATAACCACACATTTGTAGTAAAGAGAATGGCCAGTTAATGAGGACTGAATATATTGCACCCCGGTGAGTGAGTGACCAACATCTTTCTGCTTACGCCCTTGGACACAGTAGAGTAGATTGCCATCATCGAAGCAGTGACTGCCATCAAAGCAGTGACTCAGAATTCAAGAGTATGTGCTGCAGGTGACAAAGTCCTTACGACAGAACAAAGTATAACCCACTGAGCTATCCTACTCGGACTGCGATATGTGAGCTAAGCACACACCTCTACAACAGAAGCGTGAACAACTTTAACGTCTCATACAATAACTGCCCCCTATGATGAGCATAGAACATATAGAACTCTCCGGCAGGAACATTAACCCTTTGAGCTATCTTCTAAGTATTCAAATTTGCTAAGACCGGATCTCAGGAAGTCTCTGCACTCGAGGTATTAGGGAGCGCACAATTGGAGAAAATGTGTACTGGCCGTACAGAAACTGAGGCACAATATTCTACCCACTGACTGCTGGAGAGCAAAAACCCAGCACAGTTAAAAAAAAAAAAAAAAAAAAAAACGTATCCCAGTGGCAGGAAATTGTGTTTTATGCAATGTGTGATTGTGGCCAACTGTTATTACTGCTCTGCTTCATCTCATATCAAACTCTTTTTGTCAAACAGCAATTGCATAAAGTAAAGAGGAGGGGCAGAAGCAAAGGTCAAAGTGAATGGGGTAAGGGGGCACTGCTGAGAATGAGATACTCGCAACCGCAATACGTGGACATGGGCTCTGGGTTGTGCTGTGCAGGGCCCGGGGGAGCAGGGGGGCCCCATAGCAGGATCCGTGGCCCCTGTGCTCGGACGGCGGCCTGCAGCATGTCTGGGAGACGGGAGACAGACACACAGACAACGGCCCGAGAGATGCTGCGCCACTGGCTTCCTTACGCACACAGCACCGCAAAGTCACAAACATCCGCAGGAAGAATCTACGTTGGAGGCGTATCTTCTGCACCTACCGTAGCACTAAAACAGGGAAACATGCGCCACCTCCGTAGCAAAGTGACAGTTTCAGTGAGGAAAATGTGGTATGTGTGTTCCTTACGCAAGGAACAAAGCTTAGTAACCCACAGGACCGGGGTGTGAAACCTGCGCTAGTTGCATTACTTAGGAAAAGGCCATAGCATCGCACCAAGTTCTTTAAGAACTAGAGTGCTGAGTTCTCTGTATACATGGGACCCAGGGCGCCATACTGCAGGTGTTGAGTCTTGCAATGAATACTGTTTATTGCACATACGTTTGTCTTACTAGGTTTTTTAAATGCTTGCCTTGTAAACCTCCGAAAGTGGTATTAGAAGAAGAAGTTGCAAGCAAGCCATATGCTTAATAGCAGTTTTCAGGCCACTGGGCAATCACAGTGGATGCAAAAGGCCAGCAGCGTGTAGTCTGGAACACTGAAGCAGGATGCAAGGGCAAATCAGGAGTTTCCCTGCTAAAGTGGGATTGTTGGCATTCATGTCATACTTCTACAAAACCAGAACTAAAACAACAAGCCCAGCTTTAAAATTGGTGCGCGTGTGAGCGAAAGTGAAAGCAGCGCGTTTAACATACGTTTACCATTGACGTGAGACGCGGCGGTGGAGGGGTGGAGGAGCGCGCAAGTCATGCGCGTGATGGGAAAAGTGAAAGCAGGCAGGCAAGTGGTGTGCGATGTGCGCTCACCATAACTAGAGAGGAAAGCCATATGGCGCCTCGACTAGTCATTGCACTCTTAACTGCACACTAGGCCAGCCAGCTTTTGGTAGGACTTTTAAAAGCCTGTTTACTAAATGTCTCGCAAATCAGCGCATGCGCTGGCTCAGGCGAGATAGACAAAAATCTCCAGTTTACAACCTTTCTAAAAAAGTCAGAGTAATTGTCCTTAAGAAATGAAATGTGTGGTAATAAGCTAGTTCTCCCTTGTTGTCTTGACACAAGCTAATTGT
Organism: Lissotriton vulgaris; assembly: GCF_964263255.1. Taxonomy (NCBI): domain Eukaryota; kingdom Metazoa; phylum Chordata; class Amphibia; order Caudata; family Salamandridae; genus Lissotriton; species Lissotriton vulgaris. Next base: position 609,270,923 of record NC_141695.1, read on the forward strand.
ACTTATGCCGGATATATTTCAAGGGCATGGCCTAAAGAGACTATACTAACTATTTTGTAGCCTAGAATTAAGTTAGAAGCTGATATTTTTGTTCAAGGATGTGATGCGAGAGCTGATAGTCTTACCATCTCATTTAGATCCATTTGTATCTATGGAATTCCCATAAAGCCTTACCATAATTAGGGGGGAAAAAAATTTAAGTTTCAATTATTTTTAATTAAATTGAATGACATTCCTATAGTTTCATGTGCAAATATCCTACCAATTTAGCCTCCTTGTGACTATCCCTTAGAAAAAAAAAGTGCTATAGGATTGTACTCTCCACCCAATCTGTCACGGTTGGAATTGCCATGGCAGTGGTAAGCTTGTCTGGGCAAATGGTTCTCTGCTTCTTTGGGTGCGAGTAGGCCAAAGGGGTGCACCTTCTGTGTGAGATTGCATTGAGGAAGCTTTATTTCATCTCCTAAATGGTTTGAGGGTCCTTGCTACTGGGATTGCAAGCTTGTAGATCCTCAGTGTCTAATTTAGCATGTTGAAGAGCTGTTGGACTAAAGCCAAACCATATAGGTAGGTGGTCACACTCACTTAATTCTGGGATTCCCTGGGTAACTGAGGTAATCTGCTTAGGTCGCCGGCAGTTCTACATATGAGGCCCAACACCTTGGTGCTCCTGTTTGCCCTGAGGAGATGGCGGTCACAGAGGTCATCACAGGTACGTCTGCCAAGACCACATCTGCTAGTGTCATAGGGGTTCAGAACAGGTTATTGCCAGTGACGCCAGTTGCCTATGCCCTCGGCTCAGTCCCCTCCTCATGCTGTCCCCCACTATTGTAGGTATTTGTGGTGCCCTTTCCTAGGAGGCAATAGAGTAGAGTTGAACATTCCTGGTCTGAAGTCTATTTATCTGATTAGGTCCTGTAACTGTTCAACCCAGGAGGGGTAAGGTGGGGTTTGTGGAAGCCTTGTTGGTCACCCTCCCTGCATGGCACATTGCTCCGAGCCCCCCTCCAGACAAATGGGGGTAGGCATAGGCACGCATGTAGAGTTCCTACAGCTAAATGAGAAGTCCCCTTGTGAGGTTTCTTCCTGCATGACTGTGCTGATGCTAGACTTCCTGCTCCCAGGGACAATGGGGAACCAGGAGATTCAGGCCAGAGGAAACCTCATAGCTGCCATCTTCAGCAGCTATATCAGCATCTAGGAACGTCTCACATTTGATTTTCGGCTCCTACACCAATTTTAAGACCGAAATGAGGAATGTCATTTTGATGTCTGATTACTACATAAAATGGTTTGAACAAACATGTATTCAAGCAGCAAGTACCTCATGATAGCATTATAGCCTAATATGGTGGGCTATACCGGCTGTTAAAGGCCCGCTTCAGCGTTAAAGTTCCAACCCGACAGAATTTTAGCAAGGGAGTGGGTCTCTAGTGGCCAGTACAAGAGCATTACACCCCATGAGGGCATAATGTCTGAATAACTTTTTTAAACGTAAAGGCCTCCTGAAGACTAAGGGGGTTGAAACACTGCCAAGGTTGTTAGCCATTTGAACATTTACAGCAAGAGCTGTGAAAGGAGGCTGAAGTCAGCCTCTGGTTCTCCCTGGGCTTTTGCTGGTTCAGCTGATCCAGGGAGTCCCAGAAGTGGAGCAGAGCAGCCCCTGCATCCTTCCAAGGAAGCAGTGACCAGGGCCAGTTTTAGGGTGGCGGCACCGGTGCAGCCATGCCTGGCACCAAGTTTGGGTAGGGGCAGGGGATTGTTTAAAAATAACTTGTCGAAAAGCATGTGATGCAGTTTGTGTCCTGCCGTTCAGGCAACAATATAAATAGAAACTCTAAAGATTAATGTTCCTGCTGGAGAGAGATGAGGTTTTGTCTAGTGGCAGTTTTGACTTCATTACATAGCGCAGTGGGTTAACATGCCTGCAACACAGATCCATAGAGATACTTTGTTACTTGCAGTTCAGAAGTTACAATCCCAATATAGCACAGTGACCTATGACTGTCAAAGAATTGCATGCAAACTGCATGGTATGTTACCAGTAGGGTCAACTCCGCCAAGGCAGAGGAGCGTCGCCCCACTGCTCCGCAGCAGTAAACAAAAAGATTCCTTGCATCATCATTTTATGTTTCCTCCTGCTGCAGCAGCTTTCTGGGCAGCGCTGGGCTGCTCTGAGGAAAGAGGAGCAGGGCAGGAGTGGTGTGCCCACTCTTACGTGCCCAATGACTGTTTGGCGGGCCCTCTCGGGTCGCCCAAAACAGTCATGCACACTTTCCCTGTTCTCCATGCAAGCTGCATTACAGCTGCATGGAGAACATGCTCAGGGTCCCATACCCTGGCTGAGCGAGGATCTATGGTGCTTAGACCAATCAACTCTGCATTGCAGCATTGTGATTGGATATTGGGAGCCTGGTGCGTCAAGTTGCTTCCAGCAGTGGGACCGGAGCATGACGAAGAGGACGGAGGAGAGGCAGTGGCAAGTGTTTTGGGTTTTTTTGTGCCCCCCCCCCTCCACACCACCCGATACTGCAGGTTACGCATTATATGTCCCCCCAGTCTCATTCTTCTAATTTTGCTAAAAAAGGGTTTGGGTAGAAATACATTCCTATTAAGTAAAGCCAGCCCTAAGCAAGTGGTACATTTTAAATCGTGAGTTTGTGCTTCTCTAGACAAGACACTTAAAATATACTGCCTACTAGTATGGATGGCATGCTATTCCTACATAGCTTAATCCTCACTTTTATGCAACATTTCCTACAGACTGCATCACACACATTCATGGTCTCTGTATAATGTGTGATGTAAAGTGCTCAAAAACACTACACTGATATGAGTAGCACTATAAAACAAAGTAAATGCATGTGAAAGGGGCTAGAGAGAGACAAGGGGCACTCCTGGAGGGTGGTAGTGAGGGATTATATGGAGAAGGAACTCATGGGGCGTGGGGCAAAAAGACTGTCACAGATGGCACCACCAGATCTAATGCCAACCTTGCCAGTGACACTGAGCTGCAAAAGCAGTGAGGGTGAGAGCTTGGGGGGTGTGGGAGGGGGATAATAAAGTCTTGTGTGCCCAGATGCACAGGACCTGCCTTTTGTTTTCTCCTCCTCAAACCATATATTTTGGAGAGGCAGGGGAATGAGAAGTAGAGGCAGTGTATTATGACATTGTATAGTTGAGTGGCAGGCCTATATGTTTCTAAGCCACTGCTACCCCATTGTCTCAAAGGAAATCTCAACATTCTAATGTCCTAGTGGTAATTGAACTCTTGCAAAATATTTGTCAGAAGAATATCCTTCCATTACCCACATTAGCAGAGTTCCACTTAGTCCACCATAAAAATCTTTAAGGGTCTGTGGTTGTCAACACAAACTGCTTTATACAATCCACAGGTTAATGGTATGGTTGAAAGTTATTCGTATTTTGAGAGTGGGCCGTTACAACTAAGGTAAAGGTTACCAAGGCACTGAGATCTCCAGACTTGGGCTCACAGGAACACTCCGCAAACCTCAGTCAAAGAAACACCTTCTATGGTTGTAGGTACAGTCGGAGCCTTCATTGTGTTCATTTTGGATACAAACGTTTTGCAAGCACCATTTTGATTAAGTAAGGCTATCCAAAATAGAATCAAATTCAGAAAGATATCAAATGTACCAGGAAAACAAGCCCAAGCCACCCCCAACATGTGTTAAAGGGAAGAATGTGAAACAAAGGTTGCTCAAAGCAAAGACTAGTTTAGTTAGGCACCAGGAAGAGAATTTGTATGTTAGTGTTTTGCTTAAATAGGTACTGTCTTTTAGAGTTTCCCCAGTGTTCACACAACTTTTGTCGTTTTTTTTTTAGGGGGGGTGCATTCGATTCATCAACGTTACACTTTCATTAGTCTTTTACAAGTATGGGGAAACATTCCGATGAATGTAGATTGCTGCAGCGTGCAAGGCTTTGGAACATTACGAATCGTGAAGCCAGATATTTTTAAGTCGTGTTCGGGATGGTTATCAGCAATGCCTATTGACCCCTTCGCTCTTTTCCAAATAAACATGTTTCATTTCTGGTGTGGACGATCATTTCAGGTACAATGCAAAAGAAGTTGTGCTAGAGCTATTCAAGTCGTGCACAAAAACATGCTCATCACAGAATGAAGCAAAGCAGCAAAGTATTTACAAAGGCTCAGGGTGCGCTCTAGGATTCAACGATGGACGTGTGGGCTGGAATTCAAGGTGCAAATGCAAGAATGGAAGAGCGACGGGGGTTGTAACAGATTAAGCAAATTACGGCCTAGAACAGAAAAGACAGTGGCCTAGAAAAGACAGTGAACCAAAGCGAAACGAAGAGGGTCAGTTGTTTTATTCCTCCATCATGTTATTTGCATAGAGGACAACCCGGACTACTCCTGTATACGTGCCATGACTTCCCCCGAGGATTAGAGTAGTCCTGTACCTCAGCACCCAATGATAAAAGCATCACACCATCAGAACCCCACTCGTTCCATAGTTTGAGCATACATACCCCCTCTCCAGCAGGCCGAGAAGGCTACAGTTGGGTCTTCTCCAGGGTTACGTATTCCAGTCACTTTGCCCATCTTGCTCTTGCCTGCAGCCCCCTTGTGAGTCTCCACAGCCGTGTAGAAGCACCCTTGAAGAGAGGGTCCATCCTCCGAGAGCTGGAGCAGTGAGCCCAGGCTGTTCTTCCATGAGCCAGTCATGTTACATCTTCTACCCTAGAGAAGAAAAGCATAATGTTAAGTGATGTTCAATAAAAGCTACAGCACCCACTTCTGCTCCAATGCTGGGCATGGCCCATCCGCTGTACCAGAGCTCCTGAACCCCAACTTGGATCCAACCAGCTCTGCACATACACCTCATTATTTACCTACTACAATGCAACTAAACCCAGTTCAGGGATTAGTGTTGCTCGGCTAATAGCGCGACACCTCATTCTTTACCTACTACAATGCAACCAAACCCAGTTCAGGGATTAGTGTTGCTCGGCTAATAGCGCGACACCTCATTCTTTACCTACTACAATGCAACCAAACCCAGTTCAGGGATTAGTGTTGCTCGGCTAATATAGCTCAACACTGGCGTAGTGACCTAATGATTGTAGAATGGCGACTCTTGGCCCAAGCACATGTAAATGTGCTTAATAAGTGCCACCCGCTCCCTCAGATAAAGTGGGCTAGGAGCAGGGCTTAGAATTCCAGAAGTGGACTAAAGAGGTTTACTTCTTAGGAGCTTCACATTAGTCTTGGGTGGAAAAAAATACCCCACTGCTTGTGGAAGACCAATCTACTAGCTTAGCTTCTAGCTAAATTACTGCAGTGCTTCTAGTTACTCACTCAATCCTTATCAAGTTACTGTTGAAGGCCCACTCCAGGGCTTGTATTGGACCACTCGCGAAGCCAGGCTTACCATTAAATTTACCATACAACTGCCTATAAACGCGATGGTCAGTTTTTCCTTTTAAGTTATTGCATTCTGGTAGGTGTAGTCTTGATGCCCATCACTGTAGCCAAGTGGCTCCAAAGAGGAGTGTCAAATGTAGATCCAGTAAGGCCTGACATTTAGCACATATGCGGGTACATCACCCATCCCACCAGTATTCACATTTTCTCAAACCAGGGGCACATTCAATTTTCATGCCACTTTACTCTGCGCCCTATAGTACTCAATGGCAAAATAATTATAAATGGCAGAAAACGAGAAAAGACTGGACATCAATCATAGCTGTAAAGCATAGTGGGGCTCTACCTCCGTGGATGTCGGTCCAGAAGCTCAAATTGGTCATAGTAATTTTTGAGGGCAAGTAAGAATGTCACTTAAATTAGTTTTTATGCAGAAATGCTTTCCTATGGAAAAGAGGGCATATACTGCCTAGAGGTATTTTCAGGGGTCCTCCTTAGGTCTTAAAGTGTTAGGGGGCTGAGGTCCAAATTACCACCAGCAGTTTAGAGTTTCCTGCCCTGGGGTGTCCAGGTGTAGAAGAGCAGGGCAGGTTGGTAGCTTTGCATGCAACACCGTAGGCCAGGGAGGAACGCAACTAGAAAAAGAGGCTGCAGAGGGGAACTTTGGGACAAATCCAAGAGCTCCCAACAGGGGGCTCAGTTTGTGGAGGTCCTGGGAGCTGGAGAGCAGTCTGTTACCGTGGACCTGGGTTGGGGAGCATCTGTGCAGAGGGTTTTGATGGACTGGTGCCCGTGCATCAAAGGCAACACGGTTCTCGGTTAGACCTGCAAGGGGAGACAAATCCAAGCAGCTGGACCACTCTGATGCGGATGTGTCTTGTCTGCTGCTCGGTCTCTGCAGCGTTAAAGTGCGGATTGGACCCAAACAAGGTTTGGTTGCTGCAATTGGCCTGGTACCCCAGGTATTGGTGCAGGGTGGCTCCAGTTGGTCCTGGCATCTGCTCACTTGTTGGGGAGATGGATCTCATCTTGGAACACAGTAACCACTTCCTGGGTGGCTGCTGTGTCAGTGGACCTGGTGAACAGCAGGACGGTGAATCGGATATTGTGGTCTGTGCCTGCAAGGAAGGGGCTCCTTCACGTCAAAGAAGAAGCAAATCGCTGCAGACCTTCCAAGGATTTTGGAGGCTGCACAGCTGCAGGACGAGTTGGGTTGTTGCAACTGTCGGGACAGGGGCAGGTAGGCCAACAGTTTGGCACAAAGTCCACCAGCAGTCTGCAGTCCATGATTCTTTGGCTCTATCCTCTACCTTTTTCAGTCGGTCAGATTTAAGTTCCTGGAGCCAGGGGGCCACTTAAATACTCAATTTAGGAGTGTTAAGGAGAGCAAAAGGTATTAACCAATGGGCTACTTGCCCTTGGTGTCACTACACTCCCTACATGACCACTTCTTGTTGGGAGTGGTTAGAGTGCCATGTAGGGTTTTGACTTGTCTGCACCATTACATGAACCCATGCAATGGCAGTCTGCACGAGTTCGATGGTGAATCTCAGGGTGGTACAATACATGCTGCAGCCCTTAAGGACTCTTTAGTACCAATGCCCTAGGTACCACGGGTCCTATTTATTAGGGACTCACAGGGGTGCTAGCTAAATGTCTTGCCAATTGGGCAACAATTGCACAGTTATCTTGTTTTAAGCAAAGAACCCTGGCACTGGGGACCTGGCTAGCAGGAACCCAGTGCACTCAAGTCAAAATGGGATCAGATAACTGGAAAAAAAATGGGGATGAGCATGTCAAAAAGGGGCACTTTGCGGCTGTTCTATCTTGCAGTCATCCCCTGATGTCACTAAGCAGCTACTACCTCTTGCTCTCTGGTTTGCCTTAACTTTCTTCACAATTGCTGATCAGATGGCTTAGGGCAGGCCAACGTCCCCAAAGAGTGCTGTTACATTGTCTGTTCACAACTCCAGGACATGTTCACTAAAGCTTGCATTGGTGCTTGCACAACAATTTAGTACTGTGCATGCAGAACTTTAAAGCAGCAAGAAAATGGAGGTGGTTTGCATTGCGTCGTTTGGACAAAGTTTTACTAAAAGTGCGACGTCACGCATAGAATCTTGGGAGATGTCCACTCCATTGAAAAGGTTTCTTACTGATTCCTCCTATCAGGATATTTTTCTTCCTTGGCTTTGTTTTCACCTCTTCTGAGAACGATATTCAAATGCGCAACATCTTGCGACTACTTCCCCCCCCCCCCCCCCCCCCCCCCCCCCATTTTAAAGCACCGTTTCTAGAACCCCTTAACTGGCTGCATTGAGTTTCATTTAATTGAGACTTTGGGCCTTACTTATCCCTTGCGGTGGGGTGGCTCGCTCTCTTGCCCGGTCACTCGGTCAAGAATGGCTGCCACTCCCTCCCCTGGGGAGTGACCATATGCTGTAAGGAGGACTGCCTGTCGCGCGCTCACTCCTAGCTTTGCAGCAAGCAAGTGTGCAGAGCGGGTGCCATGTTGAAAGTGTCAACTTAGTAAACTTCTTCGTTTTAAGACGACAACCTCTCAAAGCGGTAGTTTTTTCTGACCAAGAAATAGGCCCAATGCTCAGCAGCCTGAAAACTGCGTGGGGCCACAAAACATGTTCCCTGGCCATGTAGGCAAACACATAACAGAAGCGACTGGAGCCTGCTCTCAATAGGGCACGAGGGCCGTCACTGGGGCCCAGCTTCATGCAGCCCACCAAAGTACCGCCGGGCTAGGAGCTTCTGCCAGCAGTCTCAGCCCAGAGTAACTCTGCAGCCCCCACGTCAAGTAGCAGGGGACCTCGGGTTCGGAGTGACCGAAGGGCCACCGGTTGACAGCTTTCCTTTTGCCAAGCCCTAAATAAGGTCAGCTTTCTTTCTTTAAGGTGTTGCAGCCTGTACCTAACGTCGCCTTCAATTTCATCACCCTTGTCCCCCTCCCCATTTAGCAAGTCTATACCTCTTGTTGCATGCAGATCTGACTAGAGAAGACAAAGCTCTACTATCATTAGACCAGGAGTTAGCCGACTGAGTGCTGCTTGCTGCACATTTTATCTCGCTCATAGGGAGGGAAGGCTGCAGGACTTCATCTGTGAATCAAACCGTGCCCGACAGGATGCTGCACATAAGTACCCGCAGGAGGTGCAGTAATGGTTCCTATAGGCTATAGCTACACAAACGTATCCGCCTTATGTTCATGAAATTAAATGAGTGGTCAAGTAGCCAATGAAACACTCGCTGCTGAAACGTGCACGTGTCTGCAGGTCACCCGTTTAAAGATTAACAAGGTACATTCCACCCTCGGTCCTAAGTGAACCATTACATTGCATCATAGTGAAGTGTGTTACTAAGAGTGCTTAGAAACAGCGGACATATGTTATGAGGCACTATAACAAACCAACTACAACAATAGGCCCTTTCAGCCACTCTGGCCAATGGATGTTACGCCCTTTTGTCTAGTCACGTTTCGATGCCTGGTGTTCTGGGAGAGGTGCTGCTGGGTTTTTCCACTGGATAGACATCAGGTTGACCGCTAAGACAACGATTTGGGAGACATTTGGTATATCTCCAACAAGCAAGGACACCAACGTTTTGTATTTTTTCCTTCTAATCAGACTTTACCGACATAAGAAAAGGGGTAGATCGCTTGAGTTAACTTTGGTTAGGCTCTATAGATTAAGAAATAGCGTACATGTTGTCTATCTTAAGATACTGTATTAAAAAAAGAAAAAGAATCTCGATGCTATATTATAATAAATAAACAAATAAATAAATAAATAAATAAATCTCGAGTTTTACATATTATCCCATTTCTAGAGCTCTCGAGTTTCACGCGTGCCTAGCCCATCCATACCAGGTTTCAGTTTGGCATTCCGAGACTTTTATAGTTTCAAGGTTTATTTTGTAATACACAAGACTACAAGTCCCAGAATGCACAACAAAAGCCCGGACTGGAATGGCGTCCCATGCACGGACTAGGGAAACGAGCTCTGGATTGCTTTAACCATTTTCGAATAAACACGGTCAAAGTCCTCGAAACGCCTAAAACTAGTGTGCTCTTGAACCGCCCTATGAAATATTCCCCACAACTACATCCCAACCCACCCCACACGCCAAACCTCCACCTACAATGCCAATAAAGCAGCCTCTAAGCAAAACATTTTTCAAAGTTCTGTAACAATAGAGAACCCCCCTGCTCCGACTATTACTTCTACAAAGAAACACAGCACTACCAATCATTCACCTCAGGTGTGCACAGGATCAGCTGGGAAAACAGCAGCAAACTGATGGTGATCAACAGCGCCATCATTAAGCCAGTAACTGAACGAACAGGCCGGGAGGCAGACTTTTATAGAGGCAACGTCACTGAATGGGTAATTAGGCTTGAGCATTCTGATTGGTGACTCTGATTTGAAGCATATGATCGACTAGTCATAGTCGAGTCCAATCTGATTGGTGAATGCGGCTTTGGTCATCTAAGCTACACGGGCCTCGGAATCTGACTGGTGAGTCCGCCTCAGACCTCTGATCAGCAAAGCACGCTCGGGGCACGCATGGGACGGGGGGGGTGAGTGACACATTATTGATTCCAACCATCCTGAATGGTGAGTTCGGCGATCTGATTGATTTATTGCAGAATGATGACCATGGGCCAGATGTACAACGCATGTTTCTGGTCGCAAGCGGCCTGATTCACAGATTTGGGTCACAGATTTGGGTTTGCAACATGATTTTTTTTGTTTTTAAATGTACAAAATGCGACTGGTATCGTCTTACCGAATAACTTCTTTGGTTTGTGATGTGAGTTTAGGGCGTCCCTTCCAAATATCTAATCGGTATGGCTTGTATTACTGTTTTAAGACCGAATTCTGGTCGCAAAACAAGTTATAAATTACCCCCAGTTTAAAACTGATGGAAACCCACTGCCAAAGGAGAAGGACGCCTTCTCCTTTGAGAATGTAAATAATACTATATTTTAAGAGCCGGCCATGGTTCCACGGACCACTGCCTAATCTTAAAAAGTAAACCTTAAAGATTTAATATTTTTTCTTTTTAAAATGCTTCCCATTTACCTTTAAGGAAAACTGGCTGCATACAAAAAAATGTTTTATTAACAACCATTGGTAACTGCATTCAGTTTCTCATATGTGATTAGTAATAAGCTGTTTTTTGTTATAAATTGCAGCTTGCTGAGTAGCTGTGCAATATAAGTTAAAGTATGTCTGTTAAAGTGTTATGACTTGTTTATGTACAAAAAGGCAATATAAAGTGCTGACTAGTAGTATAGTGTGGGTGAGTAATATCAAAACTTTGATAAATGAAATGAAAGACAGAAATATAGAATTCATTGATGTAATAGCAATAATATGTGTTTAGAGGAGTTCTGACGACTTTTGGGCCTGGAGCCACTACACCTGCTGCACCATTCAAATCACGCCCCTAGAGCCTGCAAGATATGCATTTGTGACTTCCTGTTAAGTAGTAAAAGATAGCAATATTGAAATATGACAACTTTTGGCTACGGTGCAACTGCACCTGCTGACTCTATTGCCTGTACGGTAACTGCACTTGTGACTGGCTGTTTAGCAGTAAAATATTGCAATATTAGGTGTTTCAGGGGGTTCCTAGAGCTTTGGGCTCCGGTGTCACTGCACCTGCTGCACCATTGACATCATGACCCTAGTGCCTGCAAGGTAACTCATTTACGACTGCTTATTTAGTAGCTTAAATATAGCAATACTTGATGTTTAGAGGAGTTCTAACAACGTTTGGCCCTGGTGCCACTGCACCTGCATTTAAATAATGGCGTAGTGCCTACTAGATCACTACACTTGTGACTGACTGTTTAGTAGTAAAATTTAACAATATTCTGCGTTTAGTGGCTTCCCTAGAGCTTTTTGCCCCGGTGCCACTGCACTTGCAGCACCATTCAAGTTAAGCACTTTTTAACTGCAAGACAAATGTAATTGTGTCTACCTGTATAGTAGCAACATGTACAGACGGGGGAGGCAAAGCAGGCGCATATTTTAGTTGGTTTTACTGTAAAAATTGTAAATAATTGAACAGTCAATACATTTACTTACTAGTAAAATATAGCATTATTAGGTGTTTAGAGGAGCTCTGACAACTTTTGGGTGCGGTGCCACTGCAATTGTGGCACCATTCAAATCATGACCCTGTCGTCTGCTAGTTAACTGCAATTGTGTGTGCCTGTTTGTGTAGTAAAATAGAACATTAGGTGTTTAGTGGGGGTGCCTACAGCTTATGGTCCAGGTGTCCTTGTACCTGCTGCACAATTGAAATCATGACCTTGTTATCTGCAAGGTAACTGCACTTCTGACCATGTTTAGTTTTCAATGTTAGCAATAATCTATGTTTAGTCCCTTTTAACTGCAAGGTCACTGCAATTGTGACTGCCTGTTTGGTACTCCAATATTATGTGTTTAGAGGTGTTCTGACAACTTTTGGGCCCAGTTCTGCTGCACTATTCATATCATGACCCTGTTGTCTGCAAGGTATCTGCACTTGTGGCTGCCTGTTTAGTAGTAAAGTATAGCATAGGTCTTGAATATTAACTTTATTTTTAACGTGCAATGTTTATTACAACATTTAGGATTTTATCATAAGGATCAAATAGATTAAGTTGAAAAAATAAATACCATAATGCCTACAAAGTGCAAATAAAGGTATTGGTGCATAAATAAGAAATGCCACAAACGTTCTAAGGCTAAAGCATCTGATTTACGAAACTAAGTAACAAAAAGCAAGCATTCCAGCTTGTATCCGGCAGCTGCTACCGGGACCCGACCCCACCGGTGCCATCAGGGACGTCTAAGATTGCTGTGGGAGACAGTCAACAACAGTACTAGGCACAGTCACTGCTTGCGACCAGTGGGGAGTTGCTGCCCGTCGCCATCCGTGTTCTGAGTCAGGTCAGTGAGATTTGTATTTCTATCACCTTGTGGCCAATGGGAGAGAGAAATTGATGTGCACCGAGTTGAGGTGCTGAGCCCCAATGTGCAGCTGTTCTGCTGCCTCGAGTATCTCTCTTCTCAGTGAAGCTTCAGGAGAGCGGGTGATGGTCTGTGCTCTCGTCTGTTTAGTACATGGTAAAGGAGCACCCCCTCATTGGAACTCTTTGCTTCTTCAGAGCCGCAGGTCTCCTCTCCTTTACCAGTGAACTGGCCGACTGACGGGGAGGGGAAACTCTCTGCAACAATCATGGCACCGCTCACCATCAGGCCACTCAGAGCCTGGAGTAGTTGCTGTGCTATGAGAGGGGCTGATGCCAGCCACCTCACTCTTGCAGTAACTTCAACCCTTTCATCAGACAATGCTGGCCCCTAGTATATCACTCTGAGCCTTATAGAAAATAGTGCAGCCAGACAACCACAAGGCATAGAGATAGATGGCTTTTTCGAAAGGTGAAGCAAGTAGTGAGACAGTGTACAGTGCACTAAGACACCCACGGCCGAGTGTGTGTTTACATTAAATTCATTGGCAACACACAATCAGGCCACTGCCTGTCGTACAGTCTGTGTCACAATACAACATTTACTCTAAAATGACACTGTTTCTCGATGCTCAAATGGGTATAATTTATGACTATTTAAATGTTTCTCTCATCTTCATTGCTTGATTTTACTTACAAGAATATGTCACTCATAGTCCCTGAAACATGACTCATAATTACACAAAAATTATGGTAATGTCCCATATAGGACTCTGAAACCTTGGCACCAATGTGTAATTTAAAGAGAAACTTTGCCTTCTTTATGTGAAAATCTAACCGTCCTGGGAGGGAGGGTTAATTCGGAGAGCTGAAATGCTTCAGCTGCAGTGGGAGGCAGGATCTCCTCTGCTATGAAACCGAAAGCGAACGAACAGACATTCTGTTCGTTCGCTTTCGGTTTCATAGCAGAGGAGACTCACTGCCTGCAGCTAAAAGCCTTTCCGCTGTTGGAGACTCCGAATTAGACTTCTTTGAAAATCACAAACATATGGGCATGTTGTGCCCCATTAATTGTGAAACAATGAAATGTGAGATTTTAGGGTGGAGTGCACGCCCCTCCCTGAGATGGCATTGCGCCCCCCCAGGGGGTGCGCCCCACAGATTGAAGATCCTAAGAAGTACACTCACGCTACATGGGTCAAGTAATCAATGATACAGAGCTCGTTCTAAGATGCTCCTTCCCTCTCCATCGTTCTCCTCTCCTCTTCTCCTGACTCAACCCCCGGGGCACTGCCCCTAATTCAAAACACAAAACATAGAACACACCCACAGCTTGTATCTGGATCACATCACCCAGCTGGGCACTTCTCAGAGGTGATTTTCCATTTAGTTTCGATACTCCCAGCTCCAGGCTCAATGACCTTGATTCCCAGACCTCCGTCAGAGAGAAAGAACACCATCTCCCAATTATCAACATTCTTTGCATAAAAGTAATCTCGCCTCTCTAAGCCTAACTCCTAAAACAAAAGGTGTTATTCTAACTAACAAAGACGCCTTCTCCACCTGCAATATAAACACGAGAACAGAACAACTCCAACACTGTGGTAAATTTAAATTACCTATACTTAATTTATGCGGTAAAGTTCAATAAGAATAACTCAGTCAAAAATAAGAGACAGAATCCGTGGCATTTGAGGTTTTAAAAGGGGTTTTATTCCTTAAAAAGGAATTGGTTCGAACCAGGTATCATGTTCCATCACCACAAGGGTTCAGGAAGGGAATGGACATGGACATGTACAATGATTTATTAACAGAACATCATATATATAGTCAATGCATTACAGTAGAGATAGATGCAGGAGCCGTAACAGCTGAGAGAAACGAGATAAGGACATATGTGCGTAACAGAAGGCGTGCATGAAGGTGTACACGGAGGTGTGTGCTAGACAGCGTCACTTGAAACGTATCACAGGTGGGTGGATCCATAGGAGAATCCTGCAGTGTCAGCAGAAATATGTGGCAGAGATGCGCGCGCAGCAGCATGACGTGTAATTGACGTGGAACTGGAGGGTGAAGGGGACTTGACATTTAGCCCTACATGAGGAGACAGAAGTCTGGGGTGTCAGAACAACCTAATCCCAAATCATATCTAATATCTGGTGTTTGAGGAACTGTATTATCTAGAAGGAAAGGTCTCTTGGGCAGAGGCTATTCTATACTGGCTGCTAGTGCGTGCATATGCGACTACGTGTCTACATGAGATGCGAGGGGCCATGGGCCTACCATGGTAACGGGAGCTATGAATTACTTGCATGGAGACAGTGAGGCCGGGCCCTTTGCTCTGCAGCTGGGAAGGATGTTTTCCTAAACTACTAGACAGGAATGTATTTTCGAGGAGCGGAGCAGATAACTTGAAGGCTGAATACAGTCTTGGCAGGCAAACAGGTCGAGCCAGGCACCGCTCACCGCACAGGGAGTAAGGCAGAGGTCAGGAAGCAGCAGACTGTAGCTTTCAGAAACAGAAGGCAGAAAGGGCTCGATGGCAGGAATCAGGGACTAACTCGCCAGAGCTAGTAAAACATGAAAAGTGCACCATATAAAGACGTTGGCAAGGCACACTTAGGAACGGAATATCTGACCCATTCATGATGGATCTGAAAGAGGACATGTTAACGTTGGACGCAAATGTATTTGCGTCTTCATAGCTGGAAGTGGAGGGAACATACATGTACTTGAAGCACGTACATGGAGCCGGTGGGGTCTACGATAGGGGACACAACTGACCATGAAAATTCATATTACCTCATTCCCTCCTTGTCCCCTACGGACCCTTCATGATATATCAATCCTCATTAATCTATCAATCTGTTCATGTAACATCATTTGCTCTTCTTTCTTCTTACGGCGTTTTGAATGAGGACTTGAATGAGGAATACATGATGTGGCGCACAAGCCGCAAATCGCTGGCCCACATTGCAGACATAGGCAACAACTGAATACTATGAGAAGGGCAATACCTAGGAAGGATAGGACCTTCCATCCCCAGGCTGACAACACGCTCCAGAACCAACCGGACCAAGTCCAGGTGCCTGGATTCTGGTGTATCTGACTTGCAATCTTGTGAAGACGGGTTATGGCTCTGTATACTGATGGCGCGTTTTCTGGAATGAAAACACAGCAGCTCGATCCGATGACTCTACAAGCTCCGCCCCTATCGGCCAGGATGACGTCAAGGACGAGACGATTTTGAAGAACAACAATCCGCATAGCAGACTGCTCCTCTGTTAAGTTACCTAGGGCGGAAGTAGTTTCATTCACTACTGCTTCGAGGGTTCTGGTTAATTTTCGTATCAGTTTACTATTAAAGACAGCACCTAAGTAGGGAAAGAAACCTTTATTGAAGTCTGTATATTGTTCCCATGCCGTTTCAGTGTAGTCGACAATCGGGAGATCTCTCTGTGGCCTATTGTGTACTAGATGGGTATCCCTATGGTAATCAGGAGGGGCTAGAAAAACAGGTGGCAAAAGGAATGCAATGTAACAGGTGCCATCCCAATCTAGCGGTAAGCGTATATATGCGGTATGACCACAAATGAAGTAAGAATGACGTGAAGCTTTATTATTATTACATTTCTTATTACATTTCTTATATAGCGCCAGAATCGACCCCCGAAGGGGTATCTCCGCGCTTGCCTTGGGAACCCGTCCTGGTTTTTCCCTGTGAGATAGCCCCTACAGGGCATCCCCAAGGTGAAAGCCAGGCATCCCGCCGCAGGGGGGCCGTTGTGGAGATTAAGCAAGCTTAATGCCCAGAGTTGCAGAGTGTGATCCCATGATTAGGTCAGGCACCGAAGCGAGAATTATCGAGTCCGTGGACATTTGAGCTCAACACCCTGCCGCGTCGGGAATCGAACCCTGGTCCCGGGTCTGACCCGGGTCTGACCTCTGCTTCAGGGTCTGCCTGCTCTAACCAGTGAGCCACACTTCTCCACTACTTTAAATGTAGACTTGCCCTTATCACTGAATTCGATCACAGTAGTACATTTACTATGACCCAGGTGTACTGAACCATTCTTTCTGACACATAATTCACCTTTGACTGGTAGTACGGACATAGCAGGCAAGACTGGTTCGGTTTCGGATTCAACATTCAGAATCATGAGGTTAAGTGTAAAGTTACCTAATCCATATACTTCATTTTCTAGATCTGTCCCTGTCCTTTTTGGTAGACCCTCCTTGTCAGGGAAACATACTTTATGCAGAACTGTGTTCAGATTTCCCCATACCCAGTTGCCCTGGTAAACTACGGAATTGGAATCTAGAGAGTTCATTAAACTAAAAAATGCCCCACAGGAACCATTGTGTGTAAACGGGTACGGGAAGAGGGGCAGAACTCCCTTGTATTTCTGATAGGGAGGGAGTCGGCCACATATCCAGCAATTGGTAGCATTGCTGGTCTGATGGGAGTGATGTAACATACTAATGAATGTGTTGTTGCGCAGCGCAAGTCGGTAAGATAATTCATGCGGGGGCAGTTCACTGAAAGAGTGCTCGGCAGTAACATTGAAGGGAGAATGTGCACGCTTGAAAATAGGGTAATATACATGTAACAGCACACTTGCAGCAATAATCAAAAGACTTAGAAAAAACATAATCAATAGTGTCACAATGCAGTGGCTGCGAAGAGATTTACAATATTCATGTTTCTTGAGCTGTTTCTGTCTATCTCTCTCTCTGTTGGGGTCTAGGGGATACATGTCAGAAACACGTCTAACCGATTCACCTAGGGGAGGACTTAAACAATTAAACTGTCTGACTTGCTAGACCTCAGTTTTAATTTATATTCCTGGGAGGAAGTTTTCTCGACCAAGGGGAGTTTTGAGTCAGTCTGTGGAGGAGGGCCGGGCTGGGAGGCTAGATCTGGCATTTGTCCATAACATTTTTTTATATGACTCGAATGAAGCCAACCCTTGCGGCCCTCGACTTTTATAGCTGTCCTTGTGGTCAAAAGTACTAGTCTTGGTGCTTGCCAGCGGGGCTCCAGCGGACTTCTCCTGTCGAAATTTCTAATGTAGACGAGGTCTCCCGGAACCACTTCATGGGGCTTCACCTCGGTGTTGTCGGGAAAGGCTGCAGCAACCTGTGAACGACATGATTGTAGTGAAGACATCAAAGAAGCAAGGTAATCTGTCAGCATATTACAGTCAACATCGGTAATTTTGCGAGGCAGAGGCGTCCCCCACATATTCAGTGGCCTACCAAAGACCACCTCGTACGGGGATAGCCCTGTTCTGGAGTGTGCGACCATTCTCATGTAAAAGAGTGCGACTGGCAAAGCTACTATCCAGTCGACTCCTTTCTCTCTACAAATCTTGGCAAGGCGAATTTTCAGAGTCTGATTATGGCGTTCCACGAGGCCTGCTGCCTCGGGATGTCGGACACAATGGAACTTCCACTGGTAGCCGAGCAGGAGAGATACCTGCTTCATCAGCTCGGACGAGAATGGCTGACCGTTATCGGAATATACGATGCGGGGCAAACCATATCTGGGGAAAAACTCACGAACCAGCTGCCTGGCAGTGGTCGGAGCAGTGTAATCTGGGACTGGATAAGCTTCTGTCCAACAGGAGAGTGCACATACAACTACGAGGACATATTTGAATCCTCGACAACGTTCCATCTGGATATAATCCATCTGGAGGACTTCAAAAGGGTGATCAGGAGGATGAAATCCACCTTGCTCTACGGGAATGCTTTTACCTGGGTTGAACTGACAACAAATCATGCAAGTACGCACTTTCTGTTTGGCTGCTGCTCGTAAATGTTTATTGAACCATAGGTTTTGAATACTGTCTAACATGGCTTTTTCTCCTAAATGTGCAGGACTGTGTACTGTGTTAATGATAACTTGGACCATAGAGTCAGGGAGAAACCATGTAGATTTTCCCTTCGTCATCCATCCTTGATCTGTCTGGATCCCTCCTAGTTCAATCCATTTCTTGATTTCGTCTGGTGTAGCATGTGTCTGTATGTCAATTACATCTAGGGCGGGATCCTTAACTGTCATGTAATATGTTGGTGTCTGGACTATTGTCTTTATCAGATCAGTTGCGTGAGTCTGAGTCTGAGCTGTATGCTTGGCTGTTCGGTCTGCCAGGTCGTTACCCTGGGAAATTGTATCTGTGACTTTCGTATGTGCTTTGCACTTCATGATGGATATTGCTGTAGGCAGATGTATTGCATCTAACAGAGTCTGAATGAGGGGACCGTGTTGAATTTTGGCACCGTGAGAGGTCAAAAAACCTCTCTCTCGCCACAAGACACCGAAGTCGTGTACGACTCCGAATGCATAGCGTGAATCTGTGTATATGTTAACTCTCTTGTTCCTTGCTTGAATACAGGCTTGAGTCAGAGCGATGAGCTCTGCTGCTTGAGCCGACAGGGTGTTAATACAATTCGTTTCTATGACTTCAGATTCTGTCGTGACTGCATAGGCGGCCACTAATTCTCCTGTACTTGTTCTCATGCATGAACCATCCACATAAAGTGTCAGGTCTGGATCTGGTAATGCGGTGTCTGTCAAGTCTTGTCTGGGTTTCGTCGTAATGGTAATGACTTCAATACAATCATGTGCCAATGGATCTGTCTCACTTAATGGCAAAAGTGTAGCAGGGTTCAATGTGTTGCAGCGTCTGATTTCTATGTGTGGCTGAAACAATGTCAATTCATAACCTGTTAGTCGTGCTATCGTCAAGTGCTGGGTCTGTGTTCGGTTTAAAAGAACTTCCACGGAGTGTGGAACTTGTACTGTCAATTGATGTCCTAACACTATGGAATCACTTTGTCTGATTGCTAGAGCTGTTGCTGCTACTGATTTCAAGCACGCAGGCAGAGCCTGGGCTACTGGATCCAATGTACTAGAAAAATAGGCACACGGTTTGTGTGAACCTGCTTGATCCTGAGTGAGTACTGACAATGCGGTACCTTCACGTTCTGTAACAAAAAGTGTAAAAGGCTTGCTGTAACATGGTGTCGCTAAAACTGGTGCTTGACATAAGGCTTTCTTTAAGTCGTCAAAAGCTTGTGTGTGTTTGAGTCCAAAGGAGGGCAGTCGATGTCGCTGCCTCCTGTGTTGTCAACTGTATGAGTGGCTTTGCTAGAAATGCATACTGAGGAATCCATTGTCTACAGTAAGAAGTGAGACCTATAAAAGCTCGTACCTCCTTTTGGGTCTTGGGCTGTGACATGTTTACAATTAACTGAATGCGGTCAGGTGTTAGCTGTCTCCCCCCTTTGGACAGCAAGTGCCCAAGGTAAACAACTTGCTGAACACAGAATTGCAGCTTCGAAGGGGACACCTTGTGTCCCTTGTCAGCCAGGAAATGCAAAACCGTCAGTGATGCTTGCTCACATTCAGGTTCGCTGCGGGCGGTGATCAGCAGATCATCGACGTACTGTAACAGGGCAGTGTTGTCAGGCATGTGTATACTGTCTAGTTGTCTTTTCAGTGCTTGGCTATAGATGCTGGGGCTTTCTGTGAATCCTTGAGGTGCGCGTGCAAATTTGAAACTTCGACCATTTAAACAGAATCCGAAAAGGTATTGGCTTTCCGAATCAATTGGGACACTAAAAAAGGCGTTCTTCAGATCAATTACAGTAAAGAACGTTGCTTCGGAATCAATGGCAGTCAATAGAGACGAGATATCTGGGACCACAGGATATTGTGGCACTATGCATTTATTCAATTCACGCAAATCGATAACTAATCGATAAACCGGGGGCGCATTTGGATCAGTACGTTTAAGAATTGGAATGATGGGGGAGTTACATAGATTCGAGTCGGTTTCTACAACCACTCCTTGTGCAATGAGCTCGTCAATGATTTTCAGTAAAGCCGCTACAGCATCTGGAGGTAACTTGTATTGTCGGATTCGTGGTAAGACTACTCCTGGTCTGAGTGTGACTCGATATGGTGTAATGTGCATACAACCTACATCAGTGGGGCCTTGTGCCCATAAATGTGCAGGAACATTCTGTAGTCTGGGATCAATATCTCTCAACACATAGTGACCCTTAAAGTCATGTAAAAACAGTCTTACTCCTTCCGGAGAACAGCAAATTACAGCTCCTAGAGCTTTCAGTGTCTTTATACCTAACAAGTTTTCTGGACAGGATTTCATTAATAACAAGTCTGTAGTACGTGTCAATGGACCAACTGCAAGGGGAAGTGGTTGCGATACTTCATTAACAATAGGCTTTCCTGAAAATCCAAGGGAAACATTCTGTGAGCCTGAGAGGGGTGCCCCTGGAACCTCGTCATGACTTAGAGTTGTCCTGCTTGCCCCTGTATCAATCAAAAACTTTCTATCTTTTCCTAACACTTGGCTATGTACGTAAGGACCTTCTTGATCTACAGGAACCTCAATAAGAGGCAAGCCAACTTCCCTCTCTAGGCTATTTCATGTGTATCGCTGATAATCGGGATAATCTGTTTGTGCATACTGGTACATCTGTTGCGTGACATGTTGTGTTGCGGCAATGGGCTGTGGCTGTGGTACTGCTACGGTCTGTACTGTCTGTTGTGAAGCTTGCATAGGCTGGATATTCTGTGGTACTTGTTGTTGGATCTGGTCCTGTCTAGGAGGACGCGGTCTTTCTTTAGTTTTACCTGTAGCTATGTTATGTTTCAAAACTGCACAATCGTTTATATAGTGACCTGGCTGTTTACAATAGTTGCATATCCCTTTTACAGGAGCTGCTGAATTGTTGGACTGTGTCATGCCCTTTTTCTGACCGTCAGCTGGAACTGACTGAGCAACTAACATTTTCATTTTCGTGTCTTTCATACGTCTTTGTTCGTGATCATGTCCTTCTCTAATTCTGTTCTGGTGGTACTGTAACATCTGTAACATTTGTGAAGGCGTGTTAGCTTGCCATGTGCTCTCGACTTTCAGAACACGATTCTTAACCTGGGGTAAGGAATTTTCGACCAATTTGGATACAAAAAGGTGTGGGTATGACTCGCTACTTGGTTTCAGGCCACTATTAATAACAAAACATTTCTCAAATCGGGAATAAAAATCACTAGTGTCGAGGAGCCATGATGGCGACCTGAACGGACGCTCGATTCCCGGCTCCGCTGGCTAGTGCGCTCTGCACCCACATCCTGCTCGCTTATCCGAGATTCAACAGCCGCGGACAGTAGCCACGATCGCGCTGATGCTCTGGGTGTTTTTCCGGTGTCCCGGCCTGCCGGATTCCCGTAGATAGCGCCGTGCCGGGCGCTGGGCTCCATGGCTGCGCTCTGAGACCGGCGCCGACCCCGGCCATCGCGGACCCTCAGGACGGCTGCCGCCTGCTGCGACCCTGGGACTGCGATCATCCCTGTTTATTGGAGCCGGTGCTGGGGACTTGGGACGGAATTTTAGAGCGACACTCAACAGCCCCGTCTCGGTGGGTCGAAGTGTTGAGGAGCGGTGTTCGCTTCAGTTCTCGCTCCATTGGCCGACGCTGCAACTGGCCCGCGGCGGCCATTGAGCGGGTCGCCTCACGACTTGTCCGCTCGGCTCCTGCGACTAGCCCCGAGTTCCCTGGGTCCACTGTGGTTTCCTCCCGGTGTGCAGCCCCCTCCTTCCTGGATGTCCGGAATGGCGGCTGCCTCTTCCACAGCGCCGATGGCTGACTCGCCCGCTGGCATTACTTCACCGCTCGACGGTGACCTGGGGGCGCCATTACAACACCCGCCGAGTACGGAGAGGCAGCCCAATGCTCAGAGGGAGCTGACATGCCGGGATATTGTAGATGCACTCGTTGAACTCAGGGTGGAAATGCGGGCACTTTCTGTGCGGTTTGGGGACCGGATAGACGGAGCGGTGCAACGGCTGCAACGGAACTGTTTGGCTGACCCCTGGCACGGTGCGAAATCGACCTTCCCAGCTGACACGGGCACGGTGGATACTGTGGCGCCGGCCGCTGCGGGTGAGGTGACGATTGCTTCCCGGAGCTGCGATTCCGGCGCAGGACGGCTTGGTGACTTTGACGGGGATACAATGTTGCAGTTCCCTGCGGAACTTGGAACTTTGTTTCTAGGATTGATGCTGAGCTCCCGGCCCTCACTGCCGCTACATCCCCCTGCGGTTACTGCCTCCCGAGTGCCCTTTCTCCAGCTTTGGCCCGAATCTCGACTCTGGTATTCGGGGTTACTTTTTCTGATTGTTTGCTGCTCAGCAGCTGCTGCTGGACGTCCATTTTGCCTCTTCTTCCCTCCTCCTCATCGGCGGCGGCCATTTTGCTTTCAGGTTCTTTGTGGAGCTGGCCTCCCTCGGTTGCCGAGTCTGAAGGGACGCTCACGCTCTGGCCAGGGCTGATATGCTGAACTTTGTGACCGGGACTGAAAGGTTGGCGGGGACTCGGAACGGAAAATTGTGATTCTATGCTGCAATGTGCGACTTACTAGGCCTCGCCCCATCTTATATTATACCACGATAGTAACTGCTTATTAGAATTTCCGGGGCGGTGGTGGATTGTATGGCGGGACTGTTCAGTGATATTGGTGACTGGGCTTTACTACATGTGTTAGATGCAGTGACGGGTGGTGATGGGTTGGGACTGATTCGGTTCCCCTTGCCTGCTTCCTTAGAGTCGCTCCTCCTCTCCTGCATGACGCTGGTTGTTTATTCCGCAAGGTACTAGGGTTGCAGGTGACTGGGAGTCCGGGAGGTCGGTTACTGGGTGGGCTCCTCCCCGCCATCTCCCCCTATTTGGGAGTGGTAGATTAGCTTGTTCTTTTCTTCCTCCCTATAGTCAAAAGTGAAATTTTCCTTCTTTTCACCTTTCTTCCTTCTTTTGGCGTTTCTTGCTGTCTCCTTCTCTCTTTTCCGACTTTTCTTCTTCCTAAATTTCGGGTTTATAGGGCGACAGGCACGCTGCTAGAGGGGGGGGTAGGCCATAGCCTCTGCATGTGTGTAGGGTGGGGGGTTATATTTCCTTTTTGTTAGTTTCTATGGGACCGGTTTTATTCTTCTATGATTTCACCTTTTTGCCCATGGTAGGGAGTGCTGGGTGTTGGGTGGCAGTGGTAGTGTTACTGGGTTATAGACGCTACTTTGTAACGTGGATATTGTGTTACCATCCTGCCTGGCGGGGACTTGCTTGTTGATACGCAAATTGCTTGCTGTAGTTGCTAATGTCGTGTCCCACCTACATGGACCTTGTTCTTCTTTCTTATTTTGCTAGTACGGATCACTACGGCCTGTGTGACAGCTGCATAACAAAAAACTTTAAAATTTAACCTTCATTCATCCTGCGCCACGGTGCTGCGTTATCCTCCAGTTTTCTTCCCCTCAATGTAAACGGTTCTGATGCAGTACTGGGTCGCCATAATGTATGCTTTAGTGCTCGACTGAGTGTTCGAGGCCGGCCGGATGGTTGTAGGCCCGTATTTGTTACTTTTCCATGTGCACAATAAAGGTTTTCAAAAATTAAAAAAAAATAAAAAAAAATCACTAGTGTCTTCATCGGGTTTCTGTTTACAGGCTGAGATTGCATCCCAGTCCTCCTTTTTCGTTGCTAACAAACGTGGCAATACATGTACTAACAATCCTGGTAATGCTTTCGTTTTGTCCCCAAGGCTGATGAACAGGTTCTTGATCCAATACGAACCAGAAAATATTCCTACCTAGATAGTGAGTGGGATAGTGAGGGTGAGACAGAACTAGAGGACAAAGGTCAGGTCAACGAGACTCACATCATACCTGATCAGGAAGTAGGCCAAGTAGGGACAGATCAAGCCATCGACACTCCTCCTGAAACTCCGGAGTCTGGAAAGGGACAGATAGTGGTCAAAGTTGAAGTTCATGCGGAAGAAAATCAAGGGAACGAAGTGCATGAACCAGAGCAGATAGATATAGACGAACGTGTTCAGGAAACAGAATCCAGTTCGCCTGAAAGTAAAGAACAAATACAAAGCCAACCTGAACAAGGCCAGCTTAGAAACCAGGCAGAAGAAATAGATGAAAGACCTGGAACTAGTCAGACAGGAAGGGAAATAGACACTGCCAAACAAAAGGTAACACAACAAAGCGAAATAAAAAGAGTGCACGAGGAAGGCCAAGTATCCTCGACCACTGAAAGCCACAAAAGTAAGGGTGAACCCCGATACATCAAAAGACTGAGACTCCGAATAAAGACAGTTGAAGAAAAACTAAAGGACCGAAAAAGGGCTGAAAGTGAAAGGAAAGAAGCCCGAGGCAAGTCTCTCAGAAAAGGCGACAGAGTAAAAAAACAGAACAGATTGTATCGGAGCCCTGAATGGACTTACTTGGTGTTGGAAGAAATTGACGAGCCCAACCACAGTGGCAAAAGTGACGAAGAGTCCATTGATGATCGGAGTTCTGACGAAGACCCTCCCTGAAACACACCTAAGTGAGCCTCCGGTGTAACGAAACAAAGAGGGGTTGAAAAGCCACCTGTAAGCTATAATGTCTGATTCAAGTGTCAATGGAAGATCCAAATTTAGGTGTTGCCAAACTTGCTGTAAAATATGCTTATGTAGTGTAGCCATGTTGATAGTGATATGGATAGGACTAACAGTCTTTATACCTTTTATGATAAGTAAAGATCCTAACCTGTCACCTACTGATCCAGAGACGCTAGACACAAACGTTGTACAGACTGAAGAAACACCACGAAGCTTAGAAAAACGTGACAATACAGTTAGTATGAGACACACACGACCTAAATTAGAAGCATCAGATGAGGGTGGACTGCATTTTCACAAAATGAGAAACAGGACACATTTAAATGTTTTCGCTAATCTTTTAGAGCATTATGTAGAGGCTATGGAAATAGAAGATTGTTATGTCTGCATGAAGCTACCCACTTCTGTAGCTGAAGGTGTGACTTATCACCATTTACCCCTAACCTATGGAATTTCCTGTAGTATATTAGCTAGCTTGTTTTATAGAAGCACTTTACAATTACTCAAACACTGACGTAATCTTTTCAGAACTCCCTATTCGAGGAAACCTGAACCGTGTACATATTAGAAGTGAGGTGACCCGCTACATGGGAGAATATTTCCTGACTATAGGTGAAATAGACTTAAATGAAGCAAGACAAGCTAATCTGACCTGTTCCTTACAAGAGCAGGAAAAGATGTTTATAAAAATGGCAGATAGAAGGAGAGAAAAGTTTCAGAAAAAGGCAAATGACGAAAAGGATAGAATCCCTAGGTGGGCAGAACACATGGACAACACCTCACAAGGCGAAGTTACTCCTGCTTTGTTGCTGGATTTTGAACGGAAAGGGAAACTTTGTCTCCATAGAGAAAGGACAGATTATTATAACAATGTATTCATCGGTTCCAGCGAGTGTGAACATAATTATAAGGTAATTGGAGGTTGGGGTTTCAAAAATGGGTCAGAACCTGTGTTTCCCGGAATTTATTATTTATGTGGGAACAAGGCTTATTTCAAATTGCCGGATCACTGGTATGGGAGCTGCTACTTTGGCATTGTTTTCCCGAAAGTATACCATGTGAATAACGCTGCTGGAAGCAATGAAGAAACTAATGGCTTAGCGCGTAGAAAAAGAGAAAGTGTAGGAGAAATTATAGGTGATATTTTTAGTGCCCAGATACCTGGAATGGGGGTAGTTCTGAATACTCACAGAATCTGCAAATTGTCTACAGTAGTGGATCGGTTATCAACTGACACTGCTGCCGGATTTCTGCTGGTCAATACTGAAATGGTTGCGATCAGATCAATGGTTTTACAAAATCGCCTTGCCCTTGACACCTTATTGGCAAAAGAGGGCGGAGTCTGTAAAATGCTGAAGGCGCAACATTGTTGCACCTACATACCTATCAAAAGTATCGAACTTAAGAAATATGTAAGGAACATAACTAATTTAGAAAAAGAACTCAAACCATTAGAGGTTGACAGTGCCTGGACGAGACTGACTGGAGGTCTCTCCTCTATAGGTAGTTGGTTTTCTAACTTGGGTAAAAATCTTCTGTGGAAAATACTGATGCCAATAGCTGGAATAGGTGTGGTTGTACTGATCATCTTTATCTGTTGTAAATGTCAAAAATGCAAAAAGTACACTGTGAATAAGAGAGGAGTGAAGCGAAATATTGATGAGTTAGAATTAGAAGAATTAAGGAACCAAATCTACAAAAAGGCTAAGAATCGCCACTCTCATAGAGAAGCCGAAAGAAAATTAAACAATAAGTCTGTTGAAATTGAGATGGAAGAAATGGAAGAATGAAGTTGGCATCTGTTTCCTTTTAGTGATGATAGTAAATATCATCAAAGAGGGGATTGATGGAGCAAGGATTCGCACGTAAAGCGACTTGCTCTTAATCAAGAACCTCGCCTAATTGTAATCATATTAATTCAACTTGTCCGTCATTTATTTAGCATTTTCCCCAACACGCGGGTGTCCCTAGGAGGCTTGCCTGTGTGTCTTTTCATCCTAACCATGCTTGCACTACGGAAATGGCTGCTTCGCAGAAATCCAATCTGCGCATGCGTCGGTCATACCCATGTGATGTGACGCACTCGCATTTTGGAGGGATACTGTTGCACATGCGCATTGTTGCAAACATGGCCGCTTGTCTATAACCATGCTCTCTGCTTGCCACCGCTGCTTCTGCCTATCTGTCTTTTTTGCACTAAACCTTAATGCTATAGATATTTTAAAATAAGGGGTGCAGTGAAGCCTTTAACGGTATACAGTGTAATCATTTTTACGTATGATTCTAATTTGTTTTCGCTTACTTTTCATATACCGCGTATCTATGGGCCTGGGGACGGGGAGCCGCTCCATATTTGAAGCTCTTCTAAACCCTGTCACGTGACATGGGAGAAACCCCACTGCATAGAAGCTGAAACCAGCCAGCTGGCTCCCGAAGCTCGATGCGCCTGGGAACCCACCTAGAAGATGCTGCAGTTCACCTTGCTAATGCAACAATGTTTCCATATACTGTACACTCTCATTGTCTTCTATATTCCTATGCCCGGGAACGTGAACCCAAGGGGCGGGTATGCAAAATTGAATATTCATGATGAGAACACAGAATTATAGGTGGTGACAGTGACAAAGTCACCTCTCCTGACCAATCATAACGTGGGAATTGTGTCACTTGCAACATTTGTGGGTGGTCTAGGGGTCCCAAAACAGTATAACTAGCTTAGTATAGCTTAGAGAAATTGTCCGACTTGTCCGAGTAGCAGACCTGTCACTGACCCTACGAACTCTATAGGTGATTGATACAGAGTGCTGCGGAGCACTCTGCCCGTACTTTCCACAAAACTAGAAGGGGTGGAAATAGTCTTAAGTGCTGGCGGAGCACTTTGCTGGGAAATTCGAAAACCCAAACGGGGTTACTGGCGGATTACTTGCAGAGAGGGGGTAACGCAGGCGTTGCATCCTAAGCTGTCGGTGTTGGTCGTACCTTGGTGAGCCCAGTCCTGATCCAAACCTGAGGGGTATCCTGTCCTGACTGTCTACGAGCTGTACCTGCTCATTTTCTGGTACTCCAATCCTTGAGGGTCCTTGTCCCCGTCTTGTCCCAACTGACCCGTGGCCAGTGTTGGTCATCATTCTCGTTCTAGGTAAATATCCTCTGTGGGTGTCTGACTGGCTATACTCTTTCTTCCCTTCTTAATAAAGCTCTCTTGCCTGTGACATTGCTCTATCATCTCTGAAAGCAATTTATATGCAATTGATTATTAGTGATGTTCCACTTCTCTCCCTACCTATAGGACATTATTGAACTGTCATTATTTTAGTATGTTCCATTTTACCCTTCCCTTTAGCCTGATTGCCGTGAACTTAGTAGGAATAGCATAAGATCTAGGGATTAGGTTTAAGAATATTAGCACATATATTAGGTCCTCCTCACGTCCTTTTTCCTTAGTTTAAACTCATGCTGAATAGCGTGTTTTCTAAATGCTCATACCCTTTAGTGTTCCCAACTACTCTAATGGTACTTGCCCTGATCCATAGTTACATTGTGGCTTTAAAATTAATAATTGATGTGTTGATTTGCATTTGCCTCATTATTCTGGCATATTCATTCTGAAATTTTCTTATATAAAACTTTAAACTCCATCAGGTGTCTGTGGTCATTTTACAAAGTAAATGTCATTAAAGTATTAAACGTGAAAGGTTTTCTACCCTTTTATGAATCTTGTTACCTGTCCACTGCTAGCTCCTGATCCATCAGGAGTAATGTGCCTGGGGTAAGTCAGGTACATGTATAGTAAGTGACACCCCCCGAATTACTCATAGTAGCGTGGTAAAGGTTTCACCTGGTTCATGAAAAATTCTGTCATTACATGCACACCAGGGCCCAGTGCGTGGAAATTGGTAATCTAATGACCCGGGTGACCTACGCGCTCTATCAGTAGCACCAGGCTGGGTCCAGTGTGAGTATTCTTCTTTATTCATACACCAGTGTTCTTCACTTCACACACGTAGCTGTGCATATTGTTCCACACGCTCAGGTAACTTCTTGGCCATCATATATATATGTATATGCTTTCCCTTACTGGAAGCTTATGCCACTTTCCCATTCTTGACTTTCAGATGTCCCCACATGAGACCCCACATCCACAGAAGGGTTGAAACACCATAGACTAGAGCGAGAAATGAATCACCAACATTGTTTATTAATACAGTGGTTGGATAAATAATCATTCATTGATCCTTTCTAAGATGCAGGAAACCAAACTGTATATAGCACTGTTGTCACAAAAGTACTTCCTTTTCTGTTTTTGCTTCCAGTACACACTGGGGACACAAAGCACTATTTTCATTGTATATATGTAAAAAAGAATTTGATTTACTGTTCTAAAAAAACTGCATATATTCAATCAAACAGTATTCGGTCTCCTCTCTGTCTGACATCCACAGGATCCATTTTTTAAATGCCATTGTGCAGAGTATATATATTATTTACTTTATTTAATTGTTTGCCACTTGAACCACTGTTTGACATAAAGGAAAGTTAATGGCATCATTCGGAGTGTATATGATACATTGGTCTTGTGTTGCGTTTATGTAAAATAATGTCAAATTAATGTTTGTGAAAACTGTTGGTATTGTATATCGGAATAAATGTTGTGTAAACGATTATGTGTTTTATTAGAAGGATGTGAGGTCATAACATTAAAAAAAAATAAGTTGAAAAAAATAGGGTGAATAAATAACCCATTCACCAAAAGATTATAGTGTGGTTGTTGCATAAATCAAGCTTAGAATTGATTAGGATACCAGGTTCCCCCCTTGTTTTTGCTGTCTAGGACTTGGCAATTATGAAGATGGGGGTCCTCCCCAGTTTTATTCCTTTAATAAAATATCCTGATGTCATTGCCCCATTCATTCTTCAACACGCTGCGATATCAGCTGCTTAGGCTGCCCTGGCCAGGAAGCAACCGAGGGTGAAGTGGAACACTCTGGTGCTGCCATATGACATGGGTGGACTGAATGCCCCAGACTTAGAGGTTTATTATAGAGCAGAACAAGGCTCTCCAGTGCTTTATTGGCTGAACGCAGATAAGCTGGACTATACATGTATCATGTTAGTGACCAGATATTGCTTTTTTTTGGGGGGGGGGGGAGGGGTTTCGTGAATTGGAAGTCATTGGTTCCGCTTCGGCGCTAGATCCCATGCTTGTCCTATTGGGAGAGGACTAGGAGATAAATGTTAAAGACAGGAAAACCGTAGCGATGGGATTAGTATTGGCCAAGAGTAGGGTCGCAATGCGTTGGGAAAAAGGTCCCGCCCCCAACAATGAAGGAATGGCATGCAGACATGGTGTACTTTAAAACCCAGTCCGAGGCTTAAAGCGAACTACTGCCGCCCCAAAAAATTACTGGGGCCCATACCAAACGTACTTAACTGGCAGGGAGGCAAGGTGCTCAGGAAAGCAGTGGAACACAGGTGCAAGGTACCCCTGATACTCAGTCAACACAAGTTGAGGGAACAGCGAGGAGGGGTCCTCAATTAGGGATCTGTGAACTAAAGCCTTAATTCAGTGGCTGGACTATTCACGGTTTAAATGTTACGCTGTAAGTGGAGTGCCTAATTCAGGTAGTGATGGTTAGATAACCTGGTCAATGCTGTTAGCAATGAGGATTGTAAATTCATGATCAGGATAATTTCATATTGAATGTCGTGTCACGCTGTAACATAATCTACATATGGTAACTGTGCCCCAATTAATAATAAGCAATTCAGCAAAGTCTGGGTGCAGTCAATGGTAGGTTGTGTGCACATGCTCCCAAACCACCAATAGAAGTCATTCTTGCTCCAAAAATCAAAGTCAAATGGGACCTTAGTCTGCTCATGCCCCACACATGCTCAATGGACTTGGTCTGTCCTCTCACAGGCTAGTACGCTCAGTCTGGGGATGTTGGCTTGTGGGGCAGCTTACTTCACAAAAATGGAACCTAGCTATGTTCAGAAGTTTGACCCTCCACATAGGAGTGAGGGTTTTAAGTGTAGGGTGAAGTTTAAAAATACCTGGCTAGGGTTGTGAGACTAATTTAATCTGTCCCCTGGTCGGCATGATTGGGAAAGGAGAAATTAGGAGTCCACTTTCCTACTAGGTCAACATGTTTCTAGCCACGCCCCTATTGACTTAACCATAACATGGACACGTGCTGGCTGCATCTTTCGGCCACAGTAGTTTCTGCCCTAGAGAGGCAGCTCTGAAGCCATGCTTTTAAAGTCACTCATGTGGGTGGTGTAAATCTGCCCTGTAGCTCTCATGCTACATCGAACCTTACTGTCATATTACTGGGACCTTAAAGAGTAAGGTATGCAAATCCGAATTAACCATTGTACCAAGCAAAAGGAACAGACAGCTTCGCGCCCAACGTCAAAAAAGCCAGATGTGTGTTTCTATACAATCTGTTGCCAACCACATTTACAGACCACTAACGTTCTACCAAAATTGCTCTCACCCGTCAGGACTACCTCAAGCTGAGCCCACCACTGAAGAAAACCATTGAGCATGGGTTCAGCTGCAGTGGTTCAAATTCTGAAGCAGTATTGAGGTGGGCAGGTCTAGTGGCATAAGAAATGCCTTGTCGTATAGTGTGCAATTGTGATTGGATATCCTCGGAGTGACCATCACTGGGGCCAGGAGCTCACATTTAATTTATGAAGTCAACAAAAAAAAAGTACATGATCCTTGGACAAAAAAGCACTTCACCCAGGGACATAATTGCAGGCATCAGTGTTGCACCAAATAAAGTCTCACCATCAAGACAATGCGGAGCCAACTGCGCTGGACTAGGTGAAGGTGGTAGAGCAACTCCTTCAAATCCTGGACACTCACGCAGGTCTGTAGACAGCTACCCTCATGTGATGGATGGCCGCAGTCTGTGGTCCCCTCCCGTCTGACCTTAATGGGAGTCTGCAGAGGATTTGCACCCCTCTGGTAATCAGTTTCTCAGCCTTTTCCAGCAGACTTCCTTGGCTTCTTTGGTCCTCTTCTAGGTTGAAGGCACGGGGTGAAGGAATATGAATAAAAGACATTTATATAGCGTGCAGCTACTCAGAAGATTGTCTGGGCGCATCAAAAGGCCTAAAGTGCAACCACCTAGGCAACTTCAAGATGAGAAGGAGAGTGGGTGGGGAGAAAAAAACCCAGCAGCTAAGGAAAGTTGGATTATTGATTGAAGAGCAAAGTTTTAAGGAGCTTCCTAAAAGTTGCTAAATCCATCACCACTCAATGCGGTAAGCACATTCCAGGCCTGTGCACAGAGTAACCTGAAAGAGGCAGCCTGAGCGGGCATGAGCTATTCTAGGGACCACTGCCAGATTCATAGAGGAGGATCCCAGAATTCTAGATGGAGCATAGTGGGTAATCCTTCTGCAAAGGTACCTAGAATCCCCTTCCATGAAATACCGTAAAGAACACCAGCGCCTTGAACTGGATTCTATTTTTCACTGGGACTCAATGGAGAGCTCTGAGGGGGTGGGAAGATACAAGTCCTAGATTTCAGGATAAGATCGGCTCTGGCCGCAGCATTTTGTGCCACCTGCAGGCAATTGAGAAGGTATTCCAGGAGGCCAAGATAAAGTATATTCATCTAGTCCAATCTTGATGTAAACAATGCCTGGACCACGGATTTCCTGCAGTCCAAAGACCGGAGTGGAAGTAACTCTCAGCAACCTAAGGAGGCCAAGCACGTTCCCACCACCAATTGAACTTGGGCTTTCATAGATAGGCAATTGTCGATCATGACGCCCACGTTTTTTACCGTTTGTTGAGGGCGCGAGGGGGAGACATATCCTCATGACACCTAAGTTTCCAATTGTCCGACGGGGACACGCCAAAGAAAATAATTTCCGGCTTTTCAGGGTTGCATTTGAGCTGGTTAATTGTGAACCATGCAAACACTCGACATAGCGGTTTTAATCTGACTGCCTCAAAACTCTTCCCTTTGTCATAAGTGAATAGGACGTGCGTCGTCTGCACAGGAAATAATTTTTGCTCCGTATGACTCTGCCAAGTCAGAAGGGACATAAAGAGTGAAGAACATGGGGCTCAGAATGGAACCCTGAGGGGACCCCCCCCCATTAATCCATACCAGGGATTTCAGCCTCAAAGGAAGAGTCCAGACCCCCTGGTCCGTATCTTGTAAAAAAGTAAGTGAGCCATTTTAAAACAGAGCCACCAATACCAAGAGTCAGGATCCAGTCCAAGAACCTATCATGAGGAATGGTTTCAAGGGCCGCTGACCGGTCTAACAGGATTAGGATGGCTTTCCCTCCTTTATCCAGGCTTGCCTTAATGTGTTCAGAGACTTCTAGTAGAGCAGACTCGATACCATGGTTGGCTCTGAAACTAGACTCACTAATGTGGAAGATTGTTGATTTCCACATAGTCGGTAACTACCTTGTTACCATTTCTCTAGAGCCTTGGAAAAGGCTGGAAGCAGGGAGATAGGCCTATAATTTTCTGGTATTTTAGGATCAGCTGAGGGCTTTTTGAGCAAAGGTATAATTGTGGCATGTTTCCACCTAGAAGGCATGTGTCCAGTATCTAACGAGGTATTAAAGTTTGTATTAACCACCGGGTTAATTGCCAGTGCTACGGATGCTAGCACTTTAGCTGACAGGTGTTGGTAGGGGAGCCAGACTTCAGGTGTTTGATAGTGGCTAGGGAGACTTCCAGGGACAGCAGGGGGAATTGCCACAGAGGGGGCAGCTCCTGGCATGGGTACCAGGGAGGAAACCATACGATTTGCAGTCAGATGCAAGGTCCTCCCTGGGAGTCTTGAATCGTCACAATTTTTTCATGAGAAAAAGTTGTCGAGATTGGGTCTGTAAAGGCTTTTACAATTTTAAAAAGCTACTTTTATAAAATTGGACAGTTCTATTTTGACAGACGTTATTCTCTTTTGCCTCATACACTGTTATAATGACTTAAGTGCTTGTTTGTATTCACTTTTAGCACCCAAATAGTTTTTCCGCCATTTCCTTTCCAGCCATTTGCAGATGTTTTTGCTGGCTTTAAGCAACTCAGTGGCGTAACAAAACATGAGGGGGCCCCCCTGCAAACTACATGGAGGGGGGCCCCCCTCCCATTCTCTGTGCCAGTCTAGAGCTCTCAGGCCAGCGACCCGCCATACTGCAGGGGATGCGGGGCGATTGTTATGCCACTGTCACCAATACAGCCGTTATAAGTAACACTTACCTTGCATCCTTCTCCTCTCTGCCTTGCACCCTTCTCCCCCTTGCACCCTTCTCCCCCGCCGCCTTGCACCCTTCTCTACCCTGCATCCTTCTCCCCTCTGCCTTGCACCCATCTCCCCTTTGCCTTGTACCCTTCTCCCCCGCCGCCTTGCACCCTTCTCTACCCTGCATCCTTCTCACCTCTGCCTTGCACCCTTCTCACCTCTTCCTTGCACCCTTCTCCCCTCTGCCTTGCACCCTTCTCCCCTCTGCCTTGCACCCTTCTCCCCTCTGCCTTGCACCCTTCTCCCCTCTGCCTTGCACCCTTCTCCCCTCTGCCTTGCACCCTTCTCCCCTCTGCCTTGCACCCTTCTCCCCTCTGCCTTGCACCCTTCTCCCCTCTGCCTTGCACCCTTCTCCCCTCTGCCTTGCACCCTTCTCCCCTCTGCCTTGCACCCTTCTCCCCTCTGCCTTGCACCCTTCTCTACCTTGCACACTTCTCCTCTGTCCCTTGCACCCTTCTCCCCTCTGCCTTGCACCCTTCTCCCCTCTGCCTTGCACCCTTCTCCCCTCTGCCTTGCACCCTTCTCCCCTCTGCCTTGCACCCTTCTCCCCTCTGCCTTGCACCCTTCTCCCCTCTGCCTTGCACCCTTCTCCCCTCTGCCTTGCACCCTTCTCCCCTCTGCCTTGCACCCTTCTCCCCTCTACCTTGCACCCTTCTCCCCCTCCGCCTTGCACCCTTCTCTACCTTCCACCCTTCTCCTCTCTTCCTTGCACCCTTCTCCTCTTTGCCTTGCACCCTTCTCTTCTCTGCCTTGCACCCTTCTCCCCTCTGCCTTGCACCCTTCTCCCCTCTGCCTTGCACCCTTCTCCCCTTCGCCTTGCACCCTTCTCCTATCTGCCTTGCACCCTTCTCCTATCTGCCTTGCACCCTTCTCCCCTCTACCTTGTACCCTTCTCCCCCGCCGCCTTGCACCCTTCTCTACCCTGCATCCTTCTCACCTCTGCCTTGCACCCTTCTCACCTCTTCCTTGCACCCTTCTCCTCTCTTCCTTGCACCCTTCTCCCCTCTGCCTTGCACCCTTCTCCCCTCTGCCTTGCACCCTTCTCCCCTCTGCCTTGCACCCTTCTCCCCTCTGCCTTGCACCCTTCTCCCCTCTGCCTTGCACCCTTCTCCCCTCTGCCTTGCACCCTTCTCCCCTCTGCCTTGCACCCTTCTCCCCTCTGCCTTGCACCCTTCTCTACCTTGCACACTTCTCCTCTGTCCCTTGCACCCTTCTCCCCTCTGCCTTGCACCCTTCTCCCCTCTGCCTTGCACCCTTCTCCCCTCTGCCTTGCACCCTTCTCCCCTCTGCCTTGCACCCTTCTCCCCTCTGCCTTGCACCCTTCTCCCCTCTGCCTTGCACCCTTCTCCCCTCTGCCTTGCACCCTTCTCCCCTCTGCCTTGCACCCTTCTCCCCTCTGCCTTGCACCCTTCTCCCCTCTACCTTGCACCCTTCTCCCCCTCCGCCTTGCACCCTTCTCTACCTTCCACCCTTCTCCTCTCTTCCTTGCACCCTTCTCCTCTTTGCCTTGCACCCTTCTCTTCTCTGCCTTGCACCCTTCTCCCCTCTGCCTTGCACCCTTCTCCCCTCTGCCTTGCACCCTTCTCCCCTTCGCCTTGCACCCTTCTCCTATCTGCCCTGCACCATTCTCCTATCTGCCTTGCACCCTTCTCCAATCTGCCTTGCACCCTTCTCCCCTCTACCTTGCACCCTTCTCCCCCTCCGCCTTGCACCCTTCTCTACCTTCCACCCTTCTCCTCTCTTCCTTGCACCCTTCTCCTCTTTGCCTTGCACCCTTCTCTTCTCTGCCTTGCACCCTTCTCCCCTCTGCCTTGCACCCTTCTCCCCTCTGCCTTGCACCCTTCTCCCCTTCGCCTTGCACCATTCTCCTATCTGCCTTGCACCCTTCTCCTATCTGCCTTGCACCCTTCTCCTATCTGCCTTGCACCCTTCTCCTATCTGCCTTGCACCCTTCTCCTATCTGCCTTGCACCCTTCTCCTATCTGCCTTGCACCCTTCTCCCCTCCGCCTTGCACCCTTCTCCTCTCTACCTTGCACCCTTCTCCCCCTCCGCCTTGCACCCTTCTCTACCTTGCACCCTTCTCCTCTCTTCCTTGCACCCTTCTCCTCTGCCTTGCACCCTTCTCCTCTGCCTTGCACCCTTCTCCTCTGCCTTGCACCCTTCTCCTCTGCCTTGCACCCTTCTCTTCTCTGCCTTGCACCCTTCTCCTCTTTGCCTTGCACCCTTCTCTGCCTTGCACCCTCCTCTTTGCCTTGCACCCTTCTCCCCTCCGCCTTGCACCCTTCTCCCCTCCGCCTTGCACCCTTCTCCCCTCCGCCTTGCACCCTTCTCCCCTCCGCCTTGCACCCTTCTCCTATCTGCCTTGCACCCTTCTCCCCTCCGCCTTGCACCCTTCTCCCCTCCGCCTTGCACCCTTCTCCTCTCTACCTAGCACCCTTCTCCCCCTCCGCCTTGCACCCTTCTCCTCTCTTCCTTGCACCCTTTTCTTCTTTGCCTTGCACCCTTCTCCCCTCTGCCTTGCACCCTTCTCCCCTCTGCCTTGCACCCATCTCCCCTCTGCCTTGCACCCTTCTCCCCTCTGCCTTGCACCCTTCTCCCCTCTGCCTTGCACCCTTCTCCCCTCTGCCTTGCACCCTTCTCCCCTCTGCCTTGCACCCTTCTCTACCATGCATCCTTCTCCCCCTCTGCCTTGCACCCTTCTCGGCCCCCCATTTCCCTCTCCCTGTGGACGCCCATGGTGTGTTCTAACAAGCGTGCTTACCTGAGGGCACCATTTTGCTGCCTCGTCCCTTCTCATGTGAGCTTTGCCCTGGAGAATACTCTGTCTGGGGGGCCCCCACTCCCACCCTTGTCAGGGTCCCGAGCACTGCTCTGTGCTGTCTCTTGCTCTTGCTCTCTGAGGCCCCCACCCCATCCTTGTCCCCGTCTCTTCTCTTCTCTTGTGGGGTGGGCCCCCCACCCTCTCTTCTCTTCTATTGTGGGGTGGGCCCCCCACCCCCATCCTTGTCCCTGTCTCTTCTGTTCTCTTGTGGGTGGGCCCCCCACCCCATCCTTGTCCCTGTCTCTTCTCGGATGGGGGCCTGTCCCTGTCTCTTCTCTTCTCTTGTGGGGTGGGCCCCCCACCCCATCCTGGTCTGTCTCTTCTCGGATGGGGGCTTGTCCCTGTCTCTTCTCTTGTGGGGTGGGCCCCCCAACCCCTTCCTTGTCCCTGTCTCTTCTCTTCTCTTGTAGGGTGGGGCCCCCTTGTCCCTGTCTCTTCTCTTCTCCAGTGGGGTGGGCCCCCGGCCCCCCACCCCATCCTTGTCCCTGTCTCTTCTCTTGTGGGGTGGGCTATGTTTATCGGAGAGGAGAGAGTGGGGGCCGGGCTCTGTGCTGCCTCAGAGGAGCAGTGGAGACTGCTGTCTCTGGTGCCCCCATCCTCTTTCCGACTGCCCTGGCTTTGACTGAAGAGAAACAATGTATATTGATACTTTGTTTCTCTTCAGTCAGAGGGAGGGGGCGAAGGGCTCCAGCAGGCTGCACCTGCTTCAGATGCAGAGGGAGAGAGGCTTGCTTCAGCGCAGACCTCTCTCACAGCTCTCAGAAGAGCTGAGGGGGCCGAGGCCCCCTGGGGGCCCCTTCATTAACTGTAGAGAGTGAGGCCCCCCCCCCCCCCCCCGCAGTGCGGGGGCTGCAGGGGCGTTTGTTACGCCCCTGAAGCAACTGATTGAACCAGGGAGCTGAGGATTTGGTTTTCTTCAGTGAAAAAGACTGCATGGGGGGGGATAATTGGTGGACATTATGGAGCACCCAAGATTCAAGCAAAAAAGCGTCACGCTCAAAATTTCCGAGAAGGAGGAAGTTGAAGATTCGAGCATTTCACCAAGAGTCGCAGTAACGATCCGGTGGAAGGCACTGAATTTTGTTACCTTCTTCAAAGCCATCACCTGACCACTCACTCCCACCTTCGGTATCCTCAAAGCAATAAGATAGTGGTCAGACCATAACAAGGGAAGGGGTGCATCAACCTCCAGTGTTCTACTGGTGAAGATCTGATCGAGGGCGTCACCTCTACTATGTGTGGGGTGCAGGACTGCAGGACACAGTTCAAGAACTGATTAGGATTGAGTGAGGGTAGGACCAGAGTCAGTGGGAATGTCCATATGTAGATGAAAATCCCCCAGAATCATGTAGTGGTTATAACGGAGGGCAAGAGGTGCAATAATCTCACCGATAGAGTTCAGAAATGATTTAGCAGGACCAGGGGGCCTGTACAGAGCGCCGGCTAACAAGGGTTGTGCTGACAAGGTGTACTGGAAGCCAAGACATTCGGCGCCCTCCAATAAACCAAGTGAGCTGGAATTACATAAAAATTTCTCTTTATAGACAATCAGTATTGCCCCCTCCTTTACAGACACACCAATCTAATTTAAAGATCTTATAGCCAGGAGCAATTGCCGTTGCTAGGGTAGGGTTGGAAGATTGCGTCAACCAGGTCTCCGTGAGGAACAACAAGACAGGAGAAGATTCCTGCGCTAGAGCAAAGATCTGAAGTTTGTGTTTCTGAAGGGATCGTGTATTCGGTAATAAGGCTTTAAATCATACCCCCTGGCCAACCTTGGCGTCGCCTCCAGCACAGCGTTCAGTCATCATATTAGCTAGAGTGCCCTGCGTATGCCACCCCAGATCTATGTTACCTCTGCATTTATGTGACTCGTCCAAGAGGAGCAGTGATCGCCTATCATACTGGAAATGCTGCGATGGATACCCAGTTGAGCCAGCAGCATTCCTGGCACCAGGTGGAGTCTAGGGAGGGTGACATTTGTGCATCTAGACTAAAGGAAGGCAAGCGGAGTTACATATGGCACCATACTACAGTTCCGAGAAGGAAAGTATATTCAGACTGATTCGGAGATAGCTCTGCGTTTTAGGAGATGGACGCCAATAATTGTAGGACAAAAAGCACAAATCTGAGAAGGAGGCCATTGAAGAGAAAGTTCATGGCTGCAATGTTCAAATGTGGACTGTAAATTAGAAGCTTGCACCCTCTGAACCTCCAACCAACTGTGCTGAAACGCCAATTCAAAACCAGGTCTAAGCAGCCCCTTGCTGTTTTTGCCCTTGCAGAGATTAAGCACTGCTGAAATTCCAAAGACATCAGATTTAAAGACTATCCCCCCCCTCCCCCCCCCCCCCCCTCCCCCTCCCCTGAAGGCGGTGGATGGAGGGCTGCTCATGGTTAGAGGGCAGCCATGGACCTAGATGAAACAGTCCTTGGTGGAAGCAGCCCAGCCCAGGGAATCTGGCATGCGCTGTTCATTGGTGCCCACTGTAATGCCCACTTCAAAGCAGCAATAACACTTTAGACCAGAGCAAACTAATATTTATCATTAGCATTTGTTTTTTGTTGAAAAAAAAAAAAAGCAAACATTTCCTGAAGAATTTATTGGTGTTCATCCACATCGGAGTCACAGATCCAGCTTTTATTCACAGGATGGAAGACATCCTCTCCAACCCTGCAAGAAAGATAAAAAAGTGTTACGTATATTCCGCAGCGTGACCTGAGTGGTTTGAGTGTATGCCATTGAGCATAAGAGCCAACATCTCCCACCCCCGAAGAACATACCCGAGGCGGATGTACAATGGATTCATTTGTATGAAAGGCCCAGAACCCCCCTCCCCCCTCCTCAATACAAAGCACAGAACGTACTGGAATAGAGCATAGGAAGCCCTGGGGTAGAACAGCAAAGAAACATTGTAAGTCATGCCTCAATATTATTGCAAACAGGCACCAGATACCATAAATACAAGCTCAAGAAGCAGGCAGAAGGAAGCATGCATACTGAGGGTGGCATCTCACCGGGTGGCCTTCCAGTGATCCTCTGCACTCGTAGGAGACCTCAGGAGCCACATGGTCTTCAGAACAGGGGTGTCTGACTTGCAGAAGCACTGACCAGCCCACGTAGTGACTGCACCTGAAAGTAACAAGATAGATCAGGACCATAGGATGCATGGGCAACAGACCCCCCCTCTACCCACTGGATTGCTGAAAGTAGCAAGATCTGCCCCAGGCCCACCTCCAACCTGCCCTCTACGGACAGATGTACAGAAAAGATGTGCACACTGCTGCCACATGTCAGGCCTGGAACAGAGTGCCCCCAAGGCATTCATCCTGGCTCATAATTGGCATGCACCCTCAGCCTCAATGTACACTATTCTAAGTGCCATCCCTTCAGGCAACTCCATTTTCCTACCAGAGCTGGGGTAAGAAAGCAGAACACAAGACCTTTACCTACACGAAGATCTCACCAACCATTGTGCACCTCGCTATGGTTACCTGGTGCCCGTTCAGAGAAGGCTCTGCCACCTTTCAGAATATAGATGTGCATTTGCTACTGCCAACTTTGCCAATTCCCACATCTCCCAATTAAGTCTAGCGTTTCAGTATACCCACTGTTATTTAGCTCAACAAGACCATTTTAGCTGTACAATTCATCCCAGAGACCCTTTTTTCCTGGTTGTTATGAAACACGGAGCACTTTTCTCCTGCACACCTAGAATGGCTTCCAGACCAGTTAATATCAGTAGCATTACTACAGGGATAATCTTCATTACAGACCTAACATTCTAGTAGTAACCATTCTACATCACAAATACAGCAGAATACAAGCTGAACTGCACAATTAGCAAGTCTATAAAATGCATGTGGAATGTGCACATGGCCGATACCTGGCATGTCAACCTCAAACATGCATTTATAAAGTGATTGTCTGTCCATCCCAAATGGTGCTGAACGGGTTACATATATCACTATGGCACCCAGATGGTAGGACCTCAGTGATGTTAAATTCACATATCAAAGGGGTGGCAATGAGGTTTGATTTATAATGCACTAAAGTCGTCTGTGGTCTTATCAGCATTACAGGACCCCGGGCAGAGCACTCAGCACTCACAGGAATAAAAATGATCAACAGAAAATTAGTGTTCAATTCTGGTCTGCATGGGGCCCTTGGGCAACTGGCCAGCATGCGTATGAGTGAAGACTGCACTGACTGTTTGAGCTTGTGGTCGAGGTTTAGCTGAACAGGTCAAGTCTCTTCTTTGGGATGTTCCATAGGACACTTTGCAGGTACAGAGGCCTGCTGCTGGAACATTTTACTTCCACCACCTAACCAGAAGTGAGATACCAACCCCATCTGCTTACACGTGGTCAGGAACCAGAAAGATGCTCCGCTTTCCAATGGCTGGTGCAAGAGCTGGCGTTTCTCCTGAACCCAGAAAGGGAGAGATCCGGTGTACACAAGAAAGAAATGGACATGTGACTGTTGAGGGAACTAGAGGGCTTCCCCTGTATCAAGACCAGAGGCTTTATAGAGGAATCCCTTTGAACACCAGATTCCGGGATGCAACAGGAATGAGGCCGGGCCAGACTTCACTACCTGCCTCTTGGCCCTAGTACATGGATCTGCACATTGGCCAGCTGGAAATGGGAGGGATTCCAGTCCTTTGAGGAGAGAAGACCCTGTTAAAGTTATAAATTACATTGAACCGCAGTCAGAAAAAGTGCATCTAGAACATAGTGGCGTTTGGGACAACTAAGTGTTAAGAACATGGTCAACTTGACAGGCTGCATTCCACAGGGACCATCAGAAGGGAGCAGCTAAGCCTCCAGGTACTCATAGCTTCTCCAGACTGGGGCCCTTGTTAGGAGACAACCTAAAATATAGCAACTTGAAAACTCCGGGACGGAACACAACTACTATATAAAGTGGAAAAAAGGAATTTGCTAGAACAGTCACTCCTGCACAAAGGAAGAAACTTTCTAGTAGGACTACACATTTAGTCTGTCCAACATACGGACAGAAGTCAAGATTAACCAGACAGGTGCCACCAGGTCTGTGTTGGTGCATGTGGAATAAGGGTATGTTGCACATATGGTAGGACAACGCAAAGGCTACTATCCAGAATATTGAGGGGGGGGGCTTGAATTTAAGGTCTGGCGACAGGCAGCTTTAGCGGTGTTGCTAGTGCTCGTGTGGTGAGACTAGTGCCACAGCATTCTGTGGATGGTTACACATTGCCACCGACTTGACATTATAGATTTGGGGGCATTGAAAAGTAGTTCCATACTGCATACAGCAGAAGCAGTTCTAGTCCTGGTAGGCGCGCGCCACAAAAGTATCACAATGTCGCCAGCTTCTCTCGCCCCCTGCAGGCCGGCCTCTGCAGAGCTCTTCACATAGTGCAAGCTGGAGGGGTTGGTTTCAAGCTATACCCTCCCTCAAGTCGCAGGAAAGATCGGAAATCATTAAATACCATGAAAAGCTAGAGACCCAAAGTATTTATTAGGGACTTAACACTTCGAAGCATCGCGGATGTCTGGAGAGGTCTGGGTTCTACCAGATTGTGGTAAATTTAAATTTTGAACCCATGCAAACCTTAAATTGGGGCAGTCCGCTGGCCCATCAGACTGCGATCTCAGCAGAGGACAGAACGGACTCAGCCACCTCGTGGCAGGGGCAGCCTTAGGCATGTGCAAGCTGTGCACCTGCACAGGGCCACCAAACCCCAGGGGCCACCACACCAATATATATCCTTAATATAATAATCCTGTGAGGATGGATACATACTTGCTTGGTGGCCCCTGGCAGGGATTTGGTGGCCTCCGGCTGTGTTTCACTTCCAAACAGCCTGACCCTCCCTCTTCACTGGCCTCCGCGCCTTCGTTCTTCCGGGGCCCCCTACCCACGCTCCCTGCCCAGGGCCGCCATGAGCTTACAGCTGCCCCTGCTTGTGGGGTTTCAGAAGCCGCCAGTGGAAGGTCCAGACACAAGCAGTTGGTCACTGCTCCCTTAGTTTATGATAAGTAAGATTGTCAAGAGCTGGGAAAACCGCTAGTGTCCAAACTGTACAAGGTGTAGTTTCTATGCTTTTTCTTTCGTTTGAGTTCCATGAACTGGGCGAAGGTTAGTAAACGTGTTCAAAGTACCTGCGGCACCGGAGTCTAGACAATGGCGTGCAAAGGTCAGTCGTTGCCTGACGTCACTTTAGGGAATCTCTCGAAAGTTCACCCCCCGCTTGAACTGCATTCAGACGCTCCGTGCAGCAGCACAATGGAAGACACCGAGCAGCAGGTTACGTTTTACACCAGAGGAAGCTGCGTGCTTGCGTAATACATAATTAAATTGGGTCGGTTTCACCTGTGCAGCAGACCGTGGGCCCGGGTGTAATTGGTGCAAGCTATTCTTCTCGGAACAGCTGAGACTTGCCCTTTTAGTAGGCCTCGGATCACGTTCCTGCAACAAAGTTTGGATCCGCTGATGATCGATGGGTGTGCCCCAAGAGTCTGGAGCCTCGGGCTGGTGACTTCTACCTGGACACTCCCAAAAAGACAGCCCAAGAGCACATTCCATGGCCACTTGCTGGTTAATCCCAAAATGTCAAGCCAAGCAATTGGTCTGGACTGTATTGAACGTGAATACACGGAACACGAAAAATCAGAGTTCGTGCATGCACTGCAAAAAGCGTGCATTAACTGCAGAAAGCGTGCATGCACTGCAAAAAGGGTGCATTAACTGCAAAAAGCAGGGCTCACATTGCAAAGCTTCGTAAAGAGGCAATCGCTGCCCAATCTACTGCTCATACATTTAACAGAGAAAATCAGGGTTAAAAGCATGAGCTTTATGTAGTCAAAGCAAAAAAAATAAAGGACACACCTGTTTGTGATATGCAGCCCCTGGCCCTGGAGCTGGATCAAAGTGCTCCAGGGTGAAACCGGCATGTGAGCGTTTTTGCATTCTCTGGGGTCCTTTGGTATTACAGAAGGGGTCGCAGACACTGGCGTGGCCCCTTTTGCAAAAGGGATCATGCAAAGCAATAGTGTATTGTGCTTTGCATGGAGGGTAGTCCCATGCAAGCGAGGGGGCCCTTGCCATTCTGCCCACACTGTAAATCAGACAGAAGCTGTCTGGAGGCGCACGGATTACTCATGGAGGATGATCTGTTGTTACCCACGGCCAACTTTGAGAAATG
The DNA here is from genome assembly GCF_964263255.1 of Lissotriton vulgaris. Taxonomy (NCBI): domain Eukaryota; kingdom Metazoa; phylum Chordata; class Amphibia; order Caudata; family Salamandridae; genus Lissotriton; species Lissotriton vulgaris. Next base: position 609,315,077 of record NC_141695.1, read on the forward strand.
TCCCCCCTCCCCCCCCCCCCCTCCTGATCCCTCTGCAAATTGAAGCCGATCCCCCTCCAGTGAGAGACAGCTACAGTTGAACCATCAGTGTAGAGCACAGCACATATATAACCATATGCACAGTCCTGGTCTGGTCTGTGCAGAGCGCACAGAGTTAAGCGCATCCAGAGCTGTATCATGAACAGTTACTGGTCAAGAGCATAGCCGAGTACATGTTGTGGATGTAGAGTGATAAAAGCACAGTTAACTCAATTTCTTCGAGTTAATGCATGAACTGCGGATAGAAAAGTACGAAGACTGAGGCAATCACCATTTATAGTTTCTGAATTGTGATGTCTGCAGTGTATGCATTAACTGGGATATTGGAGTTCAACATTTGTACTTTAGTCAGTTTAAATGCATAAGTGCTCAGCTTTGCACCAGTCCAACTTTCACTTTTTTGCCCCAAGTGCATAGGAAGAACTAGATTCTTCGGGAACCACCGTAATGAAGTGTAGGAAGCTGTCTTTATGTATTGCACACAAATGATACAAAATGAGAAAGTCCAGGTGACCCTTATTGGCTTCCATGGTTTAAAATAATCTCAAATGCTCTGTGTGGATGAACAGTTTAGGTGCGTCAGAGGGTAGTGTTAAGCATTTGTTCTACACAGTACATCGAGACTCAAAACTCAAGCAATTTTGAAAACAAACACGTTTTATGTAATTTGACAAGATCGGAATCAGGCATGCACTTTAGGAGTTCTGGCTTTTTACAGGAAAAACAAAAACAGTTCAATTTTTTTGCACGAGCTTCGAATTCAGTAATTTTAGCCTTTGGGAGCAACAGTCACTGCAAAGAGACACTTACAGGACTGTTCTGAACAGAAGGTAAGTAGGGTCCAAGGTCCAAGACAGCACCATCAGTTCAAGTTTACCTGCCCTGGGGTGTCCAGGTGCTATATGCAGTGGTAGCCTCAATCACCACTCGTCAATGGCAAGAATACCTATAAGAAAAAGCCTGCAGGTGGGGGCTGGGGGACCAGTTCGGATGAACCCAAGGGGGGTGGTGAGGCTTCACTCACTCTTGAAGGTTTCAGGATCACAGAAACTGCCAGTTTACTTGAGCCCAGGCTTGGCAGCTCGGCTGCAGGGGTGTTCAGCAGGCGGAGAGTTAGTGGCGCTCTCTTGTGTACCTGCAGAAAAGGCAAAACACAGCAGGGCCACTCTTGTTGTGGAGCTGGCCTCTCAAAAATCTCTCGATTTGCAGGTATGTTATAGCAGTGGTGATGTTCCGACTGAACACAAATACGCCTTGGTTGCTGCAAATGCTCTAGTATACATGGTATTGGTGCTGGGTGGCTCCTGGAGTCTCCAAATTGGTAGGAGACAGATCAGACCTAGCGCAATTAAGGCCTCTTTCTGGACTGCAGTTCCCTTGATGGGCCCAAAAGCCAGAAACATGGACTGGACAGATGCACATAGGTGCCTACAGCTGCAGGGGGATTGCTGTTCCACCCCATGGTAGATGCGAACTGGTTGTCAAAGTGCCATGGTGGGGGTTGAGGTGGCGCCAAGTACGTGGTCAGTCCTCCGTTTTTGCGGTGATGACTTCCTGAGAACTGAAGGACAAAAGAGCAGAGTCCTTGGTATCAGAGAGCCACCTAAATACTAAATTTGGGGACTACTAACATCTGAAGTCACTACACCACTACAACCACTTCCTGTGGGGAGTGGGCATAGCCCTGTTCCAGAGTTCCCAATTCCAACATAAACAAGATGTTGGAACCCTCCTTAGTGGAGCACATCAGGTTGGCCAATTTGGGGGGGGGGGGGTAGCGCTCTGGACATAGGATGGCATTCTCCAGGTCTGGAGGAAGCTGGGATTCATATACAAGGCGGCAGGGGCTTTGAAGCCTCTGGACTTTGTTTGCAGATACACTAGCCATCCTGCTTGAGGTGATGACACCTTCCCCCAGATCAGGCACAGTTTCCAGACCAGAGAGCACGTCCTCTTACCTATGGTGGAGGGTCAGAAACTAGTCTCTGGTGGCAGGCTGGACAATACCAGTGTGTGCCAGTACACTAGAAGACCCAGCAGGATCCATGGCCCCCGTGCTCTGACGGCAGCCTGCAGCAGTTCTGGGAGACAGGAGACAGACACAGGGACACACAACGGCCCGAGAGACGCTGCGCCACTGGCTTCCTTACGCACACAGCACCGCAAAGTCACAAACATCCGCAGGAAGAATCTATGTTAGCGGTGTATCTTCTGCACATACAGTAGCACTAAACAGGGAAACATGCGCCACCTCCGTAGCAAAGTGACAGTTTCAGTGAGGATAATGTGGTATATGTGTTCCTTACGCAAGGATCGCAGCTTGGTAACCCATAGGACCGTGGTGTGAAGCCTGTGCTAGTTGCATTACTTAGGAACAGGCCATAGCATAGCACCAAGTTCTTTAAGAACTAGAGTGCTAAGTTCTCTGTATACATGGGACCCAGGGCGCCAATCTGCAGGTGTTGAGCCTTGCAATGAATACTGTTTATTGCGCAAACGTTTGTCTTACTACGTTTTTAAATGCTTGCCTTGTAAACGTCCGAAAGTGATATTAGAAGAAGTTGCAAGCAAGCCGTAGCATGCTTAATAGCAGTTCAGGCCACTGGGCAATCACAGTGGATGCAAAAGCCAGCAGCGTGTAGTCTGGAACACTGAAGCAGGATGTAAAGGCAAATCAGGAGTTTCCTTGCTAAAGTGGGATTGTTGGCATTCATGTCATACTACTACAAAACCAGGACTAAAATAACAAGCCCAGCTTTAAAGTTGGTGCGCGTGTGAGCGAAATTGAAAGCAGCGCGTTTAACATAAGTTTACCATTAACGCAAGACGCGGCGGTGGAGGGGCAGAGGAGCGTGTGCGTGATGGGAAAAGTGAAAGCAGGCAGGTGAGTGGTATGCGATGTGCGCGCACCATAACAAGAGAGGAAAACCCTATGGTGCCTCGGCTAGTCATTGCACGCGTAACTGCACACTCTAGGCCAGCCAGCTTTTGGTAGGACTTTTAATAGCCTGTTTACTAAATGTCTCGCAGAGCAGCGCATGCGCTGGCTCAGGCGAGACAGACAAAAATCTCCAGTTTACAACCTGTCTAAAAAAGTCAGAGTAATTGTCCTTAAGAAATGAAATGTGTGGTAATAAGATAGTTCTCCCTTGTTGTCTTGACACAATGGAATTGTACTTCTGCCGGATACATTTCACGGGCATGGCCTAAAAAGACTACACCAACTATTTTGTGGCCTAGAATTAAGTCAGAAGCTGAGGTTTTTGTTCAAGGATGTGATGCGAGAGCTGATCAAGTCTTAACATCTCATTTAGATCCATTTGTGTCTATGGAATTCCCATAAAGCCTTACCATAATTCGGGGAAAATTTAAGTTTCAATTATTTTTAATTAAATTGAATGACATTCCTATAGTTTCATGTGCAAATATCCGGCCAGTTTAGCCTCCTTGTGACTATCACTTAGAAAAACAGTACTATAGGATTGTACTCTCCACCCAATCCGTCACGGTTGGAATTGCCATGGCAGTGGTAAGCTTGTCTGGGCAAATGGTTCTCTGCTTCTTTGGGCGCGAGTAGGCTAAAGGGGTGCAGCTTCTGTGTAAGATCGCATTGAGGAAGCTTTATTTCATCTCCTAAATGGTTTGAGGGTCATTGCTACTGGGATTGCAAGCTTGTAGATCCTCCCAGTGTCTAATTTAGCATGTTGAAGAGCTGTTGCACTAAAGCCAAACCATATAGGTAGGTGGTCAGGTCTTTTGTGCCAGGCCTTGTGTAGGTTCACTCACTTAATGCTGGGATTCCCTGGGTAACTGAGGTAATATGCTTAGGTCGCCGGCAGTTCTACATAGGAGCACCAAGGTGTTGGGCCTCATGTTTGCCCTTAGGAGAGTGCTGTCACAGCGGTCATCACAGGTACATCTGCAAAGACCACATCTGCCGGCGTCATAGGGGTTCAGAACAGGTTATTGCCAGTGACTCCAGTTGCCTATGCCCTCAGCTCAGTCCCCTTCTCATGCTGTGTCCCACTATTGTAGGTATTTGTGGTGGCCTTTCCTATGAGGCAATAGAGTAGAGTTGAACATTCCTGGTCTGAAGTCTATTTCTCTGATTAGGTCCTGTCACTGTTCAACCCAGGAGGGGTAAGGTGGGGTTTGTGGAAGCCTTTTAGTTGATCACCCTCCCTGCATGGCACAGGACTGATGTTGCTCCGAGCCCCCCTCCAGACAAATGGGGTAGGCATAGGCATGCGTGTCTTGCTCCTACAGCTAAATGAGAAGTCCCCTTGTGAGGTTTCTTCCTGCATTACTTTGCGCTGCTGCTAGACTTCCTGCTCTCAGGGACAAGGGGAACCAGGAGATTCAGGCCAGAGGAAACCTCTTAGCTGCCATCTTCAGCAGCTATATCAGCATCTAGGCACGCCTCACATTTGATTTTAGGCTCCTTCACCAATTTTAAGACCGAAATGAGGAATGTCATTTTGATGTCTGATTACTACATAAAATGGTTTGAACAAACATGTATTCAAGCAGCAAGTACCTGGTGATAGCATTATAGCCCAATATGGTGGGCTATACCGGCTGTGAAAGGCCCGCTTCAGCGTTAATGTTCCAACCTGACGGAGAGAATTTTAGCAAGGGCGTGGGTCTCTAGTGGCCGGTACAAGAACATTACACCCCATGAGGGCATAATGTCTGAATAACTTTTTTTAAACTTAAGGCCTCCTGAAGACTAAGGGGGTTGAAACACTGCCAAGGCTGTTAGCCATTTGAACATTTACAACACGAGCTGTGAAAGGAGGCTGAAGTCAGCCCCTGGTTCACCCTGGGCTTTTCCTGGTTCAGCTGATCCAGGGAGTCCCACTAGGGGAGGGGAGCAGCTCCTGCATCCTTCCAAGGATGCAGTGACCAGGGCCAGTTTTAGGGTGGCGGCACCGGTGCAGCCATGCCTGGCACCAAGTTTGGGATGGGGAGGGGCAGGGGAATGTTTAAAAATAACTTGTCGAAAAGCATGTGATGCAGATGGTGTCCTGCAGTTCAGGCAACAATATAAATAGAAACTCTAAAGATGAATGTTCCTGCTGGAGAGAGATGAGGTTTTTTCTAGTGGCAGTTTTGACTCATTACATAGCGCAGTGGGTTAACATGCCTGCAACACAGATCAACAGAGATACTTTGTAACTTCTGAACTGCAAGTAACAATCCCAATATAGCACAGTGACCTATGACTGTCAAAGAGCTGCATGCAAACTGCATGGTATGTTACCAGTATGGTCACCTCCGCTAAGGCAGAGGAGCGTCGTCCCGCTGCTCTGCAGCAGTAAACAAAAGGATTACTTGCATCATCATTGTATGTTTCCTCCTGCTGCAGCAGCTTTCTGGGCAGCGCTGGGCTGCTCTGAGGAAAGGAGCAGGGCAGGAGTGGTGTGCCCACTCCCAAGTGCGCAATGACTGTTTGGCGGGCCTTCTCGGGCCGCCCAAAACAGCCATGCACACTTTCCCTGTTCTCCATGCAGGCTGCATTACAGCTGCATGGAGAACATGCTCAGGGCCCCATACCCTGGCTGAGCGCCGATCCACGGTGCTCAGACCAATCAACTCTGCATTGCAGCATTGCAATTGGATATTGGGAGCCTGGTGAGTCAAGTTGCTTCCAGCAGTGGTACTGGAGCATGACGAAGAGGACGGAGGAGAGGCAGTGGCTGGTTGTCACATGCAAGTGTTTTGGGGGGTTTTTGTGCCCCCTCACCTTTTACCCCCTCCCCACCACCCACTACTGCATATTACGCATTATATTTCCCCCCAGTCGTTCATTCTTCTAATTTTGCCAAAAAGGGTTTGTTTGGGTAGAAATACATTCCTATTAAGTAAAGCCAGCCCTAACCAAGTGGTACATTTTAAATCGTGAGTTTGTGCTTCTCTAGACAAGACACTTACAATATACTGCCTACTAGTATGGATGGCATGCCATTCCTACATATCTTAATCCTCACTTTCATGCAACATTGCCTACAGACTGCATATCACACATTATTCATTGTCTCTGTATTATGTGTGTGATGTAAAGTGCTCCAAAACACTACACTCATGAGTAGCACTATAAAACAAAGTAAAGGCATGTGAAATGGGCTAGAAAGACAAGGGGCACTGCTGGAGGGTGGTAGTGAGGGATTATAGGGAGAAAGAACTCATGGGGCAAAAAGACGGTCACAGATGGCACCACCAGAGCTAATGCCAACCTTGCCAGTGACAGAGCTGCAAAAGCAGTGTGGGTGAGAGTTTGGGGGTGTGGGAGGGGGATAATTAAGTCTTGTGTGCCCTGATGCACAGGACCTGCCTTTTGTTTTCTCCTCTACCCGAACCATATATTTTGGAGAGGCAGGGGAATGAGAAGTAGAGGCAGTGTATTAGGACATTGTATAGTTGAGTGGCGGGCCTACGTTTCTAAGCCACTGCTGCCCCATTGTCTCAAAAGAAATCTCAACATTCTAATGTCCTAGTTGTAATTGAACTCTTACAAAATATTTGTCAGAAGAATATCCTTCCATTACCCACATTAGCAGAGTTCCGCTTACTTAGTCCACCATAAAAATCTTTAAGGGACTGTGGTTGTCAACACAAACTGCTTAATACCATCCACAGGTTAATGGTATGGTTGAAAGTTAATCGTATTGTGAGAGTGGGCCGTTACAACTAAGGTAGAGGTTACCAAGGCACTGAGATCTCCAGACTTGGGCTCACAGGAACACTCCGCAAACCTCAGTCAAAGAAACACCTATGGTTATAGGTACAGTCTGAGCCTTCATTGTGTTCATTTTGGATGCAAAAGTTTAGCAAGCAACATTTTGATTAAGTAAGGCTATCCAAAATAGAATCAAATTCAGAAAGATATCAAATGTACCAGGAAAACAAGCCCAAGCCACCCCCAACATGTGTTAAAGGGAAGAATGTGAAACAAAGGTTGCTCAAAGCAAAGACTAGTTTAGGCACCAGGATGACATAATTTGTATGTTAGTGTTTTGTTTATTTTATGCTTAAATAGATAGTTCCCCCAGTGTCTACACAACTTTTTATTTGGGGGGGGGGGGGGGGTGCATTCGATTCATCAACGTTACACTTTCATTAGTCTTTTACAAGTATGGGGAAACATTACGATGAATTGTAGATTGCTGCATTGTGCAAGGCTTTGGAACATTACGAATTGTGAAGCCAGATATTTTTAAGTCGTGTTCGGGATGTTATCAGCAAAGCCTATGGACTCCTGCGCTCTTTTCCAAATAAACATGCTTCATTACTGGAGTGGACTATCATTTCAGGTACAATGCAAAAAAAAAATGTTGCTAGAGCTATTCAAGTCGTGCACAAAAACATGCTCATCACAGAATGAAGCAAAGCAGCAAGGTATTTACAAAGGCTCAGGGTGTGCTCTAGGATTCAAGGATGGACGTGTGGGCTGGAATTCAAGGTGCCAATGCAAGAATGGAAGAGCGACGGGGGTTGTGTCAGATTAAGCAAATTATGGCCTAGAAAAGACAGTGAACCAAAGCGAAACGAAGAGGGTCAGTTGTATTCCTCCATCATGTTATTTGCATAGTGGATATTTACCAAGGGAATAAAACCGCCGTGCAGGTAGAGAGCCCAATATATGAACCTCCACCTGGAGCCAGCTCTGTGGAAGCGCGTAAGGTTGTGGTCGTAGGTACTGCTCAATATGCTGATTTAAGAGGCATGGCAGGCCGCTTGTGGATTTACTTTAGTTGCTCCAGCTTTAGCAACTGCAGATACTATCCAGCTATAAGTGTATAAAGTATACTTCAATGCAGAAGTCAGAGCAATAAATCCCCGGGAGCATGGCCTGTACTTCATGCACAGTGGTAACTTGATGGCGCTAGAGGCCAGTGCCCACCCATAACAAGTCCAGATCCTTCTACCTCCATTAGCCCAACCCCTGCTAGGTGTCTTATTTACAATAGACTCTTGTATCAGAGTAAAAATGAGCACCTGACAAGATCAAGCTTGACACAGCTCATCGATATTACTTCCTTTTCAACAGAAAAAGGACTGCTTTACCACAGTTCCACCAAACACTGAATCAGGGCCTCCCAAGTTAACATGTGGCGCTCATTTAGAGACCGTAAATAGACAAGTATTAAACGACTTACTGTGGTCAGAGTAGACCAGGCCAATGACTCCACTTGGTGGACAACCCGGACTACTCATGTATACATGCGATGACCTCCCTCGAGGATTAGAGTAGTCCTGTACCTCAACACAATGATAAAAGCATCACACCATCAGAACACCACTCGTTCCATAGTTTGAGCATACATACCCCCTCTCCAGCAGGCCGAGAAGGCTACAGTTGGGTCTTCTCCAGGGTTACGTATTCCAGTCACTTTGCCCATCTTGCTCTTGCCTGCAGCCCCCTTGTGAGTCTCCACAGCCGTGTAGAAGCACCCTTGAAGAGAGGGTCCATCCTCCGAGAGCTGGAGCAGTGAGCCCAGGCTGTTCTTCCATGAGCCAGTCATGTTACATCTTCTACCCTAGAGAAGAAAAGCATAATGTTAAGTGATGTTCAATAAAAGCTACAGCACCCACTTCTGCTCCAATGCTGGGCATGGCCCATCCGCTGTACCAGAGCCCATGAACCCCCAACTTGGATCCAACCAGCTATGCACATACACCTCATTATTTACCTACTACAATGCAACTAAACCCAGTTCAGGGATTAGTGTTGCTCGGCTAATAGCGCAACACCTCATTCTTTACCTACTACAATGCAACCAAACCCAGTTCAGGGATTAGTGTTGCTCGGCTAATATAGCTCGACACGGACGTAGTGACCTAATGATTGTAGAATGGTGACTCTGGACCCAAGCACATGTAAATGTGCTTAATAAGTGCCACCCGCTCCCTCAGATAAAGTGGGCCAGGAGCAGGGCTTAGAATGCCAGAAGTGGACTAAAGAGGTTTACTTAGGAGCTTCACATTGGTCTTGGGTGGAAAAAAAGACCCCACTGCTTGTGGAAGACCAATCTACTAGCTTAGCTTCTAGCTAAATTACTGCAGTGCTTCTAGTTACGCTCACTCAATCCTTATCAAGTTACTGTTGAAGGCCCACTCCAGGGCTTGTATTGGACCACTTGCCAAGCCAGGCTTACCATTAAGTTTACCATACAACTGCCTATAAACGCGATGGTCAGTTCTTCCTTTTAAGTTATTGCATTCTGGTAGGTGTAGCCTTGATGCCCATCACTGTAGCCAAGTGGCTCCAAAGAGGAGTGTCAAATGTAGATCCAGTAAGGCCAGACATTTAGCACATATGCGGGTACATCACCCATCCCACCAGTATTCACATGTTCTCAAACCAGGGGCACATTCCATTTTCATGGCACTTTACTCTGCGCCCTATAGTACTCAATGGCAAAATAATTATAAATGGCAGAACACGAGAAAAGACTGGGCATAAATCATAGCTGTCAAAGCATAGTGGGGCTCTACCTCCGTGGTTGTCGGTCCAGAAGCTCAAATTGGTCATAGTAATTTATGAGGGCAAGTAAGAATGTCACTTAAATGAGTTTTTATGCAGAAATGCTTTCTATGGAGAAGAGGTCATACTGCATAGAGGTATTTTCAGGGGTCCTCCTTAGGTCTTAAAGTGTTAGGGGGCTGAGGTCCAAATTACCACCAGCAGTTTAGAGTTTTCCTGCCCTGGGGTGTCCAGGTGTAGAAGAGCAGGGCAGGTTGGTAGACTTGCATGCTACACCGTAGGCCAGGGAGGAGCGCAACTAGAAAAAGAGGCTGCAGAGGGGAACTTTGGGACAAATCCAGGAGCTCCCAACAGTGAGCTCAGTTTGTGGGGGTCCTGGAGATGGAGAGCAGTCTGTTATCGTGGACCTGGGTTGGGGAGCTTGGGTGCAGAGGGTTTTGATGGACTGGTGCCCGTGCATCAAAGGCAACACGGTTGGTCCTGTAAAGGGAGACAAATCCAAACAGCTGGACCACTCTGATGCGGATGTGTCTTGTCTGCTGCTCGGTCTCTGCAGCGTTAGAGTGCGGATGGGACTCAAGGTTTGGTTGCTGCAAGGGGCCTGGTACCCTGGGTATTGGTGCAGGGTGGCTCCAGATGGTCCTGGCATCTTCTCACTTGGTGGGGAGATGGATCTCATCTTGGAACACAGTAACTTCTTCCTGGGTGGCTGCTGTGTCAGTGGACCTGGTGAACAGCAGGACGGTGAACAGCATATTGTGGTCGGTGCCTGCAAGGAAGGGGCTCCTTCACGTCAAAGAAGCAAATCGCTGCAGACCTTCCAAGGATTTTGGAGGCTGCACAGCTGCAGGACGAGTTGGGTTGTTGCAACTGTCGGGGCAGGTAGGCCAACAGGGTTTGGCACAAAAATCCACCAGCAGTCTGCAGTTCTTGATTCTTTGGCTCTGTATCCTCTTCCTTTTTCAGTCAGTCAAATCTAAGTTCCTGGAGCCAGGGGGCCACCTAAATACTTAATTTAGGAGTGTTAAGGGGAGCAAAAGGTAGTAACCAATGGGCTACTTGCCCTTTGTGTCTCTACACCCCCTTCATGACCACTTCTTGTTGGGAGTGGGTATTGTGCCATGTAGGGTTTTGACTTGTCTGCACCATTACATGAACCCATGCAATGGCAGTCTTCACGAGTTCGATGGTGAATCTCAGGGTGGTACAATACATGCTGCAGCCCTTAAGGACTCTTTAGTACCAATGCCCTAGGTACCAGGGGTCCTATTTATTAAGGACTCACAGGGATGCTAGCTAAATGTTTTGCCAATTGGGAAACAATTGCACAGTTATCTTGTTTTAAGCAAAGAACCCTGGCACTGGGGACCTGGTTAGCAGGAACCCAGTGCACTTCAGTCAAAATGGCATCGGATAACTGGAAAGAAAAAATGGGGATGAGTTTGTCAAAAAGGGGCACTTTGCGGCTGTTCTATCTTGCAGTCATCCCCTGATGTCACCAAGCAGCTACTACCTCTTGCTCTCTGGTTTGCCTTTACTTTCTTCACAATTGCTGATCAGATGGCTTAGGGCAGGCCAACGTCCCCAAAGAGTGCCGTTATATTGTCTGTTCACAACTCCAGGACATGTTTACTAAAGCTTGCATTGGTGCTTGCGCGACAGTTTAGTCCTGTGCATGCAGAACTTTAAAGCAGCAAGAAAATGGAGGTGGTTTGCATTGCGTCGTTTGGATAAAGTTTTACTAAAAGTGCGACGTCACGCATAGAATCTGGGGAGATGTCCACTCCATTGAAAATGTTTCTTCCCGATTCCTCCTATCAGGATTTTTTTCTTCCTTGGCTTTGTTTTCACCTCTTCTGCTTTTCTGAAAACGATATTCAAATACGCAACATCTTATGACTACTTCCAACCCCCCCCCCCCCCCCCCCCCCCCCCCCATTTTAAAGCACCGTTTCAAGAACCCCTTAACTGGCTGCATTGAATTTAATTTAATTGAGACTTTGGGCCTTACTTAGCCCTTGCGGTGGGGCGGCTCGCTCTCTTGCCCGGTCACTCGGTCAAGAATGGCTGCCACTCCCTCCCCTGGGGAGTGACCATATGCTGTAAGTAGAGGACTGCCTGCCGCGCGCTCACGCCTAGCTTTGCAGCAAGCAAGTGTGCAGAGCGGGTGCCATGTTGAAAGTGTCAACTTCTTCGTTTTAAGACGACAACCTCTCAAAGCGGTAGCTTTTTTCTGACCAAGAAATAGGCCCAATGCTCAGCAGCCTGAAAACTGCGTGGGGGGGCACAAAACAGGTTCCCTGACCATGTTGGCAAACATAACAGAAGCGACTGGAGCCTGCTCTCAATGGGGCACGAGGGACGTCACAGGGGCCCAGCTTCATGCAGCCCACCCAAGTACCCCTGGTCTTGGAGCTTCTGCCAGCAGTCTCAGCACCGAGTAACTCTGCCGCCCCCACTTCTAAGTAGCAGGGGGCCTCGGGTTCGGAGTGACCGAAGGGCCACCGGTTGACAGCTTTCCTTATGCCAAGCCCTAAATAAGGTCAGCTTTCTTTCTTTAAGCCGGTGTTGCAGCCTGTACCTAACGTCGCCTTCATTTTCATCACCCTTGTCCCCCCCACCTCCCCATTTAGCAAATCTATACCTCTTGTTTTATGCAGATCTGACTAGAGAAGACAAAGCTGTACTATCATTAGGACAGGAGTTAGCCGACTGAGTGCTTGATGCACATTTATCTCGCTCATAAGGAGGAAAGGCTGCAGGACTTCATCTGTGAATCAAACCGTGCCCGACAGGATGCACAATAATGGTACCTATAGCTACACAAAGGTATCCACCTTATGTTCATGAAATAAAATGGATTGGTCAAGCAGCCAATGAAACACTCGCTGCTGAAACGTGCACGTGTCTGCAGGTCACCCGTTTAAAGGCTGGCAAGGTACATTCCACCCTCTGTCCTAAGTGAACCATTAAATTGCATCAGTGAAATGTTTTACTACGAGTGCTTAGAAACAGCGGACATATTATGAGGCACTATAACAAACCAACTACAACAATGGGCCCTTTCGGCCACTCCGGCCAATGGATGTTAAGCCCTTTTGTCTAGTCACGTTTCGATGCCTGGTGTTCTGGGAGAGACCTCAGGTTGACCGCTAAGACAATGATTTGGGAGACATTTGGTATAACCCGAACAAACAAGGACACCAACGTTTTGTATTTGCTTTTTTTCCTTCTCATCAGACTTTCCCGCCATAAGAAAAGGGGTAGATCGCTTGAGTTAACTTTGGTGAGGCTCTATAGATCAAGAAGTAGCGTACATGTTCTCTATCTTAAGGCGCTGTATTGAAAAAGAATCTCGATGCTGTATTAAAAAAAAAAAAAAAATTAAAAAAAATACATCTCGAGTTATACATATTATCCCCATTTCTAGAGCTCTCGATGTTCACGCGTGCCTAGCCCATCCATACCAGGTTTCTGTTTGGCATTCTGACACTTAGTTTCAAGGTTTATTTTGTAATAAACAAGACTACAAGTCCCAGAATGCACAACAAAAGCCCGGACTGGATTGGCGTCCCATGCACGGACTAGGGAAACGAGCTCTGGATTTCTTTAACCATTTGCGAATAAACACGGTCAATGTCCTCAAAACGCCTAAAACTAGTGTTCTCCTGAACCGCCCTGTGAAATATTCCCCACCACTACACCCCAACCCACCCCACACGCCAAACCTCCACCTACAATGGCAATAAAGCAGCCTCTAAGCAAAACATTCTTCCAAGTTCTGTAACAATAGAGAACCCCCCTGCTCCGACTATTACTTCTACAAAGAAACACAGCAAGCACTACCAATCATTCACCTCAGGTGTGCACAGGATCAGCTGGGACAACAGCAGCAAACTGACGGTGATCAACAGCGCCATCATTAAGCCAGTACGAACGAACAGGGCCTGGGAGGCAGACTTTTATAGAGGCAACGTCACCGAATGGGTAATTAGGCTTGAGCAATCTGATTGGTGACTCTGATTTGAAGCATATGATCGACTAGTCATTATAGTCGAGTCCAATCTGATTGGTGAATGCGGCTTTGGTCATTTAAGGTACACGGTCCTCGGAATCTGACTGGTGAGTCGGCCCCAGACCTCTGATCAGCAAGCTCCGGGCACGCATGGGACGGGGGAGTGAGCGACACATTAGTCATTCGAGTGGATAAGCAGCTTTGAAACGTCTCATTTGTGAGTGAAATCATAAGAATCCGACTTATTAGACATGCTTCCATAAGATTTTCAGGATTCGTGATCTGGTTGGAGAGGCAGGGATACCATGCCAGAGCGGCTTCTTCAGCCATCTGATTGGTGAAGGAGGTACGGGCACGTGATTGTCAAGGTAGATTCCACCGCCGGGGCGCCTCGGTTGCAGCTGCGGCCTTGGATCAAGCATTGGTTGATTGATTCCAACCATCCTGAATGGTGAGTTCGGCGATCTGATTGATTTATTGCACAACGATGACCATGGGCCAGATGTACAAAGCATGTTTCTGGTCGCAAGCGGGCTGATTCACAGATTTGGGTTTGCAACAGGATTTATTTTGTTTTTAAATGTACAAAATGCGACTGGTATCGTCTTACCGAATAACTTCTTTGGTTTGTGATGTGAGTTTAGGGCGTCCCTTCCAAATATCTAATCGGAATGGCATGTATTACTGTTTTAAGACCGAATTCTGGTCGCAAAACAAGTTATACTTTACCACCAGTTTAAAACTGATGGAAACCCAATGCCAAAGGAGAAGGACGCCTTCTCCTTTGAGAATGTAAATAATACTATATTTTAAGAGCCGGCCATGGTTCCACAGACCACTGCTTAATCTTAAAAAGTGAACCTTAAAGATTTACATTTTTTTCTTTTTAAATGCTTCCCATTTACCTTTAAAGAAAACGGGCTGCATTAAAAAAAAATGCTTTATTAACAACCATTGGTAAATGCATTCAGTTTCTCATATGTGATTAGTAATAAGCTGTTTTTTCTGGTAAACAACCTTTACAACGAAACTTTTACAACGCACTACCATTACGACGCAACTTTTAAAACACAAACCTTTACAACGCATTGCGCTGGGGGGCGCTCTAGGATAGAGAATAGGTTTAATGTACTATCCAACACCTTCCCTACTATCCACGGGGACTGGAGTTGGAATAGTAAATTAAACTACTCACTATCCAGCGCCCCAAAGCACTATGCGTTGTAAAGGCATGCGTTGTAAAAGCATGCGTTGTAACGTCATACGTCCGTTTTTTCTTATAAGTTGCAGCTTGCTGAGTAGCTGTGTAATATAAGTTACAGTATGTCTGTTAAAGTATTATGAGTTGTTTATGTACAAAAAGGCAATATAATGTGCTGACTAGTAGTATAGTGTGGGTGAGTAATATCAAAACTTTGATAAATGAAAGACAGAAATAATAGAATTCATTGATGTAATAGCAATATTATGTGTTTAGAGGAGTTCTGACGACTTTTGGGCCTGGAGCCACTACACCTGCTGCACCATTCAAATCAGGCCCCTAGAGCCTGCAAGATATGCATTTGTGACTTCCTGTTAAGTAGTAAAAGATAGCAATATTTGGTGTTTATCGGAGTTATGACAACTTTTGTCTACGGCGCAACTGCACCTGCTGACTCTATTGCCTGTAAGGTAACTGCACTTGTGACTGGCTGTTTAGTAGTAAAATTCCTAGAGCTTTGGGCTCCGGTGTCACTGCACCTGCTACACCATTGACATCATGACCCTAGTGCCTGCAAGGTAACGCATTTGCGACTGCTTATTTAGTAGCTTAAATATAGCAATACTTGATGTTTAGAGGAGTTCTAACAACGTTTGGCCCTGGTGCCACTGCACCTGCATTTAAATAATGGCGTAGTGCCTACTAGATCACTGCACTTGTCACTGACTGTTTAGTAGTAAAATTTAGCAATATTCTGCGTTTAGTGGCTTCCCTAGAGCTTTTGGCCCCGGTGCCACTGCACTTGCAGCACCATTCAAGTTAAGCACTTTTAACTGCAAGATAAATGTAATTGTGTCTGCCTGTATAGTAGCAAAATGTACAGATGAAGGGAGGGGAGAGGCAAGGCGGGCACATATTTTAGTTGGTTTTACTGTAAAAAATGTAAATGATTGAACAGTCAATACATTTACTTACTAGTAAAATATAGCATTATTAGGTGTTTAGAGGAGTTCTGACAACTTTTGGGTGCGGTGCCACTGCATCTGTTGCACCATTCAAACCATGACCCTGTCGTCTGCTAGTTAACTGCAACTGTGTGTGCCTGTTTGTGTAGTAAAATAGAACAACATTAGGTGTTTAGTGGGGGTGCCTACAGCTTATGGTCCAGGTGTCCTTGTACCTGCTGCACAATTGAAATCATGACTTCACTTCTGACTGCATGTTTAATTTTCAATTTTAGCAATAATCTATGTTTAGTCCCTTTTAATTGCAAGGTCACTGCAATTGTGACTGCCTGTTTGGTACTCAAATATAGCAATATTATGTGTTTAGAGGTGTTCTGACAAATTTAGGGCCCAGTTCTGCTGCATTATTCCTATCATGACCCTGTTGTCTGCAAGGTATCTGCACTTGTGGCTGCCTGTTTAGTAGTAAAGTATAGCATAGCTCTTGAATATTAACTTTATTTTTAACGCGCAATATTTATTACAACATTTAGGATTTTATCATAAGGACCAAATAGATTAAGTTGAAAAAATAAATACCATAATGCCTACAAAGTGCAAATAAAGGTATTGGTGCATGAATAAGAAATGCCACAAACGTTCTAAGGCTAAAGCATCTGATTCACGCAACTAAGTAACAAAAAGCAAGCATTCCAGCTTGTATCCGGCAGCTGCTACCGGGACCCCACCCCACCGGTGCCATGAGGGCCGTCTAAGATTGCTGCGGGATACAGTCAACAACAATACTAGGCTCAGTCACTGCTTTCGACCAGTGGGGAGTTGCTGCCCGTCGCCATCCCTGTTCTGAGTCAGGTCAGTGAGATTTGTATTTCTATCACCTCGAGGTCAATGGGAGAGAGAAATCGATGTGCGCCGAGTTGAGGCGCTGAGCCCCAATGTGCAGCTGTTCTGCTGCCTCGAGTATCTCTCTTCTCAGTAAAGCCTCAGGAGAGCGGGGGATGGTCTGTGCTCTCGTCTGTTTATTTCATGGTAAAGGAGCACCCCCTCATTGGAACTCCTTGCTTCTTCAGAGCCGCAGGTCTCCTCTCCTTTACCAGTGAACTGGCGGACTGACTGGGAGGGGAAACTCTCTGCAACAATCATGGCTCCGCTCACCATCAGGCCACTCAGAGCCTGGAGTAGTTGCTGTGCTATGAGAGGGGCTGATGCCAGCCACCTCACTCTTGCAGTAACTTCAACCTTTTCATCAGACAATGCTGGCCCACAGTATATCACTCTGAGCCTTATAGAAAATAGTGCAGCCAGACACCACAAGGCATAGAGATGGATGGCTGTTTCAAAAGGTGAAGCAAGTAGTGAGACAGTGTACAGTGCACTAAGACACCCGCGGCCGAGTGTGTGTTTAAATTAAATTCATTGGCAACACACAATCAGGCCACTGCCTGTAGTCAGTGGGTGCTGGTCGTACAGTCTGTGTCACAATACAACATTTACTCTAAAATGACACTGTTTCTCGATGCTCAAATGGTTATAATTTATGACTATTTAACCTCTTCCATGCTGATGATGGAACCGCTCCGTCAGCAGCTGCGGTGGCGCTGTGCTGATGACAGAGCGGTTCCGTCATGGCCCGCCTGCCGCTCATGCGCAGCGCAAATTCCGCGCCTGCGCTGAGCGTTCTATTGAGCGGGCGGGGCCATGATGGAACCGCACCATCATAAGCACAGCACAACCGACGCTGGTGACGGAGCGGTTCCATCACCAGCATGCGCCCGAAGCTCTTCCACCCGCCCCCTTAGCACTGCGGCGGAATAGCCGCCGCAGTGAAGGGGCTAAATGTTTCTCTCATCTTCATTGCTTGATTTTACTCACAAGAATATGTCACTCATAGTCCTTGAAACATGACTCATAATTACACTAAAATTATGGTAATGTCACATATAGCACTCTGAAACCTTGACACCAATGTGTAATTTAAAGAGAAACCTTGCCTTCTTTATGTGAAAATCTATCCGTCCTGGGATGGAGGGTTAATTCTGAGAGCTGAAATGCTTCAGCTGCAGTGGGAGGCAGGATCTCCTCTGCTATGAAACCGAAAGCGAACGAACAGACATTCTGTTCGTTCGCTTTCGGTTTCATAGCAGAGGAGACTCACTGCCTGCAGCTAAAAGCCTTTCTGCTCTCGGAGACTCCGAATTAGATTTCTTTAAAAATCACAAACATATGGGCATGTCATGCCCCATTAATTGTGAAACAATGAAATGTGAGATTTTAGGGTGGAGTGCAGGCCCCTCCTTGAGATGGCATTGCGCCCCCCAGGGGGTGCGCCCCACAGATTGAAGATCTCTGTCCTAAGAAGTACACTCACGCTACATGGGTCAAGTAATCAATGATACAGAGCTCGTTCTAAGATGCTCCTTCCCTCTCCATCGTTCTCCTCTCCTCTTCTCCTGCCTCAACCCCCAGGGCACTGTCCCTAATTCAAAACATAGAACACACCCACAGCTTGTATCTGGATCACCTCATCCCGCTGGGCACTTCTCAGAGGTGATTTTCCATTTAGTTTCGATACTCCCAGCTCCAGGCTCAATGACCTTGATTCCCAGGCCTCCGTCGGAGAGAAACAACACCATCTCCCAATTATAAACATTCTTTGCATAAAAGTAATCTCTCCTCTTCAAGCCTAACTCCTAAAACAAAAGGTGTTATTCTAACTAAAAGGACGCCTTCTCCACCTGCAATATAAACACGAAAACAGAACAACTCCAACACGCACATAAAATTCAGCTTTCCTCTCCGAGAGCAGTCAGGGAGAATACAATTCAGGCCTACAAGAATCGGCCAACATATGAGTGAGGCACATAGGCCCTACGAAAATACTCATAAGTGAACATTTTACTTAAGCCTTTCTACACCATCATGTTACATAAATGCATCAACTACATGAATAATTATGAGCAACCTATACAATCCTAAAATTTAAGCTCAATTAACCACATCTATGTGCAAACTTTAATATGGAGCACGTTTAAATCAATGCATTACATTATAGTGAGCAAACTTCATTAATCAATTGCCTACAAATGCTAAGGGTTATATTATTCAGAACACAAATGCCACATTAGTTTCTTGACATGGAACGCAATAGTTCTAACATTTCACCTTCACATGTTATTACAAAGCACACCCTATTGACCAAATGTTAACACAACATGATGCACCCCTACAATGAAAGAGTACCATTTCGCTCCATAAGTCGTCATAGAGCAGGGTGGAGTAGATTGTCGTAGAATGGAGAGTTGTAGAGTGTTGTGCAGAGGCATAGAGTTAAGTGACGCAGAGTAAAGTATCATGGAGTGGTGTAGGGTGGAGTGGAGTAAACTAGAGTGTATTGTAGAGTTGAGTGACGTAGAGTGTGGTGTCAGAGGGAGTGGAGTGGTGGAGAATGGAGTAAAGTTTTGCATGTTGAGTGGCGTAAAGAGCGTAGTGTCGTACAGTGGAGGCTCATGGAGTAGCATAGAGTTGTGTAGAGTGGAGTGTCGTAAAGTGGAGTAGAGCTTTGTTGAGTGGAGTGTTGTACAGTGGAGTGCCCTGGAATGGTGTAGCTTGGAGTGATGCAGAGGGTCAGAGTAGAGTGTCATAGAGTAGAGTGGAGTGGGGTGTGGTGCAATAGAGTGGAGTAGATGCATCTGTTACTCTAATGTGTCTCTGAGTCTTCTTTTGAAAAGGAGCTCCCTTCAGGAAATTTCTATTTTTTGCACCTCCGTGCTACTGATTGTGAGGCAGGTGTCGTTAGCTGAAAAGTGTCTTCCCAATTGTCAGTTTTTTAGGACCATTGGTCTTCTTGACACTGTTGCAGGGGTCTCATGAAAAGACCGGCATATGGAACAGCGTAGATGCAGGATGCCTTGAATCCTAGGAAGGAAGCAATCTGGCGATCTGACAGATTTTGGATGTTTTTCTACAGATGACCCTCCTTTTGAATAGAGGACACTCTCTGCTCCGAAGGACACACACTTTTGGTCTCTGTGTTTAATTTGGCTACCACAGATATTCTACTTTGCAGCAGTTGACTGTATGAGGTTTACAGTTAACCAGTTAAGTCTTGATTTTTATTCCAGTTGAGTACATGCTTTTGGAAAGCCAGTCGTCAAGCTAAGGGAAGACCATTATTATTATTCTCCGTAAATAAACTGCAACCACTGCCATGCACACAGAGAAGGTCTGTGGAGCAGATTTTAGAATAAATGAAGGACTTTATTGTAAGAAAGCAGGATCCTTCTGCAGGAGTGACTCCTCCGCTATGGCGGAGGAGCGTCGGAGGAGCGTCGACCCACTGCTTTTAAGCAGTGCACTGCAAAGTAAAGGAAACATAAAATCATAAAATCCTTTTATGTTTCCTTTGTGGGTGGGGCTGGTCTGCTCTCGGAGCAGAGCAGGGGGGAGTGGTTTACCCACTCATAAGTGTGCAATGACTGTTTGGTCGGCCCTCTCGGGCCACCCAAACCAGTCATTCGCACTTTCCCCGTTCTCCATGAGGTTGCATTACAGCCTGCATGGAGAACAGGCCCAGGCCCCCATTCCCTGAGTGAGCGTCGAACCAGGATGCTCAAAACCAATCACAACACTGCATTGCAGTGCTGTGATTGGTCAGGGGAGCCTGGCTGTGCTTCCTGTGCCTCAGTCTGACGAGGAGAGCAGGAGCAGAGACTGAGGCACAGGAAGCACAGCCAGGCTCCCCTGACCAATCACAGCACTGCAATGCAGAGTGAAGGAGTCACTTCCCTGCATCTGCAGGCACCTCCACTTCAATGACTGGTTTGCTGATCCTTTTGTCCCAAGGACATCGCCCGGCTCTGCAACACATGCAGTGGTTTGTTGGCTCTCTAGGGGCCTGACCAGTCTTCCCTGCAACTTGGGTGACTACAATCCTTCTCCAGCCGATGTACACCACCTTCCTGTGCACTGCATCGGTTTGCCATTGCCAAGGCTTCATGGAAGATCTTCAAGCTCCAAGAAGCCACAGCCTCCAGCATTGCACAGCTCTAAGAACGGCATCCTGCCTGCATCCTCTGCACCAGGGGCCTCCATCTCCTGTGTGCTGCTGAGAATTCCCTGCTACTCCCTGTGCCTGCTGACAGATGGTCCTCAAGGGGGCTCCAATTGATTCCTGCAGGCTGGGGGCTGGCCCTGACTGGCCCTAGCTTGGTTAGTCCCACAGACCTTGCTGGTCTGCATCCAAGCATCTTTTTCTTCAACCCGACTGTTGCAGCCGCCAAAGTATGCTGGTGGTCCTGCCAGCCATTGACCATCATGCATTCCTCATCTGGCAAGGGCCAGCTCATGGATGACTCCTGTGCTCCTGCATCATAGCCTGGGCTCCAAAGCTGCTTCCTGAAGACCATCGTTCTTCAGCAAGTACCTCTGTCATTGTGCTCCTGCTCCTGCTCCTCCTGATGACCTCCGGCTGGTTTGGACTCTGTCCCCTCTGCTTTCAGGTACTTTTCATCTAGAATCCACATTTGGGTTCCACCATCCTGGTCCACTAGTCGCTGCAGCCGCTGGACTTCCAATATCCTCCATTAGTTCCTACAGGCAGTTTCGACACCACTTTGCCCCTATGCACCGTGTTCCTGGTGTAGGTATCCTAGTTCCCTAGGTATCCATGGATGGGGTGGCTGTCTAGTCTCCCCTGCTCCAATTGGTGTCCTCAGGGTCCTTTAGTCAGGGTCTGGAAACAAGAAAATACCAACCACGACTTACCATGTGTTATCCTATAGAAGTTTGACCCGCTGCAACCACTCTGAATCTGGGCACGTTGAGGTCCCTAGCTACTCAACTTTGTGGGTTCCTTGCATCCCCTGGGTTCTCCATCCTTTGGTAACCGTCTTGTTTTGGTACTTACCTCTTATACCACTTTCTTATATATGGTTTGCCCCCCCCTACAGGGCCCCATATGTTTTCCAATGCTACTTACCTGTTTCTAAAGTTTTTTCTTGTGTATATTTGATATCTCTGGGTAGGAGATATACCAAGTTAGGTATTAGTCTTATAATAAACACTACTGTATTTTTGTAAACATATGTGGCTCTTTCGTTTTTGAAAGCTTGCGGACTACTAAGTGGTAAATGTACCTGCTTTATACCCTCCTGAATAAGCCTTAGCTGCTCTCCACAGCTACCTCTTGAGAGCTTTGGTTATCCGGGATCTAATCACTATGACTGAGGGTTGCCTGGACTTAGTGCACAGTGCCTCACTATAAGTGGGCACTATACACTGAGCCAGCCTCCTACAGGTATAGTGGCAATGATTTTCTCTCACTAGGAATTAAAAAAACTCTCTGATGACAAGAGATTGGAATGTGGAAGTGTGCATCCTGCAAGTCTATGGAACAAAGTCAATCATTCTTTTTTTATTTGAGGAAAAATGTGATGTGGTGATAGCCTTCTGAATTTTTCCTTACACACACAATCTTTCACCAACCTCAAGTCTAGGATAGGTCTGATTTGATCAGGTTTGTTTTTCTTCTGAACAACAAACAATCTTGAGTAACTTCCTTACCTTGTTGATGTTCTGGGACCTTTTTTATTGTGCGGTTTCCTAGTAGGATACATGCTTCCTCCTTTAATTGTGACAGTTGGTGTGATCATTAAGGCTTTGGAGGGATAAAGGTGGTTCATTTTGAAAGGTATTGAGTATCCCTTTGATAAGATGTTTAAGACCATTTGTCTGTAGTGAGTAATTTCTACTCTTCCTGATGAGACATCACTGCACCTTCTACAGGAGTGGGTAACTGTCGAATGGGTGCAGGATGTTCATTGTCAATTCTCATACGACTTTATTCCTTTGGAATTTTGTTCTTCGAGGTGTGGCTTTAGGTTTCTGATATTTTCTGTGGTAGGACTGTCTTTGACCCTGTTTTTGGTAATCTTGGGATTGGTATGACTATCTCTGGAAATGAACCCTCTGAAGGAAGTAACATATTTCCCTGAGTCTGGATTGTTGCTTAAAGACTTTCTTCTGTTCTTCCAAGCCGACCGCTTTACGTGTCTCTATCTTATTTTTCATGTGCAGCATATCTGATAGAGACTTCTAGCCGCAGATTCATTACCTTATAACTGTCCCCAGGCATCTGACTGGATCAGGAAATTTTTTGTGGGCAGTACTCCTATGTGCTGGTAGATAGCATTGTTCAGCTCCCCGTGGTGTCCTTAGTGTTGTCTGCGCCCCAAGTGACATCTGCGGTACCCATATAGGTGCCACCCAGGCATGCTGACATCAGTTCCTTTCTTTACGCACCAGCCAGGGCAGATCCCGGAAGATCTACCCTTTTTGTAATGAGCTTTTTTCTACATTTTGCTGAAGTCTTTTTTTGAGGTCTTGCCTCCCTCTGAGTGCATTTATTAATGAATCTAACAGCATCAGTGTTGGCTCATTAATCTGAGATGTTTGGTACCAAACATCTTGGAATTCGGTGAAGCCATTATGGAGCTGTGGAACTTATACTGACACGTTCCTAACCGATGTACTCGGCATGGCTTCACTGTGCACTTACAGTGCCTGAGGATAGACTTATGTATTAAATATTTTATTGAGCATAGGCAAAAAACAAATGCACCTCAGGTACTTCTGCAAGGGCCGCCACCGTTCTAGGGAGGCCGGGGTCAGCGACCCCGCGGGTACCCATCATAGGGCCAGTGGGTACAGTATCTTATTCACACAGCAAGCCGCCTACAACCCATTGGGCCGGCCGCGTCTTAAGAGGTGCTACTGCGGTGCAAGCTGGTCAGTGCTAGTGCATTGCGAGAAAACACAAGAAACAAAGAACTGTGAACAACCCCACCACCCACCCCACCCCAGCCCTCCCTTCTCCTTGTCCATGTCCGGGATCCAGCTCTAGGTCGCGAGTCACTCTCAACAATCAGCGGACGCCACTCGCGTGGGGTCCGTGCGCTTGCGGGTATGTGTTTTGGGATCCGGGAGAGGTGTTTCGGCTAAGCGTAGCAGACGCAGGTAGCGCGGGCAGCTCACCTCCCGAAACTCCCCGGTGAGCAAGGCGAGGAATGGGCGCCAGAGTTCCGCAAAGTCCGCCCCCCTTCCCGACGCTGCCAGCGATAGTTTCTCCATCCCCAGGATCGCCCACAGTCTGTGAAGCCACCCCAGTTGTTGCGGAGCTTGGGTCGCCCTCCAGTGTGCCACAATGTTTTGGACCGCAGCCCCAAGCGCAAGTGCAATCAGGCGCCCGCGCCAGGATTTCAGAGGATACATGAGTGCGTTTGGGAGGCCTAGCAGGATGTACGCTGGGAAGCGCGGCAGTTGTGTGTCTAGATGCGTATCTATAAGATCCAGGATAGGGTCCCAGTAGGGGCGCAGCGCCTTACAGCTCCACAGCAGGTGTTCCAGCGTCCCTAGTTCCCCACATCCCCTCCAGCATCTGTCACTGATCCGGGCATCCCAGTGGTGTAGTCTCTCAGGGGTGTGGTACCAGTATGTTGCTACCTTAGTTAAAGTCTCGGTAAGGCCGGTGTGGTGCGCCGAGTGTCTGGCTCTATGGTACACCCCCTCCCATTCCTTCCTAGTGAGCTGCCTCCCCAGGTCCCTCTCCCACCGGACTTGGCCCGCATTGTAGGTGTGTGCTTGCGTGAGGAGCAGCTGCTGATAGAGGTCCGATATCAACTTCTTATCCGAGGTGCGCGTCAGCAGCCATCGTTCGTAAGGTGTGAGGGGCCGTTGGGCTCCGGGTTGGATCGAGGGGTGGAGCACCCAGTGGCGCACCTGTAAGTACTGCAACCGTTCCGATTCGGCCACGCCGTAATCTGCTTTGACCTGCCGGAACGGCAGAATGCCCTTGGTGTCGAACATGTGTCCTGCCGCGCGACAGGGTGTCGTCCGCCACGTCGTGAACGCGCTGGAGTCCAAGCCCGGTGTGAAGTCTGGGTTCTCAAAGATGGGGGTCATGGGCGAGGGGAAGGTGGTCAGCCCCTTGGCCACGGCTACCCTATCCCACACTCGCAGGGCGGTGCTGGTGATTTCAGAGGCGTACAGGTTAGGGGGACGGTGTCGGCGCGGGAGGAAGGGCACGCCTTGGAGGGTGCGGCCGGCCACTGCCTGGTCCAGGAAGAGCCAGTGCTTACCGGACTCCAGCTGGAACCACTCCACAAAGGTGCGTAGCTGTGCTGCCTGGAAGTACAGCGTAAGGTCAGGCACGCCGACGCCCCCGTTCGCGGGGGGTAGGGTGGCGAGAGTATGCTTGAATCTGGGTCGTCGGCCGTTCCAGATGAACCGTGACAGTTCCGACTGAGTTTGTTGGAGCCAACCCGCCGGGGGGTTCAGAGGAAGCGTCTGGAATAGGTACAGAATCTGCGGTAGCAGTGTCATTTTGACTGCGGCAATTCTGCCCAACCACGATAGCGTAAGTGGCTTCCAACGTCGGAGTTGCTCCCGGAGTTTGCGGGTGAGGGCCTCATAGTTGGCTCGCGCGGTGCCACGGACAGTAGGAGCTAGGCGAACGCCCAGATAAGGGACGGTAGCGTCCGACCATTGGAATTGAAATTCCGATTTAATCTCGTCCACCACCTCCGGGCTTAGTGAGATGTTCAAGGCCTCAGATTTGGCTTCGTTGATTTTGAAGCCCGAGGCCAGGGCGAAGGTGTGTAGCTCCACAAAGAGAGCGCGCAGGGATCGCATCGGGTCAGTGAGGGACAACAGGACGTCATCGGCGTATAGGCTGATTGTGTGCGTGTCGGCCCCAAATTTAATACCAGAAATGAGAGCATGTTGCCGCACCCTCTGAGCCATCGGCTCCATGTACAATGCGAACAAGAGTGGTGACAGCGGGCAGCCCTGGCGCGTGCCTCTGCCAATGTCGAACCTCGGGGAGGTGTGACCGTTCACTCGTACCGCGGCGTTGGGCCGGCGATAGCAGTTGAAGATGCGGTGGCGAAGTTTCTCCCCAAAGCCGAAGTGGCGGAGGACCTGATCAAGGTACGGCCAGTGCACTCTGTCGAAGGCTTTCTCCGCATCGATGGTGAGCAGCATGCAGCCGGGTTTAGTGCGTGATCCGGCCTCAATGAGGTGTAGCACCCGCTTAGTGTTATCGCTGGTCTGCCGTTGGGGGATAAAGCCCGCTTGGTCGGGGTCTATCAGTTGTTGCATATAGGGGGCGATGCGGCTCGCAAGTATGCCAGTGTAGAGTTTCAGGTCTATGTTCAGTAGCGATATGGGTCTGTAGGAGCCGCAGAGTGCCGGGTCACAACCCGGTTTGGGAATGACAGAGATAGACGCCTCCAGCAGATCCGGATGTATGGCGCCAGGTGTGTCAAATGTGTTGAATAGGTCACGCAGGAGGGGGGCAAGTCGCTGGCAAAAGGTCTTGTAGAACGCCGCGGTATAGCCGTCGGGTCCCGGGGATTTCCCGACTTTTAGGCGGGCAATGGCCGAAATGACCTCTTCCAGGCCAATGGGCCGCTCCAGGAAGTCCGCCTGGGCTTGGGTAAGGGCGGGGAGGTCCGCGCCTCGCAAATAGGCTGGACTGGTGTCAGGGTCCAGGTGATCCGCGTCGTAGAGCGCCGCATAGTAATCGCCAAACGCCGTCGCAATCGCTGCGTTCTCTGTGATCAGGTCGCCACTGGGCAACCGGAGAGAGCTCACTTGTTGCCTCTGAGTCTGCGCCCGAAGTCTACTCGCCAGCAGTTTCCCGCAACGGTCGCCACCGGTATAGTAAACGTGTTTGAGGCGCATCGCGGCGTATTCCGCCACATCTTGGTCCAAGGCCGCCAGCATTTTCCGTTCGGCGCACAGTTGACGCCACGCCCTGGACGCCCCCGTGCGCTGATGCATCTGTTCTAATTCCGCCACGCGTTGGGAGAGCTCGGCTCGTTTCAGCTCCCTCT
Source organism: Lissotriton vulgaris (assembly GCF_964263255.1). Classification (NCBI taxonomy): domain Eukaryota; kingdom Metazoa; phylum Chordata; class Amphibia; order Caudata; family Salamandridae; genus Lissotriton; species Lissotriton vulgaris. The sequence continues at coordinate 609,341,676 of NC_141695.1, forward strand.
CCTTGTTGTTGGCCGTGGCAATGGAAATAATTTCCCCGCGCAGGACCGCTTTAAGGGCCGCCCACTGGGTCGCCTTGGAGGTGTCGTCATTTGCGTTGTGCTCCAGAAAGCGGTCGATCGCCAATGTGAGCCGGGTCTGGGTGTCAGGCAGCTGTAAGAGACCGTCCCGCAGTCTCCAGTGCCGTTGAGGTGCCGGCATGGCACCCACCCGAAGCGTCGCCACCACTGGGCAGTGGTCTGAGAGCGAGGCCGGTAGTATCTCCACGCTCTCTACATGTAGCGCTAGCTGCGAAGTGCCCAGGAAATAGTCTAGCCTCGCATACGTCTTATGGGCGGCCGAGTAGTACGTGTAGGCGGTGGTTTGGGGGTGCGTGTGCCGCCAGAGGTCGATGAGGCCCAGGTCCGCCAGGTGTGCGTGACCTGCCGCAGTGAGCGCTCCTACTTGACCTGATCTCTGTCCCGAGCGATCCGCCGTGTTATGAAAGACTAGGTTGAGGTCCCCCCCTAGCAGCAAGTGAGTGTGTGTGGTGGCTGTGATCGTCTCCAGGGCTGTGTGCAGGAACTTTTCTTGGCCCTCATTCGGACCATAAACTGAGCCCACAAGCAGGGTGTGACCCGCGAGTTGGAAGCTATAGAGTAGGAGCCGCCCTCTAACTTCGGCTTCTTTTTGGAGGACTTTCCCCTCAAAGGACTTAGCCACTAGGATCGCCACCCCCGCAGACTTCTTCGGGGAAGAGGAAAAGAACTGCCACGGGAACGCGCGGGATTTGAGTCTATGCTGGTCGCTGCGCACAAGGTGTGTTTCTTGGAGGAGGCAGATGTCCGCCTTGGAGCGCTCGAGATAGGATAAGATCGCCCTGCGTTTGTTCGGGCTGTTGAGACCCCGCACGTTAAGCGTAAGCACTATGAGGTGTCGTGGCATATCTGGGATTGTACGAGTAGAGCCAAGCCTGCCCGGTGGCCGTGAGTGTGGGCCCACGGGTCGTGGAAGACGCTGCGCTAGGGGCCGCGGTAGGGCAACCCTCGGCGACCAAACTTTCTGGACAAGGAGAACCCTCCCACCCCTCCCCAGGACCCCCCCAACCCAAACTGTCCCCCCTGGTCCCCGCTCAACCGGAGCAATTGGAGCAACCCCCCCACCTGGAACCCCCTCTCACGTAGTGCAAACAGTTCCCATCCAACTCCCCGTACCCACCCCCCAACCCCTTCCACCTCCCCAACAGGTAAAGAAACATGGTCCAATATTGTCCCAGGTCCAGTCTCATGGCCACTGGACCCGTGGTAAGGTAAGTCCGTAGAGTGGGGGCCGTGGCGGCGTCGCGAGCAGGTCGGCCAGCTCGAAGCACTCCGCCACAGACGAAGAGACAAAGTCACCATCAGGGAAGACCCAGGAGCGCTCTGCACGCGCCCCCGCCGCCGGACTAGTGTAGCCCGAACCCATCATGGCTTGTGGAACCGGTGTGTCGCTCTCCCAGCGCTCAGTTATTGTTCGACGGCGCCAGGCCCTGCGCCACCGTCTCCACCGCAGCCCTCTGGCCCTCTTCTATCTCGGTCGCCGCGGGGCGTTTCGGCCTGCGTCTGCGTCGTTGCTGCTGCCAGCGGCCCGGGCCAGTCTCAGTAGAAGCCTTTTCTCCCGGCGACCCATCGTCGACCACCGGTTCCTCCAGGCCCAGCACGCGGCAAGCGTCCCTGAGGGTGCGTGGCTGATGAAGGATATTGCCGAGCCGAAAGACTAAGCGGAAGGGGTGCCCCCAACTGTAGGAAATGTTGCGCCGTCTCAGTTCCGCTGTCACTGGCCGAAAAATGCGCCGTTTCTCGAGGGTAAGTGCAGCCAGATCCTGGTAGAGCGCCGGTGCATGGTCGCCGAAGATGATCCTGTCCATGCGGCGTGCCTTGTTCAGGATCTCCTCCTTCGTCCTTCGTCCTGCACGCACACCAAGATGTCTGGGGGGTGCGTTGCATCGGCTCTCGGCGGGCCCGTTCGGTGGGCTCTATCCAGTCGCAGGGGGGCATCCGCCTGTCGGCCCAAGATGTGGTTGAAGAGGCCCTGCGTGAACCGAAAGAGGTCCTCCGTGTCCGGGGCCATTTTCACTCCTCGGATCCTGATGTTATGCCGCCGGGAGCGGTTCTCCAAATCTTCGGCATGAGTCTGGAGATCCACCTGCTGGTCGTGGATGCGGGCCAACTCCTGCCTTAGGGCTTCTATTTCGGCGTCCCGGGTGTCGCTCTTCGTTTCCAGGTCCGCCACCCTCTCCCCTATGGCGTCGGTGTCGCGGCGGACCTCCTTGATCTCATCCTGGAGCTCCTTCTTTAGGGCGTGGATGTCTTCCCTCAGCCCCGTGAACAGGGACTCCAGAAAGGACCGCGTGACTGGAGCCTCGGGATCTTCCCCCCCAGGGGGTGGTGGGTCCACCGTCTGCTTGTCCGTGTCTCCTCGGGGGTTTGACCCCCTGGGTCCATTCCGCTTCCCCACGGTGGGGGGGGTGAAGAGATCCTTGATGGTGCGATCCTTCCTGGGCCTTCCGCCGGACATGTCGTCCCCAAGACCCCAGCCGCGTCCGCCGGTGTCACCTTCGGCTGGCCGCAGACCGTCCTTCAATCTTGGTGGGCACCGCTCCGGCCCCGGGACAACCAGCGCCGCGTGAGTGGCTCCCCCGTGATCCTCTCAGTCTTCCACCACTCCGGGGGAGCAGTGCGACGCGGCCTCTCCACCAGTCCGTGGCCGGGTCAGGGGGGGCCGTGGGACGCTCCACAAGGCTGTATCCAGGTATAGGGGGGCCGCGTGACGGGTGCAGGAGCACCGGCTGTGGAGGGCAAGACGGAGAGCGCCGGACGGGCCGGGTGGGAGGCCGCCCAAGATGGCGCCCGCGGCACACCACGATGCACTGTCCTGGGGGCGAGAGCCCAGAGTGGTCGTTGAGGCCTCCCCGCGGCGAGGGGGGTCCGCTCACCTCCGAGGGGGTCGTGGCCGGGGGGGGCTTGGCTGCTCGTGTGGGCGTCTTCAATGCCCGCTCAGGATGAGGGCCTTCGCGCTGTCCCACCACGTGCGCTGCTTCTATGGCTCCTCTCCGCACCCCCCGCACCGACCTGCCACCACCTCCCCCGACGAAGGCCCAGGTGCGCAGATGTAGCTAGGGACCGGGTAGTACCGCAGGCAGGGATGGGCGACTGCTGGGGGCCTTGCCAACCGACCCCGTGTCGGCTGAGTGTGCTGTTTAGTGTCCCGGCCTGCCGACGTGTCCCGCTGCCAGCGGACAGGACCGTGGGGGTGTCTGCCGGTCCCCGCCGACTCCCGGTGATCCCACGTGGAAGGGGGTCTGCTGGGCTGGGGGGTGGGGGCCTCCCTCACCACCTCTCCTCACCTCCGTGTTTAGGGCCGTCCACTCGACCCAGGCCGAGTCCGCTGCCAGGCGCCACCAGCCAGGCACTCCGGGTAGCAGTAGGTCCGCGTGGCGAGCCCGCAGAAGCCCCCGGCAGATGGTCACGGGGGCCTCGCGCTCGGTCGCGCGGGCCGGGCTCACCGATGCAGCAGCCGGGCACAGACGCCCGTGACTCGGCCCGCAGGCTCCGCCCCTCGCGGCCTCGCTGTCGTTCCGCGCTCCCCTCAGGCCGTCCGTGCCGTCAGACCACCGGGCCGGGCCCAGCCGGGGTTCTGCACCAGGAATCGCCCACACAGCTGTCCAGCAGTCCCCCGCAGCAATGCCGGCCTCAGCCCGCCGGGGAAGTGCTCGGGTCCGGGCTTTCTGCTGAAAGAAACGCTGTGGATAACAGCCGGCGGCGGGAGCTCCGACAAAGCACGTCTGCTCACGCCGCCATCTTGGCCACGCCCCTCTGAGGATAGACTTAGACATTATAGGGGCATTTCTGCTCATGGAGTTATGCCCTCACTAGAGGTTTAGTGCACTCTGCCTTAGGGCTGTAATACCTGCTGTAGGAGTAACTTACCTAATCCTCTGGCAGTGCTGGCAGGCATGGCACACAGGGATGTATGTGAGGTCGACTCTTCACTTTTAGTTGCACCAAAACATGCAGGCTTGCAATGGCAGTGTGCATATGTTTGGTGAGAGGTCTCTTATGGTGGCACAATACATGGTGCAGCCCTTAGAGACCCACTCTGATCAGAATGGCCTTGGTACTACTGGCATGTGGGCCAGAGGTGTACCAATTGTGGAAAAAAAGGTACAGTTTTGGTAAAGAACACAGGCACTGGGATCCTGATTAGCAGTGACCCAGTGCACATTCAGTCAATTTGCATTCAGAGTCCGGGAAAAAGTGGTGGCTAACCATGCCAAAAGGAGCACTTTCCTACAAACTGGCTGTACAGAACAGAACCATCTCCTGATGGATTGTTCTCTGTATCAAAATATACTACGCATTGGCGAAGAAGAAACCCTCTGAGGGTTTGAATGCTCATTCCACAGAGCTAATGCTGCAACCACTGGGTTAGCTCGCGGAGTTCTGAGCCTGGACATCTGCCAGGCAGCAATGTGGGCTTGCCTGCATTTGTTTACCAAACACTACTGATCCAGCTGAAACCCAGGGATGAACACTTCATAACAACATTTTTCAATGGGGCCCATACACATTTACCCAAATGCTCATCCACACTCCATGGCAAATCCGCGGGAGGTCAAGTTTTATAATTCACTTAAATCCTGATTAGTTAGCTTTCTGTAATCTCAAACAAAATTTTAACAATATTAATAACCAACTATTCTTTCATTGATCAACACTCTTTCCTCTGGTCGATGGACCATTAGTTGAGTTAGTTGATGGTGATATTAACAGATATCTAACTGATTCACAAAGCTCAGTGAAATAACCACAGACTATGGGTTGGATTTATAAGCTTTATCTAAGGTTTCAATTGTAAATTGAATGCTCATTAATACAGATTCACAGTGCAAACTCCATCATTCTTCACATGGGAAAGAAAACTTTTCATTTGGCGAATACAATCAATAACACAAACTCATTCAACAAATCAATGCATAAGAGTGGATAGATGACGAGACAAAGATACAATTCAAAAATACATTTGCAAAAGAATATGAAAATTTTGAGATAAAATAATATTGACCTTTTAGAAAAAACTGAAAAACACCCCTCTGGCCAAAGGACTGGTGGATCCCCTGAGCTAGAATCAGGAGACAAAGGCTATAGGACAGGATCAGGAAAGGACAGATACTCACTAGACTTCTCTACACACCTGACTCACCAGGACGCATCCCTCTGTAACACTCTCTCCCTCCTCGATGTTCTTCAGGAATCTTCAAATCTAATCAGGCTGTCATTTGGATCTAAATCTTCCCAGTCTGCTCTCTTCTTCTTTCTCTCTTGCTCGCTCCCTCTCTCTTCAGCAGCTCGTTCTGGCTTGACCCTCGATTCTCTTGATGCTGCACGGGAATTGCTCTAACCTCTAAGTCACTCTAGTTATAGTCTACATTTCTACATGTCCCACCCTCAATAGTCGCAAATATTAGTAAAAGACGATATGTGATTGGCCAGGGCTAGGGGAGTTTTCATCACACTATGCTGACAAATCATTTTTATTAAGGTACTATTGTCCCACAATCCTTTCCACTTTAGCTCATTCATAATTTTCCATTCCCATACACATATTGTTGCCATTTCTATAATACTGTCAATACAAGCTTCACAGACAAGAGATACACTTCTTCACTTTCTTCTGTCTTCTGTCCTTGGTATCTGGCAGCTGTTCAGTTTTCCGGTCATCAGGTCACATTACGAATCTACTGAGCATTCTCTGCTCATTGTCATCCAGCACTATTTTTTTCCCTTTGTCATAGACATAACAGGCCCAAATCCACACTATTACTAAAAGAATCATAAACAGATGTTATTTTCTTAATCATGTAATTATTATTTTTATTATTATTATTATTATTATTATTATTATTATTATGAATCTTATAGAGCGCACGGCTACCCCCAATGGGAGTGTCCCGGTGCTAAGCAAAGAAAAGGAGTATGTAAGTCAGTACTGTGGGGCCCGTCATAAACTACAGTAGACCGAAGAGCCATGTTTTCACTAACTTACGGAAACTGGGTTTGGATGGGGCCTTTCTGATTTGTAGGGGTAGAGAGTTTCAGAGGGTGGCTGCTTTTACTGAAAAAGACCGTCCTCCCAGTCTGGCCTTGGCAAAAAGTGCTTGGTAGTTTGACCCTAGGTTTCTTGTATGTCTTAATTTTTTTATACGTTTTCTTAGATAGTCCAGGCCAGTGCCATTTATTCCTCTGTAAGTGAGAATTAGTGCCTTGAATTCTGTGCGTTTCCTTCCTGGGAGCCAATGAAGAGTACGAAGATGTGGTGAGTTGTGGTGTCTTAAGGGGATATTTTTAATAATTCCAAAACAAAAGAGGAAGCGTAGAGGCAGTGATAGAAACACCCTCCTAAAAAGTCTTATGTAAACAAAGAGATTCTATCAACGTGTGATGGTGATATTTTTATTTTTATTTTTATTTTGTTGTATTTACAGTGAAAAAAACTCTCTCTTATACAGTGGAAAGATGAGAGCATTTGTGTGGTTTTAAAATACCCCTCACACACAAAAAAAATCCAGTAGTGTCATGCTTCATCATGGGGGTCTTCCCGTCCCTCTACGGGGCGGGGCATGCTACGTCCCTACTAGGAGATGCTCGGTTTTATAAGGAGGTAAGCCTATTGTCCTACAAACTGGCAGCAAAAATCAGCTGCTAGTTTGGACTATGGGGCATGAGCTGGCTCCATTGAAAACATAATAGTATCTCAATTATTGTCAAAAATATTGACCTATTGCGGTCTTCGTTGAACACAAGTTTCATGCCCCATGAGCCGGCAGACGAAGGGTTTTCATTCAGTAGAATTTACCGCCTGAGTTCAATGCCTCATTCCTACCCCTGTGCCGCTCCGTGGATTCACGGAGCGGCACAGGGGTAGGAATGAAGCATTGAACTCAGGCGAGCATCTCCTAGTAGGGACCATTAGAAGGTCCTGATGAGTAGGCAGTAGGGGACTGCCTACGAAACATGTTGACCAGGTAGCAAGCTAACTGCTCTACCACAAAACCCCCTTCTTAATGTATTCACTTCTCTGGCTGGGAATATTATTTTTTCTACTAGCCAGGGAATTTTTAATTTTTTCAATTTTTTCACATTCACTAGTTAGGTCCCTACACTTCACTGACACTGCTGCACCATCACATAGCCTTTGTCATGAATACCTAGTGCTTCCGCGTAGTCCGTAGGTCGAAGCACGCCCCGCCCCGTAGAGGGACGGGAAGACCCCCATGATGAAGCATGACACTACTGGATTTTTTTAGTGTGTGAGGGGTATTTTAAAAGCACACAAATGCTCTCATCTTTCCACTGTATACGAGAGAGTTTTTTTCACTGTAAATACATCAAAATAAAAATATCACCATCACACGTTGATAGAATCTCTTTGTTTACATATGATATTTTTAATAAGCCTTGCTGCTGCGTTCTGTATTGTCTGCAGCTTTCTGTACATATAGACTAGCAGGCCCAAGTATAGACTATTAGCATAGCCTAATTGGGATGTCACTAGTGCGTGAAAAATAGTTTTCCTGCATTCTACAGGTAGTAGATGAAGAAATTTACGCAAGGTTTTTAATTTCCAGACACATGTAGAGGAAACCGGACCTATCTGGGTTTTGCATGACAGAGTCTCGTCAATTTTAAAACCCACATTTCTACCTAGCTGAAGAGACAGGGCAGGGAGGTCGGTTGAGTACTGAAGGCCACCAGAGATCTGGTCTAGGGGGTGAAGGTTGATTAAAAAAATAGAACTTCAGTTTTATCGGCATTAAGCCGTAAACAATTTATAGTCATCCAAATGGATATGTCTACCAGACAGTCCCGAAATTTGTTGAAGGCTGCTTCTGAATGATCTTTGAAGGAAAACATCAGCTGAGTGTCATCAGCATAAGAGATGACACTGACATCATATTGTTCGATGAGTGGGGCCAGGGGAGCGAGGTAAACATTAAAAAGGGTGGGGCTGAGGTCCGAGCCCTGGGGGACTCCACAGATTAAAGGGCGGGGTTATGAAACAAATGGTTTGCAATCGTATTCTCTGCACTCGTCCTTCAAGGAAGGAGTGGAATCAAGCCAACACAGTCCCTGAAATCCCCAATTACCTGAGTCTGTCGAGCAGAATCTTGTGTAACACCATGTCAAATGCTGCTGACAAGTCAAGCAGCACCAAGATTGCACAGCAGCCTTTGTAAATGGTTTCTCAAATGGATTCCGTAACTTCCAATAGAGCTGTCTTGGTGCTAAAGCCAGCTCTAAATCTGGACTGCGTATCATGCAGTAGCTTATTGGTTTCCAAAAAGCTAGACAGCCATTTTTATACCTCCTTCTCAAGAACCTTGGCCGGGGCTGGCAGAAGGGAAATAGGTCTAAAATGATTTAAAATAGCTGGGTCGGGGGTGTGGCGAAGATGGCGGCGTGGGCAGACGTACTGCTCCGGAGCTCCTGTCGACGGCCTGAATTAGCAACGGCGTTCTGGCCGATATTGCGGCTGTCGGCCCAAATCTTCAGGGTGGAGTGATCCTGGAATCACGGAACGGCACTTTGAGATGGTGGCGGCTGCTGGAGGGGCGTTTTGGCTTCAGACTGAGAGGCGATAGCTTCCACGGCTCTCAGTGAAGAGGAGAAGCCGGGGGGCCGGGATCCAGTAACGAGAAGCCAGAGAATCTGCATATAGCCCCTGCAGGGTCGGTGAACCTGAGAGCTGGTACCAGAACTGTGGGCTACGCTGCGGTGGTCCCAACTGTGGCGGTTTGGTGATCCCCCCCCCCCCTGCACCCCATCCCCCCAACGGCTGAGGTTTGGAGGTTTGGAGTGACGCGGGGAAACCGGGCCGGGGCCGCCATTTTGTGCAGGACCCGAAGTGCCAGAGTCGGACGAGCGAGGAGAGGCCTGAAGGGCGGCGCGCTGACAGCGGTGAGCAGAGGAGCACAGCAGGCAGCTTGAGAGGACTGGCCGGCGGCTGGGACACTGCGTGACTGTTTGCAGGGCGAGGCTCCTGGCAGAGTAGCTACGAGGGCCCTTGTGAACATAGAGCCAGGAGGAGGACTAGCGGATTGAAGCGCTGCTCTGTGGGGTGCCGCCCTGTGGGCCAGGACTCTGGAGTGAGGAGATACAGCTTGTGCTGCTGGAGGCGGGCGCGGTGTCAGCGCAATCCCGGGGGCCCTGCCGCGCTTCGAAGAATGACTGGGTGTTGCGAGGTCAGCGGGAGCAGGCCACGTTGGGCCAGATAAGTGAGGGCCTGGCCCTAGAGGAATGCGAAGGACACTGGGAGCACACCGAGAGGCCCGGCAAGGAAGGAACCGCCGGGTGTGACAGTGGCGGCTTGGTGGATCCCCCGGGTGAGGCGGCTCGAGGCTGCAACAGGGCTCCGGCTGGCAAGATCTGCGGGGCTAATAACTACCACACCATTTTGGTGAATTACAGAACGCTGCGTGCCTGGGCCTACAATTTGGTACATCGCCCAGGGGTGAGTCCGGCTTGAATGAGACAGCGTGAGGGAGGCCTGACAGGCAATGCAACAGGCAGGGGTGAGGCGGCTGGCTGCGGTAGACTGTGGGGGCTGTGGCCAAGACCGGGCCCTGCAGCCAGCCGACCCCCTGCGAAAGGAGGTAGGACGTTTCACTTGGCGCCGGGCCTAGCACCCCGAACCTCTAGGGCACTGAGAGCCAGCAATCACACACAGCTGCTGGGGAGAGCCCACATGGACACGCACAGACGAGCTGGCGGTGGGCGGAGGATTTTGACGGCTTATTGGCTCCCTTGAGTGGCGGAGATAGCTGGGGCAGATAGCGGCAGTGGCAACGGATTGTCACAGGCAAGTGCAGCAGTGGGGCCCCACCTTGGAGGTGGGGAAGTACGGGTGCGTTTTCAGTTGGGGAATTAATTCCTCTTCAATCCTGAGGTCCCCTGGGGGCCAACAAGCCCACCAGGTACCTCCAGTAGACGCCACGGGGCTGCGTTGCAGAGTGTTGTCAAAAGGGGCGTGGCCTCTGAACAGCTCTCTGCAACGCAGCTCCCTGGCACATACTGGAGGTACCTGGTGGGCTACTTGGCCCCCAGGGACCCTCATGATTGAAGAGGAATTAATTCCCCAACTTAAAACGCACCACGGGGCGCATTTGCACAGTGGTGAAGGGAGGGGGCCGCCTGATGTGACATGTGCAAACACGCCCTGTGGTGCGTTTTAAGTTGGGGAATTAATTCCTCTTCAATCCTGAGGTCTCCTGGGGGCCAACTAGCCCACCAGGTACCTCCAGTAAGCAGCACGGAGCTGCATTGCTGAGTCTTGTAAAAAGGGGCGTGGCCTCTGAACACCTCTACAAATGACATAGACATAGAAAAGTTTTCGGCGCACAAAACTACAGAAGACATTTCATCAATTACTGTTTGTCTTTTTATGGCTTATATTAGATGTTTTGGCGCTTAAAAAAGGAAAACAAGTATTTCAGTCAACGTGTGAGTATGAAAACCGTGTCCTCAAAATTAGTGATGGTGCAATTAATAAAACGGTTTTTTAAAATCCAAAATTTAGAAATAGTTTCTTTATGAAAGTGCAGCAAGATTTTTAATGTTTATATTAACTCCTAGTGTGTTTGGAGTGCAGGCAAGTAGACCTGCATCGACTGAGTTTACCAACAAGTGCATAAAATGGAGACGATATGGAGCCCCATATGTTGGAAATGTCCTAATGTTATACATAAGCACTTTGGCAAGAGAAAAAAGTGTGATGCGCAAGCTGAGTCACCACGTAGGTGAGGGGTTATTGCCAATTGTTTTGAGTTAAATTGATGTCATTCGTGGGGGAGAAAATTATATATATATATATATATATATATATATGAGATCTAATATAATACCGGTCAAATACCTTATTACCCTCCCTCCAAATAAAAATGTCCTGTGGACACGTTGCTGTGGAGTGCGTCCTTAAGCGTTGGGCAACTTCAGAAAGGATATATGATATATTATATATATATATATATATATATATATATATATATATATATATATATATATATATATATATATATATATATATATATATATATATATATATATATATATATATATTTATATATATATATAATTTTCCAATCCTGGATCCAAGCATGAGAAATCGGGCGCTGACACCGTGGGATCAATATCAAAGAAAAGTGTTCTTTATTCCATTAGAATGGTTTGACGCGTTTCGGCGGCAAAACTGCCTTGCTCACAACAGTTAAACATACGGTGAAAGTGCTATAGGAGTGATTGGCTTGGTGGTGAGTACGTGTGTTGCCATGGCGACTTCCCAACTCATGGTCATGGAAGAGTTATGTCTTGCTACATGCGATGAGTCATGTACACTCATGAAGTCTTTCTTCTGAGTTTGTGCATTATTCAACATATTGTTTGTTATTTTCGCACAATAGTAAAAACGTGTTCTGTACTTAGTGCAAGAAACAAATTGCGACATTTGTTATACATGTTAATCATCACATTATTTAACAATTAAAAAAATAATTCCATGGAAGCAATAGATATTGTACGGCTTGGTACAAAATGAAAAAAGTGCATTTTAACAAAACAGTGCAGTGCATTTTAACAAAAACCTCGGCAACTAGGCATACCGTGTGTGCGGTGTCCTAGTTGTTTGTTGCCCAAATGTCCATGAGTGAGTGCTGATGTGGTTTGCCATCGTGTCAATGTCGAGTTAGTTATGTTGGCACGTAACTGCTCATTCAGTCACGTTCTGTTCGGACCGTAGTTAACATTTGAGGGACTAGTGCCCTTTGGGCTTGTGCCTACAGTCGTGATGATGTATATTTAGGAGCAGGGTCATCCCTGTTGCTAGGCTGTCTCGCGCTATGGTGCGACCTTTGTCCTAATCAGTGTGAAGCTGGGGTTAAGTCTAGAGTGCCTAAGGATTGCCTACGCACTGAAGGACTCGCAAGTGCGTCTAGTGACGCCCATGTGGGCCTGTCAGTTGCACTTAATAACATAGGGTGGGATTGTGTTTATGCCACTGACTCTGGTGAAGCTGAACCATGTGCATTAGCACTACACTTAGTTGTTCAGGTTGTGAGGGCAACGAAATAGATTTTTGAAAATATTTAAGATAAAGAGAGTGCATTAACGTAATAAATTCAATTAGCAACTACCACCTAGTAGTGAAGTGAATGTGTGTGAATAATATAAGTTTGAAAAGGGGAATTACTCCTAGTGAAGTTGGTATTTCTACCACACTTGGGTTAGTACTGTTTTAGAGGAGTGGGTCTGCGACGGGGGGGGGGGCTGCATTGAGTCTAAATAGAAGAATTTAGAGATGCACACTGCCCGTTCTCTCCCCCTGTTCCCCTCGTGTCTCTCTGCCCGGTTTCCCTTCTGCTCCCCTTGCTGCCCCCGTTTCTCTCTGCCTGGTTTTTCCTTCTGCTCCCCTCGCGGCCCCCGTGTCTCTCTGCCCGTTTTCGCCCTCTATTGCTTAGCTGCCCCTGCATTTCTGTGACCCTTCTGCCTTCTGTGCCACTCGTTTCATCCCGTTTTTTGTGACCTTTCTGCCCTTTTCTTGTGACCTTTTGATTTCTCTGCCACCCGTTTTTTTTTTCACAACCAATTTTATTGAGCAGAAGAGTATCAAGAATGTGGTATCTTCACACACCAAGATCACCACAACAGTATCAATGTAATGGTGACATACATAGTAATTAATGAAGCAAGTGCCAATGAAGCTCAGCTTTAAAGATGCCCTAGCAGCCTACCCCAACCCCAACTACACCCCCACCCGTACCCAACACCCCCCCCCGCCACACGTGTACAGAAAGCAACACAAAGACGATGTACATAGAAGAAGCAGGTATAATGCAACCAGGGCTTTGCCATTCGGGCCAGAAGTGTCACTGCGATCAAATGTCCTCCTCCTGCTCCGCCGGGGGTTCCAAGGACAGGCCACGGTAGTCGGCCCACCGCTTCCAGATCTTGAAATGTTTGCGTGGGCAGCCCCGCGCCTCAAAGACCGGTTTTTCAAGGCCCATGAAGTAGTCTAGCCCAGCCTTCCATGCAGACAGGGGGGGGCCCTCACAGATTTCCATGCCCGAGCCAGGTCCCGCTTGGCCACCACCAGGCCCAGGAGCAACAGATGGCGCTTATACATGTTGCCCCCAACCCCTTCCATGACATGCAGCAGGCCCAGCCGGTGGGTTCGAGGAAGATCCCAGCCCAGGACCTCAGCCAGGCAACTCCATACGCCCCTCCAGCCCGACCAGAATCCAGCCAGGCGACCACACGACCACACCGTATGTAGCAGGGAACCAGGCACTTCCCCACAGCGCAGGCACTCCGATGATGCAATCAAACCAGCCTTCCACAGACGTTCACGTGTATAGTAGGCACGATGCAGGTATTTGAACTGTATCAGGCGGAGCCGAACCGCAACAGCGGTGCCGCGCGGGGACTCCAGCGCCTCCCTCCAATCGTCCTCATCTAGGGCTCCCACGTCCACCTCCCATGCCTCCCGAAGGGAGCTGAGAGTGGAGGAGCAGTGAATAACAAGTGACTGATAGATCCTAGAGACCTTCTTGTCCCCCAAGTCTCCCATAAACACTTTCGCCTCAAGTGGGCTGAACTCCGGCAGGGAGTCAAGACCGACGATGCTCGGGGCAAGGGCATGCCGCAGCTGGAGGTAACGGAAGAACTGGGACTGAGGCATCTGGAACTCCACACGGAGTTCCTCAAAGGACTTGAGGGTGGCACCTGATACGACCTGGCCCAGTTGTGTAATTCCAATAGCCTCCCAGCCCTCAAACCCGGCCAGGGCCGCCAGTTCCGGGAGCATGCCATTGTGCCACAGCGGCGTTTCAGCTGTTAATTTGCCCCACCAACCCATGCGGCGCAGAGACTGCCGCCACACCGCAAATACCACTTTAGTTACCGACGGCAACCCACGGCGTATACGGGCCGAATAGAGAATAGTGTGGAGCGTGCGATCTCCCATGAGATGTCTCTCCAGGGCATAGGCCGGGTCAATCCTATCCCCATACCACCATTCATTGAGGACAAGCAGGTGTGACGCTTGGTAGTAGGAGAGGAGGTCGGATGTGGCCAAACCACCACAGTATGTGGACAGAAAGCACGTCCTCAGGGCCACCCTGGCTGCACCGCCATCCCACAGGAAGCGGCTCAGCACAGAGTTCACCTGGCGGAACCACTCCATGCCAATAGGGTGTGGGAAGTTTTGGAGTTGGTACAACAGCCTCGGCAGCGCCACCATCTTAAAGATGGCCGACCTCCCAAAGATCGTGAGGGGCATCCTGGACCACGTTTTGACATCTGTCTGGACCCGTTCCCACACCGGCAAGACACTGCGTGCCCAGGCCACGGCCCGCGAGGTCGAGAGGAAGACACCCAGATACTTCAGACCGTCCGTCGCCACACGCAATTCGGCGGCCCATGGGTCGGTAACCACTCCGCCATCCAGAATCCACAGGGTCGATTTAGTCAGATTAAGGCGAAGCCCTGAGACCTCGCCAAACCCCCGCATGATCTCCAAAACTCGGGGACCCGAGCGCCGCAGATCGGTGAGGAACAGGAGGACGTCGTCCGCATATAGTGCAATCCTATCTGCTAGGTTATCATTCCAGACAAAGCCACGTAGATGGGCATCTATTCGTATCCGCGAAGCCAGGGGTTCCATGGCCAGGGCGAACAGGTAGGGGGACAGCGGGCAACCCTGTCGAGTACCACGTCCGATTTGGAAGCGCCTAGAGACCGTGCCGGCCACACGGACCGACGCCGTAACATTGGTGTATAGGAGACGAATATAGGACAAGAAGACAGGCCCTAGATTGAGGCGGGCCAGCAAGGTGAACAAATACGCCCAACTCACCGAGTCAAAGGCTCGGTCCATGTCCGCAAGAAGAAGTGCGGCCTGTTCATCCCTAGCACCCATGGCGTCGATCGCCGCCTGTGCCCGCCGGATATTATGCCGGGTGGCCCTGCGCGGCATGAACCCGGCCTAGTCAGGGTGGACCAGGTCGGCGATGTGGGGCAGAAGGCGGTTCGCCAGGGCTTTCGCCAAAATCTTGGCCTCGATGTTGAGAAGGGAGATCGGCCTGTAAGAGTCGTGTCGGTCCGGCGCCCTGCCCGGCTTCAAAAAGACCACAATCTCGGCATGACGCCAGTCAGGTGGCAGCTCGCCCCTAGTTCGCGCCGCCTCCAGGGCACTGCGAAAGTGGGGTCCCAGCTGGACGTGGAACTTTTTATAAAATTCGGCCGGATAACCGCTCGGGCCGGGCGCCTTCCCAGTATTCAACTGGCCAAGGGCCTCCCCAAGTTCCTCGGACGTGAGCGGGGCCTCCAAGGCCGTTCTAGTCTCATCCGGGACTGCCTGTGGGAGCAGGTCGTCCAGGTATGAGGCAATCTCGCCCTCCACCAAGGGGTCACGAGGGGCGTATTGTGCCTCGTAGTAGCGGGCAAAGCTAGCCGCCAACAGACCCGGGTCGGTCATGACCGAGCCGTCCTCCGCCGTAAGGCCGGGCAGCTCTAGGGGCTGGAAAGTCGCCTGGCAAAGCCTATGCAACATGGTGCAGGACTTATCGCCCCACTGGTACACCCTGCTGCGCGTGGCGAGCCACGCCTGTCGGGCCTCCTCGTATAGAACCGAGGCATACGTCTGCTGGGCCTGCAGGAGCTGTCGCACGACGCCCTCGTCACCCCCGAGCCGACCACGCTGCTCCAGCTCCTCCACGCGGGCCGCGGCAGTCACAATGGCCTCCCGACGTTCCCGCCGAGCAGCCGCACACCAAGTTATATCAATGCCCCGGAGCGTAGGCTTCAGCGCCTCCCACACAACAATTGCATCGACACCCCCCACCAAGTTCTCGCGCCAGAAGTGATCTATCGCTGCGCGTAAATGCGTCACGTACTCCGGCCGCTGCAGCTGCCAGGCGGACATACGCCAGCGAAAGGGTTGCCGTTTAGAGGGGAGGGTCACGGTGGCCAGGACAGGGGAATGATCTGAGAGGCCCCTGGGGAGTATCGCGGCATCCCTGACACGGCTCAGACAGGCACCCGGTACAAACAAATAATCGAGCCTCGAGAAGGACCCATGTACTGCCGATACATACGTGAATGCACGCACTGCGGGATGAAAATGCCGCCACACATCAATCCAGCCCAGACTACGCACAGTCGCACACAATCGAGTGGGAGCAGCCGCGGGGGGGGGGGGGTCAGACACTACATGTGCTCGCCTCAGGCGGTCCAGGCCCACATCCATGACCTCATTCCAGTCACCCCCCACCATGGTCAGGACCTCGGGGATTTCGTCCCACAGCGCAAACAGCTGCTCAGACAATGCCCATTGCAGGGGGGGAGGGGCGTACACACTTCCAAAGACCTAAGGCTCGGAACCCAGCAGGCCTTTAATAAAGACAAACCTACCCTGAGGATCAATCCATTGCTTCTCATGAACATAAGCCACCCTACGGTGTACCAATATGGCCACCCCCCGTGACCCCCTCGTAAAGCCAGCATGATAAACCTGTTGATAACCAAACCTCTGAAGGCTAAGGGCCTTGGATCCCAGCATGTGGGTCTCTTGGAGCAGGAGTACATCCACCATCTCCCTCTTCCCCCACCGCAGCACAGCCCCACGCTTGATCTTATCCAGGATACCCCGCACATTCCATGTCACCACCCGCAGGGTCTTTGAAGGAGACACAGTCGCAGTATCAGCCATTGTCAATACACAGTTCAAAATCTGGCCCCCCCTCCCACCCTGGCGCAACCCGCAAATCAACAAAAATCAAAGCCTCAGACACGTGTGGACCCACCCCTCCAGCCCGCAAACTCAGCACCCCCTTCCCAACCCAGAACCCCCCCAACAATCGCAACACCAGAACTCTCCCCCACGCCCCACACCCACCACCCCAATACCTCAGAAAACGTTGAAGTATCTGTCGCGGCATGGAGAGACCCAGGTCCAAAACAGAGGACCCAGGGCCCGCCATACCAATGGATCCCACCAACCCCACAATGACACACACACCACCCCCCCAACAACACTCACATCCGTGAGGGTCTGAGGCCCACAAATGGTACCCCCCGAGCCCCACTGCGTCCCCATGGCAATAACTGGAGTCTTCACATGGGAACCGACTGGCACATCAAGGACAGAATGAAACAGTCTCACCAGCCAAAGCAGGGCAGTTCAGTATTCAGCATACAAAGTGCGTGCCGACCCAGCAATGTTCAGCTGCCCGCATCGGAGTGCTCCGAGTCCCTGGCACCACCCGACTGCGATGCACTGGCGGAAGCCGATCTCTTCTTGGAGCGAGACCTCCGATGGCGGCCCTTCCTGTTTGGGCGATCCGTCCGCTCCGGCGACGATCCCTGGGACCTGCCCGGGTCTAGCCCCGGCTGGGCATGGGGCCTGAGTCGCACCGCCTCATTGGTCCAGCGGAACACCTCCTCCGGTGAATCGAAGAAATGGGTCAGAGACTGATATATCACCCGCAGGCGAGCCGGATACAGGAGCGAGTATTGGAGCTTGAGGCCCCTTAGCTTAGCCTTAGCGTCCATGAAGGATTGTCTCTGTTGCTGTACCATCTTCGTGTAGTCCGGGAAAATCATGATAGTATGATTCTCGAAGGCGAGTGAGCCCTTGTTCCTCGCCTCCCGTAGGATAACATCCCTGTCATGATAATTCAGCAGGCGAGCGATGACAGGTCGTGGGCGCTCGCCCTCCGGCGGCCGCTGGGTCAGAGCCCTGTGGGCCCTCTCAATCACGAAGCACGTAGACAGTGCCCCTTCGGGGAGCCAGCTTTCCAGCCACCCGGTTAAGAACCGCTCCATGTTGTCCTTCTCGCACCGCTCCGGAAAGCCAATGAAGCGGAGATTGTTGCGCCGCGCGCGCCCTTCTGCATCTTCCACGCGGGCCGCCAGTGTCTTTTGGATGCTCTCCACCTCCGCCAACCGCTTCTTTAGGCCACCAATGTCCGCCTCGGTCTCCGTGATACGGGTCTCAGCCCCAGCGATCCGCTCCACCGCGTTGCGGAGGTCCTGGCGCAGGAGCGTGACATCCGCCCCAACCGCCCCGATCTTGGCATCCAGCATGTCTCGGGATTGGGTGATGGCCGCCAGTATAGCTGCATTGTCCGGCCCAGGGCCACCGCTGCCACCGGCCGCCCCGGCGCCACCACTCGGCCCAGTGAATTTATCGATGGGGCCATGTTTAGGCGGGCCACCTCCTCTGTCCCTGGTCATGGCACACGCTGGGCAGGGCGGACACCACCCCCGAACCTTCGGGCACTGTCACAGGTCCTGAACGGGACGGCCCAGATGAGGCCCCAGAGAGGAATGCGGGCCGGCCGCCGAGTTCGGGCGTCGCGAAAATCGAGGTCCCGGCGTCACCCAGACGGGACAGGCCGCACCCGCACTCGTCCCCACGAGCGGCCGTCCAAAGTACAAAAAGAAGCTGTGGCTCCGTGGTCTGTGGGCAGCCGTATCCAGTGGGCCGGGCCAGGAGAGGCAGATCGGATGCCACCACCGTCCGCCAGTCCGTCACCGGCCGCCTCGGGGCTCAAGGAACCCCGTCTCCAGACTGTCGCGGGGCCCCGCCTTGCCGCCACCGCTCGCAGGTCACACAGGGGCAGAGTCGATGAGTAGGAGCTAATGGCACCGTCCCGATCTCCAGACGATCACGGCCAGGAAGATGAGCCAAGGGCGATGCAGCGGATGCCACCCGCACCCGCCAGATCGCAACTGCCACCAGGCGTCGCGAAACTCGAGGACCCCGGTCTCCGGCCGGACACCAGGCCGCACTTCACCGCCGCCTCCCTCCGATCACAGGAAGGGAAGAAATGCAGGATCGACACACCAAAGTAGACAGGAGACTTCGCCAGATCGAAAGCAAGCACTGGGTACCAACAGCGGGCTCGGGGGTCAGGATAAATGATCGAATTAAGTCCGGGCCGGCGGGAGCTCTACAAGGCTGCGACCGCCATCTTCGCCCGCCAAGCCACGCCCCCCCCGTTTCCCCCCGTTTTTGGTGACCTTTCTGCCCTTTCTTGGGACCTTTCTGCCTTCTGTGCCACTCGTTCCTCCCTGTTTTTTCTGATCTTTCTGCTCTTTCCTGAGACCTTTGCGCCACTCGTTTCCCCCCTTTTTTTGTGACCTTTCTGGCCTATACTTGGGACCTTTCGGCCCTCTATGCCACTCGTTTCCCCCCGTTTTTTGTGACCATTCTGCCCTCTGTGCCACTCGTTTCACCCTGTTTTTTTCTGACCTCTCTGCCCTTTCCTGTGACCTTTGTGCCTCTGTGCCACTCGTTTTCCCCCATTTTTTGTGACTTTTCTGCCCTTTCTTGGGACCATTCTGCCCTCTGTGCCACTCGTTTCCCCCCGTTTTTTTGTGACTTTTCTGCCCTTTTTTGGGACCATTCTGCCCTCTGTGCCACTCGTTTTCCCCCGTTTTTTGTGACCTTTCTTCCCTTTCTTGGGACATTTGTGCCTCTGTTCCACTCGGTTCCCTCCGTTTTTTTGTGACCTTTCTGCCCTTCTTGGAACCTTTGTGCCTCTGTGCCACTCGTTTCCCCTGTATATTTGTGATCTTCTGCCCTTTTTGTGACCTTTCTGCCTTCTGTGCCACTCGTTTCCCCCTGTAAATGTGTTTGTATTTATATAGCGCACTTCTACCCTGAGGTCTCGTAGCGCTGTATTCATACTGCTGTGGAACCCTTCCTGGCTTTCCTGTGAAATGTCCACTCCTGGGCACCCCAAGGTGAAGCATACAAAAAGGGAGTCTAGAGGGAAAGACAGAACTAGGACGCCCTCTACTCAAAGAGTCATCAAACAAAACAAGTCCTAGTTCTCACTGCAATATTTCCCTATTGATATATAGACATCAATGGTTGCTCATGAATCACACCAGGGAGTTCCTTAATCTAGGGATACTCGCAACGTCTCAATCTATTGCTTAAATAAAAAGCAGCCTAGCTCTGATCTCAACAATACGAGACAACACAGAACTCACAAACACTTTGAACGGACAAAAAATGTGTGAAGAGCGAGATGGCACCTCACGGGCGCACCACCAATGGGACCCCTGGCTGGTACTCCCCAGGATGGCCCTGTTATCATCATTGGTGCCATCAAGCTTTAACGGAAACGTGTCTCAAACCCAAAGTAAACAGTGCGTGGTGCAGTGAACACAACTTATATGCAACAAAAACTAACAACATAAAACATTTAGACATATAAGATACTGTGCAACCAGGACGTTAAACTTTACTTATGTTCCTTTCTTTGTTGCAAACAGTAAACACTTGAATATAAAAAAGGAGAGTGTGAAGACTACCTATCACTTCACACCCCACTTACAGCCAACATGTTTCATTGCTGTGGTTTAGATCAGCAGACTGGGAGGCTATGAGATCGCTGCAGAACAACAATAACATAACAATAAAAAGCGCGGATAAAGGCGGAGCCATCGTCATACTAAATACCTGTGACTATGACGCCGAAGTGCGGCGGCTACTCAACATGAGAGCTAATTATCAACCTATAAAGAAAGACCCTACACCTGATTTGATGAAAACAATAAAAGAACTTGTTGGTGGAGCAAAAGAGAAGCAGTGGATAAATGTGAAGGAGGCGGAGTTCCTTATAAACACCAATCCCAGGACCCCCGCCTTCTATATTCTTCCGAAGATACACAAGCCGGCCCGGCCACTGCCGGGCCGGCCTATTGTATCCGGAATCCAATCTATACTGGAACCTTTATCACAGTTCGCCGACTATTTCCTACGCGAATCTGTGATAACCCAAAAATCCTATGTCAAGGACACAATGGACATTTTGAATGTCCTGACTGATATGAATTTTGATCCTGGCACAGAATATATTGTGACCATCGATATCGAGTCGCTATACTCGTGTATCCCCCAAGATGCTGCATTGGTGGCAACAGCGAGGACACTAGCCAAACAGGAGTGGTTTTATGATGCTCCCCAGAGCTTTGTCATGCAATGCGTTGAACAAGCGCTCACGCGCAATTTCTTCAGTTACAAGAACGATCTGTTCCTCCAAGTGACGGGAACATCGATGGGAGCCACAATGGCTCCCAGCTTGGCCTGTATATATGTCTGCCAATTTGAGGAGCACATCATCGAAGTTGAGAGTAATCCCTTTAAAGACCATATCCGCCTTTGGAGGCGATATATAGATGATGTGCTCCTCCTGTGGACTGGGGATGAATCATCCCTTCTCCAGTTTTTGAATTGAATTGAATACACAGGATATGAGCCTCCGCTTCACCTGGAATTACCATCACACCAGTGCAGTTTATCTCGATCTTGATATCGAAGCAGTGGACGGAGGTTTCCGCACGAGCGTTCACCAAAAACCTACTGACAGAAACTCATTACTTTCATATCAGTCATACCACCCGAGAGCACTCAGAGACAATCTCCCTGTGGGGCAATTTTTAAGATACAGGCGTAATTGCTCCTCCACAGAAATATATAAAGAACAAGCAGGAGTACTAATGGAGAAATTGGAAGCCAGAGATTACCCGCGTAGAGTCATCAAACAGGCACAAAAGAGAGCTTTAAATACACCGAGGGCGGCTCTGCTGGAGACTCAAATAAAAGAAAGAGGTGACTGTCTACTGGTGGTCATGACTTTTGACCCCATGGCCACGAAGATTCGCCAATCCATCAGGAAACATTGGTCCTTACTATGGTCCTTACTATCTACGGGAGACTTTAAGATGCCCCCCCCCACGCTTTGCCTTTCGTAGAGCTAGTAATTTGAAGGACAAACTAGTCCACACCAGGACTAATGCAAGAGCTGAGACAGAAACGAAAACCATTCCAAATGGACATTTCCCCTGTGGAAATTGTTCTGTGTGCCCTATGACGAAAAAAGCCACCACAGTGACATTACAATCTGGCAAGATATGGACACTGAACCATTTCAGTAATTGCAACACTTCTAATGTTGTATATAGACTGAGATGTGAATGTGGGTTGGAGTATATTGGTCTCACTATGCGCAAAATCAAACTCCATATCCAGGAACATGTCAGTACAATCAGGATTGGGAAACTGACTACCAAGTTAGTGCAGCACTGCCACCGCAATAAGCACACCTTCACATGGGTGGTATTAGAAAGAGTGATGGGTGACATCCAGACCATTGAGAGACGTTTGATTACCAAGGAGGCACGCTGGATATATCAAGAACAAAGTGAGCAGAGGGGATTAAATGAACTTTTGGAGTGGAACAAGCTACGTTGAGATAAATGACGTGAATGCTCCTTGGCCCAGCTGGTTGCTAAATCCTCTAGACATCTCTTTAGTATTAGATAATAAATTGACCTGTTTTTCACATTTTATAAACTAACATTTGGCACTGCTTTTCGAATCTAAGCAGGAGATGTGATGGAGGTTATGCACGGTATCTGAAATGGCCCTGGCCATGCAACAGGGCCCGCAATGTTAACCCTGTCTGTATAGGGATTTGAGGACTTGGTCCCGTTGGATAGGGAAATGAGATACTCTTGTTACTAAAAACAGATGTATATCGGCTACTAAGCACTCAGTCTGGTCTCTTACTCTAGCAATATGCAGTGCTTAAGGCTAATACTATTGGGAGCGATATAATTCCCTCTTTATACATTGGGTATTTAATAACTGGGTACCCAAATACATTAAGGCATGGAATTTGTACCCCTTGAATGAGTAGTGCTTGAGACTAACACCTTCTGTAGCGCTGCAGCCTATTCCAGTAATGCTGGATATATTTTATATACACACCATTCCAAGATGGCCCCCACGTGTCCCACAAAACGTCATTAGTATGGTGGCTAGTCGTGAATCATGACATGAGTATTTTAAGACAGATGCAGTGGACATATTGAATAACTTCACAGGGTCCCACCAAGCAAAAGATAAGCCCCCACGTTTGTTGTTCTTTCAATGTTGAAAATTTAACTAGGAAAATAAATGCTTACAAGTTGTCCTGAATGAATAAGGACATGAGTCTGTTGAAAGTGTAGAGTTATAATACTCAGAGCGAGGTGTTCCCGCCCCTCGAGAAACATTGCAAATATCGAGAGCTACTCGGAAATGTCAGAGGAATCCTTGAAATCAAGGGTGGGTTATGGTATCCGGCACCGTTCAGTCATGGCCGCGGATGCCATGTAATGATATGAACCAGCTAGGGGAGCCGTAATCTGGCCAATGAGAAAGCACGAAAATCGGCGCGTCTAGCCATGAACGCGGATGCCACGTGATGAGCAGAACCAATCAGGTGGTGCGAATTCCGGCCAATGAGAGATCACGAAAATCGCCACCAGGAGACACAAAAAGATCATCTGTGACACTCCTTCGGCGTTCGAGTAATGAGAAGACGCCGAACGAGTATTCTCCACGGGTGAGATCAGAGGGTCTAGGAGACAAGGGGGGAAGCTTTGCTAATGCGTGTGAGGGCTGCGCTGTAAAAGAGGCTAAACTCTTGTGCTTAATATTTCCTTTCAGTAACCTCATTGAAGGGAGATAGGACTTCGCTCACCATTGGGGGAATTTTCCTAGCGTTTTTTTCCTCTCGGCTGGTATGAGGGGTTAAACCACGCAAAGGGTAATTATAATATCTTGTAATTGGGACAACATGAATGTTAGACTGCATTAGTGTTAATATCTGCACTTCAGTTAGGTGGCCAGGAAGGTAACCCCATATATTTCTGTCTGTTTTTATTACAGCATTGGCAGCACAGTGCCTCTAGCAGTGGCATTCAAATTGAGTGGCCCTGAGGAAATTGCCTGATCTAAACCACGGCAATGAAACATGTCGGCTGTAAGTGGGGTGTGAAGTGATAGGTAGTCTTCACACTCTCCTTTTTTATATTCAAGTGTTTACTGTTTGCAACAAAGAAAGGAACATAAGTAAAGTTTAACGTCCTGGTTGCACAGTATCTTATATGTCTAAATGTTTTATGTTGTTAGTTTTTGTTGCATATGAGTTGTGTTCACTGCACCACGCACTGTTTACTTTGGGTTTGAGACACGTTTCTGTTAAAGCTTGATGGCACCAATGATGATAACAGGGCCATCCTGGTGAGTACCAGCCAGGGGTCCCATTGGTGGTGCGCCCGTGAGGTGCCATCTCGCTCTTCACACATTTTTTGTCCGTTCAAAGTGTTTGTGAGTTCTGTGTTGTCTCGTATTGTTGAGATCAGAGCTAGGCTGCTTTTTATTTAAGCAATAGATTGAGACGTCGCGAGTATCCCTAGATTAAGGAACTCCCTGGTGTGATTCATGAGCAACCATTGATGTCTATATATCAACAGGGAAATATTGCAGTGAGAACTAGGACTTGTTTTGTTTGATCACCCCAAGGTGAAGCCAGGCATCCAAGCGCTGTTGGGGCCGTTGTGGAGATTAAGCATGCTATTGCCCAGAGTCACAGTGTGGGACCCATGATTAGACTAGGCACCGAGGCGAGAATTATCAGGTCCGGGGAGATTGAGTCCAAGAGCCGCTGAGGCGGGTATTGAACCCTGGAACCGGGCCAGGCATCAGGGTCTGTCGCTCTAACCATTGAGCCACACTTCTCCCCTCAATTGTTGTTCCCTTTTCCTCTCTATTTCCTTTGTCACTCCTCGCTGCTGCATCCCCTGCAGCCCCGCCCCCCTGACTGCCCATTCGCTGCCCCCAGCTCCCGCCTCCCAGCTGCTCCTCCCTCCCACTTCCCCATATAGGCCAGCCGCTGTGCGGTGAGGAGAGAGCCCCTTGACCCTTCCAGGTACGTCTCTCCCCCTCCGCACAGCACCGCCTCTGTGTCCCTGCCCCAGCTGCCGCTGCTGAGGAAGTTCGAGGCCCTCCTCCACCCGCAGTCTACGACCTGCGCCTCATCCCTGGTGGCCAGTTGTTGGCCGTAGGTTTGCTCATCCTCCATTGTATTGCCTGTATTTTCTTTCATTGCTCCCGTTGTTGTGACTGCATTTTCATTGTTGTGTATGTGACTGCTGTTGTCTTCTCCCCTGCTGCCTGTACATGGTCTGTGCCCGTTCTCTCCCTCTGTTCCCCTCACTGCCCCCGTGTCTCTCTGCCCGGTTTCCCTTCTGCTCCCCTCGCTGCCCCCGTGTCTCTCTGCCCAGTTTTTCCTTCTGCTCCCTTCGCAGCCCCTGTGTCTCTGTGCCCGTTTTTGACTTCTGTTGCTTAGCTGCCCCTGCATTTCTGTGACCTTTCTGCCTTCTGTGCCACTTGTTTCCCCCCGTTTTTTGTGACCTTTCTGCCCTTTTCTTGTGATCTTTTGCCTTCTGTACCACTCGTTCCCCCGTTTTCTGTGACCTTTTGCAATTTTGTGACCTTTCTGCCCTCTGTGCCACTCGTTTACCCCTCAATTGTCTTGCCCTTTGCCTTCTGTTTCCTTCGTCACCCCTCACCGCCCTGCCGCTACATCCCCTGTGGCTCCGCCCCCCTAACTGCCCCTTCGTGCCCCCACCTCCCGCCTGCTCCTCACTCCCACCTCCTCATACATGCCGGCCGCTGCACTGTTGCGCCGCTGGCGCGTGGCAAGCCCGTCTGCACCCGTCCGCGCCTGGACCGCGCCCAGCGCTAGCACCCCAGGCCCCTACACCCGCCATGACAACCGCCGCCACTATGACGCCGATTCAGAAAAGGGGGTGGTGATGAACAGAGTGTCTGAATTGAGCAGACCACTCTTACCCAGTCCAAAGATCAGGGCTTGATCCATCACCGTTATTTATCTCACTGCCCCATCCCAGCTCAGAACCTGGCTATATGCAAATCAGTCTGTCCCTGGCCCAGTGCATCATGGGAACAGGGCAGACTAAACTACCAAGCCAATTCTTCACCAGAAAGGAGACAAGCTACCGGGGACCGGTTTCTGGCATTTCAGCCGTCTTCGGCCCGGCTTGCTTGAATCCTGATGGAGCAGTGAGAAAGGGACTCATGTCTGAGTATACCCTGCCACACCTATAGTGGCCAAAAACGATTCAGAAAAGGGGGTGGTGATGAACAGAGTGTCTGAATTGAGCAGACCACTCTTACCCAGTCCAAAGATCAGGGCTTGATCCATCACCGTTATTTATCTCACTGCCCCATCCCAGCTCAGAACCTGGCTATATGCAAATCAGTCTGTCCCTGGACCAGTGCATCATGGGAACAGGGCAGACTAAACTACCAAGCCAATTCTTCACCAGAAAGGAGACAAGCTACCGGGGACCGGTTTCTGGCATTTCAGCCGTCTTCGGCCCGGCTTGCTTGAATCCTGATGGAGCAGTGAGAAAGGGACTCATGTCTGAGTATACCCTGCCACACCTATAGTGGCCAAAAACGATTCAGAAAGGGGGTGGTGATGAACAGAGTGTCTGAATTGAGCAGACCACTCTTACCCAGTCCAAAGATCAGGGCTTGATCCATCACCGTTATTTATCTCACTGCCCCATCCCAGCTCAGAACCTGGCTATATGCAAATCAGTCTGTCCCTGGCCCAGTGCATCATGGGAACAGGGCAGACTAAACTACCAAGCCAATTCTTCACCAGAAAGGAGACAAGCTACCGGGGACCGGTTTCTGGCATTTCAGCCGTCTTCGGCCCGGCTTGCTTGAATCCTGATGGAGCAGTGAGAAAGGGACTCATGTCTGAGTATACCCTGCCACACCTATAGTGGCCAAAAACGATTCAGAAACGCCAGCACACTGCACGCTCTCAATCCCGGACGGACCCACAACTGCTGCAAGGTCGCCCCTAAACGCACACACGATCCCTTCACCTGCCGGAACTGCAGCTACACCAGCCACAGAGCCGACGAACCACCCGCCAAGAAAGGCCTCAACCACCTCCGATGCATACTACTGAACACCCGCTCCGCACGCAAACACGCCGTCGAGCTCTGGGACCTGCTCAACACAACCTCCTCGGACGTCGCCTTCCTGACAGAGACCTGGTTGAACAACTCCTCCGCACCCGACATCACCATAGCCATCCCAGATGGCTACAAGATCACCCGCAGAGACCGCATCCACTTAGTCTGAGGAGGAATCGCCATCGTCCACAAGAACAGCATCAGGGTCTCGACTAGCACAGACGACGCACTCAGCACCTCCGAACACATGCATTTCCAGATACACACAGACCCCAACTCCACCATCAGAGGCACCGACCCCCCTGGGCCCTGCCCCCAGTTCAGCGACTCCATCGCCGACTAATTCAGCACGCAAGTCCTGACCTCCACCGACTACATTCTCCTCGGAGACCTGAACTTTCACCTTGAGAACAACAACAACTCCACAACCCTGATCGATAACCTCGCCAACCTCGGACTGAGACAACTCGTCACAACGCCCATCCACTCTGGCGGCCACACCCTTGACCCCATCTTCTCCTCAAGCCCGCACGTCTGTCAGCCACACCACCAAACTCCTCTGGACCGACCACCGCTGCATCACTTCACCTTTCAGAAACCCACCACACACCACCGCACCCAACAGATTCCCCGCCGCCGCTGGAGCAAAATCACCGAAGACCAACTACATGCAAACCTCGCTCTCAGCCCATCAACCGAACCCTCCAACACCGACGTCGCTGCCCACAACTTCAGATGCTGGATCGAGGACTGCGCCAACACCCTCGCCCCTCTAAAGAAACCCTCCCACAGAGACTCCAGCAAGAGGGCCAGCTGGTACACAGCAGATCTCCTAGATTCCAAGCAAGCCTGCTGGAAAAACGGAGAAGAAATGGCCCAGTGAACAAACTCCGGACAGCCACGCAGCACACAAGGACACTGTCCGCAACCACCACCACCTCATCAGGGCTGACAAGAAGACCTCCTTCAAAGACCACCTCGACAACAACGTACACGACAGCAAGGAGCTCTTCAACATTGTAGGGGAACTCTCTATCCCCAGCTCCAACACCAACAACATCCTGCCGTCGCAAGCCCTGTGCGACTCCCTCGCCACCTTCTTCCACCACAAGATACCAGACATCCACGACACCTTCAACACCCAGATAGCCCCAACAGAGAGCAACACAACAGACCCTCCGCACACCATCGACCACATCCCCTTACTAGCCTGGACCAGCGTGAGCGTCGATGACACCATCAAGACCATGAGCACAATCCACTCCGGCTCTCCGTCAGAACCATTCCTACACCACATCTTCAACAAAGCAAGCAGTTCCATCGCACCCCACCTACGCAACGTCATCAATCTCTCCCTTAAGACCGCAACCTTCCCAGAATGCTGGAAACACACTGAGATCAACGCCCTACTAAAAAACACAAGGCAGACCCAAGAGACCTCAAGAACTTCCGACTCATCTCTCTGCTCCCCTTCCCGGCCAAGCTCATCGAGAAAATCGTTAAGACAGCTGACCCGATACCGCGAAGAGAACAGAATCCTTGACCCTTCCCAGTCAGGGTTCCGCAGCAGCCACAGCACCGAGACCGCCCTCATCACCACCACCAACGACATCAGGACCCTGCTAGACAACGCGGAGACTGCAGCACTCATCCTCCTAGACCTCTCCGCCGCCTTTGACACCGTCTGCCACCGCACACTACGCGCGCGCCTCCACGCCGCAGGGATCCGAGACAAGGCTCTAGAATGGACCACTTCCTTCCTCTCCGGCAGGACCCAGAGCGTCCGCCTCCCCTGTTCCGTTCCAAAGCCTCCGAGATAATCTGCGGCGTACCCCAAGGATCCTCCCTCAGCCCGACACTGTTCAACATTTACATGGGCCCCGCTTGCACACGTTGCCCGACAGCACGACCTCAACATAATCTTCTATGGCGATGACCCTCAACTGATCCTCGCCCTCACCAAGGACCCCATCTCCACCAAAGCCAACCTCCATGAAGGAATGAAGGTCGTCGCCGACTGGATGAAGATCAGCCGTCTGAAGCTGAACTCGGACAAGACGGAGGTCCTCATCCTCGGCTCCAACCCGTCAGCCTGGGATGACTCCTGGTAGCCAACAGCACTGGGGGCAGCCCCGACCCCCACCGACCACGCACGCAAACTGGGAATCATCTTCGACTCAATGCTCTCAATGACCAAGCAAGTCAACGACGTCTCCTCCTCCTGCTTCAACACCCTCTGCATGCTCCGCAAGATCTACAGATGGATCCTGACAGATACAAGAAAGACAGTCACCCAGGTCCCCGTCAGCAGCAGACTCGACTACGGTAACACCCCTTACGCGGGAGCCCCGACCAAGCTCATCAATCGACTACAACTCATCCAAAACTCCTCAGCACGACTGATCCTCGATGTACCATGACACGGCCAAACCCCCCCTCACCTGAGAAACCTGCACTGGCTCCCCGTCAACAAGAGGATATCCTTCAAGCTCCTCATCCATGCACACAAGGCACTCCACAAGACCGGCCCAGTCTACCTCAACAGACGGCTCTCCTTCTACACCCCCAACCACCAGCTACGCTCCGCCGACCTCGCACTCGCCACCATCCCGCGCATCCGAAGAACAACCACCGGCGGGAGATCCTTCTCCCACCTCGCCGCCAAGACATGAAACACCCTCCCTCTGAGCCTACGACAGACCCAAGACCTGCTGACATTCAGGTGGACACTAAAGACCTGGCTGTTTGATCAGTAGCCCCCCCCCCAGCGCCTTGAGACCCTCACGGGTATGTAGTGCGCTTAACAAATGGCTGATTGATTGATTGATTGGTCTGCCCACACACATTGAGATGTCCAGTAATTATTTCAGAAAGTGGATTAACCAGGCTTTAGATAAGTGCATCCCAGCTAAATGGAGTTACCCTACGAAAGCTCAATCTCATGTATGGTTTAATGAGGCACTCACTATAGATAGAAAAAATTGTAATGTATTAAAGCAAACCTGGAGACGCCCATATAGTCCCACTGCTAAACTTGAATTCACTAAGGCCAGGAAGGCCTATCATAAACTGATACGGAAAGCCTGTGCCGCTCATTTTGCTAACAAAATCAACAACAGCAATAGCCCCTCTAAAACTATTTTCTCCTTGTTGAAAGACATGGAGAAAGCACCAGTTACAGCTGAAAATGCCATCACCTCCAATGCCCAATGTGAATCTCTGGCCACCAACTTTATCAACAAAGTGGCAGGTATTTTTGATAGCTTCCAGCTGAAGAATGACACCTCCGTCTCGACAAGGGGAGATACCACGGACTCTGTTATCTACTCCCTCCCTGCCTTCCCACCAATGACGACTGATGGCCTCAAGGCTTTGTTCAGGAAGATAAAATCGGGGTCTCCTGAAGATCCCTTTAAACCAGTATTCTTTGTTAAATTCCAAGACTGCCCCTTCCCAGCTGCCCGATACTAATCAACCTCTGCCTATCTTCAGCAGAGTCTCCACAATCCTGGAAACACGCCAAGGTTATTACTTCACTAAAGAAGCTTTCGATAGATGCCTACAGACTAGAGAACTATCGTCTGATCTCACAGCTTCCGTTCTTTGCAAAAATAACAGAACCCTATATGAATACCATTCTAATGCAATATCTAGAATCTTATTCCATACTGGATTCATCGCAAAACGGCTTTGATAAGACGCAGCACGGAGTCATCCCTGTTGGCAGTCACAGATCAACTCAGAGCATCCATGAACAAAGGCAATACATCGGTACTCATCCTGTTAGATCTTAGTGCCACCTTCGATACGGTCTCACATAACATCCTGCTCCATGCGGGAGATCGGTATCACTGGCAAAGCCCTCGCCTGGTTTATATCTTTGCTGTCCAATAGGTCTTTCTAGGTTATTGCTCCTCCTTTCCACTTTCAGATACACACATTACGCTGTGGTGTCCCTCAGGGTTTGGCATTGAGTCCAACCCTGCTTAATGTCTACGTTCGGCCGCTGGCTGTGCTGGCCAAAGCTCTTAATATCTCTCTTGTGTTATATGCAGATGACATGCAGTTGGTATTATCCTTTACCAAGAACACTAGCTTGGACGTCGCCAAATTCCAGGAGGACCTGACCGCCATAGCAGTCTGGTTGGAGGAGAATTGCCTCCAGCTGAATTCTTCAAAATCTGAGATGCTCCTACTAGGTAGAGATTCTCATTGATGGGGAGACAAGTGATGGCCACTGAAGCTGGGCACCCCTCCGGTGCCAAAAACCGTTGTGAAAATCCTCTGGTTTTCAGTTCAATTACGCTCTTTCCTTTCAGGTCCACGCCAAGTCCCTGGCAGGGACCAGCTTCGGCTTACTGAGTGTCCTTACACCTATACTTGGCCTGTTTGACCCCCACACCCGCCAGCTGGTCGTCCAAGCTACGGTGGTGGCCAGGCTGGACTACTGCAATAGTTTACTGCTCAGCTCTAATAAATCTGTGATCAATAGGTTACAGCGCATCATGAACATGGCAGCACTGTTCGCCATGCCTAGATATAGTTCAGCTTCTGCTCTGTTGCGACGCCTTCATTGGCTGCCCGTAGAGCAAAGAATCCAGTTCAAAGCACTATGCATCACACATAAAATCCTTACAGATATAGGCCAAGCGATCATGAGCAATTTGCGTCCCCGTTACATCCCGGCCCGTGCTCTTCGCTTTGCCGACCTACATCTGGGACGCATGCTGGGGTTCCGCAGATCCAGAGCAGGAGGATGTTCATTCAAGATGTTTGCACCAACTCTCTGGAATTCTCTGCCACTTTCTATCAGAAACTCTCCTAATTTCATGCCCTTTAGGAGGGCATTGAAGAACTGGCTTTTCAAATGATCTGCTTCTCATCTCTTACCCTCTTCTCTAGCATTTTAGCGCTGGGACGACCCGTTGCCGGGACAGCCATGTGCTCCACAAATTATATAAGATAACACATATTGCATGGGATAAGGTTCATTATGATATTTTTGGTCCTACAGAAACATTGCAAATTCCGTATGTAGTTAAAGTTGATATGGATGACATCATTACCCCAAGTTCTATTTCTAATGAATGAGGGATTTTGTGACTGTTACTAATATGCTATTTGAATTAGAATCATACACAGTATTTGAAGATTAGGATTTGTATTTGAATTCTGAAAATTATAACTAAATGTTTTCTTAACATCATTAGGCCATCACTTTTTACACACAGCTAGTTCTCCACGTGCTGTTTTTAATAATACACAGTGGGTACACTGTTTGACACTACCTGTGGGTCGTTGAAATACTTATTTGAAAAAGTTCCCTTATATTTCCAGTCATGTTCGTACAGGCCTGGTTTCATATTTTTACTAGCTCATGCCTTCCCTACCAAAGAAAGACATGCTCATGCAAACAAAGTAAATTATTCAGATTCCATTATTTCACAATTCCCACTACAAACCTGCAAGTATTGGAAAGATAATATTGAGCTCAATATTTTGGAGGACACACTATTGTCAGGTCTAGGGCATTGATGTTTTATTTAGGGCATGTCTGATCCCTTGGCAAATGATCTTTTAAAAAAAAGAGAACAGTACAACACACTACTTGTCTTGGGTTTGACAGGGTTAAAAATGTGAACACGCCAAATGTTCCCCTCAATGCTGGTTTTTATAACTGGAAACAGTTTATTAATTTCAAAGAAGAAGAGCTTAATGAAATGGTGAGAATGGGATGTACAATTCTGCAATTTCTGGTTCAGACAGGTGGTTATTATGGCCTGTTGATACCAATGAGGATAACGCCTGTGTTTCTTTTTTAACTCTTCAAGAAGGTTTAAGACAAACAGGCTGTTCCCCGGTATGAACAGTCACTACACTCTGGGGTTGTCACTTTGTATAGTGTTGAGATACTGTATCCGCAATCATTGGAACAGTCAACATTGTCATCAGTTAAATACCACTTATCCCCCTTTCAGATATATGGATTGGCAGGATTTTTCTGTTGTGTCCAAGTTCTCCTCAGTCTAAACATTTAACATAGGCCAGCTACAATGAAAAATATAAAGTTTCTCAACAAGAAGCGGATGAACATTTGAGACCAATTGATAAGGAAAATGTGTCAAAAGCTGTGTCTGTTGCCAATAACGGGACATTATCAACTCATATTAATTTATTGAGTAATATTGTTTCATCTGCAATCAACATCATGCAAAATTATATGTCTGTGCTTCAACATGGCATGAGTCCGTTGTGATCGATTTTGCACCAGAGATGGACTTTGCAAGTTCTGAAATCGTACAGAATGCAACGGGATTGTTTAAATGTAACTTACGTGTTTGTCTTCCAATTTAACATGCATGCAGAAGATATTGGCTAAAAAAAGGAGCACTTAACACAATGCTTAGTATCAAGCATTTAGAAAAGGTATCCATTTCAGTTGCTGAAACTCCATCTGTGGTTTGGATTATTCATAGTTTAATTTCTCTTCCGTTTTCCAGGTTTCATTTAACATCATGTATTAGACATTTTCAAGCAGCTAGATATCAGGAGATGGGTGCACATTTTTTGCACAAAGGCAGGTGCTGCCTTTTTCAGTGAAGTTGAATACACGAGAACAAAGGGGCTTTTGTTAGTCTTCGTGATTGTGGGTCTGGTTTGGGTCACTCATTAGTCTGCAAAGAGATTACACTTCATGGAGTTGTAATTCCTCTATAACTAATTTAGCATGTTTTATTAAAGTTATTCCTGTAAAATTGATCAAAACCAAAGTTTTGTTGCTTTCTTATGGGAGCTATCTAATTTTAAATTATCAGAGTTGTGACTTGGTGTACGCATATTTCATTCTCTCCCACCACATACTACCAGAGAAGCAACTTTGTGGCCGAAGGTCCCCATAGATGATATTCGCTTTGATAGGGTGAGCAGACTGAAAGCCTTGATGTTTCAAACTAATGTGGCTCTAACATCTACCCAAAAAACCTTTGATCTGCAAGAGGCACATTCTTCATCAGAAGTGCAGTCGTTTTTACAAACTCAATTGCCTCATCATTTCAGTGAGCTTGTGTACCGTATTTTTAATGAAGCTACACAGCGGGAGTGGCACCATTTTTTAAGTGATTGGGTCTACTCTGGACTGGTTTCTACGTTACAGACTATTCCGTCTATTTTGCACTGTTCATTTTCAAATGTTTTTGGAGGAATGCCGATTTTGTTATTGTTCCTTGTTAGTGCAT
Organism: Lissotriton vulgaris; assembly: GCF_964263255.1. Taxonomy (NCBI): domain Eukaryota; kingdom Metazoa; phylum Chordata; class Amphibia; order Caudata; family Salamandridae; genus Lissotriton; species Lissotriton vulgaris. The sequence goes on from NC_141695.1 coordinate 609,375,839, forward strand.
TGAATCTGTTTCTGTTGCCCTGAAATAGATGTCTCATGATGAAGCCAACTGGAAATGGAACTACAACACATCCTTCTGTGTCGTGAATACATGATGCCGTATTTTGAACGTTTGGTGCTACTGGAACTGAACAAAAACTGGTTTCTGTTCTTACAGCCAGTAGGGTTTCAGAGAAGCAGTCTGTTTTTAGGTGTCTATGGTGCTCAGTCGAGTGTTGTCTCGACTTATGCCTTGCTACGCAATTGTCGCAGTCTCCAGATATAGATCTGCTTAAGTGTCCTATGCAGGCACATCAGCTGTATTGTCAAATGATGCTGCTTCCTATGCTTCACAATGCCTACTATGAGCCGCCTTCGCCAAAGCCAGATGCTCCTTCGACTTCAGGTTTCAGGGCATCTGGGCACACTTCTGATTCTGCAATCCTCGCACTGTTGCGTTAGCTGATGATGACTTTCTTCGCCACTTGGATCTTGTTCTATAGGCCTCTTTTGATGTGCTGTCTGTGGATGCGGGTACTTTCCTCAGCCCTAACGACACTCTGGACATGTATGTTGTGGACACTTCGGAGATGCTGTTGTCCACTTTGGATGCTTCTTAGCCTGCAATAAAGGGAACGTTTTTTTGCAAGGATTTCTGCTCATACACAGAACTGTACACAGAGATCTAGGACATTAGTGAATTGTGGTGTATCAGAAACTCACCTCAGTACCTAGAAAACCCCAAACAGCTAGCATCAGTGTCACATTAGCTCTTCGTCCTATAACAAAGTAACCAATGATTAGATAACCTAGAACATGCGACTTAGTACCATCTCAGGAATGGTGAGAAGTGAGAACACTCTTTTGTTATACTCTCATACTAGTCCACAACAGGAGTAAACAAACATTGGCATAGTCAATAGGTTTCACTTTTGGGACCTTACGTGTTTATCCTTAAGTTTTGGCTATGTTGTAGAGCATTGTGGCTGATGTGCATTATGTTGAAAAGTTATAATGAAAAGTGTTAGGTATTTTTGTTACTTTTTATAAAAATCAACAATCAATCAATCAATCAATAACATTTGTAAAGCGCGCTACTCACCTGCTAGGTTCTCAAGGCGCTGGGGTGGGGGGGGGGGGGGGGGGGGAGGTGGCTGCTACTGCTCAAAAAGCCAGGTCTTGAGTTGCTTCCTGAAGGAGAGATGGTCCTGGGTGAGTGGTAGGTGGTTGGGGAGGGTGTTCCAGGTCTTGGCCACCAGGTAGGTGAAGGATCTTCCTCCGGTTGTGGTTCTGCGGATCCGTGGGATGGTGGTGAGGGCGAGGCTGGCGGAGTGGAGCTGGCGGGTTGGTGTGTAGAACGTGAGGCGGTTGTTGAGGTATCCCGGGCCCAAGTCGTGGAGAGCCTTGTGTGCGTTGGTGAGGAGTCTGAACGTGATCTTCTTGCTGGCGGGGAGCCAGTGCAGGTCCCTCAGGTGGGAGGAGATGTGGCTGTGTTGATGGATGTCCAGGACGAGTCGTGCTGAGGCGTTCTGGATGCGCTGGAGTCTTTTCTGTAGTTTGGCAGTGGTCCCAGCGTAGAGGGCGTTCCGTAGTCCAGACGGCTAGTGACGAGGGCATGGGTGACCGTCTTCCTGGTTGCAGTGGGGATCCAGCGGAAGATCTTACGGAACATGTGGAGGGTGTTGAAGCAGGAGGAAGTAACAGCGTTAACTTGCCTGGTCATCGTGAGGGAGGAGACAAAGACAATATAATATATAACTGAACAACCTGATTAAATACAGATTTTAATATAATTTATTTTTTATTTTTCTGTACTTATTTGGTATAGTGGTATTATGTGGAGTGTATTTGTTGCATTGTATAAAATGTAATTATGTGACGTGTACTTATGTGGCACTAAATGTTAATATTTTGAGTGTATTTATGTTGCATTGAGTATAATGTAATTATGTGGTGTGTAATTATGTGGCCTGAGTGGTATGTGAAGTGTATTTATTTTGCATTGAGTGTAGCGTAATTATGTGGCACTGAGTGATATTATGTGTTTTGTATTTACATTGTATTGAGTATAGTGTAATTATGTGGCATGCAATTATGTGGCCTTGAGTGGTATTATGCTGAGTGTTTTTATATTTTATTGAATAGAGTGTAATCATGTGACGTGTAAATATATGTTACTTAGTGGTATTATGTGGATTGTATTTATGTTGCATTGAGTAGAGTATAATTATGTGGTGTGTACTTATGTGGCACTGAATGGTATGTGGAGTGTATTTATGTTGCATTTAATAGAGTGTAATTATGATGTGTGATGTGGAGTGTTGTGGTGCATTGAGTATGGTGTAATTATGTGGTACTGAGTGTTATGTGGAGTGTATTTATATTGCATTAAAAAGAGTGTAATTATGTGACGTGTAATTCTGTGGTATTGAGTGGTATTTTGTGGATTGTATTTATATTGCATTGAGTATAGTGTAATTATGTGGCGTGTTATTTCGTGGTACTGAGTGATATGTGTTTTGTATTTATGTTATATTGAGTCTAGTGTAATTATGTGGCATGTAATTATGTGACATTGAGTGGTATGTGGAGTGTCTATGTTTCATTGAATAGGGTAATTATGTGATGTGTAAATATGTGTTACTTAGTGGTATTATGTGGAGTGTATTCATGTTGCATTGAGTAAAGTATAATTATGTGGTGTGTAATTATGTGGCACTGAGTGGTATGCGGATTGTATTTGTTGTTTTGAGTATAGTGCAATTATGTGGCATTCAATTATGTGGCACTGATTGGTATTATGTGGGGTGTATGATGCATTTATGTTACTTTATTTGATTTGTAAAAATCTTAAAAAGGGTGGATCATACCACCATGCAATGAACATCAACATCTTTGAATGAACGTAAAAACAACATAAAATGGCACAATACAATGACTCAGATCATTAACTACATTGCACGAATATAAAACAAATATAAAAGTAGTATTAAAAAAACACACAGGTATGCCTCTGTGAAGGAGTTGCTGTCTCATTAAAACATCTAGACGTGCAAATGAATACTATGGCAGAGGATGCAATGTACTTAGGAGGTGTATTTAACTAAGTATAACTGTCACATGGTCAGACTGATAAAGTGCATTTATCAAGAAAATGGGGAGGAAAATGTCTATTAAGAAAATAAGAGAGAGAGTGCAGAATCGGCCACGGCGAGACCATGAAGCCCAGCTCATCTTTCATTGCTGTATTTTTTCTAGCTCTTGGGCAGCGAAAGCCAGGAATTTTATCGTTTTGCAGGAAAGTTGTATCGAAGTCCCTCTGAGGCATTTTATCACTGCCGCCCTGCAGGTCCTGACTTGAGCTTCTCTTAAGTGTGATTTCAACAAGGTCTTCCTTAAGTTTAGTAATGCCGGGCAAATACATAGTAGGTGCAGTAGCGACTTATCACCCTTCTCACAAAGGCGGCAGTCTGAGGTTGGCCAGGTCCGTAGCCATCTGGGGGTAAGGTCTTTACTCATGAAACAACCCAGCCTCAGGAGGCTTAATTTCCTCTTGTAGTGGTCCTTAAAACATTCTTGCAAGTAAGGTTGTTGCTTCATTTGGTTATATGTTGGCATCCCAATCCAAACGTGGCTTTTGCCAGCCACTGAGCCTTTGTCGATTTGCAGCGATGCTTGTTTGACAGCTATCTTAGTGATCTGTTCAAAAGCGTTGTAAGACATTGGTGAATGCCAAGCCTCTTCCAGATTTAGTGATAGAAGCGCTTGCCTAAGAGACTTACATGTGGAGTTGGAATTCCTAGCCTGTTTTTCGACTTCTTCCCAGCAAAGGTGGGCAAGTGTGTTTTCTTCAGCATCCCTCATGCGCCAGTAGTATTTGGCCAGGGCCCCTTGTCTTGCCGGAATCTGATTTGTTAAACCGTATTCCAGACGTATTAAAGCTTGTGAAATATGTTGCGGAATCGAGAAGAGATTTTTGACCAATCTTGGCAATCTGGGCAAGATTTAGCATTGTAGAATCCGTGGTAGCCATTAGTTCCGAGCCATATGTGAGCGAGGGCAGAAATTTTGCTGCTACGACCTTTAGCATGTGACCCGTTGAGCTTCCACTGAAATGTTTTTGTACTGTTTTGAAGGCGAATTGAAGTTGTTTGGCTTTTGATTTCTCGAGATCTAACTGGTACTTGTACTTTAGATGATGGTCTAGTAGTATCCCCAAGTATTTGTATTTATCTACCTGGGTTAAGGGGCAAGAATTTAACCTCCAAACAAATTTAGGTCGTTTTTTTCTGGTGCTGGAGAAACATAGAATGTTTGTTTTTTTGAGATTTATTGTTAGTTGTGCATTGGAAATGTACAACGCAAGTTTAGAAATCAACCGTTGTAAGCCACACGGGGTTTGTGAGAAGAGCACAATATCGTCTGGGTATTGTAGACTCGCTATGGGTGTTTGTCCCAATTTTGGTGGATCTCCCTGGGTTGTGCGTAATTCTCGCTCTAGGTCAGCGGTGTATATGTTAAATAGGCTAGGGGCCAAAACGCATCCTTGCTTTAGCCCATTGAGGGTTTGAAATTTCTTTGTTAGGCATCGTCCATCTCCTTTTTTTATTTGAACCCAGGTATGCGAATACAAATTTATGATTGCTCCCAGTAAATTCGGAGGGGCACCCCAAGCTTTCACTTTTGCCCAAAGTTTAGATCTTGGCACTTTGTTGAAAGCCGCTTTCAAGTCTAAAAAACATGTATATAGAGTGGTGGAGTTATCAATTGCCTTTTTCGCAAGGAGAGTTAACGCTGATAGGTTTGTTAGGGTGCCCATACCAGCCCGGAAGCCTGTTTGTGTCAATGGAATTAAGTTTTTACTATCGACCCAAGACTCCAGGTCTGCCAATAGATTGGATGCATAAATCTTGGCCTCAACATCGATTAGGGCTATCAACCTGTAGTTGTTGGGGTCTGAGCGAGTACCTGATTTAAAAATTGGTTGTAGAATACTGCCCCTCCAAGAATCTGGAATGTTCCCTGTCCTTAGGCTGTTACAGAACAAGGGGGATAGGTGACTAGCCCAAAATGTAGGGTCTTGCCTGAAAATAGCGTTGGGTAGGCCATTTGGTCCGGGGGCCCCCTCTGCTCTCAGATGGTTTATGGTCCTTAAAACCTGCTTTAATGTAATCTGACATAATTCTCCTGTGTGGTCCGAAACAGCTGGCTTGCAGGATGGTTTCCCCGCTTCTACCTTTGTTTTCGGACTTGGGGTTAGAATAGACTCTAATTGGATTGCGGATAAGTTATCAGCAGATGTTTTTAGTGTGAAGTTGTATGTTAAATCTATATGCTCGCCCCAAATCTGTCTTGGTGCTTCTCTATTAGTTCTTCTTGTTCTTATGTTGTTGAAACAAGACCCACTGAGTTGGAATTTTTTTGTTTAATTGTTCCAAGTAGTGAATGAGTAAATCCGGCACGTTGTCCTCGCTTGTCAGCTTCCTTTCTGCATAATATGCAGAAAGGAAGCTGACAAGGGAGGACGTCGTGCCGGATTTACTCATTCACTATTTGGCACAATAAAAAAAATAATAATAATAATTAAAAATTGAAAAATAATAAATTTCCAACTTAGTGGGTCTTGATTCAACAACATAAGAACAAGAAGAACTAATAGAGAAGCACCAAGAAACCTTGTACAATATAGCCAAGATCCACACTCAGGAAGCTTGGACCTTTTAAACAAAAAGACGTCCCTCTTACCCCCAAAGAGGAGGAAAACTATTAGCGGAAACTACATCGCTTATGCAAACCTTAGAGAGAAGAAGCTAGCAAGTCCCTCTCGTAAGCATCCAAAGACAGGAAGCAAACACACTTGGATTTCCAAATAACTTGCCAGGAAGGAAATAATCCCTAGCTTGCCTTATTTGTGATCTGCCGAGTTTTTAACCGCACAGACCATTGGAGGTTTCATCTAGATCCAATAGATGTGCTTGTAATGAACAAAGTCCTGAAGAAGGTGCGAGATTGTGTATATCACCGAAACTCCGCGTCGACAATTTGTTTGTTCTTCATTAACTGTAGTGTGACCAAAAAGGAAAAAGATATTTTCTGTAATAAATTGTGTATCTGTATGTTTTTAATGAAAAGGTTTTTATAATTGTGATTACTGACTTTGAAATGATGTATAATATGACTTCAGTAGTATACTGATATTTTAATAGCATTTTCAATAAATCGTTGAAATTTTAAGCTCATGTGTGAGAATGTGCTCTTGTTGAATAACTGTTACAAAGAAGTTTGTACATTTGGTAACTCTTGCAAAGACTTTACTCATTTTTATGGAAAGGGCGCTTCAGTATCTAATGACCTGCTAGGATTGTCATCCTTGACAAAATTGTGGAAACGGGAAATCTGTTTTTTGATATTGTAACCCATTAATTTTCCGGTAAAAGGGGTAACTCCCTCCTTATTTTGGGTGGGGGAAGAACGCCAGAAGCAGCGGGCTGAGGATCCCGCACACCCCTAGTGAAGACACTAAAGTCCCTTTCTAATTCTGGCGGCTGCTTTATCTTCTGGGTGCCAAAGATAGAGTAGGGGAGACCGACGTACTCTTGGGCGGCTCCATTCAACCCGGGCTGAAGCGCATGCCAAGCATAAGGTGGGCCACAGCTGCTGCAGGGACAGCTACTGCAGGTGTCTTGCCTGGGACAGTCTGCAGCAAGTCGTGCGGGCGGGCGAGGGCAGCAGCTCTGCCTCACCTCTTCTGTGGTCAGATTGTCATAGCAGCTACCGCCCGTCCCCCCTCCCCAAAAACTAAGGTGGGTTGGGGGGGGGGGGACATTGCACTCTCTGGCCATGCCTTGCACGCTCCCCATCTGCAGGTCTGTGACATCGCCCCTAAACTCACACCTTTTAAGGGCCTGTGCAAGTCACAGGGTTGGTCCGCGGAAGCTCCTCTGTGGCAGGTGCATGGAGGGTGTCCCTTGCATGGGCCGCCGCTGCACACAGCGCACTGAGAAGCGAAGAGGTGAAGTAGGAGGGAAGGGTGAGCACTCCTGATGAGGGAGAGGAGGAGGAGGGGGGTGAAGCATCACAAGACCGGACTTGTTAACAACCTGCTCCACAACACAGACTGCTGCTGCCTGCAGTTCACCCGGGGCACAAGCAGGCATCCACTTCTGTCAGGGCAGCTGATCGCAGCAAAAAGACAGAAGTGGATGCCTGCTTGTGCCCCGGGGGAACTGACAGCCCGGCCACAGTGGAGAACAAGCGCGCACCTCAGCAGCAGCGGAGGGGACATGTGCGATGTCCTTGCGGGAGCGGGCGACAATATGGTGCCACCGGATGGCGCTGTGTGCTCCTGAAAGGAAATCTCCAGACGTGCACGCGTTTGTATTGCAAGCAATGCAACGTGTGCACCTCTTTGCTGAAAAAGCGGTGCTGATGGCATTAGGTCTCTCCTATGCAGCGCATAAGGTTAAAATATTTATTTTAACTACGTGATCTCATGCGCAGTATTTTAGTCAACATAAGCAGACATATGATTAAGAATAATATGGTCCATAAAATACAAAAGGAGGAATCCTATTACAATGACTGCAAAGCGGTGATATAGCGCCTAGTTTGAACATCCTCCCTATATAGAAACTATGTATTATAAACTAAAGAAGGTCTCTTGGGCTTGTTTTGGGGACCCCATTAGCTTTCCACTTAGTAAGAGTAAATTACATCTGGATCAGCAAGGCTCTTTGAATCCCTGGAATCTTCCAAGTGTGTGAATTCATAGCAAGTGTGCTATGATAAAGGTGCCAGAATTTACTTGGCTAGCTGCCAAAATGCTGTGTCTATAATGTGTTACACAGACATGCCGATAAACAGGCTCACCTGTTATGATAACCTTGACGGCACAGCACTCACTATGCAGACTAGGGTCACGATGTATGTCTAGAGATGTCGAAAAACAAACCTTTTCTCAAGTGTAGACCTTCGTGAAGGCTAACTTACAAAAAAAGCTATGCAGTGTTGTGTGCAAAAGCAGCAAAAGATAAAATGGCGTTTAAACTTCTAGTAAGCCATGCTAACATAACATGCACGCAAAAGGAGGCCCTAAACCATACTACACCCTCCCTTGTTCGGGGAACACACAATAACTGGGTCAAGCTTCATAGAACGCAGAGTTCAAGTTCGAATGAGACAGAACCAAGTTCAGGAATTTTGCCAAACTTCAGAATTGGGAGTAAAAATCTGAATTAAAGTAACCAAGTCAGTGAAACCAATCACGGGCGGCCATGGTGTGAAAAAAGACCTCAAAAATTAAGAAAAACAATAACACTTTAAACGAAAAAATATTCACAAGTTCAGCACGTGTTTATGAAGCAGAGAAAAAAAATTATACTTCAATTCAACAGCGTATAAGCACCATACGTTGCAACTGCCTCCAAAAGGAAGTCATTGTTATCATCCATGAACATTTCGGCCATCCAATTAAGTAAAGGGAAAGAACATACATGTTCCTCGATTGCCGGAGCCTCTAGTACCATCAGAAGACAACTCGGGCTTACTTCAAGATAACTGCACGCCAGAAAGTCATTGACCGCAGTCCAAATGTTCCAATTGCCTAGAACCCCATAAGCCGCTGCGCAGCCCATAATCCTGGCACTAGAACAATCTAGTTCATGAGCAACTAAGGCACTCATTAGTATAAGAAAATCCAGGTCAGGAGACACTGTGTTGCAGAGACACACATCCAGGGCCCATTCAAATCCGCAATCCAGGCAATGGAAAACAGGCTGCACACAAGTGAAGAATGAGAACCGGAAAGATAAACCATACGCCACACTCAGTCACCAGAGAAAGCGATCCATAGTATTCTAGCATCCGGTTACGAAGGAGGAGCAGCCTGGACAGATCGTCGTGGGGCACAGACTGTGCATCCATTTTGTAGTAAACAAATTAACAGCAGTATGCCCGCGCCTAAAGCAAGGAGCAACGGGAAACCGCCAATGACACTTGAAAAAATGCAGGGATCACACCAAATATAGCATGAAATGAGGTCACAAGGCCAGAAAATACTACTTTAAAAAACATGTGCGATGCCAGAGGTCAACAAGGCATTTAACATTGTGTGAATCAAAGCATCAAATGCAGGGGCAGGTCTGTGTTTAACAAGGCATTAACCTCAGTGCGAGTATTTGCAACGTGAAGGACAAATATCTCACTCACAGATGTAAGGAGGACTTCCTTCTGGGATAAAAGAGCTGTTATTCGACTCATCTTTTTGAACTCTGCCTTCAAGGTTGGATTAGAAGGCCAGATGGAAACATCAAGCCTCCCATGTGGAGGAGGAAACAAGACATTCTTATAGAAAACTACACACTGGGAAACTGTAACGATATAAGGAATACCAGCATGCATACCACAACAATCTTCATTCTTTAATAACAAATAACTACAGTTTGCAAGCAATGTGAATGTCGGTGTAATGGAGTGCAATTTAAAACACAGGCGAGGTTCAGTGCAAGGACATTACAAGAACCGTGCAAATGCAGATTTCTGCACACTAAAGAGTGATCTGGTGTGGTGGTGCAATCTTCGCCATTCAAATAAACTTCCTTTCCTTCCCTCAAACACCAGTATGTGAACAGGAGATTCCAGACTTCATGAAGATAAGCACCACCTAAGGGTTCAAATCTACCTATTGCATAATGTTTCATGCATGACTCAAATTTGAAAAGGGGAAAAGGTAGAGCTATCAACCCATGGATGAGCCAAACTGCCGAATTGGTCTCTGCCACTGAAAATGGTAAAGGTTCTAGCTTTTCAATATGCAACAAAGAAAACGTGGCATCCTTCATTGACATAAATTGTTGTTTAACAGTCAGATTGAAAGGCAGAAATAACAAACTTGTGTTCATGTAATCCCATGGCACTCTGCCATTTTTCAACATTTGTAAAGTCCATGCAAACTGCATAACAGAACGCAATTGATTTTGCCCATGATATAGTACGGCAACATCTTCTTGCACAATATCAACCACAGATGATATAATATTATCTAATGTGTAAATTCGGGAAGAAAGTGTGTTAATGCTATTATCTACAATAGCAAACACTTTTTGTAAATTGGCCTGGTCAATAGCTCTAAGCCTAGAAGCAGCTTCAATTTGGGACAGTTTCCAAACCTCGTTGTAAGCAGCATATATATATATATCTTTTCGATCTGCCTGCTGCAGGACCTTTAACAAACTCATTTAAGTCAACAGTGTCAGTGAGTTTGGATAAATGTAGCTTAACAAATGCTAAGGATGAATGTCTGAGCCAACTCTGGCACAATTTGCCTACAGAATAGGTGGTGACTGAATGTTAAGTCTGAAAGCGGGGATCAAATCTAACCTCTGTGTAGCCAGGGGTCAGACCCAGAAAACGGTGCTGGCAGGAATCTGCACTTTTTTGCTGGAAACATTAAAAGATGAATTTCTCAACAGGGCTTGTAAGTCACTTGAGGAAGTACTGGTGTATTTATTCCAATGGGGAAATTCACCCAAATCAGGAAATGTAGGAGCATTTAATTTTTTAGAAGTAGCCAATCCAAAGCATGTGGTTTGAGAAATAGTGGCATTCAGAAACAACATATGGGTTGGAATGAGACATGCATGATGCAAAGCCTCAGTGCCTTGCCCTTGCCAACTTTTAAAACCCCAAACAGATTTAAGATAAATGGTGCCTTTTCACAGTTCATAGCCCCAACAGCCAACTGGTCAATAAAGGATTTTGAATACAGTAATTTAGCGTTTGTAAGTCTAACTTTGGAAAAGGACTTCTCAGTCAACTTAAAATAAAATGCATTAGGGTTTGTTTGATCATAATCAGTAAAATCAGAAAAGAAATTCAAACTTGTTTTCGAGCTGCCTTCCACAGGTGCGAGACAGTGCTCCCACTGTGTGTAGTTACCCACATTTCTAAATGAATTTGTCTTATGCAGAAAGTGATTGCCAAAATGCTGGTAACAGTACAAATCACCATAATTTGCAGATTTGAAATATAAATCTTCAGCATCGAAAGCAGCATAGTATTTCATATAAGAAAATAAAGCTTCAACAGCTTTAACGTCCCAATCATCAGAGCAAATATTTTGTTTAACCACATCCCCCATAGAAACACGGAGCACATTGGGAACATTAATAACCTCTGTGGGATCATTATCTGGAACTTTACAGCATCCCATACAATCCCATCTAAAACGGGCCAAGTAGTTATATTCACAAAAGTCTGGTCCCTCTTCATGATGTGTGAAGAGGAGTGGGGAGCCAAAGTTTAATCAATCATTCTAATTGAAGTTCTTTCTTGAACGTAGTGTCCATTGATCAAACGAAAAAAATACACCTCAAATCCGATGGACATGAACAACAAATTGCCAAAAGTTCCAGCCAAATGTAAGTCCGGGGGGCAATTACCGAAACTTTAGAAGGGGACTTAGATGTGGAAGAGCCAGTGTCGAATGAAAAACGGGATTGATTAGTCACACGGGTCTCCAAATCAGGCATAGACAAGTCAGTGGGGTAAGTATAGTCAGTGTCATTAAAGGATCACCAGCTGGTATATTCAATAAAGGATTCATAAGTGGACTCATTTCAACGGCAACATCAGGCCCGATGGCAGGATCCGGGGAGAAAACAGAGTGTCTCACCATTGCAGGACACAAAACCGCAGGCGCCATACTATAGAGGATCGGCCACCCTGTGTGGTTTGGCATTGTCAATGGAAATGTACCTGTTACCCTTTCGCCCAGGAAGAGGATGTAAAATGACTGTTCTTGTACCCTGCACACCAAGCATAGCAACTGGAGCTCGATAGGAAGGACCAAATTCTTTCTTGTTATCGATCTTCTCTCGGACCAGTTCTCAAACAAGCAAGTGTTCCTTTGCAAGGATGTCTCTGGTCTTTTATAGGTTCTGCAAAACATTAGAATGTTCATCTACGTCAAAGGATGCGGCTCCCGACGCCATGTCTAGACCATCAAGTTCCGGAACAAACATCTTGATGCCAAAGAGCATTTCGTATGGGGTCCGCCCACCCAGAGACCTTCTACGGAGATTATTTAGTGCACGTTGAACGCTATTGAGATGGGTTAGCCAGTCTATGCCAGCACCTAATACTTTCGCTGTCGAGGATTGCTTTAAGTCACGGTTCATTCGCTCCACAAACTATTACCCTCAGGCCGGTATGGGGACGAAAATTTGAGCTGGACCCCCCAGTGAAGCCATGGCATCCTTGTACACCTTAGAGGCGAACGCTGGACCCTGGTCTGAATGGAAGGTACCACACGCAAAAATTCCCACAAAGACACGCAAATCCCTTACGACAGTTCTAGAATCAGAGCTCCGTTGAGGCCACACCCAGACAAAGTGCGTGCAAGAGTCAACTGCTACTAATATGTACTTGTACGCAGTATCAGAGGAGAAAGGACCGCAGTGATCTAAATAAACACACGCAAGTGGTTTATTAGATATGTACAATGGAGTTTGGGGCGGGAGTGCAGCAAAAGAAGAATTTGCTGACAAATGCCTCATTGAAGGACAAATTCATGTGTCTGTTTGTACAACCCCCGCCACCAATATAATTGCTGGATAAGAGATGCAGTAGCTGACACGCCAGCATGCGCCAAAGCCATCCCGGTGTGGGCTGCTGTAATCAAAGCCTGTCTGCGATCCGCGTTGGGAATCAACCTGTCACCAACGTCGTTAATTCTCACATAAGGAACTTTATCAGGACTTAAATGATAAGAGTATTTAGAAGGGAAACCCCTGGGGTAAGTACCTCCCTTCTCTGTTGTGGCAATAGCTGCCAAGATATCATCATCAATCTTACTTTTGGAAGGTGAGGACATATTTGGGTATTTAGATAATTGGTTCCGATCGGAAGTGGCGCCAGAGGGCCTCTCACCTTTCTTCACACTTGAGAGAGCGCACCGAGTCCCGGCTAGGCCTCCCAGACCGGGCCAGCCGCCCCGACCAGTAGTAGTTAAGTTGTTGCACTACAAGGACAGAGACTTGCTGCTTCAGAGGGCCAGGGACGCGGGCCCATTTCAAGTGGACAATAGCAGAGTGACGCTGTTCCCTGACTATACTTTTGAGACCCAGAAACTGCATGCTTCCTTCTTGTCCATTAAGCGTGAACTGAGAGCCGAGGGCATACAATACTGTCTACTCTTCCCGGCCAAGCTCAGAGTGGTGGTAGATTACAAGACGTTCTTTTTCCCCACATCGGCGGATGCTTGGGCGTGGTGGGAAACTTACAAAGCTGGAACAGATGGAGCAAAATTTAGAGAGGAAGAGGACAAACGCCGGCTCCCGGTGCGGAAATCGCAGAGGATCCGCAAGCGCCGACAAGGGTCCAGAAAACCCACAGGCTCTCAAATGGCTGAGGAGAGGAAAGCGGCACTGCAGGCAGTGGTGGACCTCTCCGGGACTACTGCCACCCAATCATGCCAGGGTACTGACTCGGAGGACCGCACCATGGGCTCGGAAACGGACCAGTCAGATGCTACTGGCGCTAAGGGCCCGATAGTGACGCCACAGACGTCGGAGGAAATTGTGGAAGCCTGACATGGAAGCTGACTGAGGAGGACACCTGTGGTAACTGGGGGGGCTTGTGCCTAATGATGCAGAAACAGATAGCAAAACGGAGTGGATTTCAACATGTGTTCATGAGGGGATTGCGGGGCGGGGGGATGGGACTGTGATTGCCGCCTTCGGGGTCGAACTACGCCCTACCAGCCCATAAGGCTCCCACAGTGGCTACTGTGGAATAGACGGGAAGTTGGGTTATATCTTCTGAGTTTGGATGGGAGCTTATACTGTGCAATTGGGTCCTGATCTGGGGGGGAGGGAGCAGAGGGTAGTTGGGGAAGCTCATCGATGGAGTTAATTTGTTTCGGTTCGGGGTGGGGACTGCAAGGAGAGGGGGAAAGTTGACTTGAAGTACTATTGGGAGGGCACCACCACTTACGCTGGGGCGCTGAACTGTACCACACTGTTTCAGTTACTATGGGACTATGGCTAATTCTGGTACATTGAGATGTATAACCTAGAATGTGAGGGGGCTGCATACTATGGCGAGAAGGCATAAGGTTCACGCTTACCTGGTTCATAGGGGGGTCCATATAGCGCTCCTGCAGGAAACACATCTAACGAAACAAGAGGGTATTACGCTGCAGCGCCGGTGGAGAGGGCAATTGTTTAACACCACCTACTCTGCATTCGCAAGGGGGTGCTGATCTGGATCAGGGCGGGTACTCCTTTCCAGGTGATCAGGCACATAATAGATCCTGAAGGCAGGTATGTGGCTGTCGAGGGCAAACTTAGGGGACGGGACTTAGCTTTATGCAGCGTGTACGTGCCCAACATTGACCAGTTGCCTTACCTGACGAGACTTTCTGGAGCACTTGCAAACTACTTAGCGGGCCCTATCATGATAGGGGACTTTAACTCGGTGATGGACACTGCATTGGACAGATCCCAACCACCGCTAAGAGACTCCCCAGTGCACGGACTTGTGAAGGTCAGACTCGACTGGCAGGAGAGGTGGGGCTTGGCAGACGCTTGGCGCGCGCAACACCCAACTGCAAGGGACTTTTCGTATTACTCTAGCTTGCACGACCTCCATGTCCGACTAGATGCGATATTGTGCTCCCCACTAGTGCTATCAGCTGTGGCGCTCACCGAGCACCTTGCCCGTACGTTGTCTGACCCGAACGCCATGCTGCTGACGCTGGACTGGATGACGGAAGTTTCACGGGTCCCTACATGGCAACTGTGACCTGAAACATTAGACGACCCACTGTTTCGAGCGGCACCACAGCATCCAGGGCGATGGAATGGAACGCCTTCAAGGTGGTTGTTCGAGGACATTGTATAGGGAAATGCGCTGGTGCGCGTAAAATCCTATTAGATGACCTTGACAAGGCGGAGAGGAAACTGCGAGATGCAGAGGTAGCACATCCGGGCCACCCTGAGCTCCAGGATGTTGTTAGTGCGGCTAGGGAAGCAGTGGCAGGCGAGGTGGAGTGCCTCCGTAGCTTCGATCACAAGGCCTACCTGCTGAGAGCACACGCTGAAGGGGACAAGGCTGGGACACTGCTAGCATGGTTGGCTAACCCTGCCAAGCGCAGCCCCCCGATTTTGGAACTAGAGGGGGAGGGAGGACGCACACTTTGCACTCAGACGGAGATACTGAACAGCTTCCAAATATACTATGAGACTCTTTATAGGAGCGCATTAGAGGGAAGGGAGTGCGATATTGACACCTTCCTTGAGGGGCTACAGTTGCCACAACTAAACCAGGAACAGGCGGACACCCTGGGTAGAGACATTGACTTGGGAGAGATCAGGAGTGCAGTGAAAAAGATGGCCCGTAACAAAACGGATTGGATGGCTTGCCCATAGAATTTTACAGCAAGTACTTAGAACTGCTGGCTCCACGACTCCAAACGGTGTATAACGAGGTCAAGACAAATGGCCAATTGCCCCAGTCCATGTGCGAAGCACTAGTGATCCCCTTGCTGAAACCGGGGAGGGAGAGCGACAGCCCTGCTTCCTATCAGCCACTATCTATGCTGACCACGGGCTACAAAATCCTAAGTACCATACTGGCGGCCATATTATTGCAGTACATGCCTGGTCTGGTCCACAGTGACCAATCTGGATTTATCCCCACGCGCAATACTACAATAAATATCCGGAGACTTATACGCCTGTTGGGTGAGCCGCTGCCAGGAGTACAAACGCCCCTGGTACTATCAATAGATATAGAGAAAGCGTTCGATAGTTTGGAGTGGGAGTACCTGTACAAGGCCATGCAGCACTTTGGCCTTGGCGACGGTTACATCCATTGTACGACAGTGCTGTACAAATCGGCGGTGGCGAGGGTGCGGGTGGGTTCCCTCATATCGCATTAATATCCGGTGGGCCGCGGTACTAGACAGGGTTGCTCCCTGTCCCCCTTGCTGTTCACCCTGGCAATAAAACCCCTTGCAGCTGAGACCAGGACGGGAAAACATTATGGGGGCATAGTCAGCAGAGGGGACCTACAGTTTATCTCGTTGTACGCAGATGACCTCCTGTTGTTCCTTGAGAATGCGGGGTTAGCTCTGGAGGGCGCAGAGAGACTTCTCTCGCTTTTTGGTAGGCTATCTGGTCTGAAGGTTAATTGGTCGAAGACCTGCTTATTCCCTCTGCGACAGGGAGAGGTGCGTTCCGCCAACCGCCCACTGCTCAATTGGGAGCCCACCTGTTTAAAATACCTAGGGGTGCACATATATCACACGGCAGCGGATATGCTGGAGGGCAATGTGGGCCGCTGCATGCGAGCGCTGAAGGGAAGCATGTCTTTCTGGGCCACCCTCCCGCTGCCGGTAACCGGCCGAATCTCTTCTATTAAAAATTATCGCTTTGCCGCGCCTTCTATATTACTACTGCACGCTTCCTGTGTGGATACCCGGATCCGTCTTCCGACAACTGAAGTCGCTACTGACATCGTTTCTCTGGGGCACCAGCAGGCGCAGAATCGCATTAACCAAGCTTATCCGCCCGAAGGACGAGGGTGGCCTTGCGGTCCCGGACTTCGAGCTTTATTATCTAGCGGCACAGTTGCAGATATTCATGCAGAAGGTGGCGAGAGTGTTCCGAGGTCCGGAGCACGAAAGAAATGGAGGCACCCCACGCCATGTTCTAGCTTATATTACCTTACAGCAGAGGCTCGCCATCAGAGATTTGACTCTGGAGAAGCCGACGTTCAGGCTCTGCTGGAATCGTTCGCAACGCCGGGCGGGCGTGCGTCATCCGTACGCGCCTGAGATACCGCTGGGAATGGTAAAGGCGCTCCCTCACGGTGAGGATTGGTCACAACTACAGATCTGGGAAGACGCAGGGCTGCAAATGCTAGGCGACCTGTATGATGATGGAGTACTGATACCGTACCAAACTTTACAAGACCGGTTCGACCTGCCGAAGGGGGGATACTTGCTGCACGCCGCAGTGACTGGGGCCATGCAAGCGCACTGGAAGGAAGGGCTTTTGGAACCCATGGCATGCCAATACACCATGATGGTAGCCGGCACCTATAAGGCGGTGACGTGCCTCTACTCTAGGATGCTGCGGGAGACATTACAGCCCTTGACACTATTGAAAGCTAAATGGGAACTGGACCTCGATACAGAGCTCCCTGATACGACTTGGGCGCAAATAGTGCGGCGGGCACGGAAGAGCATGAGAAACGCACGCTTCCAGTTGATACACTTTTATGTCCTCCATAGAGCTTATTTAACACCTGGAAAAATTGGGAAATATTTTGGAGTGACTGACGCAGCGTGCCCCAGATGCACTGCGGGAGGAGCGGAACTGGGTCACATGCTGTGGGACTGCCCTCACCTGCGAGGCTACTGGCAGGAGATTGGCGAGACACTTAACGAAGTGACGGACAGAGGACTGCAATATGATAAGGCTGTTAGTATATTGCACTGGTTCCCTCGCACGCCCAAAACTAAGATCACAAGTAAATTTATTGGTATGGGCCTCCTCCTGGCCAAAAGAGAAATAACGAGGATTTGGAAATCAAGAACGGGCCCCACACACAGGCGATGGGTCAATGAGCTCCTGAAATGGGCAGCCAGTGAAAGTACTCTCCGATATCAAGTGGCTCGCCGCACATCAAATGATAAAGCACCGGAAGCAGCAGCTGCGTGGGAAGCGCTAGTGCAGGCCTTGCGAGACAGCACGTCGCTAGAAGAAGAGAGTACTCCTAACTTAGATGCTGAGGCTCCCAAAAACACACCGGGTACATCTCTAACCTAGATACTTATTTACTTCTGACTGCACTCACAGATACAGATTAACCGAGAGCTCAGGCGTAGGTGGTCGGACTTGCGGGGAGGTGGGAGAGGGGTTGGGTTGTTACGAAGGAACGGGAGTGGGGATTCAGGGAGGGGAAGAAAATAAAAGCGGACTAGTGAATCTCTTGCTAGACGGCTGCAACTGTTCATGCAATAATGGGATTGGTGTTTTATTGCTTGATGCCGCCTGACCTCCGGGATGTGGGCTTAAAGGTCGTGTATGAAGGTAAACGAACTGTGTCGGGCGTTGACGTCAGGAGAACAGTGCCCATATAAATGTTCCCTGTGTATCAAAAGTCTGCAATAAAAACACATTTAAAAAAAAAAAAATCAATCTTACTTTTGGAACATGTAACCGCTGCTACTGCATATGTTGCAACTGCTGTCTTCGCAGCCTCGTCCAGGAGACAGTTGCCAACAGCGTGAACTCCAGCATGATGATGACCCAAAGTATGAATCACAAAAACAAGTGGGAGTCATTCTTTGAGCTCAGCCACTTGAACCTAGATCATTTTATGTTTTATTGTGCGACCCTTGGAGTCACGATAATCATTTTGAGTCCATAAGAGCAGATTGTCATTGTCAGACTAAACACAGTAGTAGGAGTCACTCACAATAAGAGTAGTCACACTGGGATCGGCGTACTCCAATGCAAGCATCAGAGCACGAAGTTCTGCCAACTGGGCGGTACAGTCCCCTAATGTCTGTGTATGTACGACATCGGACTTTAATTCACCATCCACCATAGTAACAACCACAATTGCGGAGGCCGAAGAATATGCTTGCTTTGAAATCGTAGCGGCTTGCGCGCTTCCGTCAGTGTAAATGATACAACGGAAATCCATCAAGAGAGCGTATAGTCAGAGGAGCAGGATGAACAAATTCATACTGCAAGTACCTCTGAGTCTGCAGTGAGGAGTCAAAAATGAATGTTACATTTGGGGATGTCAAAGATGTAGCCCATTGTATCCACTGAGGGTGCAAAGCTTTGGAATTCGGACACTGGCTTTCATCACTGCCTCCAAGGCAGGATACGGAATAACAACTAAAATACGTTTTCCATGCGACAGTGCTCGTTCCTTAAGAATCACCATTTGCACTGCTGTCAAAACCTTTTCCACAGTGGAAAACCGCAACTCAGCCAAAGTATACAAGTGTGACTTGTAAGCGATAGGGACTGTGTTACCCTCATTAAAAGTGAGGTATGTGAAACCCACCGCCCCTGGCATGATTCTTATCACCAGGTTGGTATGGTTATCACGTGTCGATAAGAATTTAGATTGAAGGAGATCAGCCTGCAAAGATTGCAAAATGGCTGACTGTTCCGGCAGCCAGCACGATTTGCAAAAAAGTAGGTTGTATCAACGCATAAAGCGGGTTGATACGCTGGGCATATTCCGGAATGTAGGTATGACCAAAATTCAAAAAGCCCAGTGTGAAGGGTTGACCCCTACCTCGAGGGAACGGCGGAGCAATATGGACTCTTATCCCTCCGGAACTACTCCTCTCTCTGTTTTCCCGCAGGCCCCATCGGTAACCACGATACAAGACGGACTGGAAACGACCCTTCGTGACCCCGGAAGTAGGGTCGATAGTGAAGGACCGGAAGTGAACTCACCTAACCCCGGAAGTCATTCGACCGGATATCGGCAGGAGAGTAGAAAAGCCGACGACTCGAACGACTCGGAGTTCCAAACAGCGAACTCGTGGCAGGAGTTGGCAGACCTCGGAGAACCAGCAGCGGAAGAACCGAAGGACCGGAAGGAAGAAGCAGACGAAGAAGACGTTTGGTGTGAGGACTGGTGGCGTCCTCAGGAGGTGGCTGGAGAGCGGCCGTAACTCACAGGAGAGTTACGGCGGGGCATGTGAGTACCTTGTTACCATTTTTCCCTGTTTCCACTGGTAGCCGTGTACATAGTGTAAATAGCCCTCCGAACCACTTTCACTGTAAAAACGTGCACCGACACTGTATAGAATTGCACACTGTTTCTTTGTCCCGTCCACCCACGCTCCACCCTCTACCCGTCTCCTTCTCTTACCGCAACCCAAACCCGTCACGTCCTTCCAAACCCTCCACCCCCCCAGGTGTTGGTGTCAGTATTGTGATAAGTTTTGTTACCCCTGGACTAATCGCCCTGTTTCGTTCTCTTTTTCCTCCGAGGGACACACCGTGCCTACACCACGGAAGGACGACCGCAGCCCAGCAGCGAACATCCCTACGGACCCTTCCCGAAACCTTGTCTCTACAACCCATCTGGATTTTCACCCGAACCTTCCCACCCATTGAACCGTGTTTCTTTTGTGTGAACAATAAAGTTTTCGCTAATCATAGCGCACTTCATACGGCCTCCACGCCTGTTATTCCGGCCCGCCCTAAACCCCGCTCTACAGTTGGTGTCAGAAGTGGGATCGCCGGAAGCATGGAGGCCGCAGTCAAACAACTAGCAGAAGGACAGGAACACCTTGGAAAACTGATGGAACAATTCCTTAAAACAGCAGAAGATGACCGGGGACAACTGTATGATGTCCTAAAGGGCCAGGGCACAGCTCAGGATAAGACACTTGAGAAACTTGCAACAGTCATGGGACAACAAAAACCGATGGCCTCTCTTCCCTCTGTTGTACTGCAGAAATACGTAGCGGGAGAGGATCCTGATTTTTTTCTTCACAAACTTTGAACGTTTGGCACAGGCCGCAGCATGGCCCGCCGACCGTTGGGGTCATTACCTTGGTCCCCTGCTAACCGAGGAACTACAGGCAGAATATCAACAGGCGAACATACAGGGGGCAACCCCGTACGAGGATATTAGGGCTTGTATTTTGGAACGGCTCGGGATTGACGATGAGACGTATAGGGTTCGTCTTCGTCAGGCTAAGGAGGGTCCACAAGAGAATCCCAGAGCGTTGTCCTTTCGGATAAAAGACTTGGCTAACCGGTGGCTAAAACCAGCCACATCCAGTAAAGACGAGATACTAGCCAAGATCTATCTAGAACAGTTCCTCACCTCTCTACATCCTGCCACACAAAAGTGGGTGTGTCAACACGCACGACTTACTCTTGATACTGCGGTTGAAATTGCTAGCGCATATAACCGAGCACAAGACTCCCAACGTGCAAAAGAAGAACATACCACACTTACGAGTCATGGCAGTCATATACGGCCACCAAGACCTCCAGCCGTACTCCGCAAACCGGAGTCGCTGCCTCCAATGCCGTATCCAGTAATGCCTAGACAGCCACAACCCGGTCCGCAGTGTTATCATTGTGGAGGTTACGGACATATAGCACGTATTTGCCCCCAGAAGGAAGAACCGATGGAAATAGGTGTAGCTAAAAACTACGTATGTTTCAACGCTGAATCAGCCCCTCCACCCTTCCACTGTCCTATACAGATTAATGGACACCAAATGATGGCGCTTGTTGACACAGGATGCAGACACAGCGTGTTACGTCCCCAAGATCTCCCTCACTCTCCGGAACCTGTAACAGGAACTGTAGCCATCAAGTGTGTCCACGGTGACACGAAATGCTATCCAACGGCCAAAGTATATGTACAACATCCCAGTACTAGCGGGAGTTCCCTGACTGTCGGATTGGTTCCGAATCTTCCCGAAGAGGCTATTTTAGGTAGCGATTACAGCGGTCTTCCCCACCTCCTACAGGATACTACAGACTCGCTAAAGAAATGGTGGGCTGAAGCACCTTTCTCCAGAGACTCCCCTGCTACAGAAAATACACCAAAACCCTTGAAATCCAAAACACAAAAAAAAAGAGAAAAGGGACTTCACTTTGGCCTGTCCTGCACAAACGGACACACATCCCTGGGAGACCGACAGAGAGTTTCGAGCCGCACAACAGGAAGATCCGGTTCTCCAAGATGCATGGGGGCGTGCTCTTCCCAACGAGGATCCATTGCAAGTAGGTCCTTGTTTCTTCATAAAAAACGGACTCCTCTATAGGAAAGGGGGACCCCAGAAAAGTGCACAGTTAGTCATTCCTGGACTATTTCGTGAGAAAGTACTCTTTTTGGCCCACAGTCATCTACTGGGAGGGCACTTCAGTGACGAGAAGACGGGGGAAGCCATATTAGAGAAGTTTTACTGGCCAGGAGTATATGCTGAGATTAAACGTTACTGTCGGGAGTGCCCGGTGTGCCAGAAAAATAGTCGATATAGACCTCCAAGGGTTCCCCTCCAGCCTCTTCCCCTAATAGACGTTCCTTTTTCTAGAGTGGGAATGGACCTTATAGGCCCCCTCTTGCCATCCAGGAGTGGATGCAGATACGCCCTAGTACTAGTGGATTATGCCACTCGCTTCCCTGAAGCAGTCCCTCTCCGTCAACCAACAACACAGAACATAGCCAAAGCCCTTATTGCCATCTTTTCCAGAGTGGGTTTTCCCAGAGAGATATTAACTGATCAGGGTACTCCCTTTGTTTCCTCTCTCATGCGTCAGGTTTGTTCTACATTGGGAATCAAGCAAATAAGAACTTCCGCTTACCATCCCCAAACCGACGGTTTAGTTGAGCGCTATAATGCAACCCTAAAAACTACTCTAAAAAAATTGTTGAGACTAGAGAGTAAACGTTGGGAGGAAATGCTTCCCCTCGCTCTTTTTGCCATCCGCTGCAAAGTACAAAGCAGTACAGGCTACTCGCCCTACGAATTATTGTATGGCCGAGCACCCAGAACCCTGTTGGATATGGCTCGCGAGGCTTGGGAGGCAGAGCCTGACCGGACTCGTCCTCTTCCTGAATACATAGAGAATCTAAAAACCCACTTAGGAGAGGTTCGTGCGATCGTCAAGCAGAATCTTGTGGCAGCACAATCCACTCAGAGAACTCAGTACGATAAGGGAACCAAACCGAGGTCCTTTGTTCCAGGAGACCAGGTACTCCTCCTCATTCCATCTTCGGACCATAAGCTATTGGGTCAATGGCAGGGTCCGTTTACAGTAGTAAGGCAAGTGACTCCAGTCACATACGAAGTTGAAACAGATGCCAATAGGGGAAACAACCAAATCTATCACATCAACCTCCTCAAGAAATGGGAGGGCCCACGTCCTGTTCTGTCGGGCCGAAAACCCTTCTTGTTTGAAGGATGTTTCGACACCGGTTTACCGGAACGCCAGAAACAAGATCTTTGTCGATCTCTGTCACCCCTACAAGCAGTCTTCTCCTCCCTACCAGGGAACACGCCATCCACACTGAACCCGGGAAAACGGTAAGGCAACGACCGTACCGTATTCCGGAAGCCCGTCGAGCTGTAATCAAAGAAGAAACGAACCAAATGCTAAAAATGGGCATCATCGAACCCTCCAGCAGTAGCTGGAATTCACCCATTGTTTTAGTCCCTAAACCCGATGGTTCTACATGGTTTTGTATTGACTTCAGGGAGGTGAACAAGATCTCTGCCTTTGATTCATATCCTCTTCCTCGAGTGGACGAGATGGTAGAGCGAATAGGCAAAGCGAGGTACATTAGCACCCTTGATCTGTGTAAGGGCTATTGGCAGATCCCATTGAAAGCCGAAGACAAGCACAAGACCGCCTTCTCCACCCCCGAAGGCCTATTCCAATTTAAGGTAATGCCCTTCGGCCTACATGGGGCCCCAGCAACCTTTCAGAGGGCCATGAATCAAGTCCTACGTCCTCATGCTCAGTATTCAGGCGCTTATCTTGATGACATCGTCATATACAGCGACACATGGGAACAACACCTATCCCATTTGTACTCAGTAGTCTCTTCCCTGGGCAAATACGGATTTACCATTAACCCGGCTAAAACCACCTTAGCGGCTCAGAGCGTAAAATATCTCGGCTATTTGTTGGGTGAAGGACACATTCGTCCTCAAGAGAGCAAAGTAAAAACAATAAAGGCGATACCCTTCCCAAAAACACGAAAAGATCTCCGTGCCTTCCTGGGTATGTTGGGTTATTACAGGAGGTTCATTCCCAACTTTTCGCATGTTGCAGCTCCCCTAACGGACCTCCTCAAAAAGACAGCAAAAACAGAGGAGACCCTCAAACAACCGTCTCCTGTACTCCTGCGGGCCTTCAATCTCCTGAAAAACGCCTTGACCTCTGAACCTGTATTGATGAGTCCTGATTATAGTAAACCTTTCATTTTACAAACCGACGCGTCGGATCAAGGCCTAGGGGCGGTTCTGTCTCAAAAAGATTCCGAAGGAGCGGAAAAACCCATTCTGTACCTTAGCAGAAAACTGTTTCCCAGAGAAATCAACTATTCGGTTGTTGAAAAAGAAGCACTAGCTAAAAAGTGGGCGGTGGAAAGTCTTCGCTACTACCTGGATGGTAGGGAATTCCTTTTGTATACCGACCACGCTCCACTTGAATGGATGGCTCGCAACAGGGGACACAATGACCGAGTGCTTCGCTGGTTCCTTTCCCTCCAGCCTTTCCGATTTCGAACATTGCATCGAAAAGGCCTAGAACAGGGCAATGCAGACTATCTCTCCCGGTATCTGCCACCCTCAAACCCTACAAGAAACACTCCTAGGGGAAGGGAATGTGAAGGGTTGACCCCTACCTCGAGGGAACGGCGGAGCAATATGGACTCTTATCCCTCCGGAACTACTCCTCTCTCTGTTTTCCCGCAGGCCCCATCGGTAACCACGATACAAGACGGACTGGAAACGACCCTTCGTGACCCCGGAAGTAGGGTTGATAGTGAAGGACCGGAAGTGAACTCACCTAACCCCGGAAGTCATTCGACCGGATATCGGCAGGAGAGTAGAAAAGCCGACGACTCGAACGACTCGGAGTTCCAAACAGCGAACTCGTGGCAGGAGTTGGCAGACCTCGGAGAACCAGCAGCGGAAGAACCGAAGGACCGGAAGGAAGAAGCAGACGAAGAAGACGTCTGGTGTGAGGACTGGTGGCGTCCTCAGGAGGTGGCTGGAGAGCGGCCGTAACTCACAGGAGAGTTACGGCGGGGCATGTGAGTACCTTGTTACCATTTTTCCCTGTTTCCACTGGTAGCCGTGTACATAGTGTAAATAGCCCTCCGAACCACTTTCACTGTAAAAACGTGCACCGACACTGTATAGAATTGCACACTGTTTCTTTCTCCCGTCCACGCACGCTCCACCCTCCACCCGTCTCCTTCTCTTACCGCAACCCAAACCCGTCACGTCCTTCCAAACCCTCCACCCCCCCAGGTGTTGGTGTCAGTATTGTGATAAGTTTTGTTACCCCTGGACTAATCGCCCTGTTCCGTTCTCTTTTTCCTCCGAGGGTCACACCGTGCCTACACCACGGAAGGACGACCGCAGCACAGCAGCGAACATCCCTACGGACCCTTCCCGAAACCTCATCTCTACAACCCATCTGGATT
The DNA here is from genome assembly GCF_964263255.1 of Lissotriton vulgaris. Classification (NCBI taxonomy): domain Eukaryota; kingdom Metazoa; phylum Chordata; class Amphibia; order Caudata; family Salamandridae; genus Lissotriton; species Lissotriton vulgaris. The sequence continues at coordinate 609,401,044 of NC_141695.1, forward strand.
TTCACCCGAACCTTCCCACCCATTGAATCGTGTTTCTTTTGTGTGAACAATAAAGTTTTCGCTAATCATAGCGCACTTCATACGGCCTCCACGCCTGTTATTCCGGCCCGCCCTAAACCCCGCTCTACACCCAGGTAAGATTGTAGCTTTTTCAGTGTTGTCGGAGCTCGCAAAAGTGCGCATTTCTCCAGGAAGTGAGGAGCTAAACCTCGACCTTCAATGTTGAGCTCGTAGCCCAGGAACAACATTGTCTACTCTGCAATGTGTGATTTTGCGAAGTTAAATTTATAGCCTATGTCCGTAAAACGGCAAATTATGCTGTCAACACGGCACAGATGCGGCCATAATTCGTTGTCTGTGAGATGAATGTCATCCACATACAAACCTGCATCTGCGCCGAGCCTCTCCAGGAGAGAGACAATGCAAGCGTCAAAAACACTAGGACTATTCTTATTGCCCATAGCCAAACAAAGGAATTGACGCCGTTTGCCACCACTGGAGACAGCGACCTTCCCAGAGAGCTGGAAACACGCCGAGATCAACGCCCTATTCAAAAAATCCAAGGCAGACTCAAGAGACATCAAGAACTTCCGACCCATCTCTCTGCTCCCCTTCCCGGCCAAGGTCATCTAGAAAATCGTTAACAGACAATACCTCGAAGAGAACAGAATCCTGGACCCTTCCCAGTCAGGGTTCTGCAGCAAGCATAACACCGAGACCCCCCTCATCGCCGCCACCGACAACATCAGGATCCTGCTGGACAACGGGGATACTGCAGCACTGATCCTCCTTCGACACTGTCTGCCACCGCACACTACGTGCACGCCTCCACGCCGCAGGGATCCGAGACCAGGCTCTGGAATAGACCACCTCTTTCCTCACCGGCAGAACCCAGAGCGTCTGCCTCCACCCGTTCCGTTTCTAAGCCTCCAAGATCATTTGTGGCGTACCCCAAGGATCCTCCCTCAGCCCGACATTGTTCAACATGTACATGGCCCGCTTGCACAAGTTGCCCGACAGCACGACCTCAACATAATCTCCTACGCCGACGACACTCAACTGATCCTCGCCCTCACCAAGGACCCCATCACCGCCAATGCCAACCTCCATGAAGGAATGAAGGTCGTCGCCGTCTGAATGAAGATCAGCCATCTGAAGCTGAACTCGGACAAGACAGAGGTCCTCATCCTCGGCTCCAACCCGTCAGCCTGGGACGACTCCTGGTAGCCAACAGCACTGGGGGCAGCCCCGACCCCCACCGACCACGCACGCAAACTGGGAATCATCCTCGACTCAACGCTCTCAATGACCAAGCAAGTCAATGCCATCTCTTCCTCCTGCTTCAACACCCTCTGCATGCTCCACAAGATCTACAGATGGATCCTGACAGATACAAGAAAGACAGTCACCCAGGCCCTCGTCAGTAGCAGACTCGACTACGGAAACACCCTCTACGCGGGAGCCCCGACCAAGCTCTCAATCGACTACAACGCCTCCAAAACGCCTCGGCACGACTGATCCTCGATGTACCACGACACGGCCACATCACCCCCCACCTGAGAAACCTGCACTGGCTCCCCGTCAACAAGAGGATATCCTTCAAGCTCCTCATCCACGCACACAAGGCACTCCACAAGACCGGCCCATTCTATCTTCACAGAGGGGTCTCCTTCTACACCCTCAATCGCCAGCTCCGCTCCGCCGACCTCTCACTCGCCACTGTCCCGCGCATACGAAGAACAACCACCGGCGGGAGATCCTTCTTCCACCTCGCCGCCAAGACATGGAACACCCTCCCACTGAGCCTACGACAGACCCAAGACCTGCTGACCTTCAGGAGGACACTAAAGACCAGGCTGTTTGATCAGTAGTGTCCCCCCCCCCCCCAGCGCCTTGAGACCCTCACGGGTATGCAGTGCACTTAACAAATGACTGATTGATTGATTGGTCTGCCCACAGACAGTGAGATGTCCAGTAATTATTTTGGAAAGTGGATTAACCAGGCTTTAGATAAGTGCATCCCAGCTAAATGGAGTCATCCTAAGAAAGCTCAATCTCATGTATGGTTTAATGAGGCACTCACTATAGATAGAAAACATTGTAAAGTATTAGAGCGAACCTGGAGACACCCCTATAGTCCCACTGCTAAACTTGAATACATTAAGGCCAGGAAGGCCTATCATAAACTGATACGGAAATCCTGTGCCGCTCATTTTGCTAACAAAATCAACACCAGCAATAGCCCCTCTAACACTATTTTCTCCTTGTTGAAAGACATGGAGAAAGCACCAGTAACAGCTGAAAATGCCATCACCTCCAATGCCCTATGTAAATCTATGGCCACCAACTTTATCAACAAAGTAGCGGGCATCTACGATAGCTTCCAGCTGAAGAATGACACCTCAGTCTCGACAAGGGGAGATTCCACAGATTCTGTTATCTACTCCCTCCCCGCCTTCCCACCAATGATGACTGATGGCCTCAAAGCTTTGTTCAGCAAGATAAAATCGGGGTCTCCTGAAGATCCCCTTAAACCAGAACTCTTTGTTAAATTCCAAGACTGCCCCTTCGTAGCTGCCCGATACTAATCAACCTCTGCTTATCTTCAGCAGAGTCTCCGCAATCCTGGAAACACGCCAAGGTTATTACTTCACTAAAGGAGCTGTCGATATATGCCTATAGACTAGAGAACTATCGTCTGATCTCACAGCTTCCATTCTTGGCAAAAATAATAGAATCCTATATGAATACCATTCTAATGCATTATCTAGAATCTTATTCCATACTGGATTCATCGCAGAACGGCTTTGCTAAGACACAGCACGGAGTCATCCCTGTTGGTAGTCACAGAGTAACTCAGAGCATCCATGAACGAAGGCAATACATCAGCACTCATCCTGTTAGATCTTAGTGCCACCTTCGATACTATCTCACATAACATCCTGCTCCTTCGGTTGCGGGAGATCGGTATCACTGGCAAAGCCCTCACCTGGTTTACATCTTTGCTTTCCAATAGGTCTTTCTAGGTTATTGCTCCTCCTTTCCACTTTCAGATACACCCATTACGCTGTGGTGTCCCTCAGGGTTTGGCATTATGTCCAATCCTGCTTAATGTCTACGTTCGGCCGCAGGCTGTGCTGGCTAAAGCTCTTAATATCTCTCTTGTCTAATATGCAGATGACATGCAGTTGGTATTATCCTTTAACAAGAACAGTAGCTTGGACGTCGACAAATTCCAGGAGGACCTGACCGCCATAGCAGTCTGGTTGGAGGAGAATTGCCTCCAGCTGAATTCTTCAAAATCTGAGATGCTCCTACTAGGTAGAGATTCTCATTGATGGGGAGACAAGTGATGGCCACTGAAGCTGGGCACCCCTTCCGTGCCAAAAACCGTTGTGAAAAATCTCTGGTTTTCAGTTCAATTACGCTCTTTACTTTAAGGTCCAAGCCAAGTCCGTTGCAGGGACCAGCTTCGGCTTACTGAGTGGCCTCAAACCTATACTTGGCCTGTTTGACCCCAACACCCACCAGCTGGTCGTCCAAGCTATGGTGGAGGCCAGGCTGGACTACTGCAATAGTTTACTGCTCAGCTCTAATAAATCTGTGATCAATAGGTTACAGCGCACCATGAACATGGCAGCACTGTTCGCCATACCTACATATAGCTCAGCTTCTGCTCTGTTGCAATGCCTTCATTGGCTGCCCGTAGAGCAAAGAATCCAGTTCAAAGCACTATGCATCACACATAAAATCCTTACAGACATAGGCCAAGCGATCATGAGCAATTTGTGTCCCCCTTACATCCTGGCCCGTGCTCTTCGCTTTGCCGACCTACATCTGGCACGCATTCTGGGGTTCCGCAGATTCAGAGCAGGAGGATGTTCATTCAAGATGTTTGCACCAACTCTCTTGAATTCTCTGCCACTTTCTGTCAGAAACTCTCCTAATTTCATGCCCTTTAGGAGGGCAGTGAAGAACTGGCTTTTCAAATGATCTGCTTCTCATCTCTTACCCTCTTCTCCAGCATTTTAGCGCTGGGACGACCCGTTGCCGGGACAGCCATGTGGTCCACAAATTATATAAGATAACACATATTGCATGGGATAAGGTTCATTATGATATTTTTGGTCCTACATAAACATTGCAAATTCCGTATGTAGTTAAAGTTGATATGGATGACATCATTACCCCAAGTTCTTTTTCTAATGAATGAGGGATATGGTGACTGTTACTAATATGCTATTTGAATTAAAATCCTACACAGTATTTGAAGATAAGGATTTGTATTTGAATTCTGCAAATTATAACTAAATGTTTTCTTAAAAACATTAGGCCATCACTTTTTACACACAGCTAGTTCTCCACGTGCTGTTTTTAATAATACACAGTGGGTACACTGTTTGACACTACCTGTGGGTCGTTGAAATACTTATTTGAAAAAGTTCCCTTATTTTTCCAGTCATGTTTGTAGAGGCCTGGTTTCATATTTTTTGCTAGCTCATGCCTTCCCTACCAAAGAAAGACATGCTCATGCAAACAAAGTAAATTATTCAGATTCCTTTATTTCATAACTCTCACTACAAAGTTCTAAGTATTGGAAAGATAATATTGAGCTCAATATTTTGGGGGACACACTATCGTCAGGTCAAGTGCATTGATGTTTCATTTAGGGCAAGTCTGATCCCTTGGTAAATGATCTTTTTAAAAAAAAGAGAACAGTACAACACACTACTTATCTTGGGTTTGACAGGGTTAAAAATGTGAACACGCCAAACGTTCCCCTTATTGCTGTTTTTTTATAACTGGAAACAGTTTGTTAATTTCACTGAAGAAGAGCTTGATGAAATGGTCAGAATGGGATGTACAATTCTGCAATTTCTGGCTCAGACAGGTGGTTATTATGGTCTGTTGATACCAATGGGTGTAACACCTGTGTTTTTTTAACTCTTCAAGAAGGTTTAAGGCAAACAGGCTGTTCCCCGGTATGAACAGTGACTACACTCTGGGGTTGTCACTTTGTATAGTGTTGAGATACTGTGTCCGCAATCATTGGAACAGTCAAAATTGTCAGCAGTTAAATACCACTTATCCCCCCTTTCAGATATATGGATAGGCAGGATTTTCTGTTGGGTCCAAGTTCTCCTCAGTCTAAAGATTTTATTTAGGCCAGCTATAATGAAAAATATAAAGTTTCTCAACAAGAAGCGGATGAACATTTGAGACAAATTGATAAGGAAAATGTGTCAAAAGCTTTGTCTTTTGCCAATAACTGGACATTATCAACTCATATTAATTTATTGAGTAATATTGTTTCATCTGCATTCGATATCATACAAAATTACATGTCTATGCTTCAACATGGCATGAGTCCGTTAAGATTGATTTTGCACCCAAGTTGGACTTTGCAAGTTCTGAAATCGTACAGAATGCCACAGGATTGTTCAAATGCAACTAACGTGTTTGTCTTCCAATTTAACATGCATGCAGAAGATATTGGCTAAAAAAAAGGAGCACTTAACACAATGCTTAGTATCGAGCATTTAGAAAAGGTATCCATTTCAGTTGCTGAAACTCCATCTGCGGTTTGGATTATTCATGGGTTAATTTCTCTTCCGATTTTCATGTTTCATTTCACATCATGTCTGAGACATTTTCAAGCAGCTAGATATGAGGAGATGGGTGCTTATTTTTTGCACAAAGGCAGGTGCTGCCTTTTTCAGTAAAGATGAATACACAAGAACAAAGGGGCTTTTGTTAGTCTTCGGGATTGTGGGTCTGGTTTGGGTCACTCATTAGTCTGCAAAGAGATTACACTTCATGGAGTTGTAATTCCTCTATAACTAATTTAGCATGTTTTATTAAAGTTATTCCTGTAAAATTGATCAAAACCAAAGTTTTGTTGCTTTCTTATGGGAGCTATCTAATTTTAAATTATCAGCGTTGTTGCGGAATGAAACCAGGTTTCGGTCACTGTTTCCAGAGTTGTGACTTGCTGTACGCATATTTCATACTCTCCCGCACACACTATCAGAGAAGCAACTTTGTGGCCGAAGGTCCCCATAGATGATATTCGCTTTGATAGGGTGAGCAGACTGAAAGCCTTGATGTTTCAAACTATATTGGCTCTAACATCTCCCCAAAAAACCTTTGATCTGCAAGAGGCACATTCTTCATCAGAAGTGCAGTCTCTTTTACAAACTCAATTGCCTCAGCATTTCAGTGAGCTTGTGTATCGTATTTTGAATGAAACTACACAGCGGGAGTGGCACCATTTTTTAAGTGATTGGGTCTACTCTGGACTGGTTTCTACGTTACAGACTATTCTGTCTTTTTTGCACTGTTCATTTTCAAGCGTTTTTGGAGGAATGCCGATTTTGTTATTACTCCTTGTTAGTGCACTGAATCTGTTTCTGTTGCCCCGAAATAGATGTCTCATGATGAAGCCAACTGGAAATGGAACTACAACACATCCTTCTGTGTCGTGAATACATGATGCCGTATTTTGAACGTTTGGTGCTACTGGAACTGAACAAAAACTGGTTTCTGTTCTTACAGCCAGTAGGGTTTCAGAGAAGCAGTCTGTTTTTAGGTGTCGGTAACGGAAAGCTTTGCAAACGTACCGACATCAATAGGCAGCGGGACCTCAGGAAGCAAACCTGGTGCCCTCAGCGTTTTCACCCCGGACGCCAGTGCAGGAGCAGGGGCTGGAGCCGGCGTCATCAGCGTTGATGCTGGAGCGGGAGCCGGAGCCGGGGTTGCTAGGCAACCTGAAAGACCTGCAGCAGGGAAGCCGCCCGAGACATTGCCTGTTGCCGCTTCGGATGGGAGCGGAGTTAGAGCAGTTACAGGCTTGGAGGAGCACTACGATTCCAGGCGCGTAGAGAAGTCAAAAGTGAGTAATGAACTTGGGTGTTCAATAGATAGTCGGGCCATTTGTGCCTGTAGTGTAGTTCCTAGTTTCCCACTAGGCCCTGCGCATTGGAATAACATAAACAGTAGTATCGACGTAGAAGTGCGGATCTTCCAGGCCTCTACTGACTATGCTAAACTTAATTGGGTGTGTTACCAACTAGCTCAGAGGTCACTGGAAACTTTCTTCTCTGCATGGGAAGTGATCAGCTTCCCTGGCACAGACAAGAAGGGATTCAGCTTTCCAACAACCGTGCAACATGACAACTTTGCTCCTCAGATCAAGAGTCAATCTCTAGGGTCGTGTGAAACAATAGACAGTTATTTTACTCAGTCAGGTTAGTGCAGTTTACTTTCACGATGTGTAGAGAATAGAGAGACGGGCGTTTGTCAATAAAGGGTTAACATTTATTTAACAGTCTTTCTTCTCGTACAAGAGAAATGTATTGCCACAATTGCAAGACTTGTTATTATAAAAAGTACGTACAGTAAGATAAGTATTGCGAGATAATACTGTAAAAGCATTGATATGGTTTCTTAGCCATACAATGGTTTAAAAGTAATAAAACATATATACAGTCATATATACATTAGGCTAAAATACTCAACTGGTGCTTCTAACTACGCCTACCCCAGTGTGCCTGACCTAAGCCGAACACATAGAAGGGGAGTAAGTAAGTAGCTTTAAGTTAAGTTGGTTTTGCCAAGGTTTGCTTCAAGAATTCTCTTCTAAGGGTTTAGTCAACACCATACTTCTGAATAGAATGATGGAGGTCTGGTATCTCCTTCAGGGGGAACTCGGTATCCCAGTCACCCGCGAGGGCAGACTAGAAACGCTGGAGCTGGATTTCTCTGAAGGAGAAAGGCAGCGTCTCTCTTCAGCGCGTCGAGGAGGAGGAGGGACAGCTTGGCATCTGCTGGGCTCTTCGCAGAGGGACGGCTGTTCAGCTCCTAAGCTCACCACACCATCGTTCGCGCTTTAGCAGCGATAATGGTATCAGTAGCTTCACCAACAGCAGCGGGGCAGCAGCAGCATCAGCGTACTGCATACAGCATACAACAGCAATGGGACACCAGCTGCAGCAACAGGCTATTGCTTAAGGCAACGTTGGTAGTATTTATACCTGACAGGTGCCTGGTTTGACGCAAGTTTGCTGGACATAAGACGTCAATTAAAGATGTCACTAGGAAGTGATAGCTATCAGTTGCTCATTAGAGTTCCATTACTAATCAAAACACAGCAAGCGGGGATTTCCAGGTTTGCTGAGTTTTTATCTTGTTGAAGAACTCGGAGTGTTAATCTAGGAATATCAGATAGTGACTTCTGCTCTGTCATTGCACTAATTGGTTGCAAAGGAAGTGGCAGAGAACTATTCTGGAATGTGGCTCTGTTCGTGTGAGGCCAGAGATGACTTCCTGAATATCGCACTTGAACGGTTATGCCAATATAGGGAATAAATGGATTTATAGCCGAATAGGGGCATAAGGTCACAGTATCGATCAGGATCCTAGATAAGCACGCAACACCCACTCCACGGTTTCATGTCCATCAAATTACTAAAACTAGAGCAATAGGATGCATGTGTAACATTGCCCACCCCAAAATACATAAATGCATTTGAAATAGGCGTATAATGTAATACGTGAAATTTAGGTACTGTACGTTTTTGAAGCCTAGAAATCATTCAAAAATTATTGCATATGAAATCAATGAACGATTATGCAAAAAGAATTACACATGAAATATCTCTGAAACAGAAGAAAGGCGAGATAAATCATCACATATAAATGCATTGCAATAAATGTGCTAGAGGCTGATGTAAGTTATTATGTCTCTAGATGTGTGTAGAAATAGAAGTTTGAAGCTTCTGTTCTCTAAGAATAGTTTTTACCTTAAGCAAAGAATTGTTCGTGCCAAAAAAGAAAAGGTCAATATTAAAAAGTGTTCAATTCAAAAGAATTAATGCTTGAACGGGGAAATAGAGTTCCAACGCTTTTAGCAGTTTTTGTTGTTCAAAACTGAAGGCCGAATTCAGAGTTCATGGGAACGCTGTGTGTCGGAAAGCTTCTCAAAAGTTATTGTTTCTGTACGGGTGAGAACATCGTATCAGACAGGCTCTCAAAGAATTGGTCTACAAAATCAGGTGACAGTTCAACCAAATTCGATAGCGCTGTAACTTGGCAGGTGTGAGAATGATTGCTGTCATCATAGTCAGGAGCAGCAAAGCTCACAGATGGTCGTACCTGGATGATGTTGCTTTTGTCACTCGCTCCACTGTTACCACCTAGTCGTAGTACAGGAGTCTCAACGAATGCCGTCATCAGGATTGGTAGCCGCTGGGGACAACACAATGAGCAAAGTATCGACGTCCATTGGTACTGCTGATGGAAGTGAAAGACAGATGTCTAACACGCACTCATCTCCGCATAGCATACATCGAAGTACCGGTAAGATACAGTTCTGCCATATAGGTCTGAATGAAAGGAACCAGGTCATGTTTAGATCTCTCAGCCTGGCCAATCCGAGGACGTTAGTTATCCTGTCCCGGTAGCGCATTGCTAGGATTGTCTCTTCCATTCCCATGGGAGCTATGTCTGAGTTTCGGTTTGCCATAACGAAGCAGGAGGGTCAAAAATAAAATCCCTGCTACAAGTCCCAAAAATAAGGGTATGCCGCCAAAAACAGAGTGAACAAAATTAGGAACGATTCCCAAAATTGCTTGAAAAGGTGTTAGCAGTCCCGTAAAAATCGTCTTAAATATGCCTGGGATGCCTATGGCACTAGACATGTTAAGGAGTTGGCTGAGCATTTCTACGAAATGCACGGGGCAATTTGTTGATAAAAGTTCATGAACTTCAGTAGCTGTCCTTGCAACTAGAAGATCATACGTCTCTTTTGATGACGTTATAGGCACTGTTGTCTGCAAAAGCACAGACTTCATTTTGCTTAAAGTATCAATTCGTATAGAATAGAGATTCAGACGAGGCCAGATGGGAGTCACTGTGTCTGCAGGCCCACTCGGGAACAATGCCTGCATACAGCATTTGACCATAGATGTTACTCTTACTAGATAACTTTTCCCTGGCACAAGGCCACAACATCTGTGATCCGTTCTAAGAATGTAATTCCCGTTTGCAAGTTGCATAAAGAAGGGCTCTATCTGAGTTGCAGGTGTGACTAGCTAGTGGCATGAAAGGTTGTTAGAATTTCCATCACATGCTTCGTGTAAATTAATACCCTGACACAAAAGTATACCGCTTAGTGAATGTTTACAATTTTCACCACTAAGAAATACATTTTTGTCGCTGTCACTGTAGCATGAATGTGTGTATGGTAATTTCCATTCTGATTTTACATATCCTTTACCCAATTGTTCATACTGGCCAGCAGGTATGTACTCAAGGCACTTTTTAAATCGGAAAGCTGTTATCGGATTAGTGATATTTCCGTGGATTATCCATTCAATGACAGGACTCTCTGACATTGTCAATGGTAATCTCTCAAGTTTTTCGATGCTCAGGATTGTATAGTCTGCTCCTTTCTGTGCCAAACTGATTTGTTTATCAGTAAGGTTAAAAATGGAAAATAATGACGTCGTGTTGATTAAACGCCAAGGCACATAGCCTGAATGAAGATTTTGCAGCGTCCAGCCTAATTGTATAATAGAACGTAATTGAGATTGGCCATGTTGTAACATTAGCAAGTCTCTGTCTATCACATCAAAGGCAGAGGATACAATATTGTCCAACGAATATATTCTGGAGGACAGAGTCATTAACCCATTGTCCACTACAGAAAGTGATTTTTCCAAATTAATACGATCAATTTCTCGTATTTTTTCAGCTGTTTCAATTTGTGTGACTTTCCAAGCCTCGTTGTACGCAGCATAGATACTGGTCGCTATGAAACGCTTTTGACGCTGTTTGCGTGGTCCAAGAATGAAATCGCGCAAATCAGCACCATCTTTTAGTAAAGACAAGTGTTGCTTAATTTCAGCCAGTGTGGATGATGTTAGCCATTCAAGGCAGAGTTTCCCTACACTGTATGTTGTTATTATCCCTGGATGTTGTCTCTGGGAGTATCTCGCTACTAGTCTGGTCATTTTTAACCCCTGTGTTTTATTCAGGAATCTATCTTGACAGTTGTTTGTGTCAGTAGGCCAGATTAACCACTTTTTCCAATCAGGATGTGTTCTGTTAAAATGTAAAATTTGTGACACGTCTAACTCAATATCTGTGGTTGCATTTTCAGGTATTGGCTTTGGAATAGACGGTGTTTTTAGGTCTTTGATCTTAGCTAGGCCAAGACAAGATGTTTGGTGTATTGTGTCATTTAAAAACAACATTTGTTCTGGTATCATGCAGGTTCTGAATAGTGCTTCAATGCCTTGTACCTGCCAATCTTTTGTACCCCAAATGGTCTTCGTTATTTTTCCAATAATCAAAACCAAATGTCATCATTTTTTCATAAAATGCTTCTGAATATATCAATTTAGAATTTGTCAGCATTGTTTTCATTCCTGTTTTATCTAACAGTTTGTAATACAACGTTTCTGCATCACTGGTGTTAAACCCTGAAAAGTATTTGAATTTCTCAAAAAATGCTTTAGAACTGCTTTTAGGTGGTGTAGCACAATGTTCCCATTGATTATACATAAAAACATTTCTAGGCTGTGCAGATTTATGCAAGTAATGATCGCCATAATGTGTGTAGCAGAATAGCTGCTCATAACTAGATGAACCTTGTAAATAATCATGATCTGTGAATCTAGCTGACATTACTAAATCAGACATCATGTCATTAATACTGTTAAAGTCCCAATCATCAGAGAATGTACTAGGTTTTACAAAGTCACTTAAGGAAACCTTCAGTTGATGAGGATACTTCAGGATTTCGACCGGACCATAGATCTCATAGTCTGTTTTCTCCCATACTACCCCACCAGGTATTGGAATTGCTGTGACATTTACTGTTGACAGTTCTCTTTTCTTCACGTGGGATGATCTGTGTGGTTTCAGGACTAGGTTGATGTTCTGACTTGCTGTGTCCATTCAATTGTAATAAACTTTCCTAAAATTAAAACTAAAATTAGGCATAGTAGGAGTATGAATCCCCCTGAAATAATCCAATGCTCAATCAACGGTGAATCCAGATATAATTCTTTGATTTGTTGAAGGAGTCCTGTTGTATTTTCTTTAGAATACTTTTTGTTTCTGGCATCACTTCGGGGTCGTTTTGATCTTCAGACAAGTTGTCGAAGTTGATGAAATAACCAGAGGCAGTTCTGTCAATTGTTGGGATTGTTCTTTCAATCTGTCTCTCGGTAACACTTTCTGATGCCACATTAGTGTAGACTGGTGTTGTTTCTTGACAAACTGTTTCAATCCGTGTCTCAAGAGGCACGAGTTCCATGGCATTATTGCATAGTCCTTCACTGTGCACTGCAGGCTGATCAAATGCGATTAGTATTTCAGTTTGAACCTCTTGGATTGTTGCAAGTTTGGGTATTCTGTTGTTTCTTGGGAGTCCACTGGGCCTACTGTTGATTATAGGCCACATGCTTGTGGTTTTACCAGGTCGATAGACACGACTCTGTTCTCCTTTTTACCAGCAAGGGGCGGTAGTACTACTGATCTTGTTCCGGTGACTGCCAAGACAGGTACTGCTTTTCTGTAAGAAGGCCCAAATTCCTTCTTCACCGCAATCTTTTCTCTGACTAGATCCCCAATCTTTGGAATCCAGACAGGCCTTGCTGGGGCTGTTGCTTGTGGTGCCTCGTCAGTGGTAGATGGCTGTTACTTTAACTTTATGTTGCTTAAGGATTTTCTTGTTTCATTCAGTTCCTGTAAAACAGCCAAACGATCTTTGATGTCAAAATCTGTTGTTTTTTCTTGTACCACTGACATCTGACTATTGAGGTCCTGAATGTTCATTCTAATTCCGAACAATAGTTCGTATGGGCTGAAACCTTTTAGAGAGTTTCTTGGCAAGTTGTTAAGACTAGTCTGGACACTTATTAAATGTTTGACCCACCCAGCGCCTGAACCTAATACCTTCGCTGTTATAGATCGCTTTATGTCTCGGTTTTTTCTTTCAACCACACTATTCCCTTCGGGGTGCGACGGACAAGAATACCGCAACCCAATTCCCATGCTGGCCATGGCCTCCTTATAAGCTCGAGAGCTGAAAGCAGGACCCTGGTCAGAATGGAACGTGGTAATTGCGTATGTGCCGATAAAGACTCGCAGATCTTTTATAACCGTTCTAGCGTCAGCCGAGCGCTGGAGGCTACATTTTTAAGTGTGTTTAGCCTTAACTGTGTACAATGGGACGCGCTTCTCTTCTTTGATTGCGCAGATAGACCGCCTTATGCTGTCTATCAGGGATCCTGAAACTACACTGGCCTGTTCATTACTGCGATCTCTGTTGCAGTCTTCACAATTTTGAGCAAAACATTGAATATCTATACTCATTCCTGGCCACCAGTACTCTGATTGTAATTCTTTCAGAGAATCCTTAATTGTTTGGTGTCTCAGACCCAACCCCATGTGTGCTTCCAGTAAGAGGAAGCCCCTCCTGCTCCTGTTTGGAATTACTCTGTCCCCCACTCCAGGGATTCGAGCAAAAGGAACGGAGTTTGCATCAATTACGTATGCATAATTGAGTGGATAGTTCACGGGTAGTGCTGCACAGTCGCCTTTTACGGTCGTTTTTACTGCCAGCATGGTTTCCCCGTCTATGTATTTTTCTGTACGCTTTTTTGTGGCTACGGAAGCCGGGTTAGTTGCTTCCGCTGTGGCTGTGTTAGCCAATGAATTCCCTGCAACGTGAACGCCATCACGTTGAAGACTTTTGTAGTTCTTTGTGTAAAAGAGCTACCTGTTTCCAGAGCAATTTATGCTTTATTGTGGCACCTGTGTCATCTTTGTAATCGTTTTCAATCCACCTCTGCAATTTATTGTTGTAAGAGTTGACGCAAAAATGAGAATCGCACACGATAAGTGTCGGGAATTCACGTTCTGCATTTTCGAGCTCCATCTTTAAACATCTGATTTCAGCTCTCCGAGCCAAACCGTTTCTCAATGATTCAGTTTTTGTTACTTTCGGTCTGAATTTACCGCACAGCCAACGACCTTTAACAATCGCACAGGCTGCATCGTAGGATTTTCTCTCTACGTTGAAATGCTGTACAAATCTATCTGTATAGATTATACAGGCGTATTGTGGGAGAGGCAGAAGTTCGAATGGCAGAGAATATTCTTCTTCATATTCTAAATCATTCAGTTCTTCGAATTGCGGGGAGAAATAGTATTTCACATCCTCCGCTCCTAGAGAATCTACACACTGTATCCATTTCGGATCCAGTGACACTGTAGGTAGGTTTACTGGGCTGAATAGCGCCTCGAAGGCGGATTCCGCTGTGAGGATATTAATCCTTTGACCATGTGCTAGTTCTTGTTCATCTGCTAATGCAATTTGCACTGCTTTCACAGTTCTTTCTGTGTGACTGAATGTTTTTTCTACTTGTGTGTACAAGTGAGATTTAATCGAAATTGGTACCTTTTCTCCCTCATTAGAGGTTAGGTACGTGAATCCGCATCTTCCTGGGATGACTCAGATTACAAGATCGCGTGTGTTGTCACGTGTATCTAATTTAGTTTTTGCTAACATGTCTGTTTGCAGTGATCTCAAAATTTCTGTGTGTTTTTGAGTCCAATTGATTTGCTTAAAATCAGGTTTAATTAGTTCGTAGAGAGGTTTAACCCTCTCGGCGTAATTTAGAATGTAAGTTCTTCTGAAATTCAGAAAACCTAGAATGGATTGTAAATTCTTCCGCGTTTTTTGGAGCTTGGAGTACAGCGCACTTCTCTAAGAAGTTGTCCGCTAGGCTTTTCCCTTCACTTGATAACTCGTACCCTAAGAATAGTACTGTCAGATGGGCAATTCGAGACTTTTTAAAGTTGAATTTGTAACCCTCTGCTGCGAACCCAAGTATAATGGTGTTCACTCTTTTCAAGTGAGTATCCAAGTCGTCGTCTGTGAGATAGATATCATCTACGTAAGATAATGCCTCATCATCATATATTTGTAGTAACTCTGTTACCCTTGCTGAGAATAGTCCTGGGCTGTTCTTGAACCCCTGTGGGAGTCGACAGAATTTTTCTGTGACCCAAATGCTGAGAAAGCGGTCAAATATCTGCTTTCTGGTGCAATGTTTTGACAAAAGAAACCATTAGATATGTCTAATGTCGTTTTATATTTTTCCTAACTATGTTATTCATTAGGGCTGCACTATGCGAGTTTTGTACTGCAAATGTTTTACAACATGTATTAAGGTGTCTGTAGTCCAAAACTAGACGATATGAATTGTCTGGCTTGGAGACAGGAAACAAAGGATTGTTCATTTGAGAGGTTCATGTTTCAATCACCCCCTGGTATTCAAGTTGATCTAAGATCTCCCTGACCTGTTTTTTAGCTTCTTGCTTTATGGGATACTGCCGTTGGGCAGTTGGTTCACTTTTTAATTGGATTTTGTGAGGAGTTGAGTCCTCATCCCATCCTACATGATTTTAATATAATGCCAGAGCCTGGGCTACTGCCCATTTCCTTGCATATGTATATTTTTTGAGAATCAGAATGTGATTCGAGAAGGCAGGCATAATCATTTCTTCGCCACGAGGGCACTCCCTGACAAACTCTGGGGGCCAATCTTTTTCAGCTAACAGAATATCATAGCCTTTTGAGAGTTTATCCCAAAATAGACCTCTTATTTTCCTAGTCTTATCACCCTCTATACGCAATGTAATTTCGTATATCTTATGGGGCTCGCTAAGTCTGGTGTCGGCAGTTTCAACCTGAATGTATTCATTCGTGTCCACTGTCTCCAGATGACTCATCAAGATCTTGCGCACTATACTGATTTCTGCTGCACTGTCCAACATTGTCAATGCCCACTCCCCGTTTTTCAACTGTGTCCTCAGTATTCTCGGCATGGTTGATTACTCTAATACTGGCTACCTTCTTTTTTGAAAATTGAGATTTTTTACTCTGAGCAGGTTCCTTGTCTTTGGACTTGGTGTGCTCTCCTGGGTCTGACCGTCCTCCTCTTTCCGAATTCTGTGGAAAAGATCGAGAGGGACGTGTATCAATACTTTGATATCTATCAGGTTTTTTCAGATTATCCCTATTTCTAAGGTTATATCTTTTCTCAGAGGGCTCCCTCTGGGGAGACTGGCGTTCTCGAGTCGGAGTTCTTTCCCTCCGTCGAGGAGACCTTCCTCTGGACTGGAAAACTTTTTTTCCTTGGGAGTGGATTGTTTATTTCCATCCCAGCTCTTTTTAGGAGTGTTTGAATTATATTTAATAAATAATTTTTCAGGATTTTCGAGCAGTTGGGGCTTTACCAGTTTCCCACCCAAGCTGTCTCTACCTAATTCTTCATAGCATTTTTCTATGATTTTAGCAAGCTCAAATGGCTGATCTTTTATATCTGTTTCCTTCAACTTCTGGCGAATCGCCACAGATGCTGCTTCTCCTTTTATGTTGGCTAATAATATAGCCGAGACCTGCTTGAAGTCTTTCAGTAATTTCATACCAAGAGTTAAAGCGGGCTCTGGACCGTATTCATTTTGAATCTGTTTTAGCACTTCTGGTATTACCGCCATAGACGGAACACCATGTGTTTTTGTGTAAATGGAAGCAAAGACTGTACCCCAAGTGTCACAGTCCTCTATGTGTGGTGCGATTCCCATAGGAAGGCAGATTGTCAAGATTCTGTGTTTCTCAATAGGGGTAGTATCAGGAAATACTGCCTCTATTTGAGTGATTTTCTGTGCTAACCAGAAAGGAATTTGTTCCCGTTTTACGAGTGTTTTACCAAGACATGACTGTATGTTCTGTGGTGTAATTTTATTAGTGTTCCCCTGATGAGGGGTCAGCTGTGGTACATTAACAGCTGGCTGGACTGTTGCAGTCCGCATTACATATTGCACTAATTGCCTATGTATTTTAATTAATGTTTTTAGCTGTACTAACAGCTCTTCTTTAGACATTTTTACAATGTCCGGATGTGGTGTGTAGCTGGCTAGAACCGGCCTCGTTGCTCCTGGTCTACCTAGTGGACCGAGGCTGGTTATATGATCATTATGTTTTAGGGCGCCATTAAACCAGAGCAGGTGCTCTTGGAATTTTAGTGGGATTTCAGTCTCCTCGAAAGGAGCGTACTCTTCCGGAGGTTCCTCTATTTTGTAATAGTGAAACTCTTTTGTTGTAGCGTTTGCCGCTGGAAAGTTTATCCATGAATAGAATACCTCTGTCTGCCGATATTCGTGAGCCTCTATCACGAAAATTACGGTACCACCTTGTGGTGTCAGTCCGTTTTCTATAAGTTTTAAAGTTATAGACTTTCTTAAGTGGACCGGGATGATAATAGCATCCGGGTCTGTCTGTAGGAGACTCGAGTTTTCCTCTATTAGTAGGGTTGCCAATCTAACTGCTTCCCTTTCTTCTTCACTGTCTGTCATTTTATAAATGCAGGTTTTGCAGAGTTGGTCTCCAAGGAGGCAAAGATTAGGTGCACAATATTTTGGAACACTGTATCCTTCAACGTTGAATAAACCAGAGCTTTACATAGGAATCTCTTCCTACTAAGGTCGGGCGGATTTTAACCTTTCACCCACTCCAGACGTCTATTGGAGTATTTACCGGAGAAAGGGGTCTGTGTGAAATATGCACGACTGAGTTACTCTAACGTCTTGCGTTAGTTTATCGCCTTACCAAACGTTGGGCGCCATGTAGTGTAGTTCCTAGTTTCCCACTAGGCCCTGCGCATTGGAATAACATAAACAGTAGTATTGACGTAGAAGTGCGGATCTTCCAGGCCTCTACTGACTATGCTAAACTTAATTGGGTGTGTTACCAACTAGCTCAGAGGTCACTGGAAACTTTCTTCTCTGCATGGGAAGTGATCAGCTTCCCTGGCACAGACAAGAAGGGATTCAGCTTTCCAACAACCGTGCAACATGACAACTTTGCTCCTCAGATCAAGAGTCAATCTCTAGGGTCGTGTGAAACAATAGACAGTTATTTTACTCAGTCAGGTTAGTGCAGTTTACTTTCACGATGTGTAGAGAATAGAGAGAGGGGCGTTTGTCAATAAAGGGTTAACATTTATTGAACAGTCTTTCTTCTCGTACAAGAGAAATGTATTGCCACAATTGCAAGACTTGTTATTATAAAAAGTACGTACAGTAAGATAAGTATTGCGAGATAATACTGTAAAAGCATTGATATGGTTTCTTAGCCATACAATGGTTTAAAAGTAATAAAACATATATACAGTCATATACACATTAGGCTAAAATACTCAACTGGTGCTTCTAACTACGCCTACCCCAGTGTGCCTGACCTAAGCCTAACACGTGGAAGGGGAGTAAGTAAGTAGCTTTAAGTTAAGTTGGTTTTGCCAAGGTTTGCTTCAAGAATTCTCTTCTAAGGGTTTAGTCAACACCATACCTCTGAATAGAATGATGGAGGTCTGGTATCTCCTTCAGGGGGAACTCGGTATCCCAGTCACCCGCGAGGGCAGACTAGAAACGCTGGAGCTGGATTTCTCTGCAGGAGAAAGGCAGCGTCTCTCTTCAGCGCGTCGAGAAGGAGGAGGAGGGACAGCGTCCGCGGGCAGCTTGGCATCTGCTGGGCTCTTCGCAGAGGGACGACTGTTCAGCTCCTAAGCTCACCACACCATCGTTCGCGCTTTAGCAGCAATAATGGTATCAGTAGCTTCACCAACAGCAGCGGGACAGCAGCAGCATCAGCGTACTGCATACAGCATACAACAGCAATGGGACACCAGCTGCAGCAACAGGCTATTGCTTAAGGCAACGTTGGTAGTATTTATACCTGACAGGTGCCTGGTTTGACGCAAGTTTGCTGGACATAAGACGTCAATTAAAGATGTCACTAGGAAGTGATAGCTATCAGTTGCTCATTAGAGTTCCATTACTAATCAAAACACAGCAAGCGGGGATTTCCAGGTTTGCTGAGTTTTTATCTTGTTGAAGAACTCGGAGTGTTAATCTAGGAATATCAGATAGTGACTTCTGCTCTGTCATTGCACTAATTGGTTGCAAAGGAAGTGGCAGAGAACTATTCTGGAATGTGGCTCTGTTCGTGTGAGGCCAGAGATGACTTTCTGAATATCGCACTTGAACGGTTATGCCAATATAGGGAATAAATGGATTTATAGCCGAATAGGGGCATAAGGTCACAGTATCGATCAGGATCCTAGATAAGCACGCAACATGCCCAGTTACCAGATGAAAATGGGAGTTTTGCCATATCGGTTCCAGGGCTGGAGATAGAGTCAGACCCTTATCCATGTGCTCAAATGACTAATAATGAAGGAGTGGAAGGTGCGGAAGGTGCTGTGCCTAATTCTTTAACCTGGGCAGAAGTCATGGACCTAGACATGTAAAGCGGGGTGATTAAATCAGGAGGTGAATCCTCTGCCTCTAACTCAGTTGATGTGGTTATCGCTAACGGAGCTGCCTCTGCAGAGAGATTTTATTCTGTGGACGAAGATTCACACTCTCAATCGCAGTCCTTACCTTCAGACGAAATTAGTACAGATGAATCAATTGGTATAGATTCTGCCAGCAGCTCTCCCGCTCAGAAAATTACACAGAAAAAACGCCTTTCTAAAAGAAAGCCCTCCACAGCAAGCAGTACCACCGACCCTACAAAAAAGTTAGCCTGGGACTATTCTACTACTACTTTTTCTTTTCTGGAACAAGACAGTCCGGCTACATTGATTGGTGATCAAGGTTCTACGCAGCCCCCTCAACCCCCGGTTACGCTGGATCTATTATTTAATACTTTGAAGCTAATGCAATCTGAGGCTAGAGGGGAAAGTAGGAGGGCAAGGCAAGAGTCAAGGAAGATACAGAACAAACTCAGAAATATAGGCAAAAGGCAGGACGAGATGGTCGAGAGGGTTGCCCATGTGGAGGAAAGAACTGGCAAAGTAGAGGACGACATGAGAGATTTAAAAATGTACAAAGAAGAGCATCAAAAGGTGGCTGAAGACGTCAACTGGAAACTGGAGGACTTTGAGAATAGACAGCGTCGCAACAATATCAGACTGCTAGGCGTGGAAGAAGGTCTTGAAGGCGAGGACCCCAGAATGTTTGTAGTAAAGTTGCTAAAGGGGGCTTTCCCAGAACTAACTACGTGGCAGTGGGAAAATGAAATTCAAAGAGCCCATCGTTTTCCATTTTTTAAAAGGGGTCAGGCTGGAGCTCAGGGCGGGCGCCCGAGGGCTCTGTTAATCTTTGTAGGGAATTTTCTCCTGCGGCAGTTGATATTGGATAAGGCTAAGCCTGAGTCTAGACGTACATTTAACAATGTCACTTTCTTTGCAAGACCGGACTTCTGCCATGCCACAGTTGAGCGCAGATCGAGGTTGAGGCAGATGATACCGCTTATTCAGGCCTTGGGTTCGGAAGCTTATTTGCTATACCCAGCTAAATTGAAAATAGTGACTAAAGGCCAGTTTAAATTCTTCTTCTCTGAGATTAAGGCGAAGGCTTATATGACGGAAGTTTTGGGTTATAAGGAGAAATAAATAAAATGGTTCTTTTGGTATTTTGTACGGTGGTGGGGAGGAGTGGCGACTGCTGCTTCCCTGGCGTTCACACATAGGTCATGATTGACCTATTTGCCTGTAGGAGGGGGGGTGGGGGGGGGGGGGGGGGTAGAACGGGGGGGGGGTCAGGGGAGGGGGAGGGGGGGAGAAGGGGGGGAGAAAATGGCACACATCATATGCACTGAGGCACATTCTGAGGCAGTTACAGATCTTACACAAATGGTGGAAGAAGAAAGTAAAGGTTGAGATTGAGAGTCGGAATAGGGAGTTGGTACCAATTTTTGATGTTTTTTAATGGCTTGCCGTATTATGTCAATGAATGTTTGTGGTCTTAATGATCTTCAGAAAAGATTACGAGTTTCAGCATTTTGTAAGTCAATGTATCCAGATTTGATCTGTCTGCAGGAAACTCATGTGGAGGGAGGTAAGGGATATCTGTTAGAACAGTTGGGTTTTAAAGTATTAGCATTTACCAAACAAGCCTCAAAAACACGTGGGGTAGCAATTTTGGGGAGAGGGACGGATTGTATAGCTTTTAGGAGTAAAGAAGACACATGGGGAAGATGGGTTATTGTAGAAGTAGGCTTCAGAGGAACTAGGTTTACATTGGTCTCTGTCTACGGTTCAACGTGCGATGAGCCGGATATATTTCAATTTCTGGATCAAGAACTATCGACCTGGGTGGAGCCTATTGTTTGCTGTGGGGATTTCAACATCAATCGCCCTGCTAGTGTTGAGCTGCAATTGGGCCATTGTTATATTGGGCGCAAGAAGAGGGTGCATAGGGCCATAGTAGACATGGCCGTGCATAACGCTTTATCAGATGTTTGGGCTAATTTACACCCGCAGATCGATGGCGATACTTTTTTTTCCGCAGCACATAGAATAACGGTAAGGTTGGATTACTTTCTAATCTCCAATGCCCTGCTTTCTAATACACAGATTAAGAAGTTACCCCGCTTGGTTTCAGACCACAACCCACTGTTATTGACAGTTAGTTTAAATGGTATCGCAAGAAAGGTATATAAATGGACATTCGAGAGAGCCTTGTTAAAAGATGAGGGTTATTGTAAACATATGGAAAAATGGATTACTGAGTTCTGGCTTAATAATAAGGGGAGTGCTAGTAGTGGCTGTACTTGGGATGCCTTTAAAGCAGGAATAAGGGGTGAGACAATTAGCTTTTCAACATTTAGACAGAAAAGAGAAAGAGAAAGGATAGAACAGCAAGTTAACTCTCTCCTGACTGCAGAGGCAGAGCTGAGTAGGTTAATCGCGAGCGGACGCCCCTTGGATCAACAAATTTTGGAAATTATGGTGCTAAAGGCTGAAATAGCTGAAAGGATTACTAATAAAACAGCAGCAAATTATCTTGCAAAGAAGGAACAGGCTTGTGAGTATAGCGAGAGGGTGGGACATATTCTTGCCGTCAGGACCAGACAAAAAGTTACTGCAGGGGATATCAAAAACATGGTAGATGACTCAGGTAATCTGATTTCGGACTCTGCAGGTATAAGAAATGAATTCTGGAAATATTATACAGGATTGTATGATACGGAAGCTGAGGTGGGTAGGGATAAAATCAGAGATTACTTAGGAAATATCCAACTTAACGAGTTGGAATTAGAGGACAAAGTTAAATTAGACTCTATTTTAACGATAGAAGAATTGGCGTTAGCCTTATCAGAACTTCCGTCTTCCAAGGCTGCAGGACCAGATCTTATTCCGATTGAATTTTATAAAACATTCTTTTCAGTTCTTAGATTGGAGTTATTGGATACACTCATACAAGCTCAGAGTGAAGTTTCAGTTCCAAACTCATGGGGGGGCACTGAAATCATAGTTATCCTGAAGAAAGGTAAACCTCCCACAGCCCCTGGGTCTTTTATCCCAGGGAAGGGTACTACAGAACATGTTAGGACAGTGATTACCTGTTTCGATGCTATGGAGATTGCCTGCGGCCCTGTCGCAGCTTTATTTCTGGATGCTGAGAAGGCTTTCGACAGGGTCGCATGGGAATATTTGTGGGAGGTAATGAGATTGTATGGTTTTGGTGTTAATTATATTAGAGCAATTCAGGTTCTATACAAGGCACCAACGGCTAGAATCAAAATTAATCGGGATTTAACTGCGGCAGTACAGATAAAAAGAGGAACAAGGCAAGGCTGTCCCAGCTCCCCTATCCTTTTCGCACTTTACATGGATCCGTATTTACGTTACCTTAATCTTAATCCTAGTATTCCCCCCCTTTGCTCAAATGGGCTAGAAGTTAATGTGTTGGCGTACGCAGATGACGTTGCTATAATCACCCCAGATCCATCTAAGGCAATTGGTGAGATTGAGCTAGAGGCCCTTAGATTTGGCATAATCTCTGGATATAGATTAAACAGTGCAAAAACGCAGATTATAAAAAATGCAATGGTTCGATGCAATGACTCACGTGTGGTTTCTGCAGCAGTTTATTTAGGTGTTGAAATTTCGTCTAATTTAGATACAGTGGTAGAACGAAACATCTCCCCCCTAATGAGGAAAGTAAGTTTAGATTTGGCCAGGATAAACAATCTTAGACTCACGCTAGTGGGCCGCACTAACGTCATCAAAATGCTTATACTCCCCAAATTCCTTTATTTTTTTCGAACGATACCTCTTATGTTTGAGTCGATCTGGTTCAATAAGCTGGAGTCGATTCTAAATAAATGTATCTGGTCATATGGAAAGACCAGAAGGGCTTACAAATTTATGACTTTACCAAGGGCTAGGGGAGGATGGGGGGTCCCTGACTTTAGGTTATATTATTGGGCTTCTGTACTTCAATATACCCAGGGTCTGATCGGAGCAAGCAAAGTAGATTTGAATGTTAAAGCTTTCTCAACTATGATATATTCTATTGTACTGGGCTCAGATACTGCGAATGCTTTTTTAAACTGCACTGACTTTTCTTATTATAAACGCACGCGCTTTAAGACAGTTATTGCGGCTCATAACATCTGGTCAGCTGTAGCAAAAAAATGTGGATTGGGAAGATATAACAGATACACCAGATTGTATAGGAACAAGACTCTACCACCTTAAATTTTTGCCGATGCTACTGTGGCAGAATGGGATAGAAATGGAATTAAAAAAATAGGAGATCTGTTGGGCTTAGATGAAAAGATATTGCAATTCTCAGATTTGATGGCAAGATTCAACATAGCAAGACAAAGCTTTTTTAAGTATTTGCAGATCAGGAGTTTTTTCAATAAGAAAAAAGGAGGCGAGGGTGGATTCGGTAAAAATAATATTATGGAATCCATAGCGCAAGGTGGGGTGTGCTCCATTCGCTATTTTTATGCCAATTTAGCAGAATTAAAGAAGGATGATACTGTAAAATTTGGTGACAAATGGGCTGGGAAATTAGGGATACAGAGCCAGTTTTTCTTGGACTCGTTGGAATTAGGATGCTCTGTTTTTCGCTCTGCCTCGCTCCAATCCCAACATTTCAAAACTTTATACCAACTCTACCATACACCAGATTGCATTGCACAGTGGGGTGGTACTACAGGGACTACTTGTTCTCGCTGCAGTGCACCGGCAGCGGATATCATTCACATTTTTGCGTTATGCCCGCAGTTAAGAATGTTATTGAAGGGTATTGAAGAATTTATGGGTCGCACACTTGGTTTGAATGTGATTTTAACACCAACTGTAATTATGCTAGGGGTTAGGGGATTTGATGGTGGCCATTACGAATTTTTATTTGTAGCAATGGCGGTGTATAGATTGCTGATTGCTAGAGCTTGGCTGGATCCCTCACCTCCCGTAACACAACAATGGATTGCTTTGTTATTGGGGACGTTCAACCTCGAAAAGGGCATATACGCTAGGAAAGGCAAAAGGGCAAGGAGGTTGGGTAGGAAAATATGGGAACCAGTTCATCGTTGGAAAGAAAGGCTAAATTAAAGCCTTGGTTGATTTAATAATATTCTTTTCCTTTATATGCTTTGATGGTTGTATGGAAGAAAAAAGATTTGTTTAACGATATATAGCTTCTCTTGATAGTAGTTTTTGTTTAATATCTGTATTAATATTATGTATTTTGTGATATATGTGTGCCAAAAAACTCTTTTACAATAAAAATATTTTTTTTAAAAAAACAATGCCTACTATGAGCCGCCTTCGCCAAAGCCAGATGCTCCTTCGACTTCAGGTTTCAGGGCATCTGGGCACGCTTCTGATTCTGCAATCCTCGCACTGTTGCGTTAGCTGATGATGACTTTCTTCGCCACTTGGATCTTGTTCTTCAGGCCTCTTTTGATGTGATGTCTGTGGATGCGGGTACTTTCCTCAGCCCTAACGTCACTCTGGACATGTATGTTGTGGACACTTCGGAGATGCTGTTGTCCACTATTGATGCTTCTTAGCCTGCAATAAAGGGAAAGTTTTGTTGCAAGGATTTCTGCTCATACACAGAACTGTGCACAGAGACCTAGAACATTAGTGAATTATGGTGTATCAGAAACTCACCTCAGTACCTAGAAAACCCCAAACAGCTAGCATCAGTGTCACATTAGCTCTTCGTCCTATAACAAAGTAACCAATGATTAGACAACCTAGAACATGCGACTTAGTACCATCTCAGAAATGGTGAGTTGTGAGAACACTCTTTTGTTATACTCTCATACTAGTCCACAACAAGAGTAAACAAGCATTGGCATAGCCAATAGGTCTCACTTTTGGGACCTTATTTGTTTATCATGATGTTTTGGCTATGTTGTAGAGCATTGTGGCTGATGTGCATTATGTTGAAAAGTTATAATGAAAAGTGTTAGGTATTTTTGTTACTTTTATAAAAATCAACAATCAATTAATCAATCAATCAATAACATTTGTAAAGCGCGCAACTCACCCGTTAGGGTCTCAAGGCGCTGGGGTGGGGGGGGTGGCTGCTACTGCTCGAAAAGCCAGGTCTTGAGTTGCTTCCTGAAGGAGAGATGGTCCTGGGTGAGTCGTAGGTGGGTGGGGAGGGTGTTCCAGGTCTTGGCCACCAGGTAGGTGAAGGATCTTCCTCCGGTTGTGGTTCTGCAGATCCGTGGGATGGTGGTGAGGGCGAGGCTGGCGGAGTGGAGCTGGTGGGTTGGTGTGTAGAACGTGAGGCGGTTGTTGAGGTATTCGGGCCCAAGTAGTGGAGAGCCGTGCGTGGGTGAGGAGTCTGAACGTGATCCTCTTGCTGACGGGGAGCCAGTGCAGGTCCCTCAGGTGGGAGGAGATGTGGCTGTGTCGATGGATGTCCAGGACGAGTCGTGCTGAGGTGTTCTGGATGCGCTGGAGTCTTTTCTGTAGTTTGGCAGTGGTCCCAGCGTAGATGGCGTTCCGTAGTCCAGACGGCTGGTGACGAGGGCATGGGTGACCGTCTTCCTGGTTGCAGTGGGGATCCAGTGGAAGATCGTACGGAGCATGTGGAGGGTGTTGAAGCAGGAGGAAGTAACAGCGTTAACTTGCCTGGTCATCGTGAGGGAGGAGACAAAGACAATATAATATATAACTGAACAACCTGATTAAATACAGATTTTAATATAATTTATTTTTTATTTTTTTGTACTTATGTGGTATAGTGGTATTATGTGGAGTGTATTTGTTGCATTGAATAGAATGTAATTATGTGACATGTACTTATGTGGCACTAAATGTTAATATATTGAGTGTATTTATGTTGCATTGAGTATAATGTAATTATGTGGTGTGTAATTGTGTGGCCTGAGTGGTATGTGAAGTGTATTTATTTTGCATTGAGTGTAGCGTAATTATGTGGCACTGAATGATATTATGTGTTTTGTATTTACGTTGTATTGAGTATAGTGTAATTATGTGGCATGCAATTATGTGGCCTTGAGTGGTATTATGCTGAGTGTTTTTATATTTTATTGAATAGAGTGTAATCATGTGACGTGTAAATATATGTTACTTAGTGGTATTATGTGGAGTGTAGTTATGTTGCATTGAGTAGAGTATAATTATGTGATGTCTACTTATGTGGTACTGAGTGTTATGTGGAATGTATTTATATTGCATTAAAAAGAGTGTAATTATGTGACGTGTAATTCTGTGGTATTGAGAGGTATTTTGTGGATTGTATTTATGTTGCATTGACTATAGTGTAATTATGTGGCGTGTTATTTCGTGGTACTGAGTGATATTATGTGTTTTGTATTTATGTTGTATTGAGTCTAGTGTAATTATGTGGCATGTAAGTATGTGACATTGAGTGGTATGTGGAGTGTCTATGTTTTATTGAATAGGGTAAATATGTGATGTGTAAATATGTGTTACTTAGTGGTATTATGTGGAGTGTATTCATGTTGCATTGAGTAGAGTATAATTATGTGGTGTGTAATTATGTGGCACTGAGTGGTATGTGGATTGTGTTTATGTTGTTTTGAGTATAGTGTAATTATGTGGCATATAATTATGTGGCACTGATTAGTATAATGTGGGCTGTATGATGCATTTATGTTACTTTATTTGATTTGTAAAAATCATAAAAGGGTGGATCATACCACCATGCAATGAACATCAACGTCTTTGAATCAACGTAAAAATAACATAAAATGGCACAATAGAATGACTCAGATCATTAACTACATTGCACAAATATGCAACAAATATAAAAGTAGTATTAAAAAAAAACACACAGGTATGC
Organism: Lissotriton vulgaris; assembly: GCF_964263255.1. NCBI lineage: Eukaryota > Metazoa > Chordata > Amphibia > Caudata > Salamandridae > Lissotriton > Lissotriton vulgaris. Next base: position 609,428,275 of record NC_141695.1, read on the forward strand.
CTCTGTGAAGGAGTTGCTGTCTCATTAAAACATCTAGACGTGAAAATGAATACTGTGGCAGAGGATGCAATGTACTTAGGAGGTGTATTTAACTAAGTATAACTGTCACATGGTCAGACTGATAAAGTGCATTTATCAAGAAAATGGGGAGGAAAATGTCTATTAAGAAAATAAGAGAGTTCAGAATCGTCCACGACGAGATCATGAAGCCCAGGTCATCTTTCATTGCTGTATTTTTTCTAGCTCTTGGGCAGCGAAAGCCAGGAATTTTATCGTTTTGCAGGAAAGTTGTATCGAAGTCCGGCTGAGGCATTTTATCACCGCCGCCCTGTAGGTCCTGACTTGAGCTTCTCTTAAGTGTGATTTCAACAAGGTCTTCCTTAAGTTTAGTAATGCCGGGCAAATACATAGTAGGTGCAGTAGCGACTTATCACCCTTCTCACAAAGGCAGCAGACTGAGGTTGGCCAGGTCCGTAGCCATCTGGGGGTAAGGTCTTTACTCATGAAACAACCCAGCCTCAGGAGGCTTAATTTCCTCTTGTAGTGGTCCCTAAAACATTCTTGCAAGTAAGGTTGTTGCTTCAGTTGGTTATATGTTGGCATCACAATCCAAACGTGGCTTTTGCCAGCCACTGAGCCTTTGTCCATTTGCAGCGATGCTTGTTTGACAGCTATCTTAGTGATCTGTTTAAAAGCGTTGTAAGACATTGGTGAATGCCAAGCCTCTTCCAGATTTAGTGATAGAAGCGCTTGCCTAAGAGACTTACATGTGGAGTTGGAATGCCTAGCCTGTTTTTCGACTTCTTCCCAGCAGAGGTGGGCAAGTGTGTTTTCTTCGGCATCCCTCATGCGCCAGTAGTATTTGGCCAGGGCCCCTTGTCTTGCCGGAATCTGATTTGTTAACCCGTATTCCAGACGTATTAAAGCTAGTGAAATATGTTGCGGAATCAAGAAGAGATTTTTGAACATTCTTGATTGGGCAAGATTTAGCATTGTTGAATCCGTGGTAGCCATTAGTTCCGAGCCATATGTGAGCAAGGGCAGAAATTTTGCTGCTACGAGCTTTAGCACGTGACCCGTTGAGCTTCCACTGAAATGTTTTTGTACTGTTTTGAAGGCGAATTGAAGTTGTTTGGCTTTCGATTTCTCGAGATCTAACTGGTATTTGTACTTTAGATGATGGTCTAGTAGTATCCCCAAGTATTTGCATTTATCTACCTGGGTTAAGGGGCAAGAATTTAACCTCCAAACAAATTTAGGTCGTTTTTTCTGGAGCTGCAGAAACATAGAATGTTTGTTTTTTTGAGATTTATTGTTAGTTGTGCATTGGAAATGTACAACGCAAGTTTAGAAATCAACCGTTGTAAGCCACACGGGGTTTGTGAGAAGAGCACAATGTCATCTGCGTATTGTAGACTCGCTATGGGTGTTTGTCCCAATTTTGGTGGATCTCCCTGGGTTGTGTGTAATTCTCGCTTTATGTCAGCGGTGTATATGTTAAATAGGCTAGGGGCCAAAACGCATCCTTGCTTTAGCCCATTGAGTGTTTGAAATTTCTTTGTTAGGCATCGTCCATCTCCTTTTTTTATTTGAACCCAGGTATGCGAATACAAATTCATGATTGCTCCCAGTAAATTCGGAGGGGCACCCCAAGCTTTCATTTTTGCCCAAAGTTTAGATCTTGTCACTTTGTCGAAAGCCACTTTCAAGTCTAAAAAACATGTATATAGAGTGGTGGAGTTATCAATTGCCTTTTTCGCAAGGAGAGTTAACGCTGATAGGTTTGTTAGGGTGCCCATACCAGCCCGGAAGCCTGTTTGTGTCAATGGAATTAAGTTTTTACTATCGACCCAAGACTCCAGGTCTGCCAATAGATTGGATGCATAAATCTTGGCCTCAACATCGATTAGGGCTAACAACCTGTAGTTGTTGGGGTCTGAGCGAGTACCTGATTTAAAAATTGGTTATAGAATACTGCCCCTCAGAGAATCTGGAAAGTTCCCTGTCCTTAGGCTGTTGCAGAACAAGGAGGATAGGTGACTAGCCCAAAATGTAGGGTCTTGCCTGAAAAGAGCGTTGGGTAGGCCATTTGGTCCGGGGGCCCCATCTGCTCTCAGATGGTTTATCGTCCTTAAAACCTGCTTTGATGTAAACTGACATAATTCTCCTGTGTGGTCCGAAACAGCGGGGTTGCAGGATGGTTTCCCCGCTTCTACCTTTGATTTCAGACTTGGGGTTAGAATAGACTCTAATCGGATTGCGGATAAGTTATCAGCAGATGTTTTTTGTGTGAAGTTGTATGTTAAATCTATATGTTCGCCCCAAATCTGTCTTGGTGCTTCTCTATTAGTTCTTCTTGTTCTTATGTTGTTGAATCAAGACCCACTGAGTTGGAATTTTTGTTTTTTAATTGTTCCAAATAGTGAATGAGTACATCCAGCACGTTGTCCTCCCTTGTCAGCTTCCTTTCTGCATAATATGCAGAATATGCAGAAAGGAAGCTGACAAGGGAGGACATCGTTCCGTATTTACTCATTCACTATTTGGAACAATTAAAAAAAAAAATTAATAATAAAAAATAAAAAAATAATAAATTTCCAACTCAGTGGGTCTTGATTCAACAACATAAGAACAAGAAGATCTAATAGAGAAGCACCAATAAACCTTGTACAATATAGCCAAGATCCACACTCAGGAAGCTTGGACCTTTTAAACAAAAAGACGTACCCCTTACCCCCAAAGAGGAGGAAAACTATTAGCGGAAACTACATCGCTTATGCAAACCTTACAGAGAAGAAGCTAGCAAGTCCCTCTCGTAAGCATCCAAAGACAGGAAGCAAACACACTTGGATTTCCAAATAACTTGCCAGGAAGGAAGAAATCCCTAGCTTGCCTAATTTGTGATCTGCCGAGTTTTTAACCACACAGGGATGAGACATGCACGATGCAAAGCCTCAGTGCCTTGCCCTTGCCAACTTTTAAAACCCCAAACAGATTTAAGATAAATAGTGCCTTTTCACAGTTCATAGCCCCAACAGCCAACTGATCAATAAAGGATTTCGAATACAGTAATTTAGCGTGGGTAAGTCTAACTTTGGAAGAGGACTTCTCAGTCAACTTAAAATAAAATGCATTAGAGTTTGATTGATCATAATCAGTAAAATCAGAAAAAAAATTCAAACGTGTTTTCGAGCTGCCTTCCACAGCTGCGGGACAGTGCTCCCACTGTGTGTAGTTAACCACATTTCTAAATGAATTTGTCTTATGCAGAAAGTGATTGCCAAAATGCTGGTAACAGTACAAATCACCATAATTTGCAGATTTTAAATATAAATCTTCAGCATCGAAAACAGCATAGTATTTCATATAAGAAAATAAAGCTTCTACAGCTTTAACGTCCCAATCATCAGAGCAAATATTTTGTTTAACCACATCCCCCATAGAAACACGGAGCACATTGGGGACATTAATACCCTCTGTGGGATCATGTATCTGGAACTTTACAGCATCCCATACAATCCCATCTAAAACGGACCAAGCAGTTATATTCACAAAAGTCTGGTCCCTCTTCATGATGTGTGAAGAGGAGTGGGGAGCTGTCATATGGTTATTACGTTTCTATATATTGTGTTAAGTTAGCATGAGCTTATTAAATGTTTAAACGCCATATTTTCTTTCAGCTTCAGTTTGCACACAACACCTAATTGTTATTGTTGCTTTCAACCTAGACGAAAGATGTGATTTATTTGAGAATAATATGTTATTGCTCTGGTATCAGTCGTGCTTGGTACACTTGGTACAACTGTCTGCACACCGAGAACTGCACACTCTAAGAATAACCTAACACAAGGTTGCTGAAGGCCTGATCCTCGCACCACATTAGACATAACACAAATAATGTTGCTGCCAACATTGGGCTCTACGCGGGTTTAAGATAGAGTTACAGGGAATGAATGAACACACTTGATGCTTCGCATGCAGAGAGCTGGTAGCTGTTGATGTGATCTACTCCTACTGAGAATTAGAGGTATGGGCCCGCTCTGCTAGAACCCAAACGAGACCTTCTTAGATATAATATAATATAATATACTGAATAGGGTGCGCGAAATATAGGTGATACAGAATTCTATAGATTTTTGCATCATAACATGCTATCACCTTTTGCTTATTATGGATTAGTGACTATGCTGCTAACTCTGATTTTTATAATATGTATGTTGATACTGCGTTTGAGAATGTTGCATTGAAAAATAAACATTTCAAACTTGCACGTGTGTTCTTTGCCTCCCAGTTTCGGTTTGTAATGATCATATAACGAAAGAGTGTTCATGTGTTCCACGATACCTGAGGTATCCTAAGTTCATGTTCTGGATTGTCTAAGTCATTGGGAAGTAATTACTACCGATGAGACACTGTAGCTAGCTTGGTAAGGGGATTTCTGAAACAAAGGTGAGTTTTGGGTCACCCTAACTCACCCAGGTTCTAGATCTCTATGCACAGTTCTGTGGGAGAACGGAAACCCTGCTACATGGCGCCCATACGTTGTTGGCCTTATATCATGACACTCGAGTAGTATATCATTCAAACCTTAACCCCTTCATTCCCGTTTCCGGAAAATGGTGGTGTTGGAAACCTACCTATTTTTGAAATAGGTCTTTTCAAGCTTGATTTAATCTAAAACGGTTTCTTTGAATTACTACCCAGTTGTGCTACAAAGTAATCTTTGTTTTTTCATCTTCCTGTGCTGACATGGCACAAGCCGTGGACATCCCGCAGCATAGTCGCATTGCGGTGCGTGACCATTTCCGGGCTTATAACGTCCCTATGGAAGGCTTGGCTGTTGTTCTGGTGGTGAGTGCGGAACATGCTTACCCGTACGAACTGTTTTATTCGTGGGTGACATTTCCGGCGGTGAACGCTAATTCTGGTGTTTTCCACACCTACACTGCTACGGCTGTACCGGCTGCGTATGCTCCGTACAGAGCACTGGAGGTTCCTATTGACGCTTGGCAGCATGGAGTTTGGTTTGGTGGCGCCCTACCACACGCTTTAACCGCTCCGAGGTTGGGTCCTTTGTCCATTCCGGGCACGTCTTGGCCCGCTTTGGCTGGATTCACTCCTCACCATAATCGCGCCACTTGCAACGTAGCTGATCTGCGGCAACTTCATGAAGTCGCAGTGGAAGTCATTAGAGCGCTTGTTCATTACACTAGCCGTAATGTTCAGGACATAGCCCCTAGGGGCGCACAGCTTCGTGCAGAACAGGCTGGTTTGAAAATCAATCCTGTCATGGTGAATTCCGTGATGGGCAAAAAGCCGCAGGACAAGGATGATTTTCCGTTCTGGCTTGCAGAGAAATTCGGCCAGCTAGAGGCTGTGTTTCCTAATACGAATCCCGGTGATAAGCACTGGATTCTTACACTAAGTTTACCGAAAGATTTGGCGCCTGAGCTTGTTGACTGTGAGACCTGGGGTAAGACTTTTGCAGCGGTCTATTCGAGGTGCTACGGCACCCCGTCTGTGACCAATCTGGGTGCGGTCCTTAAACGTGTTCAGGATGAACACGGACCGGAGTCGGCGGTCGAATTGGGTATGCGCCTGTGTGGCTCCTTTGATGTAGTTTGCGATCTGATCCTTGCAAATGTCAAGGGAGATGCAGTGAACTTTCAAGTTGCTAACGCCTTGGCGTTGATTCCCGAGGCCGAGAGACCCCGTCAGTTGGCAAGGATCATTGTGGCTGCTTATAAAACGGTTGGCCGCAATGCGAAGGGGCTTAAGGCTTTTCCTGATAAAGAGAAAAAGCAGCCCCAGGGTTAGACATCGGAAACTGGTGGTCAACAAAAGTTCAAGAAACAAAATTGGCCTAAAAAGCAGAATCAGGGTAAGCAACAACAACAACAAACACAGGTTTCTGCCCCTGCGTCTCCGTTGCCTGCGCAGTCGGATCGTGTTTATGATTTGCGCGACCGCGCGATGATTAAATCGCCTGAGAGGTTTCAGGCTTCTGACCAACGCTCTCCTCGTTCCTTTCAGGACTCATCGGCTCCGTCAACCGGTGGTGGAGGGGGCGGCAGGGGACGGGGTGGCCAGCAAGGACGTGGTCAGCCCCGCCCGCGTGCCGGTGGAGATCAGCAGGAAGGCTCTACGCCCAAAAGACCACAGTTTGCCACGAAGAAAGTCGCCGCCCTGACAGCGCATCGTTATGCCCCAGATAGTGAGAACGCGGCTTCGGAATCTGACGTGGGCTCTGACCTTGCTGGACAGCGCGGCGGAGATTACCATAGTGAGAGAGGCCCTCCGTCCACTGTTGAAGGTGACAGCGACTGAAACTTATGTTGTGATTGAGACTGCTGATACGCATGTTGCTCCCCCTGAACGTCTTTTTGAAATTGTCCTGTTAATTGAAGTTGACATGCAGCGAACTGTAAAAGGGGTATTTTGGGAAAATCTCTCGTCTACGTATGACATTTTGCTTTCGGAGGCTGACTGGCCCCCACCTTTTGTTCTCGCAGCTCCACGAGGGGAGGAGGTAATCCTGCCCAGTTTCGCGCACACTGTACCGAGAGTAGAAGCGCTGCATTTTGCAGAAGAGTGGGCTCTGGCGCTTGCACCGGCTGTGTACCGCAATCAGTGTGGCTGGGATAAATTGTCACCAAGCCACGAGATTCCTTTGCGGTCTCAGCCTCCGCCTCAACCTCAATATCCCATACGGCGTGAAGCCAAAGCTTCAGTCGCGGCTATCCTTGAACAATTGGAATATCAAGGTGTAATTGAAACGTGTGTGTCACCGATGAATAACCCCCTTTTTACTGTAAACAAGCCAGACGGCTCATATCGTTTGGTTTTGGATTATAGGCATTTAAACTCGCATTGCGTAACTGCGCAGTACAGAATACTCATGGCTCTGCTTTAGTGAATAGTCTTGAGCGTAAACGGTTCAAAACCACGCTCGACATTTCCAATGGTTTTTATGCACATAGATTAGACGGTCTAAGTTCCCAATGGACCAGTTTTACATGCGGCGGTGTGCAAAAAATGTTTCGGCGTCTCCCAATGGGCTATAAGAACAGTCCTGGAGTATTCTCCGCCCGCATTGTCTCTCTTCTGGAGGGCATCGACCCGGTTGCTTGTTCGTATGTGGATGACACTTATCTCACAGACGACGATCTTTGGGAGCATCTGTGTCGAGTAAATAGCATAATTTGTAACTTTGCTGACATTGGTTACAAGTTTAACTTTGCAAAGTCGCACATTGCAGAGTACACAGTGTTGTTTCTCGGTTACGAGCTTAACAACGAGGGAAAAGGGTTAGCCCCTCACTTCCTGGAGAAATGCGCACAATTGCGCTCTCCGACAACACTGAAAAAATTACAATCTTTGCTGGGTTTTTTTAATTTCGGGAGAACTTACATTCCGGAATATGCCCAGCGTATCAAGCCTTTGTATGCTGTGATACAACCATCTTTCTCCAAATCATGCTGGCTGCCTGAGCATTCAGCCACTCTGCAATCTTTGGAGGCTGATTTGCTCGCTTCTGAATACTTACAGACTCGTGATAACCAGGCCAACCTGGTGATAAGAATTATCCCTGGGGCGGTGGGTTTCACTTACCTGACTTTTAATGAAGGAGATACAGTACCAATTGCTTACAAGTCACACTTGTACACTTCGGCTGAATTGCGTTTTTCCACTGTGGAGAAGGTTTTAACTGCAGTACAGATGGCAATTCTTAAGGAACGTGCCCTGTCACAAGGAAAACGCATGTTGGTTGTTACCCCGTGTCCTGCCTTAGAGGCGGTTACGAAAGCCAGTGTACCTAATTCCAAAGCTTTGCACCCTCGGTGGATTCAATGGGCTGCATCCTTGACGTCACAAGATGTCACGTTTATTTTTGACGCCACTTTATGGTCGCAGGAGTATTTACAGTATGAATTTGTTCATCCTGCTCCTTTAGCAATGCGGCCGTTGGAGGATTTCCATTGCATCATTTAAACCGATGGTTCGGCGCAGGTTGCGCATGGCTCTAAACATGCCTACGTTTCCGCATGCGCCATTGTGGTCGGTGCCATGGTGAACGATGAGTTCAAGTTCAGTGTCGTGCACACGCAGACGCTTGGGGACTGCACCGCACAATTAGCAGAGCTTCGTGCGCTGATGCTTGCATTGGAGTACGCAGATCCAAGTGTGACGACTTTGATCGTAAGTGACTCTTACTACTGTGTCCAGTCTTACAATGAAAACTTGTTCTTTTAGATTCAGAATGAGTTTCGTGATTCCAAAGGTAGCACAATAAAACATAAAATGATCTGGGTCCGAGTGGCGGAACTTAAAGAGAAGTTGCCACTCGTGTTTGTGATTCATACTCTCGGTCATCAGCGCGTGGGGGTCCACGCTGTTGGCAATTCGCTTGCTGATGAAGCAGCGAAGTCAGCGGTATCAAAATACTTAGTTGCAGCAGTCACGAGGTCCAAAAGCAAAATAGAGGATGACATCTTGGCAGCAGTTGCTGCAACAGAGAAGGGAAGTAAATATCCTGCGGGGTTCCCTTCTAAATACACATACCACTTAAGTCACGATAAGGTTCCTTATGTGAAAATCCCTGATGTTGGCGAACGTCTAGTTCCCAACTCGGATCGCAGGGCTGCTTTGATTGCAGCGGCTCATGAAGGTGTGGCGTCTGCGCATGCGGGCGTCTCAGCCACTGTAACTCAGCTACAACAAAGGTTCTGGTTGCGGGGACTGTACAAACAGACGCGCGATTATGTCCTTCAATGTGACATTTGCCAGCAGATTAAGCCTTCAACTGCTGCGCGACCGCCTCAGACACAGCTGTATATCTCGAATAAACCGCTTGGATGCGTTTATTTGGATCACTGCGGTCCATTTTCTTCTGATACTGCATACAAGTACATCTTAGTAGCAGTTGATTCGTGCACACGCTTTGTGTGGGTTTGGCCACATCGGATCGCTGATTCACGGACTGTCATTAAGGATTTGCGAGTCTTTGTGGGAATTTTTGCCTGTGGTACCTTCCATTCGGATCAGGGTCCGGCTTTCGCCTCTAAGGCGTATAAGGATGCTATGGTTTCGTTGGGGGTCCAAGTCAAGTTTTCGAGTCCCTACAGGCCCGAGGGCAATAGTGTAGTTGAACGAATGAACCGCGACTTAAAGCAATCTTTGACAGCTCGAGTTATAGGCACTGGCAGAAACTGGTTAGCCCACCTCATAGGCGTGCAGCGTGCGCTTAATAATCTCCCTAGAAGGTCTCTGGGTGGGCGGACCCCGTACGAAATGCTCCTTGGTATCAAGATGTATGTCCCTGACCTCGATGGGCTAGACTGCAAGGCCCAGGCCACGGCCTTTGAGGTAGATGAACATTGCAATGTTTTACAGAATCTACAAACGACCAGAGACAGTCTTGCAAAGGAACATTTGCCCTCCACATCGGATGATGCGCTGCAGATCCCGGTAGTTGGCTGGCTGCCCCAAGTTGGAGAACTGGTTCGAGAGAAGATCGATAACAAGAAAGAGTTTGGTCCCTCATATCGTGCACCGGTTCGAGTTCTTGGAGTGAAGGGCACAAGAACAGTCATTTTACCACCACTTCCAGGTCGTAAGGAAAACAGATTTATTTCTATTGACAATGTCAAGACACACAGGGTGGCCGATTCTTCATAGCATGACACCGGCTGTATCCTGTCCTTCCATGGTGAGGCACTCTGTACTGGCTATTACATCTGGTGCAGAACAGGAGGTGTCCCTTGAGATGCCTGCCATATCCAGTCCTTTATTAAATACTGTTCCTGTTACTAACATTGATGAGCTGACCTACACCTATCCTGCTGATTTATCAATGCCTGATTTACAGACTCGTTTGGCCGACCAGTCCAGATTCTCTTTTGACTCTGTTTCGGAACCTTCAAAGAAACCCTCAACTATTGCAAGATATGCCACATTGTTTAAAAAACATTTTTTAATTCCCCCTTGGACATACATTTGGTTGATCCTATTTTCATTTTACCTTTTTATGTCAATTGGTTTTGTGTTTTATTTTTTCCGCCTGATCGATGGTCACTACGTTAAAGAAAGAACAGGAATTCGGTACCTTAATGGAACATTAGCCCCTCTTTCCTCTTCACATTCAGCGCACAGACTGAAACGAAACTTAAATACAGTTAACATTACTGCTTGGCCTGTCCTTGATGGGATTGTGTGGGATGCGGTTAGATTTCAAATACATGGGCCCACTGAAGTGATTAATGTTCCGAATGTGCTTAGAGTAAACATGGGAGATGTTATTAAACAAGATATACGTTCTGATGATTGGGATGTTCAGGCCGTAGAGGCATTATTTTCTGATTTGAAATACTATGCGGCTTTTGATGCTGAAGACTTATATTTAGATTCTATAAATTATGGTGATTTGTTTTGCTTCCAACATTATGGTAATCATTTTCTCCATAAGACAAATTCCAGGAGAGTTACTGTGAATTACACGCAATGGGAACACTGCCCTGCTCCTTTAATTGGGAGCTCCAGTACATTTCTGAAAAAATACAAATATTTTACAGACTTCAATCAATCAAATCCTGAGTCCTTTTATTTCAGAATGACAGAAAAGTCCAGGTCCAAAGTTAGACTTACCGATACAAAGTTGCTGTATTCGAAGTCCTTTCTAGACAGATTGGCTTTAGATGGCTACGAGTTCTGGAATGGAATAATTGACCTTAAATCGGTTTGGGGTACCAAAGATTGGCAGGTACAAGGCACTGAGGCTTTGCACCGTGCATGTCTCATCCCGAATCACATGTTGTTTCTAAATTCTACTGTTTCCCAAACAACATGCTTTGGATTGGCTACTTCTAAAAAATTAAATACACCAATTATCCCCGAATTGGAAGAATATTCAGGATGGGGTAATTTTTCAGATTTGTCTATTAATGAGATACAGTCTCTGTTACACAATTCGTCCTTTAACATATCCAGTTTGGATCCAAAAGGTTGGCTGTTGTGGCAAAAGAGTTCTGATTCTTGCCAACGTCGATTCCTGGGGTTAGCTGAAGGGTTCACACAAGTACGACCAGATCCCCGTTTTGAAACTGATTATACTGTCACCACTTACTCTGTGGGGAAACTGTGTCAGAATTGGTTGCAACATTCCACATTAGCTGCAGTTAAGCTACATCTATCTCAATTAACTGAAAATGTGGATCTGAATGATTTCATAAGAGGCCCGGCTAAGGGTAGATCTAAACGGTGGATTTATGCTGTTTACAATTAAATTTGGAAAGTGTCACAAATTGAGGCTGCTAAGCGCCTAAGGGCAATTGACCAAGCAAATTTGGAAAAGGTACTTGCAGTGGTCGATAACAGTATTAACACGCTTTCTTCCCGGATTTATACATTAAACAATATTGTTTCTTCTGTTGTTGACATTGTGCATGATGAAATGTCAGTATTATATCATGGTCAAAATCAATTGCGTTCTGTTATGCAGTTTGCCTGGACACTACAGACTCTGAAGTCTGGTCGAGTGCCTTGGAGTTATATGAACGTCTCATCATTATTTGCCCCGTTTAATTTGACTGACAAGCAGCGTATGCTTTCCATGCGAGATGCATCATTTTCTATGTTACACATTGAAAAATTAGAATCTTTGCCTTTCTCTGTGGCTGAGGTTACTGCTGCTGCATGGCTTATCCATGGTATTATTACCTTGCCTTTTGCTATGTATAGATTTACAAATTGTATGCGATATATTGCTATAGGGCGATATGAACCATTAGGAAGTGCTTTCCTCCATGAGACATGGTCCTTACCGTACACATATAGATGTCTTAAGGAGGGAAATGAAGTGAATCTGAATGGTGAGGAATGTACACAGTCGCCTGACCGCTCACTAATATGCAGACACATCCAGTTGCATGGTTCTTGTAATCAGGACAAGCCTAACTTAGCCTGTGTTTTGAAAGGCACGCCGGTTCCTGCAATAGTTCCCACGTTCACTTTATTGTCAAACGGTAGTTATTTACTTTTGAATAACGAAATGTGTTGTGGATTAATGGTCGGTATCGCCTATGTGGTTACTGTATCAGAACGCGTGGTGTGTTGCAAGAACGTATTATATCCACCCACGCATGGGAGTGCAGATGTTTCTATTTGGCCCCGAATACCAACCTTGGGAGCGAAGTTCAATGGTTTGAGCCGAATAAGAGCACTATTGTCTCAGAAAGAAGTGGCCCTGAGTTCAGCCCGAGAAACTTATGTCCTTCACATAGCTAACACACGCACAGAGGTGCAGGCACTTTTAAATACTGATTTGCCGTTTCATTTCTGCGAGCTGGTTCATCAGATCTTCAATGCCTCCTCCACGACTGGCCTAGAACATTTTTTTAAATTGGTTAGCAGTGGTCTCGTGACTACGTTTGAAAAAGTATCTGGTATTATCCCTGCGGTTTTTCATTCTATATTCGCAAGCCTGTTTGGCGGATTCCCTGTTTTGCTGGCTTTGGCTGCAGGAGTTCTGGTGATATTTTGCTTTATAAAACATGGATGCCCATCCTGCGCAAGGAAACGCTCAGCCCCTACTGTTGCAGTTTCGCAACCGGATGCTTGAATACTATGGCTTCTTACCGCTTGCGACTTAAAGCACAGCGTTTAGATTATCGTTTCGATTTTCCTATTTCACATGTGTCCAGCCTGTGTTTCATTGCCTGAGCTGTGATTCCGACTGGGCCATTGATTTGTGTCTCTGCTTACCGACTTCTCCTGACGTCGATTTTGATCAGCTGATGAGCCCCGTAGTTGCTCACGAGTTGGTTTGTTCTGGCGAAAGGGTTATGGCTTTGGCAGCGATGCATGGACTAATGGGTCAGTGGGACATATTCGCAGCGGCGCATGACTTTCTGGCACATAGCGTTCTCAAGAACCCACTGAGTTGTCCTCTGATGTTGCTAGAGGAATCGGTGTTGGAGGAGCACGTATGTTCTTTCCCATTGCTTAATTGGATGGCTGAACTGTTTTCGGATGATGACAGTGATTTCATGTTGGAAGCTGTGGCTACCTATTTTGCATATTCATTCAACCCATGAGTGACTTTGAAGACTTTCATTATTATGGCACGTGACTTTTTAGTAATTCTGAATGGTGCCTTTTTTAATACGAACATTCGACTTTCATATGTTCTAGGCCTATGAACTGGGAGTAGGCCTTAAGTTCGACTTTTTATATTTTTGTGTGGCCACTATAGGCATTCATACATATTTTTGTTATTAAAAACTTATATACATTTACATACATTTAGCTTGGCTCAATATCATTGAACTCTGCTTTCATGTTTTGCCTTTCATAGAGTATTGGCTTTTATTTTCTCCCTTTTTTAACCGTCCTTGGATCATTGGGGGGTGTCATATGGTTACTACGTTTCTATATATTGTGTTAAGTTAGCATGAGCTTATTAAATGTTTAAACGCCATATTTTCTTTCAGCTTCAGTTTGCACACGACACCTAATTGTTATTGTAGCTTTCAACCTAGACGAAAGATGTGATTAATTTGAGAATAATATGTTATTGCTCTGGTATCAGTCGTGCTTGGTACACTTGGTACAACTGTCTGCACACCGAGAACTGCACACTCTAAGAATAGCCTAACACAAGGTTGCTGAAGGCCTGATCCTCGCACCACATTAGACATAACACAAATAATGTTGCTGCCAACATTGGGCTCTACGCGGGTTTAAGATAGTTACAGGGAATGAATGAACACACTTGATGCTTCGCATGCAGAGAGCTGGTAGCTGTTGATGTGATCTACTCCTACTGAGAATTAGAGGTATGGGCCCGCCCTGCTAGAACCCAAACGAGACCTTCTTAGATATAATATAATATACTGAATAGGGTGCGCGAAATATAGGTGATACAGAATTCTATAGATTTTTGCATCATAACATGCTATCACCTTTTGCTTATTATGGATTAGTGACTATGCTGCTAACTCTGATTTTTATAATATGTATGTTGATATTATACAAGATACTGCGTTTGAGAATGTTGAAAAATAAACATTTCAAACTTGCACATGTGTTCTTTGCCTCCCAGTTTCGGTTTGTAATGATCATATAACGAAAGAGTGTTCATGTGTTCCACGATACCTGAGGTATCCTAAGTTCATGTTCTGGATTGTCTAAGTCATTGGGAAGTAATTACTACCGATGAGACACTGTAGCTAGCTTGGTAAGGGGATTTCTGAAACAAAGGTGAGTTTTGGGTCACCCTAACTCACCCAGGTTCTAGATCTCTATGCACAGTTCTGTGGGAGAACGGAAACCCTGCTACAGAGCCAAAGTTCAATCAATCACTCTAATTGAAGTTCTTTCTTGAACGTAGTGTCCATTGATCAAACGAAAAAAATACACCTCAAATCCGATGGACATGAACAAAAAATTGCCAAAAGTTCCAGCCAAATGTAAGTCCAGGGGGCAATTGAAAAATGTTTTTAAACCAGGTAGCAAATATCGAAACTTTAGAAGGGGACTTAGATGTGGAAGAGCAAGTGTCGAATGAAAAACGGGATTGATTAGCCACACGGGTCTCCAAATCAGGCATAGACAAGTCAGTGGGGTAAGTATATTCAGTGTCATTAAAGGATCACCAGCAGGTATATTCAATAAAGGATTCAGAAGTGGACTCATTTCAACGACAACATCAGGCCCGATGGCAGGATCCGGGGACAAAACAGAGTGTCGCACCATTGCAGGACACGAAACCTCAGGCGCCATACTATAGAGGATCGGCCACCCTGTGTGGTTTGACATTGTCAATGGAAATGTACCTGTTACCCTTTCGCCCAGGAAGAGGATGTAAAATGACTGTTCTTGTACCCTGCACACCAAGCACAGCAACTGGAGCTCGATAGGAAGGACCAAATTCTTTCTTGTTATCGATCTTCTCTCGGACCAGTTCTCCAACTTGGGGTATCCAGCGGACTGCCGGAATCTGCAACGCAGCTTCAGATGTGGACGGCAAGTGTTCCTTTGCAAGGATGTCTCTGGTCTTTTGTAGGTTCTACAAAACATTAGAATGTTCATCTACGTCAAAGGATGCGGCTCCCGACGCCATGTCTAAACCATCAAGTTCCGGAACAAACATCTTGATGCCAAAGAGCATTTCGTATGGGGTCCGCCCACCCAGAGATCTTCTAGGGAGATTATTTAGTGCACGTTGAACGCTATTGAGATGGGGTAGCCAGTCTCTGCCAGCACCTAATACTTTCGCTGTCAAGGATTGCTCTAAGTCACGGCTCATTCGCTCCACAACACTATTACCCTCAGGCCAGTATGGAGACGAAAATTTGACCTGGACCCCCCAGTGAAGCCATGGCATCCTTGTACACCTTAGAGGCGAACGCTGGACCCTGGTCCGAATGGAAGGTACCATACACAAAATTTCCCACAAAGACACGCAAATCCCTTACAACAGTTCTAGAATCAGCGCTCCTTTGAGGCCACACCCAGACAAAGTACGTGCAAGAGTCAACTGCTACTAATATGTCCTTATACGCATTATCAGAGGAGAAAGGACCGCAGTGATCTAAATAAACACACGCAAGTGGTTTATTAGATATGTACAATGGAGTTTGGGGCGGGCGTGCAGCAGAAGAAGAATTTGCTGACAAATGCCTCATTGAAGGACAAATTCATGTGTCTGTTTGTACAAACCCCACCACCAATATCATTGCTGGAGAAGAGATGCAGTGGCTGACACGCCAGCATGCGCCAAAGCCATCCCGGTGTGGGCTGCTGTAATCAAAGCCTGTCTGCGGTCTGCGTTGGGAATCAACCGGTGACCAACGCCGTTAATTCTCACATAAGGAACTTTATCAGGACTTAAATGATAAGAGTATTTCGAAGGGAAACCCCTAGGGTAATTACCTCCCTTCTCTGTTGTGGCAATAGCTGCCAAGATGTGATCATCAGTCTTACTTTTGGAAGGTGAGGACATGGTTGGGTATTTAGATAATTGGTTCCGATCGGAAGTGGCGCCAGAGAGCCTCTCACCTTTCTTCACACTTGAGAGAGCGCACCGAGTCCCGGCTAGGCCTCCTAGACCGGGTAAGCCGCCCCGACCAGTAGTAGTTAAGTTGTTGCACTACAAGGACAGAGACTTGCTGCTTCAGAGGGCCAGGGACGCGGGCCCATTTCAAGTGGACAATAGCAGAGGGACGCTGTTCCCTGACTATACTTTTGAGACCCAGAAACTGCGTGCTTCCTTCTTGTCCATTAAGTGTGAACTGAGAGCCGAGGGCATACAATACTCTCTACTCTTCCCAGGCCAAGCTCAGAGTGGTGGTAGATGACAAGACGTTCTTTTTCCCCACATCGGCGGATGCTTGGGCATAGTGGGAAACTTACAAAGCTGGAACGGATGGAGCGAAATTTAGAGAGGAAGAGGACAAACACCGGCTCCCGGTGCGGAAATCGCAGAGGATCCGCAAGCACCGACAAGGGTCCAGAAAACCCACGGGCTCTCAAACGGCTGAGGAGAGGAAAGCGGCACTGCAGACAGTGGTGGACCTCTCAGGGACTACTGCCACCCAATCACGCCAGGGTACTGACTCGAAGGACTACGCCACGGGTTCGGAAACGGACCAGTCAGATGCTACTGGCGCTAAGGGCCCGATAGTGACGCCACAGACGTCAGAGGAAATTGTGGAAGCCTGACATGGAAGCTGACTGAGGAGGACACCTGTGGTAACTGGGGGGGGGCTTGTGCCTAACGATGCAGAAACAGATAGCAAAACGGAGTGTATTTCAGCATGTGTTCATGAGGGGATTGTGGGGCGGGGGGATGGGACTGTGATAGCCGCCTTCGGGGTCGAACTACGCCCTACCAGCCCGTAAGGCTCCCGCAGTGGCTACTGTTGAATAGACGGGAAGATGGGTTGTATCTTCTGAGTTTGGATGGGAGCTGATACTGTGCAATTGGGTCCTGTTCTGGGGGGAGGGAGCTGAGGGTAGTTGGGGAAGCTCATCGATGGAGTTCATTTGGTTCGGTTCGGGGTGGGGACTGCAAGGAGAGGGGGAAAGTTGACTTGAAGTACTATTGGGAGGGCACCACCACTTACGCTGGGGCGCGGAACTGTACCACACTGTTTCAGTTACTATGGGACTATGGCTAATTCTGGTACATTGAGATGTATAACCTGGAATGTGATGGGGCTGCATACTATGGCGAGAAGGCATAAGGTTCACGCTTACCTGGTTCGTAGGGGGGTCCATATAGCGCTCCTGCAGGAAACAAATCTAACGAAACAAGAGGGTATTGCGCTGCAGCGCCGGTGGAGAGGGCAATTGTTTAATACCACGTACTCTGCATTCACAAGGGGGGTGCTGATCTGGATCAGGGCGGGTACTCCTTTCCAGGTGATCAGGCACATAATAGATCCTGAAGGCAGGTATGTGGCTGTTGAGGGCAAACTTAGGGGACGGGCCATAGCTTTATGCAGCCTGTACGTGCCCAACATTGACCAGTTGCCTTACCTGACGAGACTTTCTGGAGCACTTGCAAACTACTTAGCGGGCCCTATCATGATAGGAGGGGACTTTAACTCGGTGATGGACGCTGCATTGGACAGATCCCAACCACCGCTAAGAGACTCCCCAGTGAACCGACTTGTGAAGAGCAGACTCGACTGGCAGGAGAGGTGGGGCTTGGCAGACGCTTTGCGCGCGCAACACCCAACTGCAAGGGACTTTTCGTATTACTCTAGCTTGCACGACCTCCATGTCCGACTAGATGCGATATTGTGCTCCCCACTAGTGCTATCAGCTGTGGCGCGCACCGAGCACCTTGCCCGTACGTTGTCTGACCCTAACCCCATGCTGCTGACGCTGGACTGGATGACGGAAGTTTCGCGGGTCCCTACATGGGAACTGTGACCTGAAACATTAGACGACCCACTGTTTCGAGCGGCACTTGAAGAGGGGATTATTCATTATTTTGCCGAGAATGAGGGCACCACAGCATCCAGGGCGATGGAATGAAACGCCTTCAAGGTGGTTGTTCGAGGACAGTGTATAGGGAAATGCGCTGGTGCGTGTAAAATCCTATTAGATGACCTTGACAAGGCGGAGAGGAAACTGCGAGATGCAGAGGTAGCACATCCGAGCCACCCTGAGCTCCAGGATGTTGTTAGTGCGGGTAGGGAAGCAGTGGAAGGCTGGGTGGAGCGCCTCCATAGCTTCGATCACAAGGCCTACCTGCTGAGAGCACACGCTGAAGGGGACAAGGCTGGAACACTGCTAGCATGGTTGGCTAACCCTGCCAAGCACAGCCCCCCGATTTTGGAACCAGAGGGGGAGGGAGGACGCACACTTTGCACTCAGAAGGAGATACTGAACAGCTTCCAAATATACTATGAGACTCTTTATAGGAGCGCATTAGAGGGACGGGAGTGCGATATTAACACCTTCCTTGAGGGGCTACAGTTGCCACAACTAGACCAGGAACAGGCGGACACCCTGGGTAGAGACATTGACTTGGGAGAGAATAGGAGTGCAGTGAAAAGTTGGCCCGTAACAAAACTCTGGGCTTGGATGGCTTGCCCATAGAATTTTGCAGCAAGTACTTAGAACTGCTGGCTCCGCGACTCCAAACGGTGTATAACGAGGCCAGGACAAATGGCCAATTGCCCCAGTCCATGTGCGAAGCACTAGTCAGCCACAGCCCTGCTTCCTATCGACCACTATCTATGCTGACCACGGGCTACAAAACCCTAAGTACCATACTGGCGGCCAGATTATTGCAGGACATGCCTGGTCTGGTCCACAGTGACCAATCTGGATTAATCCCCACGCGCAATACTACAATAAATATCCAGAGACTTATACGCCTGTTGGGTGAGCCACTGCCGGGAGTACAAACACCCCTGGTACTATCAATAGATCTAGAGAAAGCGTTCGATAGTTTGGAGTGGGAGTACCTGTACAAATTCATGCAGCGCTTTGGCCTTGGCGACGGTTACATCCATTGGACGAGAGTGCTGTACAAATCGGCGGTGGCGAGGGTGCGGGTGGGTTCCCTCATATCGCATCAATATCCGGTGGGCCGCGGTACTAGACTGGGTTGCTCCCTGTCCCCCTTGCAGCTGAGACCAGGACGGGAAAACATTATGGGGGCATAGTCAGCAGAGGGGGCCCACAGTTTATCTCGTTGTACACAGATGACCTCCTGTTGTTCCTTGAGAATGCGGGGGTAGCTCTGGAGGGCGCAGAGAGACTTCTCTCGCTTTTTGGTAGGCTATCTGGTCTGAAGGTTAATTGGTCTAAGACCTGCTTATTCCCTCTGCAACAGGGAGAGGTGCCTCCCGCCAACCGCCCACTGCTCAATTGGTAGCCCACCTGTTTAAAATACCTAGGGGTGTACATATATCACACGGCAGCGGATATGCTGGAGTGGCAATGTGGGCCGCTGCATGCAAGCACTGAAGGGAAGCATGTCTTTGTGGGCCACCCTCTCGCTGTCGGTAACCGGCCGAATCTCTTTATTAAAAATGATCGCTTTGCCGCGCCTTCTATATTACTACTGCACGCTTCCTGTGTGGATACCCTGATCCGTCTTCCGACAACTGAAGTCGCTACTGACATCGTTTCTCTGGGGCACGGGCAGGCGCAGAATCGCATTAACCACGCTTATCCGCCCGAAGGACGAGGGTGGCCTTGCGGTCCCGGATTTCGAGCTTTATTATCTAGCGGCACAGTTGCAGATATTCACGCAGGAGGTGGCGAGAGTGTTCCGAGGTCCGGAGGACGAGAGAGATGGAGGCACCCCACGCCATGTTTTAGCTTATATCACCTTACAGCAGAGGCTCGCCATCAGCGATTTGACTCTGGAGGAGCAGACGTTCAGGCTCTGCTGGAATCGTTCGCCACGCCGGCCGGGCGTGCGTCATCCGTACGCGCCTGAGATGCCGCTGGGAATGGTAAAGGCGCTCACTCACGGTGGGGATTGGTCACAACTACAGATCTGGGAAGGCGCGGGCTGCAAATGCTAGGCGACCTGTACGATGATGGAGTACTGATACCGTACCAAACTTTACAAGACCTGTTCGACCTGCCGAGGGGGGACTACTTGCTGCACGCCGCAGTGACTGGGGCAATGCAAGCGCACTGGAAGGAAGGGCTTTTGGAACCCGCGACATCAACGGCATGCTAATACACCACGATGGCAGCCGGCACCTATAAGGCAGTGATGTGCCTCTACTCTAGGATGCTGCGGGAGACATTACAGCCCTTGACACTATTGAAAGCTAAATGGGGACTGGACCTCGATACAGAGATCCCTGATACGACTTGGGCGCAAATAGTGCGGCGGGCACGGAAGAGCACGAGAAACGCACGCTTCCAGTTGATACACTTTTATGTCCTCCATAGAGCTTATTTAACACCTGGAAAAATTGGGAAATATTTTGGAGTGACTGGCGCGGCGTGCCCCAGATGCACTGCGGGGGGAGCGGAACTGGGTCACATGCTGTGTGACTGCCCTCACCTGCGAGGCTACTGGCAGGAGATTGGCGAGACACTTAACGAAGTGATGGACAGAGGACTGCAATATGATAAGGCTGTTAGTATATTGCACTGGTTCCTTCACACGCCCAAAACTAAGATCACAAGTAAATTTATTGGTATGGGCCTCCTCCTCTCCAAAATGGAAATAACGAGGATTTGGAAATCAAGAACGGGCCCCACACACAGGCGAGGGGTAAATGAGCTCCTGAAATGGGCAGCCAGTGAAAGTACTCTTCGATATCAACTGGCTCGCCGCACATCAAATGATAAAGCACTGGAAGCAGCAGCTGCGTGGGAAGCGCTAGTGCAGGCCTTGTGAGACAGCACGTCGCTAGAAGAAGAGAGTACTCCTAACTTAGATGCTGAGGCTCCCAAAAACACACCGGGTACATCTCTAACCTAGATACTTATTTACTTCTGACTGCACTCACAGATACAGATTAACCGAGAGCTCAGGCGTAGGTGGTCGGACTTGCGGGGAGGTGGGAGAGGGGTTGGGTTGTTACGAAGGAACGGGAGGGGGGATTCAGGGAGGGGAGGAAAATAAAAGCGGACTAGTGAATCTCTTGCTAGACGGCTGCAACTGTTCATGCAATAAGAGGATTGGTGTTTTAATTCTTGATGCCGCCCGACCTCCGGGATGTGGGCTTAAAGGCCGTGTATGAAGGTAAACGAACGGTGTCGGGCGTTGACGTCAGGAGAACAGTGCCTATATAAATGTACCCTGTGTATCAAAAGTCTGCAATAAAAACACATTTAAAAAAAATCATTCTTACTTTTGGATCATGTAACCGCTGCTACTGCATATATTGCAACGGCTGTCTTCGCAGCCTCGTCCGGGAGACAGTTGCCAACAGCGTGAACTCCAGCATGATGGTGACCCAAAGTATGAATCACAAAAACGAGTGGGAGTCATTCTTTGAGCTCAGCCACTTGAACCCAAATCATTTTATGTTTTATTGTGCGACCCTTGGAGTAACGATAATCATTTTGAGTCCAAAAGGGCAGATTGTCATTGTCAGACTAAACACAGTAGTAGGAGTCACTCACAATAAGAGTAGTCACACTGGGATCGGCGTACTCCAATGCAAGCATCAGAGCACGAAGTTCTGCCAACTGGGCGGTACAGTCCCCTAATGTCTGTGTATGTACGACATCGGACTTTAATTCACCATCCACCATAGTAACAACCACAATTGCGGACGCCGAAGAATATGCTTGCGCGCTTCCGTCAGTGTAAATGATACAACGGAAATCCATCAAGAGAGCGTATAGTCAGAGGAGCAGGATGAACAAATTCATACTGCAAGTACCTCTGAGTCTGCAGTGAGGAGTCAAAAATGAATGTTACATTTGGGGATGTCAAAGATGTAGCCCATTGTATCCACTGAGGGTGCAAAGCTTTGGAATTCGGACACTGGCTTTCATCACTGCCTCCAAGGCAGGATACGGAATAACAACTAAAATGCGTTTTCCCTGCGACAGTGCTCGTTCCTTAAGAATCACCATTTTCACTGCTGTCAAAACCTTTTCCACAGTGGAAAACCGCAACTCAGCCAAAGTATACAAGTGTGACTTGTAAGCGATAGGGACTGTGTTACCCTCATTAAAAGTGAGGTACGTGAAACCCACCGCCCCTGGCATGATTCTTATCACCAGGTTGGTATGGTTATCACGAGTAGACAAGAATTTAGATTGAAGGAGATCAGCCTGCAAAGATTGCAAAATGGCTGACTGTTCAGGTAGCCAGCACGATTTGGAAAAAGTAGGTATTATCAACGCATAAAGCGGGTTGATACGCTGGGCATATTCCGGAATGTAGGTACGACCGAAATTCAAAAAGCCCAGCTAAGATTGTAGCTTTTTCAGTGTTGTCGGTGCTTGCAAAAGTGAGCATTTCTCCAGGAAGTGAGGAGCTAAACCTCGACCTTCAATGTTGAGCTCGTAGCCCAGGAACAACATTGTGTACTCTGCAATGTGTGATTTTGCGAAGTTAAATTCATAGCCTATGTCCGTAAAACGGCAAATTATGCTGTCAACACGGCACAGATGCGGCCATAATTCGTTGTCTGTGAGATAAATGTCATCCACATACAAACATGCATCTGCGTCGAGCCTCTCCAGGAGAGAGACAATGCAGGCGGCAAAAACACTAGGACTATTCTTATTGCCCATAGCCAAACAAAGGAATTGACGCCGTTTGCCACCACTGGAGACAGCGACCTTCCCAGAGAGCTGGAAACACGCCGAGATCAACGCCCTATTCAAAAAATCCAAGGCAGACTCAAGAGACCTCAAGAACTTCCGACCCATCTTTCTGCTCACCTTCCCGGCCAAGGTCATCTAGAAAATCGTTAACGGACAGCTAACCCAATACCTCGAAGAGAACAGAATCCTGGACCCTTCCCAGTCAGGGTTCCGCAACAAGCATAACACCGAGACCCCCCCTCATCGCCGCCACCGACGACATCAGGATCCTGCTGGACAACGGGGATACTGCAGCACTGATCCTCCTCCGACACTGTCTGCCACCGCACACTACGTGCACGCTTCCACGCCGCAGGGATCCGAGACAAGGCTCTGAAATGGACCACCTCTTTCCTCTACGGCAGAACCCAGAGCGTCCGCCTCCACCCATTCCGTGTCTAAGCCTCCAAGATCATTTGTGGCGTACCCCAAGGATCCTCCCTTTCCCCGCCGACACTGTTCAACATTTACATGGCCCGCTTGCACAAGTTGCCCGACAGCACGACCTCAACATAATCTCCTACGCCGACAACACTCAACTGATCCTCGCCCTCACCAAGGACCCCATCACCGCCAATGCCAACCTCCATGAAGGAAGGAAGGTCATCGCCGACTGAATGAAGATCAGCCATCTGAAGCTGAACTCGGACAAGACGGAGGTCCTCATCCTCGGCTCCAACCCATCAGCCTGGGACGACTCCTGGTAGCCAACAGCACTGGGGGCAGCCCCGACCCCCACTGACCACGCACGCAAACTGGGAATCATCCTCGACTGAACGCTCTCAATGACCAAGCAAGTCAACGCCATCT
This sequence comes from Lissotriton vulgaris, assembly GCF_964263255.1. Lineage (NCBI taxonomy): Eukaryota > Metazoa > Chordata > Amphibia > Caudata > Salamandridae > Lissotriton > Lissotriton vulgaris. The sequence continues at coordinate 609,451,897 of NC_141695.1, forward strand.
CCTCCTCCTGCTTCAACACCCTCCGCATGCTCCACAAGATCTACAGATGGATCCTGACAGATACAAGAAAGACAGTCACCCAGGTCCCCGTCAGCAGCAGACTCGACTACGGTAACACCCCTTACGCGGGAGCCCCGACCAAGCTCATCAATCGACTACAACGCATCGAAAACGCCTCGGCACGACTGATCCTCGATGTACCACGACACGGCCACATCACCCCCCACCTGAGAAACCTGCACTGGCTGCCCGTCAACAAGAGGATATCCTTCAAGCTCCTCATCCACGCATACAAGGCACTCCAGAAGACCGGCCCAGTCTACCTCAACAGACGGGTCTCCTTCTACACCCCCAATCGCCAGCTACGCTCCGCTGACCTCTCACTTGCCACCATCCCTCGCGTCCGAAGAACAACCACCGGCGGGAGATACTTCTCCCACCTCGCCGCCAAGACATGGAACACCCTCCCACTGAGCCTACGACAGACCCAAGACCTTCTGACCTTCAGGAGGAGACTAAAGACCAGGCTGTTTGATCAGTAGTGCCCTCCCCCTCCCCCCTCCCCCAGCGCCTTGAGACCCTCACGGGTATGTAGTGCGCTTAACAAATGACTGATTGATTAATTGGTCTGCCCACAGACATTGAGATGTCCAGTAATTATTTTGGAAAGTGGATTAACCAGGCTTTAGATAAGTGCATCCCAGCTAAATGGAGTCATCCTAAGAAAGCTCAATCTCATGTATGGTTTAATGAGGCACTCACTATAGATAGAAAAAATTGTAAAGTATTAGAGCAAACCTGGAGACACCCCTATAGTCCCACTGCTAATCTTGAATACACTAAGGCCAGGAAGGCCTATCATAAACGGATACGAAAGCCTGTGCTGCTCATTTTGCTAACAAAATCAACACCAGCAATAGCCCCTCTAACACTATTTTCTCCTTGTTGAAAGACATGGAGAAAGCACCAGTAACAGCTGAAAATGCCATCACCTCCAATGCCCTATGTGAATCTATGGCCACCAACTTTATCAACAAAGTAGCGGGCATCTACGATAGCTTCCAGCTGAAGAATGACACCTCAGTCTCGACAAGGGGAGATACCACCGATTCTGTTATCTACTCCCTCCCCGCCTTCCCACCAATGATGACTGATGACCTCAAAGCTTTGTTCATCAAGATAAAATCTGGGTCTCCTGAAGATCCCCTTACACCAGAACTCTTTGTTAAATTCCAAGACTGCCCCTTCCCAGCTGCCCGATACTAATCAACCTCTGCTTATCTTCAGCATAGTCTCCGCAGTCCTGGAAACATGCCAAGGTTATTACTTCACTAAAGAAGCTGTCGATATATGCCTATAGACTAAAGAACTATTGTCTGATCTCACAGCTTCTGTTCTTGGCAAAAATAACAGAATCCTATATGAATACCATTCTAATGCAATATCTAGAATCTTATTCCATACTGGATTCATCGCAAAACGACTTTGCTAAGACACAGCAAGGAGTCATCCCTGTTGGCAGTCACAGAGAAACTCAGAGCATCCATGAACGAAGGCAATACATCGGCACTCATCCTGTTAGATCTTAGTGCCACCTTCGATACGGTCTCACATAACATCCTGCTCCTTCGGTTGCGGGAGATCGGTATCACTGGCAAAGCCCTCGCCTGGTTTACATCTTTGCTGTCCAATAGGTCTTTCTAGGTTATTGCTCCTCCTTCCACTTTCAGATACACCCATTACGCTGTGGTGTCCCTCAGGGTTTGGCATTGAGTCCAACCCTGCTTAATGTGTACGTACGGCCGCTGGCTGTGCTGGCCAAAGCTCTTAATATCTCTCTTGTCTCATATGCAGTTGGTATTATCCTTTACCAAGAACACTAGCTTGGACGTCGCCAAATTCCAGGAGGACCTGACCGCCATAGCAGTCTGGTTGGAGGAGAATTGCCTCCAGCTGAATTCTTCAAAATCTGAGATGCTCCTACTAGGTAGAGATTCTCATTGATGGGGAGACAAGTGATGGCCACTGAAGCTGGGCACCCCTCCCGTATCAAAAACGTTGTGAAAAATCTCTGGTTTTCAATTCAATTACGCTCTTTCCTTTGAGGTCCCCGCCAAGTGCATGGCAGGGACCAGCTTCGGCTTACTAAGTGGCCTCAAACCTTTACTTGGCCTGTTTGACCCCCACACCCGCCAGCTGGTCGTCCAAGCTATGGTGGTGGCCAGGATGGACTACTGCAATAGTTTACTGCTCAGCTCTAATAAATCTGTGATCAATAGGTTACAACGCACCATGAACATGGCAGCACTGTTCGCCATGCCTACATATAGTTCAGCTTCTGCTCTGTTGCAACGCCTTCATTGGCTGCCCGTAGAGCAAAGAATCCAGTTCAAAGCACTATGCATCATACATAAAATCCTTACAGACATAGGCCACGCGATCATGAGCAATTTGTGTCCCCCTTACATCCCGGCCCGTGCTCTTCGCTTTGCCGACCTACATCTGGCACGCATGCTGGGGTTCTGCAGATCCAGAGCAGGAGGATGTTCATTCAAGATGTTTGCACCAACTCTCTTGAATTCTCTGCCACTTTCTATCAGAAACTCTCCTAATTTCATGCCCTTTAGGAGGGCAGTGAAGAACTGGCTTTTCAAATGATCTGCTTCTCATCTCTTACCCTCTTCTCCAGCATTTTAGCGCTGGGACGACCAGTTGCCGGGACAGCCATGTGGTCCACAAATTATATAAGATAACACATATTGCATGGGATAAGGTTCATTATGATATTTTTGGTCCTACATAAACATTGCAAATTCTGTATGTAGTTAAAGTTGATATGGATGACATCATTACCTCAAGTTCTATTTCTAATGAATGAGGAATTTTGTGACTGTTACTAATATGCTATTTGAATTAGAATCATACACAGTATTTGAAGATAAAGATTTGTATTTGAATTCTGCAAATTATAACTAAATGTTTTCTTAACAACATTAGGCCATCACGTTTTACACACAGCTAGTTCTCCAAGTGCTGTTTTTAATAATACACAGTGGGTACACTGTTTAACACTACCTGTGGGTCGTTGAAATACTTATTTGAAAAAGTTCCCTTATTTTTCCAGTCATGTTTGTACAGGCCTGGTTTCATATTTTTACTAGCTCATGCCTTCCCTACCAAAGAAAGACATGCTCATGCAAACAAAGTAAATTATTCAGATTCCTTTATTTCATAACTCTCACTACAAAGTTGTAAGTATTGGAAAGATAATATTGAGCTCAATATTTGGGGGGGACACACTATTGTCAGGTCTAGGGCATTGATGTTTCATTTAGGGCATGTCTGATCCCTTGGTAAATGATCTTTTTTTAAAAAAAGAGAACAGTACAGCACGCTACTTGTATTGGGTTTGACAGGGTTAAAAATGTGAACACGCCAAACGTTCCCCTTATTGCTGGTTTTCATAACTGGAAACAGTTTGTTAATTTCACTGAAGAAGAGCTTAATGAAATGGTGAGAGTGGGATGTACAATTCTGCAATTTCTGGCTCAGACAGGTGGTTATTATGGCCTGTTGATACCAATGGGTGTAACACCTGTGTTTTTTTTAATTCTTCAAGAAGGGTAAAGGCAAACAGGCTGTTCCCCGGTATGAACAGTCACTACACTCTGGGGTTGTCACTATGTATAGTGTTGAGATACTGTGTCCGCAATCATTGGAACAGTCAAAATTGTCAGCAGTTAAATACCACTTATCCCAGATATATGGATTGGCAGGATTTTCTGTTGGGTCCAAGTTCTCCTCAGTCTAAACGTTTTATATAGGCCAGCTATAATGAAAAATATAAAGTTTCTCAACAAGAAGCGGATGAACATTTGAGACAAATTGATAAGGAAAATGTGTCAGACTTGAGCTCCGCAGGATTCGACTGAAGCAATATGAATTCCACCTCCCGACCGCACCAACACCCTGATTAGTACACAGGGTGTTCGAGTGATCAAGTGAGGGAAAAAAGATAGTAAAATAATAACCAGGAGGGGAAGGAAGGGGACAGCTGGGAAGGGATTGCTGTAACGAGAAAACACACAATGTTACAAAACATACATTAATCCTACTCTCATTTCATTCTCGCTACCCTTCCTTTGTGACATAATCACCTGTCTCATTGAATGCACTGCTCCCCTCTTTGATTAGCACCAAATGCTATCACGAGTAATCTGCTCCCTATACGAAATAAAGACATCTGTTATTACCATAGAAAATATTCACTGGAATATGTATGTTGAAAGCCACACCTAGACTGAAACATACCCTCCTGGTTTTTGAATGAAGAGTGTTACCAAAATCCACAATATGTTTTCCACTCCGAATAAAGAAGTTCTTCAAAAATTATAAGTGATTCCCAAAATCAAATAAATCCAAAGAAAACTGATATATTCCCCAAAGTATGCAATACTAGTTGCTGTGCTCCTTACACGGTATGATGTAGCTTCCCACTACTATCATCCGCTTTGTAACCAGTTACGATTTCTCACAAAGTTCCATTAGCATCAACCAATGTCCCAGAACTCCAAACACGGTAGAATGTAGGGAGCTACCCCACTATCCTCCGCTTTGGCACTAGTTGTTCTTTCCCTTCTCCTTTGATGCTACCGGTAAAGCAGCCACACATGGAAAGGCAATCGTGGAAATGTCAAGGCTCCAAATACCTCCTTTGTCACCACAACTAACCCGTGTCAAAAATTAGATGGTTTAAATCCGGTATTCAATTGGGCTTTTCCAATGGGTTACTACTTCCGCTTCCAATCCGAGGAAGAACGCGTTTAGCAGCAACGCTTACCTTGACCAACAAGTGCGACTCAGATTCTTAGATTACGCACAGTCACAGCGGGCTCGCTGAATCTCTCCTTTGAGATGTCTCCCCTATAACTCTGAGAAGAACGAGACCGCCGAGTTAACGGCGCGAACTGTTCATATCACAATCCGCCCGTGATTCCTTTCAGCAACCGGCAGAACTCCGTCCCCACAGCCTGTGGAAACTCCTACCCTTTTCCTTTGAATTCCTTCTGATCGCTCAGGATCCAGCGACGAAGACGTATCCAGGAACACAACAGGAAACAAAATTACGTACAGTGTCTAAAGGCCACGCCCTTCTTTTATCCCACTAGAAAGTACAGGGAATTCTGGGTGATGTAGTTTTAACATTGGGCAGGCGCGATATTGTTTCCAAATCCTGACAGTATGTCCCCGTCCCTAGCGCCTCCTAGGACCAGGCTTCTCCGGACAACGCAAATGGAAGGATCTCACAGCTCTAGGGGCATGCACATTGGACCAGGGCTCCCAGGAATCATCCTCCAAACTATATCCCCTTTTCCCATCTCTTCCTATCCCCCCTCCTATCAGATATTCTACTATCCAGTCTCAATGCCAAGTTTATCATATCTATACAACAAGTGGGTTGGGGGTCTATCTGAGCGACCATATCCTTGATCTCATCTCTGAGCCCTTGATAGAAGAGAGACATACGTTTTCCTTCTGGCCACTCGGACTCTGCCACCAGGCGATTTAAAAGATGTTAAATAAGTGATTAATTCTCCTCTGCCCTGTTTTAACTCCATTAATTCTTTGTCAGCACTAAAGGTATTTGCCCTCCGATCAAATACCTTTTCAAATTCAGTTCTAAATGCTGACCAGTCGGAAAGAATAGCATCATTATTCCTAACCAAAGGGACGGCCCAATTAGCGGCTTCGCCTACTAAGTACGAAATGGCGAACGCCACCCTGGAATGGTTATTCGGGAATGCAGCAGGTTTACAAGAAAAATGGAGCAGAACTTGAGTGAGGAACACCTGTATTTTAAGGGGATCACCTGCATACCGCTCAGGAGTAGCCAAAGGAATGGGAGGTGGAATAGTGACCTGAACTTGAGCTGGACCGGAGGAAAAAGGGTTCTTTGACAACTGTTCTACCCTATCCTTCAATGCAATAGCCTCAGTCTTAGATGCAGCCAATTCCTGCTGCACCAACACCAATGCATGCAGCACATCCTCCAAGGTGGCCATATCTGCAACAATCGAATCAGGCGGAGTGCAATTCGTGGGTACGTAATTCTGTCAGACTTGAGCTCCGCAGGATTCGACTGAAGCAATATGAATTCCACCTCCCGACCGCACCAACACCCTGATTAGTACACAGGGTGTTCGAGTGATCAAGTGAGGGAAAAAAGATAGTAAAATAATAACCAGGAGGGGAAGGAAGGGGACAGCTGGGAAGGGATTGCTGTAACGAGAAAACACACAATGTTACAAAACATACATTAATCCTACTCTCATTTCATTCTCGCTACCCTTCCTTTGTGACATAATCACCTGTCTCATTGAATGCACTGCTCCCCTCTTTGATTAGCACCAAATGCTATCACGAGTAATCTGCTCCCTATACGAAATAAAGACATCTGTTATTACCATAGAAAATATTCACTGGAATATGTATGTTGAAAGCCACACCTAGACTGAAACATACCCTCCTGGTTTTTGAATGAAGAGTGTTACCAAAATCCACAATATGTTTTCCACTCCGAATAAAGAAGTTCTTCAAAAATTATAAGTGATTCCCAAAATCAAATAAATCCAAAGAAAACTGATATATTCCCCAAAGTATGCAATACTAGTTGCTGTGCTCCTTACACGGTATGATGTAGCTTCCCACTACTATCATCCGCTTTGTAACCAGTTACGATTTCTCACAAAGTTCCATTAGCATCAACCAATGTCCCAGAACTCCAAACACGGTAGAATGTAGGGAGCTACCCCACTATCCTCCGCTTTGGCACTAGTTGTTCTTTCCCTTCTCCTTTGATGCTACTGGTAAAGCAGCCACACATGGAAAGGCAATCGAGGAAATGTCAAGGCTCCAAATACCTCCTTTGTCACCACAACTAACCCGTGTCAAAAATTAGATGGTTTAAATCCGGTATTCAATTGGGCTTTTCCAATGGGTTACTACTTCCGCTTCCAATCCGAGGAAGAACGCGTTTAGCAGCAACGCTTACCTTGACCAACAAGTGCGACTCAGATTCTTAGATTACGCACAGTCACAGCGGGCTCGCTGAATCTCTCCTTTGAGATGTCTCCCCTATAACGCTGAGAAGAACGAGACCGCCGAGTTAACGGCGCGAACTGTTCATATCACAATCCGCCCGTGATTCCTTTCAGCAACCGGCAGAACTCCGTCCCCACAGCCTGTGGAAACTCCTACCCTTTTCCTTTGAATTCCTTCTGATCGCTCAGGATCCAGCGACGAAGACGTATCCAGGAACACAACAGGAAACAAAATTACGTACAATGTCTAAAGGCCACGCCCCCTCTTTTATCCCACTAGAAAGTACAGGGAATTCTGGGTGATGTAGTTTTAACATTGGGCAGGCGCGATATTGTTTCCAAATCCTGACAAAATGTGTCAAAAGCTTTGTCTGTTGCCAATAACTGGACACTATCAACTCATATTAATTTATTGAGTAATATTGTTTCATCTGCATTCGATATCATACAAAATTACATGTCTATGCTTCAATATGGCATGAGTCAGTTGAGATTGATTTTGCACCAGAGTTGGACTTTGCAAGTTCTGAAATCGTACAGAATGCCAAGGGATTGTTTAAATGCAACCAGGGCCGGCTCTAGGCTCATGGTGGCCCTGTGCAGGGAGCGTAGGTGGGGGCCCCGGAAGAGGGGGTCCGGACCCTCATGGACATCGATTCGCCTAAATGTTATGGGTGACAAAAGCGACATGTCACTCCCTTTCACACCCAGTGACATCACAGGTGTGTCTAACCTTGGACTTTCGACGGCCTCTTATTTACTGCTTGAGATGTTATAACAGAAAAATAAACAAAGCTATATGGGCCCTCTTTAGTTTCTGTTCTCTCTGTCAGTCAGTCTCTCTCTCTGTCAGTCAATCTCTCGCTCAGTCAGTCTCTCTCTCTGTCAGTCTCTCTCTCTGTCAGTCTCTCTCTCTCTGACAGTCTCTCTCTCAGCCAGTAAGTCTCCAAGTCTCTCTCTCTCTCTCTCTCTTAGTCTCTCTCTCTGTCAGCCAGTCTCGCTCTCTCCCAGTCAGTCTCTCTCTCCCAGTCAGTCAGTCTCTCTCAGTCAGTCATTCTCTCTCTACCTCAGTCAGTCTCTCTCTCTCTCTCCCTGTCAGTCCCCCTCTCAGTCAGTCTCTCTCTCTCTCTCTGTCAGTCTCTCTCAGTCAGTCAGTCTCTCTCAGTCAGTCAGTCTCTCTCGCAGTCAATCAGTCTATCTCTCTGTCAGTCAGTCTCTGCCTCTCTCTCTGTCTCTCTCTCTGTCAGTCAGTATCTCTCTACCTCAATCAGTCAGTATCTCTCTACCTCAGTCAGTCTCTCTCTCTGCCAGTCAGTCTCACTCTCAATCAGTCTCTCTCTCTCTGTTAGTCAGTCAGTCACTCTCTTAGTCAGCCAATCTTGCTCTCTCTCTCTCTGTCAGTTTCCTAGCCAGTCAGTCTCTCAGTCAGTCAGTATTCAGTCTCTGAGTCAGTCAGTCAGTCTCTCTCCCTCTCTCCATTCTCTCTCTCAACTCTGTCCACTCCATCTCCACTGTCTCTCCACTCTCTCTCCACTGTCTCTCTCTCCACTTTCTCTCTCTCTACTCTCTCTCCACTCTCTCTCCACTATCTCCCTCCACTGTCTCCCTCCACTCTCTCTACTCTCTCTCCACTCTCCCCCCACTCTCTCTCTCCACTCTCTCCACCCTCTCTCCCTTCACACTCTCTCTACTTTCTCTCCACTCTCTCTTTCTCTCCGCTCTCTCTCTCCCTCTCTCTCTCCACTCTCTCACTCCACTCTCTCACTCCACTCTCTCACTCCACTCCCTCTCTCACTCTCTGTCTCACTCTCTTTCCACCCTCTATCTACTCTCTCCACCCTCTTTCTACTCTCTCTCCACTCTCTCTCCACTCTCTCTCCACTCCCTCTCCACTCTCTCTCCACTCTCTCTCCACTCTCTCTCCACTCTCTCTCCACTCTCTCCACACTCTCTCTCTGCACTGTCTCCTCCACTGTCTCCCTCCACTCTCTCCCTCCACTCTCCCTCCACTCTCTCTCCTCTCTCTCTTCTCTCTCTCTCCACTCTCCACTCTCTCTCTCCACTCTCTCTCTCTTCTATCTCTCTCTCCACTGTCTCCTCCACTGTCTCCTCCACTGTCTCCCTCCACTCTCTCTCCACTCTCTCTCCACTCTCTCTCTCCTCTCTCTCTCTCCACTCTGTCTCTCCACTCTCTCTCTCTCCTCTCTCTCTCTCTCCACTCTCTCTCTCTCTCTCCACTCTCTCTCCACTCTCTCTCTCCACTCTCTCTCTCCACTCTCTCTCCACTCTCTCTCTCCACTCTCCACTCTCTCTCTCCACTGTCTCTCTCTCCACTGTCTCTCTCTCTCTCCACTGTCTAGCTCCACTCCCTCCACTCTCTCTCTCTCTCTCTCTCCACTCTCTCTCTCGTCACTGTCTCTCTCACCACTTTCTCTCTCTCCACTCTCTATCCACTGTCTAGCTCCACTTTCTCTCCACTCACTCTCTCTCTCTACTCTCTCTCCACTCTCTCTCCCTCCACTCTCTCTCCCTCCACTCTCTCTCCCTCCACTCTCTCTCCCTCCACTCTCTCTCTCTCTACTCTCTCTCCACTCTCTCGCTACTCTCTCTCCACTGTCTTTCTCTCCACTCTCTCTCCACTCTCTCTCCACTGTCTCTCTCCACTCTCTCTCTCTCCACTCTCTTGCTCACTCTCTCCACTGTCTCCATGCTCTCTCCACTCTCTCTCTCTCCACTGTCTAGCTCCACTCTCTCTCCACTCTCTCTCTCTCTACTCTCTCTCCACTCTCTCTCTCTCTACTCTCTCTCCACTGTCTTTCTCTCCACTCTCTCCACTCCCTATCCACTGTCTCTCTCCACTCTCTCTCCACTCTCTCTCTCCACTCTCTCTCCACTGTCTTTCTCTCCACTCTCTCTACTCTCTCTCCACTCTCTCTCCACTGACTCTCTCTCTACTCTCTCGCTACTCTCTCTCTCCACTCTCTCTATACTCTCTCTATACTCTCTCTCCACTGCCTCACTCCACTCTTTCTCCACTCTCTCTCCACTCTCTCTCTCCACCCTCTCTCTCCACCCTCACTCTCTCTCTCTACTCTCGCTCTCTACTCTCTCTCTTCACACTCTCTCTCCACCCTCTCTCTCCACCCTCTCTCTCCACCCTCACTCTCTCTCCACCCTCACTCTCTCTCCACCCTCACTCTCTCTCCACCCTCACTCTCTCTCCACCCTCACTCTCTCTCCACTCGCTCTCTACTCTCGCTCTCTACTCTCTCTCTCTACTCTCTCTCTCCACTCTCTCTCTCCACTCTCTCTCTCTCCACTCTCTCCCACTCTCTCTCACAAAGTAGTGTGCGTTCCATGGGCATCCGCAGAAATGTTTCCGGGGGGGGTTTGGGGGGGGGCACATTTTTAACTTCATCTCCATCCCCCTTGCACCCTTCTCCCCTCTGCCTTGCAGCACCCTTCTCGCCCTCCCCCTTGCACCCTTCTCCCCCTCCCCCTTGCACCCTTTTCTACCTTGCACCATTCTCCCCTCTGCCTAGCACCCTTCTCCCCTCTGCCTTGCACCCTTCTCCTCTCTGCTTTGCACCCTTCTCCCCTCTGCCTTGCACCCTTCTCCCCTCTGCCTTGCAGCACCCTTCTCGCCATCCCCCTTGCACCCTTCTCCCCCTCCCCCTTGCACCCTTCTCCACCTCCGCCTTGCACCCTTTTCTACCTTGCACCATTCTCCCCTCTGCCTTGCACCCTTCTCCCCTCTGCCTTGCACCCTTCTCCTCTCTGCCTTGCACCCTTCTCCCCTCTGCCCCTTGCACCCTTCTCCCATCTGCCTTGCACCCTTCTCCCCTCTGCCTTGCACCCTTCTCCCCTCTGCCTTGCACCCTTCTCCCCTCTGCCTTGCACCCTTCTCCCCTCTGCCTTGCACCCTTCTCCCCTCTGCCTTGCACCCTTATCCTCTCTGCCTTGCAGCCTTCTCTACCGTGCACCCTTCTCCTCTCTGCCTTGCACCCTTCTCCTCTCTGCCTTGCACCCTTCTCCTCTCTGCCTTGCACCCTTCTCCCCTCCCCGTGGCACCCTTCTCCTCTCCACCTTGCACCCTTCTCCCCTCCGCCTTGCACCCTTCTCCCCCTCCCCGTTGCACCATTCTCCCCTCTTCCTTGCACCCTTCTCCCCTCTGCCTTGCACCCTTCTCCCCTCTGCCTTGCACCCTTCTCCCCTCCACCTTGCACCCTTCTCCTCTCTGCCTTGCACCCTTCTCCTCTCTGCCTTGCGCCCTTCTCCCCTCTGCCTTGCACCCTTCTCCCCTCTGCCTTGCACCCTTCTCCTCTCTGCCTTGCACCCTTCTCCCCTCTGCCTTGCACCCTTCTCCCCTCTGCCTTGCACCCTTCTCCCCTCCACCTTGCACCCTTCTCCCCTCCGCCTTGCACCTTTCTCCCCCTCCCCGTTGCACCATTCTCCCCTCTTCCTTGCACCCTTCTCCCCTCTGCCTTGCACCCTTCTCCTCTCTGCCTTGCACCCTTCTCCTCTCTGCCTTGCACCCTTCTCCCCTCTGCCTTGCACCTTCTCCCCTCTGCCTTGCACCTTCTCCCCTCTGCCTTGTACCCTTCTCCTCTCTGCCTTGCACCCTTCTCCCCTCCGCCTTGCACCCTTCTCCTCTCTGCCTTGCATCCTACTCCCCTCTGCCTTGCACCCTTCTCCTCTCTGCCTTGCACCCTTCTCCTCTCTGCCTTGCACCCTTCTCCTCTCTGCCTTGCAACCTTCTCTACCGTGCACCCTTTCTACTCTCTGCCTTGCACCCTTCTCCCCTCTGCCTTGCACCCTTCTCCTCTCTGCCTTGCAACCTTCTACCCTCTGCCTTGCAACCTTCTCCCCTCTGCCTTGCACCCTTCTCTACCGTGCACCCTTTCTACTCTCTGCCTTGCACCCTTCTCCCCTCTGCCTTGCACCCTTCTCCTCTCTGCCTTGCACCCTTCTCCTCTCTGCCTTGCACCCTTCTCCTCTCTGCCTTGCAACCTTCTACCCTCTGCCTTGCAACCTTCTCCCCTCTGCCTTGCACCCTTCTCTACCGTGCACCCTCTCTACTCTCTGCCTTGCACCCTTCTCCCCTCTGCCTTGCACCCTTCTCCCCTCCGCCTTGCTCCCTTCTCTACTTTGCACCCTTCTCTACCTTGCACCCTTCTCCTCTCTGCCTTCCACCTTTCTCCCCTCTGCCTTGTTGCACCCTTCTCCTCTCTGCCGTGCACCCTTCTCCTCTCTGCCTTGCGCCCTTCTCCTCTCTGCCTTGCGCCCTTCTCCTCTCTGCCTTCCGCCCTTCTCCCCTCTGCCTTGCACCCTTCTCCCCTCTGCCTTGCACCCTTCTCCCCCTCCGCCTGGACTCCAAAACGTAAGCTGATCACTTTTTTCAAACAAAATAATTTTGACCTAATAGACAAGCTTTTTATTTTTAGTAAATGCATGGCAGGTGCTCTACTATCAGTTTGCAGTTTCATCCAGTATCCATATGTACTCTGGCTATACAAGGAAAGTGCCACCATCCCAAGCCAAGGATACACACTAAATACTAAGAACTACCAACAATATATCGGCCAAACAAGGGTGGGCAGAGAGCACATCACCCTCACATGCATTCATGTTTTAATGAGGATGCTTTTCTCTCACAATAAAATTAATGTTTGTACAAATGCCATTTTGACACCTCTATGTGCTGTACATAACGATTGTCACTGTAACTCAGCTTACCGAACTCAGAGGGAAGGTTGACTTGGTACACCAAGAGAATAACAAATGACTCGGAGGACTTAAACAGATGTCAGGGTGAGCGTGAAACGGACTACGATAAAGCAAGCAAGTAAAATTGTATTTTGTTTAAAAGAACCATGACTTGTCGGAAAACACAGTTTCTATTATGTAGAAAAGTTCCTAAAAATGTCACAGTGATTACAAACTATATTACACAGGCACGTATGTTGGAGAAAGGACCTACAGGCTGTCTCAACAGAGATCAGATAATCTTCCCTTACTTGCAGGCCCGTTATCCCATTCCACTGAGACCTCTGTTTCACCTTTCAACAATAAAAATAAACTTACTCACTGTCTCGTTCCTTGTCCCAAACTTGGTGGCTGAGGAAGCGCTTCTGCATCTGGAGCGTTCTTTCTAATAATTCTAATTCACCATGGGCCAATCTGTGCACAATCACACAGCAGAACACTGCGTCTTCGCCACATGCCAGCATGCCAGCTCTCCACATTTACCGAGGCCCACTCAAGAGGGCTGTGCAAATCGCTTTCACTTTCGCAAGTTTGACATGCGTAGTCGAGCCGGCTAAAATCATCCAGAAAATGTAAGCATGCTTTTAAAATGCTGATGTGGAAACAGAGCCAGCTTCAACATTGTAATTGTGTCTTTAGATAACTTGTAGGGGGAGGCAGGGAAGCAGTTTTTTAAGGGTGCCACAATCACATTAAGAGGTCCCCAGCCCATGTAGGCCCCCAAACCCTGACAACCCCTCACCCCTCACAGACAGCCCTGGCCTCCTCCCTTCTCCAAGGAGTAGTGCCCTGAGGAGAATGCACTATCTCAGGGCCCCCACCCCCTCCTCTTTCCGGGCCTGGCTCGTGGCTTTGACTGAAGAGAAACAATGGAAGTTGATACTTTGTTTCTCTTCAGTCAAAGGTCAGCAGCGCGAGGAGCGAGGAGCTCCTAGGAGCAGGCTGCAGGCAGCAGCAGCTGCTTTAGAGAGAGAGAGACACAGCTCTCTACCGGAGGGCTCAGCTGAGGGGCCCCCTTCAGCTACTGGAGACTGCTGAGACAACACGTGCTGAGAGATGGAGAGAGAGACAGGGGAAGCGCGAGATATCCTAAAAAATAATAGTAGCCGGGAGGCTGCCAAATCCTGCCAGGGGGCCGCCAGTGATCCTTCTGATCTGACCCTCGTCGTGGCGGCCCCTGGGGTTTGGCGGCCCTGTGCAGGTGCACAGTTTGCACATGCCGAGGGCCGGCCCTGATGCAACTAACGTGTTTGTCTTCCAATTTAACATGCATGCAGAAGATATTGGCTAAAAAAAGGAGCACTTAACACAATGCTTTGTATCGAGCATTTCCATGTTTCATTTCACTTCATGTCTTAGACATTTGCAAGCAGCTAGATATGAGGAGATGGGTGCTTATTTTTTGCACAAAGGCAGGTGCTGCCTTTTTCAGTAAAGATAAATACACAAGAACAAAGGGGCTTTTGTTAGTCTTCGTGATTGTGGGTCTGGTTTGGGTCACTCATTAGTCAGCAAAGAGATTACACTTCATGGAGTTGTAATTCCTCTATAACTAATTTAGCATGTTTTATTAAAGTTATTCCTGTAAAATTGATCAAAACCAAAGTTTTATTGCTTTCTTATGGGAGCTATCTAATTTTAAATTATCAGCGTTGTTGCGGAATGAAACCAGGTTTCGGTTACTGTTTCCAGAGTTGTGACTTGCTGTACGCATATTTCATACTCTCCCGCACACACTATCAGAGAAGCAACTTTGTGGCCGAAGGTCCCCATAGATGATATTCGCTTTGATAGAGTGAGCAGACTGAAAGCCTTGATGTTTCAAACTATTGTGGCTCTAACATCTCCCCAAAAAACCTTTGATCTGCAAGAGGCACATCCTTCATCCGAAGTGCAGTCTCTTTTACAAACTCAATTGCCACAGCATTTCAGTGAGCTTGTGTACCGTATTTTTAATGAAGCTACACAGCGGGAGTAGCACCATTTTTTAAGTGATTGGGTCTGGACTGGTTTCTACATTACAGACTATTCCGTCTTTTTTGCACAGTTCATTTTCAAGCGTTTTTGGAGGAATGCCGATTTTGTTATTGCTCCTTGTTAGTGCATTGAATCTGTTTCTGTTGCCCCGAAATAGATGTCTCATGATGAAGCCAACTGGAAATGGAACTACCATACATCCTTCTGTGTCGTGAATACATGATGCCGTATTTTGAACGTTTGGTGCTACTGGAACTGAACAAAAACTGGTTTCTGTTCCTACAGCCAGTATGGTTTCAGAGACCTGTATATTATGATAAATAATGAAACTTAACAAGCACCACTGAAGAGTTATGAAGGTATGTTTAATTTTACACACTTATGTATTAGTGGAGTACCTGTAAGGTTACCCTACTTAGGATTCATTACTATATATATCTGTTCTTTAGGTGCAATAATACCCTCTTCCCGATGTGAGAGTGTCCACATACGGTCGATTGACCCCCCGCCTCTAGACTGTTGCGGGTAAGCTTTACATGAGAGCTTATTTTAAGTAATGAATAAACAGTGGTAATTAGTGCAACAGACTTACTGTATTTTTAATTGTTCCAGGTATTACCAAGTCCTGGTGATATTGCCCCCACCCCCTTTTGTCCTGATGAAGACTCGCACTGCCGAGGCTTAATCTACCCGTCGGGCCATTAGACGAGTCAAAACATCGACACCCCATTCATGATTTCACCCGGACCTTGACCCCCCTCTCTCTCCCCTTTATAACTTTGACGTGCTTATTTTGGAATTTATGTCCAGTTTTGTATTGATCAAATTACAAAGAAAAGTATTGAGGCTGGATGTTTACTGAGACGGTATCTCATAACACCGTCCATATTGCAATGTAAAAATTATTTTTGTATTTGTTGTCACAAATTTTCCCTGATCTTTTCTTACTTTTCTAATAACACTTATATCTCTCTTTGTCACGCTTGTCTTTTGCACGTCCCCCTCGGGGCACAATCACCTTTGGCCAAGTTGTTATAAATATGTATTGAATGTGACACTTGGAAACTGTTTTTTATCAATTTAAAATATCCATTTAATGAGCAATTAATTAAATTGCCTGGGAACAAATAAGTCTGCTGCTATTTTGTTTGTTTTTTCGTATTATATGTTTTTTCGTATTATATGTAGGATTTACCTCTTAGAGCTGTAGAATTATGGTAAGCTCTAAATTATTTTGACTGAGTAACTGTGTATTGATTCATGCAAAGTTTTTATTGAATGGTTAGGACCATTGTCTTTTCCACTCGTAGGGGAAGTTGATACTTGCTTGAACTAGGTTGTATGTGAGGGGGTTTCTTGAGAAAATCCCATGCTCGTCGCCAGTGTAGAAATCCAAAAAGAAAGTACTGACTCAAAGAAGGTAAGTTACAAACTGCTTTATTCTGATCATCCACTCTCCTAACTGAACGTTGTCAACATTCTAACCTGAACTCTCGTGGAGTGTTCCAAGGAAGCAAAGAGAAGAGGAGGGAAAGAGGAATTTACCAAGGGTAGAAAAGAGAAAACTATAACCTAGAAGATTACAACACAAGGCTATGCAACCTTTTGCCTAGCAGCTACAAGTGGGGGAAGGGGAAGATCCGCAGGGGGACTTTGTACCTGGATTGCCATGCACCTGGGACGCACAGCAAAACAGGTTGAAATATCCTCTCGAGATATACTTTGCGTTATTTTGAGCTTCCCGTTAAGACTGGAATAGCTGTAATTAATGTCTATTCACACCCAGTTAGTCATGGCCAGGAGTCTACAACCCTTGATCATCTGACAGGTTTTTTGTATACCATCCCCGATAACACTCTGATGATCCTTGCTGATGACTTTAATTGTCAGTTTGAACCTCTGAAAGACCTGATTGCGGGTGACCCCAGCGAGAAGGACCTGCACTGGGCCATTCCAGAGGCGAATGCTCCGGCAATTCTGGCCTGGACCCCATTTACACTCCAAATGAACACCCTCACATTGAATCAGTCTCTTAGGGCATGTAATGGACGCACAATATCTGATTCCCCGGCGAATCAAACTTACAACAGACCGGGAAGGTCTTCCATTTTAGATTATATTTTGGTTGACACTAAATCTTGGTACTGGGTAACAGATTTTAAGATCGTGCCTCGATATGATATTGACCACAATTCCTTGATTCTTGAGATGGTACCACCGTGCCCCAGGGATGCACATAAAAGTCACCCTCCCGGCTCTAGGTTAATTTTAACTAGTTACAGGAGGAGAGTTAAATGGGGGCATTTTGCAAATCTCAGGATAAGCTAGCCTCCCTCTATCAAACTGTCATCTCATATCTTGAGGCCGCAAATCAACTTAGTGGAATTGTTGATTCCCCCACTGCCTTACTTAATATTGCGAACAACCACCAAGGTCTTGTATCTGATTTGGCAAATATTTTTTTCCCCAACATAGGATCTAGGGAAAAGGAGTCTTCAGATCACCCTTGGTATAATAGCGATTGCCGTAAGGCTAAGCAAGCATTAGTCCTAGCTAATAAATCCAAAGACAGACAAGTAATTTAAGACAAGCGGATAGTCCACAAAAATATAACCAACACAACAAAGAAACAATGGGAAGCAGATAAATGGGAGAGCCTGAAATGTGCCTTATGTACTAGTTACATGAGGACTTTTTGGAATGTAGTAAATATTGGCTATACAGAGGGTAAATTGGCAATAGAACCAAACTTGGGGGCAGAGGTTTGGAAGGCCCATTTTGAGTCCTTATATGCAAGGGTAGAGGGCGATGCAAGGCAGGCCACAAATGAGTGCCCCTACCTGCAGTCACCCCTTTATGATGTTCCAGTAATTTCTCTAAAAGAGATAATGGATGCCCTAAGTAGGGTAATCTGCTCTAAGGCACCGGGCCTAGACAAGATACCAGGCAACCTCTTCCGTAATGAGCCTAATATTTGGGCCCCGTACTGATGGACCCTGTTTAATGCCATCATGCAGGGAATGTCGATTCCTACAACCTGGTTCGGAGTGCAAATTATCCCAATTTATAAAAAGGGCTCACCACTCCTTCCCGCTAACTATCGCCCAATCAGCTTTATTAATGTCACCTGGAAGATATATGCATGAGTGCTGTTGGGGCGTTTAGAAAGTTGGATGGAGGAGTATACTATACTTAGCCCCTATCAGTCAGGTTTTAGAACCAGAATGACCACAATAGATCTAATTCTCAGGCTACAACTACTGTATTGGAAGACAGTGTTTTGGGAGGGTGGCAACCTATTTGATCTTTGTGGACTTAAATCGGCATTTGATTTGGTCCCCAGGGACAAATTGTGGACCATTTTACAAGATCTGGGGGGCCCTCTGTATTTTTGCCATCAGATGAAAAGGCTCCACGAATGTAATTTTGTCCAAATCAGGCATGGAAAAAACTGCGAGCTCACTGACCCCATATCTTAGATAGAGGGGTACGACAAGGGTGTGTGCTGGCCCGACCCTTTTCTGCTTATTTATTAACGGCCTTGTGGAGGCCTTGATTGTAGGGAGGGTCATAGATGCTCCTAGGTTGGTGAACCTCAAGGTACCTGCCTTGATGTTCGCCGAAGACACCCTCCTACTAGCTAAGTCCCCTATGGGAATACAGCTTACAACAGGAGGGTTAGCGAAGATGCTCAGGAAGTGCACTCATAAAGCAGTTGGACCAGTGATGGAAATTTATAAAGTTCAAGCTAGGGGGGCGGCCTTGTATGGGGCAGAAATCTGGGGCCATTGGCCATCCGACCCTCTATCCAAGAATGAGAATTCCTTTGTCAGGCAACTCTTAGGTCTTCCCAAAAGTACACCACTTATGCCGCTACGAAAGGATCTTGGGGACGGCCCAATTGTAGAGGAAGTTGCCCTCACACCCCTCTTACATTGGCATCGTTTATGGAGTACCCCAGAATTAGCAGTTTTTAGAGAAGTACTGAAGTACGTGCCAAATTTACAGGGAGCTAGTAAAATCCCAAGGCTGGTCTATATCAAGAACTCTTTAGAAGCAATGGGGTTGGGCAACCAATGGGCTAATGCTGAAGGAAGTTGCCTGTCAACAGTAGCGGTCGGCAGTAGGTGTTTCTATAGGGCGGTGACGTGGGCAGGAGGAGGGGCAGGGTGGGGGGAAATAATGTATGGATTACGGAGTTTTACAGGTAAGTTAACATTTAAATACATAAAACGAATTTCGTTGCGCACACTGCATCACCAAATGTGATGCAGTGCGCGCAACGAAATTCGTTTTATGTATTTAAATGTTTACTTACCTGTAAAACTCCGTTATCCATACATTATTTCCCCCCACCCTGCCCCTCCTCCTGCCCACGTCACCGCCCTATAGAAACACCTACTGCCGACCGCTACTGCCTGTCAATATCCAGGAAGGCCCTGTCAAAGATCTTTAGGGAATACAGACTCAATCAGATAAAGAGGAACCCCGCAACTGGTATATTGACTGCAACCTTCCGAGAAGTTAAAGAGCAATATAGGTTAGAACCTGCCCATGATGTCATCCAGCCTGCCCTTGCCAAAAAGCTCTATCTACAATTTGGGCACGGAGTATTGCCATTACGTGCCTTTACAAACAACTTGGGGGGGGGCATTGTGACTCAGGGTTGCCTGGTCTGCAATAATACATCGGAGACGGACCAACACGTTTTATTCTTTTGCCCGGCATACAAGAAGGCGAGACACCGATGATTACTACAGTTATGTAGAAACCTCGGAACAAATCACTGCGTAGAGGCGTATAGGATACTAAAATATGACACTAGCATGCCTAATGTGTACCTAGTCTCTCGATATTTATTTTCTATGTGGTGTGTACGTCAATCCATTTTAAAGCTAGGCATTGCCAAATTTGATCATTTTATCCCATTTCTGTGATAACTAATTTCTTCCAACCTCTTTTTTCACATTTAATGTTACAAATGTGTATTTTTAAAAATGTATTACATTTTAAAACTTTTATTCGGAATTACTGACATTGTAATGCACATGCACTTTATATCTGGGAAATTTAAATGCATGAGTTGTGCTGTACGTTTTATTTGTGCTTTTATGGCCTCAAAGGCCGAAAGAAAGATTTCTTTGACTTGACAAATAGACCTGAGTTGCGGCCATCTGTACCACATTCAAGTACAGACAAACAGAAGGATTCCTCACGCTGCATTCATCTGCTGATCGCACCTTTGGAAGCAGCCTGCAATATCGCGCCACGCATTAGAAATCCAGTGGTATTGTTTTGGCATTTGTCATTGTGCTTGAATTGTGCTTTTGTGACTGGTCTTAGATCTACATCGCGTCGCCTGCATATTACAATATATAGCGCTACCATAGTGCCGCTTGCATTGTTGTTCGGAGAAGCGCGACATTGCTGAGTCTTAGAAGTGCCTGGTGAGACTTTAGCTGCACTCGGTATCACAGTTGTTTTGCTGCCCCTGCCTCGCCTCCCCTTTGACCTCCATTTTATTTTGCTGCCTCTTCCCTGGCCCGCCCCTCCTCCCCGCTAACGCCTCCCAGCTGCTGACCCTCCCACCCACGAACAGAGGGCTCTCCTCCGCCTCTAGCCATTTGTGACCGCCTGGACTCGCTCCGGATCGGACGCTCCCCCTCAGCTCCCCGACCTCAAGCTGCATTCATCAGCTGATCGCACCTTTGGGAGCAGCCTGCAATATCGCGCCACGCATTAGAAATCCAGTGGTATCGTTTTGGCATTTGTCATTGTGCTTGAATTGTGCTTTTGTGACTGGTATTAGATCTACATCGCGTCGCCTGCATATTACAATATATAGCGCTACCATAGTGCCGCTTGCATTGTTGTTCGGAGAAGCGCAACATTGCTGAGTCTTAGAAGTGCCTGGTGAGACTTTAGCTGCACTCGGCATCACAGTTGTTTTGCTGCCCCTGCCTCGCCTCCCCTTTGACCTCCATTTTGTTTTGCTGCCTCTTCCCTGGCCCGCCCCTCCTCCCCGCTAACGCCTCCCAGCTGCTGACCCTCCCACGCTCCGCCCCCTCCACTATCCATTTAAGGTTGATGACCCAACGCGCAGCGTCCACGCGCTACGGCCGCGCCGAAGGTGCGCCAAAGGTAAGTCAGTCTACGCCCGTCCGCGCCGAGACCGCGCCCAGCGCCAGACCCCCTGGTTCCCGTAAGGCCCAGCCCACCCGCATTACATACGATTCCTCCTCCCTCCTTGCACTTAACCCCGGCCGACTCCCCAACTGCGCCCAAGCCGCACCCGGACACACCCATGGACCCTTCACATGCAACTCCTGCAAGTTTGACGGCACAAAAACCAATTCCTCATCCACTAACACCAAACATAGATCTGACGCCAACTACCTAAAATGCATCTTACTCAACACCCGATCGGTCCACAGCCACGCCATCAACCTTTGGAGTCTACTAGACACCATCTCTCCTGACGTCGCCTTCCTAACTGAGACTTGGATGAACGCCTCTTCAGCTCCAGACATCACCATAGCCATCCCGGAAGGCTACAAGATCATCCGAAAAGATCTCACCAACCAAACAGGAGGAGGCATCGCCATCGTCCATAAGAACTCCTTCCGCATCACAACCAGCTCGGACGTCAACCTCTCTAGCGCCGAACACCTTCACTTCCAGATCCACACCGACCCCAAGACCACACTCAGAGGCACCCTCCTCTACAGGCCACCAGGACCACGTGCACAATTCACTGAAGACATCACTGATTTTATCACCCAACACGCCCTCTCCTCCGAGGACTACATTCTATTGGGAGACCTCAATTTTCACCTGGAAAAGAGCAACGACAACAACACCACCACCCTTCTGGACAATCTCGCCAACCTCGGACTCAAACAACTTGTTAATACCCCCACACACCACGCAGGACACACCCTCGACCCTATCTTCACCTCCAGCAAACATATTTCCTTCAGTCACACCACAGTTCTCCAATGGACGGACCACAGCTGCATTCATTTTGTTTACAATAAGACCATAACCCACAACCACCCTCAACCTACTCTGCGAAGAAACTGGAACAAAATCACCATTGGCCAGATCTCCACATCGCTTCTTCATAACCCCCCCTGCCCACTCATCGAACCCCAACCAAGCAGCCATTAACCTCACTCAATGGCTAACCAACACCGCCGACAACCTAGCACCTTTGAAAAAAACGTCAAATCAAACTAGGCAGCAAAAACGCCCCCTGGTTCAACGAGGATCTTAAGAAATCCAAGAAACTCTGTCGCTCCCTTGAGAAGGCCTGGAAAAAAGACCCTAACACCAACACCAGGGACGCCTTCAAAAACGCCACCCGCATACACCACCAATTGATCCGGACTGCCAAGAAAACCGCATTCAAAGACCGACTAGACAAAAACGCCCATAACAGCAAGGAATTATTCAACATCGTCAAAGAGTTTACCAACCCCACTGCCAACTCCAACGACATCACCCCCTCTCAAACCCTTTGCGACTCCCTAGCTTCGTTCTTCCACGACAAAATCGCTGACATCCACAACAGCTTTGGCAACCAACCCGATGACCAACCCACCCAACCCTCAGCCGCACCTTCACTCCCCTTGAACATCCTCAATGACTGGAACCCAATCTCCATTGAAGACACCATCCGCCTGATGAACTCCATCCACTCAGGATCCCCCACAGACCCATGCCCTCACCACATCTTCAACAAAGCAGACTCCATCATAGCACCACACCTCCGAGACGTCATCAACTGCTCCCTCAACTCCGGCACCTTCCCAGAAAGCTGGAAACACGCCGAACTCAGCGCCCTTCTGAAAAAACCCACAGCTGACCCCTCCGAACTCAAAAACTACCGCCCCATCTCGCTCCTTCCATTCCCGGCCAAAGTCATCGAGAAAGCTGTCAACAACCAACTCGCCGCCTTCCTCGAAGCCAACAAATCCCTCGACTCCTCACAGTCAGGCTTCCGAGCCAAACACAGTACTGAGACCGCACTCATCGCAGCAACAGACGACATCCGAACTCTACTGGACAATGGAGACACAGTCGCCCTCATCCTCCTCGACCTCTCCGCAGCCTTCGACACAGTCTGTCATAACACCCTGTTACAACGACTCAGAAACATCGGAATCCAAGGAATAGCACTGGAATGGATCACCTCATTCCTTGCCGGAAGAACTCAGAGAGTACGCCTCCCACCATTCAAGTCAGAGGCCACTGAAGTCATCTGGGGCGTGCCACAAGGATCTTCACTCAGCCCCACCCTCTTCAACGTATACATGAGCCCCCTCGCGACCATCGCACGCCAACACAACCTCAACATCATCTCCTACGCCGATGACACTCAACTGATCCTCTCACTCACCAAAGACCCAAACACCGCCAAAACCAACCTTCATGAAGGAATGAAAGAGGTAGCCGAATGGATGAAGCATAGCCGTCTGAAACTGAATTCAGACAAAACAGAAGTCCTTATCTTAGGCACCTCCCCCTCCGCCTGGGACGACTCTTGGTGGCCAGAAGCCCTTGGAAAAGCACCCATCCCGACGGATCACGCACGGAACCTAGGCGTCATCCTGGATTCCTCACTCTCGATGACCAGACAAGTCAACGCCGTCTCTTCATCTTGCTTCAACATTCTTCGCATGCTCAAAAAAACATTTCGCTGGATCCCCACCGAAACTAGAAAAACGGTCACCCACGCACTGGTCACAAGCCGCCTGGACTACGGAAACACCCTTTACGCCGGTACCACCGCAAAACTTCAGAAAAAACTCCAACGCATCCAGAACGCATCAGCCAGACTCATACTAGACATCCCACGCAAAGAACACATTTCTGCTCACCTGAAAGACCTCCACTGGCTCCCCGTCAATAAGAGGATAACTTTCCGCCACCTCAACCACGCACACAAAGCTCTCTACGAACTTGGACCCGATTGCCTCAATACACGTCTTTCCTTCTACACACCCTCCCGCCAGCTGCGCTCTTCCAACCAAGCCCTCGCCGCTGTTCCCCGCGTCAATAAAACCACCATGGGAGGAAGATCATTCTCCTACCTAGCGGCCAAAACCTGGAACTCACTTCCCTTGCACCTTCGCCTCACTCAAAACCACCTAGCATTCAGAAAGCAACTTAAAACCTGGATATTCGAGAAGTAATTCCCCACCCCTCCTCAAGCGCCTTGAGACCCTCTGGGTATGTAGCGCGCTATATAAATTTCTTGACTTGACTCATAATGTGGCTTCCCACCGTGACAGCAGTGAATGGGCAGAGGCCCTAATCAACCCCCTGTCTGTGATCCATCTACCTCCAGAATCGTGCCTGCATGTAGTTGTGTTGACAAATGTACCTGGTTTGGCCCCTAGAGCTACAGTACACGTCTGATTTGAAAAATAAGGTGACACACTGGCTCCTTTTGAACGCTGAGAGTGGAACTAATTTGTTCAAAGAGATCAGGTTTGTAAGGATGGTCAGTGGAGTGGCTACCCCTGCCTAAGAGGTACCCAGTGGATTGTATTATCATAAACACAAGGTGATGATGGACGGAGCCCTGAAACTTTTTAGCCACTCACCACCAGTCACAGATCTGGGTTGAATCCATCACCGTTCTTTAGCTCACTTAGCCACCCCGGTTCAGACCCAGCTAAATGTAAATCAGTATTAACCCTGTGCCTCATGGGAACAGTCCAGACCGAACTGCCATGCCAGGTTTTACCTGGGCCAGAAACAAGCATCCTTGGACTGGTTTCGGGGCAACCCCCTCATCATGCAGGCTACCTTGAATACAGTGGCAAAGTGAGCAAGGGACCAATGTCTGAGCATACCCTGCCAACTTAAGGCATCAAGGAGATGATGGACGGAGCGCTGAAGCTTTTCAGATACTCACCCCCAATCACAGATCTGGGTTGAATCCATCACCATTCTTTAGCTCACTTCGCCACCCCAGTTCAGACCCAGCCATATGCAAATCGGTCTTGAGCCTGTGCCTCATGGGAACAGTCCTGACCTAACTGCCAAGCCAGGTCTTCCCTGAACCGAAAACAAACAACCTGGGACCGGTCCAGGGTCAAGACAGTATATTGGGATGTACTGTTAAGACCGGGTAAGGCTGATTCATTTTCTTGACAAATGAGACGAGAGCTGTGTGAAAGTGGGGTGAAAGACCTTGGGCCTAGGGGCTGCATTTGGGTAACGTAAGCCCCCAGCGGCTGCCGCCAAGGCATGCACAAGTATGTTGCTACCATGAATGCATTTTTACAGCATGCCATAGGGGTATTGGACAAGGAAATCAAGCTGGTCGTCTGTCGTTTTTCCTGTTCTCCCCTTTCCCCCTTATTAACTTTACCTCCCGGTTTACCTGCCACCTCTCTGTCAGGCTCTCCTGATCAGACTCCGGGTCTATTATCAACAGACCCTGAGACAGGCAGAGGCCAGGAGGGTACTATACCATCTTCCCCCTATGGAGGCCCCTTAACGTCACATGCTCTCCCATGATCTTGTTAATACGCTGCCACCGGTTTCATAGCCTGTATTAGGTAAGTCCCTTATGGTTGGAGGCAAAAGGAAACACACGACTACTGGAATCAAGCCCAATCGTCCTAGGGTTAATGATGACCCTCCGCCTGGCAACCCTGCCTCCTTCGTTACGATAAAGTCTTACATGATGGCTCTGATCAATTATTTTCATGACTCTTTAATAACTGCACTTGAGAAAAAATTGGAACCTATTAGTTCACATACACCGGCCATTGAAAAGGTACTTTTTAAACAGAGTGTGATAAACCAGACGTGTTCAGTAGAACCGCCTGCTTCTAATCCACCTGGACCCGACTCTGGGTCCTTTCGTTGGGTTAAGTGACTCGCAGCATTATGCCAGGGCAAGGGATGCAGAGTTATTGAAAGTCCAGAGTTTTGCCACCATTGTCCGTTACCATAACCAACTGAAGCAGTTAAAACCTACCTCTTTACACACACCACCCAGGGATCAGGGTCGAAAGAAATATCAATATGGTACTAAGAGTGAGCTGGGCAGGCCAGGCCAAGAAAAACATTATGGGTGACTGTATCATTATAAACTTTAATAGACCGCACAAGGCGGGTAGGATCTTAGAATCTCTTAGACATCCTCCTCATAGTGGCCCGTCCTTTGGGATTCTTCTACACACCAGCAGACTACACCTTACATCTGGGTCAGAGGCAGGCCTCTGGCTGTTCTGCTATGAATTGGGCCATACAGCAGGGGGCTTCTAGTGCTTTGGAGCTTTCTAACAGATTTGCCGCAATATTTTCTTTGGATGGATGTGATTGACTGGTTGGGGCTATTCTTCAGACAGTGCAGCAGAATGCCTCTTCAGTCCAGAGCCCCTTAGACGCTTTGCTTGATGGATGTAAGGACTTCAAAGAGTGCAAAGTAGCTGGAACATCGCTGGACTTGCTGACAAGTTTGCTGACCCTAAGTGGTTGTGTTTTTTATCAATGGCTTTGACGTGATCTGTCTTCAGGAGACTTGGGCCACTTAGAACTGTTTCTTCTTGGATGGTTATAAGACTTTTATTTTTTTACATCTGCAATCCCTTCACGGCGGGGCAGACCAAACGGTGTGGGCATTTTGTTTTCTTTGGCTATCAGCTGTAGTTTAGTTATCCACTCAACAGAATTGGCCACCCAGCAAGCTCTTGTATTTTCCACAGGGTCTCGTAAGTTGCTTCTATTACATTTTTAGAACACCATCTCCTCCCCTCCAGGGACCTGTAACATTAATGTTTTGGTCTCTTATTTAAGAAATTTAAATGGCTTGAATTTGTCCACCACAAATGTAATGGTTGCTGGTGATTTTAATGTCCATTTATGTGGGGACCAGAGGGTAGGAGGTGTAGATGCTTTAAGAGGTTTCCTTATGACTGGAATGCACTTGGAACACACTCAACAGGGTACCAAATTTAACGCTATACTGGATGAGTTTCATTTGGTATCATCTATGGGTAAGCTGTCCTCTTTGAGGAAGACATTAATCCCACCTTCAAAGGGCTGGGGTGTAAGTCATTTATTGATTTTATCTTTGAATCTGCATGTCTTTTTACCTATATTTCTGAACTTGTGATACTTTTGAGCCCTTTTAGTGATCACAACCGTGTTTGTGCAACTTTTTATTGGTCCATGCTTGCTCAAACCCCTAGGGTGGGTAAAAGAGGGGTTGCCAAGGCTAAAGATGGGGGTAGGAGGCTTAAGTGGTCACAGATAACCCTAGATTCTTTATATATTATCCTTTATACTCAATGTAAGAAGGAATTTGGACCTCCCAGTTGAGCAGCCCAGTGTGTGTTCTGATGGTCTTTTCTGCAACCTCGGACACTATTTCATCCCTCCTGAAGGCCCCCCCATCATGGCAACAGGGTTAGTTGCCGAGGTGGTTTGATTCATGATGCTCCCAAGCATTGAGAAATGTAAAGTGTGAACCGTGTGCTAAACCCAGGGATCCCTCCTTAGTAAAGAAGACCTGAAGCTTGTATGAACTAGAACTGACCAGACACAAGACCATCTTAAAGGAGGAGGCCGGGTCAGACCTGACTGAGGCTAGCACCTTGAGAAGTAGTTCTAAATTTTAGAGCATCATCAACTGCCCCTTTTTTTGCAGTCAAAGCTGCCTCCCCCTGGAGGCATATATCTCCGAAGACAGTTGGGTGTCCCAATTTGAGGAAATCTACAACGGACCTCCCATTTTCTGGATCCTGTGAGGGTGAGCCATTCTCACATGGTCTAAGGAGGAGATTAGGAAGGGTATTCTGGGACTGTCTATAACTGTCTAAAAATAAAGCTCCCTGCCCAGATGGGATACCACCAGACCTCTTCATACAGGATGTGGAGGTTTGGGCACCAACCTTGACCACCCTTATCAACGCGGCAATGATGGCTGGTCCCTCTTCCTCATGGCCATGTCTATCATTGTTCCTGTTTTTAAGAAGGGGGACAAGGACAGTACCCACTGTTACAGGACCATCTCATTGCTTGACTCAGTGGTCAAGGTGGTTGGGCGTATTCCTTTGGAGAAGCTATCTAATTTGGTTGGGTTTAATAATGTTTTATCCAAAGTCCAGTATAGATTTCATTCTGGGCGGTCAACAGTAGATCAATGCCTAAACTTATACTTAGTCCTTAGCAAATAGACCATTGCTCGCCACGGTTCCATCCACCTGGCATTCAGGGATCTCATCAACAGATCAAACTCTGGCAGATAAGGCAATCTATGGGGGTGGACCGGGACACAGTTTTATTTTTGAGATCTCCGTAGAGATATTGTGGCTGTAGTAAGCTATTCCAAAGATTTAGAGGTTACACAAGGTTTAAAACCCAAAGAGGAGTGCGGCAGGGATGTATCCTGACCTCCCTTTCTTTTCAACCCATACATTAATAAACTGGACACAAGTTTTAGCTGATCTCAAGGTAGACTGCCCACAGGTGGGGAAGCATTACTGTTCTAAGTAAGAAATCCAAGTTGTAGACCAGGTGGTAAGTTCCAAGTAGTTCCTTTATTAGTTTCAATAGTAGATGTAGAAAGATGAAGGTAAGATAGTAAATAAGATAGACGTATAGCCCCACCAGGAGCAGTCTCACTCTGCTCGGCCTCTCATCCTCCAACTGACGCTCTCCACAAGTCCACACATCAAAATTCCATTACATCATACAGCATTCTCCAGCCATGCAGGCTGAACAGAAGAGAGAGCATCGATGTAAAGAAAGAAGAGAGGAATTAACCTTACAACATATCCTCTTTCTTCATAACAAAGGACAATAGAAGAATAAGAAGTAAAGAAACAGAAGGAAAGAAGTATTATCAGAACGTGATAATACATACAAAGTAAATGCAATAATGGGATGCAATAATGCAATGACATAAAATGAAACATAGTGCAATAATGCAAAACCATAAAATATAATGTAACAATAATGAAAATGCAAATATGCAGTGCAATCTTGCGATAACCTGAAATGCAATATAATGCAATAACATGAAATTCAATGACATAGTATAACAGCAATGAATGCATAGTGAAATGAAATATAAGCAAATTAATGGCCTTGTACTCAATCTTTCTGCCGAATTGAATGTCCCACTCGAAGTTTTAATAATCACAAACCGCTTATGTAGAACTTCGCAAATGCAGGTATAAATGTCCCACACTGGTTGAGTATTGAATAAAGGAATGGTGCCAGTCTAGTCAAATTAAATGCTGCTACTCATATAATACTTGTCATTCAAAAAGGCATGACTCACATGAAAGATGCAGGTTTCTGTGGATGACAGATAAGCACTGGCAGTCATATCTGGTCATAGGTTAGAAAAGAAGAATCTGGCAGGCTTGTTTAAGGCTGACCGGTGTGAAAAGCTAAAGCTGCCAGTTTCTTTAGAAAGTACTTGAATATTCTTGTATATGCTTGAAGCTTGTAAGTTGCAGTTTCAATGTTCCTTGTAGAAGAGAATTAAAAATCTGCAGGTTCAAGAGTCCAATCGTCGCCAAAATGTTCTAAGTAAGAAATCCAAGTTGTAGACCAGGTGGTAAGTTCCAAGTAGTTCCTTTATTAGTTTCAATTGTAGATGTAGAAAGATGAAGGTAAGATGGTAAATAAGATAGAAGTATAGCCCCACCAGGAGCAGTCTCCCTCTGCTCAGCCTCTCATTCTCCAACTGACGCTCTCCACCAGTCCACACACCAACATTCCATTACATCATACAGCATTCTCCAGCCATGCAGGCTGAACAGAAGAGAGAGCATTGATGTAAAGAAAGAAGAGAGGAATTAACCTTACAACAATTACCTACCAGTCTTATTATACGCACACAATAGAGTTTTAATGGCGAGAGCTGATAGGGGTCTGCAGTCTCTGTTGAACTCCATCATTTACTTCTTGGAGGAGCTAGATCTCTCAGTGAATGAAAAAAAATCAGATGCAATGGTTGTTGGCCCACCATCTACTAAATCGTCCATATTCAAAGTCAGGTCTTCTCCTGTGCCAAAGACTAGAGTGTTTTCTTATTTAAGCTTGTTGTTTGACTCTGCCTTAAGTTGGCGCCCTTTGGTTTATTTATTTATTTTATTTATTTTTAGGGTTTTATATAGCCCGAACAAGACCCTTGCGGGTATCAGAGCACTTTACAAGCTAAATATCGAGGACACATAGGCATAGAGTACAAAACAAAGTTCCATACAAATCAAGAATCACGTAATCACAATAACTCAAGCAAGGTAAGTATCGAGGACACATCGGCATCAAGTAAAAACCATACAGCTCAAAACAAATCAAGAGTCGGTGCCGCAGCGCTCGAGGAGGCTTTGTGGCGTGTTACCTTGAACTCTTGTTGCCTTGCTGAGGGAATTGGAAAACCGAGTCTGGTCATTTGCCTCGCTAAAGGGATTTAAACCCCGAGACTGACTGTACCACGAGTGCCCTGACTGGGAGAGGCACTCCCTTCATCCTCCTGCTGTTGCTACTCTTGGGGGACTGCAAGTCCCAGGGCTCCACTCTGCCGCACACCTGGGCCGGAGACCGGTCACGCCCACAGCCCCAGGTGCCTTCATAATAACTCCTGCACCCGCTATCGCGGGTGCCGCAGCGCTCGAGGAGGCTTTGTGGCGTGTTTCCTTGAACTCTTGTTGCCTTGCTGAGGGGATTTGAAAACCGAGTCTGGTCATTTGCCTCGCTAAAGGGATTTAAAACCCGAGACTGACTGTACCACGAGTGCCCTGACAGGGAGAGGCACTCCCTTCATCCTCCTGCTATTGCTACTCTTGGGGGACTGCAACTCGCAGGGCTCCACTCTGCCGCACACCTGGGCCGGAGACCTGTCACGCCCACAGCCCCAGGCGCGATTTAGACGAACCACCACCCCCGTTGCGCGGTAGCACGCGGGAGCGTCCCGGGACAAGGGCGGGACCGTTTGTGGCCGTTAGTGGCCGGAAGAGGCCGGGTCGGGCCAACCCCCTTGGGTTTGTCTTTGCTTTCTTTCTTGATATCTGCCTTTGTCATCTGATGCTATCCTGGATTAATAGTGTGTGAGAGACTTTTATCGATATTCTAACACAGGTACTAACTATCAGCTCTTTACATTGATAAAGTGATAGAGTTATGTATGTTGCAATTTATCGTATCTATAGTACGTGGGATAGTATTAGCTACCCTGGACTAACAGCAGTAAAGAATGGGGAAGAATAATCCCGCTATGCCGGTCCCTGCCCTGAAGCAAAAGGCATCGCTAAACCCTCCACTACCCAGTCTGACAGCAATTGACCGAATGCTGCAGAAAACTATTGGGGTGGTGGCTAATGCTATAGAACACACAGAACGCCGCCTCTCGTTTCCAGCCGGCGCTCTTCCACCTCTTCCCCCTTTACCCCCTACCAATACATCAAATTTTACTATTAATTCCCAGGATTCGATAATGGCACCTTCTTTTGTCGCTCTCCCTGTGGCTCATCATCTTTTGGCAACTCAAGACACTGCCCCTACCAGGGTTAACGTACAATCTGAGTCCCCGCCCCTATCAACAAGGCTATCCATGACTCCTACTTCTTTCTTAAATGACTCCATTTCTGATCCCCTCCTTCACCTAAACTCTCCCATAGCAAATGAGTCCCCTGACATACCATCAAGTTTAATCTTGGTCTCCCCCTCATCTCAGAGTGTAAATAACGATAGTTCGCGGGTAACTACTAGAGGGCAGAAGGCCATGTATAAGTCTAAACACGCTAACACTCTAGGCCCTGAGCTTAAAAAGATAAGGGGCTTGCAGTGGGCTGCCAACAAAAGAAACCACCTGTTAAACACAATGCAACAAAGGGTAAAACTGTTAAAAACACTGTCCCTGCTACTACAACTCCCGCCTCCAATAATGATCTTGGTCCTCATGTTGCAAATACGGAAAAGCCAGCCATTTTTTCACTATTCTTGCCTTTCCCTTTAAGCAATGAGGGTCTCTTTGATAAAATTGAATTGCTTATGAAATCCCTAATGGCACCCCTACTTGAAAGGGCAAAGCGCTTGGGAGAAAAAATGGACAACCTGGAATAAATAACGAAAAGTAGTGTGACCACCTCAGAGCAACTAATGGTTGGGAAAAATACAAACCACTCTGAACAACAACAGCCCCTTTTAATCCAAAGAATATGTACTAGCCGTACTTCCCAGCCACCAAGTGACCCTAGGCCCATAGCTGCTCAGACAACGAAGACCACGGGAACTCAGGGCAGGCCTTTACAGAGGGTTTCTAGTAGGCCGGAAGTTAGCGAGCAGGTTAGAGGGGCAGGTGCCTTGGAAAAGCCCATAGAACGTACAGGCCAGGTGGAAAACGGCCCCTGTGCAGCCAATGTCCCTTCCCCGCCAATTAAACCAAAGAGGACATTTACACATATCGATCTACCCCCCCAATCAATGCCATACACGGTAGTGTTAATTGGTGTCCCGGAGCTACCCCAAGGAAAAACCGAATCTTACTTTGACCCAAGAAATAAAGTGGCTCATTGGCTCAATACAAACAGGCCACTCCCTCCTAATATATCAGGGCAAATATTACTCGCAAGAAGGTTAGCCTGGCTGGGGTATAGGAGAAAAGATGTCCCAGGGGATTGCATTGTCATCAATTTTGGGGACAGGCGCGTGGTCCAGCATATATGCAATTGGCCCTCTCAGTTTGGTGAGTCCAAGATTCTTACTAGGGATCTGAGCTTTTTCTACCCTAGATCTTCCCCTCTCCAAACAACTATGAGTCGATGGGAATTTGCAAACACGGAATTGGAACAGGGAACGGGTATCAGATATAACATCCCAGGGGCGTGGCCAGCAGCATGGCCGACTAGACGTGCCTGAGAGGAGCTCCGGCCGAGCCACACATCAATCCGACTTCACATATCCCCCACACCTTTGAAACGACACCACACGGATGTCCTGACACCCAAGTACCTGTTGCGGGCTGCTGCAGCGGTGATCCGACGCCGAAATCGCCTGGGTGACGGGGAAGAAGACAACTCCGGTGATCTACCAGCGTCCATGATGGCGGCCGAGGCGCTCGGCGGTGAATTGCGCGCCCCCACACCCGGCGGCCCCCGGAGCAGGTGATCCTGGCAGACGGTGGCTCCGCGACCTGCCTGGCCGTTTGACCGGCCCGTACAGTCCCCCCGGTATGCAGCAGCAGTCTGACCGCGGTGCCCGCCGGCCGCCTGACCCTAAGATGGCGACCGGCATAATTTGCGGAGACTGGTGACGGCGAGGTGCCCCCGCGGCCCCCACCCGAGACGGGGTGCGACCGGGTCCTACAGCAGAGGCGGCGCGGCGGACGGGCAAAAGTGAAGGAGGGGAAACAGGGATCGGAGCGGCGCCAGGAGCGGGACACGCCACCTCACACGGCGGCCGCCTTCACCAACATGGCGGCCGCGAGGTAGGAGCACCGGGGGGACGTTGGCGCATTGGAGGGCCGCAGTGGAGCGCGGAAGCCTGCCCGGCCTCGTGGTGCTGGAAGCCCCTAAGTCTGCAGGGGGGCAGAGCGGGCTGAGTGGGGACTTGCTGCCCGCCACACGTGTGCCAGCACAGGGGGTCTGAGATCTCGGGGCTCTCGGTGAGGGCTGCCTGAAGTCACCGGCGGCGGTGCCCCCCCCCCCCCCTCCCGGCCGGGAAGTGAACGGACCCTGCCCAGTGGCGGTGGGGACAC
The DNA here is from genome assembly GCF_964263255.1 of Lissotriton vulgaris. Lineage (NCBI taxonomy): Eukaryota > Metazoa > Chordata > Amphibia > Caudata > Salamandridae > Lissotriton > Lissotriton vulgaris. The sequence continues at coordinate 609,485,476 of NC_141695.1, forward strand.
CGACATAACCCACCCGAAGGACGCAGGAAGAAGGCGGCCCCCCACAAACTGCAACTGTCCCAGACGCACGACCGTCCCCGTCGCTACACGGTGGAAGAGGACAGTACGAGGAGACCCCTCCACTGGGCTGTGCAACCATGGGAAAGAGAGACGTGGTGCCCAAGAACACGAAACAGGGCCCGATGGACAACTTTGCGGCCCCGCGTCCGATGGTGGAACAGCAGTCCATACAACCGGGCGCCCGCAATGACACGGCCATGGTGCTGGAGGCCATACAGGCGTCTAGAACGGACATCCAAGCAACGCGAGCAGCTTTGGAAACCAAGATTGGTGAGGTAGGGTCCGAGGTAACGCTACTGCGCCAGGACTTCAGAAACTTGGCAGAAAGGGTCACGACGGCCGAAGCGAAACTGACCGACAACGAGGAATCGATCACGTCTCTCAAGAAAGACATGGCGGAGCTGCAGGCCTCTCACCGTCAATTACTCTGGAAAGTTGATGACGCCGAAAATAGGTCAAGGCGGAACAACCTACGCTTTGTGGGCTTTAGGGAAGGAATTGAGGAAAAGAGTATGACCGTCTTCCTCCTCGACTGGCTGAAAACCACCTTTCCGACGGCACGGTTCTCCACGTGCTTCATCATCGAGAGGGCACATAGGGCACTCCTGGCCAGACCACCGGAGGGTGCCCGACCGAGACCAGTGATAGCGCGGTTCCTAAACTTCGCAGATCGTGATCTGATCCTGCGTGAAGCCAGGAAGATGGGAGAGATCCGCTTTGAAAATACTACCATAATGATCTTCCCGGATTACAGCCAGGAGGTCTCGAAACAGCGCCGCTCCTTCGACGCCGTGAAGGCAAAACTGAGGTCTCTAAAGATTCAATACATGCTCCTATTCCCGGCCAAACTCAAGGTCATCTATCAGGACAAATCCGTCTTCTTTGCCCACCCGGACGATGCGTGGCAGTGGCTCGAGGAGCGACCCATCCTAAATAGCAGAGAAGCAGCGGGCCGTGAGGCACAGGACAGGTTGCTGCGAGAACGACCGAGATGGGAGAGACCGAAGCCTCAGAGACGGAGAACGCAAAAAACTCAGCAGAAGGCACCGGCAACACCCCACAGGCCGCGGGGAGTGCAGGACGGGGGAAGGGGCAGATCGACGTCCCCGGGCGGCGCCTCGGTGGCAGGCTCGAGATTCAGTAGCCTGAGAAATGGAATCCGCTCAGAAGAAGAAGACATGGAGGAATCGGAGGGCAGAGCGTCCGGTGCAGAGGAGGAGGACAGCAGAAGTGATTCGTTGCACCCGCTGGCTAAAGAAATACAGCAGCTGGAGCAAGGCTCTACAGGTCCAGGGACTCATGTGGACACACAAGACTCATTTTCATGAACATTGGTGCACTGAGGTGGGGAAGAGATGGCGGCTCGGAGATGCAGAGCAAGCAAGTTGGCACACACCCCCCCTATTGTCCTTTGTGTTTTTAGTGCTGGTTATTGGTTGATTCGGGTGGGATGTGTGGGAGGGCGACAGGCCTTCTCCCGTGGATAGTTCAATCCCGTATGGGGCTGCGACTGGAAGGGGAGGGAGGTGGGGAGGGGGAGGGGGGGGCAAGCGGGATAATCTTTTACCTCATGTTGGGGTTGTTGTGGGGTTCGGGGGGGAGGGGGGAGTTCAGCAGAGAACAGCAGGGCTGTGCCAGCCCATACCTGGGGTCTATCCTACTCGAAGGCCCCGCTTGGGGGGGACGATGCGAAGCAAGATGGCAAGTACATTAGATATTCCACACAGCACTGACTCAGGGGTCAAGGTGCTAACATGGAATGTGAACGGCTTAGGGTCCAAAATTAAGAGAGGTCTGGTTACAGCCTACCTCAAGAGACAGGCACCTGATATTATCCTCCTCCAGGAAACCCACCTAAAGGGGAATCACTGCGCATTCATAGCGAGGGGGCGATACACGGTCCTGGCGCATGCAGGCTACACAACGGATTCCAGGGGGGTTGCGATTCTCATACACAAAGCTGTGCCATTTACGATTACACGCACCTGGCTAGACCCGCAGGGCACGTACGTGGGGGTTCAGGGGATGTGGAAAAGGCGTAGATATACGCTATTGTCAGTATACGCCCCACCCAAGTTACAGGCACGCACACTAAAGGCAGTCTCCGCCATCCTGCTGGACACGGCTGACACCACGCAAGTAGTGGGAGGGGACTTCAATGATGTGATGTGCGCCATGCAAGATAGATCGGGGTCACCACGCACAGGGGGACACACAACAGCCTTAGCACGGCTCATGACCACCATAGGCCTCACTGACATGTGGAGATGGCTTCACCCCACACAAGAAACATATTCATTCTACTCCGGGGCGCACAAGGTCTTCTCCAGGTTAGATTATGTTTTTGTATCCCGGCAGGAGATTGCGGCGGGTGACCTAGCGGAATACAAGGCGAGAGGGATCTCCGATCACTCCCCGCTGTACATCCACTTGGGGCGAATGAAGGGAGTCAGGAGGCCGCAATGGCGGTTAACAGCATGGGACATCCAAACGCCGGAAATACTCGGGGGTGTACGGGCGGACATTAGGGTCTACATGGCTGAGAACGAGGGTTCTGTGGAATCCGGCGCTACCCTCTGGGAGGCGATGAAACCAGTGCTCCGTGACCGCATTCAGAGTAGGCTGGGAGAGGCCAGGCGTGCACAACAGGGCAAGATAGCGAGTGAGGAGGCGAATGTCCTGGCCCTGGAAACGGAGTACCTCCAGCAGAAGGAAGAGGTGTGCCTTAGACGGCTGCTTGACGCGCAGAGGCACTATAGGGAGTTGGCCACAGACGAAGCACGCACCCAGGCTCTGGCGACTCTCCACAGGCTATACGATGTGGGTGACAAGTCGGGCAAACTTTTGGCTTGGTTGAGCAGGAAGGAGCGAACGTTGCGCTGGGTGGATCATGTCCAGCTGACTGGGGACAGGAGGGTGACCACTGATGAGGGTATAGCGGAAGCCTTTGCATCCTATTATGAGGACTTCTACGGGGCCGGGGTCCTGGGGGACAGTGCGGACGCCCAACAATACATGGGCGACATGGAGGTGCCTACCCTGTCCACAGACGCTAGTGCCATCTTAGAGGCAGACTTAACCCTTGAGGAGTTATCGGAGGCCATAGCGGCAATGAAGCCGGGGAAGGCTCCGGGGCCGAATGGCTTCCCGGCGGAATTCTTTAAACGGACTGCGGACTTACTGCAGCTGCACATGAAGGACCTCTTTACCGAATCATACCGGGCGGGGAGCCTCCCTCCGGACCTGGACCTGGCTACCATTGTGCCAATCTACAAAGAGGGGAAACCTAGAGATAACTGCTCATCCTACCGCCCAATCTCATTACTAAATATAGAGACAAAAATTCTGGCCACAGTCTTGGCTCGTCGCATGCGACAGGTCATAGCTGAGTTAGTGCATTTGGACCAGTCCGGCTTTCTTCCGGATAGGGCCACTAAACTGAACCTCCGTCGCACCCACAATTGGCTACAGGAGGTCTCCAAGAGAAGCGAACCCCATTGGTTCCTCTCCCTGGATGCGGAGAAGGCATTCGACGCAGTCCACTGGCCTTTCCTGATGGAGACCCTCCGACGGTTTGGGTTCGGACCCAAGTACTTAAAATGGGTACAGCTCCTCTACTCGGCCCGAGAGCGAGAGTACGAGTCAATGGGAGGCTATCTCGCGAGTTCCCTATCGGGCGAGGCACGCGGCAGGGCTGTCCACTGTCCCCCCTCCTATTCACACTCACCATCGAAATCCTCGCGATACGAATCAGACAGAACCAAACGGTCAAAGGGTTTACGTGGGGGGGATCAGTTGCCACACAGGAAAAAATATCCCTGTATGCCGACGACGTACTACTGTTCGTGACAGACCCAGACACGACTATCCCGGCACTATTCAGAGAGCTTGACGACTTTGGGGCGCGAGCAGGCCACAAAATAAACTGGCACAAATCAATCCTCTACGATCCACAAGGCAGGGAGAGAGGGGCCTGCTTACCAGAGTCTCTTATACATACTAAGGACGGCTTCCGATACCTGGGAGTCTTTATAACATTAGATAGGACGCGCTCCTTCACTACCAATTTATCCCGCATTATGCTGGAGGCCACGGCTGAGATGGACAGATGGAGACAACTCCCGCTCACCTTACTGGGGCGCGCTGCACTATATAAAATGATCATCCTCCCTAAGTTCCTATACGCGCTCCAGAATGAGTACTATCCATTGCCGAATAAGACCCTGGACCCAATCCACGCTGACCTGCGAGCCTTCCTGTGGCTGGGGAAACAGCCGAGAGTGGCGCTCTCTATCCTGCAGCGACACCAATACAGTGGGGGGATCTCGCTCCCCAACCTGGAAGCCTACTACTGGGCGGAACATCTCGCCCCAATTAACGAATGGCTGCACGCTGCAGCCGACCACCCCACCTACGCCTTGGAAAGGTCTAAATGGTCAGGTAAAACTATACTGCACTATCTGTATGGGGAAGCGGTGGGAAAGCAGTTTCTCCCTGCCACCAGGATTACGTTAACAGCCTGGAATAGGGCATCCAAAAGAATGGGCTGGGAAAAACGGCCCACTAGACAGACACCCCTCTGGTGCTGCAAATGGTTGGGAGAGCTCCGCAAACTGAAAGGCTTTAGACGGTGGGACGACATTGGCATTTCCACAGTGGGGGACGTGATAGCAAGGGGAGACCTGAAAACGTTCCAAGCACTTAAAGACGACTTTGGCCTGCACAACACCCAGTACTACAAATATGCTCAACTGCAACACGCATGGAGGGCACAAAACATTGCACTTTCGGACCTTCCTGAATATGCTCCATTAGAGGGTAGGCTGCTGCAGGAACAGATAGGGAGGGGGGCGGTATCCCTCACATATAAAACCTTGACCAACAACATGCTAGGGGATCTGCAGGTGCTGCGGGCTAAATGGGAGGCGGAGGTGGGAGACATGGAGGATCTTGACTGGGAGCTAGCCCTCATGCATCCCCGGGAGGTGGCCATTAAATCGAGGCTCCGTCTTATTCAATTTAAGGTGCTGCACAGATCATACTTTGACAGGGTGAGGCTATTTAGGATGGGCAGAGTACCTGACACGACATGCCTTAGGTGCCGCCAGCAGAGTGCGGATTTCTTCCACATAATCTGGGGTTGTGCAGTCATTCAGGACTATTGGGAGAGTGTGTTTCTGGAACTGGGGGAGGTACTGGGAGTGGATCTTCCACGGGACCCCAAATTGGCACTGCTGGGCATGACCACGGAAGTTGACCTACCCCGCCCCTTGATCATCTTTCTGGTATTAGCACTAGTGGTGGCAAAAAGGGACATCGCACGGCGCTGGGGGGCCCCTGAAAAACCAGACTTAGAGGAATGGAGGCGTGGATTGGATATGTACATGGCGGCGGAGAGAGTGACCTATAAAGCCAGGGGTTGTCCAAAAAAGTTCCGGAGGGTTTGGGCAAAGTGGAGGCACTATCACGGGCTAGAATGAGACATTGTGAACTGGTACCCTGAAGCCTATGAAACCCTAGCCTGAAATAGTCTAGACGCCGGGATTGCATGCTTGATAACTGTATACCATGTGGCCCGGTTCCTATGCTAGGGACGGGCAGGAACGTTTGAGTGGGGGGGAGAGGGGACCGGGTAGGGGGCGATGGGAGGGAGAGGGTAGAGACCTGCTGTTCGATGGGATGTTTCTAGTTTATTGTTCCTTTTTTTCTTTCAATGGCTCTTTCCAAAGCAAGAGTACTAATAAGGGGTGATATGTCTAACAACACCAGAAAAGTTGCGTGCTGTCGGCTAGAGCGGAATGTTGACGCTCTACCGAGTGCTGATCCTTTGCATGTGTGATCCTTCTAATGCAACAATAAAAAGAATAAAAAAAAAAAAAAGATATAACATCCCAACCTTTAATTATTTTGATAGAGTCTCCGAACTGGAAAGGGTGGATTGACTGTACTGCAAGGGTTTTCTCCCTGACACTTCGACCTCTGAACCCACTTCTCCCAGGAATTTAGCTAATTCAGACCAGGGTGTTGCTACAGACGAAGAACTCCCCCATACTATCAGTAAGGCTTGCTATCAAGAAGTACTATGGGAACGGTCCCTGTTTTTAAAACCAACAGGGTCAACCCACCAGTTAAAATTCTATTCTGGAACGTTGCGGGCTTGGGTGCAAAGGTTGCGAACGGCATCTGGCTAGATTTTGTTCACAATTTTGGCATTCTATGCCTGCAGGAAACTTGGGCGCCATCTGAGTTACACATTGAAGGATATAGAACATTCTTCTCTCCAGCACTACCTTCTTCTTCAGGCAGAGCAAAGTGTGGACTGACCATCTTCGTATCAAACATCCTCCATTTCATAAGCATAGACCCCATTAAACTGGATATACATTTCCAAATACTCATGTTGCATCAAAGTAACACTAACGCCCTCGTAATCGTGAATTTTTATAATAACCTCCCGATAGATGACCTGATAAAAACTATAAAGGAAATAAATACTTTTCTCTACGACCTGATAAATAAAGTACGGAATGAGCTGTCTATAATCTGGGGTGGGGACTTTAATCAGACTCTCTGCAAGCAGAGTACTAATATAGTCTGTGGCATTGTTGATGAAAACAGCGATAAGGTAACCCATTTCCCCCATACCACAGTTGGGCACTGCTTGAATGACACCTTTTGTGACTTAGACCTTGCCCTTGCCAATGATCTGCTGAATCCCCCCATTCCAGTTACACCTACCTTTATTGGTAATGGCAAGCCAAGTGCGATTGATTTTATCTTTATTTCACTGACAGCTGGAAAGGACCTACTTGACTGTAAAACCCATGATCTTACGATCAGCGACCACTACCCAATTAGCATCACACTAAAACTTGGTAAGAATCGTGTGAGCTTTAATATCAAGACGACTTTAACCCAAAATAATCTCACATTAGATAGATTGAATGGTTACTCGCTAAGGTGGGAACAGGTGGACCCCCTGGTTATTACTGCAAGACTGGTTTCAAATTTAAGCCCAGTGCTTGATAAATGCCTTGACACAGCCACTACTAGTGAGGGCATCTTGGCTAACTTTTTGATACTGATAACATCAATTAAGGAAATCATATTCGTTAAGACTAAAACTGTCAAAACCAGAATCAAGGGCTGGTTTGAAAACTCCTGCACGAAAGTCTATCAGAGCCTAAAATTAGCATTAAATAAAAAGGACAGAATTCCTACGGAAATCGCAGCACTTAGGAAAAGCTACAAACAAGCACTAAAATCCAGGAAGAATAACCTGAAAAAAGACCTGTGGACCCAATTACACAGATCATGTTCCCTGAGGGACAGTGCCGCTTTCTGGAAGGTCGTGAAGTCCCCTTTTTTAACAAATACAACATACAAGCCCAGCATTGATGTTGCGATCGATGAACAGTCGTGGGTTGATTATTTCGAGCGGATATTCAGCCTCCCTCACTCTGCAACTCAATCGATTTTGTCTGGGCCAAACTCAAGATCCTTTGCGTTGCTTATTAATATAGCACACGAGGAGGTGGAGCTAGCCCTGAAGGCCAGTAAAAACGGCAAAGCGCCAGGCCCCGACGGGGTTCCGATTGATTTTTTAAAATCTAATATGGAACTTTGGTCCCCAATTTTAACTAGGATTCTCCAGGCATCATGTGCCATGGGTCTTATTGAATCATGGTCTCAATCAATCCTTGTGCCTGTATTTAAAAAGGGGGATCGTCAATCACCATCTTGCTACCGCCCTATATCCCTGCTGGATTCCTTGGGGAAAGTGGCCGGCAGTGTTATCTTAGAGCGCCTCCAGCAGTGGGCCACAGACAACAAAGTCCTGTCTGACCTGCAATTTGGGTTTCGAGAGGGCCTGGGAACAACAGAGCAAGCCCTGAATTTATCGCTGCTAATTGGCAAATATGTAAATGCGAAAGGGGGGGCCCGCTATATGGCATACGTTGACCTGTCAGCAGCATTTGACTGTGTCAACCCGTAATAAGCTGTGGACCATCTTAGCTGACATGGGAATAGAGACGCCCCTCATACCATTTCTGCGCGAATTATACACAGGTGCCACAGCAAGAGTTAGATATGGCGTGGGGGGCGAGCTAACAAAGTTGTTCAGGGTAGAGCCCGGGGTAAGGCAGGGCTGTTTCCTGGCCCCGTTTTTATTTAATCTTTATACCAACGGCCTGGAAAAAGCTATGGTCACGGGGAGCCAGGACCTTCCCACTATAAACAAGTGCCCAATACCGATCCTGCTCTATGCGGACGACGCTGTAATTCTAGCACGTACCCCCAGGGAGTTACAGCGTGCTCTCGTAAAATAGCATTCTTTCATGGCCAACCTTGACCTTCATGTTAATATTAAAAAGACATTTGTCATGTCTGCAGGGTCAAGGAATAAGAATACTAAGTCCATGTACATTGATAATCAAAAATTGGAGAGCACTATCACGTATCCTTACTTGGGCATTGTATTCAATCATAAATGCTCCTGGAAGTTTGCCATTGAGTCCATGAAACTCACTTTTAAGAGGACAACCACTGCCCTGGTTAACTTCGCAAATAAATTAGGCAGGCGACCAACACCTGAACTTCTAGAAATTTATAGGGCAAAGTGCATTTCAAGTGCAATATACGGGGCGGGTGTGTGGGGATTCGCCAAGGTAGACGCGGTCCAAATGGTAGAGAACGGTTTCCTAAGATTTCTTCTGGCTCTCCCTCAGGGTACGTCGACCTATGCATGTCACTTTGAATTGGGTTTGTCCTACATAACAGATCTGATAAGGATCGAACCCCTACTTTTGTGGCACCGCATATGGTCTTCTAGTGAAACCACTCTCTGCCGGGGATTCATAGAAGACTGTATCTCCCGCGATAAGGCACATAAGATCGCCTGGATTACCTACATTAGGAAATTCCTCAGTCACCTGGGAATGCTTCAGTATTACTCTTCCCCTATTTTAATTGCTGCAATCCCAAGGAAGCGATTTAAAAAGGCTTGCTTGGCTCACCTTGAATCTTTACGACTGTCTAGTGAGATTTCCAAAGTCAGCGTGCAACACTCACTATAAATTCAAACATCAATGACGGTCCAGCCTTACTTAACTTTTAATCTTTCGGGCTACGAAAGATTATTGTTAACTAGGCTCAGATTCAGTATTTTTCACCATCTGGTCACTTTACCCAAAATGAACATCTGGGAGAAATCTCCTCAACCTTGCCCTTGCGATGACATTTCTCCCCAAACAACGATCCATTCAATAATGTTTTGTAAATTCTATCAGGATCTGAGGAAGCAGTGGCTTATTCCCATCTTTAAAGTCATGGGCCTTCGTAGGTGTCGCCCAACATTTCTCGCCCTTCAATTTCTAGATACTGAACCTTTTGCCAAACCTATAGCAAATTTTTTGAAACTGGCAATTAAGCACAGGCAGAACTTGGAGTAAAATTTGGGTCGCACCTTTTCTGACTAAAAGAGCTGGTTTAATGCCCCCAATTCGCTGCGTTTTTGCACCAATGTTCGTTGACTGAATTCTTATATTCTCTGTTTTAATTTATCGGCAGTTTAATTTTATTGTATTGATTATTTGTGTAAGTATACCACATTTTTTACTCCATCTGTTGTAACTTTCATGTTAGGAGTTAAAAACTGTTTTCTTATAGGAGGAACGGAATATTGAGAAAACTCGGTCATCATTATGATATTTTATGACATTTGTTATATTGTTTTTAAATGTAATTCCTTTTAACATTATGTAAATATACTGTGCTTTTATGGATGTTTTTTTTTTTTGTAAAATTTTTATTTATTCAAGGTTGTAAGCAGAAGAAAAGGAGGAAAAAGAAGGTGAGAAAAGGAAGAGAAGAGAATAAAGGAACAGGCGACATCCCGCCATAAATCCCCACACAGGGGGTGCTGGAGAACAGTGCTGCAGAAAAAAAAACAAAATTACATAAAAGTAGACGGCCATTAGCGTTGGCAGACGCAGTGCAAATGTCATTGTTCGCCAATCTCCATCGATCGGGGGGAGCACCAACGTCTCAGCAAATAGTCCAAAGTTCTCAAAAGTAGGTGGTGCCCCAACCAGGGTCACAATCATAGAAGAAGGCCATATAATCCGTCTCCACATGCAATTTTTGTCGTAACCAAAAGTAGAGCAACAACCCCAGCCCAACAACCCACCCACCCCCACTTCCCCCCTCACCCCCCACCCTGTCCCCGGTGGTGGCGACCATCATGCACTCAAAACATCATCATACAAGCAGGTGGTTACATTTGGAAGAGATGTAATGCACGAAGAGCTGAGGGGCAAACCGCAGATGGCAAACCTCGAGACAGAAACCTAACCAGGGGGCCCCAGTTAAACATGAAGTTTTTAAAATTCCGCAAGAAGATATCTGACAATCTCTCCATACTTAGTAGTCGCCATAACCGTGCGTGCCATAAAGAAATAGCCGGAGCTGTCGGGCTTTTCCAAGCGGCTGCCAAAGTCAATTTGGCCGCTCCCAGGCACAGCCATATAATGCGTTTATCGGCCCTAGTTTGGTGTTCCAACAGCGGGTCTCAAAGCCCCAACAGGACATACTCCATAGAATCCGGAATTGGATAGCCCATCACTTCCTTGATGTGGGATAGGATCTCGGACCAGAATGGTCGGATGGTAGGACAGTCCCACCAGATGTGGCGGAAGTCACCCAGCATACCACAGCCACGCCAGCATTTATCGGAGGTCGTCGGAAATATCCGATGTAACTTAGATGGATATAGATACCAGTCAAATATAAGCTTCAGATGCGCCTCTCTGAGATCTGTTGAATGATTATGTGCCGCTACATCTCGCCAAAGGCTCCTCCACTCATTGTCAGAAATGTCCCTACCCAATGTGGTCTCCCAGTGGTCCATGTATCGAGGTCGGGGGGACACCGTGGTGTCTAGTAGCATCCCATAAATGAAGGAAATCGTTCCCTTCATGGTGGACGTGCGGAGAATAAAGGCCTCAAACTTCGTCAATGGTCTAATAGCGGCATCCACCACTCCAGGTGACGTTGCCCAGTGTAGGAGTTGGAGGTGCCAAAAGCGCTCAGTGGACAGAACCCCATAATCCCGCATACAGTTATGGAAGGTAAGAGGTGCCGTACCATGAAACAGGTGAGTGAGGGCTCTGCAACCACCCTCTCTCCAGACACCAAAGGGTCCATCCGTCAGGGCCGGAGGAAAGGCCGGGTTGAAATGGATGGGAGTAAATGGGAACGGGAAGGTGGTCCACCGGTCGTCGCCACTGACCGTGTCCCAGACCTTCAACACCGTGCTGGTGGGGGTGCTAATATAAGCGTTTCTGGGTCGGTCCGCCTTAGGTTTCCAGGCCAGGTCCCAGATGGATCTTCCGGCCACACTCCGATCCATATGGAGCCAGTGCTTCTCTGAGAGCTGTTGGGACCATTCCACCAGTACTCTTAATTGGGCAGCTTTATAATACAAGTGCATGTCTGGGAACCCCACCCCCCCTTCCATTCGTGGACGTTGAAGCAATGCATAGGAAAGTCGCGACCGGCCGCCTTGCCATACAAATTTCAACATCAGGGTCTTTAGTCGACGGAAATAGTTCAATTCCACCGGAAGGGGCAATGCCTGGAAGAGATGCAAAAGTTTTGGCAGGAGTACCATTTTAAGCGCATGAATCCTACCCAACCACGAGATGTACTTCGGCTTCCATCTCTCCATCTCCGCGCGTATCGCCGCCAGCATCGGGGGAAAGTTGGCCTGGAACAGTCCGCCTAGGGTAGAGGTCAGTCTCACACCCAGATATAATAGGGACGAGGTCGACCATGATAATGGTGTAAGCGCTTGAGTCCGGTGCACCTCTTCGGGAGGTAGAGTTAGGTTCAGAATATATGATTTGTCGAAATTGACTCTGAATCCTGCCACCATCTTAAAGTCCGAGAGCACCATATGGACATGGGGTAACGATAGTGCCGGATCCCTGACTGAAAGTAATACGTCGTCCGCGAAGAGCGAAATCTTATGTTGTTCACCTGAGAAGGGGAGGCCCAAGATTTGTTCGTTCTCCCGAATCGCTAGGGCCAACGGTTCAATGCTTAAGGCAAAGAGGAGTAGGGAGAGCGGGCACCCCTGACGAGTCCCTCGAGAGTGGTGGAAACTCCCTGATCTATGGCCATTAATCAGCACCCGAGAGGTGGGGCTGTTATAGTTAACCTCAAGCATTCTTATGAAGTGGGGCGAAAAGCCAAAGGCCTCTAGTGTGCGATGTAAAAAGCCCCAATCGACACGGTCAAAGGCTTTCTCCGCGTCGAGCCCTACTAATACCGCCGGTATGCGAAATCTATTAGCCTTCTCGATTAGATGGATCACGCGCCTCAAGTTGTCATGAGTTTGCCGACCTTTTATAAACCCGGACTGGTCCGGGTGGACAAGGGCCGGCATCAGATCCTGTAACCTACCAGCAAGAATAGAAGAATACAACTTAGCGTCCAGGTTAAGGAGCGCTATCGGGCGACAAGACGCGCATTTGGTAAGATCCTTCCCCGGTTTGGGGAGGACGGTAATCAAAGCCTCGGCCATAGTTTCAGAGGTTCTCCCCTCAGACGCCATTGCATTAAAGAGGGAAACCAGGTAATCGCAGAGGTCCGACGCAAACGTCTTGTAGAACAAGGCCGTGTAACCGTTAGGGCCCGGGGCCTTGTGGAGTTTCAGAGCCTTGATGGCGTCCAATACCTCCTCCCTATAATGGGGGAAGACAGTAAGTCATTCCATTCCCTGGAAACCCGTGGTATAGGGAGACTATCCAAGAACGCAGATTGGGCATCTGGGTCAAGGGCGTCGCCCGAATAGAGATCTGCATAAAAGCGGCCAAAAAGTGCTGCTTTGTCCGCATCCCTGTGCCGGACAGAGCCCGTATGATCCTGTATGCCCCCAATATAATCCTTCTTGCGTTTATCACGAAGCTGCCGGGCCAGGTGACGCCCCACCTTGTTCCCCTGGGAGTAGGAGACGCGTTGAAGGCGCAGGAGGGTAAACTCAGCCCGATTGTTGTAGTGGGCTTTCAATTTTCCTCTCACAGCCGTTAATGGTCGGAGGGTCACCCTAGAGGGGTTTGACTTGTGCGCCTGTTCCAAAGCAGCGAGCTCCGTCTCCAGGGCCTCCCTCTCTTTCCTCCGAAGCTTGTTAAGATTCGCATTGAGGGCGAGGCATGTACCCCGTATTGAGGCCTTGCATGCATCCCATGTGGTATACACTGATGTATCGGAGGGCGGGTTAAGAGCAAAAAACTCTCCCATAGCCCTCCGCAGCTCCTTACAAGACACCTCATCCCGTACCAACGCTGCTGGGAAGTACCACTTCCGCCAACCATCCCCCCCCCCACGGACCAATGCAACCCAAGAACCACCAGGCTATGGCCAGATACTGAGAGTAGGAAAACCCTAGCTATTTGGACATCCCCCCTAAGGGCCTGGCTAACAAAAATATGGTCTATACGAGAGTACGAGCGATGGACATGTGAGAAAAATGTATAATCCTTGGTCTGAGGGTGTAAGAAGCGCCAGCTGTCCACCAACCCCAATTCGCCTATTTGCCGCTGCGTTTCTTCTGAATAGACCCCAGAATCTGCCCTGCGTGCCCCCGAACTATCCAGATCCCTGTCCCACACCATATTGAAGTCCCCCAAGAGGAACAAGTGCCCTTCCACAAAGTCCCCCATCTTGTCCATCAGGCCTTGTAAAAAACCATTTTGTCCAGCATTAGGAGCATAAACCACCACAAACGTACATTGTCGGCCATATAATGACCCCTTCACCATTATCCAACGACCCTCCTTATCACTACTCACCCCCAGAGGCTGAAAGTGGAGAGACGCCCGGAACAGGAGGGCCACCCCTCTATGCTTGGTGGCTGCTGACGCCTTATAAATAAGGGGGAAGTGTCTATGTCGGAGCCTTAGTTCATCTTTCCTAGCTAAGTGGGTTTCCTGGAGGGCAACCACATCAAGATGGTGATCCGACAGGTACTTCCAGAGTTTCTGGCGCTTCTGCGGGGAATTGAGACCCTTCATATTCCAGGTATCTATACTAACAGGCATAATGATGGTGGGGAACTCTGCTCTGTGTGCTTGGTAGAATGATCAGAGCTCAGTCCCCGGTCACACCCCTGGGCCCGACCCACCCCCCAACATCCTCCTCCAATCCTCAGATCTCCCCTTCTCCCCAGCAACTCCACATCATCGGACCTCCCAAAGCCAGGCAGATAAAACGTCCTGAAGAGCACCTTACATTGAGAACAATCGGCCAAAGACACCAATAACAATGACCCAAGCACCCCCTGCCCATGGGGAACAGTACACACCCCATCCCAGAGTTCCAGACAATCCCCATCCATGCAAACATCAGAAATTGTATACTCCTCATTAAGGCTCCAGATAGTGATCGCAATGAAGAACACCACCAGCGCAAATAACACCTCACACACACAATTGTCGGTCACCACCACTCTCCCCACCCCCCTCGCCCCAAACCCCAACACCCCCCCTGTGTCCCCCACCCCCGGAACCCCCCATCTACCCCCCCTGTAACCAAAAACCCAACAAGGTATAACTCAAAACACTGAACCTGAACAGAGTACTCGGCAGTTCCAATGGACCATAGTTCACAAGGCCCTCATCGGACTGGAATCGGGGTGGGGGCACCAACTCCGGGGCCCCCAGGGCCACGGTCCGGGGTGTCTTCTCCAAAAGTACAATAGTACCCCGGGACCTTAGGGCCAGAGTCCCTCCGGCGCTCAACCTTCATAAAATCCGGGATCACGCTGCTCCAGAGCTTTGTTGAGAATCTGCTACTGTGGCCGAGGCCGCCGATGCCACCGCATCCCCTCTTTCCTGCAAGCTAGCAGCACGATCCGGTCGCCGCCGGTTCGGGAACGAACCAATTCTATGCCAGGAGGAAGACCGGTGTCGTCTCCTCGATGGCGAGGAGCGTGTTGCTTGGGAGGGAGGAACGTCCTCCAGACCCAGAAGATCCTTTGCCACCTGCAGGGAGCGAATTTGCGCCAGCCTATTTTGCCACCGGAATATGATACGGAAGGGGTGCCCCCAGGAGTACGAAATGTTGCGTTCCTGCAGGAAGGAGGTTACGGCGCAGAATTCCCTCCGCTTCTGAAGCGGCGACGCTGCCAGATCCTGGTAGAGCTGTGGGCGGTGGTCCCTGAATTGCAAGGAAGTGATGGCTCTAGCCTTTCGCAAGATGCGCTCCTTCACCTGAAAGTCATGCACACAAACGAGGATGTCCGGAGGGGGACCCACTCCCCTTCTAGGCAGGCCGACTCTGTGTACTCTATCCATTATAATTTCTTGCACATCTTCCTCGTCTAAAATCTGTAAGAACAGTGCTTGGACATAGCCACGGAGGTCCCCAGCTTCTCCGTCCCATGGGACCGCCCTAATGTGAATGGTATTCCTCCGGGAATGATTCTCCAAGTCCTCTGTGTGGGTCTGCAGGTCCAAATTCTGCTCAGTAAGACGGATGATGTCCTGTTGTAGTTGGTGCACGTCGTTCGCTACACTCAAATCGTGATCCTCCAGCGTCGCTACACGTTCACCAATTCCATTTACCTCTCTCCGCACCTCCCGGAGATCCGATGCCAACTGGGCGCGGAGTTCAGAAATGTCCTCTTTAATAGAGGCGAAGAGCTCAGTCATAAAGGCCTTGGTAGCGGGCGCTTCATCATCCGACTGCTTGGACGAACCACTGGCCCCGGGGGAGGCCGGCTGCTACGTGGACTTAGAGGTGCCGTCCTTCCCTTACGAAGCGTGGTAGACATCATGGGTTTCCGGCTGTGGCGTGGGACCAGGGCCGTCGCTCACTCCCCAGGAATAAGGGGCGCTCAGGTGCAGTGCTGGACCTCACTAGGCTTCTAGTCTCGGCCCCCGCGTATCTGCGCCATAGTCAGTGGCTGCCCAGCCAAGATGGCGTCCGAAAAGCTTCCCGCCAGGAGGCTCCTTCCAAAGTCAATGCAGTGAGGCGTGCGACCGGCAGTCAGGCCGCAAAGTGCGCTGCTCCCGTCCCTGGGTCCTCCGCTACTGTAGATCGGGGCCACCAGTCCGGACCCCCGGGCTCCGGCAGTGCTCCCCTGCACTCCTCTCGGGACCAGGCCAGTTCTTCAGGCCGCAAGGCGATGTAGGCCGAACCGCAACCGTGGGCCTCGGCGTGTCTCTGGCCTGCCAGACTCCCCGGCCCTCTCTCCCAGGGAACCAAACACCGTGTCTCGGCTCCAGATGGTAGGCAATTCGACCAGGGGTTCCTAGTCTTCTTACCGCGGAGCTCCGCGGCGTCCTCAAGGCCCGGGTCCGCTCTCACTCCAGACCGGTGCTCTCAGGTCCGGGCCTGCCCCCCGTCTCCAGCTGCTTCACGCTGCGGTCAGGGCACCAGAAATCCCAAAGTTGCTCTGCAGTAGGGTTGTCCCCCTCCTCCAGTGGCTGCAACCAGCTCCTCCGGCGTACTCCACTAACGGCCGCTCCCAGCCTCTCTCAGCTCCGCCGATATCCCGATTGCACTCTCCATGTGGTCGGCCGGCCCCCAACTCCCCACAGCCGCCCGCTGCAGAGCGCCCCAAACCGCCAGGCCGTCCTCGATGGCTTGCCACAGAACAGGCAGGCTTATGGAAGGCAGATGATACCCGCGGCTCCGCGGCTCTTCGACTCCGCGCCCAATCGGCGCCGGGTGCCTCCGCACGTAAGGGCCGGCCTCCCTCTCACGCGAGTCCGGTGCTTACAAGGCCGGAAGTCGCCTCTCTTCCAATGGCGTTCTCTGGCCTCCCGCAGTCCCGCTGGCAGCGCCGGACCGCTCCACTCGATGTCAGTGGCCTCTGCAGGTGTTTGGAGACCGATCAGCACCCCGTGGACGATGCTATACAACGCTAAGCTGGTCGGGCGCCGGAGGGACTCGAAAGTGTGTCTTACTCCGACGCCATCTTGGCCACGCCCCCCTTTATGGATGTTTTTACTTACAACCGAATAAAGCTTGATTTGAAATCAAGAGTCACATAAACGCAATCACCCTAGATCAGGTGAATTTGGCCATGAGAAGAGCTTTCATTTCTTTTTTGAAGGATGCAGTAAAGGGATTTAGTCTAGTTTCAGGGGACAGAGCGTTCCAGATCCTGGGAGCCATACCCAAGAAGGTTCGGTTGTATGTTTTCTTTTTTCTGAATCTTTGAGGTTTCAGTAAGAGGTTACTGGCACTTCTGGATGCTCTTTTACACACACGATGGCACCAATTTCTGTGCCAGATAGCTGGGAGTGTTATGGTGAATGGCTTTATGGGTCATGCATGCAATTTTTAGTTGAATTCTGGCTTCGAAAGGTAGCCAATTAAGGGATCCTAGGTCCGGGGATATGTGGGAGTTTCTTTTGGAGCCAGTAATAAGACTAGCTGCTGCGTTGATGATAGCTCTTAGGGGGCCGGAGGACCTGGGAAGGCCTCAGAGAGAGACATTGCCTAATTCCACTCTTGGGACGATTAGAGCCTGTACTGCTAATTTGAAATCCTTTTCGGGCAGGAAAGGCTTTAGTTTTCTCAATGTGTTCATCTGAAAGTTTGCTCCTTTTCTTGTGGTGCTGATGTTTTCTGCATATTTAGGCTTCTGTCCAGAGTCACTTCCAATGATTTCACTGAATCGACGATAAGAGATTGGCAGTTGAGTGCTGTTAGGTGTTTGATCCAATCGTGCATTACGCTTACTTGGGAAGGAGGAGCAATTAAGAGGAATTATGTTTTGAGGGTATTCAGTTTTAGATGGTTTTGAGCCAGTCAGGTTTGATTTTTTTGTAGAGTTTTGTTGATAGATTTGAAGTCTTCCAGAGAATGGATCTTTAGGTATAGTTATGTATCGTCTTCATACATATGATACTGTACTTTAGAGGAGTTGAGAATTTTAGTGAGTGGTTCCATGAATAAATTGAAAAGTGTTGGAGAGAGGGATGATCCTTGTGGGACTCCTAAGGTTACTGGGACAGGTATGGACAGGGCCTGATTGACCTTGAATCGTTGCGATATGTTTTGGAGAAACGAGGTGAACCAATATACAACGGATCCGGAAAATCCCGTTCTGTGTTTCAGAAGCTGGAGATGTACACATTTTTCTTTATTCGTTGGTTTCTTTAGGATGGGGGATACCTGACCGGATTTCAGGATTTCCGGGATGGATCCTTGAAGGAGAGAAGTATTTATAATAGTAGTCCAAAGAGGCAGTAGCAATGGTATGAAGTCTTTTAGCAGTTAGCGGGAAGAGGGTCAGTGAAGTGATTGGCAGACTTCACGGTCGTAAGCAATTTGAGAATATCTTCATCATTGTAAGTGTTGAAGGAGGAACAAGATGCATTATTTTTAAGGTCGAACTTTGGTGCGCTGTGGTGTGGGACTCCTGGAAGGGATGATGACACGTCTGTATGCGAGTCAGTATGTATGATTAAATCGTTAAGTAGGTCCTTCTTTATATTTTCAGTCTTTAGAGTGAAGAAGGAGGCGAACGCTTCTCAGTTAGGTAGTGAGCCTATGTCGGTATTGGAGGGATGAGATGCATCCTTAGATTGTGATTTGATTAGCTCGAAAAGTTTTTGACTGAAGAAGTCTGCTTTAGATCGTCTGATCTTTCTAAGCGTTTCTCTACATTCTTAGTAGCTTGAGGTGGTGGCAGATGGTGCAGATCTCCATCTTTGCTCCATTAGTCTTAAGGATCGCCTGTCCTTATTAAGTCTTCCGTCATACAAGGGTTTTTAGTCTTTTATGGAAAATCTCTTTAGTTGTAGGGGGGCAACCTTGTCTAATTCCATGTTCATGAAATTGAAGTAGTGGTTGGTGAGATCTAACAGGAAGAGGGAGGATTTTGTAAGGGCAAATGCTGCTATTCTGAACTTTGCATCAATGTTGGGCAGTAGACCCATTGGGGCTATTTTACAGGGCCAGGTATCTCTAAAGTAGCATATGGGAGCGAGATCTGTGGATACTTTAACCTGGATGAGCTGCAAACGGTTGAGAATGCTTTTGTGAAACACTTTCTGTGTGTTACACAAAATGCCCGCACAGTTGTGGTACATGAAGAAATGGGAGTGACCTATTTATCTGATATTTTATCCTTTCACCCTCTTTCTCTCTGGGTGAGTATTTGGTCCTGATCCAGTATACAACTGACTAAGGATATTATAAAAGACTGCCTGTCTCTTGATTACTTTCTTCATATCCCCTGGTTTAAATATATTCAAGACTCCATCTTGAGTCTAGGAATAGTGGAACTATTTAGTAAAACAGACAGGATAATCTGGTGAAAGACCATTTTTTAAAATGAAGATTATTGGCTAGGGAGGAGGCCGTTTTAATAAAGCCCTGTGTTAGTTGACATATCTTGATGAGAACTGTGCTCTCCACTGAGCCCTACCTCTTGTGTGTTAAACATAGGTATGATCAGTTTTTATTATTGAGGTTTCGGCAGAATCTATTGCCCTTTTGTTAGCCTACCCTCACAGTGGGAATAGGGGCCAAAAGCTGTTGTCCCGAGGCTGCGGCAATAGGTCTCCACATGACACTTTACATTTGACCATGTTTCTAACATTTATGCCGTTCCAAGGAAATTATATCTTCTCCCTGTACTGAAAAGGGCACATTTTGTTCAGGTCCGCCCTGCCCTTATTAATTTGCAGATGTTTCAGGAGATATCATTCTCAATGTTCTCCGTTTGAAAAAAAACGTTTCTGTAAGGTTGAGGAAAAGCTGTGATTACATTTTTGCACGAGGTTATTTTTAAAGATTGTGGCTAAACAAGTATTTTCATATTTGGTATGTTTTTAGGACAGATTTTATTGGCTGTGTTATTTTATACCTGTACTGCTTTTCTGGTTTTTATTCCGAAAACCGAATAAAGTTTATATTGATTGACATAATGGAGCTGTAAACCAGCACATGATACCAGCACAACAGGAAATTGAGAAAGAGATAAAATGAAAGAAAAAAGCATTCCCTCAAAAAACAACATTGTGTGTATATATATATATAGCTATATATATCTCGATACTCCTTCCCTTGGATTCCACAAAGAAAAACGGAACGGACTCCACTTTGTAAGTGCTGCAATTATTTATTTTGTGCTCCTTGCCGCCATGACGCATTTCAGGCTACCCGGAGCCCTTGATCCCTTGACATGCTCTCATTTTTTTCCCATTTTTAAAGTGACACAGTGCTTAAAGTGGCAATGAATATAAAAAACAGACTATCGATTTGATCTGTTTTTAGCAGTTCATTTGACATGGATCTGTATATAGATTTACATCTTCATCATTAAAACATGTTAAAACATCCATAAATATCACTGTATAAGTACACATATAAATATTGTACACATGTTAAAACATATTAGTGGCATTTGGAAGAACATAGTGCAACTTATATCTGCTTAATGCATAGGTCCTTCTTGTTCATGTTTTTGTTGTTCTTTTTCTCATTGGAAAACCCTCATGTGCAAATTTGCTGATTGAAAACAATGTCTGTACAAATACATTTTGTTAAAACAAATTATACACAATAAAATCCAAATCCAAATCCAATTACAGTGTCAACTGTTTAGACTGTTGGTATCTCTTTCCATTGAGGGTTAAGCCATTCTAATCAAATGTTCACTGTATATTGATCTAATAGTTATATTGGCACCCAAACATTTTCTGTCATTGGGTTCCTGTATTCTATATACATTACATGGTTTGTGCAAATCGTGCTCTGAAAGTGCTAAAGTTCTAATATGATGACTACTTCCTCTTTTTATTCACCAATAAAGTGACACCGTGCTTAGTGTATTTGCTATTTTTATAGTGTGCCTTGAGCCCATGGCACTACTGGTAAAAAACAGGATATCTTAAAGGAAGACGGGACAGAATAAAATCTTATAGTATATTTACATATATATGTTGTCAGTATAAATTAATCATGTTATAACCAAGTATACAGATCTTCAGTAGTGTTTAATCCGTTTGGACTCTTGCTGTCTAAGTCTAAGATATATTTAGTATCGGGTCGTCTGAGTATTGCCTCTCTATTTCCTCCCCTTCTTAATGGGGGGACGTTGTCTAATACATAATAATTCAACTGATTAAGATTTTTATTGTGAGTTTCGTTGAAGTGACGGGCTACCGGATAGGAACTATCATTATTGGTTATTGTCCATAAATGCTGCAATATCCTCTTGTGGACTTGGAGACACTTACTGCCAACAGTCCACAAGAGCATTCCAATATGTAAACCGCAAACTCAGATTTACACGTTAAAAACTTACTGATTAAAGTTGGTTTGTCATTTAAAGGTGTATGGAATCTGGTATTACTTTATCCATATTTATAATGGAGCTGTAAACCTGCACATGATACCAGTACAACAGGAAATTGAGGAAGAGACACAATGAAAGAAAAAAGCATTCCCTCAAAAAACAACATTGTGTGTGTGTACATATATCTGCAATACCTCGCAGCACTCCACCGTTTCTGGCGAAAAAACAAGGCATGGACCACTTCTTGTAGTTTCCAAAATTTATTCACCCCAACAGCTAGTCATGACGCGTTTCGGCCGTCCCTGCGGCCTTGGTCACATGACGATGCCATAAACTCAGCCTCTTTTTAAAGTGCAAGTGCTCACATGTGCAAATGGAAATAAAAGGCATACTTTCTGTTTTAAATACATTGGATATGGTGTCTCATATATAACCGTATGAATACGTTGTAAAGACAGTTTTAGACAACTTCCTATGTTGTAAATAATTTGTACTTTGGTCAGAAAAGCATTGTTCCATCAAACATTGAATTTTAAACTAACAGCATAAATGCTTAATCAAGTTCCAGAACATAATTTTCAATCACATTTAACCATTTGCAGTGCATATTGATAATTATGTGTGCTCACCCTAACGTGCTAAAACTAAAATTGTTAAAACAAAGAATCTTTCAAAAAATCATAATTATTCACAATTCAACCCTATGTAGAATGAGAAAATATTTTTACACCAAGGTAATTCTATAGGTGTCTTATGAGTTACTAGACAATGTGGATAGATTATTCTCATGCTAGTATGCATGAGTACTTATTTTATCTAACACATTGATCTTTACTAGATTTCTCAGTAGCATCTGTAACTACTTGTAAAACCTACAACATAATTCTTTGGCTTGCATAGTAGGATCCCCTACTGTGCTATTGCTAAAGTGAACTCGTACTAAAGTGCAAATCAGCTAAAGTGACTCATTCTTACACCATTAATAAAGCCTTATAAATATTATCATGTCTCATTTCATATCGGTTAAATTAAATTCATTTCAGCGCAAATCATCGGATATATATATAAAACAAAATATAGGTTCAAGAAACTGAATCCAGTAAGAAACAAGCCAATTAGAGAAAAACATTACTCCAAGGAAGTAGGGCACATCCAACCTTCAGATAGGATAACTGAAACTACACCCACACCCCCAGCATGTCGCAGTATATTGGGACAAAAACTCAGAATGTTCTTAAAGAAGAGAAAGAACCATAGAAAGAGATATTCTCTTGAAATAAGAAAGAAAACCGACTAAACAAATACAAGACATGGGAGTCATAATTAACCTCTGAGGGGTAAAATATTATGAACCACATCCAAGTTAACTTTGTAAGCAATACTCATAGATCAACCAAGTTCACAGAACATAAGTAATCAACAATGCAACCCGCAAAAAATGGAGGTAAACATTATCTAAAAGAAGTATCCAGAAGAATACGAAGCAGGGACCTTGACCCTACCATATGTAAAGGCTCTAAAAAGTGTGCATAACATCACAGGACAATAACCAATGTGTAGGCAAGGAGAGTCACCGCCAAGACCTCACAACATGGCAGAGCTGGTATAACCGCCATCAAAGGTCTTAGTAGAACCTTTGCGAAAATCACAAAGAAAATCTAGCCTGTGGACTATAGGAATTCAATGTAAAGTTCACTCTGCCAAAAATAGTGAAAGGACAGATCAAAAAACAATGTACTAGTGGGAACCTCACTCAGGCCAGAAACATAGACCGCCGAAAAAGCCCAAAAGTTCCCTCAAGTGGAAACTCAGAGTAGCCAAAAAGAATAAGCATGCTCTCTGTATAGGCATAAACCAAATGTCAGTATCAGAGAAACTGAAAGTCAAAGGTTAATGCATACCGAAATGCTTCCAAAGGAGCAGTGACATAAGTGAACTTCCTAACCGGAAGAAAATATCACAAGCAAATGACCTCTAGAGCATGAAGCCCATCATAAGAGGAAAAGGGGAGAGGGGAAAACCTATGCAATAGGTATCCTTGTACAACACAACTTTTCAAAGAGAGTTTTGAAAGAATAATACCTACTAACCGCAGGAACACCACATCGGGTGACACGAACAGGCGGAATTTAGATAACGATGGCACTGCCCCAACATGGCCAGTGGTGTAAGAAACAAAAGATCAACATCCCCCATACAAGACTAATATAGGGAAAAAATGAAAGAGGCATTTAATCAGAAAGAGAGAGAGAAAATAGGTCTCTGTTTGACCTCGTCTATCAAGGAAAAGGGCATAAAGCAGAGTCAGCCTGGGCATCGGAAAGATGGGTGCCATCAAATGGTGTATTGATCAAAGCAATTTGGACTGACTCTGAAAAGACTGAAGTGCGTAACCAGGCACGAAGACATAGTGCCACAAAGGATGGCATGGCCCAAACCCACTAAATCAGTAGTATCCATGCAACATATGTAATGAAGGCATGGCCCTGCTGGCGCACATTGCTATGTTAGCATAGGCTTATTAGAAGTATAAACGCCATTTTACCTTTTTGCTACTATTGCACACAACACTGTATGGAATTGTTGTAAGTTAGGCTGCGTGAATTGCTTCACATGAAATGTCTTGTTTTCAACATCCCTAGACTTACATTGCGCCCTTAGTCTACACAGCGAGTGCTGAAACCTCCAAGGGTTTTCATAACAATGTTAGCTGTTATTCGGGAGGATCAGCTCATGCTTAGACACAACATGCACGCAGCTGCAGCTAACTGAAATTCTGACACATTTAATATTGCACTGCATGCATGATTTGAGCACTTGGAGAAAATCCGTTTCCATCGAGAGAGAGAGCTTTTGCAGATCCTGATGTGATTCACTTCCACTGATCTTGGACGCATGGGATTCCCCATTTAAGCCTAAGAGACCTTCTATTATTACATAAAACATGGGGGCATATTACCAAGGCAGGCGAAATGAAATTATTGCCACTTTTGCGGCCGTTTTCGGGCGCAAGGCGGCGATAATTTAATCGCCCTATTAGCAAGCTGTCGCTAACATCAGTTTGTGAAAGCTTTCAGGTGATAGCGAGCGGTTTGGGGCCCGCTTTGCATGTCAGTGATATTTATCACTAAGGACATGCAAAGTGGGCGTACCCAATCTGTTAGCGACTGAAAGCAGTCGCTTAGATCGCTATCGCCTATTATCAACGCAGGCGTAGCGATTAAAATATTCGCGCTAAGCGCGAATATCGCCAAATCCTAACGCCTGCTCAGACCACTTCTTAGCCTGTATATCCAATGGGAGGTGGATATTCAGGTTAAGTCCCTATTAGCGATAATGCCTGAATATCGCTGAATTTCCAGCGATATTCACACATTTCGCCGCTATCGCCAGACATTTTATCGCTTTGGAGATAAACGTTGCTAATAGCACGTTATCTCTGCGATACAATTTGGCGATGCACGGCGATAAAAAAAATGTCGCTAAGCCTATTTAGCGATAAATATCGCTAGTTGTTGATAATATATGCCCCATATTTCCTAGCTAGGGATGGTGGTATATAGGGCACTATAGGACCTGTTTCCACTATCATTATAATATGCTTTTTCCTTTTGTGTTTTATGGAATTGTAACAATGCTGATCGTATTATTTTTAATCAAATGCCTGCTTATGTTAGCAAAAATACAGCATCTTAGAGCATGTCATTAACATAAACATTTTAAACTTTTCTGTGTCTGTATTTATTCACGTTGTGGACTGGTATGAGAATAAAATGAAAGCGTGTTCTTTATTCCCACCATTCCTGAGAGTAACCTAAGTTGCATGTTCTGGGTTGTCTAATAATTGGTACCTTTTCTATAGGACAAAGTGCTCATGTGACACTGATGCTAGTCGGTTTGGGGTTCTAGATACTGAGGTGAGTTTTTTGGTCCACCACAATTCACTGAGGTCCTGGGTCTCTGTGCACAGTTCTTTGTTTGAGCAGAATCCCAGAAAAACATCTAATTATTCATTTAGCGGCCTGTTGGCCATCCCAAATCAACTTATCAAGAGAGGATCGGAGGTCATCTGAAAGTGATGACCACATGGTTTGTAGTGGATCCCACAATGCGTGAGAAAAATGCCCAAGAACATAAGACGTGTTAATGAACCTTAAACAAAACTAGTTGAAGAAAAAATATGTTTGCCTCACGCATCTTGTCTCCTAGGATCTCTATGCGACTGGACATTAGGTAGAGAAACCATACTGTTTGAGGCTGATGCAGCTTGTATCACTACACTACAAGAAGCAGGATGTATGAAGAGACAAGCCGGATCTCCAGGAACTGGTGGTGCCTGAGAGATATATCACGATCCACAAAGACCCCTGTATCAGGCTTAGCCCAAGTATCCAACAGATTTCATACAGGGCCTCACTATATGGGAGAACAGGCTTTACCCTGGTCTGACCTTGACAGAAGAGATCAATCATGGGATCAGTAGATTTTTTCACAGAAGGAAGAGATAACTTCATAGTCAATCTCCTTAACATGTCAGCAAAAGAGGAAATACTCTCACTAGTAAGGCTAAGAGGAGAAAGAAGTCCAGAAGCTCGGGAAGACCCCCCTAGTGCAGGCAGCCAATTCTACATAGGGGCCGGATTAGCCTCAGATATAGGCTGCAATAGCTCGAATCCTCAGTATGAACCATCTGAAATACAACACCGCCACCCTCAATGCACTCAACATCGGACGAGCGCCCGACTGCTATCAAGCCACCCCCAGGCGCACCCACGGACCCTTCACCTGTCAAGCCTGCAAATTCACCTGCCTCAAACCCCGTCCCCCACCTGACAAAGCAAAGCGCAACAACAACCACCTCAAGTGCATCCTCCTCAACACCCGCTCCGTTCACAAGCACGCCATCGAACTCTGGGACCTCCTCGACTCAACAACACCTGACGTCACCTTCCTCGCGGAAAACTGGATGAACGCCTCCTCAGCCCCCGACATCGCCATAGCCATCGCGGATGGCTACAAAATCACCCGGAAGGACCGCATCAACAAAACAGGAGGAGGGATCGCCATCATCTACAGGAACACCATCAGCATCACGACCAACGCCGAAGACACCATCTCCTCCGCCGAACACCTACATTTCCAGATTCACACCGACCCCCAGACCACCCTCAGAGAAACACTCATCTATAGACCCCCGGGCCCATGCACACAATTCAGCGAAACCATCGCCGACGCCATCAGCCCGCACGCCCTAGCCTCACCAGAATACATCCTCCTAGGAGACCTGAACTTTCACTTGGAGAACAACAACACCACCACCACCACCACCCTGCTCGACAATCTCACCAACCTCGGACTCAAGTAACTGGTGGACACCCCCACACACCTCGCTGGCCACACCCTCGACGCCATCTTCACCGCCAGTAACCTCGTCGCCTTAAACCACTCCACAGGACTACACTGGACCGAACACAGCTGCATACATTTCACATTCAAGAAGACTACATCTCACCACCAAACGCATCATATCCCCTGCAGATGCTGGAGCAAAGTCACCACTGACCAGCTTACCAAGTCACTGAGCCAGAACCCACCTGCTGACACCAACATACCCGAAACCAATGACGCAGCTCTCAACTTTGCACAATTGATCACCAACTGCGCCGACGACCTCACTCCACTGAAAAACCCCAACAGCAAAACCACCTCCACAAAACCCTCATGGTTCACAGACACCCTCAAAACAGCAAAGAGAACCTGCTGATCACTTGAAAATACCTGGCGCATAGAACGAACGACAGAAAACATGACAGCCCTCAAGGCCGCCACCCGCGAATACCATCAGCAGATCCGGAACACCAAGAGAACATCGTTCAAAGAGTGACGGGACAACAACACCCACAACAGCAAGGAACTCTTCAGCATCGTCAAAGAGCTCTCCAACCCCAACGCCAGCAACAACAACATCACCCCTTCGCAAGACCTGTGCAACTCCCTCGCCACGTTCTTCCACCGCAAAATTGCAGACATACACGACAGCTTCGGACCCCAAACTCCACTCCAGGACAGCAAACCAATGACCCCCGGCATCACCATCGACTCCTGGACCCCCATCAGCATATAAGACACCACCCACATCATGAGCACCATCCACTCCGGCTCCCCGTCCGACCCATGCCCCCACCACATCTTCAACTAAGCCGGCACCACCATCGCACCCCACCTGCGGAACGTCATAAACAGCTCCTTCACATCAGCGACCTTCCCTGAAACCTGGAAACACGCAGAGATCAACGCCCTCCTGAAGAAACCCTCAGCAGACCCCAAGGACCTCAATAATTTCAGACCCATATCGCTCCTCCCCTTCCCGGCTAAAGTCATCGAGAAGACCGTCAACAAACAGCTGACTGCATTCCTCAAGGCCAACAACTCGCTCGACCCCTCCCTGTCCGGATTCCGAGCCAACCACAGCACGAGACCGCGCTCATCGCAGCCACAGACGACATCAGAACCCTGATAGACAATGGGGAAACAGCTGCCCTCATCCTCCTGGACCTGTCAACAGCCTTCGACACCGTATGCCACCGAACTCTAATAGACCGCCTCAGCAACACCGGAATCCAAGGAAAGGCCCTGGAATTGATCATCTCGTTCCTCTCCGGAAGAACCCAGAGAGTCCGCCTCCCCCTCTTCTGCTCCACGGCCACCGAGATCATCTGCGGCGTCCCTCAAGGATCCTCACTCAGCCCAAAACTCTTCAATATCTACATGAGCCCCCTCGCCACCATCGTACGAAAACACAACATCAACCTCATCTCCTACGCCGACGACACCCAGCTGATACTATCCCTCACCAAGGACCCAGCCACCGCCAGAACCAACTTCCAGGAAGGGATGAAAGAAGTAGCAGACTGGATGAAGCACAGCCGTCTCAAGCTCAACTCGGACAAGACAGAAGTCCTCATCCTCGGACAGTGCCCATCTGCCTGTGACAACTCCTGGTGGCCATCGGCGCTGGGAACCGCACAGACACCCACGGACCACGCACGCAAACTGGGCTTTATCCTGGACTCCTCCCTCACGATGACCAAACAAGTCAACTCCGTCTCATCCTCATGCTTCAACACCCTGAGAATGCTTCGAAAGATCTTCCAGTGGATCCCCACAGAAACCAGAAGAACAGTCACCCAGGCCT
The DNA here is from genome assembly GCF_964263255.1 of Lissotriton vulgaris. NCBI lineage: Eukaryota > Metazoa > Chordata > Amphibia > Caudata > Salamandridae > Lissotriton > Lissotriton vulgaris. The sequence goes on from NC_141695.1 coordinate 609,514,053, forward strand.
TAGTCATCAGCCGACTGGACTACGGGAACGCCCTATACGCAGGAACCACTGCCAAACTTCAGACGAGGCTCCAGCGCATACAAAACATCGCCGCACGACTCATCCTCGACATCCCTCGCCACAACCACATAACCACCCACCTGAGAAACCTCAACTGGCTCCTCGTCAACAAAAGGATCATGTGCAGAATGCTAACCCACGCACACAAAGCACTCCACAACACGGGCCCCGACTACCTCAACAGCCGACTCTTGTTCTACACCCCCACCCGCCAGCTTCGCTCCACCAGCCTCGCCCTCGCCATCATCCCACGAATACGCAGAACCACTTCCGGAGGAAGATCATTCTCTTACCTGGCAGTGAAGACCTGAAACTCCCTGCCCACTCACCTACGACTGACCCGTGACCATCTCAGCTTCAGAAAGCATCTCAAGACCTGTCTCTTCGAGCAGTAGCAGCACCCCCCTCCCCCTCCCAGCATCTTGAGACCCTCACGGGTGAGTAGTGCGCTTTATAAATGCTTTGATTGATTGATCTCCAAAAAGGTGGCCCTTCGAAGTACCACCATGAGAAGAAGTGGAAGGACAACCTTCCCCACAGAAGGCTCCATTGACTCCACACCCGACGTTGATCGAACCGGAGTAGGGGGAAACCTTGAAATTGAGAGGAGAAATGGCTTAGATCGATGCCACCATTGCTAGAACCGCTGATCAAGGACAGGCGCCGAAGGTGAAAATGCAAAAGGGCTGTGCACCAGCACTGACCGCTGCAGACCCAATGAACTCTGAGGGCCCAACTGACACCAAAGGTGAACCCACTGGCGTGGCTCCTTTTACCTCACTCACTACGCCACTGGAGTCAAGCTATCCTGGATGAAGACTGCTGATAGCCAGAAACCGGTCCTAGGATGCTTGAATCCGGTCCAGGGAAGACATGGCTTGGCAGTTCGGGCTGGACTGTTCCCATGAGGCACAGGGCCAAGACTGATTTGCATATTGCCATGTCTGAACTGGGGTGGCTTGGTGAGCAAAATAACGATGGATTAAACCCAGATCTGTGACTAGGGGTGAATGTTTTGCCATTGTGCAACATTCCGTCCATCATCTTGTGTATTTTGCAGATCCAGACTGGTGCCTGCGGAGAATTCAGAAGTTAAGGAATCTGCAGCTAGATGTCTCTATCAGATAGGCAGCGTTTTCCTACTCCTGGTGCTCTTCTATCATGCGCCAGTCTTTAAAAAGGGCAATGCACAGGACCCATACGGCTATAGTCCAGTCTCTTTATTGGATTCTACCATTAAAATCATTGTCAGGTCTTGACCGACTACGTCGGACTGGAGAAGGATTGCCCTGCTGCACTGAGGGACCAGCTTGGAGATGCATCACCATCGAAGGCTGCACCTGCTGTACTTGTTTGCGAGCGAAGGAAGGGATTGTGCCTGCCATGTCCTGCTCAGAAATAATCTCTCTCCAAAGCCTAGTCAAGCCAAGAGAACTTCAAAGATCAGCTGACTGGCCTACTTTTCACAGCACAGGGACAAAACAGCTGAAGAAGCCTGCTGGGGTAAGCTGGTAGCCCAAAGACTCCAATCTGCTACCACCACCGCCGTGCAGCATGGAGGACCAAGTCCTGATGCCCACAGGTACACCCAAGTTCACTGAGCCCGGGAGATACTGGGACCCTCAGAAGGCAAGTTATCGTTCCAGAAGGATTGGCCTGTGACCATGACAATGGGTGACTGGTAGTCCATGACTTCGGCCAGACTAGAAAGGACTTAGTGGGACATCGACCCTGCAAACAGTGAACTGAAGTGGACTGAAGACTCACTGCAGGAAGACCCATGCCAACTACATTGCATCCACAGTATCCTTCATCCCTTGAACGAGAACTACTCCATAGGAATCTTTTGCAACACAGATTAAATACCTGGAACTGCTAAAATACTGCTGCTTTTGTGTAGGCATCTGTTCTTGAGGACCTGGCTGGTCCTCCCGACTAGTTACTTGCTGGAAGCCCCTACCCCTAAGTACTTCTAATTGATCACATTGACACTTAGCTAAGTTTTCCTTGAAAAAGATTGTGTGTCCAATTTGTTGACTACGCCAAGGCTTGTTCACAGTTGAGTGAAATTGCATCGATTTATTATTGCTTGTAAAATCTTTGTCTGGAACCCTTGCGTGGATCTTTTACGTTCTAGTGTCTAAAATCTTAGAAAAATCCAGTCTATTTTTATAAATTGGTATGGATTTCTTGAGTGTTGTGTCGATTTCTTCTTCAATTGATTTGTTGCTATTTGAATGCTTAACACTTGTTCCTCTGTGTAAGCCTTGCTGCTCAGTGCCACAGCTACCCAGGGTTGAGCTGAGCGCTTTACAGACTAAACCTACTGGACCTAGAGGGATTGGTAAGTGTATTATACAGCGAGTCGCACAACCACACCATATAATACACCCAATTTCCTCACAGTAGGTGAGAGCTAAAAAGGCTTGAAAAAAGCTGGAAAGTGAAGGTCCTAGAAGAAGAGCATCAGAGATTCCCTATCTTGTTGTGAAATGCAGCAACTCTGCTTTATTGAGCATCTGAAGGTAGCGGAGTTTTGTGTTGCTCCATCTCGCTGGCTTGAGTTTAGGTCACACAATGAAGTGGATAGGTTGAATGCATAAAATGGCTAAAGTAAGGGTAATTGAATGTACATGAGCAGCAACTGTTGTTTGGTCTACCCCCCCCACCCCCTGCTTTGATGATCTTGTATGGCAGCCAGTTGTAATATTGCCTAGATCCTGATATCACATGGGGTAGCACCAGTGACCCTTGCCTGCTGTCAGACCTGCAATCTTTGCCCACTTGCTGCCTCGGCTGCGCCCGCTCGCCTCCCGCCGCTGCTCACCTGCACCAACTTGGAGCGGCCGCTGTGTGGAGGTCGGGCCTGGGCCAGGGAACTACAGCACCCAGCAACCCGTGCGGCCGGAAGCCGCTAGCCCGGAAAGCGCGCCAGGAGGTGCTCAAATTGCGGCGTTACTCCCTGCATCGTGGGATCGCGCGCAGGAGAAGCCCGGGACAAGGGCTGGTCGTCTGTGGCCATCCGAGGCAGGAGGAGGCAGGGCTGGGCCATTCCTCTGTAAAGTCCAGCTCAAGGTACTGTACATTGTTAACTTATCTCTGCTGGCTGACACCCTGTAAACATGGGAAAACGTAAATCCACGGAAGACCCTAGCGAAATTGCTGGTGCGATGCTGAAGGGAGGGAAGCAAGCTAAGAAATGGAAATATAAATCGTCCAAAAAACGTTTGCCACATGCAGGAGGGAATTGTGTGATGGACAGGATCGATGACCTGGTTCAAGACTGTACCGACCGGTTACAAACTGTCCCCGAGGGTGGGAGTCTTGGGGGTGCTTTGGAAGGGAGGTCCCAGAAGAGGGGAGTTTCAACTATTCCTGAAATGTTCTTAAATAAATCCACTGTGGGGGTAAAAACGGGACCAGTTTTAGTATTGGGGGATAAATCTGATATTGAACAAACCCAGCCAACATCAGCCCCACCACAGCCCCCCGAAGATCCTAACGTCCTGATCTGTTCTAACAGATTTTCTGTTTTGGCTCACATTGAAAGTAACCAATCTGAGGTGTCCAGGACGGTCGACACTGTCGACAGCTCCTTGATATCAGTTGTAAAACATCTATGCAATATGGTGGAAAAGATGCAACTTAAGATCGATCATTTGACAACTGTAATTAAGAATATGAGGGCTGTTTCTGATCAAGGTCCATGTTGCCCAGCGCCATTCAAACCATCGGGGCCAAATCAGATAGATACAATGGGTCATACCAGGAACACAAGCTCTACGACAACCCCCAGGGAAAACACCCCAAACCCCAGAACCACATTATGGGGCCGATTATAATGGCAGACGGACCTGAGTCCGTCCGCCACCATAGAGTAGGAGGGAACCTCCGCATGGCCTGCTGAGTTCCCTCCTGTCCCATTAGGATGTGACCGCCACCCTGGCAGTCGCATCCTCTATTTTTACCATTGCGGCGGGTGCGGCTTCAAGCTGCATCCGCAGCAATGGTAAAAATGCATACATTGCATTTGTATGCAGAAAGCGGCAGGCACCGTGCGGTGCCTGCCGATTTCTACATACAAATGCAGGGGGGTACCATAGGTACCCCCCATGTGCAACCCCCACCCCCCCTTTACCCAGGGGGCCCGCAATGGGCCCCCGCAGTGAAGTTACACATGCTTTTCCACGGCGGAAAAGCCGCCGCGGAAAAGCATGTTTCATAGCCCATCCTAATCTGGCTGATGGTGGCTGAGAGACACCGTCACCATATTAGAGCTTTTCCGTCGTGGTTGTAAGCCAACCGCGGCGGAAAAGCTGCGGACGGAAACCAGGACCCACCAGCTATCCTAATGTGGCGGTGGGTCTTTGGTGGGTCCGCAGAGGATTTTCCACATCCTCCGGGCCGACGGTGGCTTCCGCCGGCCCAGAGGATGCGGAAAATCCTCCATCGTAATAGGCCCCTTAGTGAGGTGGGTGGTTAGGGACGGGAGGGACGCAACCCAAGTCAAACCAAAACCCCTTCCCCGAAACATAGTTCCAGCAATTCCAACTACTTCAACGATTCTGCCAAACATCACTTCAGAGAAACCTGGTAGCAAGGGCACCCCCAGAGATAGACAGGTAGACCATAAAACCGCTGCCAGCCGCCAGGGGAAAGGTTCCATTCTAGCAAGTTCACGTTTCCACATACAACTCCGACCTAAATAAGTTTCCCACAGTGTATCTGATTAATATTCCCAAATTGCCTATTGGTAGAGATCGTGAAACACCTGAAGCGCTAACCAACAAAGCTATACACTGGATCAGATACGTAAGAGGATGTAGGTCTGTTATTAGGGAGGACATTTCCCGTGCTGTAAGGCTTTTTTCACCAGGCGAGGACTATGACTGTATCAAACTTAATTTTAAAAACCCAATGATAGCAGGAGAGCTACTAAACATAGAATTTAGATCATATTCCCCTGACAACTCTAGGATACAGATGAGATCAACCCCTCCCTCCAACTGGTCAATCGAAACTAGAAAACTTGACAGGGGCTCCTGTATGGCAAATTCCAATTTAGATTGTAATGACTGACTGCACCCACAAGCCTCTCAGGGAGCTCCCAGTGAGCAACCCAACCATGATACCAATGGGCAGGATCTGAATAGTGTACTTGACGCTGTTCTTGAAACTCCTCCCAATAGGGCCTACAAATCATCCCTGTCTAGTATCCCATTTACCTCAGTAAGTGAAGCACATAATGATATTACTGTTTCCACTTGCGGTAAGGCTGGTTCGATCCTTTCCTGGAATGTAGCAGGCCTAAAATCGAAAATGGAATTACCAGAATGGACGTCCTTCATAAGCCAGTACGAAATATGCTTATTTCAGTAAACCTGGTTATTGGAATCCCTGCATTTTCCCGGATACCTGAATTATAGCATCATAGCTGAAAAGGGAGGGAAAGGCCGTCCATCTGGAGGCCTAACAATATGGGTTAGACAGGATCTTGCTAATAAAATTAAAGTTATAATTACAAACCATAGCGACTTGCAGGCTCTAAAACTCGAGTTTTCTAATAAGGAACCTATCTACATTTTTTATATTTATGCTCGTAGTACTGGATGTAAGAAATCAGCAGTCATGGCACACTTGGAAGACATGCTTGAATCCCAACCTGCTCACTCTAACTTCATTGTGGGGGGTGACTTTAATGTAACTTTTGAGCCCCTTCTAAATGAAAATTGGACCCTATCGGACGGCCAAGATAGAGAGTGGGGGGTGCCCAAACTTGACCTTGTACTAATTAAAAGATGGTCTGAAGTATCGCTTCAAATCAATTCACTCTGTCTTAACAAGGGATTAAGACCAACAAACAGGAGAACCGTTGGTGATAAGGAAGGGAAAAACACTTTTAACAACAGCCTCCGTACGAGTAGAATTTACTACATTTTGATCACTCTGGGCCTATGGAGATTCCTTCAAGATATGTTAATTATGGAAAGGGCTGAGAGTGATCACAATCCTTTGTGCTTGACCCTCTCATATTGGAATTCCCCAGACCAACCCGGAGAGGAGACGGAAGTCACCACTCTCATTGACACTGTTGTAACAAACGACATGCGCCATGTCCGATGTTCCAAGGTTTTAACTAATCAACAGAGCATTGACCCTATATCTATCAAGTTAGCTCAAGCAACAAGCGACTTAGAGGTTTTATTTAAAAAGGACACATCAACCGTAACGAATATGGAGGCAACTAGGATTCATGAAGCATTTTTTGGCGATTTAAAAAGCCTCTTTGTTAGGCCTAGTACCCCAAATCGCCCTCGAGCACCTCTACCCCTAGATGGTACTCAGGGGAATGTAGACAGACCCGCCTGGATCTGGGTAGAGCGATCAAAACTGGGCCTAGTTCGAAAATCCGACTTGCTTTGGCTGCCTATAAAAACGCCGTCTCTAAAGCCAAACGCAACTGGGACGAGCAAAGGTAGAACGATTTAAAGGAGGCGGGATATCATAAAGACACGCGAAAATTCTGGAATGTTTACAAGTGGGGTGTAGATGGTAACCCTGAGAAACCCCAGAATTGGGTCCCACGTGACCAATGGGTACCATACTTTGAGCCGCAATATGCGAAGGGTGACGTTTTAAATCCTTCCCCGGAGATTCTACTCTTGCCATTTACGGAGGATCCATTCACTCTGGAAGACGTGGAACATGCCCTAGACCTAGTGATCCCTGGTAGAGTGCCAGGTATCGATGGTATACCCGCTGATTTATTTTTGCAGGGTAGGGACTCCTGGGGCCCATATATACTCCTTTTGTCAAATATAATTGCCAAGGGTACACCCATACCGAAATCATGGCTCGGGGCTGAAATTATTCCCGTCTTTACAAAGGGGGACAAATCCTTGCCTGGAAATTATCGGCCGATCAGCCTGATCGACACCTCACAAAAAATCTTTGGCAGGCTGATCCTAGATAAAATACTGGCATGGGAACGGGACCATAATATCTTGTCCAATTTACAAGCAGGTTTTAGAACATCTATTAGCACTGTCGACCAGGTATTACATTTTACAATGCTGTACTGGAAGACTGTGACATTGGGCCGCGGCAGTCTATATGCCGCCTTTGTAGACTTGAGAGCGGCCTTCGACCTGGTTCCCCGCTCAACTTTGTGTAACGTCCTTAAAGACATGGGTTTACCTGGGCCTTTACTCTCATTGGTTAAAAAACTCCATGACCTAAATTACGCCCAGATTAGATGGGGTAGTCCCGGCAATGTTACAACTCAGTTCCCTGTCGAATCTGGAGTCCGGCAGGGCTGTGTATTGGCCCCAACTTTATTTTCCTTTTACATTAATGATGTTGCTAGAATACTAGTTAATTCCAATTTTGATGCCCCAATTCTTGCAGGAGCTAAAATACCTATTTTAATGTTCGCCGACCATTGCCTCGTAGTAGCAAAAACCCCAAGTGGGTTGCAAAAGGTCCTGAAGCTTTTTGATGAAGTTTGCACCACACGGGGTTTAGAAGTCAATGTACTAAAATCTAAGTTTATGACTTTTAATGCTCCAAAAAGTTTTAAAGGTTCAGTTACCATGAATGACCGCCCCTTGGAGAGGGTCCAGGCCTTCAGTTACCTAGGTGTGTGTATCCAGAATGACCAATGCTGGAAGCACCAGATTGAGCTGACCACTCTGAAACATCATCAACTCATTGGTGCTCTGTGCCTGGAACACTCGAGGTCCCTCACGAAACAGATAGCCCCTGTCCTAGCAGTCTATAAGGGTAAAGTGGTTAGTTCTGCTTTATACGGAGGCATGAGAACCTCAGGGAAATGACGGTGTCTGAAAACTCATTTTTACGGAACTTAATTAAATTACCTCAGAGCACCCCCCTGACTCCCCTCTTTTATCACTTAGGGCTGTCTCCAATAGCTATCATTGCATCCTTACTTCCAGTTTTATACTGGAGGTGGATCTGGACCACGCCAGAACTGGCCACTTACTCTTGGGGTCTGCTGGATATAATTACTAGTGGTAACTCCCACAAAATTAAATGGCTGGTGCATATACGGGGCATGCTATGTGAACTAGGCCTCAAAGAACTATGGGAGGATCCAGTGAACTCAAATTTTCCTTCAAAGAAGGTACTCAAGGACCTCTACTGGAAGTCCTTGGCCACCAAGCTTTTTAGGAAACCAGACCCTTGTTCCCTGACCGGTATGTTTCTGATCATCAAAGAGAGCCCGAACTTGGAAGACTTCTGGGACACTATCATGAATCCCCTGGATCGCAAACTCTACTTTCAATTGAGAGTTGTGAGCTTGCCTGTAAGGGCTTTTACTAGCAGATGGTCTACAGGAGACAAGCCTTTGTGTCCAGGATGCCCGGCGCTTTCTGAAACGATCGGACACTTTTTGTTCGAATGTCCAGCATAGATGGCCCCCCGCTGGTTCTGGCTGCGCCCAATGTGCAGGCTACTAGGCACGAATAGTGGACTGGTTGCTCTAAGAATTATTTGCACCTGCACTAATATGACTGTATATGTAGCCACAGCAAAATTTCTGGGGTGGGCATGGCTGATTAGAACTAAACTGCTTTCAAACTAATATTGTTCGTGGATGCAGATTTGCTATATTTATTCCTTGTTCAACATGTCCAGTTTTAAGAGTCTTTTATCTGTTTTTACATTTATAAAATAAATTTTAACTGTATTTATCTATTTTAAAATCAAACTTATATGTACTGTATGCTTTTATGACAATTCGTCGAATAAAGCTTGCTTGACTGACTGACTGAATGTACATGAACACTGCTGTTTATGCACTGTCTGTCAATTATAACAATCTATAAACAATTCAATGCTGGAGAAATTGGTCTACATGGAGGAAAATCCTCCTGAGTAACAGAAGGTTCAGGAGTTCTGGGTTTTCATTTTCTTTCCAACCTTCTTTTTCTAGGAGTGGTGTGAATGTCTGTCATTTCAGGTCTTCTTAAGATGTCCTTATATTCTTTGTCTGCATGTCAACTGTGCCTCTAAGAACTATCTGTTTTTGTTGGGGCAAAGTGTGTAGAAAGTAGAGCCAGCACAGTCACACACATTGGGATAGTGGAGCTGGCACTTTCACTGGAAGGCTGGACACAGTCACTGCTTCTGGAGCAGTGGAGTTCTCTTTCTAAAAACTAATATTGATTTTCCAGCAGTAATATGCAATAATGTCTATCATTTTATTAAGTACAGTCCTCTCCGTATTATACAGCCTATGCCACATCACTTCCACTTTCATTTATTCCTCCATTTTATTTTGTCATACAATATTTCATTTTGGTCTTGGCATAGACTTTTTTAAATTACTTTTTATTTTCCTTTTATTTCCCCCAGTTATTTGTTTTGTATAATGACTAGGGTACTTCCACTTTCATCTGGTACTTGCTTTGCATTTTCTTCTTGTGTATTGTATGTGCACTTCAAAACGCCTAAACTGGTCAACCGGATCGACTGATCAACACTTTATTACAATGAAAGAGCCTCTTGCTGAGTGTGTATCAACAAACAAACTGGGTAAAAGCATGGTCTTTTTTTCCTTGCAGGTCTTCCGACTGTAAAGACAAAACCACAAGTCAAGGTACTATGCTCAAACTCACACAACAGACTATCAAGTGAGGCACGCAAACTAAGAAGGGACCTAAAAAGATCAGCTAGGAAAATCAACAAAAACAACTGTACCAATGCCTCATGGGGAACATTCCGACAACAGAGGAAACTTTACAAAAAGAAGCTGTGGGAGAATAAAAGATTAAGTGCAGACAGTTTCTGGGTAAAATCAATATACAACGAGAGACATCGTAACTCTAAAGTATTCTGGCTAACAAACCAGGTTCCGTCACCTAACAAGCCCCCGGTCCCGATAAGATCACAGCCATCAACCTTCAGAAGGGGGAATGAGATACACTCTGGGAGACTCAGAAGAACAAAAGCCGCCCTCTCCCCCCAAGAAGCGGAACATTTAGCCTCTATTTACGACACTCCCCCTATCCCTCTCCCAAATCTACGATACAAGTAATCACGGGAATTGGACGAGAACTCCTTCCACCGAGAGCCCCCAGACCCCCCCAGCACATCTAACTGCTCTACCCAGGGACCCAAACACTAAGACCCTGAGAAGCGAAGGATCCTCCATCAACTGCTTGCTCCTAAATTGAAGATAAGCTTCCAAACATGCAACGGAACTAGCGGAAGCCATTCTCTCACACGATATAGATATAGCATTCATCACGGAGACATGGCTCAACAATCTCTTCTACCCCATCATGGACACGTTGGTACCGCCTGGATTCACACTGATCAACACAGACAGGATAGCTCAAAAAGGAGGGGGCCTAGCAATCATTCACAAGAATAATATCTCCATCTCAGAAACTGCCTCCTGCCGCTACAACTCCTTTGAATGTCTCTCTGTCAAGATAAAGACAAATGAGAACAGGCCATCTCTATGCCACCTCCTGTACCACCTCCCTGGTAACTCCACCGAATTCGGAGAACACCTTTCTGACTTGATCGCCCACTGCACTATTGGAGATTCAAATAATATCATTCTTGGCGAACTTAATCTAAGATGGAATGAAACAAATAACCCGCTCATTCATACCCTAAACAACCTCCTACTAGAAAACAACCTGACCCAACACTGCTCAGAAGAAACTCATCACAGAGGAGCAACCCTGGACGCTATCATTGCCGAAAGCAAAGCAATCACCATCAACAACATCCTTCCCCGTAGACTGGTCCGATCACCACATCATCCTTTTTCAGATCAACCAAGTGGTACAAACTCAACCTCACTTGAAGGCCCCTCCCAAATGAATAAGGAACACAGCTCAGGTCTCACAAACTGATCTAGTAGAAAGAATAAGCTCACTTCTCCAGAGCACCACTGACCACCTCCCAACCAGCGAACTCACCTCTCTCTACAACTCTAACATGGCGCGCAACCTGGATCAATTTGCCCCTCTTAAACTAAAAAAATCCAGAAGCATCTCATCCAGATCATGGTTCACCACCAACATCAACGAAAAAAGAAGACATCTTAGAGCCTCAGAAAGAATATGGAGGAAAAATCCCAGCCACCCTGCACGGCGAGCAACTCCAAACTGCCCGCAGGATCTACAAAAAACACATTAAGAACAAAAAGACTTCTTTCTTCTGCTCGGTACTGGACAATGCTAAAAACAGACCCAAAGAGCTTTTCAACATCATCAGGAAACAAACCTCTAAACCAATTACCTCCTCACCTCAGGTATCCAAAGAACGATGTGACAACGTTGACATTTTTTTCAACGACAAAATCGCAAAGATCGATCTCTCTCTTGGCTCCAACCTCACTCCCTCCACCGAGATCCAAGCAGCCGGAACCATTAACAGCACTTCCTTGAATCCCCCTAAACTCTGGTCTTCCTTCACTCCCATTCAAGAAGAAGAGATAGTTAAACTAATCTCCAACGCAAAACCCTCATCCCACACCCTTGATCACCTACCCCCTCAACTAACCAAAGACTTGAAGCTCGCCCTAGCTCCAGTTTGGTGCAAGATCATTAACAGCTCACTGAGATCAGGGGTCATACCAGATTGCCTCAAAGTAGGTCAAGTCACACCTTTGCTGAAAAAGCCAGGATAAGATATGGAGGATCTAAACAACTTCAGACCTGTCTCGAAACTACCTCTCCTATCCAAAATCATGGAAAATGTGTACTCCCCCAACTGACCCAACACCTGGACAACATTAACCTTCTAGACCCCCATCAATCAGTCTTCAGAAAAGGCTGCAGCACTGAAACTGCAATCCTCAATGTCATAGACGACCTACACAAGTTGCTGGATTCGAACCAATGCAGTCTTTCTCATCCTCCTGGACCTATCGGCTGCATTTGATACAGTTGATCACAAGCTTCTCCTCAAGGTTCTGCGAGAAAGGGCTGGTATTGAAAAGACAGTCCTCCTCTGGTTCTCCTCCTTCCTCCACAACCGATCACAAAGAATAAAAATTAAAAAATTTGAATCCGACCTCCACCCCGTTACCAGGAGCGTTCCACAAGGGTCAGTGCTCTCCCCTCAGCTTTTTAACATTTACATCGGACCCCTCACCTCTCTACTCTTGAAATCCAACATCCCTTTCCCCCTATATGCTGACGACACGCAGTTATATCTAGAAACCAATTCCATCGAGGACCTCCAGAGACTCAATGCCACCCTCAAAGAGGTACAACAGTGGCTCTCAAGTAACCATCTGAAACTAAACCAAGAGAAAATGGAAATACTCCTCCTCTCCAACAAAGATGAAAACCCCCAAATTGCAGAATGGCTCAAAGCTATCGACGCCCTCAATGGCAACATCTCCCTGGCGGACTCAGTAAAATGTCTAGGTATCACCCTCGATCCAAAACTGTACAAGAAAAATCACATCTCTAGATCCGCTGAAAGCGCCTTTCTTAACTTAAGACTATTATACAAAATACAACCCTTCCTCCCTCCCAAGGACCTCCAACAAGCCATCCAAGCACTGGTGCTCGCCAGAACAGACTACGGGATCGCAGCCTTGACTGGCACTGCAAAATCCCACCTCGCCCCTTTGAAAACAACCTTCAATGCAGCAGCCAGATTGGTCACCGAACTAAAAAAATCGAACACATCTCCCCTGCACTCAGAGAAATCAAATGACTCCCAATTGAGTTATGAGCCAGCTTCAGAACCGCCTGCCTCACGCACAAAGCCCTCCACACAGGCAAACCAGAATACCTAGCCGTCAAACTCAAAAGAGCTGGCCAGTCCGGGAACCTCAGAAGCACCAATACCCTTCTACTCATCCAGCTAAAAACTCGCAAACAAAAAACTGTGAAAACGCTCCCAAAATCTGGATCTCCATCCCACCTCACATCAGAACGATCCCCTCATTTCCAAAATTCAAAAGCCTGCTCAAAATCATCTTCCTGGATCGTTCTCAAGCGAGCATATAGGAGACAAGAAAGTACTCTAACTGGCACCCCGCCAACTTCAACTAGGTGACCTTATTTAGAAAATCTCCCAGAGACTCGTATTGTTGTGTCAAGAAACCGTCATGACTTTCATCTCAAAGACTGGGGTTTACCAGGTTACATTACTACGTCACCCTCGCTGAAACTAGGCTTTTATCTTCCTGTGCATTACGTCAGCGGTACAGTGACAGTTGCTTTATGTCTCTGTAAAGGAACGTACAATATATTATTTGTCTCCATGCGCAGGTACCTGATACTACTTATATGCTGCGGTAGAAAAGGAGGTGGTGATGGACGGAGCATCTGAATCAATCAAACACTCACACCCAGTCAAAAGATCTGGGTTTAATCCATCACCGTTCTTTAGCCCACTCTGCCACCCCAGTTCAGACATGGCTATATGCAAATCAGTCCAGTCCAGCCCGAACTGCCAAGCCATGTCTTCCCTGGACCGTAAACAAGCTTCCAAGGACCAGTTTCTGGCATTCCAGCCGTCTTCAGCCCGGCTTGCTTGAATCCAGTGGCAAAGTGAGCAAGGGACTCACGTCTGAGCATACCCTGCCACACTTATGGCGGCCAAAAGCGGTACAAAAGGGGGAGGTGATGGACGGAGCATCTGAATCAATCAAACACTCACACCCAGTCAAAAGATCTGGGTTTAATCCATCACCGTTCTTTAGCCCACTCTGCCACCCCAGTTCAGACATGGCTATATGCAAATCAGTCTGGCCCTGTGCCTCATGGGAACAGTCCAGCCCGAACTGCCAAGCCATGTCTTCCCTGGACCGGAAACAAGCTTACGAGGACCGGTTCCTGGCATTCCAGCCGTCTTCAGCCCGGCTTGCTTGAATCCAGTGGCAAAGTGAGCAAGGAACTCATGTCTGAGCATACCCTGCGACACTTATGGTGGCCAAAAGCGGTACAGGGAAGACATGGCTTGGCAGTTCGGGCTGGACTGTACCCATGAGTCACAGGGTCAGACTGATTTGCATATAGCCATGTCTGAACTGGGGTGGCAGAGTGGGCTAAAGAACGGTGATGGATTAAACCCAGATCTTTTGACTGGGTGTGAGTGTTTGATTGATTCAGATGCTCCGTCCATCACCACCCCCTTTTGTACCGCTTTTGGCCACCATAAGTGTGGCAGGGTATGCTCAGACGTGAGTCCCTTGCTCACTTTGCCACTGGATTCAAGCAAGCCGGGCTGAAGACAGCTGTAATGCCAGAAACCGGTCCTTGGAAGCTTGTTTCCGGTCCAGGGAAGACATGGCTTGGCAGTTCGGGCTGGACTGTTCCCATGAGGCACAGGGTCAGACTGATTTGCATATAGCCATGTCTGAACTGGGGTGGCAGAGTGGGCTAAAGAAAGGTGATGGATTACATCCAGATCTTTTGACTGGGTGTTAGTGTTTGATTGATTCAGATGCTCCGTCCATCACCACCCCCTTTTGTACCGCTTTTGGCCACCATAAGTGTGGCAGGGTATGCTCAGACATGAGTCCCTTGCTCACTTTGCCACTGGATTCAAGCAAGCCGGGCTGAAGACGGCTGGAATGCCAGAATCCGGTCCTCGGAAGCTTGTTTCCGGTCCAGGGAAGACCTGGCTTGGCAGTTCGGGCTGGACTGTTCCCATGAGGCACAGGGTCAGACTGATTTGCATATAGCCATGTCTGAACTGGGGTGGCAGAGTGGGCTAAAGAACGGTGATGGATTAAACCCAGATCTTTTGACTGGGTGTGAGTATTTGATTGACTCAGATGCTCCGTCCATCACCACCCCCTTTGTACCGCTTTTGGCCGCCATAAGTGTGGCAGGGAATGCTCAGACGTGAGTCCCTTGCTCACTTTGCCACTGGATTCAAGCAAGCTGGGTTGAAGACGGCTGGAATGCCAGAAACCGGTCCTCGGAAGCTTGTTTCCGGTCCAGGGAAGACATGGCTTGGCAGTTCGGGCTGGACTGTTCCCATGAGGCACAGGGTCAGACTGATTTGCATATAGCCTTGTCTGAACTGGGGTGGCAGAGTGGGCTAAAGAACGGTATTGGATTAATCCCAGATCTTTTGACTGGGTGTGAGTGTTTGATTGATTCAGATGCTCCGTCCATCACCACCCCCTTTTGTACTACTTATATGCTGCTGCGCTTTGTTCCCCTTTATTCTCTGTACTACCCATTTGCACATAAGTTACTTGTTGTGAAGCGCTCTGATACCCTCGGGTCCAGCAAGCGCTATATAAAACTCCTAAAATAAAAAAAATAAAAAAATAAAAGAGACAGTGCTCCTGTGCCCACCTGTGTTCCCAAGGTTGTTTTTAAACACGATCCAGCTTTCTAGAGAACCCAGCTAGAGAATCTTTTTGCCGAAGTTGAGCTTTTAAATCAAATCCCTGACAGCTGGCAAGGCTCAATTATGACACCAATTTATAAAGGAGGTGATATATCAAATCCATCGAACTACAGACTTATTGCATTGCTAGATGGCGAATCGAAATACCTAGGCTCCTTGATCTTGGAAGATTTGGTCGAATGGTCCAAAGACTTAAATTTGATCCCTACAAACCAGACCGGCTTTAGAAAAGGAAGTTGTATTATCTCCAACATTTTATCTATCGCGATAATAGTGGAGAAATGCAAAATAAACATACAGAGATTGCATCTCTGCTGTCTAACTTATCATATACGCGCTATTTGCATAACGCACTTAAATCCACTTGCACTTTAGATCTCTGGAATACAAACTTGACCTTTTCAGCATTTAAGTCAATACTTAAAGTCGCAAACCTTAATTTTCTTTTACTAGATAGAAGTATTTTAAGCAAGAGATCCCATTCCTGAACAGTACTCAACAACTACAAAGTTCTTAAACCGGCAGCTTACTTAGATTTAACATTTTTGGCCCACTTAAAAAAAAGCTAATGGTTTTGCACTTTTGAAAATATCCTTCACTGGATGATGCTCCAAGGTTGAAAAACACTGAGTCAAACATGTTTCGCCTATGTGGAAGTCCAAAAGAAGACCTTATCCACCTGATATGAATCTGCAAGAATCTTCAAACAGCAAGAGTCACTTTACTAAGAAAAGCTTTTCTGGACAGAGTAATACGCTCTTGCCGGAAGGCTATTATCAAAGGGCTTGATCCATCTGATTCTCAGATGAACTGCAAACTGGTTAAGTTCTTCTGCAGACAAGATCCGGCAATGAAGTCAACACTTCAACGAGAGGTCCACTCACAGAAAGACCAATGCCAGCAGTAACTGAACTGTATGAGCAGCCACCTTGAGGTCAATACTATAAGCAGGCTGCAAGTGGACATGATCAGCTCGGACGTAAAGACGTCTATTTATAACTATAATGAACATTAGCCGGAAAGGAATCGAATAACTTTGCCACCTGTCAATTGCCGGTTTACTCCAGCCCGCCATTAACTAATTAGTAGAGTATATGTTTGGGCACTATTTCGAAGGATTTTAAAACATATTTACTGCCAACTGAAGATTTTAAACTTTGTGATATATTTATTGATGATACATTAGATTGATGAATTGATTTAAAAACTTTTTTTTCTTTAATCATTGTTGGCATAAACAGTCAAAATTGTTACGCTTTTAATTAACTAAACAATAAACTTTACTTACGTGTCCTTCTCAAGGTGGCCTATTGTTTCAGCGGTCATCTAGGTCTTTCGTTAACTTTTCATCTTTTCTCGTAATATTTATATGCTGTTTTCTGCTTCTGCCTATTCCATTAGATATATTTTACATTGCTGAGTTTGTGACTCTGGAACTCAACCAATGTAATGTATAGTTAGTTATTCGTCTTTTGGCTAGCTCCGTGTCCAAAAATGCCACCCCAATTCTCATTTTCTCGCTTTCCTTTGTGGGGATTATCCACAATATACATGGTTTCATACTTTTTATAGGTAATTTACCAGTTTCTTTCCATAAGTCTTCCACCACTTTGTCCCAAAATTCAACAACCTGGGAGTGGTCCCATACCATATGTAGGAAGTCGGAGTCTTAATTCTGCATCTAACATACGCCCATCTACCAGATTAAACTGTAGTAGCTATTTGGGTGTGATGTACGTTTTGTGGTGATAACAAAATTGAAACAATCTAAAAAGTGCATTGGGTAAAATTTTCAAAACTTGTTTACACGCTTTCTTCCAGTCCGAGTCATTCAGTGACTTAGCGCACTCGTGTGACCACTTTTCTCATGCCTGTTCTGCATCGCTTCTCCAATCTTGAATTACTGTCAAATAACGTTTTGTGATTAGCTTTCTGCTGCCCGCCCAATTTAATTTTCCATTTGCTGTGTTTGTTTCTGATGGCGCTTCTGGGAATGTGGTCCAGCCGTAATGAAGAAACTGGCCTTGACCTCCTCCAAATTTTTCTAGCCCTCAATACATTTTTAGTAATCCATTATCGAGAAATAGATCTCCCTCTGTTCAGCTGCCTCCTTCACCTAATCATTATAACTATTGTCAAACTAGTGAACGTGTTGCAGTTATGTTTTAATTTAGAAATAAGGCAGGGAGGCCAAGTCCCCCACTTGGCCACAGGAGTTTTAGTGTGGTTAATAAACTGGCTACATTTACTTGCCCAGAACAATAAGCACATCAGCCACTCTAGTTTCCTAAACAGCCCAAACTGTTGAGGGGACATATAATTTTGTAGCACACAGAGACAATGTGGGAGGAAGAAAATGTTACTTACTCAGTAACCTATGTTTGCAGCATGTAGTGCTGTAGCTGCTTAGCATAATTCTGCCATCTAGAGTTGGACTTAGATGTGACCAAGTTATTTTTCTTCAAAGAAAGTCTTTCAAGTCACGAGTTACTATGACTCCTCCTCTTGCTGGTAATGCAAAGTGCCTCCATTGTTAGATTGTTTTCCCGCTTGGCTGGGGAGGATGAAATGTGAAGCAAAGCATAGTATAGAGAGATGCCCATGCGAAAGGAGTTTGTGAGAAATGGTGAAATAAACTGTAAGAAGGACAGGCATCTGGGGAGGGGAGGTGGGTGTGTGAATCTACAGCACTACATGCCACAAACAGATGCTTACTGGTTAAGTAACATTTTTCGTTCGAGGCATGTATGGCGTTAGATACACATGCTTAGCAAAGACTGTAAAGCAGACCTCCTACCTAAGTGGTAACTAGCCTGTGGGAGTGAAAAAGCTGTTTAAAATAATGTATGTATAATTGCTTGGCCCACATTGGCTTGGTGGCGGGTGGTGGAAAAGAAATGCTGCTGCATGGTATATGATCTCAAAAGGCACTCCAGCAAACAGTGCTGCAATTGTAGAGACTGCTCTTGTAGAGTGAGCTTGGTAGGCCTTTAATTTCCCTTAAAGGCCTACCAACCTTAGAATAAAAGAATTGAATACTTGCTGAAATCCCTCTTGCTATGCTAGCCTTGGAAAACGGACCTTCCTTGTTATGGTTTCCATATGCAACAAATATCTGCTCTGTAGTCCGTAAGCGCTTTGTACTATGCAAATAGAAAGTCAAGAATCTCTTTACATCTACGGTATGTCGCGTTTTTTCCACAGGTATTAGCGGATTTGGAAAAAAAGTCTTAAGTACAACAGGTTAGTTGAGATGGAAATTCGATGGAACTTTAGGCATGAACTGTGAATTAGTTCTGAGAATCACAGTATTATTCTTAAATTGTAAGAAATATTTTCATATCACGAGTGCCTGGAGCTCACGCACTCTTCTGGTAGAAGTCAGGACTAGAAGTAAGGCTATTTTTCATGTTGAGAATCTAAGTTTTCCCCTACGTATAGCCATCATCTGTGACAGTAGTGTGTTAAGTTGCCTGTTTGGTGGAGGTAACTTTATTGGAGGGAATACTCTGAACAAACCTTTAGGAAATTGTGTTATTAGTCTGTTAGACCCTAAAGAAGGAGATCCAGAAGTTCTTCTGTATCTTGAAATGGCTACCAAGCGTACTTTAGTGGAACAACGAACCATGCCTGACCTAGCCATAGAGAGTAGGTATGGCAAAACCTGTTCTGGAGGTGATAAGATAGGGTGGATCTTAGACGTTTGGCATCATAAGCAAAAAAGCCTACCTTTTAGGTGATATGTTTTGTTAGTAGTGCCAGATCTTGCAAGGATATCTCTTCAATCTTCTGGGATATCGAAGTGTTGAAGCTCATGGTATTCAGGAGCCAGACCAATAAGTGCTGAGAAGTCTAGTTCGGATGAAGGACCTGCTGGCTGCTCACTGACCGCAAATACTTCCAGGGGCTGCAGCTGAAGGAGGTTCTCCTGCAGGAGACATTCCGTGAACCAGTGATGCCGTGGCCAGCGTAGAGCAATCACTATTAGGCTGCACAGTTCTTTCTTCATCTCTGAGGAGTTTGGGAATAATAGGTAGGGGGGGGGGCGTATGCAAAAGTTCCTGACCATCTGATCAAAAATGCACTGCCGCAAGACCCTTCTTGAGGGTCCCAGCTTACATAATACTGGCATTTCTGGAGGAGGAGCTACGCGGGCATCCAAGATGGTCGCGTGAGCAGAGAGCTCCCGAGACCCGCGCCGCCCTTCTTTATCTATCCTGCATATATCCTGATCACTTCGACGGGCTTTTGGAGTACTACTCTCACTGATGCCGTCGATCCTTTTTTGGTCGAAATCGGACCTTGGGGACCATTTTTCCATCGTCCTCAACTTTCTGGCCTAGCCCCGGATGCAACCGGGGTCTCGACTGCCTGCTATGGCCGAGCTGTAATGCAACAACAACGGCTGCCTGGCATCTGGCCCACCGGTGGTGTGCCACTTTCACTTTCGGTTTCCGGCCTCATCGTCTCTGTCTCCTCCTACTCTGTCTTCGCCTGCCACTCTCGCAGTGAACGCTTTTCTTCCTTGGGCTGGCGAGGAGGCCCGCGGCGTGCTCTCTTAAAATCACACTTTTGAGTTTTTGGACTTATCATCGTCCCGCTGCACTTGGGTGTCTTCGGCCGCCGCTGAATGCAACATGGCGACAAAACCTGAGGCGGAAAGACGCAGGAAGGCTGTAACTCGGGGAGGGTCGATCCAGTCTAATATGATCGAGCGCTACACCCAGCCGAGAGGCTCCCCTGGGGTCACCAGTGTTGGCTCTGGAGACCCTCGAACGGACATGTCGTCTTCCTCTGAAGTGTCACTCCAAGACCTTCTGGCCGCCATCTCTGGACTTAAGGCCGATATGAGTCAGCAATACGAAGCCATTGTGTCCAAGATAGACACGGTAGCTGTGGATGTTACTCTTATTCGAGCCGATCTGGCCAAGACGAATGAGAGGGTGAAGGCGCTGGATTTGAAGGCGTCGAGTTTGGTGACGGACATGGCGGAGGCGCAATCCGAGATTGGGAATTTGCGTTCCTCACACGATCTACTGCTCAAACGCATGGAAGACTACGACAGTAGGGCCAGGCAGAACAACATACGCCTGGTTGGAGTGCCGGAAAGTGATGGAGCTGCCTCGATCGATTTACTGGTCGAGGAACTTATTGTCGCCAAACTCGCTCCTGCTGGACTCAGCAAGTTCTTTGCCGTAGAGCGTGCCTATCATTTCCCAGGAGGTCAAGTCAAGCCAGGAGGCCCGCCGAGGCCTATCATCGCAAGGCTATTTCACTATCGAGACAGAGACGCTATCCTACAGGCCGCTCGTAAACGCGGCCCGTTGAAATACGACAATAACTCTATCTCCATCTATCCTGATTTCACTCCCCAAGTGCAACGACAGCGATCTGGGTTCCTCGGAGTGAAACGTCGTCTACGGGACCGGGGACTGAAGTACGCCATGTTGTTTCCAGCTCGCTTGCGGATTGAGTTCAGGGAACGTGCTTATTTCTTTGACCAGCCGGACCGTGCTAGTGACTGGTTGGACTCGTTGCCGACAGATGACACTGAGAGCGGAGGCCCTGGTGGTGCGGAAGGTGGCGCAATGGCCCAGGAGTAACGTGGGCCCCCGGAGGTCCGACTTGAGACTATGAACTCTACAGAGTAAATTAACTGTGTGCACTATGTTTATGCCCGTGGCGGTGCGGGTGCGGGTGATTTCTCCCTTCCTCCTCGGCGGGTTCTTTGTGTAGATCAGATGGGGCGACAGGCACACTGCAGTTTGGGGTGGCTTTTTAGTCGGCAGGGGTGCAGGGTGGGGGGTTTTGTAACTGGTTCTTGGTTGGGGGATGGTTCTTGGGGACTTGGTTGTGTTTTGTTCTGTTTGTTATGTTTCTTTTTTCATGGTATGTCACTGATTGCAAATATTCCGACTTTGGGGTTGTGGGGGAGGGTTGGGGCAGATTGCCTTTGTTGTGATGGGGGGGGGGGGTGAGATGCAGGTTCTTTCTTGGAACGTCAACGGCTTGGGTGACAGAATCAAACGTGGCATTGTGTTACAGTTTTTGAGGCGCCATGCCCCCGATGTTGTGTTCCTTCAGGAGACCCACTTGATCGGTAATGCCTGTAAGGCTCTCGACCGTCGGGGCTACCGACTGGTCGCCCATACTGGTTTCACCTCTGGGTCCCGGGGTGTAGGTATCATGGTGAAATCCTCCCTAGCCCTTGCAATTGATGATGTTACATTGGACGATCGGGGGCGGTATGCCGCTGTCTCCGGGAGGTGGGAGGGTAAGCCAATTGTGTTAGTGGTTGCATATATTCCCCCGGGGCTGCAAGCTACCACCTACGCCGACCTTGGCAAGACTCTTCTTGGTCTCCCTGATGGACTGTTAATCATGGGTGGGGACTTCAACTCTGTTATGTCTGGCGAATGTGATCGGCTGCCCTCTAGAGTCCTGCCGCCATCCCAGATGTGGCTCAACGAGATGGCTGATACTTTTGGTCTGGTGGATGTCTGGCGTTCACTACACCCGTTGCTGCTGCAGTATACCTTCCACTCTGGTGCGCATGGCAGCCTCTCTCGTATCGATTATTTCTTTATGCTTGCTTCCACTCTGACCACAGTCCGGGAGGTTCAACATCTTCCCCGGGGTATTTCGGACCATTCTCCCTTGATGATTAGGATTTCTGTGGGTGGTCTGCTTGGTAACAGGATTCCCCCTGTCCCTCCCTGGCACTTCCGAAACCCCCGGCTCCGCTCAGATATGGTGAAGGCAATTGACTGCTACTTTGATGACAATGTGGGCTCGGTCACCTCCCCTACTGTTCTGTGGGAAGCCTTTAAAACGGTTATCAGGGGTTCTGCATTAGCTCTCATTGCTGCTCAGCGAAGGATTAAGAGGGAGGCTGTTCTGGCCCTTGAAACTGAG
Organism: Lissotriton vulgaris; assembly: GCF_964263255.1. Lineage (NCBI taxonomy): Eukaryota > Metazoa > Chordata > Amphibia > Caudata > Salamandridae > Lissotriton > Lissotriton vulgaris. The sequence goes on from NC_141695.1 coordinate 609,536,397, forward strand.
ATCACTGCGCTTGAAAGTGAGCTGGGTGGGGACGACACACCTGCGCTGTTACACACTCTGGAACTGAAACAGGCTGACTACAAGGCCTGTGTTACTGATGCTGCTAAGTTGATGCGAGCGAATCAATTGGGCCGGCTGTATGATGTGGGTGACAAAGCCAGCAAACTCCTGGCTTGGCTAGATAAGGCTGAACGAGCGAGTCGTGTTGTGCCTGTTATTGTTCGTGAATCTGGTGAGAATGTCTCTGACCCTGGCGAGATTGTGGATTGCTTTGTGGACCACTTCCGGAAGGTTTATACCCCGGTGAGTGATCGTGATGAGGCTGATTCCAGGCTGTTACTGCGTGATATAGCTCTCCCTACTGTCTCGGAAGAAGATGGCCTTGCTTTGGAGGCGCCTTTTACCGTAGATGAGATCGCCCTTGCCATCCGCTCGCTACGCTCGGGTAAGGCGATGGGCCCGAACGGGTTGCCCATTGAACTTTACAAACTTTGCCCGGACAAGATGGCCGCCCATCTGCGCAACATGTTTCTCGATGCGTTTGAGGCTGGAAGCCTCCCACTTGAGCAGCGCCTAGCTACCATAGTGGTAATTTATAAGGATGGCAAGCCTCGTGACCGCTGCACCTCCTACCGCCCCATTTCTCTGCTAAACGCGGAACCCAAAATCCTTGCCAAGGTTCTGGCCAATCGGCTGTTGAAGGTGATTTGCGACCTGATCCATCCGGATCAATCCGGTTTCATCCCGCACAGGAACACGGCCCTTAACCTGCGTAGGCTTCATGGTGTTCTCGCGAGGGCTGCAACACTCGCGGAGCCGGCAGTGGTGGCCTCCCTGGACGCCACAATGGCTTTCGACACCATTGAATGGCCCTATCTCTGGGCGGCCCTCTCTAAGTTTGGCTTTGGCCCTAATTTCATTGCATGGGTCAGGCTCCTCTACGAACAACCACTGGCTCAGGTTGTGGTGAATGGCAGATGCTCTGACCCCTTCCCATTAGGCCGTGGCACCCGCCAGGGCTGTCCGCTTTCCCCGCTTCTATTCGCGCTGGCGCTTGAACCCCTTGCGGCGTGGCTTCGGTGGGAACCCTCGATTAAGGGGATCCGGTGGTCGCCAGATCTCGAGGATCGCGTCTCATTGTATGCCGATGATATCCTTCTCTATCTCACTTCCCCTCAAAAGTCACTTAACGTCCTCTTCGACGTTCTTACGTCCTTCGGTAAGAACTCTGGGTTAGTCATTAATTGGACCAAGTCCTGTGTCTACGCTATAGCCGGGGTTCTGCCACCTCTGCCTCGCAGGTTCCCCATTTTGGTGGCGACAGACGGCTTCAAATATTTGGGGATCTATGTCTCTACGGTCTCTTTAGTCCGCTATGAGCGGAACCTGTATGCTCCGCTCCGCCGACTCAAGCAGGATGTGAGAAGGTGGCGTGAATTGCCCCTATCCCCATTGGGCCGAGCGGCGCTTTTCAAAATGATGTCGCTCCCCCGATTTCTTTACGCCCTGCAGAATTTCTTCGACCCTGTCCCTGCTCGCTACTTTCGCGAGGTCGAGAGTCTACAGCGACAACTAATTTGGGATGGTCGTGCTCGTATTGCATTGTCCAAGCTCACCCTCTCATGGTACGATGGTGGTATTGCTTTGCCGGATATAAGACGCTATTATTGGGCCTCACATCTGAGTGCTATCAATCATGCGACGTACTCTTCGGAACCTGCTCCCGCCTTTGCTTTGGATAAAATGCTGTTGCCCGGTGGCAACTTTAATAGGGCTCTGTACTCAAAGTCACCTATCCGTCTCCTTACAGGTCCTACGAAGTGTGCGGTGCGGGCCTAGAGAGATGCTACTGTGGCCACGGGCTGGGGTGGTAAACTGATGCGTATGACGCCACTGTATGACTCGGATCGGCTGGGCAACCTGTGGAAGACGAAAGGGTTTGATAAGTGGGACATGATTGGGATTAGTAAGGTGGAGGATCTGTGGGCACGGGGCGCTGTGAAATCCTTCGCGGTTTTGAAACTGGAATACCGGCTCGATGACAGGGAGCACTTTCGGTATATGCAGGTTCGGCATGCCTTGTCCTCCGTCTTTCCCCCTGGTACCGATATTCCGCAGTCCTCCCCTTTGGAGGACCGTGTCTTGGACGGCCATGTCCCCGATAGCACTATTTCCTTAATATATAAAAAGCTCATTAACAACAGGGCTGACCAACTGGAGAAACTTCGTGCTTCTTGGACGGCTGACGGGCTCGAACTCGACGATGAGGACTGGCAGTCCGCGGTGTCCTCCCCTAAGGAGGTGGCTATTCCGGCTCGGCTTCGTTTTGTCCAGCTTAAGATCCTCCACCGTGTGTATGTGACTGGAATGCGTCTGGTAGGAAGGGGTTTAGTTTCGGATGGACGATGCAGGCGTGGGTGCGGCATGGATGGTACCTTCCTTCATGTTTTGTGGGAATGCCCGATGGTCTCGGCCTTTTGGTCTAGAGTGCATGATGTTATGAGTCGTGTCACCGGAATCCCCCTCCTTCCCGAAGCACGACGTTGCCTGCTTAATGTGTGGGAGCCTTCAGATTGCAATGCTGCTCAGACGCTTTGGGTCACTTTGGGCAACATGGTTGCGAAGAGAGATATAGCTCAGCTCTGGGGCTCCCCTAGACCACCACTGCTCAGTGCCTGGAAGGAGAACATGGACTGGTGCATGTTTCGAGAAAAAACTGTATACGAGGCACGGGGGCGTCCCAAGAAATGGTCCAGGGTCTGGGCACAGTGGAATTCATACCGCGGAGATATTTGCTCCCCTCCACTTGACTATGAGGCTCCTCTCCCCTCTTCCCCATGACTGACGTTCCGTTTCCTGTTTTCCGTGCTACCTTTGCTTTTCCCCTTCGTCCTCGCCCCCCTCACCAGATGCGTTCCTTTATCTATTTGTTTCATCCCTCCTTCCCCCCCTCATACGACCCTTGCCAGTATGATACCATGTGTTTGTGTGTTGTTGTTCTTCTCAACAAAATCATAAAATTAAACCTTTTTTTTATCCTATTTGATATGGTGCTATGTTCCACATGACAATGTATGCTCAAGCGATTGCCTTAACAGCGTACTGTTTCCTAATTTCTTTTTAATCCTTCCGTCTGTGTCATAGCGGCCGGCCCCGCGGGGTTGTAGGCAGACGCTGTGTATTGCGCTTTTACAAATAAAGGTTTAAAAAAAAAAAAAAAAAAAAAACTGGCATTTCTGGTTTTCTTGAGATGCAAAGAGATCCAGCTCTGGTTTGTCCCAATGTTGGACAATTGCATTCAGAATGGATTGATTTAATTCCCATTCGTGTAAGCTTCGAGTTGTTTGGCTTAGAGCGTCCGCCAACTTGTTGGTCACTCCTGGCAAAAGTTCCGCTCGCACTGTTACTTGATGTGCTGAGGCCCATCTCCATATCTCTTGCAAAAGAATCTGCAATCTTGTGCCTCTGTGTTCAAGTAGTTCATACTGGCTGTGTTGTTCATTCGTATTAACACTGAAGATCTTTTTATTCTTGGCAAGAAAGCTTGGAGGACAAGTGAAATTGCTCAGAGTTCCAAGAAGTGTATGAGCATCTTTGATTGAGCCAAGGTTAATTTCCCATTTATTTGGAGATCTTGCAAATGGGACCAACAACCTTCTAGCCAAGCGTATGTTGTAATCACATATTTGGGGATCTGGGAAAAGAACGTGAGCTCCGACTACTGATTGTAGGAGTTTATCTACCAAGGAAGAGCTGTTCGCATGAATGGCGTGAGTTTTAGGACATTGTCAAATGAACCACTTATCTGCACCCATTGTGTGTCTAAAACCTCCTGAACGGGTCTCATCTGGAGATGGACACAAGGTGCTAATAAAATGGTCAATGACATCATGCCGAGAAGTGATTTTGTAGTGTAGTTCTTATATTCCCAATAGGCTCTGCGCATTGGAATAACATAAACAGCAGTGTAGATGTAGGACTGAGGTCATCTAGGTCTCTACTGACTATGTTAGACTTAATTCGTTTTGCCAGCTAACTCAGAGGTCACTAGAAACGTTCTCGAATGTTCAGGAAAGGGTTAACCGTCCTGATTTAGACAAGAAGGGATTAGCTTCTGACAACCATATAACATGAAAACTTTGCTCACCAGAATAAGGAGTGTATCTCCAGAGTCGTGTGAAAACAATAGACAGCTATTTCTCTCAGTCAATCGTGCATGCTTAATTTCACCAGGGTGCAGAGAAATAGAGAGACGGGCGTTTTCAATAAAAGGTGTTATTTTATTGAGCAGTCTTCTTTCTCATGAAAGAGAAATGAATTGCCACAATTGCAATACTTATCATGAAGTAAAGTGCGTACAGTAAAAGGAGTATTATAAAATAATACTGTAAAAGCATTGATATGGTTTCTTAGCCATATGATACTTAAAATGGATAAAATATTTACATACATAAAAACATTGACTAACGAACTCAACTTGTGCTTCTAAGATACGCCTACCCCGGTGTACCTGACCTAAGCCTAATTTGTGGAAAGGAGTAAGTAAGTTGGAGTTTTAAGTTAATTTGGGTTTTTGCCAAGAATCTAAATCAAGAATTCTCTCTAAGGTTTGAATCAGCTCCGTACCTTGGTTATAGAATGAAGGAGGACTTGTATCTCGTTTCTCAGGACTCGATCTCCCAGTAACCCGCAAGGGTGACTGGAAAACACCGGAGCTGGATTTCTCGGCGTGAGAAAAGGCAGCTTCTCCAGTGTGTCAAAGGGGAGGGACGGCTTCCTTCGGCTCTCGCATCAGCTGGGCTTCGGATAAGTAGATAGCCGCTCTGCTCCACACCACCGCGTGTTTGCTTAAGGCAAGTGTTGGTATATTTATACCTGGACGGTGCCGTGTTTGACGTAAGGTTGGACATAAAACGTCAATAAAGGATGTCACTAAGAACTGACTGTTCCTTTAGTGCTCGCAGGAGTTCAATGACAAATCAAAACAAAGACATGGGGAATTCCCAGGTTGCTGAAGGTTTGGTGTGTTGAAAGATCTCGTTGTGCTCTCTAGGAATCTAAGGAAGTAGCCTTGCCATATTTGGACTGTGTGGGCTATAGCTGAATATGGGTAAGATTCTTATGCCTTCATTAGGACATGATTTATCATAACCGCATAAGGGCATGAATCAGCAATATTTAATTAGGGTCCTAGATACATTCACAACACCCAGTCCACGTATAATGTCCATCATTACTAAATACTAAGCCATATATAAACAGATAGGTATGCATGTGTTTTCCAACCCACCCTAAAATACAATGAAAATGCATTTGAAATGGTATAGATACACGAAATGAGTATTATACTGTACGCTTTCAAGCAGATTTATCATTCAGGAAATGCAAATATGAATATAGGCTGAATGAATTGCAAAAATTACATTTATGAAATGCCTCTGAATACAGAAAAAAAGTTGAGACCATTTCATCACAAAGTTATATAACATTGTACATATGCTAGAGGCTGATTCAAAATATTGTCTCTAGAGTCTCTAAAAATAGAAGTTCTGTTCTCTAAGAAAAGTTCTACTCTAAGCAGAGTACCATGTGCCAAAAAATTGTAAATATTTTGGAAATTAGGGGAAAATAATTTCGTTCTCGGGAAGGGAGAAAAAAAATAGTTTCACTGTCTTTTTGGAGTTCTGTTTATCAAAACTGAAGACCGAATTCAGAGTTCAGGGAACGCTGTGAGCTCGCTTTTTCAAATATTATTTTCGTTGTTAGGGGAGAACATTACTTCTGATAGGCCGGTAAAAAATTTGTCTACAACAGTAGGTGAAAGTTGGGCCAATCCGAAAAAGTGGAAATAGTGCATATGTGCGATGCATTGCCATCATCGATGTCAGGATCAGCAATGTTCATAGAAGGTTGTACCTGTGTGGTGCCGCTTTCATCTCGTACCTCACCGCCACTTAATCGTAATGGTGAAGTCTCAACGAATGTCGTCATCAGAATAGGTAGCCGCTGGGGACAACATGTTGCATGAGTCGTTACTGGACAAAGCAAAGAGTCGATATCCATTTGTACTGCTGATGGTAGTGTAAGACAAACGTCCAACACGCATTCTTCTCCGCATAGCAGACATCGAAGCACAGGTAAGATGCAATTTTGCCAAATTGGTCTGAATGAAAGAAACCAGGTAGTATTCAGATCTCTTAGCCGGGCCAATCCGAGGACCTTAGTGATACGGTCTCGATATCGTATTGCTAGGATCGTTTCTTCCATCGTTGCCAGAGGTTTGTCTGTGACTTGGCTTGCCATATCCGAGCAGAAGGAACAAAAATAAAATTCCTGCTACGAGTCCCAAAATAAGAGGCAGGCCGCCGAAGAGCAAATACACAATATTCAGGAAGATGCCAAGAACTGTTCCGAAGGGTGTTGGCAGTCCCGAAAAAATTGTCTTAAATACATGTTCGATGTCACTGGTATCAGACATGTTTAAGATTTGACTTAACATTTCTACGAAATGCACCGGGCAATTTGTCGATAATAGGGTATGTATCTCTGCCGCTGTCCTTGCAACTTGCAGGTCATATGTCTCTTTGGACGAGGTTAAAGGCACAGTTGTCTGTAAAAGAATAGACTTCATTCTGCTTAAAGTATCAATTTGAATAGAAGAGATATTCACATAAGGCCATATTGCCGCCTCCATGTCTGGATTGCTGTTTGGATACAATACTTGCATACAGCAAATGACCCTGGCCGTCACAGTTACGAGATAGGGTTTTCCTGGCACCATGCCACAGCAGCTGTGATCACTTATTAGAACGTAGCTACCGTTGGAAAGCTGTCTGAAAAATGGCTCTATCTGTGTAGTAGGGGTGCCCTGAAGATGACATGAAAGGTTGTTCAAAGACCCTTCACAGGCCCCATGCAAGTTAATACCTTGACACAGGAGTGTACTGCTTAGTGATTTTTTACAATCATTACCACTAAGAAATACCTCTTTTTTCCCTTCACTGTAACATTTGTGTGTATAAGGTAAATTCCAGGTCGATTAGATGTATCCATTACCCAACCTTTCATACAGGCCTTCTGGTATATATTTTTGGCAGTACTGAAACTGAAAAGTCGTAATCGGGATTGTAATGGTGCCATGTATTATCCATTCAATGACAGGTCTTTCTGACATTGTCAATGGTAATCTCTCAAGTTTTTCAATGCTCAGTATCGTATAGTCTGCTCCTTTTTGTGCCAAACTGATTTGTTTATCAGTAAGGTTAAAGATAGAAAACAATGACGTTGTGTTGATTAAACACCATGGCAACTAGCCTGAACACAGGTTTTGTAACGTCTAACCTAGCTGTACAATAGAACGTAATTGGGACTGGCCATGTTGTAACATTGAAATACAAAACAGGGGGAGGTAGAGGAAAAATCAGCCAGGTTCGCCCTCCACAGCAATACTTATTCAAAAAAAGATCTGAAAAATTCAGATCCAGAGAACCTGACTAGCTACTGAGACATGACACCTTTAGGTCTGTTTCAGAAACAGGGAAAGAAAACTTTGTCTGTCTTGGCGGTAAACCTACTCGGCTTCCCTTGAGACCGGCGGACTCTGTCTCATGCTGGAAAGGTGTATATTAAGCTTTCCTAATACTGGTCTCGCTTCCGGGTATGGGACTAGACCGCCTTTGTTATCCCAAGATGGCCACTCGTGATGGAACCGAGCGAGGGCCATCTTTGAATACTCGGATTGATTAAAAATTGAATTTGTACAGAATTATTGCAAAGTGATTAAAGTAATAATGATGATTGCAGCCAACATATAGAAGAAACTTACAAATATTTCGCGAACTGATTATTTAGGCTCATACATGTCATAATCTCCAACCCCTGGATTTTCGTAAAGGGTGGATTTATGCTATTAATGAGCACAGATCTTTGTGTTGTTAAACATTATTTCGCCAGGAGGCTTTTCTAATTTTGGTCTCGCTTCGCCCCACGCGTTTTCGTAAGCGCGTGTTGCACCGATACCTCAATATTTAAAAAAACCCATACTTGTTTTTGATTATTCCATCTTTTAGGTGGTTACGGGGACACATAACTTTCCCGCGATTGACCATGAGGTTCAGAAAAAGCATGATTTTATTCCTCCTCCTTTGTTTGTTTCGTCCGTTATGTTTTGTGTTGGACCCACAGACCAGGTCACACGTGTGCTGTTCATATTAATGTGTAGTCACAGGCAATTCACTAAGGGTGTTCCTTCAGATGAGGGGACCACTCGGTTTTGGAGAGTGTATGTGTGAAACGGGTGAAGGTGTTTATATACTATCACTAAGAAGGTCATTCAGACACCATTTTAACATGCAAACGAAATGGAACATTAAATTATGTTAACATCACTTGGTAAATGAACGTTGAACCTATAACATTGGAAGTATTTTTCTTTTCAGATATGCCAATGAACTGCAAGAAAAGAGTATGTATATTCATATATTGATATAGGCATACTTTTCACTTTTTGTTTTGGAGTGGTACTCACAGGGCTGGACCCTGTTGTAGTCCTGAAGAAGAGCTGTGGGGTACAGCTCGAAACTAGTTGACACTTTTACTAGGGCACTGCGTTTCATAATAGAACCGGCTCACCTAGTAAACCACCCCATTTTAATATATCCACTAGGAGCCTGAATAAAGTTAGTTTAGCTCACCAGTAGGATATTTTTAATTTTTCACTCCACTTCATTTCCCCTTTCTCTCACATTACACGACACATAGTCTTCATAAAAAGTGCTCCTACGCAATCGCGTTAGTTGTAGCACGCCTCAACCCGCAGCGGATTGAGAAGCCCCAATGATGAAGCATGTCACCGTGAGGAAACTCCGGTGAGTGAGGGGACTATAAAGAAAAAGTTTTCTTTCCCTGTTTCTGAAACAGACCTAAAGGTGTCATGTCTCAGTAGCTAGTCAGGTTCTCTGGATCTGAATTTTTCAGATCTTTTTTTGAACATGTTGTAACATTAGCATGTCCTTCTCTATTATGTTAATAGCAGATGATACAATGCTGTCCAGTGAATAGATTCTGGAGGACAGAGTCGTTAGCCCATTGTCCACTACAGAAAGTGATTTTTCCAAATTGATACGGTCAATTTCCCGTATTTTTTCTGCAGTTTCAATTTGTTTTAATTTCCAAGCTTCATTGTAAGCTGCGTATATACCGGCGTATATGAAACGTTTTTGACGCTGTTTGCGAGGTCCCATTATGAAATCTCGCAGGTCAGCACCTTCTTTAAGTAAAGTTAAGTGTTGCTTTATTTCGGGAAGTGTGGATTTCTGTAGCCAGTCAAGGCATAGTTTTCCTACACTATATGTTGTAACTATCCCTGGATGTTGTCTCTGGGAATATCTAGGGTCTGGCCTGTTCTCTTTGAACCCCTGTATTTTGTTCAGGAATCTATTTTGACAGTTATTTGTGTCTATGGGCCAGATCAACCATTTTTTCCAATCAGGATTTGTTCTGTTTTGTTTTAAACTATAGGACACGTCTAACCCCTCATCAGTAGTGGTGTTTCTATCAGGCATAGGTTTTGGTATAGACGGGTTATTTAAATCTTTTATTTTAGCTAAGCCAAGACAGGTTGTTTGCTGAATTGTGTCATTCAGGAACATTATTTGTTCTGGGATCATGCAGGCTCTGAATAATGCTTCTAGACCTTGTACCTGCCATTCTTTTGTTCCCCAGATGGTTTTTGTTTCAATGTTTTTCCAAAACTCAAAACCAAATGTTGACATTTTGTCATAATATTTTTCAGAATAAATCAATTTAGTATTTGTCAGCATGCTTTTCATTCCTGTCTTATTTAACATCTTGAAATAAAACATTTCTGGATGAGTGTGATTAAACCCTGAAATGTATGGGAATTTTTCAAAAAATGTTTTCGAACTTCCTATTGGCGGAGTTGGACAATGTTCCCACTGATTATAAGTAAAAACATTTCTAGGATTTGCCGACTTATGCAGATAATGATGCCCATAGTGGTTATAACAGTACATCTCTTCATAATTCGATGAGCCCTGTAAATAATCATGTTCTGTAAATTTTGCTGACATTTCTAAATCTGACATCATATTATTAATATTTTCAAAGTCCCAATCATCAGAGAAAGAACTTGGTGTCACAAAGTCACTTAATGAAAGCTTGAATTGGTGTGGATACTTCAGGAGCTCTACCGGGCCTTATATTTCATAGTCAGATCTGTCCCATGCTATACTACCAGGTATAGGCTTTGCTTTGATGTTCACTGATGATAGTTCTCTTTTCTCTATGTGAGAGGATCTGTGTGGTTTGAGGACCAAGTTGATGTTCTGACTTGCTGTGTCCATTGTACTGTATTTTCCATCAATAAATTTACCCAAAATTAAAACTAAGATTAGCCAAAGTAGAAGGATAAGTACACCTAACACAATCCATAGTTCAATCCACGGGGAAATCAGATATGTTTCTTTGAGTTGATGAAAAAAATCTTTAATTTTCTTTTTGAGAGTTTTTGTTGCTGGCTTGTCTCCATGTTCACTCGGATCATCGGAAAAATCATCAAAGTTGATAAAATAGCCAGATGCAGTTCTGTCAATTGGTGGGATTGCTTCCGGATTTCCATTGATCTTTGCATTCTCTTTCGTTACATTTGTATAGTCGGAGGCTACATCGTTGTAGACTGGTGTTTCTTGAACTGTTGCAATTTGGGTATCAAGAGGCACAAGTTCCATGGCTTTGTTGCATAGTTCTTTTTTATTTACCGATGGTTTATCGAAAGTGATTAGTCTTTCAGTTTGAAACTCTTGGATTGTAGCAAGATTTGGTCTTCTGCTACTTCTTTGGAGTCCACTGGGCCTACTACTTATTATTGGCCACATGATTGTGGTTTCACCAGGTCGATGGATACAACTCTGTTTTCCTTTTTACCAGCAAGTGGCGGTAGTACTACTGATCTTGTTCCGCTGACAGCTAAGACAGGTACTGCTTTTCTGTATGAAGGCCCAAATTCCTTCTTCACCGCGATCTTTTCTCTGACCAGATCCCCAATCTTTGGAATCCAGACAGGTCTTGCTGGGACAGGTGGTTCATCAGTGGTTGTTGGCTTACACTTTATGTTACTTAGACTTTTTCTTGTTTCATTCAAGTCCTGTAAAACAGCCAAACGATCTTTGATATCAAAGGTTTTTTCTTCCACCACTGAAGTATGACAATCTAAGTCCTGGATTCTCATTCTAGTGCCGAATAATAGTTCGTATGGAGTGAAACCTTTTAGAGAATTTCTTGGCAGATTGTTAAGACTACGTTGGACATTTGTTAGATGTTTGACCCACCCATCACCCATCACCCGAACCTAATACCCTCGCTGTTATAGATTGCTTTATGTCACGGTTTTTTCTTTCCACAACCGCATTTCCCTCAGAATGGAAGGTAGAAGAGTACAGCAATGCAATGCTCATGCTGCTCATGGCCTATTTGTAAGCTCGAGAGCTAAACGCAGGACCCTGGTCAGAATGTAGCATGCCAATTGCGTATGTGCTGATAAAGACTCGCAAATCTTTTATAACAGTTTTGGCGTCAGCCGAGTGCTGGGGCCACATCTTTAGTGAATCTAGTCTAAATAATGATGGGACCGCATTTGTCCGGTCGGACGTCTGCGCATAGATAGCCTGATGCTATCTAATAGTGGTGTCTGGGCTGGTGCCTGGTCCGGTTCACAACTGCGGTCTCTGTTGCAGTCCGCACAATTTATTGCAAAATTGTAAATTTCTACGCTCATCCCCGGCCACCAGTTTTGTGATTGTAATTTTATCAGAGATTTCAGGATCTCTTGGTGCCTTAGACCCAATCCCTTGTGTGCTTCTTGTATCAAGAAGATTCGCCGGTTCGTGTTTGGAATTACTCTATCCCCCACTCCAGGGATGCGAGCAAACGGAACGGAGTTCGCATCAATTATGTATGTATTATTGAGTGGATAGTTGAGACGTAATACTGCATAGTCGTCTTTTAATGAGACTTTTACTGCCAGCATGGTTTCTCCATCTATTTGTTTTTCTGAACGCTTTTTAGTGGCTACGGAAGCCGGTTGACCAGCCGCCGCTGTGGCTCTATCACCCAATGAATTCCCTGCAACGTGAACGCCATCACGTCGTTGACTCAGTGTAAGTATCACGTGAGTCTTTTGTAGTTCTTTCTGCAAAAGAACTACTTGTTCCCAAAGTTTTTTATGCTTTATTGTGGCACCTGTGTCATCTTTGTAACCGTTTTGAATCCAAGTCTGTATGCTCTTATTGTAAGACTGGACAAAGTAATGTGAATCGCACACTATCAGTGTGGGGAATTCGCGATTGGCATTTTCAAGCACCTTCTTTAGGGATCTTATTTCAGCTCACTGAGCTGTACAGTTTCTGAATGATTCAGTTTTAGTGACCATTGGTCTGAATTTACCTAAGCGCCAGTGACCTTCAACAATCGCGCACGCGTTGTTGTAAATTTGCTTTTCCACAACAAAATGTTGTGCAAATCTGTCTGTGTAGATTACACAGGTGTATTGTTCAAGAGGCAGAATTTTGGTCGGCAGAGGATATTCATATTCGTATTCCAGATTTTCTAGTTTTTTCATTTTCGGATCAAAATAGTGTTTCACGTTTTCTGTAGCGAGAGAAGTTTCCCATTGTATCCATTTAGGATCCAATGCCACAGCATTTAGATTGCGTGGGCTTGTCAATGCCTCAATGGATGATTCTGATGTAAAAACAGTTATTCCACTTGCCTTGGGCTAGGGCTCTTTCTCTTGCTACAGCAGTTTGAACCGCTGTCAGAATTTTTTCTGTCAAACTGAATTTCATTTCAGCTTGTGTGTACAAATATGATTTGTAAGCTATTGGTACAGTTTCTCCCTCCTTCCGGGGATGACTCGGATTACCAGATTGTGTTCGTTTGCGCGTGTTTGCAGTTCTATTTTAGTTAAAATGTATGTCTGTAATGATCTCAAAATTTCTGTGTGTTTTTGAGTCCAATTATTTGGTTTGAAATCAGGTTTTATTAATTCGTAGAGAGGTTTAACCTTCTCTGCATAATTTAGAATGTATGTTCTTCCGAAATTCAGGAAACCTAGTATTGATTGTAAATTCTTCAGCGTTTAGGAGCTTGGAGTACTGCACATTTCTCTAAGAAATTGTCTGCTAGGCTTTTGCCTTCACTTGATAATTCATATCCTAAAAATAGGACAGTTAGATGGGCTATTCTTGACTTTTTAAAGTTGAATTTGTAACCTTCCGATGCGAACCCAAGTATTATGGTGTTCACTCTTTTCAAGTGAGTCTCCAGGTCATTGTCTGTAAGATAGATGTCATCGACATAGGATAATGCCTCATCATCGTACATTTGTAGTAATTCTGTCACCCTTGCTGAGAATAATCCTGGGCTATTCTTTGAATCCCTGTGGGAGTCGCCAAAATTGTTTTTGCGACCCCATTATTGAGAAAGTGGTCAAATACCTGCTTTCAGGTGCAATGTTTTGACAGAAGAATCCATTAGAGATATCTAATGTCGTTTTATATTTTTTGTGCACGATGTTATTCATTAGTGCTGCACTGTCAGAGTTTTGGACTGCAAAAGTTTTACAGCAGGAGTTTAAATGTCTGTAGTCCAAGACTAGACAATATGAATTGTCTGGCTTGGAGACAGGAAACAAAGGATTGTTCATTTGTGAGGTGCATGTTTCAATCACCCCTTGATATTCACGTTGATCTAAGATCTCCCTGACTTGCTTTTTAGCTTCTTGTTTAACTGGGTACTGCCTTTGTGCAGTAGGTTGATTTTTTAACTGGATTTTGTGGTGAGGAGAGTCCTCATCCCATCCTACATGATTTTTATATAAAGCAGGAGCTTGGGCCACTGCCCATTTTCTTGCAAATGTGTATTTTTTATGAATCGGGACATGATTTGAGAAGGCAGGCATAATCATTTCTTCTAATATCAGGAGAGTGTAGGGGATTCCTACACAGAATCCTGTAGGTGCTCCTACGGAGGATAGAGACCTCAGTGTTCAAAGTTTCTTTATCAACAAGTTCAAGAGACGAAAAATGTTCATCCGGGTATTTTTTAATCCAAAGTTCATATATTGTTTTCCATATAGACTTGGTTAATGTTCAACAGACATTCAGTTCGTTATTCACCACCAAAATGATTTATAATGCCAAAATCCCAATGCATTTCGGGACGGGGGTCCTTTCATCAGGGGAATAACGTAACTCTGTAAAAGAAGCCAAACACTGTGTAAGGGCGTGGACGTATCTACTGGAACGAAAAAAGAAAAAAGAAAACAAAAGATGGCATGGAAACCTCACCATTATACGGGTGGTAAGAAGAGAAACCGTGAATAACTAAACGTGCTGCTGACAGAATCAGGAATGATCAGGTGACAAGAGTTACACCGCAACAACAAGTAACCGTGAATAGTAAGAAAGCATAAATACCAAGATTGTGCTGTGAATGCAATACAAAAGTAATTGCGTAACAAAGGTACACCATGAGTGTTTTCACAAATTAACGATCAGAAAATGTGAGTTCAAAGAGAGTATAAGTGCGAAGAAAATAAATGCCCATTAAACCACGCGCAAAGAATTTAGACCAGACGAGTTTCCCAGACATAGTGCTTACCAGAGTCTTCGGTATCTTACATTCGAAGACCACAAACTAGCGGGACGACCTCCGTAAGCGAGAAAGTGATATGTTTATAAAAGACGGACCGAGCGTGCGTACAGTACGTGACATAGAAAGGGGACTTCAAGCGCGGGTACCAAATGAAATAAAGTGTACCAAAAGACCGTGGCTGTCTACTCCATAAGGACAATCAATAAATAAAGGCAATGTAAACGAATGTGTAAGATTAACAATAGGTCAAATGAATAATGGAATTAGACAATAAGCACAGTTATTCATATACATCGGATTGTCAGCCATCTTAGATAGGGAGAAAGAGAACGTAAATGAAAGAAATACTACCAAAGTAGATTGTGAAACAGTAGTTAGAGGAATGGTAAACAGAACTTTAGACTGTAAATAGGGACAGTGGAAATAGGGACAATAAAAAAACGAAAGGGAAGAAAAATAGAGAAGTATAATAAGTGGGAAATAGGAACAATAAAGTAATAAAGATGAAAGATGAGTAGAAGAATCATGTTAGACAGATAAACAGGCATGTTTTAAGGATAAGCAGACAGGTTTTAAAGAAAACAACTAAATTCAACCCGATCATTTAGTCCTTTTGGGTGGCATGATTGCAACAACTTTATCCAAAATAGTTCACGCTGCAGGAGTTTTTTCCGGTTGTCAACGCCAGGTCTCGTAGGGACAACCTCTAGAACAAGGAACCTCGACTGGCTTATATTATGTTGGGATGAAATGAAATGAGCAGCTAAAGGAGATGTTTGATTCTTGTTCCTGATTGTACTCTTATGTTCCGTTAAACGGACTTTGAGTTTCCTTTTGGTTTTGCCGACATAAGTTAAGCCACAAGGGCACTTCAATAAATACACCAAATTCATAGAGTCACAAGTGGCATTTGTTCTTAGTTTGATTTCTTTCCCAGACCGTGGATGGGTGATGAAATTTCCCCTAATTATATTGTTGCAGTGACTGCAGTTGTGGCAAGGTTTAGTTCCGGAAAAAACGCAGTCTGATGACTTAGGGTTGAGTTCCAGCAAAAGTTTTACAGCAGGAGTTTAAATGTCTGTAGTCCAAAACTAGACGATATGAATTGTCTGGCTTGGAGACAGGAAACAAAGGATTGTTCATTTGTGAGGTGCATGTTTCAATCACCCCTTGATATTCAAGTTGATCTAAGATCTCCCTGACTTGCTTTTTAGCTTCTTGTTTAACTGGGTACTGCCTTTGTGCAGTAGGTTGATATTTTAACTGGATTTTGTGGTGAAGAGAGTCCTCATCCCATCCTACATGATTTTTATATAAAGCTGGAGCTTGGGCCACTGCCCATTTTCTTGCAAATGTGTATTTTCTATGAATCAGGACATGATTTGAGAAGGCAGGCATAATCATTTCTTCGCCATGAGGGCACTCCCTGACAAACTCTGGTGGCCAGTCTTTTTCAGCTAACAGGAGATCATAGACTTTAGAAAGATTCTCCCAAAAGAGACCTTTTATTTTCCTAGTTTTATCTCCCTCTATACGTAATGTTATTTCATATAGTTTATGGGGCACGCTAACTCGCGTGTCTGCAGTTTCCACCTGAATGTAATCATTCGTGTCCACTATCTCCAGAAGATTCATCAGGATCTTGCAAGCTATGGTCACTTCTTCTGCGCTGTCTAGCATTGTCTGGGCCCACTCTCCGTTTTTCAGTTGTGTCCTCAGGATTCTCGGCATGTTTAATTTTAATACTTGCTACCTTCTCTCTGGGAAATTGTGATTTTTTACTTTGATGAGCAGGTTCTTTGTCTTTGGACTTGACGTGTTCTTAATTTATCCCTATCTCTAAGGTTATATATTTTTTCAGAGGGCTCCCTTTGGGGAGACTTGTCCCCTCCTCCTGGAGATTTATTTCTCCATTGGGGAGACCTTCCTCTGGACTGAAATTGTTTTTCTCTGGGAGTGGTTTGTTTATTACCCTCCCACTTCTTCTTCTGAGAACTGAAATTGTTTTTAATAAAGATTTTTTCAGGATTTTCAATTAGTTGGTTTAGTCGGTAGGTTGTACCGTCAAGTGTAAATTGAACTAAATCTCTATATGCTGTTGTTAATTCTTTTATTTTAACTAAGAGTTCTTCGTTTGACATTTTTTCAATGTCTGGATGTGGTGTGTAGCTGGCTAGAACCGGCCACGTGGCTCCTGGTCTACCTAGTGGACCGAGCCTGGTAATGTGATTTTGATGTTTTAGGGTGCCATTAAATAAGAGCAGGTGTTCTTGGTATTTTAGTGGAATTTCAATTTCCTCGAAAGGAGAGTATTCCTCTGGAGATTCCGCTACTTTATAATAGTGGAACTCACCTGTCACAGTATGTGCTGCTGGAAAAGTTATCCAGGAATAGAATATCTCTGTCTGCCGATACTCATGTGCCCCTACCACAAATACAACTGTACCACCTCTTGGTGATACCCCATTTTCTATAAGTTTTATATTTATGGTTTTTCTTATATTGACCGGGATGAGTATTGCATCAAGGTCTGCATTTTGGATGACTGTGTCCTCCGCTAGGAGTTGAGCTGCTAGTCTAACTCTTTCCCTTTCATCCTCACTGTCTGACATTTTGCTGACAGAAAGGTTTTTTGTTGCAGATCAAGTTTCAAGGAAACAAAGATTAGGTGCACAATATTTTGGAACACTGTATCCTTCAACATTAACTGTACCGTAAACTAATACATAGGATTCTCATCCTACTAAGTTTCGGCAGATATTAACCTTCCACCCACTCCAGACGTCTATTGGAGTTTTTACACGAGAAAGAGGTCTGTGTGAAAAGCAAGACTGAGTTACTCTAGTATCTTTTCGTTATATTATCGCCTTACCAAACGTTGGGCGCCATGTAGTGTAGTTCCTATATTCCCAATAGGCTCTGCGCATTGGAATAACAAACAGCAGTGTAGACGTAGGACTGAGGTCATCTAGGTCTCTACTGACTATGTTAGACTTAATTCGTTTTGCCAGCTAGCTCAGAGGTCACTAGAAACCTTCTTGAATGAATAGGGAGGGGTTAACTTCCCTGATTTAGACAAGAAGGGATTAGCTTCTGACAACCATATAACATGACAACTTTGCTCCCCCAGAATAAGGAGTGTATCTCCAGAGTTGTGTGAAAACAATAAACAGCTATTTCACTCAGTCAATCGTGCATGCTTAATTTCACCAGGGTGCAGAGAAATAGAGATACAGGCGTTTTCAATAAAAGGTGTTATTTTATTGAGCAGTCTTCTTTCTCATGCAAGAGAAATTAATTGCCACAATTGCAATACTTATCATGAAGTAAAGTGCGTACAGTAAAAGGAGTATTATAAAATAATACTGTAAAAGCATTGATATGGTTTCTTAGCCATATGATACTTAAAATGGATAAAATATTTACATACATGAAAACATTGACTAACGATATCAACTGGTACTTCTAAGATACACCTACCCCGGTGTACCTGACCTAAGCCTAATACATGGGAAGGAGTAAGTAAGTTGCAGTTTTAAGTTAAGTTGGGTTTTTGCCAAGAATCTGAATCAAGAATTCTCTCTAAGGTTTGAATCAGCTCTGTATCTTGGTTATAGAATGAAGGAGGTCTTGTATCTCGTTTCTCAGGACTCGATCTCCCAGTAACCCGCAAGGGTGACTGGAAAACACCGGAACTGGATTTCTCGGCGTGAGAAAAGGCAGCTTCTCCAGTGTGTCAAAGGGGAGGGACGGCTTCTTTCGGCTCTCGCATTAGCTGGGCTTCGGATAAGTAGATAGCCGTTCTGCTCCACACCACCGTGTGTTTGCTTAAGGCAAGTGTTGATATATTTATACCAGGAAGGTGCTGTGTTTGACGTAAGATTGGACATAAGACGTCAATAAAAGATGTCACTAAGAACTGACTGTTCCTTTAGTGCTCGCAGGAGTTCAATGACAAATCAAAACAAAGACATGGGGAATTCCCAGGTTTCTGAAGGTTTGGTGTGTCGAAAGAACTCGTTGTGCTCTCTAGGTATCTAAGGAAGTAGCCTTGCCATATTTGAGCTGCGTGGGCTATGACTGACTATGGGTAAGATTCTCATGCCTTCATTAGGAAATGATTTATCATAACCGCATAAGGGCATGAATCAGGAATATTTAATTAGCGTCCTAGATACATGCACAACAATTTGTGGAAGCAAACAGAAACAAACTTTCTTTTTATTAAATTCTGTGCCAACATCATGAGTTTCTTCTGTCTTTTTTTGTGACAAGAATGCCTTGTCTTACAATGTATCCAGGATCACTCCCAGGAAATGTATCTACATTGAGGGACAAAGTAGAGACTTTTGGTAATTGACTGTTAGACCCAAAGATTCGAATGTATACAGACAGGTTATTGTATATTTTGAAGCTTTACGAGCTTTTATGAGCCAGTCATCGAGATACGGGAAAACCTGTAGGTCTAAGGGAGGCAGCCACTGAGGCGAGATACTTGGTAAAAATCCGGGGGGAGCGGACCCGAGACCAAATGGGAGTACTTTGAACTGGTAGTGAACAATGTTCCCTTTAATTTCTTTCCTCTGTGGGCGGCAGTGTAAGGTCTATGTGCGCTGCAACCAAGGCTATGTGCGCCAGTTACCAGAGCGCGTGTGTAGGTGCAGCGCCAAATGTCACTCCAAACTTTTGCCCCAAAAAGTGAAAAAACGTTGCATTTCCTCACATACAGATACACGTGAACGGTATTAAGGCAGGTTTGAAACTGTACCACATAGCAATTTGAAACCGTGGCAGCTATGTTGCTGCATTTCTTTTCTTTGACCAGGAAAAATAAAACTATAATAACATAGTTATTATAATTTTACTTTTCGCAGTTTCAGGGCTGGGTTAAGGAAAGGCCGCATGAGGCTTTCGATTAATGCATTTTAATGCTAGTGTCCAATTCACCGCATTAAAATGCATTTAGTCACGCATTCTAGCGCCCCTCTGACAATACTGCACTTGAGGCACACTGCCAATGAGGCAGCACCAGCACGCTAAAATTGTCTAACATAAGTCATCCATATTGAGAATAATAACAACAAGTTGCCTCAGGAACAATTCATATATTTAACAATATGCATCTTAACACATCCAATGAAATAACTAAGGTATAAAAGGAAGACAGATAAAATTTCATGGGGGACAAAAATTCTCAGAAGATACAGATAAAATATTTAGTTTGCCACTACCAGTTCCGCCAAGATATGTACTAAGTGGTAACCATAATAAGTGCACATTAGGAACAGATGAGTTTTGTGTGGCAGTTTTGACTCATCGAAAGGTAGTGCAGAGGTCTAATTTGCCTGCTGCAACGTACATGTACCATCCAGATCACAAAGTGCACATAATGTAAATGGGTCAGTGGGTTACTGCTTTTGTCAGTGAGATCCTTTTGGTACTTGCAGTTTATAAGTCAAAATCCTAACAGAGAACAGTGAGCTGTCATCTAAGAGCTGCATGTTTTTCCCCAGCCTGGTTATCCTAATGTTGCAAAAAGGGTTAATTTGAATATAAATCAATTCTGGTTATTAAAGAGAAACCCCAAGCATGGTATTTCGTTCTAAATTCAGAGTTTACGTTCTAAATTCAGAGTGTTTCTTCAGCCCATTTACTATTAAACTATACTGCCTACTAGTATGGATGTCATGTGACTCCTCAGCTTGTAGTCCTTTGTCTTATGTAATATTTCCTATACAGAGATTTACACACATATGATTAATTGTCTCTGTGTGATGTAAAGTGCTCTGACACCCTACACTGGTATCAGTGGTGCTGTAAATCAAGTTAAATTCATCTGAGCAAGAGTGTAGTTATGGAGACTTGAGGGGCATTGTTAAAGGGTGGTAGTGAGGGAATCAGTGGCGGAGGGAGTCATTGGGGGGGCACCAACAAATATTGTCGCACAGGGCTACACCAGCGCTAAAGCTGGCCCTGCCCTTGAGGCCAGGCCACCTCACCCATTGGTCCCTCCGTTGGCCTGGTTTCAGCAGTAGTAGCTGTAGCTCACCAGGGGTCGGCAATGCAGGATTTACAAGCACACCAAACTCAGTTCACAAGCTTCACAGTCTCGTTCCTTCATGCACAAGCACTTTTAACATGTGATGCCTGCTTTGGGACCACTGGAATTATGCAGCAATGGAGGACGAAATTCTACTGCAGGGTTGACTAAATTATGAAGTCCAAAAAAGACTGCAGCGTAATGCAGTATATTTTCTGATACTTTATTATTTCTACATTTTTCACATGCTAACAGTCTCTGGAAAAAAATTGCCTTATTAATACCAATCTAACATACAAATCCAGGGGCGCTAGAGGGCGCACAAGCGGAATGGCCGCCATTTGGTGAGGCTCCCGCTGCCTGGATTACAAATCCTTCATCTATCCTGATTAAATTATTAACCGTAGGGAAGTCACTACACAACTGTGTGCAAGTACCCGAATCCTTGCCTCTGTGAAAGTTTGGAGCGAAACCGGCACCTCTAGGCGAAGCGGGCGGTGTGGAAGTTCTGACCGGGGACAGCGCTGGAGCAACGGACGGTGCGGTGAGCGGCACCCTGTGGCAGGAAACGTCGCGACTTGCCACAAGGGTGGTAGGCCTGCTGAGCTGAGCACGGTCGAAGCCTGGATGCGCACCGGAGTGGAATACTGCCTGTTGTTGGTGGTCTAAGGGACAAGAGAACGGGGTGCGATACTGAGGACCCCCCGGGAGGACGGACACCCTCCGTGGAGCTAATAATCGGCAGCGGTGGGCGCCGTTGTGGTGGATCTGTGGATGTACCCCGGGGTCCCAGCGGCGGACGGGTGCCGGCGCTGGATCGCAATTGTGGTGTGTGGACTGGCTGCTCCCTGTACCCCCCCCCCCCCGCTGAACTATCTGAACTATCTGCAGGGCGCCGACAATGAGATGCTGTATCGACTGGTGGTATGTAGGAGGCTCCTGAGGCGTATGAGCTGGTGAGAGCTGACACCGGAGCGCTACTGCGGCGACCCTCGGCAGTAGCACTGGTCGATATCGATGTGGTGCTGACTGTTGGCGGAAGGGGACATTTATCAGCCGCTCCCAGGGATCCCCGGTGCCAGATTGACGCATGATACCGGGGTGCCGCGGGGGCGTGGCTTAGCACGCGAAGCAAATGGTCGCCTGCGGGTAGAGCTCCGTGCCGAGCTCCCCTTCCCGGCGCTGTTCTCCGGGAATATTCTCCACAAAGCCTGCCGAAAAACATCGGCGAGTGCCCCGCTGGCTCCGACACGGCGCCTGTCCAATTTTGGCGCGGATCGGACCTGTAACACCGCACCGAGAGGTGCCGGCCGCCCGCGGCCGCAGACGTTGCCTCCAGTCCAGGCGCGGGCCCAGGAAACGCCGGGGATCCGGAAGAAGAGGTAGGCCCGAAAACGTGGCCCACACCAATCACGAACGGACCACACACCGGCGTACCGGAGGCCGTCCGCCCCCTACGACGATGAGGCACTGAGGTGAGGCGACCGCACCAACACGGCCGGACACCTCACGCACCTACTGAAGCGGAGTGGCGGGAGTGCCCTGGAGCTGGCGGTGGCCGCTAGGCCTGGGCGCGTCTCCCCTGCGACAGGCGCCGCATAGACCCGAGCACACAGAGGAGAGGAGAGGTGAGAGGCTGGGCCTTGGGCACCTGGGGAGCTGGTGAACAGAGGAGGTTGGGGCATGCAACACGGCACTCACCGGTGGACGCACGAACCGCAGCACACGGCACACGGGACCCTGGCTGCCGGCAGTGCCCACGAACACACACTGAGTCCTGGCTCCTCACCGCAGCATAGCCCGCAACCCACCGGCACTACCCCAGGCACGCACTGTGGGAATAGCGACGCCCAGAAGTATTGAACCCGACCAGGGGGAACGACGACCTGCATTGACTGCGCCCCGAGAGAGGCTGGGCGCCGAGTTGCCGCACGAGCCAGTCAGAGACGCTCGCCGTGCTCCCGCCGGACGTCGGCTGCTCACTGCCCTCGCCAACGGCCGGACTGGACAGGCCTGGACCACAGCTGAAAAACACGCTGCACCCCCTCAGCCAGAAGCGCTTGCGGGGAGAGACACACCGTGGCCCATACTACTAACGGCTGACCCGGCCAGAACATAGAGAGCACCTAGGAGCGGGCCGGCAGGGGGTGTCCGCCCACCCTACCCCCAACATCCGACGCCCCGTGTCACACCCCGCTGGCTGACCGCGGCGGTCCTTACTCGGAACACCCCGCGCCGACTCCTGGCCCCCCCCTGGCGGACCGGCCTACCCACTCGACACCTTCCCATCGTGGGCCCCTTCGAAGGCGCCAAATACCACTTCAAGCACCGATGTCCGGCGGGACCAGGGCACGGACCGGCACTGGGGGCGCAATAACCAAGGGCAAAATGGATAAATCCGGCAAAACCGCTGACCAGGACCAAACAGCAGCAAAACTCGACACCATGCTTGCAGCCATGGAACGGCTGGAAGAATCTATCCAGCTCACACACACCTCCCTGGCCACCAAGATCGACAGTGTGGCCATAGACCTCACGCACCTCCGCGCTGACCACAAAAAACTTGCTGACCGCACCACGTCACTGGAGGGAACCGTGAAGGTGCTCCAACCCCAAGCCAGCCAGACACATACCCACATACAGGACTTGCTGAACCGAGTGGAGTTCCTAGAAGACAGGGCCGAGGACGCGGAAGGCAGGGCGCGAAGAAACAATGTACGCCTGGTCGGCGTTCCGGAAAAATGGGAAGGGAGAAAGCCAGAGGACCACATGGAAAGATGGCTGACGTCCATCTTGCCTGAGGGCACACTCTCGCCTCATTTCGTGGTGGAACGCGCCCACAGAGTCCCGACCAAACCCTTGACGACGGGCTCCAACCCAAGACCCATGCTTCTCCGCATTCTAAATTACAGAGACAGAGACACCATACTGAGAGAAGCGCGCAAACTTGATGATGTGAGAATCGAAAACACCAAGGTAATGTTCTTCCCGGACTACACCATTCAAGTACAGAGGCAGAGACAATCCTTCTTAGCGGCGAAAAAGCGCCTACGCCAACTGGGCCTCCAGTACTCCTTGCTGTTCCCCGCGAAACTAAGAGTGATAGCCGGAGAGAGAACCCATTTCTTTACAGATCCAGCCGAAGTGGAGGCATGGCTGGACAGCGGCACAGACTCGGCCCCCAGAACACCGACGGACCGCACAGGCGGACGCCAACTTAGCGGGTCCAAGAGACGGCGCCGGCCAAGGCAACGGGCGCAGGAACACGCGAACAGGCCACAGAAGACGCCTCCCCCTGCGGACACTACACAGCAAGAAAAACGAGAAGCCCTACGACTTGTGCGGGAACTCAGTCACTCCCCAGCGCCCAGCGAACCAACTGGCAGCGGTACACAAGACCCACCAAGCGACGACGAAGCAATGTATGGAATATCGGACTCTCCTGTGACAGATCCTGGGCCGGACGTCACACCCCAAACATCAGACTACATCGGCTAGCGGGCTACTAGGACATATTCACCGTGCATCCCACACGAGCGCTCGAAAGGCCATCAGCGAAGAGACAGCGGATACAGTCTGGGCCAGCCCGACCCGGCGAGGCCCATGGAACACTGCGGTATGCAGCTGGCCCTGATGATACTCCAATGGACACTGACCAGCCGACCCCCTACTCCTGCGGCCGCCTGTCCTGCCGCACGCTGCTGAAGTCACGTAATGTATGGCATTAAAAGTCTATTTTGTATCCATGACTCTTGTGATTGGGACCGGCTTAGGCTTCCATACACCCCCCGGGAAGGGGAGCGACCCCTATATGATGACTCTAACAACACTTAACCAGCCGCTGCTGCTAGCACTGCACAGCTGCCCCCAGAACTGAACTAGACTTTGTTACTCTCCTAGAGAGCATGGACGGGAGCACGTTTGCCCACCGACCTTTTGGTATTTCGCATGTTTGCGTTGTTCATTGGCTAACTGTTTTATTGGCCATGTTGATTGCCTATTTTCCCCCTTTACAGTATTGCAATGGCGTGCGGGACAGTCAATATTCCTTACGGACAGTGGACGGGCGGGGGGTGGGACGGGGAGGCCGCTCTGGGGAAACCGTTAATATAATGCAATGTCTG
This sequence comes from Lissotriton vulgaris, assembly GCF_964263255.1. Classification (NCBI taxonomy): domain Eukaryota; kingdom Metazoa; phylum Chordata; class Amphibia; order Caudata; family Salamandridae; genus Lissotriton; species Lissotriton vulgaris. Next base: position 609,561,234 of record NC_141695.1, read on the forward strand.
TGATCAATATATGTACATGGAATGTGAGAGGGATGCACACACCGTCCAGGCGGTACCAAATATACTCATACCTCAAACGCCACAACGTGCAAATTGCCCTTTTACAGGAAACGCACCTCTGCGAAACAGAAGTTACCACTTTGCGCCGCAGGTGGAGAGGTCACCTTTATGCCACACGTCACTCCTCCTATGCTAGGGGGGCGCTGGTGTGGATACGCCCGGGCACCCCATGGATAGCACAGGACACCTTGGTAGACCCTGGGGGGAGGCATGTAGCAGTCCGAGGCAGGATTGACGGGAACCCAATAGTGTTAGCCTCGATCTATGCACCCAATACGGGGACACAAGACTTCTTAGCACAGCTATCCAACACCTTGGCACCATGGCATGGCATACAGTGGGTACTGGGCGGGGACTATAATTGCACACTAGACCCTTCGCTGGATCGCTCCCGTCCACCACTGCCCAATTCCCCTGCTCATCACGCAGCGCGAGCCCTCCTGGACTGGTCCGTGCAGTGGGACCTACAGGATGCGTGGCGCAGCCACAACCCAGACACCAGGACCTACTCCTTCCACTCAGGGGCACACGACTTACATGTACGCCTGGATAGATACATGGTCTCTAGAGATCTGCTGCCGGCGATCAGAGACACACAATACTTGGGCCGCACACATTCGGACCACAATCCACACCTCATGACAATTGCCTGGGAACAACCGAGACCACCAATCCCCACCTGGAGACTACAACCAGACCTTTTGCTTGACGGCGCATTCAGAACCTCGATAGGGGCGCAAACAGCACAACACTTCGAAGATAATAACAACACTGCTTCCACACCCCAGCTAGAGTGGGACGCGTTCAAAGTAGTACTGAGGGGGCTATGCCTCGGCACCCAGGCACACACCCGCCGACAGTTGGAGGCAGACCTGAAGCGGTTGGAAGGGGATTTGCTGCAAAAGGAACAGGAAGCGGCGGGAGGGGATAGTGTAGGGCTGCTCGAGGCGAGGACGGAACACGACAGACTGATAGGCAGACTGAAACAGGTCAACTTCACTGCACACTCGGCACGCACACACCGCTACGGCGACAAGCCAGGCAAACTGTTGGCCTGGCTGATACGACGAGAAGACCGCTCTACCCCAGTGACGGCCATAAGCCCGACCGCAGACACAGTGGTATACACCCAAGCAGACATACATGCCGCCTTCGTGACACACTATAAGACATTATACCGGTCACAAATGGGCGACCCACGACCAGACATCCAAGCATACCTAGAGGAAATCACGCTCCCCACCCCAACTGACAACCAACGAGACGATCTTGGATCGCCGTTGGTGGCGGAAGAACTGCGTGATGCCATATTTGCCCTCTCAAATGGGAAAACCCCTGGCCCGGACGGGCTGCCCGCAGAATATTACAAAGCATACTCAGACATCCTCATCCCCGAGCTGCTCAGAACATATTCGGCAGCTCTAGACAGCTCATCCTTACCAGCGTCCATGAACGAAGCAATGTTGGTATCGCTTCTCAAACCAGGTAGGGAAGAGACACTCCTCGGGTCATACCGACCGCTGGCCCTACTCAACACGGACTACAAGATCCTGGCATCAACACTGGCCCGCAGACTGGCGGCCTTGGTGCCGGCCCTAGTGCACAAAGACCAAAATGGGTTTGTCCCGACAAGATGCACCTCCCACAATATCCGGAGGCTGTTCAGAGTACAGGAGTATGCAGTCCAGACGTGGCCGAGATCGGGTTGCCTGGTGCTGGACTTGGAGAAGGCGTTCGACTCCGTCGAATGGCCCTATCTAGTGGCAGTGCTACGTAAGTTTGACCTAGGTGATGACTTCATAGAACTGGTGGGCTTGCTATATGGGAAGCCTGAGGTTAGAGTGCGCACTGGGAAACTGATATCCGAGCCCATCTCAGTCAGAAGAGGCACCAGACAAGGCTGCCCACTTTCCCCATTATTATTTTCCCTGGCGATCGAGCCCCTGGCCGAACGACTGCGCATTAGTGGAGCACGCTGGGGCATCCCGCTAGCTGACGGCACACATGTCGTGTCGCTATATGCGGATGATTTGCTCTTGTACATCAAAGACCTAGATAATGTGCCGCTGGAACTGTCGGACATTTTCCGAATGTTCGAACTAATGTCAGGCCTCAAGGTCAACTGGGCCAAATCGGGGGCATACTCGTTCACTCCTGACGACCCGGACCCTGTACTTTACATCAATAATGAACGACTCCCATGGTATCAAACCACGTTCAAGTACCTGGGTATACACGTGTATAGGACCCCCCCAGACATTTTGGACGGCAATCTGACACGGGCCATAACGTCTGTCAGAACACAGATCGCCTTCTGGAAGACCCTCCCCATCAATGTGCCAAGCAGAGTGACCTTAACAAAAATGATAATACTCCCCAGGCTCCTGTACTATTTTGCCAACCTCCCACTATACATCCCTGTCCGTGTGTTCAGGGAGCTGGAGTCCATGCTCAGAGATCTGATCTGGAACACAGGCAGACCGAGGGTGGCACTGACGAAACTATACAACCCGGTCACTGAAGGCGGCATGGCAGTCCCGAACCTGGAGCTCTATTATCTTGCCGCACAGGTGCAATGGGCGGTGGCCTGGATCTCGGGCAGAAACCTAGAGGACACGGCTACGGCCACAGACATCCTCTCCCCACTACAGATACTTACCCTATTCCACCCGCTGACGAGCCCTAGGAAACACTCGCAACTGCATGTAGCTGTGGCCACTAAATGCTATGATAGATGTTTACGTCTCACTAAAACCACCGTACCATACGCGCCAGCGTTGCCACTCCTGGGTACCCCCAAGGCCACGTCAGTCGTGACGGAGGCGGCACTGGAACAGTGGACACATGCAGGCATAGAAACGATGACGGACTTGTACGCAGATGGCGCTCTACTCCCCTTCGAGACGCTGGCTGCTGACACGGGGCTCCCTGCGGGACAATTCCTGCAACATGCCTCAATACTGAGGACGCTCTCGCAGAAATGGGGGACCATCGCTGACGAACCACCCACGCACCAGCTAATCCAGTGCATGCACGTGATGGGCAACGGGACGCATGTGGTGCACTGGCTGACACAGGCGCTGCTCTCGCACACACAAATCACATTGCAACCCCTACGGGATAAATGGGCGGCAGATAGAGGGAAGGCATGGACGGACAAGGAATGGGCGGTGATACTTTCAGGTCCCCGCAACATTCCCCGTAACGCACGCTTCACACAGATCCAATTTTATGTCCTGCACCGTGCATATCTATCCCCGGACAAGATAAACTCATATTTCCCGGGCACAGAGGCCAAATGCCCGAGATGTGACACGGAGGGAGCAGACCTCCTCCATATGCTGTGGCAATGTCCCCTGCTTCAAGCATACTGGCAGTCGATACTAACTCTACTGAAGCACTGTACGGCGATGCAGATCCCATTCTCGTGGGAAGCATGCCTGCTGGGCCTCTTCCATAGGACCAAGCTAAACAGGGTACCTTCCCGCTTCTGGGATCTTGGCCTTATTACGGCAAAGAGACTCATCACAAAGCACTGGAAGCGGGCGGCACCACCCGCGATGGAACACTGGCACGCTTCACTAGACAACTGGGCGAAAGCGGAGAGTATATCCTTACATAATGAGGAGACGGCGGGACTGCGTAAATACCCCATAGCGACACTCTGGGACGACATGCTCCGCTCCTTCCACAGTGGGCCCCAGACGCCAGAGACTCCTGAGAGACAGACACCCCCGGACGGGGAACACAGAGATGACCACCACGCTCCAGACGCAGCGGACAACAGACGTACCGACCACACACCTGACACCTAGACTCCCCCTCTTCCCCCCCCCTGCCCCACCAGCGCGCCACAACCGCGGCCACCCTCCAGCATCGACATAGTAGCTACCGGATTTGCCAGAGCAGACACGACCCACACCACCACTGGATCCCCCTCCCCCTCCTTGCCCCCCCCCACCGTAGTTCCTGCTGCCCGCCACACCACACGCCACACGACCCCAAGTTCGATATCCTTTTCCCCTTAAGCTTTTATTGATTTTGTTCACAAAACAAGCTACGACAACAGAAACAGCATGATCACGCAATGTTTAAATGCTGATTTTATCCGCATACTGCTGCAATGTACTTTACAAACTGCTCCACGTTCTATGTATGCATTTCTTTAACTACTGTACCTTAGTACATCAAGACTCTGTATGACATATGCTTGACTTTTTTTTTTCCTGTGCACTGAATAAAAGATATATTTAAAAAAAAAAAAAAATGATACCGGGGTGCCGCATTGCTAGGCGGAGTACCTGGCAAGACGTGTGGAGGGGCTGCTAGGCGCAGAGAAGTGGGTGGCATTGGTTAGAGTCCAGAGGAGAGGCTCGAGTGATGGAAAGCGATGACCCTTGCTGAAGTAATCCTAGCTGTGCCACACTATACCATCGGACATACTAAGGTGGTTGATCTGCCCTGAAGCCTGATACTGCTGGTGACTGACCTTTCGTCGCATGGCTACCAGGTTCATGCGGGAAGCTGGTGCGGGCATTTGGTGTTCTTGGGACCGGGGACACGACGAATTGCTGCCTGTCGGATCAGGGACCTTCTTCGACACAGACACATAGCGACTAGTGGTTGTGTGGCTGTAGCGGGGTCGAGACGCTATCTCATGCCCGGCACTATGGGACGACAGGATGCCCGTCAGCCGAAGCTGTCTTTTGATGCGCCAAAGAGGGGGCCCAAACCGGCTCCGTCAGTGGCGGATACACATGGCATGGAGGGAGCGAGTGGCGGAGAGCCGCCCCCGGAGCTAGACATGCACCTAATCTTGCAAGAAATGCGACAGGGATTCGTTACGGTGGTGGACAAGGTGGACCGGATGTCCTCTAGAATGGACGCGATAGTACACAAGGTTGACCAGCATGAGGAACAGCTGAAAGCGGCGGAACAGCGCATTTCGGAGGCATATGACACCACTGCGAGTCATACAACGCAATTGGCGAGGATGGACAACCTACTGCGGGTCATAGCAAAAAAAAAATGAGGATTTGGAGGCCCGTAGTAGGCATAATAACATTCGCGTGACTAACATTCCAGAATCAACCAACACAGGGCGGATGGAGGAATACATTGAGAAGCTGCTCGTGTCAGCAGTCGGCGCTGATGCTTTCTCCACACAATTCATAGTGGAATGTGCACACAGGTCCTTGGGCCCACAGCCAAAACCGGGACAACCGCCACGACCCATAATTGCACGCTTACTCAATTATCGCGACCGCGATGTGGCCCTACGCGCTGCACGCACGAAGCAAACACTGGTATATGAAGGCGTAACATTCTCTATCTATCCTGATTTCACCCCATTAGTGCAGGAAGAAAGGCGCAAGTTTCTAGCTGTGAAAAAGAAACTGCGGGAGGCGCAGATAGACTACGCCTTACTCTACCCGGCGAGACTCCGAGTGACACACCAGAGCAAACAACCTTTTTGTACTAAACCGCAGCAGGTAGAGGACTATCTACGCCACCTGAAATGGACGCAGCGGGGAGGAAATGGACGAGATTCGCCACAGCATGATAACCTGCAAGAGGAAGATGAGGACGCTTGACTTATTAAGCCTGTCATTGGTAGCCTGCCTAATGGCTTGTATGTATGCTACTGTAATGCTTCGAAATAGCAGGCCGGCTGGGGACATTCTGTATCCAACGGGTCTAGGACAATCGCAGTGACTTATGGTAACGTATTCCAGGTCCCACAGTCCCTTCTCCGTTAGGGCCCGGTGGTCGCACAGGTCCAAGGGCTTGGAGGGGGACGGTGGCTGTGTGAACGTCTGATGCTGATTCCCTACGGGTGTTCCCCTATACTGGTTCATGTTATTGCACTGGCGATGTTGATTTTGTTGGGTTTGAGGGGTGGGGGGAGGATGGCAGAATCTGACAAGTTAGGGATGCTTCAGTGGGAGGGGGGATGGAGGATGATGAGATCAATGCGGACTGACTGGTTGTTTTGGGGTGTGGGGATGGGAGGGCAGTGGGGGGGCGGATCGGACTGTGTTTACCTTTATTATTTAAATGCACTGCAGGGGGGGAATGGGCAAGGGGGGGGAAAGTGTTGGGCAGTTGGGGATGCTTAGTAATGGAAGAAGAATTGAGGGTAAAGTTTCATGTTGCTATAATGAGGTTGTTTAACCGAAAGCGGAGTATGGGTGAAGCTGGCTGCTGGCTGTTTATGGTACAGGTGCGAAAAAGGTGGCCATATTCTGCATATACGATACGTCACGGTGATGGGTGACCCCCGTATAGACAGGTGTACAATATTATCCTGGAATATACGAGGGCTTAAAGACGCTCGTAAGTGTAGACAGGTACTGGCCTACTTGGACAGACTCAAGGTAAATATGGTGTTGTTACAAGAGACGCATGTACCCCCTCAAACTATCTCCTCATTTGCTAGTAAGTGGGCAGGAATCAGAGTCTTCTCTAATTATTCTTCCTATGCTAGAGGCACTGCCATACTGATACACCGGGCGGTTCCCTTCCCACTACTGGGACAACAGGTGGACAAGACAGGACGATCTGTGATAGTATGGGGTAGACTGGGATGAGACACGATAACCATTGTCAATTGTTACGCTCCGAACACGGACACACCGGAGTTTCTTACGCTATTGTGGGGAAAGATATTGGATGTGGGTTCGAGGCATTTTATTTGGGGGGAGTTTTAATGTGGCTGTGGCACCTGTATTAGATAGGGCAGATGGCCATGAACAGTATCATCCCAGGATGAGAGAGACGCTGCAGGACATTGTGGAGGAGGGCGGGCTGGTGGATAGCTGGAGGTATTTGCATCCAACGCTTCAGGAAGGTACACACTTCACCTCTTACACGGGCACATGGGCGAGACTGGATTACTGTTTTTTGTCCAGGGACGTGGCACTCGGCATCACTGAGGCTAGACATCTGGCGCGGACTCAGTCTGATCATTGCCCGGTGATGGTCACAATGGCTATACCTGGCTACGACTGCCATAGACGCACCTGGCGGCTCCAACCAGCTGCTCTCCTGGACACTGTGTTCCGGGCTGAACTGGAAGAGGATATAAAGGACTTATTCCCTCGTAATAAAGACACGGTGGATAGTGTTGAGATAGTGTGGGAGGCATTCAAGGTCACAGTTCGAGGGTGGCATATGGCTAAAAGCTTTGGGATACTCCGAGATATCCAGCGAACACTACACAACATCGAGGGTGAGCTACGGGCACTGGAGTGGCAGATGACGGGACGGGACGCGGGGTCTGCACATCAGCAGTTTCGACGTAAATTGTCTGAATTCGAGGAGGAGGCGCAACGTGAAACGAAATTTAGAAATACATATTGGGTGGCCCGCAAATATAGCAAGGGGGAACGTCCAGGGAGAGCATTGTCGGAGGTGATACGGACGGCTAGGGGCATTAACACCATATTGGAAATTGTTGACCGAGAGGGTGAGACCTGTAGGGACAATGATCGCATCCTAACTGCTCTTCACACACACTATTCGCACTTATATACTACACAAACTGAAGGGAAAGTTGATCTACACAGTTTTCTAGGGGACTTGGCACTTTGCTGGCTGAGCGACGTGCACAGAACATTCTTGAATGCCCCACTGGAAGTGGATGAAATAAGGGAGGCCATAATGTCCCTGAGTAACGGCTAGGCACCAGGGCTAGATGGAATTCCCGCCGAATTCTACAAATGTTACATTGATATTATGGCGCCAGTGTTGAAAGAGGTGTTTGAGAATTCTCTGGAGATGGGAGTACTGCCCAGGTCGATGCGGGAGGTAGTGATCACTTCCTTATTGAAGCCGGGTAAAGACCCTACACAATGCAACTCTTACCGGCCACTGTCCCTCATCAACTGTGACGCTAAAATCTCGGGTGTTTCCATTAATTGGGGGGAGTCCCAGTTCTTCCCACTGACTCCCACGGTGCTTGAATTTTCCTTGGACTTCCCGCTGGAGTGATGCCACTCTGACTTGCGCTATTTGGGGATTCAGATCTCCAGGGACAGAGAGGAGACATTACGTTTAAATTATGGCACGGCTATCACAAAATTGTCTGACACTATCACACTTTGGATTGCTCTTCCCTTATCGATGGCGGGTAGGGTTTCCCTTATTAAGATGGTTGTGGTACCTCGCTTTTTATATTATTTTCTTAATATTCCTTATTATCCAGGCGTTTTTCTTCAGAACTCTGATGTCCGAACTAATTAGACTAGTGTGGGGAGGTCGTCATTCGAGACATAAGTGGGCTGTTATGTCACAGCCATATGACAAAGGGGGCTTTGACATACCAGACTTTGAAGCGTACTACCTCAGTGCGCAGGCTCACTATCTCTATCATTGGGTTAAGCCCGTCCACTATATGCCACAGATCGCAGTGGAAGATTGGATTGCTCATCCTGTACCCCTAACTGGAATAGTTCACGGGCCCATTAGTGTATTGGATACTCCCCCCGACCACTGTATCGTGCACGATGGATGCCTGGCGAAGAATTTCAAATAGAGTACAAGTCCCTTTGCTTTATGCCCCTCTACTGCCTCTTACATATCATCCCCGGATGGCACTCCTGCAAGAGGTAGGATTTCAGAAAATGTGCCGAGAGCTCCACATAGCTTCATGGGGGGGATCTGTTCGTTGGAGGAGAGTTTCGCTCTCATGAAGGTTTCTTTGGTGAGCATGCTCCTAACCCACTGGAGCTGTTTTATTATATACGCTTGAGGGAAGGTATGAAGGCTCTCCTTCCAGACTACCCTAAGGAACCGATCAGTCTTGCCCCCTTAGACATAGTCTTAGGCAGCACTGATGGAGCACACATGGTATCACGCATATATGATAGCCTTCGCACTCATACATTGGCAGTGACTAGCACAGCTAGAGAACACTGGGGTAAGGATTTGGCCATTGAAATTACGGATGAGCAATTGGAATATTGTTGTGAAGTCACTGGACACATATCGTCTAGCAGTCGTTTTAAAATCATTCATTACAAATTTTTACAGAGAATATATTATACTCCTGCGCGTAAATATCGTTTTCACCTTGCTGACTCGGACTGCTGTGAGCGATGTAGGCAGCCTGGAGCTGGGTTCCTACATTTAGCGTGGGACTGCCCTCAAATGGCGCAGTATTGGGAACAGGTACATGGTGCACTAGATATGATGCTAGGAGTCAATATTCCTAATGACCCGTTGCTGCTTTTATTAGGCTACACTGCGCAGATACCAAAGAGCAGCAGGAAGTTCCTAGATGTGTCATTGCTGATAGCCAAACGTCGACTTGCCTGTAGGTGAGGTAGGGGGCGAGCTCCTAAATTTAAGGAATGGCTTCAGGATATGGTCTATTGTCAAGACCAGACTAAGATTCATGCAGAGACTCTACCCACAGCCTCTAAGTCTAAAGATATGTGGGGGCCCTTGCAGTCCTATTTGCTACAACAAGACACAGCACCAAATGGGGAGAGATCCCCAGATATACCTGAAACGAACACTGAGGCTGACTGCAGCGCTGCCGGACAGGGAGAATGTTAATTGCTGAGATTGTACTAATCAGGAATTGTGCTCATGAGGTGGAAGCCAGACTACATTCCACTGGCGTGCTATGTTTCTTAATGCATATGTTGCTTATGTTTTGCTATGATAGATGGTGCCTCCTGTTTACACTGTATAAACAATGACATGTATGGATATGTGTTACATAATAATGGGTGCTGCCCTTGTGCCATATTGAATACCAATGCTCACTGATGTAATTGCTGTTTTGCTACCTTGCACCTGCTGTTTTTTCGGACAGTATGTACCTAGAAAACTCCAAAAAATAAAGATTTAAAAAAAAACCCAAAAAAAACATACAAATCCAGCAGTGACAAATGTGATCAGTCAACCTTTGCAAAGGGCCGTCCACTTTGCGGAAGCACATGTCACATTTTTTTGTAACATTTTATCAGTTTGAGCTACAAACAATTTATTTGTTAAAAGCGTCAAATTATGCAGCAGATGATGCATTATGCAGTATATATTGCAGAACTGAAATGATATAGAAAACATTAGCAAATTAGGATATTTTTCCATTCCTGCTTGAACTGCTCTTGTGGAAAAAGGGAGAAGTGCTGATGACAGAGCTGCATAGCTCAGAGACCAATGGTTTGTGCTTCCACTTTTAAGCTTATTTCAACTGAAAGCACATGCCGCTTTTGTAGGCTTGCTGCATTTCTTCTCTTAATAGAGCGCAGCTGTGGGGTGATTGTGCAGCCCTGCCAAGGATCAGGCATGAGGCACAGGGTCAGACTGATTTGTATATAGCCATGTCTGAACTGGGGTGGCAGAGTGGGCTAAAGAACGGCGATGGATTGCGATGGATTAAACCCAGATCTTTTGACTGGGTGTGAGTGTTTGATTGATTCAGATGCTCCGTCCATCACCACCCCCTTTTGTACCGCGTAAGGATCACACATCAGGAGTGTGTTGATCCGCATCACCGCACTAAAATAAAAAGTCACGCATTTATAGTGCTGTGAAGTTGCTGACAAGCTGGAAGCGGGAGCGCTGCTATTGCACTCTCTGAGCAAAGTATGACGGACCGCGTGCTGCTCTGGCAGCCACAGATTGTGTGGGCCTACACTATGCAGTGCACTGCTCTGCCCTCCTTATGTTACATTTATACTAAGTATACATGAAATCCATGCCCGAGTCCAGTTGCGTTTCCAGGCTCAGCTCAGAGCTGTGCTCGTGGCTGCAGCACCGCGCAGGCATTCTCGTCAGTTGACTGCCACATTGTTCCTATGCAGAGAAGACACGTTACTAGGGGGCCGGGCCGGGCCGGGCCAGGCCGGGATGCGTGGTGCGCGGACCCGGCAGCGGGTGCAGTTGTTTCTAAGGAGTTCTGCGGCCGGTAGCTGCCTGCACCTCCCTCATGATGCCCTGCGACCAGAGATGGCTGGTGGAGGGTCGTCGTCAAGGCCGAAGGCTCACAGTGAGGTCTGTAATGCCACCGGCTTCTGTTCTTGAAAATAGATGTAATTTTAATTTACGATGTCAGCCTGAGCCTTAGCTCGCTGCTCTCCTTAGGCTGCATTCCGCTCTCAGCTGACAGTGACTCAGTGACTGGGCAGGCTCTACTCAATCTGCGCTATGCCTTTAAGGTTCTTGCACAGAACACGTGGATGTGATCTCTTAACACACTACGAATTGAGCCCCCAACCGACGCACACATGACTGAGCAGTTTGTTGACTTTCAGTCAACAACATTAATATTGTGAGGGGTGTTATAAACAACATTCACTGCAGTGCTTGATTGGTGACCTGAAGCAGTCACTGAGGCTGTGGGTGGCACCTTAATTTTTCTTTGCTGGGCCAGCTGCCCCCGCCGCCAGAGCAGACAAGAAGCACCTCTCGTCATTGCCAGACCCATCGGTGCCTGCTGCTCTGTGCTGTAGAGCAGGTTGTACTTTCACACCATGATGGGGTCAGTGCTGCTTTGTGCTGTTGAGCAGATTGTACTTCATACCATGACCGGGTTCTAACAGCAGCCACTGGAAGAGCTAACATTATTTTCAGAATTGCTGAGTGCTGAGTGGTTGTTGTGCTTGCAGGTTGAGGGAAGCAGGTCTGACACACGCTTCCACTCTCTCTATTTGCTTTCCCCCTAGCCTCCTAGACATATAGCCAGCATGGGCTGCTCAGTGTTAATGTTGCTGACTAAAAGTCAGCAAGCTGCTGTCACGTGTGCATGGGTCGGACCCTGTACTTAGGTCATACTTAAAAGCACCACGAACAGCCGGCTTCCCATAGTTATTCTCCACTGGGGCCATCCGATCTGTGACTGGGACAATGCCTCTGTGCAGGGTTTCGAGTCAGCCACACATAAAACTAAATCAAGTCTATAGCAGTTAGACCAGAAGGCAGCTCAGAGTTAGTATCTGTATGGCATCTACAAACTACAAATTCCACGTTCTCAACCACTTATTAGATGCAAACTTGTGTGCTAACTAACATGCAGCTGATATCATCCCTGAATAGAACTACAACACTTCCATCCCAGGTAGGATTTATGACTGCAGTCTTAAAGCCATTATGGAGAGACGTAGAAGTGCGTGCCTGACCGGTTATTTAACTATGTTTCAGTTCAAATTACATGTCAGATTAGTGTAATTTGAATGAATTGGAACATTTTGCATGGCTGGGCCGTTCAGGGTGGATATATATTTTAGCATGCTTTTCTTTGCACATTTTAGAACACGGCCTCTTTCCGTGTCACTGACCCCAGAGCACATTATTTTATCCTGGTAGTATGCATGCCTACAGCAGTCCTGCCTATGCATGAACCACAGAGCCATGCTGCGCAGCCACCACACAGAGGAGAGCACACACTGAAAACAGCCTGCAGTGCTGCATTTCGGGGAGCACCATCTAAACCAAGTGCAATCCTGCAATCATCCTCGCACACTACCAGAAGCCCAATGATCCGCAGCTGGCCCCTCTTTAGAGTCGCTCTCTGCTGGCTCAGGTTGACAGTCAATTGTTGGCACAGTTGACTATCACACAGGATTGACAACTAAGTGTACGGGGTTCAGTATCTGAGTGTGGGGGGACAGGGGCAAAGATGTGCCTAAAAAAGTTAAAACTATTCTTATTCGTTCACAATTTTAGTTGGTGAATCACCTTCAGGTAATGCATGTAAAATAACTCTACACACACTTTAAAAGTAAAGCTACATGAATAATAAATGGGAGATGCACTCTGACATTATGAAGCCTCATTTGTTAATGCTATCCGGGCAACAGATGTTGGTGTGTGAGTAGCACCAGTGGGAAGTAGAACTGAATGGTTGGTGGTGTGCGGGAATACTGACTTCCAAAATATTTTGTGTGCCTTTGTTAATGCTTTCATGTTAATGGCAGCGCCCTGTCATGAGCTGCAATTGACATGGAAACTTTAAAAAGGGCACACAATCACCCTGCAGCCCAGCTCTATTAAGAGAAGAAATGCAACAAATCTACAAACACATCGTGTGCTGTGTTTGTAGACTTGTTGCATTTCTTCTCTTAATAGGTGATTATGAAATTCGCACGCTGTGTTTGGTGCTGCATTCCTTTCGTTTTCTGGAGTGCGGCTGTGGGCAAATTGTGTGATTTTGTTTAAAGCATTCGTGTTAATCGCAGCTCATGACGGGCTCTGCAATTAACACCAATACTTAAATAAAAGTACACAATGAGCCCGGCAGCACTCTAGGAAACAAAGGAAATTTAGCAAGTGCTCTGAGCACTTGCTAAATGGCTCTGTAGTGAAACAATCAACGAGTTGTAGTTGTAGAATATAATATTTATTCCAAGTAAAAGTGACAAACAGGTGAGAGCCAGGGAAGCGATGTCTTCCTCTCAACAGCTCAGCCTACAACAGCAGTTCCACATAGAACACATGAACACACTACACTCTATATTCTTACCTCGTGGTATTAAAGGAATATACAACATAACACATCCCCCCCCCATACAATGAAAGGAAGAAAAGTAAAACGTAAGAAAAAAGAATAGTAAGAGAAAATAAAAAAAAACAACAAAGAGAAAACAACAATGCTATACAGTGAAGTCTTTAAGCCATCTAGGAACAACTCTTGTTCTTTTGTCAGGTAAGACACTGACCTTATCCTGAGTACCACATGTGTCCAGACTTGTAGAGGTAGAGGCATTGGTGTTAGTCTGGACATCATGACTGCAACCCTCGCCCACTCCCCCCTCAATATGCGAAGGAAGGCTGGATTGCTTGGGCTCAAAAGAAACAGACGCAAAATCATTGCCAAGTTGAGACTGAACATGACTATTCTCAAAATGATCTTCCACCCAATCAAAATTGTTGACACTAGAATTTGAAAATACCTCTACACAATTCTGATCAGGATTCAATGCAATGTTTTTAAGATTCCACACCCTTCCATCATCTAATCTTACCGAATTCCTTAAAATTTCAGCTACTTTACATGGTGGTTCAAAGCGACTTACACCCTTAGGTACTTTAAAAGGTTTCTTAACCCTTACCCAATCTCCAACCTTGACAGAAACATCTTTGGTGTTGTGATGAAAGTCATAAAACTCTTTGCTCTTGTCGTGACTGGACAGTAATTTATCTCTGACCTCAACTGGAGACCAACAAGCTATTTTTCCATCAAAAAGCCATGCAGGATTAAATTTACACCTTGCTGTTCTGCCTCTCATCATGGTGAACGGGGACGTGCCAGTGCTGTTCTGCACAGTAACCCTATATGACCAAACTGCTTTCTGTACCTGCACTTTCCAATCAAGCTTACTATGCACTGAGGCCTGAATGACACCTTTAATTACTCTGTTGAACCTTTCAACAGTGCCGTTCCCACTAGGGTTATACAGTGCAGTAGTCTTGTGTTTGACGCCACACCTGTCAAAATACTCCTTAGCCTGCTTGGACGTAAATTAGACACCATTGTCAGATAGCACACACGCCGGCAAACCCTCCACCATGAATATTTTATCTAAGAAATTAAGTACTGTCAGAGTGTCAATTTTTCTACAAATATTACAATTGGCCTTTTGGAAAAAAGGTCAATGGCAACTAACCCATATTCTTTAGAGTCCCCAATAGGTCCAATAATGTCAATTGCAATAGTGTCCCAAGGGAAATCAGGAATTAAACCATTGCTCATCTTGGGCTTGAACGTTCTAAGGGTCTTGTCAGCAGACCCACAAACCACACATTTCTTAACAAACTCCTCTGTTTCACCGTCAACTCCTGGCCACCAAAACATTTCTTTGACAATAGACTTGGTTCTCATAATACCAAAATGCCCCTCATGACAAAGTTGCAAAATGTTCTTCCTCAATGACACAGGTGGAACAATTCTATCACCCCTAAAGAGTATATCATTTTCAGAGGACAACTCCGTACGGATTTGCCAAAAGGCATCCAATCCAGGAATACTCTTCTTCTTGGGCCAGCCTTTGCAGATATATTCTAAAACGTTTTTCAAAACAGTGTCTTTTTCCTGTTCGGCCAACCACTCAGTTTTACTTATGGCCGGTTCACCACAATCATGCACTAAAGCCACACAATACTCACTCCAAGGGTCGTCATCACATACTTCAAGAGGAGGTGGAAGTCTTGATAGGCAATCAGCAATACGGTTATCCCTCCCAGGTAGGTAAACCATTTTATAGATATATTCCTTCATCCGCATAGACAATCTAGCTAATCTCGCAGACGCACCAGAAATGCCTTCACATGACAATATACGGATCAAAGGTTTGTGATCTGTAAGAATGGTCACAGGTTTGCCCCAAACAAATGCTCGAAAATGTTCTAATGCCCATGCACACGCAAGGGCTTCTCTTTCGATGATGGGGTACCTACTTTCAGCAGGGGAAAGGGCCCTAGAAGCAAACAGAATTATCTTTTCTTTACCTTCCCCATCATGTTGTGACAATACGGCACCCAAGCCCTTGTCACTTGCGTCAGTTGTTAACAAACAGTCGATATTGGGGTCAAAACTGGCAAGTGCATTTACATTTTGCAGTTCATTCTTGATTAATTTAAATCCTCCTTCACATAACTCACTCCATATGAACTTAGTGTTTTTCTTCAATAGTGCACACATATTGTAAACTTTTGCAGCAAAAATTTTTATAAACTTGGCACAATACTCGGCCATGCCAAGAAACGCTCTCACCTCATCTTTTGAAACAGGTGCAGAGAATTTAACTATATTCTCAACTAACGTTGGTTTGGGTTCAACACCTTCTTCACTTATGATATGTCCCAAATATGAAACACTTCTTTGACTGAATTTGCATTTGGATAACTCTACAGTCAGGCCAGCTGACTGCAAGGGTTCCAAAACTTGCTTTAATTTAGAATCATGGCTCTCTTTGTCTTTTGCCGCAACCAGGATATCATCTTGACAAAAATGAGATATTCTCCATGTCTCCAAAAAGTTTGTGCATCAACCGCTGAAAAACAGCAGCGGCTGAGGCCAACCCAAAAGGCATACGCCTGAACTGGTAACAACCAAATGGTGTTATGAACGCCGTAAGGTTCTTAGAGTCGGGATCTAACATTACCTGGTGGTAAGCGGCAGAGAGATCAACCGTGGAGAACCATGTAGCACCTTTAAGGGAAGATACCATTTCATTGATTCTGGGAAGGGGAAATTTTTCAACCACGATATTATTGTTCAAGTGGCGCAAATCAATGCATAAACAAATTTTTCCGTTGGGTTTCCGGGCAACCACAATCGGAGAAATCCATACTGATGTTTCAATTTCCTCTATAATGCCTTTGGCAAGCAGTCCCTGAATTTCCTTTTTAACTTCCTCTCTTATCAGTATAGGTATTGGTCTCACTTTGTGAACTTTGGGTTGCGCGTCAGCTTTTAAAATTATCCTATGTTCAAACCCCTTCAGAACACCTAACTCCTTGCTAAACACTTTGGGAAAATTTTCAGACAGTGTTTCCTCCATTTTACTACAGTCGTCTAAAATCAATACTTTATCCTTAGAATTAGGATCTAAGATGATGTGCAATTTTTTCTGGTCGAACCACCCTAACACTGATGGTCCTACCTTTGCCACATACAACTTCGCTCTCGTGGACCTGCCTTTAAATAAAAATGTAAGCCACCTAAAACCAATCATTCCAATTCTATTACCTGTAAAACTGATTGGGCAAACATCTGATGGATACAATTGCTCACCAATCTTATTTACAAATTTCTTCCTCCAAACTTCTTCATTTACAATCGTGTATGGGGAACCAGAGTCCGCATACACACTTATCACCACCCCACCAAGAGATATCTCACAAATTGGTTTTCCTTTTAGGGAATCCTCGGAAATGTTAATGACATAGTTTCCACGAACACTCTTAATGCAACATTCATCCTCAGTTTCTACTTCCTCCATACTCTCACCCTCATCTTCATACACATACTTCACATTACTGCGTCTGCGACACATTTTGCTAAAGTGACCTAAAAGTCCACAAATACCACACTTCTTCTTTAACGCTGGACATAGTCTACTAAATGCTAGATGTTCTTTACTATCACATCTATAGCATCTCCTATCTTCCATGTTCTTGTTCTGAACTCTTGTAGGCTGACCAGTCCATCTCCCTTGTTGCTGCTGTTGACGAAAATTTCTATTGGGAGCCTGAATCTTACAAACAGTTCCAGAAGTCTTGGACAAATCTTTCTCAGTCTCCTTCACAACCGTGGCACACCTCCCAGACATTTCAGATTTCCTCATGATAGCTACCACATCATCAAGAGGTGCATCTCCATTGACCCAAAGACGATCTTGCAGACCAGAGTTGTTGTTGTGCATCACAAGTTGATCACGTATCAGGTCATCATGTAAATTGTCAAATTTACAATCAATGGCAAGTTTTTTAAGATCGTCCATCCATTCATCTACAGTTTCCTCTTTAGTTTGTTTCCTTTGAAAGAATTTGTGCCTTATGACCCCGATACATACTTTGGGAGCAAAGTACTTATCCATATTTTTGATGGCATTCTCAAATTCATCAAGATCGGAGTCATCAGATTTACTCATCCTTGAAAATGTTTTTAAACCTATGGGTCCTAAAGAATGTAATAACAGTCTCTTTTTTTGTTCAGGTTTCATTTTTTTGGTTTCATCAACAGCTTCCAAATAATTAACAAAGTACTCTTTCCATTCTATCCATTTTATACTGGGTTGGGTACTTTTAACCCAAAATGGTTCAGGAGGACTAATTGAAAAATTTTGTTGTGCCATGTCTCTGTCCTTATTAACAGTAGTTACACTGCAGTCACCTTCTTCCATGCACTGTGAAGTACAAATTTATAACTAGAAAAAAAAATAACTTCACCCGACTTTCTCACCTGTTATAATGTCGCAATAAAAAAAATATATATATATTTTTTTAAGTATAGCTTCACCTTACTGTATTGTCCGGAATGTATATTCTGTAGATTAGTTACTGCCTTTTTTATGCGTTGCCTCCTCACGATGTATCAAAGCATCTCTTCGAAATGCCGATCTTCAACGCGAGAAATGCTCGAAATGTAAACATAGTTTGTAAAATGGCCGCCACGTTGGGGTCACGCTGCGTGACCTGCGTCTGACGTCAGTTCCTGAGGGAATTGTTGAAGACGCGCTAATGAGTGACGCGCGCAGTTCCTCTCACAGTCAGCGCATGCAGTGGAATGGCGAGCACAGTTGAATGATGCAGGTAGGCGATGACAATTAACGGTTGCTCCGTTAAAGTCGCTGTGCATAAATAATACCGCAGTTGTTAAATAAATTAAAGCGCAGTCGGCAAGCGGTGGCAACTTCAATGCGAAGGCAAAAAAAAAAATTGTAACTCACAGAAAGTCTTTTACTCCGGTCCGCTTTCTTTTTTTTAAACGAGATTTCCTTCGATATTCTTCCAGAAATATTATTCTCGTAAAGACACTCAAACTCCAGTTTCCCTCGTCGCCAATTTATAGTGAAGCAATCAACGAGTTGTAGTTGTAGAATATAATATTTATTCCAAGTAAAAGTGACAAACAGGTGAGAGCCAGGGAAGCGATGTCTTCCTCTCAACAGCTCAGCCTACAACAGCAGTTCCACATAGAACACATGAACACACTACACTCATTATTCTTACCTCGTGGTATTAAAGGAATATACAACATAGCAGGCTCTTCAATGCAACATGGAAATGCCCGTATTCTTTTTCTCGGTGCGAATGGTCTCGGGGGAAGTGTGTGTGCGCCACACACACAGAACTGCGCGCTCGGGTGTACTTAGGTGCACGGGCGCGCGTCTTCTTGGGAACACTGGTAGTGAGTGCCGTCTACCGTGAATCTAAGAAATTTGCGTTGTTTCAGATGCAAAGAGACATGGAAATATGCATCCTGCAAATCTAGGCGTGTCATGAAATCTCCATGATGAAGGAGGTGCAGGATTTCTTGAAGGATGATAATACTAAAAAATTGCTATGTCACGCTCTTGTTCGGTTTCCTGAGGTCCAGAATGGGGTGTCATTCTCCTGACTGCTTCATGATCAGAAAAGATGCCCAGTCCTTTTTGAAAGAGTGGAACTTTTTCTTGAACCCTTGCTAAGAATAGCTTGTGTTTCCTTCCTGAGAAGATGATGAGATGGAGGCGCTTGTTTTGGTGAAGTGGTAAGTGCAATTTGGGCGAACTGCAAAGTATGGCCATACATGATGAGGTCCAGGACTCATTTGTCTGCTGTGATATTCCACAATTGATGTTAATATTTTGAAATTCTGGTCCACACAGGATAGTGTGCCGGTGCCTTGGGGAGGGGGGTGGGGCAAAACTATAATATTGTCACTGCTTCCTGCCAGTGTCTCGTTAGTGTGGTCCGCTTCCTCCTTGGTAGCCTCCTCAACATTATAGGTACCTCTTTACAGGCTCCTCTAAAAGTTGTTTTACGGAACTGCAAGGTTCTTCAAGATCTAGCAGTGTCAATGCGAGCCTCAATTGCTGGTAAGACATCGTCAACATGTTTGCAAAACAAAGCGTCACAATGTTATGGCATATCCAAAATCACAAAGCGTCACCATCTTATGGCATATCCAAAATCTTAGTTTGTACCTCAGGACGAAATGTTGTGGCATTTAACCAACCTTGGTGTATGAGAATAACTAATCCTGAGAGTTGTCAGAATACTATTGAAGCTATGTCCATAGTACAATCTATGATTTCCGATGCGGATCTTACTTAATTCTGCAAATTCTTCTTTGCTTCTTCTTTCTTGTCTTACAACAGGAAAGCAAGCTATGAGGACAATGTCTGACCACATCTAGCGGTCATAAATGCCCAAAAATGGCAGCGAATTTGAAGCACGTACAGTTGTGCCCGACATAGTTGATAATCGCTCACCAATGTTGTCAAGGCATCTGCCTTCCTTGTCAGGTGGCGCTGAAATTGGCGTGGAAGTGTTCTTTGACAAGCGCTGTGCAGCCTGTGTAATGACAGATTCTGGGTTCAGATGTCCAACCAGACATGCCAGCAAGTCATCAAGGGCTTAGCATCTTGTCTATTCCAGGCAGAACCGCTGTGACTGTGGCAGGAGTTTTCATAATTTTAATTCCTTCCTCCCAGATATAACCTACAATAGGGATTGCTCTAACAGTTTTCCTAGATGTTCTCTAAAATCATATAGGAAACAATCGGATTGTTTTATTGTGATTGGCAGCTGGAAATGCTTGGCTGCTCTCTACACAAGGGTATGGAAACCATTGATATAGAGGGGAAGGTGTTGGGATGAGGCAATAGTCCCATTCATTGGCCAGAGAGAGCATCATGAATTTCACCCTCTTCTCTATCATTATCATTCGAGGAAGATGGGCCACTTTGAGGCGGTATAGCAAAATTTGATACCGGGGTCATTCTTGGAGTGGCAAGTTGTGGTTCTGTGGTCCCGTGGTTCTGAACCCGTTCGATGAAAGTCGTCGGATATAGACGATTTTGGTGTCAGCGGACCGCAAATCACGAGTGCGGTATGTGCGAGTGTTTTCGTAATAAACGATCAATGGGAACACTACGTATTCATAGATTCCGTTCGAACCCTTGGGTTCCATTTTGTGTACGGCAGCCATTTTGTGTTGTTGCCCTCACATAGGCCGATGACTACGGCCGAACGAGTCTCTGGGACTCGTACACCTTAGTTGACTCCTGAGTGACCTGACCGAACGGACTCCCTTGCTCGAGGCTAACTTTGTTGAGCCAGTTCCTTGTTAGGCAGCTGGACAGATTGAGATCAAAGAGCAGGACATTGCTGAGTTTATGGTACCCTTCTATCTTGCCTCTCATCTACTTCTGTTCATTCCTTTATGGCTTAATTATTGACTTGGGTTGTGGTCTTTTATGATGGGTCCGTCCGGCCTGTTCGAGCAAGAATGTTGGGTTTTTCCTTGTCATTTCTGGTGGGCTGGACAACGGAAAAGTGGGATTGTCGTCATGCGATATGTTTGAAATGTCACAATGCGATTGGTCAGTTTGTATGTAATCGATGCTAGCCAGGAATGTGATTTTTAGCATAAAAGGCGATGCTCCGCCCTATGAATTTGTGCAGTCTCTAGCGAACCACCCGTGTTGTGCTTCGTAGACCTCTGTTCCTGGTTGCAGCCAATAAATTTGGTCTTTGACGTCACCGAGAAGTATCCCGTGTCTCTGTATTCTAAGACAGGTGGACCCGAAGACTTCGGCGTTTCCCCTGGCGCCGCTGGGTTCTAAACCTCGGTTCTTCAGTTGGCGCCCAACGTGGGGCGACTTCAGCGGAACCGGTCCAAGCCTGAAGATCGTGAGGAGCTTCGTGTGAAAATTCTGGAGGAAGGCCTGCCACTTCATCGACCCCTGTATGTCGTCGTGGTCCGAAAGTCTTTGCTGCGAGGCTCCCCGCTTTCCGACGGCTAAGAAAGGACTGCTGCCCTGACTGTCGCCCTGTCTTGGAGCCATTAGACGATTTGTAGAGCGAGACGATAGACGGGTCTTCTGGTGACGCCATCGACATTTCAGTTAAGTATGAGTGGAGCGTCTCCCAGTCCTTAGTTTTGTTTAGGTATCCCATCGGGACTCTTTGATTTGGTACCTGCAGGCCCCAAAGCCGAGGGACTCGTGTATTCACGAGACTATCGTGTTCGATATTCCCTTGAAGTTTGAAGCTAGACTAGTGAGCGAAGATGCCTGGTCTTAGCAGACTTGGAAAGATATTTGGTTGTGGTTGTACTAGGGATTCCCGATTGGAGGATTCGTGTCCGGTTCCTCCGATTGGAACTCCGACCTATGTGCTCTACGTAAAACATGGAGTGGGCCCCATCGCGTAGAATGAAGTATGGATCAAATATACCAGGAAAGACGGTGTCCTACAGTGGCCCCGTTATGGTAGCTTTGATAGTGAGAGTCTAGATAATCTCGAAGTTAAATTGTTCAAGAAGAAAGCCCGGCCGGCAATGTTGGACTCTTTCCGCTTATGGCGAAAGGAAGCCAAACAGAAAGAAATTAAGTTAGCGAAGCGAAATAAAAGAGAACGAGGTATGTCAATGGTGCAAGCTGCTATACAGTTTAGGGATAATGAAGAACAAGAAAGCGAACAGTTGCTTAGGCAACGTAAACTAGAGGTAGACAAGTGCTATCCAGCTATGCCACTTCAACAGCAAGAAGAAAAGAAAGATCTTGTGAAAGATCCTTTAATGTCGCACCTATTGAGTTCGCCACCCCCTTATGTGCAGAGTGCTACAGCACCTCCGCCAGTTGTTGTTGCGCAACCTCCAGTTCTTGTGCCACCTGTGATTCCTCAACAGCCAGCTCCTTTTCCGTTGGCTCCTATTCCTTTGGTGCAGCCTTCTCAAGGGCCGCCAACTTTACTACTCCTACGCCTGTCTTGTTTACTCCTCCTGTTACTGTTCCTACCTTGGGTTCTTCTCAGTCTGCTTTGACTCCTGTTCTTTTGTCAACTTCTCCTTCTGTTCGACAGAGAATGACCAATACTGTTGTTCATTTATTTTCTGCTCTTCTTGGTTCATTAGGTATGTCTCCACTTGCAGAGCGTAAGCAATTGCGTAGTCAATTGCCTGGTCCGGATGAACGGACAGTGTTAGATTTCTTGGCGCGTAAATGGATTACGTATCCTTCGCACTATGATCTTGAGTGTGTTATGGATGTTTTCCGACAATGGGAAGCACCGAAACAAAAATATGCCTTTGATATGATGTGTTCTTTCCTTCGTGAAGAATGGGAAAATGGTGATTGTGGACAAGTTTCGTCTGAGTTGTTCCGTATACGAGCAGAGTTTGCGAAAGGAACTCTTGTGGGTCTTGACGTTGAGAAAGCAGTTGCGACGTTGTTGTCGTTTAGGAATGAATCTCCTTCTCAGCGATTGTTCGAACCTGACTCTTCAGTTAGGAGAAAGGCGCGACAATATCCGATGCGAGAGGTTCCTCCAGTTTGGAGGCCAGGTGATGTAAATGCTAATCCAGTTATTCCGCCACACTTTCAGCGTGTCTGGGTACATGTTCCGTGGAAGCGTGCTGAAGTTTTAGCCCTTAAGCAGACTTTGCCTGATCCATGTAAAAATCCTGCAGCGAATTATAAGGAATTGTCTCAGACTGCGGATTCATGTATTATGAATCTAGCCGATATAGATATGTTGTTTGGGAATGTAGTTCCACGGCCTATATGGGGATTGATTCGTCACACGGATCATGCACAGGAATTAGGTGATACATGGAATAATCTTAGAGCTGCAGATGCTAGACAAGTAGGTGGTGCTAAACCAGAGGATGTGATTGCTGATCTCCCTGGTAGGATTATTAATTATATGAAGACTTTGATGCCTGCTATGCGTGTCAATTGGGACAAGTTGTCCGCATGCAAGCAGAAGAAAGACGAAAGTGTGTCCGATTTTGTCACCAGATTTGAAGAGACGTTTATCGACCATAGTGGTCAAGACATGAGTACAGAAGGTGGTCAACGGTTGTTCGTTGACAAGTTTGTTCATAATTTGCTTCCCGAATTGTGTAATAAGTTGAAGGATTCTGAGAGTGCTTGGGCTGTTTCTACGTCAGCGCAGATTTTGGCTACTGCCCAGTACTATGAGAATAGAAATAAGGATGAGATAGAGAAAGCGAGTAGGAAAACTAAGGAATTGAAGACTAAAGTTCTTTTACAGCAAGCTTATCCGCCTCGTAATAATCAGCGTGATTATCAGCAACCTCAGCAATATCAGAGAAACTCGCAAAGGTTCGAGTCTTCTCAACAGCGTTTTCCCATAGGCCCTAACCAGTGTGCGTATTGCAAAGAAGAGGGTCATTTCAAGAGTAGCTGTCCGGTTCTGTTACAGCGCGTGAATGGTGCTTCTGGTGTGAGAGGTCGAAGTGTTCAGCAAGCTCCTAGAGGTAGGGGACGTGGTGTGTTTCCTCAGAATGCACGTTCTTTGCCTCCGCAGAACTCTATGAATAGCTTTGATCAGCAGAATGGTGCGTCTGTTAGGACGGCTCAGTACTATGCGGACGATTATTACGTCGAAGGTGAGAATATGGATGTTAATGATTGCTAGGACAGCCATAGACAAAGAGAGGGAGTTGTTTCAGTTCCAGTAGATCAGAGTGGACCTTATGTTGAAGTGATTACATCAGGTGTGTCAGAACCTTTTCTGTTGGATACTGGTGCTGCGAAGAGTTCTATTATGCACTCTAAACTCCCTGGCGCACCTTTGTCTGGCTTCACAAATGTTTCAGTAGGTTTTTCTGGCGCCCCGGTTACGAATCCGATTTCTAGTCCATTGTCTATTTCTGTTGGACCTTGTGAATTCGAAGCACCCCTTATTCTGACGACAGGTTGTGGTGAGAACTTGTTAGGATTGGATTTATTGAAAAGATTGTATGCAACGCTACATTGTTCTCCTTCAGGAGTACACCTTACATTGGGAAAGAGAGTGATCTCTCCGATGTATTTGTCTAAAGATAGACTTCCACCTGAGTTGTCTTCTCTCCCTGATTCTCTTTGGGCTACTGGTCCTAATGATGTGGGTCTCCTAGAGATTCTGCCATATGTTGTAACGTTGAAAGCGAATGCTAGATTGCCACGTATTCCCCAATATCGGATTCCTAGTGATGGTGAAAGAGCACTTTTGGCGATCATCTATGATCTAATTGAGAAAGGTGTGATTGAGGAAATGAGAGGTAATGTGTGCAATAGTCCGGTTTTGCCTGTTCTGAAAAGGACTGATTCTTCACAGCCTCCTGTATATAGGTTTGTGATCGATCTCCGTGAGGTGAATAAGATTGTAGTTCCGCAATTTCCTGTTGTGCCTGATATCACCGCTTTACTGACTTTAATCCTGGCTACAGCCACGTGGTTTTCGGTGATTGACTTGAAGAATGCTTTCTTCAGTATCCCGATTGCCGTGGAGAGTAGGGATATTTTTGGTTTCTCTTTAGGAGGACGGAGTTTCCGGTTTAAGCGCGCTCCTCAAGGCTACTGTAAGAGTCCTTCGATCTATAGTCAAACTTTGAAAACGCAACTTGATTTGCTTGTTTTACCTGATGGTGCTGCTCTTATTCAGTATGTTGATGATTTGTTAGTTACTGCTGACAATGAAGAGATTTGTAGAGAGGCTACCTTGTCGTTGCTACGTCACTTGTCTGATTCCCATCATAAGGTTTCTCTTTTGAAGTTGCAATATTGTCGACAAGAAGTTACCTACTTAGGTCACCTCTTATCGAAGGAGGGAAGGAAACTGACCCCAGAAAGAATTCAAGCTATTGTGAAAATGAGTGTGCCTACGACACAGTGAGAAGTACGTGCTTTCTTGGGTATTAAGTCGTATTGTAGACAGTGGATCCCTAATTTTTCGTTGCTTGCGAAGCCTTTGATAGCTCTTACTGTTAAGGATACTCCAAATCCTATTCCTTGGACTGACGAATGTCAGAAGAGCTTTTCAGAATTGCGTGATGCGTTGTGTTATGCTCCTGTGTTGGGTACTCCCGACTACAGTAAGCCTTTTACATTGTATGTTCACGAGAGAGAGGGATGTGCATTGTCAGTTTTGACTCAACAGTTTGGCGATAAGCAGCGTCCATGTGCTTATTTTTCATCGACTTTAGATCCTGTAGCAAGAGCGTTGCCGAGTTGTTTGAGAGCTACAGCAGCAGCGGCTGTTTCGATTCGACAGTCTGCTGGTTTGGTGATGGACAATACATTGATTGTGATGGTTCCACATGCAGTGGATACCTTGTTGAATCGTACCAAGACACAGCACTTAACTAGTGCTCGGTTGTCAGGTTACGAATTGACACTGTTAGCGAGTCACGTGCATATAAAGAGATGCAACACGTTGAATCTAGTTACGTTGTTGCCGATTTCAGTTGAGACAGATGTTTCTGACCAGCATGATTGCTTCCTTAGGACAGAGGAAGAAACAAAAGGGAGGATAGACCTTAGGGATACTCCTCTTCAAGAGTGTGATGTACCTTATGGGTTGATGGTTCGTGCTTTAAGCTTCCGAATGGTGATACGACTGCGGCATATGCCGTTACAACTTTGCATACGATTGTTGAAGCTGCACGTATCCCACATAATTCAGCGCAAGCAGCAGAGTTGATTGCATTGACAAGAGCGTGTGTGTCGAAAGGAAAGCGAGTGACTGTGTACACCGATAGCCAGTACGCGCTCGGTGTGGCTCATAGTTTTGGACGATTGTGGAAAGAACGTGGGTTCCTGACTTCGCATGGCACTAAGATCCAACATGGTCAGTTGGTGAATGAACCTCTTGAATCTCTTACTTTGCCGTTGCAAGCTGCGATTGTGAACTGCAGTGCGCATAAGAGAGTCACTGATGATGTTGGTCGTGGTAATGCGTTTGCAGATGAAGTCGTGAAAGAAACTGCGAGAAATGTGATGAGTCGAATGTATGTTGCGGGTCCGGCAAGATGGGTTCCGGATAGAAGTATGTGTGAAGATACGATTGAGAGTGTGAAATCCATCCAAGCTGAGGCTACAGAGAAAGAGTTGAATGAATGGAGAGAGACAAGGGTAAATTGGATTCGAATGGTTGTTGGATTGAATTGTCAGAGCATCAGAGATGGTTGTTACCCGATGCGTATGTACTTCCAGTGGTTACAATGGCTCATGGAATGGCTCATATCAGTGTGAAAGGGATTTGCAAGTTGTTAGCTCCAGTATGGCAGAATTCTGGGATTCCAAAGTGTGCAGAGAATTTGGTTAAGAACTGTATGGTGTGTTTGATGTATAATCCTGGTAAGGGAACTCCAACCCCAGCTGGTCATTTTGCTCCTCCAACGTATCCGTTTGAGGCTTTGCAGCTAGATTTCATCCACATGGAGAGGTGCAACAACCTGAAGTATGTCTTAGTGGTGGTTTGCTCTTTTTCTAGATGGGTGGAAGCCTACCCTTTGAAAGACAACACTGCTTTGTCCACAGCGAAAGCCCTTATTAAGGAATTCTTCCCTAGGTATGGTTTGCCGAGAATGATCTGGAGTGACAATGGGAGTAAATTTGTGGGTCAAGTGATGAAGAGAGTATGTGATGGGTTAGGAATTAGGCAGAAGTTTCACGCTGCAAATCACCCCCAATAAGCTGGCCTAGTCGAGTGCTATAATGGCACTCTCAAGCTGAAATTAGCTAAGATTCAAGCGAGCTCTGGTTTACAATGGCCAGATGCTTTGCCACTAGCTCTTTTGTCCACTAGAATGACTGTGCATTCACGAATGGGTCGGAGTCAGTATGAGGTAGTTTTTGTTCGCCCGGCAAACATTTGGGGAGTGCCGTGGCCGACAAAGTTTAGCGAGATAGAGCATCCTGTGTTGCTCGACTACCTGTACGAATTGCCGGCTAAATTGCGTGTTTTGCATCAACAGGTTCATGATACACTGCCACAAGCTTCTGAAGATCCAGGACATGCTATCGAACCTGGAACTTGGATTCTGATAAAGAATTTTCAGCGAACCAAGAACGAGCAGCCCCGCTGGACTGGACCATATCTAGTGTTGCTATCTACCCGTTGTGCAGTTCGAGTGCACGGTAAAAAGAACTGGATCCACAACTTACATTGTAAGAGGGTCCCTTTGCCTCTGCCGTACGACCGGTAGGTCCAGAAAGGACTTCCTGATTCTGAAACTGAGACCGTGCCTCGTTTTCTGCCTTTTAGTGATGCCCGTTTGATTGGCACGAACACTGAGCAAGAAAGTGACGATCTTCTTCAAGAAGCTGTGCCTCCGTTGAATCGTTTGAACACTGTTGAACCTGAGTTACTGTTCCGTGAACAGACATTGCCTGCCAAAGAGCGTTATAATTTGCGACGAGAGTCGCTGGACCAATAAAGAACTAAAGCTTTTCTTTTACTGATTTTTAAGGTTTGCTTTCCTCCGAGGAACTATTTTGATTTTTGTTTTTCAAACCGCCATCCGGATTCAGCTGTAGGGTCGCGGTGTCAAGTCTTTGGAGTGCAAGCCGAAGACGTTAGGTCGACGGTTCTGGTTGGTCTAAGGGAGTTGCCCTGGACTGACAGACGCGTTCCTTAGCACAGAACACCCTACTGCCGCGAGCAGCAATTAGAGAGGATGGAGTTTTTCGAGATGGAGAGACCTGTTGAAAGAATAAGCTTTAAGAGCAAAATCCGTAAAGTAATGAGCAGAAAATGTTTTTTAATATTGTGTTTATTCATATTGCTTAGTTTAATGATGTTTTTAATTGGATATGTGACATTCTCTTTTCAAGTGACGTTCATGCCCACTACACAACCTATGTAGAAAGGAGATCTTTATTGATTCAAATAAAAACATGAACAGCCGACACGTGTTTCGCCCCCTTTGGCGATTCGCGCCAGAGCTTTTTCAAGGCTATTTACATATAAGTCTGCTCATTGCAGTTCTTCCTCATTATTATGCTGGTTGCCAACAATCATTCGATTTTTCAAAGTATAAATTTGTAAGGGGAAATCCCTAAGTTCCGTAGTCGGGAGCCTGCAGGTCGTTCCTTCCGCTTTTGCGAAAGCGGAAGGAACGACCTGCTTTGTTGGCAACCAGCATAATAATGAGGAAGAACTGCAATGAGCAGACTTGTATGTAAATAGCCTTGAAAAAGCCCTGGCGCGAATCGCCAAAGGGGGCGAAACACGTGTTGGCTGTTCATGTTTTTATTTGAATCAATAAAGATCTCCTTTCTACATAAAAAAATGGACTTTTGACTCAATCTATATGAGTAAGGATTCAGCCTGATGATACGAAGAACTGTTGTAAGCACACTCACTACCCCCTTTAAGACTTTATCTGTTCAAAACTCAAGAGGTCCAGAGTTTTTTTGAGTGTGCCCCTCTTACACAAATCACGTGAAGACTGATATAGCCTTGGAGTCTTTTTTGGACCCCCCTTTTTTCTAGAAACTACACAACCTATGCCTCCTCCTACTGTTTCTTCACATTCTTTTCACCCTCTGCCCGAACATGAAACTGTTAGAAGATTGGAATTTGCTAACAATTCCTTTGTTCAACTCCTGCATCAACACCAGCTAGTAATGAACACGACTAACTGTTGGGTTTGTGGCCTCATGCCCCATATGACCGATAAAGGTATTCCGTATTTGGTTTTGCCTTTCAGCTACAATGGTTCTATTTGGGCATACAAAACGATGTTCATTTATGCTCATGGAGTCTACCCCCAACGTTCTGTGAAAGATAGTCCTAAGACTAGTGCTCTGGTCAAGGGTATAGTGGATATGATTAGAGGAATAGATTCCTATGAGACTATCCCGAGAGATGAGACACAAGCATACATTGGTTGGAACGGTACTGGATATGGAGCTAGTCTGAGTGTTAACCAGCGAGCGAAGAGACCCCTTCTGATTTGGATAGTGCCCCATCAGGGTCATTATTGTCTGCAAGGTAATGACAACAATCCGAGAGCTCAGTTAGGGAAGAGTGTCTGCACTGAGACTTATGTGTTTGCGTCTCAGACTTCCCCAGCGTTCTTAGCAGCTAAGGGTACCTATTTCATCTGTTACGATAAAGCGTACACATGGTTGCCCCCTTACTTTTAGGGCACATGTTTTGTTACGTTCCTGTTGCCTCCCACATTTACAGCTGCGGCAGATTACCATAAGACGAGAGTTGCTAGAGGTGTCTTCAGTAAGGAAGATACAGCAGGACAAGAATTGGGAGATTTCTTTAAGGGTTTTCTGCTGTTTTGGGGACCTATGGCTAACAGTAGGAACATTCGCCAGTTGACGAGAGTGGTTGAGTCCACCATAGTTGAAACTGCCGGTGCCCTTAGTAATTTGACTGCTGAGCTCCAGTCGAATCGCCTTATGACTCTTCAGAACAGAGATGCGCTAGATGCCATACTTGCAGATAGAGGTGGGGTATGTAAATTGATTCAATCAAGCTGCTGCGTTTTCATTCCAGACAACGCTCCGACAGTTTTCCAGGCCATTTCCTACATAAGATCTCGGAGTCTGTACATATAGACGAGGGAGATTGGTCGTTGATGGGATGGTTTTGGGGATTGTTATCCACGTCGGGATGGAAGATTCTGATGGTCATTGGGATGATCTTAGCTATCCTTTTCCTGTTCTGTCTCTGTGTACAGTGTGCTCCTGCGATATGTGGCTTTTGTGCTACTTCGTGTGCGAGGAGACCTGTCCAGAGAGAGTTGCTAAGTACTAGGATGATGCTACAGCAACATCTTGATGATCTAATGAATATAGACCTGGATTCAGATTGACATGGGTTTGGGTTTATTGCCTATGTAAGGGCAAAAGGAGGGTCTGTGGTTCTGTGGTTCCGTGGTTCTGAACCCGTTCGATGAAAGTCGTCGGATATAGACGATTTTGGTGTCAGCGGACCGCAAATCATGAGTGCGGTATGTGCGAGTGTTTTCGTAATAAACGATCAATGGGAACACTACGTACTCATAGATTCCGTTCGAACCCTTGGGTTCCATTTTGTGTACGGCAGCCATTTTGTGTGGTTGCCCTCACATAGGCCGATGACTACGGATGAACGAGTCTCTGGGACACGTACACCTTAGTTGACTCCTGAGTGACCTGACCGAACTGACTCCCTTGCTCGAGGCTAACTTTGTTGAGCCAGTTCCTGGTTAGGCAGCTGGTCAGATAGAGATCAAAGAGCAGGACATTGCTGAGTTTATGGTACACGCACACACCCTTCTATCTTGCCTTTCATCTGCTTCTGTTCCTTCCTTTATGGCTTAATTATTGACTTGGGTTGTGGTCTTTTATGATGGGTCCGTCCGGCCTGTTCGAGCAAGGATGTTGGGTTTTGCCTTGTCAATCCTGGTGGGCTGGACAATGTAAAAGTGGGATTATCGTCATGCGATATGTTTGAAATGTCACAATGCGATTGTTCAGTTTTTATGTAATTGATGCTAGCCAGGAATGTGATTTTTAGCATAAAAGACGATGCTCCGCTCTATGAATTTGTGTAGTCTCTAGCGAACCACCCGTGTTGTGCTTCGTAGACCTCTGTTCCTGGTTGCAGCCAATAAATTTGGTCTTTGACGTCACCGAGAAGTATCCCGTGTCTCTGTATTCTAAGACAGGTGGACCCGAAGACTTCGGGCGTTTCACCTGGCGCCTCTGGGTTCTAAAACCCGGTTCTTCAAAGTGGTGGCATAGGTCTGGTGATCTTGATGCAGGAGGTTGTGGACGGATAGGTGATGTTGTCTCTGCAGGTGTAGGAAAATGTTCATAAGAGCCTTGCAACATGCCCTGCAGATCATGTACCAGGGCTACACGAACCTGATTCATGGCCCTAGGCAATGGAGGAGGAGCAAAATGGTGAAACTGCTCCACATTTTGCCTTGGCTTCTCAATATATTGCGGTCTTTGATGCACAAGTTACTTACTTGTGTAACAATATATCTGTAAGAGACATTAGTTCCCTACCTTAGAATATCCCCAGGAGTCAGACTGGGATCCGGAAAGTGTCCGTCAGCAGTACCCCTGCACGTCTGTAAGCGTCATCGTACGGCTTCGCGTAAGTCGTTGGCGTCGTAGTCAGCGAGATGACGTCGCTGGAGCTACTTAGGTGAGCCCACGCGTGCTGACGTCAGTTCTGAACACAACTTTCTGCGCCAGGAACGCAGAGCCATGCAAGATACTGACCACTGGTGCATCGGAACTAGGGCCCTAAAAAGGATGACCGTAACCCTAGAAATCAGTTCACAGAACGGGGAGGATAGGTGGGGCGATAAGGAATCTATCACTAACTGATGTCTCTTACAGATATATTGTTACAGAAGTAAGTAACTTGTGCATCTGAAAGACACGTTAGTGATAGATTCTTTACCTTCGAATAGATACCCCAGCAATACCAACCCCGGTGGTGGGTCTGCGAACAAAGATCCAACAAGAAAGTCACAGACAATAGAACAGCCAAAGAAGCCGTGTTTCTGGACTTGACTGTCAATGCAATAATGCTTAGTAAAAGTGTGCAGCGAGGTCCACGTGGCTGCCTGACAGATGTCTTGCAGGGGGACACCACGTCCCAATGCAGTAGTAGCTGCTGTCACCCTGTTAGAATGGGCGCGCAACCCCACCGGAGGTTCCTTTTTAGCCAGAGAATAATAGGCTTTGATACACAAGATGACCCAGTGGGAGATGGTCCTCTTGTGTACAGCCCGGCCTTTCTTGGCGCTCACATAGGCAAGAAAAAGCTGGTCATCCACCTGGAACTGTTGTGTGCGATTCAAATAGAATGAAAGCGCACGTCTTGGGTCCAGGCAGTGGAGCCTCTCCTTCTCTGGAAGGGTGCGGAGGTGGAATGAAAGTGGGCAAGGTGATAGTTTGCCCAATGTGGAAGGCAGTGACAAACTTTGGCAAGAAGGAAAGACGAGTGCGAAGTACAACCTAGTCCGGATGAACCGAAAGAAAAGGAGGCTTACAGAAAAGAGCCTGGAGCTCACTCACACTCCTAGCGGAGGTGATGGCAACCAGGAAAGCAGTCTTCAAAGGTAATAAACAAAGAGGACAGTTGTGAAGCAGCTCAAAAGGAGCGCACATCAGAAAAGTAAGAACCAGATTCAAGTCCCACTGCGGCATCACAAACGGAATAGGAGTGAACAGGTGAGAAATGCCTTTGAGAAATCTACTAACAACCGAGGACTTGAAAAGAGAGGGCTGATCAGGGAGCCTGAGAAAGGCAGAGATTGCAGAAAGGTAGCCCTTAATAGTGCCCATTGCAGAGCCCTGCCAGGCCAGA
Source organism: Lissotriton vulgaris (assembly GCF_964263255.1). Classification (NCBI taxonomy): domain Eukaryota; kingdom Metazoa; phylum Chordata; class Amphibia; order Caudata; family Salamandridae; genus Lissotriton; species Lissotriton vulgaris. The sequence continues at coordinate 609,594,081 of NC_141695.1, forward strand.
GAACGAAGGAACAAAAGGACCTCTGCAAGAGGGACAGAAAGGGGATCCACAGCCTTTGCTGTGCACCATGCCACAAATTTGTTCGAGCTGCAGGTGTATACTGATTTAGTGGAGGGAGGCCTGGCTGTCAGAATGACATCACAGACTTCAGGAGGCAAGTCAAAAGTAATCAACTGTCGCCGCTCAATCTCCACGCATGTAGGTGGAGGCTGGAAAGGTTCGGGTGGAGGACCGTCCCCTGCTGCAGCGACAGAAGATCCTCCCGAAGAGGCAGTGGGATCAGGGGATCCATGCTCATACTGAGTAGCTCGGGATACCAAATTCTTCGAGCCCAGTCTGAAGCCACAAAAACAACTTGAGCCCGGTCGCGCCTGATCTTCTTCAGCACTCTGGGTAGAAGTGGTAAAGGCGTACAATAGACCGCAGCTCCACTCGCGACGAACAGCGTCGTCGAGCGAGTGCTGCCTTGGAAGTTCCAACATGCAGAACAGCTGATTTGCACATTCACTTCCGTGGCAAATAGGTCTAACAAAGGCTCTCCCCACTGTCAAAAGAGACCTTGCACCACCTCTGAGTGAAGACGCCATTCGTTATCAATCAGGCACCGGCGGCTGAGTTAGTCCGCCCTGGCGTTCACAGAACCTGCCAGGTGATGAACCGTCAACGAAATGCCTTGACGTTCCAGCCATGTCCAGAGGCGCTGCGCCTCATGACATAGGGTCCACGACCCCACCCTGCCCTTGTTTGTTGCAATACCACATGGCGGTGGTGTTGTCTGTGAACACCTGCACTACCTTCCCCTTGACAGAGGGAAGGAATGCCTTCAGTGCAAGAACGATCGCCCGAAGCTCCAGAAAGTTGATATGGAGCTTCGGGCGATCGGGCCAGAGACCAGAGGCCTCTGATCTCCACCTCTCCCATGTGGCCGCCCCATCCCAGGAGGGACGCATCTGTCACCACTGTGTGCTCCGGTTGGGGAAGGGAGACGGATCTGCCGCTGACCCAATGCAGATTCGTGAGCCACCACTTCAATTGTTGCGCAGTGCCCTCCGCGATCTGGACAGGTTCCCCTGATGCTGCGCCCACTGAAACTTCAGGTCCCACTGCAGAGCCGGCGTACACCATCTGGCATGGTTGGTGAGCAGGATGCAGGAGGCCATGAAGCCCAGCAGCCTCAAGGTAATCCTGACCGAAACCCAGGACAAGGGCTGAAAGATCGGAATCATAGCCTGAATGTCCCGGACTCGCAGGTCGTGAGGATAAACCCAAAACTGCGCAGTGTCCAGAACCATCCCGGTGAAGAGGATCTTCTGAGAGGGTATCAGGTGCGACTTCGGCACGTTGATGGAGAACCCCAGCAAATGCAGGAGGTCGGCTGTAGTCTGGAGGTGGGAGATGACTGTTTGGGGCGAGCCCATCTTCAACAACCAGTCATCGAGATAGGGGAAGTCTGAAACCCCTAATCTGCACAGATAAGCTGTGACCACCGCCATCACTTTCGTGAACACCCGAGGGGCGCTTGCAAGGCCAAAGGGAAGCACAGTGAACTGAAATTGCTCCTGCCCTACCATGAATTGCCGGTACCGCTGGTGGGCCGGCAGGACGGGGATATGAAAATAAGCGTCCTGCAGGTCCAATGCTACCATCCAGTCTTGCGGATCGAGGGCAGACAAGACCTGAGCAAACCTGAGCATCTTGAACTTCTCCTTCCGGAGGAAGCAATTGACTTTCCAAAGGTCTAAGATAGTGCGCAGTTCTTTGGAACCAAGTAGTGGGAGTAGCAACCACATCCTACTTCTGGCGCCGGAACGTGCTCGTGGGCCGCCGACATGCGGTGATATTGAGGTGGCATGGCTGGGGGTGTAGTCTCAAAGGGGAGGGAGTAGCCATTTCGGACAATCTGCGGAACCCACCTGTCCGATGTGATGGTGCGCCAGTGGTGGATGGGATGGCAAATCCTGCCACCCACTGGCATCTGGTGGGTCTGAAACACCGGATTAGGAAGGTTTGGAGGCAGTGGCAGCAGGGGGGCTGGTGGACTGACCTGCATGCTGGCCCTGTGAGCCGCCTCTGCGGGTCGTACGTCCGCGGCTGCGCTGGGACTGTTGCTGCGCAGACTTGTGGCTTTGAAACGAACTTGCTTGGGCGCCCCTTCCTTGGCCACAAAAGGAGCGAAAAGCAGAAGCGGAAGGAGTGTGTCTGGCCAAAAGGCCTAAGGACTTGGCCGTAGCCTGGGAGTCCTTAAAACGTTCCAACGTGCAATCTGCCTTATCGCCGAACCGAGGAGTCCATCAATGTATTCTGGACATCTCCAGAAAAACCAGTGGTCCTCAGCTAGGCGTGGCAACATAACGCCACTGTCATGGAAATCGCCCTGCCCAGCGAGTCAGCAGTGCCAAGTCCACAACGGATGGTTAACTTGGCTGCGTCTCTTTCCTCAGCAATAGCTTGGGATAGTATGATCCGAGCTTCTACCAGACACCGAGGCAGCACTTGCGCAACCGTATCCCACACAAAATGGGAATAACAGCCCAAGAGACATGCAATGTTCAGAGACCGCTGTCCTGAACTGCCGGAAGAAAAAATGTTCTTCCCAAACCGCTCCAGTTTCTTGGATTCCATGTCCGGAGATGCGGAAGGGAACGCGCTCGGGGACACAGAGGCTTGGACAACCAAGCTCTCGGGGGTAGAGTGTTGGGAGAGAAAAGCGGAGTCGTCTGGGGCTGGGCGATGGCGTCGGGCCACATTCTTGTCCACAGGAGCCCCTGTGTTAGGCCTGGACCAGGTGCCCAAAATAACTTCTGAGAGTGTATTATTAAAGGGCATCAGCGGCTCCATAGAAAATGACGCTGGCCGAAACACCTCTGGCAGGTGGTTAGTCCTGATGGCCGCGGTAGGGAGCTCGAGTTGGAGAGCCTTGGCTGCCCTACGCAGCACCATAGAGTATGAACCACCCTCCTCCGTAGCCACGGTAGAAGGAGACAGTGCGCCAGGTTCCAGAGCATAATCCTGGTCACCTGAATCCCCCGGATCTTCATCCCAGTCCGGGTCTAGCTTGCATTGAGCTGCGAGAAGGTCCTCAGACCCCTCCCAGCCCTCCCTGTCCTCCACAGCCTGCCGAACAGGTAGAACATACGAAGGTGGGTGGACAAAGGGAAAGAAATTCCCAAACAGCGTCTGAATCGCCATCGGCTGACACTCTTCAGGCACTGACTCCACGTCAGGGAGGAGGCCGGGGATGGCATCGGCCGGGTCTGCGCCGGGTCTGCAGCCGGGGCGAAGCAGTCGATGGAGGTCGTACAGGGCCACCAACATGGATGGGGAATATGGGGATCTCTCGGCGTCAAGACTGGAGTCGTTGAGGACCCCCAACCAGGCCAGCGGGGCCTGAAGGCGCACCGGCAGGGCTGGGCGGTCTGAAGACACGTGCGTGGCTGACAGGAACTCGTGCAGCTGAGCCGGAGTCACTAATGGATCCGGAAAAGGCGGGTAAGGCCATTGGCAACTGCAAAGGCTCCACCGGAGCCGCAGGGGCGGTGCCACCTGCACCCTTAGGCCCGTCACACATGTTGACTTTATGAACTAGGACATATCTGTTGAATCCCTAATCCTCTTGCATTTTTAGGTTTCGCCTAAGTGAAAGCTGCGCAGTGCGCAGCTTTTCGCGCAGGCGAAAACCTAATGAGAATACTATGTGGCTTGGGAATCCGCCCTCTGTTCCATTGGCTAGCTCCATAAATGGAGGCTAGCCATTGGAACAGAGATCTGTCCGTCATGGCCGGACCAGATTCGTGGGCGTTCCCGTGATTTCTTCCCTCTCCACCCTTTTCTGATCATCATCGCGGCGGTGGGTGTGTGCTATTTTTTTAGTCTGTCCGTCGTGGCCGGACCAGATTCGTGGGCGTTCCCGACGACTTTTCGCATTCCGCAACGTCATGCGGCCGTGGGCGGGGTTTATTTTTTTTTTGTCGTCCAGGTTTGTTTTGGCCATTCCGTGGCCGACCGCCTCCGGAGGAAGTCCAGGTGAGTGCTTGTTTTTCCTGGTCTTCCCGCCCCCCCTCCCGCTATCCGTTCCCGCCCCCCCGCTGCCAGTGTGCCCGTGCTTCTTGTTTTTAACGTGTTTGCCCGACTTGCTCCAAGAGTGTTGTTCTTTCTTTGCACCCTCTCCCATCTTTCGCCTGCCCTACCCCGCTCTCAGTGTCAGACTCACAGCACTTCTGCTCCTCACGCGTGCTCGTTCTCTGGGTTTCTCTCTTCGTTCCCGCCCTTCAGTCCCGTTCTCTCCTGCTTCGGTGGGCCGGGCGGCTTCTCTCTCTCCACACGCCGGTGACACGCAGCCTGTTACTGGAGCCTCTGGACGCTGCCTCCGGTTCACACGCAGCTTCAGCTGCAGCTGTGCCCTGTCCGCTCTGTAAGAGTTCTTACCTGTGAAGTCTGTCATGGGTTCATCTTCTTTCAACTCATTTAAGTCGGGAGTCAAAATCAGTGACCACAGTCTGCATCCCACCTACCTCTGTATTAACTTACAGCCCCTCTCTTCGTTTCTCTTACTCCTCTCGCGTCTTTTACTTCAACTTCGCGCCCGTTTCTGTGAATGTCTCACGTCTCTTTTTCTGTTGCCCCTCGCTTCTCTCTTCTTTCTCCCTTCTCTCTCGCGCACTTCTTTCTGCTTCTCCCCACCACTCTGTCTCTATTCTTCCTCTCCCGCACTTTTTTTGTGTCTTCCCTCATCTCCATCTGCTCCGTCTCCTTTCCTTCTTAACCTGGTCTCCTTTTCACACACTTACTTTTGTCCCCCCTCACCCCGCCTTCTCTACTCCTTGTTTTCGTCCCCCAACCCTCCCCCTCTCTCCGCTGGCTGCCCTCCTCACCCTCCTTGATCTCCTCTCGCCCTCCCGCCTCTCTCTTGCGCATGTCTCACAAATTGTATTTCAGCAGTCTGACCTGCACGTGCTCGCGCGGGGTTTCTCCCCGGCCTGCCCATGAAGGTCCGCCTGCTGCACTGGGTTACATCAGCCTGCTGCACCTGTCGATGTGCCGAGCCCTCCCCATGCACTCCGGGCCCGAGGACCTCCCCCCTGAGCCCAGGTAAGCGCCGGGGACTAGTTCTGTGTGTCATATCAGGGACCGGCGAGTAACACCCTGCATCCGAGCTGCGCGATCCTGCATTCCAGCCTTGCACTTGCACCATCCGGGCCGTCCAGCCCTGCTCCCCACCTAAGCACTGTGCTGCGTCCAGTCTAGCACCGGCTGATGCAGCTCAAGGTCCCTACCATACTCTGGTTTATGCTACCCTGCCTCCAAGCGAGTCACAGGGCTTTTCAGCTAAGCGCTAGCTGACGCGAGCCTGCCTCTGATATGCGCTGGGCGGCGCTTCCTTGCACCCTTGCCTTCACAACCGTGTCTCCTAGCCATGCGGTGGATGATGCAACCCTGTATCCAACCTAAGCAACCTGGGGGGGTGCGGCCCTGCATCTCAGCAGAGCACAGGTAGGCAATACAAGCGCTGGATGATCCAACTCTGCTTCCGACATAGGGGTACAGCCCTGCATGCCGGCCACCCACGTGCAGAGTGATGCAACCGTGCTTCTTACCAAGGCGTCTCGACCAGCATCGCGTACTGCCCCAGTGCACCCTGCCGTTCCTCCACTCTTGTGCCAGGTCTTCCCAGCTCCTTCGGCCATACCCAGAAGTTCTGTCACAAATACGACTCCTCTCCTCCCTCGTACACACAAACCCAGCAGTTTCACCACAGTTCTGCTCCTCTCTCAAGGCCACCGAGTACAATCAACTATAGACAAACAGGCGGTTTTTCGTTTTAATGTATGTCCAGATTTGTGTCGCAATGTATGGTGGTGCAGTGTATGACTGGGCGTTCGAGACCAAGTGAGTTGGGAAGGGAGCATGTATTGTATTGCACAGTCTTGAATACACTACCTCCTACAGGGACGCCTGCTGACTCTCCTCTTGATACTCTTCTGCAGGAGTAAATGCACAAGCCAGTTTTCATCGTAGTGCAAAATGATAACTGAAATAGTTGCAATACAAATTGCATTTGCGAGAGATTAAGCTATTGCCATTTCAAAACCAACACATAAAAAGTTTGTCATTCACAATGCCAATAGCTCAAACTTTTCCAAAGGTGAAACCGTTGCATTGTAAATGCTTGTTAACTAAGTCACTGTGACCACCAAATAAACTTTCAGTTGGCTCAGGTAGACATTTTTAAACCACTCTTTATCACTCTATTTGCACTCTGCCCCTCATTCGCCTGCACACTAAACGCTCATCTTCTGAGAAAACACCTCTGCTTCTCTCGTCGGGGAGTTGTAGCCCACACTACGGTGTGATGAAGGAACCCATATGATGAAGCATGTCACCGAACGGTGTCCCGAAGGAATTTCTCCCCCTCTTTTTCCACATAGCACCCGCTCTTCATTCATTCTTCTCCTCACTTTCCACATAGCCAAAGATACTTCTATGTATATAGCGTGTCTTTTTTAAAGGCCTTTCTGTGCGCCTCGGATGACCCTTGGCATGACCTCTCCCTTTTACTGGACTTCTCTTGTGAGGTAACAGAATCCTATTCCTCAGAGACAACAGTTTTAGCCTTAAGGTTCTGAAGTATTTCCCCTCTTTATACTTTCAGAAGAAATGGTTCTGCAGCTCTTACAGTCTAAACTTGTGGGCAGGATGATAAACTCCTTATGAGGATATTCCAAGTGCAGCCTTTTCTTTCCACAGGTCCCACAAGAGTCCTTTCTTAAAGGATTCTGATATGTTAATGTCAGGTGTCGAAAAGTGAAACTGGAAGTAATCTGGATAAACCAAATCTGGATATAAGCTGAAGAACTGAACAGAGTTCAGGGAGGGAGACTCCTTTTCACACGACATGCAGTAGAAAATATGAATGAAGATGCCTCTGCTGGGAATTTTCTAAAGGGTGCCATCGCTAATTGGCTGGAGTTCGGTTCTTTACATATGATGTAAATAGGCAATGTTGTTTACTATTGTAAGTTATGTATACTACTTCTACTGCTTAAGAATGCACTGTGGGATTCAGACCTCAACGACAGGGATGATTCAAGCATGTGAATCTATAAAAGATTCAATACTGGAGAAGGAAACTGCTACTTACCCAGTATGCATCTGTTCTTGGCATATAGAGCTGTAGAGTCATATGCAATGCATAGATAGCCATCCAGTGTTGGGTCCGGATGTATGCACTTTGTTTTTCTTGAAAAAGTCTTTCCAGTCACGAGGTAAGGGACTCCTCCTTTCGGTGATAGTACACATGGGCATCAATGCATTGTTAGAATATTTTCCCACAGAGGGTGATAATGGAGATAGTAGGAGTAGTAAAAGGAGATGTCCATGAATGCATGTATCTAAATAAGATGTTACTGCAACAGGTATAGGTACCCAGGGAGGTGGGTGGGCGCTTAGGACTCTACGGCTCTATATGCCAAGAACAGATGCATACAGGGTAAGTAGCATTTTCCATTTGAGGCATATGAGCTGTAGATCATATGCTATGCATAGACTATATAGCAGTTATCTCCCAAAGTGGTGGCTAACCTGTATCTGTTGCAGTGGTCTGAAATAGTGTACAAAAAACTGCCTGGCCCACTCTAGCTTGTTGTCTTGACAACTATTGTGTAGATCACAATAGTGTTTTGTGAATGTGTGAGGTATGGACCATGATGCAGCTTTGCATATGTCATCTATCAATATTATACAACGTTTTTAGCCTAATCATTGTGATAATGGAATCCTGAGTACATTTTCTATCTGCAGAGACACAACCCTAACCACCAATATATGTAGTAGTTCGTTGTACTTACTATCACTATTTTGTGATTTTTGAGCTTACCCGTTTGCATCTCTCCCATGAGTTACTGCACAACTTATACATTTCCTTTTCTTGTATCTGGAACTCTTCCTTGTGGGACTCTACCACTCATTGACTCCCTTCCTTTGTCTCCCAGTTCTCACTGACCCTTGCCTTTCGAGGACCCTGTCTTTTTCTGTCTTATGTTCCCCCTCTGTTGACCTGCCAGTTCCGACCCTCCTCCTAACCCCCTGTCCCTTGTGCCCTTAGACTAAGCACTCATTCTCCCCTTGTTGGGGATAGATCCAATATCCATACCCTGGAGTCTGGGACTCCTCAGAGAGTCCACAGCGCCAAGGGAGCCACTCGCAGTTGAGGTTATTATGGCACCCCTTGCCAAAGCACTCCCTCTCCCCTTGTTGGGGAAGGATCCAGTAGGTAGGCATTGGAGTCTCAGAGACCACTCTCAGAGTCAACTGCGTAAAGGGAGCCTCTTGCAACAGAGATGTGGGATTGATACTATTTCCCCTGGGATCACAGCTTACAAGACCTTGGACGCAGCTTTTACTTGTCTACCGGTTTGTGCCCCCTCCACCCTACCCCTCCTCTTTCTTGCTTTGTCTCTCATCATCCCCTGTGTGCTGTTGTAAATGAGCTCCACAGCCAGTGAGGGCCGCCGCCGCTGTCAGTACTACCTGTGGAACCGTGTCTAGAAAAGGCCATCCTTTTGATACATTTTGTGTGTTTCACCACTGCAGACCGTGATGAGTACGGCCGCTTACCAACACTAGATCGGTTAAAAGACCATTTGGCTGGTTCCACTGATTGGCTAAGCATTCATGAAGTGGACACATGTGCAACCTGGCATGGGGAACGATCATGATGCAAGATGCCCCCATCCCCAGCAGTTGCATATAAACCAGAGCTGGAAGTGATCGAGTTAAAAATGGAGAACGAAAGCCTGAATGTTGCGAATTCTGGCTGCGTTGGGAAATGCTAGAGCCTTTTGAGTATCTAAAGTGGCTCCTAGATAGTTCTGAGTCTTGTTTGGTTGAAGATGTGATTTTAGCACGTTGACTGTGAACCCTAGTTGATGTAGTAAATGGATGGTTATGGAAGTATGTTTGAGACATTTTTGGTACGTGCGGGCCTTGATAAGCCAGTCGTCCAAGTTTTGGAAGACATGGATGCTTTGTCTTCTCAGGTGAGCAGCTACTACCGCCAGACACTTTGTGAAGGCTCTGGGTGCAGTGGTGACTCCAAATGGATGTACCTTGAACTGGTAATGTTGGCCCACTAACACAAACCTGAGAAATTTGCGATGAGCACAGTGGATTGGAATATGAAAGTAGGCGTCCTTTAAGTCTAGAGTAGACAGAAAGTTGTCCTTTCGCAAAAGAGGCAGTACCTGTTGGAGTGTTACCGTGTGGAAATGGTGTGACTGTATGTAAAAATTTAGCTCTCTGAGATCGGATATTGGTCTGAGTGAGCCATCTTTTTTGGGTTTTAGGAAGTAAAAGGAGCAAACGCCCGACCCTTGTTGATGTAGTTGTACGGGTTCTATAGCTCCCTTTAGAAGTAACGAAGAAGTTACTTACCTTCTGTAACACTTTTTCTGGTGGATACAAAATCGGCCTGTGGATTCCTCACCTTGTAAATATCCCCTGCGTCAGCAGCAATCGGAAATTTTTCGTAGCTCTCCAGGCCGACGTCACAATTGCATGGCTCAGCTCGCGGCTCTGCTGATGGCACAGGAGCCGTAAGAGAGCCTCGGTGTGATGACATCAGTACCGCCCTTTTTCTTTCCAAGCCTTCGAGGCATACGGGTAGACCGACCACAAAAATATACTATACACAGTACATAGTATTCAAACTAACACACACACTGTGAAATCAATGCAGGAAAGCAAATTAGAATCATACACTTCTTTTGAAAATAACAGATATACATTAAAACATTGTCACTATTGCAGGTATACAAGGGTGGACAACGGGGAGGTGGGTGGGTCAGTGAGGAATCCACAGGCAAATTTTATATCCAACAGAAAAAGCGCTACTGAAGGTAAGTAACTTGTTCTTCTGATGGATACATCTGCCAGTGGATTCCTCAACTTGTGAATAGAGTACCACAGCAGTCCCCACTCCTGGAGGAGGGTGTCCACCCTTCTATACCAAAAAGTCCTGTAGGACGGATCGCGCAAAGTGTCCGTCCCTCCTCACTTCGGAATCTAAGCAGTAATGCTTTGGGAAAGTGTGGAGCGAGGTCCAAGTTGGCGCTCTACAAATGTCCTCCACAGAAACACCTCTAGACAAGGCAGATGTAGAAGACTTTGCTCTGGTAGAATGAGCTCTAATACCCTCTGGGGGTTCCTTACCAGCCAAAGAGTAACAGATCTTGATGCACAAGACAATCCACCTGGAAAGAGTGCGCTTGTGCACCGCTCTGCCTTTCCTGCAGCCAACAAAGCCCACGAAGAGCTGGTCATCCATACGATAGTCTTTAGTCCTATAGAGGTAAATACTCACTGCCCTCTTAGGGTCCAGGCGGTGAAGCCGCTCCTCCTCCTTGGAAGGGTGAGGGGGAGGATAGAAGGTAGGAAGGGTAATGGACTGTCCCAAATGGAAGGGAGTTACCACCTTAGGCAGACAAGCAGCCCTGATCTTGAGTACCATCCTATCAGCATGAATGGTCAAGCATGGGGGTTTCGAACTCAGACCTTGAAGCTCACTTACCCTCCTGGCCGAGGTAATGGCAACAAGAAGGAGAATGCTACTTACCAGTATGCATCTGTTCTTGGCATGCAGAGTTACACACTCTGCACAGATGGCCACCTAGTGCTGGGCCCGGATGTTTGCAGTTTGTTTTGTTGTAGAAAAGTCTTTGGAAGTCACGGGATAGGTGAGTCCTCCTCTGGATGACACTGCGCATGGGCATCGGCTCCATCCCCAGATTGTTTTTCGCCATTAGGGAAGTGATGGAGCTGTACATGAAGTAGTGATGTCCATGTGATTTGTATATAATTAAGATAATACCGGAACAGATAAAGGTAGCCGGGGAGGCGGGTGGGCGTGTGTAACTCTGCAGCTCTACATTCCAAGAACAGACGCATACTGGTAAGTAGCATTTTCTGTTTGAGGCATATGAGCTGCAGATTACACACTGTGCATAGATTGTATAGCAGTACCCACACCTAGCGGTGACCACCAGTATCTGTTGCAGTTGTTTGAAACAGAGTTTTTAGTACAGACTGGCCCACAGTGGCTTGTTGTTTAGTTTGCACATCAACACAATAATGTTTTGTGAATGTGTGCGGGTAGACCATGCAGCTGCTCTGCATGCATCATCTAGGGGAATGTTCCCTAAGAATGCCATTGAAGCTCCTATTTTCCTTGTAGAATGGGCTTTTGGAGGAATTGTTAACGTACGTTTGGCTTTGTGGTAACATATTTGTATACATTTAACAATCCATCTAGCTATCCCCGATTTTGATATGGGGTTGCCTTTATGTGGTGGTGAAAAAGACACAAAAAGTTGTTTCGTTTTACGAAAAGTTTGTGTTCTTTCAACGTAGTACAGTAATGCTCTTTTAACATCTAAGGTGTGCAGAGCTCTTTCTGCGACTGAGGCTGCGGGAAAAATAAGGGCAGCTCAACTGATTGATTAAGATGGAATTGTGAAATGACTTTTGAAGGAATTTTGGATTAGTACGAAGAACCACTTTGTTATGATGCATTTGCAGAAAGGGTTCTTGAATGGTAAATGCTTGTAGTTCACTAACCCTTCTGAGAGAAGTGATAGCTACTAGGAAAGCTACTTTCCAGGTTAGGAATTGCAATTCACATTTATGTAAGGGTTAAAAGGGAGGTCTCATTAATCTTGTGAGAACAATGTTTAAGTTCCACACTGGTGAAGGTGGTGTTCTAGGAGGAATTATTCTTTTGAGTCCTTCTATGAAAGCCTTTATAGCTGGTACTCTAAAAAGAGATAGATGTCTATTTTGTAAGTATGCTGCAATGGCAGTGAGGTGTAGTCTGATAGACGTATAGGCTAAGTTACACTTTTGAAGGTGTAATAGATATCCTATGATGTGTTGAATAGACACGTCTAAAGGATTTATCTGGTTGTTTTGACAGTATATTACAAACCGTTTCCACTTAGCAGCATAACATGCTCTAGCCGTCTGGCTTTTTTAATAACGTTCATGCATTCTGGAGGAAGGTTGAGGTAATCAAACTATGACTTCAGGAGCCAGATCGCTAGGTTGAGCTGGGTCCGGGTGTCTAATCTCTCCATGGTTCTGTGTTAAGAGGCATGGAGATAGGCTTAGTTTTTGGTGTGGTACCACCGATAGTTGCAGCAGCGTGGTGTACCGCGGTTGTCTGGCACAAGTTGGAGCAACTAGAATGAGTGTTAGGGAATGTTGCTGTAGCTTGCGTACCACTAACGGAAGTAGTGGGAGAGGAGGAAAAGCATAGGCAAATTTTCCGGACCAGTTCATCCATATCGCATTGCCTTTAGACAGCGGGTGTGGATATCTGGCAGCGAAGTTTGGGCATTTTGCGTTTTCGTGGGTGGCAAAGAGGTCTATCTGAGGTTGTCCCCACATTTGAAAGAACGGTTGAAGAATATGTGGATGAAGTTCCCATTCGTGGATCTGCTGTGTCTGTCGACTTAGCAGATCTACCATGGTGTTTTGTACTCCTGGAACTTGTTGGGCTAAGAGGAAGATCTTTAGTCGTATAGCCCATCTCCATATCTGCTGTGCTAACAGAGAGCTGCAGAGAGTTTTCCCCCTTGTTTGTTTATGTAGTACATGGCTGTCATATTGTCTGTGCGGACTAAGACAGCTTTGCCGGATACTTGTTTTTGGAATGCTTTTAGGGCTAGAAAAACAGCTAGTAACTCCAAGTGGTTTATGTGGAGTAACTTTTGCTGCGGTGTCCACCTGCCTTGCATGGTGTGAAGCAGTAGGTGAGCTCCCCAGCTGGAGAGCGATGCGTCCGCTATCAAGATTACCTGAGGAACTGGCTCTAGGAACGGTCGGCCCTTTGAAAGGTTATTGGTGCTCCACCATTGCAGAGAGCAATGAGTCCGACTGTCTACCAACACTAGTTCATTAATTGACCACGAGCCTGGTTCCATTGGCGCGCTAGGCACTCTTGAAGTAGACGCATTTGCAGTCTTGCGTGAGGTACTATAAATATGCAAGATGCCATCATTCCTATGAGCTGCATGAACACTGGAGCTGGAAGCGAGCGTTGCAGCTTGAATCTTGTTAGGAGAGTTTGTACACTTGTTATCCTGGTTGGAGAGGAATAGGCTAGTCTTAGTTGGGTGTTTATTGTAGCGCCAAGATATTGTTGTATGTTTGAAGGTTGCAGATGTGACTTGGTGTGATTTACTGTGAATCCCAAGTCGTGAAGCAGTTGAATAGTAGCGTGAGTGTGTTGTACACACTGGCTGTATGAGCTGGCTTTTATGAGCCAGTTGTCTAGGTATGGGAAGACGTGAATATGTTGTCTTCTTAAGTGTGCTGCTACTACTGCTAGGCATTTGGTAAACACCCTCAGCGCTTTTGTGACTCCGAATCGGAGCACTTTGAACTGGTAGTGCTGCCCGTCTAGCGCAAATCTGAAATATTTTCTGTGCGTTGTGTGGATGGGAATGCGGAAGTAGGCGTCCTTGAGATCTAGAGTGACAAGGAAGTCGTTTTGTAACAGGAGTGGAAGGACTTGTTGGAGTGTGACCATATGAAAATGATTAGACTATGTAAATGTTTAGAGGTCTGAGGTCTAGAATAGGCCTTTTCTGCAGGAGGGATATTCCTTCCTGTCTGAGCAGTGTTACATGTTCTTGTGACATTGGACACTGCTTGGGTGGTATGTTTGGGGGGGGTGGATGTTAGTTCTAGACAGTAACCTGATTGAATTATTTGAAGCACCCACCTGTCTGATGTGATGGTTTTCTAGGTTGGCAGGTATTGTTGTAGTCTTCCCCCGACAGGAGTGGAATGGGACGGGGGAAGGGGAGTCATTGGGCAGGGGTAGAGGCAGAGAGGGAGTTGTTGTTTTTACCTCTGCCTTTATTATAGTTACCCCTGTAACCCCCCTTTGGTAACCCTTACTATAGGTGGATTGTGTAGGGGCTTTGTATGAGGTAGAAGGTGTGTCTGAAGAGTATCCCCTGGTGGCCCCTCGATATGAAGGCACAGGTTCAGACTGATTTGCATACGGCCATGTCTGAACTGGGGTGGCAGAGTGGGCCAAAGAACGGTGATGGATTAAACCCAGATCTGTTGACTGGGTGTGAGTGTTTGAGTGGTTCAGATACTCCGTCCATCACCACCCCCTTTTGTACCGCTTTGTTTGCCATAAGTTGGCAGGGTATGCTCAGACGTTGAGTCCTTTGCTCACTTTGCCACTGGATTCAAGCAAGCCTGGCTGAAGACTGCTGACAGCCAGAAACCGGTCACAGGAAGCTTGTTTCCGGTCCAGGGAAGGCATGGCTTGGCAGTTCGGGCTGGACTGTTCCCATGAGGCACAGGGTCAGACTGATTTGCTTATGGCCATGTCTGAACTGGGGTGGTAGAGTGGGCTAAAGAATGGTGATGGATTAAAACCAGATCTGTTGACTGGGTGTGGGTGTCTGATTGGTTCAGATGCTCTGTCCATCACCAAGCCCTTTTGTACCGCTTTGTTCGCCATAAGTTGGCAGGGTATGCTCAGTCATTGAGTGCCTTGCTCACTTTGCCACTGGATTCAAGCAAGCCTAGGTGAAGACGGCTGTAATGCCAGAAACCGGTCTTAGGAAGCTTGTTTCCGGTCCAGCGAAGGCATGGCTTGGCAGTGCGGGCTGGACTGTTCCCATGAGGCACAGGGTCAGACTGATTTGCATATGGCCATGTCTGAACTGGGGTGGCAGAGTGGCTAAAGAACGGTGATGGATTAAACCCAGATCTGTTGACTGGGTGTGAGTGTTTGATTGGTTCAGATGCTCCGTCCATCACCACCCCTTTTTGTATCGATAAAATGAGTGGCAAAATGAACGTCTGGGAGCCTGCAACTGCAGGGCTCCCCTATATTTGGCTGTATCTGTATCCTTTTTCGTTTTTTCAAGTGATACATCTACATTGGGTCCGAATAAGTGTTGCTCATCGAAGGGTTGATTAAGTATAGCACTTTGGACTTCCGGTTTGAACCCTGATATACGTAGCCAGGCTTGTCTACGCAAAAAAACACTGGTGTTAACTGCCCTGGAGGCAGTGTCTGCTGCATCAAGTGCACACCGAATAGAGGTGTTTGTAATATTTTTCCCTTCTTGGATAAGCTCATTTGCTCTATCTTTGTATTCATCAGGGAGGTGCCGAATTAGTGATTCTAATTTGTCATAATGTTCCGTCATATCTGGCCAATAATGCTTGTGTTTTGGCAATACGTCACATGTTTGCTGCTTGAGACGCAGTTCTTTTCCCCGATACGTCAAGTAGCTTACACTCTTTATCTGGTGGGGGAGCTTCACCGGATGTTTTTTGCTCTCTTGCGTGCATTGGAAACTATAAGTGAGTCTAGTGGTACTGGACCTTTAATATATGCTGAGTCTGAAGGGGTAGCTTTATATTTTTTCTCTATTCGAGGGTTAATGACCAGAGTTCCGACTGGGTCCTTGAAGACTTCAGGAGCATGCTTAATCACTCCTTTAACCATTGGTAAAATGGATGAGGACCTTTGTGCATTATCAAAGGTATCCATTAGAAAGTCTTAATCTACAGGGTCTGTATGCATAATTACCCCATGATATTGCGCGGCTCTAAGTATCAACTGATTGACACTCATAGTGTCTTCTGGTGGGGAAGGCCTTGAGGGGTATGTCATCTTGAGGGACATTTGGGACGTCTGGGGTGTTATAATCATCCCACGGGTCAGGTGAGCCTGTAGGAATAGATGGATCATCTATGTTACCCCCAATATCATCAGAGCGATCATCCCTATTGTCATCGTCTGGTATGATAGAGGATGTAAGGTAATGTTGTGGTAGGGGAGCAGGTGGTGATGGTATAGGTGGAGGATAAGGGGAAGGAAGTCTGAAGGGAGCTGTAGCCATGTCCTTCTTCTTTGAATGAGGAGCTGGCACTGGTGTATCCAGTGGCCGCTTTTTTGAAGCTTAAGTTAGCTGACCAGTGATTGGTCTTTAGCCAGTCTCTTTTGTGCAGGGTCTGGATGAAATAAGTCTTATGCAGGAGGCCGATCTTTTGGTGCAGAGGGAAGTTTCGACACCGAAGCGGTTTCTTTTGTTTTTTTGGCAATGTCTTTAACCGGAGAAGCAGGAGTCTTTTTCGGCTCCGATGATTTTTTCAGCTCCGATGATTTTTTCGGCTCCAGTATATTTTTTGGATCTGATAGTTTTTTCGGTTCCGGTGGTCTTTTTGAATCCGAAGCGGGTTTACTTGGTTCCGACCTGGGTTTCGGTGCCGAAGGAGTAGCGGTATGCTTCGGCGCCGGTGGTTTGGATGTCGGCGGGCCGGTGATGTTGTCTTTTTCGGTAATGGTAGGGGTGTGCCGGCACCGTGGGAAGGCCGACTCGAGCCAGAGTCAACAGAAGGCTTAGTTAGCTTCTTAGCCGGGGCCGAAGGTGGGGCAGTAGAAGCAGTGTTTCGGTGTGCACCCGAGCCCGAGGGCGATGGTGTGACCGGGGCCTTCTTTGGATGTGTCGAGGAAAGGTCGGGGTCGACGGTCTTACTTACGACCTGCTGTGCTGGAGTGATGTCCTCGACTTCTGAATCTTCTGCCTCTGAGTTGCTGTTGACGTTGTGTTGTTCTGGGACGTCGATGCCTTCTTCAAAGATGTTGTCCGGAACCGGAGCTGAAGATCGAGCCATTGTTCTCCTAGCTCTTTGGTCCCGGATAGTCTTTTTGGAGCGGAAAGAGGCCCAAGCGGAACAGTCTCTGGCCTCGTGCTCCGGGTAAAGGCGAAGGTTACACACTTCATGAAGGTCGGTGTGGGAAAACTTCGACCCACATTGAGGACACTTTTAAATGGCGTCCTTTCCATGAGCTGGAGTCGATGCCTAGTTAGGCCCCAAGGCCGTCGACGATGACTGGAATTGAAATCTTTGGTGTTGAAGAGTAGCGTCGACTGGAAAAGCGGTCAAAACTAATTTTCTGTAAGTTGGTGAGGATTGCGAGCCGAAGGAAATCGGTTCCAACACGGAGCGCTGGAAACACATCCAAGCCCGGTGGTGGAAAAAAACAATCTGGGGATGGAGCCGATGCCCATGCACAGTATCATCCAAAGGAGGAGTCACCTAGCCCGTGACTTCCAAAGACTTTTCTACAACAAAACAAACCGCAAACATCCGGGCCCAACACTAGGTGGCCATCTATGCACAGTGTGTAATCTGCAGCTCATATGCCTCGAACATACTGTTTTAAAAGACAATAGTCTCAAGGGACACTTGTGTAAGGGCTCAAAGAGAGAACCCATCAAGTAGGTTAAGACAAGATTTAATTTCCATTGAGGCACAATAAAGGGAGTAGGTGGAAATTTGTTGGAAAGGCCTTTAATGAACCTTAACACAATGGTTGATTTAAACAAGGACGAATGATCGGGCAAGCAAAGGAACGCCAACGAAGCCGATAAATAGCCCTTCACAGTAGCCACAGCAAAGCCCTGCTGGGCTAGAGAGAGAGCAAACTGTAGGATGTTGGAGAAACAAGCCCTCAAAGTATCAATAGACTTCTCTCCACACCATTTGACAAATTTGGATCACCTGTTGGAATAGGTAGACTTGGCGGAGTGTCGCCTGGCCGCTTAATGCTAATATGAAAACGGGCTCTCCCCTAGATCTGATCCCAGCCAAATTGACTGCCACACTGAGCAAGACACTTTGTCCAATGATTCATAAGATTCCGAACCTCTCCTTTAAAGAGGGGCAACTCCCTCAACAATGGAAGGTGGCAGTTGTGAATCCCATACGGAAAAACTCGGCACTGCCATGGACAGAACTTTCCAACCTCCGTCCCATCTCCTTGCTGCCTTTCCTGAGCAAACTGGCCGAGAAGCATGTAAACATCCATGTTTCCAGTTTCATAGAAGAGACAGGGGGTCTGGACCCCTCACAATCTGGGTTCAGGCCCAATTACAGCACCAAATCTGCACTCCTCTCCGTGACCGATAACATCAAGATGTCACAGGATAGAGGAGGGTTGATGATTCTGGTGCTGTTAGACCTGTCTGCCGCCTTTGATACTGTGTCTCATGACATTCTTCTTGGCCATTTGCGGAAGATGGGTATTGGAGGATCTAGGGTGCTCACTAAGGGGTGCCACAGGGCTCATGCCTAAGCCCCACAATATTTAATGTGTACGTGGCCCCGCTCGCTGAGATTGTGAGAGAGTATGGGTTCACACCGGTGTCATATGCCAATGACACCCAACTCCTCTTTCCTTTCCACTCTCTTACTTCGGACGTTAAGAACAACTTTGCCGAGGGCATGAGAGCAGTGTCCAAATGGATGGCTCCCAACTGCCTCCAGTGCAATGTCGGGAAGACCGAGGTAATGCTTTTGGGAAAGCCAGTATACTCTGGTCTCCCGACTGGTGGCCCTTAGATCTAGGACCTGCACCCTGTCCAAAGCCGTCAGTCAAAAACCTGGTAGTGAAGCTTGACCAGAATCTAACCCTAAAAGAGCATGCACATTTTATTACAGGAGCATGTTTTCGAACAATTGGTCTGTTGAGGGGGGTCTTCCCTCTTCTACCTGACACCCACAGAAAGACCCATGTACAGGACTTGGTGATAAGTCGGTTAGATTACTGCAATGGCCTTTTAATATCAGCTAATGAGGATGCATTGAACCGATTGCAGGTGGTCCAAAACACGGCGGCCAGATTAATTCTTAATGTCCCCACAAGAACTCAGTCTAAACCCCTCTTGAGGGAGCTCCATTGGCTACCAATACGGCAACATATTAAATTTAAAATTTGTTGTACAGTGCACAAATGCCTCTTTGGAGATGGCCCCAAATATCTTGCTCAAAAATTTCACTTATACAAACCGGATCGTCTTCTACGATCTAGCAACCAACTTCTACTGGAAACTCCATTAATTAAGAAGACCAGACAAGGGGGTCGTGCCCTATCACTTATAGGACCGACTCTGTGGAACAAACTTCCCATCAGTCTTAGACAAATCACCAACCACCTCCCCTTTAGGAAAACCTTAAAAGCACTTCTGTTCCAAGAAATATAATCCCCCTATAGCTTTCCCGCAGAGGCACTGAAGTCTGTTATCCACGGCGAACAAAGCGCGGAGATACCCCTTACCGGGTCGAGTCCAGCACGATACAAGAAATTAAATAAAATAACGTCCACCACATCAGGTGGGAGATCGAAAGAGTTCAGGTTGCCCCGTTCAATCTCCAGGCATGAGGGTGCAAGCTCTGGAGGTAAGGGTGTAGAACCTGCCCCTCCATCTGAGAGAGGAGATCTGCCCTGAGAGCGAGACGGAGCGGCGGGCATGAGGAGAGGTGGAGTAGATCTGTGTACCACACCCTTCTTGCCCAATCCGGGGCGATCAATATGACTTGGGCCTGGTCTTGGCGAATCTTCCTCAGAACCCGAGGAATCAACGGTATGGGAGGAAACGCGTAAAGGTGTTGTGAGCCCCAACTCAACTGAAACGCCCCTGCAACGGAAACTGGAGACTGCAGAATGACGGGCAGTGAGCGTTCTCGTGAGAGGCAAAGAGGTCCACCCGAGGAGTTACCCACATCTGAAAGACATGACGAACCCCCTCCGGATGGAGCCTCCACTCGTAGTCAGCAGAGAACTGTCGACTGAGACTGTCTGCACGTACGTTCAGAACTCCGCCCAGATGATTTGCCATCAGACAAATCTGGTGGTCCTGAACCCAGGACCAAAGTTGCAGGGCCTCTCTGCAAAGATGATGCAACCCTACTCCTCCCTGCTTTTTGACATACCACATCGCAGTAGTGTTGTCCGTCAGGACCTGAACTGACTGACCGCAAACGGAAGGGAGGAAAGCCTTGAGCGCCAAATGTATCGCCCGCTACTCTAGAAGGTTGATGTGAAACAACCTTTCCTCTGGAGACCAAAGACATATGATCTCCAGATCCCCCAGATGAGCACCCCACCCTTGAGTGGATGCATCCGTTATCACTGTGGCCACCGATGGTGGGAGATGGAAGGGCTCTTCTTGAGACAGATTGCCCTCCACACTCCACCAAGACAGATCCACTGCAGCTTATCTGGAGATCCTGACTGACTCCCTGAGATCTCTGTTGTGCTGATACCACGGCCTGCGGAGGCACCACTGGAGTGCCCTCATGTGCCAGCGTGCATGGTTGACCAACAGAATGCAGGAAGCAAAGAGACCGAGCAGGCAAAGGACATTCAGGACTGGAACGACTGCTCCATTATAAAACAAGGGAATCATTTCATGTATGTCGAGAATCCTTTGTAGAGGTGGGAATGCTCGATACACAGTAGTGTCCAGTACCGCCCCTATGAACAGGTTCCGCTGAGAGGGCACCAGGTGAGATTTGAGCATGTTTATCGAGAAACCCAATTCGTACAACAGCTGAGTTGTAACCTGCAGATGATGAAGCACCTTCTCAGACGACTCTGCTTTGAGCAGCCAGTCGTCCAGATAGTGGAAAACTTGAATCCCCGATCTCCTTAGATGGGCTGCCACCACTGCCATCACCTTGGTGAAGACTCGAGGTGCAGTAGTAAGTCCAAACGGGAGAACCGCAAACTGATAATGTTGCGATCCTACCGTAAAACGGAGATACTTCCTGTGCGACTTCAGGACTGGGATATGAAAATATGCATCCTGCAAGTCGATTGACACCACCGAGTCCTCCTGTTGCAGCGTCTGAAGAACCTGCGCTAGGGTGAACATCTTTAACTTCTCCTGCTTCAGAAAATGATTCAAAATCCTGAGATCCAGGATTGGACGTAACCTGCCATCCTTCCTGGGAATCAGGAAATACCGGGAATAGCATCCCTGACCCCTTTTCTGCTCTGGAACCACCTATACCGCACCTTTCTTCAGTAACGTAAGGACTTCCTCCTGCAGAAGAAGAAGGTGTTCCTCTGAACATGCTCCTTAACAAGGAGGGTAATTTGGAGGGAATTCCTGAAAGGGAAGAGCATACCCATTTTCCACAAGATCTAGAACCCAAAAGTCCGTAGTGACCCATTCCCAATCTTGTAGAAAATGGGTAAGCCGACCCCCCACAGGACCCATATGATCCAGCATGGTGGATCTAGGGCTGCTTTGCTGTGGCAAGAGGGGGGTAGGAAGAGGAGGAGGAGGGCTGACGACCTTGTGGACGTCCTCTGTTCCTGCCTCTGTATGACTTATACAGAGTATTTTGGTGCTGCTGCTGCTGAGGCTGCTTGTAGGTCCGAAAGAACGACCTTCCAAAACCTCATTATCTCCTGTAACTGGAACCTCTAGGCTGCGCCTGTATTCCCAAGGACTTGGCGGTTGCTTTGCTGTCTTTGAACCTTTGTAAGGCCGCATCTGCTTTTTTACCAAACAGCCTAGAACCATCAAAAGGGAGATCAAGAAGAGTCGCCTGAAAATCCAGAGAGAACTCTGATGAATTGAGCCAAGCACTTCTCCTTGTGGCAACCGAAGACACCATTATCCTAGCTACAGAGTCGGAAGTGTCGGGACCACTCTGTATCACCTGGCGTGCAGCTGCCCGAGTGTCCACTAAGACTTCATTAAAAATGTTTCTGTCCCGGCCTCTAAACCAATGGAACTCTACGATGCCAGAAGGGGAGATTTTAGCGTTCAACTCGGCCCTTAGCCTAGTTACTTGTATTAAGTAATGGAGCCCTACATGTCATTTTAGTCCCACAGTGTTAGCTATGCATGAGATAAGGTATGGTCCTTGGAATTTTGATCTGCCCTAATAGATATTGCCTTGAACTATCTGCATGCTGTTGTATTACGTAATGCGCTATGTTCTTCTATATAAATGCCAATATTAACGTCTTGAAACAAAAATAAAAAAATAAGCATGGATTTAATCAAATAAAATAAATGTTTCTATCCTCATCTGATAATTTAGGAGCAAACTGTTTCACAGAATCCATAAGAGCATGTATGTAACGACCCAAAAGACTGGTGGCGTTTGTAGATTTCAAGGCCATACTAGCCGATGAAAAGACCTTTTTAGCCGATTGATCAAGCTTCTTTGAATCTCTGTCTCCAGGGATTTGAGGAAAAGCCCCAGAAGATCTCTTGGAACAAGCAGCTTGAACCACCAGCCTCTCAGGATAAGGATGGGAAGTTTAGAAAATCCGGGTCTCCTGGGGCCACCCTGTAGCTTTTAGCAACAGACCTTGAAACTGCCGTGGCTGAATAGGGCTTATGCCAGAGTTCCATAACTGGTTCTGTGATAGCATCATTAACAGGTAATACAGGCTCTAACACAGTGGAGGGTGAATGTAGAGCCTCAGTCAAGATATTAGATTTATACTCAGCTGTTGGAAGCTGAAGGTCTAGAAGTTCTGCTGCCTTCCTAATAATTGTGGTAAGGAGCCACATCCTTAGAAGGAACATCAGCAGAAGGAGAAAGTTCCAACTCTGGGGATGTATCCAATCCACTCGCTTCCTTCAAACCTTCAAATAAGTCTTCTGACTCTTCCAGCTCACCTTCCTCCATTTCTATTCCTGCCCGATAGCACTGCTCCTCCAAAACTCTGTGCCTTTCGCCTCGAACTTATCCTTGGCACCGGCGGCGCCAGACACAACTCCGATGGATCCGGTACCAGCGTCTAACTTGGATCAGGTGGCACAGCCTGAGTCGAGCGAGGTCGGGCTGACGGCGCCGGAGATGAAGGATACGGAGTCGACGACCTCGGTGCCAGAAAATGCCACGAGGGAGCCACTGGAAGAAATGGCCTGAAAGGAGCCCGAGCGTAAATTTGACGAACTCCCAGATTAAAGGCCATCGGACCCATGGGACCCAAAGGTGCTCCAGAGGGGTACAAAGCTCTCAAAAAGACTCCATACCTTTCATTCAAGTAATGTGATGAATCAGTACCCGGGCCAGGAAAAGGTGGATAGAATCCCGGGACATTCTCAGGCTGAGGCACCAGAGTCGAGCCAGCTTGCACTGACAGTGGAGCCAATGGTGCCTCCGTTTCATCAGGAACCTGTGCTTCATCAACCGGAACCGGAGACAGAGCTGGCGTCGGAGATTGCCCTGGAGAAGCTACAGGTGAAACCGAACGAACAGGAGTACCTTGACCTGAGCCTGACGGAGAGACAAAGTCCTTACGATGTCGAGGTTCAGGGGACGTCGTCTTCGGAGCCGAATCCTTGTCTGAACGGCGCCGAGAGCTATGTCTCTTCTTCTTTTTGTGCTTCTTTGACTTTGAAGCATGCCCCGACGTCGACCTCGCTTTTCTTTGACCTCTTTTTTCTTTTCTCATCTTAGCCATAAATAACTTGTCTTCTCTCTCCTTTAAAGCCTTAGGTTTCATCTTGCGATAGCAAGAACAACCCTCGACATCATGATCCGATGAAAGGCACCAAACACAATCCTCGTGGGGGTCTGTGATGAACATATGTCCCCCACATTCTCAACAAGGCTTGAAACCAGACTTCCTCAAAGACATCTTGAAAAAGATACAAGTGAAGCAAGCCAGAAACACAAAGTAAATAGAAAAATATGGAGAGTCCCAGAATACCCTTAGCGTCGACGGCGCAGAAAAAAGGGAACTGACGTCATCACGCAGACGAGGCTCTTATGGCTCCGGTGACGTCAGCGGAGCTGCGAGGGGAACCATGCAATTGTGACATCGTCCTCGTCGTCGTAGAGAGATACGAAAAATTTACGATTGCTGCTGGCGCAGGGGATATTCACAAGGTGAGGAATTCACTGGCAGATGTATCCATTAGAAAACTGTACCTCTTGTTTGAGGAGGTGTAGGTGATCCTGTGAAAGTTTGTGTGACTTTGGAGGAATGTGTGGAGGAGTGTTGATGAACTCCAGGCAGTAACCAGAACGGATAATCTCTAGAACCCTTTTGTCTGTTGTTATTGACTGCCAAGTTGGTAGGAAATTTGACAGTCTTCCCCCGATTGGTGTTAAGTGGTCGGGGAGAAGTACAGTTAAGTCACTGTTTTGTATTGGAGGGGGAGGTGCGTGTGTTTGAACCTCTACCTCTGCCTTGGTTTCCTCTGTGTCCCCCCTGAAGTGATTTTTAGAGCCAGAGGGTTGGTTATTACCCTTATAGGTGGATGTAGTGTCTGAGGAAGCAGTTTTGGACACTGCTCGATAGAATGAACGAAGAAGGGACCCACAGCCTTGTGTTGACTGAATGGCTCCCATGGATTTGGTCACTTCTGGGTCCCTTTTTATTTTTTCTAATGAAGAATCTACCACTGGGCCAAAGAGGTGCTCCCTATCAAAAGGTGTATTTAGTATGGAGGTTTGGTTCTCTGGTTTGAACCCAGATATACGTAGCCAGGCATGCCTTTTTAAAAGGACATTGGTGTTTATCGCTCTAGCAGCTGTGTCTGCAGCATCTAGGAAGCATCTAATTTGATTATTAGAAATCAGTTAACCCTCCCTCACTAGGTCTTGAGCCTTAGCTCTATGCTCCTGTGGTAGAAATTGGAGTAATTGTTCCTTCTGATAGATACATCTGCCGTGTGGATTCCTCACCTTGTGAATATCCCCTTGCGTCAGCAACATTCGGAAATTCTTTTTGTAGCTTCGCGCCGACGTGGACGCGGACGTCACAGAGACACGGCTCCGCTCACGACTCCGCTGACGTCACCGACGCCTATAACAGGCCCACGCCGGCGTGATGACATCAGTTCCCTTTTTTCCGCGTCGTCGACGCTAACGGTTTTCAGGGATTGTACAGTAACTTTGTTACTATTATCCTGTTATTCTGTTTAACTTTATATTCTTCGAGATGTCGTCGAAGAAGACTGGTTTTAAGGCTGGCGGCGAATGTGGCAAGACTATGTCTATCACCGATCCTCATGATTGCTGCGTTTGGTGTTTAAGTTCCGACCATGACGTCGAGGACTGTCCTTGCTGCAAGAAGATGACTTAGAAGGCGCTAAGAGAAAGAGAGGCGAAGCTCCTTGTGGCCAAGCTTAAAAATAAGAAAGATAAGAAGTCTTCGAAGTCTCGCACTCGTCGGTCGAGATCGAGATCGAGGTCTCGATCGAGGTCATGCTCGGAGTCGTCTTCGGCTCACGCTTCGAAGTCTTCGAGGAAGAAGCACAAGAAGAGGAGCCATGAGTCACGTCATCACTCCGGAAAAGACTCTAGTTCAAGACCGAAGTCCCAGGTCAAGCTTCTGAGTAAGGAAGTGGTGGTTTCAGAGTCGGAACATAACTCTGTTGGTGAGGCTTCACATCCAGGTTCACCCGAATCTCAGAAGCAGGTCCATTCTCCAGTTCCATCCAATCCTTCTGGTCAGGAGGATGAAGGTGAGGAGCAGGGGGCTGGTGTAGTCGAGGTTCCGGTGCCTGCGGGTTCGTCGACCCCGGTTCCTGGACTCGGTGAAGAGGTCGACGTCGTTTCGACTCCGCCTCCTCAGGAACGACCCAGAGATCCATATCCTGAGTTTCCAGCTCCAGGTCAGGATCCATCTCAGTTCTTGAACGCCATGTTTGGTGTCTATTCTGGGGCAATGTTCCCGTCTGGTGCACCTGTTGGTCCCACGGGTCCTATGGCATTCAACTTGGGTGTTCCCCAGGCTTACGCCCCTGCGCCCTTCATGCCTTTTATGCCGGCTATACCACTGCATTGGCATTTTCCGACACCGGAGGTGTCGGCGACGCCGAAGCGCTCGACGCCGACTCAGTCGACGCCGGTCACATCGACGCCGATGCCTACGACTCCGAGGCAGGATTCTGTCGGACCTCGTGCTGAGAAGCCTCGTCCGACTTCGGGTTCGACGCCGGCTCCGACCCCGTCGGAGTCGATTCCGAACCTGTTGGCTTCTGCTGTGAAGGAAAGGTCTCGGAGAAATGCTCAGAGACTTCTGGAAGAGGAAAGGTATCAATATTCGGATACTGAAGAAGGGGAGTTACAGGATTCTGAGGATCCTTTTGAAGATTTGTGTGAGGCCAGTGGGCTTGAACTGTCGCCTGAGTGGGAGTTGGCATCAGTGTCAAATGTTCCATCAAAGGATGTGGTGCCTTATCACACTGTTATAAAAAAGCAGCGAGTCTATGGAATATTACTCTGCCTACTGCTGACTATAAACCTAATATCTTAACTGAGGTTCTTCATTCTCCCTCGTCAGTAATTGAGCCTGTGTTACCCTTCAACGAGGCCTTATCTGAGCCCATCTATGAGGTTTGGAAGAAGCCTTTATCTGCTCCTGCAGTTTCAAGAACAGTTGCGAGGAGATACAGAGTGGCACCTGAGGACCCTGCGTTTTTATCAATTCATCCCTTGCCTGAGAGTTTGGTGGTGCAGGCTGCATGCTCAAAGAAATCTGCTGGTGCTTTCCCACAGGTTCCGGGGGATAAAGAGTCCAGAAAGCAAGATCAGGGTGCCAGGAAGGTCTTCTCTTAAGCCAGTATGGCGTTAAAGTCAACCAACGCAACGTGCCTGATGGGGAGGTATATCCATGCCTTGATGGACTCTGTCAAGCAGCTAATTCCGAAAATTCCTGAGGATGACAGGGTGGATTTTCAGTAGGTGATTTCAGACACTCAAGCAGCTGCGAGACAGGTGATTCAGAGTGGCCTGGACACTGCTGATTCGGTGGCAAGGGTCATGGGCTCCTCCGTGGCCACTAGGAGGGCTGCCTGGCTTAAGTCATCGGAGTTCTCTGCGGACGTCCAGTCTGCTTTGTTGGACTTGCCTTTTGATGGCTCAGGATTGTTTGGCAAGAAGGCTGATGCTGCCTTGGAACGTTTTAAGGATAGTAGGGCCACTGCAAAATCCTTGGGTCTTCAGTCCAGAGGTACTACTGGTAGACGCTTCAGGGGGTTCGGAAGATCTTCCTTTCGCTCTTACAGACCATCCCAGCAGCAGCCTCAGCAGCAACAGAATACGCTGTACAAGTCGTACAGGGGCAGGCAAAGATCCCGCCCTAGAGGTCGTCAATCCTCCTCCTCCTCCTCCTCTCCTTCCCAACCCCCAGCCAACGCAGCAAAGCAGCCCTAGATCCGCCATTCTGGATCATGTGGGCCCAGTGGGGGGTCGGCTTACTCATTTTCTACAAGATTGGGAATTAATAACATCGGATCTTTGGGTTCTCAATCTTGTAGAGAATGGGCATGCACTTCCTTTCCAGGAATTCCCTCCCAATTACCCTCCTTGCCAGGGTTATTGTTCGGAGGACCACCTGCTTCGCCTGCAGGAAGTAGTCCTGGCTCTTTTCAAAAAAGGTGCGATAGAGGTGGTTCCAGAGCAGGAAAGGGGTCAGGGGTGCTACTCCCGGTATTTCCTGATCCCCAAGAAAGATGGCAGGCTTCGGCCAATCCTGGATCTCAGGATCTTGAACCTTTACCTGAAACAGGAAAAGTTCAAGATGCTCACTCTTGCGCAGGTTCTTCAAGCGCTGCTGGAAGAAGACTGGATGGTGTCGATCGACTTGCAGGATGCGTATTTTCATATTCCCATCCTGAAGTTGCACAGAAAGTATCTCCGTTTTACGGTTGGGTCACAACACAACCAGTTTGTGGTCCTTCCGTTTGGACTTACTACTGAGCCTCGAGTCTTCACCAAGGTGATGGCGGTGGTGGCAGCTCATCTCAGGAGAACGGGGATACATGTGTTTCCGTATCTAGACGACTGGCTGATCAAAGCGGAGTCGCCGGAGAAGGAGCTCCATCATCTGCAAGACACAACTCAGTTGTTGCACAGGTTGGGTTTTTCGATAAATGTGCCCAAGTCTCACCTGGTGCCCTCACAGAGCAACCTGTTCATAGGTGCGGTACTGGACACTACTGTATGTCGCGCATTCCCTCCCCCTCAAAGGATTCGCGACATACAGGAGATGATTCCTTTGTTTTACAATGGAGCGGTCGTTCCAGTCCTGAAGGTCCTTCGCCTGCTCGGTCTGATGGCTTCATGCATTCTGTTGGTCAACCATGCACGCTGGCACATGAGGGCACTCCAGTGGTGCCTCCGCAGGCAGTGGTATCAGCACAACGGAGATCTCAGGGAGTCAGTGAAGATCTCCGGAGAAACTGCAGCGGATCTGTCTTGGTGGAGTGTGGTAGGCAATCTGTCTCAAGGGAAGCCTTTTCAGATTCCTCCATCGGTGGCCACAGTGATATCGGATGCATCCACCCTCGGGTGAGGTGCTCATCTGGGGGACCTGGAGGTCAAAGGTCTTTGGTCTCCAGAGGAAAGGTTGCTTCACATCAACCTTCTGGAATTGCGGGCAATACGCCTGGCGCTCAAGGCCTTCCTCCCTTCCCTTCGCGGGCGGTCAATTCAAGTCCTGACGGACAACATGACCGCGATGTGGTACATCCACAAGCAGGGAGGAGTAGGGTCGCAGTGTCTCTGCAGAGAGGCTCTGCGTCTCGGGTCCTGGGTTCAGGACCATCAGATTTGTCTGATGGCAAATCATCTGGCCGGAGTTCAGAACGTTCGTGCAGACAGTCTCAGTAGGCAGTTCTCTGCCGATCACGAGTGGAGGCTCCATCCAGAGGTAGTTCTCGACATCTTTCGGATGTGGGGGACTCCTCGTGTGGACCTATTCGCCACTCACGAGAATGCTCACTGCCTGTCATTCTGCAGCCTCCAGTTTCCGATGCAGGGAGCCTTGGGGGATGCGTTTCAGTTGAGTTGGAGCTCGCAACTCCTTTACGCGTTTCCTCCCATACCCTTGATTCCTCGGGTTCTGAGGAAAATTCGCCAAGACCGGGCCTGAGTCATATTGATTGCCCCGGATTGGCCAAGAAGGGTGTGGTACTCAGACCTTCTCCACCTCTCCTCTCACCCGCCGCTCCGTCTCCCTCTCAGGGCAGATCTCCTCTCTCAGATGGAGGGGAAGGTTCTACACCCCCACCTCCAGACCTTACACCTTCATGCCTGGAGATTGAACGGGGCAACCTGATTTCTTTTTCTCTCCCTCACGATGTGGTGGATGTCATTTTGCCAGCCAGGAATGACTCCACTAAGTCCATCTATTCTTATAGGTGGTCTAAGTTTGTTGTTTGGTGCAGGGAGAAGTCCATAGACCCTTTGAGGGCCCATTTATCTGTTGTTCTCCAGTTTGCCCTTTCTCTGGCGCAGCAGGGGCTTGCTGTTGCCACGGTGAAGGGTTATCTGTCAGCGCTGTCGGCGTTTATCTGTTTGCCTGACCAGCCTTCTCTGTTTAAATCTCCTATAGTTTTGAGGTTTTTGAAGGGCCTCACTAATAAGTTCCCTCCTATCCCTTTTATTGTGCCTCAGTGGGATTTGAATCTAGTTCTGACATTTTTAATGGGTGCTCCTTTTGAACCTCTTCACAAATGTCCTATGAGGCTCCTGACTTTCAAAACAGTTTTCCTCGTTGCAATAACCTCGGCAAGGAGGGTAAGTGAGCTTCAAGCTCTTAGTTCCAAGCCCCCATTCCTGTCCATTCATGCTGATCGAATGGTTCTTAGGACCAGGCCTGCTTTTCTGCCAAAGGTGGTGACTCCTTTCCACCTTGGTCAATCCGTTACCCTACCTACTTTTTATCCTCCCCCACACCCTTCCAAGGAGGAGGAGAGATTACACCGTCTTGACCCCAAGAGGGCGGTGTCTTTTTATTTGGACAGAACTAGAGACTGTCGCATGGATGACCAGCTCTTTATTGGCTTTGCTGGCTGCAAGAAAGGAAGAGCGGTCCATAAGAGGACTTTGTCGAGATGGATCGTCCTCTGCATTAAGATCTGCTACTCTTTGGCCGGTAAGGAACCACCAGAGGGCATAAGGGCTCATTCAACTAGAGCTAAGTCTTCGACCTCTGCATTGGCTAGAGGTGTGCCTGTAGAGGATATTTGTAGGGCGGCAACTTGGTCTTCCCTCCACACTTTCGCGAAGCACTATTGCTTGGATTCCGAAGTGAGGAGGGACGGTCATTTTGCGCGCTCTGTCCTTCAAGATTTCCTGGTCTAGAAGAGTGGACACCCTCCTCCGGGAGTGGGGACTGCTGTGGGACTCTATTCACAAGGTGAGGAATCCACACAGCAGATGTATCTATCAGAAGAACAAGTTACTTACCTTCGGTAACGCTTTTTCTGGTAGATACAATATCTGCCTGTGGATTCCTCACTGACCCACCCGCCTCCCCGTTGTCCACTCTTCTTTACCAGATTATCTTTAATGAATTATTTTATTGTCAAATGTTTTATTACATTTACTTCACACTGTGTGTGTTACCTTGATTTCTATACTGTGTATATTTTGTATATATCTACTGTCATCGGTCCGTCCGTGTGCCTCGAAGGCACGGAAAAAAGGGCGGAACTGATGTCATCACGCCGGCGTGGGCCTGTTATAGGCGTCGGTGACGTCTGCGGAGTCGCGAGCGGAGCCGTGTCTCTGTGACGTCCGCGTCCACGTCGCGCGAAGCTACAAAAAGAATTTCCGAATGTTGCTGACGCAAGGGGATATTCACAAGGTGAGGAATCCACAGGCAGATATTGTATCTACCAGAAAAAGCGTTACCGAAGGTAAGTAACTTGTTCATTTCGTCCCAGTGTGCACAGTCGTATCTGGCTAGCAATGCTTGTGTGTTAGATATGCGCCAGAGGTTTGCTGCCTGAGAGGCCACTATTTTACCTGAAGCATCAAGGAGCTTAGATTCTTTATCTGGGGTCGATCATCTCCCGTAGTTTGAGAGTTGGCTCTTTTAAGTGCGTTGGATACCTCTAATGAATCCAATGGTAATTGTCCTTTTATGTAAACTGGGTCAGATGGTGCAGACTTATATTTTTATCTACCCTACTAGGGGTAAGGATAAGTGCCCTGACTATCATTAAATATATTGTCGACATGCCAAATCATTCTTTTGAACATGGGTAACATGTGTGATGATTTTTGTGTACTGCTAAGGGTTTCAAAGAGGAGCATCCCATGATAATTAGCAACTCTACCCAGTAATTCAATGTATCCTACACTGTCATCTGGAGGAGAGGGCTTGGTAGGGTATAAGTCAGGATCATTGCCTGGTGGCGAGTCAGTGTTGTAGTCCTCCTATTGGTCTGTAGGCACTGGTTGAATTTCATCATCGTTCATATTGTCATCCCCATCATCTTGATTGTCAGGTTTATGTGGTGGTGAATGCTCGGGTGAAGTTGGCACAGGTAGAGACTGAGGAGAAGGAGGTGATGGAATATGAAGAGGATGAGGGGAAGGGTTAGTTCCAACCGTTCTCTTCTTTAAAGGAATGTGATATTCCTCTTCTGCATTAGTTCTTCTTAAAGTCACTTTGGTGATAATATGTTTAGTAGTGGGATGAATGTACAACACTTTCTGTTTCGGGTCCGGTTTATTCAGCGGATCGTCGCAACAGTGCTTTTTTGGTGACTTAGTTGAATCAGGCTGTTTCGACGCTGAAGATCTCAGTGCGGACGGCTTCGGGGTTTGTGTTTTTGGATCCAAAGTGTGTTTCGGTGTGGAGTGTTGTGGGTCGGAGCCGCACTTGGGCTTCGATCCCGAGGTTTTCGGCTCGGTCCTTTCTTTGGCATGAGGCTTTTCGGAGCCGGAATGCTTTTTTGTAGGCTTCGGTGCCGAGCCAGAAGGCGGGGTGCGTCCAGAGCGGGGTCTCGGTGCCAACTGGAGCCCGAGGGCGCGGGTTGGTCCGGAGCCTTCTTTTTCAGTTTCGATTGAGGTGGAACAGTACGCTGTCCATGTGGGATGTCTTCATCCTGTTCGGAGCCGTACTCGGAAATGGAGATCAGTTCCTGTTCCTCCTCGGCCCCGATAGCATCGATGGTTCCTTCTTCTGATTCAGGTCCAAAGAGGTCCGGAATAGAGTCTGTGAGCTGCCTCGACATGTCTACATGTCGCAACGTTGAGCCCAACAGTCGAGAAGCGTCTTTGTGGAGCGGACAGCTCTGCACACGTCAAAGTCCTGTTCACTATGCTCAGGGGACAAGCAGAGGTTACAGACTTTGTGCGAGTCAGTACGAGGGCAGAATTTAAATTGAGTTTGTTCCATCGGCTGCGAGTCGAACCGCTGAGAGTAGGCCCGACGGCCTACCACGAGTTCTCAGATTGAAAGAGGGTTTTTCATCAGTAAACACGACACATGAAGAATGGAAAACGTGATCAGAAACAATACGTCATAGTGTCTTGCACACCGAGGGAAACCGACAGAACGGTGTCGAACCGGAGCACGTCGACCAACATCCGAACCCGATGGCAGAAAAAAAACAATCTAACAATGGAGTCGATGCCCATGCGCACTATCACGAAAGGAAGAGTCACCTACCTCGTGAATGGAAAGACTTCTTCGAAGAAAAACAAAGGACCCAACACTAGATGGCGATCTATGCATAGCATATGATCAACAGCTCATATGCCTCGAACATGTTGTTTCCTTGAATTTTTATGCTATTTTATATTTCAAAAATGCAATATTAAAAAATGATCAGGGGATCCTACAAATACGCAGACTTAGTCATAGCAAAAATGAGTATCCTTCTATAGAGCATTTTAAGTTATCTTTACGTCCTCCTTGTGGCGAGACACAGTTTTAATATTAAGCTGAAGGTGTAACTTCTTGCTAAGATAATTGGATTCCACAGTGCATCCAGGAGCAAATGGGGCATCTTGTGAAAAAGCAGGGGTACACAGTGTACTCTACATATGAAGACGGCACTACTCTCACTGAAAAAATAGGGTCACACAGTCTACTTACCTGAGAAGTGAGTTGAATGAGCTAGCAGAGTACGGACTACCATCAGTAGAAGCACATGGGGGTACACCCAGTTTATCCAGAAGGTTAAGCTTCACTCGTTGACATAGTTGAAAAGGAGCTGATTCCCACTGAGCCGCAGGAACAAAAATAACCGATGAGGTTGCAGGTGCTAGATGCAATCTACCCTGAGACAATGTATTTTTCTTTAATGAGACAGCTGCTTCTACACTAATCTGCCCTCAACTGAAGGACCAGCAACCCTTACTGACATAGAGGGTGGAAGAAGTCTACCATAAGCTAATGGATCTGGTTCAGAGAGAAGGCAATCTACACTGTTGACACAAAGCAGGAGCAGCCATCTCAGAGGTACCAAGTGATACACATAGTTGGCATAGGAGCTGAATGTGCAGTTCACATACCAGATAAGATGCATGCATGTGCTCATCCAGCAGTTCCAACTATCCCCCATTCCCAAACAGACTGGCACAGACAAGAGAGAGACCACGAAAATATGAACCGTTAATTTATTAACAAAGAGCAATGTAGTGTTGAACGCCATTTGGCCCTTCCTCCCGCTGATGGCAGTCTTACAAAAAATAGAGATTCTAGGCACACTTGGAAATGCAGTGCGAGAAATGCACTGAACTGTTACAAACACAGAAAATAGATCTCCATCAAAAAAAGGACAGTTACAGCAGTCACCTGGATCTACAATCATCCCCAGAATATATATATATTATTTAACTAAATTAAGATTCACTTTTTCTTTAAAAAAATACATTCTAAAAACGGACTTCCCGTGAAGGAGAAGCCCCAAATGATTTTGAAAACCATTGTACAAAAAACACCTCCCACAAAAATAATTTTGTAGTCGTCAGTTGAGAGGTAAGTTGTTAAGAAGTTGTGTCCTAGGGCAGTAAAGAGTATAACTTAAATTCCTCCTCCCCGGCTCCCCATAGGCCCAACAACAATAAAACAAGAACTGTGCAAAGGTAAAAGAAGAGGGAAGGCAACCCCACTCCTGCCCACTGGGGAGCGCTGGCCTCAGGCACGAGGACGGCGTATTGGTGCTCTGTGCAGAGTAGGTTACCCTGGGTGGAGTAGGGTGGCCACTCTCCTGTCAAGCGGACACCTCAGTAGTGTTCTGGCACTGGATGAGAGTACGGTTCAGAAGTCACTCAGCTGCAAGACATATAAAAGAAAAAGTAAAAGTACAGTAGTGGACGGGTGCTTTATCATTGTAAGTAAAGAATACATACAGCTCACCATAATATCCCCCAACAGCCTAGTTCCAACATACTTTGCAATGTGGGGAGTGCAAGAAAATTAATTCAGAAAGTATGAGCCGATGGGACTTGCCATGCCAACCGATGCTAGGCTTCATATTGGCACACAATTCATAGCCAGTCTACAGCCTCAACACTGCTTACTCTGTAACAGGCATCTTTGAATGCATGTACCACTATTTCAATATACAATAATAAAAATAAAAAAATCCAGATATTCTCATATAGCCTCATATGATGACCACCAAACTCTCCACCCTTGTCTTATATTGTAACCGCCTCAGCCCCCACTCCAGTCTGATCTTATAACCCTTGTTCTTGGCATGATCTGAAAGACTCAAGTGTACTTCCACTCACTTTAGAGATCTCACTATCACTAATCATATATGGTATAAAATAATCATATCCTAGCCACAACGACGTACCACAAAATAAGCGCAAATGAATATAACTTTAAAATTATGCATTCAATAAAAACAAAATATTCAAAATATGAATTTTTCCAACATGCAAACAATGTCCATTTGTACCACTATTTAATACATTTTAGTACCGTTTTAGTAGTTTTAGCACAGTGGCCGACTCCTTCCCCCACCTGAATATATTTCTGCCCCATCCACTGCTAGCCTGTCCACCCCTCATCCAACCTCCAGGTGAAATCTCCTAAAACGAGAACTGCCAAGGAGAAACTAACGTTGCATCCACCTTTCTCCTACTCACTCATGATCATTAGTTAAAAAACACAAGCGAACACCATAGAAAATAGTGGACGACTGAAATCCTCCCGCTTAAGTAAGCTTTGCAATTTTGTAACAGATTAGTTGCTTTTCCGCTATAGAGTATTTTTTAATGGCTATATATGCATGCAGACATGCAGAGAGAATTTTATACAAGTTACCATTTATGCACTTTTATATTACATGTTCTAAAAGGAAACATTTATTAGGAAAAAAAACGGTCTACTGGAAAATACTGAATTCCCTTGCAAAAAAGGAAAGAGTACAAGGAAGCAAAAGAGGATAAAGACTCAAATAAATTCAAATACATTCTGCTCTTTGGTTGCCCACATACAATGAACATTACCAAAGAAAAAACAATGCAAAAACAACAAGCACAGTCCGAGTAACCCATTTCCAACAGTATTTTCTTAGGAACTCCAAAAGATATACACAAACAAAATACAGAGAGCTGACCCAAGGTAACATCCCCAAATAAGAGAACATGCAACACAATCTAGTGACAGATTATTTAACACAAGACAGTCACAAGATTTAAATGGATATAACAGAACAAATTAAAGAATGGTTCTCAGCATATTGCATTGAAGCAGCAATAAGAAAACCGAAGCACAGCAAAGCACTGGCTAAACATGTTGCCCAATGTACTGCTGAACAAGTTACTTACCTTAGATAGCGCTCTTTCTGATGGATACACTAACTGCACAATCTTCACTTTAGAATATTCTCAGGTGTCAGACTGAAACCTGACATTTTTCAGCAATGCTCATCCCGCATTGGTAGAAGGCACCATATTGATTCACAGTGACTTCATCCCACCCCGGAAGTGATGGGGAGGAGACCGATATGAGGACCGGTCCTTCTCAGTCTTTATCTTTCTGCATCCTCAGACACAGAGCACTTCGAGCAAGCTGCAGGGGATAGTGTGCCAAAATCTAACTTTGAAACTAATTACAATGTTCAGAAACCCACTCAACAGAACAGGGAGGCGGGAGGACAGTGAGGAATCTGTACTTAGGTAAAGTATCCACTAGAAAGTATGTTACCAAAAGCAAGTAACTTGTCCATCTGATGGATAATTCTGCCTGCAGATACCTCACCTTAGAACGGATACCCAAGCACTACGTCCCCAAGGTGGAAAGTCCGTGGAGTGTACTCAGACCAGAAAGTGTTGCAGAACCCAGCAGGCGAAGTAACCTTTCACCCGGACCAGGCTATCAAGGCAGTGGTGTTTTGTTGAATCAACACCTACATTACAGCCTGGCAGAGAACCGGTATGCCTTCGCAAACTTTGCCATAGCAGCCTGGGCCACTGAATGAGCCCGCAGGTCTTCTGGGAGTCCAGTGGGTAAAACATTTAATGCAGAGGAGAATCCACCTGGATAGTCCTCTCCACCCATCCTGGAGTACCACAGACCGTAAATGCATTTCACAGTGAGAATAAAACACTTTAAATTTGCAGTTATCCCTTTGGCCTTAACCTAGTCCCTTGGGTTGGCCTTACCTCAGTACTTCAGGTGCTCACAAAAGGGATGGCGATGGTCTCAGCTTACCTTGAGAGGTCGGGGATACATGTGTTACTGAACCTCGACAACAGCTTGCTCAGACGGGCTTGCCGCATTTGTAAAATACTCTGGACAGCGGCGAGGCTTATGATCTCATTGGAGTTTTCTGTCAATGAGTCAAAGTCCCACCTGAGTCCTGGTGCATGGTAGCATTAAAGGCCTTTCCACCGCTGCAGTGAGCTTGGGATTTAAAGATATAATCTGGATATTTCGATCTCAGTGAGGATGTTACTGAGGGTTATTAGGCTCCTGGTCTTGTGCATCCTCCTTGTCCCATACTCCAATTGTGTCATATGGGCCCAGCAATGGAACCTAAAAGTTTAAGGTCCCAGGACTGTGGCTACCTTTCTGACTCTTTCCAGATCTCATAGGAGTCTGCTCAGTATCTCATGTGGTGGCAGACGAGCACCAACCTGACAACTGGAAGGCTGCTCTCACTTGTTCAACTAGATGTCACAGTTGTAATGAATGTGTCATTACTGCATTGAGGAGGCCATCTGAAGGATTTTGAGAGGAGAGGTCTCTGGTCTCTGGTGAAGAGAGAACTCTACATCAGCCTTTTGGGATTTGGGGTGATCTGTCAGGCTCCGAAAACCTCTGTCAAGGGAAGGCCACTATGGATCCTATCCTACAAAGTGAATGGCGTGGTACATCCAACACTTATGGCGGAGTGCGTTCCTGGATCCTGTGCGAGAAGGCTCCATGTTTCTGGAGGTAGTTGAACCAGTAGAGAATCTTTTTGGTACCCAACCTCTGCTAGCGGTGTCTTTGAGCACCAGAGCTGACGAGTTGTGGACTTCGATCGGCAGAACAAAAGTGGCGTTTTCCTCCTGAGGTGGCACAGGACATCTTCGACTACTGAGGTATTACCTGGCTAGATCGGTTTGCCACAGTCGGAAACATGCACTGTTAAAACATATGCACTCTGGATTTTCCTTTAAAGAGGTCATCGGGAAATAACTTCCATCTGTGACAGGACACAGGTCTCCTGTATGCGTTCCGGCCTCTCCTAAGCGGAATTATAAGGAAATTCAGGGCAGACTGGGCCAAGTCATCTTGATAGCCCCAGACTGGTCCAGAAGAGTGGTGCCCGGAGACCTTGAGCCTCATTCAACTCTTCTTTCACTGCTGCAGAAGTTCCAAATCAGCTTTGATTTTCCTCTCAGGCTCATGATCGCCCATTGGGGGGTCCATATCTAATAGTTCCTCCTCGGCTGAAAATCCATCAGGTCAGACCTTTGGGTTTTACAGGTTGTTCAAAGGGGCTAGATCCAGCCTTTTCTGTTCCTACCATTTATTTCCTCCACAATGGAGCAAATTTTGGTAGACCACACCTCTATCTTAAGGTAAGACGTCAATTTGCCTCTGGCCAAAGCTATCATCAAGCAAATACTGGGCTCATAGAGTGGTCCATTTAATGCATCTATGAAAAAGAACTATTCAAAATACAAAGGCCCAGAGCCTCTCTGCTCTGTAGTCAGGGGACTGGAAGGTGTCCCTGGATTTGCAGGATGCATACTTTGTCCTGAATACCTGATTGATTACATCAAGGCATGTCTTCTAAGAATGAGACTGGAGCCAATAGCACATCCAATGCAGTTGGTTGTGTCAAGGCAGGCCTGCAGCACATATTTTGCTGTGTCCTTTCAGTCTTGGATCATTTGGCCCAGGGAGTTCTGGAGATTCTCTGTAACAGCCAGCATGATCTCACTGGCCATGTACCATAAGACACTGGTGTACCTGTCCAGAAGGCTCACCGCATTCAAAAAGCATAACGTCAGGCTAGCTGAGGAAAGATTTTCTTCCTAAAGTGAAATGTTCAAAGTCCCCTTGTGGGTGATAGGGGTTCAGCGGAGGAGAGGGTTCAAAGCAATACTGTAAGGATTGATTTGTGGACACCTGCACCATAAGGCTTTCAGGTGTGGGGTGTCTTGTCAAAAAGTCAGGGTCGCGAGGGGCTGGTGAGTGTTGAATCGCCACAGGTCTGCTGACTGGAGGGGCTGACCATGGCTTAGACCAAGTGGCTATTAGAGTGCCTATAAGAGGCATGTTTAATGTTAGCAGTGGCTCTGATGAAGCTGCACCTGGTTGAAGAATTGCATTCAATAAATTGGCTTTGGTTTCCTGACTAGGCAATTGCAAGTCTAGCACTTCTGCTGTTCTTCACATCCCACAATGAAAGATGCACTTTCTTTCTTTGGTGGACCAGGTGGTGAGTCTCACACTCTCTGGTGAGGCATTAGCCCGTAGTACAGTCCGTCATTAGTGTAATGAGTGGAGAGCAGATTGCCCCGCCACTTCATTATCACAAGTGTTAAGAGGAACATTAGGCATGCCCTGGAGTGCATTGAAATTGGAGTTGAAAAGGTCCATTATCTTCCGATAGTACTGTCTGAGAGGAAGAAGCTGAGTGTCTGACTGTAATAGCACTGGTTAGTTATTTCTTAGCACAAGATAGTTCTTGCACGGGCCAGCATCCGTTGACGGTCAGACACCGGCATACAATCAGATTTGGTACCAACACTGGAAGAGTCTACACCAGCACAGACCAACAACAATAGGGTCTGATAGCAGTTAGCGTTGATGGTGGGGTGGGGTGGGGTGGGCGGACACATTGGTGGAAGTCCACTCGATGGGCACACTAGAGGGAGTTAGCACTGTCTGAAAATGTGTAGTATGGCCTTCTTGAAGGCCAATATCTGCTGTAGGGTTGACTGAAGGCTTTAAGCAGGAGCAAAATTTCATGCAGGGCTGATCTTGGACTTGGTCACCTCAACCGATAAAGGCCCTATAACTTTGAGCAGGACATCTATTTCGAACAGGATCGCTTCTTATACCCAGTAAATTAAAGCTTTGCCACTCGCTCCCCATTTGTCTTTGGGTGCATAAGGGCTCACATCACACAACTCTGAGTTGTGATTTGAATGAAGCATCTGATGCACACGACTTGTGGGTCCATAACTGACATGGTCCATGCCTGACATCTGTTTCCTGCAGTTGTGATATGGCTTCAAATCTGCTGATTTTGGGGTAGACGTCTACCGTGACACACTGGTTTGTGAAGAAATTCGAGTCTTCATAAAACCGACAAGCAGAGCTCTGCATCCACGTTGCAGGATGGGGAAAGAAGGGAACTGACGTCAGTGTGCAGGGGTGGTGCTTATATGTGGCTCTGTTCT
This sequence comes from Lissotriton vulgaris, assembly GCF_964263255.1. Classification (NCBI taxonomy): domain Eukaryota; kingdom Metazoa; phylum Chordata; class Amphibia; order Caudata; family Salamandridae; genus Lissotriton; species Lissotriton vulgaris. The sequence continues at coordinate 609,633,549 of NC_141695.1, forward strand.
GTCACTTCTTGGATAGTGTCAAGTCAAATCGGGGAGCAATCTCCTGATATAGTGTGTCACCTGTGAATATTCTAAATGTGAGGTATCTGCATTTAGAGGGATTATTCAGAACAAAGAATAGTAGGTTTCTATTCTTATGTTAATCTTTCAACTTACAGCAAGACACTGACACATTGTGAGACTGGAACAAATGGCATAATAATCGATCTATACAAGAAAGGAGAAATAATCCTAAAAATGATTGACTCATCAGCCTGACCGATTCTGAGAAAATCTTCACAAAAATTGTAATGGTAAATCTTAAAAATTTGCTGGATGACAATACCAGCTTACTCCCAGTGTAAAGGGGTTTGGATTCTCAAGTATGACGAAGTCTTAGTCCTGAAAAACGCTTGTTTACAAGTTCTTGACAAAAAAGAAGACGCCCCTCTTGACTTTACTGCAACTATCAATCGTGTAAACAAAATTTACATATGTGAGTAAATAAGGAACGAATGCCTACAAAAAGCAACTGATAAACCCAATATACAAACTGAAGAATTCATGTAACAGGATCAACTAACCAACAAAGTAGTGCCGTTACACTATTAAAACTACACCAAAATCTCTTGGAAGTCCCCCATTAAGTGATGGGTGTCATACAGATGAAACTGATATCAATAAACAAATCGATTATCCTAATGTAGAGTACTCAACATGCAAAAAAATTCTTTGCAGAAAGTAAACATCCATAAAGTCTAAGTTTTCCCCAGATGGTGACAATCTCTACTTATTAGCATTGACATTTGCCTTTAGCAATATTCCTTTTAAGACAAAATGGAAATGTTTCCTCTCATCAATGACAATTTACTGTTCTTGTCTCAAAGAATTGCACTAGCGGGGCAGGGTCCTTGAGTAGATACTGCCTTCAGGAATGTGAAAGGAAAGGAGAGGGGCAGGCAGATCTCCCAGCTACTTTTCCAGTATCTACTTGTTTAACCACCCTTCTCATCCGTCTCCCTTTTCCCTACTTGCCGGACAGGAAAGATGAGGTCAGGCATGTGGCCAGCACGAAGCCTCCCTCGACTCCTTAAAGCCCTTTGCCAGATATAACACCCTGAAAGCACACTCACACATGAAGGGAATTTAGTGCCTCTATCGCTTATAATCAACCACACCTCAGACCCCATGAAAAAACGGAGGGAAACGTGGGAAGGAGATGTGAGCCCCTTGGACGAGAATGACTGGGCAGAGGCCAGAATGGCCCCTAGGACAGTGGCAATTTCCGTGAAGCTTCGCCTCACCCAGTTGAAATACTTACATTGTGTATACTACAGTCCCTCACGGCTGAACAGGATGCCAACACCCGGTAGGCACCTTTTTTCACATGATCCAGGAATTTAAACATACTGGAAGTAAATTGGCAACACCTTTTCCCAGATCGTCAGCAAGACAGGACGCCAGACTCAAGCTAGTTCTATTAGGCCTGATAGATGTTGGTGGGTGGGCGGTGGAGGGATGCTCGACATAAAAGACTTTTGGTTGGACTGGGCCTCATCATCGCAAAAAGGATATTGCTCGACACTGATGCTCAAGACTCGCCCCGCCATTTCTTGAATGGACCTGGGGGATGGACTATGCCACTGCAGCAGGTACATTTGTGTATAAATCTAGGGGATGTCTAGAAAATCACCCAAAAATATGGGGTGATTGGAGGACATAGTCCGAAAGTCTGCCATTGGAGATCTAGCTCTCATGCTACACTCTTTTGTTAACTTTCCTGCCGGGCAATGTGGGCTTCGGGTTAATTGCAGCAACATTTTTCCCTATTGTTGTTCTTCTAGTATGTACCTAAAAACTAATAAAAAGAGTAATAAAATAAAAAAAGAAAAGTCAGGTCTCCAGGCAGATAGCTCAGTTCTATTCCACTCGTGACTTGAAGTGCATGGCTCAAACAGCCAAACTAAACAGCAGCACTGCCATGCCACAGGAATCAATGGACACAAATGACTGAGTTCATGCTAAGTAACACCTATGTTTCTCCCTGCTGTTTGCTATCGAATTGTAGTGTTTTTTCCCCCCTTTCGCTCACCAAACAAACCCTCTCTTCGACCTGCACACAAAAAGGAAGATGTATTGGCTATACGCCTGACTCAGCTCTCCCTCCACGAAAAAAAGGATGTGCCTATGAGACACCTCATTACTCTCTCACTCTCCTATGGCCTCACCCATAGCAAATTCCCCATTATGAGTAGATGTGTACCGATCTCTGCACCTCCATCTCCACTCTCCACATTTAGCCTCAGTTCTCTGCTACAACAGAGCCTATGTTCACAATCCCCTACCCCCTTCTTTACCAACCTGCTCCATTACTGAGTCGACTCCCTGCTAAGATCCTTCTGGAGTTTCGCTCTCCAAAGCTCCTGCAAAAGAAAAGGAGCTTCTGTCACAGAACGGAAATTGCCATCTCAATAAAGCAGCCCGTTATACAGTGATGAAATAAGAAACATATTCAATCACAGAACATTAAAAAATAATCACAGAACAAAAAGAATCTACTACAGAAAAAACACAATCACAAATGGAAACACTTTGACTATTCACCACAGTAAGTACTGTGCCCTGTGATGTCCAAACACTGAACACTACAAGGGCAGGCACAACTCAAGAGTGATGGTTCCACATGCTCACAGTCTTACAGAACCTCCCTCACTAGTGTCTTTTTTCCCCACATTAGTGGTAATATATGAAGGCCCGGAAAGAGTTTAGAGGCCAGATGAGGAAGGTTGTGGGTCATAGGTCTGGAGAAAAGTTAGGGTTGAGAGTACAGGAGTTGTAACAGCTATTTGCTTTTCCATCTCATGCCTCCTACACTAAATGCAGGAAAATAACCACCCACAAATTTTAGCTGGCGAGGCTGTAATGAGGAGTAACTCAAGTTGCTGATTTAGATATAATGTTGTCTAGAACGTTCCTCTCATGAACAGTAGAAGCAAACTATACACAGCTCCATTTGTAAGGAGTCATAGCTATTGCATCAAAAGTACTGTGGCTTAGAGAATTCAAAACTACATTGAGATCCTATATTGGGACATATTTTGTGATGGACAGAACCACCTGCAAACGGCTCTCAAAGTTCCTCAAGACAATCCAACTGTGGTCGGAACAAAAACTAGGGGGCTGCCAGATATCCCATACACAAACCTACATTGATGCCCAAATTTGACAAAGAGGAGACAAACAAAAGGATCAAATCAATTGCTCATATCAGCAGATTATTTTTGCTTTTCAGGGCTATGTATCATAAGTATATTGTGTTTTTGTTACTCTTTACTAGTAGAAACAAAGAAAATAAGTTACTTACCTGCAACTACGGTTATCCAGTATTGTTATCTTTCATAGATTCACATGCCTGAATCATTACCCGTTGTCGAGATGGGACCCCCATCTAGAGGACGGGGAATGATTCAGGCATGTGAATCTATGAAAGATCCCCAATGCTGGATAAAAGTTACTTACTTTCAGTGACTCTCTTTCTGGTGGATATTCTATGTAACAGCAGATTCATCACCTTGTGTATATTCCCCAGGCATCAGACTGGATCTAGAAACTTTCAAGAAGTAGTCCTGCACACCGGTAGGTGGCATGATGTGGCTTCACACCAACATTGCTCCACTTTGGAAGTAATTAACTGAGCTGCATACAAGTTACACACATGCGGGATTACATAAATTCCCATCTCAGGCAGTCCACGCCCTCAGATGCAGAGCCCATATGTAGATTGGCATGACTAGTGTGCAGATCTCTAAACTGGGACCATTTTACATGGAAAAAGAGACCAGAATGGTGAGGCAGGTTGGTTGGTGAGCAATCTATAGTTAGACTATCCACAAACAAGGAAGATTATCAAAGATAAGTAACTTCTTCATATGATGAATACTTCTAACTGCAGATTCATCTCCTTGTAAATAGATACCATAGCAGTACACCCTCAGCGGTGGGTCTGTAAACTAACTTGGATAAACAAAATCCTGTAGCACCAAGAAGGTATATTCCCCTTCTTGTGATACCTGGCTGTTGAGGCAGTACTTCTTCATGATTGTATGTATAGATGCCCATGTAGCTGCCTGACAAATGTCCACAACAGGTCCTCGCCATAGTAGCGCTGCAATAGCAGTCTTAGCTGTGGTGAAATAAGCTCATAAGCCTCTGGGGGCTACTTCTTCACAAGAGTGCAGCAGATATTTATGCAGGGAACAATCCATAGGGATTTGGTATGTTTTTGCACTGCTTTGCCTTTCTGTGCAAATCAAATGTTCTTTGGTGTGATCTATACAAAAATGAAGTGCTCTCCTGGGATTTAAAAAAATGAGTTTCTCTTCCTACTTAGAGGGATGAGGTGGAGCAAACAATGCCAGAAGGGCGATAGCATGCCTGACATGACAGGAGTGACCACTTTAGGTAGAAAGAAAGCTGGGGTTCTCGATACCAACGTATGTATAAGGTAGGTTGAAAGAAAGAGCCTGTATCTCACTCACTTGCCTAGCCAATGTTATGACAATGAGAAAAACTGTTTACAACATCAACAGTCTTAATGTACAACTGACCAACAGCTCAAAAGGGATGTACATCAAAAAAGTGAAAATTAAACTAAAATACCAATGTGGCATCACAAAGCGCTGTAGTGGAAATAAATGATGCAAACCTTAAAAAAAAATCTCATCACAACAGGTGATTCAAATAAACAAGACTGATCCGACAACCACAAAAAAGCAGAAAGAGTAAACAAATAGCCCTTAACTGTGCCCAAAGCAAGTCATTACTGGGCCAGGGGGAAAAACACAACAACACTTCAGACAATTTTGCTTGAAGGAGATCAATTTGTTGGGTGCCGCACCATGCCACAAATTTGTCCCAACAACTGGCATACACTGACTTTGTAGATTAAGGCCAGGCTGCCAGACTGACATTAATGACCTCAAGAGGAAGGTTGAAAGACGTCAACTGCTCCCACTCAATCTCCAGGTCTGGAGATACAAAATGTGCGCCATGGTTGCAGGACGCTGCTCTGCTGCTGCAACAGAAGATCATCCTTAAGTAACAACTTGATTGGAGGACAGGTGCTCATGAACAGAAGTTCCAGGTACCATACTCGCCTGGTCCAATCTGGTGCCACTAAGATGACTTGATTGCCCCAAAACAAAAAGGGTAGGGCCCTTGGAACTGAGCGACGTTATACCACTAGTATAGCAAAACAAACAAGATAATGGACGGAATGTTGCACAATGACAAAACATTCACCCCCAGTCACAGTTCTGGGTTTAATCCATCATTATTTTGCTCACCAAGCCACCCCAGTTCAGACATGGCCATATGCAAATCAGTCTTAACCCTGTGCCTCATGGGAACAGTCCAGCCCGAACTGCCAAGCCGTGTCTTCCCTGGACCGGAATCAAGCATCCTAGGACCGGGTTCTGGCTATCAGCCGTCTGTGGTATTGGCGGAAAAGCATACAACAGACCGCAACTCCACTCACGCCGAAAAGCGTCGCCTAGCGAGTGCCGCCTTGGAAATTCCAAAGCGCAGAATTTCTGCCATTTCTGACATTGCGCGTTTTCGGTGGCGAATTGATCTAACCAAGGCACCACCTCTGAGTGAAGACGCCATTCGTGATCCATCATGCACCTACGGCTGAATTCGTCCGCCCTGGTGTTCAGAGAACCACCAAGAAAATGCCTTAATGTTTCAGCCATGTCCAGAGGCGGAGGGCCTCCTCACATAGGGTCAACGACCCTTCCCCGTCCTTTTTGTTGCAATACCACATGGCGGTGGTGTTGTCCGTGAGCACCTGCACTTTTCTTCCCCGGACATAAGGAGGGAATGCCTTCAGTGCAAGACTATTCACCCTGCTCTCCAGAAGGTTGATATGAAGCCCAGACTCCACCGCAGACCCAAGGCCTCTCAATCAATCAATCACTGCATTTCTAAAGCGCCCTACATACCCGTTAGGGTCTCAAGGTGCTGGGGGGTCGGGCTGCTAGTGATCGAAAAGCCAGGTCTTGAGAAGTTTCCAGAAGGCCAGCAGGTCCAGAGTCTGTCGTAGGCTGGTAGGGAGAGCGTTCCAGGTCTTGGCGGCGAGGTAGAAGAAGGATCTGCCACAGGTGGTGACTTTCAGGATACAAGGAATTGTGGCGAGGGCGAGGTTGGCTGAGCGGAGGCTTCAGGTGGGGGTGTAGAAGCTGATTCGGTTGTTGAGATATGTGGGTCCGGTGTTGTGTAGTGCTTTGTGTGCGTGGATGAGGAGTTTGAAGGTGATCTTGTTGACAGGGAGCCAGTGCAGGCCTCCTAGGTGGGGTGTGATGTGGCTGCGTCGGGGGACGTCGAGGATCAGTCGTGCTGAGGCGTTCTGGATTCGACGGCGTTTCGACCCTTGGGAATGTGGGTCTCATCAGGACAGGACAATGGGGGACATCTACAATTAAAGAAGGCAGAGTGGGAGTGAGTATGATGTGTGAAAAAGGTAACCCAGCCGGGTACTGTACCCGGCTGGGCTACCTGTAAGTCATTTACAATTTTTATCACGCATGGTGAGAAAACAAGTTAACATTCAGGTACCTCATTCCCCTGTCTATACATATATTATATATATAACAAATGTCACACATCATACTCACTCCCACTCCGCCTTCTTTAATTGTAGATGTCCCCCATTGTCCTGTCCTGATGAGACCCACATTCCCAAGGGTCGAAAGGCCGTTGACGCCATAAGGAATTGAACCAACAATTAGTGCCTGGGATTATACATAGACACTACGATTTATTTATTATTAACATTTTGGTCATTTTCCTTATTACTTGCTATGTTATGAGAAACCTTTGTGTATGTAATCAATATATGTTGTTTATGTATTTAATGTTTTTGGTTTCACATGTACACTTGGGACACTGTGCACCTTTTCTCTTTTTGTGTTCACATGATTATGTGACAAGTCGTATATAACTGTACAATTTTGTGATTAGTGTTTTGGTTTATAAACAATATTGAGTACTTTCTCAAATTGATGGTGCAGCCTTTTTTGACATCCCTGATAGCCCTTTTTGTGCGATTTGAATTGCTATTTAGCTATATAGTTAATGATATATTTCCAGTACTAGTCCACAGGAGCCGTTGTTTTTTGATATCATTTAATGCCCTGGTTCCCATGTGAGTAGGGTCCTCCTTGTTCTCTTCTGATATGTAGATATTGAACAGCATTGGGCTGAGGGAGGATCCCTGTGGGACGCCGCAGATGATCTCAGTGGTTTTAGAGCGGATGGGTGGGAGGCGGACGCTCTGGGTTCTGCCGGAGAGGAAGGATGTGGTCCAGGCCAGGGCCTTCTCTTGAATTCCGGCGTCATGGAGGCGTGCTGATAGGGTTCGGTGGCAGACTGTGTCAAAGGCTGCTGATAGGTCCAGGAGGATGAGGGCGTCTGTTTCTTTTTTGTCCATCAGGATCCTGATGTCGTCAGTGGCGGCGATGAGGGCGGTCTCGGTGCTGTGGTTGCTGCGGAATCCGGATTGGGAGGGGTCCAGGATGTTGTTGTCTTCGAGGTAGCGGGTTAACTGTTTGTTGACGACCTTCTCTGTCACTTTTGCCGGGAACGGGAGCAGGGAGATGGGCCGGAAGTTCTTGAGGTCCTTGGGGTCTTTGGGCTTCTTCAGAAGGGCGTTGATCTCGGCGTGCTTCCAGCTTTCCGGGAAGGATGCTGTCTCGAAGGAACTGTTGATTGTTTTCCGGAGGTCGGGTGCGATGGTTGTGTTGGCTTTGTTGAAGACGTGGTGAGGGCAGGGGTCGGATGGGGATCCGGAGTGGATGGAGTTCATGGTTTTGATGGTGTCTTAGTCGCTAACGTGGGACCAGGCGCTCAGGCGGCTGGTGATCGCAGGGGTGGTGGACTCTGTGGTGGGTGCGGGGTTGTCGGAGTTGAAGCTGTCGTGGATGTCGGCGATCTTGCGGTGAAAGAAGGTGGCCAGGGAGTCGCACAGTTCTTGCGATGGTGGGATGTCGTTGGTGTTGGAGCTGGGGTTGAAGAGTTCTTTCACGATGCTGAAGAGCTCTTTGGTGTAGTGTGCGTTGTTGTCTAGGCAGTCTTTGAAGGCGGTCCTCTTAGCGGTCCTGATGCGTTGGCGGTGTCTGCGGGTGGCGCTTTTGTGGGCAGTGTGGCCGTCTGGTGTTCGGTCGTGGAGCCATTTCTTCTCCAGCTTCCGACAGGTGCGCTTGGAGATCCGGAGGTCTTCGGTGAACCAGGTGGCTTTCTTGTTGATGTGGTTGGCTGTGGAAGTCTTGAGAGGGAGAGGGTGTCGGCGCTGTCATTGATCCACTGTTTGAGGTTAGTTGTGGCGGTGTCTGGGTTGGTGTGGTCGGCGGGTGGTCTCAGGGCGAGGGTGGTAGTCCGTTGGTCCTTGGTGACCTAGCCCCAGCAGAGGCGTGGTAGCTGTTGGGTGCAGTGGTGTTTGGCGGGTTTCCTGAAGGTGAAGTGGACGCAGCTGTGGTCAGTCCAGTGGGGTTCGGTGGTGTGGTTGAAGGAGATGTGGGGGCTTGTGGAGAAGATGGGGTCCAGCGGCATGGGTGCGTGTCTTCACGAGCTGTTTGAGTCCGAGGTTGGCGAGGTTGGCGATCAGGGCGGTGGAGTTGGCGTCGTTGTTGTTCTCGAGGAAGTTCAGGTCCCCGAGGAGGGTGTAGTCCGTGGAGGCGAGGGCGTGGGTGGTGATGAGGGCGGCGATGGTGTCGCAGAACTGTGGTTGTGGTCCGGGTAGTCTCTGCCTTACCCATGTGGCCGTCCCATCCCAGAAGGGAGGCCTCCGTCACCACAGTGTGGTCTGGTTGGGGAAGGGAGAGGGATCTGCCATTGACCCAATCCTGGGTCGTCAAACTCCACTACAGTTGTCAAGCAGTGCCCTCCGAGATCTGGACGCAACTGGACACGTTCCCCTGATGTTGCACCCAGTGAAACTTCAGGTTCCACAGCAGAGCCCGGATATGCCACCTGGCATGCTCCATCAGCAGTATGCAGGAGGCCACGAGGCCCAGCAGCCTCATGGTCATTCTGACCGAAACCCGGGACAGAGGCTGAAAGATCTGAATCATAGCCCGAATATCCCAGACTCGCTGTTCGGGAGGATAGACCTGAAACCGCGCAGAGTCCAGAACCACTCCAATGAAGAGGAGCTTCTGAGAGGGAATCCGGAGCGACTTTGACACATTGATGGAGAACCCCAGCATATGCAGGAGGTGGGCCACAGTCTTTAGGTGGGAGACGACTTCAACAGCCAGTCATCGAGATAGGGGAAGACTGAAACCCCTTATCTGCGCAGATGAGCTGCGACCACTGCCATCACTTTCGCCCGAGGGACACTGGTAAGGCCAAATGGGAGCACGGTGAACTGAAAGTGCTTGTGGCCTACAGTGAACCACACGCAACGCCGGTGGGCCGGAGGGACAGGGATTTGAAAATAAGCGTCGTGCAAGTCCAACGCTACCATCCAGTCTTGCGGGTCGAGGGCAGACAAGACCCGAGCACGTGTCAACATTTTGAACTTCTCCTTCCAGAGGAAGCGATTGACGTCCCTGAGGTCCAAGATAGGATGCAGGCTCTTGTCCTTCTTGGGAACCAGAAAGTAGTGGGAGTAACAACCACAACCTACTGCTGGGACAGGAACGCGCTCAATGGCTGCCTTGGCCAAGAGAGCCATAACTTCCTGCTGGAGAAGGGCCAGATGATCCTCCGACATGCAGTGGTATCGTGGTGGCATGGCTAGAGGGGTAGTCCCGAAGGGGAGGGAGTAGCCCCTTCAGCTATTTGCAAAATCCACCTGTCCGAAGTGATGGTGCGCCAGTGGGGTAGGTGATGGCGAATCCTGCCGCCCACTGGCGTTTGATGAGCCTGAAAGGTCGGACTAGGAGGAATTGGAGGCTGCTGCAGGGGGGGGGTTGGGGGGGGGGGGGGGGGGGGGGTGGGGTTGGTGGCCTGGCCCGCCCGCTGGCCCCCGGAACCTTGCTGGTTGTTTCCATGTCTCCGGTCGCGCAAAAGTTGGATAACTTGCTGCGGCCTGCGGCCCTGGTTGGGACGTAGCGGGCACCTCATCCGTAGTCACAAAAGGGGCGAAAAGCAGACTGCGCTGGAAGGGAGGAGAGGCCCAAGGACTTGGCCGTAGCCCATGAGTCCTTGAAGTGCTCTAGGGCATTGTCTGCTTTGTCACCAAATGGGCGACGGCCATCAAAGGGCATGTCCATCAAGGTGTTCTGGACATCCCCTGAAAAGCCGGTGGACATCATCCAGGCGTAGCGATGAAGCGGCGTTGAAATGGTCCAGGGGACATGCAGTGTTTATGGACCGAAGTCTTAAGCTGGCGGAAGAGAAAATGTTCCTGCCAAGATGGTACAGCTTCTTGGATTACCTTTCCAGTGGAGCGGTAGGGAAGGTGCTTTTGGAGGTGGAGGCTTGGACCACCAAGCCCTCTGGGGTGGGGTGTTGGGAGAGTAAAGTGGGGTCGCCCAGAGCCGGGTGGTGGCATTGGGCCTGGACCACATGCCCAAAAAACTTTGGTGAAGGCTTCATTAAATGGCAGAAGGGGCTCCGAAGAGTTTGTTGCTGGTTGAAGCACCTCAGTTAGGAGGATAGTCCTGAACGACACAGTAGGAAGCTCAAGGTTGAGAGCCTCGGCTGCCCTACGCAACACCACAGCGTAGGACGCTCCCTCCTCCGTAGCCACGGTAGAAGGAGACAACATGCCAAGGTTGAGTGAAGTGTCAAGACCACTGGCATCCCCAGCTCCTCTCTCCAGTCCTGCTCAGAATCTAGCTGGTCAGTTAAAGGGTCACCTGTGGCGCAGGCAGCGAAGACCTAGGCCCCCCAACCGAGACAGCAGGGCCCTAAGGCACGCCGACGGTGTCGGTCCTCCCGAAGATGCCATGCATCGCTTCGTAGAACGTATGAAACTGGGCGGGGGTCGCTCCGGGTACCGGAGAGGGAGGGAAGCTCGGAGTCAACCCTTCGGGCTCCGTGCGCAGAGCCGCGGGAGTGGCGTGCCTTGTCAGATCGTCCGACCGACGAGAAGAGTGACTATGCTTCTTCGACTTCTTATGCTTCGACTTACTCGACCCAGAGTGTGAAGACTTTGATGATTTTGAACCGGAATGTTTAGACTTTGATGATTTCGAACCGGAATGGTGGTGGCTCCGCAACTGGTCCCTCGACCTCCCTCTCGACCGGGACCTCGAACGACGTGGAGCCGACTGTCAGTGTTCAAGCAGCTTTCGGGACCACTCCTGCAAGCCTTCGGCGTCAAAAACTGACAGTCTGAGCACGGCTCGGGGTAGTGGTTGCGCTGCAGGCAAAAGAGGCACACACTGTGCGGATCCGTCACTAACATCAACCGGTTACAGGAACCGCAGGCCTTAAAACCTGGCATCCCTCGGGCACCTGTTACGAGTCGGAAACTCAAAACAAGACGTCGATAAAAGTCAAGAAAAACGTAGTTAAAAAAATGACAGCGGTACCGCTCTTCCCGATCTGCGCTGGCTGGCGCGGAAAAAGAAAGAACTGACGTCAGCACGCGAGGACTGCGTCTTAGTAGCTGCTGCAACGTCATCCCGGCGACCACGACGCTGAAAATGCACGCGTTGCCAACCAACGCCACCTTCTGATGCACAGAGGTACTGCTAACGAAAAATCTTTCTGGATCCAGTCTGACGCCTGGGGGTAATTCCAAGTTCAGGAATCTATAACTAACCTGTTTCTTTCAGATGGCTAAGTTGGCCAAGAGAGCCGCGACTTCCTGTTGGAGAAGGCCCAGATGATCCTCCGACATACGATGGTACTGAGGTGGCATGGCAGGGTGGGTAGCCTCGAAGGGGAGGGAGTAGCCCCTGTGAACTATCTGCAAAACCCACCTTTCCGACGTGATGGTTCGCCAGTAAAAGAGGTGATGGCGGATCCTGCCGCCCACTGGTGAATGATGGGCCTCAAATGTCGGACTAGGAAGGTTTGGAGGTGGAAGCAGAGGAGGGTTGGGGGGGGGTGTTGGTGGACTGGCCCACTTGCTGTCCCCCAGAACCATCGCTGTGGTTCCCAATCCCCGGCCACGAGAAGGTTGTGGAACATGTGCCGGCCTGTTGCCCTGGGCGGGACGTAGTGGGGCATGAAAGGGGTGAAAAGCAGACTGCGCAAGACTGTTGGAAAGGCCGAGGACTTGGCCGTAGTCCTTGAGTCCTTGAAACTCTCTGGAGCGTTGTTCGCTTTGTGGACATCCCCAGAAAAGCAAGTCCATCTCATCCAGGCATAGTGTCGAAGGGCTACCGATGTGGAAATCGTCCTGCTCAGAGAGTCAGCGGTATTCAGCTCACAGCAGATGGTAAACTTCCATGCGTCCCCCTCTGCGGCAACAGCCTGGGAGAGTACGGTGAGGGCCTCCTCGGGACACTGAGGCAGCACTTGCACAACCGTGCCTAACACAGAGTGAGAATATCAGCCCAATAGACTTGCAGTCCAAAGCTGGCGGAAGAAAAAAATCTGCTTCCCAAGATGATCCAGCTGCTTGGATTCCCTATCTGGTAGACCGTTAGGGAATACGCTCTTAAAAGCAGTGGCTTGGACCACCAAGCTCTCGGGGGTGGGATGGAGTGTTGGGAGAGGAAAGTGGGGTCGCCCGGGCACGGCAGTGGCGTCGGGCAATCATCCTATCCACATGAGCCCCCGTGTTGGGCCTGGATCAGGTGCCCAAAAGAATGTCGGTTAGGGCTTCATTAAACAGCAGCAGGGGCTCCGAAGAGCTCACTTGCAGTTGAAGCACCTCTGTCAGGAGGTTCGTTCTGACCGCCACTGTAGGGAGCTTAAGGTGGAGAGCCTTGGCTGCCCTAAACAACACCACTGCATAGGAAGCTCCCTCCTCCGTAGCCACGGTAGGAGGAGACAACATGCCAAGGTTTGGGGCGGTATCGAGACCACTGGCATCCCCGCAGGTCCTCTCTACCGTCCAGGTCATAATCCAACTAGTCAGTCAGAGGGTCACCTGACCCCTCCCAGTCCTCCTCCTTGTCCTTTGTGTGTCAATCTGGCCTGAAAGGGATCCCAGGAGTGAACAGGGACAAAAGACACCACTCAGCCCCGGTTACGTGTCCACATCAGGATAGAGGCTGGTGCCGGCGGGAGGCACAACCGGCGTAGAGTGTGGGTGCGGTGCCAAAGGAAATGGCACTGGTGGAGGTGTAGTGAGGTCAACCAGCACCGATCCGGATCTAGGCCGGAATCCATGGGGGCCCTGCAGCGATGGGGCTGGACATGCCGGCAGGGAAGGCCTAGGATCCCCAACAGAGTCCCTGGGGTGCGAAGGCGCGCTGGTGGAGTCTGGCTGCTAAAGATGGCATGCATCGCCTCGTAAAACTGATGAAACTGGGCAGGGGTTGCTCCGGGTCCCGGTAAGGGAGAGAAACTTGGAGTCAACCCTTCAGGCTCCGCCCGCGTCTCTCCTCGCATCAGCCGACCGACTGGGAGAAGTCGAAGAGTGACGATGCCTCTTCGACTTCTTCTTGTGCTTAGACTTACTTGACCCCAAGTGCGAAGACTTGGATGATGAGTGATGATGGCTCCGCAACCGGTTCCTCGACCTCCCTCGTGACCGGGACCTCGAACAGTGTGGAGCCGACTGCCGGCGCTCAAGAAGCTTTAGGGATCGCTCCCACAAAAAGACTTCGGAGCCATGGTCCAGCAGTCGAAGCACGACTTGGGATCGTGGTCACGCTCCAGGCAGAATGCACATGCGTTGCGGATCCGTCACTGACATCAGCCGGGTGAAGGAACCACAAGCCTTGAAGCCGGGAATCCCTACGTGCATCAGGAGTCGGTAGAACTCAAAAAGACGTTGACAAAAGTCACTCAAAAACTTCAGTCTATAATGTGACTGGAGGTACCGCTCTGTGGATCTGTGCTGGCTGGCGCGTAAGAAAAAAAAGAAGTGACGTCACCGCGGGACGGCTGCGTCTAAGTACTTACCAGAACGTCATCCCGGCGACCACGTCACAAACGACTGACGCGTAACCGACCTACGCCACCCTTCGACGTGCAGAGGTACTGCTGATGAAAAACTTTCCGGATCCAGTCTGACGCCTGGGGGTAATTCTAAGGTAAGGAATCTATAACTTTTTTTCAGATGGTGTATGCGGTAGCTTTTTTCACCTTCCCGTAACCCAGCCACACAAGGCCAGTATCTGGAGAAGTATCCAGGTTACAGGCAGCTTGGAGTTCTTCATACCAGTTTTCCTCATCACATTGTGGGATATAATCATCCATTTTATTAGTAACTGTCGTCAGAGTCAGTGCTGAAAACAATGTGCAGAGATTAGGCCCAAGCGGGTTGGATGGGCAAGGATTGCCTGTTGGCTGCATGCTGGTCAGAGCGGGCACTGCCTTGGGTCGAGGTGGATTCTGCTTCGAGTCGTATAGCACCAGGGGCTCCAAATCCATCTCTAGCATCGTCGGTGCAAAGGAATCCTGCGCACTAGATGTCGCTGGAACTGAAGTTGCGACCAAGGCTAAACCCGATGCAGGTTCAAGGGTCACAGATGGCATGGAGTGCGTACCTTGTGTCAAAAGTCTAACTGGAGGCACTTGTGGATACTTGGGGCCCGAAGAAGCTACAAAGGGAACTGGTATAGTCCCAAAAACGCACAGCATGGCCTTTATGAAGAGATTGCCTTGCTGTGATGCAGCCAAAGAACCCAGAAACTTAGGGTGCATTGGGACTGGACTGAATCGCTCTGATGGAGATTGGGAGCAAAGCCAGGAGGCATGCGGACAACCTTTGGCCCTCTCCAGAAGCTGACAGCGGCAGGAATAGGTTTAACCCCTCTTCAAAATCTTATGTTTTTTCTTGGACTTAACCGAAGACTTCTACCAAGTCGATCATCTGCAGCGGGAACAACTTCAGGAGTGGGACCTTCCTTTATACTTCGACCAGTCACAGAGAGGAGTCTCCCTATGTTTGGCGACATATCGTTTTGCCTCACGATCCTGTACGGTTTTCAGTCTCTTCTGGGCACAGTCCTCATAGGCCATGGAGCTGTGTTTCAACACCAGGCACCAAAGACACATTTCGTGAGAGTCCATCACAGACATCTGTTTGAGACAGTCCCTACTCGGTTTGGACTCCGATGTTGTAGGGTGACATTTTTTCTTACAAACTGGTCAATTTTGACAGCAAAATTGGTTTTCAAGACCAAGGAGAAGCTACAGATCCATGTCCGTTGGGGCGTAAAGAAAGGAACTGATGCCAGCGCTCATGGGTGGAGATTATATGCAGCTCTGTTTGTCATTTCCAGTGTACAAGGACATTGGCACAGTAAACACCACCTACTGGCAACCAGGAGTACTCCCAGAAAGCTTCCAGATTCAGTCTTGCGCCAGGGGAATATTCAAAAGGTGAGGAATTTGTAGTTGGAAGCATCAATCAGAAATTAGTCCTCCATTTGGTCTTTCCATAGTATCAGGGTTAAAGATACAAATCCTTCCCTCATGAATAATTTTCTTCACCAGAAAGTTGTGCCTCTTAGCTGTAGTGGAGGAAGCCTCGAAGTTCAAGGTGGTCTTGAAACAAACTTGTCTTGTAGTCGGCTTAAAAAGCATATCAATGTCACCGATATCTTAAAAACTGAAACAGATTAAGCTGCTTCAATCTACTGATCAGCTCATACTATGCTTCTTCGTGCTATGGCCTTCAAAAAAGTGGATATTTTCCACTTCAACTGAAACTGTTTGTGTTCTCCTAAAATTAACAGTGATCTAATTTCTCTCCAATAAAACTTTAGCAAACTTGAATAAAAAATACAAGAAAGGCTCTTCTCCATAGGGCAGCAAGCTGGATTTCAGTTAAAAAAGAAAACATTACTTACTTGTAATTCTAGTTCTCCTTCAGGGGACTCTCCATATTGAAATCATAAGCACAGACATGTATTTGCGAGAACAAGTCTACAAACAAAAAACTTGGATTTACAACTGTCTCTTCTTTTGAAGACAGAATTTAAGTACTCTCCTGACATAAATTGTGTGTAAAGACTTATCCAGAGAAGAGAAAAGATTCTGAAATAATGTTGGGCGAGAAGTAGAAGGAATAATGTGCAAACCATAGACTTCTTTGAGAACAACATTTTATGTAACACTGTATAGAGTACATGGCAGCCATGTGCACTGATGTCATCGCCCCTTATGGAAAGGAAGCTTTATGTATTGTTTCTAATTGACGACTCATGAGTTTTGAATGTTCCTATGGAGTAGCAGGTTAGCTAACAAACAAAAACCCTGAAAAAAATGTTTATAAATGACATTTCCTGTGAAAGCAGCAATACGTATTTTCAAAGTGGATAACTCTGCCCCCGATTGGTCTAGAGTAAATGTGGAAGTACTGCTTCTTCATGAGACTTTCTGAGATCCACATTTTTCTGCACGCACCAGATGCGGAATTACTTCCACTTGAGAGCACAGAAAGCTATAGTAAATGGGTGTTTGTCCTCCTTCAGAATGACCATTAAACCCAAAGGGAGATTCAAATGTCCATATTGTAGGTGTTCAGGAACCAAGTCATGAAATTCAAGGTTTGTAGGTGGGAGGTATAGGATTTGGCCCTTCAACTTGTGAAGGCGATTCAGTTGGTACAGGTGCCTTATATCTGTTAGCTCTGATAAGTGAAGCTGGGTGAACCACCACTGGCATGACCACTCCAGTTGTATGGGATCATCTTTGCTCAGGATATGTTAGAATGATGATGACTGACAGGATCACAAGTACTGAAGGACAATTGATCCTGGGTATGAACGTTTTTTTTGAGTGTCATGCTTTGAAGATGCCACATAGTATCTATCTGTTTATAACCCACTCATGACCCTCTTGAAAAATTCTGCTAAGTAAATCTGCTTCTGTATTCTGAACACCTGGAGCATGCAACACTGTTATTTGAAGGACTCTGACCATCAGCCATTTTCAAATAATTTTAGTTTCGAGAGACTCCACTCTGTATCTTGTTCCTTATTCAAATAATACACCTTGTTTTGTCCTTCTGCCCAAGCAAATGGTTTTCTTTATTTCTGGGAAAAATGTCTTAAGAGACAGGTGGGCTGCTCTCAATTCCAATAGGATGAAGTGGTACAACATTACTTTTGGAGATCATGGGCGCTGTATTAGAAATGATTCATATGGGCTTCACAATCCATAAGAGATACATCCGAAACATGGATTGGAATTATCTTTTTGAAAGGGAAGATTCTCCGCTTTGTACTACATCAGGAAAGACGGAATTGCAGCAGGAGTTAGAATTAGCTTGTGTTCCCAACTGTGAAGAGTATGCACTGATCATCAAAACACTGATGAAGAGGCTGCAAGCGGAGACCAGCATTATGCAGAAGGAAGATGCAGACAGCAATGGATCTCAGTAAAGATGAGATCAGGCAAGCAGTCACCGGCGATCTCTTCGGTAAAATGTTTAAAACGAATATAGATGATCTCGCTAAAGAAGGATGAACTTTTTACCATTTTTGTCCCCAGTACTGCTCCAGCTAATAGACAGACTGAAGTTAATTTAGCAGGAATGATCAGCAAACCTAGTCTTTTTAGAGTTGCAATAGCCTTCTGGAAATGCAGCATACCCTTTTGGGGGCTTTTAACAGTCAGCTGTCTAGGTACGGGTAGACTAATTCTCTTGACAATTCTTTCTACCCAAAAGGAAGGCAAATTGCTGGTATTAGTCTTTCCTAAAGGAAAACCTCAGTCATTTTTTTGTGTTTCTCCACTACTGGAAAATAATAGTATGCATGTTTAACACCTTGGCTGCCAGGGGTTTTCCCCTCCTGTGCTGAAAATGCTTGAATACTATAGTTTCATGACAAGGTCAGCTCGTCATAAGAACAGCTCAACCGTACCTCATGACGAGCTGACCTTGTCATGAGCATGGAAGGGGTTAAGATCTAGAATACAAATTCAATCCCCATGAAGGAGCGGAGTGCAGTGGAGGGCCAACATCTAGAATTTCTCTGCCAGTTTCAAAACAATGATGAGCCTGCTTAGTCTTTTCTTTCGAACTAGAAAGTAATGGTAATACATTCAGAGTCCCTTATGAGACCGAGGCAGGCACCAATTCCATAGCTTGGTTCTCCAGAAAGATGTTGGCTTCTTATTGAAGCTTATCTAGTTCTCAATGGCAACATTACTTAGGAGTATAGGGTAGACAAGATGATGTGAACCTCAGAGAAGGGCAAGTTACCTACTATTCGTAACACACTTTTTGGTGGATGCTTAATTTAACTCCAGAATCCTCCCCTTAAGGATATCCTCCACGTGTTGGACTGGATCTGGATGTTTTCTCAGCATTACTACAATGCACAGCTATGAGGCGCTGAGTGGCTCCACAGTGTTCTCACTCCTCCGGTGGAGATGGAGCAGAATATAAGTGCCACAACCAAGTGCTCGTTAACATCCATTTCATGTTCAACTATTTCTGTGCCCTCAGACGGGCAACACAACAATATTTTCAATACCAGTATTCAGATCGCCGAATGTGGAACCTTTTAAGAAGGTAAAAAGAAACCACTACACAGAATGTGCAAGTGGGAGTGCAGTGAGGAATCTGCGGTTAGATAGAGTCTTCCATAAAAACCATTATCGAAGGTAAGTATCTTGTGCAGCTTCCTCACCTTTAGAATAGATCCCAGAGCAGTACCTCCCAAAGTGCAGGGCTTGATGAGAGGATTCAGACCAAAAAGCCCTGCTGGACCGAGGGGGTGAAATGTCCTTCACGTCACACCTGTGTGTCAAGACATTAGTGCTTAATGAACATGTGTACGGACGCCCACGTCACAGAACAGGCATTCCACATGCCAAAGAGATGGGCACCTTTGTCCCTGGTAGAGTAAGTGCTCAGCCATTCTGGAGGCTACCTCTTAGCAAATGTGCAGCAGATCTTAATGCAGAGGACTTTCCTCCTTTACAAAGTCATTTCTGCACCACCTTACCTTTCTTTTGTCCCCAAGAACTCTGTAAAAACCTGTAAAAACCTGTTTGCCCACCCAATGTCGTTTGGCGCTATCGTATAAAAGCTTAAGGCTCTTTTGTGGTCTAGCCGATGGAGTCTCTCCACTTCTTTCGAGAGGTGAGAAGGAGCAAAAACCATTTGAGGGGGATGGATTGCCCAACGTGAAAAGGAGTCACAACTTTTGTCTGGAAGAAAGGTGGTGTTGGGCTGCTGCACTGAGAAAAGCTGGAGCTCACTCACACGTGGGAAGCTGTGAAGATTTGGAAAGAAACGGAAGAGCATAGCCCTGCTAGACTGTTAGATGTGATGAATGTTATGTTATGTTATTGGGATTTACAATGCACGACTAATCACCCAATGTGCATAGAGGAGCTAGAGCAGGTGTGTAGGTAGTCTGCCAGTTGCTAGTTGACGAGCTATGTCTTCAGCTTCCAGCGGACGGAATTCCAGAAGCGAGGAGGAGGTGCTTTTGTGTTAAGGAAGTTTGGTCCAGGTTTTGGGTGTGGGGTAGGAGAGGCTAGGCCTGCTGTTCTGCTTTTGGGGATGTGAGGCGTGCGTGAGAGAGTGAGGCAGAGCGTAGGAGTCTGGTGGGATTGTGGAAGTGGAGGCTGCAATGGAGATAACCTGCACCAATGTTGTTCAGTGCCTTGTATGAATGTGTGAGGCGTTTAAATTGTGTGCACTTGTGTATCAGCAGCCAGTGGAGTTCTCAGAGGTGTGGCGTGATGTGGGTGTGTCGTGGAAGGTCCGGGCTGAATCTAGCTTCAGCATGCTGAATGGTTTGAAGTTGGAGGAGGCGGCGGTTGGGGGTACCAGCATAGTGTGTGTTGCCATTACCTAATGCACTAGTGACTAGGGCTGGAGTGCCTGTTGCTCTTGGGGATACATGTGAAGATTTATTAGAGGATACGTAATATGAGGAAGCAGGAGGAGCTGTCTGGGCTCACCTGTGACACCATGTTGAGTGTAATGTCTAAGATGATTCTCAGGTTTCTTGCGTGGTTAGTGGGTGATGGTGTTGGACCAAGTTCTGATGGCACCAGGTGGAGTTCTTGTTCCCAAAGATCAGCACTTCTGTTTTGTCCTAAATTAGTTTCAAACAGATAGTTTTCATCAAGTCTGCTATGCAGATAATACATTTGCTGAAGTTGTATCAGGATGTCGGGGACTTGTCCGACATCGAGAGGATGAGCTGGGTGTCATTGGTGTAGGAGATGATGTAGATGCTGTAACATCTTATGACGTCGGCGAGTGGTGTCATGTAAATGTTGTACAATGTGGAGCAGAAGGATGATCCTTGAGGGGCTCCGCAGATCAAGTCCTTGGGCTTTGATGTGTAGGGAGGGAGTGTGACTGGCTGTGTTCTCCCTGTGAGGAAGGAGCATATCCAATTGAGGGCTGGACCTTGGATGCCTTTTGATAAGGCTGGAGTGTGACATGGTATCAAACGCAGGTGAGAGGTTCAGCAGTATTAAAGCAGCGGTGCGGATCTCATCTGTAACGGTGATGAGTGCTGCCTCTGTACCTTGGTTACTTCACAAGCCGGATTGTGAGAAGAATTGCCACCAAGAGGGAAAATGTTGAATACTGTGGTTTGAAGGCTGATGCCACTGGCGAGGGAGACTGGGAAGATTGGTGCCCCTGGTGACCTGCACATTGTCTGTCTGATCCCTAGCCAAAAATAGACGGAGGTGACTGCAGAGTGGGCGAGGGGAGCTTTGCATTGTCAATTTGCCAAACCTCTGGATTAGACTTGGAGGGACCGAAACTGATGAGGGAACTGTCTGGCAGGGGTCAAAAGGCCCACAGAGAGCACTGTGGCTTGGTTTTAATAAGAGTGCTTTTGGGTGGAATCTGCTTTTTTGCCAAACAAGTAGGAACCATCAACAGACATGTCCATGAGGAATGCATGTACATCTCCAAAGACGCCTGTGGATCTCATCCAAGTATGGCGACAGAGCACCACAGAAGTGCCGACTGCTGGTCCGTCCAGTTGTTAAAAAACGAAAACAATATTTCTTAATGGTAGAAAACAAATCACTTAAAAGTAAAATGAAAACAAAAGAGAAAAAATTACATCAAATGCATGTATTATGGCGCTAGTACATGAGGTTGTCTAGGTATGCTGTACTAAAGGTTGTTCCAAATGGACAAAATGTGATGGAAGTGCTCGTGCAGAGTGACATGTGAAAATGAGATGATTTGAAGTTTGCAGTGCTTAAGAAGCCAGCGTGCGCCCTGTCAGGTATAACCCAACCCAAAATCCTCATCAGAAAGGGCATCTAGAGGCTTCTCTTAGAAGTCCAAATGAGATTATGCCTTAGTACAGGCAATTTGAGAGCGTTGACGTTTCAACCTAATGCACAAGTTACTACTTGTGTAACGATATATCTATAAGAGACATTAGTTAGTGATAGATTCCTTACCTTAGAATATCCCCAGGCGTCAGACTGGATCCGGAAAGTTTTGCGTAGCAGTACCCTTGCGCGTCAGTAGGCGTCGTCTGCGGCTCCGCGTCCGTCGTCGGCGTCGTGATGACGTCGTCGGAGTACTTAGACGCCGCCTCCGCGTGCTGACGTCAGTTCTTAGCCACAGCTTTTCCGTGCCAGAAGCGCAGAGCCATGACAAAAACCAACACTGGTGCCAAGAAACTAGGGCCCTGAAAGGGGATGACCTTAACCCTAGATATCGGTTCGCAGAACGGGGAGGATGGGTGGGTCGGTAAGGAATCTATCACTAACTAATGTCTCTTACAGATATATCGTTACACAAGTAGTAACTTGTGCATCTGAAAGAGACACGTTAGTGATAGATTCCTTACCTTAGAATAGATACCCCAGCAATACCATCCCCGTGGTGGTGGGTCTGCAAACCAATAATCACACCAGAAAGTCCTGGAGGACGGAACGGCCAAAGTAGCCGTCCCTCCGGACTTGACTGTCCAGGGAATAGTGTCTTGCAAACGTGTGCAGCGAGGCCCACATGGCTGCCTGGCAAATGTCCTGCAAGGGCACACCTCGGCCCAAGGCAGTTGTAGTGGCCGTGGCTCGAGTGGAATGAGCCCTCAGCCCAACAGGGGGTTCCTTCTTAGCCAAGGAGTAACACGCCTGGATGCACAAGATAATCCACCGGGAGGTGGTCCGCTTGTGCACCGCTTTCCCTTTCTTAGCGCCCGCGTACCCAACAAAGAGTTGATCATACACCCGGAACTGTTGTGTGCGGTTCAGATAAAATGAGAGCGCACGTTTTGGGTCCAGACGGTGGAGCTTCTCCTCCTCTCTCGAGGGGTGCGGAGGCGGAAAGAAGGTGGGCAATGTGATGGATTGCCCAATGTGGAAGGCCGTGACTACCTTGGGAAGGAAGGAGGGCCTAGTCCGTAACACAACCTTGTCCGGATGGACTGAAAGGAAAGGAGGCTTACAAGACAGAGCCTGGAGCTCACTCACTCTCCTGGCAGAGGTGATGGCTACCAGGAAGGCAGTCTTCAAAGAAAGAAGGCGAAGAGGACAGTTGTGAAGTGGCTCAAGGGAGAGCACATCAGAAACGTTAGAACCAGGTTCAAGTCCCACTGTGGCATCACGAAGGGAACAGGAGGAAAGGTATGAGTGATGCCCTTCAGGAATCGATTAACGATAGGGGACTTGAACAAAGAAGGTTGGTCAGGCAGCCTCAGAAAGGCTGAAAGAGCCGAAAGATAGCCCTTGACAGCGCCCAGAGCAGAGCCCTGCTGGGCAAGAGAGAGAAGAAGTGGGAGAACCTCAGAGAGGGGCAATTGAGGGGATCCACAGCCTTTGCTGTGCACCATGCCACAAATCTGTTCCACCTGCAGGCGTATACCGACTTTGTGGAGGGACGCCTGGCTGCCAGAATGATGTTGCAAACTTCAGGAGGCAAGTCAAATGGCCTCAACTGTCGCCGCTCAATCTCCAAGCATGGAGGTGGAGACTGGACAGGTTCGGGTGGAGGACCGTCCCCTGCTGCTGCGACAGAAGGTCCTCCTGAAGAGGCAGACGAACCGGGGGATCGACTGACATACTGAGTAGCTCGGGATACCAGTACCTTCGTGCCCAGTCCGGAGCTACAAGGATGACTTGTGCCCGGTCGTGCTTGATCTTCTTCAGCACTCTGGGCAGAAGTGGTATAGGCGGAAAGGCGTACAACAGACCGCAGCTCCACTCGCAATGAAAAGCGTCTCCGAGCGAGTGCCGCCTTGGAAATTCCAACGCGCAGAACTGATGACATTGCGCGTTCTCTTCGGTGGCGAATAGATCTAACCAAGGCTCCCCCAATCGCAGAAAGAGGCCTTGCGCCACGTCCGAGTTCAGACGCCATTCGTGATCCATCGAGCACCGACGGCGGAGTTCGTCCGCCCTGGCGTGCAGAGAACCTGCCAGGTGTTGAACCACCAGAGTCACGCCCTGATGTTCCAGCCATTGCCAGAGACGCAGAGCCTCCTGGCAAAGGGTCCACGACCCCACTCCGCCCTGTTTGTTGCAGTACCACATAGCGGTGGTGTTGTCCGTGAACACCTGCACTGCACTCCCTCGGACAGATGGGAGGAATGCCTTCAGTGCCAGACGAATCGCCCGCAGCTCCAACAGATTGATATGGAGCCGGGACTCCGCCGGAGACCAGAGTCCTCTGATCACCGCCTCTCCCAAGTGGCCTCCCCAGCCCTGGAGGGACGCGTCCGTCACAACCACGTGCTCCGGTTGGGGAAGGGAGAGGGATCTGCCTTGGACCCAATCGCGGTCCGTGAGCCACCACTGCAGCTGTCTCGCAGTGCCCTCCGAGATCAGGACATGGTCGGACAGGTTGCCCCGGTGCTGTGCCCACTGAAACTTCAGGTCCCACTGCAGAGCCCGCATCCGCCGCCGTGCGTGATGCACCAGAAGGATGCAGGAGGCCATCAGCCCCAGAAGCCGCAGCGTCAACCTCACCGAAACTCGGGATAACGGCCCGAAGATCGGAATCAGAGCCTGTATATCCCGAACCCGCTGTTCGGGCGGGTAAACCCGAAACTGCGCCGAGTCCAGAACCGCTCCGATGAAAAGGAGCTTTTGAGAGGGGCACAGGTGTGACTTCGGCACATTGATGGAAAATCCCAGCTCGTGCAGGAGATCCGCCGTAGTCTGGAGGTGGCTGACGACTGCCTGGGGCGAGCCCGCCTTCAACAACCAGTCGTCTAGGTAGGGGAAGACTGACACCCCCAACCTGCGCAGATAAGCTGCGACCATCGCCATCACCTTCGTGAACACCCATGGGGCGCTGGTAAGGCCGAAGGGGAGCACGGTAAACTGAAATTGCTCGTGGCCTACCATGAACCGCAGGTAACGCCGGTGGGCCGGCAGGACGGGGATGTGAAAATACGCATCCTGCAAGTCCAACGCCACCATCCAGTCTTGCGGGTCTAGAGCAGCCAAGACCTGAGCTAAAGTCAACATCTTGAACTTCTCCTTCCGGAGGAAGCCGTTGACGTTCCTTAGATCCAAGATAGGACGTAGGCCCCCTTTGTCCTTCTTGGGTACCAGAAAGTAGTGGGAATAGCAACCACGTCCTACTTCTGGCCCAGGAACGCGCTCATTGGCCCCCTTGGCTAAGAGGGCCGTAACTTCCTCCCTCAGAAGTGCCCAGAGGTCCCCCGACACACAGTGGTTCTGCGGTGGCATGGCTGGAGGAGTTGTCTCGAAGGGGAGGGAGTAGCCCCTTCGGACGAGCTGCAGCACCCACCTGTCCGATGTTATTGTGCGCCAGTGGGAGAGGTGATGGCGAACCCTGCCCCCCACCGGCGTCACATGGGCCAGAAAGCACGGACTAGGAGGATTTAGTGGCAGATGCTGCGGGGGGAGGTGTGGCCTGACCTCGCCGCTGTCCCCGACCGCCACCACGGCGGTTTCCACGGCCGCCGCGTTGATAAGTCTGTTGCGGCGCGTGGCTGGCAGCACGTGTGGGACCGCCCCTTCCTTGGCCACGAAAGGAGCGAAACAAACCTGTTTGCTGGCGCTGGGTCGAGAGACCCAAGGACTTGGCCGTGACCCTGGAGTCCTTGAAGCGCTCCAGCGCGTGGTCCGCTTTGTCGCCAAACAGGCGACTGCCATCAAACGGCATGTCCATTAAAGCATTCTGGACATCTGCCGAGAAGTTGGAGGATCTCAGCCAGGCGTGGCGACGAATCGCCACCGTCGTGGACATCGCCCTGCCCAGCGAGTCAGTCGTATCAAGACCACACCTGATGGAGTATCTTGCTGCGTCTCGGCCTTCAATCATAGCCTTGCCGAGCTTAGCCCGTACCTTCGGCGGGCATTCAGGCAGCAGGTCCGCGACCGTATCCCACAGAGTGGGTGTAGCGGCCCAAGAGGCACGCGGTGTTGCAAGACCGCAGTCCCAGACTCAGGGACGAGAAGACCTTTTTGCCATACTGGTCGTACCTCTTTGATTCCCTGTCGGGCGGGGCCGACGGGAATGCGGTCTGGGAAGTGGAGGCCTGGATCACCAGACTCTCAGGGGTGGGATGGGTGGACAGAAACTTGGGTCGTCCGAACACGGACGGTGGCGTCTGGCCACGTTCCTATCAACAGGCGAACCTGAAGCGGGCCTGGACCACATGCCCAAAAGAACGTCAGTTAAGGCCTCGTTGAACGGCAGCAGTGGCTCCTGTGGGCATGACTGCGGTTTGAGGACCTCAGTGAGGATGTTAGTCCTCACGGCCGCGACGGGGAGCACCTGTTTCTTTCAGATGCACAACTTACTAATTGTGTAACGATATATCTGTAAGAGACATTAGTTAGTGATAGATTCCTTACCCTAGAATATCCCCAGGCGTCAGACTGGATCCGGAAAGTTTTCTGCTTAGCAGTACCCCTGCGCGTAAGCAGGTGACGTCTTGCGGCTCTGCGTCCATCACTGGCCTCGTAGGCGCCGAGATACCGTCACGGAGAGTACTTAGGCGCCACCCATGCGTGCTGACGTCAGTTCTGTACACAACTTATCCGCGCCGAAACACAAAGCCATGCAAGATGCTGACAATTGGTGCATAAAACTAGGGCCTTAAAAGAGGATGACCTTAACCCTAGTAAACAGTTCGCAAAACAGGGAGGATGGGTGGGGCGGTAAGGAATCTATCACTAACTAATGTCTCTTACAGATATATCGTTACACAAGTAGTAACTTGTGCTTCTGAAAGAGACACGTTAGTGATAGATTCCCTACCTTAGAATAGATACCCCAGCAATACCAACCCCGGTGGTGGGTCTGCGAACAAGATTACACCAGAAAGTCACGGAGCACAGAACGGCCAAAGAAGCAATCTCTCCAGACCTGACTGTCAAGGCAGTAGTGCTTTGTACCCGTGCGCCGCGAGGACCACATAGCTGCCTGACAAATGTCCTGCAAGGGAACTCCTCGTCCCAAGGCAGTAGTCGCTGCAGTAGCCCTGTTGGAATGGGCACGCAGTCCCACAGGAGGCTCCTTCTTGGTCAAGGAGTAACATGCTTTGATGCACAGAAAGACCCACCGGGAGATGGTCTGTTTGTGCACCGCCCAACCTTTTTTGGCGCCCATGTAGCCAACAAAAAGCTGATCATCCACCCGGAACTGTTGTGTACGCTGCAGATAGAATGCGAACGCACGTTTTGGGTCCAGACGGTGGAGCCTCTCCTCTTCCCTTGAAGGATGCGGAAAGAAGGTGGGGTCCTTAAAACCACCTTGTCCGGATGAACAGAAAGGAAAGGAGGTTTGGCAGAAAGGGCCTGGAGCTCACTCACTCTTCTGGCAGAGGTGATAGCAACCAAGAAAGCAGTCTTAAGAGTGAGAAGACGTAAGGGACAGTTATGAAAGGGGGCTCAAAGGGAGAGCACATCAGAAAAGTCAAGACAAGATTCAAGTCCCACTGAGGCATTATGAAGGGCACAGGTGGAAACGTATGCGTAATGCCTTTAAGGAAACGGTTACCTACCAGAGACTTAAAAAGAGAAGGCTGATCTGGAAGCTGAAGAAAGGCTGAGATGCCAAAAGATAACCTTTGATAGTGCCCAGAGCAGAGCCCTGCTGGGCCAAAGAAAGAAGGAACAGAAGAACCTCAGAAAGAGGGGCAGAAAAGGGATCCACAGCCTTCGCTGTGCACAATGCTACAAATTTGTTCCACCTACAGGCGTATACCGTTTTGGTGGAGGGACGCCTGACTACCAGAATGACATCACAGGCTTCGGGAGGAAGATCGAAAGGTGTCTACTGTCGCCGCTCAATCTCCACGAATGGAGGTGGAGGCTGGACAGGTTCGTGTGGAGGACCGTCCCCTGCTGCTGCGACAGAGGATCCTCCCGAAGAGGCAGACAGATCGGGGGATCAATGCTCATACTGGGATACCATACTCTCTGAGCCCAGTCCGGAGCCACAAGAATGACTTGGGCCCGGTCGCGCCTGATCTTCTTCAGCACTCTGGGCAGAAGAGGTATAGGCGGAAAGGCGTACAAAATAATGCAACCCCACTCGCGATGAAAAGCATCTGCGAGCGACTGCCACCTTGGATTTTCCAACGCGCAGAAACTGATGACATTTTGCGTTCTCTTCTGTGGCGAATAGATCTAACCAAGGCTCTCCCCACTGCTGAAAGAGACCTTGCACCACGTCCGAGTTCAGACGCCATTTATGATCCACCATGCACCGGCGGCTGAGTTCGTCCACCCTGGCGTTCAGAGAACCTGCCAGGTGTTGAACCACCAAGGTAATGCCTTAATGTTCCAGCCATGTCCAGAGGCGCAGGGCCGCCTGACATAGGGTCCACGACCCCACCCCGCTCTGTTTGTTGCAATACCACATGGCGGTGGTGTTGTCCAGGAACACCTGCACTACACTTCCCTGGACAGAGGGAATGAATGCCTTAAGTGCAAGTCGGATCGGTCCGAAGCTCCAAAAGGTGGATATGGAGCCGGGACTGACCAGAGGCCTCTGATCCACGCCTCTCCCATGTGGCCTCCCCATCCCAGGAGGGACGCATCCGTCACCACTTTGTGCTCCGGTTGGGGAAGGGAGAAGGATCTGCCACTGACCCAATCGCAATTCGTGAGCCACCACTGCAACTGTCGGCAGCGCCCTCCGAGATCTGGACGTGATCGGACAGGTTGCCCTGATGCTGTGCCCACTGGAACTTCAGGTCCCACTGCAGAGCCCGAATATGCCACCTTGCATGTGTCACCAGCAGGTTGCAGGAGGCCATCAGGCCCAGAAGCAGGAGGGTCATCCTGACTGAAACCCGGGATAGAGGTTGAAAGAGCGGAATCATAGTCTGAATATCCCGGACTCGCAGCTCGAGAAGATAAACTCGAAACAGTGTTGAATCCAGAACCGCTCCGATGAAAGGGAGCTTCTGAGAGGGATGCAGGTGCGACTTCAGCACATTGATTGAGAACCCCAGCAAATGCAGGAGGACGGCCGTAGTCTGGAGGTAGGTGATGACTGTCTGGGGCATACTCGCCTTCAACAGCCAGTTGTCGAGGTAGGGGCAGACTGTCACCACTGACCTGCGCAGATGAGCTGCAACCACCGCCATCACCATTGTGAACACCCGAGGGGCACTGGCACTGGTAAGGCCGAAGGGGAGCACGGCAAACTGAAAATGCTTCTGGTACACCATGAACCGCAGGTAGCGGCGATGGGCTGGCAGGACGGGAATGTGAAAATAAGCGTCATGCAAGTCCAACGCTACCATCCAGTCTCCAGGGTCCAGGGCAGCCAGGACCTGAGCCATAGTCAGCATCTTGAACTTCTCCTTCCGAATGAAGCGATTGACGTCCCGGAGGTCCGAGATGGGGCGCAGGCCCCCCTTGTCCTTCTTGGGGACCAGAAAGTAGTGGGAATAACAATCACTCCCGACTTCCTGACCGGGAACGAACTAGATGGCCCCCTTGTTCAGGAGGGCCGTGACTTCCTGACGGAGAAGAGCCAAATGATCCCCCGACAGTCGGTGGTATCGAGGTGGCATGGCTGGAGGGGAGGACAGAAAGGGGAGCGAGTAACCTGGGCAGATTATCTGCAGCACCCACATGTCCGATGTAATTTCACGCCAGTGGTGGGGTGGTGACGGACCCTGCCACCCACCGGCGTGGGGTGCTCCCTTAAGCTCGGATTAGGAAGTCTTAGAGGTGGAAGCAGCAGGGGTGGAGGTGGACGGACCTGCGCGCTGGTTACCAGACCCGCCCCTGCGGAATCCACATCTGCGCTGAGGCTGCTTCTGCACAGGCTTTGTGGAGGAGCGTGCGTGGGTGCCTTTGCCCTGGCCACGAAAGGAACAAAACCCAGGCGTGGCAGGGTTCTTTGTGGAAAGACCCAAAGATTTGGCTGTGGCCCGCAAGTCTTTAAAGCACTCCAGGACATTGTGAGCCTTGTTGCCAAAGAGGCGGAAGCTATCAAAGGGCATTTCCATGAGCGAGCCCTGGACATCGGACGAGATCACCAGGCGCCGGGCGATGACGCCTGGCGACATTTTTAACCACCGGTGCCCCCAAGGCTGGCTGCAACCAAGTGCTCAAGAGGACTTCGGTGAGGCCTCATTGAAAGGGAGCAGCGGCTCCGACGACGTAGACGCCGTCTGGAGCACCTCCGTAAGGAGGTTGGTCTTAAGGGCCACCGTAGGGAGGTCGAGATGGAGAGCCTCCGCAGCCCGACGCAGCACCACAGTGTAGGAAGCACCCTCCTCCATAGTAGGTGGAGGGGAGGCAAACCCCAGGTCAGAAGACACATCAAGGTCTCCCTCATCTTGAAGGTCGTCTACCCAATCCTGCTCGGAGTCACACTACCGTGCAAGAGGGTCCTCGGAGCAGTCCCAATCCTCATCTGGCTTCGGAGTAGAGGGAGCCGGCTGCGGCGGAAGTGCCGGAGAGGGGGCAAGCGGCGTCTGGAACGGTGCAGAAAACAGCGCCGGCCGGGTCCGAGCTGGAGCTGTATCCCAATGTGGATCCCAGGTCGGAACGAAATGGACCGAGAACCGGGGCAGGTGTGGGATAAACGGAACCCAGTGCAGCGCCTGTGGCGGCGCTGGGCCGGAGGAAAGGGCGGCGCCGGAGCCAGCGGCGCTGGATCCTGTGGCGCCAGGGCTGGTGTTGGTGGCGGTGCCACCGGGCCAACAGAATCTGGACACAGCACCACGGGGCCCGCCGGCGGGAGCCCGAGGCCTAAAAAGGCGGTCCATGGCAGCAAGAAACTCTTGCATCTGTTCGGGAGTCGCCGACGGACCCGGTATGGCGGGTAGGCCGCAGAACACCCAGGCTGCGGAGGAGCCGCAGGGGTGGAGTCCCTGTCCCCCTCGACTGCCTCTGAGGAGCAACAGGGGGACGTCGGAGAGCGAACACGCTTCTTCGACTTCTTTTTGTGGCGTCACTTACCAGAATCTGAAGGCAAAGACTTAGAGCCCGAGGAGCGACGGCTCCGGTCCCGCGAGCAGAGCAGTCCCGCGAACGGACCCGGAGCGGCGTGAGAGGAGTGCCAGACCTCCAGCAACTTCTGGCGCCGCTCTTGCAAGACATTTGGGGCCATGGCTCGACAGTCCTGGGAGTCATGGTAGGTCTCCAGGCAGTAGAGGCACACATCGTGGGGGCCCGCCACCGACATGTTATGGCGGCATGACCCACAAGACTTAAAGCCAGGAATCCCTAGGTGCACCAGGATACAAGAGAAGGAGACAAAAGTCTCAAAAAGTTGTCAAAAAATGAGTGAGGTATGTGCTCAATCCGTTTCTGCACTTTCGGCGCAGAAGAACAAGTTACTTACCTTCGGTAACGCTTTTTCTGGTAGATACAGTATCTGCCTGTGGATTTGTCACCTTGTGAATATCCCCCTTGCGTCATCAACGTTCGGAAAATTCTTTGTAGCACGCCGGCGTGGACGACGTCATAGGAGCACGGCATCACGCGCGACTCAGTCTGACGTCACCAACCCCATATTAGGCCTACGTCCGCGTGATGACATCAGTTCCGCCCTTTTTTCCGTGCCCTCGAGGCACCCGGACGGACCAATGACAGTAGATATATACAAATACACTGTACACAGTACATACATTGCAAAATTATACACACAGTGTGTAGCAAAGGGTAGAAAACCCATTTCAAACATATACATAAATATACAAAAAAATACATAAGCATAGGTAAAGCAGAGCGGACAACGGGGAGGCGGGTGGGTCAATGAGGAATCCACAGGCAGATACTGTATGTACCAGAAAAAGCGTTACCGAAGGTAAGTAACTTGTTCTTCTTATAGATACATCTGCCAGTGGATTCCTCACCTTGTGAATAGAGTCTCACAGCAGTCCCCACTACCGGAGGAGGGTGTCCACTCTGCTATACCAGGAAATCTTGGAGGACAGAGCGCGCAAAGTGGCCGTCCCTCCTCACTTTGGTATCCAAGCAGTAATGCTTCGCGAAAGTGTGGAGGGAGGCCCAAGTCACAGCTCTGCAAATGTCTTCAACAGGTACACCTCTAGACAACGCAGAAGTAGCACACTTTGACCTGGTAGAATGAGCTCTTATACCCTCAGGAGGGTCCTTACTCGCCAGAGAGTAGCAAATCTTGATGCACAGAATTATCCACCTGGAAAGTGTGCGCTTGTGCACCGCTCTACCCTTCCGGCAGCCAGCAAAACCAACAAACAGCTGGTCATCCACCCAAAAGACTCTTGTTCTCGCAAGATAAAAGGACACTGCCCTCTTAGGGTCCAGACGGTGAAGTCTCTCTTCCTCCTTGGAAGGGTGAGGGGGAGGATAGAAGGTAGGAAGGGTAATGGACTGTCCTAGAGGGAAGGGAGTTATCATCTTAGGCAGAAAAGCAGCCCTGGTCCTAGGAACCATTCGATCAGCATGAATGGTCAGGAATGGGGGCTTAGAACTTAGAGCTTGAAGCTCACTCACCCTCCTTGCCGAGGTGATCGCAACTAGGAAGACCGTCTTAAAAGACAAAAGCCTCACGGGACACTTGTGTAAGAGTTCGAAGGGAGAACCCATCAAGAATGTTAAGACAAGATTTAAGTCCCATTGAGGCACGACAAATGGAGAAGGAGGGAACTTATTAGTGAAGCCCTTCAGAATCCTCAAAACCACTGGAGATTTAAAAAAAGACGGCTGATCCGGCAAACAGAGAAATGCCGACAACGCCGAAAGGTAACCTTTGACTGTGGCACAGCAAATCCTTGCTGCGCCAAAGAAAGAGTAAACTGCAAAATATCAGACAAATGAGCCCTCTAAGGGTCAATAGACTTCTCCCTACACCAAACAACAAATTTAGACCACCTATACGAATAGATGGACTTGGTGGAGTCACGCCTGGCCGAAAGAATGACATCCACCACATCGTGAGGGAGAGAAAAGGAATTCAGGTTGCCCCGTTCAATCTCCAGGCATGAAGGTGTAATGTTTGGAGGTGGGGGTGTAGAACCTGCCCCTCCATCCTAGAGAGGAGATCTGCCCTGAAAGGGAGACGGAGCGGCGGGTGAGAGGAGAGGTAGAGTAGATCCGTGTACCACACCCTTCTTGGCCAATCCGGGGCGACCAATATGACTTGGGCCTGGTCCTGGCGAATCTTCCTCAGAACCAGAGGAATCAAGGGTATGGGAGGAAACGCGTAAAGGAGTTGACTTCCCAACTCAACTGAAACGCGTCCCCCAAAGCTCCTTGCATCGGATACTGGAGACTGCAGTATGACAGGCAGTGAGCATTCTCGCGAGTGGCGAACAGGTCCACCCGAGGAGTCCCCCACATCTGAAAGATGTCGTGAACAACCTCTGGATGGAGCTTCCACTCGTGGTCGGCAGAGAACTGCCTACTGAGAATGTCTGCACGTACGTTCAGAACTCCGGCCAAATGATTTGTCATCAGACAAATCTGGTGGTCCTGAACCCAGTACCAGAGACTCAGAGCCTCTCTGCAGAGACACTGCGACCCTACTCCTCTCTGCTTGTTGACATACCACATCGCGGTCGTGTTGTCCGTCAGGACTTGAACCGACTGACCGCGAAGGGAAGGGAGGAAGGCCTTGAGTGCCAGACGTATCGCCCGCAACTCTAAAAGGTTGATGTGAAGCAACCTTTCCTCTGGAGACCAAAGCCCTTTGACCTCCAGATCCCCCAGATGAGCACCCCATCCTAGAGTGGATGCATCAGTTATCACTGTGGCCACCGATGGAGGCAGTTGAAAAGGCTTTCCCTGAGACAGATTGCCTTCCACGCCCCACCAAGTCAAATCCGCTGCAGTTTCTCTGGAGATCCTCACTGACTCCCTGAGATCTCCGTTGTGCTGATACCACTGCCTGCAGAGGCACCACTGGAGTGCCCTCATATGCCAGCGTGCATGGTTGACCAACAGAATGCAAGAAGCAATCAGACCGAGCAGACGAAGGACCTTCAGGACTGGAACAACCGCTCCATTGTAGAACAAGCATTTGCAATGCAATAGGTCTCGCATTATTTAAGTTTGAGCTATTAGCATTGTAAATGGCAATTGTTTTTTGCTTTGTGCTATAGTTTTTTTTTACATAAAAAGCTACATATAAAATATGTTTTATTAAACTTATTTATGCAGTATCTAAATTTTGTTTGCATAAAAGAGTACAATAATATCTTAGTAAAAAAGTCAAATATGTTAATGGTAATTCACCAAATGTTCATTTATGTGTTGGTTTTGAAAATAGCTAAATTAATAGCTTTGTCATTTACAATGCCAATAGTTATAACTTTCGCAAATGTGACACCTATAGCATTTGTAATGCAACATTTGTATTTACGTGACTTAGATGTATTGATATTACAAATAACAATGGCTTTTAATTTTTTTTAATACTTAATAAAAGTGATTGTAATTTATAATGGCAATAGCTTAAACTTTTGTAAATAACTTTTGTGAAGATTATGTTCAGTGTATTTTATTGTAACGAAATCCAAGAACAGAAGTGAAATATTAACATCTTTTTGTGACATTTGTAATAAAGCTCGAAACATTGAGAGAACATATTTGTGCTGTGGTGGTGCTGAGTGATGCTGTGGTGGTGCTGAATGGGGCTGTGGTGATGCTGAGTGATGCTGTGGTGGTGCTGAGTGGTGCTATGGTGGTGCTGTGGTGGTGCTGTGGTGGTGCTGTGGTGGTGCTGAGTGATGCTGAGTGATGCTGTGGTGGTGCTGAGTGGTGCTGTGATGGTTCTGAGTGGTGCTGTGGTGGTTCTGAGTGATAATGTGGTGGTGCTGAGTGACTGTACTCACTGTCACTCTGCACTCACTGTCACTCTGCACGCACTCTGCACTCACTGTCACTCTGCACGCACTCTGCACTCACTGTCACTCTGCACTCACTGTCACTCTGCACTCACTGTCACTCTGCACACACTCTGCACTCACTGTCACTCTGCACTCACTGTCACTCTGCACTCACTGTCACTCTGCACTCACTGTCACTCTGCACTCACTGTCACTCTGCACTCACTGTCACTCTGCACTCACTGTCACTCCGCACTCACTGTCACTCCGCACTCACTGTCACTCCGCACTCACTGTCACTCTGCACTCACCCTGCACTCTGCACTCACCCTGCACGCACTGTCACTCTGCACGCACCCTGCACGCACTGTCACTCTGCACGCACTCTGCACTCACTGTCACTCTGCACGCACTCTGCACTCACTTCGCACTCACTGTCACTCCGCACTCACTCTGCACTCACTGTCACTCTGCACGCACCCTGCACTCACTGTCACTCTGCACTCACTCTGCACTCACTGTCACTCCGCACTCACTCTGCACTCACTTCGCACTCACTGTCACTCCGCACTCACTCTGCACTCACTGTCACTCTGCACTCACTGTCACTCTGCACTCACTGTCACTCTGCACTCACTGTCACTCTGCACTCACTGTCACTCTGCACTCACTGTCACTCTGCACGCACTCTGCACTCACTGTCACTCTGCACGCACTCTGCACTCACTGTTTCTGCACGCACTCTGCACTCACTGTCACTCTGCACTCACTCTGCACTCACTGTCACTCTGCACTCACTGTCACTCTGCACTCACTGTCACTCTGCACTCACTGTCACTCTGCACTCACTGTCACTCCGCACTCACTGTCACTCCGCACTCACTCTGCACTCACTCTGCACTCACTGTCACTCCGCACTCACTGTCACTCTGCACTCACTCTGCACTCACTCTGCACTCACTGTCACTCTGCACGCACTCTGCACTCACTCTGCACGCACTCTGCACTTACTGTCACTCTGCACTCTGCATTTGTCTGCTGCAAGGAGTCACCATACTTCTTTTCAAAGATTAACGTGCGATACAATCAGCAACAAACAAAAAACCTCGAGCAGGCGGACATCTGCTGTCTGGCTGGCGCTAGAAAAGAGAAGGCGAGTGAGACGGGGCACTGATAAAAGAGGGACGAAAGATGAGCCAAATACACCAACGGGAATTTCTAGTTTTGTTCTATATAAAGGGCGCTGGAGGTTCCCCTAAAGACCATCCTGCCTGCTGAATGGATGGATGGGTTCTGTAACTAATACCTTCAACAAGGTGAAAGGAAAAGTAAAACGTGCCCCTGGCGTTTTCAGGAACTAAGGCGGAGAACGTTCAAGTTCATCATCCAATGAATCGTAACAGCGCTGGAAGTCCGCACTGGAAAGTCTTAAAAAGGCTGACAAATACACAGAACACTAATTAAATATAATGAAATGAGAACAAACTCCAAGTTGTCGTCCTCCTGCTGGGCTCTCACCTCCCTATACCACGCAAACACCAAACTGCCCATCCCCCTGCTCAAGCCGCCGGCCTCTCCTTGGAACAAGCATGGCGCGTGCTGCAGTCCACCGCCGGCCTGCGACCAGGAAGTCAGGCAGGCCGGGCGGGACAACCGGAAACAGGAAGTAGGAGGGCGGGAGCCTACCACGCCTCCCACGGAAGAGCCGCAATTGTTTTGAGCACCGGAGCAGGCAGGAGCCTACCCTGCGCCCCGGTGCCGAAGAAGGAAGGAAGAGTCCTGCTGCCGGTGAGAGCCGAGGAAGCCCGCGATTGTTTTGAGCACCGGAGCAGGCAGGAGCCTACCCTGCGCCCCGGTGCCGAAGAAGGAAGGAAGAGTCCTGCTGCCGGTGAGAGCCGAGGAAGCCGGTGAGTTGGGCTTCGCCTTGTTGGGGGGGGCGTGTGTGTGTGCGCGCGCGCGCGCGTGCGTGCGGCGACGGGCTGTGCATGTGTGTGAGCGTGCGTGTGTGTGTGTGTCTGTGTCTTGGAGTCTGTGTGTATGCGTGTGTGTGTGACTGTGGGGGGTTGCCTGTCTGGGTGCCTGCGTGTAAGTGTAAATGCGTGTGCATGCATGCGGCAGCGGTGAGAGGCGAGAGGCGGCCGCGAGCTGCTACCAAGGAACCTGAGGTACGGAGCTCACCCACTAACCGCGTACTGCAAGAGGCATCGCAGAAAATCCCTGGGGCTCTGAGGATCACGGTATCAGCAGTGGCAGCAGAGATAGTAGCGGGAGGCAGAGGGCAAGCACGAGATCATCACTGGTGCCGGAAGCCGAGACCGGAAGTCGCCGGTCAGACCTGGGTGTCCCTACAATCCTGCCTGCGCTGGTGAGCGGACTCGTGGCGTGAGGGC
Organism: Lissotriton vulgaris; assembly: GCF_964263255.1. Lineage (NCBI taxonomy): Eukaryota > Metazoa > Chordata > Amphibia > Caudata > Salamandridae > Lissotriton > Lissotriton vulgaris. Next base: position 609,670,204 of record NC_141695.1, read on the forward strand.
TGCGCACCCGGGGGCGCCCTGCCCCGCCGAGAGATTGCGGAGACAGGATCCCGGCTGATGGCGAAATAGCGGTGAGGATGGCCCTGGCTGGGGTAGCGGAGTGATCGCCTGGTGTGTGGGTTAGGGTGGTCGAACATTGCGGAGGATCACCCCCCCTGTTTTGAGTGTCGATGGCCGGATGTGCGAGCAGGCGCTGGGGCGCGTGTGCTGCGACTCCCGTCGACACAGCACCTTCCCGGACCGGACCTTCCCCTGAGGCAGGAACCCTGAGACGGGCGGCTCGAGCTGAGGCAGGCTTGGTCTAGGAGCTGCCCCGACGCCCTGAAGACTGCCACCGCCATTCATGCACACACCGGGACAGCCTCTGTTGCTTTGCTGCCTGGGCTGCGCCGGGAGTTGGAGGTGTGGCGCCGCCGCCCGGGGAGTTGCTGGCGTGATCCCTGAGGCAGGCAGGCATGCGTTAAAGACACATGATATTCTATTTATTTCGTGTTGAAAAGTGACCCTGTATTTAAAATGTGCTCTGTGCTGTTGATTGCACGCAGTCGGACGGCTGTATTTAAAATGTGCTCTTTGCTGTTTGATTGCTTCGTGTCAAGTGAATGTGTGCCTTGTGCCCCATATTTCGTGTTCAGAACAAACACACTCTAGTCTGAGACGAGAAACAAAACGGTCTAACACGGGAAACGAAAGTGAAACAACGATCACACCAAGAAAGAAACATTGTCGGTTAAGGCAAGCTCACACAAAGAAAAAGAAACATTGTAAAAGAAACTGAAGGCTGAAGGCAGAAAGCTCGTGCACGCAGCTCAATCCAGCCAAGGATAAGCTCGTGACAGTTTCTTGTCCCTCATTCCCCCGTGTCAGCTAGCTATAAGTCTCCAGCCTGGACGCATCCTTCGGATGCTATTTCCAGGCGAGACCTAATAAAGGACTCATTTCCTGTATGTCGCGAATCCTTTGAGGAGGAGGGAATGCACGACATACAGTTGTGTCCAGTACCGCACCTATGAACAGGTTGCACTGGGAGGGCACCAGGTGACATTTGGGTACATTTATCGAAAAACCCAAACTGTGTAACACTTGAGTTGTCTCTTGCAGATGATGGAGCACTTTCTCTGGCGACTCCTCTTTGATCAGCCAGTCGTCCAGATACGGGAATACAGGTATCCCCGACCTCCTGAGATGTGCTGCCACCACTGCCATCACCTTGGTGAAAACTCTAGGCGCAGTAGTAAGACCAAACGGAAGGACCCCAAACTGGTAGTGTTGCGACCCCACCGTAAAACGGAGATACTTCCTGTGCGACTTCAGGATGGGGATGTGGAAATAAGCATCCTGCAAGTCGATCGACACCATTCAGTCTTCTTCCAACAGCGCTTGAAGAAACTGCGCAAGAGTGAGCATCTTGAATTTTTCTTGTTTCAGATACAAGTTTAAGATCCTGAGATCCAGGATTGGTCTAAGTCTGACATCCTTTTTGGGGATCAGGAAATACCGGGAGTAGCACCCCTGACCCCTCTCCTGCTCTGGAACCACCTCTATCGCACCCTTTCTGAACAGTGCCAGGACTTTTTCCTGCAGGAGAAGCAGGTGGTCCTCCGAACAATAACCTTGGCAAGGAGGGTAATTGGGAGGGAACTCCTGAAAAGGAAGTGCATACCTATTTTCTACGAGATTGAGAACCCAAAGATCTGATGTAACCGATTCCCAATCCCGTAGAAAATGAGTAAGCCGACCCCCTACCGGACCCGCATGATCTGGAATGGTGGATCTAGGGCTGCTTTGCTGATGTAGGTGGGGGGTGGGTATTAGAGGAGGAGGAGGCTTGACGTCCACAGGCACGACCCCTTTGTCTACCTCTGTATGATTTATACAAAGGGTTCTGTTGTTGTTGCTGGCTTTGTTTATAGGGACGAAAAGTGGACCTCCCAAAGCCTCTGTACTTCCTGGTGGAAGAGCCTCTAGTTTGCAGGCCCAAAGATCTAGCCGTCGCCTGGCTGTCTTTGAACCTCTCCAATGCCACATCCGCTTTCTTTCCAAAGAGGCCAGAGCCTTCAAAAGGCAAATCCATAAGAGTAGCCTGAACGTCAGCTGAAAACTCAGAAGAATTTAGCCAAGCGGCTCTTCTGGTGGCCACTGAAGAACCCATTATCCTGGCCACAGAGTCCGCCGTGTCCATGCCACTTTGAATAACCTGGCGGGCTGCAGACTGAGTGTCAGTGACAACTTCATTAAAGTTCTTTCTATCTTCCTCCGGAAGCTTAGCTGGTAATTGTTTTACCGAATCCATTAAGGCATGCACGTATCTGCCCAGCAGGCAAGTAGCATTTGTGGACTTCAGAGACATGCTACCTGATGAGGAAACCTTTTTAGCAGTTTGATCCAATTTTTTTGAGTCTTTATCTCCAGGTACCTGGGGAAAAGAGCCTGCTGACCTGTTCGAACAAGCGGCTTGCACCACCAGACTCTCTGGCGAAGGATGAGTAGACAAGAACTCAGGGTCACCAGGTGCTACCCTATATCGCCTTGCCACTGATCTGGACACCACAGGAGCAGATAATTGTTTTTTCCAGACCTCCAAAATTGGTTCTGTCAGAGCCTCCGTGAATGGCAGAGTCGGTTCAACAGCTGAAGAAGGCGAATGTAATACCTCCATGAGGATATTAGATTTGAACTCCACTGTAGGTAAAGTCAAATTTAGCAGCTCAGCAGCCTTTTTAATTACCACATGGTATGGCCTTAAGAGGGTGCGTCCGAAACTGCAGGCAACCCCCACTCTGGAGAAAGTTCTAGATCACTTGCACTATGGAGATCCACAACAAAAATCCTCCTGCTCCTGAAGTTCTCCTTCCTCCACATCAGGGTCCTCATATTCTTTCTCCTCCAGGAGACGTTGGGCTCTACGCCTTGACCACTCCATACGAACCGAAGTCATCGGATCCGGTAACGACTCCGACGGAGTCGGAGCCGGCGTTGAACTAGGAACAGGAACAGTTGGGAGGACGGGAAGCCGGAACCGGCGTCGAACCCCGATCCAAATCACGAGGTCGTTCCGGAGCCGGTGAAGCAGTGTGTGGAGTCGATGACCTTGGCGGCGCCGTACCGAGCGAAGGTGGATATGGCATCGGCATAAACGGTAGAAAAGGCGCCGGAGCATATGCTTGAGGGACACCCAAGTTAAACGACAACGGACCCATGGGACCCACAGGTGCTCCAGAGGGGTACATTGCCCTCGCATATACGCCAAACATAGCATTTAGAAAATGCAATGGGTCCTGACCAGGAAAGGGAGGGTACGAACCCAATGGCTGCTCCGAAGGAGGCTGCTCCGGATTCGGCTCCTCTTGACCCACTGGGCTATCCACCGGAGTCAGTGCCCCAGGGATCTCGATGTCTTCATGCTGCGAAGACTGACACGAATCCGGATTAGTTTCCAGCTCCGGATCCAGAGATTTCTCTCGAGATCGTGCAGGCGAAGCACCACCTTCAGGCTCACAAACAGGAGAAGGAGACACAAAATCCTTTTTATACCTTCAGAAGAAGACTTCCTCTTCGAGTCCGATGACCCAGAATGATGCCTTGAACTACCCTTCTTCCTCTTGTGCTTTTTCTTCGAGGAACCCGAAGCATGTCCCGAAGCCGACCTCGATGCAGACTCCGATCTGGCCCTCGACCGCAACTTCGATCGCGACTTCTGCTTCGATCTCGAAGATCTCTTGGCTTCTTTACCTTTCACCTTTGCCAGCAGAAGTTTTGCCTCTCGCTCTCGTAGAGCTTTAGGGTTTATCTTAAAGCAGAATCGGCAGCCTTTAACATCATGGTCTAAACCCAGACACCACAAACAATCGTCGTGAGGATCTGTCATAGACATCATCCGGGCACACGAGCCGCACTGCTTAAACCCCATCTTCTTCAACGACATATTCGACGATGAACAAAAACACAGTAACACACAAATAGCAACAAAGTCACTATCTGAATCGCAGAAGATCCCAGAAACTGTTAGCATCGACGACGCGGAAAAAAGGGAACTGATGTCATCACGCCGACGTAGGCCTCATATGGGGTCGGTGACGTCAGACGGAGTCACGCGCGATGCCGTGCTCCTATGACGTCGTCCACGCCGGCGTGCTACAAAGAATTTTTCGAACTTTGCTGACGCAAGGGGGATATTCACAAGGTGAGGAATCCACTGGCAGATTTATCTAGCAGAAAAAGAAAGAACTGACTTCAGCACTCATGGTTGGAGCTGCAGTACTCTCCGTGACGTCATCTTGGTGCATACAGCGCCAGTGACGGACGCGGAGCCGCAGGATGCCACCTGCTGTAGTGCAGGGGTACTGCTAAGGAGAAAACTTTCCGGATCCAGTCTGACGCCTGGGGATATTCTGAGGTAAGGAATCTATCACTAACATGTCTCTTTCAGATACCTTACTCTAAAAAAACACACTCCCTCCTTGCTTCTGTATCCACATTAGTATATGTGGTGCCGCTCGCCCTACATATAATCCATATTCCTCTGTGCCTCCTCTAAGATTGATGCAATGCCATTGTGCCCCGCCACTCTTAATTTACAACCTTATGGCCAGATCTAGGACCATTTTGTTTTGAGGGTCGCAAATTGCGATTCGTTACAACTTGCTATTTGTGACTCGCAAAAAGGAATGTACTAATGTGTCTCAGACACATTCAGTGATTCCCTATGGGATTGCAATTATCCTGCCTCATCAATATTCATGAAGCAGGTCGCAATGTGCGACCCATTGGGAATGGGCTACAAACACAAGGATGGTGGCCTGCTGGGGACAGCAGACCACCATGTCTGTGTTTGCTTTTTAAACATAGCAACATTTTTCCCCCAAATGCAGCCCATTTCCCCTATAGGAAAATGGGATTCAATAAAAGAAAAAAATGACAAGTTTTCTTTTAATTATTTGAGGGCAGGCAGTGTTCTGTGAGCCACTACCTGCTCTTGAAAAATATTTTTGCCGCCAAACACAAAGGGGAAAGGGTCCCATTGGGGACCCCTTACTGTTAGTGACTGCCTTACCGTGATTGTTTTGACACTGTATTTTACGGTTGCAAAACAATCGTACATCCCCCGGCGACTTGCTATTAGGAAGGGACATCCTTGGCAAGCCCTTTCCTAACAGCAACTTGCAAATCCAATTTTACGAGTCAGTAATAGTTTACCGACTCACAAAATAGGGTTTGGACATCCTACAACGCTTTTTAGCAGTCGCAAATGGCCCGGTTTTTCATTTGTGACCCTACGCCACCTCCCACCTTCATCCTCTATATAATGCCCATTTTAATTTTACACAATTCTGGAAAGCGTGCAGTTACTTACGTTCTGTCACTTTCTAGGGTGCTCTGGATCTCCTTCAGAACTCCTAGAGAAGAGATCAAGAAAGGGAATAATATTAGCCAAGGAAGATACAGTGGGCAGTCTGACAAAAGGCTAGATTTATTGACAACATTACTGACATATTAAAGAAATATTACAAGTGTTTTAGACACTGATATTGTATCAGGGAAATTATTTCTTTAATATCCAATTACTGAAACACTGGCATCAATATGCTTACTGCAGGCCTAGTAATGAAAGACTGGTGCCATTATACACACTGATGGCCTGCTAACAAAACACATGTAGCACACAGATAATGTTAGTGCAATCACAAAATAGCAATTAAGATGATGGTAGACCCAGTAGATATACTGACGGACCACTGAGGAATGCTTGGATACCCAGACGGTATTTATAGGACGGTCAAGATTGCGCTTGCCATTATTTGCTGCATGGAATAATCTCCTGCATGGGATGCAAGTGGATCAGTAAGTATAAAGGCCCACATGCATCATCCCGGGATTTTGCGAGTTCTAAAGTGCGAAAAATAGCGATTCGCATTTTAGAATTCGCAAAACTGGATGCATGAATATTTTCGCAAATTATTTGCGATTCGGTAGAAATCGCAATTTCTACCAAATCACAAATATTATGCGATTTTCAAAGTGCGAATTCGCAATTCACATTGATCCTATGGGCCAAAAGGCCCATAGGGATCAATGGGAATTGCGAATTCGCACTTTGAAAATCGCAAATCCTGATTGCATTTCAAGGGTGGTGAGGGGGGTTCAAATGAACCCCCCCTGCACCCATGAAATGTTGTTTTCGCATCATGTTGCACACACACATGTCCTAAGGACATGTGTGTCCGTAACATGAATGTTTAAAAAATGCATTTGCTGCGTTTTTAACACTTTTTGCAAATTTACCGAGTGGTTCAACCACTCGGTAAATTTGACACCCTAATTACGAATTCGCAATTTTAAGACTAATCATGCATTGCTTTTAAGAAATCGCAAATTTGCGATTTCTTGAAAGCAATAGCATTTTTAGAAATCGCAAAAATGTTGCGATTTCTGAAAATGTATGATGCATTCCAAAAATGGATTTTGGAATCGCAAACGGACGATTTTAAGGAATCACACCGTTTGCGACTCCAAAAACCCTTGATGCATGTGGGCCAAAGAGATTAATGTTTTGAAATATTATGATTGTATAATGAGGACTACGTAGTTCGTTGTTAGGCACCTGTTTGTGATATTGTTTGTCGTGTTGGGTCCTGCTTGGGGACATCATTTTCTTGAGATCTTTATTACAGCAGGATTTTCTGTGATACCGCAATGAGCTATCAGACCAAATACTTACACTACCTGTGGTTTGACAGCAGAGTGCATAAATTCACCACACTGCCTGGGTACTGTTTACGTAGTGAGCGTGCATGGCACTACTATTACCAATGGTTTCTAAATCCGTGAAACTCACATAATACTGGTCCATGTAATATGGGTATGATTACACTGATGTGTTACATGTATTTTTTAACAGGATTTGATTGGAGACTGGAACTGTTATAGGCATCAGTGCCTTACAGTAAACTACTCTATGCATTATGATTTAACAGGTTATTTTCTTTGTATAAAAATATACCTTTCTGTCCTTTGGATTTGTATCCAGATAATGCTCAGTGTCTCCCTAACTTTAAGGTGCACTAGTAGTTCTAGCTTACTGATATGTTGGGCCTTGCACGGGGAGGGTATGTTCTTGTGACTAATTAAAGCAGGACTTGCGGAGTTATTTCAGTGAGCTCGGACTTATTATCAATCAATCAATCAAATAAATTTGTAGAGCGCGCTACTCACCCGCTAGGGTTTCAAGGCGCTGGGAGGGAGGGGAGTCGCTACTGCTCGAACAGCCAGGTCTTGAGCTGTTTCCTGAAGGAGAGATGGTCCTGGGTCAGCCGTAGGGGGGTTGGGAGGGAGTTCCATGTCTTGGCCGCCAGGTAGGAGAAGGATCTTCCTCCGGCGGTGGCTTTGCGAATTCGTGGGACGGCGGCGAGAGCGAGGCTGGCAGATTGGAGCTGGCGGGTGGGTGTGTAGAATGTGAGGCGGCTGTTGAGGTATTTGGGGTCCATGTCGTGGAGAGCCTTGTGTGCGTGGGTGAGGAGTCTGAACGTGATTCTCTTGCTGACGGGGAGCCAGTGCAGGTCTTTCAGATGGGCAGAGATGTGGCTGTGACGAGGGATGTCCAGGATGAGTCGTGCAGAAGCGTTCTGTATGCGCTGGAGTCTTTTCTGGAGTTTGGCTGTGGTTCCAGCGTAGAGGGTGTTCCCGTAGTCCAGTCGGCTGGTGACGAGGGCCTGGGTGACTGTCTTCCTGGTATCGGTGGGGATCCACCGGAAGATCTTTCGGAGCATGCACAGGGTGTTGAAACTGGATGACGAGACGGCGTTGACTTGCTTGGTCATCGTGAGGGATGAGTCCAGGATGAAGCCCAGGTTGCGTGCTGGGTCCGTGGGCTTAGGGGCGATGCCCAGCGCAGAGGGCCACCATGAGTCGTCTCAGGCAGAGGGGGATGGTCTCAGGATGAGGACTTCCGTCTTGTCTGAGTTCAGTTTCAGACGGCTGAGCTTCATACATTCCTCGACGTCTTTCATTCCTTCCTGGAGGCTGGCACTGGCGGTGGCGGGGTCGTTCGTGAGGGAGAGGATCAGCTGGGTGTCGGCGTAGGAGATGATGTTAAGGTTGTGTTGGTGCGCGATGGCTGTGAGAGGGCCATGTAGACGTCGAAGAGGGTGGGGCTGAGTGAGGATCCTTGAGGAACGCCGCAGATGACTTCGGTGGCCGCAGATCAGAAGGGGGGGAGGCGGACTCTCTGGGTTCTTCCGGCGAGGAACGAGATGATCCATTCCAAGGCCGTTCCTTGGATTCCAGTGTTGCTGAGGCGCCGTGTCAGGGTGCGGTGGCATACGGTGTCGAAGGCTGCTGAGAGGTCCTGGAGGATGAGGGCAGCTGTTTCCCCGTTGTCGAGCAGGGACCTGATGTCGTCGGTAGCTGCGATGAGGGCGGTCTCGGTGCTGTGGTTTGCTCGGAAGCAGGACTGCGAGGGGTTGAGGGATCCGATAGTCTCGAGGAAGGCGGAGAGTTGTTTGTTGACGGTCTTCTCGATGACTTTGGCAGGAAAAGGGAGGAGCGAGATGGGGGAGGAAGTTCTTGAGGTCCGGAGTGGGTTTCTTCAGGAGGGCGCTGAGCTCGGCATGTTTTCAGCTCTCTGGGAAGGTGGCGGATGCGAAGGAGCCGTTAATGATGTCACGGAGTTGGGGTGCGATGATGGAGTCGGCTTTGTTGAAGATGTAGTGTGGACAGGGGTCGGTTGGGGAGCCGGAGTGGATGGTGTTCATCATGCGGGTGGTGTCGTCGGTGCCAACGTAGGTCCAGGTGCAGAGGGTGGTGGTGGGGGGCGTGGTTCAGTGGTTGGGTGCGTGGTCTGTTCGCCGAAGCTGTTGTGTATGTCGGCGATCTTGCGGTGGAAGAACAAGGCGAGTGAGTCGCAGAGGTCTTGCAAGGGTGTGATGTCATTGTTGCAGGCGCTGGGGTTGGAGAGCTCTTTAACGATTCTGAAGAGTTCCTTGCTGTTGTGGGTGTTGCTGTCCAGTCGTCGTTTGAATGTTGTCCTTTTGGTGGTGCAGATCAGCTGGTGGTGTTTGCAGGTGGCGTTCTTGAGGGCTGTCATGTTTTCTGTTGTCTGGTCGCGGCGCCAGGCTTCCTCGAGGGTGCAGCAGGTTTACTTGGAGTTTTTGAGGTTGTTGGTGAACCACAAGGTTTTCTTGCTGCCGGGTCTGCTGGAAGTGTTCTTCAGTGGTGCACGGTCATTGGCGCAGTTGGTGAGCCACTGTGTGAGGTTGCGGGCTGCTTTGTTGGGGGTCCGTCGTGTTGGTGGGAGGGTTCTGGCTGAGGGAGGTGGTGAGCTGATCTTGCTCCAGCTCTGCGGGGAACCTGTTGCGGGTGGTGGTGGTTCGTGGTTCTCCTGAAGTTGAAGTGGACGCAGCTGTGATCTGTCCAGTGTAGTCCGGTGGAGTGGCTGAAGGAGATGTGCTTGCTGGAGGAAAAGATGGGGTCAAGCGTGTGGCTGGCGTAGTGGGTGGGGGGGTTCACCAGTTGCTTGAGTCCGAGGTTGACGAGGGTGTCCAGCAGGGCGGCGGTATTGCTATCATATTGTTGTTCTCCAGGTGGAAGTTGAGGTCCCCTAGGAGGATGTAGTCTGAGGAGGTGAGGGCGTGCGGGCTGACAAAGTCTGGCTCCGAACTCATACCTATACTAGAGTGATTTGAGAGCAGAGTGCATTAAATTGATGCACCGTCATGATACTATTTAAGTACTGATTGTGCATGGCACTAACATTACTAATGGTATTATTCTCAATAAGACTACTTATATTAGATTGTATAAAATGGGTACGTTTATATTTATGTACAACTACTCTACAAACACACACACACCTTTTTGGTGGTTAACCTAGCAAATAGGTTAACTTCTTTACACATTTCTGGAATCACTTACATCTTTTAGTGGGTGATGGTGTGTCCTCAATAAAATACATTAGCAGTTCTCACATATGTAATTTTTGATTTCACATTGCAGTACTGAGGAAGTCGAGGACATATTCGCCATACAACGAAACACGTGTTCGTTGACTGTTTTTGTATCAACGTCTCATGAACCACATGATGTATATGGAATAAAGAATACTTGAATTTTCCTGACTTCAGAAATTGGATAATTGAGTTTTTTAGTGCTCAGACCTTATTTTGTTTACAAAAAAAGGTTCAAATACTGTCAGTCCATTAATAAAATAGTAGCATAGTAGCCCCAGTAGATGTAATGTAATGTAAGGTGCACTTATATAGTGCAACTGTCACCCAAAGGGTATCTTGGCGCTTTAGATTCCAAGACCGCGCAAGCGAAAGAAAAGGCAGATCTAATCTCTAGGGAACAAGCTGGTTTTCAGTTCCTTCCTGAATCCGGACAAGGTGTTCAACTGTCTGAGCCCCAGGGGAAGAGCGTTCCAAAGGCTGGAGGCAGTGAAGCTAAAAGATCTGCCACCTGTATGCACTTTCTTAACATGAGGGACACACAAAAGGTTTGTGGAGGAAGAACGTAAGGATCTAACCGGCGCATACCAAGCAAATTTCCTCTGAAGTACCCTTGGCCTAATTTTATGTACTGCCCTGAAGGCAATGCATAATGCCTTAATTGTATCCTTTGGCAGCCAATGAAGGTCCCTAAGGGCTAGAGAAGATGACTCATCCCAAGGTCGATTTAATGCAAGTTTTGCTGCCATATTCGGCACTCTCTGCAGCTTCTTGAGCAGAGAGACTGGAGCGCCCAAGAGCAATGCATTGCAGTAATCAATTCTGCTTAGCACAATGCTCCGGACCACTTGGGGCCTAGTGGTGACTGGCAAGAACGTAAGGATCTTACGCAAGGCTCGAAGTAGAGCCATACAGGTGCCCCCGGGAGTCTAGCTGAAGATTACTATCCATCATGACCCCCAGGTTGCGCACCATTTTAGTAGGCAGTAAAAAATTATCAGCCGAGTCAGGCCAGAAATCTGTAGGAAGAGGACGCAGAATACGGCCAGTCGTACAGCACAAAACTTCCGTTTTATCCTCATTAAATTGTAGAGAATTCCGTTTTAACCAGCCTGCCGTTTGGAGTAAACAGTCATGAAACTTTTCTAAGGAAACTGCATTGTTGTCCTCAAAAGAGAAGACAAGTGGAGTGTCATTTGCGTAATTGATGACATTAATTCTAAACGATTCTTTCAGAGTAATAAGAGGGCGAAGGTATAAATTAAACAAAATCGGGCTAATAGCTGAGCCCTGAGGGACACCTTGTTCAACTTTGCTATATTACAAGCAGAAAGGAGGCAACGATACTGCCTGCTGCCTATTCGAAAGATAAGAATGGATCCAATCTCGGGCCTTGCCCACAATACCCAATTCCTCCAGCCTCCCGATCAGGATCTGGTGATTGACTGTATCGAACGCGGCAGACATGTCAAGCAGCACTAAAAAGGCTGCCTGACCACTGTCTGCCCACATTCTCAGGTCATCCAGGACCGCCAGGGCAGTCTCAGTCCTGTGTGCAGGACGAAACCCAAATTGGACCTCGTCCAGCAACTGATTATCTTTAACAAACTTAGAGAGGGATTTAGTTACTACCCTTTCTAGAATCTTGAACGGGTAGGGTAGTTCTTCCTCCACTTCCTTTCAGCCTGCTTACAGCTGGTCTTCAACCGTCTCAGCTCCTCATTATACCATGGGGCAGATGGTTTTTTACCACTTTTAACTTTTTCTCAGCGGAGCAAGCTGATCAATCGAATTGCGAATCTGATCACACAGATTCAGATAATTCTCCTCCGCCGAGTCATGCATAGCAAACTTCTCATTACCAAGCTGGGGAAGGCGCGCTAGCCTAAGTAACCTTGACCACTCTCTACTGATTCGGGCGACTGGGGAAATGCTGACTACTTGACCCCGATTGACTATCTTCAGTGAAAAGAGGACCAAGGAGTGGTCAGTCCAACATTGACGAAGTATGTTTTGAACAACTGTTTCCTCTTACTGGTACAGACTATCTAGTTGCAGATTTGTCACAACCTTTTGAATATTCCACAGGCGTCAGACTGGATCTAGAAACTTTTCAGCAGTACCTTTGCACATAGGAAGTGGCACTATGAGGCTCTGCCCTGATACTATTACGCTTTGGAAATGATGTGCAGATAGAGACCAATTACTGAACAGGGAGGACAGGAGGGTTGGTGAGAAATCGGAGGCTAGACATAGGCCCCAACAGAAACAGCATTACTAAAGGTAATTAACTTATACTTCTGATAAAGACTTCTAGCTGCACCTTTTGAATAGAAAGGATCAAATATTGACTTTTAACTTAAAATATTTAAATACAAAAATATTTGGAGGTGGGTCTGTGGATGGATCCAAACCAGAAAGTGCTGCAGGACAGAGTTGGCAAATAATCATTTTCAGCGAACCGGACTTTCCAGGCAATAGTGATTCAAGAACATATGGAGGAACACCCACCCACCTGACAAATGTGTAGGACATGGTCTCCGTGTGCCAAACAAGAGGTAGGAGCTGTGGTCCTGTAGAATGAGTGCACAGTTCATCAAGAGACTTCTTTTTACCCAGTGCATAGCAGATCTTAATGCAGAGCACAATCCAAAGGAAGATGGTTATCTTCTGCACAGCCTTGATTTTTTTTGCTTTGGAGGATTCCACAAAGAATGGATTGTCAATTTAGTGGTCTTTGGTATGATCTATGCAGACGCTCAGTGCTCTCTTTGGCTACAAGCAGTGGTGTCTCTCCTCCTCCTCAAAGGGGTGAGCCTGAGCATAAAACGCCGAAAGGGTGATGGTTTGACCGATGTTGAACGTCGTCACAACAATTAGCCGAAAGGATGCCCAAGTGAGCAGTGCCTGTTTGTCTGGGAAAAATGTGGTGTACGGCGGGTTGACACGGGGATCTTGAAGCTCAGTCACAGGCTGCCTCAATGTTATGGCGAAGAGGAACACTACCTTGAGGGTGAGGAGTGCACATTAGAAAAATTAGGACCAAGTTAAGGTCCTCACTGTGGCATGACGCGAGAGGGAGGAAGGAAAATGCTACTTACCAGTATGCATCTGTTCTTGGCATGTAGAGCTGCAGAGCTACACACTGTGCATAGATAGCCACCTAGTGTTGGGCCCGGATGTTTGCAGTTTGTTTTTGTCCTGAAAAGTTCTTTGGAAGTCACGTGATAGGAGACTCCTCCTTTGGACCACATTGCGCATGGGCATCGGATCCGTCCTCAGATTGTTTTTCGCCATTAGGGAAATGATGGAACTTTGCAAGAAAGGAAGGATGTCCATGTAAGCTGTATCTAATTAAGATAATACTGGAACAGACAAGGGTAGCCGGGGAGGCAGGTGGGCATGTGTAACTCTGCAGCTCTACATGCCACGAACAGATGCATACTGGTAAGTAGCATTTTTCGTTCGAGGCATATGAGTTGCAGATTACACAATGTGCATAGATTTAATAGCAGTACCCACTCATAGCGGCGACCACCCCTATCTGTTGCAGTAGTTTGAAATAATGTTTTGAGAACAGCCTGGCCCACTTTAGCTTGTTGTTTGGTTTGCACATCTACACAATAGTTTGTGAATGTGTGTGGTGTAGACCATGTAGCTGCTCTGCAGATGTCATTTAGGGGAATGTTCCCTAAAAATGCCATTGAAGCCCATATTTCCCTTGTAGAGTGGGCTTTAGGAGGAACAGATAACGTTTAGCTTTGTGGTAACAAATCTGTATGCATTTGACAATCCATCTAGCTATCCCAGATTTTGAAATGGGATTACCCTTATGTGGTGGTGAGAAAGACACAAAAAATTGTTTGGTCTTACGAAAGGGTTGTGTTCTCTCAATGTAGTATGGCAATGCTCTTTTGACATCTAGGGTATGACAAGCTCTTTCTGCTACTGTCTGTGGCTGCAAGAAGAAAACGGGCAGTTCCACAGATTGATTGAGGTGGAAGAGAGAAATGATTTTGGGCAGGAATTTGGGATTAGTACGGAGAACGACCTTATTATGATGCATTTGCAAGAAGGGTTCTTGAATGGTTAGTGCTTGTAGTTCACTAACTCTCCGCAAAGAAGTAATAGCTACTAGGAACGCAACCTTCCATGTTAAAAATTGTAGTTCACATTTATGTAAGAGTTCGAAGGGAGGTCCCATTAGCCGTGTGAGAACAATGTTTAAATTTCACACAGGTGAAGGTGGTACTTTGGGAGGAATTATTCTCTTAAGGCCTTCCATAAAGGCACTCTGAACAGAGATAGATACTTTCTGTTTTGCAGATATGCTGCTATTGCAGCAAGACGTAGTCGAATAGACGTGTAGGTGAAGTTACATCTTTGGAGGTGCAGTAAGTATCCTATGATGTGTTGAATAGACCCGTCTAGGCGATTAATATAGTTGTTGTGACAATATATTACAAAGCGTTTCCACTTAGCTGCATAACATGCTCTAGTGATTGGACGTCTAGCTTCTTTTATGACATTCATGCAGTTTGGAGGAAGGTTAAGATATCCAAATTCTAGGATTTCAGGAGCCAGATCGCAAGGTTGAGCTGAGCTGGGTCTGGTTGCCTGATCTCTCCATGGTTCTGTGTTAAAAGGTGTGGAGACCGGTATAATTTTTGGTGCGGAACTACAGACAGTTGTAGCAGTGTGGTGTACCATGGCTGCCTAGCCCACGTTGGAGCAACTAAGATGAGGGTCAGAGAATGCTGCTGTCGTTTGCGTACTACTAGTGGCATGAGTGGTAGAGTGGAAAAGCGTACGCAAATCTGTTTGACCAGTTCATCCATATCGCATTGCCTTTGGACAGTGGGTGTGGATATCTGGCGGCGAAGCTTGGGCATTTGGCGTTTTCATAGGTGGCAAAGAGGTCTATCGGAGGTTGTCCCCACATCTGAAAGAATGGTTGAAGAACTTGCGTATGAAGTTCCCACTCGTGGGTCTGTTGTGTCTGACGACTTAACAGATCTGCTATGGTATTTTGTACTCCTGGAACATGCTGGGCTAGAAGGTATATGTTTTGAGGTATAGCCCACCGCCACATGTCCTGTGCTAGTTCAGAGAGTTGCATGGAGTGTGTTCCACCCTGTTTCTGTATGTAATACATGGCTGTCATGTTGTCCGTGCGGACTAACACAGCTTTGTTTGATACATGCTTTTAGAAAGCTTTCAGTGCTAGGAATATAGCTAATAATGTCGCGTTCTAATCTAGGACCCTGATCGATACTGTGACCTTATGCCCCTATACGGCTATAAATCCATTTATTCCCTATATTGGCATAACCGATCAAATGCAATATTCAGAAACTCGTCTCTGGCCTCACACGAACAGAGCCACATTTCAGAATCGCTTCCTCTGCAACTTCCTTTGCAGCTCATTAGTGCAAATGACATAGCAGAAGTTACGATCTAAGATTCCTAGATTAACACTCCGAGTTCTTCAACAAGATAAAAACTCAGCAACCTGGGAAAGCCCCGCTTGCTATGTTTTGATTAGTAATAGAACTCTAATGAGCACTGAGAGACGATCACTTCCTAGTGACATCTTTGACGTCTTATGTCCAAAAACTTACGTCAAACAAGGCACCTTTCAGGTATAAATATTACCAACGTTGCCTTAAGCAAACGCTGCTGTCATGCTGAAGCTATCGCTGTCAAGCTAATGCTGATACTATCGCTACTGCTATCGCTGCTAACGAGCGAACGATGGTGTGGTGAACACAGGAGCTGAACAGCCGTCCCCTGCAAGAGCCCAGCAGATGCAAGCTGCCCGCGGACGCTGCCCCTCCTCCTCCTCCTCCTCCTCCTCGACGCGCTGAGAGAGATGCTGTCTTTTCTCCTGCAGAGAAATCCAGCTCCGGCGTTTCCAGCCTACTCTTGCGAGTGACTGGGATATCTAGTTCCCTGAAGGAGATACCAAACCTCCAGCATTCTATTCCAGAGGTATGGTGTTGACTAAACCCTTAGAGAGAATTCTTGAAGCAAACCTTGGCAAAACCAACTTAACTTAAAGCTACTTACTTACTCCCCTCCCAAGTATTAGGCTTAGGTCAGGTATACTGGTGTAGGCGTAGTTAGAAGCACCAGTTGAGTATGTTAGCCTAATGTATATATGAATGTATATATGTTTTATTCATTTTAAACCATTGTATGGCTAAGAAACCATATCAATGCTTTTACAGTATTATTTCGCAATACTCATCTTACTGTACGTACTTTTTATAATAACAAGTCTTGCAATTGTGGCAATTCATTTCTCTTGTATGAGAAGAAAGACTGTTCAATAAATAACACTTTTATTGAAAACGCCCGTCTCTCTATTCTCTACATATTGTGAAAGTAATCTGCACAACAACTGACTGAGTAAAATAACTGTCTATTGTTTCACACGACTCTAGAGATTGACTCTTATCTGAGGAGCAAAGTTGTCATGTTGCACGGTTGTTGGAAAACTGAATCCCTTCTTGTCTGTGCCAGGGAAGCTGATCACTTCCTATTCAGTCAAGAAAGTTTCCAGTGACTTCTGAGCTAGTTGGTAACAAACCCAAATAAGTTTAGCATAGTCAGTAGAGGCCTGGAAGATCCGCACTTCTACGTCGATACTACTGTTTATGTTATTCCAATGCGCAGGGCCTATTGGGAAAATAGGAACTACACTACATGGCGCCCAAACGTTTGGTAAGGCGATAAACTAACGCAAGACGTTAGAGTAACTCAGTCGTGCATTTTTCACACTGACCCCTTTCTCCTGTAAATACTCCAATAGACGTCTGGAGTGGGTGAAAGGTTAAAATCCGCCCGACCTTAGTAGGAAGAGATTCCTATGTAAACCTCTGGTTTATTCAATGTTGAAGGATACAGTGTTCCAAAATATTGAGCACCTAATCTTTGTCTCCTTGGAGACCTGCTCTGCAAAACCTGCATTTATAAAATGCCAGTAGAAAACAACGGAACTGATGCCGCAGCAGATGCGACTCAGCAGGGTCCCGACGGGACTGAACCGAGTGCAATAATCATCCCGGCACATTTAAGAAAATCTATAACGTTAAAACTTATAGAAAATGGACTGACCACACAAGGTGGCACAGTCGTCTTCGTGATAGAGGCACACGAATATCGGCAGACAGAGGTATTCTATTCATGGATAAAATTTCCAGCGGCAAACGCTGCAACACACGAGTTCCACTACTATGTAGTAGGAGTTCCACCAGATGAATATGCTCCTTTCGAGGAGATTGAAATCCCATTAAAAAACCAAGAACATTTACTTTGGTTTAAAGGCGCCCTAAAACATAATGATCATATTACCAGGCTCGGTCCACTAGGTAGACAAGGAGCAACGTGGCCGGTTCTAGCCAGCTACACACCACATCCGGACATTGCAAAAATGTCTAAAGAAGAGCTGTTAGCACAGCTAAAAACATTAATTAAAATACATAGACAATTAGTCCAATATGTAATGCGGACTGCAACAGTCCAACCAGCTGTTAATGTACCACAGCTGACCCCTCATCAGGGGAACACTAATAAAATTACACCACAGAACATACAATCAAGTCTTGGTAAAACACCCGTAAAATGGGAACAAATTCCTTTCTGGTTAGCGCAGAAAATCACTCAAATAGAGGCAGTATTTCCGAAAACCACCCCTATTGAGAAACACATGATCTTGACCATCTGCCTTCCAATGGGGGTCGCACCACACGCGGAGGACTGTGACACTTGGGGTACAGTCTTTGCTTCCATTTACACAAAAACACATGGTGTTCAGTCTATGGCGGTAATACCAGAAGTGCTAAAACAGATTCAAAATGAATACGGTCCAGAACCTGCTTTAACTCTTGGTATGAAATTACTGAAAGACATCAAGCAGGTCTCTGCTATATTACTAGCCAATATAAAAGGAGAAGCAGCATCTGTGGCGATACGCCAGAAGTTGAAGGAAATAGATATAACAGATCAACCAATTGAGCTTGCCAGAATCATAGAGAAATGCTATGAAGAATTAGGTAGAGACGGCTTGGGTGGAAAACCAGTTAAGCCCCAACATCTCGAAAATCCTGAAAAATTATTTATTCAAAATAATTCAAACACTCCTAAAAAGAGCTGGGATGGAAATAAACAATCCACTCCCAAAGAAAAAGTTTTCCAGTCCAGAGGAAGGTCTCCTCGACGGAGGGAAAGAACTCCGACTCGAGAACACCACTCTCCCCAGAGGGAGCCCTCTGAGAAAAGATATAACCTTAGAAATAGGGATAATTTGAAAAAACCTGATAGATATCAAAGTATTGATACACGTCCCTCTCGATCTTTTTCGCAGAAATCGGAAAGAAGAGGACGGTCAGACCCAGGAGAGCACACCAAGTCCAAAGACAAGGAACCTGCTCAAAGTAAAAAGTTACAATTTCCAAAGAAGAAGGTAGCCAGTATTAGAGTAATCGACCATGCCGAGAATACTGAGGACACCGTTGAAAAACGGGGAGTGGGCACAGACAATGCTAGACAGTGCAGCAGAAATCAGTATAGCTTGCAAGATCTTGATGAGTCATCTGGAGACAGTGGACACGAATGAATACATTCAGGTTGAAACTGCAGACACCAGACTTAGCGAGCCCTATAAGATATACGAAATAACACTTCGCATAGAGGGTGATAAGACTAGGAAAATAAGGGGTCTATTTTGGGATAAACTCTCAAAAGGCTATGATATTCTGTTAGCTGAAAAAGATTGGCCCCCAGAGTTTGTCAGGGAGTGCCCTCGTGGCGAAGAAATGATTATGCCTGCCTTCTCGAATCACATCCCGATTCACAAAAAATATACTTATGCAAGGAAATGGGCAGTAGCCCAGGCACCGGCATTATATAAAAATCATGTAGGATGGGATGAGGACTCTCCTCCTCACAAAATCCAATTAAAAAGTGAACCAACTGCACAAAGGCAGTATCCCATTAAGCAAGAAGCTAAAAAACAAGTCAGCGAGATCTTAGATCAACTTAAATACCAGGGGGTGATTGAAACATGCACCTCTCAAATGAACAATCCTTTGTTTCCTGTCTCCAAGCCAGACAATTCATATCGTCTAGTTTTGGACTACAGACACCTTAATGCATGTTGCAAAACTTTTGCAGTACAAAATTCGCATAGTGCTGCACTAATGAATAACAGTTAGGAAAAAATATAAAACGACATTAGACATATCTAATGGTTTCTTTTGTCAAAACATTGCACCAGAAAGCAGATACTTGACCGCTTTCTCAGTAATGGGGTCTCAGAAAAATTTCTGTAGGCTCCCACAGGGGTTCAAGAACAGCCCAGGACTATTCTCAGCTAGAGTAACAGAGTTACTACAAATATATGATGATGAGGCATTATCCTACGTAGATGATATCTATCTAACAGACGACGACTTGGAGACTCACTTGAAGAGAGTGAACACCATTATACTTGGGTTCGCAGCAGAGGGTTACAAATTCAACTTTAAAAAGTCTCGAATTGCCCATCTGACAGTATTATTTTTAGGATACGAATTATCAAGTGAAGGAAAAAGCCTAGCGGACAACTTCTTAGAGAAGTGCGCTGTACTCCAAGCACCAAAAACGCTGAAGAATTTACAATCGATTCTAGGCTTTCTGAATTTCCGTAGAACTTACATTCTAAATTACGCAGAGAGGGTTAAACCTCTCTACGAACTAATCAAACTGATTTTAAACAAATCACCTGGACTCAAAAACACACAGAAATTTTGAGATCACTGCAAACAGAGATGTTAGCAAAAACAAAATTAGATACACGTGACAACACACGCAATCTTGTAATCCGAGTCATCCCAGGAAGATGCGGATTCACGTACTTGACCTCTAATGAGGGAGAAAAGGTACCAATTTCAATTAAATCTCACTTGTACACACAAGCAGAAAAAACATTCAGTCCCACAGAAAATACTGTGAAAGTAGTGCAAATTGCATTAGCAAATGAACGAGAACTAGCACACGGCAAAAGGATCAATATCCTCACAGCGGAATCCGCCTTCGAGGTGCTATTCAGCCCAGTAAACCTGCCTACAGTGTCACTGGATCCGAAATGGATACAGTGTATAAATTCTCTTGGAGCGGATGACGTGAAATACTATTTCGCCCCGCAATTAAAAAAACTGAATGATTTAGAATATGAAGAAGAATATCCTCTGCCAATCGAACTTCTGCCTCTCCCACAGTACGCCTGTATAATCTATACAGATAGATTTGTACAGCATTTCAACGTAGAGAGCAAATACTACGATGCAGTCTACGCGATTGTTAAAGGTCGCTGGCTGAGCGGTAAATTCAGACCGAAAATAACAAAAACTGAATCAGTGAAGTACTGTTCGGCTCAGAGAGCTGAAATCAGATGTTTAAAGATGGCGCTCGAAAATGCAGAACGTGAATTCCCGACACTAATCGTGTGCGATTCTCATTTATGCGTCAACTCTTACAACAATAAGTTGCAGAGCTGGATTGAAAACGATTACAAAGATGACACAGGTGCCACAATAAAGCATAAATTGCTCTGGAACCAAGTAGCTCTTTTACAGAAAGAACTACAAAAGACTCACGTGATACACGCACAGAGTCTTCAACGTGATGGCTTTCACGTTGCAGGGAATTCATTGGCTAACACAGCCACAGCGGAAGCAACTAAACCGGCTTCCGTAGCCACAAAAAAGCATGCAGAAAAATACATAGACGGGGAAACCATGCTGGCAGTAAAAACGTCCGTAAAAGGCGACTGTGCAGCACTACCCGTGAACTATCCACTCAATTATGCATACGTAATCGATGCAAACTCCGTTCCTTTTGCTCGAATCCCTGGAGTGGGGGATAGGGTAATTTCAAACACGAACCGGAGAATATTTTTAATAGCAGACGCACACATGGGATTGGGTCCTAGGCACAAAAAGATCAATGAATCTCTGACGGAATTACAATCAGTATACTGGTGGCCGGGAATGAGCGTGCAACATCAAATATATGTAAAGAAATGTCCCGACTGCGACAGGGATCGCAGTAGTGAACTACGCTACCGGCTACCAATCAGAAACAGGGTAACGCTGTCTACATGCCATCCTGCGTCCTATTAATCATTAAGGCTAAACACACTTAAAAAATGTGGCCTCCAGCGCTCGGCTGACGCCAGAACGGTTATAAAAGATCTGCGAGTCTTTATCGGCACATACGCAATTGCCATGTTCCATTCTGACCAGGGTCCTGCTTTCAGCTCTCGAGCTTATAAGGAGGCCATGGCCAGCATGGGAGTTGGGTTGCGGTATTCTTGTCCGTCACACCCGAAGGGAACAGTGTGGTAGAAAGAAAAAACCGGGACATAAAGCAATCTATAACAGCGAAGGTATTAGGTTTAGGTGCTGGGTGGGTCAAACATTTAATAAGTGTCCATATCAGTCTTAACAATTTGCCAAGAAATTCTCTAAAAGGTTTCAGCCCATACGAACTATTGTTCGGAACTAGAATGAGAATTCAGGACTTAGATAGTCAGGTATCAGTGGTACAAGATAAGAAAACAGACTTTGACATCAAAGATCGTTTGGCTGTTTTACAGGACTTGAATGAAACAAGAAAATCCTTAAGCAACATAAAGTTAAAGCAACAGCCAGTTACCACTGACGAGGCACCACCAGCAACAGCCCCAGCAAGGCCTGTCTGGATTCCAAAGATTGGGGATCTAGTCAGAGAAAAAATAGCGGTGAAGAAGGAATTTGGGCCTTCTTACAGAAAAGCAGTACCTGTCTTAGCAATCAACGGAACAAGATCAGTAGTACTACCGCCCCTTGCTGGTAAAAAGGAGAACAGAGTTGTATCAATCGACCTGGTAAAACCACAAGCATGTGGCCTATATTCAACAGTAGGCCCAGTGGACTCCCAAGAAACAACAGAATACCCAAACTTGCAACAATCCAAGAGGTTCAAACTGAAAGACTAACCACATTCGATCAGCCTGCAGTGCACAGAGAGGGACTATGCAATAATGCCATGGAACTCGTGCCTCTTGAAACACAGATTGAAACAGTTCGTCAAGAAACACCAGTCTACAATAATGTGGCATCTGAATGTGCTACCGAAAGACAAATTGAAAGAACAATCCCAACAATTGACAGAACTGCCTCTGGCTATTTCATCGAATTCAATAACTTTTCCGAGGATCAAAGCAACCCCGAAGTGATGCCAGAAACAAAGACTTTTAACCCTTTCGATGCTGATGACGAGCTCAGCTCGTCATCAGCCACGGGTGTCGTGTGCTGATGACGAGCTGAGCTCGTCATGACAGCAGCAATTTGCAGCACAGCGCAAAAATCACCGCAGCAGCGATGCGGTTAAAGAAAAAGCAACAGAACTCTTTCATCAACTCAAGGAAATTTACCTTATTTCCCCATGGTTAGAGTTCTGGTTTGGTCTAGGTATATTTTTCCTCCTGCTTTGGCTCATCATAGAACTTTGTTTGGGAAAATTCATTGAGGGAAAATATAGTACAATGGACACAGCAAGTCAGAATATCAACTTAGTCCTCAAACCACACAGATCATCCCACGTGAAGAAAAGAGAACTGTCAACAGTAAATGTCACAGCCATTCCAATACCCGGTGGGGTAGTACGGGAGAAAACGGACTATGAAATCTATGGTCCGGTCGAGATCCTGAAGTATCCTCATCAATTCAAGTTTTCCTTAAGTGTCTTTGTAAAACCTAGTACATTCTCTGATGATTGGGACTTTGAAAGTATTAACAATATGATGTCTGATTTAGTAATGTCAGCTAGATTCACAGATCATGATTATTTACAAGGTTTGTCTAGTTATGAACAGATGTTCTGCTTCACACATTATGGTGATCATTACTTGCATAAGTCTGCAAAACCTAGAAATGTTTTTAAGTATAATCAATGGGAACATTGTGCTACATCACCTAAAAGCAGTTCTAAAACATTCTATGAGAAATTTCAGTACTTCTCAGGGTTTAACACCAGTGATGCAGAAACGTTTTATTACAAACTGTTAGATAAAACAGGGTTGAAAACAATGCTGACAAATACTAAATTGATATATTCAGAAGCATTTTATGAAAAAATGATAACATTTGGTTTTGATTATTGGAAAAATAACATTGAAACAAAAACCATCTGGGGTACAAAAGAGTGGCAGGTACAAGGCCTAGAAGCACTTTTTCGAGCCTGCATGATCCCAGAACAAATGGTTTTTAAATGAAACAATTCATCAAACAACCTGTCTTGACCTAGCTAAGATCAAAGACCTTAACAAACCGTCTATTCCAAAGCCAATACCTGAAAATGCAATAACAGATATTGAGATCGACTAAAATCCTACATTTAAACAGAACACATCCTGATTGGAAAAAGTGGTTAATCTGGCCTACTGACACAAACAGCTGTCAAGATAGATTCCTGAATAAAACACAGGGGTTAAAAATGACCAGACAAGACCCTAGATACTCCCAGAGACAACATCCAGGGATAGTAACAACATACAGTGTAGGGAAACTCTGCCTCGAATGGCTAGTATCATCCACACTGGCTGAAATTAAGCAACACTTGTCTTTACTTAAAGAGGGTGCTGATTTGCGCGATTTTATTATGGGACCACGCAAACAGCGTCAAAAGCGTTTCATAGCGATCAGTATCTATGCGGTATACAACGAGGCTTGGAAAGTCACACAAATTGAAACAGCTCAAAAAATACGAGAAATTGATCGTATTAATTTGGAAAAATCACTTTCTGTAGTGGACAATGGGTTAATGACTCTGTCCTCCAGAATATATTCGTTGGACAATATTGTATTATCTGCCTTTGATATAATAGACAGAGACTTGCTAATGTTACAGCATGGCCAGTCGCAATTACGTTCTATTGTACAGTTAGGCTGGAAGCTGCAAAATCTTCGTTCAGGCTATGTGCCTTGGCGTTTAATCAACACAACGTCATTGTTTTCCATTTTTAACCTTACTGATAAACAAATCAGCTTGGCACAGAAAGGAGCAGACTATACAATCCTGAGCATCGAAAAACTTGAGAGATTACCATTGACAATGTCAGAAAGTCCTGTCATTGAATGGATAATACACAGGATTATCACAATTCCGATAACAACTTTCCGATTTAAAAATTGCCTTGAATACATACCTACTGGCCAGTATGAACGAATGGGTAAAGGGTACATTAAATCAGCATGGAAATTACCATACACACATACATGCTACAGTGACAGCAACAAAAATGTATTTCTTAGTGGTGAAAACTGTAAACGTTCACTAAGCGGTATACTTTTGTGCGAGGGTATTAATTTACACGGAGCCTGTGAAGGTAATTCTAACAACCTTTCATGCCATCAACATGTCACACCTGCAACGCAGATAGAGCCTTTCTTTATGCAACTCGCAAATGGGAGTTACATTCTAATAACGGATCACAGCTGTTGTGGCCTTTTGCCAGGAAAAGCCTATCTCGTAAGCGTAACTTCCATGGTCAAATGCTGTATGCAAGCATTGTTTCCGAGCGGCCCTGGAGACATAGAGACTCCCATCTGGCCTTGTTTGAATTTCTCTTCTATACTAATTGATACTTTAAGCAAAATGAAGTCTGTGCTTTTGCAGACAACAGTGCCCATCACGTCATCAAAAGAGACGTATGATCTCCTAGTTGCAAGGACAGCTACAGAGATACATGACCTTTTATCAACAAATTGCTCCGTGCATTTCGTAGAAATGCTTAGCCAACTCCTTAACATGTCTAGTGCCATAGGCATCCCAGGCATATTTAAGACGATTTTTACGGGACTGCTAACACCATTTCAAGCAATTCTGGGAATCGTTCCCAATTTTGTCCATTCAGTCTTTGGCGGCATACCCCTATTTTTAGGACTTGTAGCAGGGATTTTATTTTTGACCCTCCTGCTCCGATATGGCAAGCCACAGCTCAGACATGACTTCTATGGGAATGGAAGAAACATTCCTAGCAGTGCGCTACTGGGACAGAATAACTAGAGTCCTTGGATTGGCCAGGCTGAGAGATCTAAACATGACCTGGTTCCTTTCATTCAGACATATATGGCAATCCTGCATCTTACCTGTGCTACGATGTATGCTATGCGGAGATGAGTGCGTGTTGGACATCTGTCTTGCACTTCCATCAGCAGTACCAATGGATATCGATACTTTGCTCAGTCCAATAACGGCTCACGCATTGTGTTTTCCCCAGCGGCTACCAATCCTGATGACGGCATTCGTTGAGACTCCTGTACTACGACTAGGTGGTAACAGTGGAGCAAGTTACAAAACCAACATCACCCAGGTACGACCTTCTGTGAGCATTGCTGATCCAGACTTTGATGACAGCAATCATTCTCACACCTGCCAAGTTACAGCACTATCGAATTTGGTCGAACTGTCACCTGATTTTGTAAACCAATTCTTTGAGAGCCTGTCTGATATGATGTTCTCACCCGAACAGAAACAATAACTTTAGAGAAGCATTCCGACACACGGCGTTCCCATGAACTCTGAATTCGGCCTTCAGTTTTGATCAACAAAAACTGCCAAAAAGCGTTGGAACTCTATTCCCCCGTTCACAAGAAAATATTTTTTGGATTGAACTGTTTTTCATAATATTTTCCCCTTTTTCTGGCACAAAAAATTCTTTGCTTAAAGTAGAACTATTCATAAAGAACAGAAGCTCCGACTTCTATTTTTAGGTAAATCTAGAGACATAATAACTTTCAACCAGCCTCTAGCACATTTTACTGAAATGCATTTATACGTGATGAAATTATCTCGCCCTTCTTTTCTGTATTCAGAGATATTTCATGTGTAATTCTTTTTGCAAAATCGTTCATTGATTGCATATGCTATAATTTGAATGGTTTCTATGCTTCAAAGACGTACAGTACCTATATTTTCACGTATTACAAAAACGCCTATTTCAAATGCATATATGTATTTTGGGGTGGGCAATGTTACACATGCATCTTATTGCTCTAGTTTTAGTAATTTGATGGACATTAATTCGTGGAGTGGGTGTCGCGTTCTAATCTAGGACCCTGATCGATACTGTGACCGTATGCCCCTATACGGCTATAAATCCATTTATTCCCTATATTGGCAAAACCGATCAAATGCAATATTCAGAAACTCGTCTCTGGCCTCACACGAACAGAGCCACATTTCAGAATCGCTTCCTCTGCAACTTCCTTTGCAGCTCATTAGTGCAAATGACATAGCAGAAGTTACTATCTAAGATTCCTAGATTAACACTCCGAGTTCTTCAACAAGATAAAAACTCAGCAACCTGGGAAAGCCCCGCTTGCTATGTTTTGATTAGTAATAGAACTCTAATGAGCACTGATAGACGATCACTTCCTAGTGACATCTTTATTGAAGTCTTATGTCAAAAAACTTACGTCAAACAAGGCACCTTTCAGGTATAAATATTACCAACGTTGCCTTAAGCAAACGCTGCTGTCATGCTGAAGCTATCGCTGTCAAGCTAATGCCGATACTATCGCTACTGCTATCGCTGCTAACGAGCGAACGATGGTGTGGTGAACACAGGAGCTGAACAGCCGTACCCTGCAAGAGCCCAGCAGATGCAAGCTGCCCGCGGACGATGCCCCTCCTCCTCGTCCTCGACGCGCTGAGAGAGACGCTGTCTTTTCTTCTGCAGAGAAATCCAGCTCGGGCGTTTCCAGCCTACTCTTGCGAGTGACTGGGATATCGAGTTCCCTGAAGGAGATACCAGACCTCCAGCATTCTATTCCAGAGGTATGGTGTTGACTAAACCCTTAGAGAGAATTCTTGAAGCAAACCTTGGCAAAACCAACTTAACATAAAGCTACTTACTTACTCCCCTCCCAAGTATTAGGCTTAGGTCAGGCACACTGGGGTAGGCGTAGTTAGAAGCACCAGTTGAGTATGTTAGCCTAATGTATATATGAATGTATATATGTTTTATTCATTTTAAACCATTGTATGGCTAAGAAACCATATCAATGCTTTTACAGTATTATTTCGCAATACTCATCTTACTGTACGTACTTTTTATAATAACAAGTCTTGCAATTGTGGCAATTCATTTCTCTTTTATGAGAAGAAAGACTGTTCAATAAATAACACTTTTATTGAAAACGCCCATCTCTCTATTCTCTACATATTGTGAAAGTAATCTGCACAACAACTGACTGAGTAAAATAACTGTCTATTGTTTCACACGACTCTAGAGATTGACTCTTATCTGAGGAGCAAAGTTGTCATGTTGCACGGTTGTTGGAAAACTGAATCCCTTCTTGGCTGTGCCAGGGAAGCTGATCACTTCCTATTCAGTCAAGAAAGTTTCCAGTGACCTCTGAGCTAGTTGGTAACAAACCCAAATAAGTTTAGCATAGTCAGTAGAGGCCTGGAAGATCTGCACTTCTACGTCGATACTACTGTTTATGTTATTCCAATGCGCAGGGCCTATTGGGAAAATAGGAACTACACTACAATAACTCCAGGTGATTGATACGGAGTAACTTTTGTTGTGGTGTCCACCTGCCTTGCATGGTGTGTTGCAATAGGTGGGCTCCCTAGCCTGAGAGCGATGCGTCCGCTGTCAATACAATTTGAGGAACTGGCTCTAGGAACGGTCGCCCTTTGGAAAGGTTTTTGGTGTTCCACCACTGCAGAGAGCGATGAGTCCGACCGTCTACCAACACTAGTTCTGTTAATTGACCTTGAACCTAGTTCCATTGACGTGATAAGCACTCTTGAAGAGGAAGCATTTGAAGTCTTGCATGGGGCACTATGAAAATGCAAGAGGCCATCATCCCTATGAGTTGCATGAACACTCGTGCTGGAAGGGAGTGTTGTGGCTGAAACTTTGTGAGAAAAGCTTGCATGCTGGCTATCCTTACTGGAGTTGGATAAGCTAGCGCTGTTGAGGTGTTTATTGTGGCACCGAGGTACTGTTCTACTTTGGAAGGTTGCAGATGAGACTTGGTGTTGTTTATTGTGAACCCCAAGTTGTGTAGAAATTGGATCATGGCATGGGTGTGTTCCACACACTGGTTGAATGAGCTGGCTTTTATGAGCCAGTCGTCGAGGTACGGGAAGACGTGAATGTGCTGTATTCGTAAATGTGCCGCCACTACTGCTAGGCACTTGGTGAATACCCTTGGTGCTGTTGTGATACCGAATGGGAGTACTTTGAATTGATAGTGCTGCCCGTCTATTACAAATCTGAGATAGTTCCAGTGAGCTTTGTGAATGGGAATGTGGAAGTAAGCCTCCTTGAGATCTAGAGTAGCAAGGAAGTAGTCTTGTAACAGGAGAGGAAGGACTTGTTGAAGTGGGACCATGTGAAAATAGTCTGACTGTATGTATATGTTTAGCGGTCTGAGGTCTAGAATAGGCCTTAGAGAGATCTCCTTATTTGGGATAATAAAGTATAGGGAGTAAACTCCCTTGTATTGTTGGTGACGAGGAACTGGTTCTATTGCACTTCTTTCTAGCAAAGATATTACTTCTTGCTTTAGCAGAGATAGATGCTCTTGGGACATTAGACACTGTTAGGGTGGTATGTTTGGGGGCGTAGATATTAGTTCTAGACAATAACCTGATTGAATAATTTGTCGCACCCACCTGTCTGATGTGCTGTTGGTCCAGACAGGAAGGAATTGTTGTAGTCTTCCCCCCACAGGAGTGGAATGGTGGAGGGAAGCGGAGAAAAGTCATTGGGTAGGGGTGGAGGCAGAGCGGGAGTTGTTGCTTTTGTTACCCCTATAACCCCCTCTTTGGTAGCCCTTAGTGAATGTAGATTGACTAGGGGTTTTATAGGAAGTGGAGGGGCTATCTGAGGCGGAGCCTCTTGTGTTGCCCCTATATGATGAGCCATGAAAAGAAAGTCTGGAAGCTTGCAATTGCAAGGCTCCCATAGATTTGGCTGTGTCAGTGTCTTTTTTCATTTTCTCTAAAGATACATTTCTCATCAAATGGCTGATGGTATTGAGGATGGAATTTTGCACTTCAGGTTTGAAACCTGAAATACGTAGCCAGGCATGCCTACGCAGAATGACACTAGTATTAATTGCCCTTGAGGCAGTATCTGAGGCATCTAGGGCACAACGAATGGAAGTATTGGTGATATTTTTACCTTCCTGTATGAGTTCATTGGCCCGGTTTTTATATTTATCTGGTAGATGCTGCATTATGGATTCTAGTTCATCATAATGTGCCCTGTCATATCTTGCCAATAGCGTTTGAATATTGGCAATGTGCCATATGTTAGCGGCCTGTGACGCTGTGCGCTTACCTGAGGCGTCAAGGAGTTTAGATCCCTTATCTGGTGGTGAGGCCTCACCTGATGTTTGAGAATTAGCACGTTTATGTGCATTAGATACTACTAAAGAATCTAGTGGTGCTGGACCTCTAATGTAAACTGGATCTGTAGGGGCAGCTTTGTATTTTTTCTCAATGCAAGGGTTGAGGACCCGTGCCCTTACAGGATCTTTAAATACCTCTATTGCGTGCTTAATGACCCCTTTGAGCATTGGCAAAATGGCAGTGGACCTTTGTGTATTATCAAAAGTGTCCAATAGGAAATCCTCCTCCATAGTATTGGTGTGCAAGTCAACCCCATGGTACTGGGCAGCTCTCTGGACTAGTAGGTTAAAACCTATAGTGTCCTCTGGTGGGCAAAGCCTGGAAGGATATACATTGTCTTGGGGGACGTAAGGCACATCAGGGGTGTTATAATCATCCCACGGATTAGGTGACTGAGGGGGACTATTGGTCCCTACTGGGTCATGTGCACCCTCACCTGTGTCATCAGAGTCTGTATCTTCATCATCATCTCGATTAGTGGATGGTGTAGGCGAATGATGTGGTGGTGGAGGAGGAGGAAGAATAGTATGGGGAGGTGGTGGAGAAGGGACCCTTAATGGAAAGGTTGCAATGTCTCTTCTTTGGAGGCGGAGGAGGTGCAGGCGCCTCTAGTGGTCTCTTCTTGGAGCTAAGAGCTATTTGGCCAGTCTTAGGATCCTTTACAAGAGTTTTTTTAGTAGGATCTGGTGTAAAAAGCTCTTCAGTGTAGGGCAGATCCTTCGGCGTCGAAGTTTTCGGTTCCGGAGGATTTTTCGGCAGCGACTCGGTAGTTGGTCTAGGTTCTTTTGGCTTAGAAGTATGACCTTTCAAAATGTCTTTTACCGGAACATGTTTTTTCGGTTCCAGGTGTTTTTTAGGCTCCGAAGCGTGTGAGTCGGGAACTTTAGGCGGTTTTTTACTCGCCTCCGAGTGTGGTTTTGGCATCGATGAGCAGGTGCCAGTCTTCGGCGCCGAGTGCTTAGGTGTCGGAGCAGCAGTCGGCGTGGTTGAGGAAGATGGCTTCTTCGTCGGTGTTGGTATGGGATCGGCACGGGAATAGGCTGACTGGAGCCGAGCCACCTGAAGGCTTAGTAGGCTTCTTTGCCGGGCCCGAAGGCAGGGTGTGGGAAACAATCTCTCGGTGTGCACCCGGGCCCGAAGGTGAGGGTGTGACAAACTCCACAAAAAGAGAGTTTCCCAGGGACCAGAAAGGACTGGGTATCAACTGTTTATCAAAAAGGATTCCTTTCTGTGTATTTTACTTTATTTCTGGTGACCATGAGGTCTACACATTTAAATCAGTCACTTTGAGTCTGTAAAATGTGACACTACACAAGTATTTGTTCTCCACACTAAGATATTGCTTTGGTAACTCAGATTTTATTTTCATAAAAACATTGGTATTCAATGAAATCCTATTTAAAAATGCATTCAATATAAACTTTAATTTGGTGCTCTGGTACAATCTTATGCATACCCTATTTAACAATTCCGATTACGGTATCTATCTCAGAGACACACACGATGTTTAAAATCATATACTTTCATAATTACACATTAACTCAAAGCATTTTTATACATTTCATAAACATTAAAAGTCCCACTGTCGACGCGTTTCGGTGCGTTGGTTATAATTTGGGCACCTTCCTCAGGACGGACGAAGATTAAAAGTTTTTGTACTTCTTTCTAGAAAACAGAATGCATAGAATTAATATTTTTATCCCTATAAAGAGTTACTTTTAGTTGTGGACTGTACTGGTAGTGTTCACTAGTTGCAAAATGACTGCCCTTACTTGAAGTATAGGGATTGGTGTCTCTCTTAAACTTTCTGGACGACTGTATCTCCTTTTGATTTCTGATATTAACCACTAACATCAAGTTTTAGTGGAATCATAGGAATCTACGAGGAAGAGTATGGAATAATTTACTTTCCTATTGGGGCTTGCAGCCTATTTTTAATCTTTTATGGCAGAGTTACTTACTATTGGATCTCTGAGTGACACATATTCAATGGTGTCTTTGAGCAGGTACGTCTTACTATGTGCACCGTTTATCGCGGATTATCTTGCTGTGCCTGTAAAGTACACGGACAATACTGTATATATTCTAGATATAAATACCTTAGTTTTTCTTATCAAGGATGTCGTCTATGTACATACCGATTTGTCTTACATCCGGCGATGACTTTCAGGCTGTTTCTCCCTGCACCTCCTTAAATGGTGTCTTGATACCTACATCCAAAATAATGTAGCACTCTCTTTTACTATCTGCGTGTACATAAGACCAAGGGTTCCCATCTATCTGCTCATGTTTTCTTTGGAAAGGTTACATACATACCGATTTTTAGCTGCAATATTCTTTAACAGCCTGAGAATGAGTGAACGCTATCTTCTTTTCTTTAAGCGCTGTTGACCATGGTATCAGGTTTTGGGGGTCTTTTTACTTTTATCTTCTCCCAACCTGTATAGTTGAAAATCGTATTACATAAAATATATGTTAAATCGTCGTTTTTAAATTTACTTAAGTATATTAGTGATGACTATCCTACCCCTTTGTCTGATCACTAATGCATTCTACTACTCCCCTTGCCGTTAATGCAGGTGCATTTCAGGAGTGAGCTGGGATTTGTATATACGGTGTCCAGAGCCCTTCTAGTGCAGTCGGTAATGGGCGCTTTAAATACCCATTTCAATTAACAATTAACTACTTTGTCGTCACTAAATTGGTATTACCGACTGCACTCATCAGTTCCGGTGGAAGCAGGACGGTGTTACGAGGCAGTCGACCGAGGCTTACAAGACCGTAAGGTAAGGACGCACAAGTCTGGAAGCTACTTAAAGGAGATAGAGAGTATATTCTAGATAGCAGGGAACTCTGGTTTTGAGTCCGAGGGTGTCGGCTACGCTAATGTTAAACCCCAGTTCCGAAACCTGTGCTAAGTATAAGCCAAAGCAAGACAACTTAAACAGAGCGTGTTATGTTTTTAAATAAGAAGGGCTCTGGACACCGTATATACAAATCCCAGCTCACTCCTGAAATGCACCTGCATTAACGGCAAGGGGAGTAGTAGAATGCATTAGTGATCAGACAAAGGGGTAGGATAGTCATCACTAATATACTTAAGTAAATTTAAAAACGACGATTTAACATATATTTTATTTAATACGATTTTCAACTATACAGGTTGGGAGAAGATAAAAGTAAAAAGACCCCCAAAACCTGATACCATGGTCAACAGCGCTTAAAGAAAAGAAGATAGCGTTCACTCATTCTCAGGGTGTTAAAGAATATTGCAGCTAAAAATCGGTATGTATGTAACCTTTCCAAAGAAAACATGAGCAGATAGATGAGAACCCTTGGTCTTATGTACACCCAGATAGTAAAAGAGAGTGCTACATTATTTTGGATGTAGGTATCAAGACACCATTTAAGGAGGTGCAGGGAGAAACAGCCTGAAAGTCATCGCCGGATGTAAGAAATCGGTATGTACATAGACGACATCCTTGATAAGAAAAACTAAGGTATTTATATCTAGAATATATACAGTATTGTCCGTGTACTTTACAGGCACAGCAAGATAATCCGCGATAAACGGTGCACATCGTAAGACGTACCTGCTCAAAGACACCATTGAATATGTGTCACTCAGAGATCCAATAGTAAGTAACTCTGCCATAAAAGATTAAAAATAGGCTGCGAGCCCCAATAGGAAAGTAAATTATTCCATACTTTTCCTCGTAGATTCCTATGATTCCACTAAAACTTGATGTTAGTGGTTAATATCAGAAATCAAAAGGAGATACAGTCGTCCAGAAAGTTTAAGAGAGACACCAATCCCTATACTTCAAGTAAGGGCAGTCATTTTGCAACTAGTGAACACTACCAGTACAGTCCACAACTAAAAGTAACTCTTTATAGGGATAAAAAATATTAATTCTATGCATTCTGTTTTCTAGAAAGAAGTACAAAAACTTTTAATCTTCGTCCGTCCTGAGGAAGGTGCCCAAATTATAACCAACGCACCGAAACGCTTCGACAGTGGGACTTTTAATGTTTATGAAATGTATAAAAATGCTTTGAGTTAATGTGTAATTATGAAAGTATATGATTTTAAACATCGTGTGTGTCTCTGAGATAGATACCGTAATCGGAATTGTTAAATAGGGTATGCATAAGATTGTACCAGAGCACCAAATTAAAGTTTATATTGAATGCATTTTTAAATAGGATTTCATTGAATACCAATGTTTTTATGAAAATAAAATCTGAGTTACCAAAGCAATATCTTAGTGTGGAGAACAAATACTTGTGTAGTGTCACATTTTACAGACTCAAAGTGACTGATTTAAATGTGTAGACCTCATGGTCACCAGAAATAAAGTAAAATACACAGAAAGGAATCCTTTTTGATAAACAGAGGGTGTGACAAAGCCATTTTTTAGGGTGTCGATGAAGGGTTGGGGTCGACTGTCTTACTTACGACCCGTTGAGCTGGAGTGATGTCCTCAACGTCTGCGTCTTGGGCATCAAAGGAGCTGGCACTTTCTTCGGCCCGCTGGTGTTCTGGCGCGTCGACGCCCTCTTCAAAGATGTCGTTGTGGATCGAAGCAGACGAGCGAGCCATGGTTCCTCGATCTCGTCGGTCCCGAATCGTCTTTTTGGAGCGGAAAAAGGCACAAGCGGAACAGTCTTTGGCCTCGTGCTCCAGTGAGAGGCAAAGGTTGCACACCTCATGTAGATCTGTGTGGGGAAACTTCGACCCACATCGAGGACACTTCTTTAATGGCGTCCTTTCCATGAGCCAGAGAGTAAGGCCCAGGTAGACCCAAAGGCCTTCGTCGACGACCGGAATCGAAGACTTCGAAGTGGTGAAGAATCGCGTTGATGCGGAGCGCGATCGAAACAATACCGTCGAACTGGGTGAGGATTGCGCGCAGGGAAATTCGGTTCCAAACCGGAGAGCAGGAAACACATCCAAGCCCGATGGTGGAAAAAAAACAATCGGAGGATGGAGCCGATGCCCATGCGCAAACTGGTCCAAAAGAGGATTCACCAATCTCGCGACTTTCAAAGAACTTTTCAGGACAAAAACAAACTGCAAACATCCGGGCCCAACACTAGGTGGCGATCTATGCACAGTGTGTAATCTGCAGCTCATATTCCTCGAACACACATTTGGTTAACCTTTTAAAAATCTCGTAACAGGAGACATGAACAATGAGGGTTGGTCAAGAAACCGCACAAAAGCGGAGGGCACCAAAAGGTGCCCTTTAACTGTGCCGAGGGCAGCTTGGCATGAATGGGGTCAATCTGACCAGGAACGCACCAAGCCACAAATAGAAATGGAAAGATGGTCCTCTGTCAGTCCTTGCGCAGATGGAATAATGTGCTACAGTGTGGAAAGGAAGGACCCAGAAGTCTGATGTTCTGGCCAGTCAAACCACTAAGAATCATGATATCTTGTCCCCACTGGGCGGCTGTGCTCTGCTAAGGGCAAACTAAAGTGGTTTTGTGGGTGGGGCAGCGGGTGGCAATTGGGGGTGGGGGTATGGAGGGGGGTTAGTGAACTGGGCAGCCTGTTGACCTTGGCTGTGGAAGCAATGGGCACAACGACATCGCAAGCCTTCTGGGTGTCATGTTGGGGCTTGACTGGCTACCTCAGCTGAAACCGTGAAAGCAGGGGTAAGACTGATGTGGGTGGTGAGGTAGGGCAGATGAGTCCAAAACACGTGCTGTGGACCTGCTCTATTTAAAAACAGAGGGTTGGGAGGCCCCACTGAACGCATGTCTATGAGCAACGACTGGACATCACCTGAAAAACCAATGCACGGCAGCTAGGCATGACTGTGAAAGGCAACACTGGTGCCAATGTTTGCCGAATGGAATTGGTGGTATCCAAGCCACAATGAATTGTGAACTTGGCATCATAACAGCCACCCTTAATGGTTTGGGCAAGGAGCGGTTGGAAACCTTTGTGGACACCTGGTAGGACTTGAGCCACTGAGTCACAATGGGTGTGGAAATAGTGCCCAGCGTGCAACTGGAGTTCCCAGACCTGAGCTACAAGCTGGTATAGGAAAATATTAGTTTTTGCAAAAGTTTTCAACACGTTTAGAGTCTCTGTCTAGGGGAGTAGTTGGGAATGTGTTGGACTTGGTCTTGTGGACGCATGCCACATTAAAGTCTCAGGGGAGGAGGGCTGTGATAGAAAATCAGGATCACCTGGGTGCAGGGCGACAGCGTCGCACAATCTGTTGGATGATTGGTGCGTCAGAGCAAGATTTTGCCAAAGCCCTCAATAGGGTGTCTGTTAAACAGAGAATGTGAAGTGAGCTGTTGTCCCTGTGAGGGTGGCTGAGCAAGCAGAGGATGTGGTGCCTCAAATGCTGTGGGGAGCAGTGTTGTGCAAGATTGGATCTGTGCTGTATCCGAGTTGGACAGGACTATTGGAAGCCCCAGCGTCAATGGATTTGGTGTCAGCGGCAAGAATTCAGGAGCCAATGTGGACCGTGGCACAAGAGACGGGGTCCGACTGGGGCAAGAGGTGGGACGGACTCAGAGGGTTTGGCTGATCTAGTGGGTTAACACACAGGCTATGCTCCATGTGGAGGGCCTTTCTGCTCCTTGGGGCCCAAAGGCGCACTAGAGGGAGCCTGCAAGGAGCCAAATAGCGGGACCATGGCTGTGCGGAACTCTTCGATCTGTTGGAGGGCGGCAGACAGCACTGGAAACTCAATATTGGCCTGGAACCGATTTTGGGAATGGATCCAAAGTCGTCCGACTACGGAAGTGTGATCTAGACCCATGGGACCGTCCCCGTGCCTACACAAGCAAAAGTGAGTGCTGAGAAGAATACGAGCCTCATTCAGATTTCTTATGATTCTTTTTAGACTTACTAGACTATTTGGGGCACGAAAAAGACTGGTCTTAGGAGCGGCAAGCAGCTTCGGCGACTCCTGGAGCAGGACTAAATCTTGGACTTGGACTGTGACTTGGAGTGGTATCGGTGAGGGGTTTTCTTATGCTTGGTGATATATAGTTTCAACTCCCGGCCCCAGATGGTATTTTGATTCATCGACGCACAGCCACTGCAGGCCTTGGAGTCATGACTTGATCCCAGACACAACAGGCACACTTGATGGGGATCTGTGACAGGAATTTGCTTGCAACAGTTCCTACAGGGCTTTAAAACTGCAGGTTTAAGGCGAATCATCCATTTCACCCTGTACAATTTAGTAGAAAATATTGAGTAAAGAATCCCTGAGAGACAACAGGAACCTCTGGAACTGCATCAGGAGTTAAAGAAAGAAAAGAACCGACGTCATCTTACAGGTCTGGCACCTATATAGGCTCTGCAGGCAATTTCCGGAGCAAAATGGTCTCAGTGCAGAGCTGCATGGCACCACCTTCTGGCGTGCAGTGGTAATGCTGAAAAGTTTCCAGATTCAGTCTGATGCTTGGGGACTATTGAAAAGGTGAGGTATCTACGGCTAGAAGTCTCTATTAGAAAACTCTTTTTAATGATTCATTGCTGTTGCAAAGTCATCCTGTGCCCTGGGCACCCCCCAACATTTTAGGTCGAGGTAATATCCGGTCTGCCGAAGTCCGAGAATTAATGTTACTTAGTGGGACTATTAGTCCCGCCTCAGTTTTTGCCTCTCTCCCATTGGCTGGCTTCCTAAACGGAGGCCAGCCATTGGAAGAGAGAGCTGTCCCTCCGAATAGGCTCCATCTTTTTCGGACTCGGGGGCGTACATTTTGCTGTTCTTTAGCCAGTGACGTCGCCCGTCACTCAGGACAGCAAAACCACGCCCCCCGATTCCAAAAAATTCAGAAGCCTGCAGCCGCCATTTTCTTCCCCCCTACAGTGAAGGTGAGCCTCGAGCCTCTGCCTCTGCCCCCGTTTGTGCCGTTATTAGTGCTCCTGCACCCCTGTTTTTGCAGTTGTTCGTACCTACTTCCATGCCTACAATGTCCGTGCTGAGCCTGGGCGGAGAGCAGACCCGGCGAAGGACCCCCGCCACAACACCGCCTGCCGCATCGCTGTTGCCATTTCTCCAGGTAATTTTTCACATCCCTAGAGCTTTCTTTTTTTTCTTCTCTATTTTTTTCTATTCTCCTTTAGTTTCGAGGTCCCCAAAATCCTTCTGTAGCGGTTTTCCTGAGCGGCAGTTTTTCGTTCCGTGGCCCGGTTCTATCACTGAACGAATGGTGTTTAATCACCGCCGGGCCCGTGTGCGATCTATCACTGTCAGCCGCGAGCAGAGGCCTCGCCTTGAGGGAGTTTATTAACTGCGGGGCCCGATGAAGCCGTAAGAGGACAGCCTGGGAAACTCTAGGCCTTACGCGGGGCTGCTGGGGTGACAAAGACACGGAGTTACCGTTCGATGTGGGAAATACATTTGGCCACTGGAATTATGCGGCTGAAGAGTAACTAATTATGCGGCAGGGTTGGCTAAATTATGCACCATGAAAAGCAAATTACTCGCAGTAATGCAGCACATTTTTGACAGCATTATATCATAATTTTGTCAGTTTTACAGGCTTGTATTTCATTATTCGTGCCATCTCTCCATTTACCGTCTCCGCTTTTCCAGAATCCAAGGCCATTTCCTACTAAAATGCGAGTAAGTGGAAATGTAACTCCGTTTATGTTTACTTAGGGTTTTTTGAATGTCAGTTCTTGCAGCTTGTTGTGGTCCGAGTGCAACCCCAATAGTTGAAGGTGTGAATTGGGCTACTTTAAGGGAGAGTTCAATTAAGCTTCCCATAGTGGTTACTTATACCACACAGTAAGCAATGTCTTTTAAAATCTATGCATGAGAGAAAGGAGTGGCGTTGGAGAGTTCGGACTTAACATGGGTAACAGGCATGAATATGCTAACTGAGGCCCATGCTTGCAGAAGTGGTGTGGGGTTGTCTCTCTTGCAGCTGGGTTGTCGCTGCTGTTGACATGGCCCTGTGTCTTGAGGTTACTGTGCCGTGATCCACCAGGCGTATCTTCTGCACTTGAGGGTTTTTGAAATGTCCCTTTAGCGTACTGTGCATGAGTGACTGTTGTAAAAGATGCATAGTTAGAACTGGTGAGCGATCTGAAGCCTGTGGAGGCCCTTTCCTACACTTAAAGCACAGAATGGGATGTTCATTAGAACATTCTGCTATCTGTGCCTTTCTAATTTAATATGTATATTGTTGGTGTACAGTACGATATTGTGTATATTGCCATGGCAACACCTTTCCTTCACTGGTATTAGAGACGGCTGCATAGATAACGGTGATACATGAGTTCTGTTCACAAGTATATTATGTGCCTGTTACTGTGGCAAGATACAGCCCTTGTGGGTCCATTTATAAATGTTACTAAGGGACAGGTTTAATTCTCTCTGTCTCATGGACAGACGAGTACCTCTTCAGCCAGCCTCTTACCTTACCTGCTCCAATTAAGAATAATAATCTAATTAGCGAAGATACAGTTTGGACAGGCTTAATCGAGGATGAACCTCAATGGCTTGCCTGTCATCCGGAAACTCCATCTCAACCTAGGTTCTCTATATCCCTCTCCCACTTCCTCCCCTGTCATGTACCCCCTGCTCCCACCGGGTTGCAGTGCGACTAGTCTGTAGTTAAGTCATGTGCACACTTCAGTTGAGTCACAGACTTACTAGGAACCAGTTTCCTCGGTTGGAAAGTCTTTGCTTTGGACTTCCCTTTACGTTAGGTTTTTTGCACAGAATAATGATGTTAAACCAATGCAGAATGATTTACCTGTGAGTGTGTCAGTCTTTCTCAGGGCATATCTAGCTTCCAGTGAGAAATCAAACACTTGCCACTCTCAGCCATGTAGTTCAGTATTCTATTGTCCTGCTAATGGTATCGTTTTTCAAAAGGTGATCTAGCAAATGGTTTGTGCGTTACGAGGAAGCACAGTAAAAGAGCCAATGGAGTTTGGCAGCATAATATTACAGTTTTATGTTAATCACAAAAATCGTACCAGATTGGCTTTTTTAAATGTTTGGTTCTGCTAATGTGTAAAAAAGTTTCGCTAATACATCTCTTCGACCCCTACATCAGCAATAAATTTCCCTAGTTAAAAGCAAACTGCCCTCAGAACATCATAAAGTGACCCTGCAAGTGTTAGAATCCTGGTCACAGTGTACATTTTATAAGTGTTATATTTTGCGTTCGCTAATTGACGATTTTGTTTTACCATAGCTGAATAATTACACTGATCAAGAAGTTCATCTCAGATGTTCCTTAAGCCAGCACTTTATGGAATTATATATAGTTGAATGGCCAGTTGTCATTCACATCAGCACCAACATTCCAACAGTGATCTTGCTGGTGTTACATCACTTGATGATTCAAAAATATTCTACACAGCTGCATGCTAGTTATAACTATAACTAATCTGCGGCATGCAACTCGTTTTGTAGGCAGGTCAGTGCATAGAGGTTCTGGTCTTACTCTTAATTGAGGTACACTCCCCTAACACTTTCCTTGATTTTACATAGTATTGCTTTCAAATGTTCTTCAATGCTCGAGTTGTGGAATTGGTTTTAACTTATATATTTAAGTATTGCCTCCAGCTTGCAAAATTATTTTGAAAGCTTAAAAGTGCTTCAGCTACGATTTCAGGGGAAACACCCATGATTTATTATGATTAAGGCTCCCGGTTTAATTGGATATCCACATAGCTTTTGTCCTGGCAGTCATGTCTGACAGTATATAGAATAATTCAAAAAGCAACCAAATATCCTTTCTATCCACATTTGAAACTAAATGTTTTCTGTCTGTATCTGCACAATTTGAGTAAAAACAGAGCTTTGATTAGGATTACAAGAGAATGCCTAGTGCTGAACGTGTGCCGCTCCGGTAGTCTTTACCCAGTAAGGCGTTTTGTATTTAGTTGTGAAAATTAGTTCGGCTATTATAGGTATGTAAAATGCTCTGATAAATGTGTGGTTGGAGGAGAATGGCATTCCTAGGTTATCAAGTGTCATACATGTAGTCTGAGGTTTGTGTACCTGGATGCACAAAACTATGATGTTGGTATAGAAACACGCCATTCATTCTTAAGGGCGATTTTAAATGTGTTAGTTATGTAAAGTTTGTGTATGCCTGACCAAAAAAAGAATGTCCTAAACTCTGCAATTTTAATCTGCTCTTAAATGTATGTACTTCATAGATCTGTTTTACTGACTAATTTTAGGGACTATCCTAGTCGGGCGTTTACAGGGAAACCGTTACTGCTTCCTCTGTAACGGACTACTCGTTGCTTTCATCTGGGTTTTTAGGAAAAACTAATTTGGAGCACCTTGTAACACTGTAGGCTGTGGCCTGAAACCTTTGTGGTGTTCCCAATTCAGCAGTGGCTTTAATGCTGTGTCGAATAAAAAATTGGCGAAAGGTTCTCTCTGTATAATCGCAATATATATTTTGCAGCTCATTTGAAGGTCCGGAGGTTTCGGCCGTCATCATATTTGCTTTGGGTGACTTGGTCGTTCTAGTTATAGGACGCCACGAACTTTAGTCCGCCCTCTATGCCGCCAGATGAACGTAGGTGACGTCACTGCGAACGTCCTTTTGTACGTCCGGAGGCGTGCTTTCTACGTGTTATGTGGACATGAACAGATTGAATTCCTGAAGATCTGTGTGGCGTGACGGGGACCCGTTGTGCAGGTATATAAATTGAGGGGCCGCCAAACTTTTGGTTACGATACTGTACGTTTTTTCAGTGTGTTCTGTGAATATGTTCTGTTAGGAGAGAGTTTCTTTGAACTTTTGCTTTCTTTGATCTTTTGCCAGGAGACATACCGCTTGGTGTAAGGCGAGAAGTGGACATTTGGTGATTTTCTGAGCCCTGCGAGACTGTGTTGCTCCAGGTATGATCTATGTCCCTCTCCATGGCTCACTCGACGGATGCACATCTCTCTCACTGTGCGAACCCGGCAAAACAACATCAGGAAAGCACGGCCGAGCTCGGCAGGAACTGGGGCTCACACAGTGTGGGACCCCGGGCCTCATGCCAACCAACACCAGTCACATGGGTGGGACGGGAGGGGAGCCGGGCGGGAAAGACAAGGGAACCACGGAGCCTGTGCCAGGCACTGTCACACCTCAGAACAGGCAGGCTCGCGTCTCACGCGAGATGCGTGTGAGTTGGTAGGACCGTTGCCGATAGCCATACCGAGGCGCTCCAGATGGCTGTGCTTGCTCCCCTGCCCCCGGGCTGTGCTTGCTCCCCTGCCCCCTGGCTGTGCTTGCTCCCCTGCCCCCTGGCTGTGCTTGCTCCCCTGCCCCCTGGCTGTGCTTGCTCCCCTGCCCCCTGGCTGTGCGTGCTCCCCTGCCCCCTGGCTGTGCGTGCTTCCCTGCCCCCTGGCTGTGCTTGCTTCCCTGCCCCCTGGCTGTGCTTGCTCTCCTGTGTGTATGTGTGTGGCTCTGGGTGTGTGTATGTGTGTGGCTCTAGGTGTGTGTGTGTGTGTGGCTCTGGGTGTGTGTGGCTCTGGGGGTGTGTGTGTGGCTCTGTGTGTGTGTGTGGCTCTGTGTGTGTGTGTGTGTGTGTGTGGCTCTGTGTGTGTGTGTGTGTGTGTGGCTCTGGGTGTGTGTGTGTGTGGCTCTGGGTGTGTGTGTGTGTGGCTCTGGGTGTGTGTGTGTGTGGCTCTGGGTGTGTGTGTGTGTGGCTCTGGGTGTGTGTGGCTCTGGGTGTGTGTGGCTCTGGGTGTGTGTGTCTGGGTTTGTGTGTGTGTGTGTGGCTCTGTGTGTGTGTGTGGCTCTGTGTGTGTGTGTGTGGCTCTGTGTGTGTGTGTGTGGCTCTGTGTGTGTGTGTGTGGCTCTGTGTGTGTGTGTGTGTGGCTCTGGGTGTGTGTGTGGCTCTGGGTGTGGCTCTGGGTGTGTGTGTGTGTGGCTCTGGGTGTGTGTGGCTCTGGGTGTGTGTCTGGGTTTGTGTGTGTGTGTGGCTCTGTGTGTGTGTGTGTGGGTGGCTCTGGGTGTGTGTGTGTGTGTGTGGCTCTGGGTGTGTGTGTGTGTGGGTGTGGGTGTGTGTGTGTGTGTGGCTCTGGGTGTGTGTGTGTGTGAAATGAAATGAAATGAAATGAAAATGTGTTTTATAAAGCGCAGACAGCTGCCCAGAGGCGTCCAAGCGCTAAAGCTAACAATGTATAGACAACTGGGCGAGTGACAGAAACAGGAAAAACATATCTATCTATTGAACAAGAAGGTTTTCAGGAGCTTCCTAAAAGAGGTAAGATCTGAATTAGACCTGAGAAATAAGGGTAGACTGTTCCAAAGCCTAGCCACATT
This sequence comes from Lissotriton vulgaris, assembly GCF_964263255.1. Classification (NCBI taxonomy): domain Eukaryota; kingdom Metazoa; phylum Chordata; class Amphibia; order Caudata; family Salamandridae; genus Lissotriton; species Lissotriton vulgaris. Next base: position 609,712,884 of record NC_141695.1, read on the forward strand.
CAGGGAAAAGGAACAACCTCTTGCTCTGGACCGTTTAATTCTAGGCACGACAGCACAGAAAGCGTTGGTAGACCGTAGCTGTCTGCTAGGGAGGTAAGGGGTGATTAAGGGACGACTAATTGTTGGGCCAGTTTCCCAGAATGCCTGATGAGCAACACAGAGAGATTTAAAACTAATCCTATCCCTTACCGGGAGCCAGTGCAGTTTTGTTAGTCCAGGTCTAACAGAGGTCCTGCGAGGGATTTGAAGCAGGGTCCGGGCCGCACTATTTTGGATCACCTGTAGCTTCCTCAATGTGAAGTCTGGAGCTCCAAGATAGAGTGCATTTCCAAAGTCTAATCTTGAGAGAATCAGTCCTTGAACAACAATTTGTTTGGCATCAAATGGTAGCAAGGGGAGGATCTTCCTCAGCATTCTAATGAGGCCAAAACAGGTGGCAGATAGCACGACAGATTGTGGCTCTGGGTGTGTGTGTGGCTCTGGGTGTGTGTGTATGTGGCTCTAGGTGTGTGTGTGTGTGGCTCTAGGTGTGTGTGTGTGTGGCTCTAGGTGTGCGTGTGTGTGTGGCTCTAGGTGTGCGTGTGTGTGTGGCTGGCTCTAGGTGTGGGGGTGTGGCTCTGTGTGTGTGTGGCTCTAGATGTGTCTGTGGGGCTCTGGGTGTGTCTGTGGGGCTCTGGGTGTGTCTGTGGGGCTCTGGGTGTGTCTGTGGGGCTCTGGGTGTGTCTGTGGGGCTCTGGGTGTGTCTGTGGGGCTCTGTGTGTGTGTGGGGCTCTGGGTGTGTGTGTGTGGGGCTCTGGGTGTGTGTGTGTGTGGGGCTGTGGGTGGGTGTGTGGCTCTGGGTGGGGGTGTGTGTGGCTCTGGGTGGGGGTGTGTGTGGCTCTGGGTGGGGGTGTGTGTGGCTCTGGGTGGGGGTGTGTGTGGCTCTGGGTGGGGGTGTGTGTGGCTCTGGGTGGGTTTGTGTGTGGCTCTGGGTGTGTGTGGCTCTGGGTGTGTGGCTCTGTGTGGGTGTAAATGCAATAGGTCAAGCATTTGCGAGCTATTAAGCTGTTGGCATTGTAAATGGCAATGCCATTTATTTAACGATTAAGCTATTGGCAATGTAAATCACAATGCCATTTATTTATGATTAAAAAAAAAAATGTCATGAGCAATGCCAATAGCTCTACCTTTAATAATGCCGAGACCATTGCATTGTAAATGCTTGTTTGCTGAATGGTACTGGTGGTAACTGACTGATTGACCCTAGGCTCTGCCTAACCAGGGCCAGGGCCAGTGCTATACTGAAAGACACATTTAGAATGCAGTTAAAACACCTTCAAACACTAAGGTACACTATGGGTGGGGGTACCCCTGTGATTGGCATGATCTACCCTATAAGTCCCTAGTACATAATAGGGTAGGGGGGCTGAAACTACAGCTCAGTCCCTAGTATATAATATGGCATGGCAGATTAGAGGCCAGCAGCCCTTTCTGCACTTGCATGTGTGCACTACTGAAGCCTGAGGTCAGTTTAAAAGTATCCCTGTGTTGCAGGGCTGCTTTTAAAGAGTAAATTGTGCTCAAACTCGACTTTGGTGTTTGGGGCACTTACAAATAGATAACAAACAATGTTTGGGCATATTAGGTACCCCCAGGGTCATCTCTAGGTGTCCTAGGAGTGGGGGGTAATGGGGGGGGGGGGGGGGGTGGGGGGTCGGGTATTTATAAGGCAGACCCTAATAAAATATTTTATATGCCCTGGGTTAAGTGAAGTTGCCAATTTCACTCCCCTCATTGTGATAAAGTTTTGCCCAAAACCGACTTTGGTGCTAGGGGCACTGTGGAGGGAGGATCTGCAATATGTTTCCAAAGCTACAACCGTAAAGTCTCTCTTAGGTGTTCCAGGGGTGGGAGTCCTGTAGATATAAGCAGACTACTTCTAAAATATGTTTTATAAGCCCTGGTGCTGGAAAAAAGGCCCAGGTCATTATTCCCATTGCAAATCCCATGCCACATAAGTTACCATGGCAAGAAGGTATTTTTTTTTAAGTTTTCAAAAACCTTTATTGGTAGTTGTGAGCATAGACACAGCTTAGTGCCTACAACCATAACATGGCCGGCAGCGCTTTGCAGTAATCATCAGGCATCAATTTATAACTTACAACGAAACGTGTATTAACACAGCACGCCGCCTACAACCACTTCGGGCCGGCCGCGTTTAAACTGTTGTCATTGCAACTGTAATCAGCATCGGTAACAGGTATAGTGACCTCGTAGGGACAGAAATGTGCATAAGAGATCAGATGTGTGGGCCATGTAGATAGCATTCTGCTCTTCACCTTACACTCTCGTCACAATTCGTTTCAGACCTACATGTATCATTTATTTTGCAGTATTGGTACTCAACTTTCCATTTAAACATACATTGCAGTTACCACAAGACGGACGTGAGTTACCTGAGGTTTACATCTTTGTGGGTCGGGCAGTGCCTTCAGTGGGTCGTGTATGTATTACTCGATCCTGGAAGAGTATCATACCTGGCGGTACAGATTATAATAGCATCTCTTCCCGCTCAGAGCACAAGCAATATCCTCGCAGTATGGCTCCCATATCCACCTAATACATACCATATGAGAAGGGTGATATCATCTCCCAGTGGTGCCACACCTTATACTAATCGACTATCAGCAGAACAGCGTGGTCTATGTAAGGGTCTCCCTCCCCTCTGGTTCTGGCAGAATGACTTCAGTCGTCGGTGCTACCGACTGCATCAGGTATGTTTGCAGTGGACCCCATATATCCGCCGGCTTAGAAGTCACCGGTTGCATTTCCGAATATATTCCATATTGCTCCTGACAGTACACCATGTCTTGTACCCACTCCTTAAATTTAGGGGTGTGTCCCCTCCCCCACCTGCACGCTAGTCGTCGCTTGGCCAATAGCAGTGCTACATTAACGAATTTTCTGCTACCTCTGGGTATCTGTGCCGTGTAGCCTAATTCCAGCGCCTCATGGATCTGCCCCCAGTACTGTCCCACCTGCGGGCACTCCCATGCCAGGTGAAGAAAGCCGGCTCCAGGTTGCTTACAGCGTTCACAGCAATCTGAGTGTCAGGTGAAACCTGTACTTTCGGGCCGGGGTATAATAAATTCTGTGTAGGAACTTATAATTAATTATTTTTAAACGACTACTGGACATCAAATTCCCTGCAAGTCCGCAGCAATACTCCCATTGCTCATCGTCACCTCCCTGTCAAAGTCTGCATTCCAGTGCGCCCTGGCTGTACCCACCACTTTCGGTGTGTGGCCACGAATGCTGCTGTAGTACTAGAAACTAAGTGTGCGCCATCAGTGTTGTGTAGGACCACATTTAGAGGGGCTGTGCAGGGTGGTTCTTTAGGGTACTCTGGGAGCACGGTCTTCATACTTTCTCGCAATCGAATGTAATAAAAAACCTCCAGTGGACTAGGGGGGTATTCACCAAAATATTGCTCCTGAGTACGAAATTCCCCTCCAAGGAAGAGATCGCCCAATGTTACCATATTTAGCCAGCGGCTCAAGTTCCGGAAGCTAACTTCTTGCAATAACGCCACACGGGGGTGGTAGGCAAGATGCATTTGGGGCGCATAGAGCATTGGTATCTGCAGTCAACGCACTATCCTCTGCCAAGCATCAACTGTGCACGTCACGGTGGTTGGCGGAGTGTCTAACACCCCAGCGGGACCATAGACTATGCCAGCCAAAGGTAAGGGATGGGCGATCCAGTCCTCGACTGCTATCTGTGGCATAAAACTAGTAGGTTTTATCCAGAGATACAAGTAGCGCGCCTATGCACTCAAGTAAAATGCCTCAAAGTCTGGTATGTCAAAGCCTCCCATGTGATATGGCTGTGTCATAACAGCCCATTTGAGTCTCGGCTGCCTACCCCCCCCCATACCAGCCGAATCAATTCAGACTTCTAGGTCTTGAAGATAAAGGACCCTGGGTAATAAGGAATATTAAGAAAGTAGTAAAGGAATCGGGGCAAGACGACCATTTAAATAAGAGATACTCTGCCCGCCATTGTACACCGAAGTGTCCGACGGCGAGTTAAGAGCCAGAAACTCCCTAATAGCCTTCCGCAGTTCCCTGCAAGAGACATCGTCCCGTACCAGTGCCGCTGGAAAATACCACTTCCGCCACCCGTCCCCCCCATCGACCAATGCAGCCCGAGAACCACCAGGCTATGATCCGACACGGAGAGAGGAAAGACGCTGGCGACACGGATGTCTCCTCTAAGGGCCTGACTCACGAATATATGATCTAAGCGAGAGTAGGAATGATGGACGTGGGAGAAGAAGGTGTAATCCCTGGTCTGGGGGTACAGGAAGCGCCAGCTATCAATCAGCCCCAGCTGACCCACCTGTTGCTGCGTTGCAGCGGAAAAGACCCCAGCTTCCGCCCTCTGTGCACAGGAGCTATCCAAAGCTTTGTCCCACACCATGTTAAAATCCCCCAAGAGGAACAAGTGCCCTTCCAGAAAGTCCCCAACCTTGTCCAACAAGTCCTGTAGAAAGTTATTCTGTCTGGCATTGGGAACATACACCACAACAAAGGTACATATTCTGCCATACAATGACCCTTTCACCATCAACCACCGGCCCTCCTTATCGCTACGCACCCCCACAGGCTGGAAGTGAAGGGACGCCCGGAAGAGTAGAGCCACCCCCCCTGTGCTTGGTGGGTGCAGACGCCCTATAGATGAGAGGAAAGTGTCTATGCATGAGCCTGAGTTCATCTTTCCTAGCCAGATGAGTCTCCTGGAGGCCCACCACATCCAGATGATGGTCAGACAGGTATTTCCAGAGTTTCTGGCGTTTCTGTGGGGAGTTGAGACCTTTTACATTCCAAGTGCCAACGCTAATAGGCATAAGGAGTCATAAAATCCCAATGCTGTGCACTCGACATGTTAACCTGACCCCGTCCCCTTTCCCTCACCAACCTCCAGGCCTCCTCCCAGGATCCAGTCCCGCTCTCGAGTTCCACCCCTGGACCCCCAATCCCCCTCTCCCACCTCAGGCCCTGAGCCCAAAAGGCTTCCACATTCCAATCATTCGGCAATAAGCATAGGGCCCCCATCACAGTCGGGGACCGCGGTAGCACCCGCACAGAAACTCCGTTACCAAAGGCCCACTCAGCATTCCTCCAGATCCAATCATATAGCAGTAGGAAGAGGTGCCCGACTACTGCAAGAAACATTGATAGCGACTGCACACATACCCCGCAACCATAGGCCCATATAACTCTCCTCCAGGAGAGCCAACACTCGCCACAAGCATCCATTGGTCGCCACCACCTCCCCGCCCACCCCCACCCCGAGCCCAAACTTCCCCCCTGCGCAATCCACCCCTAACCCCCCCCTCCCCCACTCGCCCCTTCCCCCCCAACAAGCAAGTAAACAAGAAAAAAGAACTTATCAGTCCCAGTCTGAAGCAGATCATAGAACAATCCCTGGGATGGGGGCGGGAAACCCCCAAATGGTCGGCCACGGCCACGGCCCGGGGTGTCTTCTCAGAAAGTACATCCATACCCACGGGGGGCCAGAGTTCTTGCGCCCCTCCGGCGCCAACGGCCATTAGTCGAAGATGAGGCCGCCCCGGAGCTCTGCTGGGAAGACATCACTGTCGCTGAAGCTACTGACGCTACCGCTTCCCCCCCCTCTCCAGCAGACTAGTCGTGCGATCAGGCCTCCCGCGATCCATCTCCGACCCCACTCTGTGCCAAGAGCAGGATCTGCGCCGTCTCCGCGATGAAGGACTGCCAGCTGTAGGAGCAGGAGTCGTATCCTCGATGCCCAGAAGCTCTTTCGCCACCTGTAGAGAACGGATCTGCACCAACTTATTCTGCCACCGGAAGACAATGCGGAAAAGGTGTCCCCACGAGTAGGGAATGCTATGTTCACGCAGGAAGGCAGTCACCGGCCGGAATTCGCGCCGCTTCTGAAGTGTTGTCGCCGCCAGGTCCTGATAAAGCTGGGGCCGGTGCTCGCAGAACTGCAAGGATGGAATGTCCCATGCCTTCCGGAGAATCCGCTCCTTCAATTGAAAGTCATGCACGCAGACCGGGATGTCAGGTGGCGGCCCACCCCCCCGCCGAGGAAGGCCCACCCTGTGGACTCTGTCCATCTTGATCTCATGCAAATCCTCCTCGCCCGGGACCTGCAGGAAGAGCGCCTGCACGTAGCCACGTAGGTCGCCTGCTTCGCCATCCCATGGTACCGCCCGTATGCGGATGTTGTTTCTACGGGATCGGTTCTCCAAATCTTCCGCGTGTGACTGCAGGTCCAGGTTCTGCTCGGTGAGCCGAAGCACATCCTGCTGCAATTGGTGGACATCGTTGGCCATGCTTAGGTCATGATCCTCTAGAGTAGCCACACGCTCACCGATTCCGTCCACGTCCCTACGCACCTCACGGAGATCAGATGCCAGTTGAGCACGGAGTTCGGAAATATCCTCCTTTATGGACGCGAAGAGTTCCGACATGAAAGCCTTGGTTGCTGGAGCTTCGTCGTCCGACTTTCGCAGTGAAGAGCTAGCGCCAGGAGACGCAGGTTGCTGGGAGCCCTTGGGTTGGCCATCCCTGCCAGGCTTCCCATTGCGCGACACGGAGGACATCGCGGCCCCCCCCATGTCCGTCTGGAGGTCAATGCGTAGGCTCTCTAATCCGTTCAGGTGGAGCTCCGCCGTGGCAACCGCACTCCTTCCCAGCCTCGTATGGTGCCAAACGGCCAAATCAGTAACGTGCGGGCTGCCGCCAAGTGTCTGCAAAGGGTAGGGTCATGAGAAGGAATAGCGCTCAGAGAACCTCCTCTCCACCCGGGAGCACCAGGCCAGGATCCACCGCCGTCCAGCTAGAAGTGACCTTCCACAGGCCCCTCACGGTGCCCCTCGACTAGCGCAGCCCAACTCCGGGTTCCACCTCCTCAGCGCAGTGTCCCAATCGCAGGGTCAAGTTCTCCACTACAGGGGGGGGGGGGGCCAGGTGCACCCCAAGGCCCGACCGGCCCCTCTGCTGCTCCCCTGTATTTCGGGGGCCCTCCGCTGCGCGCTCGTGTCCTCCACTCCTCCTCCTCAGGTGCACTAAGGTCCGAAGCAAATCTCCAGGGGCCCAGGCCCCCACGATGCAAAGAGGGCGTCCCCCCGTCACTCCGCGCAGCTCCCCCGGCAACTGGGAGCCCTAGATGGCAAGGTGCCGAGAGCCCACTCAGTCGGGGCCCCACTCCAAGGATGCCTCGCCACCACTACGTATCAGTGAGCCCGGGCCCCTCGATCACCACAGGCCGGGGATCTCTAGGCCGCAGTCCGCCAAATCCCCACAGCCCCTCCTCAGACCTCTGCTGGGCAGAAGATATCGCCGGCCCCACTACTCTGGGCAGAAAGCCATGCCAGGGCCCTTTCGGGTGAGGGAGCTCGGTCGGGCCCAAGAAGTCAAATCAGAGGCGCCGGGGGGGGTGGGGGTGGGGGGGGGGGTGGGGGGAGAGGGGGTGGGGGGGGGGGGGTGGGGGGAGAGGGGGTGGGGGGATGCTGCGCCGCGGCTGCCGCGCTCATGGGTCCCCGCCGGCCTACCTTGCTGGCACTTGTCCGCAGTCTGCAGCGGGGACTCCCGATGAAGCTGACCCCCCCCCCCCGGGGACGTGCGCAGTCTCCCCCGCAGGTGGTGGGGCAGGAGCCGAAAGCTCCGTGTCCGCTGCGGCTCTCCGCCTGTGAAGTCCGCACTGCTGCATAGCAGGAGGTCCGGCCCCTCTCTCTACTTGAGGCCGAGGCTCACAGGGCCGCAAGTCTGCCGCCGCGCCCAAGTCCGCCTCCAGGCAGCCTCCAGCCGTGATCGCGGCACCGGACCCTGCCCCTCCGCTCCGGGGCACGCCGCCGATCACCAAAAGTCGAACAGCACGTCGCTATAAGTGCTGTACAAAGCTAAGCTGGGCTTGGCGTCGGAGGGACTCGAAAGGACGTCTCACTCCGTCGCCATCTTGGCCACGCCCCTGAATTGGTGTTTATGCTTTACATACCTGCCTTTGAAGTTAAGCCTGCCTGCTGGCAGCCAAGTTACCAAGTGTTGAACATAGGAATCATTTTTTAATACCTATTCTGAGCCCTCAACTGTGTTAGTGGCCTTATTGCTAGTGGCAGATAAACATTTGCCCTTACTAACAATAAACTTTCCAACAATTGCTTATACCTAACCTCAAATCATTGATGTTGGTCTTATATTCCATAGATTCAGAGGGGGCACCTGTCAGGAACCTTGCAGCTTCCTTTCAGTTATTCAGATTTGTCAATACCGAGCTTTCTGGTAATCACTGCTGAACTTCTTGGAAGATTTGTTTCTTTCAGACCATGCCGTCAGAAACGGCATGTTAGGTCAACAGCACACAGAGGACAAATCAGAAAATGCACCTTATCCTCACTGTCAAAAGCTATCTACACTGTGCAGCACTGGCAAAAAAACAAGTTATTTACCTACTTCTGAATTCTCCTCAGGTTTCACACTGGATCCGGAAATATTTCAACAGTACCTTTGCATGCCTGAGGACGGCGCCGTACAGCTTGTTGCGATATAGTTGAAGCCATACAAGTACCCTCCGGCGCGCGGACGTAAGTTTCTTCTGTGAAGCCTTCCACGCCAGAATGCGGAGCTACTAAAGAAACTGGCTGTGGGAACAACGCGCCAAAAAAGATAAATATATCTTTAAGAACATTAAAAGAAAATGGAACTAAATGGTATGATCATACCCAGTTAAGGCATTAAGGCAAGACTAAAATTTAATGATGAAGCAATCATAACAAAAGGTATGACAATACCAAGTCAAGATAAAGGAATAAGATCCAACAGACTGTTAATCACACAATTACATGAAACAGTGAACACTGGTATATAAAACCAGTACTGAAAAGGGGTACGACCCATATACTACAAATCTTTGGCAGAGTGGGAGGATGGACAGGGCGTTAAGGACTCGGTAGCTCGACTGTGTCTCTACCAGATAATACGTTACCGAAGGTAAGTAACTTGTTCATCTGATAGAGACATCTAGCGACAGATTCCTTAACTTTTGAATTAAATACCATAGTTATACCCCACTCGGCGGAGGGTCTGCAAACCAATCCTACAAAAGTTCCTAAAGAGAACTAGCTGGTCGAAATTAACCACAGACCAGATATTTGTAGGAATTAGATGAAAAAGAGCATGGCTCCTTATAAAAACTGTTGCAAGGGCCACAGACAATGTCAATAAGAAACAACACAACAGGCCCGGTAAAAACTAGAGCCTCAAGGGAGGCAGGAAAAAACCTTTCAGTAGACATCTGACAACATTCAGCCAGTCAGCCAATAGTATTCAATCCCCAAAGAGTAAAAGAACCTTCAGACTAGTAGGGCCAAAGACAAATAGAATGCCATGTAACCCACATTCCTAACCTAAAAACTCCAGAAAAGAAGGGCTTCCAACACCCATGCTCATTAAAACCAAAATGAATAACTCATTCATTGTGAAGTGTGACATAGCAAACCAAGTATCAAGGAAATGAATATCCTAGTCCATCCTTAAAAAAAAACAATTTTAGCCAGAATGACCAACCAAATTCTCACATAATGTATAATGTGAGTGGAAAAGGAAGATAACCATTAGCAGATATGACTGTCATAATAATTGAACAATTATGTCCAGATCTATGGCCATAAACAACCCTACAACAACAAAAAGAGAGGCAGGGAGAAATAAGGAACCACTCTTAATCCCCGTTTAAGTTTATGCAAACAAGAAAAGAGTGTTCTATGGTACACGAAGAACCACACATGGAGCAGAGAAAAATACAACTGGCCTCACTTAGGTCAGTTAGGAAAGCCCTCACTCACCAACCTGGTTGATGACATGCTTCATCATCAGGCCCCACTGAAGAGGCCGAGTGCCTCTCCAGTGTGCTGTGACGCCTGGTCTACTGCGGAATAGGTTTTTTGTGAGTACAGGCGTGAAGTGAAACTAATTTAGTGGTGGTGAAAGATAAAGATGTCTTGAGTGTTTTAAAAAACTATTTATTAGTTGATCACTGGGACATGATTAAAAATATAGTGTTGGAAAATGGTCCAAAGTTAATTGTTTGGTTAATTCCAGAAACTTTTATTATCAGTTAACATGTTTCTGCCTTAAAACGGTGTAAGTTTACCAGGCATTCGTCAGGACATAAAAGTGGACTAAACCCTGGCGGTATGAGCACCCTAAGGCTCACCCTTACCTAGGGACGTGAATGTGAAAAGTGAAAAAATGAAAAAAAGTGCGATGGAAAAGAGCTTGCTCTTTCCCGGTTACTCCTGGTTTAGGAGGCTTGCCGATTTAAGGTTACTGCACCTGTGGAAGAGAAAGTGACATAGACAAACATATAAGATAGGACAAACAATTAAAATCGGTCTTGTTTTTATAGGTATGCTGGTAGTGCTCCAATAGTAGTGGGAGGACAGTGGGTTGCAAGTTGACATTATAGTTATCACCAACCTCTGTCCCTGGGGGGACATATACTAATTTTTACAGGGGGTGTCGTGGGCTACAGGTGAACTAGTAGCCATGTTTAAAAGGGAACCGCGTGTTACTAGTTAGGATCAATGGACCAAAGGTCTGCGACCCTGCATCAAGTATGGTCATTGTTAAAAACAGTAGTATTTAAAATATCTCACTTTTGGTTGAAAAAATTAAAACAACATAATCGAGTTAAGAAATAGGCTAGGTGGTACTTATCTTAAAAAGTGACGCTGCGAGCGAAGATTCCCCTGAGCGCTGGAAAGTAACTCACGCCCTTGAAGCCAGGCACCCTCTAGGAACCTGAAGCACTTCCTGAATGGGCGTGGCCGATTGTGGAGGTGAAAACTGACAACTATCCAAGAATGAGACCGACTTTTTAAATACCAGCAACGGTATCATCCCTTACTTCTACACACTTCCTAAGACTCACAAAAATAAGCTGCCATCACCCGGACGACCAATCGTCTCGGGCATAGGTTCTCTACTAGAACCTTTGTCACGTTTTTGTGATCAATACTTGAGACCTATTGTGCAGAACACTCCAACGTACCTCAAAGATACGAAAAGCCTTCTACAGCTCCTACAAGAGATCACTTTTGTGGAGAATACAGTGACACTTGTAACTCTAGATATCGAGAGCCTGTATACCAGCATCCCCCAGGATGATACCATCAAAGTCCTTGGGGCGGCTCTCGATTCCATTGATTGGAGCTATCAAACACCCAAGACATTTATCATTGAATGTGCCACCATAGCCCTGAAAGAGAACTTCTTCGCATACAAAGGACAGCTCTTCTTACAATGTACAGGTACATCCATGGAGAGTACTTTTGCTCCAAGTGTGGCGGGACTGTACGTCGCAGCTTTGAAGCAAAACACATTCTACCAGCGAATGGACCCTTCACCTCCTCCATACAATTGTAGAGGAGATACATCGATGATGATTTTATATTGTGGCAGGGCAGTGCCAAACAGCTAGAGGATTTCCTGATCTGGATTAACACCCTGGATAAAAACCTGAAGCTTACAAATACTACGAGCAAGACAGAAATTGTCTTCCTAGATGCAACCATCAGTATCATTGGCACCAATCTCTCAACCAAAACCCACTACAAACCTACGGCTAAAAATAACTTGCTGGAATTCACGAGCTTTCATCCGCGCCCACTTAAAGAGAACTTACCTTAAGGGCAGTACATGAGAATCAGACGGAACTGCAGTGATGTAAAGGATTTCAAGGAACAGTCAGCCGGCCTAACTGAGAAATTACAATCAAGAGGGTACCCTCCGTCTACTCTCAAGAGAGCTACAAGAGAGCACGCAATCAGCCACGTGAGGCCCTCCTGGAGGACAAGATCTTCCAATCCAACGAAGTTCCCCCTCACATGCGTGACAACATATAGTAGCCTCTCCAACATCATGAAGAAATCTATAAATAAAAACTGGAAAATCATATCAAGCCTGAAAAAAACCTGGGAAAAACCATTGTTTTCGTTCAAGAAGGGACGTAGTCTAAAAGATGCACTCGTTCACACACGTCCAAAGGAAAAGACACCACTTGAGGTACGCTCTGTCATTGACTCATGGGGTTTACCAAGAATTACAGGGCATTTTCCCTGTTCAGATTGCAGCGTCTGTCACCTTACATCCACCTCCAAGTCACTGACACTCGAACTTGGCAAGGTATGGATACAAAAGGCGCACACTAACTGCAACTCTCTCAACGTTATATACCTAATCACCTGTCCTTGTGACCTTCTCTAAGTAGGTATGACTACTCGAAAGATTAAGCAGAGAATATGCGAGCACAGGAGCAACATCAGATGTCGCAAGAACACCACCAAAATGAGCAGACACTTCCTGGATAGCAATCACACCACCAACGACCTACGGTGGACTGTGATAGAACAGGTCACTGCTGACAATAATATCGCCAACCGGCAATTTGAGAAACAATAAAGATGGGTCTACCGGCTGGGGACACACCTCATGGGACTCAATGACGAGATCCCGTGGAAGGTCATCTAGTCTTTGATACCAGTACCCCCTTGATACCAACTGCTGGAGCCTTTTAGCATTCGCCACCAATGCGGAGTAATAGCACGTAACCACCTTTATGAATCTTGCTCATTTCTAAGGGACTAGTTACCCCCTTTACCACTATGTCATGCCCACTGAGTTAAGCGTACTATTATCATCATTCCTTTGCGACCACGCTATACTCGTAGCACTGTATGCCCATCGGGCACCTCATGTGGGTGTATTCTGTAAGAATGTGCCCGAGTCCCCATCTACCAATGAATACACAATGTCATGCGAACTAATTCCCCAAGACAATGCTATACTTATAGTTCGGTATTTTATCTTACACACATCCAGTGTGTACTCGACGGCGATTTTTTGGTGCCCAGAGAATAACCTGAGTTTATTTTTCTCAATCCGCGCGCTCCGTGTTCACTGTCTATGCTTCTAGTGACTAATAAAGTTTAATCCCCACTGTATACACACGATCGAGCATTTTGGAAGACAGCGCTGTAGTTTCGAGCTCTTCCGCTCTCGTGATCCAACCGCCCTTCGTGATCCCCTGCATACTATTGGACCACGGACGAGACTCCGCCCACCTCCACAATCGGCCACGCCCATTCAGGAAGTGAGCCGCGTTGCACTCAGTCATTTATACCGCATCTCCGCCCCCGCACATTATCGTCGGGGTCCGGTCGAGGGTGCTTCAGGTTCCGAGAGGGTGCCTGGCGTCAAGGGCGTGAGTTACTTTCCAGCGCTCAGGCGAATCTTCGCTCGCAGCGTCACTTTTTAAGATAAGTACCACCTAGCCTATTTCTTAACTCGATTATGTAGTTTTAATTTTTTCAACCGAAACAAAGGGTGTGCTAAACACGCTACCACCCCCCTCCCGTGACCCATGGTGACGATCGCAATTACCATACAAGTGAGATATTTTAAATACTACTGTTTTTAACAATGACCATACTTGATGCAGGGTCACAGACCTTTGGTTCATTGATCCTAACCAATAACACGCGCTTCCCTTTTAAACATGGCTACTAGTTCACCTGTAGCCCACCACACCCCCTGTAAAAAAAATTGTATATCTTCCCCCAGGGACAGAGGTTGGTGATAACTATAATGTCAACTTGTAACCCACTGTCCTCCCACTACTATTGGAGCACTACCAGCATACCTATAAGAATAAGACCGATTTTAATTGTTTGTCCAGTCTTATATGTTTGTCTATGTGAGACGTTGGCCTGATATATGATGCTCACTAGTTCTAATGATCACCTTGTATCAGTCCAAACAACCCTTATGGTGATTAGTTTTAAGTCAACCTTATAGACCAGCTATCCTAATAGTAGCATGGACAAAGCAGTCTTAGGCTAAACTATTTTAGCATGTGAAGCCAGCTGTTTTACCACATATAACCCCTTGAATGCCAAATGAAAGGACACCACACTGGTAGTTATGTAAATAAACAAGATATTTATTAACTAACATACACCTCTGAACTCTATGAGGTCAGAGGGCTAAGCACATGACAAGACTCTTAAGAAAAATACGTTAAGTTGCACAAGTTACAATGTTGCCCTAGAGGCACAACAAACCATATACTAAACAAGTGGTATAAGGAAATCGATGGAAGGAATGGAGCTGTCCAGAGGCTGTAGGATCGCTAGGACTACACTACCCTAACCTTAGGTAAGTAGCAGGAGGCCCACCGGACGCGTGTGCAAAGTGTGAACTCACATGGGAGATGCGTAACAAAGTCAATGGACAGTACAAATTACGAAAAGGTAAGTATTAGACAGTTCCGACTAGCTAGGACTAAAACGACTGGAAATCTGGACACTAGGAGAGTTAATCTACCCTTGAGCACCGACATGCTCTTGTTACCTCACCCACGGGCTGCGGGTGCATAGGTGTTAAAGTGTGTCAGGTTTCCGCGTTGAAGTCTATGGAGCCTGGAAGAAAAGATACTGCAGGCGGCCAGAGGGAAGATGTCAGGAGGACCCAAGGGTGGATCGAGAAAGATGAAGACCTGAAAGCAGAGGGGACAATGTTCACAGTCACTAGCCAGTGACTGGAGTGGAACCAGGAAAAAACCAGATGCTGTCGTCGCGATCAAGTGAAGAGTGGACGCTTGACTCTGCAGCCACGTGGACCAGGAGGTGTCTAGGACGACCAGGATGGAGGCACGAGCTGTCCCACGCAGGCTTTCGCTGTCGGCGGTGTTGGTTCTGGATTCGGCGTCAACAGGCCTTGGCAAAGGCAACCCACGCGGTGAGTGGAAAAGGCGTCTGGTGCGGACCAGGAGGGTCCGGGGTGCTTCTCCTTTGCAGGGAAGCAGGGGCCAGTCTGGAGCAACCAGACCAGCTGTATGGATTTCAAGGATCGTCGTCTAGGAGGCCACTAGCCAGCCGGCAAGTGACCAGACAACGCGTCGAGCAGCACTCAAGCAAAAGGGCCCCACGCAGATCTCGTGGATGCTAGAGGGCGGATCTTCTGTGCAAGAGCTGCTCGGGCTGGGGCTTCTCAATCCCCAAAGCACTTCGTCGAGGATGCCTCTGAAGTCGTGCTGGAAGCGAAGTGCAGTTTCTCCAAGATGGCCGGTCCCACGTGTCTCGTCCCACCCACGGATCTCAGATGTAGCTGCAGATGTAGGTAGAGGTCGGAGAGGCCTGGAAGTCCGGGTCTCGTCGGGCTCTGAAGTCTGGATCCACCAGGGAAGACGACAAAGTGAACCGCTAGGACGCTTGATGGTGCCTGCAGATGCAGGGTGGTCACTCCTTGGCCACAAGGGAGATTTCTTCAGTCTTCTGTGGAGCAGAACGTCGAAGTCCAGAGTTTCTTCTTGTAGAGTTTCAAATAAGGATTAATCTAATTTGGAATGGGACCAGCTCCTACCTTTATTCTCCTAAAGGGGGCTGTACTATGACTAGGTCCCTCCTATGGGTGGGAGCAGGAAGGGGGGTGGTTACACCCCCTATCCTTGGTCCGGTTTCGCGCCAGAGCTGGGGCTGGAGTGCCCCAGCAACTGGTTTGAACCGGTGTATACACAGGGACACCTTGTGTGCCCCAGGCATGTCTCATTCCTTTCAGTCCTGTCCTACCTAATACACAAAATCCTGGCTGGGGTGGTGCTAGCACCTCCCAAGGCAGGAAACCCTTTGTCCAGGCCTCCCTCGCTGGAAGGACTCCCAGCAGCAGGAGGTCAGACTTGTGTCTGTGGTGGCAGCATCCATTTTGTGATGCTGAGGCTCGAGTTAACTTTAACCGGGGTTCACAGTTACATCCATGTTGTGTCCCTCTAGAAGGGTGGAATGCTACCTCCGTCGGCAGAACTGGCGAGGGGGTAGTATTCCAATTCGTATGACACCTTACTCGACATGTTTTGATAATGCTATGCCAAAGTTAACAATAACCGCAAGGATTATAATGCATTTAAGAGTATATGGTATAGCGTTATCATGGAAACAGCTAAAGGACTTGGTTCCGAAAGCGGCAGACAGGCTCAGCTCATGCTAGAGCACCATCTCACATAATTCCAAGCACTCTGCCTCCAGGATTGTTAAGGCCTGCCATAGGAGTGACTTATAGGAGGATAGGTGTCCATTTTAGGGTTAGATATAGGTATACTATATCTAAAGCAAAGGGTGATTGCACCACCTTGCCCCAGCTGATTGATCAGCCAGTTGTGTCAGATTTGGATGGCCAGCCAGGGGTGGTATAATACATGCTGCAGCCCCTGGTAGGCCTTGGGTGCACTTATGCCCTGGGTACCTATGGTACACTGTACAAGGACTTACAAGAGGGACCCAATACCAATTAGATATGTACCCAAGGTACATGGAGTCCATTTTAACAGAGAGAGCAGGAAGCCTGGGGCCCTAAATAGCAGGATCCCAGGCCAACTATGTCGAAAACCAGCAAAATACTAGGCAAAAAGTTGGGGGCAACCATAGTCAGATATCCACTTTCCTACAGTCTATGTCACTTTCTCTTCCACAGGTGCAGTAACCTTAAATCGGTAAGCCTTCTAAACCCGGAGGAACCGGGAAAGAGCAAGCTCTTTTCCATTGCACTTTTTTTCATTTTTTCACTTTTCACATTCACTTCCCTAGGTAAGGGTGAGCCTTAGGGTGCTCATACCGCCAGGGTTTAGTCCACTTTTATGTCCTGACGAATGCCTGGTAAACTTACACCGTTTTAAGGCAGAAACATGTTGACTGATAATAGAAGTTTCTGGAATTAACCAAACAATTACCTTTGGACCATTTTCCAACACTATATTTTTAATCATGTCCCAGTGATCAAATAATAAATAGTTTTTTGAAACACTTAGGACATTTTTATCTTTCACCACCACTAAATTAGTTTCACTTCACGCCTGTACTCACAAAAAACCTGCTCCGCAGTAGACCTGGCGTCGCAGCACACTGGAGAGGCACTCAGCCTCTTCAGTGGGGCCCGATGATGAAGCAGGTCATCAACCAGGTTGGTGAGTGAGGGCTTTCCTAACTGACCTAAGTGAGGCCAGTTGAATTTTTCTCTGCTCCATGTGTGGCCCTTCGTGTACCATAGAACACTCTTTTCTTGTTTGCATAAACAACCCTAAGCAACAATTCCATCACTGCATCTCAGGAAACCTCAAAAGCAGAGCTCATGGTACACCCCTGTTCCAAAATTTAACATAGTAATCGCACCTCCTAAAATGAAGGAAATAAAGACTGTACGTATTCAGAATAATAAACATCAAACACCCTGAGCTTGCCAGATGTAACGCCTCCAGCAAAGAAGAGCCCACTTCTATGGAACTAATTTCTATGTGTAGATAAGTGAATTAAACACATATTAAAGCTGGCATGACCCCCTAACAGGGAATAACCTAAAATTCATCCAATGAAAAAACAATTCGTGCACCACCTGAATTACATAAAAAGTGCACTCCGCTAAAGTAGCAACCAGGACGGCATCAGTCAAACCAAAGACCAATATTACCCTGAAGTGGAAACCCAGAGTATTAGCAAAGAACAAGTATTTGTTCTGTATGCAAGGTCTCACACTGGCGCAAGTAATTTTGTCTCTATATAAAAATACAGCAATTCATATGTAATGCATGCCAGCATCGCCAAACTCCTTCAAAAGAAGCATGTGAAAAGGTCATCTTCCTAACCAGAAGAAACGTCAGTTGTCACCAGCAACTTCAAACAGTGTTCCTTGAGCGTCTTCGGCTTCAGTCTCCGGCAGGAGCTGCAATCATCTGAGTTGTAGTGTTTCTGCAAACACCACATACACACAAGTATGTGGGTCTGTAATCAACATTCGTTGAGTACAGGACCTACAAGACAAAGCCCGATGACATCGGAGTAAGGCTCACTGTTCCCACTGACAATTCAGTCAGCGCAACCAAATTGACATTGGACGTCCAGTTTATCAAATCCTTGACCTGCTTTTAACGAAATTAACATATGCATTTGGAATATCAACGGTTTATCCTCCAAATCATACGATCAAAAGGTTTTAAACTACCTAAAATACTTTGACATGATTCTGCTTCAGGAGACCTGGGAGGACAAACCCTTTGAGCTACAAGGCTAAATCTCAAGTTTTATCCAGGGTACCAAGGGACCGGACTTCGGGCGACGTTCAGGAGGCCTACTTTTCCCATCTTCAATAACACAAATCGGCGAAATTCTTCCCCTAAAGATTCATATTACTCCCCCAAGCTGCATCCAGGAATTAATAGTTAAGCTAACCCTTAATCAGTTCATTCCGAAGGTCATAATAATAAATATCTACGTACATCCCAAACACAAATTAAAGACAGCCAAGTAACTGATCAAAGGAGAGTAATGGAAGAAGAGGACTCAGATAACATCATCTTGGCTGAAGATTTTATTATGCACCTCTTAGGGCGTGATCAGTACGACAACCCCATACAAGATCTTACAGGTGCATGGGGAATTCCGACCCAAGGGTCCTAAAAAAAAAAAAAAAAAAAACAGTGCAATGCTCGAATTACCTTCTTTCAGAACTAGAGCACCTAAACTTGAGAGCAGTAAACGGTGATATCAAGGGGGATAATCCTCCAGTACCCACATACCACTCAGCTAAAACATCCTCTCACTTAGATTCTAAGTTTGTGAATTTAACCTTGTTCAACAAAATAGCCTTAGGCAATAATGAATACAGCGACCATATGCCACAAGAAATGAAACTTCAAGCAAACTCAATTTTATTACTGGAGGCCGACAAAAACAATTGTCTCTGTAGAAACCACAAACCTTAAACGAATAAGGTGTAATTCAATAAATATAGAAGCAGTATCAACCACAACCAAATAACTACTCAACCAAGCACAGGTTAACATAATTTAGCCTCTGGATAGCTGGGAGAAATTTACCATATCCCTCAAAATAGTACAACCAAAACGGGCCTGAAACAGAAGAACAAGTTACCTTCGGTAACGCTTTTTCTGGTGGATACAGTATCTGCCTGTGGATTCCTCACCTTGTGAATATCCTCCTGCATCAGCAACGTTCTGAAAGTTCTTTTGTAGCACGCCGGCGTGGACGACGTCATAGGAGAACGACATCACGCGCGACTCAGACTGACGTCACTGACTCCTAATTAGGCCTACGTCGGCGTGATGACATCAGTTCCGCCCATTTTTCCGTGCCTTCGAGGCAACCGGACGGACCAATGACAGTAGATATATACATATACAGTGTACACAGTACATAATAACCAAAATTACACACATAGTGTGTAGCCAAGTTATGAAAAACCCAATATATATATACAAATATAAACATATATATTTATTTATTTTAGGTTTTTATAGAGCGCGTAGTCACCCTCGAGTATCCCAGCGCTGAAACCTCAGAATCCTAAGGGGGGGGGCACAGGGAAGCTTCGAATGAATCAGGGGAAAAGGAGGGTTTTGAGGGACTTCCTAAATCGTAGGAGGTTTGGTTCAGCTCTGAGGTTCGGGGGGAGAGCGTTCCATTTTCTGGCCGTGTTTACCGAAAATCTGCGGCCGCCGATGCGGGTTTTCTTCACCCTAGGGACAACGATAAGGTTTCCCTGTTCAGACCGGAGCGTTCTCGGCGGTCTGTATGGAGTGATCCAAGTACTCAGAATGGGGGGACCAGCGTTATGCAGGACCTTGTGTGCCAGGCAAAGGGCCTCACGGGGAGCCAGTGAAGTTTTCTCAGAGCAGGTTTAGCCGATGTTCTTGCTGGGGTGTTTGTGAGCAGGCGAGCTGCGGCATTTTGGGTTTTTTGCAGTATTTGGAAGGTGGCTTCCGGCGCACCGAGATAGATAGCGTTGCTATAATCTAGCCTTGCTAGCACTAAGCCTTGGATAAGCAGGAGGCGTGACTGGAGTGGAAGTAGGGGAAGCACCTTTCTGCATGATCTGAGTAGCCCATAGCAGATGCCGGCTGTTTTCCTAGCCTGTGTCCTGAAGGTGAGGTCTGACTCCAGCCATACTCCCAGACTTTTAACCTCTGTCTTAGGGGAGGGGGGGGTCACCCATACAGTCGGGCCAGATGTTAGGGGGGAGACTCGAAGTTTTGTGACCGAGGAGCAGGATCTCTGTTTTTGACCCGTTCAGCTTTAGGTCGGAGTCGCTCATCCATCGATGGACGGTGGAGAGGCAGTCTCGCAGGTTGGAGGGCTTTAGCTTGGGGTGTGAGAGGGTCACCACCAGCTGAGTGTCGTCAGCGTAGCTGACGATCGTGACTCCGAATGGGGCGACCAGCTCCTCCAGTGGGGCCATATACACGTTGAAAAGCGTGGGGCTTAATGAGGAGCCCTGAGGCACTCCACACCGGAGGGGGATTGAGGGGGAGCGGCTTTCTCCTTCCCAGACTTGGAAGGAGCGTCGGGAGAGAAAGGATGTGAGCCATCTCAACGCACTGTCTTGTACGCCAGAGTTATCTAGGCGCTGGGCTAGGACCTGGTGGCTGACAGTGTCGAATGCCGCGCTAAGATCTAGGAGGACCACTGCCACTGATCCTCCTGTGTCAATAATTTCCCTCGCTTTTTCTACGGCTGCCAGGAGGGCGGTGTCCGTGCCCTGACCTGGTCTGAAGCCTGTTTGGGAGTTTCTTAAGAGATGGTTTGCTTCTAAGAAGTGGGACAGCTTTTTGTTTGCAAGCTTCTCCGCGACCTTACCTATCCAAGGGAGGAGCGAGATGGGTCTGTAGTTGGACAGGTCCGCGGGGTCTAGCGATGGTTTCTTCAAAAGTCCTTTAACAACGGCCTCCTTCCAGCTTTGTGGGACTTCTCCTTGGGCAAACGAGGTGTTAATGAGGGCCGTGAGTCTAGCTGTAATGGTCCTAGCGATGTTTTTAGTGAACCGTATGGGAACTGAGTCGCTGGGGGCCCCACTTTTTGTGGCTGCTAGAGTAGTTGCCACTTCTTCTTCTGTGACTGGTCCGAATGAAGCTAAGCGAGGGGATTCGGGTTTGTCAGGGGGGTTTCCTGACGTGAGGGCACAATCCTTGGCTATTCCCGAGGTGGCCTGATTGGTGGCGGGTAGGGAGGAAAGGATTTTCTTAATTTTATTGTCGAAGAAATTAGCCAGATTGACACATTTTTCCTCGGCTGCTTTAGGGTCCAAGGGTATCTGCAAGGGGGCTGGCACGTGGAGGAGCTCTTTAAGGATGGAAAAAGTCTCTTTGGTGGAGCACGAGGAATTCTTTATTCTTTCCTCATAGAAGGAGCTTTTTGCGCTGTGGAGGGCTTGTTTATAAGCCTTCATGGCTGTTTGATAAGCGATTTTGTCCGTCGCCGATTTGTTTTTTCTCCATGTCCTCTCTGTCTTTTTGCACTCCTTCCTAAGAATGTTCAGGGGCGGAGTGTACCAAGGAGCGTGGGTTGTCCTTTTTACATGCTTAAGAGAGCATGTTAGTGGGATGAGGCTGTCTAGAGGGTTGGTGAGCCAACTGTTAAATTCTCTATCGGCGGTGTTAGGGTCAGTTGAGAGGGGGCCATCAGATTCCCTAAGCTTCACTTCCCATTCTTCAGGTTTTAACTTGTGCCAACGTCTGGTCTGTATCCTAGTTTTCTGTTTAGGAACCGGGGCGGGCTGAAAGGTATATATACATATAAATATATATATACATATAAATACATTAAAATAATGTCATGAACACAGGTATAGAAGAGTGGACAACAGGGAGGCGGGTGGGCATGTAAGGAATCCACAGGCAGATATTGTATCCACCATAAAAAGCGTTACCGAAGGTAAGTAACTTGTTCTTCTGATGGATACATCTGCCAGTGGATTCCGCACCTTGTGAATAGATTCCCACAGCAGTCCCCACTCCCGGAGGAGGGTGTCCACTCTCCTATACCAGAAAATCCTGGAAGACAGAAGGCGCAAAGTGGCCGTCCCTCTTCACCTCGGTATCCAAGCAGTAATGCTTCGCGAAAGTGTGGAGAGAGGCCCAAGTTGCCGCTCTACAAATGTCCTCAACAGGAACACCTCTAGACAAAGCAGATGTTGAAGACTTTGCTCTAGTAGAATGGGCTCTTATACCCTCTGGAGATTCCTTACCAGCCAGGGCGTAGCAGATCTTGATGCATAGTATTATCCATCTCGAAAGTGTGCGCTTGTGCACAGCTCTTCCTTTTCTGCAGCCAGCAAATCCAACAACAGCTGGTCATCCACTCAATAGTCCTTTGTCCTATCAAGATAAAAACTCACCACCCTCTTAGGGTCCAAACCGTGAAGCCACTCCTCCTCCTTGGAAGGGTGAGGGGGAGGATAGAAGGTTGGAAGGGTAATAGACTGTCCTAGAGGGAAGGGAGTTACCACCTTAGGCAGAAAAGCAGCCCTGGTCCTAAGAACCATTCGTTCAGCATGAATGGTCAAGAATGGGGGCTTTGAACTAAGAGCTTGAAGCTCACTTACCCTCCTTGCCGTGGTAATTGTAACTAGGAAAACCGTCTTAAAAGACAACAACCTCAAGGGACAATTATGTAAAGGTTCGAAAGAGGAACCCATTAGGTAAGTAAGCACCAGATTCAAGTCCCTTTGAGGCACAATAAAAGGAGTAGGAGGACATTTATTTGTAAGGCCCTTCAGAAATCTCAAAACAATAGGAGATTTAAATAAGGACGGCTGATCCGGCAGGCAGAGAAACGACGACAAAGCTGAAAGATAACCTTTAACTGTAGCCACAGCAAACCCTTGCTGCGCTAAAGAAAGAGCAAATAGAAGTATATCTGACAAATCAGCCCTTAAAGGGTCAATGGACTTCTCCCCACACCAAGTCACAAATTTAGACCATCTGTATGAATAGATTGACTTGGTAGAATCACGCCTGGCTGATAGAATGACATCCACCACATCATGTGGGAGAGAAAAAGAATTCAGGTTGCCCCGTTCAATCTCCAGGCATGAAGGTGTAAGGTCTGGAGGTGGGGTGTAGAACCTGCCCCTCCATTTGAGAGAGGAGATCTGCCCTGAGGGGGAGACGGAGCGGCGGGCATGAGGAGAGGTGGAGAAGACCTGTGTACCACACCCTTCTTGGACAATCCGGGGCGATCAATATAACTTGGGTCCGGTCTTGGCGAATCTTCCTCAGAACCCGAGGAATCAAGTGTATGGGAGAAAACGCGTAAAGGAGATGTGAGTCTCAACTCAACTGAAACACGTCCCCCAAGGCTCCCTGCATCAGAAACTGGAGACTGCATAACGACTGGCAGTGACCATTCTCGTGAGTGGCGAACAGGTCCACCTGAGGAGTTCCCAATGTCCGGAAGACGTAACGAACCAGCTCTGGATGAAGTCTCCACTCGTGGTCGGCTGAGAACTGCCGACTGAGACTGTCTGCAAGCACGTTCAGAACTCTGGCCAGATGATTTGCCATCTAACAAATCGGATGGTCCTGAACCCAGGGCCAGAGACGCAGAGCATCTCTGCAGAGACACTGCGACCCCACTCCTCCCTGTTTGTTGACATACCACATCAAGTCAGGACTGGAACCGACCGCCCGCGAAGGGAAGGGAGAAAGGCCTTGAGTGCTAGACGTATTGCCCTCAATTTTAGAAGGTTGATGTGAAGCAACCTTTCCTCTGGAGACCAAAGACCCTTGATTTCCAGATCCCCCAGATGAGCACCCCACCCTAGAGTGGATGCATCCGTTATCACTGTGGCAACCGATGGAGGTAGATGGAAAGGCTTTCCTTGAGACAGATTGCCTTCCACACCCCATCAAGATACATCTGCTGCAGCTTCTCTGGAGATCCTCACAGACTCCCTGAGATCTCCGTTGTGTTGATACCATTGCCTGCGGAGACACCACTGGAGTACCCTCATGTGCCAGCGTGCATGGTTGACCAACAGAATGCAGGAAGCCATCAGACCGAGCAGGCGAAGGACCTTCAAGACTGGAACGACTGCTCCATTGTGAAACAAAGGAATCATTTCCTGTATGTCGAGAATCCGTTGTGGAGGAGTGAATGCCCGACATACAGTTGTATCCAGTACTGCACCAATGAACAGGTTGCGCTGGGAGGGCACCAGGTGAGATTTGGGTACATTTATAGAAAAACCCAACCTGTACAACAACTGAGTTGTGTCTTGCGGATGATTGAGCACTTTCTCTGGAGATTCCGCCTTGATCAGCCAATCATCCAGATAAGGGAATACTGGAATCCCTGATCTTCTGAGATGTGCTGCCACCACAGCCATCACGTTGGTGAAGACTCGAGGCGCAGTAGTAAGACCAAACGGAAGGACCACAAACTGGTAATGCTGTGATCCCACTGTAAAACAGAGATACTTCCTGTGCGACCTCAGGATTGGGTGTGAAAATATGCATCCTGCAAGTCGATCAACACTATCCAGTCTTCTTCCAGCAGCGCTTGAAGAACCTGCGCAAGGGTGAGCATCTTGAACTTCTCCTGCTTCAGGTAAAGGTTCAAGATCCTGAGATCCAGGATTGGACGAAGTCTGCCATCCTTCTTGGGGATCAGGAAATACCGGGAGTAGCCTCCCTGACCCCTTTCCTGCTCCGGAGCCATCTCTATCGCACCTTTTTGTAACAGTGACAGGACCTCTTCCTGCAGGAGAAGTAGGTGGTCCTCCGAGCAAAAACCTTGGCAAGGAGGGTAATCCGGAGGAAATTCCCGAAAGGGAAGAGCATACCCATTCTCTACGAGATTGAGAACCCAAAGATCTGATGTAACCGATTCCCAATCCTGTAGAAAATGGGTAAGCCGACCCCCTACAGGACCCACATGATCCGGAATGGCGGATCTAGGGCTGCTTTGATGATGGAGGGGTTTGGGATGCGGAGGAGGAGGCTTGACGTCCTCCAGGACGAGCTCATTGTCTTGCACTGTAGGATTTATATAGTGGATTTTGCTGTTGCTACTGCTGTTGTACTCGACGGTAGGGTCGAAAGGATGCACGTCCAAAACCTCTAAACCTCTTAGTCCCAGAGCCTCTGGACTGCAGCCCCAAAGATCTGGCAGTAGCCCTACTGTCCTTAAATCTTTCTAAAGCTGCATCAGCTTTCTTTCCAAATAATCCAGTACCACCAAATGGCAAATCCAACAAAGCTGCCTGAACGTCCGCAGAAAAGTCAGATGACTTCAGCCCAGCAGCCCTTCTAGAGGCAACAGAAGTTCCCATAATGCGAGCAACTAAATCAGCAGTGTCAAGTCCACTTTGAATTACTTGACGTGCAGCCGCCTGTGTATCAGCCAAGACCTCATCAAAATCCTTCCTGCTGTCCTCAGGAATCTTTGGAGCCAACTGCCGTACAGAGTCCATCAGAGCATGTATATATCTCCCCATGAGACATGTGGCATTGGTCGATTTTAGAGCCATACTCGCAGAAGAGAAAATCTTCTTTGCAGTCTGATCCTGTTTCTTGGACTCCTTATCCCCAAGCACGTGAGGGAAAGCACCAACAGACTTCTTCGAACAGGCTGCTTGTATAACCAGACTTTCAGGCAAAGGTTGCGAGGATAGAAATTCAGGATCACCAGGAGCTACCCTATAACTCCTTGCAACACCCTTAGCCACTGCAGGAGCTGTAAGAGGCCTGTTCCAAACCTCCAATATAGGCTCTGTCAAAGCCTCATTAAAAGGAAGCAATGTTTCTACAGACGATGATGGGGAATGAAGGACCTCAGTCAATATATTACCCTTAAATTCAGCTGTAGGCAAAGTCAAATTTAAAAGAGCTGCAGCCTTTTTAATAACCACATGGTATGGTGCAACATCCTTTGAAGGAGCATCAGAAACAGAGGACAGCTTCCATTCAGGGGAAAGCTCTAAGCCACTAGCTTCCCTCAAATCATCAAAATAGTCCTCCTGAAGCTCACTTTCTTCCATCTCAGCCTCTCTAGATCTTTGCTCCTCTATAAGACGCTGAGCTTCCCACCTCGTTCTTTCCTTCACAAGCCGTGCCGTCGGATCCGTGACCGACTCCGCCGGAGCCGGAGCCGGCATAGAGATCGAATCCGGAAGCACAAGCTGCAGCTCACGAGGTAGAGTCGCAGCCGGCGTCGATTGAATCGGCGTCGACGACTTCGGCGGCATAGAGAATAGCCAAGGCGAAGTCTGCGCCGGTATAAATGGCATAAAAGTAGCTGGAGCACAGGAGTGAGGAACTCCTAAATTATATGCCAAAGGACCCATGGGACCCGAAGGTGCACCAGAGGGTTACAAAGCTCTCAAGTAGACTCCATACATCGCGTTTAAAAACGAAGTAGGGTCTTGACCTGGTGCTGGGAAGGGTGGGTAAGAACCCATAGGATGCCCTCTCGGAAGTTCCGAATTTGCCTCCTCTTCGACAGGCGGACTGACTGGAGTCACCGAGCCCTCTAGTAAAGGAGCCTCTTCTTCCTCTTGAGCCGGGGACGGCGCCGTAGAGGGAACCAACATCGGAGCCGGAGAATGCACCGGCGAATCCAAGGGCGAAGCGTCACCTTCTGGAACACCAAGTGAAGGAGACACCTCATCTTTTCTATGCCTCCTCTTAGGCGACTTCGGCCTCGACTCCGAGTCCTTACCGGAGTGATGACAAGATCCATGCCTTTGCTTCTTATGCTTTTTCTTCGCTGACCTCGAAGCATGACCAGAAGACGACTTCGAAGGCAACGCCATGCGGGATCGACCTCGACTTCGACCTCGCCCTACTCGAACGCGATCTCGAAGTCTTCTTCTCTTTTCTACCTTTCAACTTCGCCACCAGAAGTTTCGCTTCCCTCTCTCGAAGAGCCTTCGGGTTCATCTTCTTACACAAAGAACAGCCTTTGACATCGTGGTCCGAACTCAGGCACCAGATACAATCTTCATGCGGGTCCGTAATAGACATCATCTTGCTGCACTCCTCAAAAGCTTGAACCCGGTCTTCTTAGTCGACATCCTCTGCGAGAAACAAATAAGCAAGAAGCCAAACAGAGAAAAACAGTAACAAAGTTACCAACAGCTACAGAGGTTCCCCAAAACCGTTAGCGTCAACGACGCGGAAAAAAGGGAACTGATGTCATCACACCGACGTAGGCCTAATAAGGAGTCAGTGACGTCAGTCAGAGTCGCGCGCGATGTCGTGCTCCCATGACGTCGTCTACGCCGGCGTGCTACAAAAGAATTTTCCCAACGTTGCTCACGCAGGGGGATATTCAGAAGGTGAGGAATTCACTGGCAGATGTATCCTTCAGAACAACAGAACAGTCCTGCTAACGACGAAAGCAAGGAGCCCAGTCTCAAAGACACTGAAACAAACGATAAATTATACCTTAAGACAACTCTGAAAATCACCGGAAACCAGAGTCTGCGGCACTCCGTTCGCGAATCAAAGGCTCTACTCAAGCAAAGAAGATGGAGCATCAAAAGAATTCAGAACAACAAACTTTGGGCCAAACTTCTTTTTTGATGCAAAGCAGAAAAATAGCACCAAGTTTTGGCAATCTATTAACAGACTACAATGGCCAAGCCATCTCGGCATCAACTCCCACATTACTGAAGCACCCTGGGTAGACTTTCTTTTTAACCACTTTAACGAAACAGAGCATAAAGTAGTTCCCCTCGCTCATTCAAGGAATCAATAGCTCTAGCAGGCCTACAAAGGAAGTAATGCATCAAAGCCCAGCCCTTTCAGAGGAAAGGGACAGCACCAAGCCAATCCAACAGCAACGGGAGACGGAACCAACTTCGGCACAAAACAGCATACTTGGAACAAAGGAGGAGCATGACAGCCCTGTAGTTCTACAAATTTAGAAACAAATAACAAGGGGTAGACAGGCAGGAGCATCCGGCCCCAACGGCATTCGGCCAATGCTGTTGAAACACAACCCGGAATTTTGAGGTAACGCATTAGCACCAGTTTTTAAACATGCATTCAGAATGACCACAATTCCAGAGTCATGGAGAGGCTCAATCATAAGCTCAATTTACAAACAATGTGAGAGGTCCTCGCTGAAAACCTATCTGATAGCCCTCAGCCATTGAGGCTAAATATTATGGGGGCTCATCTTAAACATCTACATGGAACCCCTCACCACACTTCTCTGAAACTCCAACATTCCCTTCCACCTCTATGCAGACGACACTCAACTTTATCTGGAAAACACCTTGATCAAAGACATACACAGATTAAATGTCACGCTCAAAGAGGTCCAACATTGGCTCTCAGTGAACCACCTTAAACTCAACCAAGAGAAAACAGAAGTTCTCCTCATCTTTAACACAGATGAAAACCCCCAAACCGAAGAATGGCTCAAAGCCATTGACACCCTCAATGGTGCCCTGGCGCCAACAGACTCGGTAAAATCCCTTGGTATTACCCTTGACCCCAAACTCTACATGAGAAAACACATCTTAAAAGCGGCCAAAAGTGCATTCCTAAACCTGAAACTGCCATACAAAATAAAACCCTTCCTCTCCCGAAAGATCTTAAACAAGCCACCCATGCACTGGTGCTCTCCAGAATTGATTATGGAATCGCAGCCCTGACCAGGACAGCAAATTCTCACCTAGGTCCCCTAACCACTACCCTCAATGCTGCAGCAAGAATCGTCACAGGAACTAATAAATTTGAACACATTTCTCTGGCACTCAAGGAACTGAAGTGGCTTCCTATTGATCAACGACAGTTTCGGTACAGCCTGTCTCGCGCACAAAGCCAAACCAGAATACCTGGCCGCCAAACTCAAAAGGGCCGGCCAGTCTAGGAACCTCAGAAGTTCCAACACGCGTCTACTCATCCCACTGAAATCACGGAAACACAAAACCGCTAATAAATCCTTCGCGGGAAATGCACTTAAGATCTGGAACTCCAACCCCCCCCACATCAGAACAACCACCTCCTTCCCGAAATTAAAGATCCTACTCAAAGCCCTCTTCCTTGAGCGCTCTAGAACCTAACGAGAAACCCAGGAGTAACTATAGGAAGGGCAACTAACTCCTCTTGTTGATACCCCTCCGCCTGAAGATCTGTACTGTAACTGTTTCTGATGCTCTCGAGCTGGTAAATTGCAGATTTTTTGTCTTTGCCAAAAATTGCTCATAACTGTACCTGTTGTGAAGCGCTCTGATACCCTCGGGTCCAGCGAACGCTATACAAAACTTCTAAATAATAATTTAAAAAAAATAAACGACCTAACCAGTTGGGCATATGGGAATCAAATAATCCCTCCAACACAAACAGGGTTTCGGCAAGGACAAAGCACAGTAAAAAAACATTATGGCACAGACCTTGCTCATGGATGTAGCTAAACAGGGAAAATACCCCATGTTTCTCTGCTTCATAGACTTTACAGCCGCGTTTGACCACGTCGACCGAACAAAACTCTGGCAAAAATTGGAAGGCTGGGGGACAGCTCCCCCTCTCTTAGACCAACTCAGGAATCTCCACACTAACACATGGGTCTAGATAAAGCAAGGTGCGGGTTCATACATATAAAAAGAAATACCCACCTCAAAAGGGATAAAACAAGGTTGCGTCCTAGCCCCATTGCTCTTCAACCTTTTCTTAGCGGATCTTCCGGGGGGAATTGGACAGATGTATAGCCCATGCACCAAAACTTGGAAACATGTCATTGTCAAACTTGTTATACGCTGATGATCTAGTTTTGATAAGCCGGACGCCTATTGAACTCCCACACCTCCTGAATGCGACTCACAAATTTTCACAACAAAACGCATTAAAAATTAACTTCAATAAAACAAAAATCATGGCACTAAACTACCACAAGAAGAAACCCTATAATTGGTTCCTGCACAACCAACGTTTAAATCAAGTAGCAAGCTATAAATATCTGGGGATATTACTAGATCAAAACAACTTGTTCAAACCACAAATTGAATCTTTGCGGAGAAAGGGGTAATGACTTACCTGTCCATAAAACCACTGAAGAAGTTGCTGCCTGACCCGACGCTAGACCCACATTAACATATGGGAGCGAATCAATGAAAGGAAAAGACGCAACAATCCTTGAAAATATAGTAACTAGCTCTTATCAAGCGATCTTCCAACTCCCTAGACACGCTTCCCCGCTCAAATACGGTTGGAAAGTGGGCTCCAAAAACAGTCAATAGAAAGAAGGCGAGCTTACGTGAAATGCTGGCATAAAATCAAAGGAGATGAGGAAGGATCCCTGAACAACCAACCCTTGACGGAACTGACTCGCCCCGAAAGATCGCCAGCTAGAGAATATCTACAGAAAACCATCAACCTCTTAGGCTCGACAGACCTGTGGAACATTTGAATGAATCATTTCTCATTTAAGCAAGCTGTAACAAAGGTAACGAATAGTTTCATACCTGTCGGTGTAGTTTTGCAGCTTGAAGATCTTTCTGGATTCACCATGCTGTGCATTATTCCGCGGTCTTGTGGTTGGGTCCGGAATCGTAGTCTTTTCTTTGTCTTTTTTTGTAGCCCAGGTGGGCATCGACGTCCCACCTATTGGTGTATTTCCGGTGACATCGGCACGCTTCCTGCGGAAGCACCCACTCTTGGGCGCCATCTTCGGATTCTTTTTTCTCGTGTTTGTTCTGTTACCGAAGTAATGGCAATGTTCTAGTAAGTCATTCACCGCTTTAACCTTCAAGGTTTGTTTGTTCAAGTAGTTGTCCATGTTTTCAACCCCCTTCCTCTCCAGTCTCATCTTTCTGGCGGAGGTGGGTGGGTTTGCTAGTGAATCCAAAAAGATCTTCAAGCTGCAAAACTACACCGACAGGTAAGAAACTATTCGTTTTGCAGCGTGAATCTTTCTGGATTCACTATGTTGTGCATAGACTTTGTAGCAGTTTCTCATTTTTGTGGCGGCTGGGTGGAAGATGAGCGTTGGTTATTGAATATGTGTTGAAGCACCTTTTGTCCGACTTGTGCTTCCTTGTTCATCTGTATATCCACGCAGTAGTGCTTCGTGAACGTGTGCACTGAAGCCCATGTTGCCGCCAGGCATATGTCCTGAATGGGTGTGTTGGCCAGGAAAGCTATTGTAGCTCCCTTTTTCCTGGTAGAGTGGGCCTGTGTCCCCCCTGCCAGTTCTTCCCCTGCCTGTTTGTGGCAGAATTGTTTTGTCTGTGCGATCCATCTCGCAATTGTTCCTTTAGTTACTGGTTTTCCCATGAAGCTCTTTGCGTAGGAAACAAAGAATTGCTTTGTTTTCCTGTGATCCTTTGTCCTTTCAATGTAGTGCATGACAGCCCTTCTGGCGTCTAGGGTGTGAAGAGCTCGTTCAGCGCTTGTTGTTGGTTTCTGGAAGAAACTTTGTATTTGTATAGTTTGATTCATGTGGAACCCTGACACCACCTTCGGCATGGAGTGTGGGTCTGTTCTCATTACCACCCTATCATTGTGATTTTGGATGTAGGGTTCCTGTAACATTAATGTCTGCAGTTCGCTTACCCTGCGCAGCGAGGTGATTGCTACCAGGAAAGCTGTTTTCATTGTTAGCCTCTCTAGGGATGCTTTGTTAATTGGTTCGAAAGGATGTTTCATCAGTTCTGTTAGTACCAGGTTAAGGTTCCATGCATGTGGTGGCACCCTCTTTGGAGGCGCAATCCTCTTTGCTCCTTCTATGAATCTTTTAACCACTTATGAGGTGAAGAAACTCTTACACGTCTCCCCTCTTGTGTAAGCGACTATTGCTGCTAAGTGAACTCTCAAGGAGGATATGCTTAGTTTCTTGTCTAGTAGGTGCGTGAGGTATCTAAGCACCGTTGAGTCTCTTTGCATCTTATTGTGCAGCTTTTCTCTCCTGCACCATAGAGTGAATCTCTTCCATTTTGATACATAGCACTTTCGCGTGCTGGGCCTCCGTGCCTCCCGAAGTACCCTCAGGGTGCTCTCTGGTAGTTTCAGATGCGCAAATTCTATGTCGTCAGGAGCCACGCTACCAGGCTCAGGCTCTCTGGCTCTGGATGTAGCTTCTGCCCGTTTTGCATGGTGAGCAGGTCCTTTCTCCTTCCGAATCTGTGGGGTGCGCTCTGTGCCATCTCCATGATCTGCGAATACCATGTTTGCCTGGCCCACTGTGGTGCGACCAGTATCAGTGTCATGTTGCTCGCTCTGCACTTGCTGAGGACCTTGTGAATCAGTGGTATCGGGGAAAAAGCGTAAGCAAATGTCCTCGACCAGTCTATCCATAAGGCATTCCCCAAGGATCCCTCCCCGGGCCGCCTGGATGCGAAGCTTCGGCATTTTGCATTTTGGCGTGTTGCAAATAGGTCCACCGACGGTGTCCCCCACCTGTCGAACAGCCTTTTTGTCTCCTGTGCATTGCGCTCTCATTCGTGGGTTGCCAATGTCTGTCTGCTGAGCCAATCTGCTTCTACTTTGTCCTTTCCTGGCAGATGAATGGCTAGCAGGTCTATGTTGAGAGGGATGGCCCAAGTCCATATCTCCTGCGCCAGCTTCGAGAGCGTGGCCGATTGTGTTCCAACCTGCTTGTTGATGTAGAACATCGCTGTAGTGTTGTCCGTCTGGATCAACACCCTCTGGTTGTACAGTTTTGTCTGAAAGGCTTATATAGCAAGGAAAACTTTTGTGCTTTATCGTATCTGCTGGTGTCCACAGACCCCTCACTTTGAGTTTCTCCATGTGAGCTCCCCATCCCTTCTGGGATGCATCTGTTGTGATGGTCACCGTTGGCGTTGGCGGCGTTAGAGGCTTTCCCCTTGTCAGGTTCTCCATGTTCCACCATGCCATTTCTTTCTGCACTGTGTGCATTACAACCACTAGATCCTCCCAACGCCCTGTTGCTTGTGACCATTGCCCTTGTAACCACTCCTGCAAGGGTCTCATGTGCAGCCGCACATTTGGCACTAGGTGAATGCATGATGCCATCATGCCCATGATCTTGCTCGCTGTTCTCACTGTCCAAGCTTGCCCCCTCTGGTAGAGTTTTGTCTCCTTCACCAGTGCAACTGACCTCTTCTCGCTTGGGAACACCCTGGTCTGTACGGTGTCGATCTGAGCTCCCAGGAAGATCTTTATTTGTTCTGGTTCTATTGAGGATTTCCCCCAGTGTATGGAGAATCCCAGGTCCATCAGTGTTCTTGTCACTCTCTGTGCATGCTCCTTGCATATCTGGTATGACCTTACTTTTATTAGCCAATCGTCCAGGTAAGGGTATACGTGTATTCCCTCCCTTCTTAGATGTGCTGCGACTGTTGCTAGGCACTTTGTGAAGACCCTTGGCGCCGACTTTAGACTGAACGCTAGGGTTGTGAACTGATAGTGGTGTTCCCCTATGGAGAATCTGAGCAGATGTTCATTGGTATGTGCAGGTAGGCATCATTTAGCTCTATGGTGACCATGAAGTCTCCTTTTTGCAATTGAGGGAGCACCTCTTGCAGGGATGTCATTTTGAACTTTTGCGTTCTTATGAATTTGTTTAAGGTCCAGGATGGGTCTCATTGTTTCGTCTACCTTTGGCACCAGGAAGTACGTAGAATACACCCCTCTGTTCCTTTCTCTGTAAGGTACTGGTTCTATGGCTTGTTTTTGCAGGAGCTCTCCCACTTCCTTTTGGAGTAGCTGCAGCTCTTTCTTTGCTAGTTGCCTTCTCTTTGACTTTCTGCTTGTTGGTGTCTTTTCCAGTTCTATGCAGTATCCGAACTGCATGATGTTTAGAACCCATTTGTCTGAAGTTATTTTCTTCCACTCCTGGAAGTAATGTTTTAGTCTTCCTCCCACTGGTCTCAAATGCCCGCAGGTACTTAGTGCGCCTGACCCCTGCGTGCCGTTCTCGTGCCTAACCCTGGGAGTTCTTATTTGGGTGGGCACATGTTGCCTGAACAAGTCACTTGGTGGGGGGTTGCTGACCTCCCCTCCTATTCTGGCCCCGTCAATGGCCTCTCCCGCGAAAGGGCTGGCCCCTCTGCTGGTATTATTTCAAAATAAAGACCCAGTCCAATTGCGTGCTATTATAATAGTGACAGCAAGGGGAGTCTAATGGAAACCTTATCCCCACTACGCTCTCATAAACTTTATAAGGAGGTACTGCACTTTTGCTACGCTCTAATTAAAACACCTGTTCTCCCGGGCAACAGCTCAGAACATCCACTCACAATGAGCCAACAAAAAGTTGCTCACATACGTGCACTACAAAAATGAGACATTCCTCATAATCGTGCGAAAATATGTGCGAGAAGCAAATGACCCCTCACGGAAACACCGCCATCGGGGTAACTGGTATGAAATTTCCAGACAGGCCCCTGTCTCATCATCGGTGATCACTTGCTTCTCAAAGAAAAGTGAGAGGAAAGAAAAGTAGTGTCCAAAACAAACAACATATAAAGTGACAAATGGTGAAGTGCAGAAAATTCTGCTGGTGACAAACAAACACAAATAACAGAGTGCTTAAAGACACACACTGCACACCAGTCCCTTAACGAATTTTATTCATAGGGCGGTGATAGTGTGCTCTTAAATGCTAAAAAGGCTGGTAGCTAGTCATGCATACCATTACCTACTGCCAGTGCCGACATGTTTCACTGCTATGTTACGTTTAGCAGTTTCATCAGGGCTGCACTCAATTGCTGCCACTTCAGCTTATCGTCGGCGCCTTTTTCGGGTCCTTCTCCCTCGGCGTCGGACGTTCCTTTTCGGAGATGTTTTTCGACGGCTTTAGCTGTTCTTCAGCTCTCGGCGCCGGGGACTCCTTCTCAGAGGATCCGCTGGGCCTGGGTTTAGGTGCAGGCGCCGAAGCTTTCGGCGCCTGCGCTGACGAGGGTTTTTCCTCGATCTTTCGAGACTCTTGTTCACGTTTTTTTTAACACTAATATATTCAATGTTGAATATATTAGTGTTAAAATTTTTGTTCTCACGTGAACAGTTTTATTTGCAGTAGTGCACATCACTTACTAGGTCCTAAAGAAAGCCGGGTCAATGACCCACTCGGCTGAAACATGTTGACCAAAAGATAGTTAAAATTATTCCAAACTATCAGGCGGTTTTTATTATATGGCATTTGGACAATCCCTAATAAACATATTTTTTGTCCTTCTAGTTTTTATCACACTTGCACTTATCACCTGCACTGCACTCCATCGGTCCTTACATACCTTGAGTAAATATAGAGGCTGAGTCATCCAGAGAGTGGGAGGTCTAGCACTTTTGTACATCAGCCTTTGTACCACCTTGGCTATATTTGACCCCTCTCTCCTGGTTCTCCAGATGACGACGTTCCGCCAAATGGGTGGGCTGATGGAAACCATACTCAAGCCTGGGATTGGAAAAGTTATGTAAAATTGGTGAACTGTAGTTGCTCCAACATTTTAGGGTGCCAAGAATAGCATGTTTGGGACCACTATATAGGAGATGCACTAGGGGGAGGCAACTGAGATACGGTTCTGTGTGCATTCGCCGGCATAAGGCATGAGGAACAATGATCTGTTGGGATTAAGTTTGTTTGCAGTTTGCGAAGAACTGTTGAGGGTGCATTGCCTCTGCCCCCTCCTGAATACCTATTACTGCAATGAGCTCTACTCTCCAAATTCATGACTTGACCTTTGATGCGTTTAAATGTCGTTCACTATCAAGGAAGTGCAGGTTGAAGTCACCTATTAGAGTATTTCAGTTTTGAAATGCGGTTTGGTTTTCTGTTATCCTGTCCCTGTTCCTGAGGTCCTCTATGCAAGGTCACATCTAATCTCACTTTGCCCTCTATCTTTTCCATCACAGTGCGGGACAACTGCATTGCCTGCTAGATGGCTTGCACAGAGGGTTCTGTCCAGGAGCCCTCTGGGTCTTTGGGGTCTTGTTTCGGCTACAAGTGTGTTTGGGTTCTGTCAACCTGTTTATCAAAGGTATCCAGATTTTTGTTATTAGGGATAGCACCAGATTTATCTTTGTTAACTTCAGTGACCTATGTTCAGAATGATCAACCTTGGATACCTTGAGACAAGGACCAGTCTCCTGAACAGGTTAATTCACTGACCGAGACAAGAAAGTATGCTGCAGTTCATGTACCCCCCTCTCACTCAAGGCACGTTGGTTACGCACACACACTGTTGCATATCCTATTGCGTTGAAGACTGAACTGCCACATCACCGGTTACCTGCCTCTACCTCAACACTTTCCAGTCCACAGATGGCAAGCAGGCTGACGTTTGTGTTGTGTGTCAGCAGAACGAAGGGTGAGGGAATGGTGGTGGTGGATTGAAGGGGAATGAACACAGTCACTCAAATTCTGCAATTGACACTTATCTACACTGCCTGTATGCCAGTGACGCCTCAGGGGTGTTGATCTTATCTTATCAACCGTCCTGCTTACTTTCTTCTATTGCAGCACTTGCCCTGCCATATGTTTGGAAGCACAAGCAGCCAGCTCAGACACCTCTCCCCAATCAACACCATCCGAGTGATGGCTACATCTTAGGAGGCAGGTAGCCTGTATTGTATTCAAAGAGTCTCTTGGCCCAGCAGAATGCCCCTTCTATAGCCCCCACAACCCCCAATGGAAGGGGAACTTTTTGCACTTCAATCTAACATGTTTTTGCCTTCTGGGGCATGCCTGAAATTCAACCTCCCACACCCCAACAGGAGCAAGAGGGGGAACAGGGCATGAATGGAAGGAACAAGCAGCCATTCCAGATGTTAATCTTGCCCCACCATGCAAGGATATGACAAAGTGTCAGGCACAGACTTTGTGGGCCAACTGTATCACCCCCACTGATCTTCCGCTCCCAGCTTGCTGGTCAAGTCTTTAATGATAAATGTGGGCAGGTGAGACAAGTGAGTCACTGCAAGAGCTCTCTCAGCACTGGCCACCATTTTGTGACACAGGGCACCTTGCCACTAGGCTCCAGACTCCAAGATGCTACTTTAACCCACCCTCAGAACCTCTCTCTCTTAACTCATCTTTATCTTTCATTTTATTGGCACCATAACCTTTCTCTCTGTCCTTTCTATACCTGGAGCAAACATTCATCTTTTCTCTTTTTTCACCTCCTATTTCCTCTCCTATGTTTTCCTTCCGAGACCTTCCCTCAAAAAAGATTCCTTTAACAGTCTATTTTATTTTATGCTTTCTTCCACCCTTGGATGCACTGCCTTCTCTCCTCCCCGACGCAATTTGTCTCTTTCCAATATATTATATCTTCTAGCCTTAATCACATCAATGGGATGCGGCGAGGAAGGTGAGAGCAGCCCTTTCTTCATTACTTTTGTTACTATAGATCATGGCTTACTAATGGAAATGACAAATATTGTGGCGGAGGCCAATGACAACATTCTTGTTAAAGGTCAAAGGTTAAATGTTGCGATTTATGAACACCACCAGTGAAAATGTCTTGTGGGATTCAGTAGCCTCCAGGCTCTCTTCTATTCAGTTCAGTGTCTAAGTGATATTCCGGCATGAACTTCTCACAGGTGGTTTGAGTGTCACTCATTTGCATATAATACCCAAATTATCATCCCTCTGGGCCTTGATATTAAATTAGATTCGAGCACGATGAATGATGTTACTGGCTTAGTTCAGACACGGTTGGCTCATTATAACTGATTGGCCATGAAACAAGAAAAAACATGCACTGCTATTGCTAAGCTCTTCTGCATATACTGATGAAAGTAAAAGCTTCACATTGTTGGATTCTTGTGGGCAACACCTATATTAACATATCACAAAAGCCAAGGAAAAGAGGTGTCCTATTTCATACTCAACTTAACATTGAGGCTTAAACTAATCTATTAACCACAAATTGCAGCTTCTATATCAAACCCTTATCAAACCAAGTCCATATTTTGGAGGAGTACATGGAACTACTATTCCAACAGCCATTAATGGCTACCACTTAGGTTATTTTAACTCATCTTTAGTGGGCGTTCCAGAAAAAGATCAATGTGAGCCTTAAAAAAAGAAAATCTAAAATCATGCTGCAACAGTGATACAGGGAACTTGATGACAATCATATGCTTTTTCTATTCCTACAAAGTTTGCCTTGCTACTGACTACCTTGCAAACTGATTAAAAAAGGCTGACAGTTGTTCAAAGGGATATAGCTCAAGACTTAAGAACACTGGAAGTCATACTTTTATTGTTATTCACTCAAGAGAGAACTTGTATAAAATGTGTACTTCATTAAGGTGAAAACACTACTATTCAGCAGTCTTAAAGCTCATCAGAGTAGTCAATGCATAGCGCCTGGGCACCTACTAGTTTGGACCCTTATAAATGATATGTAAATTCTACTTTCAGCTACTTATAATATTCGTCTTAACGCCTAGTGCTGATGGAAAAAAATACTGTCTACCATCTAACATCACCACTTCATTTTTACTTAATTTATTTTTTAATAACAACTTAGACAGGATATAAAATACTATTAGCATCTGATTAACACCCCTCTCTCCCCTAGTTTATTTTCTCACCTTAACCAACTACTCTCTCCCCAGGAAAATGCTTTAGTTTGCCTATATCTTGTAGTGACCCTCAGCCTTCTACTCTAAATCCATGTATCCTCAAACACTTACTCTACTTCCTGGTCTCCTTTCTATCTGTCCTTATCTTCTGGCACTTCTACAATCCCTTTTAACGAAAATGCTATTCTTCCTATACTTTAAAACCTTCTTTCAACCTTTCTTTGGCTGAATTATTTTTTTAATGTTTCACTACACCCATACCTCTCTAAACTTCTTCAAGTGGCCAGCTAACTTTCATCCTGCCTCGACTCTAATTTTGCCCACTTCAATATGGCCTTTGCAGCACTCAGTGCACTAAGACTACTCTTCCTACTGATATCAATTGTCTTTACTATGCACATCAAGCTGAATTATCTTGTACTAGATATATTTGTATCCTTTGATACGTTTTGATCATTTTAATCCTCCTCTCTTTCATCGAGAAACAAGTGTTAGCAGTTCTTTTGAGTATTTTGGGTTAGTCATGACTTGGATTCATTTCCTTATATCTTTATGGTTCCTGAACCACCACTTCATTTTTTACTAACCAGATTACTCTTTTTGCTGGTATTAAGTCCAGCTTTTGCCGATTCTGTCACATCCAAGTAGACAATATGCAAATCTTTGTCTCCTTCCTTTCCAGAGACCGATCCTTGTACACCATTTTTGTCAATTGTCGTTCCCTCATGCAGCCCCGGATGTCTTCTCATTCTTAATACCCTAAACCTACTAAACAGAGAATCCGCCTTCCTCTGTTTTCTTGGACTCAAAATGTGGGTGATATTTGTGAATCTCTTTTCTATTTTACTGCTCCCCTCAAACTTCTGATGTCTTTTACAACTGCCAAATCCAGCTATACGCTACTTAATATTCCTTTTCTACTGTCATTGCCTCTCAGTTAGTTTCTAATCTTATGCTCTTTTTCTGGTCGCTACGCTTGAATACTCAATAGATTTTGTCGCCATTAGCTTAGACCATTCTCTTCTGCGGCATAGTTCTCCATCTTATCTTTTTGTTGGCTAACTTCCAGTTGTGTATTCTCTTTTGTTTTCACTTTCAGAGGAATTCACTTCTTGCCACACATTATGTATCCTCAGTTATTTCAGTTTCTATCTGTAGCTGTAACTTTCAGTCTACCCATCAAGTACAGTTTGTATCCATTCATTCATCCTGTGCTCAATCTCGCATTCACGCCTTCTCTCTTCTCTTTCCTTGGCCCAAAGTAATAGAAATTGGTCACTCTCAAAGTTTGCTCAGCCACAACTTTACACTCCTTCCGTTCTCTACCCAAGGTACACCTTATATGCATTCATAAGCTATATCCTGATGATTTTTGGATTGTTTTTTAATTTTTTTATTATGCTTGCATTTATTCAGCTATTTGTAAATGCCTCCATAAATGTAATGGAATGAATAAACAACTTTTGCTGACTTGCCATAATGGCACTGTGGAATTCTGCTGTTGCCAACACCGTTTCACATTTTCAAGGATCTCATCTGTCTAAGGGCAAAACACATTCCTGGCATTGATGGGCAAATCCATGAATTTGTCCTGAAGCCCCTCCAGAAGGAATGGTTTTGTGAGCAATAGGTGTCTGCAAACACAAACCAAGCCAATAATAGCCCTTATGGCTGTACACACAGGTCATTATTGATCTGTGACTGCTGCCAAACAAATTCTTTGGAATTCAAAGATTCAGAAGAGAAACTTCGAGGAAGGCTCTTCTGAAATAAATCAATTTGTCAAAGCAGTTTTGAAGCTTATAGTGGGACATAACTGTGTAGTTTACTTGCCTGAAATGAGAAGAATTCTAGTATTGCTTAGTTTTTAGTTCTGCACTTGTGTCTCCTTGCCAAAATGGAGACTGGAGAAAAAACCAGATTGAGCTAGTATGTTTCACAAAAAAATCAAAAAGCAACACTTAAGATATAGTAAAGAATTTTTAGACTCTCCAGTAAAGTAGTAAAGCATTAACAGTACCAAAACACTAGCCCTAGGACAGGCATCTACAGTTTACAAATAAAGGAACCACGCTAGAGTATGAAGAATACACTAATTACTTAAAGAATTGCCCCAGTATGACATGGTGATTAAGAATTAGCTTCTAGTATTCACTCTAAATAGACCCTCTTATGCTCAGGAGAGATCAAGGGAGTACTCACTTTCATCATTCAGTAATGCATGCTCCATCACTTTTCCTCTGGCTCTGCGTTCTGAAAGGAAAACACACTTATAAGGCAACTGAACAGAGTTTTTTTCGTTTTATTTTTATTTTCTTTGACCAGCAGCATTTCCATTACAAACAGGTAACTTTTTTATATATTATGTATACATTTTCCCAATATCTTTACTTATTCTCTAGTACATACAGCAACTGTACAATATGTTGGCATAAAATGAGTAATAAACTCTGTGTCATCAGTTCAGTACGTGATTGTAACAGGATCTGGCATACCACACTGTAGCATAACCACATCTATTTAGCTCCTATTCTCTCCTCCTCCACTTTCTAAGTATTTTAAGTCCTTGAAGTTCTGTATTATGTTACTTTGTCGCTTTGCATTGTTAGTAGGTAGTGAACTAGTGGTTCCCAGAAGTCTATAGGTCGTGAGGCCTGAGGTATTTCCTATGCAGAGACCTCCATTGCCTCCTTTCAGTAGGTCATGTCAGTGAGCCAGTCTTTATGTCTGGGGGGCATTTTGCTTCCCCAGCGCATAGCTATGCGTCTTTTAGCGAGTAGTAATGCAACAGCCAAAGAGTTCCGTAGTCGGGCTAATTTTAGTTTGCGTACTCC
Organism: Lissotriton vulgaris; assembly: GCF_964263255.1. Lineage (NCBI taxonomy): Eukaryota > Metazoa > Chordata > Amphibia > Caudata > Salamandridae > Lissotriton > Lissotriton vulgaris. The sequence goes on from NC_141695.1 coordinate 609,754,109, forward strand.
CAATATGCATACCAATGGTGTGTTTGGTATTTTCTCGGATAACATAGTCGTTAGCTTGTCAGTGATGTCTTGTCAATACTTGTGGAGTTGTGGGCATGCCCATGACATATGTAGAAAGTCTGTGTTTGGTGTGTGGCATCTACGACCATTATTGTACGCTCTAAGTCTGTATTTATGTAGTTTGTCCGGGGTGTAACTTGTTTGGTGTAGGAATTTAAAGTGGGTAATCCGTAAGTTACAATTTGACGTAAGGATCTGCAACTTTGTACAACTATATTACCAGTCATGGTCGTCTACAGGTTCACCAATAGTTGTTTCCCACTTTTTAAGTGCAATGTTTGGTCCCGGTCTTTGTTCATCCTGTGATGCACTGTAGAGACGTGTTACTAGGTTTTTACATGTGGGTGTTAGTAGTATTTGTAATGCATTCAACTGTGTGGGCTCCTCAGGAAATGCTGTGTACAATTCTTTAGGTGCCATACGCAATCGCAAGATTGCAAACTTCTTTAATGGAGCCTGGTGTGTGCAGAGGGATGGGGCCTCCAGTGAAATGAACTTATTGTGCAGAAATACATTGCCCATGGTAGTAAGTCCCATCTCTACTAGTAGTTGTAACATTCTCTTCTTGAGTAACGGGGAGTCTGGGACGGTGAGCCATTGGGAGTGCCTTGGTGTATATCGGTAGCATATCTGCTCTATATGCCAAGCATGAGAAGTGCAGGAGACCGTGTGTATTTTCCTTCTCGGCGTAGTTCTCCTTGGGTCCATTATATATGTTTTCAACGGCGAAGGATGCACGCTATCTTTTTCTAGTGCTATATGTGGAATATGTGCATGGGGATGTAGCTAATAATGTGCATGCTGTGCTTGTGCACAGTAAAAGTATAGTTGGAGATCTGGAGCCCCGAAGCCCCCCTGGTGATATGGTTTTGTAAGCGTTTTCCAGATTACTCTGGCCTGTTTCCCTGCCCGTGTTAATTTTGTGAATAATGCTTGTGTTAAACCAATCGTTATGTTCGAAAACAAGTATAACAACCTAGGCAGCACAATCATTTTTTGCAAAACAATTCTGTCTGCTAATGATAAGGGCATTTTAATCCATCGACCTATTTGCTCTTCCAGTTTTGCCTTCGTTTTCTCTGATTACGGTTTCTGGATTGAGGTGTATCCATATGCCAAGATACTTAACTGGGTCTATTTGCCATTTCAAGGGATAGTTTAGTGATGGTTGTGTTGTGGCCGTTGTGAGCGGTATGACTACTTATTTATCCCAGTTTATTCGGAGTCCTGAGTAATGTTCAAAACAAATATATTCCCTTATAAGAGGATTTAAGTTAGTATTGGGATGGCGTGTATATAGGACCATATCATCCGCATATAATGATATGCCAATAGGACGGAGAGTGAACTGTAACGCTGACTTATAGTGTTTTTGTCGGATTTTGCATGCTAAGGGTTCTATGGTTAATGCAAATAGCACTGGTGTAAGTGGACATCCCTGTCTAGTTCCTCTATCTAGGTCAATGGGATCTGATGTGTTCCCGTTTATTCTGACTCGTGCCCGAGGTTCATTATATAGTAGTGCTATCCATCGCAGGAACGGCTCAGGGAAGCCCATCCTGCGCAGGACTGCGAACATGAAAATCCATTCTATTGAATCAAAGGCTTTCGCCTTGTCCAATAGGGCCGCAGTCGCTGAGATATCAGGGTCTAGTTGATGGCACAATGCAAATATTGTGCATATATTTTGGGTGGTAGATCGTGTGGGCATAAAGCCAGCTTGATCCGGCAATACCAGGTTGTATATTAACGGCTGTATGCTTGTTGGTATAATTTTGGCTAATATCTTAGCATCTATGTTTATTAGTGATACTGGGCGATAAGATTCACACTGAGTTGAATCTTTATCTGGTTTAGGGAGTGCAATCAAGAGTGTTTCGCGTAGTGTTGCCCGGAGTTTACCTTCTTCATAGGCCTCTTAATACATTTCGGCCAAGTGTGGAATCAGCAGGTCATGGAATTCTTTGAAAAACTCTCCTGGGAGGCCATCCAGACCTGGTGCCTTATTATTTGAGAGGGAGTTTACTGTGTCTTTAATTTTGTTTTCTGTGATGTGGTGGCAAAAGTACTCTCTGTGTTAATCAGATAACCATGCTAGTCCTAGGTCATCCAAGTACTCGTCTATGTCTGGTGCAGATACTGTCGATTGAGTGGTATATAATTGGCTGTAATATTTTGTAAAACAGTCAAGTATGGCAGGAGTATCGTATAGTGGTTGATGTTGTACATTCATAATTGCATTATGTACGTAGTCATATGTGCAGGTTTTATTTTCTGTGATAGCGCGCAGTCGGGCCTTCCCCCTTCCCCGTAATTGCGTGCCGTGTACCTGCGCGATGTATATTTTAGCTCATCCTCTGCAAATTTATGGTACGTATCTGTCTTTTGTCTAATTTTCGCTTTTAGTGTGTTGTTTTGCGTTATGTATTCTGCCTCAAGTCTTCTGATATCCCTTTCTACCATCAATAGTTGTTGTTGTTTGTCCTGGAGTATACCCACATGATTACCTATACAGTGGCCCGACATTGGCCTTAGAGGCCTCCCACAGCGTCGTTGCACTGCCAATAGATCCAGAGTTATGGTCAAAATAATCCACTATCGCCTATGTAGTTCACTATGGAACACCTGGTCCAAGAGTGCATTTTGTTTCAGCCTCCATGTGAATTGTCGCGGTGTGTGTGTGTAGGGACGGTCAGTGTGAGTCGTATCGGGCGTGGTCTGATAATGTTTTGGGTAGGTGTTTCACCTCAGTTGTCCATGTGCACACATCCTGTGGCACCAGCCAGTAGTCAAGCCTGGACCATGTATGATGTGTTAATGATGTGCAAGTTCCCTCTCTGCGGCCAGGGTGTCTCAGTCTCCATAGGTCTACCATTGCCCATTCTTCCAGTCCTTCTCTAAGAACCTTGGCTGAGTGCTTTCCATATCTCTCATTGCCAGTTGATCTGTCTAAAGCTGGGTCAAGGCATGTTTTAAAATCACCACCCCAGATAATGGCTGTAGGTTGTAACTCACGCAATTTGGACCATATTTGTGTGAAGAAGGTCGGGTTGTCGATATTTGGGCCACATGTGGTGACAATCGTTATAGCTGTGCTCCCAAAGTTGCCCTGAATTATAACATATCGTCCTTGGTCATCTTTGAGAACTTTAATAAGTGTAAATGGGGTATTTCGTTTGATCAATAACATGACTCCTCTGGCATGCGAAGAGTAGGAGGAAGCCATCTTGTACACCGCCCATCTAGTGCCTAGTCTACCCTCCCTGAGGTCTGTCAAATGAGTTTCCTGTATACAGGCGACATCTATCTTGTGTCTGTTTAAGTAAGCAAAGACTTTGCGTATTTTCTGTGGGTTTTGGACTCTGCGATTATTCCAGGTCATGAACGACCATGTTCGGAGATGTTTCAGGTTGCTAGGCATGTACTGTCTTGGTAACAATAGCTATGTGTTGATGAGGTTTAAGTTGCATAGTATCCTGTACACATATTCTAGTAGCTCTACCGCTGGTTGGTTTTTCCATATTAATACCCCGTACCTCCCCCACCCACTCCACCGTATCATGTTCAGTGGAGACAATCCCACAAAGTTAGAACATAATCTTTACCCCTCCCGCTTCCCGGTCGAGCAATAAAGAAAACTTAACAAGTGTGGTGTACACAAGTGGACGAGGGATGGCGATTCGAAAACCCCTGTTCTAGTTGCAAAGGGGACACCAGCTCTTCCTCAGGTTAATGCACTTTTGAGCATCCAGCAACGTTAGTCAAATCCACTATATTATCACTTACTTCCGTGAGTCCATCTATCATGTGGGAGTGCCCAAAGTATTCACAAGGTTTTGGCCAGTGTTAGTGTTACTATTATTATTTATACCTACTACAATTGCCAGTATTCGGGCGGAGTGTGTGGTTGTTACTCGCAGCCTCAACTTACTTAGTTCAGTACATTGAGGTTAGCAGATTAGTCTGCTTCTTGGGGATGGACCTTGTAGCCAGTCTCTGTGAAGCCATGTCTCTAATTGGTCCATGTCCCTGTGTCTTTCTGTGTGCGATTTGTGAAGTTTTTGTAGTTTAGGCTGCAGCTCGCATCCAGTATAGTTGTAGAAAAGTATAATTCCACATCCAATGTGTTTGACTGATCTTCCTGTCTCTCCGTTGGCGATCTCCAGCGTGTTCTCTGTGAACCTTTCTGTTGAAGATATTTTAAAATGTCTTTAGGATCATTGTAGATTTTGGTTTTGCCATCATCAGTCACTCTGAGTCTGGCGGGGTATAGCATAGTGTAGCGTATTTGATATTGAGGTCCCGAAGCTTCTTTTTCACCAGATCAAATTTCTTTCGCGCCGCCTGGACCACTGGCGTGTAGTCAGGATATAGGGATATCTCCATGCCCTCATGTCGCAGGTTGCCTAGTTCTCGGGCTTTGTGGAGGGCTGCATCATGGTCTCTGTAATTTAATATTTTGGCTATGATTGGCCTCGGTCCAGGAGTTGTTCCACATATCTTTACATGGGCCCTGTGTTGGTTGTTTTCTCTGATATTCCCATTTGGCTTATGTTACTTCTGCGGGATCTCGCCTCCAAGTCCTCTGCTTTCGCCGTTAGCACTGCCAATTGTTTTTCCATTTTCCCTTGTTTATGTTCCATGTAATTGTGCGCATCTTCCACTTCAGATATGCGTCGTTCAGCCAGATCTATTCGCTCTGTATGGCGTTCCATGCATTCTGACATGAGGTCCACCCTGTATGTTAAAGAATCAAACTTCCCATCTGTATTTGTTAGAGCCACTTGTATTGTAGTAAACATAGCCTGCACGTCATAATTTGTAACGCCGCTAGCAGATGCAGACGATTGAGTCGCTACCTGCTGGTCATCTGTGTTCTGATCTGATGTTTTTTTGGTTTGCCCGAAATTAAGTTTGGGCTGATTATTGTCCGGTTTGCACATATTGCTGGCAGTGGTAGTGCCTAGACGAGGGTTCTCAATTGCGCAGGCCGGGTACAGGAGACGACAGGGCACCTGTTTTTTAAGTGATGTCTGCTGTTGACTTTATGTATTTATAAGTGGTCTCCAATGCCCACTCAATGTTTCTGCTCACAGCGTCTCACTAGTTGTCATAGCCGGCGCAATCTGCTGGCACAGGGACACGCATCTACATGATAGGAGCAAGTCGCCAGCACCAATTTGCAGTATACAGTTTGTGCAGGTGAGCTAAAAGCTCATCACATTTATAGATATGGGCCAATGTATTGTGATGTTGTATGTAAATCCGGCATCTCTGATGGACTTTCTGCGTAGCTAGTAGTCCCTGGTCCTCTCACTCAGGCATTCAAGTGTATCTTTGCGGTGTGTCTCAGGGGGCTATGCAGATCATGTGGTTGATTTTGTCTCCATGTGGCGATTTGTCAGGTTACATAAATTTCGGTTCCGATCAGATCCTGTGACGCGCAGCATACATAGCGCATGGTTTCCTGCGGGTCCCGCAACCCGGACACGTTGCCACATCCTCGTCAGTGTCACTGCATGGTACCCGGTAGGGTGAGCATGTATGTAATCCACTGCTTGGTATTTATTTGTAAGCTATCTCGGGCAGGCGTGCATTAGCGGTGCAGTTCTCCGTTTCGCTGCCTCCCGCACAACCTCTGTCCTACATGAACCCTGGGTGTACCAATGTGGAACACTCAGCAACGTTCTTTGTTATGGGCAGCGGTTTCGCCATGCGTCTTTTCCTATCTGGCACCCACTGGACAGGGTCATTAGTGTGTGGGTCTGTGGCGCAGTGGTAAAATTGTATCGCAGGGGCGCCGTGCCGCTAAATGTGTGATTATCCCTGCCGATTAATCCAATTAACTAAGTCAGTGTGGGTTCTGCCGCGGCCTGCAGTCCCGTTGGGTCTCAGTGATCAACGTGCAGATCCAGGCCCCAAACCCAGACCCGCCGCAGCCGGTGTGCGTGTTGTACGTCGCGGCCCCACTCCTCACCACAGACCAACGTCCAAGTTTGATTTTCGGCTGTTAGGCCTCTGTGGCGGCGTTCTAATTCGTGAGCGCGTTACAGCGTTTCAGGAGCTTTTTTCCAGGACAAATGAGGTGTGTGCGTTGGTAGTACATACTGCCTCATTTTCAGGCGCTGGGGCTCAATATGTGCAGGATGTGTAGCATTTGTCCGTGGTGTCAGAGAGGAGCTCGCCTAAGATGCTGCCATCTCTCAGCTCGGCTAGCACCGCTCCAACTAAACAGAATTGAAGTCACAACGAGTTGTTAAAGAGCTAAACTTACCTTCCTCATCCCCGGAAGCTGAATTCCTGGACCCCCTGTCTGAACCCCTGGCAGGGAAGAGCACAAATAAAAGCAATATCAATACAGCTTAATGATTCATTTGCTGCATTACAAAGCATGACAAGCAAATAGATGTGCAGAATTAAAACATCACATTATCCTTCTTCAACCGGATAGCCCTTCAAAATGAAAATAAACAAAGATAAACAATTACTGGACAAAGGGGGAGGGGGTAAAACAGCCAAAAGGCTAAAGAAAAGAGGGACTGGGGACTTTATCTGGTAAAAGGGTGGACACAGCAGAAAGGTGAGTAAAACACAATCAAAACCAGTGGGTGAGTGTGCGAAAGACTGCAAAGCTGTGTGGGACCCAATTAAATTGGGTAGAGGGTTCCTGAAGAGTGAAAGACCTCCAGGGATGAATGTGAGCAAAGTAAAAGTTCCTAAAGATAGTGTACAGACTACCAATGGAGGATGATAAAAAAGTTACTTACCTATGGAACAAGTTACTTACCTTTTTTAATGCGCTTTCGAGTGAATACTCTATCTAATCCTAGATTTCTCACCAGTGAAAAATTCTAAAGCCGTACTCCTGAGCGCCGGTAGAGGGTTCCACTCTTGAAATTACTAATAAAGTTGCATAGAAGCACCCACCCCAGATCGCTGATGTTAGTTTATTTTGCAGGCTCGTCTATGCCCTCAGACGCAGAGCCAAACAGCAAATTGGTATGACCAGAGCACAGGACCTTTTTAAATGGAAAAGAGCTAATTCCACAGAATGGGGAGGTGGGACCGCAGTGAGGAATCTGTGATTAGAGTATCCATCACAAAGAGTTATCGAAGGCAAGTAACTTGTTCTTCTCTTCAAGATCTGTAACCGCAGATTGCATAACCTTATGAAATATCAAAACAGTATCTCCCAAGTTGGTGGGTCGGTCTGTGGAGGGGCTCAGACAAAAAAAAGTCAAGCGGGACCAAATGAGCCAAATGCCCACCCTTAAGGACCAGACGGTCAAGATAGTATTGCTTCATGAATGTGCAGACTGATGCTCACTTAGCAGCCTATCAGATATCCAGGGCAGGTGTAGGCACTCCACACACCAATGAAGTATTGGCAGCCTTAGCTAGTACTTAGCAGATTTTTATGCAGAGGTATAGCCACCTAAAGAGGTTTCTTTTCTGCACTGCCTTGCCTTTTTATTGCCTACAAGAAGGTCACAAAGAGCTGATCATTCACCATGTGGTCTCTGGTATGGTAAATGTAAAAATTAAAGACTTTGGGGGTTCAATCAATTAAGTCGCTCCACCTCTTTCGAAGGAGGAGGTGGGGCAAAGTATGCTGGAAAGGTGACAGCTTGTCTGACAGAGAGATGTTACTACTTTTGGCAGAAATGTAGTTTGAGGTCTCAACATCAGTTTGTCTGGAAAAATATTTGTGTAAGGCAGCTGGATAGAGAGTGCCTGCAGCTCTATCATGTGATAAGCTGATGTTACCACAACCAGAGAGACCGTTTTCAGGGTCAAAAAGCATAGCGGACAACTGTGAATTGGCTCAAAAGGGGTGCGCGCATTAGAAAAGTGAGAACCAAATTAAAGTCCCACTGTGGCATCACACCACTGTGGCATCACAAAGGGTTTCGGCAGAAACATGTGTTGTAAACCTTTAAGAACTCTCATCACAACAGATGATTTGAACAAAGAAGGCTGATCTGACAAACGTAATAAAGGTGATCGAGCAGCCAAGTAGCCTTTATTAGTTAGTGCCCAGTGCAAGTCCTCACTTGGCCAAAGATAAATCAAATAAAAAAGCATCCAACAGTTTGGTTAGCCTGCAATGGGTCCGCCTGGCAGTTGCCACACCTATCCATAAACTTGTCTCAGCACCTGACATACACTGACTTTGTGGAAGGGTGCCTAGCTGCCACGATAACATCAACAATCTGAGAAAACAAATGGAATCTACTGACAATTTCAATCTCCAGGCAGGCAGTTGCAGATTGTGCAGGTCTGGGTGCAAGCCCCTGTCTTGCTGCTGCAACAGAAGATACACCTGGAGTGGCCCCTTGATAGGAGGACAGATGCTCATGTCTAAGAGGTATAGATACCAAACACTCCTTGCCCAATCTGTAGCAACTAAGATGACTTGGGCATGGTCGTTTCTGTACTTCTTCAGAACTGGATCCAGGTGAGGCAGGGTTTGGAAGGCATACAGCAGTCCCAGGCTCCACTCTAGACTGAATGTGTCTGAGAGACAGCCTTCTTGGGAACTCCTGTCTGTAAATGTGCTGATAATGGGTGTTCACGGTGGTGGCGAAAGATTCAATCTAGGGTTCTCCCCTTTGCTGGAAGATGCCCTGCACCAACCCAGAGTGTAACTGGCATTCATAATCTGCTAAGTGTCATGCTGGGTTTGTCTGTCCTAGCATTTAAAGATTCCACCAGGTGGTTTTCGACCTGAGAAAAGCCTTGAGGATATAGCTATTTATAGAGGCGTAAAATGTCTTGGCAGAGGACCCAAAACCATACCCACAGTGCTTGTTGCAGTACCAAATGGCGATGGTGTTGTCTGTGAGAATCTCGACCAGCCTCCCTCTGATAGTTTGCAGGAAGGCCTTCAACACCAATCTGAACACCACCAACTCTAACAGAGTCGACTTTCTCCACCTCTCCCAGATGGCTTCCCAAATGAGCAGCAATGCATTGGTCATCACCATCAGCTCCGGTAAGGTGAAGAGTGGTTTGCCACTGGCCCAATCACAGTCAAGCAGTCCCCACTGCAGATCTTTTGCAGTCTCCTCCAAAACCTGGGTGGAATCCAATAGGTTGTCCTGGTGCCAACAGCCTCAGGCTCATCCTCACGAAAATCAAGGAAATAGGCTAAAACATAAGGAACATAGCCTAAATATCTTGGAGACTCTGCTGCAGAAGAAAGGTATGAAACTGTACAGTTTCCTGGATAGGTTCGATGCACAGTAGAGTCTGGGAAGTAGTAGAGTGTGATTTTGGTATGCAGATTGTGTACCCTAAAGATGTTAGAAGGTTTGACATCATCTAGAGGTGGTCTATGACCGCCTGGTGAAACAGCCAGTCATTGAGGTAGGGGAAGACTGGAACACTCAAATTTCGAAATGGTTGTGAACACTGCCATCTCATTCGTGAACACCAGATGGGCTGGTGAGGCCAAACAGGAGCACGGCAACCTAAAAATCCTTCTTGCCCAATGTGAATGGCAGAGAAGGTTTGTGCACCTGCAGGACAGGAATATGGAAATAAGCATCCTGCAGATCAATCCCTACAATCCATTATCCAGGATACAGAGCAGACACAAACTGAGCCAAAGTAAGTATCTCGAATTTGTCCTTCCACAGGTCTGATTCAGAGGCCAGACCAGTCTCCATAGCCCTTTTGGCCAAAAGAACCAGCCCTTCCTGCTGCAACATGGACACAAGGTACTCCATCAGCTGCCCTGCTGGGATGGAAGGTACGGCTGGGTAGAATGAAATGGGAGGGCCTAGCCTAACTGTACAAATTGGAGGACTCATCTGTCTGAAGTAATGTCTTGTCATCATGGAGGAAATGGCAGATCCAGCCTCCTACACAGTGTTTGTGTGCTGGAAAGGACACACTAATGAAGTTTTGAAGTTGTGGTTGCAGTGCTGTCTCTGTTGTCCTGAGCATTGCCTCTGGGGGCTGTGGCCCGACCTCGAAAGGGCTGAGGAGTCTGCTGTGCTGGCAGCAGGGTCTGGTGTTGGTGATATGTCAAACCTCTGGTATAACCCTGAAATGTTCAAATTTGCAGATGGAACTTGCAGATGTCTGTTGTTTGCGGGGAGACCCAATGAGCGAGCTATAGCCAGACTCTCTTTGTATCGATCTAGGGACGAATCAGCCATCTTGCCAAAGAGGCGAGAGCCATCGAATGGCATATCTATTGAGTATGGCTTGACAGCCCCTGAGAAGTCCATAGGCCTCAAAGCGAGGTGCAAAGCAGCACACTTGTTCCAAATGACAGACCAAAGCAATAGTTTGTGTCTAGGCCAGGCTGGACAGCAAATTGTGCTGCACCATGACCATCCTGAATAGTTTGGGCTAAAGACGCCTATTGGTGGTCTGGTACCACCAGTAAGATTTTACTGACCAGGTTCCATAATGCATGAGTGTGGCAACCAAGGAGGCAGCTAGCATACACTGAATGTAGGGCAAGGCTGGTGGAAGAAAACATGTGTTTGACAAATGATTCCATAATATTGGATTCGTGGTCAGGCGGGGTCGTAGGAAAAGTTCAAGGTTGACCTTAGTGGTGGATGCCTGAGCCACCAAGCTCTCTGGTGCTGGATACTATGTAAGAAATTCAGTTTTGCCTGATGCTGGTCTGTGGCAACGAGTGACCTGTCTGTTGGCCGGAGGGCCAGAACATGGTTTTGTCCAAGAGCCCTACAGCACATCTATACAAGCCTCATTAAATAGCAGTAAAGGTTCTGTAGGTGCCTTGCAGGCTGAAGTTCCTTCATAAGGACATTGGTTTTAATTTCCATCATCGGGAGCTGAAGATCAAGGACCTCTACAGCCCTTTTGATCAATACTGCAAAAGAAGCACTCTCATCCGTGGCAGGCCAGGGGGAAAGACTAACCACATATCTACTGAAGTGTCCTGACCACTGGCACCCTGTAGGTCTTCATACTAATTGTCCTCATCATATTAAGGAGCAAATTAATCTCTATTGTCTCAGAAATTCTGTCTCTGATCTGAATCAGAGCCAAATATTTTATGCAGTATTCGTGCAGGATTGGACAGGAAGGGTAGCTTGTCAGAAGCATGGTCAATAGATCATGACACAGCTTCGGTCAAGACGAGTTTGGTTCAGATTCAGAAACCACTTTCGGTTGTAGTAACTCCTTTGACGCCGGCAACAGCGTAGAAGGAAGCGGGGAAATGCAGACAGGGGGGCAAGTTCGAGAGGCACAGATGACGCCGAGGGCTAACATTGCTAATAGAGGCCACTGTGGATCGTTGTGGCTCTAAGGTGCACTGAGGGAATGAGAATTATAACTAAGGCTTAGGTGTAATGTGAAACAAGCCAATGAATTCTAATTTTATGTAGGATAAAACTCAGTACAGAGTCTGCTACAGTTATATATCAGCATGGTTGTAGCAGGGAGGACCGTGAGGAAAGGCAGACAGAAGGGATGTCCCCAAACGTGGACTGGTGGGTCACTGATATGACTGCCCCTCCCTCTTTCCGTTCACATCAGAACGATTGGAGTACGGACGCCCAGTCTCTGTGGAGGGAAAACGCAGAGGAAGAACCTGAGGGTGCCTTTATCTGGGCGTATGTCGGGGACGAGGACACGCCCCGGAGTGACGTGTGCAGCGTGGGATTGGCCAAAATGGAGGAAGTGAGGAGACCGGCGTGTGACGACACCGGGAGAGCGGATTCGAAGTGGAGCGGAGTACCTGTGGAGACGGGAGAAGAACGTGACCGGGGAGAGGAGACGAGACAAGGGACGTCAAGAGGAGGGTCCAGTGCCAGGAGGCCACTGTCACCATGATTCGTCCAGCCACACTCGGAGTGTGGCTCAACCAGGTACGGCAGCGCATATCAGGCTGGTTGGGAAGGAGGGCAGGTGTGCTTCAGTAGTAGGGAGAGCGTTGCCGAGTACTGCCTGTAAAGCCGGCCTTGTATATACTCCGTGCGCTACCCTCCCCTTTTTCCCCGTATACCTATCACACCCTCTCCTCACTCATTTCACCCCGTGTAGATACTTGTTTATACACAAAGCACGGTGTCCCAACACTCCCGGTTCCCCCCTGGGAATAGCCTACAAAGGACAATACCTAACTGGTCCTTATTTCTTCCCCACGCATGTCCTACGGTGGCGCAACCGAGGAGGAGCGGACAACAGAGGACCCAAGGGAAGACCCCAGAAGACCACAGACGCGTACCGGAGGAGTTAATCCGGCAATATTAGCTAGAGAGAGACTATCTCAAAGGAAGAAGAAAACGGTCATAAAAATAAAAACATATATACCCAGGACAAGTCTCCGCGCCCATCCTTCATCCCCTTCACCCCCGCAACAATGGTGTAAGAGGCTTATCTCTTCATCATTCCCTGTGGCTGCAGTGGATCATGAATCTGTAAAGTATCCTTTTATAACTAGGAATAAATTAAATTTGGTCAGACCATGCCAGCAAGCATCAATGCACCTTCGATATATGTTGTTGAGGCTAGGTACTGGGAGCAGGTTTATTGCTTCACAGGGTAATGCTTAGTGGGTAATGCATTTACAACTGATAGTTTTAACCTAGAAGTGTTGCCTGTTCATTAAAATTAGGTGAGACTTACCAGAAGACCACACTAAATCTTTGATTATGATATGTTGTGAAGACAAGTCACTTACCTTTGATAATACTTTATCTATTAGAGACTCTATATAACTGCAGATTCCTAACTGTAGACCATTGCCAGGTGTCAGATTGGATCCAGAAAAGTTTGAGGAATTTTCTTTGCGTAGTAGGTGGCGTTGTTTGGCTGTGTGGCATCAATAGCGTTGTGATGAGCATAGTGCCTATATAGACGCCACCCCAGTATGCTGACTTTTTTTTTTTGATTTTCAAAAACAATTGCATAGCAAAGTTACAAAATTGCACCAAATCAGAGCACCATGTACATTAATACAGTTAAATTCACCAAGGTAAACCTAGAATTCATATAAGAGAGTGATGGTGAGAGGCACTGTGTACGAAGGAGAGGGACGGAATAAGCTGGGGGGAATAAGGACAGGGGACGAGCTACTCACTGAACTTCACCGGCGGCCGCCGTGGGCAGAGTGCTGGCGGGGAGCGAGGGAGAGGTCGCTGGACTCTGGGAACTATGACTTAGGAGGTAAGACACAAGGGGGCCCCATATGTCGAGTGGACGGGATCTAGCTGGCATGAGGTGCCAGAATTCAGACAGGAAGGTCTGGCAGCGGGAAGCATCCTCTATCCAAAGGGTGACCTTGGGCGCGAGTTTGCAGCCCCAGCAACTGGAGACCATATGCCGCGCAATGACCAATAGTATGGCGAACAAGCAGCGGGAGGCATCTGGGCAAAATTTAACAAAGCCTAATAGGCAAAGCAGAGGATTGGGCTGGACCGGCGACGAGGTGATTTTAGAAATAGTGGCAGAGACCTCACGCCAGTAAGCGGAGACCTGGGGGCACAGCCAGGCAAGGTGGGAGAAGTCCGCTGCAGGAGCTGAGCAGCGCAGGCATCTATCATTGGGAATAAGTCCCATCTTGTGCAGTTGAACGGGAGTCCGATATAGCCTATGCAAATATTTAAAGTGAATAAGATGCAGACGGTAGTTTGGGGACAGGGGCCTTATCTGATTGCAACAATAAAGCCAGTCAACTTGAGAAATTTCCATACCACAGTCCTCACCCCATGCCACGCGCGCCCGGTCAGTGGAGATGGAGGAGGCTGCCAGTGTAAAGGCGTATATTTTAGTTTAGTTAACTTCCGAGGGGAGGTGGACGAATAAAGGATGTCAAGGGTGGCTATCGAGGGAGGGGGCTGGGGAAACTAGGGATGCAGTTCCCTGCAGACAGCCCTGAGTTGATAATAGAGTAAGGTGTCCATAGGACCAGAATCAGCAGCGAGAGAGAAGAATGTGTTCCCCGGGTAGAGATCCGCTACTGTAGTCAGCCCTAAGCGAGTGGTGTGTTTAACCATCCCAGAAGTCTGGAGGGGAGGGAAAGCCGGATGATGAGCGATTAGCATCGTATTCACAGAAAGCATATCAGCACAGGAAAATAAGCAAAGCCCCTCCCAGGCCCAGTGCATAGTCTCAATCTCAGTGCGTGCGAGTTTTACTTGGGCGAACAGGGCGGTTGTAAGCGGCCACAGGGCAGCAAGATCGGCTTCCATCGCAACATGTGGCTGGAAAGGAGGGGGATGGAGCCAAAAATGCAGAAAATTGGCCTGAGTGCAAAGAGAGTAGAGTTTAAAATCTGGGGCGTCAAGACCGCCGCGCGACGTCGGAAGAGTGAGAATGTTATACTCGATCCTGGGCTGTCTGTCGGCCCAGACCAGAGAGATGAGCAATGATCGGACTTTGCAGAAGAAGTGTGCAGTGAGGGGGATGGGTACATGGATTAATAAATATAAACATTTCGGGAGCACAACCATCTTGGCGATTGCTATTCGACTGGCCAAAGACAAAGGCAGCCGGCTCCACAGGGGAATCTTGGACTCAAACCAGTCGACAGCACAGCCAAAGTTAGCTCTCAAGAATTCGGCCTCGTCCCTGCTCAGCCAGATACCTAAGTAACAAGTGGGGCCAGACGCCCAAACGAAGGGGTAGTCCAGGGTAAAAGGCGTTGTGGCATCAGTGAGAGGGGAAAGCACAGACTTATTCCAGTTCACCTGTATGCCTGAGTAGCCACCAAACCGTATAACCTCGCGTACAAGGGGGCTGAGGGTTTCCTGGGGGTTGCGGACATATAGAGTAACATCGTCAGCGTACATGGAGACTAAGAGGGCACGAGCGGCAAAGCTGATGCCTCTCTGGGTGTGATGTTCGCGGAGTCTAGCCACAAGGGGTTCCATCACGATGGCGAAAAGTATAGGTGACAGCGGTGTTGTGAATGTATCTAGGACCCTAATTAGATATTCTCGATTTATGCCCTTATGTGGTTATAACAAATCATATCCTTATAAAGGCATAAGAATCATATCCATATTACCTCATAGCCAATGCAGTCCAAATACGGCAAGGCTACTCCCATAGACTCCTAGAAAGTACAACGCGTTCTTAAACAAACCAAGCCTCCAGCAGCCCGGGAATTCCCCCTGCTTCTGTTTTGATTTGTCCTAGAACTCCCGAGAGTCCTGAAAGAACTGCCAGTTCTTAGTGACTTCTTATGTCCAACCTTACGTCAAACTCGGCACCTTCCAGGTATAAATATACCAGCATCTGCCTTAAGCAAGACAGTGGTTTGGAGCTAATCGGCTATCTACTTGCCTGTCGCCCTGCTGATACGAGTGCCGAAGGAAGCCGACCCTCCCTGCTGACGCACTGAGAGAGACGCTGTCTTTTCTCCTGCCGAGAAATCCAGCGCCAGTGTTTTCCGGTCACCCTTGCGGGTTTCTGGGAGATCGAGTCCTGAGAGAGAGATACAAGACCTCCTTCATTCTATACCTAAGGTACGGAGCTGATTAGACCCATACTCAAAAGAATTCTTGACTCAGATTCTTGGCAAAAAACTGTAACTCATCTACTCCTTCCCACGTTCTAGGCTTAGGTTAGGTACACTGGGGTAGGCGTATCTTAGAAACACGATTGACTGAGTAAAATAGCTTTCTATTGTTTCCGTAACTCCAGAGATATTCCTTATTGCAGGGGGAACAAAGTTGTCATGTGATATGGTTGTTAGAAGCTAATCCCTTCTTGTGTATCCAGGAAAGTTAACGTCTTCTTGTTTATTCGAGAAAGTTTCTAGTGACCTCTGAGCTAGCTGGCACACACAATTAAGTCTAACGTATTCAATAGAGACCTAGTCGATCTCAGTCCTACGTCTAAACTATCGTTTATGTTATTCAAATGCACAGAGCCTATTGGGAATATAGGAACTGCACTACAGCGGGCACCCCTGAAGGATCTGGCGGTGTACAGTTGTGTATAAAAAGCTGCAAATCCTGCCTTAATTTCCTCAGGGGAAGTGGTCCTAGCAGGGCCACCATCCTGGAGGGCGGCTGTATAGGACGCGGCGCCTGGTGGACAGAGGAGGTTGGCCAGGGTTTTACCAGGGCAGTCACCCTCGCCAAAGCGGCGCGCTCGTTCCTCCCTACCGAGGAACGAGAGTTCTCTGTTGGCCTCATCAGCATTGTCAGTAAGTTTCCCTCGAATGTGGGCTAGTGTGTCAGGGGTAGGGTCCAGAGTGTGAGAGAAGACCAAAGATTTAATCTCCATTTCCAGTTTGTTGAGAGCACCACAAATGGAGCGTAGGACACCGGACTGTTTGGAGATAACATTCCCCACGAATGACAGCTTTAAAGCCCTCCCAGAGCGTACAAGGGGAATCTAGTGTACCTTCGTTTAGCTCAAAGTAGTTAGTGATCACAGTTTGAATCTCATCACAAAAGACAGAGTCCAGCAACGCATTCGGAGGAAGCCTCCAGGAGAACGTGCGACTTGGGGACTGGGGGAGACGTAAACCGAGACACACATGTGCATGATCTGAGACGGTGCGCGCCATGTGATCAACGGAGGTGAGCCAGGAAAGCGCATCTGGAGTGGTGATCCAGAGATCCAGACGGGACCAATAATCATGAGTGCCAGTGACGCAAGTGCCCTTGCGAGCCTCAGGGTGCATGTGACGCCATGCATCAAACAGGGAGTTATCAGCAAGGATGGAGCTAAGGAGTGCAGCAGCGCGCGGGTGGGGAGCGAGGCGGCCAGAACGATCTAATGCAGTGGACAGTGTTACAGTAAAGTCCCCTCCCCAAAGGAGCGCAGCAGGGCCCAGGGACAAAATATGGTTCCAAAGTTGCTCAAAGAAGTCCGGGTCTCCACTATTGAGACCATTCAACGCAGCGATTGTCAGTGGTTGGGCCTGAAGGGTGCCATGGAGAATCACAAAACGCCCCTAGGGTCAACAACCACCTGGCAGGTCTACCATGGAAGCCCCCTGCGTATAAGGATAGACACCACCGAGAGTAATTCGAGTAAAAGGAGGAATGTGTTCGCCCCAATGCTGGGAAAGTAGTCTGGAGGAGGTCGCGGGAGCAGATCGGTCTCCTGAAGAAGACACATGTCCACTCTGTGCCGTAGAAGGTGGGCATGTACCGCTTTTTCTGGTAGATACCGTATCTGCCTGTGGATTCCTCACCTTGGGAATATCCCTCTGCGCCAGCAACGTTCGGAAAATTCTTTTGTAGCACGCCGGCGTGGACGACGTCATAGGAGCACGGCATCGGGCGCAACTCCGACTGATGTCACCGACTCCTTATGAGGCCTACGTCGGCGTGATGACACCAGTTCTGCCCTTTTTTCCGTGCTTTCAAGGCACCCGGACGGACCAATGACAGTAGATACACACATATACAGTGTACATAGTACATACAATTCAAAATTACACACACAGTGCGTAGCCAAGGTATGAAAAACCCAATATATATATATAAATATAAATATACATAAAATACATAAATACAGGTATAGAAGAGTGGACAACGGGGAGGCGGGTGGGTCAGTGAGGAATCCACAGGCAGATACTGTATCTACCAGAAAAAGTGGTACAGAAGGTAAGGAACTTGTTCTTCTGATAGATACATCTGCCAGTGGATTCCTCACCTTGTGAATAGAGTCCCACAGCAGTCCCCACTCCCAGAGGAGGGTGTCCACTCTCATATACCAGAAAATCCTGGAGGGCAGAGCGCGCAAAGGAGCCATCCATCCTCACCTCGGCATCTAAGCAGTAATGCTTCGCGAAAGTGTGGAGGGAGGCCCAAATTGCGGCTCTGCAAATATCCTCGACAGGTACACCTCTAGACAAAGCAGATGTGGAAGACTTTGCTATAGTAGAATGAGCTCTTATACCCTCAGGAGGTTCCTTACCAGCCAGGGCGTAGCAGATGTTGATGCATAGAATTATCCATCTCGAAAGCGTGCGCTTGTGCACAGCTCTTCCTTTTCTGCAAACAGCTGGTCATCAAGTCGATAGTCCTTAGTCCTATCAAGATAAAAGCTCACCGCCCTCTTAGGGTCCAAATGGTGAAGCCGCTCCTCCTCCTTGGAAGGGTGAGGGGGAGGATAGAAGGTAGGAAGGGTAATGGACTGCCCCAGATGGAAGGGAGTTACCACCTTAAGCAGAAAAGCAGCCCTGGTCCTAAGAACCATTCGTTCAGCATGAATGGTCAAGAATGGGGGCTTTGAACTAAGAGCTTCAAGCTCACTTACCCTCCTTGCCAATGTAATTGCAACTAGGAAAACCGTCTTAAAAGACAACAACCTCAAGGGACAATTATGCAGAGGTTCGAAAGGAGAACCCATTAGATAAGTAAGCACCAGATTCAAGTCCCATTGAGGCACAGTAAAGGGAGTAGGCGGAAACTTATTTGTAAGCCCTTTCAGAAATCTCAAAACAATAGGAGATTTAAACAAGGACGGCTGATCCTGCTGGCAGAGAAAAGCCGACAACGCTGAAAGATAGCCCTTAACTATTGCCACAGCAAACCCTTGCAGCGCTAAAGAAAGTGCAAATAGAAGTATATCTGACAAACGAGCCCTCAAAGGATCGATGGACTTCACCCTGCACCAAACAACAAATTTGGACGATCTATAAGAATAAATGGATTTAGTGGAGTCAGTTCTGGCCGATAAAATGACATCCACCACATCGTGCGGGAGAGAAAAGGAATTCAGGTTGCCCCGTTCAATCTCCAGGCATGAAGGTGTAAGGTCTGGAGGTGGGGGTGTAGAACCTGCCCCTCCATCAGAGAGGAGATCTGCTCAGTGAGGGAGACGGAGCGGCGGGCACTTCACGTCAGTCGTTGTCGCTTAGGTTACATTCTGAAGTGGCTTGAAAGTTCGCTGGAGAGAATCGAGGCAACCGGTCTACTTTCCTTAGGATCCGGGAAGACGAGCATCTTTGGGCATGGCCTGACGCGTAGTTTAGCGGGATATGCCAAGGAGTAGGAGACTTCATGCTTTTGGAGGATTTGTTTTTCCAGGAGGAATTCGCGGCGAGCGGCCTGCACAGTCATGGTGTAATCTAGGTGAAAAGACAAGGAATTACCCTGATGATGGATCTTGCCCTTCTCCCTGGCCACTTAGAGAACTGCATCACGGTCTCTGAAGTTTTAACGATGATTGGGCGAGCCGGCAGGCCAGGGCGAGTGCAGAGGGAGCGGTGGGCAAGCTCGACAATAAAAACGGGAGAAAGGACGTTGCGATAAAGTTTGCAGATGAGTTGTTCAACAGAGTCCTCCATACGCAAGATATTGGCAGATTCAGGCACGCCGGGATGTGGAGGTAGCTCCTATGGGAGGGCTCCTCCAAATCCTGGTTTTTATTCAGTTTCAGTTCCAGAATCCTACCCATCTGGAGGAGCATTGATGATCCTGAGTGGCAGCATCCTCAGCGTCAGAGACCCTCATTTACACGTGCAGCAGGCAAGCATCATGAGAATCAACACAGGCCTTGACTATGTCCAAACGGGATGACAGCTGTTCAAGCTGGGCCTCAATACCCTTGACTGCGGATATGACTTCTAGCATGATGGACTTGAGATCGTCCTGGGGCAGCAGGGTCACCCCCTTCTGCGACCGCGCCATTCTGACGCGTCTGCCGGCGCTGGTCAAAGGCAATCTTCAGCTGTTTGGGATCGGTCTTCCCCCATGGCCGAACAGGGGGAGGTGAGGGATCCACCACTCAGCAGGGGAGGGCCACGGCAGGAAGGCAAGCTGGTAGAGCCCTCAGGCGTGGAGAGAACAACTAGATGAGAGCCGGGAGGATCGAGCAGGCAAGGCGAAGAGGCGGTGATGCAGGCCTTCAATAAGTAGGCCACAGCCAGTCCAGATGTGGGAAGCTGTGGGCAGCGCCCCACATGATGACAAGCTCCCGCTGGTACCCTAGCAGGTCCGCCGGTCCCGCAAGGAAAGCGGCAGGGTAGCGTCACAGGGCTGTTGAGGAGGTGTAGAGAATTCGTAAAGGCAGGTACAGTCCGGTGATGAGTGGTCTGAGCAGAGACAGTCCAGATGCAATCACCGCAGAGGGTGGTGCAGTCGCGCGGGTAGTAGCAGCGGGGAAGCGCGGGGGGGGAGGGGGGGGGGGGGGGGACGCAGCCTTTGACGCGGGCCAGAGCAGCCGGGCCAGCGAGTGCGGGCACAAGTGAGGTAGACCAGTGACCGTGATGGATAACAGGCCCCGCGGTATAGCACGCACAAACCCAACTCTGCTGCGGAACCCCCGCAGCAACAGTACTCACCTGGGGCGGCGGGAGAAGAGCAAGAGATGGGCCCTCAGAAGAGCTAATACTGGAGGAGAGGCGTAGGTCACAGATGGCCGCTGAAGTCACTCACAATTAGCGGAGGGCCGGGAAGCCGACCAGGATGGCTCCCAACCAGCACCGGAGTCAGCAGGAGGGCTGTGGCAGACGCCAGGCACGGCCCTCAGGTGCAGGCAAGCAGAGAAGGTGTTGCTGTAATGAGGAGGCCGAGGGCCGGGCACCAGACTGGAGAGCGGCCGTGAAGGGCCCACCGCAGTGCGGAGGTAGCGGGCAGGCAGCCGGGAGGCCGGGTCTCAGGGAGGGCAGAGACACCCCACCATTTTCAGCAATGCGCCGTGGGGAGCCGGGAGGCCACACCGGAGGAGAGGAGCAGGCAGCACCGGCCATGTCGTCAGACCCGGGGGAGGTGGGCCGCCGTAGCGGGCGCCAATGGTAGGAAAATGGCGCCCGCGCAAAGAGAATGCCCCGGCCGGACGGTGTGGGGCGCGCACGGCCAATGCCGCCACGAGCTATCCCCAAGAGGCAGCACTCACCAGCTCCGGCTGACAATAGGCGATGGCAGTCCTCATGCCGGGAAAACAGGCGCAGGAGGATCAGGATGGGCCAACAGATGGGCCCGGCGGCAGATCCCGGCTCAGCAGCAGGGTGGAAGGAGCGGAGTCGAAGCAGGCGGTGCCCCAGAACAAGGCGGATCGGGATGGCGTGGCACCAGGTGAGTACGATGAGGGAGTCTGCAGGATATCTGACGGTTATTATGCTTGGCCAGCAGAGCCCACTTAAAGTGTGACCATCTTGCAGCTGGCTAAGCCACGCCCCCCCATGCTGACCTCTGTTCTAGACTATTTTTCGGCACTAGAAGCACAGTGCCAAGCTGAGGCAGAGTGACTGCTGTTCCAAAAGTGAGGTCCAATAGGATCTCTTAAGATCGAGGAGACAGTCTGCAGAATGAGGAGGATGAGAGGGCTGGTAAGGAATCTGAGGCTAGATAGAGTCTCTAATAGATACAGCGTTTGTTGTTCATCTGATAAAGACTTCTAGCTACAGATTCCTTACCTTAAAATAGATTCAAAAGCAATATATCTTCCAGGAGGTGGTTCTGTGGATTGCTTCAGACTAAGAAGTCCTGGAGGACTGAAAGGGCAAAGTGCCCTTCTCGCAGGACCCGATTGTTGAGACACTAGTGTTTGTAAACGTGTGCAGTGCTGCCCACATAGCTGCTTGAAAGACGTCTAAAACTGTGACTCCTCTAAGTAACACAGTGGTTGCAGCTGTTGCTCTGGTGGAGTGAGCTCTTGAGCCCTCAGGGGGCTGTTCCTTGGCCATTGAGTTGTAGATTTTAATACAGTGAATGATCCATTGGAAGATGGTTCTCTTTTGAATTGCCTTTGCAAATACAACAAAGAGTTGATCCTCCACTCAAAAATATTTGGTACAATCAATTTAGAACAATAGAACAAGTTACTTACCTTCGGTAACGCTTTTTCTGGTAGATACAGTATCTGCCTGTGTATTCCTCACCTTGTGAATATCCCCCTTACGTCAGCAACATTCGGAAATTCTTTTTGTAGCTTCGCGCCGACGTGGACTTGGACGTCATAGAGACACGGCATCGCTCGCGACTCCGCTGACGTCACCGACGCCTACAATAGGCCCACACCGGCGTGATGACATCAGTTTCGCCCTTTTTTCCGTGCCTTCGAGGCACACAGACGGACCAATGACAGTAGATATATACACAGTATACACAGTACACAATAGTCAAGGTAACACACACACAGTGTGAAGCAAAAGCAGAAAACATTTGAAATAACACATTTTCTTGACCATGAAGTAAAAACATTACAGTAATTCTGGTATAGAAGAGTGGACAACGGGGAGGCGGGCGGGTCAGTGAGGAATCCACAGGCAGATATTGTATGTACCAGAAAAAGCGTTACCGAAGGTAAGTAACTTGTTCTTCTGATAGATACATCTGCCAGTGGATTCCTCACCTTGTGAATAGAGTCCCACAGCAGTCCCCACTCCCAGAGGAGGGTGTCCACTCTTCTAAACCAGGAAGTCCTTGAGAACTGAGCGCGCAAAGTGACCCTCCCTCCTCACTTCGGTATCTAAGCAGTAATGCTTCGCGAAAGTGTGGAGGGAGGTCCAAGTCGCGGCTCTGCAAATATCCTCTACAGGCACACCTCTAGCCAATGACGACTTAGCCCTTGTAGAATGAGCCCGTATACCCTCTGGTGGTTCCTTACCGGCCAAAGAGTAGCAGATCTTAATGCAGAGGACGATCCACCTTGATAATGTTCTTTTATGGACCGCTCTTCCTTTTTTACAACCAGCAAAACCGATGAAGAGCTGGTCATCCATACAACAGTCTTTCGTTCTGTCCATGTAGAAGCTTACAGCCCTCTTAGGGTCTAGACGATGCAGTCTCTCCTCCTCCTAGGAAGGGTGAGGGGGAGGATAAAAGGTAGGAAGGGTAATGGATTGATCAAGGTGAAAAGGAGTCACCACCTTAGGGAGAAAAGCAGCCCTGGTCCTAAGAACCATTCGATCAGCATGAATGGTCAGGAATGGGGGCTTGGAACTAAGATTGCTAAGGTTATTGCAACGAGGAAGACTGTCTTTAGAGTTAAGAGCCTCATAGAACATTTGTGAAGGGGCTCAAAGGGAGCACCCATCAAAAAGGTCAAGACAAGATTTAAGCCCCACTGAGGCACAATAAAAGGAATAGGAGGGAACTTATTTGTGAGGCCCTTCAAAAACCTCAGCACTACAGGAGACTTAAAAAGAGATGGCTGGTCTGGCAAGCAGAGAAATGCCGACAGCGCTGAACGATAGCCCTTAACTGTGGCAACAGCAAGCCCTTGATGCGCCAGAGAGAGAGCAAACTGGAGAACATCAGATAAATTGGCTTTCAAAGGGTCAATTGTTTTCTCTCCACATCATGCGACAAATCTTGACCATCTGTGAGAATATATGGACTTAGTGGAGTCACGCCTGGCTGATAAGAATGATTCAGAAAAGGGGGTGGCTGATAAGAAGACATCCACCACATCAGGCGGGAGAGAAAAGGAATTCAGGTTGCCCAGTTCAATCTCCAGGCATGAAGGTGTAATGTCTGGAGGTGGGGGTGTAGAACCTGCCCCTCCAGATGAGAGAGGAGGTCTGCCCTGAACGAGAGACGGAGCGGCGGGTGAGAGGAGAGGTGGAGAAGATCTGCATACCACACCCTTCTCTGCCAATCCGGGGCGACCAATATAACTTGGGCCCAGTCTTGGCGAATCTTCCTCAGAACCCGAGGAATCAAGGGTATGGGAGGAAACGCGTAAAGGAGTTGACTTCCCCAACTCAACTGAAACGCGTCCCCCAAGGCTCCTTGCATCGGATACTGGAGACTGCAGAATGACGGGCAGTGAGCATTCTCGTGAGTGGCAAACAGGTCAACCCAAGGAGTTCCCCACACCTGAAAGATGTCGTGAACTACCTCTGGATGGAGCCTCCACTCGTGGCCGGCCGAGAACTGCCGACAGATTGTCTGCAACAACGTTCAGAACCCAGGCCAGATGATTTGACATCAGACAAATCTGTTGGTCCTGAACCCAGGATCAGAGCCGCAGTGCCTCCCTGCTGAGACACTGCGACCCCACTCCTCCCTTTTTGTTGATGTACCACATCGCGGTCGTGTTGTCCGTCAGGACTTGAACCGACCGACCACGAAGGGAAGGAAGGAAGGCCTTGAGTGCCAAACGTATCGCCCGCAATTCCAGAAGATTGATATGAAGCAACCTTTCCTCTCTAGACCAAAGACCCTTGACCTCCAGATCCCCTAGAAGAGCACCCCACCCTAGAGTGGATGCATACGTTATAACTGTGGCCACCGGATGAGGCAGATGAAAAGGTTTCCCTTGAGACAGGTTGCCTTCCACGCCCCACCAAGACACATCCGCTGCAGCTTCTCTGGAGATCCTCACTGACTCCGAGATCCCCATTGTGTTGATACCACTGCCTGCGGAGACACCACTGGAGCGCCCTCATGAGCCAGCGTGCATGGTTGACCAACAGAATGCATGAAGCCATCAGACCGAGCAGGCGAAGGACCTTCAGGACTGGAAAAACCGCTACACTGTAAAATAAAGGAATCATTTCCTGTATGTCGCGAATCCTTTGAGGAGGAGGGAATGCAGGACACACAGTTGTATCCAGTACCAAAAGGAAGGACCGCAAACTGGGAGTGTTGCGACCCCACCGTAAAACTGAGATACTTCCTGTGTGACTTAAGGATTAGTATGTGAAAATACGCATCCTGCAAGTCGACCGACACCATCCAGTCTTCTTCCAGCAGCGCTTGAAGAACCTGTGCAAGGGTGAGCATCTTGAATTTCTACTGTTTCAGATAGAGATTCAAGATCCTGAGATCCAAGATTGGACGAAGTCTGCCATCCTTCTTGGGGATCAGGAAATACCGGGAGTAGCATCCCTGACCCCTTTCCTGCTCTGGGACCACCTCTATCGCACCCTTTCTTAACAGAGTCTGTACTTCCTCCTGTAGAAGTAACAGATGTTCCTCTGTGCAATAACCTTGGCAAGGAGGGTAATTGGGAGGGAATTCCCGAAAGGGAAGGGCATACCCATTTTCAAAAAAACTTCCTGTTCCTTTTGAGTTTTCTGTTATTTGTTAGGCAGCGCTGGGACGCTTCTGGGCAGCCATGCGCTTTACAAATCCAATTTCATTTCATTTTCTACGAGATTGAGAACCCAAAGATCTGATGTAACCGATTCCCAATCCCGTAGAAAAGTAGGTAAGCCGACCCCCCACCGGACCCACATGATCCTGAATGGCGGATCTAGGGCTGCTTTTCTGTGGCTGGGGGGTTGGAGGAGAGGGAGGAGGAAGAGGCTTGACGTCCTCGAGGACGAGACCTTTGCTTTCCCCTGTATGACCTATACAAGGTATTTTGTTGCTGCTGCTGACCTTGTCTATAGGTCCGAAATGAAGAGCGTCCAAATCCTCTGAACTTCCTGGTCGTTGAACCACTTACTTGAAGACCAAGAGATTTAGCAGTTGCTCTGCTGTCTTTAAACCTCTCTAAGGCTGTATCTGCCTTTTTGCCAAAGAGTCCAACTCCATCAAATGGCAGATCCAACAGTGCTGCCTGCACGTCTGCTGAAAAATCCGAGGATTTTAGCCACGCTGATCTTCTTGTGGCTACCGCAGGGCCCATGATCCGTGCCACAGAATCAGCAGTATCTAGACCGCTTTGGATAACTTGAAGTGCTGCTGCTTGAGTATCAGAAAACACCTCCTCAAAGTCCGCCCTGCTGTCATCCGGAATTTTAGGAACCAACGTGCGCATTGAGTCCATAAGTGCGTGCACATACCTCCCCATGAGACAAGTGGCATTTGTTGACTTTTATGCCATACTTGCGGAAGAGAATGTCTTCTTGGCCACTTGATCTTGCTTCTTGGCCTCCTTGTCACCAGGCACCTGGGGAAAAGCACCAACTGACTTCTTAGAGCACGCAGACTGAATTACCAGGCTTTCAGGAGAAGGGTGAGATGTTAAAAAGGCAGGGGCTTCCGGTGCCACCCTATATCACCTCGCCACACTTTTTGAAACAGCAGGTGCAGAAAGAGGCTTTTTCCACCCCTCCATAATGGGTTCAGTTAAAGCCTCATTAAATGGGAGTAACGGCTCCACTGGTGAGCTTGGTGAATGGAGTACTTCCGTACGCAGATTTGACTTAAATTCAACAGGTGGTAATGTTAAATCTAAATGTCCTGCTGCCTTCCTCATTACCACATGATCTGGCTGGACATCCTTTGAAGGCGCATCTGGACCTGATGGTAATTCCCACTCTGGGGAAAAATCTAGGCCACTTGCATCAGCCAGCTCTTCGAAGCAATCCTCATCCAGCTCACCTTCCTCCAAGTCTGGATGAGACTCGATGTACCTTCGTTCCTCCAAGAGGCGATGTGCTTCCCTCCTGGACCTCTCTTTTACACGCCTAGCAGCCGGATCCACCATCGACTCCGACGGAGTTGGACCAGATGGATGCTCCACAGGTCTGCTTGGAGCGGGCGACGCCGGTATCGGAGTCGTCGACTTCGGCCGTGCCGGTGTCGACCTCGGCGGAGCCGGGTACTGCCACGGCGGCATCGGGGCTGGCATAAACGGCATGAATGGTACCGGGGCATAAGAGTGTGGAACACCCAAATTAAATGCCAGAGGACCCATGGGACCCGAAGGTGCCCGAAGGTGCACCAGAGGGGTACCATGACCTCTAGAATACGCCATACATAGCGTTCAGGAACGCTGATGGGTCCTGGCCTGGTGCAAGAAAAGTTGGATGAATACCCTCAGACCGATCTCGAGGTAGGTTCGAATCCGGCTCTTCTTCAGGCGCCGATTCTTCTTCCTCCACAGGGACTTCCTCCTCCTCCTCCTCCTCCTTGAGCCGGAGGCGGCATCGGAGTTGGATTATAAGCCGGAGCCGGAGAATGAACTTGTGACTCCGAATGCGAGGCCTCACCTTCCTGATCCGAATTCTCTTGCGGCAGGATCACCTTCGATCGAACCTTCATGGGCGACCTCGACTTCGAGCCCGACTTCTCACCTGATGACGTCAAGACTAATGCCTCCTTCTCTTGTGCTTCTTATGCGACCTCGAAGCATGTTCCGACGAGGACTTTGAAGCCGATGCCTCTCAAGATCTTGATCTTGACTTCGACCTCGACCTCGTCCTCCTCGAGCGGGATCTTGAAGTCTTCCTACCTTTGTCGGCTTTCAGCTTCGCTACAAGAAGTTTGGTTTCCCTCTCTCGCCGGGCCTTTGGGTAGATTTTTCGGCACGATGAACATCCGTCGTGGTCGGAGCTTAAACACCAAGTACAGTCTTGGTGCGGATCGGTAATGGACATCATCTTCCCGCACTCCCTGCAGTGCTTAAAACCGGTCTTCTTTGTCGACATTTTAGGGAGACAAAGAGGCAAGAGAACAAGAAAATAAGGAAAAATAGTAACAGAGTTACCAAAAGCTACTGAGTATCCCGAAACCGTTAGCGACGACGCGGAAAAAAGGGAACTGATGTCATCACGCCGGCGTGGGCCTATTGTAGGCGTCGGTGACGTCAGCGGAGTCGCGAGCGATGCCGTGTCTCTATGACATCCAAGTCCACGTTGGCGCGAAGCTACAAAAAGAATTTCCGAATGTTGCTGACGCAAGGGGGATCACAAGGTGAGGAATCCACTGGCAGATGTATCGATCAGAAACACTCTTTTTGGATTTAGGCAATGGAGTCTTTCCTGTTTTTAAGAATGATGAGGAGGGGAAAAAAGGTAAGCAGGGTGATGTTCTGCCCGACATGAAAAGGTCTCACTACTCAACGACGGATAGGCATATAGGAGTCTGGAGCCCAATTCAAGGCAAACTGCAAAAGTGAGAGCCGCCTTAGAATCACCAACTTGCAGAAGTGCTGATATTGCCTGTTCTCAGCAGTGGCCAACAGATCTAACCATGGTTCTCCCCAATCTCGGAAGAGGCCTTGCACTACCTCTGGATCAAGACACCATTCGTGATTCGCTAGGCATCAACTGCTGAGTTAGTCTGTTCTGATGTTCAAAGAGCATGCCAGATTTTGAACCACCCAGAATATGTCCGGAAGTTCCAGTCAAGTCCAGAGACGTAGAACCTCTTGACATAGTGCCCATGACTCCACCCCACCCTGTATGTTGCAGTACCACATGGCGGTGGTGTTGTCTGTGAACACCAGAACTAGCCTTCCCTTGATTGAAGGAAGACAGGCTTTCAATGCCAGATAGACTGCTCTCAGTTCCAATAGGCGGATTGGAGCGGAGACTTCCCTGGAGACCAGATGTCTCTGATCTCCACCTCTCCCAGACCACCCCAAACCCAAAAGTGGCACATCTGTCACCACTGTGAGCTCTGTGTCGGAGCGAGAGAGACAGATCTGCAGTTGATCCAATTGCGCTCCTTTATACTCCACTGTAGGTCTTTTGCAGTTCCCTCTGAAATCTGGACTAGGAAGGAGAGATTGCTCTGATGCTGTGCCCACTGGGTCTGTAGAGCCTGCATGTCCCAATGGGGATGTTTTACCAACATGATGCAGGAGGCGTTGAGACCAAGCAGTCTCAGAGTCCGTCTCGCCGAAGTCCAGGATAGAGGCTGATGCATCAGAATCATAGCACAAATATCCTGGACTCACCGTTCGAGGATAAGCCAAAAACTGCACTGTATCCAGAACATTTCTGATAAAAGGGAGAGTCCGAGAGAGAACCAGGTGGGACTTCGGCACATTGATAGTGAACTCCAACAAATGCAGGAGGTTTGCCATAGTCTAGAAGTGGTAAACCACTGCCTGGGGTGAGCCCGCATCCAACATTTTTTATGGTAGGGGAAGACTGGAAATCCTAACCTCTGCAGATGTGCTGCAACTACGCCAGCGCCTTGGTGAACACCTGTGGTAACTAGTAAAGGCAAACTGGAGCACAGTGAACTACACATGAAACAGGTAAAGTCTGTGAGCAAACAGGAAATGAATATGAAATACAGCGTCCTGCACGTGCACCACTACCATCAAGTCTCCATAGTTGAGGGTAAATAAGACCAGAGCCTGGGTCAGCATCTTGCATATTTTCATTTTCAAGCAGTAGTTGAAGGCTTCCCTCCTTCTTTGGTGCCAGAAAGAAGCAGGAATAGCAACTACAACCTACGTATGATGCTGATACCCTCTCAATGGTGCCTTTGGCCAGAAGGGCCAGTATATTTTGTTGCAGGAGCACAAAATGGTCCCCTGTCAGCCGTCCTGGGGATGGAGGGAGTGGCGGCAGGATTTAATGGAATGGGAGGGCATAATCCCATGGGACAATCTGAAGCACCCTTTTGTCTGATGTTGTGTCCCTCTACTGATGCAGACAGATTCAGCTGCCAGCCGGGTGCCCATGATGGATTGAGGGCAAACTAAAGAGGCTTTGACTGCGTGGCTGCTGCATGGTGAGCTAGCGGGGGCCTTGGATTGGGTGGATGCCTGGCTTTGGACCCCACAAGGCATGTGAGAGCCGTGTCCATGGTCATGAAAGGACTGAGCCTGCTGGTCGTGGTGGCTAGGTGGGAAAGGACACGGCTGATATCTGCCTTGTCATTGAAGCAACGGGTTAATTTGTAAGCGCATGTCTATATGCGAGGTTTGGACATGCCCCGAAACGCCAGTATTCCTCAACCAGGCGTGCCATCTCAGCGTCAAAGGAGAAGCAACAGCTCTGCCAAGTGAGTCGGATCCAATCCTCATTGTATTGTGAACCGTGCTAAGTTTCGTCTATCGGGAATAGCTTTGGACTGAATGGCCGGGCTTCATCTGGGACCATAGGTAGCACTTCTGCAACTGTATCCAAACAGTATGGGAATAATGGCCCAATAAGCATGCAGTGTTCACAGATGGCAGTGCCAGGCTGGCGGAATAATAAGGAAAATTTTACTTAACCTAAAAGCATCTGTTCATGCATGTACTGCTGTAGATTCACATACTGTGTATAATACTGCCATCTAGTGTTGGGCCTGGATGAGTGCAAGTTTTTTTTCTTCAAAGAAAGTCTTTTGATTCACAAGGTATTGTGACTCCTCCATTTGCTGGTAATGTGCATGTTCATCAATTCCTTTGGTATATTGTTTTTCCGCCCGGCGGGTGAGGATGGAATGTAAAGCAAAGCGCTGTATAGAGAAATGTACATGCAAAGAAAAGAGGAAACTAAAATATATCAATCTGACCGCAAAAGGCACAGACATCCGGGGAGGAGGGTGGACGCATGTGAATCTACAGCACTACACGCCACAAACAGATGCTTACAGGGTAAGTAACATTTTCCGTTCGAGGCATGGGTGGCTCTACATACACATGCTGTGCATAAACTGACTGAAATATTTATAGAGCGCACGAATGCCGCAGCGTCTTGGCGCTAAACAGATACAGATGATAGGGAGGCAGAGAGGCAGATAGGTCTAGACAAAGAGCCATGTTTTTAGGTCTTTTCTAAAAATCATTTTGGATTTTTGGGCACGAAGTGCTGGGGGTAGCGAGTTCCAGATTTTTGCCGCCTGGTAGGAGAAGGACCTTCCCCCCCAGGGGGCTTTGATTATTCTGGGTTGGCAGATTAGGTTGAGGGTGGATGACCTCAATGCGCGTGGAGGAATGTATCGAGCCAGTAGGTTGTTGAAGTCGTCGGGTCCTTTGCCGTGAATAGATCTGTGGACAAGGCAGAGAGCTTTAAATTGAATGCGGCGTCTAACCGGGAGCCAGTGTAGCTCCCGAATAGCTTTAGACGTGGGGTGGCGTCTGGGGATGTTCAGTAAGGCCCTGGCCGCCGCATTTTGGATCGCCTGAAGTTTAGACAGCTGTTTTTCTCCTGCTCCCAGGTAGAGGGAATTGCAGTAGTCAATGCGGGATAACACCAGGGCTCCCATTACCGTTTTCCTGAGTGTGTCTGGGTTATAGGGAAGAACTTTCCTAATCAGTTTGATATTGTGAAAACAGGCTGAAGTCACCTGGTTCACCTGGGCTTTACAGGAGAGTTCCTTGTCTAAGGGGAAGCCGAGGTTTCTAACCTTGTCTACGGGAAGAGGCAGGTTCCTGCTTCAGGGGGCCACCATAGGTCATTCCACATGGAAGCTTTGTTGCCAAACTCGATAACTTCGGTTTTATCCGTATTAAGTCTTAGGAAGTTGTTGCTCATCCAGTTCTTAACCTGAGAGAGGCAATTCCTGAATCGTTCTGCTGTGGCGTCAATGGACTGAGAGATGGACACAACAATCTGTGTGTCGTCGGCGTACAACACCAGTTGTAGTCCATGAGATCTAATCAGGGCAGCTAGGGGGGTGATGTAAAGGTTAAAAAGAGTTGGAGACAGTGCCGAACCTTGTGGAACACCGCCCGGGAGAGAGAATTCAGCGGATTGCAGTCCATTCCAGATCACTTGATTGGTGCGGGTGGTTAGGAAGGAGGCAATGAGGGCCAGGGCAGAGCCGGTGAAGCCTAAGGATGTAAGTCTTTTTAATAGGACGGCGTGAATAACAGTGTCGAAGGCCGCTGTGAGGTCTAAAAGTATCAGGGCCGATCGCCCACCTTCGTCCATGGTTTTGCTAATTTTTTCAGTCGCCATGATGAGGGCAGATTCCGTGGAATGTAGTGGTCGGAAGCCATGCTGTGACGGATCAAGTAGCTTCTTTTCCTCCACATGCAGCATTATTTCCTGGTTTATGGCTTTTTCTAGGATTTTTGATGGTAATGGCAGACAGGAAATGGGCGGATAATGTTTGTATTCAGAAGGATCCAGGGATTCTTTTTTAAGAATAGGCCTGATGCAGGCCATTTTCCAATTTTTTGGAAATTCTCCTAGAGAGATGATTTTATTGAGCAAAGAAGTTAGTGAATTTGCAATGATCTCAGGGATTTGATGTAGCACATAGGGGGGGCATGGGTCCAACGGAGAGCCGGATTTTATCTGAATTAGTAAGTCATGTACTTGCTTTTTTTCAAGTACAGAGAAACTGGAAAAGCGGGGGGAAGTCATGTTGGTAGGTCCAACATTGTTATGGGGTATGATGGATACCGTGGAGCTAAGTTCATCATACACTGATTGTACCTTCTTTTGAAAGACGGTGGCCATTCATTCGACGAAGCTCTGATCAGGGTTGAATACTGTGTCTCGTGGAGCTTTTGTTAGATGGGCCACAGTTTTAAAAAGTTCCCTGGAGGAATTAGCTGATTTTTGGATTTTTTCTGTGAAGTAGGCGGCCTTCGCCTGGATTATTGTAGATTTATACTCTTGTAAGCTTTTTGAGTATTCTAGTTTTTTCTTGAGGCTGTAGTCAGAGCTCCAGCTTTGTTCTGCGCGACAACACTTAATCTTAACAGTTTTTACCTCGGCTGTGTACCATTGAGCAGTGACGAGCCGTTTGCTGGATTTCTTTGGTTCAAGCGGGACCAGCTCATTCACCGCGTCAGTAATCCATTTGTTGAAGTTGGAACTCCAAACTTCACTACTGCCGTGGTCAAAGTCGGGAAGAGTCTTTCCCAATGCCTCAGCAAGTTGGTTGGTTTTCCAGAGGCGGAAAGTTTCAGGATGGAAGCAGTGCTTCCATCATGCGGTAGCTAGCCTGTGGAAATTGCAGTGATTTGAAAAAGTGAGCGTAGAACTGCCTGGCCAACGTTGGCTTGTTGGCGGGCCAGTACATCCATACAATAATGTTTTGTAAAAGTATGTTATATGGACCATGTCGCTGACTTACAAATTACAGCCCTAGGAATATTCTCAAGGAAAGCCATAGATGCTCCTTTCTTCCTAGTGGGGTGGGCTCTAGGAGGGATGGGTAATGTTCTGTTGGAAGTATGCAGTGGAGGCGCCTATGTAGGCATGGGCACATCAATTCCTGCATGGGCACATCAATTCCAGCACGGACAATGTCATCTACGGGAATTGCTAAAAGATTTCCGGATCCAGTTTCACACCAGGCAATATTCTAAGTAAGAAACCTGTGGCTAGAAGTCTTTTTCAGATCAAAATGTTATGTAAAAACAATAAAAGAAGGCAAATTTTATAAACAGATTTTGGAACTTTGCAAGAAGTTAATCATTTAAGTCTGTGGTTTATTTATGTTGCTTTAACAAAAATGAATTGTAAGGGTGTATGGAGGCCATATCCTTGTACCTGGAATTTTGTATAAAGTGATGTTTATGCATTTTTTACAAATCCTTTTTTGTTAATCAATAAACATATGCTTCAAGTAAACACAATCCAATGCGTATGTTTGGTGTATTGACATGTACAGTGTATACATTAAGTTTCACATATTAGATTTTCCATTAGGCCGCTGTTACAACCATTACGATCCAGGGAACGACTAACTGCACAGTCTCTAGAAATCATTGAGTCGCTCCTCATGGCACTATCCCTTAACTTCTAGATTTTGCCCATGCTCCCCATATCTTTTCTCATTTGCGTGGGCAGCCCCTGCTCTGGTACATTGATTGTTCCACCCAATGGAACCAGTCTAAATCTTTCTTCTAGGATTCCAGTGACTGTACCTCCCCTGCACACCATGCCCGGGTAATGTTTCTTTTAGCCACTCCTCCCGCCAAGGCAAGCCAGGTCTTGGCCCATTTTCGGCCCGACAATCTTGCCCGTCACTCCTAGGATGTGCCACCTTGCCTCGGTCACGACCTGTGCACCCACCACTGTTGTCATCACCCGGACCACACCCTTTCAGTATATTTGAATTTTGGGCCAAGACCACAGTATGTGGAAGAATGACCCCTTCTCACCACAGCCCCATACACACTCCTCAGACACACAATTCCCAATACGGTACTGCACCATTCTTGTAGCATAGGATCTATGCAAAATACGGAGCTGGATTACCCTAAAACGTGCCTTAATAGCTATTTCTCTGGGACTCTGCAAGGCTTCAGCCCAGCCATCATCCTCGAGTAGACCCACATTAGTCTCCCTGGCCTCCCTTAAGGGACCCATGCACTCTGGGGAGTTGTTCACTAGCTTCCTGTATGTGAGGGATATAGCTCTGTCTATCATGGGATCCTGGAGAAGTCTGTCCTCGAGTGGTGTGTATTCTGGTAACAGATCCCCTTCCTTCAAAAGGCAATGTAGTGCGTGTTGTAATTGCCGATATCTATGATACTCTCCCTCCCCATCTGAAAATTCACCCGTAGGTTACCAAATTCAATCATTTTCCCTCCCTTCCAGACGTCCTTCAGCAGGTCGATGCCTATAAGGCTCCATCTTTTGAAGCCCTCCAGGCGCTGCATTTCACCCAGGTAATCTTCCTCCCACAGTGGTGTCTGCTCCAGGAGTTTAGCCTTCCAGCCAGTCATTTTAGTTGTCTTTCCCCATGCCATGACCACTGTCTGTGTATGAATCGGGAGGGACATGTTGCCCTTCTTCGTCCTGTAAAGAAGCTCAGCCAGGTAACTACCTTTGCCATTGCTAATTGGTCAACCCGATGTGCCAGCACCTCGAGCGGTGAATAGACCCATCCATTGATGTTAATAATTTGTGAGGGACAGTAGTATTTCCTAATATCAGGGACAGGCAGCCCCCCCTCGTAAATCCCTCGCTGAAGCTTTTTAAGCGCGATCCTGGGCCTACCACCCTGCCCCGTCTCCCCCCCCCCTCCCTACAACAGCTTTCGCTGCTCAGACTCGACTGGCCAAAAGAAAACTTCTGGTATATCATATATGGGGTGTTCTACATTGCGTATAATAGATTTGGGAGGGCCATCATTTTTAATAGAACTGCTCTGCCAATAAGGGAGACAGGAAGGTGCCGCCAGATGTTTATACATTTTTATGTTGGCTTGATAATATGATACTTATTTTTCAGAAATTCATTCCCTAGAAACCTACGCGAGATGAACTAAACACAATTGTAATGTCTACTGAATGATATTTGCGTTACAAACTAGATAAGCTTGGTTACCCTCCTGTAGGCAGAAAAGGGATCACTAAAGGATTTGCTTCTCCATTACAAAACAGTTGGTCTTCTGCACACTCACCTGGATGCAGTTGAACTCCTTTCAGGGGTAGATCGACGCCGGGTGCGACGGTTACTGGTGGCTTCTGGCATTTCTACTAGACAGCGTGGCTCCACTAACCACTTTGTGGAGAGAGAGAATCTTTCAAACTCTGAAGGCGAAATTAGATAAAAGCCTAACAAAATAAGAAAGAAAATATAGAATGGACATGAGGACACTGCATTGGCAACATAAGCAATTGAAAAGGCTTCAATGTTATTTTGAAGGCATAGCTAGTCAATGCAGTCGGTGCATTGACTCTATACATATAAATATATATGTACACACACACATATACATATATATATATATACACAAAAACATTTTACGAACTGTATTAGTATGTGTTTGTAACAACGTGTTGCAGTATCACATACTCTGCATACTTCTTTCATCTAGTGTTGGGCTCGGACGTTTGCAAGTTGCGTTTCTTCGAAGAACTCTTGAGTCATGGAATGCAGTGGAACTCCTTCCTTTGAGGATAATGTGCATGGGCTCCGACTCCATGTTTGATTGTTTTTCACACAGTAACTGAGAGCATGTATGGAGTAGTGAGTGAAAGAATGTAGCATGTGAATCCACCATGTACTGTCCAACATGTAAGAGAAGGGATCTGTAGCAAACACTGGGTACTGGGGAAAATGGTGGGTGAATGAGAGTCTACAGCACTAAACACTAAGAACAAATGTTTACAGAATAAGTAAAATTTTCGGTCTGTACCACTTGGCTGTAAACACACATACTATGCATAGACAGTAAAGCAGAAACCTCTAGACTGGTGGGTTAGTCATGGATGGTGCAGATGTCTAGAACAAGGTTCTTAATACTATCTGGCCAACCATAGCCGCTGA
Source organism: Lissotriton vulgaris (assembly GCF_964263255.1). Lineage (NCBI taxonomy): Eukaryota > Metazoa > Chordata > Amphibia > Caudata > Salamandridae > Lissotriton > Lissotriton vulgaris. The sequence continues at coordinate 609,789,879 of NC_141695.1, forward strand.
TTGGCTAAGATAGCCACACTGAGGTTAACCAGGTGGCTTCTTTGCATATGTCAGCTATTAGGATATTAAACAGAAAGGCAAAAGTTTGGCCTTTTTAGGGGTTAGAAAGTGGGGTTATTAAAGCTTTGTGAAAGAAGATGATGCCCTGGACTACCCAACTAGCTGTGCCATGATGGGATAGCCCTTGTGGGCAGTGGAGTAACAAGTGGGCAGTGGAGTAACAATAAGGCAGCAGGCTCCACAGCGCGGGGGTCCCAAGCACCAGGGGGCCCACTTGGGCATTGTGCACGGACAGCAGATCAGAGCTCCTGACTGGGTCCGGAGGGTTGGGGGGGGGGGGGGGAGTCCCCCTCCAAGTACTTTGTAAGGGGGAGGAGCTCAAGTTGTTATGCCACTGTTTGTGGAGTTTTGCAAAGGCTACCAAGGGCTCGTCAGATTTGCTGAAGGGCGTGGTCTTGTCAGTACAGTATTGAATGGTACTATAATTGCATTTATATAGCACTTCCTACCCCCTACCCGTTGAATTGCTTTTTCGGCGACTAGCACGCTACTCCAGAACCCATGAAGGATTAGTAGTGAATTGGTATAGTGAAATCAGAAAGTAATTTGAGTAGTGGATATAATAGTCAGTTATTTGGATTGAAAAATATAGTGGAGGGATAGAAGAGAGAAAGGATTTACATTTATATAGCGCTTGCAACCCCTGATGAGGTGTTGAAGCGCTTTGTTGGCGATGTAGCACGCTATTCCGGAACCCATAAAGGATTAGTGGTGAATTAGTATAGTGAAATATGAAAGTAATTTGAGTGTTCAATAGGTTAGTCGGTTCTTTGGGGTGAGAAGGATAGTGGGGGGATAAAAGAGGGAAAATGTTTGCATTTATATAGTGCTTGCTACCCCTGATGAGGTGTTGAAGTGCATTTTTGGCGAGTAGCACGCTACTCCGGAACCCATAAAGGATTAATGGTGAATTAGTATGGTGAAATATGAAGTAACTTGAGCGGTGGATATGTTAGTCTGTTATTTGGTTTGAGAAGGATAGTGGAGGGATAGAAGAAGGAAACCGTTTGCATTTATATAGTGCTTGCTACCTATGATGAGGAGTTGAAACGCTTTTCGGTGAGCAGCACCCTACTCCAGAACCCAAACAGGATTAGTGGGAATTAATTTGTGTGGTGGACATGTTAGTCTGCCATTTGGATTGAAAATGAATAGTAGAGGGATAGAAGAGGGAGGAGGGATAGAAGAGGGAAGGGTCTAGAATTTTTTTGGGGTGGGGGGGGAGTTCATAGCAGTAGGAGAGGGATTGGGATGAGTAAAGAGGAGGTGGAGAGAGAATGGTTTAGAAAGGCTTGTTTGGTAGATCTGAATAGTAAGAGATATGAGATGATGCAAGGATAGAAGAGTCTAGAAAGGGTTATTTTGGGGATCATAGTAGTGGTATGGGGTTTGGGTCAGAGAGTTGAGGTAGAGGATATATTGAGAATGGTATAGGGTGAGAAATAGGGTAGTGCATTGTATATGCTCAATTAGAAGAAAAGTAATTAATATATCGATACATAAGTAAATGGAAGGTATATATTACCAACTGGTGGTCGCCAGTAGGTAGTTATAGTTAAGACCTCGTTTCTATTCAAAAAGCATTTTTTCTTTTCCCAATAACGTTGGTGCCGGTTGACGTATCTTCACGAAATTTTCAAAACTAGTAGCCCGCTCTGGTCAGCTCCTGCCGTGAAAGTTTCGGAGTGATTAGTCAAGTGGGGGCCGAGAAAAAAGGGGGGTCCCAAAGTATGAGTTACTTAACTTCGGTAATGATGTACTTGGTAGAGACAATTCTAGCCGCAGATTGCTTAACGTAGAATTATCCTCAGGCGTGACACTGGATCCGGAAAACTTTTGGTCACAGCATCCCTGCGCGCCAGGGCGACGGCATCGCGATAATCCGCCCAGGCGTCGTCCGCGCACGTGACGTCAGCGAGGTCACTTAAGTCCCACTCCGGCGCGCCTACGTCAGTTTTCTTCCGATAACTTTTCCACGCCACAACGCGGAGCCACCAGACAAACTGTAGGAACATGGGAACAGTGTGGGAATAGTACGACATTTGGAAAAAGGGAATGGTGAGGAACAACGCCATAAGGAAAAGTGCCAGATACTGCAGTACCCAAAGGCAGAGAAAAGAATAAAGAATAAGAACAGAGCCCAGCCCTGAACTGCCACCCTGCCAGAATGTAGACAGTTCTCCCCCTTGAGACAAGGAACGCATGCAAAATGTCATTAGAAAATGTAGCAGGATTATAACCCCAACCAAGAACAACAAAGGGGAACCAGTCCCAGGACAAACAGGGAACGACAACCCTCCAAGGCAACGCTAGCACAGAGTGCGACAATCCCCCAAGGAAAGAAGGGCAAGACACAGCCAGTTAACCCTAATACAAAGGGTAGCAGAGGGGCCAGGACCCTAGATACAAGAGGGAGGAAGGGGAGGGACGAGAGGAAGGCAAGCTCCAACACTGAAGCAACCAGGGCAGAGAGGCACAGGAGTACCTATAGACCCATCCTCTACATTGCCAAAGAGGAGGAAGAAACAAGACGAAAACCATCCTGTCAAAAGAGCGAAGATTGCACTTATAGAAACATAGCCATCCACTGGAAGTCGAATGCAGAAGACCAAGCTAAAGGTCCTCGCAGAACGGGTAGGAAGGGCGGGCCGTGAAGGAATCTGTGGCTAGAATCGTCTCTACCAGATACATTTTTACCGAAGGTAAGTAACTCGTACACCTGATAGAGACTACTAGCCGCAGATTCCTCAACGTAGAATAGATACCCTAGCCATACCCAAGGGGAAGGAGGGTCTGCGAAAGGACCCCACCAGCCTGGACAGAACAGAGGGTCCCAAGGGGACCAGTCCAACGGACAGGGCGATGTGCCCCGTCCTCCCAGGCAAGGGGAATCCCCACAAGCAGAACACCACCATCCCCAGAAAGGGTGCGGGAAGAAGAAAAGAAGAAAGAGGAAGCCCTTTCACACTCAACAGAGGAACAAGGGCAAGGCCAGGGGACGCCGAAGCACCCCACGTCCTTCCAAGGCAACAGAACCTCCAGCCAATGCCAGGCAAGGAAGAGGGAGAAGAAAAACCTTGAGGGCCCAAGGAAACTAGGGAAAAAAAGGCAAACCCACCATAGTCGGAAGGTCACAGACCAGACAGAGCGGTGTCGGCAGCAAGAAGCAGCCGGAAGCAGGAAGAACAGCCCGGGGGCCCCTAGGAAGACCGGACAGGATACACCTGAAAAAAGGGGAACACATACTGCCCCAGCCTCCAGGACAGCAGCATAAAGGCGAGGAAAGGCCTGGACACACCACCACGAGGGGTCCGCACACACAAAAAGAAGCATCTGCAACATACTAAAACACCACGGAGAGCAGAGGCCCGAGTCGACAACAACTCCCCAGCACAGCACAAGCTATATAACAGCTACCACTACCCCACATAGGGTATGTTTAGTCCCAAAACATGGGAACCCTCTTTGGAAGAAACTTCCACAGCAGAGGACAACCAAAAGAACCACAGGGAAAAAACCCCGAAGAAGGCTTGCCAAGCAGCCCAAGAGAAAAACAGAAGGCCTAATCTCAGGTCCAATCTGTGCAGATAATTGAAGGAAAAAACACAGTCAACAAAGGGTCGACCAGCAGCCAACAAAACCACAATCTCAGCAAGGAGGACTAGAGGGGCCATAAAACACACAGCACAGCAAGGACCAAATCAACTCACCAGTCACTGAGGGGGAGAAGGAGGGGGAAGAGGTGGAGGAGGAGGACGAAGCCCTTCCAAGAACCTCTGGATGGCCGAGTCTGCTGGGGCATGGAACAAAGACCACCATCGAATGGAAGATCAACCAGCCACGCCCGAACATTTTCAGGGAACACACTGTCCCTAAGCCAAGCATGGCGGCGGAGGGTGACCGAGGAAGCCATGGCACGACCCAGCACCTCCGAGATGTCCAGAGCGGAGCGGAGAATAAACGCCGCTAGCTCCCGGCCATCCAACGCATGATGTCGTAAGTCAACCTGAACAGTCTCCTGTGAAGTGGCGGATCCCAAGGACTCAGCCAAGTCCCACAGACAAGAGGAGGCCCAAGCCAACACATATAAGGTGTGAAGGGCCCGCAGAGCAGCGCATGTTGAGGCGAACATGTTGCACCCCAAAGAGTCCTGCCAGCGGGCCTCCCGGGACGGTGGAGACAGCAGTGGCGGCCGGGAGGGAAAGGCAGTACGCAAAAGTGGGCTGGAGGCAGAGGGGTGGAGGGAAAGACACGCTATGTCACACGGTGCTGGAAGGTGCCGGTGCAGGAGGTGTTGGGGCACCGGGTCCCCCGTAGCGGGACGCCTCCAAGTCCCCATCAGGGAAGAAAGAAGCGAACCCTCAAAGGGAAGTAACAGCTCCCTCCCACCAGAGCCCTGGTGGAGAACGTCCAAAAGATGATCTGCAGGGAAATGAGCAACCAGGTCACCCATGCGCAAAATACCCACTGCCTTGGACACAGCGCGAGCGAAGGCCACACCCGCCTACGTAGGGCCCCGTGGTGGAGAAGGCAGCTTTTCCATGGGCGACGGCAGCAAACTAAGGCGGCTGTCCCCGAAGCCAAGCAGGGCAGGCAAAGGCCAGACCTGAACGGTAGAAGGAGGGACCGAGGAGTGGGGGATCTGTTGCTCCTCCGGCAAAAAACGTGGCCTCGGGAATGGCGGGGAGCCACCTTTTGATGACGCCAGCGGCCTATCTCCGGTGAGGACGACACCAGCAGGCACTCAACCTCCGGAGAAGAGGGAGCATCCGAAGAAGAGTCCGCGACTTGACGCCCCTCCGGCGCCGTAGAGTCCGCAGCCTGAGGCTGGACGTCATCATCGTCCGGCACCAAAGGTGACGTAGGACAGGTGTCCCCCCCGCATCACGCAGTGCCGGGGAACAGAGCCGAGACGGAGCCGAAGTGGCCAAGAGACCTCGGACGAGGCAGCCGCCTGCGTGGAGGGACGAGAGGGCCCGGGGGAGTGACAAGAAGCCCTCCGCCAGCCTCGACCCCGAATGGGACATAGGGGGTCTACAGCACCATGCGGCGCCGCCAAAGCCGATTCAACCTCCGACTCAACCTTCGACGAGGCAGCCGCCTGCATGGAGGGGCGAGAGGGACCCGGAGGGGGGACGAGGGTCTCCGTCCAGCCTCGACCTATAGCGGGATGAGGGGGGTCTACTGACCCTTGTGGCGCCGCCAGGGCCAGCAGCTGCCGACGCCGTAGTGGCGTCACCTCATCCGTAGACCAGGCTGCCGCCTGTCCAGATTGCCGAGAGGGGCTCGGGGATGCGACCCAATCCCCGGCGGCCTCCCGCGACACCACAGGGACTCCTGCGGGAGTTTGCGGCGAGGCAGAGGCGCAGTGGTCCAAAGGAGGGACCCGAAAGGGCGCACCCCAACGGCACCACATCCTCCAAGCCTGGAGCTGAGCCAGCCGGGGCCGGAGCTGCCGGCGATGCCGCGGAGGGGTCTGTGAAATGCAAGGGATCCGCCGACGTCCCAGGAGGGGAAGGAGGAGACGCCAGCGAGGCCTGCAAAGCAACCGCATATGTCTCAATTTGGGCTCTCCACGCCCCCTCACTGGGAAACAGTGGATAGGGAGACGAGATGTTGCGCCGCATCACCCGCGGAGAGCCCCGCCCCCAACAGGCCAGAAACCAGCCCCCGGGGACAAACTGTGACACTTACCGACCGGGAAGCGACGCTTGTGCGGCATACGGCATAGGACGACGATGACGCCCGCTTCAGCAACCTTCCGCAACCTCGCTGATGTCACGTGCGCAGACGACGCCTTGGCCGGAGTTGCGCAATGCCGTCCCCCAGGCACGCAGGGATGCTGTGGCAAAAAGTTTTCCGGATCCAGTCTCACGCCTGGGGATAATTCTACGTTAAGGAATCTGCGGATAGTAATTTCTATCAGATCCACGTTTTCCCCATGTTAATTCCCATAGGAAACTTTAGAAAAAGCTACAGCCCGAACTGCTGAACGGATTTACACCAAATGTGGCATAAAGTTAGCCCTTGGTTCAGAAAGAGACCTTTTTGTTAAATGGTGTAAATCCATGCAGTAGTTCCTGAGAAATTAAAAAAAGAAAAAGTTTTGATGTATGGCGCAGCGGTGGGTTTGCTTCACTGTGATTGGCTGCCAACACTCCAAACGAGGAAGTATTGGCAGCCATCTTGTGACTAAGTAGAACCGAGACACAAGAAAGCAGTAAAACAAAGGTTAAACAAGCATTGGCATAGCCAATAGGTCTCGCTTTTGGGACTTTATAAGTATTTAGTTATGCAGCACAATTTACTTGGTGCAACAACATCAACTGTTGCACGGCTAAACACTTATAAGGTCCCAAAGGCGAGACTTATTGGCTATGCCAGTGCTTGTTTTATTAAGTTCTCTTCCTTGTGTGCTGCTTCACACCCTCAATACCTCTCCCTCATTCCTCGAAATTAGTATGTAAAAGCATAGAAAGTTTGATATTTTAGATTTGGTATGGCAGAAAAGCAGACTTTTTTTTGTTTAATTTTATCTTCAAAGCACAAGCTTTGGCACACACGGCTTTTTATGGCAGGTTGCTGTGTTGATTCAGCTGGCATCTGAGGCAGAAGGCATACTTCGCATGAAACTTCTGCTGAAGGTCCCTACATCTCCTCTCTGAGTTACTATAGAAGAACAAATGGAAAGTAAATTGGGTCTTGTGAAGCGTTTCCCTTTATGGTCTGATACTTTTTAATTCTTTTTAAAGTCTGGTGAGTTCCCATAGTAAAAAGTGCTTGAATAATAAACCGTGACATTAATAAAGATTGAAAACATTTCACTGTTTAGTTCTGATGTACAGTAAGAAATGTGTTCAGGACCAGCTCTAGGGTGGGGGCGTCATACTTGCAAGTATATTATGGTTTTAAAAGCACTTTCTTCCCTGTTCCTGGCCTCCAGTAAATTTCAGGCAACAATAAAAATGTTGATTACTACAGTGATTAATGTTTTTCCTAGAGAGTTTGGAGTTTTGTCTAATGGAAGTTTTGACTCATGGTGAGGTAGCGCATAAGGTTAATGTGCCTTCTGGACAGAACATGTAACCTGCAGATCACAAAGTGCATAATATGAAAATAGGTCAGTGGGTTACTGCTTTTGTCAGAGAAACCCTTTTCTTACTTGCAGTTTCCAAGTTAAAAATCCTAATATTAGGTTGATATGCTTTATTTCGATACATAAAATATCTTAAAAGCAATACATACAATAGAAATTAAAAAAGATATACAACAAATATACATAGGTATACATCCTTGAGCTAAAAAAGACAATAAAACATTGGAATACATACAATTAAAAAGAATTGATTTTAGTATATACATTTAAAAAGGAATTAAATGGATACAGTAAGCCTATTTAATGAGATCAACCAAGACCATTTTAAAAATTTTGAAACGCCACATACTACAAGGGGGGTGGTATCTGTAAGTAAGATGCGAAGGGCCACTGAATATTGGCGGGTGCCTAATGATCTGCACACAGGTTTAAGCCAGCGCTTTCTAGGATTACAGTAATCTGGACATTCAAAAAAGATATGGGCAACTTTCTCCACCCTCGTGGAACATAGGGCACAATAGGGGGAGTGCTGGGAGGTAGATTTCCATCTCAATGTCAAATAGCCTACTGGTAGAGTACCCACCCTAAGCCTAAAGTACAGAGCCCTATCAAATCCGATTGAAATCAAATCAAGATAGGGTTCGTAAGCCACCAGGTCTTTAATTCGTAAGAAAGCTGAGGTGGAATTACAGTGGGGTAGGTTGCTAATAAGTTTAGAGGAGACCCAGTCCCAGTACAATTTCTTTAAGGTGGCTTTGGGAGGGGCGGAGCGATTAACCCATGCTTCGCCCAGTCCTAATTCCCCCAAAAGACTTTTGATATCCCTCAACCACTTTATCTTATGCCAACCCCCCATAGCCATCACCTCAGACAGGCCCTCAGCATATGAGGCAAGTTCTGGGACCCTCCACAAACGAGCCCATAGCAACAGGGGCCGTAATCGTGCCTGATCTTCAATCGGTCTACATCCCAAGTCTAGTAACACAGGGACTGTGGGTGTGCTCAGAGGGAGAGCCATTAGATCTTTCAAAAATGTGCTCTCCACTTTGGCTAGTATCTCCAGATTACAAGTACCCCACAGCTCAGCCCCATATAGTGCAGCGGTGACCCCTCTAGCTTTATATATATCAATAACAGGGGCCATACAATGTTTAGGGGAAGAACAGTGTTCCCTAAGTAACGCGCCACCCACTCTTTTATGGCTAAGTAACATTTTGTTAATGTGCGGGGACCAGCTCATGGAGTCGCTAAGCCGGATTCCCAGGTAGTCAAACTCTGCCACTTTCTCCAGTCGGCAGTTATTCAGCACCGGTGGACGCCCTAGTTTCCTGGGGGGATTAATGACCAAATATTTGGTTTTATCGACATTGATCACCAATCCCCTCAGGGAACAGAACTCCTGAAAGCGGCCGAGAAGCTTTTGCAGGCCTTGGGGGGTCTTAGAAATGAGGAGGGTGTCGTCCGCAAAAAGCAGAGTAGGGATTCGGGTGCCCGCCAGGGAGGGTGCATCCGCCGGTTCTTGTTGTAGATACTCCACCACCCCATTCACATACAAGGAGAATAGGGTGGGGGACTCCCCTGCACACCGGGATCCTATCAGTCTTTTTCCCCCCTATGCCCCACCGCACTTGTGCGTAATTCCCTGAGTGTAGTTTGGTTAGAAGCATCAATAAGTAGGGGGGCAACCCCATGTTTTGCAGGACCCTCCACAATTCCTCCCTAGGTACCAGGTCAAAGGCAGTCTTCAGGTCTATAAAGGCCAGATAAAGACTGCCCTTGCCCAGCACCACCACCTTCCAATGCAGGAGCATTAGTCTAAAGGCCTGTTCGATAGTTCCAGTTCCCGACCGGAAACCCGCCTGAAAGTCTGACAAGATCTTATTATCATCTACCCATTGGAGAAGCCTCCCCAGGATCGCCTTCCCTGCCACCTTCTGGGAGGAGTCTAAAAGGCTTATGGGCCTATAGTTGGCAGGGCTATCCCGACATCCCTTTTTGAAAATTGGGACAACCTCCGCCCCTTTCCAGGAATCGGGTACAGGACCTCCCCCCAGGATTTTGTTCAGTAGGGAGGCGATCAACTTACCCCATTCCTTGGGGAAGGCTCGTATCAGGTCGCCCGGGATCCCATCTGGTCCTGCAGCTTTTAGTGGGACCAGAGTCTTTATTACAGCTTCGACCTCCCTAGCGGTAAAGGCATCGGGGAGGTCAACCATTGCTTCGACCACCGTGGATGGAATATCGCTGTTGCCCCCGCCAGGTAGGGAGTACAAGGCCTCGAAATGGTTGTACCAACTCAGGGCTGGAATGTTACATGTGACCAACGTGGCTACCGGCCTATCCCTATTCCTGACCATGCTCCAGAAACCCCTAGCATCCCTTCCTATACTGGCTGCCAAAAGGTCGGCCCAGAACTTTTCCTCCCACTCCTTCTTTGCTGCCTTCAATGTTTGATTGTAATCCTTTCTTGCAAGCCTGGTAGCTACTTGGGATTTAGATTTAACTGCACCCACCAAGGCTTTTTTCATAGTCCTACATTTTTTTGTATACCAGCCCTGTTTGATAGGTGGTCGCTCCCTATTATTAGCTCCCATGCGCCCACCAGGAAGAGTAAATAAATTACTTAGTTCTCTGGTTAGGTTGCAGAAAGTCAACGAGACCTCTTCAGAGACTTGGGAGGACAGGTCTAGTTTGTTCGAAGCTGCAAGCAGAAGTCACCCTACGGCTGCAACTTTCTCTGGGGATAGGGTAAATTTAGCCCACTTCAGCCGTCGACCACAATTAGAGATATCGACTGCCTGGGGATTGGGGGCCATATGGGGGAGGGATTTCTTCCTTCTCTTAAGCCACAGGGGAGAAAGAACAAGCGAGAGGAGATTGTGATCACTCTCAATAGTCGGAATAATCTCCATATCCCTCAGGTCACCCCATAAACGCACATCAAGCAGGATGTAATCTATTCTTGATGTGTGATTTGGCCTGTTGTAGGTATGGGCCCCTTTTAGATCTGATTTAGACCTCCCATTGACTGCCCTCAAGTCAAATTCCATATTAAGGAAATTGATCTGTAAAGCCACTTGAGTCCATCTCTTAATGGGGGGCAAGGTCAGAGCAGGAATCCCCCGCCTTGAGTCCTCCTCTTCGGTGCCTAGTACATCATCCGAGTCGAGGGGCTCAAACGTGCAGTTAAGGTCACCCGCCACCACGATATGGGACCCAGGGGCGCGCTGCCTAAGGAGATCCTCTTGAAGAGCAATAGTGGCCGATTGTGTACCACCCATAGTTCCTCTAGCGTAGATGTTAAAGATGTCCAAAAGCAGGACACCCCTAGAGTCCCTGAGGGTGATGTTGAGGAGGTCGGGAGAGTTAGTAGGATGCTCCTCCACCTTGCACTCTAGGGAAGTCTCAACCCAGATAAGGAGACCACCCGAAGGGCGTCCCTTCCCTGCCACCGGGGGAACAGCTGGGACAAAGTGGGTTGAGTAACCCACCTTGTGACAAGGCTCCCTGCACCAGGTTTCCTGGAAAATACAGATGGAATAACCCTCCACGAGGGTATTCCAATCCGGCAGGCCCAACTTCCTATCAATACCCGCGACGTTCCAGCTGCAAATCCTTAAAACTGGATCCGCCACAGCTCTCTCGCCGCGGGATACGGTGCAATCTCTACCCTCCAACTGATCCTGGCTTTCTATATCGCTGCCACTGCTTAATCTCCCATAGGACACGTTATCTCCAAGTGCAGTAATAGGTGGCATTGTGCTGTCGACCAGGATGTTACCCACTGCTGGTTCTTTTGGGGCTGCGCCAACTATACCCATACTCTGTACCCAGGTAGCCACCCCATTGTGAATGTCGGTTCAATATCCAGGATGGCTCCATTCCAAACCAGGCCATATAGCGCAGGGATGGAACTGAGGGCCCACTTGTTTACCAGAGTGAGATGGACCACTACTCCATCCCCTATCAGGATATGGACAAATGGAGATTGCAGCAGGCCTTGGATAGAAATAGGTCAGGTCTACCACGCCAATACTGGGACCGCCATTTATGTCCCTGTGGTTGCAAATAACTTGTGCTACTCTACTGTCTTGGAAGTTAACTATCACACAATCCCCTTTAAATTGCTTTTTGCCATACCCCACCGACCCTACTCTTCTTACTCCCAGGATCAACCCGTCAACACCCCTGGGAAGTGGTCTGTTGTTTTTTAACAAGTGTAGGGTTTTATTTTTAAGTGTTTGGTGGGATTTGTATTGTCCATCCTTCAGAATTGGAACATTTGTAAGGATGGCAACATAGGGATGACAATCAGGGGGCAGATTAACCGGGGGGCACTTTGGGGCGATTTTTAGCACAGAACCTTCCGGTTTGGTGGTCCCAGATGTACTTGTGGAGGCTGGGACCCCAGATATACTACTGGAAGTTGGGACGGGACGTGCCCGACCAGGACCCTTACCAGAACCCTTCCCCTTCGATGTGCTTGTGTTATTGCCGGATCCCTTCACTCCCGTCGGCTTGGTCTTACTAGGCTTCGTCCCCTGGGCTACGGAAGGTGTGGGGATACTCGTGGGTACATGGGCAGTCAGGGTAGTGCTCACTGGGCTCTCCACAACACAAACTGCAGGAGCATTTTCAGACGCCTGTAGAATTACTGTGTTTGCTGTGAGTGTTGATGTGGCGGGAGTTGACTGCGGAGGATCCGGGGTCACCATGTTACCAGCTACCCCTCCCTGACCATCCTCCCTCATCCTAGAATGATATTTGATAAGGGATTTCAGCGAGAAGAAGTTATCTAGGGTTGTCTGTTCAAACCTGCCCACCCTTTCCCCTAGCCCCCTTATTCTATCAATTATCGGAGACAGTAATGTGTTTATCATGTTTTCAATTTGCACCAGTGTTATCTGGTCATGGCTGGCACCTAGTTGACAATTAAGAGGGGGGGGCTACACATGCTTCGTTGACTTAATGACCGGGATGGTTGCCCCTTTTTTCAGTATCGTTATTGTCCTCAACTAAACCCTCCACCATTGCATTTCCTGTACCCCTACCTCCAAGCTTCTTCGATCTCTTATATAATTTGAAGACACTACCTTTACGCGGACTAGCAATCCTTTTCCTTTTAGCGCGAGAACGGTTCTTGGTTTCCATCACCGGTATGGCCAATGGAAAACCAGAACCACTAGGAGAGGATGCCGGGCGTGGTGAGGGTGCTGGAACTTCCTGGGAACACAAGTCTAATCCACTACCAACTACTGGAGTGGGGATGGGTTGCGCTACCAGGTTCTCCAGCCTATCAATACTATCCCTCAAGGAGGCAATTTGTAACTGGTCCGATGTAGGGGGGGTGAGGTAGAGGGGACCAGAGCTGCATACTGGTGACTTGACCTGGGCTAATAAGCCCAGAGAAGAGCGCTTTGGTGGAAGCTGTTCTTGGGAAAGGCGGCGCTCTGTCATTACAATCTCTTTCTCAATAACTGCAGCTACCCGTGTGATGAACTGGTCCATAGTTCCTATAATAGTACTAGGCCCCGCCTCTCCCCCTCCCCTCAGGATTTTCCCCGAGCGTTTGGACATTGGTAGTAACAATGGGGGTATAGCAACACACTATACCTGACAAAGTCCAACTCTTACAGCCGGGAGTAGCAGATGACAGGGGGGTGTCCCAGCCCAGCCTTGGCCAGCTCCGGACTGCCACAGACTGCCCGCCCTTTGCTCGGGCTTCGCTCGACGTCCCGCTCACGTCCCGCGAGACGTTGGACGAGCTGTTAAAATAAGGGGCGTTGCAGGCAGTGGGCGTGGCTATCAGGGGGCGCGTCCGCGATGTTCCTGGGTGTGCAGGGACTCCTGGGAAACAGAGTCCCTGCCGCGCACCACCCCTGAGGCTACTGCCACGCTCCCACTCCCTCCACAAGGCCCACAGACACAGCCTGCCGCCTCCGCCCTCGGTCTCAGCGCGAAGCGGCACCCGCGAAGCGGGTACGGCGAGCCGCAGCGCCGTCCACAGAAGTCCACAGGAAAGGGCAAGAACAAGGGTCCAAGATCTACAACCCAGCTCCGTAGTGTAGCAGCAAGGTGAGCGTCCCACAGGCTCACAGGGGGAGCCTAACTTTAAACACCTGGACAGGCAGGGGGCGTGGCTATCAGGGGGCGCGTCCGCGATGTTCCTGGGTGTGCAGGGACTCCTGGAAAACTGAGTCCCTGCCGTGCACCACCCCTGAGGCTACTGCCGCGCTCCCACTCTCTCCCCAAGGTCCACAGACACAGCCTGCCGCCTCCGCCCTCGGTCCTCAGCGCGAAGCGGCACCCGCGAAGCGGGTGCGGCGAGCCGCAGCGCCGTCCACAGAAGTCCACAGGAAAGGACAAGAACAAGGGTCCAAGATCTACAACCCAGCTCCGTAGTGCATCAGCAAGGTGAGCTATTAACTGAAACCAAAGAGCTGCGTGCAAACTGCAAGCTGTTATGATTTTCCCCCAGTCTTTGATTATTAATGTTGCAAAAAGGGTTAATTTGGAGAGAAATCAATCCTGATTATTAAAGAGAACCCCCAACCATGCATGGTGTTACCTTTTACATTCTGTGTTTGTACTTCTCCAGACCAATCGCTATTAAATTATATTGCCTACCTGTACAGTTGTCACGTGACTCCTCCACCTTGTAGTCCTCTGTTTTATGTAACATATCCTATACAGTGATTTGCACACATATGGTTGATTGTCTCTCTTTGACTTATAGTGTTTTGACACCCTATACTGGTATGAGTGGCACTATAAAATAATTAAATGCATCTGAGAGAAAGAGAGATATTGGTTATGGTGGCTTGAGGGGCACTGTTAAAGAGTGGTCATTGGGGGTGCCAACAAACCTCATTGCACAGGGGGCTACCAGCGCTAAAGCTGGTCCTGTAGGTGTTCGCATTTCTTACAGTATTTTGACGTTTGTTTTCTTTTATATTTTTTAAACAATACTTTACTGAGAAGTATTGGCACAGCAAACTACTTGCCACTCACATTATAAGGACGAGACCTATTTGCTTTTTGCTATTTATGCAGCCAATAGAGGTGGCGTGCGATATCTCCCCCAAAAATGCCACATATCCCTCTCCAGAATTCCTGCAGATAAATGAAAGGAAGTACTGTAATCACTTACTCTCTTGCTGTTGACATTTTGATTAAACCTGAATACTATTTTCTTGTAGACACATTTAAGTGAGATGTGTAAAACTTTCCTGCTGAAACGGGACCCGGTTAGAATGTATTTGTACCAGGGAGTTTGGATTTCCCCCCAGCGGTAGCTGAAAACACAGCTCAAAAGTAGTGCGTGTCCAAAATGTGGATGCCTGTATTTCACACATGTTGTATAATTTCCTTGGCAATACCCGTTATACTTGTAATGCCAAAAGGTACTGTGTCTTGTATACCAGAGGCTGCAGACTAGAAGAACATTGCGAAGTGAAGCGGTCATGGGATACTGCAGCTGACTGGCTGGCTGCGCTCCGTTGGTTTGTGACAAAACTTGAGGTAAACATTCCAGGCCACGTGTTAATTACTGCGAGACGAGCAGCTGAGGAGCCGAACCGGTACAAGCCTGGGCATGGCCAACCCACCAGAAAAGGAGAGGGTGCGCACGGGGCATGAGTGACCTCTCTGCCACCAATATGTAGGGTGTTGTGCTGAGGCCTGGTGGCACAGCAGACTCGCAGTGTGGCCTGGCTCCGTTGAGAGCTTGCTATAGCACAGTGGTGCCAAACAAGTCATCGGAGGAGGGTGAATCACTGACTTGCCAACAAAGGAGAGTCTGGGACAGTGCGCCTGCTTCTAACAAAGTGAACGCGGGTACGACGCAAGATAACATATGGCCCCTGCGCGGCCTGTAAACGCTGAAGAGGGAGGGGGGGGGGGGGCTGATGATGTCCTCGGGGACGGTCAAGGCAGTCACGTGCTTATATAACAGATTAATTACTGAGGGTCTGCCCCCGCTTGTTACACTGCGGAACCGTTGGGAAGCAGACATAGGGAAAGATATACCGGAAACGACGTGGGCACGACTAATGCGTCGAACCTGGAAAGGCACGCGCCACGCCCGGTTTCAATTGGTTCATTTCTATATACTTCACAGGGCCTACCTGACTCCGGCGAAAATCCAACAATATTTCGCCACAGACACGGCGGCTTGCCCCAGATGCCGAGCGCCCGTAGCTGACCTCATTCACATGCTGTGGTCCTGCCCAGCGCTGTCCTCCTACTGGCTCCTGATAGAGGACACCCTCAATGGGGTCACTGGGAGACCCTTGACGTTTGACGCGGCGGTGGGGATCCTACATTGGTTCCCTCATACCCCTAAAAATAAAATCTCAAGTAAATTTATTGACCTAGGGCTCATTCTCGCTAAAAGGGAGATAACCAGGCATTGGAAGGCAAGAGTTGGTCCATCGGGAGCTAAATGGCACAACGAACTCCTGAAGTGGGCCACGGGGGAGAGCACCTTGCGATACCAGCTGGCGAGGCGACAGCAGAATGAGAGGGCGCTGGAAGCAGCATTAGAATGGGAAACGATAGTGCAGGCCATGCGACATTACAGCACTTCCAGCGATTCCGAGAGTGATGACGCAGCACAACCTGAGTCCCGTTAAAAGTCCATAACATTGATCTATACGCAGTTACCTAAGGCTTCTTCCCATAAGCTCTTTTTGCACATATCGCACACTGTTGGCGGGACTGGGCGGGGGGAGGGGTTTGGTTGAGTGGGTATTGGGGGGGGGTTTGTTTCTTTTAGGATGATTTAGAAAAGCAGATGAAGGTCGTCGTTTATCCAGATCAGCCGCAGCAATATACCGGATCCCCATTTGCGATTTGATAGCAGACGCCGCCCGACCCTCGGGTTGCGGGCTGAATGGCTCTGTATGCAAGATGTTTCCTCACAGGGGATCGGCTGCCTTTCTTTTCCACTGAAGCTATATTGCTGATCTGTCATGTAACTTTGGCTAATTCCTGCAATAAAAATATATTTAAAAAAAAAAAAAAAAAAAAAAAGGAGGGGGGGGCTGGGAGTGCGGCAGAGAGCACACAGAGCGATTCCCTTGTGGGAGCGAACAGGGGCACCACCCAAAGCTCGCTCCCGCAAAGGAATCGCCAAATGTGCTCGCGCTGGCATTGAATGCAATGCAACCAGTGCACGTTTTCCCCCGAAAAAGCAAATCGATTGAAAGACGTTCCCTATGCAGTGCATGCGCGCTGCGTAGGCTTGACCTAAAAAAAAACGGACCGTCTGTGCCAGGGCACTAAACAGAGCCCGATAGAGACCCGGTTTGAGGCCCCCTAAAAAAAAACTGCTGGTACTCAGACCCGGCCCAATTAAAGCCCTGGCTACATCCAACCTTCCAACCATACTCCCATAGGGTGACCAATAGCAATGAGAAGCCTAGCTCATTACAGCCTTGGCAAGGGTAGGACGTGCTATACAAATGCTGCAATGAAAAGTCTGGAAAAGATAGAAATGTTGAAAAATCCACAGAACACAGGCACATGCTTCTGTGTGTTCTAGAGAGGTGTGTACATAAACACAAGACTATTTAAAAGGAAAATTACAATTAGACAGTACAGACTAGTCTCTCCAGTAAGGACTCAACCCACTGTGCTATTTTAACATCACTATGCCATGCATCAAGGCATAGTGTATGTAAATCCTGCCAATATGATTGTCCCTTTCACATTTTCGGTGGCCCAGGGTCTCAGAACAAAAGCAGCTTAATCAGACATTATGGAGTGCAGTGTAGCTTATATTAATGCAGGACAGTCTGTCTCTTTATACAGTTGTATTTTGATGGATCTGAAAAGTGAGGCACAGGGAGAGTGAGTCACTTGCCGAGAATCACCCATTTTGTTGATGTGGAAAGGCCAAGATTAGAATTCACAACCCAGGCTCTACATTTTTATTTTTAAAGCTTTATTTTCAGTTTTACACATGGTAATTCGTAATGTTCAACGCGGTACACAGCAAATGCGCCTTCATATCCCAGTGGTGCGCAAGAAAACAAGTTACTTACCTGTAACTTTGGTTCCCCAGTATTGGTAACTTTCATAGATTCCCATGCTTTGTATCATTCCCCGTCGTCGGAATGGGAGCCTCGGTAAATAGTAAAAAACTATAGTAGTAAGCACAAAGTGAAAAAATAGGCCTAGGCCTCATCTCATTTTGTAGCTTATCCACCTCTTTGTGTAAAAGAGACCAAATTTCTGCAGCAGCCAATCAGAGCAGCCTCACCCCATAGAACCTTCCTGAGAGAAGCTCAGAGCCTCAGATTTTCGTAGCCGTTGTATACAGCTATCCACCAAGATCAGAAGAGTGAGCTTTCCCAGGGGAGGTGGGTGGGCGCATGGGAATCTATGAAAGTTACCAATACTGGGGAACCAAAGTTACAGGTAAGTAACTTGTTTTCTTGCCCCAGTATTGGAACTTTCATAGATTCCCATGCTTTGTATCAGAGTAACTAGCAGTAAAGAAAAACATATTTTGTCATACCTAAACCTGAAAATGTGACATATCTCTGTAAAAAAACAGCAGAACACATAGGATCATGAAATATGACAATAATGCAGTATACAAAATATGCAAAGGAAGGCGGGATAGAAAGGAAAGCTCACCGACTTATTGGAAAAGGTTCCTCAGGACTGCTTGGCCCACTGCTGCATCCTCCCTCACAGAAGAATCCAGACAATAGTGGCGGGTGAAGGTGTGGACACTGCTCCACGTAGCCGCCCTGCAAATGTCCTTGATAGGGACTCCTGCGAATAACGCCGCAGATGAAGCCATGGATCTGGTAGAGTGAGCACGAACTGCTCGCTGCAGAGGTTTCCCAGCCGCCTGGTGACAAAATTGTATAGCACTGGAAATCCAACGGGAAATACAAGCCTTCGAAACAGCACAACCCTTGCGTGGAGCACTGAAGGAAACAAAGAGCTGTGAAGATTTCCTGAACTGCTTCGTTCGCTCCAGATAGAATTTCAGGCATCTGTGAATGTCCAGAGAGTGCAGAGTTCTTTCCGCAGGTGAAGAAGGTTTTGGAAAGAATGGTTTCAAGACCACGGGTTCATTTAGGTGGAATTCCGAAGGAACTTTCGGGATAAATTTAGGATTTGTCCGTAGAATCAGCACATTATTCTTAAACTGGAGAAAAGGTTCCTCAATCGTGAAAGCCTGGATCTCGCTTACTCTACGAGCCGATGTCAGGGCCAAGAGAAGAGCCACTTTCCAGGAAAGAAATTTAAGGTCAGACTTATGCACAGGTTCAAAAGGGGCTTTCATGAGGGATGACAGAACCAGATTCAAGTGCCAAGTTGGAGGAGGTGGTCGAACTGGAGGAAAAACCCTGAACAAACCTTTCAGGAATTGTTTGACAATCCTAGCCGACCATAGGGAAGGCCCTGAAGATGAACGTCTGAATCTAGAGATGGCTGCCAGATGGACCTTTATCGACGATGGAGCCAATCCCGATTTTGCCAGAGAAAGGAGGTAAGGCAAGAGCTTGTGTGGAGAAGAAGTATACGGGTGTAAACCTTCCTTCTGGCACCAAACACAGAATCTCTTCCATTTGGCTCGATAGGTCTTGTTGGTACTAGGGGCTCGAGCCTGAGCTAGAATGTCTCTACATTCACTTGAGAGATCTAATCCCTGGAACTCTCTGAACTCAGGAGCCACGCTGTCAATCGCAGGGACTTCAAGTCCGGATGTAGAACCTGACCGTGAGACATTGTTAGCAAAGTTGGAATAGGCTGTAGGAGAACTGGCTGGTCCTGGGAGAGGAGAAGAAGCTCCGAGTACCAAACTTGTCTGGGCCATGCTGGAGCGATCAAAATCATCCTGCACGGTTCCACCTTGAGTTTGCTGACCAACTTCGGAATCAGTGGAATGGGAGGAAAGGCGTAAACAAAGGCGCCTGACCAGGCAATCAAAAGCGCATTCCCCAAGGATTCCCGATGGTGAACCCTGCTTGCGAAGGACAGGCATTTGGCGTTCTGGGGAGTCGCAAACAGGTCGATTGATGGTGCCCCCCATCGAGCAAAGAGATCCTCCAGAACGGTCTGATCCAGCTCCCACTCGTGAGAGACTGTCCTCTGACGACTCAAAGCGTCCGCCTTGACATTGAGCGTCCCCGCTAGATGTTCCGCTGAGAGGGAGACGTTGTTCTGTATTAACCAATTCCATATCGTTTGGGCTTCCTTGGAGAGGGTGGAGGATCTTGTGCCACCCTGTTTGTTTATGTAGTGCATGGCTGTAGTGTTGTCCGTACGAACCAGCACTGTCCTGTTTTGAATCCTCGGAAGAAAAGCTTGAAGAGCCAAGCGGATCGCGAGAAGTTCCAGGAGGTTGATATGGAACTTGCGTTGCACTGGACTCCAGTGACCGCTGACCTTCAGCTCCTGGAGGACCGCTCCCCATCCTTCCATGGAAGCATCCGTTGTTACAATCAGGGGAGATGGAGGAATGAGGAACGATAAACCCTTGGAAAGATTGTCTTTTTCCAGCCACCAGCCGCCTGCTTTTCTCATTTCTTTGGTAACGACAACCTTGTCGTCGAAGGATCCTGTGACCTGCCGCCACTGTCTGTCCAGTTGCTCTTGTAGTGGACGCATCCTGAGCCTGCAGTGCGGAACTAAAGGAATGCAAGATGAAATTGATCCGAGAAGTGATTTGTACTTGCGAACTGTCAGTGTCTTTCGAGATTGGAGAAGACGAGCTGAACACATTAGTTTGGTCTGGCGCTCCTCCGATGGAAGGGCTAAGCAACTGTCCGTGTTCAGGATGGCTCCCAGGAACCTTGTTGACCTGGATGGGTATAAAACCGATTTCTCCCTGTTGAGTCGAAGACCTAGCCGCTCGAACAGATCCTTGCACGTCCGGATTGCACTGGACGCTTCTTGAACAGATGGAGCTTTCAGCAGCCAATCGTCCAGGTATGGAAACACCTGAATAGCTTGTTTTCTGAGAAAAGCTGCCACCGGAGCTAGAACCTTTGTGAAGATCCGTGGGGCGGACCGGAGACCAAAAGGCAGTACCTTGAATTGAAAGTGACTCTTGCCCACTGTAAAGCGCAGATATTGCCTGTGAGCTGGATGGATAGGAACGTGGAAGTAGGCGTCCTCCAAATCGAGGGTCGCCATATAATCCCCCGGATTGAGCAGACGAAGGATGTCCTGAAGAGTGACCATCCTGAAGGACAACTTCACGAGATAAGTGTTGAGCTGCCGTAGATCTAAAATCGGACGCCACTTGTTCTTTGTCTTCCGAACCAGGAAGAACCTGGAATAGAACCCCTTCCCCTTCTGCGAAAGGGGTACAGGCTCTACTGCCCCCTTGGTGAAAAGTTGGTGGGCTTCGAGATGAAGGAGCCTGAGATGTTTCGGAAGGAAGGCATCCGGCGCTCTTGTTGGAGGAAGGTCTTGAAACTCCAATGTGTGTCCTTCTCTGACAATCTGGAGGACCCATTGATCCGATGTAATAATCATCCAGTTGTGTAGACAATGGGAAATCCTGCCCCCCACAGATGTGAATGAGGGAACAGGAACAGTGGAAAGAGCCACCTGGCCGCTATTGTTTCCTGGTGTTGTCTCTCCTTTGCTGCCCCTGACGTCCTCTAGGCTGCTGGCGAGAGAAAGAGCCCCTTTGAGTGTATTGTGGCTTATACGACTGGCTGGACTGAGATCCAGAGGAGTAGCGATTTTGATTACCTCCACGATAAGAAGAAAAGCCTCTTCCTCTAGCTCCTCTGAAGGGCACCTTACGATACTGCAATGTACCCAAGGACTTAGCTGTATCCGTGTCCTTTTTGATTCCCTGCAGGGCCTCATCGACGTGCTTGCCAAATAGCATCTCACCGTCATATGGCAGATCCAAGATCTTATTCTGCACCTCCTGCCTGAACCATGTGGCCTTTAACCACCCTTGGCGTCGCAGAACCGCCGAGCCAGCTAGTGCCCGGAATGCGGTGGTTGCAATATCCATTGCCACATCAATGACCTCCGAAGAGGCCCGCTCCCCTTCGAGCAAAATCTTCTTCACATCTTCCTTAGACGAATCCTGCAGTTCGTCCACAAATGGGGCAAGATCGCACCACATTTGTCGATCATAGTGTCCCAGAATCGCTAACGCATTGGCTGCCCTAACCAGGAGACTGGCCATAGCTGAAAACCTCTTGCCCACATTATCTAGGCGCCTGCCCTCCTTATCCGGCGGCGTAGTCATCGGCGCAGAAGGATTCTTGGACTTGCTTTGGGCAGCCTGTGAAATGACCGAATCCGGTTTCGGTTGGCCAAGTAAACATGCTGGACTGCCATCCGGTGCCTTATACTTCTTTTCTAGTCTCGGAAGTACCGGGAGGACTGTAGCCGGATTATGCATAGCCTTCAAGCCCTCAGACCAGACATGCTCGATGATTGGAATGGACCTCACTGACTTCCTGAATGGTTCTTTAAAGTCATATAAAAAGCAATCCGATTGCACTGTGGTCACTGGGAGACCAAATCTTTTGGATGCCCTGTCCATTAAGTTGTGAAACCCTCCAACGTCCGCTGGAGGCGAAGTAATATTATCCGGGTCGGTGTTGTCCGGATCTATAGGGTCAGCAGTATTCCATGGCGTCTGTTGATCTTGATCAGGATCCGCTTGCTGGTCTGCATCTGAAGACGCAGCATCATCATCATCATCAGTCTCTTGCACCTGCACTACCTCTTGAGGGCGCACTTCCAGCGCAGTGGCCCGCTCTCTTGAGGGTAAAGAATGGTCTGCCACAGGACGCAATGTCTGAGGCGGAGGTGTCGTGGGGCGCACTTGTTGGGCTTCCGGAGGTGCCGGGAAACGTTGCTTGTAATCCCGCAACATAAGCTGTAAATCCACCACTAAAGCGGATGGTATTGCCACCATACCCTCGGGTAACTGACGCATCGGTTGTTGTGGAGGCACGTGCCTGGTAGCAGTACATTCCTCCTCATAATAATGCTCTGGAGCATAGTGCTGTCGTTCCATCTGCTCCTCCTCAGAGCTAAACTCCTGCACCTTAACCTGGAGGTCAGAAGGGCTATAGGCCTGCCCAAATTCACTGAAAGTCTCTTCCTCAGAGTCATCCTCCAATAGTAGTGTTGGTGGTAGCTTCTGAACCTGGCGAGGAGACGTCATCTCTGGCGTGATATGTTTCCTTTTCCGCGAAAAAACCTGTTTTCCCGCCATTTCCATCGTCGACGAGGTCGTCGTCGACGAGGCCCTCGTCGACGAGGCCGTCGTCGACGGGAAGGTCTTCTGTGTCAGTGTCGACAGTGGAAGTGTAGACATAGAAACTGTCTTCGTCGACGAGGATAGCGTCGTCGACGAGGTGAAGCTCATCGTCGACGATGGTGGAATCGTCGACGGGACCGTCGACGAGCTCGTCGTCATCAACATGGCAACCGGCGTCGTCGACATCGTCGTCGTCGAAGTCGTTCTCGTCGACGACACCGCCGTCGACGGCAGCTTTGCAGACATTGTCGTCGACGTGGAGGTGGTCACCCTCGTCGACGACGAGCAGGATTCCGGAGCCTTGAAAGCAGTCGACGGTGTAGGCGTCGACGCAGCCGTCGTCGACGAGCCCGTCGACGAGGCAACCTTGGTAGAGCTGTCCTTTTTAACACTCGTAGACGACGTACCTGGGAGTTTAGTCGTCGACGGTTTCTGCTTCTTGTCTGAAGCCACCTCTTGAGTCGGGGTTGAAGGCTTTTTGACCCCACGATCCTTCTCTGAGGAAGGCGAAGAGACTGTAGAAGCCTTTCTCACCTTTTTTGAGGTCAGAAGTTCCTCAGGCTTACCCTGCCTCTCCTTTTCACCTCGGTGAGGAGATTTTTGGGCAGCCGGCCTGTCAGACCTGTCAGAGGTCCCTGGTAAGGCCTTGTGTCGGGACTCGTCTGAAGCAGAAAGGGGGGACCTACCCCTCTTCTGAGACCTTCTGGATGACACCATAGACGAGGAGCCCTCACTGTCCGAAGAGATAATGTCCTTCCGGTCTTTCACCTTCTGAAGCCATGTGAGGAGACGTCCTTCTCTGTCCCTCTGGGTCTTGGCTGAGAAGGATCTGCAAATCGGACAGTCTGTCGGTTTATGGTCCGGATATAAACAGTAGATACAATCCTCATGTTTGTCCTCGACAAACAACCTCTTCTTAGAGCAGGTGGCACAGGCTCTAAAAAGGGCTTTCCTCTCCGACATGCTGAGAAAAAAAATCCAAGTAGTTGAAGAAAAAACTGAAGAAAACTGAGCAGAGCTCAATGGAGACTCCCTTGCACAACGTGCGGTAGAAAATCTGAGGCTCTGAGCTTCTCTCAGGAAGGTTCTATGGGGTGAGGCTGCTCTGATTGGCTGCTGCAGAAATTTGGTCTCTTTTACACAAAGAGGTGGATAAGCTACAAAATGAGATGAGGCCTAGGCCTATTTTTTCACTTTGTGCTTACTACTATAGTTTTTTACCATTTACCGAGGCTCCCATTCCGACGACGGGGAATGATACAAAGCATGGGAATCTATGAAAGTTCCAATACTGGGGCAATATAAGGTACACATTATATTTATGGCAATAGAAAGTATTGAAATAAGAATGCGAGACAATTACAGTCATTACCCCGCCTGTAAGCATCTGCCATCACCCTTCACAGTTCTGCGAACCCCAGCTCCGCCCCACAATATGACAGCAGTAACACCTGGAGTGGAGGAACAATCACATCATAGCAACATAATATGATACATCCCATATTAACCAACTCCTTCGGGGACAATGCCGTTCGTGACCTGCATGCACGTCCCACTACTAATATCTGCTCTGTACGGGGCCCATATATCCACCGGACGTGAGACGCAGGTGACCAGAGTGGCATATTCCTCGCAGTTCACATTGCAAAACGCTAAGCTGCGAAGCCATGCCTGTAGCGTAGGGACCATCCTGCTGCCCCAAAGTAACGCCACCTCTCGCTTGGGCAACAGGAACCCAAGAGCTGCAAACTTCCTGACTTTTTTAGGGAAATTGGTCGTATATCCCAACAGTGCAATCTCCGGTGTGGGAACCAATGTCATAGAAAGCATGTCACCCAAAGTGTCATGAATCAATACCCAGTATCGTTGCAGCTTTGGACAGGTCCATGAGAGGTGGGCAAAGTCAGCGTGTGGGGCCGTACATTTCTGACATTGGTGAGGCCTAGTAGGATCAATCTTGTGAGACCATGCAGGAATGTGGTACATCCTATGAAGAAATGCACAAGTTACTTACCTTCGGTAACGATATATCTGCAAGAAACAGTAGTTAGTATTAGATTCCTCACCTTTGAATATCCCCAGGCGTCAGACTGGATCCGGAAACATTTGCGTAGCAGTACCCTTGCGCGTCGGTAGGCGTCTGCGGGGCCGGGATGACGTTGCCGGAGTACCTAGATGCCGCCCTAGCGCGCTGACGTGAGTTCTTATACACAGCTTTTCCGTGCCAGAAACGCAGAGCCATGATAAAAACCAACACTGGTGCCATGAAACTAGGGCCCTGAAAGGAGATGACCTTAACCCTAGATATCGGTTTGCAGAACGGGGAGGATGGGTGGGGGGGTAAGAAATCTAATACTAACTACTGTTTCGTACAGATATATCGTTATCGAAGGTAAGTAACTTGTGCATCTGAAAGAAACAGGTTAGTATTAGATTCCTCACCTTAGAATAGATACCCCAGCAATACCAACCTCGGTGGTGGGTCTGCGAACCAATAATCACACCAGAAAGTCCTGGAGGACGGAACAGCCAAAGAAGCCATCCCTCGGGACTTGGCTGTCCAGGCAGTAGTGTCTTGCGAACGTGTGCAGCGAGGTCCACGTAGCTGCCTGACAGATGTCCTGCAAGGGGACTCCCCGGCCCAGGGCAGTAGTAGCCGCCGAGGCCAGAGTGGAATGGGCCCTCAGCCCAACAGGAGGCTCCTTCTTAACCAAAGAATAGCATGCCTTGATGCACAACATGACCCACCGAGAAATAGTCAGTTTGTGCACCGCCCGTCCCTTCTTAGCACCCACGTAACAAACAAAGAGTTGGTCATCCACCCGTAACTGGCGTGTGCGATCCAGATAGTATGAGAGCGCAGGTTTTTGGTTCCAGACGGTGGAGCCACTCTTCCTCTTTAGAGGGATGCGGAGGCGGAAAGAAGGTGGGCAACGTGATGGACTGCCCTATGTGGACGGCTGTGACTACCTTGGGCAGGAAAGAGGGTCTTGTACGCAACACAACTTTGTCCGGATGGACAGAAAGGAAGGGAGGTTTAGAGGAAAGAGCCTGGAGCTCACTCACTCTCCTGGCAGAGGTGATGGCAACCAGAAAAGCAGACTTAAGCGTAAGAAGACGGAGAGGACAGTTATGAAGCAGCTCAAAAGGAGCGCACATCAGTTAAGTTAGAACCAGGTTCAAGTCCCACTGGGGCATCACGAATGTAACAGGGGGAAACATATGAGTGAAGCCCTTCAAGAACCTATTTACAATTGGGGACTTGAACAAAGAAGGCTGATCAGGTAGCATTAAGAAGGCGGAAAGGGCAGAAAGGTAGCCCTTGATAGTGCCCAGAGCAGATCCCTGCTGGGCAAGAGAAATAAGAAAGAGGAGAACATCAGAAAGGGGGGGGCAGAGAGTGGATCCACAGCCTTTGCTGTGCACCATGCCACAAATCTATTCCACCTGCAGGCATATACCGACTTTGTGGAGGGAGACCTGGCTGCCAGAATCACATCACAAACTTCAGGAGGCAAGTCAAATGGCCTCAACTGTCGCTGCTCAATCTCCAAGCATGGAGGTGGAGACTGGACAGGTTCGGGTGGAGGACCGTCCCCTGCTGCTGCGACAGAAGGTCCTCCTGAAGAGGCAGACAAATCGGGGGATCGACAGACATGCTGAGTAGCTCGGGATACCAGTATCTTCGTGCCCAGTCCAGAGCCACAAGGATAACTTGGGCCCGGTCGTGCCTGATCTTCTTCAGCACTCTGGGCAGAAGTGGTATAGGCAGAAAACCGTACAACAGACCGCAGCTCCACTCGCGACGAAAAGAGTCTCAGAGTGAGTGCCGCCTTGGAAATTCCAACACGCAGACATGATGACATTGCGCGTTCTCTTCTGTGGCGAATGGATCTAACCAAGGCTATCCCCACTGCTGAAAGAGGTCTTGCGCCACGTCCGAGTTCAGTCGCCATTCATGATCCATCATGCACTGACGGCTGAGTTCGTCTGCCCTGGCGTTCAGGGAACCTGCCAGGTGTTGAACCACCAAGGTCACGCCCTGATATTCCAGCCGCTGCCAGTGGCGCAGAGCCTCCTGGCATAGGGTCCACGACCCCACCCCGCCCTGTTTGTTGCGGTACCACATGGCGGTGGTGTTGTCCGTGAACACCTGCACTACACTCCCGCAGACAGAGGAGAGGAATGCCTTCAGTGTAAGCCAGATTGCCCGCTGCTCCAGAAGATTGATGTGGAGCCGAGACTCCGCCGGAGACCAGAGGCCTCTGATCTCCGCCTCCCCCATGTGGCCTCCCCCATGTGGCCTCCCCAGCCCTGGAGGGACGCGTCCGTCACAACTACATGCTCCGGTTGGGGTAGGGAGATGGATCTGCCGCTGACCCAGTCGCGGTGCGTGTGTCACCACTGCAACTGTCTTGCAGTGCCCTCCGAGATCAAGATATGGTCTGACAAGTTGCCCTGATGCTGGGCCCACTGAAACTTCAGGTCCCACTGCAGAGCCCGCATCAGAAGGATGCAGGAGGCCATCAGTCCCAGAAGCCGCAGCATCAACCTGACCGAGACTCGGGATAATGGCTGAAAGATCGGAATCAGAGCCTGAATATCCCGAACCTGCTGTTCGGGAGGATAAACCCGAAACTGCGCCGAGTCTAGAACCGCTCCGATGAAGAGGAGCTTCTGAGAGGGACACTGGTGTGACTTCGGCACATTGATGGAGAACCCCAGCAGGTGCAGGAGGTCGGCCGTAGTCTGGAGGTGGCTGACTACTTTCTGGGGCGAACCCGCCTTCAACAACCAGTCGTCGAGGTAGGGGAAGACTGAAACCCCTAACCTGCGCAGATGAGCTGCGCCCACCGCCATCACTTTCCTGAACACCCGTGGGGCGCTGGTAAGGCCGAAGGGGAGCACGGTAAACTGAAAGTGCTCGTGGCCTACCGTGAACGGTAGGTAACGCCGGTGGGCCGGCAGGACGGGGATATGAAAATGAGCGTCCTGCAAGTCAAACGCTACCATCAAGTCTCCTGGGTCCAGGGCAGCTAAGACCTGAGACAGTGCCAGCATCTTGAACTTCTCCTTCCGGAGGAAGTCGTTGACGTTCCGTAGGTCCAAGATAGGGCGTAGGCCCCCTTTGCCCTTCTTGGGTACCAGAAAGTAGTGGAAGTAACAACCACACCCTACTTCTGGCCCAGGAACGCGCTCGATGGCCCCCTTGGCCAAGAGGGCCGTAACTTCCTCCTGCAGAAGTTGCAAGTGGTCTCCCGACACTCGGTGGTACTACGGTGGCATGGCTGGAGGGGTTGCCTCTAAGGGGAGGGAGTAGCCCCTTCGGACGATTTGCAGCACCCACCTGTCCGATGTGACAGTGCGCCAGTGGAGGTGGTGATGGCGAACCCTGCCCCTGACTTGGCGTCACATGGGCCTGAAAGCACGGACTAGGAGGGTTTTGAAGCGGATGCTGCAGGGGCAGGTGTGTACTGGCCTCGCCGTTGTCCCCGACCGCCGCCACAGCGGTTTCCACATCCGCCACCACGCTGGATGGTAGTCTGCGGCCCGTGTGGGGGCGCCCCTTCCTTGGCCACGAAAGGAGGGAAAGGCAGCTGTTCGCTGGCGCAGGCCCAAGAGCCCCAAGGACTTGGCCATAGCCCTGGAGTCCTTAAAGCATTCAAGAGCATGGTCTGCCTTGTCGCCAAAGAGGCGACGGCCATCAAACGGCATATCCATAAGGGTATTTTCGACATCAGCCGAAAAGTTGGCGGACTTCAACCAGGCGTGGCGACGAA
The DNA here is from genome assembly GCF_964263255.1 of Lissotriton vulgaris. NCBI lineage: Eukaryota > Metazoa > Chordata > Amphibia > Caudata > Salamandridae > Lissotriton > Lissotriton vulgaris. Next base: position 609,818,083 of record NC_141695.1, read on the forward strand.
TCGCCACCATCGTTGCCATCGCTCTGCCCAGTGAGTCCGTGGTATCCAGCCCACACCGGATGGAATACTGTGCCGCATCTCGACCCTCCGCAGGGGCTTGGGCGAGCTTAGTCCGGGACCCCCTCCGGACATTGTTGCAGCACGTCTGCGACCGTGTCCCACAGAGAGTGGGTGTAACGGCCCAAGAGGCACGCAGTGTTGACTGACCGCAACCCTAAACTCAGGGATGAGAATAGAGTGGGGGGGTAGGAGGGGGGGGGGGGGAGGACAGGAAGCAAGGGTCGCTCCGGACGGTGGCGTCTGGCCACGTTCCTATTTACAGGCGGACCTGTAGCTGGCTTGGACCAAGTGCCCAGAAAAATGTCTGATTAGGCCACATTAATTGGCAGCAGAGGCTTAGCCGAGCTTGCCTGCGGTTTAAGGACCTCAGTGAGGAGGTTAGTCCTCACGGCCGCGACGGGGAGCTCAAGGCTCAAGGCCCAAGGCCTTGGCAGCCCGCGTCAGCACCACGCTATAGGCAGCCCCCTCCTCCGTAGCCACGGTAGGAGGGGAGACAAAACCAGTGTCGGGCGAAGTGTCCAGACCACAGGCCTCCCAAGCTCACCTGTCCAGTCCTGAGAAGACACGCACTCACGTGCCAGAGGGCCCTCGGACCCCTCCCAATCCTCCTCGCCACCCATCTCCTGATACTCAGGGTCAAAGGATGGGGCCGGGTCATAGAAATAGAAATCTCTAATCAGCGTCAAGAGCAGCGCCGCTCTGACACCGGACCCGAAACGAGGGTAGGACCAGGGACAAAGTCGTCCTGGGACGGCGCCGAAGGAGACACCCTGGGGGTCGGCGCCAGTGAGGTTGTGAGGTCGACCGGCGACGACCCGGATCCGGCGGCGCCGTGGCCGAAGCACCCGGCCCGCGTGGGGACTCAGTCAGGTCGCGGAACCTGACGGAGGAGTGAGTGAATTCATGGCCGCGAGGAACGCCTCGATCTCCGGCGTCGCGCTCTGCCCAGGGACCGGCGGGTATGGAGCAGGCCGAGACGCCTGCTGCTCCGGCGGAGCAGGGGGGGCGTGGTCGCCCGAACCCCTGGCCACGTCACGCGAGCGTCGGGTGGAGTCAGAAGAGCGATGACGCCTCTTCGACTTCTTGTGCCTCTTACCTGAGGACTTCGAGCCCGAAGACTGGCGACGACTCCCGGAGCTATGATGACTCCGACCCCGCGACCGGTCCATCGACCTCCTCGCGGACTGGGACCTCTAGCGGCACGGGGCCGACTGCCGGGGTTCGAGTCGCTTGCGGGACCGCTCCAGTCTAGCTTTGGACGTCAGGGCCCGGCAGTCGGAGTAGGACTTGTTTCGTGGTCGGGGCCCAGACAGTGAAGGCACCGGAGCTGGGGGTCGGTAACCGACATCAGTCGGTTGCAGTCGACGCAAGGTTTGAACCCGGGCATCCCTACCCGCACCGTCGGAGTCGTTCGACTCGAAAAACAGATCAAAAAGATCCAAAAAGTTTAGTCAAAAATTGACTAAAGGGTACCACTTTCTCCGGACCTGCACTTGCTGGGGCGGAAAAAAGAAGAACCGACGTTAGAGCGCGAGGGCGGCGTCTGAGTACTCCGGCGACGTCATCCCGGCGCCGCCGACGGACGCGGAGCGGCAGACGACGCCTACCAACGCGCAAGGGTACTACTACACAAAAGTTTCCAGATCCAGTCTGACGCCTGGGGATATTCTAAGATGAGGAATCTAACACTAACCTGTTTCTTTCAGATTTAAAATGTAGCAACTTATGTCTACTATTCAAGGACACCTCCCTCGTAACCCTGCAACAGTATTCCCATTGGTCATCAGTTATGGGTCGACCCAGGTCCTGTTCCCATTCAGTGCGAATTTTGACACCAGAGAAGGGGCGCTCAATCACCCATTTTTTACACAGTTTGGAAATCAAATATGTGCCAGGTTGACTCTCTATTACTAACGTCAGAAGAGCAGCCGGGTTAGGCGCCACCGGGAAAGAAGGCTTTAGCATGGAAAGCATGCGGTGCAGCACAAATACATCCATGAAGGAGCAATCTTGGAATCGCTCTGAGAAGTTGGCCTGATATGTAGTGCTCACTATTCTAGTGATCACTGTGTATCATTTCGAACGACCCTTATTGATGATTGGTTGTAAGTCAACCTTATAGACCAGCTATCCTAGTAGCATGGACAAGAGCAGTCTTTAGCCTAAACTCTAGAGGGCGTGTTAAGCCAGCTGTTATACCATCACATATACCCCTTGAACACCAAGTGAAAGGACACCACACAAGTTGTTATGAAAATAAAAGGATATTTATTTATAACAAGTCTACCCTGATCTCTTTATGAGTCAGGGAGCTAAGCACACAACAAAACTCTTAAGAAAATACTTTAAGTTGCACAATTTACACAAATGCCCGAGGGGCACGAAAAACCATATACTACAAAAGTGGAATGCGAAATACTAGAAGGTAAGTAACAAGATCCAGAGGCTTCAGGATCGCTAGGACTACACTACTGAACCTTCAGGTTAGGAGCAGGAGGCCTAGGGAGATCGGGTGCAGAGTGTGCACTCTCACGCGGGACAAAGTCTATGGATGCTAGTTTTCGCAAAGTTACAGTTATCGGACGAATCCGACTAGATAGGCTGAAAACGAAAAAAGATCTGGACACTTAAATAGTGAACCTACGTTGGAGCACCGAAATGCTCGGGTTACCTAGCCCAGGGGCTGCAGCTGCATAGGGTTCAAAAGACGTCGGGAATCCTCGTTACAGTCTATGGAGCCTGAAAGAAGAAGTTGCTGGCAGGCAACCAGTGATTAAGTTCGATGTGATCCAAGCCTGGATCGATGATGGAGACGACCTGAAAGCAGAGGGGACTCAGTTCTTAATCACTAGCCAGTGATTAGGTGGGCACCAGGATGGCACCGGATGAAGTCACCTCGACCAGGGGAGTGGGCGACGCTGGGATCTGCAGTCTCTCGGACCAGGAGGCGTTGTCGGCGACCAGGATGGAGGTGCGAGCTGTCCCACGAAGGTGTCTGCTGTCGGCGATGCTGGACCCAGGATTGGGGCAACAAACCTTGGCAAAGTCAAGCCCACGCAGTGGACTCAAAATGGCGTCTGGAGTGGACCAGGAGTGTCCGGGGTGCTCCTCTGTTGGAGGGGAGCGAGGGCCAGTCTGGAGCAACCAAACCAGCGATGGAAGTGTCGTGGTTCGTCGTCAGGAGGGCTACAAGCCAGCAGGCAAGTGGCCGGACAACGTGGTGAGCAGCAAAGAGCAGAAGGGCCCCACGCAGATCTCGTGGATGCTGGGGGGCTGGACTTCGTTGCTGGAGCTGCTCAGGGTTAGGGCTTCTCAAACCCCAAAGCACTCACTCGAGGATCCCTCGGCGGTCGTGCTGGATAAGCGTCGTGCAGTTTTGAAGATGGCCGGTCCCTTCAGGTCTCGTCGCACCCACGAATCTCAGCTGGGCTGATTATGTAGGTAGAGGTCAGAGGTGCCAGGGAATCCGGGTCTCGTCGAGCTGGGCAGTCTTGATCCGGAGGATGGACTTGCAGCAAACCGCATGCGCGCAGATGGTGCCCGCTGGTGCAGGGTGGCTACTCCTTAGCCACAAGGGAGAGTCTTCAGAAAGGTTCAAGAGTTTTCATGGAAAGTCATCAAGATTCAGAATTATCTAATTTGGGAAGGGGGCCTGCTCCTACCTTTATACTAAAGAAAGGGGCTGGCACGCGACTAGGTCCTGCCCATGGGTGGGACCAGGAAGGGGGGTGGTTACACCCCTCTCCCCTGTCCGGACTTTCCCCAGCTCAGGGGCTGGTGTGCCCCTGGAACTGGTTCAAGCCGGCATATGCACAGTGAGCACCGGGGTGCCACTTGCAGTCACCTTCCTCTCAGCCCTGCCTACCTGGGATACACAAAACCCTGTCTGGGATGGAGCTAGCACCGCCCCCGACAGGAAACCCTTTGTCCAAGCTCTCCTCGCTGGAAGGACTCCCAGCAGCAGGAGATCAGACTTGTGTCTGTGGTGGCAGCATCCATTTTGTGATGCTGAGGCTCGAGTCAACTTTAACCGGGGTTCACAGTTACCTCATTGTCGTGTCCCTCTAGAAGGGTGGAATGCTAACCCCGTCGCCAGAATTGGCGAGGGGTTAGTATTCCAATTCGTATGACACCTTACTCGACATGTTTTGATAAAGCAATACCAGAGTTGGCAAATAACCGCGAGGATTATAATGCACTTAAGAGTATATGGTACGCGTTATCATGGAACAGCTATTAGGACTTGGTTCCGCAAGCTGCAAACTGGCTCAGCTCATGCCAGAGCACCATCTCACATGACTCCAAGCACTCTGCCTTCAGGATTGTTAAGGCCTGCCATAGGAGTGACTGATAGGAATACATGTGTCCATTTTAGGGTTAGATATAGGTATACTATATCTAAAGCAAAGGGTGATTACACCACCTTGCCCCAGCTGTCGTGCAGCCAGTTGTGTCAGATTTAGATGGCCAGCCAGGGGTGGCATAATACATGCTGCAGCCCCTGGTAGGCCCTGGGTACACCTATGCCCTGGATACAGGGGCTGATAAGGTGGCCCAGTACCAATTGGTAATGCACCTAAGGTACACGTGTCAATTTAGAGAGAGAACAGCTAGGCTGTGGGTCTGATTAGCAGGCCCACAGTCAGGGAAGTCGTAAACCAGTGAAGCAAAAAGCAAAAATCTGGAGTGATCATAGGATTGCAGACCCTACTCTCTTACACGCTCCTTCTTTGGAGAAGTGTGGCTCAGGGGTTAGAGGCGGCAGACCCGGAAGCTGAGATCGGCCCTGGACCAGGGTTCAATTCCCCGCCTCGGCGGGTCTTGGGCTCAAAAATTCCACGGACTCGATAATTCTCGCTCCGGTGCCTTCTCGACTCACGGGTTTACACTCTGCGACTCTGGGCAATAGCTTGCTTAATCTCCACAACGGCCCCTCGCGGCGGGATGCCTGGCTTTCACCTTGTGGATACCCTGCCGGGGTTATCTCACAGGGGAATACCAGGACGGGTTCCCTAAGCAAGCGCCGGGAAACCCTTTGTGGGTAGCTGTGCGCTATATAAGCTCAAATACATTTACATTTACATTTACATTCTCCGAGATTGAGAAAACGTGGGTGTAAGGCAGAGGTCTTCAAACTTTTTGATGCCGAGACCCCCTTGTAAAACCTTTTTAGGCATAAGGACCCCCTTCCGACAAAAGTTTCTAGAAACTGGTACTCCTCTTCATCAACTTTTGACAACCATAAATGTGCCTGTTCGACCTCATCACATCCCTCCATCATTCATCCACCCACACTTTCACACATCCATCCATCCACCCTTTCATCCTTCCATCCATACATCCATCCTTCATCCATCGACCCTTTCATCCATCCATTCACCCATCCTTTACCCATCCACCCTTCCTTCCATCCACCCATCATTCATCCACCCACCTTTTCACACATCCACCCATCATTCATCCATGCAAACTTTTATCCATTCATACATCCATCCACCCTTCCATCCTCCGATCCATACATCCATCCTTCATCCATCCACCCTTTCATCCTCCCATCCATACATTTATCATTCATCCATCCACCCTTTCATCCTCCCATCCATACATCCATCCTTCATCCATCATCCATCCATCCATCCACCCTTTCATCCATCCACCCATCATTCATCCCCCACCTTTTCTCACACACATCCATCCATCATTCATCCATGCAACCTTTTATCCATCCATACATCCATCCACCCATACATCCATACTTCATCCATCCACCCTTTCATCCTCCCATCCATGCATACATCCATCCTTCATCCATCCACCCATTCATCCTCCCATCCATACATCCATCCTTCATCCATCCACCCTTTCATCCTTCCATCCATACATCCATCATTCATCCATCCACCCTTTCATCCATCCATTCACCCATCATTCATCCACCCATCTTTTTACACATCCATCCATCCATCCACCCTTTCATCCATCCATCCTTCATCCGTCCACCCTTTCATTCTTCCATCCATACATCTATCCTTCACCAATCTATCCTTCATCCATCCACCCTTTCATCCTTCCATCCATACATCCATCATTCATCCATCCACCCTTTCATCCATCCATTCACCCTTCATTCATCCACCCATCTTTTACACATCCATCCATCATTCATCCATCCACCCTTTCATCCATCCATCCTTCATCCGTCCACCATTTCATTCTTCCATCCATACATCTATCCTTCACCAATCTATCCTTCATCCATCCACCCTTTCATCCATCCATCCATCCATCATTCATCCATCCACCCTTTCATTCATCCATCCACTCATCGTTCATCCACCCACCATTTCACAAACCCATCCATCCTTCAGCCTGTCATCCATCCATCCACCCATCATTCATCCACCCACCTTTTCTGTGCCTCTCTCATGGAGGGGGGGGGGGGGGGGAGGGGGGGGGGCGCGTCGGGGGCTCATTATCTCTCTGAGTCGTCGTCCTTCTTCTTTCCCGCTCATGGGAGGGCATCTCTGTGCCTCCCCGCTGGGGGCGGGCGGGGGACGTGTCATGGGACCCACAGCTCCAGGTGTGCAACATCCTTTGAACTCAAAGGGCTAAACTACAGCCACTCGACCAGCCCCCCCCCCCCCCCCCCACCCTTAGCTCCCCCAGCTCGTGTATGTGAGCCCGGCTGTAACAGCTTCAGGGACACACACACAGTCACACCCAAGTACTTGACAGGTCTTTAAAATACCTTTTACTTGTTAATGAGGCGTTGATGTTTTTCACACCTCGGTGTGAATTAGGCCTCCGCCATGAGCACCCTCCATCAGCCCAATGCCAGGAGCTGCACTCTGCAGAATCTGCGACCCCCTTCCCAGGACTCCACGACCCCCCTGGGGGTCGCGCCCCACAGATTGAAGACCGCTGGTGTAAGGGAACAGGTCACATATAGTGTGAATTTGAAATTTACTCAATATACACTGCACTAGAATCTCACCAGTTATGTGGAGTAATGTGGGATTCGGAAGTGGCAATGCCGGGGAATACCATAGATCCAAACCAAACAGTCTACGCAACTTCTCCCATGCCCAGAAGGTGGTGTATGCCGTCTGGATGTCCTGTGGGTCCCTCGGGATTCCTTTAGGTAAAACTGAGGATAATTTCTGCGGAAGCACCAGATCTGCCTCTGGTTCAAACAGGGGACACGTGCGTCTGGATGATACCAGGCGCAAGAGTAACAGCACTGTACTGTCAGATAGTAAAGATACATTTCAGGAACCCCAAACCCACCCCGCTCATATGGTAGTGTCAAGGTCTGCCAGCTCACCCGAGGTCTCCCGTCACCCCACACAATCCGTAACAAAAGTTGCCTCACCTGCGCAAAAAAAAAAAAAGGCCTGGGTGAGAGGGATAGGAACGTTGTTAAAAAACAAATACAAAAATCTCAGGAGTACCACCATTCTACCCGCCGTGGACAAGGGCAGACATACCCACCTCTCAACCTGCGATTCAAGCCAGCTGATTGCGCAACCACAGTTCAATCGAAGGATAGTGGCTGCATCCAAGTGTATATACACCCTGAGATATTTAACAGCATCACTGCACCACTCCAAAGGAAACTCACATTCCCATGCAGCTGTGCTGGCCGTTAATGGAAAAATCACAGACTTGTGCCAGTTAACACGCAGACCAGAGAACCTGCCAAATCGAATAATTTCCCGTATAAGGGGATCCTGGTTAAATTGAGGTTGCCGAACGTACAGAATGGTATCGTAGCGTGCAAAGCTATCAACAAAGGGCCAGTGCGGAACTGTAATCCAAGATGCAAATGTTTCTCCTGAAATGTCGAACCAGTGGGTCCATTGCTAATATGAAAAGTAATGGGGACAGGGGACAGCCGTGACGGGTGCCACGGGACAGACAAAATGGCGGGGAGATAGTACCATTCAGGCGCAATCTAGCTAATGGTTCCGTATACAGCAGCGCGACTTTTGAGACAAAACACTCAGGCATGCCCATGCGACGCATCACAGAAAGAAAAAAGGGCCACTCAAGGGAGTCAAACGCCTTTTCTGCGTCAAGAAGTATGGCGGCAGCGGGCGTATTAGGGTCAATCCTATGTAATACTGTAAATAAGGTTTGCAATTTGAGCGAGGTGGACCTATGGGGGACAAAGCCAGATTGTGCAGGTGAAATAATATATTCCATCAATAAAGACAACAGGAAAGTGATCATTTTGGCCAATATTTTGTAATCAAGATTGAGCAGGGACAATGGCCGTTAAAAGCCGCAGAGCGTAGGGTCCTTACCTGGCTTTGGGAGAAGGATAATAACCGTCTCTCTGAACGTTGGAGGGAGGATGCCAACTTCAAGAGCCTCCGCATACACCTCTATTAACCTAGGGACCAATAAGTCTTTATAAGTTTTGTAAAAATCAGCAGAAAACCCGTCAAGGCCGGGCGCCGAGGAACCTCTAAGCGCATCAATCGCCTCCAATACACTATCCGGAGATATGGGAAGGGCAAGGAAGTCCGCATATGCCGTTCGAGGTAAACCAGAGCAATTTCCGCGAGGTACTCTCCTTGTTCTCGGAGGTCCCCAGTGAAGCCAGAGGTGTACAGAGTTTTAAAGTGTAAAAGGAAGGTGTCACAGATATCCGGAGTGGAATGGAAGAACAAGTTACTTACCTTCGGTAACGCTTTTTCTGGTAGATACAATATCTGCCTGTGGATTCCTCACCTTGTGAATATCCCCTTGCGTCAGCAACATTCAGAAATTCTTTTTTTAGCTTCGCGCCGACGTTGACCTGGACGCCATAGAGGCACGGCATCGCACGCGACTCCGCTGACGTCACCAACGCGTACAATAGGCCCACGCCGGCGTGATGACATCAGTTCCGCCCTTTTTTCCGTGCCTTCGAGGCACACGGACGGAACAAGGACAGTAGACATATACACAGTATACGCAGCACAAATACCAAGGTAAACACACACAGTGTGAAGCAAATGCAATAAAACATTTGAAATAAACAACCCCTTGAGAATAAAATAAATACATTACAGAAAAACCCTGGTACAGAAGAGTGGACAACGGGGAGGCGGGTGGGTCAGTGAGGAATCCACAGGCAGATATTGTATCTACCAGAAAACGCGTTACCGAAGGTAAGTAACTAGTTCTTCTGATAGATACATCTGCCGTGTGTATTCCTCACCATGTGAATAGAGTCCCACAGCAGTCCCCACTCCCGGAGGAGGGAGTCCTCTCTTCTAAACCAGGAAATCCTGAAGGACAGAGCGTGCAAAGAGGCCTTCCCTCCTCACTTCGGAATCCAAGCAGTAATGCTTTGCGAAAGTGTGGAGGGAAGACCAAGTTGCCGCCCTACAAATATCCTCTACAGGAACACCTCTAGCCAATGCCGAGGTCGAAGATTTAGCTCTTGTAGAATGAGCCCTTACACCCTCTGGTGGTTCCTTACCGGCCAAAGAGTAGTAGATCTTTATACAGAGGACGATCCATCTTGACAAAGTTCTTTTATGGACCGCTCTTCCTTTTCTGCAGCCAGCAAACCCAATGAAGAGCTGGTCATCCAGTCGACAGTCTTTAGTTCTGTCCAGGTAAAAGGACACCGCCCTCTTGGGGTCCAGACGGTGTAATCTCTCCTCCTCCTTTGAAGGGTGAGGGGAGGATAAAAGGTAGGGAGGGTAATGGATTGACTAAGGTGGGAGAAAAGCAGCCCTGGTCCTAAGAACCATTCGATCAGCATGAATAGTCAAGAAAGGGGGCTTGGAACTAAGAGCTTGAAGCTCACTTACCCTCCTTGCTGAGGTTATTGCAACGAGGAAGACCGTCTTAAGAGTCAAAAACCTCATAGGACATTTGTTAAGAGGCTCAAAGGGAGCTCCCATTAAAAAGGTCAAGACAAGATTTAAGTCCCACTGAGGCACAATAAAAGGAGTAGGAGGGAACTTATTTGTGAGGCCTTTCAAACACCTCAAAACTACAGGAGATTTAAAAAGAGAAGGCTGGTCAGGCAGGCAGAGAAATGCCGACAGCGCAGAAAGATAGCCCTTAACTGTGGCAACAGCAATCCCTTGCTGCGCCAGAGAGAGGGCAAACTGAAGAACATCAGACAAATGGGCTCTCAAAGGGTCAATAGATTTCTCCCCACACCAAGAAACAAATTTTGACCATCTATAAGAATAAATGGACTTAGTGGAGTCACGCCGGGCTGACAAGATGACATCCACCACGTCAGGCGGGAGAAAAAAGGAATTCAGGTTGCCCCGTTCAATCTCCAGGCATGAAGGTTTGATGTCTGGAGGTGGGGGTGTAGAACCTGCCCCCCCATCTGAGAGAGGAGGTCTGCCCTGAGAGGGAGACGGAGCGGCGGGTGAGAGGAGAGGTGGAGAAGATCCGTATACCACACCCTTCTTGGCCAGTCCGGGGCGACCAATATGACTCGGGCCCGGTCTTGGCGAATCTTCCTCAGAACCCGAGGAATCAAAGGAATGGGAGGAAACGCGTAAAGAAGTTGATTTCCCCAACCCAACTGAAAACGCGTCCCCCAAGGCTCCTTGCATCCGATACTGGAGACTGCAGAAAGACAGGCAGTGAGCATTCTCGCGAGTGGCAAACAGGTCCACCTGAGGAGTCCCCCACATCTGAAAGATGTCGTGAACCACCTCCGGGTGAAGCCTCCACTCGTGGTCGGCAGAGAACTGACAACTGAGGTTGTCTGCACGAACGTTCAGAACTCCGGCCAGATGATTCGCCATCAGACAAATCTGATGGTCCTGAACCCAGGACCAGAGACGCAGAGCCTCTCTGCAGAGACACTGCGACCCCACACCACCCTGCTTCTTGATGTACCACATCGCGGTCGTGTTGTCCGTCAGGACTTGAACCGACTGACCACAAAGGGAATCGCCCGCAATTCTAGAAGGTTGATGTGAAACAACCTTTCCTCTGGAGACCAAAGACCCTTCACCTCCAGATCCCCCAGATGAGCACCCCACCCTAGAGTGGATGCATCCGTTATCACTGTGGCCACCGGAGGAGGCAACTGAAAAGGCTTCCCCTGAGACAGGTTGCCTTCCACGCCCCACCAAGACAAATCAGCCGCAGCTTCTCTGGAGATCCTCACTGACTCCCTGAGATCTCCGTTGTGCTGATACCACTGCCTGCGGAGGCACCACTGGAGCGACCTCATGTGCCAGCGTGCATGGTTGACCAACAGAATGCATGAAGCCATCAGAACGAGCAGGCGAAGGACCTTCAGGACTGGAACGACCGCTCCATTGTAAAATAAAGGAATCCTTTCCTGTATGTCGCGAATCCTTTGTGGAGGAGGGAATGCACGACATACAGTTGTGTCCAGTACAGCACCTATGAACAGGTTGCGCTGGTTGGGCACCAGGTGAGATTTGGGTACATTTATCGAAAAACCCAACCTGTACAACAACTGGGTTGTCTCCTGCAGATGATGGAGCACTCTCTCTGGCGACTCGGCCTTGATCAGCCAGTCGTCCAAATAAGGGAATACAGGAATCCCTGACCTTCTGAGATGCGCCGCCACCACTGCCATCACCTTGGTGAAGACTCGAGGCGCAGTAGTAAGCCCAAACGGAAGGACCACAAACTGATAGTGCTGCGAACCCACCGTAAAACGGAGACACTTCCTGTGCGACTTCAGGATGGGGATGTGAAAGTACGCATCCTACAAGTCTAGCGACACCATCCAGTCTTCTTCCAGCAGTGCCTGAAGAACCTGTGCAAGGGTGAGCATCTTGAATTTCTCTTGTTTCAGATAAAAATTCAAGTTCCTGAGATCCAGGATCGGACAAAGCCTGCCATCCTTTTTGGGGATCAGAAAACATCGGGAGTAGCATCCCTGACCCCTTTCCTGCTCTGGGACCACCTCTATCGCACCCTTTCTTAACAGAGTTTGGACTTCCTCCTGTAGGAGTAACAGATGTTCCTCTGAGCAATATCCCTGGCAAGGAGGGTAATTGGGAGGGAATACCCGAAAGGGAAGGGCATACCCATTTTCTACGAGATTGAGAACCCAAAGATCTGATGTAACCGATTCCCAATCCCGAAGAAAGTGGGTAAGCCGACCCCCCACCCGACCCACATGATCCTGAATGGCGGATCTAGGGCTGCTTTTCTGTGGCTGGGGGGTTGGAGGAGGCTGAGGTGGAAGAGGCTGGACGCCCTCGAGGACGGGACCTTTGTTTTCCCCTGTATGACCTATACAAGGTATTTTGCTGCTGCTGCTGTTGGTGCTGCTGTTGACCTGGTCTAAAGGTACGAAAAGAAGAGCGTCCAAAACCTCTAAACTTGCTATCCTTAAATCTCTCTAAGGCTGTATCTGCCTTCTTGCCAAAGAGTCATTCACCGTCAAAAGGTAGATCTAACAACGCAGACTGCACATCAGCAGAAAAATCCGAGGATTTTAGCCAAGCTGAACGTCTTGTGGCAACGTCAGTGCCCATGATCCTTGCAACAGAATCTGCAGTATCTAGACCGCTCTGGATAACTTGACGAGCTGCCGCTTGAGTATCAGATAAAACTTCCTCAAAGTCACCTCTGCAGTCTTCTGGAACCTTTGGAATCAATAAACGCATTGAGTCCATAAGTGCGTGCACATACCTCCCCAGAAGACAAGTGGCATTTGTTGACTTTAACGCCATACTTGCAGAGGAAAACGTTTTCTTGGCCACCTGATCCTGTTTTTTAGCTTCCTTGTCACCAGGCACTTGGGGAAAAGCACCAACCGACTTTTTGAGCACGCAGCTTGAATCACCAGACTTTCAGGAGAAGGGTGAGATGATAAAAAAGCAGGGTCTTCAGGAGCCACTCTATATCTCCTGGCCATACTTTTTGAGACAGCAGGAGCAGAAAGAGGATTTTTCCATACCTCCATAATGGGTTCTGTTAACGCCTCATTAAATGGGAGTAACGGCTCCACAGCTGAGCTAGGTGAATGGAGAACCTCTATTAGCAGATTTGACTTCATTTCAACAGTAGGTAATGTCAAGCTTAAAAGTTCTGCTGCCTTTTTCATTACCACGTGATATGGCTGAACATCCTTAGAGGGCGCATCCGGACCTGATGGCAACACCCACTCTGGGGAAAAATCAAGTCCACTCGCATCAGCTAGCTCCTCGAAATAATTCTCATCCAGCTCACCTTCCTCCAAGTCTGAATGAGACTCATAATACCTCCGTTCTTCCAGGAGACGTTGAGCTTCTCTCCTAGATCTCTGTTTAACACGGATTGCAACCGGATCCACTGTCGACTCCGATGGCGCCGGAGCCGACGTCGGTACCGAATCCGAAGGCTTAGAAGGATGCTCCAAAGACTTGCCTGGAGCGGGCGACGCCGGAGCCGGAGTCGTCGACTTCGGCCGAGCCGGCGTCGACATCGGCGTCGACCTCGGTGGAGCCGGGTACTGCCACAGCGGAGTCGGGGCCGGCATATACGGCATGAAAGGTGCCGGTTTATAAGAGTGAGGCACACCCAAATTAAATGACATTGGACCCATGGGACCCGAAGGTGCACCAGAGGGGTACCATGACCTCGAGAATACTCCATACATAGCGTTCAGGAACGCTGAAGGATCCTGACCTGGTGCTGGAAAAGGTGGATGATCACCCTCAGGCCGATCGAGACAGATTCAAATCTGGTTCATCAACACGAGCAGATTCCTCCTCCTCATTCAGAACTTCACTGACCTCTTCTTGAGCCGGAGACGGCGCCGGAGTCGGATTGGAAACCGGAGACTGAACCTGCGACTCCGAAGGCGAGGCCTCGCCCTCACAATCCGAATCCTCTTGTGGTGGGATCACCTTCGATTTAACCTTCTTGGGTGATCTCGACCTAGAGTCCGACTTCTCACCCGAATGACGTCGAGATTCATGTCTCCTTTTCTTATGCTTCTTACGCGACCTCGAAGCATGATCCGACGAAGACTTCGAAGCCGACGCCTCTTGAGATCTTGATCTTGACCTCGACTTCCTCAAGCGGGATTTTGAAGTCCTCTTTCCTTTATCGGCTTTGTTTTGCCACAAGAAGCTTGGTCTCCCTTTCTCGCAGGGCCTTTGGGTTCATCTTTTGACACGACGAGCATCCATCTACGTCGTGGCCGGAGCTCAAACACCAAATACAGTCCTGGTGTGGGTCCGTAACAGACATCTTCCCGCACTTCCTGCAGGGTTTAAATCCAGTCTTCTTCGCCGACATTATAAGGAGACAAAGAGGCAAGAGAGTAAAGAAACGAAGAAAAACAGAGTTACCAAAAGCTACTGAGTATCCCGAAACTGTTAGCGTCGACGACGCGGAAAAAATGGAACTGATGTCATCACGCCGGCGTGGGCCTATTGTAGGCGTCGGTGACGTCAGCGGAGTCGCGTGCGATGCCGTGCCTCTATGACGTCCAGGTCCACGTCGGCGCGAAGCTACAAAAAGAACTTCCGAATGTTGCTGACGCAAGGGGATATTCACAAGGTGAGGAATCCACACGGAAGATGTATCTATCAGAACACCTGGTCATTCGGGCCTTTGATTTCAGTGATATAGGCCTTAGCGTGTGGAGGGTGGGGCGTTTTCGCCAAGATCTTACCAGGCCGCTCTCCCTCTCCATATCGTCTGGCAATGTGTTGCTTACCGAGGAACAATAGTTCTCTCGGAATTCCAACATCAAGGCTAATCGTCGGCCTCAGATCTTCTCTCAAGCAATTCCAAATCTGGGGCCGCAATTTCTTGCTCAATGCGGCTTAAAGTGGATCGCAAAGTTCTCAGGACTCCTGCATTCTTAGCTATGCATACCCCCCTGATGTAGGCCTTAAAACCATCCAATAGCACCGCCCAGGTATCCACCGATCCAGTATTTAGTTCAAAATACATCTCAATGGCCTCTCTTACTTCCACGAGAAACACAGAGTCCTGAAGAGCCCTCCCAGGAAAGCGCCATTGCCTCTCGTAACCCCCGGTCTCGGAATGTTGAGTCGTAGCAGGACCGGTGAATGGTCCGAGAATGTTTGTGGTAGTGTCACCAACCCACTGAGCCAACCAGCCACCCCCGGTGAGACCAATCAGTAGTCTATCCTGGTCCAGGTGTTGAGGAAGCTCGAATAATGAGTAAAGGATGTCTGGTGTGGGTGATGTGTGCGTCCAATGTCCACAAGCGAGAAGTGACTACAGATGTCCTGCAACGCCTTGCGTGAACGGTGCTTGGAGTCTGGTGCGGAGGAGGTACTGTCCCTGACGGGTTCTAACAACAGATTAAAATCCCCTCCCATTATCAATAAACAAGGATTCAAGGCTAAAAGGCGTACCTGTAGCGTGTGATAGGATTCAGGCGAGTCCACATTCGGACCATATATTCCCACCAGAGCCACATTATGCCCCATAAAGGAGCTAACTACTATCAACCAGCGGCGCTCTCCATCCGCTACTACCTTGCGCAGAGAGAAAGGAGCCCTCTTATGGATTAATATTGCCACCCCTCTTGCGTAATTGCTGTAGTTAGAGAAGTATCTATGGACACCCCAGCTAGCATGGGTGGCGCATCGGATTTGGACAAGTGTGTCTCCTGCATGTAAACTATGTCCATGTTATGTCTCGCAACGTAATTAAGGACCTGTCTCTTGCGTGTGTTATTCAACCCCCTGACATTCCAAGACAGAGAGCCCAGAAGGACCGGGCTGCCAGCCTAACAGTGTCATTCGGTCAGTGCGATAACAATCTTGAATTTTGTAAATCCAACCCAACGCCATGTACCTTGAACCTGTGTAAAGAGCTCTGAAAACCTGTGAAAAAAATGCAAATGTCCCGCCCCTCCCACCACCCAGCCGCGCCCAGTCTCTGGCGAGGCGGATCCCATCCCAGCAAACCAATTGACGGTGCAAGTCAAACAAACATCTCAATACAGTTGATACACCATGAGGCGCAACGCCACGCCACAATGGCTGGGCAAAACTGAATACTACAATGATGAGTTTAAGATTTTACAACTATGGTAATTACATAACAACGCCTTCAAATACAAAAAATGAATCAACCACTTCCAGGATTGGAGAAGAGTCCAATACTGGCCTCGGATCCTGAATGCGGAGGGGGGGGGGGGGGGGGGGGGGGGGGGGGGGGATGTCGTACGTGTAGCTGCCGCCGCTCCATTGTTGTTCTTGTACTCTTGGCAAAACTCATGTGCCTCGGTCAGGGTATCAAAGATACGGGAACTGCCATTCATATCCACCTTTAGCCTGGCCGGATAGAGCATTCCATAACTCAGACCCAGGTTCTTTAAAGTGGCTTTCACGCCGTTGAATTTGTGTCGTGCCTCTTGCACCATGGCGGTGAAGTCTGGGAAAAAGGAAAGCTTACTCCCCTGCCATTGGACTTCCCCACGTTCACGGGCCGAACGAAGTGCCGTGTCCCTGTCCTCAAAGTTCATGAGTCTGGCGATGATGGGCCTAGGAGGCTGACCGGGCCTGGGGCGAGGAACCAACGACTTGTGTGCACGTTCCACCACGAACCCCTGTGTGAAAGTCTCTCTGCCAAAGAGATCCGATAGTAGCTGTTCCACGAAAATGTCCATTCGACCAGAGGTGGCGGTTTCAGGCACGCCAATAATGTGTATGTTGTTACTTCGGCTACGGGATTCTAAATCTTTGTTCTTTATCGCCACTTCTTTCAGAATACGTTCCACTCTTTCCAGTCGTTTCTGAGATTGCGTCACTCCATCTTCTATATCCGAAACCCTGGCCTCCACGACGTTGAGCAGCCGCTCATGAGCTTGCACCTTCATACCCATATCCGGCAGTTGTTTATCCATTGCATCACACCTGCCATCAAGGGCCTTGAAGCCAGCCCGCATCTCTCTGAGCATTGCCGCAGTGAGTGAGGTAGCATCTTCAGCATCATCTTCGCCCTACCCCCATCAGCCGAATCTACACGGTCGCTGGAAGTAGCGCCAGGGACCTTGTCGAATTGCACCGTCCGCTGCTTAGGGTCCTTCCGTCCCATGGCTGCACGAGGCTGGCTGCGTCCACAAACCCCGGCAGACAGACGGATAGTCGCGCCTTCGACAGTAAGTGATTAGGCAGAGCCCCGAAAAGGCTGATGTCTGTGACGTATGGAACTGCAGGAACTACACCAGCAACACAGCTTAGACCACAGGGGGAAGTGCACTCAGCGACAGTCAAGTGCACTCAGCAGCCAGTTGGCCAGGAGAGAGCCAAATAGACGTGGCACCAGGTTACCCCCTGCGACAGCCCATGGCCAGAGAAAATAACAGGCAAGTGGAGTGCGTAATGCCTCACCAAAGCGCAACAAGCATTGTGGAGAATGTTTGAGGTAAGGCCCCTCAATTCTCAAGCACTAGTGCAGGTGCTCCAAGTTCCTCCCCATCCAATCAGCCTAATCCCAGCAGGCGACAGAGGGATTAGCAAACAAAGGACCTCCACGTTGTGGTACTTCAGCAGTAGTTAGGAGCGACGGGTGTCACTCTCCACCTCAGGAGGAAGCCACCTCCCCGGGGCTGTGAAAAAAATGTGTGGTGGTGGCCCCAATCCCCCCATGCTGTCCTGGGGACCTCCACGGAGATTTCAGAAAGAACCGCGGGGGCACGCGGCCCCCCCACAGTCCCGGGGACTGCCACCTCCTGGGGCTGTGAAAAAATGCATAGGGGTCCCAATCCCTCAACGCTGCCCTGGGGAACACCACCTCCCAGGGGCACTAAATATGGAAGTGCAGTGGTCCGTTACGGACCCACGAGCCCCGGGGACCATCAACTCGCTGGGGCTTGCACTGGTAGGGAGGGGGGGGGGGCTCGTGGCCCCCCTCCTGGAGCCCTCGATGGCCCTGGGGACCACCAGCCCCAGGGCTGGCTCCTGCAGTGTCCTGGGTTGCCCACCCACAGGACACTGCTGTTTGCTATGGCAGGGGGGGAGCCGTGAGGCCCCCGGAGCCATAATTTACCTCTGGAGGGGGGCCACGAGGCGCCCCTCCCACCCAAAAAATAAAGAAAAAAAATAAAGAGGTTGGCCAGGCCCCGATTGGTTGGGGTCCCCAGTACCATAATTGGCCTCTGTAGGTGGGCCAAGCGGACCCTACCGTTAAAAAAAAAAAAAGTAAAAGAATTGGGGCCACACAGCATATATGCATAAGGAGGGCAATGATAAAAGATTCACTTATTTATGTATTCACTTATATACATGTTAAAAACATAAAATAATGTAAATATCAGCAATATGTGATAGTTCTGGTCACCCAGTTCTGGACTTGGTGAAGAAATACATATTGACGCAAAAGTTGCTAACTGACATTGCAATCACAATGTATTGCAGACTTTCAGCAAAGCTTAAATCAGTAAACAAGTCTGACGTGTGGCTGCATAATTTGGGTTGCTATGGTTCACTGCTAATCAAGCTTTTTTATTATGTTAGTGAACTAATTTGGGCTACTTTTACGGACCATCTTTGTCATTCTGTTCCTTTTAGGTTTTTTTTTTACTTCCTCACACTAATTTACCAATATTCCAGCTATAGGATTACGATGAAAGTTTTTCTTGTTCATATTAAAAATGTATTGAAAAGAATGCAAAGTTGATCTTAACCACACTTTCGAGAGATGAAAGTGGTGCCTTTTTTGCCTCTGATCTTTGTTTATCCACTAATAAAATGCTACAAATGCAGATAGAGGAAGGAGGATTAAGTTATATGCAAGTATTTTTTCCTTCTCAATCACAAGATTTTCATTAGAATACATAAATACTCGATGGAATAGCACACTCATCCCAGAGGCATAAAGAAGAGTAGCCTCAGAAATATGCCAATATGACAACACACCAAAGACAAATGCATTGTTAAAAGGTCAAGGCAAATGATTGCCAGTCGATAAGCCAGATTGAGAAAAAAATAGCCCAAATTCTGAATGCACTGAGATTTCATGCTGCCTAGTCCTTCGGAAAGAAACGGAAAAACGCTGTAATGGCAATTAAGGGAAATATTGGCTTTCGAGGTCTGCAAAATGCAATGGTGTTTTTGACAATTACAATGGTTACTTTAACCCGGATGTAATCCAAATAAAAAAAAAATATAAACTGTAATTGATGCAGGAGGCAACCTTCTTCAAGGCTCAGTAATATCCCCGTTGTATTTTTATTTTTGCTATCACTTATTGGGAATAAAGGACGGCTCACATACTGAGGATGAGGAAGTACAATCTTGATTCAATCCTCTAGCAATGTTGAGTCAAGATCAGAAGAACTAAAGACTTAATACGTTGGTAATCCAACTGACAACTCTACTGACCAAAAGAAGTACACCAGCAACAATACATTTCTACAAGGACTACTGGAGTCTATAAGATACATTTAAGTGGCTGAAGAATAGAATATAGCAAATAGATGTACAATTCAGAAAAACAGAGCGCTATCAGGAATGCAGATAAAAAGTAAGCAACCAAGAGTATCTGATTACCACTTGGATATGTTGCTCTCTTGTGGCATCGCCTTTTTTGGAGTACCTGTCCTGTGGAAGGGTTTGTCAAGGGCGTGGCCTTCTGAGGCAGGGTGTTTCTTGTGGCAGACTAACTCCCTCAAAAGCATGGTTTTTCAGATGTGTTTTAACTAATGATGTGCTCCTGCTTAATGGTTGCTACCCCTGGTCCCAGACACTACCACTCTGCACTACCAACGTTTGGATTAATAGCCACACATTGTTTTGATTTTGCAGGCAGCCAGTATCTTTTAAGGTGTCATATCACATCTTGGATTGCATCATGAGCTTTCTGTTAAGACAAGTACATGGTGCAAAGCCTAACACCATCTATCCTATTAGCATAATTCTTCACCTGGCTCAGGAAAAATCACTTATCATCACCCTCTGCATTGCGAGGTCATCCCTCTATGTTATGGGCCCCTGCCTAACCTACATGATCTCCTTTTGGAGTCCTTGGTCTATGCCTTTATTGACGCTGATGTGATTTCTTGACATTGTAATGCACACAAAATGGTAAAAGAACCTGCTGGTCAGTGTGTACTATTTTCAAATACACTTCCAACCTGAAACCAGTTGCAGCTGCCACACGCCCATACGGTAGGTTTCCTGCGGTCCAGTGAACCTACCAATTCCACATCCCAGTGTTCTTATTGGTCTTCGGGGAAAAGGGACAGATACAGAGTTCTGATCTGCAAACCGACCCTTACTAGTCCAAACTGTTTCAACTTTTGGTTTTGGAGCCCATGTAAACTGAACAACAAAAAGATGTGCTTTCTCTAGGTTTGAAGGAGCATGCTAACTTTTGAACAAAGCAGATATGTGATTTGCCTTGGTTGGCATATGTGATGTGAATTGGTCCCAGCCTTTAGTACTTATGTGAAGGCTTCTTCGGTTCAGTATTAGTTAGATGTGAGGAGGTCCCACAGGCACACCTGTGTTGGTTGGAATGAAATCTCACCATAAGTAGAACCTCTACCAGGTTGCTACTCTTACTCTGGACTGGACCTAAGTCAGGGAATTTTCTATAAACCCTTGGTGCAATGACCCAAAGAGAGACAAAGAGCTCACCTTACTGCACCAGGAGCTGGTGAGTGCTTGCCAGGAGAAGCTGACCTGATTGCAGGAGGACGTACAGAAGGCTGAGATGAGTAAATCATTTTGAATAAAGGACGTTCAATGGACAAACCAGTCACAATACCCCATCGGCTCAGCAGGTCACAACATACTAGATCCTGCAGTTCTTTTCGCAAAGTGTTTCAGTATCATCCCCTTCCCAGACCCATAATGACCGGAATACAAGTCGCCTGCACAACCCAACTGTGGGGACCATTTCTGGTGGCTGGAGGAAGTTGTCCTGAGGCAGGGACCAGCTGACTTATCCTTCTAACCCATAGGTCTAGGAGAATCATAATATGAAGGTGCCAGCTTCCAGGTGGAAGTAGTGAAGCCCCTGGTCTCAAAGGATGCATGGATCTTATAGGTGTCTGTGCCATGTTATTGTGGGAGTTTGAAACTCAACACCTGGGGCTTCTGACAACTTAGATATATACGTGTGGTGTCAAACTTTGGACCATTACAAGTGCTTGGTCAATAAGAGCCACATCTGCATCTCAAGCCCAAACTTGGTACGTTATAACGATCCCAGTGTCAGCTATTGCACAGCCTCAGAAGCAGTGCATATAGTAAATGTGACACTGAAATTATTACAGTGTTGTGCCACTGCCCACCAGAAGAGATTACAAGATGGAGAACATTTTGGAACAACTTTTAATTTATTACCCCTTTTTGCCTCACTCATGCCAGTGTGATTATAAACAATACTGAATTAAATGTTAAACCTTCAGAAATGGGTAAACGCAAAAAACAGCAGAAAGCTTAAGTTGCCCGGTGTCTGCCAGCTACATAGTAAGAAAAAAAAGCTTGAACAAACCTAGTTAAATACATTTATTTTTTAACCTGGATTTAGATTTTTTTTATGTGCAACATTTTATGTGTGCTACCTGTTGAAGGAAAAACATGCTAAGGGTAACTTGTTAGACGTATAGTAGACCGGTGCATAATATTTGCTTGGGAAATTCGGTTTATTGGAATTCTACAAAATTACAAACCAAATTTAAGCATAATAGGAACTTTGTCAATGATCATGCACATTGTATAGCAACACCTTAGGTCCACTTCGCAGTATGAATATACATGTAGTGTTGTAGTGTCTCCATGCATAGCAGGTGCTACATTTATCAGGGGATGACTACCCGCTAATCTGATGCAGCCTCCTATACCCAAATAAGGTCATTCTGTATTAGTCTGAACTGATAATGCTGAAATGGTCTTGCGAAGGACTCCACATTGTTGCATGTTTATTTGGACAACCTCTGAATTTATAAATGGACTCCTGCAATAAAATAGTCCATTCCACTTAGCCATTGGGGGGGGCTGGAGCCCCTCTGGATCTTGTATGACTTACTTTCTCTCACTTAGAAAGACTGCACACAATGCCGAACAACAACATCCCCAATATTGCATTCTTTAGGTGCCTGTCTAACGGTATTCCAATAACTTGTTCTAATATGTTACATTTAGGCCAAATATCTTTGGATGTTGAGACAATTCCAAATAAATGCGACAGGCAGGTCTACTTCTTCTCATCTTCCACAGTCTGGCAGGAGTGTAACATATCCTGTGAAAGTAACATATCTGTGAAAGTATTTAAAATGAATAGGTTTAAACTAGGAAGGTATTACCACTTGTTTAGCTGCCATCTTGGCTTCAACCCAGTCTTCTTCTATCTTGCCACAGTCTGACTACCACCTCTCCCGCAATGTTTTCATAGCGACTGAAATGTTAATCACCATGGTTTGCAACAGGCGGAAGATGCTCTGGATCACAATTTCTTCCATGGAAAGTTTGGATTCCAGTCGACTGAAATCAGGAAGTGGGTCATGGCGCCCCAAGTAAGTCACTAGGGTATACCATTGTTGCAGATAGAGAAGTAATTGTGACCTACGTAGCTCCTACTCCTTTGTAATTTGTTCGAAGAATAATCTCTGGTTAGTAGTCCAGAAGTTGTCCATCTTTGAAATTCCCAGCCTGTACCAGCCCTTAAATCCCTGCAAATCAGAAGATCCTTTTAACAAGAATCACAGCCATACTGGCTTTTCTTCAGTAAAACCCTTATCCCATCCCATTCATTTCAGTGCTCTAAGCCAGGTTTCTATCCGTTATTGTTATTACAGAGTGAATAAATAAAGGACTCTGGGCTCCATATAGCCAGAAACAAGGGGCAGACCCCAAAATGACACCCTTTCAAGTCGCGTGGCTGGGTCATCCACGGCACCAACACCTCCATCATATGGTAATTTAATGCATTTCTTGTGTGACACTCTCAGGGGAACCCAACCCCCATACGAAGTTATTTACCCATACCTGTAAGATTACCGAACCAATGTGGGGCTATTCTGTATGGGTAGTGTTGAAGAACAAAGAGCAGCTGTGGTAAGGCCACATATTTAATTAATGCAATACTTCTCAACTGACAAGTTATTTACCTTCTGTAATGCCTTATCTGGTAGAGACATTTTCTAGCAGCACATTCCTTACCTTTGATCCGGAAGATTTTTCTGCAAGCAATACCCCTGATAGGGGAAGACTGGCACCCCAGATCTCTGCAGATGAGCTGTGACCACTGCCTTCACCTTGGTGAACACCGAAGGGCGCTGGTAAGGCCAAAAGGGAGCAGCGTGAACTGAAAGTGTTCGTGGCCCACCTTGAATTGTGGGCAGGTAGGACCGGCATGTGAAAATATGCATCCTGAAAATCCAACTCTAGCATCCAGTCTCCTGGGTCCAGGGCAGACAATGTGAGCATCTTGAATTTCTCCTTTTTGAGGAAGTGGTTGAGAGCCAGAAGGTCTAGGATAGTATGAAGGCTCTTGTCCTTTAGGAACCAGAAAGTAGTGGCAATAGGAACCACAGCCTACTTCCAGTGCCGGAACTCTCTCTATTCCTTCCTTGGCCAATAGAACCCTCACTTCCTCTTGGAGCAGAAGCAGACGATACTCTGCCAACCAGTCGAAGGATGGAGGCATGGAGGGAGGGGTGGTCTCGAAGGGGAGGAAGTAGAGCCTTCAGATCGTCTAGAGAACCCACCTGTCCCGTGGATGCTGCCACCAACTAGACACCCATGTTCTTGAAGGGCAAGACTAGGAAGGGTTCCGGGGGGTAGTGGCTTGACCGGACCTCTGGCTACCCGACCAACGGGGTCAGGATGAACAACGCCCATGTCTTCATAGGGGTTGTGGAACTTGCGCAGCTCGGTGGCTGGGGTAGAGCTGGTGCAGTTGAAAGCCCCTTCAGTAGCCGCGAAAGACAGTCTGGGGACAGAAGGCAGCTGAGAGGCCCAGGGACTTGACTGTAGCATGTGAGTCCTTAAAGAGTTCCAATGCCTTGTCTGCTTCATCTCCGGAGAGACGGGTGCCATCAAAGAGCATGTCCATGAGAGAAGCCTGATGAGACTTCCCGAAGGTTTTTGTCTTTTCAATATAGAATTTGAGGCAGCGCTTAAGATCTAGAGAGTGCAAAGACCTTTCCGCTGCAGTCGTGGCATTCGGGAAGAAAGAGCGTAAGACCACAGGTTCTTGAGATGGAAGTACGACGGGATTTTTGGAATAAACTTCGGATTTGTCTGTAGATTACTCTGTCCTGCTTGAATTGCAGGAAAGGCTTCTGTATAGATAAAGCTTGGAGCTCACTAACTCGTCTTGCGGATGTGAGTGCAAGCAGGAGGGCTGTCTTCCAAGAGAGGTATTTCAGGTCAGCCCTATGAACTGGCTCAAAGGGATGCTTCATAAGCTGATTAAGGACTGTGTTCAGGTGCCAGGTAGGTGGCAAAATTCTCACAGGGGGAAAGGTTCTGTAGAGTCCTTTTAAAAACTGTTTGATCAATCTGTGAGACCAAAGAGAAGGGCCAGTAGGAGATCTTCTGTAACGAGATATGGCTGCTAAGTGGACCCTGATGGAAGCATGAGCAAGACCTAAGTTCGCCAGGTGGAGAAGATAAGGCAATATTTGTGCCAGAGAGGAAGAGAACGGATGTATACCTTGAGCCTTACACCAGATGCAAAACCTCTTCCGTTTTAAAGAGTATGTTTTGTTGGTGCTATCCGCCCGTACCCGAGCCAAGATTGCTCTACATTCTGGTGGAATAATTAAACTCTGAAATTCTCTGAACTCAAGAGCAAAGCGGCTAATTGGAGTGAGGCCAGATTCGGATGCTGGACTTGCTGGTTGCTCATCGTGAGGAGAGACGGGACCTGTTTCAAGCGTATCGGCGGCTCCAGAGATAGGCGGTGGAGTTCCGTGAACCAATGTTGGCGTGGCCAAGTTGGGGCTACCAGAATGAGAGCACAAGGCTCCGCTTTTAGCTTTCTGAGGACCCTGGGAATCATTGGAACTGGTGGAAAGGCGTACACGAAGACGTTGCACCATGCAATCGAAAGTGCATTCCCTAGGGACCCTTTCTGGGGATGCTAACTTGCAAAGTGTGGGCATTTGGCGTTGGACCTTGTGACGAACAGTTCGATCTGAGGAGTGCCCCATCTCGAAATGATTTAGTTGAGGATTCCTTGATCCAGTTCCCACTCGTGAGACGTTGTCCTCTGTCTGCTTAATGAGTCGGTGAGCACATTGTCCATGCCTGGAACGTACTCTGCCCGAAGAGATAAATTGTGTCCGCTTAACCAGTTCCAGATTTTCTGCGACTCGTGTGAGAGTGTCAGGAGGTGAGTCCCTCCTTGTTTGTTGAGGTAGAGCATCGTCGTAGTGTTGTTTGTACGGACGAGCACTAGGGAATTTTTGATTCTAGGAATAAAGGCTTGAAGGGCTAGGAAGACTCCCCATAGTTCCAGGAGATTGATATGGAGCAGTTTTTCCAAGGGGGACCACTTAACGCTTATCTGTAGCTCTTGGAGGAAAGCGCCCCAAACTTCCAAGGAGGCATATGTTGTGATGATATGCGGTGTACCAGGAATCAGGAATGGTATGCCCTGAGAAAGAATCCGAACATATATCCACCATTGCAGGGCCTTGACCATCTGAGGAGTTACTTTTATGAGATCGTCGAAAGACCCTGTGCATTGGACCCATTGTTTTGAGAGTGCCTCCTGGAGGGGGCACATCTGTAGTTGGCAGTGAGGTATCAAGAGGATACATGATGACATCATCCCCAGCAGGGATATGATTAGGCGGACCGTTAAGGTCCTCTTTGAAGCCACAAGCATAGCCAGTGTTAAAAGCTTGTTCTTTCTCTCTTGAGATGGGAAGGCATCCTTAGTCGTGCGTCGAGGGTGGCACCTAGGAAGTTGATGTGGTGAGAAGGTAGAAGGACTGATTTCTCCCGATTGAGCGTGAGACCAAATGATTGAAAAGTTGCAGACAGGCGTTGGAAGACCTGGACGCGTTTTTTAAGGATGGAGCCTTGATCAGCCTGTTTTCCAGATATGGAAAGACTTGATGATGGTGCTGTCTGAGATATGCAGCTACTGGGGAGAGACACTATGTGAAGATGCGAGGTGCAGACTTGAGCCCGAAGGGCAGGACGTGACATTGTAAGTGTCTGCCTGCCACTGCAAATCTTAAATATTTTTTGTGATTTCTGTGAATCGGGATATGGAAGTAAGCGTCCTGAAGGTCCAGGGACGCCACGTAATCTTCCTGCTCCAGGAGTTGTAAGACCTCCTGGATCATTACCATGCGAAACAACTGCTTCTTCAGGAATTTGTTCAGGGCCCTGAGGTCCACTTCTCTTTTTCCTGAATTAAAAAGAAGCGAGAATAAAATCCCCTCCCCTGTTGAGACAGAGGGACTTTCTCTATTGCCCCTTTCTGGAGCATAAGAGAGACTTCTCGGAGAAGCAGACGTGGATTTGTGTGAAGCATAGGGCGGGGAGGAATATGTGTGAATTCTAGAGAATGGCCGAATTGAACTAATTGTAGGACCCAACGGTCCGTGGTAATCTTCTTCCCATTTTTTTTAAGAAATGTGAAATCTTTCCTCCAATTTTTGATGAGGGAAATGAATCTGGGACTGGCTGAAGAGATAGGTCATTGTCTACATCCGTTGGTTTTTCGTTGGCCTTCACCACAAAAGGACGACTTGCCATAAGAAGATTGTTGTCCATGTTGCTGGCGCCGCTGACACTGGGATCGACTCTGGCCTGAAGAATATGAAGACCGGTATTGGAAGTTTCCTCTATAAGAGGACTGTTCTCTTACTCTAGACCCACGAAAAGATTGGTTTTTGTACTGGAGAGTGCTCAATGCTCTAGCAGTGTCTGTGTCCTTTTTTATAGTCTGCAGCACTTCATCAATCTTTGAGCCGAAGAGAAATTGGCCATCATAGGGCATATCCAATATTTTTGTCTGTATCTCGAAAGGAAGTTGTCCTTAGCCAACCTTGTCGTCGCAAGACTGCTGCTCCAGCCAGTTGGCGAAAACCTGTTGTAGCGATATCCATCGCACAATCTATTATTTCTGACGCAGAGGTTTCATCCTCTAGTAATTTCTTTACCTCTTCATTGAATTTGTCAGGTAGTTCTGGTAGATATGGGGCTATATCTGCCCATAGTCTTCTATTGTAGCGCCCTAAAAGCGCCAAGGCATTGACCGCCTTCACCGTCATTGTAGACATTGAGGAGAAACGCTTCCCAATGTTGTCTAATCTCCTGCCTTCCTTATCCGGAGGTGCTGATAACGGGGCAGAAGGATTCCTGGAGTTCTTCTGGGCCGCCTGTGTCACTATCGAATCCGGTTTGGGGTGTCCTATTAAACCGGCCGGTGCAGTATTAAGTGCTCTACACATTTTATCCAAACGAGGCACCACCGGAGGTACCGAGGAAGGGTTCTGCATGACTTTAACACCCTGCTCCCACAAGTAATCAATAATGGGTATTGCTCGAACTGGTTTTTTAATAGGCTCTTTAAAATCATACAAGAAGCAATCTTGTTCTTGAGAGAGCATTGGTATTTTAAAACGTTGAGCGGCCCTCAACTACATTATGGAACCCTCCAATGTCGCCTGGTGGTGAATCTGCGGGCGCAGGCACTGGAGAAGCGGGAGAGAGAATGACATAGTCATCCCAGTCATCATGTATAGATTGAGTATCTTGCAGTTCTCCCTCTTCCTGCTGTTCTTCCTCATCAGTAGTCGGAGAATGTAGTAGATCAAACCGCTCCGGCTGAACACTCAAAGGTGGAGGCCGTGGTCTTGGTGAAGGTTTAGATACTGTGGAAGGTGGAGGAGCAGGAGATTCTGGAAACCTCTGCTTGTAGTCTTGTATGAGGTACCTCAAGTCAGTCACTAAAAAGGCTGGAAGGCAAACCATTGGAGGAGGTGGCGGATGATATTCCTCCTCCTGATCCTCTTCTTCGTCCTAACTCTTACATTTAACATGAAGCTCTGAAGGGCTTGTCGCCGTCTGAAACATGTCTCCTTCATCTGAATCCTCCTCCTGAAGAAGACATGCTGGAGGCAGTGGTTGGACTCTGCTTGGCGATGTTAAAGCTGGCGTCGGTGCCTTTTTCGTGATCTTTAGGCGCACACATGTGGTTTGTAGACCAGCATCTATCATCGCCGGAGCGTCGACGGGTGTCGTAGTTGGTGGAGTCATCGTCGATGGGGCCACCTTCGATAGTGGAGACATCACTGTTGTCGACGACGTATTTGTCGACGGTATCTTCGTCGACGGTGCTTTCGTTGACGAGACCTTCGTCGACAAAACGTCGATGTCGACGATGTTGGCTTAGTCGTCGAGGTCGTCGCCGGTCCGGTCGTCAGGGAGTCCAGCTTCAACGGATGCTTCGGCGTCGACGGTGTTTTCTTGATGGCTATCGTCGATGACAAAGTCTTACCTGCTGTCGACGATGGGGTGGTAGTCGTCGACGAGGATAATGACGACGATGCAGTCGACGCCGAAACTGATGTCGTCGATGTGGATACATACGATGCAGTAGACATCGCTCTCCTCGACGATGAAGACGTCGTCGACTGTGTCGAAACAGGCTTTTTGAAGGTGTGAACTTCCTGAGAGGAAACCTTCGCAGAAGTTGCCTTGGAGAGAACCTTTGAAGACTTCTTTGATGTCTTCTTTTGAGGAGGAGCCGTAGGGCTAGGGGAAGCCACCCTTGGTCTCTTTAGAGAAGATTTTGAAGAGATTGAAGAACCTTCACTTTCCTCAGAAGATTCTAGGTGGTCCCTGTCTTTCAGCCTCTTTAGCCAAATTAAGAGGCTTCCCTCACGATCTTAGAGGGTTTTAATGGAAAAGGTACGACATACCTTGCAGACTTTAGAAGAATGGTCCGGATACAGGCAATACAGACAGTCTTTATGCTGGTCATCAATATGCAGCCTTTTATTTCCACATGAACCACAGGATCTAAAAAGACCCTTTTTTGGTGTGTCAGCCATGATGAAATCAGCAATCACAGATGAATCGGGATAGAATATCCAAGAACACTGAAAACCAGTTGTGAAGAAAAAACTGAGCGTAGCTCAGAGGAGACTCCCTTAGCACAATGTGCAGTAGAAAATCTGAGGGACTGAGTCTCCTTCCAGGAGGGTTCTAGAGGGAGGTGACAGCTTATTGGCTCTTTTCTAGAGTTAGGTCCTTTCTACAAAAGGACAGGGATAGGTTACTAATGTGAGGCCTTTAGGCCTATTTATCTATATGTCTATGGGACATTACTTTATTTATATTCCGGGGACTCACATTCCGACGACGGGGAATGATTCAGGCATGTGAATCTATGAAAGACACCCCTAATACTGGACAACTCCTTATTTGAGCCGGGGTTGCTCTGGCTCCCGAAAAGCAGGGAGGTGTGGAATCGGCCCAAGCGCAAGTTATGGAGAACAACGCCTTGAATTTTGATGTTCCTCTTTTGCGTCGGCCAACGAACAGGAAGAAGTTGAAGAATGCTTTTTTTGTGACTCTTACCGGAGTGCCCGAGGATCTTGAGTCTTGAGTGGGATGACGAGGACTTGGGACTCTAGGAGCAGGCTGGGACCTTCCTCTAGATCAGGACCAGGATCTTCAAAGAGTTTGGTATGGCATCACCTGCCAGGCTGTGAGCAGCTTCCGGGACCGCCCCCTCAAAGCCTTTGGTGCCATGAGCTGGCAGCTGGAGCACAACTTGGAGGTGTGGTTGTGCTCCATACACCACAAGCAGACCAAATGGTGGTCCATCACTAACATGGCACGTTGACGAGTCGCACAGCTTCCTGGAGGACATCCTACACACAAAAAAGGGGTCGACAAACGATTGAAACATCCTGTCAAAGAATGACAGAGGGTAGCTCTCTTCATGGATCAGTGTTTGACTCGTGTCAAAAGAAAAGAACTTAAGATGGCGCACGAGGCAGTGCCTACATAGGTGACGCAGACACCACTCCCTGCGAGGACGTCACTTCCGGTGATGTCACACAGAGTTGACTGATGCCATCTACCGGCATGCAGGGGCATTGCTCTAAGAAAAATCTTTTAGATCTATCTGACACCTGGGAAACTCAAAGGCAAGAAATCTGCGGCTAGAGGTCTCAATCGGATATGTTCAACAGCAGTGTGCATCAGTGATCCATGTGCCCAGTAACCTTCATGTCATAGGTGCAATGTTTCTATTCCAGCTGGTGTCAGGGTCCCTAGATATTTACAGTTTCCTGTTGGCTATGAAATATTTTCAGGTGGATCCCCACAGACTCCATAAAGACCGTCACCCACACACTCATCAGTAGCAGAATTGACTACGGCAACACTCTGTAAGCTGGCATCACCCAGAAACTCAAGAAACTGCAGAACATTTAGAACTCCTCTGCCAGACTCAACATCAACATCCTCAACCTCCCCCGCCACAGCCACATCACCGGCCACCTGAGAGACCTCCTCTGGCTCCTGGTCTACAAAAGAATCACCTTCAAGTTCCTCATACACACATACAAAGCCATACACGACGCGAGACCAGGGTACCTCAACCAGCACCTCGCATTCTGTGACGCCCACCAGAGACCTC
Organism: Lissotriton vulgaris; assembly: GCF_964263255.1. Lineage (NCBI taxonomy): Eukaryota > Metazoa > Chordata > Amphibia > Caudata > Salamandridae > Lissotriton > Lissotriton vulgaris. The sequence continues at coordinate 609,848,701 of NC_141695.1, forward strand.
CGCTCCGTCCAACTGGCCGTGGCTATCGTCACATGTATCCGCAAGACTACAGCTGGAGGAAGATCCTTCTCCTACCTCGCAGCAAAGACCTGGAACACACCTCTTCACCTCAGGCAATCACAGTCACTGCCTCACTTCAGGAAGGACCCCAAGACCTGGCCCTTTGGACTAGCAGCTACCCCCCCCTTTTGACCCTTACTGGTGAATAGTCGTGCTTTACAAGACATCTGATTGATTGATACCCCTTGGCACTAGTCTCCTGGCACTAAGTCTCAAAAACCTGATCGTAAATCCTAATAAGCATACTACATTTTCACTCATCCCCTAATGCTATGCTAAAATGCCTTCTGAAGGTCTCCTTGTCTCATTATTAGCTCTGCTTGCATGCTACCCCAGAATCATGTTCCAATTACTTATTATTCTCAGCTGGCACTGTGGTTCAAAGCCTTTAGGCAGGGATCTTCCAGATTACCACCCTTCAATGCCTTAGGAGTTTCCACATGTTATCAGGTGTTTTTGCCTGCAGGTAGGATAGTACCATTTAATCATAAGCCATCTTTATCAGTCTGCTGCTTTTGTGATGATTTAGCTGTTACCTTGCCCATATCTGGTGAAAACACAGGAGGCGATGCCGCTCACATCTTCCTTACGAATGCAGCCATAGCGCACCTGAGGCTTGAGGTGTGGAAGCGAAACTATCTGAATGTCTCCCAAATTAGTCAGGATGGCTAGGTCATTCTCGCTGTAGTCGTCTGTCTTGTGGCTCCCAAAACTCGCTACAGAAGCCTTACGCACACGGGAGCCTTCCAAGGCTGTGAGTTTCAGTTTCAACTTGGAGCTCACCTTAGGCAGTGTGAATACCTGAAAAACAAACCGAAAGCATGAGAATAAAAACAACTTTGCCAACAAGAGCAATGTAGAGGAAAGGGAGTAAATATTACTTTCCTGTAACAATGGCTCTCCAGCATGACCAGGTCATATATATTAACATGTTGTCTGAAACCCTCCGGTCTTGAAAAGAACCTTTGAACATTTTCTTTAGTCTGTCAGCTATTTAGGCACCAAATTAACACCCCAATACTTAGGATATTAGCATCATGTGTATTAAAGATCCTTCTGACACCATTTTTATTTTCAAAGTATTACCATGATGGAAAAAACGTTATTCCTAAAAAACAAGTTTAGGATGAGAGTCTATTAAGGGTAACCCTAGAGAAGCACAGTTGTTCTAGGTAAAACAGAGAACCTTTTATAATCCAGCTTAAAATATTCTCTAGAGTCATACTTTGTATAAAATATGCAATGATAATGACAAGGCACTAATGAATGAGCCTTCTTCTGAATAGGTTTTTGGTGATAGAATGCCTCACTTACAAATCCTCTTTTATTAGTGGCTATTATGGAAGGCGCTTAGCTAAGCACTCTTTATTGTACTTTCCTATGAACCACCACACAAGGCTCTGCCCTATTACCTCACAGAGTGATACCAAACAGTCTTTGACTGACAGCACAGGAGACTAGGGGCAAGTAGTCTACCTACACAAAGGGTACAGAAATTATGGGTGTGATTAATGAAGGGGCCAGACCCTGTAACATCATAGTCCTCTTCAATCAATCAATCAATCATAGCATTTATAAAGCGCACTACATACCCGTGAGGGTCTCAAAGCGCGGGGGGGGGGGGAGGGAGCAGGGGGCGCTGCTACTGTTCGAAGAGCCAGATTTTGAGGAGCCTCCTGAAGGTTAGGAGGTCTTCAGTCTGCCGCAGGCGGATGGGGAGGGTGTTCCATGTCTTGGCAGGGAGGTGGGAGAATGATCTGCCGCCGGCGATCACTCATCGGATGCGGGGGATGGTGGCGAGGGCGCGGTCTGAGGACCGGAGCTGACGGTGTAGAGGCTGAGTTGGCTGTTGAAGTACGCTGGTCCGGTGTTGTGGAGTGCCTAGTGTGCGTGGGTGAGGAGCTTGAAGGTTATCCTCTTGATGATGGGGAGCAAGTGCAGGTCTCTCAGGCGGGGTGTAATGTGGCTGCGGTGAGGGATGTCGAGGATCAGGCGTGCGGAGGTGTTCCGGATGCGTTGGAGCCGTTTCAGGACTCTTGGGGCATGACAGCATGAATGCACCACAGCCGACATCTCTGAGAAGTAACCCAGGGAGACATGGAAAAAAGACATGGCTATGTCATTGGTCCCGATGGCAACTCTCTGCTTTATAAAATATGAGACAGTTGTCCTTTCATTGTGGGCATCAGCCATCCAGACATGACAAAAACTGGCAAAAGCCCTGCCTGGAGTGAAGAGAGAAAGGACAGTTGTTCTGAGGCATCAATTCCATTGTTCATCAGGAGAAAAGAGCCAATGCCAGTAGGTGTATGGAGAGTAATGCACCTTTTTGAATGTGTGACTTCAGGGGTTTCCAGAGCCCTTCCTCCATGGGGCGCAGATGACCTAAAGTTGGGGTACCTGGGGGCCTAAGATTTGAGAGGGTACACAAAGGTCAGACCTAAACTGATAGTGGTATGCACAGGGATCCCATGTTTCTGTTCTGAAGAATGCCACAAACTTGCATGTGCCAAGAGTCAGAAACATGTTGACGGTTTGAGTGGTGATGGGGTACTTATTCCCCTTTTCTCCACGTTGGTTATTAATACCAACTGGTATTCCATTTAATGTGAAGGTCAGTTCGGCATATCACTGTTTTTTAATTATACTAAGTCATGGGTCCATTCATGGGTCCATTCTAAGCTAGAAGTGCCCTTCTGATCTCCAGGTGTATGCCTGCTCTTCATCAAACCGAGTTTTTGAAGAGCACAGGGAGGCCTATGATGAAGCATGACATCTGGTGGTGTGTGAGGACATCCTGTCAGATTTTTGTGTACGCCAAGAGATAGACTTGTGTAAGGGGTAGCATTGGTTTAAGTAGTTCCCCGGGTGGCTCAGTTGTGTTTAAAGGTTGTTATTAGAGGCCAGCTCACCCTTGAGGCCCCACAGCCTCTAGTTCCCTACCACGGATAGTGCCCAGGGTAATCTGTGTATTGATGATCAATTCCAAAAAGCCTGGAAGGCCTACTGATGTTCCTGGGCTGTTGTAGTTGCTTCTGAAATACTGAAGAAATACTAAATTACTCACCTGTAAACTGTGGCTCACCAGTATTGTTATCTTTTATAGATTGACAAGCTTGAATCATCCCTAGGGTTGAGCTGAGAGTCTCACCGTAATTTGTAGTAAGCAATACAATGCTGAACTGAGTTTAGAAAAGCTTAAAATAACCACTTTGTTAACCTATTCACACCATTTAAAAAACTAAACTTCAGCCTTTGATGAGACGAACAAGTTACTTACCTTCGGTAAAGCTTTTTCTGGTAGATACAGTATCTGCCTGTGGATTCCTCACCTTGTGAATATCGACCTGCGTCAGCATACGTTCGGAAAACTCTTTTGTAGCACGCCGGCGTGGACGACGTCACAGGAGCACGGCATCGCGCACGACTCCGGCTGACGTCAACGACTCCTTATTAGACCTACGTCGGCGTGATGACATCAGTTCCTCCCTTTTTTCCGTGCCTTTGAGGCACCCGGACGGACCAATGACAGCAGATATACATACATACAGTGTACATAGTACATACAATTCAAAACTGCACACATAGTGCGTAGCAAAGGTATTAAAAACCCAATATATACATCAAAATACATAAACACAGGTATAACAGAGTGGACAACGGGGAGGCAGGTGGGTCAGTGAGAAATCCACAGACAGATACTGAATCTACCAGAAAAAGCGTTACAGAAGGTAAGTAACTTGTTCTTCTGATAGATACATCTGCCAGTGGATTCCTCACCTTGTGAATAGAGTCCCACAGCAGTCCCCACTCCCGGAGGAGGGTGTCCACTCTCTTATACCAAGAAATCTTGAAGGACAGAGCGCGCAAAGTGGCAGTCCCTCCTCACCTCGGTGTCCAAGCAGTAATGCCTTGCGAAAGTGTGGAGGGAGGCCCAAGTTGCGGCTCTGCAAATATCCTCAACAGGTACACCTCTAGATAAAGCAGACGTAGCAGACTTTGCTCTAGAAGAGTGAGCTATTATACCCTCAGGAGGGTCCTTACCCGCCAGGGAGTAGCAGATCTTGATGCATAATATTATCCATCTTGATAGAGTGCGCTTGTACACAGATCTTCCTTTCCTGCAGCCAGCAAATCCAACTAACAGCTGGTTATCCAACCTGAACTCCCTTGTCCTGTCGAGGTAGAAGCTCACCGCCCTCTTAGGGTCCAAGCGATGAAGCCTCTCCTCCTCCTTGGAAGGGGGAGGATAAAAGGTAGGGAGGGTAATGAACTGTCCTAAATGGAATGGAGTAACCACCTTAGGCAGAAAAGCAGCCCTGGTCCTAAGAACCATTCTATCAGCATGAATGGTCAAGAACGGGGGCTTTGAGCTAAGAGCTTGAAGCTCACTTACCCTCCTTGCCGAGGTAATTGCGACTAGGAAGACCGTTTTAAAAGATAAAAGTCTCAAGGGATATGAGTGTAAAGGTTCAATAGGAGAACCCATCAAGAATGTAAGAACAAGATTCAAGTCCCATTGAGGTACAATAAAAGGTGTAGGAGGAAATGTATTGGTAAGGCCCTTAATGAAACGTAATACAATTGGAGATTTAAACAAAGAGGGCTGGTCCGGCAAACAAAGAAAAGCCGATAAGGCTGACAAATAACCTTTAATAGTTGCCACTGCAAAACCCTGCTGGGTCAAGGTAAGTGCCAATTGGAGAATATTGGACAAACGAGCCCTTAAAGGGTCAACAGACTTCTCCCCACACCAAGCAACAAATTTAGACCACCTATAAGAATAGTTGGACTTGGTGGAATCACGCCTGACTGATAAGACACCACATCATGAGGGAATTCTCAGGTTGCCCCGTTCAATCTCCAGGCATGAAGGTGTAAGGTCTGGAGGTGGGGGTGTAGAACCTGCCCCTCCATCTGGGAGAGGAGGTCTGCCCTGTGAGGGAGACAGAGCAGCGAGCACGAGGAGAGGTGGAGAAGATCTGTGTACCACACCCTTCTTGGCCAATCTGGGGCGATCAATATAACTTGGGCCCGGTCTTGGCGAATTTTCCTCAGAACCCGAGGAATTAAGGGTATGGGAGGAAACGCATAAAGGAGTTGCGAGTCCCAACTCAACTGAAACGCGTCCCCGAGAGCTCCTTGCATCGGAAACTGGAGGGTGCAGAATGACAGGCAGTGAGCATTCTCATGAGTGGCAAACAGGTCCACCTGAGGAGTTCACCATGTCCGGAAGATGAGACGGACCACCTCTGGGTGAAACCTCCACTCGTGGTCGGCCGAGAACTGCCGACTGATACTGTCTGCATGTACGTTCAGAACCCCGGCCAGACAAATCTGATGATCCTGAACCCAGGACCAGAGACTCAGAGCCTCTCTGCAGAGACACCACGACCCTACTCCTCCCTGCTTGTTGACATACTACATCGCAGTGGTAGTATGTCAACAAGCAGGGACCGACCGACCACGAAGGGAAGGGAGGAAGGCCTTGAGTGCCAAACGTATAGCCCGCAATTCCAGAAGGTTGATGTGAAGCAACCTTTCCTCTGGAGACCAAAGACCCTTGACCTCCAGGTCCCCCAGATGAGCACCTCACCCTAGAGTGGTCACTGTGGCCACTGCTGGAGGAAGTTGGAAAGACTTTCCTTGAGACAGATTGCCTTCCACACCCCACCAGGACAGATCCGCCGCAGTTTCTCTGGAGATCCTCACTGACTCCCTGAGATCTCCGTTGTGCTGATACCACTGCCTGCGGAGGCACCACTGGAGTGCCCTCATGTGCCAGCGTGCACGGTTGACCAAAAGAATGCAAGAAGCCATTAGACCTTCAGGACTAACAACCGCTCCATAGTGATACTATGATACTATGGAGCGTATCACTATGGATACCATGAGTGTATGTTTTGCAGAAACAATTGTTAACGCCCAAAACTCCACTAAGGCCCTCTTTAACATCGTTAAAGAGTTTACTAATCCCACTGCCCTGTCTGCTCCCGTCACCCCCTGCAAAGCACTTAGTGAAAGCCTATCTGACGACTTCTCTGAAAAAATTGCCAACATCACGGCAACAATCCCCCAGAATTGTACAGAAGTTACCTCAGATTCGGACATCACCTGTACTAAAGCATTTACTTCTTTTAAACCACTCGCCAAAGAGTATGCCCTGAATCTATTTTTAAAATGCAAATCAGGCTTACCGCTGGATCCAGCCCCGGCTCTGATCCTAAATGAGATTGCCCCGCTAATTATTAACCCCCTGCTTGAAATCTGGAACTCCTCCTTTTATTCAGGTGTTGTCCCTTCCGTATGGAAACACGCGCTGCTAATTCCCATTCAAAAAAAAGCTGGTGTCGACCCAATGTGTCTAAACAACTACTGACCGATTTCTCTCCTACCTAAGCCAGCCAAAGTACTCGAGAAGGTGGTACAAGAACAACTGTCCGACTATCTTGAGTCAAACCTACTGTTCCACGACTGTCAGGATTCAGGCCGGACTTCAGTACGGAAACAGCCCTACTAGAAGTGTCAGAGTCGATTGGTGAGTGCACGGATAGGGGAGAGGAGGCCATGCTGGTCCTCCTCGACCTATCCGTAGCATTCAACACCATCTCCCATGAAACTCTACTGACATGTTTGCAGGAGGTGGAAGTTGGTGGGACCCCTCTCGCCTGGATCAAATCATTCCTCACGGATCGATTCCAACAAGTGATGCTGGGCTCTTTCTTTTCTACCAAGAAACCGTTGACATGGGGGGTTCCACAGGGATCTGCCCCTAGCCCTCTCCTGTTCAATGTATACCTGAAGCCTCTGGCAAAAGTGGTGGAATCATGGGGCGTCAGAGTGATCTTTTATGCTGACGATACTCAGCTGATGTTTTCCTTCAAAGATCACTCTGAAAGCTCCCTGCTAAACTTTCGCCACTGTATGGTAAATATTGCCGCCTGGATGTCCTCAAACAATTTAAAACTGAATACAGATAAGACGGAAGTCTTATTTTTTAATCAGAAATCCCCCATCTCTACCAGCCTCTGGTGGCAGGCTGCATTAGATCCTCCCACTGTACCTGTCCAAGCTGCCTGCAATCTGGGATTCCAATTTGACACTGCCCTCTCCTGCAAAACCCAAATTAACAAAGTCACAGCGTCATGTTTTGGAAAGCTCCGTATGAGTAAAAAAATCATCCCTTTCCTTCCATTAGACTCACACAAGACAGTAGTCCACGCCCTCATAACTTCCCATTTGGACTACGCAAACAGTCTGTACGTTGTAGCCCCGGCGTATCTCATAAATCAATTACAGACTGTACAGAATCCAGCGGCCAGGTTGATCTGTAATGTTCCCTACCGTCATTCCATCTCACCCCATCTGATCAAACTCCATTGGCTCCCAGTGAGACTACGTATTCAGTTTAAATCCCTGACCCTTGCTTTTAGAGCTCTTAATGGTCGTGGCCCCGCCTACCTGAGACACAGACTGAAGATCTCACAAGCATCCCGTAATCTCAGATCTAACCATCTTCGCCTAATGATCTGCCCCCGTTTTCGTCTAGCGCGAACGGGAGGAAGGGCCTTTGCAGTGGCCACCTCCAGACTGTGGAATCATCTACCAATAGAACTGAGATTCCTGACTTCTGAGCCTCTGTTCCGAAAGAAACTTAAGACCTGGCTCTTCTCCTTGATCCAGCCCACTCAGTATCCCCCTAAGCTTCACTGAACCTCACTAGATGTTGTCTTTAGCGCCGGGACACCTCCGTCGGAGGTAGCTGCGCGCTCTACAAACTTCTAAATAAATAAATAAATAGTGAAATAAAGGTATAATTTCCTATATGTCGCAAATCCTTTGAGGAGGAGGGAATGCACGACACACAGTAGTGTCCAGTACCGCACCTATGAACAGGTTGCGCTGTGAGGGCACCAGGTGAGATTCGGGCACCAGGTGAGATTTGGGTACATTTATCGAAAAACTCAACCTGTGCAACAACTGAGTTGTCTCTTGCAAATGATGGAGCACCTTCTCCGGCGACTCTGCTTTGATCAGCCAGTCGTCCAGATAGGGGAACACTGGAATCCCCGACCTTCTGAGATGCGCTGCCACCACAGCCATCACCTTGGTGAAGACTCGAGGCGCAGTAGTAAGTCCAAACGGAAGGACCACAAACAAACTGGTAATGCTGTGATCCCACTGTAAAACGGAGGTACTTCCTGTGCGACTTCAGGATCGGAATGTGAAAATACGCATCCTGCAAGTCGATCGACACCATTCAATCTTCTTCCATCAGCGCCTGAAGAAATTGCGCAAGAGTGAGCATCTTGAACCTCTCCTGTTTGAGATAGAGTTTCAAAACCTTGAGGCCCAGGATTGGACGGAGTCTGCCATCCTTCTTGGGGATCAGGAAATACCGGGAGTAGCATCCCTGACCCCTTTCCTGCTCCGGAACCACCTCTATCGCACCCTTTCTGAAAAGTGCCAGGACTTCTTCCTGCAAGAGAAGTAGGTGGTCCTCTGAACAATAACCTTGGCAAGGAGGGTAATTGGGGGGAAATTCCCGAAAGGGAAGAGCATACCCATTCTCTACGAGATTGAGAACCCAAAGATCTGATGTAACAGATGCCCAATCTCGTAGAAAATACGTAAGCCGACCCCCTACAGACCCGCATGATCCAGAATGTTGGATCTAGGGCTGCTTTGCTGTTGTAGGTGGGGTGGGTATTAGTGGAAGAAGTTGAGGAGGAGGAGGCTTGATGACCACGGGCACGACCCCTTTGTCTACCTCTATAGGACTTGTACAAAGGATTCTGCTGCTGTTGGCTTTGCTAATAGGCACGAATAGTGGACCTTACAAAACCCCTGAATTTCTTGGTGGAAGAGCCTCTAACCTGTAAGCCCAAAGACCTTGCAGTCGCCCTGCTATCTTTGAACCTTTCTAAGGTAGCATCGGCCTTCCTTCCAAAAAGGCCAGTGCCATCAAAAGGCAAATCCATAAGAGCAGCCTGGACATCAGCTGAGAATTCAGACAATTTTAACCAAGCGGGCCTTCTAGTGGCGACTGAAGAACCCATTATCCTAGCCACAGAGTCCGCCGTATCCATGCCACTCTGAATCACCTGGCGAGCCGCAGCCTGAGTGTCAGAAACCACCTCATTTAAATTCTTTCTATCTTCCTCCGGAAGCTTAGATGACAACTGCTTAACCGTGTCCATCGAAGCATGTACATATCTGCCCAGCAGACAAGTAGCATTTGTCGATTTCAGGGCCATGCTACTTGATGAGAACACCTTCTTTGTATTTTGATCCAACCTCTTTGAGTCCTTATCCCCTGGAACCTGGGGAAATGCACCTGCCGACCTCTTTGAACAAGCCGCCTGAACAACCAGACTCGCTGGCGAAGGATGGGATGTCAAGAGCTCTGGGTCACCAGGTGCCACCCTATAACGTCTCGCCACTGTTCTAGACACCGCAGGAGCAGTCAGAGGCTTTTTCCAAACTTCCAATATTGGCTCAGTAAGAGCCTCAGTGAACGGAAGAGTCGGCTCAACAACAGATGAAGGTGAATGTAGAACCTCAGTAAGGATGTTAGATTTAAACTCTACCGAAGGCAAAGTTAAGTTCAACAGATCTGCAGCCTTTTTAATAACAACGTGGTATGGAGCCACATCTTTAGAGGGTGCATCAGAAACTGCAGGCAACACCCACTCAGGCGAAAATTCCAAACCACTTGCACTATGCAGATCCTCAAAATAATCTTCCTGATCCTGAAGTTCGCCTTCCTCTACTTCTGGGTCCTCATATTCCTTCTCTTCCATGAGACGCTGAGCTTTACGCCTCGACCACTCCAACCGAACCGAAGTCGTCGGATCCGGTAACGACTCCGATGGAGCCGGGGCCGGCGTCTAGTGAGGAGCTAGAACAGCCTGAGGATGGGAAGCTGGAACCGGCATTGAATCTCGATTCCGGAGCCGGCGAAGCCGTGCGTGGAGTCGATGACCTCGGCGGCGCTGAACCAAGCCAAGGTGGATATGGCGTCGGCATGAACGGCAGGAAAAGCGCCGGAGCATAAGCTTGAGGGCACCCAAGTTGTAGGACAATGGACCCATGGGACCAGCCGGTGCACCAAAGGGGTATTTTGCTCTTGCATATACGCCATACATGGCAATAAGGAAATGCGAGGGGTCCTGTTCAGGACCAGGAAACGGAGGATACGAACACACTGGTTACTCCAGAGGAGGCTGCACTGGAATCGTATCTTCATGACCCTCCTGTTCCTCTGAATGATGCACCGTAGTCGCCGAAGCCTGAGGATTCTCAACGTCTTCTTCCTCATGCTCGGAAGACAGAGATCCAGAGACGGATTCGGTTCCGGATCCGGAGAAGGCCCTCGAGACTGAAAGGGCGAGGCTTCACCTTCAGGCTCACGAGATGGTGATGGAGACAAAAAGTCTTTATGATGCTTACAAGATGAAGACCTCTTCTTCGAATCAGACTCCTTGCCGGAATGATGCCTCGAGCTATGCTTCTTCCTCTTATGTTTTTTCTTCGAGGAACCCGAAGCATGACCCGAAGCAGACTTAGACGCCGATCGAGACCTAGACCTCTGCTTCGACCTCGAGCGTCTAGATCTTGACCTCGAAGACCTCTTGGCATCCTTTCCCTTTACCTTGGCCAGAAGAAGTTTAGCCTCTCGGTTACGCAGAGCCTTCAGGTTCATTTTGGAGCAGGATCGACAGCCTCCGACATCGTGGTCTGAGCCCAGACACCACAAGCAATCACTATGAGGATCGGTTATAGACATCATCCTGGCACACGATACGCACTGCTTAAAGCCTGTCTTCTTCGACGACATCTTCGACGAAGAACAACAGCTCGAAAAAGATAGAGAAACACACAAATAGCAACAAAGTTACTATCCGCAACACAAGAGATCCCAAGAAACCGTTAGCGTCGACGACGTGGAAAAAAGGGAACTGATGTCATCACGACGACGTAGGTCTAATAAGAAGTCTGAAGTCAGCCGGAGTCGCGTGCGTTGCCGTGCTCCTGTGACGTCATCCATGCCGGTGTGCTACAAAAGAGTTTTCCGAATGTATGCTGACGCAGGGGGATATTCACAAAGTGAGGAATCCACTGGCAGATGTATCTATCAGAAAGACCAGTTAACACCACTCCCATCTACCACCACCATGCCTCAGATTTCTTAGCAGAAGGGTGAGTTGGGACTATGTTTAAAGTGAGCCAGGATAGAGTAGGAGGGTGGGTAGCATGTGAACCAATGAAAGATACCAATACTGGAGAAGGAAGAGACTTACTCACCTGTAATCCTAGTTCTCTTCCAGGGGAATCCTCAAAGTCATATGCACTGAATTGTCCCGTCCACATGCAGAGATCCCGGAGCACTTTTATATGTATGTGTAAAACTTTGTACATATATATATATATATATATATATATATATATATATATATATATATATATATATATATATATATATATATATATATATATATATGCAGCCTAAAGAAAAGCAAAAAATGGCCAGATTAGATAATCGATTTTCATATTAAAAGGAAACCAATTACATAGAAAAATGTCATTAATAAAAATGACTATAGAAAGTCTTTCACAAACCTTTTTTAAAAGAAAAAGAAAAGGGAATGTGACCTTGTATGCCAATAGGCTGCCTTTCAAAGGATAGTATATAAAACTGGCACTGTGCCTCTGAGAACCTTACAGTACTCCCTGTATCCCATCATGCCTCACAGGTGAAAGTCATGGCAGGTCAGTTTTACAGAAAATAGGATTCCTGGGTGAAGTAATAGCTGAGAGCTGAAATAGTTCCTGTCTGGAGAGGTACGGGGTTGCTTAGGACTTTAATGAGGATCCCATGGATGAAAACTAGGATTACAGATGAGTAACTTTTCCTTCTCTTCCAGGGGATACTCATCAATAGTCAAACACTGAGTAGGATAGCAAGATCACCCAACAAGAAGCGGGCACTTTAGAGCCCAAACCTAGATCATAATGTCCATTAAAGATATGCACAGATCTCGATGTAGCAGCTTTACATATTTCTGAAATGAGAACATTTCTATGAAGAGCTGCAGTTATGTTAGGAATTTGTAGAGTGAATAGTTACTCCAATCCAGAGTGTCCATGTGCTGGAATCCAGCTCCAAGCCAAGTAAGCGTGTCCACTACAATATTAATGGGCCAAAAGCGTTTCTGAAGAACCAGGGTTTCAAATGTTTTCGTAAGAGGACTTCAGAAGGTTCTAATCTGAGATTAAGTGGAAGCCGAATTCACAGTTTGACAGCCAAGAAGCTAAAAGAGCTAGCACCAAGGTGTGTTCTACGGAACATTTTTTTTTTTTTAATTTTTGAAAACCTTTATTTGAGAAAATGGATGCATACAAATACGGGCCTACAACCCGGGGGCCGGCCACGGAGCAAAACTGGAAAGCACCATCATCAATTAAAGGCACAGAGTGGTTAGACAATATTAACCAGCGCTGCAAGTCAGTATTATCAGCTAACTAGAACCACTCGACACAGGATTAGAGGAGGTTAATTTTATATATTTAAAGAATAAAGGATCGGACGTATAGATAGCAACCTGGAGTACATGGCGGGGAATAATCCAACTGTGTCGTTGCAGTACAACAGAAGAGCAGTAATCGGACAGGTCCATAGCATGCAAAATATAGGTCCGCTTATAATTCAACAATGGTAGTGTCCACGCCCAACCACATGTACCCAGAGACTAACTGAACAGCAATTCCGCAGTAATAAAAACCCATCAGGGAAACAGATAGACTGCAATCACTATACATCCCAACCCCAGAAATAACAAAACGAGAAAACCAAAGAAGAAAAGAAGTAGGGGGACTCGACGTTATTGCACCCGCCCCTCAAAGATAATGGCGAGCAATAATACAAATAGCGAACGTGCTTGGGGGCGGCGCAATAAATCAGGAGAAACAGTGCCATGAGTATCATGTGTCGTAAAATACCTATTCCTCCCCTCACAGTAACTCGCCCCACGGGGTTACAAACAGTCGTGGAGACCCAAGGAAAGGATACAAAAGAGCCATAGAAACAAAGAACTACCTAATAGACCCTACTCCACCCGTCGCACCCTGCACCCATGCAGAAGGCTACGGCCTACCCCCACTAGCAGCGTGCCTGTCGCTCTAATAATGAACCCGAAATATAGAAAAAGAGAATATAGGGAAACGGAAAAGGAAAGGGAGAAAGAAAAAAAAAAAGAAAGGGCCTGGGGAGAGGAACCATTAGCATATGGTACGGCCCCCGCCGCCCGCCCGCTTACGCTGTGAGTAATGCCCAAAACGAAACTAGCAAGTATTCAGCCACACACAAATACGAAGGAATCAACAAAGTATCACAATGTAAGGCAGTCCATAACTCCATATACCAATCAGTAGTCCTCCGAAAAGAACCGGGCTCATCCTAGTCCCTTCTTGGCCATCGTCGCTATGTACGTAGATCCAGTGGGCATAGGACATGGCGATGAAGAGAGGCCATGGAAAAGTTGCTGGAGTATCAACGGAGACAGCCAATAGGACCCCCTCTCACGTGGGCAATGCAGATACTGTTCACAGCAGCCGTATATACCAATGTCAATGAACTCCAGCGGTTCCATCCGTTCATGAGTAGGACCATCGCCACCCCAGCCAGGAAGCGGGGAACAATCAACGACCGCACCGGACCCATCCGCATCCTCAAAAGCTGGCCCGGGAGGAATGGCGGCCATTACTTCCCTCAGCACGCAGGAATCCCGGACCATGGTCGACCTCCAGGACCTCAAAGCTTGCAGGACGTCGCCCACCGTGGGTTCGAGCTCACCAGTACAGGCCCCGGAGGAGTGCAAGGGCAAGAAATCGGCATCCCGGGACCCTGCACGGAACATGGCAGCAGCCGCCATTTTGCGACAATTACGCCGTCTCTCCGGATTCGTTTCCAAGGGTGAGCTCAACAGCAGAACCCTGGCGGAACCCCCCTCAAGCGCGCAAGCAGCACCCACAGCACTGAAATAGTTGTCACAAGGGAGGGGGACCCGCCGGTGACATCGCTCCACCAAAGTCCCTCTTCGCCACCAAGTGAAGGAGCCCGGTACGGCCGGACGGCAAATAAGGGAGGAGCCACCAGACACGGCGTCCCCAACCCACAACTTGCCGCACACCACCTCTGGAGCACCGGACGAGTGTCCCAGACGCGTTCATTTGCCTCCGGGCTCTTCCCACATCGGCATCTACCGGCCGGCCCCAGACCTCCACCCGAGGCCGCCGCCGACACCGCCTCGCAGGCAACTCGCTAAGGGCGAGGCCCCGGTCTCAGCCCCGGGAAGGCCGCACTTTCTGGGAGGGCACCGCTGTGGATCCACCGAACACCGGACCCACCGGGATGGATGGTAAGTTGCTGCAAAGCTCTGCATATAAGTTGTTGTCCGTTTTGGGCAGGATAATCGACAGGATATTAGATTTCAGGCAGGTAGGGCGGCAGAGCCGAGCTAACGTGCGGCCATCTCGTTGTCGAGCTTGGCTCCTCCCTCTGTCTACGGAACTTTTGAATCATAGTTAAGGGTGGGCGGAGAGCTCCACTCCACCTGCAGAGTGTGCAGAGTTTTGTCTACTTCGCGCTCCGCGAAGTAGGCAAAACTCTGCACACTCCGCAGCGGAGCTGAGTTGGCCAGCTCCCGCCTCCCTCCCGCCCTATTAACAATGAGACTACAAGGTTTAAAGCAATGTAAAAGTAAAGTAAAACGGCTTACTTACCTGAGCTGTAGCGTCCTGGGGCTCCCTCTCCCTCCTTCATCGTGACTTCTTGCTCAAAACTGTGCATGCTCCCGCGTAAGCGCAGTTTTGAGCAAGAAGTTGCGATGAAGGAGGAAGAGGGAGCCCAGGGATGCCGCAGCTCAGGTAAGTAAGCCGTTTTACTTTACTTCTAAATTGATTTTAAACCTTGTAACTTCGTTGTTAATAGGGCGGGAGGCAGGTGTTGGCGCGTAGTGGGGTTACGCGGACTGTGCAGAGTTTTTCCCCACGCCACATAGCCCCACTATGCACACTACGCCCAGGGTTAATCCTAGTCAAAGCAGATCCTGATGATCTCAGACATCGACTGGGAAGATATAATTTAATCAAGGGAAAAAGATAGCGCGGCCCTTTCTGGTTGGGGATCCCATGTACAAAACACAGCGCTTTAAGGAAAATCCTCTCAAAAGGAAACCAATGGAGTTTTACAAGGGCTGGCCTACTCTATCTACGTCTGGGGATGTTCAGGAGTAGTCGTACTGCCACATTTTGACCCTTTGGAGCATTTTGAGGCTCCCCTTAGAGGACCTCCAAGTAGGAATAGTTTCTTACCTGTAACTTCAGTTCTGTAGTAGGGGTAGCTCTGTGATAGTCATAATCTGTAAATAGTCCCGCCCATGTGCGTGGATCCCGGACCAATCAAAATAGTCTCTTAAGTTGTCCTCTTCTGCAGTCCTGCATAGACACTTGAGAAAAAATGAAATACAAATAATGCAGCCTGACATTAACAAGGCTACATTGGCCAGCACTTCATTCTGAAGTGAAAAAGGATAGCCAAATAATATAGAAATTTACACATTTTACAGAGTTTCACACATAGAGAAACTCCCCTTCACAAAAATCCTTTGTCATGATAGAGAGGAAGGGTTGGACAGACAGGGCTGTCGTTATGTGTCTGGAAAAGGGATACCTTGCCTTTAAGGAACCCTTCAGAGACCGTCGGTATCCAATGATGCACAGCCAAAGGCAAGTTACTTTCAGTTATTTTTGAAGGGTTATTAAGCCAGGCCTGTAGCATCCAGGAAAAACACTTTCTTCCACCGGGGAGGCGGGTGGGTCGCTTATGACTATCACAGAGATACCATAATCTGTGAATTGAATGGCAAGCCCATCCCAAACAACTAACCCAGCAGTGGAAAAAACCTAAAAGAAAAATACTTACTGAGCAAATAAATTCCTCAGCGAAGCATGTCCAACTTGCGCATCTGTCCTGGCATCAGAATTTTCACGTAGCCGCCCTACAGATATCTGCAATGGGAACGTTACGAAGCAAAGCCGCTGTAGCCGCTTTGCCTCTAGTCGAATGAGCCTTAGGCTTACCCCCTAGAGTCTTGTTAGCCTTTTGGTAACAGTTGTATACAGGACACAATCCACCTAGAAATGGACTGTTTGGAGGTGGCAAGACTAGTCCCGACTGAATCATAATTAACAAACAACTGATCTGACCTACCAAAGTCTTTGGTCTTATCTAAGTAAAATTTCAACACCCGTCTCACATCAAGTGAATGAAGGGACCTCTCCGCCGGAGAGGAAGGATGTTGAAAAAACATTGGTAAAGTGATAATCTGGTTGACATGGAAATCCAATATCACTTTAGGGAGAAACTTAGGGTGAGTCCTCATGACAACCTTAGGAGCATGAATTACAGTATAGGGCTCCTGACAACACAGAGCCGGAATCTCACTCACCCTCCGAGCCAATTTTATAGCCACATGGAAAGCCGCCTTCCAGGATAAATGCTGTAAAGAAGCCTTATGAATAGGCTCAAAAGGCTCCTTCATAAACCTAGACCGCACCACATTCAGCTCCCACAAAGGCGAAGGACGCCTAACATGGGGAAATACCTTCTTCAAACTCTCCAAACAATCTTTAATAACAGTTATTTGGAAAAAGGATGTTTGTGAAGGGCATTTCCTATATGCAGTTAATGCTGCGAGGTGAACATTACTAGAATTGAAATTAAGGCCAAATTGAGCTAAATGCAGTAGGTATGGAAGGAGAACATCTTCCTTGCAGGAGGTAGGGTCAGCATTCTTGGAAGTGCACCAACTGCAGAACCTCTTCCACTTGTAGGAGGTCCTTGTAGATAGTCTCTTAGCCTCCTTGAGTATTTCCATGCAATTGTCGGGCAGGTTCAAGTGTCCATACTGCACTATTTCAGGAGCCATGCTGCCAAACTCAAGGATGAGAGGTTGGGGTGCACCATCTGCCCCCCGAACTTCGTGAGAAGGTCCGGCCGACATGGAAGCCGCAGATGGGGCTGGAGAGACCGGTGTAGCAGGTCGGTGAACCACCACTGCCAAGGCCACTCCGGATCAATGAGGTTCATCCGGGCCCTGGATTGGGACAGCTTAATCAGCACTGCTGGAATCAGGTGAATGGCCGGAAAAGCGTACAGAAAGCTGTTCGACCAGCTGATCCACAGTGCATTCCCCAGAGTCCCCGGTAGGTAAAACCTGGAGGCGAAGTCTCGGCATTAGCTGTTGTCGGCGGTGGCAAACATCTATTTCTGGAGTGCCCCATCTTGCGAAGATGTTTTCTAACACCTCGTTGTTTAAGACCCACCCGTGGTTTTCCTGAACGAGTCTGCTGAGTGAGTCTGCCTGAACATTTTGCACACATGGTAGATGGGTAGCCGTTATAGTCTGTCCCCTGGCTAACAGCCAGTGCCAGATCG
Organism: Lissotriton vulgaris; assembly: GCF_964263255.1. NCBI lineage: Eukaryota > Metazoa > Chordata > Amphibia > Caudata > Salamandridae > Lissotriton > Lissotriton vulgaris. The sequence continues at coordinate 609,866,261 of NC_141695.1, forward strand.
CTTGCGCTTCCTGAGACAGTGTGCGCGATCTCAAGCCTCCCTGCTTGTTGAGGTAATACATTGTTGTCAAGTTGTCCATCTGTACACGCAGGGAGCTGGTCCGGAAGGACGGATGAAAGCGCCAAATGAACAGCTCTGAATTCCAGAAAATTGACGTGATGCGTGGATTCCGCCTGGGACCACGTGCCTTGGACCTGTAGATGGTCGGAATGCGCTCCCCAGCCTTGTATGAAGCATTCGTCACAATGGTCTGTATGGGAATGTCCTTGTGGAATAGAACCCCCTTGATGAGATTCTCTGCTGAACACCACCACTTCAGGGACTGCTGGGCGTGTTGAGACAGTCGGATCCTGTCCTCCCAGCTCAGTCGTTTCTAGTCCCATTGATCCTCCAGACATTCCTGCAGCGTTGATGGAACGGACAGGAGAGTTGGAGCCTTCCGAAAGGATCGATAAGCGTCGCTCCTCCGAAGGACACACGTTTGCTCTGAGAGTATCGATGGAGGCTCCCAAGTACTGCAGACAATGAACAGGAGTTGGGACAGACTTAGACATGTTGATGTACAGACCCGGTTGGTTCAACAAAAAAGCTGTCCTGTTGAAATGCAGTTGCGCTTCCTGGAAGGTGGATGCTTTGATCAACCAGTCGTAGAGGTACGGGTAGACAAACACCTTGTTCTTCCTCAGGTGTGCTGCCGCCACTGCCATGCATTTTGAAAACGTCCTGGGTGCAGACTTCAGACCAAACGGATGTACGGTGTACTCGTAGTGATTGGTGCAGACTAGGAAGCGCAGGAACTTCCGATGTTTCTGTGCAATGGGCACGTGGATGTACACATCCTGCAGATCTATTGCACAAAGCCAGTCTCCTCGATGCAGCTGAGGATAAATCTGGTGCAAGGACATCATGCTAAATTTTTCTCTGCTAATCCATTTCTTTGCTTGTCCAGAATGGGCCTGAACTAGTTTTCATCCTTTTTGCGCATAAGAAAGAACCTTGAATATAGACCCTTTCCCCTTTGAGACGGAGGGACGTCTTCTATCGCCTTTTTTCTTAACAGGGTATTGGCCTCCGCTTGGAGTTCACGCAGCAGGTATTGTGAGCGAACCAGTCGAATAGCTGGAGGAGGGCTCAGAAAAAGTAGCCTGTATCCATTGCAAACAATATTCACCACCCACTTGTCCCGAGTAATTTTTCTCCACTCTGTCAGGTAGTTCTGAATGCTTCCCCCCAACGGAGTGGGTAACAGAAGAGGGGGAAGTAATCCCTCAGGGCTAAGACCCAGCCGGGCCCTTATTTTCCAATGTGGACTGCTGGTTGACTCTGCCTATCTGACGCTTTTGGAAGGGCTGCCTCTGATATTGCTGTTGCTGCTGTTGCCCAGCTTGGCGACCCTGCCTGTACTGGAACCACTGGGAGGAGTAGCGCCGTTGGTAGGGAAGGAAAGTCTTCCGCTGTTCCTTTGGCTTCTCCAAGCCCACAGCCTTGAGTGTTGGCAATCAGCTTTTGTGCCTCCGGTTTCAGGGAGGTAAGTCGCAACCAGGAATGGTGTCTCAAACTCACCCTGTGACAGTACCCATGAGCTGCCAGGAGAGAGGTGTCCGCAGCCGCACTGATGATTTGATTTGAAACCATCATGCCTTCCTTTAGAACCTCTTGGAAATCTTCCAGTCTGTCCCTTGGGAGGAAATCAATGAACTGCTGGAGAGAGTCCCATAACGAACGGTCATATCGGCCCAGAAGCGCTGTTGAACTTGCTGCTTTCATGGAAGTGGCTGCTGTACTGCAGACCTTCCTTCCCGCCGAATCAATCTTGCAGCTCTCCTTGTCCGGAGGGACCGAGGAAGACTGGGCCGTAGAATGTTGCTTCTTGGCCGCTACCATGATGACCGAATCAGGTGTAGGATCCGTTCTCAGGAAAGCAGGATCCGAATCTGGAGGCCTGTACTTCTTCTGAAGCCTGGATTGAGCCGACTTCGCCGAGGCAGGTGTTAGGAACAATTGCATGGCCGGTTCCTCCAAACCTGCCACTAAAGGAAGCAACGGACGAGAGAGGTGCTTCCGTTGCAGTGTTTCGAAGATGACAGAGGTGGACGGGGTAGGCACAGTCATTGCGATCCCCAATTTTGCTGCTCCCCTCAACAGCACGTCCTGAAACATAGCGATGTCATCAACTGGCGAAACCCCCTTCGGTGGCGAGTCCGACAATGTAGGGGAGTACCTCCTGCCACTAGCAGAATCCAGTCCCTGTTTACCTGGACCTCGACCTCTCTCTGCGGTGACTATGTCGTGATCTAGTTGAAGATCTGCGCCCGCTGCGAGAGCCGTGTCTCGATCGTGATCTTGATCTTCTGGGCACAGCCGGAACCACCGGCACAGACGGTTGCGGATGAAGTGGCAGCTGAGCCGGAATCAGAGGCCTTGGCGGAGGTGGAGGCAGAGGAGGAGACGTTGGTGTTCTAGGCCTTGAAGGCGACCGGCGGGGAACCCCAGTTTATCCCGGAGACCTAGATGGTGAGTAGGTCCTGGAGTATTCCGAATCTGGAGACCAAATTGTTCTCCTCTTATTACGAGCAGGCCTCGAAGAGGGTGTTCTGGAGGTCGAATCCCCCGATGAAGAGCGCCGGTGCCGCCGCGACCAGGGACTTTCCGATGTGGAAAAGCTAATCATAGAGGACGAACGTCCACTTGACACGGTCCTCTACGTCAACCTTCTCCTCGACGTCAACCTCCTCCTCGACGTCAACCTCCTCCTCGACGTCAACCTCCTCCTCGACGTCAACCTCCTCCTCGACGTCAACCTCCTCCTCGACGTCAACCTCCTCCTCGACGTCAACCTTCTCCTCGACGTCAACCTTCTCCTCGACGTCAACCTTCTCCTCGACGTCAACCTCCTCCTCGAAGTCAACCTCCTCCTCGAAGTCAACCTTCTCCTCGACGTCAACCTTCTCCTCGACGTCAACCTTCTCCTCGACGTCAACCTTCTCCTCGACGTCAACCTTCTCCTCGACGTCAACCTTATCCTTGACGTTGATCGCGTCAACTTTCCTCTCGACGCCAACTTGCGCGTCGACGGCGAACGTCGGTGTCGCCTCGAGCCGATCTCTTCGGGAATCAGCTCGACGACAATGGTGAATCGACGTCGTCTGTGAAGTCCTCGACGTCGACCTCGTCCGAAGTCTCGACGTCTACCTCGTCCGAGGTCTCAACGTCCTTCCCCTCGACACCGAAGGTCGACGTCGCTTCGACCCAGAACCCTGGGTCGACGGGGAGCATATTGTCGTCATACCTCTCGACGCCGACGTCGTAGCCTACGACGTCGACCGGGCCCGGTGCTGTTTCTGGGCCTTCTCTGGACTGGGGTGTCCCCCAGAGGCTGATGCACGGGAAGAGAAAGAAGAAAGAGTCTCTCCATGCCCAGAGGTTCCACCTGCGTCCTGATGTCTTCTCTACTCCAGGCCTTGAAGACGGATCTTCTCCCTGTCACGCAGGGTCCTCCTGGAGATGGAATGGCAAATATCACAGGAGTCAGGCACACGTGTAGATGGAAGACAGAGTATGCATACTCTGTGTAGGTCTGACTTGGCCTTCTTCCTACCACACTCAGGGCACTTGTCAAATAAAGCTGGCATTTTGACAAGAAAAAGATGGCTTGGCAGATCATAAAAGACAGCAAATGGCAGAGAAAGGACCCAGACGTTGAGTGAAACACTAAATATCACAAAAATGCTCAAAAAATTGAAGTTATAGTAATAAAGGTAGAGCTCAATGCTCCAGGGTCCTGCTAGCAGGAGCCGGAAAAAAGAACTGAAAGTAACTTGCCTTTGGCTGTGCATCATGGGATACCAAGGGTCTCTGGAGGGTTCCTTAAAGGCACTGTATCCCTTTTCCAGACACATAATGGCAGCCTATGGGATTTGTCTGTCCAACCCTTCCTCTCTATCATGACAAAGGATTTCTGTGAAGGGGAGTTTCTCTATGTGTGAAACTCTGTAAAATGTGTAAATTTCTATATTATTTGGCTATCCTTTTTCACTTTAGGATGAGGTGCTGGCCAATGTAGCCTTGTTAATGTCAGGCTGCATTATTTGTCTTTCATTTCCTCTTAAGTGTCTATGCAGGACTGCAGAAGAGTACAACTTAAGAGACTATTTTGATTGCTCCTGGGTCCACGCACAAGGGCGGGACTATTCACAGATTAGGACTATACATAGAGATCCCCTACTACAGAAGAGTACATTACAGTAGTCCACCTGTGATACTACAAGTGCTTGGACTACCGTTCTTTTGGCAGGATCAGGCAGGAGTCCTAACATCTTCTGAATCGTTTTTAATGTTCTAAAAAAAGTACCGCCAATGGTCGAGATCTGGTCTTCAAAAGATAGTTGGAATTAAACCAAATTCCAAGGTTTTTTCAGTTTAGGGATGGACCTAGCTTATTCAGCCACCATGTAGTGGACCATATGGATGGTTGTTTTCCTACCACCCAGATTTCTGTTTTACTTGTGTTAGGTCTAAGGCAGCTGGCATTCATCCATCTGGCTAGGTCTACCAGGCAAATCTTGAAATCAACCGCAGCTGATGCTGCGTCAGGGTTATAATCAAGTGGGTGTCGTCAGCATAGGATACTGTTTTGACACCATGGCGCTCGATTTCTTCAGTCTAGGGATGCATGTACATTGAATAAGGTAGGTCTCAAGGCTGAGCCCTGAGGCACTCCCTGCTGCAGTGTTAGCATCTTGTAGATATATGGCTGCTGGCAGTCTTGAAAAGTTCGATCCTGCAAGAACTTTGCAATCCAGCCTAGAGCTGAGCCCCCCAAAACTCCACAGCCATTCTAATAAAAAAACACGTGAGACCGTTGCACTCTTTCCCATTGTGGAATGTGTTTTTGGTCCACTATGTAAAGACTTTTTAGCTTGTAGTTATGAAAGAATTATACAAGAAACTATCCTTCTAGAGATGGTTTGTTTTGATGATGCAAAGCCTGTTCAATAAATAGGTGATCTCATTTTCTAATGTCTTTGGTTTTATCTAGGTAGAATTTTAGAATTCTTAACATCAAGAGTGTATAAATACTTTTCAGCTGGAGTCGATAGATTAAGGTAATGAGATGGTTTGGTTAATATGGAATTCTAAAAACCCCTTGGGTAGAAAACTGGGATAAGTTCTCATCACAACTTTGTTACCAAGAAATACTGTGTTCTACAGAACATAAAGCTTGAATTTCACCCACTCTCCGGACTGATGTGATTGGTACTACGAATGCCGCTTTGCACGCAAGATGTTGTAAAGAGGCGTAAGTCTTTGTAAACAGGCTTTATGAATGGGTTCACATGGGGTTCCCATACATTTGGAGAACAATGTTAAGTTCCCAAGGAGGAGATTGTGACTTAACTGAGGGAGTACTTTTTACCTCCACAGAGGTCTTTAACTTCAGGTTCTTGAAAGAAAGAATCTTGTGACTGAGATTTCCTAGAGCAAGGGTCTTCTGTAGTGAGAGTTACTTCTGATCATTGAAAATCATTGTGAGCTACTGAAAACTTAACTTGCGCATTGTTACCAGACACCCCCAGCTTCATTGACTTCAAGCCTATAGAGCTGGATGCTATGGTTTTAACAAAATACTTTGACTAAGGCACCATGACAGGGCTGTCATGTGTTCTAGTGATAGCACGGTCTTTGGGGATCTATGAACATGTGTGCGTATAAAAGGGATACATTTGTATGGGTGCCAGAGCCTGGTGTCATATGTACTTGCAGCACAGGACATACCTTTCGCCATATGGGCCACGGCTACCTGTATAACGCAAAGATACAATTGTTTCATTAATTTTTTTAAATGGGAGCATTTTAAAGTGCAGAAAAATGTTCAGCAAACATTTTCATAATATATAACATTTTTCTGCACTTTAAATGATCCTCATTTCAAAAAATGTCTATTTTTCAGTTATACTTATGGACATTTAAAAAAATGGCTGTATTTTTCAGTTATACTTATGGAACAATGTCTACTGGCCACTGGGAGTAATTCTACACTATGAAATGGGAGAAAATTGAGATGAGGCGTTAACTTAATCAGTAAGGTAACTTTACATTTGAATTTTCTCCCATTCAGAAATATCATTTTGTTCACAGCTCAAATATTGAATTAACAAGGACTTTATTTAAGAGTTAAATTCCTCAGTGCTTCTGTTGTTCACCCCTGTGGCCCAGTCTGGGCCTTAAATTTTACTGTGCACGTCTTATTATAAGGTCATGCTATCCGCAGCCTGATGATAATAATGCAAAATAAATGCAGGCGTCCCTTAACTTGAAAAGGAAAATACTACCTTCTACTTATTTAAAAATGAACTAAAGGCTGGGAGCTACTCAGAAGGTGTCTGGGAGCTAGTAGTAGCTCGTGATCAACTGGTTGGAGACACTTGTTCTAAAGGCTGTTATAGCCACAAGATGCCCTTTAATAGATATAAACTGTAAACCAGACCTTGCCAAATGAAGAAGGTAGGTTAATAATAATAATTCATTCTTGTAAAGCGCAAACATATCACCCCTTAAGGTTTCAAGATGCTGGGGGCCTTCGGGAGATTAAGTGAGCTACTGCCCAGAATTACATGGTGTTGAGCTGAGCTGCCGCAAGCAGGGGCAATCGAACTGGAAGCCCTGTGGTCCAGAGTCAGCCGCTCTGGCCGCTACACCACACCTCTCCCTGCGGTATAACCACTTCTTCCTGACACAAGAATGGATATCTATTTAGGATGAACCATAAGCAAAACCTCTTTCACTTTAAGGCATAAGATTTTCATGTGGAGGGTCTTTTAGCCTCTCCTGATATGTCCATGCGGTCTTGTGGAGGGCCTCAGTGACATTATTTGAAGGAATTCAGAAGCCAAGACGTCAAGTTAATTGATGGAAGGTTGGGGTGTAGTATCTGTCCCCCGAACTTGTACAGGAGATACTGTCTGCACAACAATCTCTTGTGAGGTTGTTCCGATACGCAAGAAGATCCGTGAACCACCATTGATTGATGAGACCATACTGGTGCTATCATTAAGATCCTGGTTTTTGGACCTGTAGAGTTTAATCATTACTGTCTGTATGAGATGGATTGGGAGAATGTGTAGAGAAATGTCCCTGACCAGTTTATCAAAAGGGCATTCCCCTTCGACCCTGGTTGGAAGAATCTCTATACACAGTCTCAGCATTTCCCGATGTTTGCGTTCATAAAGAAATCCATTTGTGGATAGTGTCAATCTTGGAATATGCCTTTTAAGACTGTCATTTAGATCCCAGTTGTGATTTTCCTGAAATAGCAGACTGAGTGAATCTGCCTGTATACTCTGAACCCCTGGAAGATGAATAGCCGTTAAGGTTAGGTTTCTGGCTATTAACCATGTCTATATGGCATAAGCGTCAGGAGCTAGAGGTGGAGAGCGAGCCCCTCCTTGCTTGCTCAGATACTACTACATTGCTGGTGTATTGTCGATCTGAATAAAAAGGGAGTTTGTTGATTTTGATGGAGGAAAAGATTTCAGGGCCAGACAAACAGATCTCAATTCTAGAAGAAATTATATGATAAGTCTTTTCCTTGTCCAACCAAATATCTTGGATTTGCAAGTGTCCCTAATCCCTGGGCAGATGCATCTGTTTGAGCTGGCAAATCTTAAAGGAATGTTATCCCTACCAATAGGTTCTTTGGAAGTTTTCCCCATGGGAGAGATAGAATTGCATCCTGTGATAGGGTTAGTTTCACTTCGCAGTGGTCAAAGAGTCGATTTCACTGATCTAGGCTTTGCTAAAAGGGCCTCCAGGGAAGTCCTCCATGTGGTATAAGAAAGATGCAAGAGGCCATCGATTCTAGTAGGTGTGTAATCTGTCTCGCTGTTGGATGAGGAACATGTAAGAGATTGTGACATGTCAGACTTTTTTTTTTTTTTTTTACACAGAGTTTTATATAGTGCGAACTTGACCCGAAGGTATTGGGTATCAAATCGCTTTACATAGCACCAGTTTGGTTAGATGAGGACACATTAATTTCTTTTGTTAGGCACGATTGATAATAACCTTCTTTGAAGGATACACTTTTGCGAGTTGGGTATCCAGTATTGCTCTAAGTCATTGCATCTTTTGGACTGGCCAGGTTGTAGACTTTGAGGTTTACTTATAGACCCAGATTTGCTAGCTTTTTGAGATACTGGAGATAAAATTGGCAATATTTCTTTGTCTCCACTGGTGACATACCCTTTATTAACAAGTCATCCAGATAAGATCTTTTGTTTCCTTAGAAGGGCTGCGCCGAAAGCCATCCATTTTGCAAAAGTTTGTGGAGTTGATTTTAGTCCGAAAGGTAGAACCTTGTATTGGTAATGATGAGATCCTACTATGAGTCAAAGAACCTTTTGATGCTCTGCTGATATTGGACTATGAATGTAGGCCCCTTGGAGGTCTATTGAACATATCCGGTCTACTTGATGTAGTTGTGGACAAATCTGGTTTAATACCAGTATTCTGAATGTTTCTTTCTTTATGTACTTGTTTAGTCTGCTAAAACTTGGAATGGGTCTGAAGTCTTCTTTTGTTCCTTTTTATTTGCACCCAAAACATTTTGGGAAAAATTATCACTCCTCTCTTCTGCAACATAATGTTGACTTCTATTTGCACTAGGTCTTTCTGAGTTGGTGGAACTGAAGGAGGAGTGGAAGAGGATACCCAATCGGAGCAATATTGAACAATATTAGTTAGTTGTTACTAAGCACCACTCTTCTGAATGTCTGATAATACTTCTCCCCACAGGAGTGACAAACAGAGAAGGAGTAAGTAACGGATCATTATTAAGCAGGAGGTTGTTCCATAAACTCTCAAAAAACTTTTTTTGAGAATTTCTCTGTAAATCGGTTTAAAAAATCCTGCAGAGACCAGTCATACCTTCTCAACAAAGCGGAAGCACTGGCATACTGGATTGTAGATGTTGATGTTCCACACATCTTTTTGCCAAGAATATCAATATTTTATTCTGTAGTCCCTCTTATCTTCTTATCTTGTGCCTGTTCGCCTGGGGTTGGGGCATTTTTTGGTTACTGAGGCATGCCTAAATTAGATATACGTTCACATTCATATATACTTGTTTAGATCCCCCAAAAAAGTCCTATCCAGTTGATGGAGGCCTCGAGAATGATCTAAAGATTTCCCTACCAGCGGACGCTGTTGACAGACCCGTTGCTTCCCTTCAGTGGCGGTGAGGAAGGAACTGTGCTCTTTCCCATAAAAGAATCGCGGGGATCATTTCTGGCAGGTTTTCCTATCCCCCCCCCCCTCTGGGCAGGGGGTGTACTAAATCTGTACCCTTTATGTATTCTGCCTGTCAGCCACTACGTGGAGTGTTGTGACTATATATGCTCTTTTTTTATTTCACTCAGATCATTACTGTGAAGCATCTACTGCTGTGGCCCTTGTATCCTCCTGGCTCCATTGGGGGGAAAATATACCCCCAGGGTTGTGTGCTCTTCCTATTCGGGTATGAATGTATATGTATCCCTTCTTCTTTTCACCTTGTTTTTATCACCTGCGGGATGAGCATGGATATTTTATGTAACTATCTGCCACATGCTCGTTTTTTCCCCTTTCTTTATAGTTTTTTCCCTCTATTTTTTTATTTTTCTTCTTTCACACTAGTATCTATAGAGGACTTATATTTATATTGTCTCTTTTTGAGTCTTTGGACTTTTTGGGAATAGGTACTTCCTTCTATGCATGAGCATCTGACAATGTCTATTATGTGTAATTTTGTTGCTTGGCACTTTTTGACGATAAAGCAGTCTATTCCAGGTTTTGATGCTTATTTAAGAAATTGCTGCTTCCGGAACCTATCAAGAAGGATTTTGACTTTACTGGAGTAAAATCAGTAAGTTGTTAGTATTAGTGACTATTTTTGAAATATGTATTTCTCCTCTATGCCTACATAGTCATCACTCCAACAAGGCTGGGTCTTCGTCGCTTTCCACACCCGCGTCGAGTTACCTAGCGACGCGCTTTGGACACGCCCTGATAGCTCCCGCGCTACCGGCTTTTTTAAGCTACGGTTGCACTTCACGGCGACTCCGGCTGCCCTGCGATCATCTCGACGTGGGTGGGGTAGGTGACTAGATGCCTTCTGCCAGCGACTAAAAGGTAAGGTGCATTGATCCAACGCAAGGAATGCCGCGAGCGTTTTCCTCCGATCGCCGTGGATATTCTCCATGCGGCACCAAATGGTAAACCTCACCGACCAACTTAATTACTGACCTTGCGGTGAATTTTTACTCGTCCCTAGGTATTTTACATATAGTTCTGGCCCCACCAGGTCAGCCTAGGGGATCTCCAACCGGGGACTACGGGTAAGATTACCATTGTTTATTGTTTATTATCTTTTCATGCCTGGTTAATTGTAATCGGAACGCTCACCTCATTGGTGCTAGGCAATATTTGCCGCATTTTTATTATTCGGAGTGTCAATATGGTTCTCTTTCCTTTCTTTCTTTAATCTTTCGCGTGTGAATATACACACTCATTAATGTCTGTGAGTTATAAATACAACACACAGCCTGCTGTGGCATACGATAGATATATATATAAAGATTATTGTGCATGCCGATTATAGGGCACACAGGTCGCATGCCCACTCCATATGCACCTTTGTCACATATTGAACGGGGTATTACCTCGTTTACGCTTCTCTCTCACCTACTCTCTCACGTGAATGTCACCTCAGCAAAGGGGCGAGTTAATACCCCTCATCATGCCGTAGCATACAAATAGCATGCAATTTTTGCGTAGTATGATGCTCCCATACAACAGACATATTATTGACTGTACCTTCTTTTGTTTCCTTCCTAGTTCTGGGTAGGGTCTCAATGGAGGGTTGATCCCACGACACTAAGCCAGGTCGTATCTTCGATTCCTCTTATCACTGAGAAATCGACCGCAATCATATGAGCACTTTTTTGGTCCTGATGAATTGCCTTAGCGGCAAGAAACATGTCGACCACACCTTTACTGAGGCTTGGATACCTAACTGTCCCGCCTCAATACCCCTTAACTTTTATTAAAGCAGTGAGCCATGTTATTAAAATTTCACCCAGTGGACTCTACTGACTTTTTTTAAACACTCCACTCACGCTCACTATTGCACCTTTTTTTAGGCCCCTTACTCTCACACACCCTATGGCAAAGGAATAAAAGAACTCCATCAAAGTGCAGCATCCTGTGCTGCCCGACGGGCATTGCACTGCCAGCCTGTCGCAGGGGCAGGATACCGATGATGACGCTGGACGAACATCGGGTGGAATGACAATAGTCGTTCAACCGATGTCTTGTGTGAGGTATCCCTGAATTCCGAATAAGGGTTCACAACATTCACTTTTTATGCTCACCCCAATGAGAGAGAGGTTAGTTGTAGTCATTTAGTTGACTTTCCCCGGGGAACTCTGTATTCTTTTTGTTGTTTAGTACAGATATATTGTCCCACTTCTCTTTGTACATCTCCGCCCTGATGAAGGTGTAGCCCTGGCTGGGGCAATACACCGAAATGCGCGTTGGCGTTGTTTGCCTAGGGGTAGCTGGACTGATTTCATCTTCACCCCCTGGATGATTTGTTTCCATCTTGTCATCTAAACCATCTTGTGGCTGCTATGTACTTTTTGGATATTTTTTGTGTCTGCTGTATGAATTATGTTGAATTTTGGAATGCATGATGGTATGATTGTGAGTGATGAATTGGGTGTGTGGGACTATTTATGGATTCGTTCTTTTTTTTAAATTATCGTGTGGTCTGATAATTATCATGTTTGTTTATGAATTGAAAAACAAATTCTCTTTATAATAAAATTACTATATATTTGCATTTATGGTGTGATTAATTGATTTAGCTCTTGTTTGCTCCGGTGTTAATTAATCAGTAAAAGGACCCCTTTGCTGGGCCTTGTTCGAAATTATCTGGCAGGTACTCCTTTGCCTTTGGTGCCCTTCTTATTAACACCTCATTAAAGGTAAAAAGTTCATCTATTGGAGACACTCTTGCCAGAGGTGTATCTGTCAAAGTAGGTGAGTAACCTCTGACTAATGAGCAAGTAGTGGTAGACCAAAATGGAGATCAACTGTGTCTAAATATAGATTTTCTGCATCTAGATTGTCTGGATGTATATTTAGTTCTGATATATATGTGTGTTTTTTAAGGGATGTAGTGAAGCAGGTGCGATAAATAGGACGTTACCTTATTGGAAGAGATGGTAATAGGCTGCTTGTCCTACAGCTACATAATTTTTTACTGTTGAATCAACTATACGAAACATAGGGGGAGGTAGACATAGATGCTAGGTTTATCCTCCTTTTAGATATGTGACACACAACAATTGAATACTTTCAAGAAAACCTGCCCAAGGAAATGGTGAATAGGAAACAGTGAGAATCCAATGTAATCGCTTAATAGGAAAAAAGCTTTTTTCCTAGAGCTTCTTTCCTAGAGACCCCTCACCCACCAGGGTTGCCCCTAGGTGGCATACTTCATCATTGGGATTCATCCCAATCCTCTACGAATTGAGGTGTGCTGTGACTTGGCCATTACGCAGGAACACTTACTGATGTGTTTAAGAAGTGAAGTAAGAGGGAGTGAAAAAAGTGAAATTAAAAATACCTAACTAGTGGGCCACTATTTTATTACCGCCCCTAGTCGGTAAGGTTAAAATCAGGGGTTATTACTCAAAACTAGAACCATAAAGAGTCTGATTGTCTCAGTAACAGGTAGTCAACATGTTTCAAGCTGTTCTCCTAGAAAATAGTGGCCCACTAGTAAAGATGCATAATTCCATGTTAGCTGATATGAACATGTAGTTCCTCATCCACATTGAGGCCTTACAAGGATTTACGCCCAAGCAGAGTAATGTATTCAGATTCAGACAGTCTGAGCCTCTACTCCCAGTCTCTGCCTCGTGCACTCTACCCTGTCTTTATGTAGCTGAAAGAATTGTTCTTCTAAGGTTAATGCCGGTAGCTCACCAACTCTCTTCAGTGATGTGATCGCAATGAGCAAAGCAATCTTCCATGCGAGAAATTGCAAGGGCCACTTGTGTAATGGTTCAAAAGGTGGACCAATGAGCCTTATGAGAACAATGCGGAGATTCCAAACTGGGGCAGGAGGAATCCTTGGTGGTATTACTCTCTTCAACCCCTCCGTGAAAGCTTTGATTACTGGAACTCATAGTGACAGATGTCGCCTATTTTGCAAATACGCAGTTAACGCTGCAGGGTGCTAACAAATAGCTGTTTAAGCTCATCCAGTTTGCTGTAAGTGTAACAGATAATGTTTTGTATAGAAGCATCTAAAGGATTCATTTTGTTGTTATTGCAGTGCACAACACATCTTTTCCACTTTGCTGCATAGCAAGCTCTAGTGGTATGCCTTCTTGCTTCTTTTAGAATATTCATACAGTCTGGTGGTTCATTTAAATAACTAAACTCTATGATTTCAGGAGCCAAATTGCTAAATTCAGTTCTTTGGGATTTGGATGTCTGATTTCTCCATGGTTCTGTGTGAGGAGACTGGAGGTGAAGTGCAGCTTTTGATGTGGAACTAGTGACAGCTCCAATAGGGTGGGGTACCATGGCTGACGACCCCTTGTGGGAGCTAATAGAATTAGTGTGAGGGTTGTATGCCTGTGCTTCCGAACCAGACACAGAATTAGAAGGAGAGGGGAAAAGTGTAGGCAAATATCCTGACCAGTTCATCCATAGGGCATTGCCCTTTGAAAGCGGGTGTGGGAACCTGGAGCAAAGGTTAGGCATTTTGTGTTTTCTGCTGTGGCGAACAAGTCCATTAGTGGCAATCCCCATTGTTGAAAGTAGGGAAGGAGAACTGGGGTATGAATTTCCCACTCATGAATATGCGGTCTCCTTCTGCTTGGTCGGCAATTTGATTGTTTACTCCTGGGAGGTGTTCTGCTAGAAGATACATCTTCTGATGGATCGCCCAATTCCAAATGGTTTGAGCGAGTCTTGACAGTTAGAGAGTGTGCCCCACCCCCTCCTCCCTCCGCTTTTGCAAATACATTGCTGTCATGTTTGTTTGGATTAGGACAGTTTTACCTATGAGTTGAGTTTGAAAAGCTTTGGGCGCTAGAAAAACTGCTAGTAGCTCTAGCTGATGTGGAGACTTTTGTGTTTGTTGCTCCACAGGCCTTGCATTCTGTAACCTTGGAGATGAGCACCCCAAACCGTCAGAGATGAGCCTGCTTTGAGCACAATCTGTGGAATAGGGTCAATGAAAAGCCGTACTTTTGATAAGTTTTGTAGGTTTCACCACTGCAGAGAACAATGGGTACAGCCATCTACCAACACTAGATCGAATAATTGACCCTTCAACTGATTCAACTTATGTGCTAAGCACTCTTGTAGGGGGGGCATGTGAAGTCTTGCATGGGGTACAACTGCGATGCAAGATGCCATCAAACCTAGCAATTGCATGAACACTCTGGCTGGTAAGGCTTAGTTGGACTGAAACTGTAGTATGATAGACTGAATATTGTGAATTCTGGCTACATTGGGAGAGCTAGAGCTTTGACTGTATCTAGAGTGGCTCCTAGGTAAGACTGCATCTGTGATGGATGCAGGTTTGATTTTTGTGCATTGACCGTGAAGCCTAGTTGATGAATTAGATCTAAAGTGATCTTTGTGTTGTAGACAGTTTTGGTAAGTGCTCGCTTTGATGAGCAAGTCATCTAGATATGGGAAGACGTGAATATGCTGTCTTCCGTTCTGAGCCGCGTCTACTGCCAGACAGTTGGTACTACCGGCGCTGTAGTCACTCTGAAGGGAAGTACTTTGAATTGGGTAATGCTTGCCTGCTATCACGAATCGGAGGCATCTGCGATGAGCCGGATGAATCGGAACATAAAAAATATGTGTCTTAAGTCTAGAGTAAATAGGAATGAGCGTGACTGAGACATACAATTTATAGACAACGCATGTGCATTTCTATTACAGCACACATCGAGATTCACCAGCACGCTCCGGTAAGCTAACATTCAAACACAACTGTTAAGTATCAATTTGCAAAAAGAGTTGGCATAGGTTATCATGCAGATGTTTTCCATTTCAGGCGACATTCATTCATTATCAACTCAACTAAGGTATGAGACCCTACATTTAATTTAGATTCACCAATAGAAACCATGGGCATACACAACAATCAACATATTTTCATTTTTTCTTTTAGAGTGCCCCCTGAGGAAGGTACCGATTGGGTACCGAAATGCATCGGGCACGCAATTAAGATGTGTTATATGTGAATGTTGATCGAAATATATGAAGAATCATGAGAACACATTTGATGTATATATAATGTTCAAATAATTGACTGTGATTGATTTATGATATGTGATTTAAAACATGGACTTTGATGAGATTAAGAAAGATTAAAATGAATGAAAAGTGATGGTTTTATTAATTATTTTAATTTGAGAACTTGAGTAGGTGTAAGATAACACCAAGTGAACAGTGCATGACTGGACTAACTTTCCGGCTAGTCTTACCAACATAAAGTCTAGAGTAGACATAAAATAAGCCTTATTTAAAAGTGGAAGTACCTGTTGAAGGGTCACCATGTGATAGTGTTCTGATAGTATATAATGGTTTAACTCTGAGATCCAGAATACGTATTAGGGAACTGTCCTTTTTGGGAATCCGAAAATACAGAGTAAACCCCTGGAACCAGCTCTATGGCTGCTTTCAGTAACAGAGATTCCGCTTTCTGTTCGAGCAATAGTAGGTGTGCTGGAGACAATTTGTGAGGGTGAGGTGGAATGTTTGGAGGATTGCTGGTAAGCTCCAGGCAATAACCATGTTGGATAATTCTTATCACCCATTTGTATCTTGCTATAGATTGCCAAATAGGGAGAAACTGTTGAAGTCTTCACCCGACAGGTGTGGTATAGTCGGGGGGAAGCAAGGGCAAGTCACTGATTATTAGGGGAAGGAAAGTTACGGGGTGTGTTGCCCTTACCCCTACCTCTAAAGTTGTTCCCTCTATAACCTCCTCGAAAAAAGCCTCTTGAGGGAAAGGACTGGTTGTTACCTTTGTAGGTGGAGGCATTCTGGTCTGAAGGATGTGCTTTTAGAACCTCCTTGGTAATAGGAACAACGAAAGGAGCCTCTGTTTGAAAGAGACTGGAGCGCTCCCATGGACTTGGCCACTTCAGTGACTTTCATTTTTTCTAATGCCTGATCTACTTTGAGACCAAAAATTGTGTCTTGTCAAATGGTGGGTTAAGAATAGATTGTTGACCTCGGGCTTAAACCCAGAGATCCTTAACCAAGCAGGTCTCCTAAGCAAAATAATAACGTTGACCTCTCTAGACTCAGTATCAGCAACATCTAGGCCATCCACAAAGCTTTCTGATTGACAAGTAGATTCGGTTGACCAAAACGATACGGGGAGAAGTGGGAAACGTGTACGAAACAATACCGTTGAGGGTATAGAGGATTGTGCGTTGAGGGGAGCCCGAAGAACAGTTTTTAACCCAAACGCAGCAAGACACGTCCGAACCAGATGGCAGAAAAAAACAATTTAACAATGGAGTCGATGACCATGCGAACTATCACTGAAAGGAGGAGTGGAGGAGTCACCTTACCTTGTGATTAAGAAAGACTTCTTCGAAGAAAAACAACTTGTAAACATCCTGACCCAATACTAGATGGCAGGAGTATGCAAAGCAAGTGTATCTACAGCACACTTGCTTCAAACACCCCCTTTCCCTGTTTTAGCATTGATTCTATTGCTCTGTTTTTAATAGAGCTTTAATTTCTTCTTTTAACAGGTTTTGATGTTTTGTAGACATTTTGTGAAAACGAGGTGGTATGTTTGGAGGAGTTGAGGTTAGCTTCACACGTAACCCATCAATTAGGGGTTTTGTAGAGCGCACTACTCACCTGTGAGGGTCTCAAGGCGCTGGGGAGGGAGGGAGTGAGCTGCTCCGTTAGGGTCAATCGAAGAGCCAGGTCTTGAGGTCCCTTCTGAACTGGTACAGTGTCGGTCTCCGTCGGAGGTGAAGGGGAAGTTCGTTCCAGGTCTTGATACCATCCAACACCCTCTGATCTGATGTGATGTGATGTTTACCCAATGTGGAAAGAACTGGGGTAGTCTTCCCCTGACAGATGTTATGTGATTGGGGGAATGGTACTGGTGTAACTGTTTGGTTGTAGGAGAGGAATTGTTTTTGTTAAAACCTCCTCTACCTCGACCCCTGTTATTATATACCCTGTAGGACCTTCTATAATAACCTTTGGGAACTTGTTTGAGTTTTGTTAAAAGGGATGGATGCGTCTGTGGAAGTGGTTTGAGATCCTCCGAGATATGTGGAGCGACGGAAAGTGCCCCTTTGAGTCTGCGTTTTTAGTGCTCCCATTGACTTTGCAGTCTCATTGACTTTTTTGATTTTTTTTCTAGTAAAGTGTCCACTTGTGGACCCACAAAGGGGTTCACCATCAAAAGGAAGACCTATAATATTTTGTTGAACTTCTGGTTTAAAACCAGATAAACTTAGCCATGCAGGTTGTAATAAATGAAGATCAGGAGTCCACTTGATAGGTTAAGATCCTTTATTCAGGTTCCTTCCAGGTTAGACAGATAGATTACTTTATAATGTAGAAAGATAGGAAACCCCACCAGGAGCTCGCTGTTGGTAGCTCAGCCTCAGGTGACCAACTGCCACAACCAGACAATAGAGAGGTACAACCAGCTAGAGAGATACTCTGGCATTCTATGATGTCATAGGTATTGTAGTATTGTCTAGCCAGAGAGGAACAGTGAAGATAGTGTTTACTACATATCCTCTCTCTTTATAGAGAAATAACAGAACAAAGGAAAACTCAGTAACAATACCTCATAAGTCTCAAACAGCAAGGAAGTACACATTTTAGAACAACCAAAAGTAGTAGTGTACAATAAAAGATGACTTAAACATGAGGTATTGTTATTCGAGAAAAGAACAAAGATTCAGCATTATGACATCAGAATTATGACATAATACACCACATCCCCTCTCCTTAACAAAAGAGTGAGGTTTTGAAACAAACCAAGACAACCCTCAACACAACCCTTGATGAAGAAATGTCAACACTTGATGTAAGACAAGAATGTAACTTGAAATCTCACCTAAATGAAGCCCTGGCCAGTAGCTACAAGAAGGTAGACTCAGATAAAACATAGTGTAAACACAATCTTTATCAATAACAGGAGACTTTGAACCAGAGAAGGGTACTCTGCAGGACAGCATGTTGCACTGCAGGACAGCATGGGCATTGACTACCCAAAAAAAAAAAAAAACAAGGTTTCCCCTGGATAGGGTACACCGCAGAGCAGACTAAATATCTCTGGGAACAAGGCATGGAGTAGCCATTAACACTTAAAAACATACTATGGGCGTTGACTACCCAAAGTGAACATATGACCTCCCCTGAAAAGGGTACACCGCAGAGCAGACTAAATATCTCTGGGAACAAAGGCATGGAGTAGCCATAAAACTTAAAAATCTAATTTGGGCGTTGACTACCAAAAAAAAAAAACACATAACCTCCCCTGAAAAAGGGTACACCGCAGAGTAAACAACAAAATCTCTGGGAAAAGGGGCATGGACTAGCCATAAATGCTTATGGAACCTACTATGGGTGTTGACTACCCATCAACATCCCCGAACAACCAACCAAGACATAGACTACCATAGACACCAACGTCCCTATGAGAGGGTACAGCATAGAGTAAAGACTATAGCCCTGGGACAAGAGGTGGAGTAAGTACTACCTTTAAACACCAAGTACATGGTATAGAATACTCACACCAAAAACACCACCTTTATGTAGGGTCTGACCTCATGGATGAACATGCACTATAACATGGGCATGGACTACCCACACAAAAATACCTCAGGGTACTAATTAAAATGATATGGACGGGCATGGACTACCCAAAAAAAACACCAAATTACATCCCTAACTTAGAATACAGACAACTCATAGTATTTACTACCTAAAGACACCTTACTATATCTCTAACGTAGAATATAGAATTTTCATATGAGCATAACAGATTTGCTATATCAAAAACACACCACATTCCTGAAAAAAAAACAGTGTTAACTCTAATGCATTCATGAAATATCTGTAACACAAATATATTAATAAATAATGATATTATCTCCGGTGAGCGACCTCTCACCCGAGATCTGTAGACAGATGCGCGCAGTCATAGCTGAATGTTGTCATACGATGAGAAGACCGATTTCCCATTAGTGAAGACAGTTCACATGCAGTGTCACAAATCAAAACTTCGACGAAGACTTGAACATTGCTTATGGACGCGCCGAACAGCAACTAGGAAGCGCACCGTGCAAACCGTTGTCATGGCAGCCAAACAAATTTCAACATGGCCGCTACGTTAGTTGTATTGACGTAATGTGCGTCAGGAACGTGTCCCTCATGAAAGGTGTCACGGGCGTCACAGGAGCGAAGGGCATGAAGAGAATCTTGCCTCACCAACTCCTCGAAACATTCTATAGACGTCATCAGAAGGACGGCCGGCAGGAAGGAGAGAAGATCGCTTGTGGTCAACCGTCGACCAACGGACGAAGACATCTAGGACGGTGAGTGATGCGTCGAAAGTCGAGGCCGTTTACACTTCAAATTCTGCCGCAATAGTGTAGCTCTCCTCTGAATACGCTAACAAGAACAGTGCCGGACATAGGATGTTTACATCTGCACCCCTCCAACTATATTGCAAAGAGAAGTGTCCGTGTGTCGCATTTGCCCACAGAGTACTGCACAGCGTTCAATCCGATCTGCGGATAATATAGAGTGTGTATGAAGCGGGACTCGCAGAGTTCATGAAAAACACCCGACCCTCTGATAAATGTCCCTCGAGTGAATGCTCGCATCAACACACTGGGCAGAAGCGGACTTAGCAGGCAGAGACCTTTCCAAAGTCTCGTCTAGCACACAAGACTCAGTTTGCAGACTGCCAGCAGACAGATGAGCACATTTAGTAGACGAACAGCAGACAAATCTCCTTGGTGCAGAAGAATCCCTCACTCGCAAACTAACAGCAGACTTCAAGATGAAACATACGCCCTCGGTGTAGGCTGTCCAGTTGTACTTGGACACTGGTGGGGTCAGAAGGGCGTTACCTTAATTGTGAAATGAAGTGTCCTTGAAAGTCTTGAATTCTTGAGTTCTTTGAGTTCCTTCCTTAAACTTGAAAAGTCGTTTAAGTAGTCTTTACCACGCGTAGGTTCCTCCTTTTAAAGGTTCCTCCTTTTAAAATCGTCGCCAAGCTGTAATAAATGAAGATCAGGAGTCCACTTGATAGGTTAAGATCCTTTATTCAGGTTCCTTCCAGGTTAGACAGATAGATTACTTTATAATGTAGAAAGATAGGAAACCCCACCAGGAGCTCGCTGTTGGTAGCTCAGCCTCAGGTGACCAACTGCCACAACCAGGCAATAGAGAGGTACAACCAGCTAGAGAGATACTCTGGCATTCTATGATGTCATAGGTATTGTAGTATTGTCTAGCCAGAGAGGAACAGTGAAGATAGTGTTTACTACACAGGTCTTCTTAGCATAAAGCTGGTATTTATTCCCATAGCTGCTGTATCAGCTGCATCAAGGGTGCACCTTATGTTTGTGTTTGATATAAGTTTACTCTCTGATTTAATTTGGGATGCCTGTTTTTTGTAATTTTCTGGGAGGAGTTGTAAAAATATCTTCCATTTTGTCTTGGAGTGACCTGTCATACCTTGAACACAGACCTATAGAGTTAGCACTTCTCCAGTGGTTAAGGGATTGTGCTGCCACCCCTTTCTCTGCTGCATCTATACTTTTGCTCTTTGTCTGGACCATCACCAGTTGCTTGAGAGTTCACTCTTTTACGTGCTGTTGCAACTACAAAGGAATCAGGTGTAAGTAGAGTCCTTATGTAGGTATGGTCTGTTGGGGAAGGCTTATATTTTACTCCACACTTGGAGTGATAATCATAGATTTTAAGGGCTCTTTAGAAATATCAGTAGCATGTCTAAGCATACATTACAAGATATTGAGTTGATTTTTTGTGTGGAGGAAAGAGTTTCAAATAAAAAGGCAGACTCTATTGCCTCAGTATGCGGAGGTAGCTCATGAAAATTTGCTGCTCTATTTATAAAGTCACATCATGTAGTGGTATCATCTGGTGGGGAGGGTTTAGAGGGATAACGGTCTGGATCAGTGTTATCTTGAGGATCTGTGTCAAATGTATCCCAGTCATCTTGTGTAGGTAGTGTGTGTTCATCATCCTCATCACCCCCATCTCTTGTAAAAGAGTGTATTGGCTCTTCAGAGTGTATATCCTCAATGGTCCGAAGAGAAGACTATAGAGGTGAATGTGTACGTGGTATAGGAGGAGGAGTAATCCTAAGTAGACTGGGGTCTTTATCCTCCTGTTTTCTTTCCTTTGCAGGAATTACATGTTCCTGAGGAGGTCTATTAAGTATTCGTCCTATATCTGGATGAATTACAAGATGTTTTTGTTTAATGTCCAATTGCTATTGTGGTTTTTCAAAGACTGGTTGTACCTCCTCCAAAGAACGATCAACTGTACGTCTTAGGCTCTATTTTGTCTCCTGTATGCCTGGGTGACGAGTGTTTCAGATCCAAGGCTTTAGATTTAGAGCCAGAGTCCAAACGTTTTTTTCAGATACAAAGGTTTCAGTAGCGAAGATGTGACTGTGTCTGCTTTGAGTGTTTTTGGCTCTGAAGATTTTTTCGATTCTGAGATGGTCTGTTTCAGATTGATAATCTCCGACTGTCTTTTTGGAGCTGAGCCAAGGCCAAACTTTCTGTGATCAGTCGTTCAGTGCCAACCATGGCCCGAAGGCAGTGGAGGCCAAACAGCGAACTTTTGTACCTTGGGTGTAATTTTTAGGGCAGATTACTCCTCATTTGTTGCCCAGGTGTAAGGTCTCAGAGTCGGAGCTTTGTTCTTGAGAGAAAGTACCCTCATCTACAGTTAACGGATGTGCCTCCATTTCTGGTTCCTCCGAACCGAAAATGTCTGGTGCATCATCGATGCTTTGTCAAGACATTGGCATTCTTCTTGCTTTATGGTCCCAAAGAGTCTTCCACCCTGAACCCTATAACCACCCTTGCCCTATCATACCTACATATATATTTTAGTACTTTAAGAGTTTTATATAGTGCTTGTCAGACACAATTGTACCAGAGTGCTTTACAACAATTATCATGACGAAAACGGACAAACATTAGTTCAGTGAACAGCATTGTCTTGTGTCAAATCAGGTTACGGTCTGAAGGGGAGCATAGAAGGGGAACAAAAGGAAGGAGTGCGTTCATTGTTGGATATGAGGAGGATTTCCGTCCTATCTTGATTGAGTTTTAGGTGGTTGTGTGAGAGACAGTGCTGGACTTCTCTAAGAGTGTCATTTAGTCTATGTATGTCAGTATGTCATCTACGGAGGATGTTTTGGAAGGGATGTTAGCTTTTTTTATTATGACGGTGATAGGCTCCATGATAGGCTCCATGTAGACGTTGAACAGTGAGTGGGAAAAAACTGAACCTTGTGGAACCAACTCGGGTCATTGGAAATATGTCATAAGTAGAATTGTTTATTTTTACTTGTTGTGAGCAGTGTTGTAGGAAGGATGTGAACCATTTCAGGTTATATATTTACACACACACACAAAAATAATACACTTACTTGCGAAATACTTACATTTTTGTGGTATAGGCATGCATGGTGAAAATGCATGGGTTGTAAAGCTTGCATAGTAATGGCATGTGTGGTTCTGACTGCATTGTAAATGCTGTTTCGGATCTTGGTTAGGCAAATGTAGGAATTTACTGTTAGGTTCAGTATGCTATTCCATTAACCAGATTTGAACACAGCCAATAATCGAAACAAGGTTATCATTTTTAAACTATACAGGGCATGGAAATGGTTGAGATTGGGGAAATTTACAGTGGGTCCTGGGCTTCCTGTTTTTATTTGTTTGGGGAGAAAGGGTGAAAACCTTTCCTGTGCAGTTCCTCTGTTTGAGAAAGTGCCTCTTTACATGGCTAACCCCCAATCTCTTTGCCTGAAAAATGATGCGGTTTTGACTGAAAGTTCCCAGGGTCCCTGCAAACCATGTTCCCGGTGCCAGAGCTCTTTCCTTAAAACTGTACCACGATTGGCACAACTTCAGACCCCCCCCTTTAAGTCCCTTGAAAATGGTACTCCTGGTACGTAGGGCATTAGGACTGAGAAAGGTCCCCTGGGGACCCCTCACCAAGGCTGTGAAAATGACATTGAAGCCTGCATGCCTTGGTGCAGAGAAAAACAACAAAGTCGACATGGCACACTGTCTGTGTGCCATGTCAAGAAGCACTGCCTAAGGTATAGGTAAGTCAGCACCCTACGGCAGGGTGCACTATATCTCATGTGTGGGCATATCTGCAGCTCTCTTGGGTGGAGTGTTGGGTGAGGAAAGAGGAGGAAGGAGATCTTGAGGAAGGTCTATAAAAAAAAAAAAAAAATGAGTCACTCCCAAAGATATGGATACGATGATGCAATACCTGTTTGAGTTCCAAGGAGATACCCCATTGTATTTGATCCTGCCTCCAGAGGCTTAGTTACCTCCTTTCAAAAGACAGGAAAGATTCCATGCGGCAATAAAAATGCAATTTTTTTACTACACCTTCACAGAAACTTTGGTAGACCCTAAGGAAAACTTGAATATCAGACCCTTAGCAGACCTTCCCAAATTGGTTAAGTTTATCAAAAGGTAGTGTCATGCCAACTTTGGAGCCACCTGGAAAAGCATGGTTACCTAGGCCCATGACAATCAGGTTTCCAGGCCCTTGAAAAGGCAGGTCACTGTGTTAGACATTGTTAACTCTTTCCTGTTAATTACTGGCAGTGATGATCTAGTTCTCCTGGCGCTTTTGACAATTTCTGCAGCATTTGACATAGTAGAAGATCGTGTTCTAATCACTTACCAAACTGAAATGGATTGGGTAACGAACCTCCAAGTTTCTTTGTTTCACTCATTCTATCAGAGCAGCGTTCACAGTCAAATTGGGTGATGACTACTACTATAGATGACTGATACAGCAATGGGGCATACGGTACAAATGTTATGCTTCCTGTACCATGCTACTGATTGGCTTCAATGGGAAGATCAATCAATATTACAAACTGCATGGATGTCTTGAGCAAAGTAGCATTTAGATGGACTTCAGTTGGCTCCAACTGAATGAAGTTAAGACAGAAATGTTTTGGTGGGAAAGTCAAGATTGAAAGACCATATAAGAATAGGCACATACCCCAACCAGTTGGGCAATTCATCTAAGTCACCCAAATCAACCAAATCTTTATGAACAGGAGGTTCAACACCTAGGGGCATAAAGGATGCAGAACTAACTATGAATCACTAGATAAGTGTTAGAAGGTGGTTCTGACACTAGGGGCCGCCTGGATTTTTCCGCTTTTTGAGCATCTAATTGTTGAGCTTTTACTGTGGGGGAGCCTCATAATCTGGGACTCATCCACAGTGAACTAATAATGAAGGAGACTGCATGGAGATTTTACTGGTGTCCGCCTGGCTTGACTAAGCCGCTGCGCATCAGCTGGAGTATAGGACACCGTGCTGGTTACATGCAGACACGGGTGTACATGCGTGTGCACACTTGTAGGCGCTGCGCAGGGGAGATTCTTAGCGTGCGCAGTCCAGGAGCAGCTACAGAGTGAATGGTGTGGCAGGACTTATGCAGAATTGGGTTGTGACATGGAATAGGCTTTATACCCCGGAAAGGAACATGCCAGGGAAAGTCAGTGTGTTTTACTGTGTTTTCACTTCATTATTTCCCTATGGGGATGTGGGGCACATGGCTAAAATGACTTCCACAAGGCCTACAGATTCCAGACACGCACTAAAGTCCATTGTAGAGTAGGTGAAAATAAGTATTCTGCAGAGTCCAAAGTCATATGTACTGCTTTTTGGTCATACAGAACTGTCATATTTCTCTGAGCCAGCCATGACCAGACCCAGGCTGACGGTTGACCTCAGCTGGATGGATTGATAACCTTTCTTCCACAAGCTAGGGCCTCCTCTCCACAAAGAAGAAGATGGGTGGGGCTACAGGCTCATCCATTAGCAGCTGTCACTGGGTGCCAGGCACCAGGCTGCACCAAGAAGGAAAAAGTTGGGTTTCAGAGGCCATGTGGCCAGAGACACTTGACGACTCCATTTTGAACAAACCCATAGGCTGGACAAGAAGGAGGAAGCAGGGGCAGGGAATTGATGTGTCGCTGTTTGATAGGACCCACAGAGACTTTCTACCAGCCCCCTACTCAACTTTTAAAAAGTACTTGCACAGGAAGAGAAGCTCTCTCTGGGGTGTGGTCTGCGTAGGCGAAAGGTGCTGGAGCCTGGTGCAATAGGTAGTTGGAAGGAGGACACCCCTGACTGCCCCCCAGGCCCTAACAGCACCAGAAGAAGAGCCCAGGACCGGTGCGCAGAAGCAGAGGCCTCTGCACAGGGAGAAGAGAGGCGCAGGAGGAGAGCCAGGCAAAAGGCTGGTGCAGGGAGCCAGTGCAGACCGCTCCTTGCAGAATGCACCCTCTTGGAGACCCGCAGGGTGAAGGAGAATGCTCCCAGTGGCTGGGGGGCACAGCCAGGAGCAAGAAGACACGAAAATGGGGCAGATCAGACCTCCAGGGGCTGAGATATGGCCCCCAGAAGGTGAGCGACCTTTGACTTGTGGCCCCCTGATGGCGAAGCGCGTGAGGCTCCGCCGCTGGTCTAGAAAAGGCCCCCGGGGTGGTTCAGGTCCCGGGGACTGCCCTCCAACGTGGAGAGCCTGCGGGGGTCCCGGGTGGGACCGGGGCACCGGACAAGGAAGGAGGAGCCATGGGCCCGGGAGGGACTGGGCCCGCGACCAAAGCGCGGAGCGGCCGGGTGTGGGCTCCCCATGTCGCATACCCTTACCCAGGGGTCCGGGTGGGACCGGGCCCCCCACCGAGGCCCCAGAAAGCGGCAGGAGCTTGAAGGGCCCCATGATGCCTTGCAAGGCATGAGGAATGGATTGTTTTGGGCGTTTTGGTGGCCCCCAGAGGAGAGGGGTCACCCTTGAGTGTGAAAAGGTGCAGGGGGGATCTGCTGGAGCAGCGCAGTCTCGCCCCAGCACAAACCTAAGTCCCACCCTAAGTTTTTTGAGGATTTAAAAAGAATAACCCCTCAACTCCCAGCGAAGATTGCATCGCCTCCTAGGCTGGAACTTTTGTTCTACAGCTGGGGGTTCATTGAGAAGTGCATCAAAGATTGAAGGGCTGAGTTGGAGATGTCTCGAGAAAGGCATCCCCTGGAGTTGAAATGGCGTAATTGCACTGAAATGCATTTATTAATGGTTATTTCTTTTAGAGGGACTGATGTTCAATGTGAAGTACTGGTGTAAGGTGATGTCACAGGCAAAGTGGATTTAAGTGGCTAGACACTCCTGCTAGGGTGTCTGAGGGTATTTACAACTTAATCCTGTGATCATCTGTGTGTGATGCCTTTAGGGGCTGCAATTGCAATGCATTTTTAATGATATCCAAATGTGCCGAGTACTGTCATTCTAAATTGTGCGTAAACATGTAGTCTTGCTGCTGCGCTTAGGTGAAGACCCCAGACTGTTAGCCCTTAAGATGTAGAGGGGTATACTTTAGGGTCAGTAGGAGATGGTTGGTCAGGGTCATGTGTCACAAAGGCAGGTGTATCACTGTTTAATGCTTGTTGAGGTAATGGGAGGGGGAACGCCACTGGGATGGTGCCAGTGCGCAGGGCCCTCGCTCCAGGATAGGTTCAACTAATTGCATTGGGGGCAAGATGATGTGCATGCATGGGAGTGGTGGTACTAAACCCCCCCCCCCCACCCCCCCCACTGCGGGAGGGGTGGAGATGGTATGCAATGTCACAAAGTAATTCCAACAGCTTATGCATATTTGTACATTTGTGTATAGTATTGAGTGGTGTGTGTGTGTTTAATAAATATACTCTTACTTTTATAAAGCAAAGTACAGACTGGACAATCAATTATTGAGTGTTATTTTTGCGCACCTGCAAATGGCGATTACTAGCCCACACCACCTCCCTTCAGTAAGCCTCAGACTGCTCTGCAACGCTACCCTCTGAGAGTCAGGCGCTGCCCTAGGGTGTTTGGTTCCCAGTGAAGGACAAATGTGTCATGTTATTTGTGCAGGCCTCTCAGATGCTGCCTCGTTTTCCAACAATAAGTATTTTGGTCATCAATCACAGTTGCAGCAAGTGATTTATTTCATATCTCTCCATAAAGACCTGAGCTGTGTAGTTAACTCCCTTTTGGGCTAAGCAGTCTTTCCCACTATCCACAACTACTATATTAGTTATGCACTACTTGTTCACCTTCAATAACATCGCACCTACAGCTACTTTCAGCGAGTCACCTTACCTTCAGCTGCTCTTCGGAAATGACTAACACCTGGTGGCTGCCCTGCATATCAGGGCTCTTGGACAGATCATGTGCCACTTCCAGGGGCTCTGGAAGAGGCACGCTGTGTCCATCTAAGACGAGAATCCCAACCACAGGCGCACGATGCATGAGCTGGATCTCCTTGGCTAGGGCAGAAAGAAGTATTGTTAGACTGCAGAGTTCAAACAACCTGTAAATGCTCTGAAGATTATGGGTCAAGAGTCTCAAGAGAATTTAAGTACGAGTTAGGGAACATGGTTAGAATAAAATGGCCCAGGGAATCTCAATACCACACATACACATTCAACTGACTTAAGTATCCCAAGGAGCTACAATGATGGCAGTACTTTGCTAGGTAAAATTCAACAGTATTATGGAACAAGGACTCAAATGGGTGGTCTATATATAAGCCATATAAAGCCTAACGAGAGGAGGGAACAATGTCCTGACAGGTTCAAAGTATTATCCATGCAAAATCCAATAGAGCTCTGTAAAAACACAAAGATACTGAATGTGATCCAGTCTTCACCTTGATTTGCAGTCACTATCTCGTCTGCCCTCCGCTCTGCCGGTGGGACCCGTAAGGAAAAGGCATACACTGTGCCACCGTTAGTGCCTGCCCACAACGAGGGACAGTGCCGAGAGCCTGGAGTGGGGAAACACAAAGTATATAACTTCTTCTCATATAATATTTTATTTATTTATTTATTTATTTTAAATCTTTTTATTATTTAAAACAAGAAAAAGGGAATAGAAATATCCGGTGCCATACATACATACATAATAATAGGGCGGACAGGTACAATGACAGGATAGACGTGAAGCGACAGAAGAATCGCTGAGACGCCTGCGCTAGTAGGTACGAAGCAGGATTGGTAGCATTACAATCCATTAAACAATTTAAGCGCAGGCCCTCAGAGCCTGCCCACCCATAAAATCAGAATAGTAGAAAAAGCATGGCAACCAGACACAGGAATTTAAACAAAATCAGGATATTTCGCCAATATTACTAATAAGGGAAGGACTAGAGAGAAGATTGAAGAAAAGAAAACCATTAGAACGAGAACAAAAATAAAACAAACCCATCCCACCACCCTGCACCCCTGCATATGGCTATCGCCTAACCCCAACTAGCAGTGTGCCTGTCGGCCAAACTAACTAAGTTCTAAAGATAGAAAGGAAAAACACGGGGGAGGGCATTTCCGTATGGGCTCCCGGTCTCCTTCCCTCCCCCTACCCGCCAGAAACAGGCACCCCCTATGACGAATATGGAATATGCTACTTACCAGTATGCATCTGTTCTTGGCATGAAGGGCTGCTGACATTCATATCTGTGCATAGATCGCCGCCTAGTGTTGGGTCCGGATCATTGCACATTGTTGTCCTGGAAGAGTCTTCGAAGTATCACGAGATAGGTGGCTCCTCCCCTGGACTACAGTGCGCATGGGCATCCTCTCCATCCCCAGATTGTTTTTCGCCATTGTGGCAGAGATGGAGTGTAATATTGAAAATGATGACCATGCCTGAAAATGCTTCTGAGAGCTGCAGCTGCGACAGGCACCGGGGAGGAGGGTGGGCGATATGAATGTCAGCAGCCCTTCATGCCAAGAACAGATGCATACTGGTAAGTAGCATATTCCGTTCGAGGCATGAGGGCTGCTGAATTCATATCTGTGCATAGAATAAATAGCAGTCCCCTCCTTACTGGCGGGTGCCCGTGCCAGCTGCAGCAGTCTGAAAGAGAGTTCTGAGAACAGCCTGACCTACAGCAGCTTGCTGTTTGGAGTGTACATCTACGCAGTAGTGTGTGGTAAATGTATGTATGGTGGTCCATGTGGCTGCTCTACATATGTCCTCTAGAGGAATATTACCCAGGAACGCCATGGAAGCCCCTAACTTGCGTGTGGAATGCGCTCTTGGGGGAACTGTTAATGTGCGCTTAGCTTTTTGATAACAGATCTGGATACATTTAACAATCCACCTGGCTATACCTGACTTTGAGATAGGGTTGCCTTTATGTTGTGGAGAGAATGCAATGAAGAGTTGTTTAGTCTTCCGAAAGTCTTTTGTCCTGTCAATGTAATACAGGAGAGCTCTTCTGACATCTAAGGTGTGCAGTACTCTGTCTGCCACCGAATCTGGATTAGGGAAGAAAACTGGCAGTTCTATATTTTGGTTAAGGTGGAACTGCGAAACCACCTTTGGCAGGAATTTAGGGTTGGTGCGAAGCACCACTCTATTTGCATGAATTTGCAGGTAAGGTTCCTGAATCGTGAGAGCTTGCAGTTCACTGACCCTTCGCAGCGATGTAATAGCTACTAGGAAGGCCACCTTCCAGGTGAGGAACTGTATTTCACAGGAATGGAGCGGCTCAAAGGGCGGCCCCATGAGTCGAGTGAGAACGACATTTAAGTTCCAGACAGGTGAAGGGGGGTGTCTAGGAGGGATCACCCTTTTAAGTCCTTCTAGGAAGGCTTTAATGGCTGGAACCCTGAAAACTGAAAGGTGCTGCCTGTTCTGTAGGTAAGCGGCTATGCCCGCCAGATGGATCCTGATGGAACTGTACGCCAGGTTGCAGTGGTACAGATGCAATAAGTAACAGATGATGTTTTGTGTAGACTCGTCCAACGGATCAATGTTGTTGTTGGAGCAGTAAATAACGAACCGCTTCCATTTGGCTGCATAGCAGGCCCTGGTAGTCGGTCGTCTTGCCTCCTTGATGATGTGCATGCATTCTGGAGGCAAATTAAGGTACCCAAACTCTATGACCTCAGGAGCCAAATCGCAAGGTTCAACTGATTGGGATCTGGGTGCTGAATGTCGCCATGGCTCTGCGTGAGGAGGTTGGGAGTGAGGCGCAGCCGCTGGTGAGGCACCACTGAAAGTTCCAGGAACGTGGTGTACCAAGCCTGCCGTGCGCATGTTGGAGCAAACAGGATGAGTGTCATTGAGTGTTGTCGCAGTTTGCGCGCCACCAGAGGTATGAGGGGGGCTGGCGGAAAAGCGTACGCAAATCTGCCTGACCAGTTCATCCATATCGCATTGCCCTGAGACTGCGGGTGTGAGAACCTGGCGGCGAAGTTTGGGCATTTTGCGTTCTCGCTTGTGGCGAAGAGGCCGATGTCCGGATGACCCCACTGTTGGAAGTACGGGCGGAGAACAGACGGGTGGATCTCCCACTCGTGCATTTGATGACTGTGCCTGCTGAGCAGGTCCGCCATCTGGTTGTCGACACCCGGGAGATGCTCCGCCAAGAGGAAGATGTTCCGCTGAATGGCCCACTTCCATATGCTCTGGGCTAGGCGAGACAGCTGCAGGGAGTGCGTGCCTCCCTGCTTCTGGATGTAATACATGGCGGTCATGTTGTCTGTCCGGACTAACACGACCTTGCTGCACAGGTGCAGCTTGAACGCCTTCAGTGCCATGAAGATTGCCATGAGTTCCAACACATTGATATGCATCCGTTGCTGTTGTGCAGTCCATAGTC
Source organism: Lissotriton vulgaris (assembly GCF_964263255.1). Classification (NCBI taxonomy): domain Eukaryota; kingdom Metazoa; phylum Chordata; class Amphibia; order Caudata; family Salamandridae; genus Lissotriton; species Lissotriton vulgaris. The sequence goes on from NC_141695.1 coordinate 609,897,288, forward strand.
CCTGCACTGTGTGGTGGAGGACATGCGCTCCCCAACCCTGGAGAGATGCGTCCGTCGTCAGTACTATTTGTGGGACAGGCTCTTGGAACGGTCGGCCCCTGCAAAGGTTTTGTGGGTTCCACCAATGCAGAGAGTTGTAAGCACGACCGGTCACCAACACTAGGTCCTGTAGACGACCATGAGCCTGACTCCACTGACGGGCTAAGCATTCTTGAAGGGGTCGCATGTGCAGCCTTGCGTGCGGGACAATGAATATGCAGGATGCCATCATGCCGATCAGTTGCATGAAAACTTGCGCCGGGAGGGACCGCTGAGGCTGGAACCTCCGGATGAGCGCTTGCATGCTGTTGACCCTGGCAGTGTTGGGCTGCGCCGTGGCTGACTGGGTGTTTATCGTCGCCCCTAGGTACTGCTGGACATGTGATGGCTGCAGGTGAGACTTTGCATAGTTGAGAGAGAAGCCCAGACTGTGAAGGAGATGAATAGTTCGTGACATGTCTTGGCCGCACTGCTCGGCAGATTTGGCCTGCACGAGCCAGTCGTCCAGGTAGGGGTACACGTGAACACCTTCTCTGCGAAGGTGTGCTGCCACAGTCGCTAAGCACTTGGTGAAAACTCTGGGAGCAGTAGTGACCCCGAACTGCAGAACTTTGAATTGGTAATGCTGACCGTTGATGGTGAACCGGAGATACTTTTTGTGACTTGGGTGAATGGGAATGTGGAAATACGCATCCTTGAGGTCCAGGGTGGCCAGGAAGTCGCCCTGACGGAGCAGTGGCAGGACTTGTTGTAAAGTTAGCATGTGAAAGTGCTCTGAAAGGATGTACTGGTTGAGGGGTCTGAGGTCTAGAATGGGCCTGAGGGACCCGTCCTTTTTTGGAATCAAGAAGTACAGGGAGTAAACCCCTGCAACCCTTTTGTCGGCAGGCACGAGTTCTATGGCTCCTTTTTGCAGCATGGAGAGTACTTCTTGCTGCAATAAGAGTGAGTGCTCTGCGGACATAGGACGGCTCCTTGGTGGTATGTTGGGGGGGGTGGAGGTTAGCTCTAGACAATAGCCGTAACGGATAAGTTGTCTCACCCACCTGTCTGTTGTGATGTTGTTCCAGAGTGGCAGAAATTGTTGGAGTCTCCCCCCGACGGGTGTTAGATGGTCGGGGGGCAGTGACATGAAGTCACTGTTTGTTGGGAGTGGAGGACCTGGCGTTGTTATTGCCGCGGCCTCTCCCTTTGGCATTGTTCCCACAGTAACCACCTCTGGTGTTCTTATTGTATGTAGATTGCGTGTTGCCCTTGGCGTACTGCGAATGCTGTTGAGCCTGTCCTCTTGTTGCTCCCCTGTTACCGGAGCGACAAAAGGAATTGCCCTGAAACTGCTGTGACTGGAGAGCCCCCATGGATTTCGCGGTCTCAGTGTCTTTCTTCATCTTCTCAAGTGTAGTGTCAACTTCGGGGCCAAACAGGAAGTCCGGATTAACCGGCTGATTGAGGAGAGTTGTTTGGACCTCGGCTTTAAACCCTGAGATGCGCAGCCATGCATGGCGGCGAAGCATCACGCTAGTATTGACTGCCCTCGCTGCAGTGTCTGCTACATCCAGTGCGCATTTGATGGACGCATTGGAGACTTGTTTACCCTCTTGAATAACCATCTCAGCTGCCTCTCTGTACATGTCAGGCATGTGCTGCATCAATTGTTCTAGGGTGTCGTAGTGCGCCCTGTCGTACCTAGCCAACAGGGCCTGTGTATTGGCTATTCTTCAAATGTTAGCGGCCTGCGCCGCCACCCGCTTCCCAGATGCCTCAAAGATCTTTGACTCTTTGTCCGGAGGGGGAGCGTCACCAGTGGATTGAGAATTAGCACGTTTGCGCGCATTAGCCACCACAAGGGAGTCCAATGGGAGCTGGCCTTTGATGTAGGTTGGGTCCACTGGAGCAGGCCTATATTTTTTGTCGATCCGGGGATTGATAACCCTGGCTTTAGTAGGCTCCTTGAAAATGGCAGGGGCATGCTTGAGGACTCCTTTAAGCATAGGCAAAGTCTTGGTGGTACGTTCAGAAATGGAGAAGGTATCAAACAAGAAGTCCTCTTCCACTGGCTCAGCATGCATCTCGACGTCATGGTTGAGGGCAGCACGCTCTAGCAAGGCATTGAACGCAGTAGTGTCCTCAGTTGGTGAAGGTTTCACGACGTAGGACTGAGAGTCTGAAGCGGAGTGTGGGTCATCAGGGTCATCGCCTTGATCTCCTGCTCCAGACCATTGATTGGAGACCTCTTGATCCGGGTCAGTATTATAGGAGAAACCCATTTGACTAAAGTCTGCATTTATGTCCTCCTCACTCTGTGTAGGAGAGTGAACATGTGAGTAGTCCTGTTCCACAAGGACCGGAGAGGTGGTAGAGACCCTCTTTTGTTTGAGGGGAATTTTGTAACCCTCCAAGGGACGGTCAGGCGCAAGCTTCCGTTTGAGGACGGTAAGCTTGCCTGACTCCGAGTCAATATACATTTTTGCCTGGTCGTCATAAGAAGGTTCCTGATAGACGAGCCGTGCCTGGGAGGACACGGTCTCAGTGGACACTTGCAGTTGCTTCGGACGGGCTGTGGGCGGAAGGCCAAACTTAAGCGGTGTCGAGGCCGCGTGCTTCGATCCCGAAGTGCCTGTTCCGGTTTTCTTCGACGCCTGAATAGGCCTCTCACTGGACCGCGTCGAATCGAGCTCCCGGCGCGGTGCGCCTCCATCCTTGGGCGTCGACGACAAAGTCGGGGCGTCCTTGGCAGTGGCTTCGACCCTTTTAGCCAGCCCAGCCTTGAGACCCGAGAGGGGCGGCTGCAAGTCCTTTTTCAGCGTAGGTTCCTTGCCCTTCCCGCCATCTTTTGCCGATGTCGCGGGCGCCGAGGCCGTCGAGGCGACGCTCTTGATGACTGTGCCCTGCTTCGAAGGCCCAGCTTTGGCGCCGACAGGAATCTTCGGCGCCGAAAGGGCGTCGACAGCCTTCGAGGAGGTCTTCGACGTCGAACCGACCACCATCTTGAGCAGTTTCGGTTTCGATTTTGGCTCAGTCTGTTTCGGTTTCGATTTTGCAGAATCGACCGATGGCTCCTTCGAAAGGGTCGTAGCCTGGCCATGACGCGGGGCTGTAGACCTCGAGGATGGATCTTGGCTAAGGCCTTTTGGCGATGCCTCGACCGGAGCCGGAGTGGGCTGATTGGCAATGGTAGGCCCCGTGGGCGGACTCGGTTCTCCACCGGAGTCGTCATCAACGGCCGCGAGGGCCTGATAGTCGTCCCCTACCTCGACGACGTTCGTGTCGTGGGCGAAGTCCTCATCTGGGTCGTCCACCTCGAAGTTGGAGTCGTGTTCCGACGCCGGTTCCGACATCTCCTCGGGAGCGTCGTCTTCAACCTCTTCATCGTCTTGGAAGAGTTCATCGTCCCCGGCATCGAAGATGTTTTCAGGTGCTGGGGTTGACCGCTGGGCCGACTGCCTCGCCGCGCGTCGAAGTTTGATAGTTTTCTTCGAGCGGAACCTGGAGCAGGCGAAACATTTGGACTCGTCGTGGTCGGGGGACAAACAGGTATTGCACACAGGGTGTACATCTAAGTTCGAATATTTCGAATTACAAACGGGGCACCGCTTAAACGGCGTCCTTTCCATCGTCGATGTAGTCGGGGCCTGTGTAGTCGAAGAATCTTCTTTCGACGCCGATCGAAGAACCGAAAGGGCCAGGCACCGAACGATACAATACCGACGCTAAGAAGGCCTTTTGGCCTTAGAAATCGAAAGAGTATAAGTTATTTAACTGGAGTTAAGATTAGACATCCGAACCCAATGGCGGAAAAAAACAATCTGGGGATGGAGAGGATGCCCATGCGCACTGTAGTCCAGGGGAGGAGCCACCTATCTCGTGATACTTCGAAGACTCTTCCAGGACAACAATGTGCAATCATCCGGACCCAACACTAGGCGGCGATCTATGCACAGATATGAATTCAGCAGCCCTCATGCCTCGAACACAATTTTATCAGAGATCACAGAAAAAGAAAATTAGGGGGAGCCATGATACACCGCCCAGCCTCCCGTTAGAACAACAGTTACGAATCCCACATTTATTAAGGCCATAGTACCAACCCCGGTCAATCGATCTCAGCCTTGGCCCTTCCGAACCATCATGTGAACCCCTCCCGGTAGGACCACTACTTCTACAGGAGAATCAAAGTGCAAAAAGAGTACGAAAAAATTCAGTCCAAAACAAATCAAAGTCAGTAATTTCTCAAGAACTCCATCAGCACAGAAACGCTCACTCATGGACGGATAGTCCAAATGTTGTTTTCTCCCTGATCGTACAGTCACCAAAGAGGGAAAGGATGAAACATAAGTCCAAGAACAATAACCAACATGAGTCGCCGGGAAGGGAACGCCAATCGATTCTCCCAAAGTCAACAATGATTGTAGGCGTAGTAATACGTTCGAAACACCGGGTTCAGGATTCTCCAGAGTACCGTCCGAGGGATTCAGCGCCTCTTGTTGCACGGGGTCCTTGTCCAGAATCAAAATGGTCGTCTTAAGAATCGTAGCCGGCAGCAGTACCCGGTGCGGAGCAGGGTCCGGTTCCACACACTCCTCAGATAGGCCTGTAATCATTTTGTGAATCAGGGCATCCATATGTGACTGAAATGCCCCGATGGCTGACAATACTGTCTTCAGCGACGACTCACACTCCGTCCGGCCCATTTCTCCTCGCTCAGTACCGATCATATGCACCTCCTCCAGAGAGCCCGGTTTCTCCGGGGGAACAGACAGGAGCAGAACGGACGGCATTGGAGGGTGACTGATCGGTTTCTGCGGCAGCAATCTGCACTCCGCTGCCGCGAGCGAAGACCCCGACCCACCGAACCCCGGCGGTGGCAAACCGGGTCAGCGGGACAGGGACCTCCACCCACAGCCACTGTTGTGCCACGTCACTCCTCCCTCGATAATAGTCAATCAGAATGACCGCCATCAAAATCGGGCAAAAAAGACCTCCACTGCGGTAGACCGGACCCTGCTTGATTCTCACCACCGATGTTGTTCAACTGCAACCCGGCTGGGTCAAAACTCGAGGTCCCGGCTCTCCTGCTGGAATAGGCCGCAAACTTCAACTCGACACAACTCCGTCAATCAAGCCGATTAAGTTTTCGGGATTGCACCATCGGAGCGCTGATCGCTTCATCTACACGAAGGTCGGGCGTAAAAACAGGATTATCGACAGGATCATCTGGCAGGATACGGAGGTCGGCGGAGCCGGGAGCCTAAGCAGCCATCTTGTTTGCTAGCGTAGATCCTCCTCTCCTGCTCATAATATTAACTTGCTTTTTTATACCGAGCTTCAGATCACACTTCTGCTGTTCCGGAGTGCTATGAATAATGTTTGTTAATATCGCCAAATTTAATGGAACTCACTAGCTGCCACCCACAGTGATTGTCATTTATCTTACTGAGCGATGTTGCTGTCATATAGAGAAAGGCACAACTACTTATTCCGCATGGCAACATCACAGCCAGCAAATTGTGTTGATGTTAGGAGGTTATATGGGAATGCATAGAGTCTGAAAAACAAGAAAGCTGAATGTCTAAAGAAAAAAATATATATACGGAGAGATATTAATGAAGCTGAGGGTAGTAGGAGAGTAATATAGGAAGTAAAGAGGCATTGTGTGTATGTGTGTAAATATCAATGTGTCAACTACAGCCTATGAGTCAAGACCTTTGGCCCCACGACCTCTTCTATACGGCACCTTGCATATTAAATATATATATGTTCTGATATGTTATAAATATGCTTTTTTATTATCAAACTTTTTTATGATTATGTGTTTTTTTTCAATCAAATGCAGAATGTTATGTTTGACCTGTAAGGGAGTATATCACAGCACTGTGCAATTATTCCCATCATGTCAGTATCAGGACGAAACTTTCTCATGCTCCTCATCCCCCAAAAATATTTGCCACTATTGCTTTACATATATTCTGTACTATAATGACTTATAATAAAAGCCTCTAGTAATACATCTTGTGTGTGTGTGCGCTGATTGGGGGAAAAGGTGAGGGAAACATATTTACAGCCGGTCAGTCTCTTGCAAGATGGTTTGCTGTGCCATTAGGTTTTTTTCTTCAGGCAAGCTGTGGGAGAGAGACATGTCCGGCTTCTATGCTCTGCACAGTAGAATACCTTTATTGCTAGGGGCCAAGAAAAATCTTGGCAATAAGATGGGAACACAGATGAATTGAGCTAGAAAGTCCAGTAGCTATGTACAAATCGGTCTAAAAATGGAAACACCTTGAAAAGGAGCATTTCACCTGAGAGCTGCAGCATGAAACAAGCAATAGGTGACTGCAAATGCTACTTACCAGTATGCATCTGTTCTTGGCATGTAGGGCTGCTGACATTCATATCTGTGCATAGTCCGCCACCTAGTGTTGGGTCCGGATGATTGCACATTGTTGTCCTGGAAGAGTCTTCGAAGTATCACGAGATAGGTGGCTCCTCCCCTGGACTACAGTGCGCATGGGCATCGCCTCCATCCCCAGATTGTTTTTAGCCATAGGCAGAGATGGAGTGAAGAAGTGAGTGATGACCATGCTATGAGCATATGTGTGTATATGAATACATACTGCAGCTGCTACAGGCGCCGGGGAGGAGGGTGGGCGATATGAATGTCAGCAGCCCTACATGCCAAGAACAGATGCATACTGGTAAGTAGCATTTGCAGTTCGAGGCATGTGGGCTGCTGAATTCATATCTGTGCATAGAATACATAGCAGTCCCTCCATTAGCGGCGGCCGCCCGTGCCAGCTGCAGCAGTCTGAAAAAGCGTTTTTAGAACAGCCTGACCAACAGCTGCCTGTTGTTTTGAATGCACGTCTACACAGTAGTGTTTAGTGAAAGTATGAGTGGTAGACCATGTGGCTGCTCTACAGATGTCTTCTAAGGGAATGTTACCTAAGAACGCCATAGAGGCCCCCAACTTCCTAGTGGAGTGGGCCCTCGGTGGGATAGTGAGAGTGCGCTTAGCTTTAGCGTAGCAGATCTGAATGCACTTTACTATCCATCTAGCAATTCCTGCTTTGGAGATTGCATTTCCCTTGTGTTGTGTGGCAAAAGCAACAAAAAGTTGTTTGGTTTTGCGGAAATCTTTTGTCCTGTCCACATAATACATCAAGGCCCTCTTCACATCAAGGGTGTGGAGCATCCGCTCCGCCAGCGTCTCTGGGTTTTGGAAGAACACCGGCAATTCAATAGTTTGGTTTATGTGAAACTGCGAGACCACTTTGGGTAAGAACTTAGGGTTAGTGCGGAGCACCACCCTGTTGGCATGTACCTGGAAGAAAGGTTCTTGGATGGTGAGCGCCTGCAGTTCGCTAACCCTCCGTAGCGATGTGATTGCTACCAAGAACGCAACCTTCCAGGTCAAAAACTGCAGCTCGCAAGAGTGTAGTGGCTCAAAGGGAGGACCCATCAGCCTTGTAAGAACCACATTGAGGTTCCATTCTGGAGCTGGTGGAGTCCTTGGTGGAATGACTCTTTTGAGTCCTTCCAGAAAAGCCTTGATAGCAGGGACCTTAAAGAGTGACAGGTGTTGCCTATTTTGGAGGTATGCTGCCATAGCCGACAGGTGAATGCGGATGGAAGAGTAAGCTAGATTACACCGATACAGGTGAAAGAGGTAACATATGATGTTTTGAATGGACGCGTCTAGCGGGTCAATGCTGTGCTCCACGCAGTAGACGACAAACCTCTTCCATTTAGCCGCATAACAAGCTCTAGTAGTGGGCTTTCTCGCCTCCCGAATGATGTCCATGCAATCGGGAGGAAGATTGAGGTAGCCAAACTCTAGGACTTCAGGAGCCAGATCGCCAGGTTGAGCTGTTGCGGATCTGGGTGCTGAATGTCGCCATGGCTCTGCGTCAGAAGGCTGGGGGTGAGATGAAGCCTTTGATGCGGTACCACGGAGAGTTCCAGAAACGTGGTGTACCATGGCTGGCGTGCCCACGTTGGAGCAACCAGGATGAGAGTCATCGAGTGTTGCCTGAGCTTGCGTGCCACCAGCGGTATCAGAGGTGCTGGGGGAAAAGCGTACGCAAATCTGCCTGACCAGTTCATCCACATCGCATTGCCCTGTGATTGGGGGTGTGGGAATCTGGCGGCGAAGCTTTGGCATTTTGCGTTCTCCTTTGTGGCGAACAGGTCGATCTCTGGATGACCCCACCTTTGGAAGTACGGTTGGAGTACTGATGGATGTAACTCCCACTCGTGCATCTGATGGCTGTGTCTGCTGAGCAGATCCGCCATTTGGTTGTCCTTGCCTGGGAGATGTTCTGCCATGAGGAAGATGTTCCTCTGAATGGCCCACTTCCACATGCTCTGAGCCAGATGAGACAGCTGTGGAGAGTGTGTTCCTCCCTGCTTCTGGATGTAGTACATGGCCATCATGTTGTCCGTCCGGATCAACACGACCTTGTTGCACAGATGTACTTTGAACGCCTTTAAGGCCATGAAGATTGCCATCAGTTCCAACACATTGATGTGCATCTTCCTTTGCTGAAGTGTCCATAGTCCCTGCACCGTGTAATGGAGTACATGCGCTCCCCATCCCTGGAGAGAGGCGTCCGTTGTCAGGATGATCTGTGGGACAGGCTCTTGGAATGGTCGGCCCTTGCAAAGGTTTTGTGGATTCCACCAATGCAGAGAGTTGTACGCCCGACCGCTCACCAACACTAGGTCTGTCAGTTGCCCATGAGCCTGAGTCCACTGACGTGCCAGGCACTCCTGAAACGGACGCATATGTAGTCTCGCGTGCGGGACAATGGAGATGCAGGAGGCCATCATGCCTATCAACTGCATGAACACCCTCGCTGGAAGCGAGTTTTGGGGTCTGAATCGTTGGATCAGCGCCTGGATACTGGCGATTCTCACTGAACTCGGCTGCGCAGTGGCTGCCAGAGTGTCGATTGTCGCGCCCAGATACTGTCGCACGTTGGCGGGCTGGAGATGGGACTTTGGGTAGTTCAGAGAGAATCCCAGATCGTGCAGGAGGTGAATGGTGCGTGACACGTGGTCTACGCACTGCTGTTCCGTCTTTGCCTGAATAAGCCAGTCGTCTAGGTATGGAAAGACATGGACGTGCTGGCGACGGAGATGCGCCGCCACAGTCGCTAGGCATTTGGTAAAAACTCTCGGTGCCGTGGTGACCCCGAACGGCAGGACTCTGAACTGGTAATGCTGGTCTAAGATCGTGAATCTGAGATACTTTCTGTGGGAAGGATGCAGGGGAATATGGAAATAGGCATCCTTCAGATCCAGCGTTGCTAGGAAGTCCCCCCGTTGAAGCAGGGGAAGCACCTGCTGCAATGTGAGCATATGGAAGTGCTCCGAGTTGATGTACCAGTTCAGGGGCCTGAGGTCCAGGATCGGCCTGAGTGATCCGTCCTTTTTGGGGATCAGAAAATACAGGGAGTAAACCCCTGTTCCCCGTTCTTGCAATGGAACGAGCTCTATCGCCCCTTTTTGCAGCATGACCAGTACTTCTTGCTGCAACAAGGTCAAGTGCTCGTCGGACATAGCACGGCTTCTTGGCGGTATGTCCGGTGGAATGGACGTAAGTTCTAGACAGTACCCGTACTGGATAAGAGACCTCACCCACCTGTCCGTGGTGATGGACCTCCACGCCGGCAGGAACTGCTGGAGTCTCCCCCCGACAGGTGTCGTGTGATCGGGGGGAAGTGACAAGACGTCACTGCTTGTTGGAGGTGGTGGACCTGGAGGCATTGTTTCCACGTCCCCTGCCTTTGATATTATTGCCTCTGTAGCCACCCCTGCCCTTGTTGTTGTTATACGAGGACTGGGTGTTACCCTTGTAGTATTGCGTGGACTGGGATGCCTGGCCTCTCGAGGTGCCTCTTGAATTGGAGCGGCGAAAGGAACCACCCCGAAACTGCTGACTTTGTAAAGCCCCCATAGACTTGGCAGTTTCGGTATCTTTTTTCATTTTTTCTTGGGAGGCATCCACCTCAGGGCCGAACAGATGGTCAGGATTCACTGTTTGACCCAGTATAGTGGTTTGTATGTCGGGTTTGAACCCAGAAATTCGAAGCCAGGCATGGCGTCTAAGTAACACGCTTGTATTGATTGCCCTGGAGGCTGTGTCTGCCACATCTAGGGCACATTTGATGGATGCATTTGTAATGAGTTTACCCTCCTGAATGAGCATCTCCCCCGCCTCCTTGTATTGGTCAGGCAAGTGTTGCAGGATGGCCTCTAATGTGTCATAATGGGCCCTATCATATCGTGCAAGCAGGGCTTGAGTGTTAGAGATCCTCCAGATGTTCGCTGCCTGTGCAGCAATGCGTTTGCCTGATGCCTCAAAGATCTTGGACTCTTTGTCTGGGGGAGGAGCATCACCAGTAGTCTGCGAATTCGCCCTCTTTCGAGCGTTGGACACCACCAGGGAGTCCAATGGCAAGTGTCCCTTAATATACGTGGGATCCGTGGGCGCCGCTTTATATTTCCTGTCGATGCGAGGATTGACCACCCGCGCCCGGGTGGGCTCTTTGAATACCTCCTGTGCATGCTTCAGCACCCCTTTAAGCATCGGTAGTGTCTTGACTTGTTTTTCGGCTACCGAGAAGGTGTCGACTACGAAGTCCGCATCCACGGGGTCTGAGTGCAGTTCGACGTCATGGTTCGCTGCAGCTCTCTCTATTAATGCATTAAACGCCGCCGAGTCCTCTGTCGGGGACGTTTTCGCGGCGAAAAGTTGAGTGTCCTGGCCCGACTGCGGGTCGTCTGTGTCGCCTCCTGCAGTCCAGGGCACATGCTCCTCTTCCGGATCCGAGTACGCAGGATAGTTGTACTCGTCCTCTTCCTCGTCCACATCAGGCACGGGGGAATGGGCCGGCGAGTGTTCCAGGGCTTGTGGAGACAGAGGTTCCATCAGAGCCGAAGAGTCCGCAGAGTACCTTTTGTTCTTAAGTGGAATCCTAAAAGGTTCCAACGCCGGCTCCGACGTAATCTTTCGTTTGAGGAGCGACAATTTTCCGGTGTTGGCGTCGATGGTCACCGCACGACGTTCCTCCACCGCGAGCGGCTGTAGCCGAAGCTTCGACACCACCAAGGCAGCCTTCGGCGTCAATACTTCCTGAGAGTGTCCGCTCTGCTTAGGCGCGAAGGCCTTCGGCGCCGACTTGGGAGGAAGGGTAAAACGAATGGGCGTTTGTTCCCTGGCAGGCTTCGGCGTGGGCCTAGGCACTACAGTGTCCTGGCTGGGAACAACAGTGGACTGTTGGATCCGCTTTAAGGATTCTCCCACCTTCTTTGTAAGGGATGCCGAGGGCTGAACCGTCGCGAGCGACTCTTCGTCTCCGAGAGCCCGGTCGCCGGTAGGCCTCTTCTTCGGCGCCGACGCCCCATGGCCTGGCGCACCGTCGGCGTGACGCTTCTTCGAAGTCGTTTTCGGGTCCGCGACCCCTTTCGATGCCGACGCAGCCGCGTCGGGTGCCTTCACCTTCGGCGTCGACCCAGAGGGCTTCGGGTCAACCATTTTGGCGCGGCTCTTGTGGTCGGCCATTTTGGCGTGGCTCTTCAAGTCGGCCATTTTGGGTTTCGTGGAAGTTGACGCCTCCAGAACCTTCTTCACCAACGCCACTTTTGGTTTCGGTTTCGCATCCGAGGGTGCGAGACCAGTCGGCTTCACTTTCGGTTTCTTGTTAGAAATGTCCGTGACCGGGCCCGGAGGCGGGGACGTAGGACTCATAGTTAGATCTTGGGTAAGGCCCGAAGGCGATCCCTCGACCTGGGCCGTATGACTGGGGGTAACCCCGGAGTCTGGTTGGGGATGCTCTTCCTCAGAGCTATCTCCCATCGTGGCACAAATCAGTTCGTCGTCCCCTACCTCACCGAAGACTTCGTCGTAGGCCTCCTCATCCGCGTCGCAGGACTCTTCCTCGGACGCGGGGCCAGAGTCCGACCCTTGTACGTCGTCCTCTTCCTCGACCGATTCCTGAAAGATATCATCAGGAGGGGGCGCCGAAGCCGACAACTGTGCTTGGAGTCGATTAGCCCGGCGAATCTTCAAAGTTTTCTTACTCCTAAACTTTGAACACGCCATGCAGGTGTCTTCACGGTGATCCGGTGACAAGCATGTGTTGCACACAGGGTGCACGTCGAGGTGCGAATATTTTGAGTGACACAGCGGACACTTCTTGAATGGAGTCCGCTCCATAGCAAAGGTTGTAGTGTAGGCCCGTCCGCGTCGAATCACGTGGAAGGGCAGTAGGAGATCGGAGCTGAGAGTCAGTAAGAAAACCCGAACGCAACTATACCGACGCCCAGCCTAAAGACCTTTTGGTCTCAAGTAGAAATCAAACAACTATCGGTTCCGATGGAGGGAACCGAAAACACATCCGAACCCTATGGCGGAAAAAAACAATCTGGGGATGGAGGCGATGCCCATGCGCACTGTAGTCCAGGGGAGGAGCCACCTATCTCGTGATACTTCGAAGACTCTTCCAGGACAACAATGTGCAATCATCCGGACCCAACACTAGGTGGCGGACTATGCACAGATATGAATTCAGCAGCCCACATGCCTCGAACTATATAAAACCACTGTAGATAAAATATGGAGTTTCCAAGGTCTAGGAAAGAAGAAGAGTAACATGGGAGGGAAGGTGCCTGACTAAGGCTTAAAAATCTTAAATGGAAGAAAAGTGGCAGGCCGGGCTGTGGGCTAATAAAAGTCATAAACATGATTGCATGGGCATGTGTCTAATAGATTTGCCTGCAGGGAACCATGAGAGACAGAGCAGCTTAGCTGCTCTCAGGTATGAGAGAGAAAGACCACTGCTGTGGGCAGGTCAGAGAGATAAATTCCTTTACAGAAGTAAGGAAGAGAAAGGCTTGGTTACCTGAAAGGAACTGGATAAAGCCGGCTAGCTGCAGGCTGTTATTGTCATAATGAGGCACTGGGCAAGTATTGAAGGAAAGAGCCCTTACCACTTTAGTGTTACACAGTTTAAATTTGTGGGTGTTTATGTGGCAGATAATTATACCTCCGTCTACCCGAGGCTACAGTGTCAAAAATATTTTAAGAAGCTTAACGGCCCAATAAAGTATAAACCTTAAACTAAGCAACACTTAGCATATCCCCAATGAGGAGTCCTGAAAAACGTGGCTGTATTGTAAAGGGGCCTGGCAACAGTAAACTGTTCCTGTAAGTATCCAGTAGCTTCCCAATCCCAGCACACTTTTTACTGTGAGTTGATTCACAATGTTGCTTCTTACTGACAGATTTAATGCAAAGACATACCAGAGATAAACACTCCTTTCATGGGCTGGATAGCAGGATTGAAGGAAGGCCATTTATGACTTTATTCAATATGGATAGAATGCAGGCATTGGAACTCAAGTAACTAACTAATTCTCTGTTTCGTAGGATCTTCATTGAGAAGCAGAATAGAAATGGACTGCATCTAAAATTTGAAACTCTTACCAAAATGGCTTTTCAAAGCATCTTGTCCTATTGCCGTATTTGCCCTGGCATTCAAGTCAAAACATTGTTTAGTAAGTATATGCATATAATTGCAAATGGCTGATTTACATATCTTATTTAGCAATAGGCTTCTCAACCATGCCATTATAGATGTTTGTCCCATTGTCGAAAGTGCCTAAAGATTTCCTGATCCTGTCTTTAAGTCTCAGCATTATTCATCAAAATTAGCTCTATATGCGGATGATATTATCCTCTACACTAGCGATCCAATGACCACTATGCCAAGGGTGGAGGCCCTCTTGGAGGAGTTCGGTTCAGTCTCAGGCTATCTGGCTAATTCCTCCAAGACGGAGGTAATGTGTTGGAACATAACTAACTGGAAGGGACAGACCAGTAAAGAATTTAAATACCTTGGTATAACTGTAGTGAATGACTTGGACAGGATTGCCCCTTTGAATTTGAAGAGAGTAAGCAAAGAATTGGAGCGTTTGTTTGCCAGGTGGAAAAATCTTCCCCTGACCATATTTGGTAAGGTGAACCTAATCAAAATGACTGCTCTCCCCAAATTAACATACATCTTTAATGCTGTCCCTATCAGGTTCCCTCAACCTGACATTTCAAGATTACAGAGCAAGATTGGGAGTTTTGTTTGGGGAGATAAGGGAGTGAGACTGTCTTGGAAGAAGTTGAGGCGGAGGTTGTTGAAAGGCGGGTTAGCCCTTCGGATATTAGTTGGTACCTGGTTGCCTTTCAATTTAAATCTATTAGGATGCTTTTAATGGAACCTATAACTTCATCTTGGGGGCTTCTCCTTAGAGAGCTGATTAGTAACGTGGAAGGGGGTAGCACCGAAGGGTTTCTTTACAAATTTGGAGCACAGAAATTCTTTAAGAAGGTGCGTCTGAAGGTCCTGAAGAATGCATTTGAGATCTGGTGCAAAATTAGGACTAAGTGTAAGATAGGGTACTACTCTGACCAGGCCCCCATCTGGGATTCCCCGGGGACCCCCCTCTGTCTTATGGATGGCCTGGCTGTCCCCATCAGGGAGGCAGGAATTCGAACCTGGTCTGACCTGGGGGATAACAATGGGGTGTATCCTTGGGAAGTACTAAAAGCTAAGATAGGCCCTAGATTTCCAAGTTTAAGTATTTGCAATTAAAATCTTGGTGTGAGGCGGAGAGCGGGGGCATAATGGGAGAATGGGAAACTGAGTGCCTTTTTATGTCCGATCATCGCCTAAAAAAAGAGGTATCAATCTGGTACAAAGTTTTGCCCGAAGCTGATGACAAAGATATTCCATCTCAGGCCTCGGTGTGGAGACAATCGCCTTTTGAACCAGTAATTGAGGAGTTATTAGAGCCTTCACTAAATCTCCTATTTAAATACACCAAATCAGCTAGTCTAAAGAAAAAACACCTTTTTGTAGCAAACCGCATCTACTACACCCCAGCAAAAATTGCAAAATTTGCATCAACCCCTGAACCAAAATGCCATAGGTGCTTGACCCCTAGGGCAAAGGACATCCACGTCTTTTTTGAATGTGCAAAGTTGGCAGCATTTTGGGAAGGGGTAGGTGGCTATCTGCGCAGGATTTTTGCAACTAACATCGCAGTTAATGAGACCTTGGTTTTCTTTGCCGATGACCGGAAAACAACAAAGGCTTTAGCAGCAAAGGACCAAGGAATACTACTGTGCTTGATTCTATTAGCGCGCAGGGAAATCTGCTTGAAATGGAAAGACCCAAATCCCCCAAGGTTGGAAGATTGGCTAAATTCTGCATTCGCGATGGCTCGCCTTGATACGGCTAATGCCGATAAGGCTCAAAACAGTATATGGCAACCACTCCTCATAATAGGTAGAGATCTGAGACGGTATAGACACTGAAAATCTTAAGGCCATCAGTCCTATGATTACACCTTAAAAACTCTAATACGAAAAAGTTGGTCAGGGGACCAAAGCATCAGCAACTGGCCGGAGGGAGCTCAGGTCCAGAATTACGTGCATAACATTTTGCACAATGCTGGAAGGTGAGATGAGGACACAAAAAAAAAAAAAGAAAGTGCTTAAAGATTTTCTGACAATTGTTTATTATCTAGTTTGTGGCAGCGTCATGCATCTGGCACCCCATGTGTGCTCAAGTTTTGCATTGTGCGGTTATATAGTCAGATTAAATTAGAACAGTTTTAGCCTTTAGAGTTGTAATTTATAGCACCGAACTTCAAGTAATTGCTATGATGGTGGATCACTTTTTCCATCCAAAGATCTCAAATTTTCGGAATTCCAAGAAGTGTTCAGCAGCCTACCATAAAAGAATATGTAAAGAATGATTGGTTATTAGGATCCCCGTGAAACAAAGCCCCTTTCAACAGATTTTCCTCTGAACTACGAAGGAAGAACAATTGTTACTACCTGTAAACAGGTGGTTCTCGGGTATTAGTGTCTTTCATAGATTCACATGCTTGAATATTCCCCGTCGACTGAGTGGGAGTCCCAACGGTAAATAAAATAGCAATAACATACTCATAATATGTGTATGTAAAAACATAACACATGAAATACACATTAGAAAAAAGGTAGTAAATGCCTAGACATAATTCCACATAGGAATACATGAAGAGAGAAAAAGACACTTTTAGTCTATTCCTGTCATTATGTTGGTCCAAACTGTAGCCAATCAGGCGCCAGCAGCCCTCCAGAACTTTCTCCTCAGAGCTCAGTACCTCAGATTTTCATAGCACAAGAGTGACCACAGAGTCTATGAGGAGAAGAGAGCCTCTGAGGGGAGGTCGGCGGGTCGCATGTGAATCTATGAAAGACACCAATACTGGAGAAGCACCTGTTTACAGGTAAGTAACAATTTTTCTTCTCCAGTATTAGGGTGTCTTTCATAGATTCACATGCTTGAATATAGAATAGAAAGCAGTAATAATGAACAGACTTATAAGACCAAAGCATATATAATATATACATATATATAGTCATGCAAGTCATAAAGTAACATGGCAAACCATAATGGAGGAGGGAAGACAGAGGCTCACCTTATTGAAGAAAATTGCGAACACAGCCTGTCCCACTGCAGTATCTGCTTCATTGATGGCACCCAGGCTGTAGTGTTTTGTAAACGTGTGCCTGCTGGACCACGTGGCTGCTCTGCAGATCTGATGCAGCGGCACACTGGCGAACAGGGCAGTGGAAGACGACATCACCCTGGTGGAATGGGCCCTCACTGAAGACTGTAGAGGCTTGCCTGTCATTTGATGGCAGAAAGCGATGGCCGAGGAAACCCAACGAGCAATAGTAGGTTTGGTAACTGGGCACCCTTTGTGGAAGCGTCCATAAGCTATGAACAGTTGGTCAGCTTTACGAAAAGGAGCAGTTCTGCGGATGTAAAATTTTAAGCACCTTTTAATGTCCAAGGAGTGCAAGTGCTGCTCCGCAGAAGACTGCGGGTTAGCAAAGAAAGTCTTAAGGAAAACAGGTTCGTTGATGTGGAAATTCGAAGGCACCTTAGGCAGGAAGGTGGGATTAGTGTGAAGCACAACACAGTCCGGCTGGAATTGAAAAAAAGGAGGATTTATAGTGAAGGCATGAATATCACTTACGCGACATGAAGATGTCAACGCAAGGAGAAGAGCAACCTTCCAAGTAAGAAACTTCAAGTCTGCCTTATATATAGGTTCCAATGGTATATTCATTAGTTGTGCTAAGACGATGTTAAGGTGCCAAGAAGGAGGAGGGCACCGAACTGGTGGGAATTTGCAGAACAATTGTTTGAAAAATTGACGTATTATCCTAGAAGAACAAAGTGAAGTGGAACCATCCTGGCGGAAGCGGGAAATTGCTGCCAGAAAAACTTTCAAAGTTGAATGAGACAGTCCGGATTGAGCCAGTTGCAGAAAGAATGGGAGGAGTTGCGCAGGCGTGGAACGAATGGGATGGACACCAGCTGCTGCGCACCATTGGCAGAACCTTCTCCATTTAAGCTTGTAGGTTTTAACAGTTGAAGGAGCTCTGGCCTGAGCGAGAATGTCTCTGCACTCTGGCGGAATGGTTAAATGGGCAAATTCAAGGTGCTCAGGTTCCAGGCTGACGAACTCAGAGAGGAGGGGTCCGGATGGCAAATCTGACCCTTGTCCATCGTGAGGAGGTCCATCCGAGGATGAAGGATGGGCTCGCACTGGTATAGAAGGAGCAGCTCAGAGGACCATGCCTGTCGGGGCCATCTTGGAGCGATCAGAAGAATGTGGCAAGGCTGCCTCCTCATCTTCCACAATACTCGAGGCATCAGAGGGATCGGAGGAAAAGCGTAAGCAAACAGATTGCACCAATTGATCAAAAGGGCATTGCCTTGTGACCCTCGGTGTTGATGCCAGCTTGCATAAGATGGGCATTTCCGGTTCTCCGGTGTGGCAAAGAGATCCATCGACGGACGACCCCATCGCTGAAAAATCAACTTGAGTGTTGGTTGATGTAACACCATTCGTGGGTCGATGACGTGGACCTGCTGAGGGAATCCGCCAGGATGTTGGAGACACCTGGAAGATGCACAGCAGTGAGAGTGATGTGGTGACTCAGAGCCCAGCCCCAGATCGATTGCGCCAGTTGAGACAAGATTGGAGATTTTGTTCCGCCCTGCTTGTTTATATAATGCATGCTGGTTATGTTGTCCGTTTGAATAAGAACTGACTCTCCTTGAAGCACTGGATGAAATGACTTGAGCGCTAGAAAAATGGCCATCAACTCCAGCCTGTTGATGTGCCAGGCCCTCTGAGGCAGAGTCCACTTGCCCTTTATGGACAGACCTTGAAGGTGTGCCCCCCATCCTTCCAACGATGCATCCGTCATCAGAGTAAGTTCCGGAGTGATGGAGAGGAACGAAATCCCTGCCGACAGATTGGATGGCTGCGTCCACCATTTGAGAGCCGTACTCACGCGAGCGGTGACGCAGACTATGTCGTTGAAGGAACCGGTGATCTGACGCCATTGCCCATCCAGTTCTTCTTGAATGGGGCGTGTCCGTAGTCTGTAATTTGGGATCAGCGCAATGCACGATGATGCCATCCCTAGAAATGACTTTAATAGTCGGACTGAAACAGACTGTTTTGTCCGTAGAAGAGACACCAGTTGAAGTATCTTTTGTTGACGCTCCTGAGACACAAAAGCTTTTGCAAGAGTTGTATCCAACGTGGCCCCAAGAAAATTCTGGCAGGGATCTGGATGTAACTGGGACTTTTCGGTGTTGATGGAAAGTCCGAGAGAGCGAAAGACCTGACAAAGGCATGTGTCCTGAAGCAGCTGCGTGCAAGACTGATTTTAGGAGACAGTCGTCCAGGTATGGAAAGATTTGGACACCCTGGAGACGCAGATAAGCAACCACAGGAGCTAGCACCTTTGTAAAGACGCGATGGGCGGAGCGTAGGCCGGAAGGCAGCACCTTGAACTGGAAATCCTTCCCACGTGGAAACGCAAGTACTTCCCATGTCGCGGAAGAATAGGGAAACGGAAATAGGCGTCTTGGAGATCGATAGTTGGCATGAAATCTCCCATTAAGAGCAAGCGTAAGATCTCTGACAACGTTAGCATGCAGAAGGACTGGCACTTGAGATACTTGTTGAGTGCTCACAAGTCCAATATTGGCCGCCAATCTCCCATTGAGAACAAAACAGGGAGATTCGACCTCCAACTCTTTGGGGCAAAGGCAAGTCATTGTGTCTTGGGAGCAGATCCTCTGTAGGAAGATTTCTCCCTATAGATTTTAAAAGACTGCTGACGGGAAGACTGCTGTTGGTTATTCGAATAGCGTTGGTTGCCTTGGTTGTAGGAAAAATATTGGTTGCTTCCTCCTCGAAAATTTGAAGAGGTGCCTCGTCCACGTGCACCACGAAAAGGCTGCTTCCGAAATTGTAAATTTCCTGAAGAGCGGGCAGTGTCAGTATCTTTTTTAATAGATTGTAATGACTCCTCGACATGTGCCCCAAAAAATGACTACCATCATATGGCATATCAAGTATTTTTGCCTGCACCTCCTGCCGAAAGGATGTGGAGCGTAACCAACCTTGTCTGCGTAGAACAGCCGCTCCAGCGAGCTGTCGGAAACCTGTACAGGCAATATCGACGGCACAGTCAATAATCTCCTCCGAAGTTCTCTCACCTTCTTGGAGAAGTTGCAAAGCTTCAGCCTTTGAAGCGTCTGGAACTAAAGCCACGAAAGCTTTCATGTCTGCCCACATTTGGCAGTCGTACCGCCCCAAAATAGCCAAAGCATTGGCTGCTCTCACTGTGGTGGAGGCCATTGTTGAAAGTTTTCAGCCTATCGCATCCAGACGACGACCATGGCGATCTGGTGGAGCAGTCACAGTAGACGCAGGATTCCGAGAACGGCACTGAGCTGCCTGCGTAACCACCGAATCTGGTTACGGCTGTCCAATAAGGCACGCTGTACTACCAACAGGCGCCTTATATTTCTTCTCCAACCGGGGCATCTGTGCCGGCAGCAAATTCGGGGGCTGCATCAACTTCACCCCCTCAGCCCAGATAAAATCAATAATAGGCACAGTATGGACTTGCTTAAAGGGTTGGTTTTTGAAATCATAGAGGAAGTAATCCTCTTTCCTCTGTATTCTTGGCAATTTAAAACGTTGAGCCGCTCTATCCATCAGCTGATGTAAACTTGCAATATCCACCGGGGGAGAATCACCTGGCGTTACCGGAGAGGGAGATGGTGTCTGAACTTGATAATTATCCCACTCAGCCATATCCTCATCATCATCATCTCGAACCTCACCATCTTCGCGGTCCGGAGTAACGTCACCTTCGTCGTCATCATACGCAGTCGTATGTATCCGAACTGACGATTGTATCTAAGGAGCAGAGGTTGGTTGGGGCGGCGGAGGAGCCACAGAAGGCATTGCAACACGCGTTAAAACAGAAGGCACCGTAGGTACCTATGGCGAAGGCGGGAAACGTCTATTATAATCGTCAAACATATGCTGGAGATTAGATATAAGCGACAAAGGTAAAGTTGCAGTAGGAACTTGAACTGTTGTTTCCTCTTGCTGGTAATATTGGTCCTCATCATCATTGCTATAGTCCTGGCACTTGATGACCAAATCAGATGGACTACGCGCTGCCCTAAATGATTCATGCACATCTTCCTCAGAATCCTGATCCGAATCTGTTGCAAACAAAGGTGAAGGAGGTTGTAGATCACTGGAGATGGAAATTTGGTCAATAGACACTTTGCGGTGTTGGTGAAGCGTGTCGACAGTGGCAGTTCTCGTGGACGAGAGTGGCAGCAAAGGCAGAGAGGCAAACACAGAAGAAGTCGTCGGTGGAACTGACTACGACGATGGAGTTGCTGGAACCACACTAGAAGAATCCATCGTCGATGGTTCTCTCATCGATGGCAATGGAGCCGTCGACAGAGCTTTCGTCGACGGGGCTGATCTTTTAACACTCTTCGTCGACGAAGATTTGGTCGTCGACAGTGAAGGCTTCTTCAACGACGACGAAGCAATAGGAATAATAGATGGTACAGTCTTGAAACTGAGAGTTACCTTTGTCGACGACGATGACGTCGACGAAACAGCCGTCGACGACCCTGATGCAGACGTCGTCGTCGACGAGCCGGAGACGGCAGATTTCAGCGTTGGGACGACCGTCGACGCTCCCGTCGACGATGAAACATGTTTTTTAACAGAAACATGAGTGAAAGATGCAGCAGGCGCCTGAGAGCCAGGTCTTGTGGGCATGGACGTAGCAGGTAGAGGTGAAGACACCGCAGGGGCCAGAGAGAGTGACATCTTCTTCTTCTTAAGGAATGGAGAAGGCAACTCCTGTACACTACCACGTTTAGAAGCTGCTTGGGAACGACCAGAAATTAGACTTTCGGCATCAGAAAGTATATTATAAGGATAATATACTTAAGGACAAGGTCCTTAAGTCTCTGAAGCCACAGTAGAAGACGGCCTTCCCTATCTTTTAGAGTCTTTGTGGAAAAAGCTCTACAGAACTTACATTTACCCACATCGTGGTCGGGGTAAAGACAGTAAATACACTTACTGTGAGGATCTTCTGAATAAAGGCGCAGCTTTCCACAAGAAGAGCAAGGTCTAAAGAGAGACTTCTTACTAGAAGACATGCTGAGAACACAGGAAAACCTGATGTAGAAGAGAAACGGAGTGGAGCTCAGGGAGACTCCCTTTCACATGACGTTCAGTAGAAAATCTGAGGTACTGAGCTCTGAGGAGAAGCTTCTGGAGGGCTGCTGGAGCCTGATTGGCTACAGTTTGGACCAACATAATGACAGGAATAGACTACAAGTGTCTTTTTCTCTCTTCATGTATTCCTATGTGGAATTATGTCTAGGCATTTACTACCTTTTTTCTAATGTGTATTTCATATGTTATGTTTTTACATATACATATTATGAGTATGTTACTGCTATTTTATTTACCGTGGGACTCCCACTCCGACAAGGAATATTGAAGCATGTGAATCTATGAAAGACACCCTAATACTGGAGAAGATTATGTTTTGCTGCTACTGTCAGATTTGATCTTCTCAACTGTCCTCCATTAGGGTACATGGCTTTTCAAACAATTACTACAAGGTTTCACATGTAATCTGGCATTGCTGACACTGAAAATACAGGAGGCCATGAACCACAGAAGGGACGAAACTTGAGAAACTGTCCGGAGAATTTGATAACAATTAAAAAAACGGACTATACTCTCTCCACTGCAGGAAAGTCTTTCCCATGGCTTGCATACAGTCGCACCCAGATGGACAAGTTACTTACCTTTGATAATGCCTCCTTGGTAATGCCTTCTTTGGTAGAGATTAACCACAAATTACTTACCTTTTAAATATTCCTTCAAGCGTCAGACTGGATCCAGAAAATCTTCAGCAGTACCCCTATGTGCAGTGAGGTGATGTCACGTGGCTCCGCAGCCACATTGTTCCGCTCCAGAAGTGATGCGAAGAATCCTATTTAAACGCCACCCATGTGCATTGATGTCAGATGTTTTCTGAGCTGTCTGAGCCTTTAGATGCAGAGGCCAGTCACAAATTGGCGTGGACCAGTACAAAGATATCTAAAGTAGGACCTTTTTAGGTAGAACAAAGTGCAGTTCACCGAACAAGGAGGATGGCAGGGATGGTGAGGAATTTGCGGTTAGATAGTGTCTCCACCACAAAAAGGCATTACCAAAGGTAAATAACTTTTTCTTCTGATAGAGACTTCTAACTACAGATGCCTTAACTTTTTAATAGATACCAAAGCAGTACCATCCAGTAGGTGGGTCAGTAACTGCTTAAAACCAACAAGTCCTGCAGGATCATGGGAGCAAACAACCTATACCTATCTCGATGGACCCGACTGTCTAGATAGCAATGCTTCATGAACGTATGAAGGGAGGCACACATAGCAGGCTGGCAAATCTCCGGAACAGGCACTCCGCATGCCAATGTAGAGGTAGCAGCCTTGGCTCGGATACAGTGACCATGCAATCCCTCCAGAGACTACTTTTTAGCTAATGAAAAGCAGTTTTAATGTAGAGTACGGATCTAATGTCACATGGTCCTTTTCTGCTCTCCCTTACCCAACTGCGCTCAGGTGATCCAATAAATAGCTGATCATCAATAGTGTGTTCTCTGGTACGATCAATGTAAAAACGAAGCACTCTTTTCTGATCCAACCAATGGAATCTCTCCTCCTCTTTAGAGGGATGAGGCAAAGCGAAAAATGTTGTTAGTGCGATGTTTTGCCCGATGTGAAAAGTAGTCAACACTTTCGGAAGGAAATAAGCCAAGGCTCTCTAAATCAGTTTCTCTGGGTAGCACATGTATAGGGGCAGAGAGAGCTTGTGACTAGCTCACCTGCCCCGCTGATGTTATGGAGTCGAGAATGGTTGCCTTGAGGGTAAGGAGCCATAGAGGACAGCTATGTATAGGCCAAAGGGGAGTACACAATAGGAATGCAAGAACCAAATTTAGGTCCCATTTGGGCATTATTAATGGACAAGGAGGAAACTTATGTTGTATACCTTTCAAAAACTGCATCACAGCAGGTGATTAAAACAATGAATGCTGATCCGACAACCTCAAAAAACCTGACAGAGCCAACAAATAACCTTTAACTCTGCCAAAGGCAAACCCCTGCTCGCTAGGGACAATGCAAAAAGGAACACTTCATAAGCTTTGCCTCAAGTGGTCCAAATTTGACAGGTGCTGCATCCGACCATAAACTTGTCCCAACGACAGGCGCACACAGATAAAAGTCTGGGGATGCCAGGTTGTCAAGGTAACATCAACAACTTTGGGAGGAAGGTCAAAGGAAATCAACTGCTGCCACTCAAACTAGAGACATGGTCTAGGCCAATTATATATGGCTAGCAAGGCACCAGTAAAAAGCGAGGAAAGAGCCCCTATGGGATGGGCTGCAAAAGAGTTAATACCTGGATTTCAATAGAAAAAGTGAAGGATACTATTAGGAAGCTAAACCTAACTCGAGCCGCAGGGCTGGATAACTTACCCTCTGTTATAATTAAAATAGAGCTAAACTGGTGGCCCCAATTTTGCTCCAAGATGTTTTCTGTTGTCCTAGATTCAGGTATTATCCCAAAATCGTGGAGGGGTGTGGTGATTAGGCCTCTGCACAAAAAAGAGGACAGGAGGGGCATTCAACAATTGACCATTGCTTTGCCCTATGGCCATTAGCTCGGAAGTCGTTAGAACAGCAAGGTAGACTACACTGCTGTTTTGTCGACTTTCGGGCGTGGTTCGATATTGTAGACAGGGAGTGTCTTTGGGAAACGCTAGAAAGTTATAACAATCCTGAAGAACTCCTAGTAATAATTTAGGAGTTGCATAGCCAGAACTGGGCTCACGTCATTAAATATACAATGGGGGGCTTGCAATTGGAGATAGCGATCAATAACGGCCTAAGACAGGGCTGCGTATTGGCCCACTTCTTTTCGCAATATTTCTTGCTGATCTACCTTCCTTTTTAATGACGGAAAGAAGTGCAAGCCCAAAGGTAAACGGGAAGCATGTCTCCTGTTTGATGTACGCAGACAATTTAGTAATTCCCGATCAAACAGAATTGGGTCTGCAAAGGAAGCTATATGCGTTCAATGCATATTGTGCATCTAAAAGCCTCCCAGTGAACATGGATAAAACAAAATATTTTGTTTTGAGAAGACAGATCAAAAACGCTATTGGTTTTTGGGGCAAACAAAATTAGAAGTTGTCAACGAATATAAATACCTGGGAATATGGTTTGACAAGTTTTTAAAATGGGGCATGCACCTAGAGGCCCAGAAAGCCTAAGCCCTAGCCTCTGTTTGAGGGTTGAAAAAATTCAACCGTAATTATGGGAAAATGTCCCATACACCCATGCTGAAGGCCTGCAATGCAATGATCCCTCCACAATTGCAGTATGGAGCAGAAATGTTATGTCTAGCAGGGAAAAGCACCTGGGACAGTGAGGAAGGGAAATCCATAAAAGCACTAATGTCACTGCCTAGCTCATCGATTAGGCTTGAGCTAGACTTGATATCATGGAATGTCCAGGTCCAAGTGAGTTTACTTAGATTTTGGAAACGGCTGGGGTTTGGGGGAAGAAACGAAAGTGTCACGATGGTGTATGAACGAGATTCAGCCGAGTGAATTAAAGTGGGCGAAAGTAATAAGAAAGAAACTCTACTCCATCAGTGAGAATCTGAAGGTGAGAATCGACCCCAGTCCTTGCACATTGAAGAAACAAAAAGTGTACTCAAATCCTTTGGGAAGGAAAAATCTAGACTAACTGATATGGAGTATTTGATAAAAAAAGAGTTTGTGCAATTTATGATAAATAGCTGGGGGAATGAAAATTGGTATCCTACTTAGACACCCTACCAAATCAATGGCTTAGAATGGAATTACTAAGGGTGAAAGTAGGTATCAATACTGCACGATCAAAGGATAAAATAAAAAGAGTACTGATGGATTCTGATGGTAGATGTACATACATGATGGGTATGAAATGCATTTGTTAACACATTTTAATGGATTGCCAACAAAACTGCTAGCCCAGTGAAACCTGCTCCTATGTCCAGTTTTTTAAAAGTATGGTATTAGGTCACGGACGCAAGCAATTGAGCTCCTTATGGGCATGCAGTATCTCAATATTGCAATAGCAGGGGCGAAATGATCCAGGCTGTTAAAAGGTTATTTATGGAATAGGGAATGGAGGAGTGGATTGTGTATTGATAAAGAGATTTTAAATTGGGTAATTTTAAATGTTTTAAAATAGAAATTTAAAATGCTTGGATCACAGATGTTTTAGATCGCTTTTATAAATTGTGTATGGAATTGTTTCAACAAAATTAAGGATGATATTAGGAAAATTAGTTTTTATGATGTAATGAGATAATGAATTTGTAATAATCTCCTTTTTGATGGGTCTTTTTTAGAACTTTAAACAAAATGGTGTGTTTTATTGCGCTTTATTTAGTTTAAAGACTAATGGTCTGAATAAACTTACTTTTTTGACTTGACTTTTTTGACTTGACTGAAAGATCCCCTGATACTCTGCCCACTGGGACTTCATGACCCCACTGCTGGGAACAGTCCAGCCCGAACTGCCAAGCCATGCCTTCCCTGGACCATGCTTGGCTTGGCAGTTCGGGCTGGACTGTTCCCATGAGGCACAGGGCCAGACTGATTTGCATATGGCCATGTCTGAACTGGGGTGGCAGAGTGGGCTAAAGAACGGTGATGGATTAAAGCCAGATCTGTTGACTGGGTGTGAGTGTTTGATTGGTTCAGATGCTCCGTCCATCACCACCCCCTTTTGTACCGCTTTGTTCGCCATAAGTTGGCAGGGTATGCTCAGACGTGAGTCCCTTGCTCACTTTGCCACTGGATTCAAGCAAGCCGGGCTGAAGACTGCTGAAATGCCAGAAACCGGTCCTCGGAAGCTTGTTTTCCGGTCCAGGGAAGGCATGGCTTGGCAGTTCGGGCTGGACTGTTCCCATGAGGCACAGGGTCAGACTAATTTGCATATGGCCATGTCTGAACTGGGGTGGCAGAGTGGGCTAAAGAACCGTGATGGATTAAACCCAGATCTGTTGGCTGGGTGTGAGTGTTTGATTGGTTCAGATGCTCCGTCAATCACCACCCCCTTTTGTACCGCCAATAGGAAGAGGGCACAGCCTCGGTTGAGGATGAGCGACGCCGACTTGGTGTCCGATAGCACTATTGATTGTTTGCCCTCAATGGCATCAATCCACCTGCTCCGGACATGGGTTGTGGTGCAGGGATGGAAGTTCGCAATTACTCCATTGTGGAACCTGTAACATGTTCAGAGGGCCGAACTTGCATCGATTGGAGGGGGGGCTAGCTGGAGATACCCAGTTAGTAGACCTCTTGGTTACTAGGGGCCGTGAGGCATGCAAGGCGGAGTAATGTGCCAAAGAGGAAGAGCATGGCCATACAAAACTCCTATTTGTTGAGGAGCCTACGTAATTCCCGCAAACTTGGTTTACTGTGGTACTAGGGTCAGAATCAGCTCTGCTATACGACTTTGGGAGAGAGATCTGGAGGCACCTTAATGCCCTCATGCCTTCTCTGAAGATTGAGAGTGGCGGGAAGGGGAAGAGTCCTGCTAGGACTTCTTTGCTTCTTTCGATCCTTCTACACTACTTTTTGGATTTGGCCAAAGACTTCAACTGCAACTAAGATCTGCCACAAGAACAACTTCAGAACGGGACCTTCCCATCAACCTTAACCCGTCATGGTGCAGAGTTTTTCAGTACTTTGCAACATAAAACTTTGCTTCCCATTCCCAAATGGCCTAAGGGTGCATTAATACTCATTTACTGCAGGCCTTGAAGTTGTGATCCGACTCCAGGAACCACATGCAACCCTGGAGGGGATCTGTCACAGACATTTGTTTGCGACAATCCCTACATGGTTTAAAAACAGTAGTTAATTTTTTTGGGAGGGGGTACTTTCCCCTTTCACACAAAAGGTCTCAAATAGACGAAGAGTAACTCCAGTTCGGCGTCTGCAGGAGCAGAAATAAAGTAACTGACGACAGCATGCATGTGTTGCCTCTATATATGACTTTGCAAGTCACTTTTGGAGTGGAATGATATTGCGGTGGAGCTGTGTGATGCCACCTAATGGATCACATGGGTACTGATGAAGATTTTATGGTTCCAGTCTGATGCCTGCGGGAGTATTCAAGAGGTGAGGATTCTGCAGTTAGAAGTCTCTAGTGGAAAACATCTATAGCGGCCTAGACGATGACCCGGGTAGATTGACATGTAGACACAAACAATTAAGCAGATGTAATTTCGTAAAAGACTTGTAACACTTTCTTTAGCCTACTAGCTTGCATTAGCAAACCTTAATTCCCATAAGGGTAAATTAATATTTCAGATTCCTTAGATGTGCAACTGCTACAGGTCGAAAGACAGAACTGTGTGTTGGTAATGTGATCTTCCCACCACAAACCTCAGAAACTTCCTGTGCTTCTTTGATAATGGCTGTAGGCATCTTTGAGGTCTAGCACAAACATCTAATCCCCTTATTTCACTAACAGGAATATCTGATGCCATGTTAGCATACCGAATTTCTTCTCCCGATTCTTGTATTGTCTAGTTTCAGTTTCAGATCAGTCTGAAATTTACTTAAATATATAGTTGTTCCTAATTGGAGTAGTTAGAGATAAAACGTGAGTACACCTTTTACGGGATTAGAATGGGGTGGTGCCCTGAAACAAAGAGCATAACCATTCTCTAGAACAACTAGCACCCAGTTGTCACTGGTTATGCTTCGTCACTTGCTTAGATGGAATGAGATTGTTCCTCCCACCAGGGTGGCACATGCCGCGTGGGAAGTGGGCAAAAGGCATTGCTTTGAACCAGTTGAGGGTTTCTCAGATGAAGTGCACTGCTGAGAATGTCTTCATCTCCATGATTTCTTCGGGCACTGGGAGTGCCGATCTTGAGACTGGTATTGATGTGGATGTTCTCTTTAACCCCTTGCATGCTGATGACGGAGCGGTTCCGTCATCAGCTACGGGTAAGCTGTGCTGATGACGGAACCGTTCCGTCATGACTCCGCCCGAGCAAGGCGGAGTCAGCATGGGCGGGGAATTCCCGCCGCACGCAAGGGGTTAAGACCAATGAGGAGACCGTACTATTTGTCTATACAGATCCCTTCTATCTATTCCGTTAAAAAAGTTACTTACCTTTGGTAACGCTGTTTCTGATGGATACTCGAACTGTAGATATTTCATCTTGTGAATACTCCCAGGCACTATATGTGCCGGACTGTCTGGAGTATGGTCCGTCCAGCCCCTCATGGGTCATCAGAGCCACTACATAACCGCCACCTCCATGGGCTGACATCAGTTTCTTTCTGTTCTCTGTGTGCACTGTAAGACATGGAGCTGTCTTACAGTATCATTGTGCTGATCTCTAGATTGCAATCTTATTAACATGGACTGGATGAGTCGATTCCACAGAAAGAGTTGGTGAGGAGTATCCACCAGAAAGAGCGTTACCAAAGGTAAGCAACTTTTTCTGCTGATGGATATTTCTAAATGCGGAGTCCTCACCTAGTGAATAGATTCCCAAGCAGTACAACCACAAGTGATGGGTCAGTGGAATGACTTAGGCCACGAAATCCTGCAGGTAAGACAAACGCTAATCATGCTGGACCTGGCTATCCAAGTAGAAGTATTTTGTGAACATGTGATCTGACACCCACTTAGCTAACTGGCAGATGTTCAAGACTGGCACACCGTGTGCCGGCACAGAAGTAGCAGCCTTTGATTTAATGGTAGGAGTACAAAGGGCTTCTTGTCCCCCTGTTGCCACAGGATGTCCTCCTGAAGGTCAGATGCTCATAACCAGTAGTTCTGGGTACCATACTCCTTATCCAATCAAGGGCAACTAGGATGACTTGGGCCCAGCCCTTCCTGATCTTCTTGAGAAGACTGGGCAGGAGAAGTAGAAGAAGGAAGGTGTACAGAAGTATGGAGCTCCAATCAACGCAAAAGGTGTCTCCGAGCAGGACCTTTCTTGGGAAATCTAACGTTCAAAGTTTGGACACTGCATTTTCTGTGGTGGCAAAAAGATTCAGCCATGATTTTCCCCATTGCTGGAAGACACCACATGGCACCTCAGAATGCAGTCGACATTTGTGAGCCACGAGGAAATGTTGGTTGAGTTTGTCTGCCCTAGATTTTAAAGATTTTGTCAGGCATTGTGCAGGGAGGGAGGAAGTGGACTTTCAGCCATTTTCACATGTGCCACCTGGGGAGGTCCACTAGCAGGATGCAAGAGACCAAGAGGCCTCAGAGCATCCCTCACTGAGACCCAGGTCAAGTTTTGAAATATTTGGATCATAGCTCGAATGTCCGGGACTCGTTGAGGGGAGGGAAGGCTCAGAAAAGCACCTTATCCAGGATGGCTCCAATGAAGGGAGGCCATTGTGAAGGAGTAAGGTGTGACTTGAGCACATATGATGTCATCAGGTCTACCGTTGTGTGGAGGTGGTTTACGGCTGTTTGAGGCGAGTCTGTCTTGAGCAGTCAGTTGTGGAGAAATAGGACGACTGGTATTCTGAACCTCTGCAGATAGGCAGAAAAACCATCACCTTTCTACACACCTGAGGTACACTGGTAAGGCAGAAAGGGGGCACTGAAAAGCTTGTGGCCTACCTGGGAGCACAATTAGCATCTGTGTGGGTCTGCAGAAGAGGGATGTGAAAATAAGCAACCTGGAAATTCAATGTCACCATCCAGTCGTCTGGGTCCAGGGCAGCAGAACTGGCGCCAGGGTGAGCCGGACGAAAACGTTCAGAGGGAGAAGATCTAGGAAAGGGTTACGGTCATCATCCGTCTTAGGGACTAAAGAATAATGGGAATAAACACCTGTCAGCACCGGCTCTATGGCTCCCTTGGCTCAGAAAGCTTGAACTTCTCGGAGTATAGACAAATGGTCTTCTCAGTGGTGTTACGATGTGAGAGGTATGTCAGGAGTGTTACAGAAAAGGGCAAGAGTAGCTGCTCTGCACGCTGTGGAGCAGCCACTGGTCGATGTGATGCTCTGCCACCTGTGAAGGTAAAAAGTTATGCAGTTTCCTCCGGACGTCATTGTAGGAGGCTAACTTTTTATGTAGTGTACACAAATGAGGTAGACTATGTAGAAAACTCAGACTAACCTTATTGGCTTATAGTGATTACATTAATAATCTCAAATGCTGTCTTTTGTAGTAGTATGGGCAAGCAGTTTAGCCCCTTCGACGCTCGTGACAGAACGGTTCCGTCACGAGCGTCGGTTGGGCTGTGTTGGTGACGGAACGTTTCCGTTACAACCACGCCCATTTTCGAATCTTCAGCACAGCGCAAAAATGCGTGCCGCGCTGAAGCGGTTAGGCTTATCAGAGGGTAGTGTTAAGCATTTGTTGTACACCCAGGATCAATAAATGAGAAACAGACTCAAGAAGAAACTCTAGATCAATTTAGAATAATTACATTTGTATACAATTGTAGACACATATAGCTTCGTAATCTAGTAAGTACTTTAGATGTTATCAAATTTCAAAGTAGAAATTGTTGAAAATGACAGCTTTCAGATTTTGAGCTCAACTATTGGAGCTCTCAAAGCCACAGAGCCACTGTTGGTTTCAATGGACTTGGGCGGGGGCATGGGGGGCATAGGTGTTTTGTCCGGCAGGTCGTTGAGTTTGAGGTTCCCATGTTTCTCTGTGCACCTACAGAAGTAGAAGAAGAAACACAGCAAGATGACTTCTGGCATGGAGCTGGCCTCTGGTGAAGTTCCACGACGTGCAGGTCAGGTTTGGCAGCGGTGTTCAGACTAAACACAAACAAGCCTTGGTGCTTGCAACAGGCTGCAGTACATCGGTATTGGTGCAAGGTGGCTCCTGAGGGTCTTGGCATCTCCAAACTCGGTGGAGAGACTGACCTCCTGGAGCACAGTGATCTCTTCTGGGTGGCCACTGCAATGGTAGACCCTGTGGTCAGCAGACCAATATACTGGACATCGCGGTCGGTCCCTGCAGGGAAGTCATTTCAAGGGAGATGCAGACAGGTTAACGAAGTGCTGGCAGCCTTCCGAGGCTTTTGGATGATGCACAGCTGCAGGACGAGTCTGGTCTTTGCAACTGTCGAGGAAGGAGCAGGCAGGGTTTGGCCCAAAGTCCAGAGCTAGTCCACGGTGCTTACATTCTTCGGCTCTTCTTTGTCCTCCATCTTCTTCTACTTAAGTCAGACGAATCTGCTTTCCTGGTGTCAGGGGCCCACCTAAATAATGAATTTAGGGGTGTTAAGGGGAGTGAAGGTTAGTAGCCAATAGGCTACTTACCCTTGGGGTCACTACACCCCCTTTATGAACACTTCCTGTGGGGAGTGGGTATAACCCTGTCCCAGAGTTCCTAATTTCACCAAAATCAAGATGCTGGAACCCTTCTTTCGTGGAGCTCATCAGGTAACCCACCTTAGGGGTGTGATTAGCCTGGTGGTGCAACACGCATACTTGCATAGCTTATTTCCCACCTGTCCTGGTGCCAAATGGACCTCAAGGCAGGGGGTGACATCTCCCAGGTTTGGGGGATGCTGGGTCACATATAAAAGGCAGCAGGGGCTTTGAAGCTCCTGGCCTTGATATGCTAAATCATTAGCCATCCTGCTGGAGGCGTGAACACCTTCCTCCGGAGCAGGCATGGTTTCTGGCCTCAAAGAGCGTGGGCTCTCACCTGCAGTGGGTCAGAAACATGTCTGTGGTAGCAAGCTGGACCATACCGGTCAGTCAGCACACTAAGAGGCTTGTAGGTTTTCATGGAACACCACTTAGGTCCTCTCTAGGTGCAGGTTTTAAAAAATCCACTACTTGCATCAGTAGACAAGGTGTTTGATAGCAAACACCTTGGGTTTCAGTAAAGCCAACATGTAGCTGGGGAACTTGCAATGACCAGTGCCCAGTACATATACTTAAGATGGCTTCACTGTTTACTTGTAATATCTAGTAATGAAACTAGACAGCACAGGGGCATATCTACTTATGCAGATGTCCTGGAATGTAATATAACACCTTGCCTTAGGACTAAAAGGCCTGCTGTAGGGGTGACTTACATATTTTGCATGCAGTGTCTGTGGGCATGACACACCTGTGTGCACCAATTCACACAGCCTGTAATGGCAGTCCGCATGAGTTTGGTGATGGGTTCCTCAAGGTGGCACAATACATGCTGTAGCTATTAGTGGCCCTCTTTAGCACCCATGTACTAGGTACCACTTACTAGGGTCTTACAGCAGTGCTAAGGTTCTTTCCATTTGGGGGACAATTGAACAGTAACTTTGTTTTATGGATACAACACTGGCACTGGGTACCTGGTTTGCAGGAACCCAGTGCACTTCAGTCAAAAATGAATCAAATACCGGGCAAAAAGTAGGGGTAACCATGTCAAAATGGAGCAATTTTCTACAGTCATGTGCTGCCGAAGGTGACAAAGAGGTTTTGTTGCAACTGCGGGGGGAGTGGAACGGGATTGGATAGATCATTGCCCCTGAATGCATGGTAACTGGTGGCCAGATCCCCGGCCTCTGCCTTGAAAGGTTTGGGAGGCCTGTTGCGGCATAGTTGGGAACTGCATATGGTGGTACCTCCTTCCAAAGCTTTGAAAGGGGCAAGACTGCTAAAGAAACTGCTGCACAGGCGGTGCCAGCCCAAGAGAGCACGCTTTCTTTACAATCCTCATAGTGCTCTAGGACAGAGTTCTCTCTGTCTCTAAACAGATACGTGCCATTGAATGGCATTTCCATGAGTGACTGTTGGATATCACTTGAAAATCTGGTGGAATGGATCCAGGCATGGCACCGAAGCACAACACTGGTTCCAACTGCTCTTCCCTGGCAGAAGGTAGTGTCCAGGCCTGATTGTATGAAGTACTTCACAGCATCTTGGCCGTCTTATATAAGGCACTGAAGGTTAGGTCAAACATCATCTGGCAAGATATCAGTTACAATGTCCCACAACGCATGTAAATATCTCCCCAGGAAACAGCTGGCATTAACTAACCTCAAAGTAAGGCAATCCCAGGAGAAAATTCTCGTCGCGAAATGCTCCAAGTGTTTTGACTCTTTATCTAGGGGAAAGCATTGGGGCTCAGTCAGCTGTTAGAGGCCTGTACCCCCAGGCTATCTGGTAAAGGATACTGAAGAAGAAAGGTAGGATCCCCCGGGACAGGCTTGTGCTGCCTTGCAATCTGTCTGCTTACTAGAATGCAAGATCCTGGCTTTGAGCAGGTACCCAACAGAAAGCCTCGTTGAAATGCTCCTGCGTTATTTATTGTGGGAGAAAGACCTCAGTTTAGACATTTGTCTTGAACTCGCTGGTGAGAAGGGTGAGTCCTAAAACATGTGATGCTCTCCTAATGACAATGACAAAGGAGGCAGACTCTTCTGTAGACACATTAGGTAATGTTGAGTGAAGGTCAGGGGATGTGCTAAGCCACTGGCATCCTGGAGGTGTAAAAACAGGTTTTAGTTGTTATATGGAGTAGTGGTATCATAATCATCATTGGCATAGTCATTAATTTGTTTCAGAAGTGCCTCTGGGTCAGAGTGTGGGTAAATGCGAGGTTGACGCATCATCATACGAAATTGTTCTGGATCTGCCTCCGAAACCAACAGGACTATTGCCTCCCTCTCTGGCATTGATGAACAATTTACTTACCTTCGGTAACGCATTATGTGGTAGAGACTCAATCTAGCTGCAGATTCCTTACCATTGAATGCCCCAGGCGTCGGGTTAGATACGGAAACTTTTGCTTAGTAATACCCCTTGCGTGTGGCATCGGGAGGCTCCATTCGGCTAGGCGTGCCATCGTCTGCATCGGTGATGATGTTGTGGTGCTTATATAGGCACCACCCAGGTGCATGGACGTCAGTAGTTTTTTCCACGCCAGAAGCGCAGAGACACAAAGTAACTGATGTAGTTGTGTGCAAAACTAGGGACCTGAAAAGGGGAGTAACCCTAGGCCTACAATATTAGTCCGCAAAGCAGGGAGGCATGGGTGGGGTTGTAAGGAATCTGCAGCTAGATAGATTCTCTACCAGATAAGCCCCTACCGAAGGTAAATAACTTGTTCATCTGATAGAGACTTCTAGCTGCAGATTCCTTACCTTTCAATTAGATACCCAAGCCATATCATCCCGGCAGTGAGCTGCAGACCAATATCCTATACTAGGAAGTCCAGCAAGACCAAGCGAGCAAAGTACCCATCCCTGCAGATCTGACCATCCAGGCAATAGTGTTTTGCAAACATGTGCAAAGATGCCCACGTTGCTGCCTGACAGATGTCTTGCACCGGGACACTCCATGCCAAGGCCTTAGCCGGTGCCTTTCCCCTGGTGGAATGGGCCCTTAAACCCTTAGGGGGCTGCATCTTTTCCAGGGCATAACAGACCTTGATGCAGAGAATGACCCAGCGAGAGATGGTCCTTTTCTGCACTGCCCTTCCCTTCTTCGCTCCCACGTACCCCACAAAGAGTTGGTCGTCCAACCGGAACTCTTTAGTGTGGTCAAGGTAGAACGACAACGCTCTTTTTGGGTCCAGTCGGTGGAGCCGCTCCTTTTCACTAGAGGGATGCGGCAAAGCAAAGATGGTGGGCAATGTGATGAATTGACCCAGATGGAAAGGGGTAGCAACTTTCGGTAAAAAGGATGCCCGGGTGCGAAGCACCACTTTGTCCGGACATAAGATAAGGAGGCGAACAAGATAAAGCTTGCAGCTCACTCACCCTCCGGGCAGATGTAATCGCTACCAAGAAGGCTGTTTTGATGGTCAATAGCCAGAGGAGACAATTGTGTAAAGGCTGAAAGGGAGCGCACATCAGATAGGTGAGGAAAAAATGAATGTCCCACTGTGGCAGGAAAAAGGGCGTAAGAGGAAACAAGTGAGCCAGCTCTTTCAGAAATCAGTGTACAATGAGAGATTTGAAGAGAGAGGGTTGATCGGGTAGCTGCAAAAAAGCGAGGTGCTGGCTGCCCTCCGAGGCTTTTGGACGATGCACAGCTGCAGGACGAGTCGGGTCTTTGCAACTGTCGAGACAGGAGCAGGCAGGCAAAGTTTGGCCCCAAGACCAGAGCTAGTCCACAGTGCTTACATTCTTTGGCTCTTCTTTGTCCTCCTTCTTCTACTTAAGTCAGATGAATCTGCTCTACAATATAATACAAATTTCTGCCAACAGCAGGCGTATACTGTCTTAGTGGAGGACCGCCTGGCCACCAGAATAACATTACAGACTTCAGTAGAAAGGTCAAAAGCTATCAACTGTCGCCGCTCAATCTCCAACCATGGAAGTTCAGCGGTGACAGCTTCAGGTGGAGATCCTCCCCTGCTGCTGTAACAGAAGAACCTCCCGAAGGGGCAGCCTGATCAGAGGATCGATGTTAATTTTCAGAAGCTCTGAATACCAGACTCTCCTCGCCCAGTCCGGAGCACAAGAATGACTTGGGCCCGGTCTCTACTGATCTTCTTCAGAACCCTGGAACGGAGTGTTCTGGGCGGAAAGGCGTACAACAGGCCTAAGCTCCACTCGCAACGAAAGGCGTCACAGAGCGATAACTGCCTTGGAAACTCCAGCGTGCAGTACTGCTGACACTGCGCGTTCTCTTGGGAGGCTAACAAATATAACCAAGGTTCTCCCCACTGCCGAAAAAGATCTTGCACCACCTCAGACTTGAGACGTCATTTGTGATCCGCTAGGCATCTACAGCTGAGTTGTCCGGCCTGGCGTTCAGGGAACCTGCCAGGGGTTGAACCGCAAGGGTTATGCCCTGCTTTTCCAGCCATAAACAGAGATGCAAGGCCTCTCAACAAAGGGTCCACTACCCCCATCCGCCCTGCTTGTTGCAGTACCACATGGCAGTGAACACCTGCACTAGCTTCCCCTAAAAATCCTTTGGATATGTATGGTTATTAGACAAGGGGCCACGTCTTAACATCTCTTTTTTATGCTGGTCATAAATTGGATTGTTGTTGGGAAACACCAATTGTGTTTTATAGAAAATGTATATATATCTTTTAGGAGAAAGTGTATTTGTATAGGGTAACAAGTGTTCCACTTGTTTTTTATCATGTTTTGTATTATGAAATGAACAATGTTATTGCTTTTTTTAATAAACAATGAATGATCATTTATTTAATAGAAGTTCTTTTTGTTAGCACAAACAATTGTGGTGGTACTGAACTTAGATCAAGGAAATCATTTCTTGCTTAAATAGTACTCTAATTCCCTTGATTAATTTAAGGGGTCCCTCTTCTTTCTTTTGATCAAGTCTGAAGAGGACCACGGTAAACTGAAAGTGCTTGCGGCCTACCTTGAACCGCAAAGAAATGCCTGTGGCCCGGCAGGATGGGGATGTGAAAATACACATCCTGCAGGTCCAATGCTACCATCCAGTCTTCTAGGGCAGACAAGACCTGAGCTGGAGTGGGCCACTTAAACTTCTCCTTCTTGAGGAAGAGATTGACAGGTCGAAGATCTAAAATGTGCCGTAACCCCTTGTTCATCTTCGGAATCAGAAAGTAGCAGGAATAACAACCACTGCCTACTTCTGAAACCGGAACCCTTTCTATAGCTCCCTTGGCCAAGAGAGCTGTAACTTTCTCTTGGAGCAATTTAAATGATCCTTCGTCAGCCGTTCCTGATTTGGCAGCATGAGAGGAGAAAATGAAAGGAAAGGCAGAGAATAGACCTCCTGGACGGTCAGCAAGACCCACTTATCCGATGTTATGGATCTCCAGTGGGGAGATGATGACTAATTCTCCCACAAACTGGAGTAGTGTGGCTCTGCAGAATCAGCCTAGGAGTGCTTGAAGGCTGCGGCTGATGGGGGAAGTGTGGCTTCTGGCCTCTATTCCTGTATTGGAATGCACCACGTCCACGTCCTCGCATGGCTTGGGCAGTCTGTACAGAACGGTGGCTGGAATAGGGCTGATGGGTCTGGAAACCCCTTCCATTACCACGAAAGGAAGACTGGTCACATGGAGTGGAGGAGAGGCCTAAGGATCTGGCCGTAGCTCAATAGTCCTTGAACCTGACCAGGGCAGAGTCTGCCTTTTCCCCAAAAAGGCAGGTTCTCTCAACAGGCATGACCATCAGATTTGGCTGGACATCAGCCAAGAATCCAGCTTTTCAAGCCAGACGTGGTGCCTAAATGAGACTATCGTGGAAATTGGCCTGCCCAGTGCATTGGTAGCATGGTGAGTTTTGCCGCATCCCTCCCATCTTTGATCACTTGAGAGCGCACAGCACAGGCATCCTACGGGACCTGTGGCAGCACTTGAGCAGCCGTCTCCCAAAGGGAATGGGAGAAACGGCCCAATAAGCATGCAGTATTCACCGACCGCAATGCCAGCCTGGAGAAAAAAACATTTTCTTCCCAAATGCATCCAACCTCTTGGATTCCCGATCCATCGGGGCAGAAGGGAACACGCCCTGGGACGTAGAGGCCTGCACCACTAAACTTTCTGGGGTGAGGTGTTGGCTGAGGAACTTTGGGTCACCCAGAGCTGGACAATGGCTGCGCACAATCGTCCTTTTTACAGGAGCCCCTGTGCTAGGCTTGGACCACGTGCCTAGAAGGACGGCCGTAAGTGCTTCATTAAAGAGCAAAAGGGGTTCGGAAGTGGAAGCCCCTGGTTGAAGCATCTCGGTCAGGATCTTCGTCCTGACATGGACAAAGGGCAGCTCTTGTGCAAGGACCTCAGCTTCCCTATTCCCCACCATGGAATAGGACGCCCCCCTCCTCCATAGCCACTGTTGGTGGAGAAAGCATGCCAGTATCTGAGGAGTTATTCAGTCCACAGACCCTTCCCATTCCTCTCCAGAGCCTAGCACATCCTCAAAGTGCTCCCACGACAACAGAGAACCTCTGGATTCAATCGGTGCCGGAATTAGAATTGAACAGTGTTGTTCTGGCTCCGTGTCATCCAGGATGGGGCTGGTGCCGCCGATGGGCACCAGTGGAGCCGCAGGCACCGATTTCAGGTCCGATGCGGGGAAAGGTCGCGATGGCACAACCGACGAAGACCCAGATCTAAGATCGGATCCTTGAGGCCCCACCGGCACCCTGGCTGAAGCCGACTGCGTCAAACCTGATGGGGCCCCTTCCAACTCCGCAGGCTCGAAGGCTCATCAGCGGGGTCGTTCCGCTAAAATACACTGCGCATGGCCTCGTAAAATTATTTTATTTTTAGCAGGAGTCGCTCCGGCTCCAGGAAAGGGTGGGAGGCGCAAAGTCGACTCTGGATCCGGCTCAGTAGAACTGTGGCTAGAGCGTCGGTGCTCCTTCCTCTCTTGACGACTGACGCCAGCAAAGAAGGTGAAGTCCACTAAGACTTCCTCTTCTTCTTATGCCTCTTCCCTGGGTGTCCGGTGGTACTCAAGTTGGATGAAGAGGACTTAGGGCTCTGGCAGTGGTCCCACAATCTCTTCTTCGATCGGGACCAGAACCTCCGCGGAGTCTCGCTGGTTGGTGTGGACTGCCGGGCTACGAGGAGCGCCATCACTCGCTCCCTCAAGGCCTTCGGAGCCATGGCCCGGCAGTCCGAGCACAACTACAAATCGTGGTCGTGCTCGAGACACCAGAGACAGGAGAGGTGGGTATCAGTAACCAACATCATGCGGTGGGAAGCACCACATGGCTTGAAACCGGTCTTCCTCAAAGACATTCATCGAACACAAAGTGGTGTAAAAATTCTTCTGAATTTGACAAAAGTCGAGAAAAAACCTGCAAAAAAGCAGCAGAGGGGTAGCTCTTCCCGGATCGGCACTTAACTGGTGCTGAAAGAAAAGAATTGACGTCCGAACGCCTGGGTGGCGCCTATATAGGCACTGCAATGTCATAACTGATGCTACCGACGCAGACGACATCAAACGGACCGAATGGAGCAACCCGTTGCCGCACACAAGGGGTATTGCTCAGCAAAAGTTTCTGGATCCAGCCTGACGCCTAGGTAATTCAAAGGTAAGGAATCTGCAGCTTGAGTATTCTGCCAGATAATGCGTTACCAAAGGTAAGTAACTTGTTCATCAACGGCAGAGAGGGAGGCAATAGTCCTGTTGGTTTTGAAAGCAAACCCAGAACAATTTCTAACAATGATGCACTAGCGCTAGTGCAGCTGTTCATTGCTGCACTAGCGCGGGTCGCGCTGCCATCTGGCTCCGACTACTGGATATTTTAAAACTACCTTTTGCCTATTTTGGTTCCTTTAGGTTTTTTAACCCCTGTTTTTACTCACCGCTCCACTGGGCTCCTGTCCCCTCACCCGCATTTAATTTTGGAAAACTCACCGCCATTTGGCGGGTCCGGGTCCCGCGGCTGATCATTCGTGGGCGCCATCTTTGTTTGGGGTGAGTGTGTTTGTGCGCGGGCGCCATCTTGGAGCGTCCCGACGCTCGAGTGGTTTTGGGAGACGCCTATTTAAGGCGGACTTGCACTATCAGGCGTTCTGTTCATTGCTGCACTAGCGCGGGTCGCGCTGCCCTCTGGCTCTGACTACTGGATATTTTAAAACTACCTTTTGCCTATTTTGGTTCCTTTAGGTTTTTTAACCCCTGTTTTTACTCACCGCTCCACTGGGCTCCTGTCCCCTCACCCGCATTTAATTTTGGAAAACTCACCGCCATTTGGCGGGTCCGGGTCCCGGGGCTGATCATTCGTGGGCCCCATCTTTGTTTGGGGTGAGTGCGTTTGTGCGCGGGCGCCATCTTGGAGCGTCCCGACGCTCGAGTGGTTTTGGGAGACGCCTATTTAAAGTCGTCCTCTCCCGCGCAGCGGGATCGCGCAGTGGGACGCCGTTGCTTAGCCGGAGTCGTGCCAGAGTCCTGCCCGTCTGCGCCCGTCAGCGTCCTGGAGGCGTTCGAGGCGGCGGGCAGGACTGGGCTACATATTGCATTGTGCTTGTATATGTGGGCACTATGCTCCACTACTCGGGATCGGAACTTCGCTCCTGGCAGCATTGTAATGGCGCATGCTGTACGGTATTTCCTGCGCGCCACAAGGGCAAGCATTGCTGTCCTGAGTGTGGCTGGCGCCCGCAGAAACATCTGGTCGGGGCGCCGCAGAAGGCGGCAGACAGCGTCAAACATCTGGGCTTACTGCTTAATACTAGATCTCTCGGCCGGCATGCTCTGGATATTTACGACCTGTTGGAGTCAGAAAAACCACTGTTTCTGATGCTCACCGAGACGTGGCTCGGTGAGGCGTCCAACCCAGATATTGCCACTGCTATTCCGCCAGAGTATAACATCTTCAGGCAGGACAGGCCGAAGGGGCGCGGAGGTGGGGTTGCACTGATAGTAAACAAAAGTGCCACCTGTACCATCATTCCCTCTGACGTGATTAAAGATTGCGATTCCCTTACCTTTGCGATTGTCCTATCACCACACCAATCGCTGAAAGGTCTTCTTGTTTATCGTCCGCCAGGACCCACAGGCTCTTTTTTTGAAGAGTTCCAGTCGGTGATCTCATCCCTGTTACTCACGTCTGAGCATTGTATCGTTGGCGGGGATTTTAATGTCCATATGGACGTTGAAAAGGATGCCGACGCAATTAAAATGACGGATGTTACAGCCCCTCTGGGCCTGGTGCCCTATCACGTTGGACCGACCCATGAGAAGGGACACACCCTAGATCTTACTTTCTCTACGACCCCCATAGAGATGCTGGCTCCTATCCAGGTGCTTTGGTCTGATCACAGGTTGGTGAAATTTTATTTCTCGGAAGTCAGGAAGCCTTCCGGTGCCCCCCGGCAGGCCTCCGTGGGATTCAGGGCACTCCACCGGGTTACTCCGGAACTGCTAGCACAGTCTTGCGCGGACCATCCCTGTGTTTTGGCCGGGGACTTAGAGGAGGATGTTGAGCGACTGCAGGCCTGGCTCTTAGAAAGGCTAAATGATCTTGCCCCTCTGAGACCCCCCGCAAACTTGACAAGGGTGCATCCGCCCCTTGGTTTACAGAAGCATTGGCGGCTTCACGTCGGCAATGCAAGGTCGCTGAAAGAGCATGGCGCGTGAAATACGACTCGACAGCGAAACTCGCCTACAGGTCTGTGGCGAAAGCTTATCATTGGGACATCCTCTCGGAGAAGAAGGCTTATTTTGAGAGAAAAATTGAAGCTGCCTCCAATTCCTGTAAGGAGCTTTTCGCCATTGTACGGGCGTTTACAACTTCACGCGCGGCACCAACTCAGGACCACCACATATTCTCCTCCTCCCCCCCCCCCCCCTTTTGACGGATCCAGGACTCCTTCCCTGTGCAGGAGCCTGAGACGCCCGGTCGGGCGGAGAATGCCGCTACTACCCTGCCTAGTGCAGGTGTGGACTTGGCAGTTTTTCCTCCTCTTTCCATGACTGCCTCATTTGATCTGATGGCGTGTCTTAAATCAGGTTCCCCCCGGGATGCCTGCCCCGCAAAATTTCTGGCAAAAATGGCAGCCACCATTAATCCATATGTGAACCCCCTGCTGAATTGTTCTCTTGCACAGGGTGTGGTTCCCCAGTCCTGGAAGCAGGCGATGATTATCCCCTTGCTCAAAAAGCCCGGTTTGGATGCGGAGGTGTTGGCGAACTATAGGCCTATCTCGCTCCTGCCTGCTTTTGCGAAGGTCATAGAAAAGCATGTGCACAAGGTGCTTGCCGATTACCTGGAGTCCCACGACCTACTGCACCCCACCAAATCGGGTTTCCGCACCAATCTTAGCACCGAAACAGCTCTCCTGGAAGTCTCGGAGGCGATTAAGGAGGTGCTGGATTCGGGTGGCAGGGCGATGCTGGTGAT
Source organism: Lissotriton vulgaris (assembly GCF_964263255.1). NCBI lineage: Eukaryota > Metazoa > Chordata > Amphibia > Caudata > Salamandridae > Lissotriton > Lissotriton vulgaris. Next base: position 609,939,684 of record NC_141695.1, read on the forward strand.
GTTAGATCTGTTGGCGGCCTTCGACACCGTCCCCCATGAGGGTCTTCTTGCAAGACTCTCAGAGATTGGTCTCCGGGGGACGGTGCTCCAGTGGTTTCGTTCGTTCCTGGCAGGTCGCCGACAAACGGTCTGGGCTTCTGCTTGCTCCGCCGAGATGTCGCCATTGGGTGTCGGAGTTCCTCAGGGCTCAGTATTGAGCCCAACTCTATTTAACATCTTCATGACCCCTTTGGCGGCTCTGGCGGAGTTTTTCGGGGCTCAGATCGTTTCCTACGCCGATGACACCCAGCTCCTCTTCACCTGTGAGAGGGGTGCGGATTTCGATGGAGGTAGGATCCAGGGTTGCCTTGAGGCTGTGTTTCAGTGGTTCCAACATAACAGCCTCAAGTGCAACCCGGATAAATCCGAGGTCCTCTTTTTCGGGTGCAGTTCGGATCCGGACTGGAAAGTGTGGTGGCCTGAGAACATGTTTCCACCAGCAAGTTCGTCCCAGGTGGCAAAAAACCTTGGGATTAAGATCGACAATGGCCTCACACTGCGCTCACAGGTAATCGGTCTCACTGGCACCTGCTTCGGCCTGCTCCGGATGCTGCGTAAGTTTCTTCCTCTGTTATCAGAGGAACACAGGAAGATCACGGTGCAGGCGATCATAGGCTCGAGAATTGACTACTCAAACATTCTATATCTCGGCCTGCCAGAATACCTGCTCCAACGGTTACAGGTGGTCCAAAATTCGGCAGCACGGGCCATCTTTGGGTTATCTCGCCGTGCCAGAGCCTCGGGCCTCCTGGAAGCACTGCACTGGCTTCCTGTCCGGAAGCGGATAATCTTTAAGACCCTTACTCTGGCACACAAAGCCTTGCACGCCTCTGGAGCGAAATACCTCCAAAAAAGGCTGACCTTCTACCATCCAGCCAGGTCGCTGAGGTCAGAATCCCTTTTTCTTGCGGCGGTGCCTCGTGTGAAGAGAGCACGTATTGGAGGCCGCTCTTTTAAATTATTGGCGCCCCAGTTGTGGAATAAGCTGCCTTTGTCCCTGCGCAGCACTCCAAACCTGTTTGCCTTTAGGAAGGGGCTCAAAACCTGGCTTTTTACCTCTTAGTTCTCTGGCCTGTCTGGTTCCCCTTTCTCTGCCTTTTATCTGTTTTTTTCCTGTTATGCTATGAGTTTGGTGCGCAATGCAAAGCGTCGGGACACTCTTCTGAGTAGCCGTACGCTATATAAAACCCCGGTATAACATAACTAACCTCGTATATACCCATACTCTGACCCAGAGGGTCTTCTGAAACAAATTAATGACTATGCCAATGATGATTTCGATACCAGTACTCCATATAACAACTAAAACCTGTTTTTAAACCTACAGGATGCCAGTGGCTTAACACATCCCCTGACCTTCACTCAATATTACCTAATGAGGCTACAGAAGAGTCTGCCTCCTTTGCCATTGTCATTAGTAGTCTATCAGACGGCATAGTCGCTCGGTGCTGTGGTGCTGTAGAACAAGTTACTTACCTTCGGTAACGCTTTTTCTGGTAGATACAGTATCTGCCTGTGGATTCCTCACCTTGTGAATATCCCCTTGCGTCAGCAACATTCGGAAATTATTTACGGAGCTTCGCGCCGACGTGGACTTGGACGTCATAGAGACACGGCATCGCAGTCGACTCCACTGACGTCACTGACGCCCATAATAGGCCCACGCCGGCGTGGTGACATCAGTTCCGCCCTTTTTTCCGTGCCTTTGAGGCACACAGACGGACTAATGACAGTAGAAACTTACATAGTATACACAGTACACGAAAGTCAAGATAGCACACACACAGTGTGAAGCAAATGAAAGAAAACCTTTGAAATGCCCCATTTTCCTTTTAACCATAAAACAAAAACAATACAGTTTCTCTGGTATAGAAGAGTGGACAACGGGGAGGCAGGTGCGTCAGTGAGGAATCCACAGGCAGATACTGTATCTACCAGAAAAAGCGTTACCGAAGGTAAGTAACTTGTTCTTCTGATAGATACATCTGCCTTGTGGATTCCTCACCTTGTGAATAGAGTCCCACAGCAGTCCCCACTCCCGGAGGAGGGTGTCCACTCTCCTATACCAGAAAGTCCTGGAGGACAGAGCGCGCAAAGTAGCCGTCCCTCCTCACTTCGGTATACAAGCAGTAATGCTTCGCGAAAGTGTGGAGGGAGGACCAAGTTGCGGCCCTACAAATATCCTCTACAGGAAAACCTCTAGACAAGGCAGAGGTTGATGACTTTGCTCTTGTAGAATGAGCTATTATACCCTCTGGAGGCTCCTTACCGGCCAAAGAGTAGCAGATCTTTATACAGAGGATGATCCATCTTGAAAGAGTTCTTTTATGAACCGCTCTTCCTTTTTTGCAGCCAGCGAACCCAATGAAGAGCTGGTCATCCACACGACAGTCTTTAGTTCTGTCCAGGTAAAAGCTCACCGCCCTCCTAGGGTCCAGATGGTGTAACCTCTCCTCCTCCTTGGAAGGGTGTGGTGGAGGTTAAAAGGTTGGGAGGGTAATGGATTGTCCTAGGTGGAAGGGAGTCACCACCTTAGGGAGAAAAGCAGCCCTGGTCCTAAGAACCATTCGTTCAGCATAAATGGTCAAGAATAGGGGCTTGAAGCTCACTTACCCTCCTTGCCGAGGTAATTGCAACGAGGAAGACTGTCTTAAAATTCAAAAGCCTCATAGGACACTTGTGTAAAGGCTCAAAGGGAGCACCCATCAAGTATGTTAAAACAAGATTTAAGTCCCACTGAGGTACAATAAAGGGAGTAGGAGGGAATTTATTCGTTAGACCCTTCAAAAATCTTAAGACTATAGGAGATTTGAAAAGGGACGGCTGGTCCGGCAAACATAGAAAAGCGGACAAGGCCGAGAGATAACCCTTGACTGTGGCAACAGCAGGCCCTTGCTGCGCCAGAGAGAGCAAATTTGAGAATATCAGATAAATGGGCTTTTAACGAGTCTACAGACTTCTCTCCACACCAGATGACAAATTTAGACCATCTGTAGGAATAAATGGATTTAGTGGAGTCACGCCTAGCCGATAAAATGACATCCACACATTGTGTGGAAGAGAAAAGGAATTCAGGTTGCCCCGTTCAATCTCCAGGCATGAAGGTGTAATGTCTGGAGGTGGGGGTGTAGAACCTGCCCCTACATCTGAGAGAGGAGGTCTGCCCTGAGAGGGAGACGGAGCGGCGGGTGAGAGGAGAGGTGGAGAAGATCTGTGTACCACACCCTTCTTGGCCAATCCGGGGCGACCAATATGACTTGGGCCCGGTCTTGGCGAATCTTCCTCAGAACCAGAGGAATCAAAGGTATGGGGGAAACGCGTAAAAGAGTTGTCTTCCCGAACTCAACTGAAACGCGTCCCAAAGGCTCCTTGCATCGGATACTGGAGACTGCAAAAAGACGGGCAGTGCGCATTCTCGTGAGTGGCGAACAGATCCACTTGAGGAGTTCCCCACATCGGAAAGATGTCTTGAACTACCTCCGGATAGAGCCTCCACTCTTAGTCGGCTGAAAATTGCTGACAGTGTCCGCACGAACTTTCAGAACTCCGGCCAGATGATTTGCCACCAGACAAATCTGATGGTCCTGAATCCAGGACCAGAGCAGAAGAGCCTCCCTGCTGAGACGCTGCGACCCCACTCCTCCCTGCTTGTTGATGTACCACATCGCGGTCGTGTTGTCCGTCAATACTTGGACTGACCGCCCACGAAGGGAAGGGAGGAGGGCCTTGAGCACCAAACGTATCGCCCGCAATTCCAGAAGGTTGATATGAAGCAACCTTCCCTCTGGAGACCAAAGACCCTTGACCTTCCTGTCCCCCAAGTGAGCACCCCACCCTAGAGTGGATGCATCCGTTATTACTGTGGCCACCGGAGGAGGCAGATGAAAAGGCTTCCCTTGAGATAGGTTGCTTCCACACCCCACCAAGACAGATCCGTTGCAGCTTCTCTGGAGATCCTCACTGACTCCCTGAGATCTCCGTTGTGCTGATACCACTGGAGTGCCCTCATGTGCCATCGTGCATGGTTGACCAACAGAATGAATGAAGCCATCAGACCGAGCAGACGAAGGACCTTCAGGACTGGAACGACCGCTCCATTGAAAAATAAAGGAATCATTTCCTGAATGTCGTGAATCCTTTGAGGAGGAGGGAATGCACGACATACAGCTTTGTCCAGTACAGCACCTATGAACAGGATGCGCTGGGAGGGCACCAGGTGAGACTTGGGTACATTTATCTAAAAACCCAACCTGTACAACAACTGGGTTGTCTCTTGCAGATGTTGGAGCACTCTCTCCAACGACTCTGCTTTGATTAGCCAGGCGTCCAAATAGGGGAATACTGGAATCCCCGACCTTCTGAGATGTGCTGCCACCACCGCCATCACCTTGGTGAAGACTCGAGGCGCAGTAGTAATTCCAAAAGGAAGGACCGCAAACTGATAGTGTTGCGAACCCACCGTAAAACGGAGATACTTCCTGTGCGACTTCAGGATTGGAATGTGAAAATACGCATCCTGTAAGTCGAGCGACACCATCCAGTCTTCTTCCAGCAGCGCTTGAAGAACCGGAGCAAGGGTGAGCATCTTGAATTTCTCTTGTTTCAGCTAGAGATTCAAGATCCTGAGATCCAGGATTGGACAAAGTCTGCCATCCTTCTTGGGAATCAGGAAATACCGGGAGTAGCATCCCTGACCCCTTTCCTGCTCTGGGACCACCTCTACTACACCCTTTCTTAATAGAGTCTGCACTTCCTCCTGTAGAAGCAACAGATGTTCCTCCGTGCAAAAACCTTGGCAAGGACGGTAATGGGGAGGGAATTCCCGAAAGGGAAGGGCATACCCATTTTCTACAAGATTGAGAACCCAAAGACCTGATGTAACCGATTCCCAATCCTGTAGAAAATAGGTAAGCCGGCCCCCAACTGGACCCACATGATCCTGAATAGCGGATCTAGGGCTGCTTTTCTGAGGCAGGGGGGTTGGAAGAAGAGGAGGAGGAAAAGGCCTGACGTCCACGAGGACGCGCTCTTTGCTTTCCCCTGTACGATCTGTACATAGAATTTTGCTGCTGCTGCTGTTGCTGCTGCTGCTGTTGACCTTGCCGGAAATTCCGAAAGGAAGAGCGACCAAAGCCCCTGAACCTCCTGTTGGACGAAGAGCCTCTGATCTGGAGACCTAAAGACTTAGCTGTCGCTCTGCTATCCTTAAATCTCTCAAGGGCCGCATCAGCTTTCTTCCCAAAGAGACCAGAACCATCAAAAGGAAGATCCAGCAAAGTCGCCTGAACATCAGCCGAAAAGTCGGAGGATTTCAGCCAGGCTGACCTCCTAGTGGCGACAGCAGTGCCCATGATCAGAGCCACAGAGTCGGCAGTGTCCAGACCACTTTGAATAACCTGGCGAGCCGCCGCCTGAGTATCAGAGATCACTTCCTCAAAATCCTTCCTGCTGGCACCAGGAACTTTAGGAACCAGGACACGCAAAGAATCCATCAGGGCTTGCACATATCTTCCCATCAGACAAGTGGCATTAGTTGACTTCAACGCCATGCTTGCCGATGAAAAGGTCTTTTTTGCAACCTGGTCTTGTTTCTTCGCTTCCTTTTTACAAGGAACCTGGGGAAACGCACTAACTCTTTTTAGAACAGGCTGCTTGAATGACCAGGCTCTCAGGCGAAGGATGAGAAGACAAAAAAGCAGGGTCCGCAGGTGCAACCCTGTACCTTCTCGCAACACTCTTAGAAACCGCATGAGCCGACAATGGTTTCTTCCACACCTCCATAATGGGATCCGTCAAGGCATCATTAAATGTAAGCAAAGGCTCCACCACGGAACTCGGAGAATGCAAAACCTCAGTGAGGATATTGGATTTAAACTCTACCGTTGGCAAAGTCAATTGAAGAAGTTCAGCAGCCTTCCTCATAACCAAATGGTAAGGTTGGATATCCTTAGAAGGGGCACCAGAGCCGGAGGGCAACTCCCACTCAGGAGAGAAATCAAGACTTCCTGAATCAGCCAACTCCTCAAAACAGTTCTCCTCCAATTCACCTTCCTCCACATCAGAATGTGAATCCAAGTACCTTTGCTCTTCCAAAAGGCGTTGAGCTTCCCTTCTGGACCTCTCCTTCACACGTCTCGCAGTCGGATCCACCAGCGGCTCCGTCGGATTCGGGGCCGACGCCGGTATCGAATCCGATGGTTTAGAGGAATGCCCTCGAGGACGATCAGGAGCGGGCGACGCCGGAATCGACGTCGACTACTTCGGCGGAGCCGGGAATTGCCAATGCGGCGTCGGAGCCGGCATATAAGGCATAAACGGAGCCGGAGGATAGGAGTGAGGAACCCCCAAGCTGTAAGCCAAAGGACCCATGGGACCCGAAGGCGCACCAGAGGGGTACCACACCCTTGAGAAGACGCCATACATAGCGTTAAGAGACGCTGAAGGGTCCTGGCCTGGGGCAGGAAAGGGCGGTTGAAAACCCTCAGGCCGGTCCTGAGGAAGGATCGGATTCGGCTCTTCAACAGGCGCAGAATCCACATCCTCCCGAGCCTCTTCCTCTTCTCGGGCCGGGGACGGCGCCGGAGATGGAGATGGATTCGGAGCCGGAGAAGGATTCGGAGCCGGAGAAGGAGACCGCCCATGCGACTCCGAAGGTGAGGCCTCCCCTTCAGGCTCAGAGACATCCAGAGTAACCACCTTCGAACGTACCTTCTTCGGTGACCTCGACCTCGAGCCCAACTCCTTACCGGAACGACGTCGGGACTCATGTCTCCTCTTCTTATGTTTCTTCTTCGACTTCGAAACATGATCCGATGCCGACCTCGAAGACGACCCCTCTCGAGAACCAGACCTCGACTTCGTCCTCTACTTCGACCTCGCCCTTCGAGAACGAGACCTCGACGATTTCTCTCTCCCAGCTTTCATCTTCGCAACCAGGAGTTTGGCCTCTCTCTCCCTCAGGGCCTTCGGGTTCATCTTCCGACATGAAGAACAATCTTCCACATCATGGTCGGAACTCAAACACCAGATGCAGTCATCATGCGGGTCGGTAATAGACATCATTTTACCGCACTCCCTGCAGGGCTTGAAGCCGGTCTTCTTAGATGACATCGTCGAAGAGACAGGATACAAAGAAGCAGAAATTTGCAACAAAAATGCAACAAAGTACCAGTTGGCTACAGAGATTCCAGATAACCGTTAGCGTCGACGATGCGGAAAAAAGGGAACTGATGTCATCACACCGGCGTGGGCCTATTGTAGGCGTCGGTGACGTCAGCGGAGTCGCGAGCGAAGCCGTGTCTCTATGACGTCCAAGTCCACGTCGGCGCGAGGCTACAAAAAGAATTTCCGAATGTTGCTGACGCTAGGGGGATATTCACAAGGTGAGGAATCCACACGGCAGATGTATCTATCAGAAAGAAATATTCATGCAATATCTTGAAGCAAATTATTTACATATGTGCAGATATGAAAGAAAGGGAATAGACTGTGGACGGATTTGGGAGTGGAAGGAGTTGGGCGCAGAGGGAGGCAGAATCATATGAAAAAGATAGATCAGGATGTGGAAGAGATTGGGCAGGTTCTGCACCAGTCTGGAAGGAATACCACGAAGTACACAAACATTGGCATTGATCATTTACTCACTGTCTCTCAGGTAGGTGTCGGCAAAGTAAAGTGTTCGCACAAATCCTGTGAAGGAGTCTTCTGCTGAACGTGCTTCAATTTTCCGCTGTACGGGAGCAAGTTCCATCTCCTGTAGTGCATCATGGTCAAACTTGGCGTTAGCTTCTTGCACCTTCATTGAAAGTGTGGGAGGGAAAAAGAGGAGATGAGGGTTGTGATATGAAAATAATTCAGTAAAGAAGGGAGATGACAAGAGTATGGAAGAAGTGAGGTGTGAAAAATACAGGGTGGAAAATATAGGAGAGATGAGAAGCAAGAAAAATGATGAGAAATGGATAATGACAAAGAGAGCAAACGGAATGATACACAGGGAAACTGTCTAAACTCTATTGCTCTAGCATTAACTCTTTATCATCCAATAAATGCTTTTTAAATTTCTCAGGCATGACTTAAGGAAACCTTTTGGCATATCAAGAGCAACTGGAAGAAAGTTTTAACTAGCCCTTATTGAGGTAAGTCACCCTGGATACCTTGTGAATTATCCACTGATGGGACAAGTGAGTCTCCTGCAAAAACCGATAAATAAACAAAACTTTTGGCTGACGTTATTGCTAATGAATAAGCGGTTTCTCAAGACAAGCGCATAATAGTAGATCTGTAAATTAGTTCAAATAGTTCTTTTGCCAAGGCTGAGAAAACAGTATTTAACTCTCAAAATAGAGCTGGAGTCCTCACTAGAGAAAAATAACAAAATATATGCTTCATAAACTCTTTAATGATTCTTGTGAGAATAATGAAGGTGTCACTGGCCTTCTCAAATACCTAGATTTTGCTGAAAGATGCACTTTGATTACTGGCTATTTAGGGCCTGATTTAGCTAATACCAAATAAAGTACAAACTAATTGGATGCTATTCATAATGGGTCGAGATTATTGGATTGAAGATGAGTCTATTTACATGCATACATCTTCAGAATGGAAGGAACTCTCACTGCAGTACAAATTTCTCTAAGTTACTAGAAGTTTTCATCAATTAGGTGGAGTGACTGGGTACAGGTAGAAAATCTGACCTTGCCTCCTGGATAATACATGTCTTGAACTGAAGCAGCCGGCTCACTAATCTCTGTCCACAGCGCTGGAAACAAATGTGTGGGCTGTGCTGGTGCTCTAAATATCATCAGACAGTTCCTTCTTCATCTTAAACAATAGTTTGAGTATTACTGGCACTGGCTGAAATGCATAAAGGAACTTCCCCCACCAGGCTGTTCAGAAAGCTTCTCAGTTGAAGCCGGGCCACAGCCTTCTACTCAGAAACCGTGGGCATTTGTTATTGTAATTTGTTGCAAAAAGATCCCATTCCTATGTGTCCCATCTGTGGAACACCCGACTTAATTGTTTGTTGCTTATCTCTCACTCGTGATTCGTCACCCAAAGTCTGCTGTGCATATTGGCACATACATAGTCTAATCCAGATATGCTCTCCACCGTAATTCCCCCCTTGTGCTTCAGAGCACATGGGCATGAATATGGTCATCCTATAATAGGGGACGAGATCTCATACCTCCTTGTTTCCCAATTTAGTACATCATTGTTGTCTGTGTGAAAACCTATGAGTTTTGTATGAGACAGAAAGGCTTTCATTGCAAGCCTTACTGCTTCAGTAAATATATACGAAGAGTTTTTTCCCTTTTGGAACTAGTGCCCACTGACTAGCAATTATCATAAAAGCACTCCGCACCTGTGAGGGATGAGTTCATAGTAATTAAACCATGTGGCATTACTTGGAACGGATCAATGGAAACCCTCAAAAATGTTATTAATTTTTGTCCAGTTTTTCATTTGGCCAGCTTTATGAATCTTGTCATCTCAATGCCTTAAGCTTATGAAAACTGAGTGTTTCATTCTTCTTGAATTGGTATCATACAAAGACATCACTGTAGAAGTAGGTGAATGCAAACAAAATGCAACCTAAAAGAACTTTGAGATGCCTTACAATCAAAACATTTCATCAATGTGTGGAGATGCATGTAAGCGATACCCCTGTGCACCAACATTAGTTTCTTGATTAACTCTTTCCGAGCCCTTGGATATAGAGCACAAAACAATTGTCAATACTGGTGAGCAGATCTTCGTTTGGGATCTTTGCTGAAGGTAAAAAAAAGAAAAAAAAGAGACCACTCCACTGAACGGGTAGGTGGGAGAGCAGTCAGGAATCTGTGGCTGAATGGAATACCCACCAGAAAGAGTGTAACCGAGGATATGTAATTAGTTTTTCTTATGGCTACTTCTAACTGCAGATTCCTCAACTTTTAAATAGATACCAAAGCAGTACCTCCTAAAGGTGGAGGGTCTGAGGAGTAGGGTCAGACCAAGAAATCCTGGAGGACCTTGCAAGTGAAATATACTTCCCGCCACACATGGATGTTAAGGTAGCAACATGTCACGAACCGCCAGATGTCATTGACATACACTCTGAATACCATTGCAGTTATCGCAACCTTACCCTAGTGGAATGGGCTCTCAGATCTCTCAGGGGCTTTTTGGCCAATGTGTAGCAGATCTTAATGCGGAGTTCTCTTCTGCAAACGCCTTCTCTTTATGTGCCCCGAAGAGCCACACAACACGCTGATTGTTCACCGAATGGTCATTGGTAAGATTTAACTTAAAAGCTCATTTGGAGTCCAACTAATGGACCCTTTCCTTCTATTTCAAGAAATGAAGGGTAAGGAATGCAGGAAGAGTGATGGACTGTCCAACGTGGAACTGCGTCACGACATTCGGCAAGAAGTCTGCCTGAGTCCTCAGCACCATTTTGTCTGGAAAAAAGGTGGTGTAGGGGGTTGCACTGACAGTGCCTAGAGTTCACTCACACGATGATCTGAAGTGGTGATAATGAGGAACACAGTCTTTATAGTCAGCAAACGTAACTAGCAGCTATGCATTAGCTCAAAGGGAGTACAGTAGGTGTGTAGGTGCAATGTTGTAAAGTCTCTTTAGATGCAGGAGGAGCAGCGGCCATCGTTCTTTTAGACCTGGGCGCAGCCTTCGATACAGTGAATCACCAAATTCTGATTCACCGCCTGGGCGAGCTGGGAATTGCTGGTACCGTCCTGAGTTGGCTGCGCTCCTTCTTGGAAGGTCGTACGTTTCAGGTTTCTGAAGATGGCATGAGCTCCAAACCCCGGCCTCTCCAGTGCGGTGTACTACAGGGTTTGTCGCTCAGCCAGACGCTCTTTAACGGGTATATGGTCCCACTAGCATCCATTGTGGCACCTTTTGGGATCCATATGGTTACCTACGCCAATGACACCCAACTGGTCGTAGCCCTAAACCAATCCTCCCCTCACTCCATGACCTTGAAAGCCTGTCTCAAAAGTGGTAAACTGGATGGGGTCCTCCCACCTGAAATTAAATGGAGGAAAGACGGAGGTCATGACCCAGGGCAACTTTGATAATACGACACTCAGAACCATCTGGCCAGTATGTATGGGTCCAGTCCCCATTCCTAAGCCATAAATAAAGAGCCTGGGCATCTGGCTAGATAATAAACTGACCTTCCAAGTGCAAGCCAGCAAGACAGTGGCAACCTGCTTCGGCCTGATCAGAACAGCAAGGAACTTTCTCCCTCTGCTCCCTCCCCAAGCCAAGAAAACCATCGTCCAGTCCATCCTGCTCTCCTGACTGGACTATGGTAACGCGCTCTATCTGGGAGTCCCCACTTCGGTCATTAACCGATTACAGGTCATCCAGAACTACGCAGCCAGACTGCTGACAGGAACCCTCAAACTGTCTTCTGCAAAATGCACCCTCCGCCTCCTTCACTGGCTGCCTGTGAAAGAGAGAATCAATTTCAAGTCACTCTGCATCGTCCATAAATCTCTTCAGGGTAAAGGTCCGCCCCTGCTCTCAGCCATAATTCAACCATACAAAGCCAGGAGAAAACTGCGCTCGGATGAACTTCACCTCATAGCTACCCCTAGAATCAAACGATCTAGAAGCGGCGGCAGACTTTTCTCCCTGAACGCAGGCAGACTGTGGAAAGCTCTTCCTCTCCATCTCCGAAACGAACCTAGTCACTGCGCCTTCAGGAAACAGCTTAAAACCATTTTATTCCCATAATATATCCTCCTGCTCTGTTCACTAACTTAGTAGTTTTGCCTAGCGCCGGGAGGCCTCCGGGTAGCCACGCGCTCTACAAATGCCCCTTCATTCATTCACTCATTCACTCTGTGTACTGGTCGATAAAAATCTGTCTAGTATTGTACCGTGAGCTCGCACTGCAAGCTGCAAACTGATTGTCACAGTTAAGTAACATTTTCTGTTTGCATCATGTCCTGCTGTAAACCACTATGAGAAGGATGGAGAGCAACAAGAAAACAATGGACTAAATTACGGCCCAGAACATGTGAGGAGATTGCAGAGGCAATCAACCAGTTGCAATCAGGGAAACCCCCTGCCCAAACGATCGCTGGTCGAAAGATCTTACTGCAGACTGAATTGCTCCGGGACCTTTACAGTTCCATTAAGGAGGATGAGATCCTGCCAGTGGATGTTCAGGGGATGACAACAGTGGTGATACCCAAGGCAGGCCGAACGGGCAATAACTGTGGCTCTTCTCGTCTGATCTCGCTACTGAATACTGAAGTTAATATTTTAACAAAACCAGAGCCTACACTGACCCTATAGGCGATTTGCTTGCTGTCTCAGCTATGCTGGGTATCTGGGAGGCCTGGGTGCTTTTGGTTAAGCTGCTTTAGGAATTGTCAAGTCCTAATACACAAACTGTATACGTTGCTTTGGCTCTCTGTAACACTCGGCATATGTAATGCACTGTTGGTCCCCTCCTCAAGGGGTCTTGTTTTTGAATTGGCTATCCTTTAAAACCAATAAAACATTTTTGACAAAAATTTTAACAAAGGTTCTTGCAATTCCCCTCACTGCTGTGGTTGGCACTCGGAGCAAAGTGTCTTTATGCTGCAGTGTGTGATGAAACCTAAAATATGCCGCTTAAATACAGCACTCTCACTGGATGAACACTTTGGGTCTCTAGCTGCCATACTAGGGACTGGATTTCAGAAGGCCCGCAACTACTTTGGACATACCAGTTTGCCTTGCTGGAATAATTCAGGCTGAGGCCCATATTTACAGTGCACACTAAGCTGCTACACACCGCCCTGATGGCATGTGTACAGATAAATAATGTCCTCTTGATCTCCTTTCCTGTTCCATGCAGCACTAGGCATGGTTGTCCTGTTTCGCCCCTGCTTTTCGCACTGGATAAAGAGCCATTGGCAACACTGCTCATTTCGGATCCTGGAGAAGGGAATTTTAGATGAGCTACAGGGGTAGAAGACAATGTTTCGATTTATGCAGAGGAGAAGCTGGCCTATTTAGAGCAGCTACAACATTTTGGGCACAGAGTGGTGAAGGTACTTCAGTAATTTTGAAAATGTACAAACCTGAGGATGAAAAGAACCAACTCTTTAGTAAATCCCATTTGTGGGCACAGCATCCAAAGGCAACTGGCTTTCCCAAAACTAAATTCCAGTAGTAACAAACAGTATTGTCTATTTGGTGTCTTTATATTGGAACACCACGTACAGATGTAGGAGAGCAACATGGGGAGGGTCGAGAGACAACTTGCCCTATGGACAGCTATCCCGATCTCACTCATAAGCAGAGTGGCCCTCTTCAAGATGGTTGCCATTCCTAAAATACTGTATATACATTACAGAACATCCAGGGTAAAGTGGTGGTCTCCTTTTTCAGAGACTTGGCATCTAAAATCTGCTATTGTCTATGAAACAACAGGACTGCCTGAGTCAGTATGATTAAGTGCTGCAAATCACAGTTGGATAGAGGATTTGAAATGGTGGATTTGCTTTCTTATTACCTACTGGGCGTTACACCAATAGGTGATTAATGGCTGTTTTTTGGACGTAGAGTCACATCCGGCTAATAGCAGAGTGCGCTGAACAATGGGAGAGGGAAGTATACTACACTTCTTATATGGGGGTCAGCTGCCTTCAGTAGTTCCACGAGAGTTGTTGATGCCTCCATTCACAAAGCGGTTTTGGATGCCAAGGCTCCCTGGAGGAGAAATTAATTGATTGAGCACAGCAGTGCCAAGGAACACCTACCATGACCCTCGGGGTCCAACAACCTTGGGGACGACTTGGCTCAGAACCCCCCCTTCCCCCCCCCCCCCCCAAGGTGGGGGAGAATCAGCGTCGTCAAACCCTTGAGTTGACTTGGATGAGTTGGACAGGCTGAAAAAAGCCTTCCTGGCGCACTCTTTGCATTCAGGAGCCCCCCCACCACCTCTTTGCCTTTAGGGGACCCCCTCCACCCCACCACTCTCATCCAGGAGCAGAAACTTGGCATGAAAGCCGCCCCTAAAGATATTGACCTTTTACCTAGGGTTTTCCCATGGGGACTCCAATGCCAATGAGGATATTGACATGATAGACCCTGGTGTACTTTTGTAGGCACGCATGCCATCCTCCCTCAACCAGGATCGGCCACTGATCCAGTGTTGATTATGTTCGATCCAGAGGGCATCCTCCACCCCCACCCCTCCATCTGAATGGGCTCCTGGGGACAAAGTGGCAGGCTTCACAAACTCCTTAAGAAGATTTGCAACCACCTACGAGCGGAATTACCTCATTAGTCGCTGGACGGCAAAGTGGCATGTACCCCTGAGATACACTAGCAGATGGCCACATTCCTGTCAAAGTACGTGTGCAACCCTAAGAAGAATATAGTTCATTCCTGGCGGTCATGCCAGGCTAAAATCCTGGACGTCAATTGGCTCCTTACAAAAATACTGGACATGGCCGAAGAGGCCAAGGAATCTGGTACGCTAATCTCTCCTAAAATTCTATCTGTATGGGCACAGAGGGCAGTTATGTCTCTTGCCAATGCCAACTGCGCTATCTCTACCAAGATGCGCAGAGGCCTTATGATTAAGGTGAACCCAAAACTGGGGGATCTGGCCAGATTCGAAGCGGGTCCCACTGCACAAGGGGGAATCTTCGGGGAGCACTTTTTCAAAAAACTTGTTAGTTTCTTAGCCAGCTTTACCTCTTTTGACAAGGCACCTGCGTCCTGGGGGATGATCTTCACTACTAAGGTTTTTCCAGGGCAAACAGAGGCAGAAGGCGCTCGGCCGGCTGCTTCCATTTACAAGCCTCTTCCAGAGGGTAAGCATCCAGGCACTGGCAAGATCCCAACAGATTTCGGGGTTTCTTCCTCTCCAGAGGCTATAACCGCCACTGTGGGTCACGAGGAGCTTCATAGGCAACAACAATACCGACTCCGGTAGAGGTGAGTGTTCACTCTTCTTCCCGATTAAGATTAGGGGGCAGGTTGGCAGATTTCCTACCCAGTTGGAGACTGTTTACTGGATGTCTGGGTGCTACACACAGTGCAGGGTTTCCACATCGAGTTTTTGGCTCCCCAATACAACATTTCCACCATTGCCATGTCGGCTCAGGATGCCTCTCCGGTGGATGAAGAGTTATCAGAACTCCTAGCCACGGGTGGGGTAATGTGTATGTATGTATCTGATTTATAAAGCCTAGGAATCACCCCCGGAAGGGTATCTCCGCTCTATCTTAACGGGAAAGTCAGACGAACATGTGCAGATAGAAATTACCCTCTGAATAATGACATTTTCAGGAGTTTCCTAAAGCGTAGAAGATTGGAGCAATTACGCAGGTCCACAGGTAGGGTGTTCCAAAATTTCGAGGCCAGATGGACAACAGTTTTGCCGCCTGACCTAATTTTCTGGAACCGGGGAACCACTAGCAGCCTTTTCCCTTCCGATCTAAGATTTATTCATTTATTTATTTTTAACATTTCTAAAGTGCTCTGTAACCCTGTGGGCATCCTGGCGCTGAGAGGATGGCAAGTAGTCGGAAGTAAGAAGCCTGTTAAGGAGTTATGAGGCAACCGGCAAAGGCTACTAAACAGAATTGTCAAACCTTTGGAAAGAGCCAGGTCTTAACTCTTTTTCGAAACAACATCATGCTCTGACTGCTCCTGATTTTCAGGGGAAGATAATTCCAGAGGCGGGCAGCTGCCACACTGAAAGCTCCCCCCCCCCACAAAGTGACCATCTTTGTCCTGGGGATTCTAGCCAGACTGGCAGATGAGGAGCGGAGAGTACGAGTTGGTTCATACCATAGGAACCTATCCTGAATCAGCTTGGGACCTTGCCCATGGAGTGCCCTGAACACTATACAGAGAGATTTAAACAAAATCCTCTGAGCGACTGGCAGTCAGTGCAGCTCTGCCAGTGCTTAAGTTGTCGAGGAGCGACGTGCTCGACCTAATGCTAGCTTAGCTGCTGCCGCTGGATACTCTGGAGCCTAACAATCAGGTATCCAGGGGATTCCAGAAGCAGGGCATTACAGTAGTCCATGCGGCTCAATATAATACTGCTTACTACCGTAGTTCGTGCCAGTACTGGCAACAGTGGTAGCACTTTCCGGAGTCCTCGAATAAGGGTGTAACAGCCTCCCACCAGCTTGTTAACGTGAGATCCCAGACTTAATTATTCATCAAAACTAACACCCAGATTTTGTATGATAGTCACTGATGTCGGCATACCATCCGAGGTTATGGGCCAGAAGTCAGCTGGCAGTGTTCGAGGGACCCTCCCCCCCCCCCTCCACCTTGCAATGCAAGATCTCAGTTTTTTCGTTGTTAAACTGAAGCGTCTTTTCCTTCAGCCATTTCACCATTTCTCGCATGCATGCGTGGAAACTGTCCAGTGTGTCCACCTGGTCACCCTTAAGGGATACCACGAGCTGCGTATCAGCGTAGTTGATCACGCTGATTTTGTGTGCCTTAATGATCTTCAACAGAGGTCGCATATATTTGTTAAACAGCACAGGACTGATGGAGGAACCCTGTGGTCCCCCATGCCTATTTTCTACAAATTCCAACTGGTAGGGAGGGAACGCTACTGCTTGCCATCTGTCCGAAAGATAGGAGCGCATCCAGCTCAGTGCTGTACCCATCAACCCTTGATCTTCCAGCCTTGACAGAAGAATGGTTGACCGTATCAAACACTGCCGACTGACCCCTGTCTGCCCGCATTTGAAGATTGTCTAAAACGGCCACCAAGGCTGTCTCTGTTCCATGCCCCGGTCTGAACCCAAACTGTTCCTCCTCCAGTTTGCTGTTTATCTCCAGACAACGGGATAGTGTTCTGCTTACCCAGCCTTTCATGATCTTAATTGGGTAAGGTAAGAGGGAAATTGGACAACAGTTTTTATAACATCCTGGGTCTAGTGTGGGCTTCTTCAGAAATGGCGAGATAACAGCCCGCTTCCAGATGGGCGGTACCACACGAGAACAGAGAAACTTACAGCATAGCTGGTATAGAAGAGGGAAGAGTTCTGACCCAAATTCTTTCATCAGCTTAGGAGGCATAGGATCCAGTGGTGACCCAGAGGAGATTCCCAGAGCTATACGGGCAAATTCCTCTTCGGAAGGTACGGGAAGATTGTCCATAATAGCCTGAGGGGCATTCAACTCACATATACCATCCTCATTGTCACAGTCACAGCTCCCCCCCCTTTCCTGATCTGAGTGAGCAGCTAGGGGTATATCTCTCAGGCCTTCCACGATCTTATTTATCTTTTTGTGAAAGAAGAGGGCCAGTCCATCGCACAGCTCCTAAGTGGGTTTGATTTTGCGGTTAGTACATTCAGGATAAGTCATCTCTCTCACTATCCTGAACATGTCTCTAGATTTATTAGAGCTGTTCAAAATTGTAGAAGCAAAATAATCAGCTTTGGCCGCGACAATCTCTTTTTTTATATTTTATTATAACAAGCCTCCAGCTTGATTTATCCTTTTCCAGATAAGTTCTCCTCCACTGTCTTTCTGCCATTTTGCAGGACAGCTTGAGATTACTTAGATGTTCCGAATACCAAGGGGCTGAGGGGATACCCTTTGTTCTAAAGACTTTAACCAGGGCCAGTTGGTCCGGTCTTCTAGTAATATGCTAACTGAGCGCAGTATAGTTCTCTGTAACCTGCTTACCAGCATTAAACAGAGTTTCCGTCTGGAATAAAGAGCTGCCCGTTTGAGCTTTTTTTCTTAGTCCCTTCCAGTCCCGACCTTGGAATGTCCTAGTTTGTCTATCCACATGTCTTGTTTTATTCATATTTTGAACACTAAAAGTGATCAAATGGTGGTCTGTCCATCCCTTCAGCAGGGTTTCCTCCATAATAATAAGGTCTTCCCTGGCGAAGACCAAATCTAAAATATGGCCTCCGTTATGGGTTGGTACAGTCACCCATTGTTTTAAACTCAGATTAATGCATGACTGAGTGATGTTATCAAAGGCTGTGTCCATACTTCTGTTAGCCCATAAGTTAAAATCCCCCATTACTAACAGTTTGCTATGGGTAAGGGCGAGATTGTTTTATCACCTCAACCAGTTCTTGTTTTTGTAGTGCATTAATTGCCCCTGGTGGCCTATAGCAGATCACGCCCGTGAGGGAGTGGCCCGGTTCCTCCTTCAGTTCGTAGCCAAGAAGCTCCGCACAGGTGATCTCATCTATATCCAGTGGTACAAAGTCCAACTCTTCTCTAAAGATGATTCCAGTGCCACCTCCCCGACCCTTAACTCTGGGTTTATGCCGAGCCTTGTATCCCCACTGGGCATGCCAAGTCAAATTCCACCTCCATCCCTACCGCTGTCCAGGTTTCTGTCAAAAACAGAGCATCAAGATTGTGTGGGTCTAGAAGTAACTGGATCTCGGTGGAATGTTTAGGGAGTGATCTGACGTTAAGCTGGCCACAAATTAAGCTGCTCTTCCTCGGTAAATTGAGCGCCGGCCCTATCTTTTTCTCAGACATCAGACATCAGTGTGCCCATCATCCTTATACAAGGACTTACAATGAGGATCATTGATGTATCGAAAAGGTGCCAGGCAGTTTGTACAGGAGGCTACATGACCTTGTACGTAATCGTTAGGTGACAAACGGGGGCAAATTATCTCTCCTCTCAGCGGGGCAAGGCTCATAAGGGCATCCCTGGTATAGTGTATTCTCTCCAACGGGCAAGAACCAGGGGGACTGGCCCTTGGCCCGGCTGCGGACGGGCGCAGACGGGCTTCCCTTTGACGATTCGGACAGTAGATTTTGAATAAATCCGCCAGGTAGCTGGGGGGTCGTGCCATAGAGAGCTTTATGGGTGAAACAACCAAGCTTGAAATTAATTCTCTGGCGGATAGGGAGCCAGTGAAGCTGTTTTAATAACGGTCCTACCGAGGAGGTTTTTTTTGTGCCGGATTGGCGGCCACATTTTGAACAATCTTCAGTCTGCTGAGAAGGGACTCATTAGCAGATGCCAGCAGAGTATTGTAGTAGTCCAAGCGACCAATAATCAATGCCTGAATCAAGGTTCTTCACACAGAGGAGGCTTAAGGTGCAGTAACAGGTCCCCGTTGTAGTGATTACTTGGTCCTTCATGGATAGCAGAACATCTACGCGAACCCCCACATTTTTTGCCACATAGGTTGGAGAAGGGGCTGGACCTAATGTAGCAGGCCACCACCTAGGGGACCAGGTGGCCTGAGCTTTGCCAAACAATAGGATTTCAGTCTTAGATGTATTTAAGTGAAGACAATGGTCCATCATCCATTCTGATATAGCTAACATACGCTTAGCAAAATGCTGCTCAATATCCTCAGAGTTCTTATCAAAGGTTAGAAGCAGCTGGGTATCGTCAGGGTAGGAGAAAGGGGCAAACCGTGCTCCCCGATAACCTTGGCAAGGGGGGCCAAATAGATACTAAATAAAGTCAGGCTTAAACAAGAGCCCTGGGGCACCCCTTGGTAAGTTTCAAGGTTTGGGAACGGAAAGGACCCAAGTTGATCGTCTGAGTGCGCTGGTCAATTGAGTGCCCTTCCCTGCAGCCCAGCCTCTCTCAGTTGAAGAATCAGTTTCTGATGAGAGACTGTGTCAAAGGCTGCTGTCAGATCCAGTAATTACAGAATCACTGCTTTATTACCATCCAAAGCCATTTTGATATGATCTGTAACCCCAATAAGGGTTGTCTCTGTGGAATGATTGGGTCTAAACCCAGATTGTGAAGGATCCAAAATAGTGTGGTTATCAAGATAGTCCATTAGCTGAGTGTTGACTTAGCTCTCCACCATTTTACTAATCAGCGGGAGGAGCGACATGGGACATTAATTTGAGAGTGTGTCATCAGACAGCTGATCTTTTTTCTTAATAGGAATCACTTCAGCGGATTTCCTGTACAATGGTAAAATACCTTCACGTAAGGAGGTATTCAGAATCTCCGTAATAAGGGCGGCTAGAAGAGGGGCAAGCAGGGCATATTTGTATGCTTGCATAACATCTAGGGGAGAGCCCGATTTTGCCGTACTAAGCATGGCTTCCACCTGAGAGATCTGGACAACATTGAAACAATCCAGGCCCACATTTAAGTCCTGAACTACTTTAGAACCCAGGTCAGTGGGCTCAGCATGATCAGATTTTTGAGGAAATTCACTATAAATCAGATTGATTTTCTCATCAAGGAAAATAGCTATGCTGTCACAAAGGCTCTGAATAGGGGTGTTCTGTTGGGTGCAGGCTGTGGGTTTATTGAAAGAGTTAAGGACTTTATATCAATCCTTTGTTGAGTTTCCTCCCTGGTTCAATTTTGATATAACATGAATTTTTGCGTGAACTTTTTAAGTTCTTGTGGTAAGCAGCGAGAGCCAGTTTAAAACTAAGTTAATCATTTTCAAGCTGAAATTTCCTCCATCTTTTTTCCAGCACCTTACATTTGGATTTTTTCCTGCGTAACTCTATAGTATACCATTCCTCATTTTTTTTCTTCCAGATTTGTTCATACAGTGTTTCAGCAGGGCCAGCGTGTCAATTATTGTGCTAACCTGGTCATCAAAGACCCTCAGCTTCATTGTACTGTCCATATGTTCCATGAATATCATGGGCATGTATAATTTGCTAAAAGAGTCATAAGTGACTCTTTGCCAACGCCTTTCAGGGACAGTCTGAGCGCCTTCAGAAAATTTCTGTCTGATGCAGCTAGTGATCCGAAAAGGGATCATGGAATGATCCGACCATGTCAGTGGGCAGGGGGAATCAGCGCTTATAAGAGGGGAATTAGTTAATATAATATCCAGCGTATGGCCGGCCAAATGTGAGGGGCCAGTATTAATCTTTCCCAGTCCCAGGATGGCCGTGTCTGCTAAGAAGCTAGCAGCCTCATTTTTCTCTTTATTCCCACCCAGGTGCATAAGGGCAGGTTCCTCAGCAAGGTTTTCCTCATGAAAAAGAGGGATGGAGATCATTGTACCGTCATAGATCACAGGTAGTTAGAGTGGATGGTATTTAGCCAATTCAAAATGGAGGGGGGTTAATCTCCTCAGGGAAATCTTGAGGCCCAATAATTGGCTCGTCCACCTGGATCTCAAGGATGCTTACCTAAAGATCCGTATCTACACTCCTCATTGGTCTCTCTTTCAATCCCAGTGACTAACCCAGACGTACAAATTCATGACCCTCCAGTTTGGCCTATCGTCAGCACCCTGGTGCTTTACCAAGGTGCTGAAAAGTCTTTCTATGCCCGACCCGCCAAAACAGGCTTCTTGGTTATGTTATAGACTCAGTCACAGCCTAAGTGTGCTGTCCAAAAAACTGACACAGATCCGACACACTACGGAAGGCTCTCCACAGGCCAGGATCTTCGTTATGACAGACTGCTTGTCCGAGTGGGCTGCTTTTGTCCTCCATTCAGGCCATATTTCAGGGCCCACTCCTCTACAGGGCACTTCAGCGCCTGAAGGCCTTTCATCTTCGCCGGGGGCTCACATACTCGCAAGTGGTGCTGCTCTCCGAGGAAGCAAAGACTGAGATTGAATGATGGTTGTCCCACATAGAAGCATGGAATGAGAGCGCGATTTTTGGCTACCAGCAAGACTTAGTCATAGAATCAGACAACAGCAGAAATGGTTGGGGCACAAGATATGAGAAGTTTTCCACAGAAGGAGAGGTGTTCTCTCAAGAACAGCAACTTCACATCAACTGACTAGAGTTGCTGGCGGGATTCTTTGCTATTCAGTGCTGGACCTAGGACAAAATACAATACTGTGTTCCTCTCAAAATGGACAAGGATGCAGTTCGATACATCAACCACTTCGGAGGCCTGAGGTCACGGACCCTCTCAGACCTAGCCAAATACTTTTAGGAGTTTTGCGTGAAGGACAATATAGAGGTCTTAGTGCAGTATCTTCCAGGGTCGTCCAGTCAGGTGGCGGACTGGCACTCTACACACATTAAGGACTCCCGCCTATGGAAACAGAATTGGTAGGATTTTCTCTCCCTCCTACACAAATGGGGCCTGTTATCAACAGACCTTTTTGCCTGGAGCCTAGACCATCAACTGGAACGGATCTTCCCGCCGTTCTCCACGATCACATGTCTCTCTGTCCAAGCAAGCAGGCAGAAGGTGGACTTAGTGGCAGTGACCCTGCAATGGAAATCTCAAGTTTGGTATCCAGCTCGGACTGATTTATTTTGGAATGGTCATATGGTCCTATCCCCTTTCTGACGCTTCTGCAAGATCCACAAGGGAACTTGCCTCAGAATGATTCTAGAAGGCTCTCTCGCCTCAAGGCAGGCTTGATTTCTGGAGAACACTGTAAAGTCTCAGGATTTTTCCGACTGGCTGTGGACCTCCTCTCTAAGGCCTGGGCGTACGGACCAGTCAAAGGATATAAATCAATACAGTCAAAATGGATGGGTTGGCTTGTGCAAAGGCATCTGGATCCTTTGTGGTCAAGGACTTTCAATATTCTGAATTTCCTGGCAGAATTGGCATCACACGGTTTGGCTTACAGATCCATAACAAAACAAGTTACTAACCTGTAACTGTAGTTCCCAGTATTGGAAGCTTTCATAGATTCACATGCCTGAATCATTCACCGTCGTCGAGTTGGGAGTCCCCGGTATATAAAAAAGCAATGCTCAGATAAGTACAAAAGGCCTAGGCCCATTTCCATTTTGTAACCCATAACTCTCGTTATGTAAAAGAGACCAAAATTATCCCTGAACCAATCAGAGACCAAAATTATCCCTGAACCAATCAGAACCTCTCACCCTCTAGAACACTCCTGAGAGAACCTTTTGCTCCTCAGATTTACGAGCACTTGTGCCCCAGATATTTTTGTGCCCTAAAATATTTAGGAAGATGTCTTCTAGGATTATCCGGATTGATCTCCCACGCATGGCAGGTTGATTTGAGCCTGCTCAGAGTGTCTGCCTTGACATTCTGATCCCTCGGAAAATGTTCCGTTTTTAGAGATATTTCATTTTGAACAGCCCATTCTCATTTCTTTGGACTTCCTGAGACATAGAGAGTGATCTTTTTCCTCCTTGTTTGTTGAGATAATCCATTGCTGTTGTGTTGTCTGTCCTAATTAGTACAGCCGATCCTTATATTCTCGGCAGGAATGCCAGCAATGCTAATCTCACTGCCCTGAGTTCAAGTAAATTGATGTGAAGTAGCTGTTCCTGTAACTTCCAACGACCACTGACCTGGAGGTTTTGAGGAAAGGCAACTCAACCTCCCAGGGATGCATTGGTGGTAATAACCAGCGGAGCTGGTTCGGTAAGGAACGAAAGGCCGTCTGAGATACTTCATTGTTGGGTCCACCACAACACTGCTTGAACCATGGCCGGTGTGATTTGTGTGATTCGGCAAACAATTCTACACATGCCACTGTTGATGATTGAGCCGATGTTCGTGAAGGCCTTTGACTAACCAGTCGTCCAGGTAAGGAAACACCTGGTGTCTTTGTCTCTTCAGAAAAGCTGCCACTGGAGCCAGACATTTTGTGAAAATACTTGGGGCTGATTTGAGGCCGAACTGCAGTACCTTGAACTGGTAATGGTCTCCGGCTACAGCAAGCCGAAGATACTGCCTGTGGGAAAGATGAATGGGGAATTGGAAATATGCATGCTTCAGGTCTAAGGTGGTCATATCATCCCCTCGGTTTAAGAGTAGCAGAATGCCTTGGAGGGAAACATTCCGGAAAGATTGCTATTTGAGATAAGTATTCAGAGTCCTCAGGTCCAGAATAGGACGCCATTGAAGAACATTCTTTTGGACTATGAAAATACCAGGATTAAATCCCTTTCGTCTCTGGGAGATTGGCATCAGTTCTATTGCTCCCTTTCGGAGCATTGCCTGAATCTCCAAGGGCATTGGATGTAGATGTTTGACCTCTTGACGCGTCGGAGGAGTACAAGGGAGGGATTTGAAGGAACTCTAGAGTATGTCCAAATTGTATTAGATTGAGGACCTATCAGTCTGTAGTTATTCTTTGCCAATGAATAAGAGGATTGGAAATTCTTCCACCGAGGGAACTTGTGGAGGGAGAGGGATACATGTAGCCAGATCCTGAAGGTTGTCATTGTGTCTGCGAGTTGCATCTTTCCTTGACGACCTCTTCTTCCTCTAGGGGCATATTTTGTATAGCCCCCTGCCTGTTAACCGTACTGTTGTCGGTACACCTGCAAAGATGTTGAGTAGAAGGGGTATCTGCTCAGTTGGTAACCCCCTCTATATGATGTCTGGCCTCTTCCCTATGCTCCTCGAATGGGCACCTTCTGGTACTGCAGTGTGCCCAGGGCCTTTGCGGTATCTGTATCCTTCTTGATACTTTGTAACGCATCATCAACATGTTTCCCAAACAAGGCTTCCCCATCGAAGGGAAGATCCAAGATCTTATTTTGAACCTCCGGCCTAAAAGCTGTTGCTCTCAGCCATACTTGACAGCGCAACACCGCCGGCCCTCCAAGCGATCTGAAAGCCGTGGTCGTGATGTCCATCGCGCAATCAATGACTTCAGCCGAAGCCCTTTATCCTTCCTGAAGAATCTTCCTGACCTCCTGTCTACTATCCTCAGGAATCAGGTCTATGTAAGGTGTCAGGTCATACCACATCTGCCATTCGCAGATTTGACCAGAAGAGCCGACATGGAAGAAAACCTTTTTCCTGAATTATCCAAGCGCCTACCCTCTCTGTCAGGAGGCGTTGTAATAGAAGCTGACTGATTTTTGGACTTCTGCTGAGTAGCTTGGGATATGACTGAGTCCGGTTTGGGATGGCCCACTAAACAAGCTGGAGAGTCCATAGGAACTTTATACTTCTTCTCCAGTCGGACTAGCACAGGTGTGATCATCAACTGTGTCCACATAGCCTGCAGGCCTTCCACCCAAACGTGGCTAATGATCGGGATAGCACAAACTGATTTCCGGTAAGGCTCTTTGAAACCGTACAAAAAACACTCTGTTTGGGTAGTTGACATTGGAAGCTCAAATCTCTTCGCCGCCCTTTCCATCAAATTAAGAAATCCGCTGATGTCCTCAGGCAGTGAGTCAATCGGCACTAGAGAGGGTGATGAAGGCAAAGGAATAAGGTAATCATCCCATTGCATGTTTGGGTCCGTTATCTCACCCTGTTCTTGGTCATCATCCGAGGTGAATGGATCCTGTTGAGGCATTGGTTGAGGTGAACTTGGCAAGGGCTCTGGCAGTAATGCACAAGTTACTTACCTTCGGTAACGATTTATCTGTAAGAAACAGTAGTTAGTGTTAGATTCCTTACCTTAATATATATTCCCAGGCGTCAGACTGGATCTGTAAAGTTTTTTCGTCAGCAGTACCCTTGCGCGTCGGTAGGCGTCGACTGCAGCTCCGGGTCTGGCGTCGGCATCACTGGAATGTCGTCTGACTACTTAGACGCCGCCCTCGCGCGCTGACGTCAGTTCTGTACACAGCTTTCCGCGCCAGGAATGCAGAGCCATGCAAGAAACCAACACTGGTACCATGAAACTAGGGCCCTCAAAGGGAGATACCTTAACCCTAGATATCGGTTCGCAGAACGGGGAGGGAGTGTGGGGCGGTAAGGAATCTAACACCAACTACTGTTTCTTACAGATATATTGTTACCGAAGGTAAGTAACTCGTGCATCTGAAAGAAACAGGTTAGCGTTAGATTCCTTACCTTAGAATAGATACCCCAGCAATATCAACACCGCTGGTGGGTCTGCAAATCAAGATCACACGAGAAAGTCCTGGAGAACGGAACGTCAGAAAAAGCCATCTCTCCAGAGTTGGCTGTCCAGGCAGTAGTGCTTAGCAAACGTGTGCAGTGAGGCCCACGTAGCTGCCTGACAGATGTCCTGCAAGGGGACTCCCCGGCCCAGGGCAGTAGTAGCCGCCGTGGCCCAAGTGGAATGGGCACGCAGCCCCACAGGAGGCTCCTTTTTCGCCAAGGAGTAACAGACCTTGATGCACAAAACGACCCACGAGAGATGGTCCGCTTGTGCACCGCCCGTCCCATTCTTAGCACCCACGTAACCAACAAAGAGCTGGTCGTCCACCCAGAACTGGCGTGTGTGGTCTAGATAAAGGGACAGCGCATGTTTTGGGTCCAGACGGTGGAGCCTCTCTTCCTCTTTCGAGGGATGCGGAGGCGGAAAGAAGGTGGGCAAGGTGCTGGACTGCACAATATGAAAGGCTGTACCCATCTTGGACAGGAAAGGAGGAAGAGTCCTCGAAACACTTGTCCGGATGGACATAGAGGAAACGAGTCTTAGAAGACAGAACCTGGAGCTCACTCACTCACTCTCCTGGCAGAGGTGATGGCAACCAGGAATGCAGTTTTATGAGTCAGAAGACGAAGAGGACAGTTATGAAGTGGCTCAAAGGGAGTGCACATCAGATAAGTCAGTACAAGGTTCAAGTCCCACTGAGGCATCACGAAGG
This sequence comes from Lissotriton vulgaris, assembly GCF_964263255.1. Taxonomy (NCBI): domain Eukaryota; kingdom Metazoa; phylum Chordata; class Amphibia; order Caudata; family Salamandridae; genus Lissotriton; species Lissotriton vulgaris. The sequence goes on from NC_141695.1 coordinate 609,966,177, forward strand.
GAACAGGAGGGAACATGTGTGTGATGCCTTTCAAGAATCTATTTACAACAGGGGACTTGAAAAGAGAAGGCTGATCAGGAAGCCTTAAGAAGGCTGAAATGGCTGAGAGATAGCCTTTGATACTGCCCAGAGCACAACCCTGCTGGGAAAGAGAACGAAGGAAGAGGAGAACCTCTGAAAGGGGGGCAGAAAGTGAATACACAGCCTTTGCTGTGCACCATGCCCCAAATTTGTTCCACCTGCAGGCAGATACCATTTTTGTGGAGGGACGTGCCTGGCTGCCAGAATCACATCGCAGACTTCAGGAGGCAAGTCAAATGGCTTCAACTGTCGCCGCTCAATCTCCACGCATGTAGATGGAGACTGGACAGGTTCGGGTGGAGGACCATCCCCTGCTGCTGCAACAGAAGGTCCTCCTGAAGAGGCAGACAAATCGGGGTATCGACTGACATGCTGAGTAGCTCGGGTTACCAGTATCTTCGTGCCCAGTCCGGAGCCACAAGGACTTGTGCCCGGTCACGCCTGATCTTCTTCAGCACTCTGGGCAGAAGTAGTATAGGCGGAAAGGCGTACAACAGACTGCAACTCCACTCGCGACGAAAAGCGCCCCCGAGCGAGTGCCGCCTTGGAAATTCCATTGCGCGTTCTCTTCGGTGGCGAATAGATCTAACCAAGGTTCTCCCCACTGCAGAAAGAGACCTTGCGCCACGTCCGAGTTCAGACGCCATTCGTGATCCATCATGCACCGGCGGCTGAGTTCGTCCGTGCTGGCGTTCAGACAACCTGCCAGGTGTTGAACCACCAGGGTCACGCCCTGACGTTCCAGCCATTGCCAGAGGCGCAGAGCCTCCTGGCAGAGGGTCCACGACCCCACCCCGCCCTGTTTGTTGCAGTACCACATGGCGGTGGTGTTGTCCATGAACACTTGCACTACACTCCCTCGGACAGAGGGGAGGAATGCCTTCAGTGCTAGACGAATCGCCCGCAGCTCCAAAAGGTTGATATGGAGCCGGGACTCTGCCGGAGACCAGAGGCCTCTGATCTCCGCCTCTCCCAAGTGGCCTCCCCAGCCCTGAAGGGACGCATCCATCACAACTACGTGCTCCGGTTGGGGAAGGGAGAGGGATCTGCCGCTGACCCAATCGCGGTCCGTGAGCCACCACTGCCGCAGGACATGGTCGCACAGGTTGCCCTGATGCTGGGCCCACTGAAACTTCAGGTCCCACTGCAGAGCCCACATCCGCCAACGGGCGTGATGCACCGAAGTGACAGTGCGCCAGTGAGAGTGGTGATGGCGAACCCTGCCCCCCACTGGCGTCACATGGGCCGAGAAGCACAGACTAGGAGGGTTTAGAGGCAGATGCTGCGGGGGAGGGTGTGGACTGGCCTCGCCGTTGTCCCCGACCGCCTCCACAGTGATTTCCACTGCCGCCACCGCGCTGGATGTTAGTCTGCGGCGTGTGGCTGGCAGCACGTGTGGGGGCGCCCCTTCCTTGGCCACGAAAGGAGCGAAAGGCACCCATTTGCTGGCGCGGGGCCGAGAGGTCCAAGGACTTGGCCGTAGCCCTGGAGTCCTTAAAGCGCTCAAGCGCATGGTCTGCCTTGTCGCCAAAAAGGAGACGGCCATCAAACGGCATTTCCATCAATGTGTTTTGGACATCAGCCGAAAAGTTGGCGGACCTCAACCAGGCGCAGCGTCTAATCGCCAGCGTTGTTGCCATCGCTCTACCTAGTGAGTGGTATACAGCCCACACCGGATAGAATATTTTGCTTCATCCCGGCCTTCCACAAGGACTTGGCCGAGTTTGGCCCGTACCTCCAACGGACACTCTAGCAGCAATTCCGCGACCGTATCCCACAGAGAGTGGGTGTAGCGGCCCAAGAGGCATGCGGTGTTGGAAGAGCCCAGTCCCAGGCTAAGGGAGGAGAATACCTTTTTGCCGTGTTGCTCATACCTCTTGGATTCCCTGTCCGGCGGAGCCGACGGGAATGCTGTCTGGGAATTTGATGCCTGGATGACCAGCCTCTCGGGGGTGGGGTGGGTGGACAGGAAACCTGGGTCGCCCGGGGCGGGCGGTGGCGTCTAGCCACGTTCCTATCCACGGGCGAACCCGTAGCGGGCCTGGACCAAGTGCCCAAAAGAACGTCGGTCAAGGCCTCATTAAACGGCAGCAGAGGCTCCGAGGGGCATGACTGCGGTTTAAGGACCTCAGTGAGAAGGTTAGTCCTCACGGCGGCGACGGGGAGCTCAAGGCTCAAGGCCTTGGCAGCCCTCATCAACACCACACCGTATGTTGCCCCCTCCTCCGAAGCCTCAGTAGGAGGCGAGACAAAACCAGTGTCTGGAGAGGTGTCCAGACCACTGGCATCCCCAAGGTCACCTGTCCAGTCCTCTATAGGCTGACACTCTCGGGTCAGAGGGTCTTCAAACCCCTCCCAATACTCCTCATCACACATCTCCTGAGATTCAGGGTTGTCAACCAATGGGGCCGGTTCATTGAAGTAAAAGTCCCCTAGCGCCGTCGAAAGCAGCGCCCAGCAGCGCCGTTTCGGTGTCGGAACCGGAGCGAAGGAGGCATCGGGGACGGCACCGCCCGAGGACGGCGCCGGAGGTGACAACCTGACGGACCGACGCCGGGTGGGTCGTAAGGTCCACCGGCGACGACCCAGATCCCGAAGCGGTTCCAGTGGGGTCCCGCGGCATCGGGCCCGAAGGAGCCGGCGGGTCCGCTGGGCCCTGCGGCGCCAGGCCCGAAGGCGCCGGCGGTGTCGGGACCGTGGGGCCCTGCGGCGCCGGGCCCGAAGGCCCCGGCGGCGTCGGGCCGAAGCCCCCGACCCGCTAGGGGCCCCAGACGGGGCCGCTGGGCCGAAGGCCGCGCGGATCCCGTCGGAGGAGAGAGGGGCCTCACGGCCATGAGGAAGCGCGCAATCTCCTCCGGCGTTGCGTCTCGCACAGGGACCGGAGGGTGTGGGTCTGGACGCAACGCCCGCGACTCCGACGGAGCAGCGTGGGTGGTGTCACCCTGCACCCCTGGCCGCGTCGCACGAGCATCGGGTGGGGGCGGGGGGGCTTAAGAGTCAGAAGAGCGATGATGCCTCTTCGACTTCTTGTGTTTCTTACCTGACGACGACTTTGACCCAGAGGAGTGGTGCCGACTCTCGGAGCGGTGGTGGCTCCGACCCCGCAACCTGTCCCTCGACCTCCTGTGGGACCGGGACCACTCGCGGCGCGGGGCCGACTGCCGGGTTTCTAGTCACCTGCGGGACCGCTCCCGCCTGGCTTTCGAAGAGAGGGCAGTCGGAGCAGGCCTTGTCGTCGTGGTCGACGCTGTGAGAAGTTGGCCTGATATATAATGTTCACTAATTCTAGCGAGCACTTTGCATCAGTCCAAACAACCCTTATGGTGATTGGTTGTAGGTCAACCTTATAGACCAGCTATCCTAATGGTAGCATGGACAAAAGCAGTCTTTAGGCTAAACTCTTTTGCCATGTGAAGCCAGCTGTTTTACCACAAATAACCCCTTGAATATCAAGTAAAAGGACACCACACAGGTTGTTATGAAAATAAACAAGTATTTATTAACTAACATACACCTCTGAACTCTTTATGAGGTCAGAGGCCTAAGCACATGACAAACTCTTCGGAAAAATACGTTTAAATTGCACGATTTACAATGGTGCCCTAGGGGCACGACAAACCATGTACTTGAAACAATGGAATGCGAGGAAAGAAAATACTGTAAGGAGATCCAGAGGCTTGAGGAAAATGAAATTTTACATGACGAATGTGTCCCCTGCGTGTACCCCACGTTTAGTGTATGTGCATGTAGCCCATGCATTTTCCCTTTGTAGCCTGAATAATGAGGCCTCTGCATTTACGTCCCACATTAAAATGTCAGTCTCCAAGTCTTTTATGAAAGAAACGTTAATTCTGCACTGAGGCCCATGTTGCCCATGTGTTTGCATTGTGCACTTTTAAAATCGAGATGAACCCATTTTGTGGCTCAGCCTGAGCCAGTCTCCGAATTAAGGTTTCAGGCCTCCAGACACTCTGAGGGCTGCAGCTATGTATCCCTGACCTCGCATACTTTTGGCTAAGCCGAGAGGGGCCCAGCACGGGGTGCCAAGACAGTATTTTGCACAACAGTTATCTGCTTGCTCTACAGAATCACATTCCTGCCTGGTGAAGAAGGTAAACAGAACCCGTCTGCAGAGATAGGGCCTAGCCTTTCTGTCTCCGTTTAAATGATTTGCAGAGCTAGCATCCATAGAAAGCCCAAAGCCCCCACGCAATGAACGAAGAAATATGTCCACACTGGCTCTTGGTGATGAGCGACCTTTTTGCTTCAGATAATAAATCCCCGGACCTAAGATATCAGATAATACCAGACGTGCAGGTCGTCCTGACACTGAAGGCTTCCCTACTAGACCGAAAGTCAGCTTCCCCCCAGTTACACGTCAATTGCACGTCATGATCAAGTTGCGCACACAAGTAGGGCAAAGGTTCCAGCTGGCCATGCGACCCCCTCCATGTATCCACCCACCTATGACTCACCTATGACTCCTCAAGTGAAAGCCCTCATGCACGCCCACATGCTCTTATCTCTTTCTTTCTCTTGCTCTGCCTGGAGCGCTCCTACTTCTCTATGCAATTGAATGTATAAATATTGTACTCTGTGAATAAAGTTTAGAAGACCCTTCCTGAACCTTAGTGGTGATGGAACCGATTCTCCCCTAACTTAAGTTATTGAAATAAAGCCCTTTTGAATCGGACATCACAGACTCTGCCTCTCACTTTATGCATGACCCTTTGTTTATTTATAGAAATTATGACAGGGTAATACTTTATTTACCACAGGCTGGAGGATCGCTGGGACTACGCTACCAACTAGGTAAGTAAGGAGCAGGAGGCCCACGGGACTCACGTGCAGAGTGGAAACTCTCACACGAGATGCGTATCAACGTCTATGGATGCTACAGTTTTAAAGAGTTACGGATTCCGGACGAACCCGGCTGGATGGAGGAAAAACAACAGTGGACCTGAACACTAGGCTAGTGAACACTGACTTCAGCACCTAGAAGCTTTAGTTAGCTAACCCACAGGCTGCGGGTGCATAGGGCTGAAGTGGTGTCGGGTTTGCTCCGTTGATCCTGGTAAGCCTGAAACAAGTACTTGCTGGCTGGTGGCCAGATGGAGGAGTCCGGTGGTTCCAAGGATGGAACTAGGAAGAAGAAGTACTGAAAGGGAAGGGGACAGAGTCTCGGTCACTAGCCAGTGACGGTGCTGGAACCTGGAGGGAACCAGGTACTGTCGCCGCGATCAGGTGGAAGAGGGGACGCTTCTCTCTGTAGCTGCGCGGAACAGGAGGTGTTCTTTACGACCATGTTGGAGGCACGAGCTGTCCCACGTAGTCTACTGCTGCTGGCGGTGTTGGATCGTCGATCTGGTCAACAGGCCTTGGCAAGTGCAAGCCACGCGGTGGAACAAAGATGGCGTCTGGTGCGGACCAGGAGGGTCCGGGGTGCTTCTCTTTTACAAGGAAGCAAGGGCCAGTCTGGGGGACCAGACCAGCAGTGTTGAAATTTTCGGGTCGTCGTCTCAGAGGTCACGAGCCAGCCGGCAAGTGACCAGACAACAGGAAAAGCAGCAACCAGGCAAAAGGGCCCCACGCAGATCACGTGGATGCTGGGGGGCTGGTCTTTGATGCAGGAGCTGCGTCGGTGTGGGGCTTCTCAGACCCCAGTGCACTCACTCGAGGATCCCTCGGCGGTCGTGCTGGAAGCGCTGTGCAGGTTTCTTCAAGATGGCCGTCTCCAAGTTGCTCGTCGTACCCACTGGTCCCAGCTGTGCTGTGGATGTGGGTAGAGGTCAGAGGAGTCTGGAGGTCCGGGTCTCGTCGAGCTGGGTCGTCTGGTTCCAGGAAGGAAGGACTTGCAGCAAACCGCACAGGAGCTTGATGGTGCCTGCAGAGCAGGATGGTCACTCCCTGACCATAAATTGTAAAATTGTAAAATTGATACTTGTATAGCGCACTACTCACCCGCAAGGGTCTCAAGGCGCTTGTATGAATACCGCTGTGGAACCCATCCTGGCTTTCCCTGTGAGGCGTCCACTCCTGGGCACCCCCAAGGTGGAGGCCAGGCATCCTTAGCGTTGTGGGGGCCGTTGTGGAGATTAAGCAAGCTATTGCCCAGAGTTGTAGAGTGGGACTCTATGATTGGAATAGGCACCGAGGCGAGAATTATCAGGTCCGTGGAATTTTGAGCCCAAGTCCCGCAGAGGCGGGCAATTGAACCCTGGTCCCGGGCTAGACTTCTGCATTAGGGTCTGCCGCTTTAACCATTGAGCCACACTTCTCCACCATAGGGGAGATTCTTCAGTCTTCTGATATTCAGGAGGGCGAAGGTCAAGAGTTCTTCGTGGAAGTTGTCAAGATTAATCTAATCTGGAATTGGACCAGCTCCTACCTTTATTCAGCTAAAGGGGGCTGCACAACGACTAGGTCCCTCCTCTGGGTGGGACCAGGAAGGGGGTGGTTACACCCCCTTTCCTTTGTCCGGTCTTGCGCCAGCTCTGGGGCTGGAGTGCCCCAGGAACTGGTTCAGACCGGTGTATGCACAGGGACACCTTGTGTGCCCCAGGCATGTCTCATTCCTTTCAGCCCTGGCCTACCTAATACACAAAATCCTGTCTGGGGTGGTGCTAGCACCTCCCAAGGCAGGAAACCCTTTGTCCGAGCCTCCCTCGCTGGAAGGACTCCCAGCACCAGGAGGTCACACTTGTGTCTGTGGTGGCAGCATCCATTTTGTGATGCTGAGGCTCGAGTTAACTTTAACCGGGGTTCACAGTTACATACATGTCTAGTACCTCTAGAAGGGTGGAATGCTACCCCCGTCACCAGAATTGGCGAGGGGGTAGTATTCCAATTCGTGTGACACCTTACTCGACATGTTTTGATAATGCTATGCCAAAGTTAGCATTTGACCGCGAGGTTCATAATGCATTTAAGAGTATATGGTATAACGTTATCATGGAACAGCTATTAGGACTTGGTTCCGCAAGCTGCAAACGGGCTCAGCTCATGCCAGAGCACCATCTCACATAATTCCAAGCACTCTGCCTTCAGGATTGATAAGGCCTGCCATAGGAGTGACTGATAGGAATATATGTGTCCATTTTAGGTTTAGATATAGGGAACTATATCTAAAGCAAAGGGTGATTACACCACCTTGCCCCAGCTGTTGTGCAGCCAGTTGTGTCTATTTAGATGGCCAGCCAGGGGTGGCATAATACATGCTTCAGCCCCTGGTAGGCCCTGGGTACACCTATGCCCTTGTTACCTAGGGTATGCTGTACAGGGACCGATAAGGTGGCCCAGTACCAATTGGTAAATGCACCTAAGGTACATGGTTGTCAATTTAGAGAGAGAACAGCTAGGTTGTGGGTCTGATTAGCAGGCCCACAGCCAGGGAAAGTCGTAAACCAGTGAAGCAAAAAGCAAAAATCGGGGCAGACCATAGGATTGCAGACCCTACTCTCCTACAGACGCCTAGACAAGTTAGACACAGGAGGTGAGGATCCGTGACCGACATCGTGCGGTCGCAATCCTCGCAGTGCTTGAATCCAGGCATCCCTATTGCACCGATCGGAGTCGTAAGACTTCGAGAAATGATCAAAAATGATCCAAAAAGTTAGTCAAAAATTGACTAAGGGTTACTGCTTTTTCCAGATCTGCGCTTGCTAGCGCGGGAAAAAGAAGAACCGACGTCAGCACGCGGAGGCAGCGTCTAAGTACTCCGACGACGTCATCACGGCGCGCATGACGCCGACGACGGACGCAGAGCTGCAGACGACGCCTACCGACACACAAGGGTACTGCTACGCAATAATTTCCGGATCCAGTCTGACGCCTGGGGATATTCTAAGGTAAGGAATCTATCACTAACGTGTCTCTTTCAGATCCCCTGTTCTGCGCAGATGAGCTGCGACCACCACCATCACTTTCGTGAACACCCGAGGGGCACTGGTGAGGCCGAAGGGGAGCACGGTAAACTGAAAGTGCTAGTGGCCTACCGTGAACCGCAGGTAACGCCAGTTGGCCGGCAAGACGGGGATGTGGAAATATGCATCCTGCAAGTCCAAAGCTACCATCCGGTCTCCAGGGTCTAGGGCAGCCAGGACCTGACCTAAAGTCAGCATCCTGAACTTCTCCTTCCGGAGGAAGCCGTTGACGCTCCGGAGGTCCAAGATATGGCGTAGGCCTCCTTTGCCCTTCTTGGGCACCAGAAAGTAGTGGGAGTAGCAACCACATCCTGCTTCTGGCAAAGGAACGCGCTTTATGGCCCCCTTGGCCAAGAGGGCCGTAACTTCCTCCTGTTGAAGTAGCAAGTGATCCCCCGACACGTGGTGGTACTGCGGTGGCATGGCTGGTGGGGTCGCCTCGAAGGGGAGAGAGTAGCCCCTTTGGACGATTTGCAGCACTCACTTGCTTGAAGTGATGGTACGCCAGAGGAGGAGGTGATGGCGGACCCTGCCCCCACTGGTGTCGATTGGGCCTGAAAGCTCAGACTACGAAGGCTTTGATGCAGATGCTGCGGGAGTGGATGTGGACTGACCTTGCCCTTGTCCCCCTGCACCTCCACGGCGGTTACCACGTCCACAACCGCGTTGAGGTTGGTTCTGCGGCCAATGGCTTAACGAACGTGTGGGGGCGCCCCTTCCTTGGCCAAAAAAGGGGCAAAAAGCAGAAGTCTGCTGGCGCTGGCCCAAGAGGCCCAAGAACTTAGCCGTAGTCCTGGAGTCCTTGAAACACTCTAGCGCACTGCCTGCTTTGTCGCCAAAAAGGCGACAGCCATCAAAGGGCATGTCCATGAGCGTGGACTGGACATCCCCCGAAAAATTGGCGGACCTCAGCCAGGGGTGGCGACGGATCGCCACCGATTGTGGAAATCTCCCTGCCCAGCGAGTCTGTGGTATCAAGTCCACATCTGATTGAATAACGTGCTGTATCCCACCCCTCAGCAAGTGCTTGGGGGAGCCGTGCCTGGGCCTCCTCTGGACACTGGGGCAGCACGTCTGCAACCGTGTCCCACAAGGAGAGGGTATAACGGCCGAAAAGGCAAGCGGTGTTGATAAACCTCAACACCAAACTCAATGAGGAGAACAGTTTCTTTCCAAACTGGTCATTCCGGGGGAGCGGTCGGGAATGCAGTTTGGGACGTAGAGGCCTAGATCACCAGGCTCTCGGGAGTGGAGTGTACGGACAGAAAGCTGGGGTCGCCCGGAGCCGGGGTCGGGCCACGTTCCGATCCACAGGGGGCACTGTGGAGGGCTTGGACCAATTGTCCATCATAACGTCCGTGAGGACTTCATTGAACGGCAGCAGAGGCTCCTAAGAGCTTACTGGCAGCTGAAGCATTTCGGTGAGGAGGTTAGTTCTCATTGCAGCCGCAGGGAGCTCAAGAGCCAAGGCCTTGGCTGCCCTGTGCAACACCACACCATAGGTAGCACCCTCCTCCATAGCCACGGAAGGAGGAGAGATGAATCCAGTGTCAGGAGATGTATCCAGACCACTGGCCTCCCCAGTTCATCTGCCCAGTCCTGACTTAACTGGCACTGCTGTGCCAAAGGGTCCTCAGACCACTCCCAGTTCTCCCCCTCATCCGTGTCCTGATAAACAGGCAGAAATGATGGAGCCAGGTCATACATGAATTGCTCACCGCTCCGACGCCGGACCCGGACTGAAACTGGGGACGGCATCATCTGGGGACGGCGTCGTCCGAAGAAGGCGGCGGAGGAGTCGTGCGGTCAACTGGCGTCGACCGGGATCACGGCTTGGATCCCCCAGGGCCCTGCGGAGTCGGGACCGAAGTCGACGACGGCGGTGGGGCCGAAGCCGCAGGCCTGCAAGGGCCCCTCTGCAGGGCCCGAAGGCGCGCCGACAAGCCTAGACGGAGGGAAGTGAATCCTTAATGCCACGAGGAAATCGCATATCTCCTCCGGCGTCGCATGCAGCCCAGGAACCGGAGGGTATGGGGCCGGATGCGACGCTGGTGGCTGCAGTGGTGCCGCGCGGGGTGTGTCAACCGAACCCTCAGCCCCGTCGCGCGACCGGTGAGGGTAGTCGGAAGAGCGAGGTCGCCTCTTCGACTACTTTTTGGAGTGCCTCAACTTACCTGAGTGCGAGGACTTGGAGCCCGACGAACGGTGTGGGCTCGGCTCAGCGTCTGGCCCATCGACTTCCTCCTCAACCGGGACCTTGAGCGGCGCGGAGCCGACTGCCGGATCTTGAGGAGCTTATGGGACCACTCCCGCCTAGCTTGCGAGGTCAAGGCCTGGCTGTCGGGGCACGACTTATCGTCGTGGTCGGCCTGAGGCAGTGGAGACACCGGCGGTGGGGGTTGGTCACAGACATCAGGCGATGACAGGCGTCGCACGGCTTGAATCCAGGTATCCCTACCGGAACCAGGAGTCGATATTTACCCGAAAAGAATAGCCAAAATAGCCAAAAAGTTAGCCAAAAAATGACTAGGGTACTATCCCTTCCCGGATCTGCGATTACTGGCGCGGAAAAAAGAAGAACTGATGTCAGCGTGCGAGGGCGGCGTTTAAGTACTCCGACGACGTCATTCCGGCAATCATGACGCAGACGACAGACTCAGAGCCGCAGACGACGGATCCAGTCTGATGCCTGGGGATATATTCTAAGGTAAGGAATCTAACACTAACATGTTTCTTTCAGATTCTCTCTTTCTAACAGGAGTAGCTGGAATGGAGCATGTGCACAGAACCGCTACTGGTACCTCATGAGATTCTGGAGTTGGTGAAAACCTTTTCCTATAATCCACCAACATAAATTGTAGGTCCATCAGTAAGGAAAACGGCATACCAACCATCTCATCCTGGTAACCCCGACGATATTGCTGTTGTTGGGGAGGGTATAGATACTCCCCGTAGTCCTCCTCAAAGTCATTGTCTTGACATTTCACATGTAATTGTGGAGGGCTACTCGCATAGCTCAAAGGGCCTTCATCCTACTCCTCTGACTCCTGCTCCTCTAGCAGGTGTGATGGTACAAGAGGCGTTATCTTATTCGGTGAGGTGATTTCCGGAGTAATTCTCCTCTTTCTGGCCACTTCCAATTTTTCTGGTGTGTTTCCCTCGTCGACGAGCCAGTCGTCGAAACCATCATCATCAATCCTATTGTCGACGACGACATAGTCATCGATGCCGTCATCGACATCAACGGCAGTGCCTTATCCATCACCAATGATCCCGCCAACGGAGTAGTCATTATTAAAATTGACGTTGTCGACGATACGGGTGCTATAACCATCGTCAATCGTGACACCGTCGACAGAGAATACATAGTCATAGATCATGAAGGCTTCTTTGGGATTAACTTTACCTCAATCTTTGTCGTCAATGACGAACTCTTCTTCTTCGACGATCCAGTCGAAGATGTAGAAATCAGTGATTTTACCTCAGGAGGCATTGAGGAAGGTTTCTTGAAGGATTGTTTGACCTGAGGGGGTGATTTAGACGGCTCAGAACCAGTCTTTATTACAGTCTTGTCCCCTGAAGCATGTCCCTCACTCTCCTTCTCTTTATGTTGAGGAGATTTTGAGGGACTGCGCCCGGAAGACCCATGGGTGGTCTTTTTGAGGGCCCTCTCAGGACGCTCTTCTGAGTTATGAGTATGAGTTGATTTCTTCCTCTTTTGAGACCTTCTAGATGAAGAAGAGGATTGCTCATCGCTATCACTGGATATAACCTCCTTTCTGGCCTTAAGGTTTTGAAGCCATATTAAAAGGCGTCCTTCGGGGTCTCTTAGAGTTTTACTTGAAAAGGTACGACATGCCCTACAGTCTTTCGATTGATGTTCCGGGTAAAGACACTAGATGCAGTCAGAATGAGGGTCATCAGTGTGGAGCCTCTTCTTGGAACAAATGGCACAGGCTCTAAACAAATCCTTTTTCTCTTTTCCAAACATTTTCAGGTTTAATGAATTAGTAGTCAGTAATGAAGATGATCTCAGCAGATGAAATTCACTGGCAAAAACTCCAAATGTAAAGTAGCTAGAGAAAATTTGATCAGAGTTGTTCAAAGGAGACTTCCTAGCACAACGTGCGGTAGAAAATCTGAAGGGCAAAAGTTTCTTAGGAGTGTTCTAGAGAATGAGAGGTTCCGATTGGTTCAGGGGCAATTTTGGTCTCTTTTACAAGAGTTATGGGTTGCAAAATGGAAATGAGCCTAGGCCTCTTTTCAGTTTGTACTTATCTAAGCATTGCTTTTTTATGTACCTGGGACTCCCACCTCGACGACGGTGAATGATTCAGGCATGTGAATCTATGAAAGCTCCAATACTGGAGTAAACACCTTTTAGTCAGTCATTTCTGCAGGGTCATGCTCCTAGAGAGCCCACACTGTAGTAAGGAAACTTTAGAGGAGTATTCCCTGTAGGAGAGTGGGGTCTACAATCCTTTGGTCACCCCCGATTTTTGCTTTTTGCTTCACTGGTTTACGACTTTCCCTGGCTGTGGGCCTGCTAATCAGACCCACAGCCTAGCTGTTCTCTCTCTAAATTGACTCACATGTACCCTAGGTGCATTTACCAATTGGTACTGGGCCACCTTATCAGTCCCTGTACAGTATACCTTAGGTATCCAGGGCATAGGTGTACCCAGGGCCTACCAGGGGCTGCAGCATGGATTATACCACCCCTGGCTGGCCATCTAAATCTGACACAACTGGCTGCACGACAGCTGGGGCAAGGTGGTGTAAACACCCTTTGCTTTAGATATAGTATTCCTATATCTAACCCTAAAATGGACACATGTATTCCTATCAGTCACTCCTATGGCAGGCCTTAACAATCCTGAAGGCAGAGTGCTTGGAATCATGTGAGATGGTGCTCTGGCATGAGCTGAGCCCGTTTGCAGATTGCGGAACCAAGTCCTAATAGCTGTTCCATGATAACGCGTACCATATACTCTTAAGTGCATTATAATCCTCGCGGTTATTTGCCAACTTTGGTATCGCTTTATCAAAACATGTCGAGTAAGGTGTCATACGAATTGGAATACTAACCCCTCGCCAATTCTGGCGACGGGGTTAGCATTCCACCCTTCTAGAGGGACACGACATGTATGTAACTGTGAACCCCGGTTAAAGTTAACTCGAGCCTCAGCATCCTAAAATGGATGCTGCCACCACAGACACAAGTCTGACCTCCTGCTGCTGGGAGTCCTTCCAGCGAGGAGAGCTTGGACAAAGGGTTTCCTGTCAGGGGCGGTGCTAGCACCATCCCAGACAGGGTTTTGTGTATCCCTGGTAGGCAGGGCTGAGAGGAAGGTGACTGCAAGTGGCACCCCGGTGCTCACTGTGCATATGCCGGCTCAAACCAGTTCCAGGGGCACACCAGCCCCTGAGCGGGGGAAAGTCCGGACAAGGGAGAGGGGTGTAACCACCCCCCTCCTGGTCCCACCCATGGGCAGGACCTAGTCGTGTGCCAGCCTCTTTTCTTAGAATAAAGGTAGGAGCGGGCCCCCTTCCCAAATTAGATAATTCTGAATCTTGAACTACTTTCCACGAAAGGAACTCTTGATACTTTCTGAAGACTCTCCCTTGTGGCTAAGGAGTAGCCACCCTGCACCCGCAGACACCATCTAAGCATCGCGGTTTGCTGCACGTCCATCCTCCGGATCAAGACTGCCCAGCTCGAAGAGACCCGGATTCCCTGGCATCTCTGACCTCTACCTGCATCATCAGCCCAGCTGAGATTCGTGGGAGTGACGAGACCTGAGGGACCGGCCATCTTCTGAAACGGCACGACGCTTAACCAGCACGACCGCCGAGGGATCCTCGAGTGAGTGCTTTGGGGTTTGAGAAGCCCTAACCCTGAGCAGCTCCAGCACCAAAGTCCAGCCCCCCAGCTTCCACGAGATCTGCGGGGGGCCCCTCTGCTCTTTGCTGCTCACCGCGTTGTCCGGTCACTTGCCCGTTGGCTAGTGGCCCTCCTGACGACGTACCATGACGATTACACCGCTGGTCTGGTTGCTCCAGACTGGCCCTTGCTCCCTTCCAAAAGAGGAGCACCCCGGACCCTCCTGGTCCACTCCAGACGCCATCTTGACTCCACCGCGTGGGCTTGCCTTTGCCAAGGTTTGTTGCCCCCATCTTGGGTCCAGCATCGCCGACAGCAGACACCTTCGTGGGACAGCTCGCACCTCCAGCCTGGTTGCCGACAACGCCTCCTAGCCCGTGTGACTGCAGAGTCCAGCGTCGCCCACTCACCTGGTCGAGGTGACTTCATCCGGTGGCATCCTGGTGCCCACACAATCGCTGGCTAGTGATTAAGAACTGAGTCCCCTCTGCTTTCAGGTCGTCTCCATCACCGATCCAGGCTTGGATCACTCCGAACATCTTCACTGGTCGCCTGCCAGCAACAACTCCTTTCAGGCTCCATAGACTACAACGAGGATTCCCGACGTCTTTTGAACCCTATGCAGCCGCAGCCCCTGGGCTAGGTAACCCGAGCATTTCGGTGCTCCAACACAGGTTCACTATCTAAGTGTCCAGATCCTTTTTCGTTTTAAGTCTATCTAGTCGGATTCGTCCGAAAACAGTGACTTTAGGAATACTAGCCTCCATAGACTTTGTCCCGCATCCCGCGTGAGAGTGCACACTCTGCACCCGATCTCCCTAGGCCTCCTGCTCCTAACCTTAGGGTTCTGTAGTGTAGTCCTAGCGATCCTGAAGCCTCCGGATCTTGTTACTTACCTGCTAGTATTTCGCATTCCACTTTTAGTGTATATGGTTTTTCGTGCCCCTCGGGCATTTGTGTAAATTGCGCAACTTAAAGTATTTTGGTAAGAGTTTTGTATTGTGCTTAGCTCCCTGACTCAAAGAGTTCAGGGTAGACTTGTTATAAATAAATATCCTTTATTTTCATAACTTGTGTGGTGTCCTTTCACTTGGTGTTCAAGGGGTATATGTGATGGTATAACAGCTGGCTTAACACGCACTCTAGAGTTTAGCCTAAAGACTGCTCTTGTCCATGCTACTAGGATAGCTGGTCTATAAGGTTGACTTACAACCAATCATCAATAAGGGTCGTTTGGTATGATACACAGTGATCACTAGAATAGTGAGCACTATATATCAGGCCAACTTCTCACATTCCGTTTCCTCAGAACCCTGATATTCAGTATTATGGGACATCAATAAGATCCTTAACCTTGGCGGAGTAACAAGTATCTCTCCCACAAAGAACTATCGGAGTAACTGGCAATGCTATTATGCCTAATTGCTTGCTGATGTGAGAGGCCTGGATAGAACAGTTAGGAATTTCACTCAGGAGGGGCTAATTTTAATATCTCAAGATGAAGAAAGAATGACTATAGGTTAGTGTCATATCCAGCCTTTCCCGATGCTCCGAAACTGTGTGTGGTGAGGTGTATTAAAGAATACAAGTGTATGACAGAGGATATTCACCCTTATGGGGAAAGACCATTACAGATCGAGCTCATGAAGCCTCAGCAGTGTCTTCTCCCACATTAGGCAGATGGGTTATGCTGCAGGCTGGCTTTGCCACCACATGTTGGTAAATTACTAGCATTTATAAAGCCAGCGCACACCAGACGGTTTCTTGGCGCTATAGTAACAGAACCATTACATCCGGGGCTCACTTTCAATCATATGCTTGTTTGAAGAGCCATGTTGTTAGAAGTTGCCTAAAGCTAATATAACAAGGAGTCGTCCTAATATCAAGAGGAAGGGAGTTCCAGATACAGGAGGGAGACTACAGAAAATCTGGAGCCACCAAATCTCTTCTTTACAAAGGAGGGAATAGTGATAAGATTATGGTGAATGGATCTGAAGTTGCAGGTGGGTATGAATTTTTGGATACGGGCAGAGATGAAAGCTGGCTGCTACCACAGAGATTCAAAAATGATGCATCCAGTCTTGAATACAGTTTGCTGTTTTACCGCCAGCCAATGTAGTTTCTTGATCAGGGGAGTAATGTGGCATTTTCTTGGCTGTTGGTAGATTAATCTGGGTGCCTGATTTTGTGCCAGTTGTAATCTACGGTTGAGACCTTCAAAGGGGCACAGGTAAAGCAAATATACGTAATCTATCCTCGAGATGACTAATACGATGATTACTTAGATAAGAGCTTAGAAGAAAAGGAATTTAACTATCTTTCTAATTTTCCGAAACTGTAAAAAACAGGTGAGCTCACTGACCCTAGTTTGAGTTTCATAGACAGGTTTTTATCAATGAAAGCTCCAAGGCTCTTAACTGAGCTCTTATGCTGGTGGAGGGTGGGGGTACCCATTGCACCTGGCCAGAATGTGAAGTTCCACCAGTCATGCTTGCTGCCAGTTATGACAACCTCAGTCTTGTATGAGTTTAATTTGAGTTGATTACTATTCATTCAATCGTGGATGAATAACATCGCATTTTGGAAAGTCACTTTGGATTCTGGTGAGTTGTCAAAAGCAAAAAAGCTGTTGCATATCATCAGCATAATTGTACATTTTCACCTTCATTTTTTTCAGGGAATGCATAAGGGGACGTATGTACAAACTGAAGGGGTGGGGGGACAAAGAGGATCCTTGAGGTACTCCACAAGTGAGTTGGACTTTTACAGAGCTGAAGGGGGATAGACGAACTGACTGAAAGCGGTGTTTCAACATGGAAACAATCCAATCAAGTGCTGTGCCCCGCAAGCCTGCGCCTCCGACATTCGACCAGAATCTTACGGTTGACAGTTTCGGAGGCCGCCAAAAGATCAAGAAGCACCAGAGCCTGAGCGGTGCCCCCTATCAGCTTCTTCTCTAACGCCTTCCACGACTGAAAGGATGACTGCTTCAGTAGAGTGGGCCAGCCGAAAGCCTGCTAGAGGGGGCCAAGAAGGATAATGTTACTGACCCCGTAAGCATCTGTTCTTGGCGTGTAGAGGTGTAGATTCACATGCTTTGCATACTCCTGCCATCTAGTGTTGGGTCTGGATGGTTGCAAGTTGTTTTTCTTCGAAGAAGTCTTTCCTAGTCACAAGGTAAAGGGACTGTTTCCTTTTAGTGATAGTGCACATGGCCATCGGCTCCATTGTTAGATTGCTTTCCCGCAAGAGGGTGAGAATGGAGTAAGTGAGCATAGTATTGAGATGTCCATGCGTATAAATGTATAATGAAGAACTGCAACAACTAGAGGTACCCGGGAAGGAGGGTGGGCGCATGTGAATCTAGAGCTCCACATGCCAAGAACAGATGCTTACTGGTTAAGTAACATTATCCGTTCAAGGCATGTGTGTTGTAGATACATATGCCTTGCATAGATTATAAAGCAGTATCCTTCCAAAGCAGTGGCTAACCTGTAGATGTTGCAGTTGTTTAGAACAGTGTTTTAAGTACTGCTTGGTCTACATTAGCCTGTTGTCGTGCTAACACGTCAACACAATAGTGTTTGGTAAATGTGTGTGGTGTAGACCATGTACCTGCTTTACATGTCAGCTAGAAGGATATTACCTAAAAAGGCCACAGAATCCATCCCCTATTTTGTGAGTGGAATGCACTCTAGGGGGTATAGTCAAAGACCTTTTGGCTTTAGCATAGCATGTTTGAATGCATTTAACAATCCATCTCGCAATACCAGATTTAGAGATGGGATTGCCTTTATGGGATGGAGCGCGAATAGACGTGTAAGCCAGTCCTGTTCATTGAAAATGTAACAAATAACAAATAATGTTTTGTATAGAAGCATCTAAAGAATTGATTTTGCTGTTATTGCAATATACAACAAATCTTTTCCATTTTGAAGTATAGCAGGCTCTGGTGGTAGGCTTTCTTGCTTCTTTTAGAATATTCATACAGTCTGGTGGTAAATGTAAGTAACCAAACTCTATGACTTCAAGAGCCATATCGTTAAATTGAGTTCTTTGGGATTTGGATGTCTGATATCTCCATGGTTCTGTGTGAGGAGACTGGAATTCAGGTGCAGTTTTTGATGTGGAACTAGTGCTAGTTCCAAGAGGGTGGTCTACCATGGTTGACAAGCCCATGTGGGAGTTATCAGAATTGGTGTGAATGGATGTTTACCAGAGCTTCCGAAACACCAATGGAATGAGAGGGAGAAGCGGAAAAGCGTAGGCAAATATCCCTGACCAGTTCATCCATAGGCCCTTTGATCATGGGTGTGGGTACCTGGAGCTGAAGCTTGGGCATTTTGCGTTTTCAGCTGTGGCTAATAGGTCTATTTGTGGAAATCCCCACTGTTGGAAGTACGGAAAGAGAACTTGGGGGTGAAGTTCCCACTCGTGAATTTGTTGCCTCCTTCTGCTGAGGAGATCAGCAATTTGATTTTTACTCCTTGGAGATGTTCTGCCAGAAGATAAATCTTGTGATGGATCGCCCAATTCCATATGGCCTGAGAGAGGCCTGAGAGAGGCGTGACAGTTGGAGAGAGAGAGAGAGAGAGAGAGTGTCCCCTCCTGTTTGTGTACACAGTACATGGCTGCCATGTTGTCCGTCCGGACAAGGATAATTTTGATTGATGAGTTTGAAAAGCTTTTAGTGCTAGGAAGAAGTTAAGAGCTCTAGACAGTTGATGTGGAGAGTTTTCTGCTTGTTTCTCAACATGCCTTGTATTGTGTAATCTTTTAGGTGAGCCCCCCAACTTGTTAGGGATGGGCCTGCTGTGAGCACGATCTGTGGAACAGGGTCGATGAAAGGTCGTCCTGCTGATAAGTTTTGTGGGTTCCACCACTGCAGAGAGCAATGTGTACGGACGTCTACCAACTCTAGATTGGTTAATAGACCCTGTGACTGATTCCACTGATGTGCTAAGCACTCTTAAAGGGGGCTCATGTGAAGCCTTGGATGGGGTACAATTGCTCTGGAAGACAAGATCATTCCCAGTAGTTGCATGAACACTCTTGCTGGCAATGGTTTGTTGGTCTGAAAATGTTGAATGACAGCCATGAATATTGCGTATTCTGGCTACATTGGGAGAGGCTTGAGCCTTGACTGTGTCTAGAGTGGCTCCTAGATAAGACAGCATCTGTGAGGGATGCAGATGAGACTTTGATGGAGAAGCCCAGTCAATGAAGTAGATGGAGTAGTTTCTTACCTGTAACTCCAGTTCTGTAGTAGGGGTATCTGTTATAGTCATAATCTTGTGAATAGTCCCGCCCATGTGCGTGGACCCCGGAGCAATCTAAATAGTCTTCTTCTGCAGTCTGCAGACCAGCAGTCCTGCATAGACACTTAAGAGAAAATCAACGACAAATAATACAGCCTAAAAATACAAGGCTACATTGGCCAGTACTTCATGTCGAAGTGAAAAAGATAGTCAAATAATATTACATTTTACACACTTTGTAAAGTTTCACACCTAGAGAAACTCCCCTTCACAAAAATCCTTTGTCATGATAGAGAGGAAGGGTTGGACAGACAAGCCCCATAGGCTGCGATTATGTGTCTGGAAAAGGGATACCGTGCCTTTAAGGAACTCTCTAGAGACCCTCGGTATCCCAGGATGCACAGCCAAAGGCCTTTTACTTTCAGTTCTTTTTGAAGGTGTATAAAGCCAGGCCTGTAGCATTCAGTACATTATCGTTTCATCCACCGGGGAGGAGGGCGGGGCTTATGACTATAACCAAGATACCCTTACTACAGAACTGGAGTTACAGGTAAGAAACTACTCCTTTTGTGTTGGGGGTATCTGTGTATAGTCATAATCTTGTGAATAGAATGGCAAGCCCATCCCTACAAACCAAACCAGCAGTGGAGGAAACAGACAAAACCACTACTGTGCAAACAGATTTCTCAATGAAGCCTGCCCAACCTGAGAATCTGCCCTGGCATCAGAGTCCAGGCAGTAGTGTTTGGCAAAGGTACGGACCGACTTCCAAGTGGCAGCCCTACAGATGTCTGCAATGGGAACATTACGTAGCAAAGCTGTTGTAGCCGCTTTGCCCCTGGTGGAATGAGCCTTAGGCTTACCTCCTAAGGTCTTGTTAGCCTTTTGGTAACATAGCTGGATACAAGGCACAATCCACCTAGAGATGGACTGTTTAGAGGCGGCAAGACCAGTCCTGACCGAACCATAATTGACAAACAATTGGTCTGACTTTCAATCGGTCTGAATTTCAACACCCTTCTTACATCCAGGGAATGAAGAGACCTCTCCACCGGAGAGGAAGGATGTTGGAAAAACGTAGGTAAAGGTATCGTCTGATTAAAATGGAAATCAGAAATTACTTTCGTAAGGAACTTAGGGTGAGTCCTCATGAAAACTTTGGAAGCATGAAACACTGTATAGGGCTCTTGACAACAGAGAGCCTGAATCTCACTTACCCTGCGGGTCGATGTTCTAGCCACAAGGAAGGCCGCCTTCCAGGATAAATGCTGTAGTGAAGCATTATGAATAGGTTCAAAAGGCTCCTTCATCAACCGTGACAGCACCACATTCAGTTCCCATGAAGGCGACGGATGCCGAACAAGGGGAAATACTTTCTTCAAGCCCTCCCAAAAATCTTTAATTACAGGAATCTGGAAGAAGGATGTTTGTGAAGGGCATTTCCTATACGCAGGTAATGCTGCAAGGTGAACCTTAATAGAATGGAAATTAAGGCCATATTGAGCTAAATGCAAGAGGTATGGAAGGATGACATCTTCCTTGCAGGAGGTAAGATCAGCGTTCTTCGACGTGCACCAGATGCAGAACCTTTTCCACTTATAGGCACAGGAAGTCCTTGTGGAAGGTCTCTTAGCCTCCTTGAGTATTTCCATGCAGTTGTCAGGCAAGTTCAAGTGTCCATATTGTACTATCTCAGGAGCCATGCCGCCAAACTCAACGATGAGAGGTTGGGGTGCAGCATCTGCCCCCCGAACTTCGTTAGAAGGTCCGGCAGACATGGAAGCCGCAGATGTGGTTGGATGGACCGGTGGAGCAGGTCCGTAAACCACCACTGTCGAGGCCACTCCGGAGCAATGAGGATCCTTCGTGCTCTGGATTAAGACCG
Organism: Lissotriton vulgaris; assembly: GCF_964263255.1. Lineage (NCBI taxonomy): Eukaryota > Metazoa > Chordata > Amphibia > Caudata > Salamandridae > Lissotriton > Lissotriton vulgaris. The sequence continues at coordinate 609,987,207 of NC_141695.1, forward strand.
CTTGATGAGTTCTGCTGGAATCAGGGGAATGGGTCGAAAAGCGTATAAAAAGCTGTTCCACCAGCTGATCCATAGCGCATTTCCCAGAGTCCCTGGATGGTGGTAAAACCTGGAGGCGAAGTCTCGGCATTTTCTGTTTTCGGCAGTGGAGAACAGATCTATTTCTGGAGTGCCCCATCTTTCGAAGACGTTTCCTAGCACCTCGTCGTTTAGGACCCTCTCGTGGTTTTCCTGGACCAGCCTGCTAAGAGCGTCCGCCTGACCATTCTGCACCCCTGGTAGATGGGTAGCCGTTATCATCAGTCCTCTGGCTAGCAGCCAGTGCCGGATCGCCAGCGCTTCCTGGGACAGTGTGCGCGATTTCGAGCCCCCCTACATGTTGAGGTAATACATTGTGGTCGTATTGTCCATCTGCACAAGCAAGGAGTTGGTCTGAAAGGCTTTCAGCGCCAAATGAAAATCTCTGAGTTCCAGAAAATTGATGTGATACGTGGATTCCGCCCGGGACCACGTTCCTTGAATCTGTAGATGGTCTGAATGCGCTCCCCAGTCGTGGAGAGAAGCATCCGTCACAATAGTCTGTATGGGAATGTCCTTGTGGAACGGAACCCCCTTGAGCAGATTCTCTGCTGAACACCACCATCTCAGGGATTGTTGAGGGTGTAGAGACAGTTGGATCCTGTCGTCCCAGCTCCCTAGTTTCTGGTCCCATTGATCCTCCAGACATTCCTGCAGCAGTCTCCTTTGGAGGCGTGCATGTGGTGTGAGGAAGATGCAAGAAGCAATAGACCCCAGAAGAGAAGACTCCGTCCTCACTGTCGTTGATGGAACGGACATGAGAGCCTGAGCCTTCCGAAGGATCGATAACCGTCGCTCCTCCGAAGGAGACTCACTTGCTCTGAGAGTATTGATGGAGGCTCCCAAGTACTGCAGGCACTGAACAGGAGTCGGAACGGACTTGGACATGTTGATGTGCAAACCCAGCTGAATCAACAGAACGGCCATCCTGTTGAAATACAATTGCCCTTCCTGGAAGGTGGAGGCTTTGATCAACCAGTCGTCCAGGTACGGGTAGACAAACAACTTGTTCTCTCTCAGGTGCGCTGCTACCACTGACATGCATTTTGAAAAAGTCCTGGATACAGACTTCAGACCAAACGGTAGTACGGTGTACTGACAGTGATTGGTGCAGACTAGGAAGCGCAGGAACTTCCGGTGTTTCCGTGCAATGGGCACATGGAAGTACGCATCCTGCAGATCTATTGTGCAAAGCCAGCCTCCTTGTCCCAGCTGAGGATAAATCTGGTGCAAGTACAGCATGCAAAATTTCTCCCTGCAAATCCATTTGTTTGCGTGTCGCAAATCCAGAATGGGCCTGAACTCGTTTTTGTCAGTTTTGCGCACCAGAAAGAACCTTGAGTATAGACCATTTCCCCTTTGAGACAGAGGAACGTCTTTTATCGCCTTTTATCTTAACAGGGTATCGGCCTCCGCTTGAAGTTTGCGCAGCTGGTATTGCGAACGAACAGGTGGAATAACTGGAGGAGGGCTGACAAAACGAAAACTGTATCCATTGCAAATAATATTTAGCACCCACTTGTCCGGAGTAATTTTTCTCCACTCTGCCAAGTAATTCTTTATACTTCCCTCCCACCGGAGCGGTTAACGGATGAGGGGAAGTAACTCCTCAGGGCCTAGACCCGGCCGGGCCCTTATTCGCTGAGGAAGCCTGCTGGCCGCCTTTGCCCCTCTGACGCTTCTGGAAGGGTTGTCGCTCGTATTGCTGTTGTTGCTGCTGCTGTTGGCCAGCTTGGCGACCTTGCCCTCGCTGAAATCTCTGGGAAGAGTAACACCTCTCGAAGGGGCAGAAGGACTTCCTCCGCTCCTTTGGTTTCTCCAAACCTACAGCTTTCAGCATTTCCACTTCGCTTTCATGCGGGCCATCTCTTCGTCCGCATGAGTCCCGAAGAGAGTAGATCCCGAAAAGGGCAAGTTAGCAATCCGCTGTTGCTCCTCTGGTTTAAGAGAGGTAAGGCGCAACCAGGAGTGGCGTCTCAAGTTTATGCCATGACAGTACCCATGAGCAGCCAGGAGAGAGGCGTCTGCCGCCGAACTGATGACATGATTTGAGACCATCATGCCCTCATTCAAGATCGGCTGGAAGTCTTCTCTCCTGTCCCTCAGGAGGAGCTCAATAAATTGCTGCAGGGACTTCCACAAGGAGCGGTCATACAAACCCAAAAGTGCTGATGAACTCGCCGCTTTCATAGAGGTGGTAGCTGTACTGCAGACATTTTTTTCCCTGCCAAATCCATTTGGCGGCTCTCCTTGTCGGGAGGGACCGTTGACGAAGGGACAGTAGAATGCTGCTTCTTGGCCGGTGTCACAATGACAGAATCCGGGACAGGATCTGATCTTAAAAACGCTGGATCCGAATCCGGGGGCCTGTACTTCTTTTGAAGCCGGGATGGCGCCGACTTCAACGAGGCCGGCGTCAGAAACAGCTCCATGGCCGGTTCCTCCAGTCCTGGCACCAAAGGCAGCAAAGGGCGAGAGAGGTGACTGCGCTGCAAAGTTTCAAAGATCACAGAGGTGGAATGGGTGGGAACCGGTGGTGTGATCTCCAACTTCGCTGCCCCCCTCAGCAGCACATCCTGGAACGTCACAATGTCATCCACTGGCGACACTCTCGTAGGAGGAGAGTCCGACAAAGTGGGAGAATATCTCCTGTCACTGGACGAGTCCGTGTCCCGGGACCATGACCTTTCCCTCCGCCGATGATGACGTGACCTCATCGAAGATCTACGCTCACTTCAAGAGCGATGCTTCCCTCTGGATCTTGACCTTGGCTTTCTGGGCCTTGCAGGCGCCACCGGCCACGAAGGCTGCGGAAGAGGCTGAGCTGGAACCACAGGCTTCGGAGGTGGAGGTGGAGGAGGAGGAGGTGGTGGAGGAGGAGGAGAAGGAGGTGGAAGAGGAGGAGGAAGTTGCAGAAGAGCAGAAGGCGTAGGCGTCCTGGGTCTTGAGGGCGAATAAGTCCGGGAACAGTCAGAGTCCGGTGACCCAAGAACTCTCCTCTTCTTACGAGTATGGCTCGGGGACGATGCTCTGGAGGTAGATCTCTGAGGACGAGTGCCGGCGCCGCCGCGACCGGTGACTCGCCGATGAGGAGACTCCAACCACAGTTCTGGGCCTCGACTTTCTCTTCGACGTCGACCTCTTCTACGTCTCTCTTCTCGACACGCTCTTCTTGACGTTGACGAACTCCCTGACATCGAATGCCTTCGCCTTGAAGTCGATCTTTTTCTCCTCGGCGTCTACCTTCGCGCCAACGTTGACGGTGAGCACCTGACTCTTCGGGACTCATCACGACGTCGATGGTGTGTGGACGCCGGTGAAGTCCTCGACGTCGACCTTGTCCGAGGTCTCGACGTCGACCTTGTCCGAGGTCTCGACGTCCTACCCCTCGACACCGAACGTCTATGTCTCTTTGACCCAGAGCCCTGGGTCGATGGGGAACAGATGGTAGTCGTACCTCTCGACGCCGACGGCAAGGCCAGATGTCGACCGGGACCGGTGTCTTTTCTGGGCCTTTTCTTGACTGGGGAGCCCCCCAGAGGCCGATGCACGGAGGGGTTAGGATGAGTCCCTACATGCCCAGAAGTCCCACCTGGTCCTTGATGTCTGCTCTGCTGCAAGCCTTCTGGAGAAAGAGTGACAGATATCGCAGGAGTCAGGCACATGGGTAGAAGGGAGACAGAGTATGTACACTCTGTGGGGGTCAGATTTAGCCTTCTTCCTACCACACTCTGGGCACTTGTCGAATAAAGCTGGCATTTCGACAATATAGAGGTGGCAAAACTGGTCAAAAAAGACAGCAACTAGAAAAGGAAGACCGCAGACATCGAGTGAAACACTCAAATCACTGGAAGAACTCCAAAAATTGAAGATATACCCAAAAAGGTAGAGCTCAATGCTCCAGGGTCCTGCTAGCAGGAGCCGGAAAGAAGAACTGAAAGTAAAAGGCCTTTGGCTGTGCATCCTGGGATACCGAGGGTCTGTGGAGAGTTCCTTAAAGTCACGGTATCCCTTTTCCAGACACATTATCGCATCCTATGGGGCTTGTCTGTCCAACCCTTCCTCTCTATCATGACAAAGGATGTTTGTGATGGGGAGTTTCTCTAGGTGTGAAACTTTACAAAGTGTGTCAAATTTTATTTTATTTGGCTATCTTTTTCACTTCGAGATGAAGTGCTGGCCAATGTAGCCTTGTAGTTTTAGGCTGCATTATTTGTCTTTGATTTTCTCTTCAGTGTATATGCAGGACTGCAGAAGAAGACAACTTAAGAGACTATTTCGATTGCTCCGGGGTCCAAGCAGATGGGCGGGATTATTCACAAGATTATGACTATACACAGAGATCCCCTACTACAGAACTATTGTGATCTGTGTGTGCTGCAGACAGTTTTGGTGAGTGCTGACTTAAATGAGCCAGTCGTCTAGGTAGGGGAAGACCTGAATTTGTTGTCTTCTAAGATGAGCAGGGCTTAATGCATTTGGTAAAAACTCTGGGCGTTGTAGTCACTCCAAAGGGAAGTGTCTTGAACTGGCAGTGCTTGCCTGCTATCACAAATCTCAGGTATTTGCTTAGAGCTGGATGAATTGGAACAAGAAAGTATGCATCTTTTTAAATCTATAGTAGAACAAGTCTGCGGTTTGTAAAAGTGGGAGTACTTGTTGAAGTGTCACTATGTGAAAATGCTCTGACAATATGTAATGGTTTAGCTGTCTCAGATCTAGAATAGGTCTTAGGGAACAATCCTTTTTGGGGATGAGAAAGTACAGTGAGTAAACACCTGAGCCCTGGTACTGTTTTGGAACTGGTTCTATTGCTTCTTTTAGTAAAAGGGACTGGACCCCTATGTTTGTGTTCTGGATATAACTTGAGCGAGCGAGGTAGAATGTTTGGGGAATTGCTGGTAAGCTCCAGGCAATAACCAGGTTGGATAATTCCAAGCACCCATTTGTCTGATGTTTCAGTCTGCCAAATGCGGAGGAATTACCTGTCTTCCCCGATCGGTGTGGTATAATCGGGGGGAAGCGTGGGCAAGTCACTGTTTGTTGGGGGGGATGGGGGGGGGGTTACGGGGTGTGTTACCCTTACCCTTGAAGTTGTTGCCTCTATAACCTCCTTGGAAAAAACCTCTGGAGGGACAGGACTGGTTGTTACCTTTGTAAGCCAAGGTTTTTTGATCTGGCGATGTGGTCTTTGACCCTCTTCTGTAGAAGGAGCGGCTAAAGGAACCTCTGTTGGATACAGTCTGAAGTGCTCCAATAGATTTAGCGACTTCAGTGCCCTTTTTCATCTTTTCTAACTCCTGGTTAACTTTAGGGCCATAGGTGTTCTTTATCAAATGGTGTGGTAAGGATGGATTCTTGGACCTCAGGTTTAAAACCTGAAATCCTTAACCAAGTGTGTCTCGTGAGCAGGATGCTGGTGTTAATCTCCCTAGCTGGAGTGCAGCATCTAGTGCACAACGAAGAGGGGAATTAGAAAGGAGGTTACCATCATTCACTAAGTCCTGTGCTTTAGCCTTATGCTCATCTGGGATTTGTTGGAGCAATTGTTCCATTTCCGCCCAGTGGGCTCTGTCATATCTGGCTAAAAGTCCCTGGGTATTTCGCAGTGCGCCATTGATTTGCTACCTGAGCAGCTACACGCTTGCCAGAAGCATCAATCAGTTTGGACTCTTAATCTGGCAGAGAAGCATCCCTTGATGTTTGAGAATTTGTTCTCTTACAAGTATTTGATACAACTAGGGAATCTAATGGCACTTGTCCTTTGATAAAAATGAAGTCTGTAGGAGAGGCCAGATATTTTTTATCCACTCAAGGTATTAAGAAGCGGGCTCTGACTGGATCTTAAAATATCTCATCAGCATGTCGCATCATGCCCTTAAGCATTGGAAGTGATTGTGATGACCTCTGTGTAGCTGCCAATGACAAACAAAAAATCTTCTTCTAGCTCTACTCCATGGTAATGTGCAGACCTGGCAATGAGTTCTTGGTGCGATGTTTGTCGCCTAGAGGAGATGGATTGGCCGGGTAAAGGTCTGGATCAGTATCAAATGGGGGATCCAGTGTGTAATCTGTCCATGGGTCTGCTGAGCTTTTCATCCCCCATCATCTGCATCATCTTCATCATGATGAGATTGAGCCGAATCTTGAGGTGGAATTTGCAAAGGATTCTCAGGTGGTGATGGAGGTGCTGGAGGTGGAGACAATGGTAAATGAAAAGGACTGGTAGCTACAGACATTTTCTTCAAGGAGATTTTTTAAGTGTCCTCTTCTTGACGTTTGCGTTTCTGAGGTGATTTACGTGAATATGGCCAGTGTCAGGGTTAATATGCAACCTTTTTTGCTTCGGATCGGGTGGAATAGTGTCCAATTTTGAACCCGAAGAAGTCTGTGTTTCGTCGCAGAAGTAGTCGGTGCGGACGTAGGCTGGCCTTTCGGTGCAGAAGGTTTCTGCTCTAAAGGCTCCTTGACTTTCGGCGTGGAGGATTTCAGCTCTGAGTCAGGCTTGTGCTTTGAACCGGAGGCTTTCGGCTCTGAGGAGGACTTTTGTCGACTTGTGCCGAGCAGGAAGGCTAGACTGGTAGTTTCTGTGCTGGGCCCGGAGGCGGGGCTTCGGAAAGAAGGCAGAGGTGGTGCCAAAGCCTTGTGTTTTTCGGAGTTTGTGGGGGAGGGGGTTCTTCAGTACTCATGTCACCATGTCCCTGCGACAGTTCTTCGGCGTCGGGGTCTATCTTGAGTTCCGTGTCTGAGTCTTGTTCGGAGAAGGCTTCCTCCACTTTTGGCCCTGATGCCTCGATGTCTTCACCGAAGACTTCCGGCGTGTCTTTAGTGCTTTGACGCTGCATCTCTAAGTCCAGCCAGACTATCGCTAAGTCTTTTTCAATCGGAACGATCTGCAAGCATTGCAGTCTTCTTTGTGCTCCGGAGACAAGCACAAGTTGCACACCTTGTGTGAGTCAGTGCGCGGATACTTCGCGTGGCACTGAGCACAGAATTTAAACAGAGTCCGATCCATCGACGGAGAGCTATCCGGGCGTGGTAAAGCCTTGAAGGCCATCCACGAAGCATTCTGATCGAAAGTAGATTCCAATGTCGAACCGATATGCAGAGAAGTGGGAAACTCGTACAGAAACAATACCGTTGAGGGTAGAAAGGATTATGTGTCGAAGGGATCCTGAAGAACGGTTTTGAACCAGAGCACAGCAATACACGTTCGAATCCGATGGCGGAAAAAATCAATATAACAATGGAGCCGATGACCATCCGCAATATCACTAAAAGGAGGTGTCCCCTTATCTTGTGACTAGGAAAGGCTTCTTCAAAGAAAAACAACTTGCAAACATCCGGACCCAACACTAGATGGCAGGAGTATGAAAGCATGTGAATCTACAGCACACAAGCCTCAAACAGTGGGTTTCCTCTAGGAACGAGCATAAACATCTGGCAACATGCACCTCTAAAACCTTTGCTAAATAAAGAAGCAGGGATATAGGGTAGTAGTTATTCCAAATATGGGGTCATCGCCCGCGTTCCTTAAAATGTAACCATTATCACCTCCTTAAAAGAGCTAGGAACCAAACCTTGGCTCAAGGAATCAGAGGGGGAATAGAGCTGGGTCAGGTAAAAGGGAGAAAATGTCTTTTAGCACTTTGGGAGGACATGTGTCAATGGGGGAACCCGATTAAGTGAGCAGGTACATATGGCGCACCTTGTTGACTGTGGGCAGCTCAGATATTATGATTGGCTTATTGATAAGCGCTGACACAGGAAAGGATCTTTAATTACTTTAATCTTATCAATAAAAAAGGAATTAAGTGCACCGCATAAGGTTTGGGTGGGCAGTCACAGCAGTTACTCCGTCAGTGTTTGATAATTCTGACACAATTCTAAAGATTTCCTTAGACTTATTTGTTGAGTTTATAATTTTTGCAGAGAAAAAAGCAGATTTAGGTTGTAGAATTGATTTTTTTTTTAAAGAGGAGATAAAATTCCTTTTTTTTCCGGTGAGTAATTCCTACGCCAATTGTATTTGGTCCGGCGGAACAGGAGTTTTGCAAGTTTCAATTTTTCAGAAAGCCATTTCGACATATCGCACAAGTTACTACTTGTGTAACGATATATCTGTAAGAGACATTAGTTAGTGATAGATTCCTTACCTAAGAATTTCCCAGGCGTCAGACTGGATCCGGAAAGTTTTTCGTCAGCAGTACCCCTGCACGTCGGTAGGTGGCGTTGTGCGACTCCGCGTCCGTCGCTGGCATCGTAAGCGCGAGATTACGTCACAGAATACTTAGGCGCAACCCATGCACGCTGACGTCCGTTCTGTACACTACTTTCCATGCCAGAAACGCAGAGCCATGCAAGAAACTGACCACTGGTGCCATGAAATTAGGGCCCTGAAAGGGATGACCTTAAGCCTAGAAATCAGTTCGCAGAACGGGGAGGATGGGTGGGGCGGTAAGAAATCTATCACTAACTAATGTCTCTTACCGATATATTGTTACACAAGTAGTAACTTGTGCATCTGAAAGAGACACGTTAGTGATAGATTCCTTACCTTAGAATAGATACCCCAGCAATACCAGCCCCATGGTGGGTCTGTGAACACGATTACACCAGAAAGTCACGGAGAACAGAACGGCCAAAGAAGCAGTCTCTCTGGACTTGACTGTCAAGGTAGTAACGCTTGGTAACTGTGTGCCGCGAAGCCCACGTAGCTGCCTGACAAATGTCCTGCAAGGGAACGCTAAGTCCCAAGGCAGTAGTGACTGCCGTTGCCCTGGTAGAGTGGGCACGCAGCCCCACGGGAGGCTCCTTCTTAGCCAACGAGTAACATGTTTTACTGAACAGAACGACCCACGAGAGATGGTCTGTTTGCGCATGGCCCAACCTTTTTTGGCCCCCACGTAGCCAACAAAGAGCTGGTCATCCACCCAGACCTTTGTGGGCGCTTCAGATAGAACGAAAGCGCACGTTTTGGGTCCAGATGGTGGAGCCTCTCTTCCTCTTTTGAAGGATGCGAAGGCGGAAAGAAGGTGGGCAAAATGATGGTATGCTCGATGTGGAAGGGCATGCCATCCTTTGGCAGGAAGAAGGAAGGGTCCTTGAAACCACCTTGTCCAGATGAACAGAAAGGAAGGAAAATGCTACTTACCAGTATGCATCTGTTCTTGGCATGTAGAGCTGCAGAATTACACACTATGCGGAGAACGCCACCTAGTGTTGGGCCTGGATTTTTGCAGATGTTTTTGTCCTGAAAAGTCTTTGGAAGTCACGAGTTAGGCGACTCCTCCTTTGGATTACACTGCGCATTACACCCTGCATAGTGTGTAATCTGCAGCTCATATGCCTCGAACAGGAGGCTTAGAAGAAAGAGCATAGAGCTCACTCACTCTCTGGCAGATGTGATAGCTACCAGGAAAGCCATCTTGAGAGTGAGAAGACGCAAAGGACAGTTATGAAGAGGCTCGAAGGGAGCGCACATCAGATATGTCAAGACAAGGTTTAAGTCCCATTGAGTCATGATGAATGGTACGGGAAGAAATGTGTGCGTAATGCCTTTCAGCAAACAGTGAACAACCGGGGACTTAAAAAGAGAAGGTTGATCTGGAAGCCGTAGAAAGGCGGAGATGGCAGCAAGATAACCTTTGATAGTGCCCAGAGCAGAGCCCTGCTGGGCCAAATAAAGAAGGAACAGAAGGACTTCGGAATGAGTGGCATAAAGGGGATCAACAGCCTTAGCTGTGCACCATACCACAAAACTGTTCCATCAGCAGGCGTATACCTTTTTAGTGGAGGGACGCCTGGCTGCGAGAATGACATCACAGACTTCGAGAGGAAGATCAAAAGCTGTCAACTGTCGCCGCTCAATTTCTAAGCATGGAGGTGGAAGCTGGACAGGTTCGGGTCGAGGACCGTCGCCATCTGTTGCGACAGAAGATCCTTCCGAAGAGGCAGTTGGATCAGGGGATTGATCGCCATGTTGAGTAGCTCGGGATACTAGTATCTTTGTGCCCAATCCGGAGCCACAAGGATGACTTGGGACTAGTTGCGCCAAATCTTCTTCAGCACTCTGGGCAGAAGTGGTATAGGCGGAAAGGCGTACAACAGACCGCAGCTCCACTCGCGACGAGCGAGCGAGTGCAACCTTGGAAATTCGAATGTGCAAAACTGATGACATTGCTCGTTCTCTTCAGTGGCAAATAGATCTAACCAAGGCTCTCCCCACTGCACAAAGAGACCTTGTGCCACGTCAGAGTTCAGATGCCATTCCTGATCCATCAAGCACTGGCGGCTGAGTTAGTCTCCCCTGGCGTACAGAGAACCTGCCAGGTGTTGAACCACCAAGGTAATGCCTTGATGTTTCAGCCATGTCCAGAGGCGCATAGCCTCCTGACATAGGGTCCATGACCCCACCCAGAGCTGTTTGTTGCAATACCACATGGTGGTGGTGTTGTCCGTGAACACCTGCACAACACTTCCCCGGACAGAGGGAAGGAATGCCTTCAATGCAAGTCGGATCACCCGAAGCTCCAAAAGGTTGATATGGAGCCGGGACTCCGTCGGAGACCAGATCTGATCAGATCAAAACGACGAGTTCGAGACTTCGAAGATTTCTTTTCCTTCTTACTCTTGAGCTTAGCCACAAGGAGTTTCGCCTCTCTCTCTCTCAGCACCTTCGAAGTCATCTTCTTGCAGCAAGCACAGTCCTCGACGTCATGGTCGGAGCTTAAACACCAGACACAGCAGTCATGTGGATCGGTGATGGACATAGTCTTGCCACATTCGCCGCAAGCCTTGAAACCAGTCTTCTTAGACGACATCTCGAAGAATCTGAAGTTATACAGAATAACAGGTAAATAGTAACAAAGTTACTGAAAAGCTACAGCACGATCCCTGAAAACCGTTAGCGTCGACGACGCGGAAAAAAGGGAACTGATGTCATCACGCCGGCGTGGGCCTATTGTAGGCGTTGGTGACGTCAGCGGAGTCGCGAGCGGAGCCGTGTCTCTGTGACGTCCGCGTCGGCGCGAAGCTACAAAAAGAATTTCCGAATGTTGCTGAAGCAAGGGGGATATTCACAAGGTGAGGAATCCACACGGCAGATGTATCTATCAGAAAAATCCGTTACCAACTGGACGCGTCTAGCGTCTGTGAGTAGCAATGCGATACTGCGCAAGAGAGCAATAAAGTGCAGGTAATTATAAAAACAAGATGCCCAAAACATAAAAGAATTCCCATGTGCGGCAAGAGCAGTTCCTATTACTGGTGCGTCTGCGCTGCTGCCACCATTTCAAGGGCTGCAAGCTCTAACCTTTGAAAATGTGACCGACTCACCCCCCATTATTTACAGTAACATCGGCATAGCAGCCGCGCAAAATACTTGCTGATTAGACACAGTCGCTTCCCTATTATCATCAGTTAAAATAGTCATGGCTTAACAACTTAACAACTGGCCCCTTGGTTTTCAGCTGAGCTGAGAGCCAGCAATCAAAGATAGAGAAGAGATGGAGAGCGGTCTATAACAAGGAAGAAAAAACTGAATACAAGTGCTACTTCGCAACCTATAAATCTGTTCTTATTAAGGAAAACACCTCCAATTTCACAATGAAGATCGATGAAGCAAAAATTCCACACAAGTGTGGTCTGCAGCCCATATGCCTCAAACAAAATGGTGTGCAATAAGTTCATCTAATCTACCTTGTCTACCACGAGTGATACATTAAGGGTTTCTTCCCTTATCGAACGGAACATACTAAGTGAATTGACCGTGCCCCCTTCTGAGAAAGTTCCAAATATACTTAGATTCTTGACTCCAGGATCCCTGTACTCCTACTTTGGCAAAGCTTGCTGCGGAGATTGACGCTAAGCTTACGACCATCTTTCAAATAATGTTTAAGACCAGTGTTTTTCCGACGATATGAAAAAAAGCCTCTGTGCTTCCACTCAAAAAACAAAAAAACACTGTTGCGAATAGCTTCTGTCCAATCTCTGTTTCCATTTGAGAGGGAAGATTGCTGAAAAAATTATCAACCAACTTGTGGAACACATCCAATTTTGGATGCTACTCAATTTGGATTTCGTAGTGGACGTAGCACTCAGCCAGCGCTGATCAATGAAACAGAAGAGATCAGGCAGCCATTGGACCATGGCAGAGGGGCTGCCCTCTTCCTGATTGATCTCTATTGATAACATTAGCCACAGATTGCTGTTAGAACGGTTGGCCAATATTGGGATTACCAGCCTAGCCTGGGATTTGATCAAATGCATTCTTCTGGATCAAGAACAGGCTGTTTGACTGGATGCCTAGGTCTCGCACCCTCTCTCCCTTCCGTGCAGGATCCCTTCAGGATCCTCCCTCATCCCAATACTCTAACATTTATGCCAATCCCTTAAGGAACCTAATAAAGACCTTTGGCTTTTCCTTGACTTCCTTGGATACAAATTGCCTGAAACTTAATTCAGGTAAAACTGAAGTCATTTTGTTTGGAGCCTTCTGGACCCCGACCTCCTGGCCAGAGGAGATGGTCCCCCTACAGACACCAGTGATGAAGGGCCACAACCTGGGAGTACTTAAAGATGATAAGTTGGGCTGATCAAGTGAATGCAGTCACATCCTCAGCCTTTTTTAACACTTAAGACCATCAAAAAGACACTACCTTTTATCCCTGTCAATCTCCAGAAAACTCTACTCACTTCTCTCGTGATGGCCAAATTAGATTATTGTAATGGCCTGTTTCTCACTGCCCATCAATTCATATTAAACAAACTACAAGTCCTACATAATGTGGAGGCCAGACGTCTATTAAAAATCCCAATATACCATTCAGTCTGGATTGAGACCCCATCAAACAGAGTCCCCTTCAAAGCACTTTGTATAGCTTACAGAGCCCTTCATGATCTTGTCCCCGACTCTCTCAAACAGAGAGATAAATGTACCCCCCAAACAGAAGCCTACGCTCGGCCAGCGCCAAATTCTTAATTGTACCCAGGTTCAAGCAAATCACTTGGAACGCACTGCCACTCCCCATTTAAAAGGCACCCAATCTTCTTGCCTTTAGAAAAGCCCTGAAAACTTGTTATTTTAGCACTCTGTAGGAGTTTTTCCTAGGATTTTTCTTTTGGCTGAAATCGCAGCGCCAAGACACATCTAGGTATTCGAGCACTTTAGAAATTCTATTAACATAACATAATTAACAGGCTCCGACGCTCAACTGTAATTGGTCCCGCCCCCCTAATCAGTTACCAACTGGATGTGTCTAGTATCCGCGAGGTGTGATGCAGTACTGTGCAAAAGAGCAATAAAGTGCAGGAATTCCAGAAATAAGACTCCCAAAACATAAAAAAATCCCAAGTGCGGTGGGTGCAGTACTGGCGCGTAGGCACCACTGCCACCGTTTAAAGGGCTCCATGCTTTAAAAGGCTCCGCCTCCTTGATTGCGATTGGTTTCCCCCACACAAGTCAGTTACCAACTGGATATGTCAAGCATCTATGAGCAGCAATGCGATACTGTGCAAGAGAGGGATAAAGTGCATTACACATCTTTTGGGGCACACTCTGCACGAGGTGCCATGGCCTTTAAGGTTTTTGCTCTGGGCGCCAGGTTGTAGGATATTCTTCATGCTGCTGACTGGTCACAGACGTGGCCTCCCTGGTGGTAAGGAAGCTATGAACCAGCTTACTACCCACCTCTGGTTGTGACATAAAATTAAAACGTTCCTGGCAATCTTAATGGAAAGTTAACATTTTATTAAGGACTCGGAGGCTAGGTTTATCCCCCGAGCACCGAAGTGACAACTAAACATAGTTGGAGGATCCTTCTCCATTTTTCTATTGGGGTAGGTATTCCCTCTGTAGTTTAACACGGTTTCTGAATTGAGCGCCTTTGATAATGTTGTTTGGAAATTATCTTTGAGGATTTTTCTAGGCACAGATTGTTTGTGTTGTTGAATGACTTGCAACAAAACAGGAATATAGTAGTAAATCCTATCTCTCTACGAAGGAAATTATGACTCCAAGCAATACTGAAGCAGGCATACCATCCTGTCAAAAGAGGAAGAATAAGGGCATCAGAGGACTCTGAGGGGACGCATGTGTCCTGATTGGTTGACATTTATTTCACCACTTCTCCAAGTGTTCATGGGAAGGATAGTTTTCTTAAATGTTATAAGGCAGCTGGAAAAATAAAGTGAAGAATGTACAGCAGAATCCTTGCCTCGGAGTCCTTAATAAAATGTAAATTTTCTGTTGCAGTTGCTAGGAAATATTTCATTCTGTTTGGGAACAGAGTTGGTCATACTGCGTAGGTTCGGTTACTGTCTGAATAGTAGATTTTACCTCAGAAATGTTGGCACCTCGCCGTTTGGACACCTGACTTCTCCGTATTCGCCGGAAGGACTGTCTCAGAGACTTCTTCAAAGATTTCACTCTAGATAGAGGTCCCTCGAGAGCCAGCTGATCACTTGGATGCAGTGTACATCTGCAAGGGAAGAGGAACACAGTCACCAAAAATTGCAGTTGCAACTGGATGCACAGAGCACTATTCATGTCATCCCTTCTATGACAAGGGCGTGCGAGCTAATTGCCATTCACCCGCAAGAAATCAGATTTGTGAGCTATGTAGGAGAAAAGCCAACAAGGGACAAATAATCTGATCGCTAAAAGGAATTCCTGGATCCCTCTTAATAGACTGGGACAAGCAGCAAGGCTTTCAGCAAAGAAACGGATGTTATGCATGAACAATAATTTGAAACAACAATAGAGTTAAGAAATAAAGTTCTTAAATGATCCAAACCAGGTTAGCTACTGGAATAAGAATTTAAGGAAAATAAATACACACAAATTAAATAAACTGGATATAGGGTCAACAGCTATAGCAAAATAAATTTTATTTACCTGTTAGTAAAGTGCAGCAGAATTAAAGAGTTTCTTTATTTAAACAGTGGCATGGCTACTGAACTGCCTCCAGACTTGTCATTTCATAAACTTTATTCGACAATTAAGTCATAAAAGTATACATAAAATACACAAATGTTGATTACAAAACCATACAATAATTATTTAAAAAGAGTATTAAACTACAATGGACTATTGCCGAATTACAATTTAAAAAGGGCGTAAAATCAATTTCATCAATATACATTTATCCAGAGGAGTATTGCACAGAAATTCACGAAAGTTAACCCTAGTGTACATAGGGAAAAGCAGCTTAATCTTCACAAAGTTACCGCTGTATGTTTTGTGCGGATTACCCAAGCCCATCTCAAGAATTTAGCCACGGCAACAGCAATTCTAGGCGTCGGATCTGTAGTTAGAATTCTCAGAGCCTCAGCATGCCTGTGTATCCCAAGCAGTTTACATATAGGCTTAATCCACATCATTCTGGGGGCAGTATACAGAGGACAGAAGAATAAAAAGTGACTTAATGACTCTTGTTCCTCCCCACACTTAGGACATCTGTCGTTACCACTATTATCTGCCCATTTTACTGTAAAATATCTTACTGGGAGTGATCCTACCCTAAGCTGGAAATAGAGCTTGCAATCCTGTTGTTTGCCAATAATGTCCCAGTTTTGGTTGGGCTTTAATATCCATGAAACGACCAGTTAAGTGTGAGGAGAGACCCTCTGACCTCTTCTGTGATCACCATCTCCCAATACTTGTCTTTTAGGGATTTTTTTAAAGGGAAATTGAGCGTTTCCGGGGTCCTCCCATAGATCCCTTATTCCTAATTTGAAGAGTATCGATCTAATGGCCTTCAGCCAATGTATTCTATGGCACGTGTCCTTAGCCTGGGCATAATGCTGTAGTTCTTCTGTAGTCCATAAACGGCGCCAGTAAAGTACTGGCCGCAGAAAGGCAAGATCCTGGACCGCCTTTTTTCCAAGATCCCACATTAGCGGTATTAACGGGGTACTTATGGGAGCGCTAGTAGCTTTTCGGAGGAATTCATTTTCAGCTAGCATTAGCTTTCTTAGATCTTCAAAACCCCAGAGTTCGGCTCCATATAGGGCCGAACCTAAGACCTTCATCCAGTATACTTCCAATAAGGGGCTAATGGGCTTTGTTGTTGAGGAGGTGAATTTTTTCAAAAGGATGGCTGCCTGCTGTTGGAGTTTTAGCACCGCAATGTCCAATTGACTAGACCACCCCAAGTCTCTCTGATGGGTAACCCCCAGGTAGGTGAAGGCATCTACCCGCTCCAGCGGGGAACCATTCATGTTAATCAGCCCTCTAAAAGGTCTATTTGTCCCGCATGTTTTACGGCCGGTCAGGACCATATACTTAGTTTTTGTCATGTTTATTTCTAGGACCCTATTCGAACAAAAATCTTCAAACCGCTTCAGTGCCAGCTGGAATCCAGTCGGAGTCTTTGAAATGATGAGTGTCGTCCGCGAGCATGAAGTTTGGGACCCGCTCACCAGACATCGCAGGGGCATCAGTCGGGACCAGGGAGAGGAAATCCGCAACCCCATTCACAAAGAGCGAGAACAAGGTTAGCGCCATAAAGCAACCCTGCCTCACTCCACGCTCCATAGGAAAGGGCTCCGTAACCTCCCCCTGGCAACCCCACCGAACCCGAGCGAAGGTATCCTCATGCAGGCGGACAATCAAGCTCAGCAATTCAGGTGCCATCCCCAGCTCCGCTAGGACTTTCCATAGTGTATTGCGAGGGACCAGGTCGAAAGCTGCTTTTAAGTCAACAAAAACGGCATACAAAGTACCCTTTTCCAGGACCACGGTACGCCAGTATAACATAATGAACCGGAAAACCTGGTCTATGGTACTTGTTTTTGGGCAGAAACCAGCCTGGAGGTGACTCAAAATATTGTCATCCATCCAGGCCTGGATTCTGCGCAAAACCAGGCGTCCCATGATTTTTTGTAAGCAGTCAATTAGACTTATTGGTCTATAATTGGCTGCAAGCAACTTATCACCCTTTTTATACACCGGCACTATTTCTGCCCCTTTCCATGAGATAGGCACCTCCATCCCTTGGGCTATGGCGTTTGCCACATACAAAATATATAATCGCCAACGCCCTCTGTTGTTCAGAAATAAATCTGCGGGGACACAATCCATGCCGGTAGCACGACCCTCAGTGACTTGGTCCAATGCCCTATCCACATCACTCAAAGAGAAGATAGGTTCCTTATACACAGTATGGACAAAGGCTCCTTCGCTAATACCAGTAGCACTAGCAGCATATTGGGGCTTAAAATAGTCAACCCAAGAATTACGGTCAACATTATTATGAGGGCTCTCTCGATGTCCTCCCCTATCCCATTAAAAAAACTCCCAGAAAAGTTTGGGGTTCTTTGCAGAGCACGCCACTTTCAAATCCTGCCACAGGCCCTCATCCCAATTCCTTTTAGCAGTGAGTTGCTTGAGCCTGTAGTTTGCGCGAGCCAGTCTTATTGTACCCATATCTTTAGACTTTAGGGCTAGACCCAACTCCCTCCTAGCTTGGCGACAGGAGCCATCAAACCAGCTCTCTGGTTTTTTAGCTGGAATTCTTCTTTTACCTAAGCTTGGTTTGCAGAAGTATGTTTTCAGTTTAATAAAGTGCCTATTGTGTGCCTCTAATAAAAGTTAAGGGGGAGATCCTTTTAGGGTGGCTTCCTCCATAGCCTTTAAAGCCCCTTCCAGGTCTCCCTCAATAATACTAATTATTTCCTGATGCTCTGCGACTTGACACCATTTAAGGTGACGCTCATCATTTGCCATAACTAAATCCGGGTAAAAATGCCCTTCATGAGCATCAGCCCCTGTATGAATGCCCAGGTTGAACTTTGCACTCAGAGGATTATTGTCACTTTCAATACGAGACACTACCTCCATATCAACGAGAGTGGACCACATCTTGAGAGGGACAAGTAAATAATAAATGTTACTTGCCCTAGCACCATTGTCGAAGGTTTCCTTTCCGATTTTATCCGACAATGTGCGTCCGTTGGCAGCCCTCAGCTCGTTTTCCATACAGAGGCCCTTTAACTGGATAGCAGCCTCAGTCCATTTTTTTATGGGTTTAGCACTGAGCTGAGGAACTCCCCACCTAGTGTCCTCCTCCTCGGTCAAATGGATATCGTCCAGACCAAGGGGTTCAAAAATGGTATTGAAGTCACCGGCAATCAATGACATTATGTTATTTGGGGTAGCCTGTAGTAATGTATCAAGTTTAGCTACAACTTCCGATTTCTTACCACCTTGAAGCCCCCTAGCATAAACATTAAAAAAGTCAATTTCTAAATTGGCATGAAAACTAAATCTAACACCAAGAATGTCATTATATACAATAGGGAGCAACTGGGAGTTACATTTTAGGGACTGCTTGACCCATATAACTAAACCCCCCATAGGTCGCCCTTTAGTTTTTTTTACAGCAGGGACAAAAAAATTCAGATAGCCAACTCTAAACATTGGTTCAACCGCCCAAACTTCTTGAAACAAACAAATGTCAAAGTGGTCAATAAAATCTGCCCAAGCCTGCGAGTTAAGTTTCGACCCCAACCCTGCCACATTCCAAGAGACCAGCGATGTCCGGCATAGTGGTCCGTCTGATGTTGTGCCCAATTTGCCCCGTACAGGACGTCCCCCTAAGCCAGAATGTGTATTATACTGCCTGTTCAAGGACTGATCTACCTTTAGTGCCCCAAACATAATCTCACATGTAGTACTTTGGCCAGCCTTAACCAACCCTTCATCTTTACTACTCTGGACGGGCACATTCCCTTTCCCAGTCTCCATCCCCTCCCCTACTACCCAAGATGGACTTTTGTGGTTCATACTGTCAATCACAGTCCTCTAACCCCGACAGAGCCTGGAATCTGTTGAACAACCTTATGTTCCCTAAGGGGCAAAAGTTATATACAGTTCCCTGAGAAAACATATCCCTCTCAAAGGAAACTGGAATAGGGGGACCATAGAAGTAAGCTAAGGGTAGAGCTTGTATCCCATTGGACAGATTATTATGAGACCAATTACAGATAAAGTTGACACATATCTGGTCTCTGAAATTAATAATGATACAGTCTCCTGCTACCGTCTTGCATCCCTTGCCTATCCAGTTGACTCTACTGGCACCCATATCTTCAGCTCGCATGTTCACTGGCAATGGGCGGTACTTATTTAGCCAGAAAATACATTTATGCTTTAAATCTTGGTATGATTCTCGTTTCCCACGGGCTAGTGGGGGGACCGCTACCAAGACTACCACAAAAGGGGCTGATTCGGGAGGGAGGTCAATATAAGGTAGGGGAGGCTCGCTGTGAGCCCTGTTTGAGGCAGGTAAATTTGGCTGTTTATCCTTCAACTTAGTTCCATCACCCAAAATTCTCTCTTTGCTCAATGGCTTCGCTCCCACCCCTGTATGATTAAGTACCGGGGAAGTATCTGTCCGTGTCAAGGTGGTTTGTGGCGTCCCACTAACTTGATGTATGTTTCCCACTACGGTCAGAGCGGCAGGTTGTGAATTAGCAATTTGCCCCTTGTCCACAGCCAAAATTGGCCTTGCAGTCTGGCTTGACCAGGTATCACTGTTAGAATTAATTGGACCATTGTCTACAATAGTTTTTGGCCTTGCAGTATGAGCACCACGACTTGGTCCTGCCTGTTTCTGAACTGATACCAATGAAAGTTCGAGGCACACCAGTCTGTTTTCAATGGAGTCCAGCCGTTCATGCAATGGGTGACACATTTTCTTAAAGGTGCCCGTCTTATCCAGAAAGAAGGACCCAACTCCATGTATGGATCCTCCTCCCTATTGTCCAAATGGCTTCCCTGCCCACTTCTACCAGCCCTATCCAATTGTACAGGGGTGATTGGTGGCATCGCTGCTGGGTCATCAGGTGGAACATTACTTTTACAAGATCTTGCTTTTCCCTCCAGCATTCGTTTGTGGTCCAGGGCGTTTCCTTTTTGCTTGCTCCCTCCCCTTTGGCGGGACCTTAATAGCTTTTACTTGGCCAGCAGATCGAGTCTTAATTTTAGAGGATGGGTCTCTGACCGTGTCGCTGCTGGGCACTCCTTCTCTTGGAGAATTGTCACTTATGTTCATAATAGTTGCTGATTGGGGTGAAGAAGTGGTTGCCACTCCTGAGGGAGGAAGCGAACCCTGTGAGTCGGGTTGTAAGTGAGTCGGTGATCTAGCATGTGCCAGGGGGCCCAGGGAAGACCTTTTATGGAAGGATGTGTCCAAGGATAGCTTTTTTCGGTAAATTCTATATCCTTGGCAAGTGCAGTTGATACCCTTATAAGAAAATTATCAAGAGTTCCTAGTAGTGAACCACCAGTTGATTTCCTACAACTAGGATCACCCTCTTGTGAGGTAGCCATCCTTTCAATACCTTGTGTAATACTCAATTTGGTAACAAATAATGAATAAATGACTTCCGATTTCTTTCCAGTACGACACTGACCTTGTTAATGCTGTGGCAGGTGTCAGAGGGGTGGCCCGTCCCGTCCTTACCCGTTCTTGAACCGGCACGTCCCGCGGAGCGGGCCTCTGCGCCTGCTTTATGCACCTCCTGGTGCGGGCGCGTCGTCAGCGGTGCGTGCCGCCGCTGTGCCTGCCGGGAGTTGTGGTCCCGGGGCGGCGGCGCGGAGAATGATATTTGCTGACTCTTGGCCGGTGGCGGCGTGTGATGTGGCCCTCTGGACTCTTGGCGATGGCGGCGGCCCGTGCAGGTAAGGTATTTCGCAGATTCCACAACTTATCACAAGTCATGGTTATTCTGTGAATCTTTGCTGCAGGAACCTATCTATACTACTATTATAAAGAGAGAGCTGAAACCTTTGAGGCGGGTAAGCTCAAGAAGTACAGCACCAATCACAACACCCAATACAGCATTGGAAAGGGCAGTTGTAGCAGAAAGACATAGGCTTTACAGATGCCCACCATATACATTTGAAAGGTAAAATAACCTTATCAGCAAAGTAGTCCCTTGTGGGCGTGGGCGGGGCTCGGCATTACGACCAAAAAAAAGTCTTCCTTGAGGGCGTGTGGAAACCAAACGTGTTCGTTGGGCTGGGGGCGTGGCCAATGGGTGCTGCAATCAGCAAGGGGTGTGGCCAATGGGCGCTACAATGGGCCGGCAGCAATCGCGCAAAAATAAGCGTGCCTTGAGGGCATGTGGAAACCAAACGTGTGCCTTGTGCTGGGGGAGTGGTCAAGACCAATGGATGCGGCAATTGCGCGGAAGCAAGGGGCGTGGCCAATGGACGCAGCAATCGGCCGCCAGCAATCGCGCTGCATTCCTAAATCATGGTGCCAATAGCGCACCTGGGCGTACGTGTTCCTTGGGCGTCTGCGTTCTGCTGGAGGCATGGTAAATAACCGTTCGCTTGTGAGTGTGACCCTTGTGCTGGGGCGTTTCACACATACTGTGTGCAAATGCACTGTGTGCGTTGTGCTGGGGGCATGTCAGACATACTGGGGGCAAATGCCGTGTGTGCCTTCTGATGGGGGCGTGTCAGGTCAGGTGGCGGCTGGCGCGACTAATCGTGCCTGCTGGGACCTTAACTTTTGAACTGACTGCACCTTCATAGCAGCGCATCGTCTCCAGCTCTCACCCACTCAACTCTCAGCATCAACGACTTTACACCACAAGCACAACATCAACCACAACGGGAGCCGGCCCTCAAGCGGGGGCTGACGCTCCTCAGCGTGCCTGCGGGGACAATAAATTTACAAATGACAGCACTTTCACACACGCTTACCTATGTCAGTGGACTAAATACACACTAGAGACATCTGCAAATACTTATTA
Source organism: Lissotriton vulgaris (assembly GCF_964263255.1). NCBI lineage: Eukaryota > Metazoa > Chordata > Amphibia > Caudata > Salamandridae > Lissotriton > Lissotriton vulgaris. Next base: position 610,009,053 of record NC_141695.1, read on the forward strand.
CTCCGAGGTGCACACAGTATATGCACTCACATGCCTACCTATTGTGCCACTTCATGCTTTTAAAAGTCCTCATCAAACCATTTAAAACGCTGCCTGATATTTCATACCCGGACAACGTTGGGACGGGCTGCTAGTCTAGATATAGAGCACTACACTGCTGCCACAAGCATCTGACCTACCCCTGCCAGAATGTAACTATGAAGACCTGCACAAGTCCGAGCTGAATTGAAATCAGCATGGAGGATTCTCAAATGACCAAGACCGCCCAGGTGCTGTGCTGTGAAATCCCAGCAGTCCAGCTGAACTTAAGAAAAAAACATCTGGGTGGTGGAGATGCCATATTGCATTGCTCCAGCAAGCCAATAAGCCTTCAATGTCCCAAACTCAGTCCAAAGGCACACACCTTCGCAGCCCAGGTGTATGGTGTAGTTAATTTGTAGGGAGAAGTGCCTGAGAAACCATTTTATTCATCCCTCTCGCCCTCTAAATTTCACATATACAAATTAAACACGTTTGAGCCCTAATCCTAGAGGCCAGTTCCCACTGACAGACACTTTCCTTTCTTCATTGCGTACTGAAATTAATTTGTTGCACCACTGTCCTCCTGGCAACTAAGGAGAGAAATCAAACCACAATGGCAACTACAGTATCCCCTTTCCATGACACTCCCAGCACAGTCTTCCTTCTCCTCTCCTTCCTTTGTTTCTTGCTTCAATATTCCCCTACCTTTACACCATTCTTCTCAGTCCACCTGCATCCAAATTTCCCCACAATTTCTTCCTCTTTAATGCGCCAGTTCAATGTTCCTCAACTCAAATAATAAGGAATAAGGAAAGGAAAAGGAAAGGATTATGGTCTTATGTATCAAAAGATTTTAACCATTCTGTGTCTGTGGGGAAATGCATTGATACACAAGGTCCATAGGTTCCAGAGATAGGCTAAGAGCTGTGCTACAGGTTAACATTGCCAATGTTAAAGAAAATGTAGTGTTAGAGCCAGGGAGTTATTAGCATATCTGTTGTCATATCTTTAACTCAGAAAAAGTCAGCACTTTCTGGTTTCCTCTTTTTGTATTCTTAACTGCTCTTTTTACGTGTCTATACATAAATTCCATCTCTTTGAATTTAGAATACTGCCTGGCCACTGAAGTCATTGAGTTTTATTTGCTGTGCATTTGAGGTTCTAGCACCTATCAACTCCTAGAGTATGTATTAAATACTCCTCATTATCGAGAGTTGTGCCTCAAGTGAGTAGGCTTACCCTATAGACTCAATAGGCAGGCTGTGCTCCCCAATGGTGTACCTAAAGCCCCCATTTAGGGGTCTCAATTGGATCAAAGTCTCTGATGAGCTACCAGTATAGCGAGATGACTCTCCACAGTTCTACATTGGGATAATGTTGCATGTCCGAGCCAGTAACTGATGTGGCGGCGACTTGTGACCCTGCTCCAATTAAGCAGTTTTGTTGGCAGGTGTTTTGCACCAAGCAGAAGGTGGTAGTTGCAGCTCCAATTTCGGTGAGGGAGTAATGTCTGTTCACTTCTCCTGGAAGGCGTGGGAGTGGTCTTTTCAAGTGTTGGAGCCTTAGTGTGTCAGTTATGCTGGCTCCTCTCTCCTGGGCGCATGCTGGTAGGAAGGCTGCAGGGTAATTGCAGGAAAGTGGGTTTCTGTTGTGGTAAACCCCCCAATTTTTGCCTAACACTTGATGCACTTTGACTTGACGTGCCCTTGGTCCCTGCCAATTAGATTCCCAGATCTGTGTTCGTTCCCAAAACTGTACCTTTGTACCCACAATTGGAACATCTTTGTCCATAGGTAAGCCCCTTGTAAAAGGTACCACAGATACCAAGGGCACTGTGACCAGGGATGGCCTCTAAGGGCTGCAGTATGAAAACAAGTTACTTACCTGTAATTTTAGTTCTCCAGTATTGGAAGCTTTCATAGATTCACATACCTGAATCATTTCCCCGTCGTCTAGACTGGAGTCTCCGGTACATAAAAAGCAATGCTTAGTAGTGTAGCCAACTGAAAAGAGGCTTAGGCCCATTTCTCTTTTGCAACCCATAACCTTTGTTATGTAAAAAAAGGACCAAACTTTTCCCTAGGCCAATCAGGAGCTCCTCACCCTCTAGAACCCTCCTGAGAGAACCTTCTGCCCCTCAGATTTTCGGGCACTTGTGCTATAATACCCTTTGTGCCTAATCCAAGGTGAGCCTCTCAGGGGAAGAGGGTGGGGTGGGCGTATGTGAATCTATGAAAGCTTCCAATACTGGAGAACTACAGTACAGGTAAATAACTTGTTTTCTTACTCCTGTATTGGAGCTTTCATAGATTCACATACCTGAATCAGAATAGCGAGCAGTAAAACATAGCACATTTTGTTTTGTCACCTACTTCTCCCAAATAGGTAACGCATGATCTTCCCTCATAGCAGTAGCTGTATATAAATATGCATAGACAAATTATTCATAAATTATATACCAGACAGCATAAAAGAATAAAATGTGCTACTCTAAAGAAGAAAGGAAGGAGGGATGACAAAGAAGGCTCACCGTTACTGGAAAAGGTTCCTCAGTACAGCTTGTCCCACAGCTACATCGCCTCTTGCATGAACGTCTAGGCAGAAATGTCTGGTAAAGGTGTGCGTACTCCTCCAGGTAGCCGCGCTGCAGATGTCCTGAATGGAGACGCCTGACAACAGAGCAGTAGAGGTTGACACTGCTCTTGTTGAATGTGCACGAACACGTGCACCCAGCGGCTTCCCCGCCGCCTGAGGATAGAATTGAATGGTGTTTGAAATCCATCGTGCAATTCCCCGTTTTAACAACGGGAACTTTTTCCTGGGGGCAACAAAAGCCACAAACAATTGTGTAGATTTTCCGATAGATCTTGTTCTTTGCAAATAAAATTTCAGACAACGCTGAACATCCAGAGTGTGGAGAGTCCTCTCTGCAGCTGTAGATGGTTGAGGAAAGAATGTTTTAAAGATCAATGGCTCATTCAAGTGGAAATCCGTTGGTACTCTCGGAATAAATTTCGGATTTGTTCTGAGCACCAACCTGACCTCTTTGAATTGCAGAAAGGGTTCTTGCGTTGCAAGTGCCTGTATCTCTCCCACTCTCCTGGCTGATGTTAAAGCTATTAATACAGCCAACTTCCAGGATAGGAATTTTAGATCAGTTTTATGAATTGGCTCAAATGGTGGTTTCATCAATTGTGATAAAACAATGTTCAGCTGCCGAGATGGAGGTGGAGGTATGATAGGTGGGTAAGATCTAAACAACCCCTTCATGAATTGTTTTACAATCCTTTCCGACCACAGAGACGGACCCGATGAGTTTCTCCTGTATCTAGAGATCGCCGCTAGATGCACTTTAATTGAGGTATGGGCCAAACCTGACTTTGCCAGCCGTAGTAAATATGGGATGATCTGATGTGCCTCTGCCCACAGAGGATGTAAGTCGTTCTCCTGACACCACAAGCAGAATCTTTTTCATTTTATCCCATATGCTTTATTAGTGCTTTCAGTCCTTACTTTTGCCAGGATCTCTCTGCATTTGCCAGAATGTTTAAGTGATAAAATTCTCTGTATTCAGGATTCAGACCGCTAATTGCAGTGATGTCGGGTCTGGATGCCGCAACTGTCCCTGAGCCAGAGTCAACAGTGCTGGTATTGGCTGTAGACGTATTGGTTCTGTTTCTGATAAAAGGAGCAGTTCCGTAAACCAGTGCTGCCTGGGCCACCAAGGGCCCATCCTGTACGGTTCCTTCTTCATCTTTGCGAGCACTCGTGGCAGAAGGGGAATCGGCGGAAAAGCGTTGGCAAAGACGCCTGACCATGCCATCGAAAACGCATTCCCCCACGATCCCCATTGGTGATGTCAGCTTGCAAAGAATTGGCATTTCTTATTCTGGGCTGTGGCAAACAGATCCACTGTCGGCATTCCCCATTTGACAAAGATTTTCAGTAATATGTCCTGATTGAGTTCCCACTCATGACAGGTTGCCTTCTGCCTGCTGAGAATGTCCGCTGTCGTGTTTTGCTCCCCTGGAAGATGTACGTATTTTAGAGTTACTTTGTGACTTATGGGCCATTTCCATATCTTCTGAGCTTCTCTCGACAGGGAGAGTGATCTTGTGGCCCCCTGTTTGTTTATATAGTTCATCGCGGTCGTGTTGTCTGTCCTCACTAACACCGATCTTCCTTCTACTCTTGGCAGGCATGCTAACAATGCCAAACCTATTGTCCTCAATTCCAATAGGTTTATGTGAAGGTGTTGTTCCTGTTTTTTCCATCAGCCGCTGACCTGTAAGTCCTGAAGGACTGCTCCCCATCCTTCCAGAGAGACATCTGTGGTAACCACTAATTGAGCTGGTTCGGTAAGGAAGAAAAGACCCACCAAGATGTTATTCTGTGAGTCCACCACATTACCGCCTGCAAACATTGGTTGCGTGACGTTTATTTTGTCCTCGAAGGATCCCTTTGCTTGGCACCACAGTAGATCTAACGCCTCTTGTAATGGACGCATTCTCAATCGACAAAGGGGAATGAGTGGTATGCATGAAGACATTGTCCCCAGAAACGATTTGTACTTTCGGACTGAAAGACACTTTCTTCTCCTGAACTCCTTGGCCAGAGATACGAGTCCCAATTGTCTTTCTATGGATGGGAATGCCTTGTTCTGTGACGGGTCTAGGATTGCACCTAAAAACGTAATCCTTCTGGATGGCTGAAGAGACGATTTTTCTACATTTAAAGTCAGACCCAGATCTGCAAACAACTCCATGCATGCCGAAGTTGAAGCTTGAGCCGCTTTCTCCAATTGTGCCTTTATCAACCAATCGTCTAGGTATGGGAATATTTGGTGTTTTTGGAGATAGGCTGCCGCCGGCGCCAGAGATTTTGTAAAAATTCTCGGGGCAGACTTGAGGCCGAACTGTAGCACTCTGAACTTGTAATGGTCCCTGCCCACTGTAAATCGAAGATACTTTCTGTGGGAAGGATGGATAGGGATATGAAAATATGCATCCTGTAAATCTAGGGAGGTCATTTAGCAGAATATCTTGGAGGGTCACCATTCTGAATGACTGTTTTTTGAGGTAGGCATTTAGAGACCTTAGGTCCAGCATCAGACGCCACTTGAGAGCATTCTTCCGGAGCAAGAAAAAACAGGAATAAAATCCTTTTCCTCTTTGGGAGTTCGGTACCGGTTCCATTGCTACCTTTCGGAGCATTGCCCGAATCTCCCGAAGCATCTGAGATAGATGTTTGACTTCTTGATAAGTAGGTGGTGTGGGAAAAGGGAAGTGTAGAAATTCTAGAGTATGTCCGAATCTTATTATGTGGAGGACCCATTTGTCCAATGTTATTCTCTGCCACTAATGTAAATAGTGAGTTACTCTTCCACCCAGGGGAACATTTGGAGGGGTAGGAGCATAAGAATCCGGACACCGAAGGTTGTCGTTGTCTTTTATTGCTGTCTTTACCTGGACGACCTCCTCGTCCTCTGGGAGCGGATTTAGAGTAGCTCCTAGACAGTCTATCCATACTGCTGCCGGTAGTGCTGTGATGAGGTAGAATAGGAGGTGTATCTCCCTTGTTGGTATCCACCTCTATAAGATGGTTGTCCTCTTCCTCGGGTGCCTCGAAAGGGCACCTCCCGATATTGCAACGTAGCCAAGGCCTTCGCCGTATCCGTGTCCTTCTTAATACTTTGAAGCGTTTCATCTACCTGACCCCCAAACAAATCCTCCTCATCAAATGGCAGATCCAGAATCTTATTTTGGACCTCCAGTTTAAAGGCAGTGGCCTTCAGCCAACCCTGGTGCCATAAAACTGCTGCTCCTCCTAGGGAACGAAAGGCTGTGGTAGCGATGTCCATCGCACAGTCGATGACTTCAGCTGAAGTCCTCTCACCTTCTTGCAGAACCTTACTCGCCTCCTGTTTACGGTCTTCCCAAAGGAGGTCAACATATGGTACTATATTGCACCACATCTGCCTGTCATATCTGTCCAGAATGGCAAGGGCATTATCTGCTCGGACTAGGAGAGCTGACATTGAGGAGAATCTTTTACCTGCGTTGTCCAAATGCCGTCACTCCCTGTCCGGAGGCGCAGAAATAGGCGCTGACAGGTTCTTTGATTTTTGTTGCGCTGCCTGCAAATTTATAGTGTCCGGTTTAGGATGGCCCAGCAAACACGCTGGTGCTTCCGTGGCGCCTTATACTTTTTATCCAACCTAGCGAGCACAGGTGTAACTGTCGCTGGGGTTGTCATCACCTGCAAGCCTTCTTTCCATACATGGTCGATGATTGGTATAGATCTGACTGATTTATGATAAGGCTCCTTAAAGTCATAAAGAAAGCATTCTGCCTGAGTGGTCTTCATAGGCAGCTGAAATCTTTTTGCAGCTCTCTCCATCAAGTTGTGGAATCCACTAATATCCACTGGTGGAGAATCCTCTGGCTGTTGTGTGGGTGATGCTGGAGATGGGATTAGATAGTCATCCCATTCTTTGTGGGGCTCCGTTAGCTCCCCTTCTTCATGATCGTCCTCTTCCGTAGTAACCTGATCCTGGTGATGTTGGACCTGAGGAGTAGTGTCCAGTAGCGATTCTCTGCTGCGGACTGGAGTAGTCGGAAAAGAATGGGAACGTGAAGGAGGAACTTCCTGAGGGACTACTGACGGAGGAAACCTGTTCCTATAATCTGCCAACATGAACTAAGTCCATCATCATGGAGGTTGGCATTGCGACCATCTCTTCCTGAGGTCCTTGTTGGTAATGGTGCTGTGAGAGGCTGTGCTATACTTCATAACCCTATTCATCCTCATCCTCTTGACATTTCAAGTGGAGTTGTGATGGGCTACTGGCATACCCAAAGGGCTCCTCATCCTCCTCTTCCTCTTCCAAAAGGTGCGTAGGAACTAGAGGAGTAATCTTGCTCGGGGGAGTCACTGCTGGTCTAATCTTATTCCTTTGTTTTTCTGGAGTTTCTCTCATCGACGAGCCAGTCGACGAGATCGCCGTCGACACTACCGTCGACGATGTGGTTGTCGTCATCAACACTGCACCAGAACCATTCCTCGCCAACGACATAGTAATAGTCGTCGACATTCCCGTTGACATCACCGCCGACGACCCTCCAGTCGTCGACATGGTCGTTGTTAATACTGCCGTCGTCGATGTTACCGGCGTCGACCCTTCAGTCGACGCGGACGCCGTCGACACTATAACAATCGCTGGCAGCTTCTGTACCTCTGTGGTCGTCGCCGTAGACGATGATTTCTTCGTCGACGATGCAGATTTTTTGCTTTTCTCCTCAGGAATACTAGAGGATGGTTTCCTGGAGGATTCTTGGACCAAAGGTGGGGTATTTGAAGGCTCAGAAGAGGCTCTCTTGGAAACTTTCTCTTTAGAAGTGTGTCCTTTGCTCTCCTTTTGTTTTGGCTGAGGAGATTTTGAAGGACTACGCCCTGAAGACCCATGAGTGGTCTTTTTTAGGGCCTTCTCAGGATGTTCCTCTGAGGAGTGAGCCTGAGGAGATCTTGTTCTTTTTTGAGATCTCCTAGATGTAGAGGAGGAATCCTGGTCACTATCACTAGAGACCACCTCCTTTCTGGCCTTGATTTTCTGAAGCCAAATCAAAAGGTGTCCCTCATGATCTCTAAGGGTCTTGCTAGAGAAAGTGCGACATACTTTGCAGTCCTTGACTTGGTGGTCCGGATAAAGACAATAAATGCAGTATTCATGTGTGTCATCAGTGTAGAGTCTCTTCTCAGAGCAGGTGGCACAGGCTCTAAAAAATACCCTTCTTCTCTTTCCCAGACATTCTACAGAATGTAGATGAGAACAGGTCACAATAATCTCAAATCCAAGAGAAAAAAGATAGAAATCAAGTTCCTATCAAGTTGGATATCCAGAGTTTGAGCAGAGCTCAAGGAGACTCCCTAGCACAACGTGCCAGTAGAAAATCTGAGGGGCAGAAGGTTCTCAGGAGGGTTCTAAAGGGTGAGGAGCTCTGATTGGCTAAGGGAAAAGTTTGGTCCTATTTTACATAACAAAGGTTATGGGTTGCAAAAGAGCAATGGGCCTAGCCTCTTTTCAGTTGGCTATACTACTAAGCATTGCTTTTTATGTACCGGAGACTCCAGTCTCGATGACGGGGAAATGATTCAGGTATGTGAATCTATGAAAGCTCCAATACAGGAGTAACTATTGTGCCACCCTCAGAGACCCTGCACCTTAACACACACACACACTATCATTGCAGGCTGTGTGTTTTAGTGCAGAGGGAAGTGAAGAGTAGGCATGGCACACATCCCTGAGTAGCATGCCTGCAACCCACTGCCTGGGGCCTAGGTAAGTCACTACTCTAGAGGGTGCACTACCCCACAGGTGAGGGCACAGTTGCATTAGCACTGTGCCTCTACAGCAGGAGTCTCCAAACCGGTCCTGGAGGGCCGGATCCATGCCAGATTTGTGGGATATCCCCATTGAGATGCATGTAGTTATTTTAAAAATCTGGCATGGATCCGGCCCTCCAGGACCGGTTTGGAGACCCCTGCTCTACAGTGTCTAAGTCCATTCTTAGACATTGTAAGTGCAGTAGAACCATAAAGAGTATATTGTCTTGGAGTTGGTCATTACGAGCTCCATAATGGCTTTACTAAATCCTAGGAAGGTTGGTAGCAAACTTCTCAGCACATTAAGCCCACACTAATACCACTGTGGGATTTAATGTAAAATGCACTCAGAGGACATCTTAGTGATGCCCCCTGAAAAACTACCAGCCCTGGTGTGGTTCCTGAATGGCTGCCTGTCATTTGCCACCACTAGACAGGTTTCTGGATAGAGGGCCTCCACTGTCTGGGTCCAGAAAGAAAGCCCATCCTGGGCAGAGGTGTCCTGTCTCATCTCCCCGGATGGGCTGGGTCCACGAAGGGGAAGCCTCAAAGGAAAGCCGCCTTTGTAAGTTGTCCCTGCGGGAAAACCAAGTTAGGAGAAGAGGTGCGTCAGCCTTTGCCAACCCCACCCTCTGCCCTGAACCCTGGAGAAGAGGAACTGAGGTGCAACTAAATCCTGAGCCCTCCAACTTACCTGCCCAGTTGTTGGTTCTTCCCAGAAGACTTCCCGGACCGAGCCTGCAGCCAAAATTCAAATCTGACAACCTCCATAGGATTGCATCAGGCTCCCGACCCCCCTCCTAAGTACCTCGCACCCAGCAACCCTGGTGGTATGGACTTGGTGCCAACCGGACACCCACTTTGCCTTGACCTTAACCATAGGAGCCTGGCTCCCAAAACAGAGTGGCCTGCCCAGGAGCAGCCCCAAACCGAAGTACCTCCTAGCCCCTTTGGCGAACATTGGGCCTCTGCCGCCCCAGTGCCACTAGTAGTGCAACTCAAGTGCCTTCTTGAACCTTTGTTCTAAACCCCAATAGGTACTCTTGCAGGTTGTTTACTTATCTGGAAACCGATAAGGAGTAGTTTCGGTCCTGTAACTCCAGTTCTGTAGTAGGGGTATCTCTGTTATAGTCATAATCTAGTGAATAGTCCCGCCCATGTGCGTGGACCCCGGCAATCAAAAATAATCTCTTAAGTTGTCAAAATAATGCAGAAACTGCAAAGACACTTAAGAGAGAATTTAAAGACAAATAATGCAGCCTATAACCACAGGCTACACTGTCCAGTACTTCAACTAGAAATTCCACCAAAAAAACACCACACATAAAACAGCCTGCAGTTTCTACCATAGAGAAACTTGCCTCCCCCATTCAAAGACTCTGGAATGATAGAGAGGAAGGTAGGGACAGACAAGCCCCATAGGCTGCCATTATGTGGCTTAAATAGGATACTGTGCCTTTAAGAGAACTTTCCAGAACTTCTCCCAGTATCCCAGAATGCATAGCAGGTCCCTCCACTTTCAGTTCTTTTTGAAGGCGAAGCACGCCAGACCTGTCGCATTCTTTACATGATGAAAAATCTCCACCGGGGAGGAGGGCGGGCGCTTATGACTATAACAGAGATACCCCTACTACAGAACTGGAGTTACAGGACAGAAACTACTCCTTCTGTAGTAGGGGATCTCTGTGTATAGTCATAATCTAGTGAATAGAATGGCAAGCCCATCCCCACACCAAAGCTGCGGTGGAGAATAGTACATAACGCCACTACTGTGCGAACAAATTCCGCAGCGAAGCCTGCCCAACCTGAGCGTCTGCCCTGGCATCAGTGTCCAGGCAGTAATGCTTAGCAAAGGTGTGAACCGACTTCCAAGTGGCTGCCTTGCATATCTCAGCAATCGGCACGTTACGGAGCAGAGCCGTCGTGGCAGCTTTGCCCCTGGCGGAATGAGCCTTAGGCTTACCTCCCAAGGTCTTATTAGCCTTTTGGTAACATAATTGTATGCAGGACACAATCCACCTAGAGATGGACTGCTTCGAGGTCGCAAGACCCGTCCTGACCGACCCATAATTGATGAACAACTGGTCAGACCTACGAATATCCTTGGTTTTATCCAGATAAAATTTCAACACCCTCCTAACATCCAGGGAATGGAGAGACCTCTCCGCTGGGGATGAAGGGTTCTGAAAAAACGTAGGTAAAGTTATAGTCTGGTTGACATGAAAATCAGAAATAACCTTGGGAAGAAATTTAGGGTGAGTATTTCATGCTGCTAAGGTTGTTATGCGTACAGTATAAGGTTCATTACAACACAACGCCTGAATTTCACTCACCCTGCGGGCCGATGTAATGGCCACGAGGAACGCCGCCTTCCAGGACAGGTGCTGCAACGAAGCCTTATGAATAGGTTCAAAAGGCTCCTTCATCAATCTGGACAGCACCACATTCAATTCCCATGAAGGCGAGGGAAGCCTGACAGGAGGGAATACTTTCTTCAAACCTTCCAGAAAGTCTTTGATCACAGGGATCTGGAAAAAGGAAGTCTGTGAAGGGCATTTCCTGTAGGCAGTCAATGCAGCAAGATGAACCTTAATGGAATGGACATTAAGGCCAGACTGCGCCAAATGTAAAAGGTAAGGAAGGATGACATCTTCCTTGCAGGTCGTAGGATCATGGTTCTTAGACTGGCACCAGATACAAAACCTCTTCCACTTGTAAGCATATGAAGTCCGAGTGGAAGGTCTCTTAGACTCCTTCAGTATGTCCATGCAATCATCGGGCAGATTCAGATGGCCATATTGCACTATCTCAGGAGCCATGCCGCCAAACTCAAAGACGAGAGTTTGGGGTGTAACATCCGTCCCCCGAACTTCGTGAGAAGGTCCGGCCTGCACGGCAACCGAATGTGAGGAAGGAGAGACCGGTGAAGTAGGTCCGTGAACCATCACTGCCTGGGCCACTCCGGGGCGATGAGTATCATCCGAGCTCTGGACCGGGCCAGCTTGATGAGTACCGCCGGAATCAGGGGAATGGGAGGAAAGGCGTACAGAAAGTTGTTCGTCCAGTTGATCCATAACGCATTCCCCAGAGTCCCTTGTTGGAAGTATCTGGAGGCGAAGTCTCTGCACTTGCTGTTTTCGGCGGTGGCGAACAAATCTACGTCTGGAGTTCCCCACCTTGCGAAGACTTCTTCTAGTACTTCGTCGTTTATGGCCCATTCGTGGTTTTCCTGCAGCTGTCTGCTCAGTGCGTCTGCCTGAGCATTCTGCACACCTGGTAGATGGGTGGCCGTTATCGTCAGTCCTCTGGCCAGGAGCCAGTGCCAGATCGTCTGCGCCTCCTGCGACAGGGTGCGCGATCTCGAGCCCCCCTGCTTGTTGAGGTAATACATCGTGGTAGTATTGTCCGTCTGTACAAGCAGAGAGTTGGTCCGGAAGGACGGAAGAAAGGCCTTCAGCGCCAAGTGAACAGCCCTGAGTTCCAGGAAATTGATGTGATACGTGGCCTCCATCGGTGACCACGTGCCCTGAATCTGTAGAGTCCCGGAGTGCGCTCCCCATCCCAGAAGAGACGCATCCGTCACGACAGTCTGCGTGGGAATGTCCTTGTGAAAGGGAACCCCTCTGAGGAGATTCTCCGCCGAACACCACCACTTCAGAGACTGAAGAGCATGCAGCGACAGTCGAATCTTGTCGTCCCAAGATCCTTTCCTCTGATCCCACTGGTCCTCCAAGCACTCCTGCAACGGTCTCATGTGCAGCTGTGCGTGTGGCGTCAGGAAGATACAAGAGGCCCTCGATCCCAGAAGAGAAGACACCGTCCTCACTGTTGTAGATGGAGTCGTCATAAGAGCCTGAGCCTTCCGAAGGAGTGATAATCGTCGCTCTTCCGAAGGAGACACGCTTGCTGACAGCGTATTGATGGAGGCTCCCAAGTACTGTATGCATTGGACAGGAGTCGGGACAGACTTGGCCATGTTGATGTGCAGCCCCAGCTTGCTCAGGAGAACGCACGTCTTCTGGAAGTGTGCTCGCGCTTCCGAGAAGGTGGATGCCTTGATCAACCAATCGTCCAAGTAAGGGTAGACGAACACCTTGTTCTTCCTCAGGTGTGCTGCTACCACCGCCATGCACTTCGAGAACGTTCTCGGCGCAGACTTCAGTCCGAATGGGAGTACTGTGTATTGATAATGATTGGTGCCGACTTGGAACCGCAGGAACTTCCTGTGTTTGTGTGCAATGGGCACATGGAAGTAAGCATCCTGTAGGTCTATAGCGCAAAGCCAGTCTCCCTGTTGCAACTGAGGATAAATCTGATGCAACGACAGCATGCAGAACTTTTCTCTGCGAATCCATTTGTTTGCCTGTCGCAAATCCAGAATGGGCCTGAACTCGTTCTTGTCCTTCTTGCGAACCAGAAAGAACCGGGAGTACAGACCTCTTCCTCTCTGAGACAGAGGTACATCTTCTATCGCCCTTTTCCTTAACAGGACATCCGCTTCCGCCTGAAGCTCGCGCAGCTGAAACTGCGAGCCGACCGGGGGAATAGCCGGAGGAGGGCTGGTGAACCGAAGACTGTATCCATTGCAAACAATATTCAGCACCCACTTGTCCTGAGTAATTTTTCTCCACTCTGCTAGAAAAAGTTGTATGCTTCCCCCTACCGGAGTGGGTAACGGATCCGGGGGAAGTAAGTTCCTAGGGCCTAGACCCCGCCTGGCCCTTGGGCGCCGGAGCCGACTGCTGGCCTCCCCTGCCCTTCTGCCGCTTCTGGAACGGCTTACGGAACGGCTGCTGCTGTTGCGAGTGCCCCGAAGCCTGTCCTCGTCCTCGGCCCTGTCCGCCGAACCGCCGTTGGAAGGGACGGTACTGCTTCTTGGTCTCTTTGGGCTTCTCCAGGCCCACAGCCGTCAGCGTTTCGTCCTCCGCCTTCATGCGGGCCATTTCATCATCCGCATGCTTCCCGAAGAGGGTCTCACCGGAGAACGGCAGATTGGCCACCCTCTGCTGTGCGTCCGGTTTCAGGGACGTAAGCCGGAGCCATGCGTGGCGCCGTTGGTTGATCCCGTGGCAAAATCCGTGAGCCGCCAACAGGGAAGAGTCCGCAGCTGCGCTGATTATCTGGTTGGCCACCAGCATCCCCTCACTCAGGACTTCCATAAAGTCTTCACGCTGCTCCCGGGGCAAATGCTCCGCAAAGCGCTCAAGGGAGTCCCAGAGGGCGCGGTCGTAGCGTCCCAACAAAGCCGTTGCACTCGCCGCTTTCATGGAGGTAGCGGAAGATCCACAGACTTTTCTCCCCGCCGAGTCCATCCACCGGGATTCCTTGTCCGGGGGGGACCGTGGAGGTCGGGGTGGTGGCATGCTGCTTGCGGGCCGCCGTGACGATGACGGAGTCAGGCGGAGGCTCAGCTCTCAAAAAGGCCGGATCCGAGTCGGGAGCCCGGTACTTCTTTAGTAATCTCGACGGAGCCGCCCTCGTCACCGCCGGGGTGAGAAACAGAGCCATAGCCGGTTCTTCCAGGCCCGGCACCAGGGGCAGGAGAGGACGAGACAGATGCTTCTGATGTAGAGTCTCGAAAATGACCGACGTCTTTGGCGTAGGCACTGTCAGGGATATGCCTAGCTTCGCCGCGCCCCTCAACAGGACGTCCTGAAAGGCAACCAGGTCATCTATCGGGGACACTCTGGTGTCCGGTGACCCCGATAGGGTAGGTGAATAATCCCTGGTCCCAGAGGACCTCGTGTGTGAGCGAGATTCGCGCCTCCTATGGCGGTGCCTCGATCTCGTGGATGATCTGTGCCGCGATCTCTCCTTCCGCCCAGAGCGAGAGCGAGACCTGCCAACTCGTGGGCGCTCCTTCGGTTTACGTGGAGGGGTCTTCCGCGGTTCATCACGGGGTTTCTTCGGCTCCACCCGGGGTTTCGGTTTCGGAGTCCCCTTAGGAGGAGCAGGCAGGGACGGCAGGGAAGTGGACCTCGGCGGAGGAACCTTCGGCTGCGGTGTGGGCCCATGGGGAGGAACCGGAGGTGGAGAAGGATCTCCCGAAGGCAGTGGTGGTTTGGGCGGAGGGTCCTCCTTAGGCACGGGGGGAGGAGTCGGAGTCCTGGGCCGAGACGGAGTGTACACTTCCGAGTACACCGAGCCCGGTGACCCCTTAGGCGAGGGGTGCGGAGAGCCATCCCCATCAGCAGGCGACCTCTTCCTCTTGCGACCTCCACTGGAAGCAGCGTGACTCCTGGGACTAGAGTCCCTTTTCCGCCGTTTTGGAGAGGGTGACATACTCCTCGACGCTGACCGCTGTCTGCTGGACGCAGAACGACGCTTCACCGGCGTCGAATCACGTCTCCTGGACTCTGGCGTCGAACGCCGTCTCCTCGGCGTCGACCCTCTTCTCCTCGGCGTCGAACGCCGACTCCTCGACGTCGACCTCCTCTTCCGCGACTTCTCCCGTCGTCCTCTCGACGTCGGGCGGTCCGCCCTCGACGACGAGCGCCGCCGTCGTCTTGATGATCCCGACGTCGAGGAGCCCCTCGACGTCGATCGGCGGTGTCGCCTCGACGGCGATCGACGGTGTCGCCTCGACGACGACCGACGGTGTCGCCTCCACGGCGAGCGTCGGCGCCGCTTCGACGGCGAGCGTCGATGCACGTCACTGTGCCTTCGTCGACGGTAGGAAGATCTCGACGTCGACGAAGACTATGACGTCGACGGCGGCTTCGACGGCGGCTTCTCCTTCGCCGTCGAGCCGTCACGCCGTCTCGACCCGGAGCCCCGGGGAGAAGGGGAGCACGCCGTCGTCATCCCTCTCGACGCCGTCGTCGATGCCATCGACGGAGAATGGGACCGATTGCTGGACTTCCTGCCCCTGGGGAGCCCCCCAGGGGCCTCAGCAGAGGCAGAGGGAACCTTCCCAGGCTGCCCAGACCCACCTGCAGCCCGCAGACGCCTATCCTCCAGGCCAGCCAGCCTGATCTTCAATCTGTCCCTCAAGGTCCGAGCAGAAAGCTGCTGGCAGATTACACACTCCTCAGGGACATGATCTTCCGGAAGGCACACGATGCAGACCTCATGGGGATCACTCTTGGCCTTCTTCCTCTCACATGCTGGGCACTTCACAAAAAGGCCAGGCATCTTGGAGCCCCAAAACACCTAAAAACAGCACAAAAGGGAGAGGAAAGCACCAAGAAACAAACTTGCAACACTTTTAAAATTCAAAAGTGCAAAAACAATTCCAATAAACCCTTGAGAAAGGGAGAGCTCAATGCCAGGGTCCTGTAAGCAGGAGCCGGAAAAAAGAACTGAAAGTGGAGGGACCTGCTATGCATTCTGGGATACTGGGAGAAGTTCTGGAAAGTTCTCTTAAAGGCACAGTATCCTATTTAAGCCACATAATGGCAGCCTATGGGGCTTGTCTGTCCCTACCTTCCTCTCTATCATTCCAGAGTCTTTGAATGGGGGAGGCAAGTTTCTCTATGGTAGAAACTGCAGGCTGTTTTATGTGTGGTGTTTTTTTTGGTGGAATTTCTAGTTGAAGTACTGGACAGTGTAGCCTGTGGTTATAGGCTGCATTATTTGTCTTTAAATTCTCTCTTAAGTGTCTTTGCAGTTTCTGCATTATTTTGACAACTTAAGAGATTATTTTTGATTGCCGGGGTCCACGCACATGGGCGGGACTATTCACTAGATTATGACTATACACAGAGATCCCCTACTACAGAACCTTTTCTCCCATAGGAACCAATTCTATTTTTTTGTCCCAATTTTTTTTAAAGTTCAGAACTGACTTTTCCTATGTAAACTAAAGTAACTTTCTTTGACTCAAAAACTGTCGTACTTACCTGTAAATTGTCAGTCTCCTTGTGTTATACCTCAGCATATCACCCCATGTAGTCAAAGTAACTGAAAAGTAATCAAAAGTAATTTCTATGTATTTGAAACCGTTTTAAAAGCAAATACAAATCTGTAACGATTGCAATTTCAACCACAACTGCATTTATTTGTAAAGTTTTGATTTGAAAGTATATTTTACTTACCTTTGCCAAGTACAGCTTGGTTCTAAAAATAAAAATAAGTATACATTTTTTATACTTGCCTAAATGGTCTGGATTCTGTCTGAGTGTGTGCCATCAGCCTTGATTGAGTGAATACAATAAATGCGTAACACAACCTCCTGATAAGCCTAACCGCTCGACCACACCACCACAACGAGAGCTGTAAATGATTAACTAATTTAGCCTCTGCTATACCTCGGGGGATCCCCTGGACTCTGCACACTGAACCTTACTTTGGTATACTATATACAGAGCCAGCATCCTACAGTAATCTCCTGAGACATTGAGCATATGCAAATGCGCATTACTTATATTGAGTTCAAATCTTCCGTTACGTCATAATCCCATTCAATCAATGATGCCAGAGTAGAATAAAATGTGGTAACTACAGAGAATTACATACCCGAGTGAAGTACATCGATCATCCACAAGAAATATTTCTCCAAGTGACCCGTCATCCTCTTTGAAGCTTATTAAGCAAGCTTCAAAATAATTCTAAAGAACCTTTGGATGTTCTCTCTAAGATAAGAGCTTTCCAGTAGTCTTTTGCAAATAAATTGCTTACAATGGCCTCAGTTTTACTTTGACAAGACCATCTGAAAAAAAGGATTACAAAGTCTGGTCTGATCTGGTTTTGGCAGAGACCACACAGATTCTATAATCACATTTGGTACTACATACTATCCTCTATCCACCGAACACAGCTCCTTTTGAAAAGCAGCAGGTATCTCAATCATGTGGTTCAAAATGTAGGTGCAAACCGTACCCTCTATTATTAGAGGCTCCAAACTATACTGCAGTTTTTTTCAGTAGATACGAGAAGATTAGCAAGCTGACAGGTTGACGTTTCTTCGTGGCAAACAATTTTGCCAAATACAATGTTTACTAGGGCCTGTAGAATTAATGCATAATAAGGGTATTGTTGCTCTATTATGGAGAATCTCTTGCACAAAGGCCTTCCGTACAGCCCCATTCATCTTTGTCTTAGTTCAGCAGGGTGAAAAGAAAAGATAATTTCACATTTTTACGATGACGTTTATTGAATCACTCAATTTGAAATGCAGCAACACAAAGTAAACTAAGCCATCAGCCACACTGGCTTCGGGAAAGAGACAAATGTTTAGCAACCTGGTTAGAAGAGGTTTTTTTTCTTTTTTTACTCCGCATCTTTGTTGGGTACAGTACTGGCAGAATCACTCCTCTTAGCTAGCTCCCAGTTCATTTGATATAGTGTTCCAAGACAACACATAGCTATAACCCTTGCAAAGACAAATCAAGAATATTACATTGGGAACTTAGTGGTAAATACAGACAACAGGATTGGTTCCCTTGTGTGCCCATCAGGTTCTTTAATCACAGTCAAGTCAAGTCAAAATAACTTTATTCAGTTCCAAGAACCAAAAAAGTTTTTCACAGATATTTTCTAAAATAAAATTTACTTATCATGGTTACAGAAGCATAGATAAAAACAAACAATACAAAAGCAGACAGTAAATAGCGTTCAACAGTGTTGGGAGTAAATATAAACCCTAATGTTGAATCCCCGATACGTCCATCTCTAGTATCAACCATAACATTTTGTCCATGTAATACATTTTTATTTAAGGTTTTATTAGGCTATAATAACTTATTGCATTTTCTTATAGGCATTGCAACTCTAATACAATTTGAAACTGCAATGCAGATATTTAAAGTAGACAAAGACTGTAAGAAATTAAAACCGCCAATATAAGTACATGGCATTATTTTCCTCAAAAGTGTGGTTAAAAATGTTCCCCTCTGCTCTTTATAAAGGGGACAGAACAAAATAGAGTGCAACGTGCTCTGAGCTGCCAAATTATCACACGGACAAAGTGGTAAGCTGTGAACCCATCCTGATTGTTTAGGAAAGGCCACTAAAAAGTTCAATGCGTTAATCGAAACCTAGTCAAATAAAATTGTACTTGAACGTTAGCGGTAAAAGTTAGATAAAATTACTGTTCTCCGGGTAATGAACATGGGGGGCCTGACACTATCATTTGTGCAAGGCGCAGGTGCATAAAATGCCTCTTTTATAACAGCTTTCGCATTTGTATAGATACTTGCAGGATTGTCATAGTAGTGCCCCAAACCTAACTTATGTAATTTGTGCTTCACAAAGCAGAGCCAGGTGATAGACAATGCACTATCTAAGTTGGTACAATCTTTGATAACATCCCTTGAGAACATTAGGTCCTCAGATGACTAAATCTTGGCCCATAGGAGCTATGGGGCAATATCAATTCGATCTTCAATATAGGCTATCCCTAGCTCCTGGTGACAGAAAGGTGTGGGGGCACTATTTGGGGCCAGCAATAACCTTTTTATAAATTTATTTTCCAGGACCTGCAGTTGTCAGCTTTTTATGGTAGCCCCAGTCTCCAAACCCATAGGATGCCCAGGAAAACATTTGGCTTTGTAGAGGGTACCCAATTCGGTCACCGGTTTTTGGCCTAGCTTGCGGGCAAAGTGAAATAAGCCCTCCACAACCAGACTAGTACGTTGTACCCTAGCTGTAATAAGATAGTCCCAATTCATAGAATCATTAAAAAAATTCCCTAAATATGTAAAATAAAATGTAGCTTGTCAATGGTCTTGCCCCATACCTCACATTTTCATGTTTTCGTTACTTTGGGGCCACACACCATGACATAAGATTTTATCAAATTTACTTTTAAATCCAGTGCTGCCATGAAATCAGTAAAAGCGTTATGTGACTTGGAGGCTGTTGGCTGTCTGAGCCATTAAAATAGCATCATCCGCGTAAGATAACAATGGGATCGCGTTGCCTCCAATTTTAGGAAAATCAAATTCCTTCTCTATTAAAAAGGCCTCTAAACCATTTGTACACAATAAATTGAGGAATGGAGCTAAAATGCAACCCTGACGGACATCTTCTGTGGAGACAATGGGCCAAGCCTTTTCCCCCCTAGAGCTGTATCGTACGGCAACCGTTGTAGAGGCATGGAGCCTACGTAGGAGGGATATAAGGACTTCTTCAAAACCCATTTGCTTCATTAGTCCCCACAATTTCTCCCGATTGACTGTCAAAAGCAGTGGCGTAGCTAGAGCTTGTGGTGCCCGGGGCTATCCCTCAGATTGCCGCCCCTGGCATCCGCAGTCCTGTGACTGTGTGAGGTTAAGTCTCGACTCGGATTTTGAATCTCATCTCACTGTCAAATTTCGGCCACAACATTTTCTCACATGTATCATTGGAATGCTAGTTTTACATTAGTCTATTAACTACTGCAAGTAAGTGTTAACTATATAAACTCGCATTTGTAGAGGGCTGCGCACAGCACCCAAGAGCCACTCGCTCAATTATACAGGTGTGATTTAAAAAAAATACTTGTAAACGTATTTGTCAGCCTGCCTGACTGTGACCGCTATGTGTCTCACAGGTTCTGCCAAGGCTTGCCCAGCAACCATGCTATCACGCACATGCTCACTGCGGCAGCCAGAGTCCATGAGTCAGCGGACTCTAATGAATTTATGGTATAGGCCTGAGGCAATTGAGATCTGTGTTAGGGCCTCTCACACCCTGTTATAGTCTGGGCCCAGGTCCCATGTGGGACAGAGAGAGTAGCATGGAGTTTAGCGATTCTGTTTTTTAAAAACTTCCTCGGTGGAAAGGTTTTCTGTTGTAAGTTTACTTTGATTGGCAGCGGTGTTTACGACCATCTGTTTTGCCCATATAAGGTATCACATTTTAATTGTTTTTCCTAAATGTTGCTTTAAACTATTCACACCTGTGCTGTGCGCATCCATTTTTCTTGAAAATGTAGAAATTGATTGCAGACGTGGCCGGCCAGCCAACATGTGCTCTTTCATCCCATATGCCCTTGTTCCATGCTGCACCCCAATCTTTGATTTTCCTTCATATGCAAATGCATTTCTAACTCGACTATACATTGTTACCATCTGTTCCACTCTGAAGATGGTTCTGATTTTTAGGTCTACTGTCAGTATCCATTGTAGGAGAGCCTCTTTATCATTATCTGATATGTTTCTCTATTCTGTGTATCTACAATGACTCTTGGGTGTGGTGGTGGAAGAGGCATAGGATTTTTATTCACAGAGGACCTACCTCTGAAATCTGTGGGCTTCATTAATCTTTCTAAAGTCAACCTCTAGATCTTAGTATAGTTCTACACTTGCATATTCACTAATTGCTTAATCATTCTATTCAAGTGTCCACTTTGGTATCACACTGGTCTGTTTCCACTTGAAGCGGCGTCTTCACATTTCATTTAAATTTTATGATCACCTCAGAGGCTACTTTATAGGTAAATATTTGGTTGTGGTGGTGGGTGTAGCTTACAGTAACCCACTGTGTCTCCTATGACCAGTGCTCATTTTCAAACCTGCATTGAAAAAGCGCAGCCAGTCCCAGGCCCTTGGTGCATTAAGCTCAGCGGCGGCTCTTTCACAATGGTGGATGAGTCACCCCACTGGCTCAGATCCAGCCAGTGGGATTTTTTTTTATATATTAGTATTGTTTTACTTTTCATTTGTTAGCTTTGAGCTAGCTTGTGCAGGTAGGTGTGGGGCCAGGGCACGGGATGGGGGAGGATAGTGCTATGTGCACTTTTAAGTGCGCATGTATGTTTGGCCGGTCTTCTTAGGCTGGCTAAACACACATGCCCACTTAGGTTTCTCCAGCCCAGCTGTATTGAACAGGCTGGATGGAGAAACCCCACAGAAACCCACAGACAGGGAGTGTCTTTTCAGTCCGCTCAGGCCAATCCCGCTCTGCTCTCATATGAGAGCAGTGCGTGGATTGGATGGGAGTTGTGATGCTTTCCCAGGGACTCCTGGGGTAGCAACTTCAGCAGAGGAGCTCGAGGCAGACGAGAGCACCAGGTAAGTGTTTATTTTTATTATAGGCCGCCCCGCTGTGCGCTCCCCCTGCGTGCTTCCTGCTAGTTCCCGCTTCCCCTACCCACTCAACTATCCCTCCAACCGCCCTACCAGTATTTTTTAATCAGAAAGCCCAGTTTGAAAATCCAGTGATGGAGGATAAACAGAAAAAAAGCTTGGAACGCAGACTATGGTGCAGAACGATGGAACAACAAAACCAGGTGCAGGTCCTCTTTGTGTTGCGTTGAATATTCTTGTAAGCCGGTGTTGCCTCACAGTGATCACTGGGGGGTGGATGGATAAGAAACAGGAACTAGTAGAAACTAAAGGCCAGAACAAGATAGGGGGTTGTGTAGTTTATTGTCTGCACAATTGCTGTCGTTGCAGATTTTGTATAGGATATATATTAAATATTCATAGTGCAACAAATACCCAACAGTGCCATGAAGAAATACTGGGAGGAGTCAAAAGAGAAAACAAACCACCTAAGCCAAGCGGCCAGTGAATGCCCCCTCAAACCTGCTGCAGATTGCAGGCCAGAAGATCGTACAGGGGTGATGCCAGCAGTTTAGATAATTTAATTCAACGTTTCATGAACACATCATTGTCACTCTGAGTGAAAGTTGAGATGGCACTAGTTTCATCATTGTTATCATAAAGCTAAATTGGATAAAGCATTTGGTGAGCTGAGGGACAAAAAGATCATCGGCTTTTGAAAAGATAACCTTTTTTATTTTCTCTGAATTTCCCACATTTTAAGCAGAGTTCTTTATCTACACATACGAAAATGTGCTGTCCAGAATGGGGCCAATATCAACCTGATACAGGTTTATGAACATACAAGTTTGAAGTGAATATAGCACCCCCCACTCTACAGATCGCTCACCAATTAAAGCAAAAGGTATGATAATACCAAGACAAGACTCATGAGGCAATAACAAGCTGTTTGTTGAGTCATCCAATAGAACGCCAAATGACATCGGCCCAGGCCGACAGGGACGTCTTCAAAGACACTATGGCAGCCCAGATAGAGGGATTGCAAAAGATGGTGAGCGACCAATCAACAATCGGGACTCCAGAAGTGAGTGGCCTCACGGAAGGTCCTACAGGGGTCACCCTACAGAAATATATACCCGGTGATGGCCTAGATGCCTACCTATTGAACTTCGAGAGGGTAGCCAGGGCTTGTAACTGGCCATTGGAGAAGTGGAATTTTTTTTAGCACCTTTATTGACTGGGGAAGCTCAAGAGGCCTACCAAGTGGCTAATCCCCAACGGAACATCCCCGACGCCGAAGTCCAAAACATCAACCTGGACCACCTGGGGTTAGATGCTGAATCCTATCGGGTTCGGTTCCGGAGAGAGAAGGGAGGGCCAGGGGAAAACCCCAAAACCCTCTTTTATCGCCTCAAATTCACAGCGGATTAATGGCTGAAGCCAAAAGAGAGCACCAAAGAGGAGATAATGGATAGAATCTACCTCGAGCAATATCTGGAGGCTCTTCCTTACAATACACAAAGATGGCTTCGCCAGTATGCCAACCTCACCACTACTGAGGCCATGGGGATGGCCTCTACTTTCTCTTGCGCCCAACCTCGTAACCCTGAAAGAGAACCGGATCGCACCTTACCTGGGAAATTCGTAAGACAGTCTGTGAAAACCGCAATGGAAAACAAAGGGCCGGACCAGACGACCAGAACCCACCCAAATGAGAGGCCCCCAGTGTTTAGATTGTGGGGAATGGGGTCACAAAGCCTGTGTGTCCCAAAAGAAAGACCAGCGAGGAAACCATGGAGATAGGATACATGCCCAGATCCATCCTATATACCGCAGAAATGGGGAGCACCTTTTATGTGAGTGTAAGGGTGAAAGGAAAATAAATCGGGGCTCTCTTAGATTCAGGTTGTAGGAAGTCAGTAGTCCAGGGGGATCTAGTCAGACCAAGTCAAATAATCCAGGGAAGCCTCGTACACATCAGATGTGTCCATGGGGATGTGAAGCCTTACCCCGTGGCCAATATAGACCTCACTTACAAAAACGGAACTCCCTGTGGGTGAAAGTAGGTGTAATGCCAGAGTTAATAGAAGACCTTATCTTGGGAACCGATAACCCACACTTCGTTCACTTATTCCTTACAACAGTACATGGAACACAGGGGAGGGAGGAGAGCGAAACTACAAAAAGAAATGACTTACCAGCCTTACTCACTCCCGAACTCTGGCTTATGAATAGGAGTTTTAAATTCGCCCAACTAAATGATCCCACTCTCCAGAACGCCTAGCAAAACACTAAAGAGGAAGATATTAGGCCTGTACTCCGGTTTTCTCATTTTACCGTGAAAGAAGGTCTACTATACAGACTAGGCGCTAAAAACGAAGCCCCTCAGCTTCTAGTCCCTTCCTCTTAAGAACCAGATACTGTTCTTTTCTCACTCCCATTTAACCGCTGGCCATATAGAAACCCAGAAGACCATTCAAAATGTCTTAAGACATTTCTACTGGCCAGGCGTTTACAGTGATATAAAGAAACACTGCCAGGAGTGTGAGACCTGCCAAAAGAGGAATCCATATGGACCCCCCGCGTGCCCTTACAGCCCTTACCGGTGGTCAGCACCCAGTTCACCCGGATAGGGATGGATCTTATAGGACCTCTTCCGAAAACCAGGAAGGGTCATCAATATGCTCTAGTAGTCGTGGACTAAACTACCAGGTACCCGGAAGCCTTTCCATTAAAAGTCCCCACCATGCAAAACATAGCCGATCGGTTAGTAGAACTCTTACCACGAGTCGGCTTCCAGAAAGAAATACTAACCGCCCAGGGTGCCCCGTTTGTTTCCTGACTGATGCAAGAAGTATGTAAAATCCTTAACCTTCAACATATAAAAAATTCAGTATATTATCCCCAGACGGCTGGCTTGGTGGAAAGGTATAATGGGACGTTAAAACTAATACTAAAGAAAATGCTCAGCGTAGAAGGGAAGTAGTGGGACCAGCTTCTTCCTCCAGCCGTCTATGTTATCAGAAGTCAGGTCCAGAGTAGTCTAGGCTGTACCTCCTTCGAGTTGCTGTATGGGAGACAGCCAAGGTCCCTCTTGGGACAGGACTAAAGAGGCATGGGGAAAAGAGGAAGGGAGCGAAGCCCGCAGCTTTTTGGAATACACCCAAAATCTCCGGTCTAAAATATGAAAACTCAGAGACCTGGCCTATTCCCACTTAGAGAAGAAACAAGAACGACAAGGACATTATTATGACAAAGGAAAGAGATGGAGGACACTGGATGTCAACGATTGGGCATGGATTCTAATGCCCTCTTCCTCCTGCAAAATGAGATCTGAGTGGCTATGCCCCTATAAAATAGTAGGAACCGTCTTTAGAACCAGCTACAAGGGACAGATAAAACCCAATTGTGTCCAGACGTATCATATCAACCTACTTAAAAAATGGCTAGGCCCGTTACCCACCCCTACACCCGCTAGACTGGTCCTTCCAAGCAATAAGGAATATGCTACTTACCAGTATGCATCTGTTCTTGGCATGTAGGGCTGCTGACATTCATATCTGTGCGTAGATTGCCGCCTAGTGTTGGGTCCGGCTGATTGTACATTGTTGTCCTGGAAGAGTCTTCGAAGTATCACGAGATAGGGGGCTCCTCCCCTGGACTACAGTGCGCATAGGCATCCTCTCCATCTTCAGATTGTTTTTCGCCATTGTGGCAGAGATGGAGATTAATACAGTAAGAGATGACCATGCCTGAGAATTATGTTGAGTGCTACAGCTGCGACAGGCACCGGGGAGGAGGGCGGGCGATATGAATGTCAGCAGCCCTACATGCCAAGAACAGATGCATACTGGTAAGTAGCATATTCCGTTCGAGGCATGTGGGCTGCTGAATTCATATCTGTACATAGAATAAATAGCAGTTACCTCCTTAGCGGTGGTTGCCCGTGCCAGCTGCAGCAGTCTGAAAAAGAGTTTAGAGAACAGCCTGTCCTACAGCAGCTTGCTGTTTGGCATGTACATCTACGCAGTAGTGTTTGGTAAATGTATGTATGGTGGTCCATGTGGCTGCTCTACATATATCCTCTAGGGGAATGTTACCTAGGAAAGCCATGGATGCCCCTAACTTGCGTGTGGAATGCGCTCTTGGGGGAACTGTTAATGTGCGTTTAGCCTTTTGATAACATATCTGTATGCACTTAACAATCCATCTGGCTATACCCGATTTGGAAATGGGGTTGCCTTTGTGTTGTGGAGAGAAGGTAACAAACAGTTGTTTAGTTTTCCTGAAATCTTTTGTCCTGTCTATGTAATACAGGAGAGCTGTTTTAACATCTAATGTGTGCAGTGCTCGGTCTGCCACTGAATCTGGAATTGGGAAGAAAACTGGCAGTTCTATGGTTGAATTAATGTGGAACTGCGACACCACCTTAGGCATGAATTTAGGGTTGGTACGTAGCACTACCCTATTAGCATGAATCTGTATGAAAGGCTCTTGAATAGTTAGGGCTTGAAGCTCACTAACTCTTCTTAGCGATGTGATTGCTACTAGAAAAGCCACTTTCCATGTCAGAAACTGTATCTCACAAGAGTGAAAAAGTTCAAAGGGTGGTCCCATTAGTCTGGTGAGAACTATGTTCAGATTCCAGACAGGTGAAGGAGGGTGTCTGGGAGGAATCACTCTTTTGAGTCCTTCCATAACAGCTTTAATGGCTGGCACCATGAAAAGAGAAAGATACTGTCTGTTCTGAAGATAAGCTGCCATGGCAGCCAAATGTATCTTGATGGAACTATATGCCAGATTGCATCTGTATAGATGCAACAAATAACATATGATGTTTTGCGTGGACGCATCTAGCAGATTAATGTCATTTTTTGGAACAGTAAATGACAAATAGCTTCCATTTGGCCGCATAGCATGCCCTGGTTGTAGGTCGTCTTGCCTCCTTGATGATGTTCATACAGTCAGGGGGCAAGTTGAGGTAGCCAAACTCTATGACCTCAGGAGCCATATTGCAAGGCTCAACTGTTGCGGATCTGGGTGCTGAATGTCTCCATGGCTCTGAGTGAGGAGACTGGGCATGAGGCACAGCCGTTGGTGAGGCACCACTGAAAGTTCTAGGAACGTGGATCAACAGGGTCAGTCCAGAGTTGAGGTTCCTCCTGATCTGTGTCAGCAGGATAAGTAAATTCATCCTCATTGTATCCCTCCCCCACATCCTCATTGGTGCGTGTGGGAGAATAGGCATAGTCTTGTCCATAGGACTCCACAGGTACAAAAAGAACAGGTGAGGTGGCAGAATCCCTTTTCCTTTTGAGAGGGATTTTGTATGACAGAGGATAATCAAAAGTTCAGGGGTAATATCCCAGTCAAGGTACAGCAGTAATCCCATTGTTTCTCCATTAACTCGGTGCCCAAATATAGCTGCTAGAGATCACAAGCCCTCACAATACAGAGTGGTGATTTATCTTGCATTGTGACATATAGCTGGATAATGAGTTGACTTAGGGAAGTCGCACCCAGCATAGTTTTATGTGCCTGCAGCTCCAGTGGAGCGACAGGAAATGTCACAACGACTCTCTGTCTGTGGCATGGAGTCTACGGATCAAAAATGCATTGAGTGAAGTTCTGTTCAGTTCTGCCTGTATGTTATGTATGCTGAAAAATGTGCCCCCAGGCAACAGTGGCCCCAGTGTTGTCAGTTGTAGCAGTTGTAGATGTGCACACACCAGTCAATCTTATATTAGTGGCAGAACCAAGTTCTACATGGTGGGGATCAAGCTAGCGTAAATGGCTGCTAAGGCCACTCATTGTCCGCGTCGGTGCCAATCCAGAAAGTGCAGTTTAAGGTATCCACCTCAGCCGAGAGCTGTATTTTATTCTTAAAAAGTTCTGAAGTAAGCTAAGGAGAATAAATCAATTCCCACTTACAAAAATGCACAGGAAAGACAACACAAAAGGTGATCCTTTTCACAAAAATCAATTTAAGGCATTCTGTTTTTACCAGAATACTTTTTCTGAGGTCAACTTCAGAATCTGCTTACACCATATACAGAGGGAGTTTATGTTTTTGTGCTGTTTGAAAACTTATAAGAAAACAAGTTACTCATCTGTAACTTCAGTTATCCTAAGTCTTTGTTCCAACCAATCAGCTCAGAGCACCCTCTAGAACGTTTCGTTAGCACAAGTGGGAATGAGTAACCCAAAATTAGAGAACTGACTCTCCGGGGAGGAGGGTGGGTGCATGTGAATCTATGAAAGATACCAATACTGGATAACGAATATGCTACTTACCAGTATGCATCTGTTCTTGGCATGTAGGGCTGCTGACATTCATATCTGTGCATAGATCGCCGCCTAGTGTTGGGTCTGGATTATTGCACATTGCTGTCCTGCAAGAGTCTTCGAAGTATCACGAGATAGGTGGCTCCTCCCCTGGACTACAGTGCGCATGGGCATCCCCTCCATCCTCAGATCGTTTTTCGCCATTGTGGCAGAGATGGGGTGTAATATAGTGAGTGATGTCCATGCTACATAGTAATTCTGAATGATACAGCTGCTACAGGCGCCGGGGAGGAGGGTGGGCGATATGAATGTCAGCAGCCCTACATGCCAAGAACAGATGCATATTGGTAAGTAGCATATTCGGTTCGAGGCATGTGGGCTGCTGAATTCATATCTGTGCATAGATTACATAGCAGTCCCTCCTGTTAACGGCAGCTGCCCGTGCCAGCTGCAGCAGTCTGAAAAAGAGTTTTAAGAACAGCCTGTCCTACAGCTGGCTGCTGTTTAGAATGCACATCTATGCAGTAGTGTTTCGTAAATGTATGTGTGGTGGACCATGTGGCTGCCTTACATATCTCTTCTAAAGGAATATTCCCCAGGAAAGCCATGGACGCTCCTAATTTACGTGTGGAGTGTGCTCTTGGTGGAATGGTTAGTGTGAGTTTAGCCTTAGCATAGCAAATCTGTATACACTTAACGATCCACCTGGCTATCCCTGCTTTGGAGATGGGGTTGCCTTTGTGCTGTGGAGAAAATGCAACAAAAAGCTGTTTTGTTTTTCTGAAATCCTTTGTTCTGTCTATATAGTACATTAGAGCCCTTTTGACATTTAATGTGTGTAGGGATCTCTCTGAGACATTTTCCGGATTAGGATAGAAAACTGGCAGTTCTATGGTCTGGTTCATGTGGAACTGTGAAATCACCTTAGGCATAAATGTAGGGTTGGTGCGTAGTACAACTCTATTTGCGTGGACCTGTATGAATGGCTCTTGAATGGTTAGTGCCTGGAGTTCACTAACTCTTCTTAGTGAGGTAATGGCTACTAGGAAAGCAACTTTCCAGGTCAGAAATTGAATCTCACAAGAGTGTAGAGGTTCAAAAGGTGGTCCCATCAGTCTGGTGAGGACCACATTCAGATTCCAGACTGGTGAAGGTGGGTGTCTGGGAGGGATCACTCTTAAGTCCCTCCAGAAAAGCTTTAATGGCAGGCACTCTGAATAGTGAGAGGTGCTGCCTGTTCTGGAGATAAGCTGCTATTGCGGATAAATGTATACAAATGGAACTGTACGCTAGATTACATTTGTATAAATGCAACAAATAACAGATAATGTTCTGAATAGATGCACCCAGTGGGTTAATGTCATTGTTGTTACAATATATGACAAACCTTTTCCATTTAGCCGCATAGCATGCTCTAGTTGTGGGCCGTCTTGCCTCTTTGATGATATTCATACATTCAGGCGGCAAGTTGAGGTAGCCAAATTCTAAGACTTCAGGAGCCTGATCGCCAGGTTGAGCTGTTGCGGATCTGGATGCTGAATGTCGCCATGGCTCTGCGTCAAAAGCCTGGGCGTGAGGTGCAGCCTTTGATGCGGTTCCACGGATAGTTCTAGAAACGTGGTGTACCATGTTTGGCGTGCTCACATCGGAGCAACCAGGATGAGTGTCATCGAGTGTTGCCTCAGTTTGCGTGCCACTAGCGGTATTAGAGGTGCTGAGGGAAAAGCGTACGCAAATTTGCCTGACCAGATCATCCATATCACATTGCCCTGCGACTGTGGGTGTGGGAACCTGCTGGCGAAGCTTTGGCATTTTGCGTTTTCCTTTGTGGCGAACAGGTCTATCTGTGGATGACCCCACTGCTGGAAGTACGGTTGGAGTACTGATGGGTGTATCTCCCACTCGTGCATCTGGTGGCTGTGTCTGCTGAGCAGATCCACCATCTGGTTGTCTTTGCCCGGGAGGTGTTCTGCCATGAGGAAGATGTTCCTTTGAATGGCCCACTTCCACACGCTCTGAGCCAGATGAGAACTGTGGAGAGTGTGTTCCTCCCTGCTTTTGTATGTAGTACATGGCAGTCATGTTGTCCGTCCGGATCAACACGACTTTGTTGCACTAGTGTACTTTGAAAGCCTCATTGCCATGAAGATTGCCATCAATTCCAGAAGGTTGATGTGCATCCTCTTTTGCTGTGCTGTCCATAGTCCCTGCACTGTGTAATGGAGTACATGAGCTCCCCATCCCTGGAGAGATGCGTCCGTTGTCAGTATTATTTGTGGTACAGGCTCTTGGAACGATCGGCCCTTGCAAAGGTTTTGTGGGTTGTACGCCCGACCGCTCACCAACACTAGGTCTTTCAACTGTCCTTGAGCTGGATTCCACTGACATGCTTCGCACTCCTGAAGCGGGCGCATATGTAGTCTCGCGTGCGGGACTATGAAGATGCAGGAGGCCATCATGCCTATCAACTGCATGAACACTCGTGCTGGAAGTGAGTGTTGGGGTCTGAACATCTGTATCAGCAGTTACATGCTGTTTATCCTCGCTGAATTTGGCTGAGCTTTGGCTGCCAGAGTGTTTATTGTCGCGCCCAGGTACTGTCGCACGTGGGCGGGCTGAAGATGTGACTTTGGATAATTCCGCGAGAATCCCAGACTGTGAAGAAGATGAATGGTGTGGGACATGTGGCTGGCACACTGCTGGGCCGTCTTTGCTTGAATAAGCCAGTCGTCCAGATAAGGGTAGACATGTATGTGCGGTCTTCTTAGGTGTGCTGCTACTGTCCCCAGGCACTTTGTGAACACCCTGGGTGCCGTCGTTACTCCGAAAGGGAGGACTTTGAACTGATAATGTTGATTTTGAATAGTGAACCTGAGATACTGTCTGTGTGATGGGTGTATGGGTATATGGAAATACGCATCTTTTAGATCCAGAGTCGCGAGGAAGTCTCCCTGACTGAGTAACGGTAGAACCTGCTGTAAAGTGAGCATATGAAAATGCTCTGACAGAATGTAGCTGTTTAGAGGCCTGAGGTCCAGTATGGGTCTTAGAGACCTGTCCTTTTTGGGTACCAAGAAATACAGAGAGTACACCCCTGAGCCTTGGTCTTCTACAGGCACGAGCTCTATGGCCCCTTTTTGCAGCATGCTGACGACCTCCTGCTGCAATAAGTGTAAGTGCTCTGCAGACATAGAACGGTGTCTTGGTGGTATGTTGGGTGGAGTGGATGTTAATTCCAGACAATACCCGTACTGGACAAGGTCTCTCACCCACCTGTCTGTGGTGATGGATTTCCAGACCGGCAGGAACTGTTGTAGTCTCCCCCAGACAGGTGTTAAGTGGTCGGGGGCAGTGACAGGGCGTCACTGTTTGTTATTGGCAGAGGATCTGGAACTGTTGTTTCCACTTCCTCTGCCCTTGATGTTGTTTCCACGATATCCACCCCTGTTGTTTTCATTGTAGGTGGATTGTGTACCTCCTTTATTGTACTGTGTCTGCTGTGTGGATTGGCCTCTTGAAGGTCCTCTAGTATTGGAGCGATGAAAAGAGCCACCCCGAAACTGCTGGGACTGCAGAGCCCCCATAGACTTTGCAGTCTCGGTGTCTTTCTTAATTTTTTCAAGGGTGGTGTCAACCTCGGGTCCAAATAAGTAGTCCGTGTTAACTGGCTGATTGAGGATAGAAGTTTGTATTTCTGGCTTGAATCCCGAGATTCTTAACCAGGCATGTCTCCTTAACATGACGCTAGTGTTAATGGCCCTGGCTGCAGTGTCAGCTGCGTCTAACGCGCACTTGATGGAAGCATTGGTTATAAGCTTTCCTTCTTGGATTAGTAGTTCTGCACCATCTTTGTACTGATCTGGTAGGTGTTGCAACAGTGTCTCAAGGGTATCATAATGGGACCGGTCATATCTGGCTAAGAGTGCCTGAGTGTTGGCAATGCGCCAGATGTTGGCTGTCTGCGCTGCCGCCCTTTTTCCTGAGGTTTCCAGTACTTTCGAATCCTTGTCAGGAGGAGGAGCATCACCTGTAGTTTGGGAGTTTGCCCCCTTACGTGCATTAGAAACAACTAATGAGTCCAATGGCAACTGTCCTCTTATATAAGTAGGGTCCACAGGTGCCGGTCTATATTTCTTTTCAATTCTTGGGTTTAATACCCTGGCCCTGGTGGTCTCCTTAAAAATGTCACCAGCATGCTTAAGTACCCCTTTTAGCATGGGCAGGGTCTTGACTGTTCTTTCTGAAGTGGAAAAGGTGTCGACCAGAAAGTCTTCCTCCACAGGGTCAGCATGTAGTTGTACGTCATTGTTACTTGCCGCCCTTTCAATAAGGGCGTTATCCTCAGTGGGAGATGTTTTTACACTGTATACCTGTGTGTCAGGGGCAGTGTGCGGATCTTTTGGGTCAGCTGGGTCTGCCCATGGTTGGTTTTGATCATCGGGATCAGTGTCCACATGATAAGTGTCTTTTTAAGAAACAATGGTTCAGGGTAGGCCTAATAAGGTCCTAAAGGAAAAAGTGAAAAAGCGAGTATTTAATAAACGCTAGGGAGCGAAAGATGTAGGTACAGGTAGGAACTTTTATTTACTCTTTCTTTTTTATATATACACAAATCTTTATACTGTATTTCAGGTGCTCAAGTGAATAATAAGGTGCAGGACGTGACATAAGTGATCAAAGTGAACGAACTGTCACACAACAACAACAAGGTTAAAAACACAACAAATATATACAATGAAACGAGTGAATTTCCTTGGGTGGGTCGACGGCGTTTCGATCTATATGACTCTAGATCATCATCAGGACTGTTGAGCCTCATGAAACTTGCCAGTGCGTTATCAGGCAAGGAAGACTTATTTGGCAGGGTGACTGAATTTGCTGTAGCTTTCCAGAGGGAATTGTATTTTTGCCAATGGTAGGAAACCAAAGAACCAAGTAGCGCTCTGTCACTGTTAATTTGGACGAGGGTCCTACTTGTGTTGTTTATTTAAAAGTAGTGGCGGTAAGGAAGGTTCCGCAGGCGCGGTCGTCGCTATGGCAATAATTGGTATACAAGCCTGAAATTAATTCTGGCGTGTCGGTGCGGCAGGAAGGGGGTCCGAGTGCCTCGCTAGTAGCTGCTCACATGATAAGTGTCATCCTCATTTTCGTCATCCCCTGCATCCTCATCGGAGTATGTGGGTGAAAAAATCTGAGGTTCTTGACCATAGGATTGGAGAGGTTCCACAAGAACTGGCGATGTTGTTGAGTCCATCTTCTTCTTCAAGGGAATCCTATATGACTCCATGGGTGTTTCTGGTATGATCTTCCTTTTATATATGGACAGACTACCAGTTTCCGAGTCGATGAACTGCCTCGACTCCTGTTCTTCAGGCTCCTCTGTAGCCTCCACCTCCATCGAGACTTTTTTGAAGGCTCCGATACCTTTCTTCGGTTCGAACATCTTCGGAGGCACCGTCGGTGGCAACCCGAATTTGATTGGTGTCGATGCGTGCTGAACATTCCCGACCAGCTTTGGTGTTGGGGCCTTCTTCGGCCCGACTGCTGTAGCCTTATCTTTGATGCATTGGAGTGACTCAGACACCTCTTTGGCTATGAATGGGCTCGGTTGCGTCGACTCGACAGGGTCCTTGGAGCCAGTCTTCGTCTTGTCCGCAGGCCTCGACCGAGGATCGAACCCTTCTTTTGGTTCGGGTCTTTTGTGTGTGTCGACTCCCTTGTTTGTTGGCTTTGTTGGTTCGACAGCCTTGATTTTGGCTTTCGGCGCCCGAACCTTCGGCTCGACGACCTTCTTGAGCTTCTCGGTATCGACGGCCATTTTATGTTTCTTCGGCTCCGAGGGGTTTGAGGCCTTGGAGCCGACCAGAGTTAGCTTCACTTTCGGTTTCGGTTTTGGCAGTGATGCTTTTGGTTTCCATGTCTTCGTATCGACCGATGTCGGTTTTGAAACCGATGGCTCTTTATATATGTTCGGAGCCGTGCCTTTATGCAGGGCTGTTGAACTAGTCTGAAGATCTCGGGTAAGGCCTTGTGGCGATCCCTCGACCTGAGCCTTAGTGAGCGCTTCATCGTCGGCCCCCGTATAACCGGTTGGGCCTAGCTCCTCGCCTGAGCTATCTTTTCTGGCCCCAAGGGCCTCTGCGTCGTCTCCTACCTCCTCGACGACGTTTTCGTCTTCTTCTAAGACCTCTTCATCTTCGGCGTCATACTCGGAGTCATGGCCCGAAGCCGGATCAGAGTGTTCTTCTCGATCCTCCAGATCAACGACCTCTTCGGTCCCGAAGATGTTTTCTGGAACAGGCGCTGATCTCTGCGACTCCAATCGAGCCGCGCGTCGAATCCGAAGAGTTTTCTTCGACCTGAACCGGGCACAGGCCATACAGTTGGCTTTGTTGTGATCCGGGGACAGGCACTTGTTGCACACCGGGTGGACATCGATGTGCGGGTATTTTGCATTATAAAGTGGACACCTTTTAAATGGGCTTCTTTCCATCGTTGATCGAAGATCGGGTCGAAGTGGAAGAAAAACCCGTCCGATTCCTCGATGTCCTCTCGAAGCAAAGGTATCGGTACCGAACGAAAACAATACAGATGCCGTTGAAAGCCTTTTGGCTTTGTAGAAAGTTTTCCTAACTTGAGCTAAGATAGTAACATCCGAACCCAATGGTGGAAAAAAACAATCGGAGGATGGAGGGGATGCCCATGCGCCCTGTAGTCCAGGGGAGGAGCCACCTATCTCGTGATACTTCGAAGACTCTTCCAGGACAACAATGTGCAATCATCCGGACCCAACACTAGGCGGCGATCTATGCACAGATATGAATTCAGCAGCCCACATGCCTCGAACATGAAGTTACAGGTAAGTAACTTGTTTTCTTATCCAGTATTGGGGTATGTTTCATAGATTCACATGCCTGAATCAGAATAGCAAGCAGTATGCCAGGCAAAAGTCGGTTGCGGATGGTGGGAGACTTATTGTGATACACTCCCATAAACACATGTTGAACAACCAACAATTGCAAAGTTAATACATTACTAATGAAAAACATGACTAAATTAGTAGTCATATAATATTAAACAGGAAAAGTAATATCAGAATAAAGAAGTAATCTGCAATACATGTACATTTTAACCTCCACAGAAATATTGGAAGATATAGACGCATTATAAGATGAATAAAACATTGGTTACCTGAATCGGTTCTTATGGAAACAGGTGACGTAAAACCGCTTGACCAACTGCTGCATCATCTTGACTTGCTGATTGCAGGCAGTAATGTCTTGTAAATGTGTGGACATTCTTCCATGTCGCCGCACGGCAAATATACTCTAGCGTCACTCCTGCAAATAATGCAGTAGACGCTGCAACAGCTCTTGTAGAGTGAGACCTGACAGTCCTCTGTAATGGTCGGTTAGATTTGACGTGGCAAAAATGGATTGCGGAGGCTATCCACCTGGAAATTGTGGCTTTAGTGACCGCTTTCCCCAGTGTAGCCTGGCCATAAGCCACGAATAATTCATCTGATTTCCTGAAGCTTTTTGTTCTTTGAAGGTAAAACTTCAAACATCGCTTAATGTCCAAAGAGTGCAGTGTTCTTTCCGCCGGTGTTGTAGGATTTGGGAAGAAAACTCGCAATTTCACTGGTTCGTTTAGATGAAACTGGGAAGGCACCTTGGTATGAAAGTTGGATTCGTTCGAAGAGTTGCATACTCGAGAGAAATATAAGAAAGGTTCTTTATAGTGAAAACCTGAATTTCTCTTACTCTTCTGGCAGAAGTTAGGGCTAAAAGCAAGGTGACCTTTCATGTCAGGTACTTGAGGTCGGCTTTGTTAATCGGCTCGAACGGATGCTTCATCTGTTGCGAGAGGACTGTGTTGAGTTCCCATTCCGGTGGTGAAGATTTAACGGAGGAAAAGCCCGAAAAAGACCTCTCATGAACGGTTTTATCAGCGATGAACACAGTGAGGGAATGTCAGCCACCTTCCTGAACCTGGATAGAGCTGCTAGATGGACCTTTATCGAAGGGAAAGAAAGACCAGAATGAGCCAAATGTAAGAGATGAGGAAGATTTTTTTCTGCTGGAGCTTCAATAGGGTGTAAAGCATTTGAAGTACACCAAGAGCAGAATCGCTTCCATTTGAGACGATAAGTCTTAAATGTGCTTTGGGCTCGTGCTTTCTTTACGATGTCCCGGCAATCCTGAGGAATTTGGAGGTGTTGAAACTCTAAAAAGTTAGGAGCCATGCGTGTAATTTCAGAGATTGAGGGTCTGGATGAAGTATATCACCCTCATTGCGTGACAGTAGTGTTGGAGCCGGGAGAAGTTTGATTGGAGGCTCCTGCAATAGCAACATGAGCTCCTGAAACCAATACTGACGAGGCCATCTGGGTGCAATTAGAGGAAGACGGCAGCTCTCCAATTTCATTTTGCGCAACACCCGTGGAATCAACAGGATTGGAGGAAAGGTGTAAGCCTAAATCCCAGCAGATACCCTCTTGATCCCTGTTGAGGGTATCTGCTGGCGTATTACCGGCATTTCTTGTTCAGTTGGGTCGCAAACAAGTCCAACATTGGTTTGCCTCAAGTCTGAAATACTTGATCAATTGAGTGTTGTCCAGCTCCCACTCGTGGCAATCCGACGAGGATCTGCTGAGTCTGTCCGCTAGGGTATTGTGAAGGCCCTTGACATGTTCCGCCTTAAGAGTTATGTTGTGAAGTGTCAGCCATTCCCATAACTTCTGTGCCTCCTTTGAGAGCGTAGCTGACCTTGTCCCTCCCTGCTTGTTTACATAAAACATGCTGGTGGTATTGTCCGTTCGGACCAGGACCCTGCGATTCTGGGAAGGAACGCTTGAAGGGATAGAAAGATGGCTCAACTTTAGACTGTTGGTGTGACATTGTTTGTACTTCTGAGACCATTTGCTCTGCAATTGCAAGTCCTGGAGATGACCTCCCCAGCCCTCCATGGACGCATCTGTTGTTAGAATGAAGTCCGGAGGATGCGAGTCCCTGTTTTAGATTGAGTAGTTGCATCCACCATTGAAGAGCATCTACCATGCGTGGGGTGACTTTGATGATGTCCTCGAAGGAACCTGTCGCTTGTTTCCACTGAAGATGTAGCTCCTCCTGTAGAGGCCGCATTTTTAGACGTGCCAGAGGAATGAGATTTATGGCCGAAGAACACATTCCCAGAAGTGAAGCAAACAGGCGAACAGAAAGTGACTTTCTTTTTGACAGTTTTATGGTTAATGTCTGCAGACGGAGCTGCCTTTCTTGAGACAAGAATGCCTTGCATTGTACTGTGTCCAGATGAGCTCCTAGGAAAAGCAGGATTCTTCTCGGAATCAATTGTGATTTTTTTCTCGTTCACAGTGAAAACCTAGGGATGCAAAGAGATTGCGACACGTTGCCATGTCGTTCTGTACTCTGCCCTTTGATGGACCTTTGACTAGCCAGTTGTCCAAGTACAGGAAAACCTGGATCCCTGAAGAACGTAGTGCTGCCGCAACCGGGGCCAGGCACTTAGTAAAAATCCTTGGAGCCGACTTGAGGCCAAATGGGAGTACTTTGAACTGATAATGGGCGCCAGCCACAGTGAAAGAGAAATTTTCGATGTTTTGGGTGGATTGGGATGTGAAAGCAAGCATCTTCCATGTCCAAAGAAGCCGTAAAATCTCCCTCGTTTAGACAAATTAGAATTTCCAAAAGAGTGACCATGCGGAACGCCTGCTTCTTGAGATATCTGTTGAGATTGCGCAAGTCCAAGATCGGTCGCCATTCCCCTGATTTCTTCTTTATGAGGAAAAAACGGGAATAGAAACCAGTCCGCCTCTGATGAAGTGGAACCCTTTCTATAGCGTTCTTAAGGAGCATTGACTGAATTTCCTTGAACAATAAATGAAGACGAGGGGGAGGAGGACCCCTGGGCGGAGTCATTGGTGGTTTGGTGACAAACTCCAGGGTGTGTCCATGTTGAACTAGGTCCAGCACCAATTGATCGGAGGTAATCTGCTGCCACTGTTGAAAGGCAGATATTTTCGCGCCCACAGGGAGGGAAGGAAATGAGGTTGGCGCCCATCTGAACACACTGTTTTCTGTGAGTATCTCGCCTTTGATGGTTTGCGCGCTTTCGTCTGCCTTGGCGAGAGAAACTAGCTGTTCCGGACTGGCGATAAGAAGACCGATAATTCTGGCGGTATTGAGGCTGGTATTGCCTGCCTTGTTGGTAATAGCTTCCACTAGAGGAGTCCTCTAGCACCTCTAAAAGATCCTCGCTTGTACTGCAGTGAACCTAGGGATCTTGCTGTATCAGTGTCCGTTTTGATTGCCTGGAGAGCTTTGTCGATCTGTTTCCCAAATAGAGACTCTCTATCATAGGCCATGTCCAGGATCTTTAGTTGGACCTCGGGCTGGAAGGTGGTAGCTTTAAGCTCGCCCTGACGTCTGAGAACTGCAGCCCCGGCCAACTGCCTAAAGTTTGTATTTGCAATATCCAAAGCGCAGTCTATGGTTTCTGCAGCTGCACGTTTCCCTTCCATTAAGATCTTGCGAGCCTCCTGCCTTTTATCTTCCGGGATTAGATCAATCATACCAGCCATGTCGGACCACATTTGGTGACAATAGCACCCTATATTCGCCAAAGAATTTGTAGCTCTGATAGAGGCAGCAGCCATGGTGGAATTTTTTTTACCAATAAGGTCCAAGCAACGCCCCTCCTTATCTGGTGGTGTAGTGATGGGGGTGGCTGGGTTTTTCCAACCTTTGTTGAGCGGCCTGAGAGATGACCGAAACCGGCGCGGGTGTCCAGTGAGACATGAAGGGCTACTGAGAGGAGCGCAATATTTATTGTCAATTCGTGGTAACACGGCAGGCACAGAAGCAGGATTTTTCATCACTTGGATGCCTTCCTTCCAGATATAATTTATAATAGGAATGGCTCTAGACACCTTCCTAGTATCTTCTTTAAAATCATGAAGAAAACATTCTGTCTGCTCCACTGTTACTGGTAGTTGTAATCTATTTGCAGCTCGCTGCATGAGATTATGGAACCCACCTATGTCATCAGGTGGAGAGTCTGAAGGTTGTGGGGTTGGTGGAGACGGCATGGGAATAACAATCATCCCACGGATCCAAAGGAGGATTATTCGGTAACTCGCCTTCTTCTTCGTCCGAAGAAGTATCCGGGGTCTCTGTAGGCAAAGCAGGTTGTGGAGTTTCTGTGACCGGAGACCTAGGCGGTGGAATCTCCGGTTGAGGAATGGGGACTGCAGGTTGGGGAAGAGGCACAATCTGCTGTGGTGGAAAACGCGGTCTATAGTCTGCCAACATGGCCTGTAAATCTTGAATGAGGCTCGGTGGCAGATGGCTAGACTCTGAGGCTCAAGACCTCCTTTGGTATTCTGTATGATGAGGCATTATAATGTTCTCCTGATAGTAATGCTCAGAATAGTCATCTTCCTAATCATCCTGGCACTTAATGTTCAATTCTGAAGGATGGTGAGCTATCCCAAAAGCTCCCTAATGGTCATCATCCTCAAAATCATCCTCCTCTTAATCTTTGTAAGTCTCCAAGAGATGAGAGGGCCTAAGTGGCGAGATATAGGAACCTTCATGCCTCTGGTACGATATTAATTGAAATGGTCTTGAAGAAAGTGGGTGTAGAAAAAGCCTGTATTGTAGTTGGAGGCTTTGCAGGAGTCGAAGACGGGCCCATCGTCGACGGAATCGAGGTCGACGGAATCGCCGTCGACGGACTTGACGTCGACAGTGGTCCCGTCGACGGGCTCGACGTTGATGGACTTGTCGTCGACTTAGTTGACGGGCTCATTGTCGACGAGACAGTCGTCGACGGTTCCGTAGATGACTTCGTCGACGGGGGCTTCGATGGTGTCTTCGTCGACGAGTGCTTCTTTTAGTTAAAATGGAGATCTTAGTAGACTGGATAGGAGAGGTGATGGCTGTGGTAGAAATGGATTAGTTACTTACTTGTAATCCTAGTTCTCTTCCAGGGGTATACTCATTAAAGTCATAAGCACTGAATTATCTCCGTCCATGAGCGGGGACCCGGAACACAAACAATATACATATATATGTGTAAATATAACCAAAAGTACATAGTACTAAGTAATTATACACATATACATGTATAATAACCATAATATGCAGCCTAACATTAACACATAGGCTAATCAAACCAAACCTTACACGTTCTGAAGCATGAAAATATGCTGTATATAAATGCACTAAACAGGCATGAGCCTAAAATGCATTTCATAGCCATGAAAAACCTTTTATTTTCATCAAAGAACCTGTTGTAAACAGTTATTAGCCTAAAAGGGCTGCATATGAAAAAATGTCTGTGTACAGAAAATCAGACTGGCACCCTGCCTTTAAGGCCCCAGAGAATCTGCACACTTTGCCTTTAAGGCCTCCAGGAGAACTCTGTTCCCATCATGCCCCACAGGTGACAGTTAGGTCAGTTCTTTTGTACGGTACAGTAAACTTTAGCAGGAATCTGCACTTAAAACATATTGAAACTTTAAACCTCAATGCTACTGCTCGCCCGGGGAGACAGGAGGGTGCTTATGACTTTAATGAGTATACCCCTGGAAGAGAACTAGGATTACAGGTAAGTAACTAATCCTTCTCTTCCAGGGGATACTCATTAATAGTCATAAGCACTGAATAGAGTAGCAAGCTCATACCCACCAGAAGCGGGCGAACAGATAAAAGCATAGTCATACTTTAAAATCACAGTGTTTAACTAGTATTAGCAAACAAATTTCTGAGTGATGCTTGTCCCACTTGTGCATCAGTCTGCGCATCAGAATCCAAACAGTAATGGCGTGTAAACGTATGCACTGAACGCCAAGTAGCTGCTTTTCATATCTCTGACATAGCCACATTCCTAAGGAGAGCTGTTGTAGAAGCTTTTCCCCTCGTAGAATGAGCCCTAGGTCTACCTGATAAAGACTTGTGGGCTAGCTGATAAGCCAGTAAGATACATGACACTATCCACCTAGAAATGGATATTTTGGATGCTGCCAAACCAGTATTTGTAGAACCATAGTTCACAAACAGACGGTCCGGTCCGTCTGTCTCAAAGACTTTGTTTTATCTAAGTAAAATTTCAAAACCCTTTTTAGATCTAATGAATGTAAAGTCCGTTCTGCCGGACTTGAAGGGTTCGGAAAGAAAGTAGGCAATGTTATGGATTGGTTAATATGAAAATCCGACACCAGCTTAGGTAGGAAAGCAGGATGAGTCCTGAGCACCACTCTGTTTCCATGAAAAACTGTGTACGGTTCATTGCAACACAAAGCCTGGATTTCGCTCACCCTACGAGCAGAAGTGATGGCCACCAGGAACGCTACTTTCCAAGACAGGTGTTGCAAAGACGCTTTATGTATCGGCTCAAATGGGGGACCCATTAATTTAGTCAATACCACATTAAGCTCCCAAGGTGGTGACGGAGACCTGACTGGAGGATAAACCTTTCTTAACCCTTCCAGAAAATCCTTCACCACAGGCATTCGAAAGAAAGAAATCTGTGTTGGCGATTTTCTATAGGCAGTTATTGCAGCAAGATGGACTTTGATGGAATTAAACTGCAAACCAGATTCAGCAAGGTAAAGAAGATAAGGCAAGATCACCTTTTCTTGACCATGAATAGGGTCCAGACCCTTACTCTGACACCAAAGGTAAAAGCGTTTCCACTTAAATCTGTAGGATTGTCTCGTAGAAGGCCGCTTTGCTTCCTTAAGGATGTTCATACACTCCGGATTCAGCTGTAAGTGTCCGTACTGGATGACTTCAGGAGCCATGCTGCCAAGCGCAGGGAGGGCAGATTGGGATGAAACACCTGCCCCTTCTGCTTGGACAGAAGATCCGGGCGACACGGCAATCTCCTGTGCTGTGTTATTGACAACTGGAGGAGATCTGGGAACCACCACTGGCGTGGCCACTCTGGGCAAATCAGTATCATTCTGGAGTGAGTCTTGTACAGCCGATTGATCACTGCTGGTATCAACGGTGTCGGTGGAAAGGCGTACAGCAAATTTTGACACAAATCTATCAAAAGGGCATTCCCTTGAGACCCTTTCTGGTAGAACCTGGACGCGAAGACGGGGTATTTTGCGTTTGCCGCGTCTGCGAACAGATCTATGTCTGGTGTTCCCCAATCCTGGAAAATGCTGTGCGCGACATCTTCGTTGAGAACCCAGTCGTGCGCTTCGACGAAGTCTCTGCTGAGGTCGTCCGCCTGTGTGTTGAGACTCCCCGGTAGGTGAATTGCTGTTATGGACAGGTCTCGTGCAAGTAACCAATGCCAGATGGTCTGGGCTTCTATGGAAAGAGTCCTGGATCTGGTACCCCCCTGCTTGTTTAAGTAATACATTGTAGTTGTATTTTCTGTTTGCACCAGGAGGGACCGAGTCTGTAGAGATGGAGCCATGGACTTGAGAGCAAGATGGACCGCTCTGAGTTCGAGAAGATTGATGTGATATCCTTTCTCGAAGTCTGACCATAGCCCTTGTACCTGCAGAGGGCCCATATGCGCCCCCCAACCTTGGAGAGAAGCATCTGTTATCAAAGTCTGCGTTGGTGGGTCCTGATGAAAAGGGACTCCCTTCATCATGTGCACCTTCTTCATCCACCACCGGATGGAATCTTTTGCAGACTGTTGGAGATAAATCCGGTCCTCCCAGCATCCCGTCCTCTGTTTCCACTGATCTTCCAGACACTGTTGTAGAGGACGCATCTGCAAACGTGCGTTTGGCACGATGAAAATGCACGACGCCATTGATCCCAGGAGAGAGGACACTTGCCGAACTGTCGGACGTGCAGTTTGAAGGAGAAGTAGACACTTCGCTCTGATGGATGACCACCTCTCCTCCGAAGGACACACGTTTTCTACTTCTGTATCCAACTGAGCACCCAGGTAGTGGATCTTCTGGGTGGGGTTCATTATTGACTTCTTGTAGTGGACTTGCAGACCCAACTTGTACATGAGCTGAAGACAAATCGACAGATGTTCCTCTAGAAGCGATGGGGATGAACTCTTCAGAAGCCAGTCGTCTAAGTACGGATATATGAAAATCCGCCTCTTTCGAAGACAAGCCGCCACTACAGCCATACATTTTGAAAATGTCCTGGGTGCTGATCTCAGGCCAAAAGGGAGCACTGCGTACTGATAATGACAAGCCGCCACTTGAAACCTGAGAAATTTGCGATGTTTTCTGGATACCGGACTATGAAAATAAGCGTCCTTTAGATCGATGGAGCACATCCAATCCCCTTGGTGTAATTGAGGGAAGATCTGGTGAAGAGCCAGCATTCGAAATCTCTCCTTCCGAATGAATTTGTTCAGTCGCCTCAAATCCAGAATGGGTCTGAACTCTGTGACTGGACCTTTTTTCTGTACAAGAAAGAATCAAGAGTGCAGGCCTTGACCTCTCTGCTGGAAAGGAACTGGTTCTATGGCCTTCTTCAAGAGGACGTTCGCCTCTTGTTGCAAGCGCTTTATATTCCACTGTACCATCTTTAGAGGGCGCATGACAGGGGGTGGCTTCTTGAATCTCAAAAGGTACCCGTTCTGAATGACATCCAGCACCCATCTGTCCTTCGTGATCTGTTTCCACTCGTCCAGATAACGCACAATACTTCCTCCAACCGGAGTGGGACACGGTTGTAGAGGAAGCATCCGTTCATTGTTTCTGAGGCTGCTTGGCAGCAGATGACTGCTGCCTATTTCTATTGCCTCTGCCTCGTCCAGGCCGCCGCTGCTGGAATTGCGATCTTTGTTGATTCTGGCTTTGATTTTGCGAAGACGAATTCGTTTGTTGGCTCCTTTGCTGAAATGATCTCTTGTCATAGGGACGAAAAG
Source organism: Lissotriton vulgaris (assembly GCF_964263255.1). Taxonomy (NCBI): domain Eukaryota; kingdom Metazoa; phylum Chordata; class Amphibia; order Caudata; family Salamandridae; genus Lissotriton; species Lissotriton vulgaris. The sequence goes on from NC_141695.1 coordinate 610,052,555, forward strand.
TACCCCGGCGTTTACATTCTTTTTTCTTCTCAAGGCCTACAGCCTTAAGAGTGTCCAACTCCACCTTCATTTTAGACATCTCGTCGTCTGCATGAGATCCAAACAGAGTTGAACCATTAGAAGGTAAATTGACCATTTTCCTCTGTGCCTCCGGCTTTAGCCCCGTAAGGCGAAGCCAGGCTGTACGTCTTGCGCAAACAACGTGTGCATAACCATGAGCAGACAAGTCCGCCGTATCAGCAGCCGCGCTAATGCTCTGGTTAGCCACCAATCCTCCTTCCTCCACTATTTCCAGGAAGTCTTTCTGATCCTCCTTAGGGAGTTTATCTGCAAAACGAGCCACTGAGTCCCAGAGCAGACGGTCATAGCGGCCCAATAGAGCAGCCGCACTGGCCACTCGCATGACCGATCCTGAGGTATTGCACATCCTTCGCCCCAAGGAATCCATACTCTTACTATCCTTTTCAGGTGGAGCAGAAGAGGTAGATGCTGCCGAATGCGCCTTTCTGACTGCCGCTACAATCAGGGAGTCTGGTGGTGGGTCAGTCCGCAAAAACATGTGGTCTTCCTCTGGAGCCTTGTACTTCTTCGCAATCCTAGAAGGACCTGAACCCACCGTGGCCGGAGTTAGGAATGTCCTCATTGCTGGTTCTATCAACCCGGGCACTAACGGCAGAAGAGGCCTGCCAGTCGTCTTGTGATGCAGGGTTTCGAAGATGACTGACGTTGCTACCTGGGGAACTGCCATTTTGATGCTGAATTTACTCGCTCCACGACATAATACATCATTAAATGTGCTTAAATCGTCTACTGGAGACACTCTGGAAGGAGGAGTAGAAGATATAGTTGGAGAATAGTCTCCATATGAAGATCTTGAAGAAGATGAACATGGAGTAGGAGTTCTACGTCTTCTTTGAGAAGTTGCCGATCGCTGCCTCCTACGCTCCCTTGAACGAGATTTCTCTCTCACCAAGGATCTTGAGCGTGATCTTCTATGCAGCTCCGTCCGAGGGACCGGAGCTCTCTCCCCCATTATTGGACGCATCTTCCAATGCCTTAAACTTTCCAACCACCTCGGTGACAAGTTAATAGGCCGCTCTGTATGCTCAGGTGAAGCTTCAGGTGACACCTGCACAATATTCAGCTCTGCGGAAGACTTGGAAGCTCTAGAAGCTGCACTGTGTTCAGAAACCAATGAACCAGACGGAGTCCGCTGTCTGGGCACCAACTGTCTGTCATCTGACACCTGCCCTGAGGTTGAACCCGAATGAGCCACCACAGAAGAGTCCTGGTGCACTATCTCTTGCCCCACTGCAGATCTGTTGTCTTGCTGATCATGCGGGGAAGTCTCCACTCTAGGTTCGGGACTTATTTCTGACCTCGACAAAGACCTAATTGAGGTCCGGGAGGCTGGTCTTGATAGTCTCGACTCCGACCTATGTTCAGGTGGGGGAGACCTAGACACTCCATGCTTCGAGCCCGAAGCATGCTTCGACGTCGACCTACGTCGCGATGGAGACCTTGACCATCTCTTTTTAGGCCTCGACGTCGAATCCTTCGACGTCATTCTTTCTCTCGACGTCGACCTTTTCCTCGACGACGACGTATGTCTCCCTCTCGACCTCGGTCTATCAGACGTCGACCGATGACTCTTCCTCTACGTCGACCCTTTATCCTTCGACGTCGACCCTTTATCCTTCGACCCTTTATCCTTAGACGTCGACCCTTTATCCTTAGACGCCGACACACGATCCTTCGACGTCTGACATCTCTCGTCCCTCGACCTCATACGATCCTTCGACGTCGAGCGTTGCACTCCCGACGTCGTCTTCACTGCAATCGACACCAATTGCCTCGACGTCGAAAAGGATTTCGACGGCGACTGCCTCACCGGCGAAGTCCTCGACGTCGATGGAGCTCTCTTTGACGCCGACGGCGATCTGGTTCTCGACGTCGAGCGCACCTTTTTTGACGGCGACGCTCCCTGGAGTCGATGTTTCTTAGTTCTACCTTCTGGAGACGCTGATCTTCGACGTTTGGGCTGAGAAGATGGCTTAGCAGATGATAACAGGCCTTTAGAACTCTTCTCACCACGGTTTTCTCTCTCCAGAAGGCCCAGCAACCTCATTTTCTCTCTTTCTTTTAAAGTTCTATTTGAAAGGTTGAGGCAGTGATAACATTCTTCCACCTTATGAGAAGCTGGAAGACACACCACACAAACTGAGTGTGGGTCAGTTTTCGCATCTTCTTCCCACAGGAAGGACATTTGTAAAATAAAGGTGGCATTCTGACTAAAAAACACCAACAGCTTAGTCAGAAAAGGATAACAAACCACCACCAAAGCTATATTTTGTCAAAAAAAGGCAAGAAAAACCAAGTTCTGACAGAAAATACTTAAATGAGCTGTGCTGAAGTTCCAGGTTCCTCACAGAACAAGCCGGAAAAAAGAACTGACCTAACTGTCACCTGTGGGGCATGATGGGAACAGAGTTCTCCTGGAGGCCTTAAAGGCAAAGTGTGCAGATTCTCTGGGGCCTTAAAGGCAGGGTGCCAGTCTGACTTTCTGTACACAGACATTTTTTCATATGCAGCCCTTTTAGGCTAATAACGGTTTACAACAGGATCTTTGATGAAAATAAAAGGTTTTTCATGGCTATGAAATGCATTTTAGGCTTATATACAGCATATTTTCATGCTTCAGAACGTGTAAGGTTTGGTTTGATTAGCCTATGTGTTAATGTTAGGCTGCATATTATGGTTATTATACATGTATATGTGTATAATTACTTAGTACTATGTACTTTTGGTTATATTTACACATATATATGTATATTGTTTATGTGTTCCGGGTCCCCGCTCATGGGCGGAGATAATTCAGTGCTTATGACTATTAATGAGTATCCCCTGGAAGAGAACATAGCCGTCGACGACGGAGCAGTAGATGAGATAGTAGTCACAGGTGAGGAGACAGAAGAGCTCTTACTCACAGTTTTCTTTGTAGATTCCTTGAGAGCTGGGGCTTCAGAGAGAGTTGATGGAGATCTCTGTGAAGAGCCCAAAGTGGAGTGGGAGGTTTTAGCATGTTTTCTCCCCTCACTTGGATAATCCTCTCTTACTCTCTTACTGGAGGTCAAAGCTCTGTCTTCATCATCAGTAGAAGAGGATTTGAGCCATTAAAGGACTCTGGCCTCCCTATCCCTTAAAGTCTTGGAAGGGAAGGTACGGCAGATCTTACAATTTTTTGCCTCATGATTTGGATAAAGGCAATACATGCAGTCCTTATGTTGGTCATCAACATGGACTCTTTTCTTTTGACATGTTCTTCAAGGTCTAAATAAGGCCTTCTTGTCAGACATCCTGAAGTAGACTCCGGGAGACTCCCTGCCACACGACGTGCGGTGAAAATCTGAGGAGAACTGGCTCTGCAGAGAGTGTTCTAGAGGGTGCTGTGAGCTGATTGGTTGGAACAAAGACTTTGGTCTTTTTAGCATAATGAGGTAGATAGGCTACTACTATCTAGGCCTCAGGCCTTTCTAATAGGGCCTACTACTGTAATTTACTTTTGGCACTGCTTTTTTATATACCGTGGGACTACCGCCTCGGCGACAGGGAATGATTCAGGCATGTGAATCTATGAAAGATACCCCAATACTGGATAACAGACACTCATGATTTGAAGCTTCTTACATCTTTGACCACTATATTGTAGCCATGTTTCAAATCCCTCTTCTGGGTCCTTTGAAAATTAATTTGAGGCACTGTGTTTGAAAATATGCTGATAAGAAATGAATAGCACAAACCTATTTATCTATCTATCATTATACAAAAACGAGCTTCACATGTTAAGACACAAGGTAACTGACACTCTCCTGTTCTCCTTCACCTGAAGTGGAGTAGTGTCAGTGCTGTCCTCCCTGATGCAGGCTGCCAGCTCATCTTTCTTGCAGCACAAGAGGTTAGCAAGCATCTTGTCTGCTCTGCTCTCCTTGAATGCAGACTGCCTGCTCTTTTTACCCACCATCTGAAGATCTAAAACATGCTCCTCTCTCCCTTGGTATAAGTGTAGGATGCCTGCTCCTCTCCCTTATACGTTGAGTACAGGGCTCTTTCTACAGGCCGAATGCAAGCTACTTACTAGTATGTCTATTTCCCTGTCTAAGGAAAAACTGCAGGCTGTTGATTATCTATCCTTCAGGCTTCCTGCTCGTCTACTTCTAGGGTGTCTGCATACCTTCTGCTCCTTTACGCAATGAGGATTATAAACTGCCATCCGCTGTCTCCTCAAAGGCGCTCCAGAGGTGCCAGACTGCCCAAATATGGGGTGCATAGAATCATAAAATGCCTTGAGCTGGATGGGAGTCGTTTCGGCTACGTCAGAGAAAGCATGGAGGAGAACCTGACTGGTTCCACAGTGCCGCATCAGAAATCTTTAATTGGTGAGGCAAAGACGAAGACCACTTCATATTCTACGATTTCTTGTACTTGTGGAGTTTACTAGACTTTCCCATGCGATGGCGGTCACTTCATGTATCTCAGCAAACGGTACCGGGACCTTCGCGTGACTAGGATATTGAGCATCGCAGAATCATCGGGCGGCAAGGACCTTGGGGGAGCACTCCCTCAATGTTTTTGGATGCATGGCACTGTAGTCCTTGCAGGTCTTTAAGTCGTGGTCCATCTCCAAACACCATAAGCACACCAAGTGTGGGTCTGTCGCAGACATCTGCCCGACACAGGCACCACATTGTTTGAAACCAGTCGGTTTCTTAGGGTACACCAGAAAAGAAAATTTCTCAAAAGGTGTTGACAAAAAGTAGAGAAAAAAAACAGTCAAAAAACAACTGATGGAAACTCTGACTAGATCAGTGCTATCTGTCGTAGAAATAAAAAGGGCTGACATCAGCGAGCCAGGGTGGCACCTATATAGGTACCGTGCATGTCACTTTTGGTGCAGACTACACCGACACAGAGCTGGCACCACCCACCAGCGCGCAGTCTTTCTGATCAAATATGTTTGGATCCAGTCTGACGCCTGGGTATTATTCGAAGGTAAGGAATATGTGGCTAGAAGTCTTTATCAGATGCTGCCTGTTCCTCTTTCCTGTAGGCTGAGAAGAGGCAGACTGCTCCTCTTTTCTGGCAGCTCAATAAATGCTACGTCTTCCTATCTCCTGCCAGCCAATTCCGTACCGGTTCTTCCACTCTGAAGCAGGTGAAGTGAAGTAAATCTGCTGCTGTCTTAGGAGGTTGAGTGCACACATTACGTCACACCACCATTATCAGCTGAGAGCATGCTGCAATTTGTCACACAAACAAAGTGCAGGCTGTTTGCTCCTTTCTCATACAAGTCGGGTATAGATCTCCACTTACTTATTTTGCAAACAGTTTTTTTTCTCAATTTGCTGACATCACTTACTTCACAAAAACCTGGCGCTTCTGTTGGTGATCAAACAGTCCGAAGCCATGACTGGTCCCGAAGGCTACAAGCTTCCATTCTGAGTGCAAAGCTAGTGCAGTTACAACAGCGGGTGGCTGGCACTGAACCATGGCGAATGGCTGGAAACCAGGGGGAAAACGCACAGGTTCCTCGCGGATCTTCAGCTTCTCATGACCTTTCCACCGATATCCTTCTTGGTCCTGCAGCAGGTCCACCACTGTGTGCTCCACTACATGTTGGGACTCATCATCATTCAGCTCCATCACCAGAACCTGAAAAAAAGGAAAGAGTATCAGATATGAAGGGCACTCAAGCATCTCATAGAAAAATATAGAGTGATAAACAGTGAACACACAATAAAAATGCTAACAGTCCTCTGGCACACAAGTATATTCAAGCTACTATCTGGTCTTGCCCTGCCTGGAGTTATTGATAACGGAGCGTTGCCATGCAGCCCAACACCAGCCACCTATAAATGTAAAAACAAAGGTTGATGTCACACACTACAAGAAAAAGCATACCACCTTCTAAACTCATGACAACCACTACAATAATTAGCTTTAAAACAGGAACAGTCAGCTTGAAGAACCACTTCCCTGGAAATATGAAATGAAACACTAAGAAGCGATTCATAAATGACATCTTGTCAGGCAACCCTGCAATTCTCAGCTCATACAAATGGTTATCTCTAGAATAAAAATACAGAAACCGGTTTATTCCACACCAATACCAAACAAGCATGGGTAGACACCTATAAGTCACTCCTAATAATATGCCATGTCATAGGTAAGTTGCAGAAAATACAAATTCAAACACTGTCCTATTCAATTAAAAATATATGATTGAATGCCATATATTAACACCTTCCCATGGTTTGGAAAGGTAGAAACCATGTCTTTCCTGAAGCCAAGCCACAACAGGGCCTACATACTGAATCCACAGAACGTCCTTTTCACGAAACAATCAAAATATGCAACTCGAGTCAAGGAGAATGGTATTTAAGGACAACTGTCAACTTTTATAATAATAGAGGTAGCCATAATACCATCTACTTTCAGCAATACTGCGATACTCAGTCTTCATAAGTAGAAACAGCGGTTATAATCAAAAGAACATTACTCCAACAAAAAGCCTCACTAAAGCAACCGAAATATAAGAAACATCAGCTGGATCAACAAAGTGCAATCAGAAATCAAAAAGCATTGGGACGTAAAGCCTACGGGTTCCCAAGGTGCAAAACCAGCTTAATTCCATTCACCATGATCAAAAATACACCAGAAATCAAAGCCCTGACATGAGAAATTAGTAGACATATGTCCCAGACACCTCATTCAGACAGCTCCACTGCAATACGCATCAAAGAAATGGCCCTTCCAAACCATCTCCCTACACCAGTCAAAGGAAAAATACAGAAGAAGGTGAAATGATGTGTTTATGTTTGGGGGGTGGGTTAGCCATCCGAATATAAAATCTAACACTTTTACGTAAGACATCCTGTTATCCCTATCTTTTATCTACAAACTAAAGTGCATACGTACCCCGGTAGGCCACCAGGGAAGTCTGTAGCAAAGGCTCTCTGACAGATCAGAGCTATTTACATATTTTCTTATTAAACAGGTTTGGCATAGTGTGTTGGAGACTCTTTAGACATCTTAAATATAGTGAACTATCTACCTTGGAGTAAAGATTACACTGGATGTGACTTGTATATATGCTTGTACGTAACATTCACATGGTTTAGTGATGCTAAATTATTTTCCTATAATACCAGTATCTAATTAATCAGAACAAAAACCATTACATCTTCAAAATTGAATATTACCCGCAACTATGTGGGGTATTGACCAGGTCTTCTATTGAGCTGACATACACAATAGAAGAATGATTCTGGGAAAGGACAATGGCCCAGGAAAAATGAGATGGCAGAATCATGGAGCAGAGGTATTTTCATACGAACGTTCTCATATGGGATGTAGGCATGGAAAACCTCAAAGACTGCATGATAGCATTACATGAAAATGAAAAATACATTTTTTCGATCTGCTCCTTTATGTGCAGGAAAATTAACTGCATATGAAATTATGTCGCAAATCTACTTCCACTAATAGGATCTCACATACTCAAAGCAGTCATTGTCCAAGCTCATTTCGAGCATTCCATGTCCATGTGGGAAAAAGATGAAACTACACCGTAACTGTTCAAATGTTAAATATTTTGATATTGAGATTAATAGAATAGAGCAAAGGTTTAGAGAAGGTGTTGCCCATAATAGATTATATACAGGTTCAACTCCAAAGAGAGAAGCAGTAACCACAATATATCTTTGTTCCTAAGGACCAAAGCTGTGAATCTAGATTCAAGTTTACATTCTTTACAGTATTAGAATGCAGAGGAATCTTAAGAAGAAGCATTATGATATCCTGCAGTTGGACTTAGATTTAAATAATTTCTATTTCAGACTATTCCATGTTTTTTTTTTTTTAAATAATCTTCATTCATTTTATATTGAACACAACAGACCGCTGTGGATACAATATGATAACATACGTGTTGTAGTACACAGCACCTTCGCATTATTGTGCCCATTAGGTAGGGGGCGCGAATCACAATAATCAACAATACAGTTGATCAAGAACAACGATTATGCACTACAAAATGTGTTTACTGATGATATTGCACATAGCTGTATCAAAACAATTTATATAAATAAAAATGTAAATGTTAGTTTGTTCAAAATCGCAAATCTCCGAAAGTTCTTCACCGATTGCTTTGAAATTTTGACACAACGTTGGATTCGAATAGGGGCTTGTTTTTATATACACAACGTTGGATTCCAATATTAGAGTGTCGGATATGCGCGTGTTTTTAATCGAAAGCCCGAACAGACACATAAAAATGTCACTGTTCCTTTGTTCAAAATCTAAAATCTCCGAAAGTTCTTCACCGATTGAGTTGAAATTTTGAAACAACGTTGGATTCGATTAAGCGCGTGTTTATATATATATATATACACAACGTGGGATTAGAATACGCGAGTGTCCAATACGCGCGTGTTTTTAACCGAAAGGCCGAACAGACCCTATTGATTTGGTTGCTGTACAACTACAAGGGACGCATACAGACAATAGTCTACATATATTAGGATGGACAGTTGGTGTCAGGGTGGCAGACCGGGAAGTGGTTGGGGAGGGGGGGGGGGGGGGGGGGAGAAGAGGTGGTGCATTTTGCACCATTAAGAAAGGACGCATAGAGACAATTGTCTACATATATTAGGATGGACAGTTGGTGTCAGGATGGCAGACCGGGAAGTGGGTGGAGGGAGGGGGAGGATTTTGTTCACTTTGCAACATTAGAGCGTGCTTATACATACACAACGTTGTATTCGAATACGCACATGTTTTTCATCAAAAGGCAGAACAGACCCCATCGATGTGGTTGCTGCGCAACAACTACAAGGGACGCATACAGACAATAGTCTACATATATTAGGATGGACAGTTGGTGTCAGGATGGCAGACCGGGAAGAGGGTGGAGGGAGGGGGGAGGAGTTGGTTCACTTTGTAACTTTAAGAAAGGACGCATAGAGACAATAGTCTACATATATTAGGATGAACAGTTGATGTCAGGATGGCAGACCGGGAAGTGGGTGGACGGAGCGGGAGGAGTTGGTTCACTTTGCAACATTAGCGCATGTTTATTTATACTCGTTGGATTCGAATACGCGCGTGTACAATACATAAGCGTTTTTAAGCGAAAGGTCGAACAGACCCTATCGATTTGCTTGCTGCGCAGCAACTACAAGGGATACATAGAGACAATAGTCACAAAAACATATTGTGTACCCACAAGCATTGTGAAATTAAACATATTAGAAGCATGTGCTAACTCTTTTCTTTCTCTTCCATTTAACCAGACTGAGCCACAGCAACGCACAGCTAGTGTTAAAGAAAGAAAGAAAATTTAACATAATACCAGCTAAATATTGTGTCCGCCTCATGAGTGACATAACCTGTTTAATGTTACTGCTAGATGTGTCGCTTATGCTGGGTCCAATCTATAAGGGTCCTGCTGTGGGAAGTAATTGCCATGAGAAGGAAGTGAGGAAAGGGTTAGACAGTGCCAATGCCACTGTATGTACAGATACGGACGGGCCGGTACAACAGCATAAGTCAGTCGTAACAATCTGCCGCGCCCACATGTGTAGCCCATTGGTCCACCTGTGGATGCGCCATAGTGCATATGCTCAGAGTATCCTGGGTGTGCCCACCGGATGCGGCGACAGTACTTCTGGACCGTCACCCTTGAACTTGTATGTCATGGAGGCAGGCTTCTATAATAGTTAGGTATTGTTTGCCAGTCTACGGGTGGCGCCCGGGATATTGGGCTGAGAGGTCTGTGTCTCGTATTCAGTCACCAGGTCACGCCGGAAAGAAGTCAGACCGTGCCCGATGGTTGGATCTGCCGGGGAATTCCAGGCCATCGCCAAGGAGCGCTTGGCCAAAACCATTGCCAGGTTAAGGAATTTGTTGAGGTTCTTTCGGTGCACGTTCCTCTGTGTTATGCCTAGTAAGAAGTGTGCGCCCTGAGCTGAGATGACAGTTCCCGTTGCTGCTGTCAGTATATCCATTATCTTCCCTCAGTTGCGATGAGGGAGTACGTCCAGACCATGTGTGTAAAGTCGATGCCAGAGTCATAACATCTAGGACAGATATCAACAGAGGTCGGATACATCTTTGCCAGCCTGTGTGGAGAAGTATGTATGGTGCGTGATTTTCAACCTGGGTTTCATTGAGTCAATGAGAGGGCTGCGTCTGCCCTAATGGAATTGTAGATGGCAGTAACAGCTATTCTGCCTGTTCGGTGTGTTAGTAGTGTCGATCAACTAAAAAAAAAATTCAAAACTCGCAAATGAGTTAAAAAGTGACTTGCGCTGGCTGGCGCGGAAAAACTAAAGAACTGACGTCAGAGCGCGAGGGCGGCATCTAAGTAAATACCGCAATATCATCCCAGCGACCATGACGCCGAAGCAGATTTGACCTCCGCCACCCTTCGACATGCAGGGGTACTGCTACAGAAACAATTTCTCCGGATCCAGTCTGACGTCTGGGGGTAATTCTAAGGTAAGGAATCTATAACTAATAGTCTCTTTCAGATATGTATATTCCTGTTGGGTATCACCATATTGTCCTGCTATTTGCCCCCTATACGGCCCATGTCTGAGTGACTTGCTGCGGTAGGGCTGCTGTCCAGCCTAGCTCGCCGTGGCATGCCCTGCGTGCCCTTCACCCGCCTATTGGCACCAGACTGAGGGTGGGCTTTCCTAGGCAGCTGTACCTGCTGCGGATACCCAGGGGACCGGGGGATTCAGACGTTGCTTGCACTTGTGAAGCCCATCAGGAGGCCCAGGCTTCAAGTGCATTGAATGGATTCCCTGGCCCTGGAGATTGGCCCCCTCTGTACTTGCAGCCTGCCGGCGAGTTGCTCTCCAGCTTACGGAGATAATCATTTATGGTGGTGTGAGTCCCTGCAACAAGCTAATACTACTTGATGATCCCTGTAGAACACTGCATTTTCCTGCAGAAGACATATGCGGGGTCGTGACCAATGCCATCCCCACTGCAATTTTTTGTCTCCTGCCACAGCTGCCTCGTCCTTTTAAAGTCAACGTGGCCATTCCTGCTGCCACCAATCATGAAGATAGCTGTACCCCCCTTTTCCACTCCTGTTGACTCGGAGAGCCCCCCTCTAGTTGTATGTGGGCCTGGTGGGAGTGGCGCCTTCCCCTGCTCCCTCTGTTATGAGGGTGGCCAGCATGCTGCAGAACGTGCAGCACATGAATGCATGAGGTGAACATTCCTTTGCAGAGGAGCATCGCCAAAAATGCTGGGAAAGAGGTTTGGCCACCTTAATTGAGTGCATGTTTAGACCACGCTGTGCTGCCTTACCATCACGTACTTTCTGTTCCTGACATTACTTTTTCCTCATTGCTGCAGACCGACATGCCCTGGGCTACACCTGATGCACTACCCTTTGACTCTACAAGGGCATCTGCAAGCAGGCCCAGAGGATCTGCAGGACAATTTGACCACACTCATCCAACAAATGGATCAGCAACCCCCTCTACTCACCTGGTAGAGACAACGGCTTCCACTTTTTTTGTTACCAACTTGCTGCCACCATATGAAGGCAAGATATTTGTCCCTGCTGGCCTCTAGGGATTACCTCTGGGCTGCCAGTGCTGCGGTGTTGAGCTATAGGCTGCCGCACCTGCAGGTGTGCCCTTTCGCTCCTCTGATCGACTTGCTGTGTTCATCACTCTTATGTCGAACTCGGCTGAAACGGGCTGACACCGGTCACAGGCACCGACCTATCAGACCATACTGAACCTCCTCCTTCTACCGATAATACGTTGGATAGGTAACTGGCAGCCATTGAAAGACTTGCACATCATTGGAGTCTAAAATCGACAATGTAGTAACAGACCGTACGCTACTACATGCTGATCATCGCAAACTTGTGGATCGTGTGGCTGCTACGGAGCAAACCCTATTGGAGATACAGCCGACTATATGCCAAATGGAGCTGCACTTACAGGAATGAAGCGCCAAGAACCAGACACTGGAGTAAAGGATGGATGATGTGGAGGGGCGCTCTAGGCGGAACAATGTACGCCTCGTCCCCATCCTAGAGGGGCTAGACGTATTGTATATCGAGAGTTGGCTCAGGGAACTGTTACCCGAGTGATCTCTCTCACATTATTTCACCATTGAGAGAGCACATCGTATCTCTGCTCGTAAACCTGCTCATGGTGCTGGTCCTAAACCACTCCTATTCAGACTGCTACACTGCAGTGACAGGGACATATTGAGAGAAGCTCGGAAATTACCAGACATCAGATTGGAGAAAGCAAGAGTAGGACTATGCTACTTACCCAGTAAGCCTCTGTTCTTGGCATGCAGAGCTGTAGATTTAAATGCTTTGCATACTCCTGCCATATAGTGTTGGGTCCAGATGTTTGCAAATTGTTTTCGTTCGTAGAAGTCTTTCCCAGTCACGAGGTAAGGCTCCTTTCAGTGATAGTGTGCATGGGCATCGACTCAACTGTTAGATTGCTTCCCCACAAGAGGGTGAGAATGGAGTAAGTTAGTGTAGTACAGAGATGTCCATGCATATGTTACGTAGATAATGAAAACTGCAACAACTACAGGTGCCGGAGAGGTGCATGTGAATCTACAACTCTATGTGTCAAGAACAGATGCTTACTGGGTAAGTAGCAGAATCGATTCGAGGCATGCATGCTGTAGATACAGATGCTTTGCATATACTACATATAAATATACTCCCTAAGCGGCGCCTAACCGGTAGATGTTGCAGCTCTTTGAAAAAGTGTTTTTAGCACTGCTTGCCCTACATTGGCTTGCTGATGTGCTAACACATCCACACAGTAGTGTTTAATAAATGTGTGTGATGTAGACCATGTTGCTGCCTTACAAATGTCAGCTATAGGGATGTTACCTGAAAAGGACATAGACACTCCTATTTTACGAGTGAAATGTGCTCTAGGTGGTATAGATAGTTATTTTAGTTTTAGCACAGCAGGTTTGAAAGCATTTAACAATCCATGTTGCAATATCAGATTTAGAGAAAGGATTGCCTTTGTGAGGTGAGAAGGCTGGTCAGTTGCACTCAACACCAGTAATACAGTAAAACACAGCTCATCAGCCGACAACCCAAGGGCCCGGCAGCAAAAAGTCACGATATAGTGGAAAGCATGTGGCAACAAGAGGATAAGTGAAAGGTTTTACATTTTATAAATAAAGAACAAAAACTGAACACAAAAAAGATCGAGGCGGTACCGTGCAATGCAATGACTGTCTCATACGGCATGGGGAGACAAATGATTAATAAGCAATGCTATGAAAGAGGAGAGATCCTGGAGAGGGGGGGGGCCCGAGAGCAAAACGATACATCACATATAGTGGGAAGCTAAGTATCTGAAACGCACAGTCAAGGGAAGTGATGAATATCAGGAGCTTCAATGAAGGGGGGAGTGCAGATCTCTCCATGGTACAAATTCCATTGACCCCAGATCCTTCCCCATTTCTTGGGCCTACCACGGGAGACATACACAATTTTTTCTCTAAACATGGACCAATCCATGTTTTCTTTCCAGGTTGAGACTGATGGTGCCCTCTGAGATCCCCACAATTGAGCTATGTCTCGTTTCGCAATCATGTTACCCAGTGTGACCCATTGAGTCTGAGCAACAGTGCAGTCATTCGGCTCCCAAATATTCAACAGGCAGCGTCTGGCCTCAGGCAATAACTAAACACCCGTCACTTCACCCATCACCACATGCACCCGATTCCAGAAAACCACTACTTCCGGACATTCCCATATAATGTTAAGGAAGGTAGCTAGCATACCACAACCACGCCTACACAGCCCATCCACAGAATAACCCATATGTATCAAACGTGGACCCGTGACATAGACACGGTGCAGAATCTTCAGTTGCACCAGTCTGAATCCCGACCTCTTTAGGGGAGGATATCGCAGCCTGCCAGTCTTCATCATCCAATTTCAGCCCATCGCTAGTCCAGGCACCCCGAAGTTGTACAAGAAGGTCCGAGCGGTCGTTAATAAGTTTTTTATAAATAAGAGAGATAGTGCTGTCAGGGACGTACCCGTCTAGCAATATATCTTCCAGAGGGGAAGACTCCGGGATCGTAGTTCCAGCTGGGAAAACCGATTCGAGTGCGTGTCGGACTTGGAGATATCGGAAATATTCTCTATCACTCAATTTATACTCCTGCTTGAGTTCATCAAAGGTCTTAACTCTGTCCTTGGCCCAGAGGTTGCCCACTTTACTAATACCAATAAGGCCCCATTTATCAAATCCCTTCGATGTCCATAGACCGCCCAGTTTCTCCGCAGCATACAAGGGGGTCGCTCTAGTCAGCTTGTCCGTCCATCCGGTAGCCGTGGTTGCACTACCCCATATTCGTACCGCCACCCCAGTGGGGCCTGTCAGGTTCTTCCTGGCGGTTCTAGAGTAGAGCGCTCTATTATAGTCGCCCCCGGGCAGCTGCCATCTATCCATCTCAAATGCGGGATTCAGAACAGGACCGTACATGGCATGGTTAACAGCACTCAGTTGGGATGCCCAGTAGTAGCGTTTAATATCAGGCAACGCAATACCACCGTCGTACCATGGCAAAGTCAATTTTGCCAATGCAATGCGCGGTCGTCCGCCCCATACCAGCTTCCTCTGTAGGCCCTCAATTCCGCGGAAATAGCTAGCTGGCACCAAATCAAGTGTGTTTTGGATGGCATACAAAAATCGGGGGAGAGACATCTTGAACAGGGCCGCTCTTCCCAAGGGGGACAGAGGCAAGCCACACCACGCTGCAACATCCGACCTAAGCCGAGAAAGCGGAGGTAACAAATTCCGCTCATAGCGGACTGTGGGGTCTAATGAAATGTAGATACCCAAGTACTTAAAGCCGACTCTAGAAATGGGTATCGGGCAAACGCGGGGTAGAGAGGGTAAATCTCCCGTGAGCGGGTAGATACAAGACTTGGCCCAATTAATAACTAAACCAGAGTTCTTCCCAAAGGAACTCAAGACGTCGAATAGGACACCCAGTGATTTACGGGGAGAGGTAAGGTACAACAATATGTCATCGGCGTATAGCGAGATACGATCCTCGAAGTCAGGGGACCATCGAATGTCCTTTAGCGAAGGTTCCCAGCGGAGCCATGCGGCCAGCGGCTCAAGGGCAAGCGCAAAAAGGAGTGGCGACAAAGGGCATCCCTGTCTCGTGCCGCGTCCGAGAGCAAAGGGTTCCGAGGTCCTGCGTTGACAACAACCTGAGCCAGTGGTTGCTCATACAAAAGCCTGATCCATCCGATGAACTTGGGGCCAAAACCAAACTTAGCAAGGGCTGCCCACAGATATGGCCACTCCACTGTATCGAAGGCCATCGAGGCATCAAGTGAAACCAAGATGGCCGGTTCCTCAAGAGACCCCGCCCTTGCTAAGAGGCCATGAAGACGGTGAAGATTGAGCGGGGTGTTGCGATGGGGGATGAAGCCGGATTGGTCCGGGTGAATCAAGTCACTGATCACCGTAATCAGCCGGTTTGCCAAGAGCTTCGCCAGAATTTTGTGTTCCACATTCAAAAGCGAAATCGGCCGATACGATGAACAGTGTTCACGGGGTTTGCCATCTTTATGAATGACCACAATGGACGCCAGTCTCTGGTCCCGGGGAAGAGACCCGAGATCTTGCGATGCCGAGAACATCCGACGAAGATGTGGTGCCATTTTGTCCGGGCACAGCTTATACAGTTCAACTGGTATACCATTCGGACCTGAGGCCTTCCCAGAGCGAAGTGAGCGGATAGCGAGCGCTACTTCATCGGTGGAAAATTCCGCCTCCATAAGCTCCTTGTCTGATTCCGACAGGCTAGGCAGCGCGATATCCCGCAGCAACAAGTGCGAGTCCTCCTCCGGCCTATCCGAGACCGGCGCATAAACCATCTGAAAATGCTGGCCAAAAACCTTAACTATCTCAACCGGGTCCACCACTCGCGTACCATCCACTCTTTCAGCAACAGGCACCACCCGATTCAGTCTATCCCTTTTGTCCAGCCAAGCAATCAACTTTCCCACCTTATCACCAACATCATACAAACGCCCCTGCTGCTCACGATTCATTGCCTTGGACGCGTCAGTCACCAGAGCCCTATATTCAGACTGTTTAAGGGCTAAAGAGTGTAGTCCCTCAGGCGTAACCCCAGACTCCATCTGTTCCTCCAACTCAGGGATTTCATTCTCCAAGCCCACCACTTCCGCATTCTTACGCTTCCTCTCACTAGCAATAAAGGATAGGGTTTGACCCCAGATCACAGTTTTATAAGCCTCCCACAAGGAGACAGGGGAGGACACCGATCCCTCATTCTCAGCAAAGTAGTAATCCATACACTTAACCACCTCCGTTCTAATCTTGGGATTACGAAGGTACCAGGGGTTGATCGGAGCGATCCGGCCCCCGGCCCCCAGTTGTATATCAATAGTAAGCCAGAGTGGAGAGTGGTCTGAAATCCCCCTATCCAAATGCCTGATTTCCCTTACAGAGACCATCTGCACCGCTGGTACGAGGATATAATCAAGTCTCGAGAGACTCCCAGGAGCTCCCGAGTAGAAAGTATACTGGAGCTGTCCAGGGTGCATTTGCCTCCAACAATCAACTAGACCCAACGTGTCCAAGAAACTCCCCAGCCATAGCTGCGACGCGGGCAGGAGTCTGGGGGGGCTACGGTCTTCATCTCCACTAACTACTGAATTAAAATCGCCACCCACAACCAACATGCCATCAGGAAACCCAAGGATTGCCCTGCCCAAATCAGTAAATGTGGTGGACTGTAGACCGGGTGGAACATACACAGACAAAATGGAAATCGTCCTCCCCTCCCACCGACCCGTAATAGCCACATAGCGGCCTCTATCGTCCAGCACTGTGTCGTCTATCTCCAGGGGGAGGGAATTCCTGACCAGGACACCCGCCCCTCTCGACCCAGTGGTGAATACGGAATGGGCCACCAAACGGTAGCCCCGTCTATTCAGTGCATGGCACGCATTTCCCACTAAATGTGTCTCCTGGAGTAAAACTATATCTGGGGAGCATCGCTTCAAATATTGCAAAACTATCCCCCGTTTTATCTTATCACCAAGACCGTTAACGTTCCAGTTCAGCACCCTCAGCCCCCTACCCCCCATCCCAGTAATGAACACTCCACATCCCCCGCCACGAAACAGGCACGTAGGATAAAATCTGAAACAAAACGTAGCCTCGATAGAAACAGAAAAGGAAAGACTCCCCCACCACCCCCAATAGAACCCTCCAAACACACCCCCCTACCCTGCACCCCTGCGGTAGACCAAAAAAGCCACCCCAACTTGCAGTGTGCCTGTCGCCCCATTAAACTAACCTACAGGAAGAGAGAAAAAAGTACCCAGAGGAGGAAGAGTCCCGATTCCCCCCCACCCCGGGAATCCACACTGTATGAACATAATAGTCACAGAGCCACTGCCATAAGTCCATAAAATTGGCTCGCCGGCGCAGACTCACTACTCCTGTTCTTCCAAGCCGCCTTCGGCGCCTCTCGAACTCTCTGGGCTGGTACGGTGTGTCGGCAAAGTGTCCAACCAGTCACTGGCACCTCGGGCGGTCAAAAAAGAGCGCACGTTCTTCATATTCAATCCTCAGGCGGGCCGGAAATAGCATGGCGTACTTCAGTCCCATGTCCCCGAGTCTCCTCTTCACCCCCGTGAAACCCATACGTTGTTTCTGCACCGCCTGTGTAAAGTCCGGATAAAAACTGACCGACGCATTCTCAAATTTAGTGGGACCATTGGTACGTGAAGCTTGCAGGATAGCATCCCTGTCTCGGAAATTAAAAATCCTGGCTATTATAGGCCTCGGAGCGGCCCCCAGCTTAGGCTTTCCACCGGGGACTCTATGAGCACGTTCCACCGTGAAAAAGTTACTAAGGCCCTTTGGTGCCAGATATTTTAGAACAAGGTCTTCCACCAGAAGGTCTGTAGACACGTCCGCGGAGTTCTCCGGGACACCTACGATGCGGACGTTGTTGCGCCTGGCCCGGCTCTCAAAATCATCCAGCCAGCGGGCAAACAAGTCATTGGAAGTCCGGAGATTGTGAACTTCGGCCTGGAGATCTGAGACGTCCGTGGTCAGGCTCGCGTTTTTGATGTCCAGGAACTTGACCCGCTCATTAGTTTTCCCCAAGTCCGTCCTAATAAGATTGACTTCGATCGCCACCGTGTCTATCTTGGCTGCAAGGGTTTCTTACTGTTGACCCATAGTTGTTCTAACACTTGCAATGGCGCCCATAACATCCTTCAAAGTTGGTTCTTCAAGTGCAGGATGACCATCGCCAGTCTCCTCAAGGGCTTTGCTCGCTCCGCCTGGGGATCCTTTAGGGCGAGTAAAGCGATCTATGGTCTGGGATACGGTAACCCCACCTCGGTATGAGCCCCTGGCGGCCCGCTTCTCGATGCCCGCCTTGCCCGCCATGATGAGCGACGAGCTCTGACGGAACCGTTGGGATCTGGTCAGAATGATTCCCTTCGCGGCAAGCCCGTAGAGGCGAGAAGATGAGGCTCAAGAGCAAGAGCAAGCGTAGGACCGGCAGCAGAATCAGGGCAGCCGTGCAGATCGGCAGCAATCGCCGTCAACAATGAGCAAGAGCGAAACCGAAAGTACCACAGGGGCAGTGGACGTGTCACGCCAGCCGTTGTTGTTCAATTGCCACCTGGGTACCTCGGGGACTCAAGCCTGTGGATGGTCTACGATATAGGCCGCAAAATTCAATGCGCAGTAAGTCCGGTTCCCGGTGTCCAAATCGATTTTTGGAAAGAGTTGTTGTATCAGCAGGGCATCAGCAAAAGGTACCCGTCGTCCAAATCAGGATGCTTTGCAGGATAGTTGCGGGAGGCGGAAAGTGTCTCGGGAGCCTTGTGCTCACGCGTCCATCTTGGAAACGCGCGAAGCTCCTCCCCCGAAGGTCGGCAATTTGATTGTTCATTCCTGTGAGGTGCTCTGCTACAAGATGAACTCTGATGAATTGCCCAACGCCAATTGGTCTGAGAGAGGCGTGACAGTTACAGAGAATGAGACCCCCCTCTTTTTGTACATAGTACTTAGCCGTCATATTGTCCATGCGGACTACGACAACTTACCCTATGAGGTGACACAGAAAAGCTTTCAGTGCTAGAAACACAGCTAGAAGCTCTAGATAGTTACTGTGAAGACTTTTGTACTTGTGCCATGACCTTAAACTGTCAAATTGTGGAGATGGGCACCCCAACCTCGGTTAGCACGATCTGTGGAACAGGGTCAAAGAAGGACCGCCTTTTTGATACGTTTTGTGTGTTCCACCACTGCAAAGAGCGAATGGTGCGGCTGTCTACTAACACTAGATCTGTTAATCGACTCTGAGACTGATTCCACTGACTGGCTGAACACTCTTGTAGAGGACGCATGAGGCACTACTGCAATGCATGATTCCATCATTCCTAACAGTTGCATGAAAGTCCTGACTGCTAAGTATTGATTGGTCTGAAACTGTATTAGCAGAGTTTGAATATTTCAAATTGTGGCTGCTTTGGGAGAGGTTGAGCTGTGCAAGTGTTTAGAGTCGCTCCCAATACTCTGGGAGCAGTAGTTAATCCAAATGGGAGTACTTTGAACTGATAGTGTGTTGCTGCTATCACATATCTGAGATATTTCTGGTGTGCTAGGTGAACACAAATCTGAAAGTATGAGACTTTTAAGTCCAATGTGGACATAAAATCGCCTTGCTGTAGAAGTGGAAGTACTTGTTGGAGCGTGACCATGTGGAAATGTTTTGATAGTATGTACAGATTTAACGTCCTTTGATCCAAAATTGGTCTTAAGGAGCTGTCCTTTTGGGGTTTAGAAAGTCCAGAGAGTAAACCTCTAAACCTTGGTACTGTAATGGAATTGGTTCTATGGCTCCTTTCGCTTAAAGAGCTTGTACCTCTTGTTTGAAAAGCTGCAGGTGCTCTGATGAGAGTTGGTGAGTGCGAGGTGGAATATTGCGAGCACTGCAGGTGAGCTCCAGGCAATACCCATGTTGGATAATGTCTAGCACCCATTTGTCTGATGTTATGGATTTCCAAGTGGGGAGAAAATGTTGAACTCTTCCCCTGACAGGTGTTAAATGATCGGGGGAAGTGTAGGCAAGTCACTGTTTATTGGAGGAAGGGGAGTTACACGTTGGCATGCTCTTACCCCTACCTTTGAAATGGTTTCCTCTGTACCCTTCTCTATAGAAGCCTCTAGAGGAAGAGCGTTGCGTGTTAGACTTATATGAGGAAGCGTTGGGGTCTGAGGATGTAATTTTGGACCCTCGCCTATAAAATTAGCGGCAAAAGAAGCCTCTGCTTGATGGAGACGGAAGAGAACTCCCATGAATTTTGCCCCCCTCATGTCTTTTTTCATCTTTTCTAAAGCCTCATCAACTTGAGGTCTGAAAAGATGTTGCTTGTCAAAGGAGGTTTTTAAAATAGATTGTCGGACGTCTGGTTTAAAACTTGAATTCCTAAGCCAGGCATGTCGACATAAAAGAATGCAGATGTTAACTTCTCTCGCTGCAGTGTCAGCATCATCTACAGCGCATCGAATAGAAGAATTAGATATAAGTTTTCCTTCTTGGACTAGCTCGTGTGCCATTTTCTTGTGCTCTTCTGGGAGCCATTGAAGTAGGCCTTCCATCTCGTCCCAGTGTGCCCTGGCATAAAAAGCTAGTAGGCCCTGCGTGTTGGCAATGCGCAAGTGGTTAGCAGCTTGAGTAGCCACTCTTTTACCGGAAGTGTGAATTAATTTA
The DNA here is from genome assembly GCF_964263255.1 of Lissotriton vulgaris. Lineage (NCBI taxonomy): Eukaryota > Metazoa > Chordata > Amphibia > Caudata > Salamandridae > Lissotriton > Lissotriton vulgaris. The sequence continues at coordinate 610,073,429 of NC_141695.1, forward strand.
GACTCTTTATCCAGGGGAGGTGCATCCCCAGAGGTCAGTGAGTTTGCTCTTTTACGAGCATTAGAAACTACCAGTGAGTCTAAGGGTAACTGTCCTTTAATAAAAACAGATCAGATGGTGATGGTTTGTATTTTTTATCAACCCTAGGTGTTAAAATACAGGCATGAACAGGTTCCTTAAAAATCTCATATGCATGCCTCATCATGACTTTCAACATAGGGAGACTCTGACTAGTCCTATGTGAAGACCGTAGTGACTCAAAAAGTCGTCATCCAAAAACTCGTTGTGCAATGCAACTCCACGATAAGCTGCTGCCCTTAAAATCAGCTCTTGATAAGATACGTTATCATCTGGAGGGGGTGGTTTTGCAGGGTATAAGATCAGAATCATTATTTTTTAACATTTCCGTCTGTATTTATCCATATTTCTTTTTTGACCATCTTATTGGTATTTATCCACATTTATTTTGAGAATAAATAATGTCATAACACAGTAGAGTTCCACATTTATTTTACTGATAAACATGCACTCATATTTTGCTGCCTTTAGCGTTTTAGGAAAGTAAGCAGCCAAATGTAGCCAAACCTTACACCCACAGGTAAATAACAGTATTATAATACACATATATGCTAACACATGCCTGTTTTCAGGAAATCTGAACCTGTTTTTTAACTTCCCATTTTGTGTATCTGCTCAGCTGTCCTAGAAAGCACAGAAGACAGCATGGAGAGTCACCCGCAAGACACCCAGATTTCTGTATTGTTCCACTTTTGTAAATAAATACAGACAGGAAACAGATTGTTATCTGTCTGTATTTATTTGTAAGAACCAGTTAAAACAGAAAACTGGAAGGCGTAATCATTATCCATCGGTGGATCAATATTATAATCATCCCATGGATCTGTTGGTAAAGGAAAATTGTCATCATCATCTTCTAAATCAGCTTGTGTATGAGGAGACCCCTTTGGTGTTATGTGTAGGGGATCTGAAGCAATGGTGAAGATGGTGGAGGTGGAGGGGATGGCAAAGTCTGGTGGATAGGACTTCTAGCAATGTCCTTCTTCTTCTTAAGAGGAATCTTATACCTAGTGTCCTATGAGCTAACTTTCCTTTTTGAAGGAGTTAGCTAAAATGTGTCCAGTATCTGGGTTGATGTAGTGCTTTTTCTGTTTAGGTCTAATCTGTCCTTTATGACATCTAAGATCGGTTACGGGGGACTTAAAAGATCTTCTTTTGATTTCAGCGCCGAAGTTTTCGGTGCCAAACTGGACTTGTCCCTTTTCTCCTTTAAAGCGGAAGGCTTCGGCTCCGAACCGGACTTGTGTTTTGAAGCAGAAGATTTCAGCTCTGAACAAGATTTTTCTTTTGGAGTGAAATGCTTCGGATCCGAAGATGATCTGTCGCGACTTGATCCCGAGCCAGAAGGCTTGACTATTTTGTTTCGGTGCTGAGGGTGGGCGTCGGAAACATCGTCTCGGTGCCGACCTAGGCCAGAAGGCAGACGTGGTACCGAAGCCTTATGTTTAGTGGAAGAGAGTTATAAGGGGGCTTTAGTACTCACTGCACCCTGTCGTAATCCGATTCTGGGATCGAGAAGGCCCCTCTCTACTTCTGCAGCTGTTGTTTCTTTCTGTTTGGATTATTCTGCAAACATATCCGGAGTATGTTGAGTGCTTTAGCGCTGCATTTCTCATTGTCGAGCCCGACGATCACGAAGAGTCTTTTTCGATCAGAACGGCCGACAAGCATCACAATCTTCTTCCTTGTGCTCTGGTGAGAGGCACAAGTTGCAGACTTAGTGTAGGTCGGTGCGAGGGTACTTCGAGTGGCACAGAGAACAGAATTGTAACCGAATCCGTTCCATCGGCGGAAGGCTGGACCGACGAGGCTAGGCCCGAATTCCACCTATGATTTTTTCGACCATATATGGAGACGTTGGAGGAGCTTCGCGCGCAACCAATAATGCCGCATGAGCACAGGGCTCCTGAGACCCTCGCAACCTCCCGCATACATCCTGTAGCTTATCCTGACTTTCATATATGTCCCCGTGAAGACGAACCGCTGGTGAGGCGAATACTGCAACCAGAATCCGGATCGGACCCCGGGAGCCAGAGTTATGACGATTTGAAGATCGCGGCCTGCGCCTCCGTGATGCCGGGCTGTGGAGTTGGCATGGTGCCCGAGTTGTAGTTGAACAACATTGGCCTGAGGCGGCGGAGACGACTGGTCCGGCCTACTTTCACTTTCGTTTTTCGTCTGTTGGGCAGACCAAATACTGAGGATTCTGCACTGCTGCTCGAGGGACCTCCGAGATCTCCATCTTTCTACCAAGGTCGACCGTTGCCGGGCATAGCCTTCCACTTAGCCTCCTGATTGCGCCTTTATCCCCACGCCCCAGTTTGGACTCATTTTCATTGTCTCCACAATGGCGGGGAAGACGGAGTTGGACAAGCAGAGATCAAAGGCTACTCGGCGGGGCAGCTATACCCAAACCAACGATTCAGAAAAGGGGGTGGTGATGAACAGAGTGTCTGAATTAAGCAGACCACTCTTACCCAGTCCAAAGATCAGGGCTTGATCCATCACCGTTATTTATCTCACTGCCCCATCCCAGTTCAGAACCCTCATTTTTGTCCACCACAAGCGTGGAAGGGTATACTCAGATGTGAGTCCCTTGCTCATTGCATCATCAGGATTCAAGCAAGCCGGGCCGAAGATGGCTGAAATGCCAGAAACCGGTCCCCGGTAGCTTGTTTCCTTCCCAGTATAAGAATTGGCTTGGTAGTTTGGTCTGCCCTGTTCCCATGATGCACTGGGCCAGGGTCAGACTAATTTGCATATAGCCAAGTTCTGAGCTGGGATGGTGCAGTGAGCTAAAAAACGGTGATGGATCAAGCCCTGATCTTTGGACTGGGTAAGAGTGGTCAGCTTAATTCAGACACTCTGTTCATCACCACCCCCCTTTTCTGAATCATACCCAAACCAACATCATAGACAGCTATGCTCAGGCTAAGGTTTCGCCCAGTGGACCGGGTAGGTCGCTGGAGGGAGCGAAAGATCCACTGACCTCAGCGACGGAGCCTACCCTACAAGACGTCATGGCCGCTATTGATAGGATCAGATCGTCCCTCGGGGGACAAATGGAGACTCTTGCCCATAAACTTGACACTGTGGCGATTGATGTGAATTTGATCCGCACGGACCTAGCGAAAAGGTTAAATCGCTGGATATTAAGACTACTAGCCTGACGGACGACGTCGTCGAGATACAGACGGAGGTTCGCAACTTAAGGGCTTCCAATGACCTCCTTGCACGTCGGCTGGAGGATTTTGAAGGAAGGTCTAGGCGGAATAACGTCTGTATTATAGGAGTTCCGGAGAAGGCGGAGAATTCAGCAACTGATCTTTTTGTGGAGAACCTGATCATGAATCACCTTGCACCCAAGGGACTGAGCAATTTCTTCACCGTGGAACGAGCTCACAGAGTTCCGGGTGAACATCCCAAGATGGGTGCCCCGCCGTGGCCTATAATAGCACGCATTTTTAATTTCCGCGACAGAGACGCTATCCTCTAGGCTTCGCGTACAGGCGGTCCCATAAAGTTTGAGAACACTACCATCAGTTTTTATCCAGACTTTACCCAAGCCGTGCAGAAACAGAGACTTGGTTTTCGTGGGGTGAAAAGGAGACTCCGAGAGATGGGCCTCAAATACGCCATGCTTTTTCCGGCCAAGCTGCGTATCGAACATGCAGAGCGGACTTATTTTTTCGACAGACCAGACGTAGTGTCCGGCTGGCTTGATACTCTTCGGGCCCATCATCCGCAGGACGGGCAGAGTGGTGGTGCGGAGGGCGAATTGATGGACCAGGAATGAGCTTTATCATTGACTGGTTCCTGGGGTATTCTGGAAGCTTCGAACTGTGGCACACTAATTGTGTAATGTGATTTTATGAGGCATCTTGGGGGCTTGCGGGGCTATTGGGGGGTCGTTTTCCTCCTCTGCTTGACTTTCAGTAGATTAGTTTAGATGTTGGGGCGACAGGCACACTGCAAGTTGGGGTGGCTTTCTAGTCTTATGCAGGGGTGCAGGGTGGGGGGTGTTTTAACGGGTTGTTTGGTGGGGAGGAGGGGGTTGTGTTTTCTCAGTTTCGTTTTCTGCAAGGCAATGTATTGCGAGACTTTGTTTAGAGCACTGGGTTACTTTTGGGGTTGGAATTTCTTTCTTGTGTGGGATGGGGGGTAGGGGATTGAGACTTCGGAGCTGGAATGTGAATGGGCTGGGGGATAGGATAAAGTGTGGGGTGGTACTGCAGCAGTTAAAACGTCATTACCCTGATGTGGTCTTACTACAGGAAACCCACTTGATAGCAAATACATGCTATGCTATGAATAGGAAGGGGTATCGTTTGGCCGCTCATGCAGGGTTTTCCTCAGGTTCCCGAGGGGTGGGTATTCTTATTAAGAATTCTCTCCCGTTGGAGGTAGATGCAACGGTTCTCGATGATAGAGGGCGCTATGTCTTCCTTAATGGTCGTTGGGAGGGTAGGACCCTGTCCCTGGTATCCATATATGTCCCTCCCGGTCTGCAGTCCACTACCATCGCAGATCTGGGATGGGTTCTCCTGGCTCTCCCCGAGGGGTCATTGATATTGGGTGGTGATTTTAATGCGGTTGTGTCTGGTATTTTTGATAGACATCCACTTAGAGACCTTAAGGGGGCGCAGAACTGTCTTTGTGGTCTCATCGATACCTTAGGCCTTGTAGACTGTTGCGTCCCACTCAGCGGCAAAACACATTCCACTCCGGTGTCCACGGTAGCCTTTCGAGGATTGATTACGTTTTGGTGCCTGCTGCACAGGAGACTTCTGTCGCTGAGGTTAAACATAGGGCCCGAGGAATTTCTGATCACTCTCCCCTGTGGCTTCGAATTGAATTATCTTCGGGGACCGAGGGGCGGGTGGCCCCGATCAACCCTTGGTATCTTCGTAATCCTAAAACTCATAACAATTTGATAAAGTAACTTTATCTATATTTTTCAGAAAATGAGGGCTCTGTCTTTTCTGCAGTGTCGCTTTGGGAGGCCTTTAAAACTGTTCTCAGGGGTCAAGTCCTGTCTTTGATTGCTGGCGTTAAAAAACTGAACAATGAGGCGTTGGTGAATGTTGAAACTGAAATAGCGGACCTTGAGTTAGACCTGGAACAGGAGGTAACATGTGCGAAGACACATATGTTAAGATTGAAACAGTTGGAATATAGGGCTCTCGTTACAGATGCTGCTAAGGCCATGAGTCGAGAGCAACAGGGTCGTCTATCTGACGTGGGAGACAAAGCAGGTAAATTGATAGCATGGTTTGACAAGAAGGACAGGGCTAGTCGGGTCGTGCCTAAGATTGAGAGGGTGAGTCGTGTGCGGGTCTCAGACCCGGTAGAAATTGTTGAGTGATTTGCTGATCACTTTCGAACGGTATACTCCCCCGTGTCGGATAGGCCGGAGGAGGATTCTCATTTGTTGCTGCGTGACATTGCATTGCCGAGTCTCTCGGACGTTGATAGAGAGCGAATGGACAGCGCACTAACCGCCGATGAGGTTGCACTTGCGATCCGCTCCTTGCGGTCTGGTAAGGTCATGGGTCCTAATCGGCTGCCGATAGAGCTATACAAGTTGCGACCCGACAAGATAGTCCCCTATTTGAGAGATATGTTTTTGGAGTCTCGTGAGTGTGGTTCTCTCCCCCGAGACCAGCGACTTGCGACGATTGTTGTCATACACAAAGAAGGGAAAACAAGGGACAAGTGTGGGTAGTATCGTCCTATATCTCTTTTGAACGCTGAGCCTAAGATTCTCGCAAAGGTGTTGGCCAATCGCTTGATCACTGTCATTAGTGACCCGGTCCATCCGGATCAGTCCGGTTTTATTCCCCATCGTAATACTGCGTTGAATCTCAGGCGTCTGCATGGAGTTCTCGCGAGGGCTGGGACGTTGCGTGAGCCGACCATCTTGGTGTCCTTGGATGCCACAATGGCTTTTGACACCATTGAGTGGCCTTATTTGTGGGCTGCATTAGCTAAATTTGGTTTCGGTCCCGGCTTTATCAGTTGGGTCCAGCTTCTTTATGAAGACCCACTTGCTTAGATCGTAGTCAATGGTCGAGTTTCGGTACCGTTTAGTCTCGGGCGTGGTACCTGTCAGGGATGCCCCCTATCACCGCTCCTGTTTGCCCTGGCCCTGGAGCCCCTTGCCGCCTGGATCCGCTGGGAGCCCTCGATAAGGGGTATTCGGTGGTCCAATGATTATGAAGATCGCATTTCGCTATATGCTGACGACATATTGCTATATCTCACCACGCCCAGGAAATCGTTGATGGTTTTCTGTGATGTCCTGGCCTCCTTCGGTAGAAATTCGGGTTTAATTATCAATTGGGCAAAATCCTATTTATATGTTCTTTCTGGCGATGCCCCCCTCCTCCCGCGTAATTGCCCCATACAGGTGACACAAACGGGATTAAAATATCTGGGTATTTGGGTCTCCATGGACCCTGTAGCCCGGTATGAGCTTAATCTTCTCCCACCGTTAACTCGATTGCGGCAGGATGTCGCGGGATGGCGTAGGCTTCCACTCTCGCCGTTGGGACGAGCGGCTCTTTTTAAGATGATTTCTTTGCCTCGCTTCTTATACACCCTCCAAAACACGCTCAACATAGTCCCCGCCAGTTATTTTCGAAACATCGAAGGTCTCCAGAGGAAATCGATATGGGACGGTCGACCTCGCATTGCACTGTCCAAACTAACGCTCCAGTGGTACGATAGCGGTATGGCCCTCCCGGACATCAAGCGATATTATTGGGCGTCTCAGTTGGGGGCTATTAACCATGGTATGTATGGTCCTGAACTGCTTCCCGCGTTCGCTATGGAAAAATGGTTGTTGCCGGGGGGCAATTACTATAGGGCACTGTACTCAAAATCAGCGGTCAGGTCATTGTCCGGGCCTACAAGGACGGCGGTTCGTGTATGGCATGATGCAACTGATTCTATGGGTTGGAAGGACCGCCTGACTTTAGCGACCCCACTTTTTGACTCAGATAGGCTTGTTACTCTGTGGAAGACAAAAGGGTTCGATAGATGGGACCTCATTGGCATTAGCAAGGTGGGAGACCTAAGGGTCAAAGGACAAGTGAAGTCGTTTGATACGTTAAAGAAGGAGTTTGAACTCGGAATATTTCCGCTATGTTCAGGTCCGCCATGCTTTGTTGTCTGTCTTCTCGGTTGGGGAGGAGATACCAGAGACTTCCCCGCTGGAAGATAGATTGCTAGATGGCCATGTTCCGGATAGTACAATCTCCCTTGTATATAAAAAGCTGATTAATGATAGATCGGATCTTCTGTTGCCTTTGCGTGATCTCTGGGTCCGGGATGGTCTTGAATTAGATGATGAAGACTGGCAATCAGCGATTTCCTCTCCCAAGGAGGTTGCGATCCCAGCGAGACTTCGGCTGGTCCAGCTTAAGATCCTTCATAGGGTGTACGTCACGGGCCCACGTCTGGTTCACATTGGCTTCTCCGATGAGGGTTTGTGTAAGCGGGGATGTGGTCTGGTGGGGGCATTTCTACATATTATCTGGGAATGTCCCAACGTGATGGCTTATTGGAATGGGGTGTATGATGTAATGGAAGAAGTTACGGGTGTCCCTCTCCTACCGGAGGCCAGACGCGGTTTGCTAAATGTTTGGGAACCCACGAATTATAATGTGGCCCGGACCCAGTAGGCAACCCTGGGGGCCATGATTGCTAAACGTGATATCGCACAACTGTGGGGATCCCAAAGACGGCCTACGGTTGAGATGTGGAAGGAAAACATGGATTGGTGCATGTTTCGGGAAAAAAAGGTGTATCTGGCCCGGGGCCGCCCCCGGAAATGGGGAAAAATCTGGGGGCAATGGAATAGGTTTCGAGGTGACCTATGTACACCACCTGCAGTGGATGACCTCGATATCCCACTTTTCCCCCTGACCCCACATTCACGGTTTGTAATTTCGTTTGCTTTTTGTCTCTCCCCTGTGCTCCTCCTTCCCTACAATGATTACTTATTATTTGAACACTGTATAGCTGACCTCATGTGAACGAAGCGCTATGTACATTGTGTTTGCCTTGCTTGTTTTATTTAATAAAAAAAAATATAAAAAAATATATATATGGAGACGTTCCCGATCTAATCAATACGCAGAGAGATGGAAACACAAACAATAACAATACCATCGAGGGTACAGTGGATTACGCACCAAGGGGAACCCAAAGGGTTTAGAACAGGATTGCAGCAATACAAGTCTGTACCCGATAGCGGAAAGAAAACAATCTAACAATGGAGTTTATTCCCATGCCCTCTATCATCGAAAGGAGGAGTCACCTTATCTTATGACTGGGAAAGACTTCTTCAAAGAAAACCAAATTGCAAACATCCGGACCCAGCACTAGATGGCAGGAGTATGCAAAGCAGTGGCGGCTCGTAGAGGCAGTGCTGCGAGGCAGTAGAGGGGCACGGTGGGGGGGTGTAAGGGAGTCTAACATAAGACGGATGGGAGTAGAGTAAGTAAATAAATAAATACAACTATTTGCCTTGCGCGCGCTGCATCGCCAACTCGGCCCACCCCACCGCCCACAGCACTCCCCCTGCGAGCCGCCACTGATGCAAAGCATATGTATCTACAGCACACATGCCTCGAACATGTTCTTTCCAGACTATACTGCGATGGTGCAGCGGCGGCGCTGCTCCTTTCTGGTGGTGAAGCAGCGCCTCCGGGAACTGGATTTGAAGTATTCCCTATTGTTTCCTGCCAGGCTGCGAGTAGTAGCCGAAGGTACAACAAAATTTTATGGCACATCACAGGATGCCTGGGACTGGATTGAGGCAACTGGCCTGACCTCCAGCACCCAGTCATGGGGTATAGGCCAGGAACACCCTACTGAAACCCAGTACAAACACTCTGCTGAGGGCACCGTTCACCAGGCGCCACAGTTGCCCCCAACTTGGAACAAATTATCTTGTAACAATGACAAGCTATCCAGGAAGAAACGCAGATTCATGACTCTGTAGAGGGCACCGATCAAGATGATATAGCTGCACAGTTCTCAAGGGATGGTTTCATCTGTTGCATGCCAGTCAGAAACTAACTCAATGACTTCACCAATCATAACCCAGCCATAAACCCACAAACGTCAGGAGACATCATATGACTCACCCATTGCTTCAGTATCAGTTTTGCTTTTTGTCATTAGCTGTGTTGATTTGCTTATGGAATGCTTTCTCTGATGATATGCACCTAATCCTGGTCTTAAATGTGCATGTAGTTATATGTTTTAATTTTTTATCAGAGGCATAACCTATTAACAATAGCCATGTTAGAGCTTGTGGGACATGCACTAACAAATGTATGTCCTGTGCCACAATGGGGCCAATTACTGGAAGATGCTTATGGTGCTTCTACTACCTCTTTATAGTTGGATGTCTTATTTAATTACCAGATACACTCTTACCCAGCTACATAATTACCCACCAGAATACGATGGTGTGGAATGTGCGAGGCATGCATCTCCAGCTTGCCGTTATGCGATATACTCTCATTTTAAACGTCATGCTGCCTCATACAACGCTGTTGCAAGAATCCCATTTAACGATGTCTGAAGCAACTAGATTACAAAGTAGATGGAGAGGGCGGGCCATTACCACAAATTTCTCACCTTATGCCCGTGGGGTTTTAATCTGAGATAGGCCGGGGACTCCTTTCCTAGATGAGTGGGGTTGAGACGGGTGTGGAGGGCTGTTACATCCTCATCAAAGGCAGGCTTGACGGCAGACCTGTCTTACTGGGAAATATCTATGCCCCCAATGTTGATGCTGCCTTCTTGCGGACAATCTACCAAACGCTATCTAAATGGTGTGAATTTCCATGGATAGTGGGAGGTGATTTTAATAGTGTACTAAACACTACCTTCGATCTCTCCTTCCCTCCCCTGACACGTACCACAGCCACCACCAATGCATCTGCACTGGGGAAATGGCATCTTGCTGATGTCTTGAGGACACGTAATCCTTTCTCTCAAGTGTATTCCTTTTATTTCCACCCACACAAACTACGTGACAGGATAGATCGCCTTCTTTGCACTCCTAATTTATTACCCTCCATTACAAATACAGACTATTCAGTATGCACCCACTATGAATATAACCCTCAATATTTACACCTCACATGGGACCCCGGGTCCCCGACGCCCACCTGGTGCCTGTAGCCCACTATATTACAGGACCCCCTTTCCAAACATCTCTTGATAAAGCCATGGAGGATATTTTGACCTGAACGCAGACACTACCTCCTCCAATTCACTGGAACGGGAAGCAAAGAAGGTGACATTTCACGCTGGGATATGGCATGCGGAAGCAAGAGGAAAACGAACTATCTCAGATAGAACGTAACCCCCTAACACCCAAGACCCAATCCATAGATACACCATCACGCACACATGCTCTCAAAAAGGCCAGGGATGAACACGCGACCCTCCTTGAATGCCTAAGATGCTTAAACTACGAGGCCCACAATGCTAAAATTCCCTCTAGCAGAATGGGCTGACCAGTCTGGCCCCCTTTTAGCATGGCTGATCCAACAGGAACAGCCAGCATGCTATATAATCTCCTTGACATCTGCTGGCGGCACCTTTCTTCACATGCAACTTGAAATTCACGCTGAAATGCTCACCATTATGCTTCTTCAGACCTCAACATTACGGACACCCTTGGCAGACGCTGATTCTTTCCTTTCCGCTTTGCCCTACCATCGTTTGACCCTCAAACATTGGTTGGAGCTGGATGGACCCATCACTCCAGCAGAAATCCGAGAGGCTTTTTGAGCACTTGCTACTGGGAAATCACCGGGACAAGATGGTCTACCGGACAAATTCTATAAGGCCTATGCAGAACTTTTGGTTCCCAGATTGCAGCGTATGTATGATGAGGCACTTCTGTTATCCTACCTTCCCGATTCCCTTTACGAGGTCTTACTCTTCTCCCTCCCAAAGCCTGAGACTCCCCCCACAGTACTAGGCTCTTACTGTCCATTAGCATTGTTAATCACAGACTATAAGATTTTAGCAAAAGTCTTGGCGGAGAGACTGGTGCCCTTAGTGCCTTCTCTAGTACACGCAGATCAAAAGGGATTTGTCCCTGCCCGCAACACCTCCCTCAACCTGCTACGTTTCTTTAGTATATTATATTATGCCTCGCACAACGGGCTTGGATTGTGATGCCTAGTACTTTATCTTGGCAAAGGCATTGATACCTTCAAATGGGACTTTCTGTTTGAGGTCCTCCCACACTACGGTATCGGACCCCAATATGTCTTTGATACAACTCCTTTATAAACAGCCGACATTGAGTGCTAAGATAGGGAACCTCATCTCTGAACCAGAACGGATATACAGAGGCACCAAGCAGGATTGCCCTCTTTCTTCCCTGCTTTTCTCCCTTGCCAGAGCCGCTGCTGGCCCTGGCTGTGCCACCACAAGCGGAGACCTGGGGAATACCTATGAGTAATGGAACACACACAATCTCATTGTATGCTGACAATTTAAGAAAGAAGGTTTCCCTTTTCCTGGTTATCAATGATAGATCCGACTGCGGTAAGCAGTCCTACTATCAACCGTAATTTACGGTACAGCTCGGGAGTATGATCAGTTCTAAGGCACCCCACACAGTAACAAATTTACACATAGGAGCTAATCAATGATGATATAGTTTCACAGAATTTAAGCAAGTTTCAACAATACATAAGTAATGAAACTAGAGGTAAAAATTTTAAAAAGTTGAAAAAGCACAACAACTTTAAAAACAAGCATTTACAATGCAATGGTTTTGCCTTTGACAAAATTAGAGCTATTGGCATTGTAAATGTCAAAATTTTCACCTATGTTTTTTTTGTAAAACAGATAAACAAATGGCTTTGTCGTTTACTAGTAAATAGCTTTATGGTTACGAAATATGAGACCTATTGCATTTGCACTTATACACACATAGGTATATGTACACAGAGCTATACACACACACACAGAGCTCCTCCTCTACACACATTGACAGGCTTTGTATACACAGCTACATACGCACACAGCTACAGACATGCACAGTTACACACACACACACAGTATTATACATATATAGCATCACACATACATAGCATTACACACAGACAGCATCACTCAGCTCCTGGACACATCTGCACACATACACAGCTAAAGACCCACACATACACATAGCATAATACACATATAGCATCACACACACATACACAGCATCACTTAGCTCTTGTACACATAGCTGCACACATACACAGGTACGCACAGTCCGTCAGTCTGCACTCACAGCCTGCACTCACAGCCTGCACTCACAGCCTGCACTCAGTCTCACAGGCACGAAAACGGAGGCACAAGCAGGCAACAGAGTCACGGCACGAAAACGGAGGCACAAGCAGGCAACAGGGAGACACGAAAACGGAGGCACAAGCAGGCAACAGGGAGACACGAAAACGGAGGCACAAGCAGGCAACAGGGAGACACGAATTGTAACTTTAAATAAAAGCAACCTTTCTCACCGATGTGTCTGTGTGTATTTATTTATTTAATTCTATGTCCGTGTGTCTCTGGCATCTTTCTGTCCGGGGAATTTTTGTCAGGAGAAGAGTGGCGGCTCCAGAGTGTGAGGTGAGGGCAGAGGGCTGCAGGTCTGGGTTGGGCTGCAGGGGGGTGCAGGGGGGGGGGGGGGGGGAAGATGTGCAGGGCAAGAGGGGGTCATTGGAGGCTCCAGGATGTGCCGACGATGCACGGAGTGCTGGGGGTGTAGCGCCTTGTGGGGGTTGGATGGCGCTGGAGGGATCGAGCTGGATGCGGGGTCCTCTCGTGGCTGAGAGTGCTGCAGGAGCCAGGCAGTGCGGGGCAGTGTGCGGGCCCCCCCTCGGCAGGAGATGTGCGGGGGAGGGCGCATCCTGCATCAAGGCGGCAGTAGTGAAGGAGTAGGGGCAGGGGAGGGGTGATTAGCCAGGGAGGGGGGGTGACAACGGGAGGGGGGGGCAGAAACGCATAACCGCTGAAAATATCGCAGGGCATCTGCACACATACACAGCTACAGACCCACACATACACATAGCATAATACACATATAGCATCACACACACATACACAGCATCACTTAGCTCTTGTACTGCAAATGCTACTTACCAGTATGCATCTGTTCTTGGCATGTAGGGCTGCTGACATTCATATCTGTGCATAGATCGCCGCCTAGTGTTGGGTCCGGATGATTGCACATTGTTGTCCTGGAAGAGTCTTCGAAGTATCACGAGATAGGTGGCTCCTCCCCTGGACTACAGTGCGCATGGGCATCGCCTCCATCCCCAGATTGTTTTTAGCCATTGGCAGAGATGGAGTGAAGTATGTGAGTGATGACCATGCTATGAGCATATATATATATGAATACTGCAGCTGCTACAGGCGCCGGGGAGGGCGGTGGGCGATATGAATGTCAGCAGCCCTACATGCCAAGAACAGATGCATACTGGTAAGTAGCATTTGCAGTTCGAGGCATGTGGGCTGCTGAATTCATATCTGTGCATAGAATACATAGCAGTCCCTCCATTAGCGGAGGATGCCCGTGCCAGCTGCAGCAGTCTGAAAAAGTGTTTTGAGAACAGCCTGACCAACAGCTGCCTGCTGTTTGGAGTGCACGTCTACACAGTAATGTTTAGTGAAAGTATGTGTGGTAGACCATGTAGCTGCTCTACAAATATCTTCTAAGGGAATGTTACCTAGGAAAGCCATAGAGGCCCCCAACTTCCTGGTGGAGTGGGCCCTTGGTGGGATAGTGAGAGTGCGTTTAGCCTTAGCGTAACAGATTTGAATGCATTTCACGATCCACCTAGCGATCCCAGCTTTGGAGATAGCATTTCCCTTGTGGTGTGAGGCAAAAGCAACAAAAACCTGCTTGGTTTTGCGAAAATCTTTCGTCCTGTCCACGTAGTACATCAAGGCTCTTTTAACGTCAAGGGTGTGGAGCATCCGCTCCGCCAGCGTCTCTGGGTTTTGGAAAAACACTGGCAACTCAATTGTCTGGTTCATATGGAATTGAGATACAACCTTGGGTAAGAATTTAGGGTTAGTGCGGAGCACAACCCTGTTAGCATGTACTTGGAAGAAAGGTTTTTGGATGGTGAGCGCCTGCAACTCGCTAACCCTCCGTAGCGATGTAATTGCTACTAAGAAAGCAACTTTCCAAGTCAGAAACTGAAGCTCACAAGAGTGCAGTGGCTCGAAGGGAGGACCCATCAGTCTCGTAAGAACCACATTGAGGTTCCATTCCGGAGCTGGTGGAGTCCGTGGTGGAATGACCCTTTTGAGTCCTTCCAGAAAAGCCTTAATAGCAGGGACCTTAAAAAGTGATAGGTGTTGCCTATTCTGGAGGTATGCTGCCATTGCAGACAAGTGAATGCGTATGGAAGAATACGCCAAGTTACACCGGTACAGGTGGAACAGGTAACAAATGATGTTTTGAATGGAAGCATCGAGCGGGTCAATATTGTGGTTTACACAGTAAACGACAAAACGCTTCCATTTAGCCGCATAACAAGCTCTAGTAGTGGGCTTCCTTGCCTCCCGAATGATGTCCATGCAATCGGGGGGGGGAAGATTGAGGTAGCCGAACTCTAGGACTTCAGGAGCCAGATCGCCAGGTTGAGCTGTTGCGGATCTGGGTGCTGAATGTCGCCATGGCTCTGCGTCAGAAGGCTGGGAGTGAGATGAAGCCTTTGATGCGGTACCACGGAGAGTTCCAGAAACGTGGTGTACCATGGTTGGCGAGCCCACGGGGGCGTGGCTTGGACGCCGATGGCGATGGTCGCCTGAGAGCTCGGCTCCGGGACTGAGCCCGTGATTATCCTGCAGATCGGAGGCCGTGGGGCACCCTAGTCCCCGCAAACCGTCGATCAGGCTGATTGGGACCTGCCGAGGCACCTGGTGCAACTCGAACATGAGTTGATCCGACGGAAAGTCGAAGTTTGTGGTCCCGCGGAGTGCGGCCCAACATGGCGCCCGGACCTCTTTGTCCCCTTGGTCGGGACCTTTAGTCTGGAGGAGCGTCGTTTTCTACAGCGCACCCTCCGCCTTTTCATCCCCCTGTGATGTGATGGTCTGGGTGGCGTTCTGATCGGACTTTGAATGAGGTGATTGCTCCTGGATGATCGGATGCCCTCACTATAGTGGACCTCGACTAACGGACGCCTGGCGGCCCTGGCTGCGGTGCCGATCCCCTGAGCCGCGCCTGGCTGCATCCCCCCGAGTGACTGACTTCCATGGGCAGCACGGCGCCTTAGCGCCATAAAGTCTTCGGTGGTGTTGGAGGCCCTCGTTCCAGATCCTCATCGGCCAAACGGGCCTGCCCGACCTGGCGCCGATTGTCCCCGCCTCCTCCTCAGTGCCCTCCGACGACGCGGTGGTGGCGCGGCCCGAATCTGTGGAGGTCCAACAGGCCCTGGAGACGGAGATCGCCCGCCCTCGGCCCGAAGGCCACTAGCCGAGAGAGACATAGCCGACACCCGCACTTGGTGGCGCCTCTGACTGGCTCTCCACCGTGTGACTCCCGCGCCATGGGAAAACAGAGGGGAGCCAAGGGGACCACCCCAGCCGCCTCAGACTCGGAGGCCCCGGACAAAGAAGAACGTGGGGACCCGGAGAGTTCTGGTGGAGCGCCTCTGCAGCAACAATTTGACCGGGTCCTGGAGGCGATCGAGACCACACGCTCGGCCCTCCAGCAGGACATTGCCCAGGTGGCGACGAGTCTGGGCCTCCTTAGAGCGGACCACGGCAAGCTCTCGGATAGGGTCAAGGAAGTGGAGGGCTCGATGAAAACCTTGGAGCCAGCACAGAGAACTCTAGCCGCAACGATAAAGGATGCCCTCTCCCGGATTGATGCCCTGGAGCGGCGAGCGGAAGACGCGGAAGGTCGCAACAGGCGAAATAACATTCGAGTGGTGGGCCTGCCGGAGAAGATCGAAGATGGCGACATGGTGGCATACTTGGAAGCCTGGCTACGGGACACGGTGGCTCCGGAGGGTCTATCCTCCTTCTACACCCTGGAGCGAGCACACAGAGTCCCAGCGAGGCCGCCGCAACAGGGCCGTGCCCCGCGACCGGTGGTGGCCCGGTTATTGCACTTTCGGGACAGAGATCTGATCCTTAATGCCGCCAGACATAATGGCCCCTTCAAGGTGGCGAACAGCCAGGTGAATATCTTCCCGGACTACACCTATGAGACCCAGCGCAGGCGGTTCTCATTCCTGGCGGTCAAGCGCGAGCTCCGGAGCGAGGGCATACAATACTCGCTCCTGTTTCCTGCAAGGCTCCGCATAATTGTCAATGACAAGACTCAGTTCTTTGATTCCCCGGAGGATGTCTGTAACTGGCTAGAACTCTATAGGGCCAGAAAGGATGGTTTTGGCTCCTCATCTCAACTAGCAGTGGAGCCTGGACAGCGACGGCGGTCCAAAAGGATTCGGAGCCGCCGTGGCCGGTCAGGCGGACCCTCGACTGCGGAGACGTCGACGGAGCGGAAGGGAGTGTTGGAGGTGTTGTCTGCGCTATCTGGCTCACGAGATGGTACCATAGAAGAGGAAGCGGACCTTGGTGACGAGGGGGTACCAACGGACTCGGAGGACTCGGTGACCGACAGTGTCCACACCCCGGAGATCACTCCGAACTCGGTTGAGGACCTTCTGGATGGACAGGGTTGACGGGGTGAGCTGTGCCCATTTGGGTGGGGGCCCGCAGCGGGGGTGGCGGGAGTAGGCGATTGCTCATAATTCCCGGGGAAGTGGAGGTGGGGTGCCCTGCCCGTGCCTTGAGGGTTTCCTCTTATTGTTTTGGGCTCACTTTAGTCTCGGTAGCCCGAGCATCGAGGGCCCATTGCCAACGCCCAGCCCGCACCTGGCCCTTAAGGCCTTCCTGCGGTGGCGACTGCAGGATTAGTCGGGGACAGAGGGTTTGCTGGGGGTATGGTTTGGATGGGGTCTAGATGGCACTATTTGGGTCCTGTTCTGGGGAGGGTGGGCAAGGGTTTGGGTCGAACCGGGGTTGTTGTGTTTTGGTTGGGGAAAATGGCCGCCATCAGTGCTGGGTTGATTGTTGCTCTTTCTTTGTTGGGGCCCGGATGGAGAGACTTTGCGCAAACAATATGGGACAATGGCTGATGTTGCTAATGTGAAATGTATTACTTGGAATGTACGGGGGCTTCACACTATGTCTAGACGTCACAAAGTCCACGCTTATTTAGTGCGTAGAGGGGTGCAGATGGCGCTGCTGCAGGAAACCCATCTTAACAAGGCGGAAGGGGCGGCGCTACAGCGTAGGTGGAGGGGGCAGGTCTTTTGCACTTCGTACTCCGCGTATGCCAGGGGGGCGCTAATTTGGATCAGAGCTGGGGTTCCTTTTCAGGTTACGAAGTCAGTGGTGGATCCGGAGGGTCGATATGTGGCCATTTCGGGCACTCTAGGGGGGAGGGACCTAAACGTTTGCTGTGTTTATGCACCCAATGTGGACCAGCTTGCCTTCCTTTCCAGGTTATCGGGCTCGTTAGCCCACTTTTTTTCCGGGCCCCTCCTGCTCGGCGGGGATTTCAATTCAGTGGTAGATGTGGAGAATGACCGCTCACATCCCCCCCTCCCTGACTCTCCGGTTCGCCGGGTGGCTAAAGGTAGGAGGGATTGGCAGACGCACTGGGGTCTGACGGATATCTGGAGGGCGCAGCACCCCGATACTAGGGACTATTCCTACTTCTCAGGCTTGCACGAGTTACACGTCCGTCTGGACGGGTTTCTGGGCTCGACAGACTTAGTCTCAGCGGCGGTCCCGTCTGAATATTTGACCAGGACCATCTCAGATCATAATCCTCTCCTGCTGGACCTTCGCTGGTTTCCGGGGGTGCCTGCGGTACCTACCTGGAAGTTGCGTCCCGAACTCTTAGAGGACATTGTATTCAAAGCGGACCTAGAAGACAAGATCTCGGAATACTTCTCGTCCAACGGGGGCACTGCGGGTTCAAGGGCGCTAGAGTGGGACGCTTTTAAGGTGGTGGTCAGGGGCTTCTGCATTTCCAAGAAGGTGGGCATGAGGCGAATCATCCTTGATGACTTAGAACTGGCAGATCGGAAACTCCGTGAGTTGCAACTCCGTCGCCCC
This sequence comes from Lissotriton vulgaris, assembly GCF_964263255.1. NCBI lineage: Eukaryota > Metazoa > Chordata > Amphibia > Caudata > Salamandridae > Lissotriton > Lissotriton vulgaris. Next base: position 610,091,687 of record NC_141695.1, read on the forward strand.
GTGCGCCCGGAACTCCAGGAACGCACGGCAGCGGCGAAGGAGGCGGTAGCGGCGGAGGTCGAACGGCTGCGCTGTTTCGACTATAAGGCCTATACTGTTAGGTCCCTCGCAGAGGGGGATAGATCGAGCGCATTGCTGGCGTGGCTAGCTAATCCTACGCGCCAGACCTCTCTGACGACGTCCATGCGTACGGCAGATGGGACCGAAGTGCACACTCAACCTGAGATTCTGAGCTGTTACCTGCACTACTATGAACGTTTGTACCGCAGTCGCTCTGCCAGGGACCCCGACCGGCTTGATGGCTACCTGCGACCCCTAGAGCTCCCAATGGTGGAACCTGACGTAGCGAAAGCCCTGGGTTCCGACATTGAACTGGGAGAGATTCGCAGCGCCATTAAGAAGATGGCAAGGAATAAGACCCCGGGTCTGGACGGCCTTCCGGTTGAATTTTATGCTGCTTATGCTGATCTCCTGGCACCGAGGTTGCTGATCGTTTACAGAGAGGTGAAGCGGCTTGGTCGGCTCCCCGGCTCGATGTGCGAGGCCTTAGTGGTTCCCCTCCTCAAGCCGGGAAGGGACTCGTCCGATCCGGCGTCCTACCGTCCTTTATCAATGCTGACGGTCGATTACAAAATACTGAGCAGCATCTTGGCATCGAGATTGCTGGGTCACATGAGCTCTCTGGTGCATGAGGACCAGGCTGGATTCATCCCCAAGCGAAACACGACCATGAACATCCGTAGGCTGTTCCGCTTGCTGGGAGAACCGCTCGTGGACGCCCCGTGCCCGGTAGTCCTCTCGGTAGATTTGGAGAAGGCTTTTGACAGCCTGGAATGGGACTACCTGCGCACAGTATTACTACGATTCGGCCTCGGTGAGGGTTTCGTTAGATGGACCACGGTACTGTATACCTCGGCGTCGGCCAGGGTACGGGCAGGCCCGCTGATCTCCTCGCAATACCCGGTGGAGAGAGGCACGAGACAGGGTTGTTCATTATCCCCGCTTCTCTTCGCGTTAGCGGTGGAACCTCTGGCGCTGCTACTCCGGTCGGGAGCCCACTATAATGGCTTATGGACGCCTTCGGGCCCACATTATGTCTCGCTGTACGCTGATGACCTGTTGCTCTTCCTTGAGGACCCAGTTGCTGCCCTGAATGGAGCTGCGACGGCGCTTACGGCGTTTGGGGAGGTCTCGGGCCTTCGGGTGAATTGGGCTAAGACCTGTATTTTCCCGGTTCGTAAGGGTACACCTAGCCCTGATATCAGTAGAGAGATTAGATGGGAACCTGACTGCTTTAAGTACCTTGGGGTATACGTCTACCATGAACCGTCGGACCTCCTGGATGGAAACATAGCTCGCAGCACTCGCGCGCTGCGTGGTAGCATGGACTTCTGGGCAACTCTACCGCTCTCGGTAGCTGGACGGATCGCTTTGCTTAAAATGGTGGCGCTTCCCAGGTTGCTATATTATTTCCGGGCGCTGCCGATTTGGATCCCACCAGCAACATTTCGACTATTACGGTCAATGGTGGTCGGATTCCTCTGGGGTTCAGGCCGCTGAAGAGTGGCCCTCAAGACCCTGACGAGACCGAAAGCTGAGGGTGGGCTGGCGGTGCCGGACTTTGAAAAGTACTACTTGGCAGCGCAGCTGCAGACGTTCACCCAGGAGATCGCCAGGGAATTCCGAGGCCCAGAGGACAGGAGGGGCACAGGGATAGCTAGGCATGTTCTCTCCTTCATAGCGCTGCGACAGCGTTTGGCCTTGCAGGACTTGACACTTGAAGAGAAGACCATTCGTTTGTGTTGGAACCGAGCCCACGCCCAGGGCCAGTTGCGGATACCGTATGCACCCGAAATACCTCTGGGCATGCTGACGGCCCTGCCTCATGGCGGAGATTGGTCACGATTAGCGCATTGGGAGGACGCGGGCCTACAGTTGGTAGGTGACCTTTACGAGGACGGGGCGCTTTTGCCCTTTCAGGAGCTCATTGATCGCTTCGAGGTTCCTCGCTGGGATTTTCTTCTGCACTCGGCCCTGGTCCGGGCGATTCAGGCGCACTGGAAGTACGGGCAGGAGGAACCTCCTACTTCTATCGGTGTGCCAGTACGTTATGATGTCCGCGGGAACTGTTAAGGCGGTCACTTGCCTGTACGGCAGACTGCTTAATGAGGGGTTGGCCCCCCCTTACTACTTTAAGAACCCGTTGGGAGGAAGACATAGGGAAGGAGATCCCGGAGACGGTCTGGTCCCAACTCATAAGACGGGCCTGGAAGGGCACGCGCCACGCCCGCTTTCAATTGGTCCACTACTACGTACTCCATAGGGCATATTTGACCCCGGCGAAGATCCGTCAATATTTCGCCGCGGACTCCGCGGACTGCCCCAGGTGCCAGGCGCCTGATGCAGACCTTCTTCATATGTTATGGTCCTGCCCGGGGCTGTCCTCCTACTGGCTGGAAGTGGGGGATACCCTGGAGGAGGTAACGGGGAGATCCTTATCGGTTGATGCGGCAGTGGGGCTCCTGCACTGGTTCCCACATACCCCCAAAAATAAAATCACTAGTAAATTCATTGATCTGGGGCTTCTCCTTGCTAAACGGGAGGTGACCAGGAATTGGAAGGCACGGGTTGGTCCAACGGGGGCCCGATGGCACAGCGAACTCTTGAAATGGGCGGCGGGGGAAAGCACGCTGCGGTACCAGTTAGCTAGGAGACAACACAACGAGAAGGCGCAGGAGGCGGCGCTAGAATGGGAGACATTAGTGCAGGCCCTCAGGGATTATTGCACTCCCAGCGATTCCGAAAGCGAAGATGCAGCTCGCCCCGAGTCCCGATAGACGATTGCACTTTACATGTTTGTTACTTTCCTCATGGGTCCTCTCACAGATCCTATTACGGCTGTTACTGGGCACTGATGGCAGGGTTGGGGGGGGGGGGGGGGGGGGGGGGAGTTTGGTTTGGTTCATAGTGTTTTGAGGGGGGGGGTTTCTTTTGGCTTTCTTTGTAGGTTGGTTTAGAAAAGCAGATGACGGATAGTGGATCATCCGGACCAGCTCCGACTTCCTGTTGAGTCCCCATTGGGTATCGCCGCCCGACCCTCGGGTTGCGGGATGAATGGCTGTGTAATGGTTCATCCTGCTAGGGGACGGAGGGATGTATTCTATTAATTTTGATTGAACTTATAATGCTGGTCGCTTTGTAAAACTTTACTGATTCCTGCAATAAAAATATATTTAAAAAAAAATAAAAAATTGTTGGCGAGCCCACGTTGGAGCAACCAGGATGAGAGTCATCGAGTGCTGCCTGAGCTTGCGTGCCACCAGCGGTATCAGAGGTGCTGGGGGAAAAGCGTACGCAAATCTGCCTGACCAGTTCATCCACATCGCATTGCCCTGTGATTGCGGGTGTGGGAACCTGGCGGCGAAGCTTTGGCATTTTGCGTTCTCCTTTGTGGCGAACAGGTCTATCTCTGGATGACCCCACCTTTGGAAGTACGGTTGGAGCACTGACGGATGTATCTCCCACTCGTGCATTTGATGGCTGTGCCTGCTGAGCAGGTCCGCCATCAGGTTGTCTTTGCCCGGGAGATGCTCTGCCATGAGGAAGATGTTCCTCTGAATGGCCCACTTCCACATGCTCTGAGCCAGATGAGACAGCTGCGGAGAGTGTGTGCCTCCCTGCTTCTGAATGTAGTACATGGCTGTCATGTTGTCCGTCCGGATCAACACGAGTTTGTTGCACAGATGTACTTTGAACGCCTTCAAGGCCATGAAGATTGCCATCAGTTCCAACACATTGATGTGCATCTTCCTTTGCTGTAGTGTCCATAGTCCCTGCACTGTGTAGTGGAGTACATGCGCTCCCCATCCCTGGAGAGAAGCGTCCGTCGTCAAAATAATCTGTGGCACCGGCTCTTGGAATGGTCGGCCCTTGCAAAGGTTTTGTGGATTCCACCAATGCAGAGAGTTGTATGCCCAACCGCTCACCAACACTAGGTCTGTCAGTTGCCCATGAGCCCGAGTCCACTGACGTGCTAGGCACTCCTGAAGCGGACGCATATGTAGTCTCGCGTGCGGGACAATGGAGATGCAGGAGGCCATCATGCCTATCAACTGCATGAACACTTTCGCTGGAAGCGAGTGTTGAGGCTTGAATCGTTGGATCAGCGTTTGGATACTGGCGATTCTCACTGAATTTGGCTGCGCAGTGGCTGCCAGAGTGTTTATCGTCTCGCCCAGCTACTGTCGTACATGGGCGGGCTGGAGATGGGATTTTGGGTAGTTCAGAGAGAATCCCAGATCGTGGGGGAGATGAATGGTGCGGGACACGTGGTCGGCGCACTGCTGTTCTGTTTTTGCCTGAATGAGCCAGTCGTCCAGGTAAGGGTAGACGTGGACGTTCTGGCGTCGTAGGTGCGCCGCCACAGTCGCCAGGCACTTCGTAAAGACCCTTGGCGCTGTGGTGACCCCGAACGGCAGAACCCTGAACTGATAGTGCTGGTCTTGAATAGTGAATCTGAGATACTTCCTGTGGGAAGGATGCAGGGGGATATGAAAGTATGCATCTTTTAGATCCAACGTAGCCAGGAAGTCCCCCTGTTGAACAGAGGGAGTACCTGCTGTAACGTGAGCATATGGAAGTGCTCCGAGAGAATGTACCAGTTGAGGGGCCTGAGGTCCAGGATGGGCCTGAGGGATCCGTCCTTTTTGGGGATTAGAAAATACAGAGAGTAAACCCCTGTTCCCCTTTCTTGTAGTGGTACGAGCTCTATTGCTCCTTTTTGCAGCATGACCTGAACTTCCTGCTGCAACAAGTGCAAGTGCTCGCCGGACATAGGACGGCTTTTTGGAGGTATGTTCGGTGGAGTGGAAGTAAGTTCCAGACAGTAACCGTACTGGATAAGAGACTTGACCCACCTGTCCGTGGTGATGGATTTCCACGCGGGCAGGAACTGCTGGAGTCTCCCCCCGACCGGTGTTGTGTGGTCGGGGGGCAGTGACAAGACGTCACTGCTTGTTGGCGGTGGTGGACCTGGAGCTGTTGTTTCCACGTCCCCTGCCTTTGATGTTGTTGCCTCTGTAGCCACCTCTACCCTTGTTGGTGTATGAGGTTTGGGTATTACTTTTATAATACTGTGATGACTGCGATGCCTGACCCCTTGAGGTGCCTCTGGTATTTGAGCGGCGAAAGGAACCACCCCGAAACTGCTGAGACTGGAGGGCCCCCATAGATTTAGCAGTGTCTGTGTCTTTTTTCATTTTTTCCAGTGTCGCATCCACCTCAGGGCCGAACAGGTGGTCAGGATTAACTGTTTGGTTCAGGAATGTTGTTTGTATATCCGGTTTGAAACCTGATATCCTAAGCCATGCATGTCTCCTCAGCAACACACTAGTGTTGATTGCCCTGGAGGCTGTATCAGCCACGTCCAGCGCACATTTGATGGAAGCGTTTGTGATGAGCTTTCCTTCCTGAATTAACATTTCCCCTGCCTCCTTGTACTGGTCAGGCAAGTGTTGCAGCAGTGTTTCTAGGGTGTCATAATGAGCCCTATCGTAGCGTGCAAGTAGGGCCTGCGTGTTTGAGATTCGCCAAATGTTAGCTGCCTGTGCAGCAATCCGTTTCCCCGAGGCCTCAAATATTTTAGACTCTTTGTCTGGGGGAGGAGCGTCACCAGTGGTCTGCGAGTTCGCCCTCTTGCGTGCGTTGGACACCACCAACGAGTCCAGTGGCAAGTGTCCCTTGATATATGTTGGATCCGAGGGCGCTGCCTTATATTTTTTGTCAATGCGAGGATTGATGACACGCGCCCGAGTGGGCTCTTTGAAGACCTCAGTCGCGTGCTTTAGCACTCCCTTGAGCATTGGCAATGTCTTGACTGACTTTTCAGCCACAGAGAAAGTGTCAAATAAAAAGTCCACATCCACAGGATCTGAATGCAGCTCGACATCATGGTTAGCTGCAGCTCGCTCAATCAAAGCGTTGAAGGCTGCCGAGTCCTCCGTCGGTGAGGTCTTCGCCGCAAAGAGCTGCGGTTCCTGACCCGATTGCGGGTCGTCCGGGTCGCCTCCGGCAGACCAAGGCTCATGTTCCTCCTCCGGATCCGAGTACGCCGGATAGATGTACTCGACCTCCTCATCGTCACCATCCCCTGCGTTGGAACGCGTTGGCAAATGTTCTAAAGCTTGTGGAGAGGCAGGCTCTATCGGGGCCGAAGTACCCGCAGAATCCTTCTTGTTTTTGAGAGGAATGCGAAAATGTTCTAACACCGGCTCCGTGGTGATTTTCCTCTTGAGGAGAGACAGTTTCCCGGTATTGGCGTCGATGACCTCTCGACGCTCTTCCTCTGTAAGCGGCTGGAGCCGAGGCTTCGACACCACCAGTGCTGCTTTGGGCGTTGACACCTGCTTCGAGGGCACACCTGCCCCATGCTTCGGAGCGAAAGCCTTCGGCGTCGACTTCGGCGGCAGGGTGAAGCGGATAGGCGTTTGCGCCTTCGTGGGCTTTGTTGTGTGCTTCGGCACCACATCCCCTGTTTCGGGAACCACAGCGTCCTTCCGAATCCGCTGCAGGGACTCCGCGACCTTCTTCGTCAAGGCCGGGGAGGGCTTGACCGGCTCGAGCGATCTCCCAGAGTCGGGAGTCGGGTCCACGAGAGGCACCGCCTTCGGAGCCGACACTTCACGTTCCTTGTCCCCGACGGGCGGAGCCGTGGAATCGCCTTGACGCTTCTTCGAAGCTTTCTTCGGTTCATCGACCTCGACCATCTTCGGCGCCGACGCGGGCGCGTCGGTCGACTTCGTTTTCGGCGTCGACCCCGAGGCCCTCTTGGCACGGCTCTTGAGGTCGGCCATTTTGAATGTTTTGGAAGTCGATGCCTCCAGAGCCTTCTGCACCAGTGCAGCTTTCACTTTCGGTTTCGAAACCGGAGGAGTGGATCCCAATGGCTTCACTTTCGTTTTTGTTAACGGGAGTGGCACATTAGAAATGTCCGTGACCGGGGCCGGAGGCGGGGCTGCTGGACTAGTAACGAGGTCTTGGGTAAGGCCCGAAGGCGATCCCTCGACCTGGGCCGCATGAAGGGGATTGACCCCTGAGTCAGTCTGGGGGCGCTCTTCCTCCGAGCTGTCCCCCACGGTGGCAATGGCCCCATCGTCGTCCCCTACCTTGTCGCCGGCTTCGTCAAAGTCCTCGTCTCCCGCGTCGTAGGCATCCCCTTCAGACGCGGGGCTAGAGTCCGAAACCCGCATGACATCGTCGTCTTCAACAGATTCTTCGAAGATGTCGTCCGGGTGGGGCGCCAAGGTTGCCGATAACTGGGCCTGAAGTCTAGCGGGCAGACGAATCTTGAGGGTTTTTTTACACCGGAACTTCGAGCAGGCCATACACCTGGCCTCATCATGGTCCGGTGACAAACATTTGTTGCACACAGGGTGCACATCGAGGTGTGAATACTTGGAGGTGCACACTGGGCACCTTTTGAACGGAGTTCGTTCCATGTCTGGAGCGTCGAGTAGGCCCGTCCGCGCCGAGAGCACGCGGATGGGTAGCAAGAGTCGGAGCTGAGAACAGACAAAAACCCGAAAGAAACGATACCGACGCCCAGCCTAAAGACCTTTTGGTCTTGCGTAAGAAAAGTTTTACAACTATCGATTCCGACAGAGGGAACCGAAACACATCCGAACCCAATGGCGGAAAAAAACAATCTGGGGATGGAGGCGATGCCCATGCGCACTGTAGTCCAGGGGAGGAGCCACCTATCTCGTGATACTTCGAAGACTCTTCCAGGACAACAATGTGCAATCATCCGGACCTAACACTAGGCGGCGATCTATGCACAGATATGAATTCAGCAGCCCACATGCCTCGAACACATAGCTGCACACATACACAGGTACGCACAGTCCGTCAGTCTGCACAGTCAGCCTGCACTCACAGCCTGCACTCACAGCCTGCACTCACAGCCTGCACTCACAGCCTGCACTCAGTCTCACAGGCACGAAAATGGAGGCACAAGCAGGCAACAGAGTCACGGCACGAAAACGGAGGCACAAGCAGGCAACAGGGAGACACGAAAACGGAGGCACAAGCAGGCAACAGGGCGACACGAAAACGGAGGCACAAGCAGGCAACAGGGAGACACGAATTGTAACTTTAAATAAAAGCAACATTTCTCACCGATGTGTCTGTGTGTATTTATTTATTTAATTCTATGTCCGTGTGTCTCTGGCATCTTTCTGTCCGGGGAATTTTTGTCAGGAGAAGAGTGGCGGCTCCAGAGTGTGAGGTGAGGGCAGAGGGCTGCGGGGCTGGGGGGGGCTGCAGGGGAGGGGCAGGGGGGGAGATGTGCAGGGCAAGAGGGGGTCACTGGAGGCTCCAAGATGTGCCGACGATGCACGGAGTGCTGGGGGTGTAGCGCCTTGTGGGGGTTGGATGGCGCTGGAGGGATCGAGTCGGATGCGGGGTCCTCTCGTGGCTGAGAGTGCTGCAGGAGCCAGGCAGTGCGGGGCAGTGTGCGGGCCCCCCCTCGGCAGGAGATGTGCGGGGGAGGGCGCATCCTGCATCAAGGCGGCAGTAGTGAAGAAGTAGGGGCAGGGGAGGGGTGATTAGCCAGGGAGGGGGGTGACAACGGGAGGGGGGGCAGAAACGCAGAACCGCTGAAAATATCGCAGGGCTGGGACAGGGTCCGTGTAACGGGCAGATCCCGGCTTCCAATGTTACTGAGGTAGCTCAGAGGGTTAACGCCGCTTCTTCTCGTAACTGTACATGGTAAAGGGCCATGTTCACACCCTGTTGTTGATCAGTCTTCCCACTGCAGTACACGATGGAGTATACTTAGCCACCCTCATTAGACAGATGTTCCAGATCTTGGTTCTCGGCCGGATAGAGCAGATTTCCCCTCAGTTATTGGGATAACTAACCCAAAACGCGGACCGGCTGCACGATGTTGAATGGCTGCACGCATTCAGCTTCACAGCTCCGCTCCTGCCGTCTCTTCCCCCGGGGCTCCCTCAGCACACGGGAGCCCCACACCAGCCAGCACTTCTCCTCCGGGGCTCCATGCGTCTCCGGGCGGGGGCGGGACTTCCGGCCGGCCGCGCCAGGATTGGCCGGCCGGCCAACCACTTCCGAAATGACGGCGGCTGCAATGAGGGCGGGTGCCGTCAATGCCAGCACAGATTCGGGGGCGTTCCCGAGAACAGGCTTTCGGCTGACGTAGCCAAAAGGGGAAAATTATCGGGAACGCCCCCGAATCTGGTCCGAGATAGACGGCCAGAGCCCTCTCCCAATGGCTAGCCTCCATTTATGGAGCTAGCCAATGGGAGGAGGGGGCGGATACCCGACCCCACAGAGGAAAACATAAGGTTTTCCTAGCGCATGCGTACTTCGTACTTCGTATGCATTTGCTAGGCAAAACCTAAAAAATTTGGTCATATTTTGTCATCTTTTTAATAAAATGTATGTGCAAATTTGTTTTTATAAAATGTCAATGAATGCAAAATATCATCCTTTGTTACAATAAATGTAAAAATTTTAATGAACTGCACCTCTATTTTCCGATCATTTTTTACCTCTAGTTTCTGCTTAAATTCTGTGAAACTATATCATCATTGATTAGCTCCTATGTGTAAATGTGTTACTGTGTGGGGTGCCTTAGAACTGATCATACTCCCGAGCTGTACCGTAAATTACGGTTGATAGTAGGACTGCTTACCGCAGTCGGATCTATCATTGATAACCTGGGTAAGGGAAATCTTCTTTCTTCAGTGAAGTAGTGTGGCTCACTGGTTAGAGGCGGCAGACCCGAGAGTAGAGGACGGCCCGGGACCAGGGTTCGATTCCCGGAGCGGCAGGTTTCTGGACCAGGGTCAGCGGACTCGATAATACTCTCGCCTCGGTGCCCACTCAGATCAGCGATCACACTCGGCAACTCTGGGCATTAGCTTGCCTCATCTTCACTAACGGCCCCACCAGACCGCCGGGGATGCCTGGTCTCACCCTGGAGATACCCATTAAGGTACCATCTCTCAGGGAAGCCAGGAAGGGTTTCGCAGCGGTCGAAGCGCCTTGGGACCCTCGGGGTAACTAGTGCGCTATATAAATGCCTATACATACATACATACATTCTTACTGATCCTATACCCATTCCCTTTTCGCCAAAAGGGTGTCTCCCTATTTTCTACATTGCTGACAATTTAATGCTATATATTTGGTGTAGGAAGGTACCTCCTGACTATGGTTGCCCCCAACTTTTTGCCCTGTGTTTTAGCTGGTTTTTGACATCGTCGACCTGGGATCCTGCCAATCAGGACCCCAGGCCTACTGCTCTCTCTGTAAAATGGATTCCATGTACCTTAGGTACATTTCCAATTGGTACTGGGCTACCTTATCAGACCCTGTAACTCAGGGCATAGGTGTACCCAGGGCCTACCAGGGGCTGAAGCATGTATTATGCCACCCCTGGCTGGCCTCCTAAATTTGACAGAACTGGCTGCATGACAGCTGGGGCAAAGTCGTGTAATCACCCTTTGCTATAGATATAGTATACCTATATCTAACCCTAAAATGGACACACAGATTCCTATCAGTCACTCCTATGGCAGGCCTTGACAATCCTGAAGGCAGAGTGCTTGGAATCGTGTGAGATGGTGCTCTGGCATGAGCTGAGCCTGTCTGCAGCTTGCGGAACCAAGTCCTAATAGCTGTTCCGTGATAACGCATACCATATACTCTTAAGTGCATTATAATCCTCGCGGTTAAATGCTATCTTTGGTATTGCTTTATCAAAACATGTCGAGTAAGGTGTCATACGAATTGGAATACTAACCCCTCGCCAATTCTGGCGACGGGGTTAGCATTCCACCCTTCTAGAGGGACACGACATGTATGTAACTGTGAACCCCGGTTAAAGTTAAACGAAGCCTCAGCTCCACAAAATGGATGCTGCCACCACAGACACGAGTATGACCCCCTGCAGCTGGGAGTCCTTCCAGCGAGGGGAGCCTGGACAAAGGGTTTCCTGTCGAGGGCGGTGCTAGCACCGTCCCAGACAGGGTTTTGTGTATCCTGGGTAGGCAGGGCTTTACAGGAAGGTGACTGCTGAGTGGCACCCCGGTGCTCACTACGCATAGGCCGGTCAGAACCAGTTCCAGGGGCACACCAGCCCCTGGCCTGGGAAAGGTCCGGCAAGGGAGAGGGGTGTAACCACCCCCCTCCTAGTCCCACCCATAGGCAGGACCTAGTCACCGGGTCAGCCCCTTTTCTTAGTATAAAGATAGGAGCGGGCCCCCTGTTCAAATTAGATCATCTTTGGAATCAAGACACGACTTTCTGCGAAAGGACATCAAGATTTCTTCTTCAAGATTCTCCCTTGTGGCTAAGGAGTAGTCACCCTGCATCCGCAGGCACCATCCTAAGAACACTGCGGTCTGCTGCAAGTCCTTCCTCCGGAATCAGACTGCCCAGCTCGACGAGACCCGGCTTCCCTGGCACCTCTGACCTCTACTCACCTCTACAGCCAAGCTGAGAACCGTGAGTGCGACGAGACCTCGAGGGACCGACGATCGCCAAGACTGCACGACTTCTTTGCAACAAGCCCACCGTGTGCTCCACTGGTGAGTGCTTTGGGGTCCGAGAAGCCCCAACCCTGAGCAACTCCAGCACCGAAGATCAGCCCTCCAGCATCTCCACGATCTGCGTGGGGCCCTTCTGCTTTTGCCTGCTCACCGCGCTGTGTGGCTACTAGCCGGCTGGCTTGTGGCCTTCTTCACGACGCCATCACTGCTGCTGGTCTGGTTGCTCCAGACTGGCCCTTGCTTCCTTCTTCAAGAGAGGCACCCCGGACCCTCCTGGTCCACTCCAGACGCCATTTTGAGTCCACCGCGTGGGCTTGAATTTGCCAAGGCTTTGTTGCCCAATCCTGGGTCCAGCGACGCCGACAGCTTCATCCATCGTGGGACAGCTCGCTCCTCCATCCTGGTCGCCGACAACGCCTCCTGGTCCGTGAGATCTGCAGAGCACAGCGTCACCCACTCACCTAGTCGAGGTGACTACCATCCGGTGCCCTCCTGGTGCCACCTGACTACTGGCTAGTAGTCTCGAACTTGGTCCCCTCTGCTTTCAGGTGCCATCTATCTTCAAGATCCAGGCTTGGATCACTTCGAACTCTCTTCACTGGTCGCCTGCCAGCATCTTTCTTCCAGGCTCCTGGTCCGTCTACGAGGATTCCGACGTCTTTTGAGTCCTATGCAGCTGCAGCCCCTGGGCTAGGTAACTTCGGCATTTCGGTGCCCCAGCATAGCCTCACTATCCAAGGGTCCGAATCCACTTTCGTTTTCCTCCTACCAGGTCGGGTTCGCCCGAGAACACTAACTCTGTGAAATCTAGCTACCATAGACTTTGTCCCGCATCACGCGTGAGAGTGCACACTCTGCACCCGAGTCCCCTGGGTCTCCTAGAAGTAATCTGAAGATTCTATAGTCAAGATCTAGCGATTCCAAAGCCTATTATTACTGTACTTACCTGCTAGTAATTTCGCATTCCACTTTCAGAGTATATGGTTTTCCGTGCCCCTCGGGCATTTGTATATACTGTGCTAACTTAAGTATTTTCGTAAGAGTTTTGTTTTGTGCTTAGTACCCTGTCCTCATAAAGAGTACAGGGCTGTTGTGATTCTTAATAAATATCCTGTTTATTTTCATAACACTTGTGTGGTGTCCTTTCACTTGGTGTTCAAGGGGTATATGTGTGGTATAACAGCTGGCTTAACACGCCCTCTCGAGTCTTTAGCCTTAGACTGCTCGTATCCACGCTACTAGGATAGCTGGTCTATAAGGTTGACTTACAACCAATCATCAATAAGGGTTGCTGGACTGATACATAGTGTTCACTAGAATAGTGAGCACTGCATATCAGGCCACCTTCTCACATTGGTGAGCAGCGGTTGGGATTTGAGCTTGCTGTTGTTTTACCACACGTATCCTAAGAATATCTTGTTGAAAGATCACATAAGTACTTTTAGGTACATATAACTTAGCTTAGAATACTCTGAGTTCTACTGAACCAGCTGTTGCAGCTCCTCAAGGCTTAGCACACCTTGGCTGCAACTCTTAGCAAGGGATCAGTAGGCAAACACATAGTGTAGGTAGGTGCATCACTTACACCACACTAGAAGCATGTCTAACCATGGAGTCTACTGAGACCCCTCAGGTGGTTGAGGACCCTCCACAGGCCTCTTCTAGATATGCAGCCCTTAGCTTCCAGGAGATGAGACAAGTGTGTACCTCCAGGAAGCTAAAACAGGGGTCTAACCCCACAATCCCATTTCTGGTTGGTCTCTTAGAGACTTATGATGCTAGAAAGGCTGAGAAACTTCTTAGCTCTTCTCATCCAGAAGGGGACATGCCAGCCCTAGAAGGAACCAGGGGTGACCCAGATCTCATCCATCTCTCAGGTGAGGAGGATGATGATCAGGAGACATCTGGGGATGAGGCAGACAAAGGCCCAGAAGTAGTTAGTCAGCTAACTAGGGACAACTTAAGCAGGCATGAGAATGGTACTAGGAGAGCCCTGGGACCCCTCTCAGGCCAGCTTAACATTGGGAATGGACGAGTTAGGTCTCTATCAAGAGTCTCTGGCAGATCCATTCAAACCAATGGCTCTCAGAACTCTGCTTTGAGGAGGATGACCTCCCCTCAGAGGAGAGTGTATGAAGCTAAAGAAAGGGCAGCCAATCTGAGGATTGAAAGGGAAGAACTTGCCCTGGCCAAAGAGAGGCTTGCCTTTGCTAGAGAGCAACAGTTAAGTGGGGTAGTCCCCACTGGTGGCAGCAATGTACCTAGCAATAGGGAAAGGAGTTTTGATACAAAGCACCTGAATAAGATAGTGCCCCCCCTTTAAACAAGGGGATGACATCCACAAATGGATTACTGCTTTGGAGAGGGCCTGCACTGTGCAGGGTGTTCCCCAAAGTCAGTGGGCAGCTATCTTGTGGCTCTCCTTTGAAGGTAAAGGTAGAGATAAGCTCCTCACTACTAGAGTAGAGGATGTTAACAATTACCAAGTCCCGAGAATACACTGGTTGATGGGTTTGGTTTAACCACTGAGCAGTACAGGATGCTGTTCAGAGACACCCAGAAAACTCAGTCTCAGGACTGGACTGACTTTGTTGATTGTGCCACTAAGGCTTTTGAAGGCTGGCTACTGGGTAGTAGGGTTACTGATTTTAAAGGATTGTACAATCTAATTATGAGGGAGCATATCTTAAGTAATTGTCAGAACCAGTTATTACACCAGCACCTGGTAGACTCTGATCTGACCTCTCCACAGGAATTGGGTAAGAGGGCAGACAAATGGGTCAGAACCAGGGTCAGGCCTAAGAACCAGGGTGGTGACCAAAAGAAGGAATCAACCAAGCCTCAAGAGAAGGGTGGGGATAAATCCACAGAGAAGACTTCCCAAGGGCCCCGAAACTCCAACAAGGGTGGTGGGTCCCAGAACACTCCTTCAGAACAGAAGAAACCTTATTGCCATACCTGTAAACAGGTGGGCCATTACAAAAGTGATGCCAAGTGCCCTAAAAATAGCAATAAAGAAAACATACCTCCAAGTAACACTCCCAGACCTCCTGTTACCACTAGTGGTAATCCCCCAGGTGGTGGGAGTGCCCCCAAGAATGTGGTGGGCATTACTTTGGGAAACCAGGAGGACTATGGCCTAGCCAGGTCCCCTAACAACACTCTTGTCTGTGAGACTGGCTTGGGGTTTGCCAACTTCACTACTGGTTCCCACATTTTGGGAAAGTATAGACAAGAGCCCTTTATCAATGGTCAGAAAGTTGAGGCATACAGAGACACAGGGGCCAGTATCACCATGGTGATTGACCATCTGGTCCCCTCTGCTCAACTGACCCCTGGTTTCCTTTACCAGGTGACAGACGTTCATGGAGTGAAGAGAAGGCATCCCATGGCAGTAGTCGAGCTCAGTTGGGGTAATGTCACAGGGCCCATGAGAGTGGCAGTGACAGACAACCTACCTGTAGATTGCTTACTGGGGAATGACCTGGAAATCTCAGCATGTGCTGAGGTGGAGCAAGAAACTCACTCCAGAATGATAGGCCTACCCAGAAAGGTTAGTGGGGCAGTAATAGCTACAGCCCCAGTCCAAGCACCATTCCTCCCTGAAAAGGTTGAAAGAGCAGTGGTAGCCACTGCCCAGGCTCAGACAGACTTTCCTGAACAGGATAGAAGGGCTGTGACAGTCACAGCCCAAACACAAACTGAGTGCCCTCCTGAAAAGGTTGGCAAGGCTGTAATGGTCTCAGCCTCTACTCAAACAGATAGTGTTGTGAAGCCTGAAACAATGGATCACTCCACTCAGAGAGCATTGAGGAGGAAGAGAAATCTCCCTCCCACCAGACTCTAGGAAAGGATCAGCCTCCTCAGGGAACTGATCTGACCCCTTGTGAAGGAACTGCCCCAGAAGTAGTCAGGCCTAGCCTGGCAGAGCCCCTGATGTCAGTGGACCCTTCCAAGGTGGGACCCAGTCTGGAGCAGGTAACCTGCCCCTCTCTACCCTGCCTCAGTCAGCCCAGGGCTGAAGAGGTCAGGGAGGCCAGTGATGGACCCCAAAGGGCCCCCTGTCCAAAAGAACTCCTTAATCAGCAGATTAGGAT
Source organism: Lissotriton vulgaris (assembly GCF_964263255.1). Classification (NCBI taxonomy): domain Eukaryota; kingdom Metazoa; phylum Chordata; class Amphibia; order Caudata; family Salamandridae; genus Lissotriton; species Lissotriton vulgaris. Next base: position 610,107,357 of record NC_141695.1, read on the forward strand.
CACTGAAGCTGGTAAACCTAGTCAAGTGAAAATAAATCAGACTCCTGAGGGATCCCCCTTAAAAGTAGTTAGGGACCTCCCACAGCTGGACACTGTTGGGCACAGCCAAACATGGGGCCTAAAAACCCCAGACCTGACCTGTCCCTCCAGTAAGCCAAACAGAGGGACTCAGCCTGCAGCTTTAGGTAGCCAGAGGCTGACCCTGAGAGCTCAGTGCATCTCAGCTAAAGAAAGAAAGGCACACATGATGGATGGTGATTGGAGGAAGTTGAGCCCAAAGGTAGAGGAGCCTCACTTCAGTACTCCATCCCAGCATCAGCCTTTTACTTTCCCAAGACACACCAGAGACAGAGATTCCCTATGGTGGAGACCCTCAGATACCCTTAGGGTGAGGGGTTGCCTAGTGGACCATGACACAGGGGGAAACCAAGCCAGAGCTGGTCCTTCCTTATATGGCCACTTAGGTAATAGAAGCTTACTTGGACAAGGATAGCCTTCTCTCCTTTCATTTTGGGGGGAAGGGGGTTGCGGGGGGGGGGGGGGTTGTGTAGGAAGGTACCTCCTGACTATGGTTGCCCCCAACTTTTTGCCCTGTGTTTTAGCTGGTTTTTGACATCGTCGACCTGGGATCCTGCCAATCAGGACCCCAGGCCTACTGCTCTCTCTGTAAAATGGATTCCATGTACCTTAGGTACATTTCCAATTGGTACTGGGCCACCTTATCAGACCCTGTAACTCAGGGCATAGGTGTACCCAGGGCCTACCAGGGGCTGAAGCATGTATTATGCCACCCCTGGCTGGCCTCCTAAATTTGACAGAACTGGCTGCATGACAGCTGGGGCAAAGTCGTGTAATCACCCTTTGCTATAGATATAGTATACCTATATCTAACCCTAAAATGGACACACAGATTCCTATCAGTCACTCCTATGGCAGGCCTTGACAATCCTGAAGGCAGAGTGCTTGGAATCGTGTGAGATGGTGCTCTGACATGAGCTGAGCCTGTCTGCAGCTTGCGGAACCAAGTCCTAATAGCTGTTCCATGATAACGCATACCATATACTCTTAAGTGCATTATAATCCTCGCGGTTAAATGCTATCTTTGGTATTGCTTTATCAAAACATGTCGAGTAAGGTGTCATACGAATTGGAATACTAACCCCTCGCCAATTCTGGCGACGGGGTTAGCATTCCACCCTTCTAGAGGGACACGACATGTATGTAACTGTGAACCCCGGTTAAAGTTAAACGAAGCCTCAGCTCCACAAAATGGATGCTGCCACCACAGACACGAGTCTGACCCCCTGCAGCTGGGAGTCCTTCCAGCGAGGGGAGCCTGGACAAAGGGTTTCCTGTCGAGGGCGGTGCTAGCACCGTCCCAGACAGGGTTTTGTGTATCCTGGGTAGGCAGGGCTTTACAGGAAGGTGACTGCTGAGTGGCACCCCGGTGCTCACTACGCATAGGCCGGTCAGAACCAGTTCCAGGGGCACACCAGCCCCTGGCCTGGGGAAAGTCCGGCATGGGAGAGGGGTGTAACCACCCCCCTCCTAGTCCCACCCATAGGCAGGACCTAGTCACCGGGTCAGCCCCTTTTCTTAGTATAAAGATAGGAGCGGGCCCCCTGTTCAAATTAGATCATCTTTGGAATCAAGACACGACTTTCTGCGAAAGGACATCAAGATTTCTTCTTCAAGATTCTCCCTTGTGGCTAAGGAGTAGTCACCCTGCATCCGCAGGCACCATCCTAAGAACACTGCGGTCTGCTGCAAGTCCTTCCTCCGGAATCCGACTGCCCAGCTCGACGAGACCCGGCTTCCCTGGCACCTCTGACCTCTACTCACCTCTACAGCCAAGCTGTGAACCGTGAGTGCGACGAGACCTCGAGGGACCGACGATCGCCAAGACTGCACGACTTCTTTGCAACAAGCCCACTGTGTGCTCCACTGGTGACTGCTTTGGGGTTCGAGAAGCCCCAACCCTGAGCAGCTCCAGCACCGAAGATCAGCCCTCCAGCATCTCCACGATCTGCGTGGGGCCCTTCTGCTTTTGCCTGCTCACCGCGCTGTGTGGCTACTAGCCGGCTGGCTTGTGGCCTTCTTCACGACGCCATCACTGCTGCTGGTCTGGTTGCTCCAGACTGGCCCTTGCTTCCTTCTTCAAGAGAGGCACCCCGGACCCTCCTGGTCCACTCCAGACGCCATTTTGAGTCCACCGCGTGGGCTTGAATTTGCCAAGGCTTTGTTGCCCAATCCTGGGTCCAGCGACGCCGACAGCTTCATCCATCGTGGGACAGCTCGCTCCTCCATCCTGGTCGCCGACAACGCCTCCTGGTCCGTGAGATCTGCAGAGCACAGCGTCACCCACTCACCTAGTCGAGGTGACTACCATCCGGTGCCCTCCTGGTGCCACCTGACTACTGGCTAGTAGTCTCGAACTTGGTCCCCTCTGCTTTCAGGTGCCATCTATCTTCAAGATCCAGGCTTGGATCACTTCGAACTCTCTTCACTGGTCGCCTGCCAGCATCTTTCTTCCAGGCTCCTGGTCCGTCTACGAGGATTCCGACGTCTTTTGAGACCTATGCAGCTGCAGCCCCTGGGCTAGGTAACTTCGGCATTTCGGTGCCCCAGCATAGCCTCACTATCCAAGGGTCCGAATCCACTTTCGTTTTCCTCCTACCAGGTCGGGTTCGCCCGAGAACACTAACTCTGTGAAATCTAGCTACCATAGACTTTGTCCCGCATCACGCGTGAGAGTGCACACTCTGCACCCGAGTCCCCTGGGTCTCCTAGAAGTAATCTGAAGATTCTATAGTCAAGATCTAGCGATTCCAAAGCCTATTAGTACTGTACTTACCTGCTAGTAATTTCGCATTCCACTTTCAGAGTATATGGTTTTCCGTGCCCCTCGGGCATTTGTATATACTGTGCTAACTTAAGTATTTTCGTAAGAGTTTTGTTTTGTGCTTAGTACCCTGTCCTCATAAAGAGTACAGGGCTGTTGTGATTCTTAATAAATATCCTGTTTATTTTCATAACACTTGTGTGGTGTCCTTTCACTTGGTGTTCAAGGGGTATATGTGTGGTATAACAGCTGGCTTAACACGCCCTCTCGAGTCTTTAGCCTTAGACTGCTCGTATCCACGCTACTAGGATAGATGGTCTATAAGGTTGACTTACAACCAATCATCAATAAGGGTTGCTGGACTGATACATAGTGTTCACTAGAATAGTGAGCACTGCATATCAGGCCACCTTCTCACATTTGGGATATCCACTCTATTTCTACTGAGATACCTACCATCCTTGACAGGTTTGCCTCCCTTTCTGGCTTGCATATGAGCTGGGCGAAATCCTGACTATTTTCCTTCATCCCTACCTTATTAGACCCAGCTCTCACTATTAGGGGAGCACATGTGGCTTGGCAACCAATGATGTTGCGCTAATCGGGTATTAGAGTCTTTCATGCAGACCAAGACATCTTTGATGAGAACCTCACAAGGACAGTTACTTCCCTGACCTCTCAAATATCCTCTGGAAGACACTCTCACTATCATTAGCGGGACACATTGCCCTATCTAAAATGGTAGTGCTTCCCCAGCTCCTCTATTATTTTACAAACCTACCGCTGTACGTTATCCCCTCCTTTTTTCGACCTATACACAAATTATTGTGCAACCTCATATGTGATAAATCTCACTGTAGGGTAGTCCTTTTGAAATTGTACTTGCCTACTGAGCAGGGAGGAATGGCGGTGCCCAACTACAAACACTTACTTAGCATCCCAGCCCCAATGGTAAGCCCGCTGGATGGCAGGATTATACCTCGCTGACACTACAATGGATTCTCCTTTCTGGAGCCTTCCTCCACCTGTTTCATTTATTTAGGTGTTATTCCCCTTTTCAGTACTGGTTTTATACTCCAGTGATCACTGTTTTGTGGCGTGGTACGATTCAACAAACCACATAGTCTTGCCTCATAGCTCTTGTTCTGGTATGACTATACCATTCATGTCTATTTGACAGTGTTTGGTAGAGTGAGATAAACCAGCAAGGCTGGTTTATACACTAGTGTGCAGGGTTTCACTTAGCTCGTGCTTTGGTGATTCATTGAGTCTTTTCCTCAAAGTCCTTAGCTGGAATTTACAAACCAGTTATTGGTACTATCTAATTATGATTTCAAAGATTTTTGATCTTTTTGGCACACTGTTTCCACAGCCAGTTTTTAAAGAAATGGACGCCCATGCGCAAGAGGGGACTTCTATGGCTCCACTGACGTCACAACCGGAGTCGACATCAACACAGAGCCGTACAATACCGCCCCCCAGAGCACAGAGGTAATGGTGACGTTTTTCCGGATCTAGTCTGACTCCTGGAGAGAATTAAAAAGTTAAGGAATCTGCAACTAGACTATGTCTCTACCAGAAACATAGTTCCCGAAGACAAGTAACTTTTCCATTTAGATCCAGATTCATTGTGAATGCATCAGGTTACAGGCTGGTGTACAATCGAGGGTATGCTCTTTCTGGTGGAAACCCTTTCTATCCGGAAATTCCTAACTTTTGAAATACCCCAGGCACCAGACTGAAATCTGTGATTAGATGTATTCATCAGACCAAAACCCTTCACTCTTATTGAATGCTCATACCTGTCCTGCTGTGCCAGCGATGGCTAGGTAGCCGCTGTATTTGCATAAATAAATCTTCTGGATTCCAAGTCGAGGATCATCGCTGTAGGGATCAAAGGATCCAACCTGTAGGGCAGTATAACAGAAGCCAAACAAGAAGCATTAAAATACTGTGGGTCATCTCACTCTGTACTCTTGTCTTTCAGAGTTAGTTTAACTCCTCACCTTGCGCAATGGGGGCCACTCCTCCCCTTCTTGTTGGTTCAAGTTATCATTATGATCAGCATCGGTCAGGAACACATTCACTGTCTTCATCTTGTAAAGCAAGCGCAGGCAGACCCCAGAGGCATCCCAGAAGCGTACCGTTCCATCCTCATGCCTAGGGGAACAGTTACAGAATAGTGGATTGTGTACAATTAGTAGCTGGGATCCAGTATAACCAAGGAATGGAGATGCCAAAGTTAGAGTTTATAGGTTATAGTCTAGTCCAGATGTACACCTGCTAATTAGAAGCCTGAGAGTAAGCTAGCTTGGGAGAGGGCAGGGCGGAAGGGAGAGCAGGCCAACCAAAGGTGATATGAATGTCAGGCAGTTTGAATACAGTCTTTTATGCTTGTCCTTCAGTCATTTTTCAAAGCTTTCTCAATGGGAAGGCACATTTTGATTCTTGTAAAGGTCAATTATGACTAACCAGGGTTCTTCAATGTTACTTCACACAATGTGATCATTTATGCCACAGCCTCGGGAAAGGGACTAGAGCACATAAAATATATATATAGGAGCATGAAAAACACATTAGGTAGTATAGTGAGATGAATGTAACATTGACAGAACTCAGAGCACAAAAGCAGCATAAATCTCCAGGTGAAACTGGGGGTGTGGGGGGAACTGGTCCATAATTACCTATTCCTCGTGTAATTCTTTACTTTTGGGGGAACCTCAGTGTTACACTAGTAAGCCCTGTTAACTCTATTCACCTAGAATTACTGGCACATCTCTATACGCAACAGCAAGTGTGGACTTAATGGGGGACCTTAGAACGGGCTCCACTGTTTCATGGACCTCTAGTACCGAAGTTACAGGCTTTCAACAATGCAAGTATTTATCATTTGAGAATTCTGCGTTATTACTTATTGAGCTTTTTTCAGTGATGTTGCCTCTTGCTCGAGTTACTCTTTATTGAGTGGGAGCGATGGTTTTGTGTCTGGGACTTTTGTACAATAGGACATGTGTCTGTGGGGTTGAAATGAAGTGCACTGTTGCGGTTCCCATGGATAAGGAAAGTGTGTGCACCGGACACACACCCCAAGACAGGCGAGGTAGTGGCGGGAAGATATGCAACAATCCCTGGTTCTATTCTAGGGGGAATGCGCCTCTTAACGAGTGTTCGTGCAGAAAATCCAAATCTCAAAATTGATGACATTGCACGTTTTCAACAGTAGTGAAAACATCTAGCCAGGTTTCACCACTCTGGTGGAAGACACCCCTTTACCACCTGGGGATGCAGACACCACTTGTGCACTGCCAGATAACCTCTTACTATGTTCATCCTCTCTGGCACTCAGGGACCCTGCCAAGTGGTTGATAGCAATAAAGATGCCATGGAGCTCTAGCCAACTCAAGGGCCTCCAAAGCCTCATAGCACAGGATCCCACTCTGCCTTGCTTGTTGCAGTACCACATGGCAGTGGCTCTGTAAGTGAAACTCTACACTAGCACTTGATGGAGAGAAAGAAGGCCTTTAGGTCCAATCCAATGGCTTGTAGCTCCAGTGTGGTGATGTGGAGTCAGGTCTCCACTAGAAGCCAGAGCCCCCTGATCTCCAACTCCAGCAGGCACACCTCCCCCACCCCCTAACCTAGCAGTGATATGTCCACCACCACTGTCAGCTAACCATGCAGGAGAAAGAGTGGACTGCCACACTCACAAATTGTGATCAGCAGCCACAAAGTCAGATTTTGACCTGCGTCCTCTGAGAACAGGATGGTGTCAGAAAGGCATCTAGATGCTGGTCCCACTGGGATTTCAGGTTCAACTGCAGAGATTGCATGTGCCACCTTGAATAGTTCAGAAGGAGTAAGCACAAGGATAAAAGGCAAAGAAACCTCAGAGCCACTCTCACCTTGATCGACCCGGAAACATCACAATCATAGCCCTAATAACTTGGATTTTTGCTATTGAGGAAAATTCCTGAACTCCACTGTATCCAGGATTGCTGGAATGAAAGGAAGACTCTGGGAGGGAATCAAGTGGAATTGTTGCTCATTTATGATGAAACTCAACTATTCTCTTAAGGTGGTCCACTACTGACTGCAGCAAGCCCGCCTTCAGCAGCCATTCATCAAGGCACGGTAATGCAGGAACGTCCAATCTTCAGAGATGTGCAGGAACCACCCCCATCACTTTCATGAACACTGAAGGGTTGCTGGTGAGGATGAGGGGGAGCAAGTCAAATTGAAAATGCTCCTGTTCCACCTTGAACTGCAGGTAGCTCCTATGGGAATGCAGGATTGATATATGAAAAATGCACATCTTGCAAGTCTGAAGACACTATCCAGTCTCCCATGTCCAGAGCAGATAGGAGTTGGGCCTATGCAAGCAATTGGAGCTGGTCTTTCTCTATGAGGATGATCAGGAGTCGAAGGTCCAAAACAGGCCAGAGGCCATTGTCCTTTTTTGGGACGAGGAAATAGCTAGAATAACAACCTCTGTCTTGGAGAAGAAAAGGCGAAAAGACTGATGCTCAGATGAAATTTGTTCTGTATGGGAGGAATATCGGGTGGTGTTAAGGGTAGAAAAGGTAGGAGGGAGCCTGTTTAAACAATTTGCATCAGTTAGGTGTGAAAGATCGTGAACCCAGGAGAAAGTGTTAGATCCTGTCCCACCCACTTGTTGGGCATGTGTGGCATGTGCAGCTATGGGCAAACTAAAACTGCCTGTTGGCTCCTGTAGCAGGGGAAGAAGAGATGGAAGGCTGGTGCCTTTGCTAGCCGGTATGCTGCATGCTGGAGCTACATCTGTGGCCCCAAAAATATTGAACTGTCTGCTGCATCACCAGCAGGGAAGGCTGTCCCTGCCAATACGCAAGACCTCTGAAAAAGCACCTAAACTTCTGAAACTGGTGTGGAATTTGTTTGATGTGGGACAACAGCCCCAAAGAGAGCGCTGTAGCTTTTCTGTCTTCAAAATGTTCCAAAGTGGAGCCTACCTTCTCGAAGAGGCAAGACCCATCAAAACATGTCCATTAGCGAAGCCTGTACATCATAAGAGAATATGGTGGACCTCAGCCAGGCATTGGTACCAACTGCCTTAGTATCCAAACCAGATTGAACAACATACTTGGCCACGTGCTGCCCATCAGGTATCATCTGAGCCAAAGAGGCCTTTCGATTACAAAGTGGAGCAGTCGCAGAAAAGGACCTCGAGCTGGGACTGAGACTGGGACAGGGACTCTAGCAGTCTTTTGAGTGAATGCTGCTACCTCTTCTTGTGTTCTGCGACATAAAACTTTTCCTACCAGTCTTGAATTGCCTTTGGGTGAATCAGGGCTCATTTATCCCACCACTTTGAGTCATATCCTGTGTCCAGACACCAAAGGCGCACCTTGTGTGGGTGCATGCTTGTGATCAACATGTAGTGGTGCTACGGCTTGAATCCTGTCGTTTTCAGAGGCGACATTGTTCCTTGGCATACTAGAAAAACAGACGAAGCCAGGACCGGAGGTCTGAGTCCGCATCGAAAGGCACCGAAATAAAGTGACTTCAGTGCTCTTAGTTGACACTTACATACAGCTCTGCCCCATTACTTTTTGGGCAGTATGGAGCCACAATGGAGTTGCATGATGCCCACTAGTATCATGCGGAAGCACAGCAACAAAATTCCGCAAATATAGTCTGGCGACTTGGGCATATTCTAAGGTGAGGCACCAGTAGTTAGAAGTATCCATCAGTGTGCTCTTTTGTTCTAAAAACCATGCATGTGTTTTTAATTTATGTGCTGTGTGCAAAGGTGCCCATACCTTGAAGTAGAAATAGTATGTGAGATCAAAGACACATTTGCATTTGTTTAAATGGCAGATCACTTAGAGAGACTACCTACATAGTTCTATGACATGGTGTACTCTGTCACTCCCAAATTCTTTCTCAACAGTTTATAAATTCCTTAGTCACACTTACCCTGTGAGCAGCAGGTCTCGTTGCGGCGGATCAGGACCCAAGACAATACCACCATCAATTGGCCATGGCTGAGGAAATAAAACAATCTTTTGTGCATCAGGCTGCCTGAGCAAGCAACAATAAAATGAAAGGCTACCAAAGTTAGCAGAATGCAAACTACCCAAATAACTGCCCAAGAGCAATGAGAAGGACAGGCACCCAGGTGCTGGGGGATATTTCATGCTCTTCTTGTAAAACGCTGAGTTATTGATTTCAGGACTAGGTAGGAAGGCTCTTTTAGCCCAGTGTATGGCAGCTCCTGACAGTATTGCCCCTCCATCTGTCACATCAATAAAATGCTGTTTTAGATAAGTAGCTGCTGCAGTATGACTACACATACACACTATACTGGATTAGCAGAGTCTACGCTTACCACCAGCACTTCACTACCATACAATGTTGCGGTTTTGAATAATAAGTTTTGCCCCGCACTGATAACCTACTCAAATACCATGCTGCGGTTGCGGACCCTTTGTCTCCACCCCTCAATGATGTCTGCCATAATGTGCTGCCTGTCCCTGCCGTGGAGGATGCACTTTTATGCTACAGAAGAGTGTGCTATAATTTGTCAATGTGCTGATGATCCTTCCTGGTTATGCAGTGGGATGTGCTTCCTGCATCACTTAATCAACTCTATTTTTACACTTTTTATCCATGATGATTTTGTGAGTGCATCACACTCCTAAACCCCCCCCAAATATCGAAGTAATTACACTTTAAAGTTAACACCCCGAACTGACATTACACCAGTGCATCCAAGAGTCAAATGTGATATACTTTGCTATCTAAACCATATGCTGCAATGGGGTAACCCCCCCTCCCCCCCCACACCTTTACATCTGTGGGTGAGTCTTTACCTCCCTCACTAATCCTACTGCTACACAGTACCATACAACAGTTGTGGATGCTGTTCATTGCCCAATCATTGATGCTTAGCACCTCAAACCCACTCCAAAATACAATGCTTTTGTTGGCAGCACAATGCTGGAAAATAACCCTCAAAGTGGCCCTTCCTACCAAATAAAGTACTATAGGTGTGAAAGCTATGCTCTGTCCCTTCTTTTAATGATCCTCCAAATGCTGGAGTTGTGGGTACCATGCTTAACCTGTTGCACCCATGATGACTTCTCCTAACAGCAATAGAAGGTGCTCTGGTTTGGCTCCGTACCAATTCCCCCATCAATGCTGTAGTGAAGGCCGATTTCAGGTGCCACCGCACTACTGACCCCTCATACTATGCTGAAGGAGTGGCTTTTCTACTCTCTTCAGTGTCAGTGATGCCCTTTGTCACTTGCTGCCTTCATTAGTGATGAAGGTTTCCGCTAGCACCCACCTCCTTTTCCTGCTTCCATACCACATAAGTGTGGTGTACTCTATACTTTGCCCTGCAGGGATATCAAACCATTACAGACTGGTGTAGAGTGGATCAACAGTGCCGCCCACACCAGACTGGAGTAGTAACAGCCTGTAACCAGGAGGGGTGGCCCTCGCCCCCTGTAACCCGGAGTGTGCCCGTAAACTGTGACCCCCCAATCCCACCTCTTGTCTCCGCAGGTATCAGAGACCCCAAGCTGGAACCGAGTTGAAGAACAGTACAGCTGTGACGAGGAAGATATGGAACACGGTCCCTTTAACCTGCCCCGCTCAGGTAATGAGGAGGAGGAGACCACCATCGCCATAAAAGACGCCCAGCTGCCGGACCAGGTGTGTCTTTACACCGGAGGAGCGGTCAGAGCGGATTGGAGTGGAGGAGCGGCGTGGAGCAGAGGAACGGAGCAGAGAAGAGAAGCAGCGTGGAGCGGAGGAGTGGCGTGGAGCTGAGGAGAGGCGTGGAGCAGCAGAGAGGCGTTGAGAGGAGGTGAAGAGAGGAGCGGTGTATCCGAAGGCGGCGTGTCCAGGGACGGGAGCGTGGTAGCTGAGGGGGGAGAGGAAGGAGCGGATCAAGGAGACCCCAACTTCGGAGGAGAGAGCAATACCCGAGTACGGCGGTGCTTCAGAAGCAGGAGCGGCAGCGGAATCGGGAGTCTCACTGGGAGAAGAGGAGAAGCCTGTAATAAGACGCCTCGGCTTCCTACGACGACCAGCAGGATCTACAGAGTCAGGAGGACAACGGACCCACGCGCCGCCCAGCCACTCCCCAGGAGGGGCGTGGCTAACAGAGGTGCTGCGTGAAAGGGTTGCGGGGTGGTTAAGGCATCCGAGGAGGGGAGAACCATAAGCCCTTTGACTGTAAATTCCCGTGCACGTCCCTCACTTACCCGATAGCGACCGGAGCACTGAGTGAACCCTCACCCCCTACCCTCACGATAACAGTTGTGCTGTACCGAGTACTGATACCTCCTCTGTTTCTGTCTTCCCCCTCGGTGGACTCTGGGCCAAGACGGATCCCGACGTGAAAGGAAGGCGGAGCCCGACCCGGCGCAGAGAGGAGGGTGTAATCAGCAAGAGCAGAAAGGAAAGAAGCCGCTCTCCTCGCCGATTGCAGATCAGGCAGACCTGTACTGACAGACTGTTTAACTCAATAAAGCCTAGTTTGAACCCTACCAAGACTCGACTATTGCCTATACCCATACAGCCCGTCACAGTGGTGGAGAATGCAGGCACACCACCCGTCTGCTTAACGAAGATGGATGAGATCCTGCAAAGACTGGCGAAGGGACAGGAAAGGCTGGAATGGGTGATAGAGAAGCAGATACAGTCGGCCGACGCCGATAGGGAAATAATGAAGGCAGCTGTGACCGCCCATGCCCTGGACCCTGTGATAGCTACGGTAGCCCCAACGGCAGGAACAGTACCTCACAGCATTGGTGGGGTCTCACTACAGAAGTACATTCCCGGAGAGGACCCTGATTCCTTTCTATTAAACTTTGAAAGGGCTGCAAGGGCGTGTGGATGGCCCGTGACCAAGTGGCCCTTCTTTCTTGCCCCCTTGTTGGTTGGAGAAGCCCAGGCCGCCTACCAGGTGGCTAACCCTACGGGCGACACCTCATATGCCGACATCAAAAGAATAATCCTTGATCATCTGGGTCTAGACACAGAGGCCTATCGGATCAGGTTCAGGAAGGAGAGGGGTGTCCCCGGTGAAACCCCCAAAACATTGTTTGTGAGTTTAAAGATGGCGGCGGACAAATGGCTGACCCCCCAGGTTTGTTCAAAGGAAGAGATAATGGACAGGGTGTATTTAGAACAGTTCTTGGAGGCCCTGCCCTACGCCACACAAAGGTGGCTAAGACAACACCATAATCTCACTACGGCCCAAGCGGTGGAGATGGCCACCACCTTCACGAGGGCCCAACCAAGACCCTCCGCGGGATGGGAGCAGGAGAAACCAAGACCCTCAGTGAAGCTAGAGAAGAAACCTGTACGAATGCCGGACGCCGTGAAACCCAAACCCTTGCGGCCAGAACCCCAGTTGCACAGTGGTCCTCAGTGCTTTGACTGTGGCAACTGGGGACACATCGCCCGAATGTGTCCACGGAGGAAACCCAGCGAAGAACCCATGGAGGTCGGATACCTCCCTAGAACCGTGCTGTACTCGGCGGAGATGGGACCAGCCTTCAGAGTGAGTGCGAGGGTGAATGGGACTCACATAGAGGCATTACTAGATTCAGGTTGTCGCCAGTCGGTGGTACAGACCCAACATGTGAAAGCAGCCCACCTGCTCCCCGACGACCAAGTGTACATTCGGTGTGTTCATGGGGATGTACGATCCTATCCGGTAGCGCTCCTCCCCATATACCCCAAGGTGGGTAGGCCTCAGAGTATTAAGGTAGGGGTTTTGGATAATCTCCCGGAAGACCTCATTATAGGGATGGATAACCCCGCATTTCTGGAGATGTTCCACGATAGCTTGGGAAAACAAGATGAGAAACGCCCTAAGCCGGCTCTGGTGACCCAGGAACCATGGGTACTGGACCGCAGTTTTCGGTTCTCGCAGTCCAATGATGCCACGCTCTTCAACGCCTGGGACAGAGGAACCAAGGTCTGACCCACATAGTCTATCCCCGTTTCTTTGTGAAAAATGAGCTCCTATACCGACAGGGGAATAAAGATGAGCCAGAGCAGCTGCTCGTACCCGTAGCGTTCAGGGAACAGGTGTTGTTCTATTCGCATGCCCACCTGGTAGCCGGCCACATCGGGGCCGAGAAAACCACCCAAAATATCCTCCGCCATTTCTACTGGCCAGGTGTATATATAAGGACACTATGGAATATTGCCAGACGTGTGAAACTTGCCAAAAAAAGAACATGACTCGCCCCCCAGCCGTACCCCTACAACCGCTCCCCATCATAGGAGTGCCCTTCGAACGAGTGGGAATGGACCTCATCGGGCCACTGCCAAAGACCCGGAAAGGACACCAATATGTTCTAGTGATGGTGGACTACGCAACTAGGTTCCCCGAGGCGTTTTTCTTTATCCTCCACCAGCACTCGGCAAGTTGCGGATAAAATGCTGGAACTGTTCTCAAGAGTGGGGTTCCCCAAAGAAATCTTGACGGATCAGGGGACCCCGTTCGTATCTAAACTAATGAAGGAGGTATGTCTTCTGCTCAACATACACCAAATACGTACAGCAGTATACCATCCGCAGACCGACGGTCTCGTAGAGAGATATAACCGAACATTAAAGACCACCCTAAGGAAAATGTTGGAGGTGAACGGGTCGGACTGGGATCAAGTATTACCCATCGCTCTTTATGTGATAAGGGGGCAAAAGCAGAGCAGTACCAGCTTCTCGTCGTGCGAACTGCTTTAGGGAAGACAGCCACGATCCCTTCTGGACATGACGAAGGAGGCGTGGGAGAAGGAGAACCCCGAAGAGACCTACAACACCTTGGAGTATGCCAGAAATCTTCAGTCGAAGCTAGGAAAGATGCGGGACCTGGCCTATACAAACCTAGAACAAAGCCAGAGGAAGCAGAAAAAGTGCTATGATAAGGGGAAACGGTGGAGAAGGTTGCAAAAAGGGGACTGGGTGTTGGTGTTACCCTCCTCCAATCAAAAGTTCAAGGCCGAATGGGGAGGACCTTATCTGGTCATTTCCACCATCGAAAACACCAGCTACAAACTGCATGTACATCCCCGGAAAACTCAGGTGTACCATATAAACATGCTCAAGAAGTGGCTGGGGCCTCCCCCTTCAGGTGTACACTTGGCCGAGCAAACAACCCCAACAGACAGGAGCACCCTACGACATCTCGTGATCAACGACGAGTTGGTGGTTCAGGAGAAGAACGAATTGATGACAACCCTGAGGAAGCATTCCACTGTTTTCTCAGACCAGCCGGGACGGACCTCATTGACAGAACATCAGATAAGAACTCATCCTGGACAGGTGGTAAAGATCCGACCATATCGCATCCCAGAAGCCAGACGAAGAGGGATCCAACAAGACGTAGACGATATGCTGCAATTGGGAGTGATTCGTACTTCAAAAAGCCAATGGTCCAGTCCAATAGTGATGATACCCAAACCGGACGGGAGTCGCAGGTTTTGCATGGACTTCCGCGCCCTTAATGAAATTTCCACCTTTGACGCCTATCCGATTCCCAGGATCGACGAATTAATCGAAAAACTAGGAGAAGCCAGGTAAGACAGTACCATGGATTTAACCAAAGGGTATTGGCAGGTGCCCCTATGGGAGGAAGACCGTCACAAAACGGCCTTTTCCACGGACTCAGGACACTATGAGTTTAACGTCCTGCCCTTCGGGCTCCATGGAGCTCCTGCCACCTTCCAGAGATTGATGAACAATGTATTGAAAGACCTGACGACGTTCACGTCAGCCTATCTGGATGACATAGTAGTGTTTAGTCCGGACTGGCCGACCCACCTAGCCCATCTGGATCTGGATCGGGTGTTGGGGACACTCGCGAAAGCTGAATTGACTATAAATGCAAAGAAAACTCGCATGGCTTTCCAAAAGGTGAAGTATCTGGGATACGTGCTCGGGCACGGCCTCATTGAGCCCCAAACCGAGAAGGTACGATCCATAGCCGAAACCCCCTTCCCGAGCTCGAAGAAGGAAATGGGGGCTTTCCTTGGACTTATTGGATACTACAGGCGGTTTATCCCACAGTTCGCCCAGCTTGCTACCCCCCTCACAAACAGCCTACAGACCAAATTCAAGCAATCAGACTTATCAACTCCCACATTGGAAATGTTGAATGCGTTTGCGGCCCTAAAACGAATGATCACCACGACACCTATCCTGACCTCACCGGATTTCACCAAGCCATTCTTCCTGCATACAGACGCCTCTGATTATGGTATAGGGGCGGTTTTATCACAGCCCGGGGAGGACGGACTGGACCATCCGATATTATATGTTAGTAGGAAACTGTTCCCGAGGGAGCTCAAATATCCAACGGTGGAAAAGGAATGCTTGGCCATCCGGTGGGCCGTGGACAAACTGGCCTACTACCTTGAGGGACGTCCCTACTCATTGTATACCGACCATGCCCCACTACAATGGATGGCTCGTAACCGGTCCAATAATCCCCGGGTGTTGCGGTGGTTTTTGGCGCTACAGCAATTTGCCTTCACCGTGCGACACAAGAAAGGAGCAGACAACACTGGGGCGGACTACCTGTCCCGTAATCCTCCTTTTCCTGCTTCCATACCACATAAGTGTGGTGTACTCTATACTTTGCCCTGCAGGGATATCAAACCATTACAGACTGGTGTAGAGTGGATCAACAGTGCCGCCCACACCAGACTGGAGTAGTAACAGCCTGTAACCAGGAGGGGTCGCCCCCTGTAACCCGGAGTGTGCCCGTAAACTGTGACCCCCCCCCTCTTGTCTCCGCAGGTATCAGAGACCCCAAGCTGGAACCGAGTTGAAGAACAGTACAGCTGTGACGAGGAAGATATGGAACACGGTCCCTTTAACTGGCCCCGCTCAGGTAATGAGGAGGAGGAGACCACCATCGCCATAAAAGACGCCCAGCTGCCGGACCAGGTGTGTCTTTACACCGGAGGAGCGGTCAGAGCGGATTGGAGTGGAGGAGCGGCGTGGAGCAGAGGAACGGAGCAGAGAAGAGAAGCAGCGTGGAGCGGAGGAGAGGCGTGGAGCGGAGGAGAGGCGTTGAGAGGAGGTGAAGAGAGGAGCGGTGTATCCGAAGGCGGCGTGTCCAGGGACGGGAGCGTGGTAGCTGAGGGGGAGAGGAAGGAGCGGATCAAGGAGACCCCAACTTCGGAGGAGAGAGCAATACCGGAGTACGGCGGTGCTTCAGAAGCAGGAGCGGCAGCGGAATCGGGAGTCTCACTGGGAGAAGAGGAGAAGCCTGTAAGAAGACGCCTCGGCTTCCTACGGCGACCAGCAGGATCTACAGAGTCAGGAGGACAACGGACCCACGGGCCGCCCAGTCCCTCCCCAGGAGGGGCGTGGCTAACAGAGGTGCGTGAAAGGGTTGCGGGTGGTTAAGGCATCCGAGGAGGGGAGAACCATAAGCCCTTTGACTGTAAATTCCCGTGCACGTCCCTCACTTACCCGATAGCGACCGGAGCACTGAGTGAACCCTCACCCCCTACCCTCACGATAACAGTTGTGCTGTACCGAGTACTGATAGCGCCTCTGTTTCGGTCTTCCCCCTCGGTGGACTCTGGGCCAAGACGGATCCCGACGTGAAAGGAAGGCTGAGCCCGACCAGGCGCAGAGAGGAGGGTGTTATCAGCAAGAGCAGGAAGGAAAGAAGCCGCTCTCCTCGCCGATTGCAGATCAGGCAGACCTGTACTGACAGACTGTTTAACTCAATAAAGCCTAGTTTGAACCCTACCAAGACTCGACTATTGCCTATACCCATACAGCCCGTCACACAGCCTAATTGTGCTCTCATTCTCATACTTAAACAAACATGTTCTGCTGGTTTTCAGGCCAGTAGTTGGCACTCTGCTAGGCTTTCAACTTGAGGAAGAAGATCGCGTCCTGTCTTGCCTCCAAATCATAAACCTCCAAAACAAATATATTCCACGCAAAAGCAAGGGGTGTTTCTGCTTCCCTGTACCCTCTCATGCTGTACTAGTGGGTGCTCTGCTTTCACCCTTATCATTCTCTCCCCAATCTGCAAACTATTCTAGAGTACAGGGTGATCTCCTTCCTCCTCCTCTGCATACCATGCTGAAGTAGTGAGTATTCCGCTTGTTCCCCAAACTATGCTGGAGTGTTGGTTGGTGCTCTGCCTACCATAACACCATATCAACTAAAGAGTGGTCACATTGTTTGCCCAATCATTACTACGGCTACTACTATAGTAGATAATGTGGTTATCCACCTTTTCTACACCATGTTGTAGTAATAGGGCACCTTCCCTTACTATATTGGAGTAGTGCTCAGCTACCATCGCCCACATCATGCTGCAGTTGTGGTGAGTGGTCTGTTTGCTTCCACTTCCCATCTCATGCAAAATGAACAAGCGGCCTGCTCCAACCATACCATGCTGGAGTACTGGGTGTTCTGCTTGGCCCCCGCACTTAGGGTCCGCTCCCAGAGCTTCAGTGGGATGTTGGAGATGTGATGAGAGCAAGTGATAGCAGAGCAATGGAGAGAAACGAGGTATGGAGACTGGATAACTGGCCAGCCTGCGGTCTTCAGATCAATCACCACCAGTTCCTCTTCAGCCAAGACCACAAGGGCAACGGGATCATCGAACTCTGCAGAAGGAAAAGTTCATCATAGATAAAGCTAAAGGTGTCTGGAAAGGCAATACTGCATCTAAAGCAATAATTCAAGTCCTATAGTAAGGTTTTATCAGTTGGCGTTAGGAAGGGACCAAGTTCCAAAATGGAAAATACTACTCATTAACCCCTTCGATGCTTGTGACGGAACTATTCCGTCATCAGTCACGGTTGGGCTGTGCTGATGACCGAATGGTTCCGTCACGACCACACCCCTTTCAATGAGGGGCAGCACAGGGGGGGAATTCCATTAGCAGCGAAGGTGTTAATGATAACATTATTCAGAGTGGGATCCTTGTTGAAAGGTCCATGCCTGTAATGTATCCTTTGGAAGTGGAAGGACAATTCATTTCCCCAGTGGAAGCAGATATTCCGGTCTGTGGCTCTATGGATGACCCAAACAACCTGAAATTGGGATATCAGCCTGAAAATGTAATTCTTCAGAACAGTCACCTTTTATACGTTTAAATCCTTACTGAATATTCCCTTACAACAGGATTGGAATTCTTTGTAAAATATAAACAAAAATTCCACATCATCTTACATGTCTCATCACAGAGCTATATACTAACATGAGTTGGGCTTGTTTTCACATGTTCTGATCTGCACATAAAGACCCTCTGAAGCCACCATTAGAAACCATCTTTGTGAGAAGCAAAGCACATTTCTACCAACTCTCAATGATATCACCTTCAATCTATTGAAGAAACTGATGCATGAAAACTTTATTTAGATACAACTTGATTTTTCTCCATTAGACCAGTTCTGCATTCAGAAGCTTACTGGACAGAGTAACAAGCTATAAATGAATGGACTGCCCAGGACAATCAATAATAACCAACGTAATCCCTTTGGGTAGCTAACACTTCAGCAGTAGCAAAATTGAGCGGTCAATGCTTGCTCAGGCAGTTGCAGGGGTAGAGACTTAACTTTAGCAGGACACTGTAACAATGAATAACGAATATGCTACTTACCAGTATGCACCTGTTCTTGGCATGTAGGGCTGCTGACATTCATATCTGTGCATAGATCGCCGCCTAGTGTTGGGTCCGGATGATTGCACATTGTTGTCCTGGAAGAGTCTTCGAAGTATCACGAGATAGGTGACTCCTCCCCTGGACTACAGTGCGCATGGGCATCCCCTCCACCCTCAGATTGTTTTTCGCCATTGTGGCAGAGATGGAGTGTAATACAGTGAATGATGTCCATGCTACATAGTAATTCTGAATGCTACAGCTGCTACAGGCGCCGGGGAGAAGGGTGGGCAATATGAATGTCAGCAGCCCTACATGCCAAGAACAGATGCATACTGGTAAGTAGCATTTGCAGTTCGAGGCATGTGGGCTGCTGAATTCATATCTGTGCATAGAATACATAGCAGTCCCTCCTGTTAGCGGCGGCTGCCCGTGCCAGCTGCAGCAGTCTGAAAAAGAGTTTTGAGAACAGCCGGTCCTACAGCTGTCTTGAATGTACATCTACGCAGTAGTGCTTTGTAAATGTATGTATAGTGGACCATGTGGCTGCTCTACATATCTCTTCTAGAGGAATATTCCACAGAAAAGCCATGGCTGCTCCTAACGTACGTGTGGAGTGTGCTCTTGGGGAATGGTTAGTGTGGGTTTAGCCTTTGCATAGCAAATCTGTATACACTTAACAATCCATCTGGCTATTCCTGCTTTGGAAATGGGGTTGCCTTTGTGCTGTGGAGAAAAGGCAACAAACAGTTGTTTTGTCTTCCTGAAATCCTGTGTTCTGTCTATATAGTACATGAGAGCCCTCTTGACATCTAATGTGTGTAGAGATCTCTCTGCGACATTTTCCGGATTAGGATCGACCTATGGCAGTTTCGATACCGATGGCTCTTTATATATGTTCGTAGCCGGGCCTTTATGCGGGGCTGTAGAACGAGTCGGTAGATCTCGGGTAAGGCCTTGTGGCGATCCCTCGACCTAAGCCTTATCGAGTGCTTCATCGTTGGCACCCGTATCGACGGTTGGGCCTAGCTCCTCGCCCGAGCTATCTTCTATGGCCCCAAGGACCTCTGCGTCGTCTCCTACCTCATCGACAATGTTTTCTTCTTCTTCCAATATTTCTTCATCTTCGGCGTCATACTCTGAGTCATGACCCGAAACAGGATCCGAGTGTTCTTCCCGATCCTGCAGATCAACGACCTCATCGTCTTCGGTCCCGAAGATGTTTTCTGGATTAGGCGCTGATCTCTGCGACTCTAATCGAGCCGCGCGTCGGAACCGAAGAGTTTTCTTCGACCTGAACGGGGCACAAGCCATACAGTTGGCTTTGTTGTGATCCGGGGACAGGCACTTGTTGCACACCGGGTGGACATTGATATGCGGGTATTTTGCATTGCAAAGTGGACACCCCTTGAATGGGCTTCTTTCCATCGTAGATCGAAGATCGTGTCGTGTGGAAAAAAACCGTCTGATTCCTAGATGTCCTTTCGAAGCAAAGTTATCGGTACCGAACGAAACTATACCGACGCTGTCGAAAGCCTTTTGGCTTTGTAGAAAGTTTTCCTAACTTGAGCTAAGATAGTAACATCCGAACCCAATGGCGTCTGAGGATGGAGGGGATGCCCATGCACACTGTAGTCCAGGGGAGGAGTCACCTATCTCGTGATACTTCGAAGACTCTTCCAAGACAACAATGTGCAATCATTCGGACCCACACTAGGCAGCGATCTATGCCCAGATATGAATTCAGCAGCCCACATGCCTCGAACACTCAATGTCAATCTAGGTCCTTAGCCATAAAAAACAAGCAGATATGTTCTAGAGCTGAGAATACAACCCCAAACGTTTTTATACCATTTATGAGTGCAGAGATTTTCTGCAACACCAGACTACAATATTAATGCACAACTAGGTTGCTTCTTTGGGGCATTTAACTCCAAGCAGCAAGAAGTCAAAACTTCCTCTAGGAGAGTTGGGTAGAGGTTAGAGAAGCAGGTTCAGCATAAACAATAAAAAAAAAAGCTCATCAACAATATCTCAGCCGGACACAGTCCTGGAGAGGAAGATGACTATTACTGGACAGAGACAGTTATAAGAAATAAGCAAAGGCGGTCACTGTGGTGTGAGTGACTGATGGTAGAAATGAAGCGTCATATGCAGTGTGGGAGGCACGAAGAGACCGGGATAGAGTCTACATGTGTTGTACTATTACATGCTGCTTAGGTATGAAAATGGTGTTGTGTTTAGAAGGTGATGCAGAGAAAGAATGTAATCATATGCATTTACAAACAGTGATGAACTTTGCCATTCACCAAGAGCTTCTGTCCACTTTAAAAAGGCTCTCCAGTTACATATTGCACCCGGTTTACTTATTGCAGAGCTGCAATACAATGCGTTAGCTGAAAAGAGTAGGGTGGCCAATGCCAGAAGTGTATTAAAAACTTTAGCAGTATTGTACTGAACAAATCTCACATGAGAGGTGATTGTGGGAAACAGATACGTCCTGGACAAATTGAGTAAATAAAACGGTTTGCCTTGCTGTGCACATGAAATACAAAGAAGTCATTCCTGGCAATAAGGATTAGCGAAGGAATTTCGAGGCTCGGGGGAAGCATGGTTAAGTTCTGAAGTTATATGTATTTGTAACGCACACTATCACCTGCGGGTGAATCCTGGCGCTGAGCAGGTGTGTGGCCTAGCCCTGCATATGGTAGGTTGGTTAATTGAAAAGCCAGGTCTTCTGCTTCTTGTGGACCTTAAGAAAATAGGAAAAGGTTCTGATGTGGAGTGGGAGTCTGTGCCATGATTTAGGAGCGATGAAAGAAAACACCGGTCCTTCTGATCTGGTTCTGTGTATGTGTGGGATGTGTGCAAGTAGGAGTCCTACCGAACAGAGGTGTCTGTGTGGTTGGTGGAAGGATATGCGACTGTTCAGCTAAGTGAGACTTAAATTGTGCATTGCCTTGAATGTGTATGTGAGTACTTTGAAATTAGCGCTTTTGTGTATTGAGAGAAGTGCAGCGCCCTGAGATGAGGTGTGATGTGAGTTAGTTAGCTGTGTGCTGAATGGTTTGTAGTTTTCTAGTAAGGTACTTGGTGAACCCAACATAGAAGGTGCTCCCATAGTTCAACTTGCTAGTGATTGGGACTTGAGTGACCGTTTTTCTAGTGTTGCTTAGTAGCCATTTGAAGATCCTCCCCAGCATCTGCAGGGTGTGGAAGCATGATGCAGTAACGGCGCTTACTTGTGCAGTCAGGTACAGTTTGCTATCGATGATTATTGCTAGGCTCCTGGAGTGGGGTGCTGGAAGTTGGGTGCTGAAAGTGGGCATGATTCAAAGTTTGTCCAGCCACCAGTTGGAGTCCCATGTTCCGGTTTTCTTGACGAGGAGCACTATTTCGGACATGTCTGTGTTGAACTTCAGACAGTCAGCTTTCATCTAGTTAGCGAGTTTGATTATGCAGGAGGTGAACTTGTTTCTTGTCTTGGGGGTATTTTTTGAGAGGGAGAGTATGAGTTGTGTGTCGTCGGCGCAGGACAAGTTGTTGGTGTTGTGTGCACGGATGAGGTTGGCCCAGACAGATCATGTATGCGTTGAAGAGGGTGGGTCTGAGCAATGAATCTTTAGCCACTTCACCGATGAGCTTGCGGGCTTCTGAGGAGTAAGGTGCCAGGCTGAAAGCTTGTGTTTTATATGTTCTAGCAGATCCAAAGGAGAGCAGGTCTTTGGATACCATAATAGTGCAGCCACCTGTTGAGAAAGGGGTGTGCGATTGTGCCAAAAGCTGCAAAGAGGTCCAGGAGAATGAGGGCTGCCATGACTCCTCTGTAAAGCATGATGTGGATGCCATCTGTGGCAGTGATGAGTGTTTTTTCTGTAGTGTTGTTGGGTATGAATCTGGACTGTTTGGCACTGAGAAACAGGTGGTTGACGAGGCATCAGTTGATTAGCTTCTCCAACATCTTTGCCATGTATGGTAGAAGTGAGGCGGGCCTGTAGTTAGAAAGCATGTCTGGATCAGCGGATGGTTTCTTGAGCAGGGGCATTTTAGCAGCACGTGTCCCGGTGTCCAGGAATGTGGCTGAGTCGATGGAGGCATTGAGGATGGATGTTAGTGCTTTGTTGATCAGTAGGAGTCCTTTGGTGAAGGTTTGGTGGGGGCTAAGGATCAGATGGAGCACAGAGTAGATAGTCTTCATGGTAGCAGCAATTTCGAAAGTGGTGACAGGAGGCCACAACGTCAGAGTTCGTTCTTTGGTGATGGTGTGTGGTTGAAGGTTGAAGATGCTGTATATGGAGGTGATTTTGTTTCAGAAGAATTCTGACAGCTTGTTGCAAAGGTCCTGTGAGGGGCTGATGTCGCTGGAGGAGGCAGGAGCACAGTGAAATCCTTAATGATGGCAAAGATTTCCTGTCTGCTGTAAGTCTTGGCATTGGAGAGATCTGCACGAGCTGTGCACTTGATAATCCTGAACTGTTGGTGGTATTGTCTTCGGGCTGATTTGAAGATGTCTATATCTATGGTGTCTTGACTTATTCTTCATTTGCGCTCCAGTTGCTTTCAGTGCTGATTCGTCAGCCTGAGTTCCTATGTCTACCACTGGCCTGTGATCAGGCTCTTGCTGTTTGGTTGCACTTCAGGGGAGCAAGGAAGTCTGCGGATGTGGCACTCTAGCTGTTGAGGTTCTTGATGGCTTGGTAAAACGCTGGGTGAGGCCAAAGTTTCCAAAGTTTTCGAAAATGGCCATGAAGTTTGAGTCAGGTCGCTCCAATTTAGGGGCAAGTTTAGGTTTGAGGCAGATGAAGGTGTTGGAGTTGATGATAAGGAATGAAACAAAGTCTGGATGTCACTGGCGAAATTGGTGTGGGGTCTGGTTGTCTATATACGAGCGTTCGCCCAGGGAGAAGTTGGCTGTGATGTGTATCTTGAATGTGAGGTGTTCCATGCAGCTGGTGGGGGTGTCCATGTAGGTTGTGCAGCTGATGGCATCTTTGAATATGATGGTGACTTGACTCCACTTTCGGCATTGTGCTGATTATCTTGCCTGGAAGTCTAACAGCGTGCCGGGATGGCTGTAGTAATGTCCGGTACAGAGGTTTGGTTTAGCCATGTGCATGTGAGGAAGAGCCGTTCTGGAGCGTGGTCTTGCAATAGGTCCCATGTGTATCAGGTGTGTTTGGTGAGCAAACAGTGTTGAGGTGCATGCATGAGTGTGGCTTGTTGTGTGGGTGCTGTCTGGTCTGTGTGAGTGTCAGTAGGAGGCTGGTTTGAGTGAGTGTGATTGAGTGGAGTGCTGGGTGCTGTTGGCACAGGAGAGGTGGGTGTGGAGAGTGCATGAGAACTTGCAGGAGGAGTATGTGAAGGTTTCTTCTTCAGTGTTGTGTGGTGCAGTGAGGTAGCAGTGTGGCGAGTGGGAGCCAGGGTTGAGAGCACAGGAGCGCGGCAGCGCTGTGGTGGTTAGCACAAGAACCAAAGTTCCTGGCACTGAGCAAGGTCATGGCGCTGATGAGTGCAGATGGTGTTCCAACCACATGCACACTGCACGCGTCTGCGTTGCTACTGCCATTAAGTAGGTTCTGGCTGAGGGGTAGAGCTTGGTGTGTCATGGGTAGGAAACCAGTGATGTCGCTTCCTGTGCAGATGGATGATGGGAGATGCAACAATGTCACTTTCTGTGCTTATGGGTGATGGGAAAGGAAGCTCTCTTGCTTGGTTTCTTCTTTTATAGATGGCTTTGGTGAGAAACCAATAATCTCTCTATCACAAGAAGAGAATACTACTGTATATTTTCATTCCTCTGTATCTACGTTCCAGATGACCCTGGTGATAGGGTAGAGAACCCTGAAATCACGTAGATTATATAGAAGGACCCTAACACAATAGTACCACCAGTGGCATGCTTCAGCATTAGGTTCTCACCCACTACACCTAATGTGTGCGGGTGGGCTCAACGCTGTTTGTTAGCAGAACTCTTAATGCTAAGGAATCTGCAATTAAAATTGTCTGCAGGTTTTCCTATCAATGCTTAGTGGGTCTCTTTATTTTAGATACCTTTGGCAAGATTAAAAACATTTAAGAGAAGATGTTAGTAAGGTATGTTATGAACGCGAACATCTTAGTTTGACATGTTTCAGCCAAATGACTTCGTTTTTTTCGGGACAGATTTTCCTCTAGATCCCTAGGTGTTTAGTAGTTATTTACCACTGTTTTAGTGCGTTAATCGGCTGTGACCTTCTCACAAACACATGTTCTCTATTTTTTGTCTTACATGATATGTATAGAGAAACAGAGACATTAGTCAGCAACTTTAACACTTCATATGTTTGTTATGCATTGGTGCACTAAGTTAGTTTTCACCAATTGAAGTATTTATGCAATTGTTTACAGTTGCTGGTGAAGGAATATGCTACTTACCAGTATGCATCTGTTCTTGGCATGTAGGGCTGCTGACATTCATATCTGTGCATAGATCGCCGCCTAGTGTTGGGTCCGGATGATTGCACATTGTTGTCCTGGAAGAGTCTTCGAAGTATCACAAGATAGGTGGCTCCTTCCCTGGACTACAGTGCGCATGGGCATCCTCTCCATCCTCAGATTGTTTTTCGCCATTGTGGCAGAGATGGAGTGTAATACAGTAAGAGATGACCATGCCTGAGAATTATGTTGAGTGCTACAGCTGCGACAGGAACCGGGGAGGAGGGTGGGGGATATGAATGTCAGCAGCCCTACATGCCAAGAACAGATGCATACTGGTAAGTAGCATATTCCGTTTGAGGCATGTGGGCTGCTGAATTCATATCTGTGCATAGAATAAATAGCAGTTACCTCCCTATCGGCGGTTGCCCGTGCCAGCTGCAGCAGTCTGAAAGAGTTCTGAGAACAGCCTGTCCTACAGCAGCTTGCTGCTTGGAGTGCACATCTACGCAGTAGTGTTTGGTAAATGTATGTATGGTGGTCCATGTGGCTGCCCTACATATATCCTCTAGAGGAATGTTACCCAGGAAAGCCATGGATGCCCCTAGCTTGCGTGTGGAATGCGCTCTTGGGGGAACTGTTAAAGTGCGTTTTGCCTTTTGATAACAGATTTGAATGCATTTAACTATCCACCTGGCTATACGTGATTTGGAAATAGGCTTGCCTTTATGTTGTGGAGAGAAGGCAACAAACAGTTGTTTAGTCTTTCGAAAGTCTTTTGTCCTGTCGATGTAATACAGGAGAGCCCTTTTGACATCTAAGGTGTGCAGTGCTCTGTCTGCCACTGAGTCAGGGTTTGGAAAGAAAACTGGCAGTTCTATGTTTTGATTAATGTGGAACTGCAAGATTACCTTTGGCATGAACTTGGGGTTGGTGCGCAGCACCACCCTATTAGCATGAATTTGTAGGTAGGGCTCTTGAATTGTGAGGGCTTGAAGCTCGCTGACTCTTCGCAGCAATGTAATTGCTATTAGAAAGGCCACTTTCCAAGTTAGAAACTGTATCTCACAAGAATGGAGAGGCTCAAAGGGGGGTCCCATGAGCCTGGTGAGAACGATATTTAGATTCCAGACAGGCGAAGGAGGGTGTCTGGGAGGGATCACCCTTTTAAGGCCCTCCAAAAAAGGCTTTGATGGCAGGCACTCTAAAA
Organism: Lissotriton vulgaris; assembly: GCF_964263255.1. Classification (NCBI taxonomy): domain Eukaryota; kingdom Metazoa; phylum Chordata; class Amphibia; order Caudata; family Salamandridae; genus Lissotriton; species Lissotriton vulgaris. Next base: position 610,133,466 of record NC_141695.1, read on the forward strand.
AGTGAAAGGTGCTGCCTGTTCTGAAGATAAGCGGCTATAGCAGCCAAATGTATCCTGATGGAACTATACGCTAGGTTGCATTGGTACAAATGCAGTAGGTAACATATGATGTTTTGCGTGGATGCATCTCGCGGATTAATGTCATTGTTGGAACAGTAAATGACAAATCGTTTCCATTTGGCTGCATAGCACGCCCTGGTTGTAGGCCGCCTTGCCTCCTTGATGATGTTCATACACTCAGGGGGCAAGTTGAGGTAGCCAAACTATGACCTCAGGAGCCGAATCGCTAGGCTCAACTGTTGAGGATCTGGGTGCTGAATGTCTCCATGGCTCTGAGTGAGGAGGCTGGGAGTGAGGCGCAGCCGTTGGTGAGGCACCACTGAAAGTTCCAGGAACGTGGTGTACCAAGCCTGCCGTGCCCACGTTGGAGCAACCAGGATGAGCGTCATGGAGTGCTGCCGCAGTTTGCTCGCCTCCAGCGGTATGAGTGGGGCTGGGGGAAAAGCGTACGCAAATCTGCCTGACCAGTTCATCCATATCGCATTGCCCTGAGACTGCGGGTGTGGGAACCTGGCGGCGAAGCTTTGGCATTTTGCGTTCTCTTTTGTTGCGAAGAGGTCGATATCTGGATGACCCCACTCCTGGAAGTATGGCTGGAGTACCGAGGGGTGGATTTCCCACTCGTGCATCTGATGACTGCGCCATCTGGTTGTCTACTCCTGGGAGATGCTCCGCCATGAGGAAGATGTTCCTCTGAATGGCCCACTTCCACATGCTCTGGGCCAGGTGAGATAGCTGCGGGGAGTGTGTGCCTCCCTGTTTCTGGATGTAATACATGGCAGTCATGTTGTCCGTCCGGATCAAACCGACCTTGTTGCACAGGTGCAACTTGAACGCTTTCAGTGCCATGAAGATTGCCATGAGCTCTAGCAGGTTGATATGCATTTTCTGCTGTTGTGTTGTCCATAGTCCCTGCACCGTGTAATGGAGGACATGCGCTCCCCAACCCTGGAGAGATGCGTCCGTGGTTAGCACTATCTGTGGGACAGGCTCTTGGAACGGTCGTCCCCTGCAAAGGTTTTGTGGATTCCACCAATGCAGAGAGTTGTAAGCACGACCGGTCACCAACACTAGGTCTTTTAGATGTCCATGAGCCTGGTTCCACTGACTCGCCAAGCATTCTTGAAGGGGACGCATGTGCAATCTCGCGTGCGGGACTATGAATATGTAGGATGCCATCATACCGATCAGTTGCATGAACACCTGCGCTGGGAGTGATTGTTGAGGCCTGAACCTCCGAATGAGCAGCTGCATGCTGTTGACCCTGGCAGAGTTCGGCTGCGCTGTTGCCGTCAGTGTTCAATGTTGCCCCTAGGTACTGTTGCACATGGGCTGGCTGCAGGTGTGACTTTGTGTAGTTGAGTGAGAACCCCAGACTATGAAGGAGGTGAATCGTGCGCGACATGTGGCTGTTACACTGCTGGGCTGACTTGGCCTAAACAAGCCAGTCGTCCAGGTCAGGATAGACGTGAACATGTTGTCTGCGAAGGTGCGCAGCCACGGTCGCTAAGCACTTGGTAAACACTCTGGGGGCAGTGGTGACCCCGAAAGGCAGAACCTTGAATTGGTAATGCTGATTGTTGATGGTGAACCGGAGATATTTTTTGTGACTCGGGTGAATGGGAATGTGGAAATATGCATCCTTGAGGTCCAGGGTCGCTAGAAAGTCGCCCTGACTGAGCAACGGCAGGACCTGCTGTAAGGTTAACATATGAAAGTGTTCTGAAAGGATGTATTGGTTGAGGGGTCTGAGGTCTAGAATGGGCCGCAGTGATCCGTCCTTTTTTGGGATCAAGAAGTACAGAGAGTACACCCCTGTACCTCGTTCTTCCGCAGGCACGAGCTCTAGTGCCCCTTTTTGCAGCATGGAGAGTACTTCTTGCTGCAATAAGTGCATGTGCTCTGCGGACATAGGACGGTGCCTTGGGGGTATGTTTTTTTGGGGGGGGTGGAGGTTAGTTCCAGACAATAGCCGTATTGGATAAGTTGTCTCACCCACCTGTCTGTGGTAATGCCTTCCCAGACTGGCGGGAACTGCTGGAGTCTTCCCCCGACAGGTGTTAGATGGTCGGGGGGAAGTGAGGAAGTGACAAGGCGTCACTGTTTGTTGGGAGCGGAGGATCTGGCGTTGTTATTGCCACGTCCACTGCCTTTGGCGCTGTTCCCACGGTATCCACCCCTGGTATTCTTTGTGTAGGTGGATTGCGTGCTAACTTTGGTGTACTGGGCCTGCTGTAAAACCTGTCCTCTAGAGGCTCCCCTATTACCGGAGCGGCGAAAGGAACTGCCGCGAAACTGCTGAGATTGTAGAGCCCCCATGGATTTGGCTGTCTGTGTCCTTTTTTATTTTTTCGAGTGTTGTGTCTACCCCGGGACCAAAAAGGAAGTCCGGGTTAACCGGCTGGTTGAGCAGAGTTGTTTGAATCTCGGGCTTGAAACCAGAGATGCGGAGCCATGCGTGACGTCTTAGCATCACACTAGTGTTTATGGCCCTAGCTGCCGTGTCTGCTGCGTCCAGTGCGCATTTGATGGACGCATTAGAAATCAACTTCCCTTCTTGTATCATCATCTCTGCTCCCTCCTTGTACATATCAGGCAGGTGTTGCAACAACTGTTCTAGTGTGTCGTAGTGCGCCCTGTCGTATCTAGCCAACAGGGCCTGTGTATTGGAAATCCTCCAAATATTAGCAGCCTGCGCTGCCACTCGCTTTCCTGATGCCTCCAGAATCTTTGATTCCTTGTCCGGAGGTGGAGCGTCACCACTAGTTTGTGAGTTCGCTCTCTTGCGGGCATTGGCCACCACAAGGGAGTGCAAGGGGAGCTGCCTTTGATGTAGGTGGGGTCCACTGGAGCAGGCCTATATTTTTTCTCAATCCGCGGGTTGATAACCCTAGCTTTCGTGGGTTCTTTGAAAATGTCCGCAGCATGTTTGAGGACCCCTTTAAGCATAGGCAAAGTCTTAGTGGAACGTTCAGAGGTGGAGAAAGTGTCAAACAAGAAATCTTCGTCCACAGGTTCCGCGTGCATTTCCACGTCATGGTTGAGTGCTGCCCTTTCTATCAAAGCGTTAAACGCCGCCGTGTCCTCAGTTGGCGATGTTTTGACGTTGTAGAACTGGGCGTCTGGTGCAGCATGTGGATCATCAGGGGCTAGAGTTTGATCTACAGCCTCAGACCACTGTTGTGGTTCATCCTGATCAGTGTCAGCGTGATAAGCAAAGGCCGCTTGACCATAGCCTTCACCCATGTCCTCCTCGCTTTGTGCTGGAGAATATGCCATTTGCTGCGAATAGTCCTGAACGTGCTCGAAGAGAACTGGTGAGTTGGCCGAGTCCTTCTTCCGTTTAAGAGGAATTTTGTAACCCTCCAAGGGATGTTCAGGCGCGATCTTCCTCTTGTGGATGGTTAGCCTGCCTGATTCCGAGTCGATAAAGAGTTTCGACTGGTTGTCGTACGAGGGCTTGTGGAACACAACCCCGTCGGGGCGGGCTTCGAAGGTGCCGACGACGTCTTGGAAGGTTCGGCGCCTTTGTGGTGTTCAAGATGCTTCGCTCGAGCTGTTGACGGAAGACCGAACTTAATCGGAGGGTGTCTGACGGTTTTGGAGCTTGATTTAGTGGTCGATTCGAGCTGCTTCTGCGCCTGAGGAGGACGCTTGCCTGATGGCGTCGACTCGAGCTCCCGGCGTGGAGCATTTCCAGCCTTAGGCGTCGACGAGACCTGCTGCTTCGGCTCGGCTTTGGCCTTCGGCTCGAGGTGCTTGCTGAGCAGTGGCTTGAGCCCCGAAATCTTCGGCTCGACGGCCTTCTTCGTCTGGAGGCCTTTGGCCTTGTCGCCATGTTTGTGCGTCGGTGACGTGTTTGCTGGTTGAGCTCTGCTTCGACGCTCCAGTTGTTGAGGCGACCGCCACTTTCGACGCCGAAGGGTCGTCGATAGTCTTTGATTGGACTGGCGTCGACGTCGAACCGACCACCATTTTAAGTAGTTTCGGTTTCGGCTCAGTTGGTTTCGGTTTCGATTTAGAGGAATCGACCAATGGCTCCTTGGATGTATTCTTAGCCTGGCTTGGACGCGGGGCTATAGAACGTGCAGGAAGATCTTGGCTAAGGCCTCTCGGCGAAGCCTCGACCTGAGCCGTAGGGAGCGCAATGTCAGTTATAGGCCCCGCTACTGCGGTTGGGCCTGGCTCATCACGGGTTCTTCGACGGCTCCGATGGCCCCATCGTCATCCCCTACCTCGACGACGTCTTCTTCGTGGACGTAGTCTTCAGCATGCTCGTCCACCTCGAAGTTGGAGTCATGCTCCGACACTGGTTCCGACTGCACTTCAGGAACCTCTTCTTCTTCATCTTAGACGCCTTCTTCGTCACCGGCCTCGAAGATGTTGACCGGTTCGGGCGCCGACTGTTGCGCCGACTGCCTCGCTGCGCGTCAAAGTTTAAGCGTCTTCTTGGAGCGGAACTTCGAGCAGGCCATACAGCTGGCCTCGTCGTGCTCGGGGGACAAACATTTATTGCACACCGGTTGCACATCGATGTGGGGGTATTTCGAATTGCAGACGGGGCATCGTTTAAACGGGCTCAGATCCATCGTCGTCGTAGTCTGGGCCTCTGGTGTCGAAGCGAGAAACAGCTTGCGACGTCCGGTTCGAAGAACTGGAAAGGAACAGGCACCGAACGAGACAATACCGACGCTGTGAAGGCCTTTTGGCCTTAGGAAAGAGTCAATACAAAGTTTCCGAACTAGAGTCAAGAAAGTACATCCGAACCCAATGGCGGAAAAAAACAATCTGAGGATGGAGAGGATGCCCATGCGCACTGTAGTCCAGGGGAGGAGCCACCTATCTTGTCATACTTCGAAGACTCTTCCAGGACAACAATGTGCAATCATCCGGACCAAACACTAGGCGGCGATCTATGCACAGATATGAATTCAGCAGCCCACATGCCTCGAACACCTTTTTCCCCGCATTATCCCACCTTCTGCCTTCTTTGTCTGGAGGTGCTGCAATCGGAGCAGATGGGTTCCTAGATTTCTGTTGTGCCGCCTGTCTAATAACAGAATCCGGTTTGGGATGACCCAAAATGCAAGTAGGAGCATCAATAGGCGCCTTATACTTCTTATCTAGTCTGGCCAGAACCGGCGTTACCGTCGCTGGCATCTCCATGACCTTTAATCCTTCCTTCCAAATATGGGACACTATAGGCAGGGATCGCACGGATTTCCGATACGAGTCCTTGAAATCGTATAAAAAACATTCAGTCTTCTCTGCCGTCATGGTCAGTGCAAATCTCTTAGTGGCCCTTTCCATCAAATTATGAAATCCACCAATGTCCTGCGGAGGAGAATCTACTGGTCTCTGTGGAGGGGTAGACGGTGATGGGGTGATATAGTCATGCCATTCTGCACTTGTGTCTGCAATTTCCCCATCCTCATGATCGTCATCCGAGGAATCGTGATGTGCCGTCGGTGGTGGAGACCTAGCAGTAGGTTCTGGCAAAATCTCTCTCCTACGAACCGGTGTTCCTGGTACCGATCGTGGACATGGAGTAACCTCTGTGGACTGGAGTCGCTGATTATCTCTTCCTATAATCCTCCAACATGCCCTGGAGATCCTTCAACAAAGAGGAGAGTCCACAACCCATCTCCTCTATAGCCATCAGGTAGCTCCACAGGGCATTGCCAGATAGCTAGGTCTCCGCGGTCAGAGGAAAGCTCAGCAGGTTCTACATCTTGATGGGGGATAGGTGAAAGTCAATTCGGTGTACGTTTGTCCTAAAGTAATAGCACAGCATGGTAGGGACCAATGTGTCAGCCATATTGTGGTCGGCAAGGGTATTTTGACCTTGATGTTATATTCAGCCAGCCCCCATTATTACATGTGACCAAGCTAGGCGCCAGCAAGTCCTCCAAGCTCCCATTGTGATCACTAGAGGCCACCCTCTGCTCACCCACTCTCCGTCTCCAACGCGCATCAGCTGTATATCTGAGGAATTACGCGCTTGGGCGCTTGATTTGGCCACCCAAGGTTCATGTGGTATTGCGCGGACGTGCTCCGGAGCTCTATGCCATCAAGATTAGGCTGCTCCCTCTGATTTGGCATGCAGAAGTAACTATATGGTCAACAATGCTGTGCTGTGTCACCTAAACGAATGGCAGAAAAGATCCTCAGACAGTGCTGGCTATCTGGTGGATAGGTTGAGTTGAATTCACAACGGTTGGTGACGGACTCGGGTGGCATTAAATTGCAGTGGGCACTGGAAATGTACAAAGCAGGCTGCAGCTACGAGTGAACTTGGGCGCTATATTAGTGTCAGGCCACAAGCAGTGAGAGGACGCAGGGTGATAAATGTAGTTGCCCATGAGAATGCTCCATGTCCCCAAGCGGTCACCACTTTAAAAGTCAGTGTTGAGTTGATTAGATCTAAGGCAAGACTCCTGAGGCGAAGGTTGAAGCGTTCGCCGAATCCCATTAAACGGCCGCCATCTTAGGGTCAGGCTGTATCGAAAACTTCCCTCGCAGCTTAACCCCCTGGCTGCGGCTGGAATTCTGCACCTGTGCGGCACATTCCGATCGCAGGCGTGGTCATGACGGCTCCCAGCTGTCATCGGCACACGCCCACCGTAACTGATGACGACCGGGAGCCGTCATCAGCACCGAAGGGGTTAAAGTATCTTTGGAACTGCAGCAAAAGTGATTTTACCTTAACAGAGGTGAATTTTAGGGTCCTGATGATGGACTCGCATCACGGCAGCGGAAAGGTTGAAATTGCCACATGGTCCGCAAGTGAGTTCAAACCACTGGTGCAGTGCTGACTGGCCCCCCCAGGAACAGGAGCAGCGGTGGTAGGCTTTCAGGCACCTCGAAGCGCAGCTAGTCAGTCAGGTGAGCTCCAGTGCCGAGACACAAGGCACTTAGCTTGGTGGGCGGTTGTTGCTCGTAGGGCTCAGGCTGCAGGTCACAGGAGTAGGAACAGCAGTTTTCTAAGGCTCGCGCCTGCCATTTATGGAAGCCCGATGGCGACGCTCTCAAAGGGTACAATTTCAACAAAATTATGGGACGTCACAAGAAGTGCCCGGGATGACATTGGATCTGATGACCAGCATCTACTTTTAAAGAAGATAATAGACCGTTTACTCCTAGGGACCAAGTCAAAGGCAGTCTTTAGATTGATGAACGCCAGGTAGCAACTGCCCTTGCCGATCAATACTACTTTCCAGTAGATAAGTAACAAACTGAGCACCTAGTCGATAGTTCCTGTCCTTAGCCTAAAGCCGGCCTGGTACTGTCAAAGAATGGCAGTATCATCTGCCCATAGCTGGATCCTCTCCAGGTGGACTCTGCCAAAGACCATTCTGCAGAGCATCAATCAGACTACTCGGCCTGTAGTTTGGGGGGGTCCTCTCTAGGGCCTTTTTTATAGATCGGAACCACCTCTTTGCCCTTCCAGGACCAAAGTACAGGAGCCCCGCTGGCTATGGCATTTGCCAAAAGGAGGATGTAATGTGCCCAGTTCTGGGTATCTGCAAGAAATAAATCACCCGGCAGGCCATCTGGTCCTGCTGCTTTGGAAGGCACTATTCTGACTATTGCAGCCTCTATCTCAGCCTGGTCGAAAAGCTCGTCATCGCTATAGAGTCCGGAGGGAGAAGCAAGGAAGCTCCACGGGCCATGGCCTCTGGTGTCAAGTAAAGGCTCTGAAAGTGATCGTACCATTCCTGGCCTGTGATATAATTTGGGGGTGGGCATGCACCTAACTTACTGCCACAAGTCACTAGAGTCCAGAATGACTTAACATCCTTGGACAAACTTGCTTCTTTAAGTTGCTGCCATCGGGATTCCTCCCAAGCTATCTTCGTCTGCGGCAGCTCATTGCCAACAGGGGAGAAATGGACAAACCAAGAAAATGAGATGCACATCAATTATCTAGAATTGTTGGCAGGTTCATTTGCGATAAAAAGTTGCATCACAGATTGTGTGAGCAGTTGTGTACTTTTAAGGATGGACAGCATCTCTGCAGTACGTTACGTCAACAAATTGGGGGGAACCTCGATCCAAAACACTAGCAGATTTGGCATGGGATTTTTGGCATTTTTGTCTGAGCAGTATCATCATGATTTAGGCTCAGTACATCCCAGGAATGAATATAATAGCAGATTGGAATTCGAGTGAGATGAAGGATTTCAGCGATTGGATACTGAACAGGGATGTGTTCAGGTTGATCAATGATAGATGGAGTCCATTTATGGTGGATCTGTTTGCAAACCGAGTAAATACTCAAACAGGTTTTACAGTTGAAGAGGCGGAAGCAGTGGATGCGTTCCTAGGGAATTGGAACAAAATTCGGGGATATACTTTTCCTCCTTTTGCTCTGATTCAGAGAGTATTATTGAAGGTGAAGAGGAGGCGGAAATGGTGTTAGTGGTACCTTCTTGGTCCTCCTAGGTTTGATACCCAGATGTCATGGAGCATTTGATAGCTGACCTGGTACTTCTGCCGACTATACCAGATTTGTTAGTGAGTGCAGTGGGAGACAGGCATGGTTCTGGTTGTGGTTGATGGCTTGGCTGATTTCGGGAAAGCCTGGAGGGGTCAGGTTTATCGTTGGAGGCATCAAAATTCATTAAGGAGTCATGGGATCCAGGGACTTCTAAGGCATACAGGTTGGCCTGGAAGAGATGGATTTGTTAGTGTGTTTCGATGGGTTTGATCCCATATCAGCACCTTTGGTAGATGCAGTGAATTATTTAGAGAAGGTCTTTCAGTTCAGTGAACATTAATAGGTCTGCACTTTCTGATGGGCATGGATTGATAGATAGTTTAACAGTAGGACAACATGATGTAGTGAAAAGAATGTTAAGGAGTGTAAGGCTAAAGGCCCCTCCAGGACCTTAGGCATTCGTCTTTGAGGGACGTGGAAGTTGTTTTTCAGAAGTTAGCAAGTTGGTCGAAGAATGAGTTTCTAGATTTGAAAAAGCTGTCTTTGAAATTGGCTGTGCTTCTTTATTTTTTTGTTTGTTTCAATATTACTAAAAGAACAAAAACAATGTCCCAAACCATTTTTTATCCGAATTTGGATGAATGCATGAAGTTGTGTATGGTGAGATTTTTGGGTGATTATGAAAGAAGAACGGAGAGTTTGAGTGACGTCATGAATGCACAACTCAGAATTTCTTTCAGAAAACCTTACAAAGCAGTGTCTATACCTACTTTGGCTAGGTGGATGAGAGATTATGTAGAGAGCAGGAATAGATCTTGCTCAATTTGGGGCACATTCTGCTAGAGGGACTATGGCATCTAAAGCATATTTATTAGGCAGTGGATTGACTGGTATTTAAGAGGCAGCAGATTGGTCATCAGAATCCGTTTTAATTTTTTTTCATTTCAAACCTGTTGGTTGTGTGGTTAGGAATATTATGGCAAGGCTTTAAACATGCATAATATTGGCCATAAAATGCAGATTTTCCACAGCTGGGGTGGATACAAAGTCATGATTTTATTAAGGGCACAGAGGCGGGTATTATCCCGCCCTATAAATTCCCACCCTATGATACATTTTTGGTTTATTTTTAGAAGGAGATTACAGGAAATAAACAAGGAATGGTGGAGAAGAAAGAAGTTGTTCCAGTTGGTTGAGATTTGGTTATTTTACGAGTGTTCATCGAAGTTGGACAATTAAGCTTGTTCGGAGCAAAAGAAGGAAGATGGCTGCTAGAGAAGGAGTTCTATAGAGTGAAAAATGTATGGATTCTTAATCTAAGTTCTTTTCAAATGAAAGAGGTATGCAGAATATCAGCCTCCGAGTCTTTAATAAAATCTGGATTTTCTACCCACCCCAGCTGTGAAAAATCTGATCTGAATTTTCATCCAGAATTTAGCCCTCAATCCATCCCGCCTTACCCAATTGGAAACAAGTGACAAACATTCTATTGTTTTATGTGCGAAGAAATAAAATATAAGCATTTAGCATATTTAGCAGCAAAAAAAATACTAAAACAGTAAATAAAAATTGTGATAACTATCTTTTTGTGTCATTTTCAAATAATTACAGCGGAATATGTGCCATTCCTACACATTTCTTTAATGCGTTAGTCTGACTGCACAACCTGAAAATAGCTGAGCTCATCTCTCATGCGTACATTATAAAACTAAGCATGCTTAGTAACAATTCATTTCATTAAGAGGGCACGTTGCTTTTAAACTTTCTCTTCCTCCAAACATTGCTCCACATCAAACTGTAGAAAAATAGAAATATTGATGTACATAAGCAACGTTCATTTCCCTTTTCCCACTCCTCTTCCTGCGCGTACCCTGAATACCGTAAAGCATTTAACTACATCCTACTGCCAGCAAAGGCCTGTACCCGTGTATACATGACAGCCATTTTAGGCACCCTGGCCCTTTTTGCCCGCCTAAGATTAGAATCACCGGCTCCCCTTCTGCATGTACACGACCCTGCCCTGAAAGGCAGCCCCTTTTTGCTCGACCCACGCAAACCCCCCGTTCCCTCTTGAAGAGGCATCCTTCGCCCTAGCAGGCATAGCCCTCCCCCAGCTGCACCTGACTGCCCCCGCTCTCATGTACGGGTCATAAGATCTCTCTCGCTCTCTGTGTGACTCTGTCCTTGTGTCCACCCTGGCTACCCCTCCCTTCTCCTCACGTAGGCAAGTCATAAACCCTCTTCTTCTGCAAGACCCTGTCCTTGAGAATCACGGCCGCGCCTGACCAACCCCTCCTTCCCTTCCATGAATGCCCCTCTGTTGACAAGCCTTCCCTCCGCACTCGATTGTCCACGCGGCATTAATACCACTCCTTTGATGACCCTTTCCCCCGAGTCCAGCTGACCACACATGTCCGAGGCCATCGCCTGAGCCAGGAGATACCATTCACTGCCCTTATTGTATGAAGTCACTCCTCTTCAAAGGATCCTCTATTGGTCTTAGCCACCCCACCCCTTGGGCTATGATCAGGCGTACACATCCTACAAAACACTCAGTTGCGTGATTGCCCTCCCCTCTTATCAGCAGGTCAAGGGTCCCCATTGTGAATGTATATGGGTAGGATCACCACGAGGATTATAGGGATGTCTTTCCTTTTGCGTCACACCGTCCTGATTGTGTTATCATGTGTTCTGTAGAGTATAAAAAGCCAGAGTCTCAGCTCACTTGTTAGAGCACCTCCCGAAAGACACTGTGTTTCGTGTCCGAAATGACATGCTCTCCTCATGAGAAATAAACTCTGTTCCTGATTCCTGCTTCCAGCGCCCGTCTCTTTATTTTGGTAATTACTCAACATGGGAACTAAGAGGCGGTTTGCGCCAGCGGCCTGGGCACCAATAGGATTATGGGCTCGTTTTCCACAATTGGCGTCCCAACGCGGGGCCCATCAGTGACATGGGGTTCGGTAAGAGAGATCCAGACGAAGAAGTGAACATCTAAAATGATCGGGGCATGCCTGCCTTGAGAGGGCCCTCGCCCGGCGGCCGATCGACAGAGCTTCACCAATTCTGAACGGACCTCTCTTGCAGTGACCTATTGTCCTGACTGGAATCCCACAGGAATGCTACATGGAGTAAGAGAACGAATGGGCGCTGGAGGAGGAAGTCGAAGAACTGTCCGTATGGTCCGGTCCGGGTAAGATTAAGTAGGGCGTTCCTACGCCTGATTGGTAGGGTGGTTCTATCCACCCAATTGTTGATTGATTGTATTGAAAATCGGTATTCGTATACCGAAATTGCTGATTGTTGATTGTTTGTATTGAAAATCGGTATTTGTATACCGAAATTATTGGTATTGGTTCATTTAGCTTTGAGGGCTACTTGACATATTGGTTCTCTTCTGAGAACGAGACATTCTCTGTTTTCAAACAGCGGCGAATAGGAACGTCGTCCCTCTTTGCAGATAGAGAAGGGTAGGTAATACAGACTTTTGTCCCCGGTATTAATTCGTCATGCCTACTTTTCTCCCCACTGAATTGTTGAAGTCGATTAATAATCGATGTTGTTCTTTGAGAATTGTTTGAAGTCGGTTGATAGTCGATGGTTGTTCTTTGAGATCTTCCCTGTCTACAAACTGAGACGAGTAGAAATATTCTGTCTTCCTTTTTGGATAGCGAAGGGCAGGCAATGCAGACATTTGTCCCCGTTGTAATCCGTCATGCCTGTTTTTCTCCCCACTGATTGATTGAAAACCTGGACATTATTGTTCCAGGAATTGTTTCGTTTGAGGTATTTTCTGCCTGCAAACAACGTGGAATAGAAATATTCTATCTAGTCTTTGCAAGTAGTAAAGGGTAGGTTATGCCCCTTTGTGAATTCGTCAGTCCTACCCACTCCCCACTGTTTGGGGGGTAGCTCGCATGGTCCGCCCAGGAGACTACCCTTATGGAGGACATATACTCCCCGCTTATGGGCCATTTAGTGGAGGTAGACCATCTGGTCCGTCCAGGAGGCTACCCTAGTAGATGGAAGTACATCACTCGGTCTGTCCAGGATGATACTCCAATGAAGGAATATATGTTCCCCTTTTGATCGATAATCTCGTTCCACCCCGGACCATTTATTGGAGGGAACTCGTCTGGTCCGCTCAGAAGTACCCCCCCCCCCCAGTGAAAAGGACACATAAAAATATGAAGTGATCACCGTTCCCTACTAACAGAAAGCCTTAGCTCGAAACACGCTAAGGAAGAGAAAGAAAACTAAAAAGAAATCAGGCTAAGTCAGTAACCCCCTGATGAGCTTTTGACTTCACTAAAAATAAGAAACATTAGAAATAGTTCATAATAAGAAATATAAAATGGCGAGAAGTTTGGCAGCAAAGATAGCCACGAGGTAGCTAGGCTTCAACGCCTGTTCCTGTTCCCAACATGCCTGCCTCATTGCCCGCCACGCCCAAATAACGGTCACATGAAATAGAAACAATCAAATAGGTACCTACCCTCATTCCGGAAGCTCCCAAAGTGCAACAGGTCCGCGGTTACGCCCATCCGGAAGGCGAGGCCTCGAGGCACGAGGGGCCCGCCTGACCACGGTCGGGAGGAGATGATGTTGGGCAGGCGGTCCAAAGAATGGCAGAGTCCTCTCCTTCTCTCCTCTTCCGCTGCCCTGCAGGCCACGGGGGGGGGGCTGTCTTGCCTCAGCCACCGACCACCCCCCCCCCCCTTTCTGTCTCTCGCCTGGTCCGACCCACGAAGAAGGCAGAAGCCGAAGGCGAGAATGGCGGCGAATCAAGTAGTCCCGCCACATGTCAAATTCCCTGGATAGTTACAGGTAGTGCTGCCACATGTCGACGTCTGGACAGTTGCAGATAGTCCCGCCACATGTCAAGGGAAAGGGGGGGCTGTCTTGCCTCAGCCGCCGACCACCCCCCCCATCTTCAATAGCCAGCACGGCCAATATCGAAACGACGGAGCCGAGTAACGGCGCGGGGTCGCTGGAAGGGGGAGGTGACGCGAACGAGCCTCCCCCGCCTCCCTCCAGGTGGAGGCTTCCAGCGACACCCCAATGCTCTTACTTAAAGAGGGTCAACATCATAAAGCGGTCCTCTGCCCAGGACGGGCACACGTTCCATGCCTTCTCCCCTCAACCTTGAAGATTCTATAAGAGCCAGGGGGCCCCGACCCCTCCGCATGGGTGCCCCCGCCCCCTTCACTGGGAACCACGACACCGGTGCAACTCCTGCCGGCACCAGCCTCGGGTTGGAAATGGCTAAAATGAAGCCACGGCACGTACTTGTTCAGTTCCGGAGGAACGCCAGGATGACCCGGTAGGAAAATTGTTGCCACCCTTCCCACTCTTTGACTCATGGTCCATATTTGCTAAACTGTTAACCATATAGCACAAAACTTTTTGAACTACCAACGGAAAGTTCTGGGCCAACAACGCGAGACTAGAGACTTTCTGACTGTGCTGGAACTTGCCTGACCCCACCTAAAATGGCGCCGCCGAAAAATGAAACGTATTTGAATAAACTTTGTTGCACCCAGGTTGCGCAGCTTGTCGTCCCGAGATCTATGTGCAGTTTTTGGATAATGAACGTAGATATGAAGGGTGTTGAGTATGTACTTGGATAATGAATTGACTTGGGGTGGGTACTGATTATGATTTGGAAAATGAATTGGTGTAACTTAGATAACGAATGAATATTGGATAAATGAATTTTTGAATTAATTAAAATGAATTTTTGACATGCATCATGTTTGCTCTGTAAGGTAATTTTAATACGATTTTATTTGCACTGCTGCACTTTATGCAATGAACTGCCACCAATTTCGTTTATTAAAAGTATTTTGAAGAAGAAAGCATGGTCGTTGCAGTTGCATTAATGAGTTTTGTAATGCCTTACTACTGTGAGCGAAGAGTAAGTATGATGAAGGATGTAGATCAAAAGGGATCCGATATTTGGCAGCTACCTTATGTGCCACAAGCAACCGGAAAAGTGTTTCAGATACCCTTAAAAATGACACCACAGAAAATGCCTTCTGGCCGTCACCCTTGCACCCGATAAAGACGGTTACGACCAAGTAGCTCATGTAGATACTCAGATCGTCAATGATTATCTATATGACACCACTGGTCCCTCTGGGCTGAAATGCCGAGATGGCAAGGGAATGCAGTACGAGGAGATCGGGCGAGTATATGGTAGGTAAAAAGATTTTCGAACTACTGCATGATGATGTGCTTTGAATGCTGCCCCCCACCCCTTCTTCCTCCCTTCTGCAGGTCACGTCAGAACGTCGACTGAAGTATGGAAGAGCGACGGTCGGACCACCGACGAAAAAGGGGAAAGGGGAAATATGTGTTTAGTCGTTATAACAGATAAGCTTTTTAAAGACGTAGGCTTAACATGACTGTTCCTCCTTAGGACATAGCGACTGAGAGGATGGACTGACATAGAAACTGGACAGGTACTGAATGACGAAAAAAATTGACTAGAAATGACGTATTAAATAATGTAACTGGACGTTCGACTAGGTAGGGAAAGGACAAAGAAAAATTATACAGGTAAGGGTTGCCACGGCACCACCCGTCTAGGAAGTTAGAAATATTGCTGATGTTCAAAATGCACTACCCCCTTTCTCACACTCTTATAGATATAGCCAAGCTGTCCGACTGTTCTCCCGATCAATACTTGCCGTTGCCTCAGCCTGGAGAACTTCCCACCACAGGAGGGAACAGAAAAATGGCTTAAGATCCAACCATGGGTAACTAGCACGACCAGGTTAATTACTGATCGACCAGCCGAGGTGTGAGTATTGGTAATTGGGAACGCTCGCAGGCGTGACAAGCGAGAAGGGAAAGGGGGGAAGGGTAGAAAGAGCAAGCACATAGATAAAACAGGATAGTAAAGATACGTAGGATATACATATAAAAACAGATGTTGTAGGCTAACAATTGTTTCCTGTCTTGTCGTGAATGTCCTGTATATGTGTAATACATGTGCCGTCTTCCCTGTCTGAGTTTGTGTGTGTGTAAATGTACGAATTTATGTCTTCCCTCTGTCTGTATCTGCATGTTATCTAACCTTTGCTGTTCTGTGTTGTGAGCGCACTAAATGACCTATTTTTGTACACGTCTCTCTCTCTCTCTTTCCCTCTCCCTCTCCCTCCCTCTCTCTCTCACTCTCTCTCTCTCTCTCCCTACATGTCATACGTGTACTGAATGGCTCGTTTAGAATTGCGGACGACTCTCACTCTCTATGAGAGTCTTCCTATTTTTTTTCTTCTCTCTCTCTTTTGGTAAAATTTTGCCCCACCGGCACCAGTCTGATTTGATACATATTGAACGCGAAGGTGTTCAGCGAAAC
Organism: Lissotriton vulgaris; assembly: GCF_964263255.1. Taxonomy (NCBI): domain Eukaryota; kingdom Metazoa; phylum Chordata; class Amphibia; order Caudata; family Salamandridae; genus Lissotriton; species Lissotriton vulgaris. The sequence continues at coordinate 610,149,329 of NC_141695.1, forward strand.
TGGCCGAAACTAAAATAATTGTATCTCGCCATATTTCTGCCTCTCCTTTCTGCAAAAATGAATGAACTTGAATTGGCTGAAAAGGAAAGGACAGGTAAGACGACTAAAAGTCCCCCAAATCTGGCCATTTATAGGGGAACTGTATGTCAATGGCACCTTATGTCTGTTCTTCAGAGACGAACGCCAACGTCCAGATTGAACTCCCAACGCCCGGATTGCCCCACCCCCTTTTGCACCCAAGCGCAAGCGCCCGAAGCATCCCCGCCCCATTTTCGATAAACGTCAATTTCTGTCCCGAATATAAACTTGATACACATGAGTAGTTGTTGACCCTCGAGAAGACCCTGTTTTGCCTGACTCTCGATAATAGCACCCCCGCCCTGTTCGAAAAGGTTAGCCAGTCCTGATGGGAAATGTTCTGTAAAATGCTGAATATGATGTAATGCACAGTTGATGGGAACCTCACTTGATTTATAAATAAGACGATGAATAGACCTGCCATGAACCCAGTAGGAATACTGACACGTGCACTGCTTGGCAATGGACCTCTGACTGTGACCAATGAGCGTATCTCCCAAATGCGTAGAATTAAGGGAGGAATTCACATGCATAGATATCTTCTTTTGCCATTTCACTGAAACCTTGTCTTGTACCTATTCAAAGATTCGCGATCACCGAAGGAGATGGGTCAGAAGTGACGTACAGCCTGGCCGCGGATCTTGGGACTCGTGTGACCTCGACCAAAGGTGGAGCCGCAGAGCAACAGGATACGGGACGAGACCGCAACTTCAACGTGGAAAATGAAAAACGGCGAGCCACCTCGAAGCCACTCGCCTGCTAAACCCACGTGTGCCTGGAGTCTCCGTCCCCCTTCCTTGAGCCCGATGGATGGGCCTGCCTGCTTGTTATCCTTTGCTCCCTTGGTCCCTTTTGCGTGTCCCAGGAACTCTGACCCAACTCCACCCTCTCCCCTATCGACTATTTGAACCACACTCACCCTCTTCTCCACGTGACTTTTTGCCAAAGGAACGAACTGCATTCCACAGGGAATAGGGTGCTGCCATAGAACTGTGGGTGCCGAGCATAAGGCGCCGCCAACCGGATTGTTTAGGGAACAGGACTGTGGTCTAACAGCAGAGGACTGACCGCACCCTGCAACGCGAAAGGATAGAACAGAGCTGGACCTATAGCTCCACCGCCGGTGCTCAACAGCGCCAACGAAAGTACTCGGACTAGAGCCTACCAGTGATGGCTCACTGACAAAAAAGACACTGGGACGAAGAGATATTGTATATTGAACTGAATTCCGCTCTCAACTACCTGGTCAAAACTGTTCATTGGTCACATTTTTTTAATCAGAAACATTTATGCCATGTAGTGCTTTGAAATGGTAGGAACTCGACAAATGCAATCTCCTATGTGCCGTATTCTGCCAAACACATCAACTGTCCATGATTATATACCATATGCTAATATTGACAATGCTAATTCTGCGACCGTGCCTGTTTATATGTACCATCATCGATCACGAAAATGAACTTTTGCTATGTAAAAAGGGGCGACTGTAGAAAAATAGAAATATTGATGTACATAAGCAACGTTCATTTCCCTTTTCCCACTCCTCTTCCTGCGCGTACCCTGAATACCGTAAAGCATTTAACTACATCCTACTGCCAGCAAAGGCCTGTACCCGTGTATACATGACAGCCATTTTAGGCACCCTGGCCCTTTTTGCCCGCCTAAGATTAGAATCACCGGCTCCCCTTCTGCATGTACACGACCCTGCCCTGAAAGGCAGCCCCTTTTTGCTCGACCCACGCAAACCCCCCGTTCCCTCTTGAAGAGGCATCCTTCGCCCTAGCAGGCATAGCCCTCCCCCAGCTGCACCTGACTGCCCCCGCTCTCATGTACGGGTCATAAGATCTCTCTCGCTCTCTGTGTGACTCTGTCCTTGTGTCCACCCTGGCTACCCCTCCCTTCTCCTCACGTAGGCAAGTCATAAACCCTCTTCTTCTGCAAGACCCTGTCCTTGAGAATCACGGCCGCGCCTGACCAACCCCTCCTTCCCTTCCATGAATGCCCCTCTGTTGACAAGCCTTCCCTCCGCACTCGATTGTCCACGCGGCATTAATACCACTCCTTTGATGACCCTTTCCCCCGAGTCCAGCTGACCACACATGTCCGAGGCCATCGCCTGAGCCAGGAGATACCATTCACTGCCCTTATTGTATGAAGTCACTCCTCTTCAAAGGATCCTCTATTGGTCTTAGCCACCCCACCCCTTGGGCTATGATCAGGCGTACACATCCTACAAAACACTCAGTTGCGTGATTGCCCTCCCCTCTTATCAGCAGGTCAAGGGTCCCCATTGTGAATGTATATGGGTAGGATCACCACGAGGATTATAGGGATGTCTTTCCTTTTGCGTCACACCGTCCTGATTGTGTTATCATGTGTTCTGTAGAGTATAAAAAGCCAGAGTCTCAGCTCACTTGTTAGAGCACCTCCCGAAAGACACTGTGTTTCGTGTCCGAAATGACATGCTCTCCTCATGAGAAATAAACTCTGTTCCTGATTCCTGCTTCCAGCGCCCGTCTCTTTATTTTGGTAATTACTCAACATGGGAACTAAGAGGCGGTTTGCGCCAGCGGCCTGGGCACCGATAGGATTATGGGCTCGTTTTCCACAAAACTACCTCCTGATCCGATAATCACGTGCCCTGTGGACCATGCCTTATGTTGTCCCTACTGCCAGTGAATTATTTTCTTTCAGGAAGTGCTTCACTATGTTCCTGCTGACACAAACTCCAATGGTTGCATTTTTAAACCTGCACCCATCATATTGCTTCAAGGTTGTAAATCTTTTTCTCCCTAGACCCAAATACAGGTATTGCCTGATGGAATCTTTCGCGGTATCACCCTCTACATCCACCTGTTTCCTGCAGAAAGGTCCCATAATCTTACACCCTTCAAACCAGGCCCTGCGTGGTACTGTTGTCAGGTACAGTAATCACTATTCTTCCTGACCCACCCCCACATTCAATGTGTTTCCAAGTCCTAAAGTCACCCTACCTCCAGACCTTATTCCACATCATACGCGCTGCTAAGTGACATCCCTCTAACAGTAAACTCAAACTTGCAACATACCTGCCTCCAAGTCCACATTGGAAATGACGAAGAAATCAATAACTCTGGAGGTGAAGTCGAAGGCTGTCTGTTGGTTGCCATGGATGACCGAGATGCTGTGCCGGTCTCCATAGCTGGCCCGGGGCATCCCTCCCTGGAACACAATATATGGAGGCCTGGAACAAAGAGCAGTAAACAACTTTATTCTCCAGAACAGCTGAAGAAAAATCAAGATCTTACACACATGCAACATACACGTTTTACCCATGCATGTGTATACACACACCTACAGACACACATAAATGTGTTCACTTACACAACATACATACAGAGAGAATATCACTGGGGATGGAAAATAATTGCCAAATTCTCAGCAGTGACCCCCTGGACACCCATCTTGTGATGCTTTACACGGAAGGCCAATGATTAACTGGGCAATAAGACTGCTAATTTGTCTAATCCTGCAGATGATCCTTTCACAGAGGTCTGTGAACCAATGAGCTCTAAAAAGTTCATTTTCCCATCCACAAAGCATCCCCTTCTAGTGCATAGAGCAACACAATGGAATACAACTTAAGCTGATTACAGCTCAACTACCCCGCGGGCAGGTACTTCAGACAGAGAGTCAACCATCTTGAACAAACATTGCCATTACTCCGGCAATTGTACTTAATGAGAGGGGTAGTGGACCACCACTTTTTGCACGTCAATGACTATCAGAAAGAAAACCTACCAACTGCATTTAAATTGTATTCCAAATGTTTTGATTCAAAAGATAATAGGCATGGCCGCTACTAATCATCAATCTAACCAATTCAAAATATTTTTAAAGGGACCAGCTGTGAATGATGTCACCACAGATCTTAATACCAAAGCAGAAATCACGAAACGAACATTCTGAAATGCCTGTTCTTGGTGATTATTACCGATGCAGGACTGAGTAACAAAAACTGCTTTTATTTTCTCTACACTGGGTGGCCCCTTTTCACACATCAATATACCATAGCGCTTGTGTAAACATTGCACTTCGGCTTCAAAAAAATAATTTAAAAAAAGAGAAAGGTGTGTACTTGGCTAATTGGAGCAGGCAATCGTAAATAGCATCTTCGTCCATGAACCTACAGGAATTAGAAACTGTGGTATCAGTATAAGAAAGGTGACCAAGCATGTGCAACTTTTACCCTATATGTACAAAGGGCATTCTAGATGACGTTACTCACAAAGCACTCCATGAACAGTAGGACCACCACACACACTCTGTTCTCACCCTTCATACACAACCGCCCAAAAGGTCAGAAATGGGACAAATTCCAACACCTACCCCTTCCTCGTGGTCTGCCAGCAGATCTTGGGAATGGCCTTGCATGGAAAAGGACCTGCCAAAAGAAGACAGTCATATTCACTGGTGCATGGGGGCATGCTTCTCTTGGTGCAGTACAACTAAGATTCTACATCGAGAGAAAAAGTAAGCAAGTAAAGGTGCCTAAACTCTGCTTATACCATTTTACACTAGTTGAAAGTAAACAGGCAAAGCTACAATCTGCGTCTTCCTCCCAATCCACAATTTATCCACAGTAGATCTTTGCTATCAAAAATTCTCCAAGTTATCAGTATGATTAGTTAGTGTAAATTTCCTGCAACCTCCGAGAGAATAAATGAAAAAAGCAAATGTGAACCAAAGAAATGTTCCGGTCTTACAATCCTCACCATTGCTAGCTTCTAAATCAAAAGTGATAGCAATTTTCTTTATGAAGGTAGGGTGTCCACAACTATCTACTAGGTAAGAGACACCACTACTGATCAAACCAGTTACACTGGTTATTAAGTGCTGCATGTAAATATTAATTTCAACTAAGCCACATCTTGAATAATACTGGTAAGCGAGGAAAGTGCATTAAATCAGAAATAAGGGCCATTTCATATTCAGCCCAATACGGACTTTGATAACCCTACTGACCAGCAGAACAGATGAAGCTTTTAAGTTTCACGCTGAAAAGAGAAGTGACATGTTCTTTGTGGCATCAATGAGCTTATCTACAATCTACCTATCCCGCTTTGTAAATCTGTAAGTTAAATTTGAAAAAACATTCTTCGCAACTGATTCACAAAGGCAAACTAACAGCAACCAATGTAAAATAGACCGAGAAAGTGATACTGGCATGAAAGTACAAAGACAAATTAGCTTATCAAAATAGCACCTACAGAATGCCATGCAGATTGGGATAAAGTAGAACTGAGACAATACCAGGATTACATTTTGGTACTAAAATACATAGAGCAACCAACAACAAATGAGCATTCCCTCACTTGGATTGTGTACATTAAGCACAGGGAACTGAACTTTATCTGGACTTTTACAGATTGGCTAGTATTCATTTTAATAACAAAGGGATTGGGGACCTTGTAAGAAACATCTGGTCCAGCACCATGCTTATTTCTGCTTTGTGACGCAACCTGAAATTGTTTTTCATTAAGTAACATTTCAGCGGCCAAGGAGTAAAATCTGGCAGGCGGTGGCCTCCCTAAAAGTCCAATATTCAGGATAGATCACAATGCTTCCATACATTAATGGAATCCATTCCAGAATATAAAACCAGTTTAGGATTAATAAATGCCAAACTGCTAAAGACGGGAAAAGATTCAGTTTCAGAAGTGAGATTCAGGTCGCTGTTTGATAATGCTAGGTTCCTTAATCTTTCCCATGAATGAACATCAGGAAGCCTTAGCCATTATTATACCCAGCATTAATGCTGACCACAGGACGGAAATGCTAAACGTCTCATGTGAGGAGACACATTGTGCTTTTGAATGCTGTGCCTGCCTAATGTAGTGAGGAAAATGAGCAGTTGTTTCTCGTTTCCAACTGTCTGCTATAGTTCAAACTAGCTTTACTGACATCCTTCAGGGCCTTTCCTGACAAAGTTTTTTTGCAAAGTTAATCAAATTCATTGCATAAAATTAATAGAAATAGTGAATCTTACAATCATAGCAAGTAAACCAGATAAAACATACTATTTACATGTATACATAGAATGTCCATTTAAAAATCTGTACAATTGAATGACTTGTGTGAGTCAGTTTATGGCCGTATGTGGTTCGTTTCTTGTTGTGCTCGTTTTGAGCTCATCCACGTGTTTGTTCAAAGGAGCGTTTCGGTCGCGGTTTCTGGGAGTGAAAAATATTTTTTTGCGTCTGCCCATAGAAAACCCGCTCCTGTATGCCATTGACTTTAAATGACGGGTGCTATGTGGTACTATTCCTCTGACTTGAAATGAAGGGTGCTATGGGGTACTTCTTTTTATCCCCTTGTTTTTGGTTATAACTTATATGTGCTTTATGCAAGGTGCTCTTAAAAAGTGTGCAAACCGTGCCTGTTCTCTACCCCGATGCCACTGTTCATCTCTCTTTGCCTTTTTTTAATTATAAAGTACATGTGTTTTGTGTATGGAGCTCTTAAAGTGCATGCTAACCGTGTCCGTTCTCTGTCCCGATGCCACAAAGTTTCTTCAATACTGGTTTTAAAAATGTTGTTTCCTGGCAAGTTAAGGGGATGGAGGCTCTGTTCAAACAAGTGGTCTGCAGGTGCGAATGTGAAGTTTCAGAAATGTTGGCTTCAGTAACTTTTTCCTTTGAGCCATAACCACTGGGCATAAGCAAAGGATGTGTAATATGGTCTTTTTTGTATCCGCATGAGCGATAACATGGGTTTGACGTGGGGCCCTATCCAAGTTGGAATAAGATCTTTGGTGTCTATGTGCCTGAAGCGGTAAAGCATGAAGTGATGCTTTATAGCTGTTGAAAAATGGGTGACGTACTCCTGGGGTCTCAAGCTTTCATATCAGTTGATTACTGTGCAACGTGATTCTTATTTAAATGAGACAGAAGTCTAGTTGCAGAGTTGGTTACTCGACAAAAGGCTACTTTTTCCATGTTACTGGCCCATGCATCTGAGATACCTAGTTCATCTATTGCCTGCCATAAGTATTCTCCCCATGAGTGTTTTTATTTTGTTCCTCTGCTGTTCCTCAATTTCCATCCAATATAGTTTGTTTAAGGAACCTCTTTCAGAGACACACAATCTTCAGCATAATTTGACAAAAGAATTCATTCTTTGCAGATTTTGATCTTTTAAGTCAAATTCAAGGCGCACTTGGGCTCGGGATGATGATTTTGGTATAGAGAACACTGCTTTGTAGGCTTTTGTTTGGAACTTGTTGAGCACTTCCATATTTCCACCATGCATAATTTCCATACCGTGCGCCACTGTTGGAATGAATTGGGCTGCCATTACAGTTAGTAGGTTATCAAGTGCAGGGCAGCTGAGTTTTCAGCAGCTTCAACCCAAATATTAGCAAGCGTGCTTTTGCCCGTTTGGCAGCTAGATGTTTAAAGGTCATTTGCGGATTATAATCTGGTTTTCTGCGCAGTCCGTTGGATCGATGTAGGCAGTGAGTTCTTGCTGTGCCTTGTTTGTCTCCCTGCTGTCTTTCAACCATGACGAGATCTGGATTTGTTTGTTTGGACTGCCCACGCCCTTCCGGTGGTTGGCTGGCAGGGCCTACATTTCACAAATGTGAGCTTCCCAGATTTTATCCGCAATCCCCGAGCCCGGCCTTTCCCATTACCCACGCATTTATCACTTGCCAGAAGCCTTTGCAATTAGGAAATCAGCTTGTTTCTTACTCCTTCTTGAAAAATTATTTTTGCTTTCCAGCATTCCTTGAGGTTCTAGTATTCTGATGTTTCTCAGTGTTTTTTTTGGCCCTTTTACCTTTCTTTGCATCTGATGTTAGTCTTCTCACTTCACTTGTAATTTGTGCTTTTAGCTTGCGCAACCCGCTGGTATACCCGCTTGGCTTTCCTGTCCCCTTGTGGAGTTATTTCCTTCTTTATTCACGTATGGTACTGTTGTGGCTAGAACCTTTGACTGTAAGGTCGTGATTAAAATTACCAGGCCTTTTCACATTGCCCTGCTCAAGATTTTGCTTCTTCTGGTTTTCCTTTGCAGCGATAAACCTCTGCCATTATCTTCTCTATCCCTGGGCCATGCCATTTTAATCTTTTTAGGTTGTAGCTGACTGGTGTGGAGACAAACCCATATGCTGTACTCAACTAATGGAACTTGCTTTAGATTCTGATGTTTTATGGGAAGTGGTTACTCTCTGAATGGGCCATGATTTGAAATAGGCTCACCCGTGAGAACACATCTTCGCTTATTAGCATGTAGTCTCTTATTGACTTCATCCTACTGCTGAAGAAGCTTACTTATGCCGCGGTATCCTCCTTTATGTCGCCATTAAGTATTTTTAAACCTTGTTTTTCCAGCTGTTTTCGTGGGTTAATGGAATTAAATGGATTACCTTATTTTATGTAACTCTGGATGCAGCTTATATTGGAGTCCACTGAGCTGATGAAGAGAGATTGTTGGTATAGATTCTGTAAAGTCTTGATTAGCTCGATCAAGGTATCCATCCTTCCTTCCTTCTTTGCTTTGAATGGGTGAATGCAAACGTTTATGATGAGGAGCTGCTTCAAGAGAAAACTGCTGCTTTTGTTTTTAAGCTTGGTTACCTGTATCCAGTTTACTCCCGAGTCGAAATTTTTTTGGTGCCCAGTTGTATTTTGTGGAGGAGTATGTAGAGGACCCCCACGCCCTCACAGGGCACCCATAATTTGGGATCTTTTCAGCTGGTGTGTGATGTTCCACATAACTTAATATGGGTGTTGGCTTAAGCTCCAGGTTTCCTGTGCTAAAATATATGAGCAGGTGTTAATACAGGCCTGCTCTTGCATGGAGATGTTACGATCAGGACCAGTTGGTATCTTGGTCGTTGAAGAGCTATGACCAGGGAGAGGTGTGGCGCATCAACCGGTGTGGCGTATCAACCAGAGTGTCTGACTCCAGAGCACTGTTCGATCCCCAGCACCAGTGCCAGCTCAGCTCAGCATTATGCGACTCTGTACAATCGCTCACTTAATTTCCACGACGGTCCCCAGCGCCTTGAGACCTTAAGAGGTGATATGTTTGCACTTTACAAATATGGATTTTATTATTGATTATTCCTTTTTTGATTCCACTATGGGATCCTTCTGGCGCTACTGGACTTGTACAGTATGGCCAGATACTGGGAATTTCATTATTGTACATTTTTGGTAATTTGTCAAGGATTGCTATGCTCTGGTTACCCACCTTAGAACTGAGTGTTTTACTGCTGCAATAGTTGGATTATCGGTTGTATTGATTGTGGCTTTGGGCAGCAATGGACCTGGATAACGTTGTGGGTCTATCCTTTGTAGCTCGATCCCACATTGCTGAAATGTTTCCTGCTGGGCAAGAACTTGGTGCACAAGTTCTGCTGCAGCCCATGTTGTTGCCATTGCCTCAATTTCTTCTGTAAAGATGGGGCTTGAATTCTATTGCTAGTAAGTATGAGGAATTGATGGGCGCCAGCTCTCGTATTTCCTTGGTTAATATCATGATCACCCATGTGTTTAGTATGTCAAACGCGCCTCTTGACACATAGGTGGGAATCAACCAGAGTTTAGTGCTTCCTTAGTCCTACGTTACTGCTTGGATCTGGACCCACTGTGGCCCAGAGGTTGCCTGTCCTTGTTCCTGCTGAGCAGTGCCCTTCTGTGTGTCTGACCCTGTGCCTTGACCTGCTGTGAGACCTCAGTGTTACATGCGTCTTCGAGTATCTGGGCATTCCTTCTCATTATTTCAGTTACTGTTCTCTTTACGAGTGTGCAGATTTTTCTGCTCTTTGTTATCGTTGGTTTGGTTAACTTATCTACGTTAATTGACTTGTTTTTAGTTTCTTCATTGTTCTATTATTACTGTCATTATTGTTTATTATCATGTGCTATTATTACTGACCGTGTACCCGCCAGCCTTTGTGCTGTGCCGTAGCTCGCAGGAGGTCTCGTTAGTGTTTTTATCACGTTATACTGAGTGCAGAGAGAGCTTAAAACAGTTCATGACCCCTGGATGTTGTTTGGGGATCTATGAGTTGCAGCTATTTCTATATGCTTTGGTTCATCTGGGTTGGCCTCCGCTTTTACTTTGTTTTGGCTAAATATTTGCAATACACTTTTTTGCTGGAGCCCTTTGTGTTTCTGGTAGGTTTTTCTTTGCCTTTCCTTTCCTTTTTGTCAAGGGTCAGTCCTTTCCTTTCAGGATCAAGTGCAATTTCTAAGATTTCTTCCTCCGGTTTTTCATATGCTGGAATATTCCTTCCGTTTCCTGCAGTTCCAAGTTGCCTTCGCTACTGTTGTTGTCCGAGGGATTTGTTTGACATTTTTAAGTGAGGTCGAGAATGTGATATCCACGGTTGCTTGTCTATCAATGGTGGGTACTGCTTTTCTTAAATCGTATTTCAAGACCCAAAGTCTCTCCTGTGGTCTGGTTGATTGTATTCTTACTTCCTGCAGGATATCGTTTAGGGCAGATGGGAGAGCATGGAGATAGTCCCCTAATCTTACACATTAACAGGGAGCTTGTTGTATGCAGTTGTGATTTCGGGTTCTCTGAATCAGCTCATTGAGCGCTTGTAATTTATTGTCTATGCCAACTATGTGTACTGCCAGGAAATTAAGGAGATCAACCTGTATTTCCTGTTTGTCAGCTTGATGTCAGATTGCAAAAGACATTGTCTCCATTGTGATTAGGCGTGCCCCCTATGTACCTGCTGAAACTGCGGTGTTTGCAGCTTCGGCTACTACTTCCGAGCCTGGAGTCCTTGTCTCTTTCCCTTGGATCAGTTATTGGAATGTCCTCAGGCGGACGCATCTTGACTGTGCTTAGTGAAGGCTTCGCCTCACAGGAAAACTTGTCGTTTTCTGGCGAGCTACTGCTGAGGACCGTGAAAGGGCTCAGACTGACTGTTGTATCCTTCTGAAGGGTAGAGGTCAGCATTTCCGTTCAGCCAAAGAGCCAGGTCTTGAGAGCCTTCCTGAAGGTGTTCAGGGACAGGGTGCGTCTGATTGCGGCTGGACGCTCGTTCCAGGTCTTGGCTGCGATGTGGGAAAAGGATCTTCTCCTGCTTTGGCTCTGTGGACTTGGGGGATTCAACGAGGTGGGTGGATCGGAGGTTTCTTTTTGGTAGGTGGAGGTTGATTCTGTCGTTGATGTATTGGGGCCGATGTTGAGTAGGTATTGGTAGGCGTGGGCGAGTATCTTGTAGGTGGCTCTTCTAGCTCATACTCAGTCCAGATTGGTTGAGTGTTTACAAGGAAATCACTGGGTTCGCTGCAGTCAGGCGGTGGCTTTCGTCTTGGTTTTCCCTGCCACAATCCCTTGGCTCGGAACGGGTCAGAGCCTGGCCCGCCTGGTTTGGTAAGCCCACGGCTTACTGGGGCTAGGAATGCAGCAGTGGCCGACCCTGCTGCTAGGGCCAAGGGAAAGGTAGGAAAGCTGTGCAGAAGCTGGGCTGGAGCAGTGAGTTGGCGGAACAATCATTCTGCCCTGTTAGGGGGCTTCTGGAGGGGCTGGGCCAACGAGTTCAGGGGGCCTACAGCACAAGCCTCCAGTCACTGTGTCAGCGCTATTGCAGCCATCTCTGTGTGCATGAGTTGCGCCAGGAGGCGCCCATGTTCCAGCACCTGCCTGATGTAACACAGCCTGCTCAGTGGTGCTCGGGATGAAGGAGGGGGGGGGTGGGGGGGGGGGGGGGGGGGGAGGGGGGGGGAGACGAGCACACCAGCTGCTTTTAGCCACGTAACCACCTACTCCGGCAACTCGACTCCTTGGCTCCACCGGCCGCCTCCGACTGCGTCTCCTCCTAGTCGTGCTTCCGCGTTGCTGCTGGACTCTGCACTCAATTAGGCTTGCTGCACACGATTGCAAACCAGAAAGGTTCCTGACATACGTGTTCTCTGGATGACATCCCAAAGAATCAACATACCGTGTCTGTGATTCCCTTGGCTACCAGCCCATTCTTGGGATGTTGGCAGAACTCCAAGATACAAATATTAATCTCCCGAGTACTGTAGATAAACTACTCTACGTTCACAATGCGGCAGACATGAACGGTACATCCACCACACAGAGAGAAAAATCCTCTGGTTTCATAATAATAATAAAAAAAGAAAGGGAAGAGAGCGAGAGATGTATTACCTACCGGCGATAGCCAGAGACATCACTGATGACATCAGCAACAGAACCACTCACACACCCACTCACACCCACTCACACCCCATCCAACCTCTTGTACGCCCACTCACACCCATCCAACCACTCACATACTCACAGACTAGTCGCGGCCCGTCCCATGAAAAAGTGGCAGGGTGGGACGGAGGAGGGAGCTGCGGGGTATGGGAGGGTTCAGGGGGGGGGGGGCAAATTAAAAAGGAAAATGCTACTTACCAGTATGCATCTGTTCTTGGTATGTAGTAGCTGCAGAGTCTCACACTGTGCATTAGATCGCTACCTGATGTTGGGCTCGGATGATTGCATGTTGTTGTCATCCTGGAAGAAGTCTTTGTAGTCACAACATAGGTGACTCCTCCCTTGGACGATAGTGCGCATGGGCTTCGGCTCCATCCTTAGATTGTTTTTCGCCATGATGGGAAATGATAGAGTTAGTAGAAATAAAGAAGGGATGTCCATGCGTGTATATCTAATTAAGATAGAACTGGAACAGATACAGGTCCTGGGGAGGCGGGTGGGAGTGCGAGACTCTGCAGCTCTACATGCCAAGAACAGATGCATACTGGTAAGTAGCATTTTCCGTTTGAGGCATATGAGCTGCAGATCTCACACTGTGCATGGATTGTAGCAGTGGTCACCTGTGTCTGTTGCAGCAGTTTGAAAGCGAGTTTTGAGGAGGCTTGCTGCTTGGCTTGTACATCGACACACTAGTGTTTAGTGAAGGTGTGTGTTGTAGACCATGTTGCTGCCTTACAGAGATTTTTTGGGGGAATGTTCCCAAGAAAGCCATGGAGGCTCCTAGTTTGTGTGTGGAGTGCGCTCTAGGAGGAACTGTTAATGTACGTTTTCTAGTGTGTGTAGAGCTCTTTCTGCTACAGAGCCTGGGTTTTGAAAAAACACTGGCAAATCTACTGATTGATTTAGATGAAAAGGAGTAATTACTTTAGGAAGGAATTTAGGATTAGTCCGCAGAACCATCTTGTTACGGTGTAATTGTAAAAATGGTTCTTGTATAGTGAAAGCTTGAATCTCACTAACTCTCCTAAGAGAAGTAATCACAATAAGGAAAGCTGTTTTCCATGTTAGGAATTGCAGTTCACACTTATTTAAAGGTTCAAAAGGGGGCCCCATGAGCCTGGTAAGAACAATGTTTAGGATCCACACTGGAGAGGGTGGTAACCTAGCAGGAATGATTCGTTTAAATCCTTCCATAAAAGCTTTGATTGCGGGTACTCTAAATAACGACGTATGTTGTTTATTTTGCAAATATGCTGCAATTGCTGCAAGATGTAAACCTATAGATGAATATGCTAGATTACATCTTTGTAGATGGAGAAGGTAGCAGATGATATTCTGGATGGAAGCATCTAGAGGATCAATTTGATTATTAGTGCAGTAAATAGCAAATCTCTTCCATTTTGCAGCACGGCAAGCTCTAGTAGTAGGCCTTCTCGCTTCTTTAATGATATTCATACAGTCTAGTGGCAGGTTACGGTAAACAAACTTTCTTGAGCCAGATCGCAAATCTACCTGACCAGTTCATTCATATCTCATTGCCCTTGGACAGCGGGTGTGGAAACCTGGCAGCAAAGGTTGGGCATTTTCGTGTGTTGCAAACAGATCTATGTCTGGATGGCCCCACTTGTGAAAGAATGGTAGAAGAACGTGCAGATATAGTTCCCATTTTTGAATCTGTTGTGTCTGTCTGATTGTGAACTCCTGGAAGGTGTTCTGCAAGCAGATATATCTTTTGTGGAACGGCCCATCTCCAAATGTTCCGTGCGAGCTGGGACAGTTGCAGGGAATGTGTGCCTCCTTGTTTTTGAATGTAGTACATGGCTGTCATGTTGTCCGTCCGGATCAAGAAAGCTTTGTTCTGTACATGTACTTGGAAAGATGTCAGTGCTAGGAATATTGCTACCAGCTCTAGGTGAATGATGTGAAGCACCTTTTGTTGAGCGGTCCATTTTCCCTGAGTTGTATGGTGGAGCAGATGAGCTCCCCATCCTGTGAGGGATGAGTCTGTTGTCAGTATTATCTGTGGAACAGGTTCGAGGAACGGCTGCCCTCTGGAAAGGTTTTTGGTGTTCCACCACTGCAGAGAGTGATGTGTGAGGCTGTCCACCAAAACCAGGTCTGCAACTTGTCCTTGAGCCTGATTCCAGTGATGTGCTAGACATTCTTGCAATGGGCGCATTTGCAGTCTTGCATATGGTACAATAAAAATGCAAGATGCCATCATGCCTATTAGTTGCATGAACACTCTGGTTGGGAGAGCGTGTTGGTTTTGACACTTTGTGACTAAGGCTTGAATGCGCTGTATCCTGGCTGGACTTGGATAAACTAGAGCTGTATCTGTGTTTATGGTAGTCCCTAGGTATTGATGTACATGAGAGGGCTGGAGATGTGACTTGGTGTAGTTGATTGTAAACCCCAAGTTGTGCAGTGTTTGAATTGTTTGAGATGTGTGTTGGACACACTGATTGAATGACTTTGCTTTTATGAGCCAATCGTCTAAGTATGGGAAGACGTGGATATGTTGTCTTCGGAGTTGTGCTGCTACTATTGCTAGGCACTTTGTAAACACTTGTGGTGCAGTTGTGACCCCGAATGGAAGGCCTTTGAACTGATAGTGTTTTCCTACTAGTACGAATCTGAGATACTTCCTGCGAGAAGGATGTATGCGAATGTGGAAGTAGGCGTCCTTGAGGTCTAGTGTGGTCATGAAATCGTCTTGTTGCAACAATGGGAGCACTTGTAAAGTGATCATGTGAAAATTATCTGAGTTTATGTACAGATTGAGAGGCCTTAAGTCTAGAATTGGTCTTAGTGTCCCGTCCTTTTTGGGTATCAGGAAATAGAGTGAGTAAACCCCTGTTCCTTGATGCTGCAACAGAACTAACTCTATTGCATCTTTTTGCAGCAATGAGAGAACCTCTTGTTGGAGCAGCGTTAGATGTTCTGTGGACATTGGACACTGTCTGGGTGGTATATGTGAAGGGGTAGCTGTAAGCTCTAAGCAGTAACCATACTGGATAATCTGTCTTACCCACTTGTCTGTAGTAATGGAATTCCAGGCAGGTAGGAACTGTGTTAATCTCCCCCCTACAGGAGTGGAATGCGGTTGGGGGAGCTGAAGGAAGTCACTGTTTAGTGGTGGAGGAGGTTCAATTGTTATCACCTCAACCTCTTCCCTTGTTGTTGTTGCCTCTGTGGCCTCCTCTAAAATATCCTCTATTGGAAGATGTTTGTGTATTGGTTTTAAAGGAAGCTGAATTGTCTGCTCCAGCTTGTTTGGAGCCTCCTCCGTAACAAGAGCAACAAAAGGAGCCTCGTGCTTGGGTGGACTGCAGAGCTCCCATAGATTTGGCTGTATCGGTTGAATGGCGGATTTAAGATGGTTGTTTGCACCTCTTGCTTAAATCCTGAAATGCGTAGCCATGCAGGTCGTCTAAGGAGGACACTCATGTTTATTGCTCTAGATGCCGTGTCTGCTACATCAAGTGCGCACTTGATTGAGGCATTTGAGATTAGCTTACCCTCTTGGATAAGGTCATTTGCATGTGCTTTATATTGGTCAGGTAGATGTTTTAAAAGTGTTTCTAACTGATCATAGTGAGCCCTGTCGTATCTTGCGAGGAGGGCTTGTGTGTTTCTCCCTGTCATTGGCTGGCGGTTAGCGCTCTAGTCGCCAACACGCCCATGCCATAAATTCCTGCTACCAGAGCGGGCGCGCACGAGGAGAGGTACAGGGGCAATGTTACTACACCCGTGTTTTATGCGGAAAGCTTTTTAAATTGTGTAAATAGATTATTCTTTGGTGAGGACTTATAATTGTTGGGAAGCGTGCATTTTTAACCTTTTGAGGCACTTTAGAAGCTCTCCGGTCGACCGCAATCGCATCAGGTGATTGTTTGTGTGGAGAGTCTTTTCTCCCCGTCATTGGCTGGCGGTTAGCGCTCTAGTCGCCAACACGCCCACGTCATAAATTCCTGCTACCAGAGCGGGCGCGCAGCGGATGCGCACAGCGGGCTCGCCTAAGGCGCGCCAAAGGCAAGGCCGTCTGTGCCCGTCCGCGCCTGAACGCCGCCTGCAGCCCGGGATGCTGCCAGTTGCACAGCAGGGGTTTGTTGAGGGGGGGGGGGGGGGGGGGGGGGAGAACCACATATACACGTGAAGCACTCCTGGAATACGGGTATGTGCTACCATGCAAAGGGAGCAATAATGAGGACCAAGCAGCCGGAAACAACACGGCCACTAGATATGACAAGTGCACCAGCTGTGATTGGGCTCTGGCTGAATACCCATCTTTCCTTCCAAATCCACATTTGCCTGCACAGCCACAACAGAGGCTGCAAGATGAGAACTGTGAGGAACCAAGCGTGATTGGGCCGCAAACACAGAGATATCACATGCAAGGAGTATATCTGAATGTCAGCTCCATCTCCAAACATGCTATGGAAACATGGGACCTATTAGAGGAGACGAAACCAGACATATGTCTTTTTACCGAAACTTGGCTTAGCAAAGACGTCACCCCGGTCTTAGCAGTAGCCTTCCCAGAGGATTACTCAGTCATTAGGCTGGACAGATCGGGCAAGCGCGGGGGGCCTAGCGATTGCCATCCGACCCCCTTACTATATAAGGGCACTGGACAGGGTGTCTTCCCCCAATTTGGAGCTTCTAATATTTAGAGTAGAGCGTGAGCAGGCCTCCATATGGACAGGCGCTCTGGTATACCACCCCCCCGGGAGGCAGTTAAAAGGAATTCTGCACTGCACTACTTGATAGATTGGCACCTCACGTCCTGAAAGCCAATAAGTTCTTACGGATCGGAGATTTTAACCATCATTTAGAACTACTAACCAATCCGGACACTGCCAGTCTGATAGCAGCTTTGGAATCCCATAATCTGTCATTAAAAA
This sequence comes from Lissotriton vulgaris, assembly GCF_964263255.1. Taxonomy (NCBI): domain Eukaryota; kingdom Metazoa; phylum Chordata; class Amphibia; order Caudata; family Salamandridae; genus Lissotriton; species Lissotriton vulgaris. The sequence continues at coordinate 610,166,527 of NC_141695.1, forward strand.
AAGACCGGTCACACGCATGGGGCAGGCCATACGTTAGATGCCATCTTTTCAAATATATCCGAGTTGGCAGTTGAGCCCCCTCAAGCACTCAGCTGGACTGATCATTTGGTTCTACGATTCCTGGTGATGCCTTTGCCATCAACCAAGCGGGCCACGGGGAAGGAGATTTTTCGTAGACCATGGTCAAGAGTAACGCCGGCCGCGTTCGGTCAGGTCTATAGGGATCCCGCTTTCAATTCTGATGCGGACCCCAACCTGGCCTGGTCAAAATTGGAGGGAGCAATTCAGAGAGCCCTAGAGGTTGTAGCCCCTCTCAAAAAGGCAACCGTTCAGGAGAGGGCAGCTCCTGCCTCTGGTACACTGACTCTTAGGAAGGAGAAGGCCACATGCAAAGCCCTAGAGAGGAGATGGAGGAAGTCAAAGGGTGTCCCAGATGAATCACGATACCGAAAGGCCCATAAACTACCTCAACAGCTGCAATGCAGCAAGAAGGGCACACTTGGGCATACGCATCATAGAGGCAAAGAACTCCTCCAGGGAACTATATAAGATCCTGAAGGAGTTCACGAATCCTAAAGTTGAGAATGTGTCCCCACCCGCCACTCAGGCACTCTGAGATGAGTTAGCCAGTTATTTTACTCAAAAGATCGATTTGATCTGTCAAAACCTCAATATGGAGGAAGAGCAACTGGTCGAGGGACAACCAATCAGTGTCCTACGGCCGAATGGAGAGCCCTTTCCTGAGCTCAACTCCTTCTCATATGTAACAAAGGAGCAAGTAGACTCCCTACTGAGTCGGGTAAAATCGGGGTCACTGTTGGACCCAGTACTACCAGCAGTCATGGCGACACTTAGCCCGGTTCTAGCAGGTGCGCTCTCCACAATATATAATATCTCCCTGGAGACGGCCATATTCCCTAATAAGTGGAAAACCGCACGTGTAAACCCACTGCTAAAGAAAGCATCAGCAGACCCGAATGAGTTGCAGAATAACAGAATAATCTTGCTTCTTCCCTGTTGCTCAAAGGTCTTGGAAACTTTAGTGAACCAACAACTATCCCTCTATCTGGAATAAAACAGCCTCCTGGATCCCTCACAGTCTGGCTTCTGCGCACCACATAGCACGGACACCGCACTGTTGGAGATCACGGACACCATAAGGATGACACTGGATAGAGGAACCCCAGTGATCCTAGTCCTCCTTGATCTGTCAGCAGCATTTGATACGATCTCGCACAGGCAGCTGCTGGACAGATTAGGGGGGGATTGGGGGGGGAAGGGTAGGGCCCTTAAGTGGATAGAAAGCTTCCTATCCGGCCGCACACAGAGTATCCAGCTAGACTCATTTGTATCGCAAACCACAGGGATGGACAGGGTTGTCCCACAAGGGTCTGTCCTGAGTCCTACCCTGTTTAATGCATGCATGACTCCTTTGGCCGATATCATCAGAGGCTACGGCTTTGCGACCATCTCTTATGCGGATGATACGCAGCTAATTGTCCCCATTGAGGAGGTCATCAATTAAAATGTAGGAGCTGCCTGTCTAGCATCGCCAGTTGGATGAGGAGAAATTTCTTACAACTCAACTCCTCAAAAACAGAGATTCTACTGTTTGGGAAGGCCAAAACCATCTGGTCTCCGTAATGGTGGCCCACCGAGCTGGGTGAAGCCCCCCCTCCCCAGGAGCTGGGCCAAGAACCTGGGCGTCAGACTAGACGACAAACTGTCTATGGAGGAGCAGGTCAAGAGTGTATCCGGGACCTGTTTTGGCACCATGAGAATGCTCAGGAAGGTTTTTCCTTGGGTTCCCTTATCAGCGAGAAAAATCCTCACCCAGTCACTCTTGGTGAGCCGACTGGATTACAGTAATTCGTTGCTGGTGGGGGCAAGGGAGGATCTTCTATCAAGGCTCTAGGTGGTGCAGAATACGGCAGCTCGGCTTGCCCTTAACAAACCGGCAGGGACCCCTTCTGCTCCCTTGTTGAATCAGTTACACTGGCTCCCAGTTAAGAAGCGAGCCATCTTTAAGATGCTCTGCGCGGCTTTCAGATCATTACAAGGTAGGGGTCCGGCATATTTCAGAAATAAAATTAGCTGGTATCAGCCTGTGCGACAACCAAGATCTGGTAATGCTAACTTGCTGTGCTCCCATAGAATACACAAGGTAAAGATGGGTGGTAGAGCCTTTTCCCATCTGGCAGCCAGCCACTGGAACAAATTACCACAGAACATTAGAGCCTGTAACGAGCTCACCATGTTCAAGAAACTTCTAAAGACATGGCTTTATTAGTTGCACCTGCCCAGTATGACCACCTCCTCGAAGCGCCGAGAGATCCCTTAGGGGATGATTAGTTGCGCTATATAAATCCACAAGTAAAGTAAAGTAAAGTGAAAGAAGGTACAGGAGAAGATGGTGCATAGGTGATGTGGCAGAATCCTTCTTCTTGACAGGCACTGGAGTTGTAGGTGCTGTATCTAACTTCCTCTTTCTGTGTGGCATAGAAGAAACATGTCCTGTTTGTGGATCAATGTGATCCTTATTTGCAAAGGATCAGGTTGAAAAAGCTCCTCTTCTTGAGGAACCGCTTTCGGCGCCAATATTTTCGGTTCCGGACATGGTTGTTGCATGTCTTTAGCCTTAGAAGCTGTTATAGAGTCCTTTAGCGTAGGTTTCGGCACCGAAGATATTGTCTTTGGAGTCGAAGCCTGTTTAGAGGGCTTGAAAGCATCGGAAGCAGGCTTTGTATGTTTCGGCACCGAAGATTTCGGGCTTGAAGCTGTTTTGGTCAGCTTGGAAACAGGCTTCATTACTTTCCGAGCCGTTTTGTCTTTAGGAGTCGACGGATTCTGAGGGTGTTTCGGAACCGGGACTTCTTTTGGTTTCGGTGCAGAGGGAGCTGGTGGTATCGGCACATGTGGTTTGCGCGGTATGGAGCTACCGGAAGGCTTTAATATTTTTTCCAGAGCCGGGTTCGATGGCGGGGGTTTCAAAGCAGTGTTGGTCGCGACTGGACCCCGGGGGCGGAGTTTTGACCTTTGCCTTCGATTTAGGTGTTGGGGCTGTGGTAGGGGCAGTTGTACTAAAGCGTTGACCTGATGGTATGGAGTCATCGGAGTCGTCTGCTTCAGATACGATTTGGAGATCATCGGAATCTTCCTCTAGGACACATGGAATTTCGTGGAAGATATCCACCGGTTCCGGAGCTGATCTCTGCATATCGTGTCGACGGGCCCCCCGATCTCGAATGGTCTTCTTCGATCGAAAGGATGCTCAGGCTGGACAGCTCGACTCGTCGTGTTCTGGCGATAAGCACAGGTTGCTCCACACTCGGGGCATCTTTTGAATGGCGTCCTTTCCATGAGTTGTAGGCCTCATGGTGTGGATAGGCCCAACGGCCCGTGTGGACGACCGGAATCAAGCTGATGAACTCGAGTTCATAATTATTGATATCGAAGATTGTTTGGTAAAGTTTTTACGCGTCGAACTACTTGAAAAGTAGATTTCGAACCAGAGCGGAAAAGTTGCATCCGAACCCAGTGGCGGAAAAAAACAATCTAAGGATGGAGCCGATGCCCATGCGCTCTATCGTTCAAGGGAGGAGTCACCTATCTCGTGACTACAAAGACTTCTTCCAAGACGACAACAACATGCAAACATCCGAGCCCAACACCAGGTGGCGATCTAATGCACAGTGTGAGATCTGGAGCTCATATGCCTCAAACATAAAGTTACCTGATCGCCTCCGCCGTCCGCTTCATCGCGCTCTTCCTGCTTTTGGAGAAGGCTCTCAGACTGCACTGTGGCCAATCATGACACTGCAGGAAAGCAGCATCAGGATTGGCTTGAGCGCTATGACTCTGCGCTTTCATGCAGACTGGGAGCCTGTGCCTGCTTTCCTCAGCCCCAGCAATGCAGCAGGGGCTGGAGAAAGCTTCACTGAGCATGAGAGGTTTGGCCGGCCTAAAACAGCTGGGCAAACACATCATGCGCAGTGAAGGGACAAGGGAGAGCACTCCCACTCCCCCACCACATCGTCATCCCCCTGGACCCGCCCCCAAGACGAGTCCTGGGGGTCGGCATGGGGCATGTACATAAAACTATAATAAAACTGGTTAAAAACCTGTTTTATTATGGTTTTATTTGTGGCTGGTGGCAGGGAGGGCAGTGCTCGTTTGCCCTAATGGAGGGGCTGCCGCTGTCACAGACCCACACCACTACTCACACACTTACTCTTCCATAGATCCACTCACACACCCACTCACTCACTTGTACAGCCCCTCACACAACTATTCACTCACCCATGCAGCTACTCATATACCCAGTTTCT